>NC_047084.1:400505462-402905462 GCF_902459505.1 Geotrypetes seraphini | reverse complement strand
CAGGCGGAGGGGAGAGCGGAGGCCGCGTTAGGGTTTTGCTTTCTTTGGTTGAGGCACTCGAATTTCGATCGAGCGCCTGTGAATTTTCGCGCAGGGAGCGCAGGAAACCCTCCGGTGGAGGGGACCTAGGCAACGGACACCCAGGAGGTGTGCGGGTGCGTCGCCGACGTCTTCAGGGCGCACGAGGAGCAGCGCCCGAATCCAGGTCTGGATGCCCAATTTAGATCCTATGTCATATAAATAAAAATGTCCAATTTAGATCCTTCATATAAATAAAAGTGTTGAAAAAAAAAATTTTAAAAGTTGGAGCGAAATAATAACGGCTGACACCGTTCTGACTACCGAGTCGGATTTTCGCGGAAACTTTAAAAACTGGGTTCTGCCGGTTGGGGGTGTGCTTATATAGGTGTGGGGTGGGACCCTGTAGGGGGGAGGGCTGGCACATGTGCAAAGCTCTTTAGCTTTGCAGCTTTTAGACTGCCGGGTCGGCTCCGTCACGGGGACGTCACCCTCTTGTGTGGCTGTAAGATCCCTGTCCAGGGAGAATGTATTGTAAAGTATGCACAAGTTAAATATGTATTCTTTCTTCCTGACCAGCTAAAGTCCTTTCTGGAGTTGAAAAATATGACTCAAAGTTTTGACCCAGTGTATTTAGAGTGGCAAATTAATTGCGTTATAGCCTTTCTTCATAAATTGTTTCTTCTTATTTATTACGCTTCTTTTAATTCTGAGCCAGCTCCTCCTTGATTTGTGGTCTAAGGAATGATACTCAGATATGCCACAGGTTTTGTTTTCTTTTGAATGTATAATACATTTTTATACTGTATTTTCTTGTAAATTTGTTGAAAATAATAAAGAATTAAAGATTTTTTTTTTAAACCCCATTGTCATCCTATGATTAGGTATGGTCCAGAGTTTTGAACTATTGTATGGAATGATGTATTTGATCACAATGCTAATATCCTCTTTACTTTATTTTGTCATCTTTATTTTGTTGTTATTTTAACATTATGTAATGTAATGTAATGTAATGTAATTTATTTCTTATATACCGCTACATCCGTTAGGTTCTAAGCGGTTTACAGAAAATATACATTAAGATTAGAAATAAGAAAGGTACTTGAAAAATTCCCTTACTGTCCCGAAGGCTCACAATCTAACTAAAGTACCTGGAGGGTAATAGAGAAGTGAAAAGTAGAGTTAGAGGAAAAATAAAATAACAAGACAGCATTGATCTAAATACTTGGAAGGTAGAAGAGAGGAGAGAAAGGAATAGAAGCAGAATGGGTTAGCGTCAGTGATGAAGTGGAGCAAGTAAGTTTAGGAGGAGCGATTGAAGTTTCCAGAAAGGGCTTCTTCAGGGAAGAGACTTGGCCGACAGTCCCAGGATGCCTATGTCTCCTCCCCTGCGATGTTCTCCCATCCATGCATTCCCTCCCAGACACACTGCCCGTGCCCCATCCGCTCCAAGGATTATGTGTATTATGCTTCATTTTCTGTTTGAATGATACCAGCTTGCAAGTTATGGCCGTATACATCAAGGATTGTTCCTATGCAAGACACTTTGCTGTTTGTGAAATGTATTTTTATTGAGCTCGACAAAAATGAGAAACAAAAAGTACAGGTAAGTACAGAAGAACAAAGAACAAGCTCACTTAAATTTAGAAACACAATGCAACCCAACCCCCCAATCCTCCAACCCCCCAGCCCCCCCCCCCCAAAACCACTCCCCCCTCCCTCCCAGTCCTCCTTCAAGCTACAAACGAAATGATGGACCAATAAAGAAAAGCATATACAGAGAATATGCTAAAAAAAATACAAAGTTCAACAGTTCAGTAAACAACTACGAGCTAAAGGAGTCATAGTAGACCAAAACGGCTCCCAAATGCGCTGAAAAGAGCATCCCTGTATGGAAGAGAAATCCAGCACATTCCTGCATTCCCACATCAAGAGTGTGATCAGGCTACAGCGCCAAAGAGAGTAGTCCGGAGCATCCACCTCCAACCACTTGAGCAGTATGCATTTGAAAACAACCAGGACTGTCCACTTGTGAAAAGCAGCAGCTCCCCGTCTTCGTGGAAAATAGTGGAGAGAGGCACCAAATAAAAACAAAGGAGTGCGCTGTATGGTGACATTCCAGAGCGCTCCAAAAAAAGAAATATAGCGTTCCAAAAGGAGTGAATAACAGGACAAGTCCATAACATATGGCCCAATCCAGGAGCATGACAACGAAGACAGATAGCTGAGGCACGGAACCAAGAAAGATAGGCCCTCTTAGGAGAAATGTACAAGCATATAACCAGTTTATAATGTTGTTTCCAAAATGTGGTATATTTGTACAAAGCAGACCATTATTTAACAGCATTTAATATCACACCATCGGGCAGGTCAGTATTGATATCACGAGCCCAAGCATCTCACAATATAGCATGATAAAGCACGGGGGATTCATCCTTCAAGTGTCTATGGTAGAACTTAAGAGGAACACGGAGCTGTGATAACAACTCCTTATGAGAAGCTGTCAAGTGGCAAGATGGTAGAGAAGCAATATAATGATGAAGCTGCATATAAGCGAAGCCATCAGTACGAGGGAGATCAAAGTCCACTTGCAACTGGTCAAAAGGTTTGATGCTCCCATCATCCTCCACCAATTGAAACAATAAATGAATCCCCCGTGCTTCCCACCTGACAAAATTGGCTGCATCCACCCCAGGAAGAAAATTAGCATTAAAACGCAGAGGCAAGAAAGGAGAAACAGTACATATGAAACACCTTCACCGGATCAGACCGAGGTCCATCTAGTCCGGTGCTCCGCACACGCGGCGGCCTATTTAGGTACTCCTTTTTGGAGACCCGACTTTACCGTATCCCTCAATATGATATGCAAGAAAGTGTGCATCCAACTTGCGCTTGAATCCCAGTACCGTAGTCTCCGCCACAACCTCCTCCGGGAGTGCATTCCAAGCACCCACCACTCACTGTGTGAAACAGAACTTCCTGACATTTGTCCTAAACCTGCTGCCACTCAGTTTCAGGCTATGACCTCTTGTCCGTGTCACATCTGAAAATGTTAGCATTTCTGCTTCTTGGTCTATTAGTCTCTATCAAATCCCCTCTCAGTCTTCTCTTCTCGAGGGTAAACAGTCCCAGTTTCCTGAGTCGTTCCTTGTAGCTCAAATGCTCCATTCCTTTGACAAGTTTTGTGGCTCGCCTCTGCACTTTCTCCAAAAGAGTTATATCCCTCTTGAGGTATGGAGACCAGTATTGGACACAATATTCCAAGTGCGGTCTGACCATTGTTCTATAAAGTGGCATTATGACATCTTCCGATCTACTCGTGATCCCCTTCTTAATTATGCCTAACATCCTGTTTGCTTTCTTTGCCGCTGCCGCACATCGTACCGATGGCTTTAGGGTATTGTCAATCAGTACCCCCAAATCCCTTTCTTGTTCGCATTTTGCTAATGTCACCCCCAACATCTTGTACTCATGTTCCTTGTTTTTCTTTCCTAGATGCATCACCTTGCATTTGTTTATGTTAAAGTTCATCTGCCACTTTGTCGTCCACTTTTCCATCTGTTTCAGATCTTTCTGGAGGTCCTCGCAGTCCCTTTGAGAACCAACCGCCCGACATAGTTTTGTATCATCTGCAAACTTTATTATATTGCATGTTGTTTCCTCTTCTAGGTTGTTTATAAAAATATTGAACAAGATAGGCCCAAGAACCGAGCCCTGAGGCACGCCGCTAGTCACTTTCTCTAACAGAATGAAATTTACACACCCAGTGCCAAAACTCTCCACAGAGGACGGTGAAGGACCATGTGAAAAAGAAGCTCTGGCTGTAAAGAAGGCACAGAATGGAGATAAGCACTAAAATGAACAGTTTGAAAACAGAAAAGTTCCAAGGAGGTATTAGTAAAAGCAGAAGCACCCCAAAAGAGATCATTGATATGACACATACCACAACCGACAGTCAAGAAATGAAGATTCAACAAACCCAGGCCTCCCTTATACCAAGGAGCAGCCGCCAATCTATAAGGTAAACGAGCTCTCTTACCCACCCAAAGAAACCTCTGAACCAATCATTCCAAATGCTTTTCATCCCTGGAGGTCAAATAGAGAGGAAGTACTTGAAAAACATACAGCCAACTCGGAACAATTAACATGTTATACATACTCACCCGACCAAGAAGCGAAAACGGAAGACCCCCCTCCCAAATGCAAGCGATTCAAATGAGCCTGAAAAAGGGGGTCCTCATTCAAAGAATACAAACGAGAAAGGTCAAGCGGTATAAGTACACACAAATATTTCAACAAGGACTCTGCCCAAAGTAGGGGGAACAAGCCCTTCCATGCAGTACGAATCTCAGGGCTAGATGTCAGTGCAACCGATTTTTCCAGATTGAGAGTAAGGCCAGGGTAAAAGCCAAATTTCGAGATAACATCTAATGCAGATGACAAAGAGGTCTCCAGACTAGTAAGAATCAAAAACATATCATCTGCAAAGGCTAAGGTCTTCAACTCCACCCCCTCCACACACAGACCCCGCACCTCCTCAAAGAGACTCAAAGTGCAAAGTAAGGGTTCCAAAGAGATAAGAAAAAGCAAAGGGGAAAGGGGGCATCTCTGTCATGTACCCCAGAAGATGGAAAAGGAATCTGTATGGGTTCCATTAACCAACAGGGACACCCGTGGATTAGAATATAAAGAATGCACAGCTTGAAGATAGAAACCCCCAAGCCTAGAGTATGAAAAAGAAAGGACCAATGAACACTATCAAAGGCCATGGAGGCATTCAAACTAACAAACAAGACTGGAATACGATGGTGTTGACAATGAGCAAGCGCAAAAAGAACCTTCCACACATTGCAAACTGACTGACAGCCACGAACAAAGCCAACCTGATCCTCGTGAATTACATGAGGAAGATAAGGAGCTAAACAATCAGCCAGCATATGAGAAAGAAGTTTAAGATCAACGTTAATCAAAGAAATTGGGCAATAGGAACCGGGGTCATCCGCCCCCTTACCTGGTTTCAGTAACAAGGTAATAAGTGCCTCATTGGCATAATGGGGAAGAGAACCCTCAAAATAGCAATATTACAGTAAGCCAGTAAGGGTCAACACAATTGGGGAGATAGAAGTCGATAAAATTTACCAGAAAACCCATTGGGACCCGGGGCCTTGCCAGAATGAAAAGCTTTAATAGCAGATTGTAATTCCTGCACTTGGAAGGGACAGTTAAGATTAGATGTAGAGAATGACACGGTGAAAAAATTGGTCCCCGTCACCGCCCCGTCCCCGTCTCACCATCCTCTGCACCGCCCCGTCACCGCCAATCCCTTCACCGCCCCGTCACCGCCACTGCCACCCCATTCACCGCCCCGTCACCGCCACTGCAACCCCATTCACCACCCCGTCACCGTCACCGCTGCATACATAAAAGCCTCAAACGGGTACGATTTTATATACTTTTCTTTATTTACGTATAAAGGAAACATTCTTTAAAACTTTACCTCTGAAACAACTATAGAAAAATAGACTGATATAAATTCTCAAAACTGACACATTTTTATCACTAAATTTAAAATATTTATTTTTCATACAATTTTTCAATCACTAATCTTCCACCACCCCTGGGGCTAGCAATGCACAGACATAAAACTACACAGTCTTACATGCAAAGAGGTTGGAAATAAAATAATCTTATTCGCTTTGCACTCTGATTAAAAAAAAAGAACCAGCTCAGTGCTGCAAGAGTAGCCCAGCCAGACTTCAGCACGGAGCTGGTCCTACTAGAAACCTCTAATGTGGCTTAGTAAAAGAGACCCTAAAAGCAAATAATCTCACCTGCATCAGAGCAAATGAAAATTTCAGCATGAGAATGTGTATGCTATTGGAAAGAGTAGCTCAGCCAGACCTCAGCACGGAGCTGGTTTTTTTTTTTTACACAAACATTCCTTTCCTTACCTCAGCTTGTAACCGACGAAGTTTTCAGGTTTTCAAGAAGCTGCGAAATCCAAATCCTCTGCTCGGCTCCGAAATCACAATCGCTACTGCTGCACTACAAGCCATTAAATATCATGTGCGGCAGTAGCGATTGGTCCCCTACTTTGATCTGACAAATGAGGAGCCAGTATATTGGGGGGTGGAGTCAATGCGGCAACGTGCAAGTTGGATCGAGAGTTGGAGGAGACAGACAACATGGCGGAGACATCAAACACCCGGTCACGAACACGGTGAAACACAGGTAAATAGCGGTTCCTAGAAGGGGGTACATTGGCCTGCGGGGACAAATCTTTTCACCGTTTTTGCGGGCGGTGAAAACTTTTGTCCCCGTGTCTACGGCGATTTGGCTTTGGAGTCTCCATAACCCGCAGCCAAACCGCAGCCACGCCGCGGCTCCCTGCGGGGATCGCTCCCCGTGTCATTCTCTAATTAGATGTTACAGCCTCAGGAAGTCGAGGCAACCCAGAGGAGTGAAGATAGTCCATCATCAAGTCCGGAGAAACATCGTCAGGAGCAGCACACAACTGTGTGAAGAAATCACAAAGATCCCCAGACACATCGACAGTGCGAGATACCCGACCTCCTCTCAGAGTTCAAAGCGTCAAAATCGGACATTGACTAGGCCTAGCATCAACCAAACGCACCAGGAGACACCCTGGCTTATTTCCAAATCAGTGGAAACGATGATTATAGTAAGCTGCCCATTTCTGAAAGCAAGAATGAAGAAGATAATTAAGCGCCTCCAGGGCAGATAGATATTGTTCCCAAGTTTCCACTGAATGAGTAGAATGAAAAGTCTTCTTAGCCGCGTGGAGAGCCCATTCTAGATTAATAATCCCTCTATGAATACGCCTATTTCTAGCACACGTGAAAGAAATGATATAACCTCTAAGTACAATTTTAGCAGCTCCCCAAAATAAAATGGGATAATCCTGATGTTTGTTATTAGTCAAATAATCATCCCATTGGGTCTGCAGAAAGATCCGAAATTCAATGTCATGGGCAAGATAAAATGGAAAGCACCAAGAAGGAGAGCGGACATATGCAACATCCAAATGAATATCCAACCAGATCAAGGTATGATCTGAAATATTCAAAGAGCCAATATCAGTAAGTAATATAGAAGAAAACAGTTCTGGAGACACAAAGATATAATCTATCCGAGACCAGGTATTATGAGCTCGGGAGAGATGAGTATAGTTTTGAACCTCAGGATGTAAGAGATGCCAAGGGTCTAGTACAGAAAGGGTATCACAAAAATCAGTTAGGAGACGACCCTTAGCCCCTGAATTAATAGATAAGTTACCAGATTTGTCACACACAGGGTCCATAACCAAATTAAAGTCACCCACGAGGAAAAATGGGTCCCCAGAGTAACGGGAGCTAAGTTCAGTGAGCTTCCGCAAAAAGGTAGATACAGATGAGTTTGGACCATAAGAACATAAGAATTGCTGCTGCTGGGTCAGACCAGTGGTCCATTGTGCTCAGCAGTCCACTCACGTGGTGGCCCTTTGGTCAAAGACCAGTGCCCTTACCTGCGTACGTTCTGGTTCAGCAGGAACTTGTCTAACTTCGTCTTGAATCCCTGGAGGGTGTTTTCCCCTATAACAGCCTCCGGAAAAGCATTTTTTACCTCTCTCTGGGTGAAAAACTTCTTCCTTACATTTGTACGGAATCTATCCCCTTTTAACTTTAGAGAGTGCCCTCTCATTCTCTCTACCTTGGAGAGGGTTATCTTAGAGAGGGTGAACAACCTGTCTTTATCGACTAAGTCTAGTCCCTTCATTATCTTGAATGTTTCGATCATGTCCCCTCTCAGTCTCCTCTTTTCAAGGGAGAAAAGGCCCAGTTTCTCTAATCTCTCACTGTACGGCAACTCCTCCAGCCCCTTAACCATTTTAGTCACTCTTCTCTGGACCCTTTCGAGTAGTACTGTGTCCTTCTTCATGTATGGTGACCAGTGTTGGACACAGTATTCCAGGTGAGGGTGTACCATGGCCCGGTACAGCGGCATGATAACCTTCTCCGATCTATTTGTGAACCCCTTCTTAATCATTCCCAGCATTCTGTTCACTTTTCACCGCCGCTGCGCATTGCACGGACAGCTTCATTGACTTGTCGACCAGTACTCCCAAGTCTCTTTCCTGGGTTGTCTCTCTAAGTACTGCACCAGACATCTTGTATTCGTGTTGTGACAGGGAAGCCCCTGTCCTTGCCAAAAGAATTACAAAACCCAGCATGCATCCTGCCCTGGGCCCAGGAAAACCTGGCATGGAGCCAGGACTGCCGGCCCAGTCCAGAAGGGAAGAGAAGAACCAGGTCGTAGCCCAGCCTAAGAGCCAGAGGAGGAGGGCCCTTGAAGCTAGTTCTTTCCCCTATTACTCCTTTCCTCCTTCTCTGAAACCTAAACCCAATTTAGGAGAGGGTGGAGTTAACCCTCGGGGCGGGCAGATCAAAAAGCCTCAAATACAAACCAGGGGAAGTCAGAGGGGGAGCTCAGGTGGGACTAATTCCAATCAGCCAGTAACCAGGAAGGATTGCAGCTACCAGAGAGCTCCGGTGCCTCAGCCCCCTTTGCTATCTAGGAGTCAGCCCCTCAGGAGGGAAAGTGAAGGCCCTGGACCAGACCTTGCCAGGCTGTACAAACCCTGTGAGGGTGCACCAAGAGATTGGCCGTGGAAAGGACTGGTGGACAAAGAGCTAACATCCAGGCAAGACGGGGGTTGGGAGAGGCAGCCCGAGAACACTGGGTGGAGAACCAGCCAGGGCTATGGGTCTATGGACTGGGAGATGAACAGTATTCCTGGGGAGAGTGAACCCGGGGAAGATATGGACTTAGGGGAGAATGATATATGAGAGGTCTGTCCCATTCTCTCAACAATCCAGTCCAGGCTAAGGGAAGCCTTGGACACTAACCATGTTTGAAGCAGGGTCAGACCAATCCTGGCCAATTGAGAAGTAACTATCAGAACTGTTTAGTTACCTTACTTCTGGTAGACTTGAAGGGGGTAAGCGGCTTCTGAAAGTTGGCCCAGGGTGGGCTTTGTTACGTTCAATAATCCAGGACACATTCTGTGTAGGAGAATCTGGAAGCCAAACCTTTGTTTTATTTGTTGGGAGGTTTGGGGTGTTAATGTGCTTTGTTTTGTGGATCTGGAAACTCCAGGCAGGGCACAAGGACTGAAGCCCAGGTTATGTTTGAAGATGAAAAGTGTGAAGAACGTACTATATGTTCCAACATGTTTTTTTCTTTTTTTTTTTTTTTTTTTTAAAACTTTAATAAATCCGGTTCCAGTTTCTAGGAAATCCGTCTTCCGGGTTTTCATTCATCCAGCCATATAAAAGGCGCAATAATAAATCTACCTGTGGTCCGAGCCCGGTCTCCCACCTACCTGGGAACCGGCCCGGTCACAGGAAGTTTGTGGCAGTGGTGGGATGTAGCGTTTCCCACAGGCTGGAGAAGGAACTGCGGGAAAAAAAAACATTGAGAAAAAAAAAAAAAAGGAAAAATTGTGAACTATTTTTTTTTTCTTCTCCTTTTGCCTTTCGTGGTTTGGAACTGGGCATAATTGACTGCAAGGGGTGCTTTTGGAAAAGCAGGAAAAACCTCAATAGTGGAACCAGGAGTTTGGGACAGTTTAGGTTTTTTTTTTGAAGTCTTGAGTGGTGAAACACCAAGATTCGGCTAATCTCAACTTTTAATTAGCCAGTTTGTGGATTACCCAAAGCCAAGCAGGAAGCAAAGTTGCAAGCCGGAAGAAAAGGGTCCGGAGGAGTATAAGGAGCAGCAGGGAGGTGCCCAGGAGGGAGACTGCTGAGCCCAGGGAGAGGAACCGAACGTGCATGCAGAGAGAGCCAGAGGTCCTGGTCGGAGGAGTGGCTGGGGAGGCCCTAAGATCGCATCGCTAAGACACATCAGACCCTCAGGTAAAAGTACTTAGGGAGGGCTGGTGTGGATTGCAGGGTAAGGGGACCAGAGAGCTCTGGACAGAGGGGGGGAGGGGAGAACCCTTGAGCTTAGGGTGCCGCACTTGGGTTTCCTTCTCTCTGTTTATTTTCTAGGATGGAGGCGTCCAAGTTCTTGATGGGACTAGAGTCAGAGATGCGGAAACTCCAGCAGAGTTTCCAGGACATGCTGCAAACCCAAGGCAGACCTGTGGAAAGCGGACCATCAAGCCCAGCAGACCTGTCACACGGAGTTATACAGCAGATGATGGCTCAGATCCAGGCCATCAATAACCTGGCTCAGAGACAGGCCGTACCAATGACCAGCAGTGCAGGACCAGTCGTCGGGCCGGTAGGAGCTCCTTTTGGGGAGCCAATAAGACTAAATAAGCGGGCTGCGGATGATGATATCCAAGACTTTTTGGTAGGGTTTGAGAGGGTTGGTGTAGCCTCACGTTGGCCAATGGACCAGTGGTCAGTCAGGTTGATACCCTGCCTGGGAGGGAGAGCCTTAGAGGCCTACCAGAGCAAGCAGCTGACTACCCGGTCCTAAAACAGACCCTACTGGATTACCTAGGGCAGTCCCACGAGCGATACCGGGTCCAGTTCAGGGCAATAAAAATGACCTGGGGGAGCGGCCTAAGGCGATGGTGCAACGATTGAGGAGACTGTGTGAGCGCTGGATGGCTCCCTACGCTCATAACCTGCAGGCGGTTATGAGTGAGCTAGTACGGGAGCAATTCATGGAGGTCGTGCCTGTAGCCCTAAAAACCTGGTTATTAAAGCAAAATCTTACCGGTTTGGGGCAGGTGGTTAGGGTTGCTGAGACATATCTAGAAGCCCAGCAACAAGGTACTGCTACCCCTGCGACTCCGGAGACAGGGGGGACCCGAGCCCCAAGCTTTTGGAAGGGGGGAGGAACACAACGAGGTCTGGGTGGTGGTCCTACCGCGGGCCGTTGTTTTTCCTGTGGTAAGCCCGGCCATAGGAGCAGGCAGTGTCAGGCTAGGGTGAACCTGATGAACAAGGTGGGGACCTTTGTACCAGGTTCTAAGGAAGAATGCATGATCCAGGTGAGATTGGAAGGGGTGCCTGTGGTTGCTCTTTTGGACTCAGGAGCCAACAAATCCGTCCTATCCCAAAGGGTGTGGGCTCGGATCCTTAGGACTAGGGGTCAGGACCCCAAGGGCAGTCCCGGATTCAATGCATGCATGGGACCTCCCTTCCCTATGAGCTCAAACACATTTGGGTGGAGTACCAAGGGAAGGAACGTGTCCTAAAAATGGCCCTGATGCCTAGACCTCCCTACGAGGTGATCCTGGGTCGGGAGTGGCCCTATTTTTGGGAAGGTTTCGAGACCCGAGGGGGTAGGGCAGCCAACGACCCAGAGGGGGAATTAGCCCAAATCTTTCCCTTAGAAGATAACCTTCTGGAGGGGCCTTCCCAGAAGAGAACCAGGAGCCGAGCCGAAAGGCGGGCGGACAAAAAAACCTGCTCTCCAGGAAAAGGGGAAGAGAGTCAACTATCCTGGAGACCCTGGGTGCCTTATGAGGTAGCCCAGTGTTTTCCAACCCTAGGCCGGGAGCAAAGAAAGGATCCTACCTTAAGCTCTGCTATAGAGCAGTGGGAAGATATGGGGAGGGGATCTGGTCAGTTCCAAGTAGTAGGAGGGCTCCTATATAAGGTGGGGTGGAATCCCAGAATAAGGCGAAGACAAAGGCGCCTGGTGGTACCGGACGCCTTCCGAAAGCAAATCTTTTGGGCCATTCACAGAGACCTGGGAGGGAAGCATCTGGCCCCTGACTTAACCATTAGGCAAGTGCAGGACCAGTTTTATTGGCCTGACTTAGCGCAGGAGGTCAGGCAGTGGGGTGAGGAATGCTCCCGGTGTGAGAAGAACATAGGGCCTCTAGGGGAGGATAGAGGAAAAACTGGACCAAGGAGTGGGACAAAGAAAGTGCACTCATCGGTAAAGGGGCAAGCCACAGAGAGGCCTGTTTTGAAGGTTATGAGAATATCTCCCAAAGCCAGGGTTCCCAGCCAGGCTACGCCATATTCGGTAGGGGTAGATTTGAGTAGTATCCAAGAGATAAGGGTACCCAAAGGGAGCCGAAAATTAGTGGACACGAGTCTGGTGGTAGTCCTGCCAGAGGGATGTTATGGGCACCTAGCCCCGAGATCAGGGTTGGCTCTCCAGGAGGGGATCCACATAGGAGCGGGGGTAATTGATCCCGATTTTCAGGGCTCGCTTAAGGTCCTGGTGATGAACCTTGGGGAGAACGAATACCACATAAAGGAAGGAGACCTAATCGCCCAGCTTATTTGCTAACGAGCCGTTATCCCTCAAGTAAAAGAGGAGCAAGTCAGTCAGGACACTCCGACGGGGGAACTAGGATGGGGCTCTTCCAAAGCAAAGGAGGGATTAGAGGTAGAAAAGACTCCCAGAAGGGACTCGCCCAGTCGGGGCGAGGACGCTGAGGGTTCCATGGAGGAAAGTACTAATAGTGGTTTAAGTAGGGGGGTATGTGACAGGGAAGCCCCTGTCCCTGCCAAAAGAACTACAAAACCCAGCATGTATCCTGCCCTGGGCCCGGGAAAACCTGGCAAGGAGCCGGGACTGCCGGCCCAGTCCGGAAGGGAAGAGAAGAACCAGGTCGTAGTCCAGCCTAAGAGCCAGAGGGGGAGGGCCCTTGAAGCTAGTTCTTTCCCCTATTACTCCTTTCCTCCTTCTCTGAAACCTAAACCCAATTTAGGAGAGGGTGGAGTTAACCCTCAGGGCGGGCAGATCAAAAAGCCTCAAATACAAACCAGGGGAAGTCAGAGGGGGAGCTCAGGTGGGACTAATTCCAATCAGCCAGAAACCAGGAAGGATTGCAGCTACCAGAGAGCTCCGGTGCCTCAGCCCCGTTTGCTATCTAGGAGTCAGCCCCTCAGGAGGGAAAGTGAAGGCCCTGGACCAGACCTTGCCAGGCTGTACAAACCCTGGGAGGGTGCACCAAGAGATTGGTCGTGGAAAGGACCGGTGGGCAAAGAGCTAACATCCAGGCAAGACGGGGGTTGGGAGAGGCAGCCCGAGAACACCGGGTGGAGAACCAGCCAGGGCTATGGGTCTATGGACTGGGAGATGAACAGTATTCCTGGGGAGAGTGAGCCGGGGAATATATGGACTTAGGGGAGAATGATATATGAGAGGTCTGTCCCATTCTCTCAACAATCCAGTCCAGGCTAAGGGAAGCTTTGGACACTAACCGTGTTTGAAGCAGAGTCAGACAAATCCTGGCCAATTGAGAAGTATCTTTCAGAACTGTTTAGTTACCTTACCTCTGGTGGACTTGAAGGGGGTAAGCAGCTTCTGAAAGTTGGCCCAGGGTGGGCTTTGTTACGTTCAATAATCCAGGACACATTCTGTTTAGGAGGATCTGGAAGCCAAACCTTCGTTTTATTTGTTGGGAGGTTTGGGGTGTTAATGTGCTTTGTTTTGTGGACCTGGAAACTCCAGGCAGGGCACAAGGACTGAAGCCCAGGTTATGTTTGAGGGTGAAAAGTGAAGAACGTACTATATGTTCCAACATGTTTTTTTCTTTTTTTTTTTTTTAAACTTTAATAAATCCGGTTCCAGTTCCTAGGAAATCCATCTTCCGGGTTTTCATTCATCTAGCCATATAAAAGGCACAATAATAAATCTACCTGTGGTCCGAGCCCGGTCTCCTACCTACCTGGGAACCGGCCCAGGTAGGTAACAGTGTATAAGATATTTGTTACCAACATGCATCACCTTACACTTATATTATTTATTTATTTTATTTCTTCCATTTGTGCGTCACACATACCTATACAAGCTCTAGGCGACATTACAGAGGAAGGAGTTAGAAGAGGGTAGGGAGGACTATGGTGGGCAGGAAGGAGTGGTGAGGAGAGAAGTATGTAGAATATTTCATAGAAATTCCTAACTTTACAGAGAGGAGCACCATCTATGTAAATGATATGTAAATGAATTAAAGTAATACGTAAAGAGGAATAGAAGGGAGGAACCGTTAAACAATAGAATTCATGGAAATTCAGTTAATAAAATAAAAAGGATAGGGGTAAAAACAATGGAATAAAATTTAAAATAATTAATAAACTGGAAAACAAAAATCAAATAAGTCTGATAGAAGTCCAATTTCCTGAAGCAGCTCTGTTGCCTCAGCATATTTTAAATAATCCCAATGGCAAAAGTCCAGATAGGGTAGATATCAGCTCGGGCTTTCCAGCTGGTACAGCCCTGACTCATCGCTTCCAGGAAGAAGATGCACAGAGATAGAACAATCCAGCGCCGGGCCCCACTGCTCTCGGTGGGCAGCGGATGCTCATGGGCAGCTCCCGAAGAATATAGCACACTGCCTCCATCGGACAACCGAGAGGAGGAGTCCACGGCACGGTCCCACTCCACAGATCCAGAGACACAGCCAGTTCCTCCCCAATGAGAGAGCAGACGCCACTCCATCCTAGGCAACCATCAGCAGCGATCAACTATGCCTCCATTGGTCCCATCTCCAGCAACGATCTCCCCGCAGCGATCTCCAGTCACCACATGCAGGTAGGAAGGGCCTCTGCTGAAAATGAATCGTTCCAGGCCTTTAGGTTAGTAGACAGTTATGCTGTGATTCTATAACTGTCAAACTCCTCCTATCCAAGATGTTTTCTGACTCACCCAAGTGAAAATTAAAAGAAAAAAGTACAGAACCCTGTAAAACTATGAATAAGGTAGATGAAAGGAACAAAGTAAAGTAGAAACCAACAAAATAAAACTAAATAGAACTACAAACTTAAAAATATAAGAGAGACACTGAATCCCAGGTCTTTCTCAGGCAACATATCCATTTGCCAAGAAGCGGCCCATTTCTCGAGCACATTGCAGATCTTCGCAATCCTCCTGCGTCTTCACTACTCTGAATAACTGTATCATCTGCAAATTTAATCACCTCACTCATCGTACCAATTTCAAGGTCATTTATAAATATGTTGAAGAGCACGGGTCCAAGCACCAAACCCTGCGGCACTCCACTCATGACGCTTTTCCAGGCCGAGTATTTTCCATTTACCCCCACTATCTGTTTCCTATCCGCCAGCCAGTTTTTAATTCACGTGAGTATTTCACTCTCAATTCCATGGCTCTCAATTTTTCAAAGTAATCGTTCATGCGGAACCTTGTCGAACACCTTCTAAAAATCTAGATATACAATGTTGTCTGGGTCACCCTTGTCTATCTGCCTGTTTACTCCTTCGAAGACGTGCAGCAAGTTCATCAGGCAACATCTTCCTTTGCTGAAGCCATGCTGGCTGGCCCTCAACAGATCGTGTCCGGCAAAGTGATCAATAATGTGGTCCTTTATCAGCGCCTCTACCATATTTCCCTGTACCGAGGTCAGACTCACCGGTCTGTAGTTTCCCGGATCTCCTCTCGAACCTTTCTTGAAGATCGGCATAACATTTGCCACTGTCCAGTCTTCCAGAATCCTTCCCGATTTGATTGACAGATTGGCTATTAGTTGAAGCAGTTCAGCTATAGCCCCTTTCAGTTACTTGATTACCCTCGGATGGATAACATCTGGTCCTGGGGATTTATTGTTTTTAAACCTATCAATCTGCCTGCATACCTCTTCTAGACTGACCGTCAACCCTGTCAGTTTCCCGTCTTCATTTCCTGCTTATAGCTTGTCAGCTTCCGGTATGTTGTATGTGTCCTCTTCGGTAAATACAGACACAAAAAATGTGTTCAGTTTGTCGGCAATGGCTTTGTCCTCCTTTAGCACTCCCTTTATTCCATGGTCATCCAACGGCCCTCACCGCTTCCTTCGTGGGTCGTTTCCCCTTAATATATCGAAAGAACAGCTTGAAGTGTTTTGGCTCCTTGGCTATTTTTTCCTCATCATCTCTTTTGGCCCCTCTTACCGCCTTATGGCACCTGCTTTGATGCTGTTTGTGCTTTTTCCAGTTTTCATCTGTTTTGACCTTTTCCATTCCTTAAACAAAGTCTTCTTGTCTCTGATCACTTCCTTCACCGCTACAGTGAGCCACGCCGGTTCCTTGTTCCTTGTTCAAGGTTCAACAACCTTGAACTACTGTAAATACAACAGGAAAAGTAAAATAATACTGTCCTGATAACCCAATATATCCCACAAAGTAATAGCTGAAGGAAGACTGCCCATTCCCCCATCCCCTCCACCCACCCCTGCAAAACAACCCTTCCCAATCCCAACCTACAGTTCTCGTTCGGCCTACCTAAGCAGACCAGAATGACAGAGTCACGCTATGATGTGAGCAGAGCCCCAAGCCCCCACCCTGCCCCTTCACAAAATGCCCCCCTGGGCAAAACAAGGTAAATCAAGAACCAACCCCATATACTCTGAACAGACACATCAAACTCACAGCACACACCTGCCCACCACCCCATGAAAGGACCTAAAGGGCCTTCTCTGATAAAACTACGAGAAGCCACCAATGGGTGTCTCAACACAAACCAGCACCAAAATGAAAGGGTGCGGACTGGTACCCTAAATATACCAATCCAAAGAATAGAACCTGCCAGAGTCACTATGAGGTAGCAAAGCGAGAGTAATCAGGCAGCCAAGAGGCCCCCCTACTGCCACCATACATGGCACAGTCAAAAATGTAAGCAAACCACCCATCCTCCCCTAGCATTCCCCACCCAAAAATCAAGATCCTAGCCAGTCAGAACCACAGACACGCAAAGCCCCAGACACTCCAGACATCCCACAAACACGCCCTTTACAGCTACTCGCTAGAGCCAGGAAAAGCACAAAGATCAAAACCCCTCTATGGATAACAAATATACAGTAAATCCCATGTAAGTCTAAGACACCACAAGAGAGTGTCCCAAAGAAGGCATGCTCCAGGGCACCAGGACAGCACTGCCACAGATAAGTAAACTGTCCCTTGAACAGTACAGGGTTAAGCCGAGATTCCAGACTTAGGAGGCAAGGTGTCCAACTAAGCCTGAGCTGCTTCCATCGAATCACAGGTCTTCCACCCAGCACCCATCCAGATCTTCAAAAGGACCAGGTAAAGCAGCATGAAGCAGTGCTTGTTATGATCATAGAGCGCTGAGCATACCCTGGGAAAGCGCCAGCATCGTTCTTGCAAAGCTGGAGAGTAGTCTTGAAATAGTCAGATTGGTTCCCCTTCATAGCACAAGGTATTCCTCTTCAATTTATATTGCCACAGCAATTCAGCCTTGTGCACATAATTGTGAACTTTTAAAATAACCACCCGGGCTTGCGCACGATCATCCATCTTGTGCTTGTTCAAAATGCACCAGCCCCATGCCAGCGGAAGTTCAGCGTGAAACCAAGTCTCCAAAGTAGCCAGGAGACGAGAATCAGAGACAGTGTTGGGTAGGCCCACCAATCTTAGGTTGTCCCTCCAGGATCAATTCTTGAGATCATTAAGTTTCTCTACCTGACGCTGCAATTGCTCCCGGAGGGAGAGCAAATTTACCACCGTGTGCGCATCTTCAACCTGTGCAACTCTGGTCTCCAACTCTCCCGTATGCTTAGTTGTTTCAGCCAGGAGAGTTTCCATCGCAGCATGCTGCCCCGATAGCTGTTTGAATTGGGAATCCAGGGCACACACCACTGATGCTGAAAGTGTCTCAATGTGCTCCTCAGAAAGGAGAAGCGCGGAGCCCGCCATCTTGGGGTCTGGTTTCAGTGACCTCGAGTCCTTTTCCTTATCCTTTTGTGTCACTTTCCCACTCATAGTCGGGCTTATATGGTGAACAAACCTGTCCATACACCACTCCAACCTCCAGGGAGATGATTTAAGCAAATAGCAGGCCAGATGAGAAGGGAAAGGATCTAGGGCCCCGGAGCTCAAGCAAGACACGTTCTGCTCCACTCAGCACATCACGTGACTCCACTGTTTGCTGTTTATGTAATTTATTGTTGTTTTATTGTACATTTGAAATACAATAAAAAGATTGAACTTAAAAGAACCTCAGATCTGTGCCAAGGTCTTTTGTTACTTTTAAGCACTGATATTTTAGATGCAATTTAGGCATTCTGAGGATGATGGTCTATCTGCGCTGACATCACCCAAGATCAGATATAATTGATATAATCTCCCATAGATCTTTGCCAACATTGGTTAGGCCAACAGAAAATGCTGACAGCTAGCAATGTAAGGCTGGGCTGACATAGGTGAGACGTGATAAGAGGGTGGATAAGGGTTTTGGTAATGTGCTCAGAGAGTAAGGGTCAGATTTTGGAGAGTCAGATTTGTGCTGAGAAAAAGAGAGAAGATGACACTGAGGTTGCAAGCTGACGAGACAGAAAGGATGACAATGTTATCCAACTTGCAGAATTCTTCAGAAACAAAATCTCAATTGGTAGAAATACCTCGAAGAAATTTTGCTACCACCCCACAGAAAAATAATCCTGCGCAGCAGACAGAAATTGGTCAGACTTCTAAGACATACAATGGCTCGACCTAGACAGACTCTACAAAAAAATACAATCATGTGGCATGCAACCTCAATCACTGTCCCCCCTACCTATTAAAAGCTGCCAGCACCAGATTCCATATCTACCTCTTGCAATGGACTAATTATATGCTCACAGAAGGCCAATTCCCGCAAGATCTCTCCAGTGGCATAGCAAGGGGGGGGGGGGCGGTCCGCCCCGGGTGCCAAGCCCTGAGGGGGTGCTCCTGGTCCGGTCCGGTTCCCCCCCTGCGCCGGGTGTCGCGTCTGGAAACAGCCTGCAGCAAGATCGCGATGCCAGCGATCTTTGCCTGCTTCGACTGTTTCCTCCGCCACGGTCCTGCCCCTCCTCTGACGTCAGAGGAGAAGCGGGACCGCGGCGGAGGAAACAGCCGAAGCAAGCAAAGATCGCTGGCATCGCGCGATCTTGCTGCAGGCTGTTTCCCCAGGGAAATGAAGCGGGGAGGCCGGGGGAATGAGCAGTGCTTCGTGGTGGTGGTGGTGGTGGGGCCGAGCGGTCCTTCGAGGTAGTGGGGGGGGGGCAGCAGGCCTTCAGGGTGGGGCGGGCAGGCAGACCTTGTGGAGGGGGGGAGACAGGCCTTCAAGGGGGACAGGCAGGCCTTCGGGGAGGGGGGGTGACAGGCCGTCGGGAGGGTGCAAGCCTTCGGGGGGAGACAGGCCTTCAGGGTGTGGCGGGCAGGCAGACCTTGTGGAGGGGGGGAGACAGGCCTTCAGGGGGACAGACCTTCATGGAGAACAGGCAGGCAAGCCTTCAAAGAGGGGACAAGCCTTCGTGGGGGTGCAGGCCTTCGGGGGGGGACAGGCAGGCCTTCGGTGGGGGGACAGGCCATCGGGGGGGTGCAGGCCTTCCAGGGAGGGCGCAGGCCTTCAAGGGGGGGGACAGGCCTTCAAGGGGGGGACAGGCAGGCAGGGCTTCAAGGGGGGGGACAGGCCTTCGAGGGGGGTGTAGGCCTTCAGGAGGGGTGCAGGCCTTTGGGGGGTGCAGGCCTTCAAGGGGGGGCAGGCCTTCGAGGGGGGTGAAGGCCTTCGGGGGGCAGGCCTTCAAGGTGAACAGGCAGGCCTTAAAGGGGGGGGGACAGGCCTTCGGGGGGTGCAGGCCTTCAGGGGAGGTGCAGGCCTTCAAGGGGGGGCAGGCCTTCAAGGGGAGCAGGCAGGCAGGCCTTCAAGGGGGGGACAGGCCTTCAGGAGTGGGATGCAGACCTTTAAGGGGGGGACAGGACTTCAGGGGAGGAGGGGCCCTGATGTAGAAGTACACGGATGGAAGGGGGAGGGGTTCAAAGAGACGTGCATATGCCGGACTTTGGGTGGGAAGAAATAATGGGTCTGAAAATAGAGGAGAGAGAGAGTTGATGGACATGGGTTTTAGGGAGGGAAGGAACAGAAAGGGAGAGAAGTTGGACACAAGGGATGGTGTGGGGGGATAGAGATACTGGTTAGGAGGGGTAGTTGGGAAAGAAAGGGAGAGATGGTGGATCCTGGGGTGGTGGGGAAGGAGGGAGAGCTGCTGGATGAAAGGGTAGTTAAGAAAAGGTCGATCTGTGGAGGGAGACAAAAAAAGGAAAGATGCCAGACATCTGGGGGAGGGAAGGGAAACGGAAGGGGAGGACAGAGATGGCAGATGGATGGTTAGCACGGAGAAAGAAGAAAGAAGGAGACCCTGGCAAGCAAGTTATCAGAGCCTTGGACCAACAAGATTTGAAAAATAACTAGACAACAAAAAGGTAGAAAAACTAATTTTATTTTCTGTTTTGTGATTACAATATGTCAGATTTGAAATGTGTATCCTGCCAGAGCTGGTTTTAGACCGCAAACGTGAGCTAGGATTTAACAGAGAGAGGGAAAAGTCATTTTTGTTTCTTTATTTTATTTACACCACAGCGCCAGTATGGTTAGGAGAAGCCAATGGGGGGTGAAAAAGCTATAAAATAAACCCACCAGGATATTTGAAAAAAACACCCAATTGGGCAGGAAAATCGAATCGATAAACCAATTCAATAGGCTGAATCGAATCGAAATTTTTTTTTCCTGAATCTGGCAGCACTAGTTTGCGCTACTGTCTTAGACTTTAGGACCTGGGATTGGGGAAAGATGGCATCCTCAGTACTTTATAATGCAAGTGAAATGAGGATTTGGTCAGATTTTTGAAGGGTCTACACTCTGCAGAAGAAAAATATTGTATAGGCCGGGGACATGAGACAGCAGGAAACGGGAACTTTTTTTCCTTCTATTTTTGTGAATGGAAAGGCTGAGGATGTCAGAGAGTTCAGTTAAAATATGTGCTTTATAAGAAAATATAATAATGTGTTTTATAAAGTTTATAGCATTGCTGGCCTATCCGGTGAGGTGTTCCTAGTGGTAGTGGTGGCAGCGTGTCAATGTGTTGAGAGGAAGAGGTGATCTGGGAAATTCTGCTGAGCAAACTCCGGGCCCATTTCCACCCCTCAGTTAGTCCACTCCACTCAACTGGTTCACACACTGAGTGGGTCTTTGGGTGTTGTTCCTGGGTAGTTGTTTTGGGATCTCTTCCAATGGTTTGTCAGTATCTCCTTCTGGTCCAAGGAAGGAAACTTTGTTAACCTTAGCACTGACCTACAGAATATGTTTGTAACAGCGCTGCTTGTGTGGCATTAGTCTATGTAGTGATCGAAAGAAAAAACCAGACCTTTACACATTTTTGCACTATATGGTGGGTGTATGAGGAGATTCACATTTCCTGCACAGCTAAGTCCGTGTGAAGTTACCTTGTGCTGTATTTGACATCTAGCAAAGTCTCTGTTTGGAAGGAAAGATCTCAGCTTAAAAATGAAGTGGCCAGAAGTTATGGTAAAAGCAGATAGCGTAGCTGGTTTTAAGAAAGGTTTGGACAAATTCCTGGAGGAAAAGTCCATAGTCTGTTATTAAGACATGGGGGAAGTGTCTGCTTGCCTTGGATCGGTAGCATGGAATGTTGCTACTCTTTGGGTTTTGACCAGGTACTAGTGACCTTGATTGGCTTCCATGAGAATGGGTTACTGGGCATGATGGACCATTGGTCTGACCCAGTTAGGCTATTCTTATGTTATGTTCTCATCTGTAGGGGCCTTTGTTTTCACTTCTTATTTTAATGTATTTTTTTTCTGAGAACTTATCAGTGTTTTTTATAATGGGAACAAAAATGGAAGAGAATTAATGTGTGTGGAATGGGGGGGGGGGGTAACTAATTTCTTCAGCTAAATAATTCAATTCACCTCAACCAGACATAGGAGAACTCACGCACCATTCACACACCCTCCAACCAAAAACGTCAAAAGAATAAAACAGTTTGACAACCTCCTAACACTCGACCCCCAACTCTACAACCTATTGACCTCAACCACAGACTACAAAACCTTCAAAAAAGAAATAAAAACCCTTCTATTCAAAAAACACATAAAACCGAACTAAACAATCAGAACTGTCCCAAGCATCACCTGCAACTACTCCATATGTACTTCTGATGTCATGACAATTCAGACATAATTTTTGTTATGTTATGGTATGTTTGGAATAATGGTTACATATATGAGGTTCAATAAAAGAAAGTTTTCACTGCCTGTTTCTATTATGACCATTTATTCAGTTTCATGGTTATTACAAAAAATATTTTTTTACATGGGGAGGGTGTCAAAAAATTATGGGCCCCGGGTGCCACATACCCTAGGTACGCCACTGGATCTCTCCGAGATCATCATAACCCCCATCCACAGATCAACCATCCAATTACAGACCCATAGCCTCAATACTACTATACGCCAAGATAATGGAAGGCTTTGTAGCAAAACTCCTCTCCAAATACCTAGAAAACCCCAACTTACTCCACCCCTCACAATCAAGCTTCAGAGGCCAACACAGTACAGAAACATTATTACTCTTTCTCTCCTAGAAACAGCCAAACAACACCTAAACAAAGGAAAAAAAAAATGCTGCTCATTCAACTAGACCTTACCACAGCATTTGACCTGGTAGATCACAACATCCTACTAGAAACACTGGAGGCAATAGGAATCACAGGCAGAGTCTACAAATGGTTTGAAAGATTGCTCCGCTCAAGAAAATACAGAGTCAAAACAAAGGAAGAACAATCTGAAACCTGGAACAACCCCTGCAGAGTTCCCCAAGGCTTGCCACTATCCCCAACACTGTTCAACCTCTACATAGCCACACTCAGCACATGCCTAGACAAATTAGACATAACCTCATACAGCTATGCAGATGATATCACCATCATCTTGCCTTTCGAACAATCCACCAATGACACAATAATCAAAATACATAAAACACTGGAAACAATATCACAATGGATGAGAGACCACAAACTAAAGTTGAACCAAGACAAAACCAAATTCCTACTTCTAGGAAAAAAAACAAAACACCCTCCATAACAAACCTACAATTAAACTCTGTCCTATACCCCCTACAATCCAATCTAAAACTTTTGGGAATAATAATAGAAAAGGGCTGCACCATGCAACTTCAAATCAGCAAGACGGTTCAGAAGGCATTCACAACCATGTACAACCTAAGAAAAATCAGAAAATACTTCAACAAAGAACAATTCAGACTCCAAGGGCTAATCCTGGGCCTCTTGGACTACTGTAACAGTCTATACCTGTCATTCCCTGCTTATACCTTAAAACGATTACAAACAGTGCAAAACACAGCTCTCAGATTGATATATTCATTTAAAAAAATACGATCACATTACCACTGCTTACCAAACTCATACTGGCTCCCAATACAAGCATGCATACAATACAAATTATTTTGCACCCTTTTCATAGCCCTAAATGGAACTGGTCCTAGCTACCTAAACAAACACCTAATCAGAAATAATACATCAAGACCAAGGAGAATACAGGCTCTCTTTACCCATCCCCCAGCAAAAGGCATACAAAGCAAAAAACTATATGATGAACTACTAGCCACCAGAGCAGCGAAAATAGATTGCCACTTCTTTAAGCTACTGACCAAGATGACCAACTACAAAACATTCAGGAAAGAACTGAAAACTATACTTTTCAAAAAATTTGTCAAATGGGCTAACTAAAACCTTATAAGCCCTCCCCCAGATCCCATCGCTTATGGTAGTCTTAAATTCATGTAAGCACACTCTTGGCGGCAAAAATCCATGCAGGTCTTACACCCTAAATGGTGAGATCCTAGCAAGGACTGTAGCAGAATGTGTCTTGGGAGTGATCATTAGCGAAGACATGAAGTCTGCCAATCAAGTGGAAAAAGCTTCATCCAGGGCTAGACAAATCATGGCTGTATCCGTAGAAGTTTCGTCAGCTGTAAGCCCGAGATCATAATACCATTGTGAGACCCCATCTGGAATACTGTGTACAATTCTGGAGGCCGCATTATCAAAAAGATGTGTGGAGAGTTGAGTCGGTTCAGCGAATGGCCACTAGGATAGTCTCATGACTCAAGGATCTCCCGTATGAGGAATGATTGGGTAAGTTGCAGCTATACTCACTCGAGAAACGCAGAGAGAGGGGTGACATGATCAAGATGTTCAAATATGTCACGGGCCATATCGAGGTGGAAGAAGATTTCTTTTGTCTTAAAGGACCCACGTCAACAAGAGGGCATCCGTTAAAAATCAGGGGTGGGAAATTTCATGGCGACATCAGAAAATATTTCTTCAACGAAAGGGTGATTGATCGCTGGAATAATCTTACGCAACAGGTAATTGAGGCCAGCAGCGTGCCAGATTTTAAGGAAAGATGGGATTGGCTTATGGGATCTCTTCATGGAGAGAGTTAGGGGGTGGGTCATTAGAGTGGGCAGACTAGATGGGCCGTGGCCTTTTTCTGCCGTCATTTACTATGTTTCTATGTTTATCTATCAACTCTGTAAGCTCCCTGGGAATGCCCAGGCCAATTCTTTTTATAAACCGCCTAGAACTGAAAGGTATTGGTGGGATAGAAAACACTAATGTAATGTAAGAGAGAATAGGGGGAGAGGTAGGTATAGGTGGAAGGATAAGTAGCTCAGTCTTGGTCATGTTCAAAGTGGTGGTAGGGAGCAAAGTTCAAAGTGGCGGAGACAGCAAAGTTGGACAGGCAAGCGGAGACACAGGCAAATCTTAATATTCGAGTTAAACACTAGACTTAGTGTACTACTTTGAAGCATTTCACTATTTGTCTCTCTTCATTGGGAAAACTAATTATTTGGGGTTTTGCCAGGTACAAGTGACCTGGATTGGCCATCATGAGAATGGACTACTAGGCTACATGGACAACTGGTCCATTGGTCTGACCGAGTAAGGCTATTCTTATGTTCTTTGCATCCTATCTTTTAGCCAATTACTAAGCTACAGTAGGACATTGCCTACTGCCCTAAGGCTTACATTTTTAGAAAAACCTATCATGATGGAATTAACAAATGCTTTCTAAAAACCTAGGCAATTATTCAATCAGCACAGATATGTAATCAACTTTCTAAATATGAAAAGACTGAAAACATTAAGAACATATCAAAATAACATTTGATCAATTCCCAGAATTCTTTCATTTCAGATTTCTAACAAAAATTGTTAGAAATTAAATTATACTGTTAATTCAAAATGGAGGACAAGGAAAATGGTTCTTGAGATGGCTAAAGACATAGGCCTGAGTATGATGCAAGACTTTGTAATTCACTTTTGGTTATTATTTTCAAGCCATAATTGTTTAAATTGGACCTAAAGTGAGTTCATATGTTCAACAACATTTGGAAAATTTCATGTGGTCAATCTAATATTATATCCTTGAGAGCAAGGTGCTAAAGGATAAGCAGTTTTCTGTGACCCAAATAGGATAATCAGCTATGATGAGCTGAACAAATTAAACACTCAGGCCTGGATTCTGTAAACTGCATCCCGATTGTAGGCAGCTGGAGGCGCCCTACAGCTGTCTAACCAGCTAATTGGGATGCACATTAAAAAAAAAAAAATACTCCCCAGGCAGGCCACCTATATTGAAGCCTCCGGGAGTCTAGGGAGGCTCACAAAACCGCATAAGCTTGCCTAAGGCTAGGCATAGCCTTAGGCGAACCTAGGTGGCCATATGCATCTCCCTAGGCCAGCAGGAAACGCATACAATGTAGGCCAGCAAAATGCTGGCTTATATTGTAAGTAGATGCAGCCATTACACTTATCGCGGCAAGGGATGTCTCTGCTACAATAAGAATAGCAGCCGCCAGTCCCCCCCGAACGATCGAAGCAGAAGGGAGCCCAACCCCTCCTGCACAAAGACCACCCACCCCACCCTGAAGATCGTGGCAGGATGGAGGCCAACCCCTCCTGCCCGAAGACCACCTACCCCCACCCCGGGATCACGGGAGGAGGGAGCCCAATCCCTCTTGAACGAAGACCGGACCCGACCCCCCCCCACCCCGAAGATCATGGCAGGAGGGAGCCCAACCCCTCCTGCTCATAGACCGGATCTAACCCGAAGATCGCAAGTACACCAAAGGCTAGGCGTGGCCTTAGGTGAACCTAGGCAGCTGTCTCCCTAGGTCAGTGGGAGATGAATACATTGTAAGTATAAGGGGCCGCTACAAAGGATCTCCCTGCTACAATATGTATAGCGGCCACAGCTAAGGCTGCCAGTCTCCCCACCACACCGAATGATCATGGTAGGAGGGGGGGAGACAGGGACACCCCTTGCCACGATAAGTATAGCGGCTGTGTCTACAATAACCTGGTTCTGTAACCAGCGTCTGTAACATGGATGTCGGTTACAGAATTGGGTTTATTTTGGCCTCTGTGTAAGGGGTTGTGTGATGGGGATACAAAAAAAAAGATAAATTTGTTGCCTAATAAAGCTTCTGATTCATTTTTAGAATGAGCTTCCTTTCAATTATCATTATCTGGCTGAGCAAAGCATAGTCTCTAGAAAGTTAGAACAGGATATCTCTGCATTAGCATATATTATATTTCCCATAACAAAACAAAGAGTTAAACATTTCATATTGTTGAAAGATCCCAAACTCTAATCAATAAAAATAAGTTTGAAATAGTACATTACCTTGCACACACTTTGACAAATCACGTAAATTAAACACATAATGAGATTTGGCAGGAGTGGGAAGAAGATCAATGCTCATTCTGTGGTAAATTTCAACAGCAGCCTCAACTATATTTGCTGCGGTTTTGCTTGACTGCTGAGGGAAAATCTGTCAAAAATCCATTCAAGATAGCCTGTACCCATAAAATGAAAAAATAATAATAATAATCTTAAGCATTATATATGATTAGTGCATGCATTTCAGTTTTCATTTTATAATTAAGCGTATTCCTGTAATTTGATCAAAAGTAAAAGAAAAGTGTAAGCCAATCAGGCTACCACAATTTCTAAACTAAACTAAGCCTTAGGTTTATATACCGCATCTTCTCCACTGAAGTGGAGCTCGACACGGTTTACAAAGTTTAAAAATATGGGAAGAGAGAAGAGAAAGAGCATAAAAAGAGGGATGTAATCAGGAGAAGAGATTATTATATGCTAGAGAAAAGCCAGGTTTTCAGTTGTTTTCGGAATAGTTGGAGGGAGTCCAGGTTCCGCAGCGGGACAGTGAGGTCGTTCCAGAGGCCGGTGATTTTGGAGAGGAGGGATCTACCCAGTTTACCTGCGTGGAGGATGCCGTGTAGAGAGGGGAAGGATAGTTTATGTCTGTGGGCAGATCTGGTGGTAGTTGGTGTTGGGGCGAGGAAGGATAGAGGGATTAGGGGCGGAAGGATGCCGTGAATGATCTTGAAAGCCAGGCAGGAGCATTTGAAATGAATTCTGGAAAGTACTGGGAGCCAGTGAAGATTGGTCAGTGTATCGCAAACTGTGTGTCACCTGAGATTTCAGGTGTGTCACGGTACACTGGGGAAGAGGAGAAGTGCCGGTGCCTGCTGACTGTCTACTGGATGTGCCTTTCGTGAGAAGAGGCATGTCCTATAAGCAATCTCCTGACACCGGCACCTCTTCTCTCTGCCGGCCCTTCTCTCCAGCGCAGGTCCTTCTCTTGGCGCAAGGCCCTTTTGAAGGGCCTTTGCATATGCTGATGTTGGCGTGCTGATGTCACACATGCATGTGATGTCACCACGCTGACACCAGCGTACTTCCGGGTGTTTCGAGCTGGGGACACTAGGTTTAGTGTGCCCCAGTTTGAAAAAGTTTGCGAGACACTGGTTTACTTAATTCTCTCTTGTGACGAAGGGTATACTGAAGTCTATTTTAAAACAAAAATCACCGGGGGTCACATGATGCAGTATGCCCGGGCAGACGCAGCTGGCCTGAGCTCCCGGGCCCCGAGTCGACCTTCCGCAAATTTGCAGCTGAACGGAGGGCATAGAGCACTTCTTTGACCGGATCGCAGCTGGGGCGGTGTATGGACCGCTATCTGGCGTCCCCCACTAACCCGATGGCCTCCCGATCCACGAAAAAGGATCGAGAACGCGTGCGGCCGGGAGAAGAGAAAATGGCGGCCGGATCGGCACCGGCAGTGAGTCACCTTTCCCCAGAGGCGCTGACTGATATTTCTAAGGCGGTGACCTCAGCGCTGCAGCCCAGCTTGGATCGCCTCTCAGAACAGCTTCAGAGGCTGGAATCCAAGCTTGCAGATATGGTCGGCCGTACTGCAGCGCTGGAAACACGAGTCTCTGGTGTGGAGGATGTCCAGGGGACTCAATCAACTGAGCTGCAGGCTTTATTGGCTCTCACCAGAAAGCAGGATGACCGCATTGAGGACCTGGAAAATCGGTCCCGTAGGTCGAACCTGCGTTTTCTGGGGTTTCCTGAAACTATTGCAGGACCAGCCCTACTACATACAATAGAGACCTGGTTGAGAGATACCTTTCCACTATGGGGTGATATGGGCCCCCTACGTCTGGAACGAGCCCATCGCATTGGCCGGGAGCAGACCGGGGCTACACGACCGCGCATGATTATTGTAAAAGTGCTCAACTATCAACATAAAGTGGAAATCCTTCGGCAGTACAAATAACAACGAGACCAGTTGAAATATGGGGAGGCAGAGATTCAAATTTTTCAGGATTATTCTGCTGCTTTAACGGAGAAGAGGAAAATTATTCTATCCTCTTTGTTCCACATTGGCGGATAAAAAAGTGAGATTCATGTTTCTGTACCCGGCCATTCTGAAATTACAACATCAGGGCCAATGGCACTCATTTGACTCTTCAGTGGATGCAGCCACATATCTCAATACCCATATGCTTCAGCCTCCAAGTCCAAATGGTTGAGAGATCACATACTACATAATTGTTCCTTGTTTAGCTTGCTTGCTCGCTGGAAACCGGTCTTTCGAGACCATTCATTGGATTTGTGTAGTATTGGATAAAAAACACTTCCATCGGGTGTTTGGACTTTGATTTACCTTCATCGTTTGGACTGTTATATTTAATTCCAATGTTATTTTTTTCATGTTCATGTTGGGCTAGTTTTAAATTTGTAGACATGCCTAAAATTTATACTACTGGTTGACTCGGGGCTCGGGGTGGCATCCTTCTCGTGACCTCACACATCTTTGGAATCACCCGCGGTGTTTCTACAAATGTGTCTAGCACAGAGGGGGAGGTTGGTGATAGAGGGGGGATGGGAGGGCTGGGTGGGGGGTGGCACGGGGAGCGACGTTTGGTGGGGGGGTTTACTATTTAATTTTCTTTTTTATATTTTTCTTTCTTTCTGGGCTGAGTTTATCCCTTCTGGAGGTCTCTGGTAATATTCTGTTGACGGGGTGGGGTCCTAGGACCCATGGGAATACTTTCTTTCTGGAGGTTGGAGAGACCATGTGGCATACTGTTTTCATTCTGTTTATATTAGTAACTTTTTCTATTTCTATATCCCGGGTAGGGCTGGGTACCTGGGATACTTTGGACATTTTGGATTGGGCCATTTATTACTTTAGATTCTGGGATTTGACATGTTCTTAACTAATTCCATATGGATTGTATCCTGGAATGTTTCGGGCATTTTTTCCCCTGTCAAGAGAACAAAGATCCTCAATCAACTTAAACATCATAAAGCAGATATTGTGTGTTTACAAGAAACACGACTAACTGATATTGAACACTCTAAATTGAAAAAATCTTGGGTAGGGGCCGTTTATGCAGCATCATCACCCTAGAAAAAAGCGGGGGTGGCGATTCTGATTCACAAATCTTTGCCCTGTAAAGTCCGGTTGGTGGAGAAGGATCCTCAGGGACGATATATCTTGGTCTCCATTATGGTGAGCACCTATTCCTTCTATTTACTAAATTTATACGCTCCTAATGTATATGATCATTCCTTTTTTGAACATATCACAAGTTTACTGCTGGAACATATGACTGACTCGATATTTCTTGCTGGGGATTATAATCAGGTTCTGGATCAGAGTATTGATAGATCTAATCCCAATGTATCTGTGGTTGAGTCTAGTAGGCGGGGTATACCCTACTTGTGTAAGACCTTGGAATTGGTTGATCCATGGCGTATATTTCACATTACGGAGCGTGACTATACTCACAGATCCCGGGCCCATGGCTCACTCTCTAGAATTGATTATATTCTGGTAACTCGACCATCATTCCATCATATTGATGCGGCTACTATAGGCCCTTCGGCTATTTCAGATCATTCCATGATCTGGGTTGAGGTAAATGTTGGCTTTGTTGTTCGGGGCCCCTCTCAGTGGCGCTTTCCGAGTTATTTGTTCTCTGAAGTTCATTTTAAACAATTTTTGTTAACCAAATGGAAAGATTTTTTGGAATTTAATAGTCAACATCTATCGGAACCGGAATTATTTTGGAACACGGCCAAAGTGGTTTTGAGAGGGGAATGTATCGCTTATGTTGTAGCGAGAAATCGTCGGTTATCTCGAGGAATATTACGTTTGGAACGTGATTTGGCTATAGCGAAACGGCAATATGTGGCTAATCCTACTCCTGCTAAGAAAGAGAATTTACTGTCTATAGAAACCACACTTAATTCATATATACACGAGCGTTCGATGAAGATGTTATTTTATCAGCGTTTCAAATATCATCGTTACGGTAATCGTTCGGGGAAATTGTTGGCCACCTTGACTAAACGGGCGAGAGGTTCCCGATTCATTTTTGGTCTCCGAGACACTGGGGGGACATTGCGTCATACAACGGATAAGATTGCAAATATATTCTTGGACTATTTTCGGGACTTTATGAAAAACGGGATCAAACAGGGGGGCCCCTCTTGAGAGATTACTTGGAGGATTCTGGTCTTCCACAGTTAACAGAGTCGGATGTAGATCTTCTTAATGCTCCCCTGACCCTTAAGGAATTGCAAAAGGCGATACAGCTTCAGAGGAATTATTCTGCCCCCGGACCAGATGGCTTTACGGCCGAATTTTATAAATTGTTATCCTCTCAGATTGAAAATCCTTTACGGGACTACTATGACCAGGTTATAACGAATGGCAGTTTCCCGGAGGGTACTAATGAGGCCCTCATAACACTTATTCTGAAGCCGGGTAAGGACTCTGGTTCTCCTGAGGCTTATCGCCCTATTTCTCTCCTAAATGTGGATATTAAAATCCTAGCTAAAATTTTGGCAGATAGACTTGCTCTCCTACTCTCTAGGATCATTAGTCCGGAACAGGGCAGACAGGCAGTCCATAATGTTCGTCGAGTGATCTTGACTATGGCTCATACTCAATCACAGAATATACCTATGCTGTTGGTGAGTCTTGACGCTGCTCGTGCTTTTGATCAAGTAGACTGGGGTTATCTGTTTGAAGTACTCGATTATTTAGGTATTGCGGGCTGGTATGCTAGAGCAGTCCGTACCCTGTATAGCGGACCGACAGCTCGTTTGCTAGTTAATAATATTACAAGGGAGGCTTTTTCGATTGGTAGGGGCACGAGGCAGGGATGTCCCTTGTCTCCGCTCCTTTTCCTGCTTTATTTAGAACCGTTCTTGCGAACTGTATCTAAAGACCCAGATGTAGTGGGGAGTGCCTTTTTCCCATCAGACGATTAAAGTATTTGGCGTTTGCGGATGACCTGCTTTTTACATTGACTCAGCCACAGCGTTCCATCAGTCATTTACAACATTCCTTAGAGGAGTTTCATTTTTACTCTGGTTTTTCCCTTAACTATCAAAAATCTACCGTTTTGGCTTTTCCCTCAACAATTCCAGACACATGGGTGGGTGATTTCCCATTCGCTTGGGCCCAGACCTCTATTAAATATCTTGGAGTGTGGTTACCTCGTGATCTTACTACTTTATATGATTGTAATGTGATGTCCTTACTGGAACATACTTTGAATACGCTTCAGACTTGGCGGGTTTTTCCCTTATCAGTAGCGGGTCGAGTGGCCCTGTATAATATGGTATTGTTCCCCAAATGGCTCTATCGATTTCAAGTACTCCCTCTTTTAGTGTCGCATGCTACTCGTGCACAACTTGCTAGAGGGATACAGGGGTTTCTCTGGGAAGGCAAAAGACCACGAATGACCTTTCCTAGGATGTGTCTTCCCAGAGAGGGGATATGGTCTTTTTAACATTCAGTGGTATGCATTGGCTTGTCAGATGAGACACATCAATGATTGGTTCAGGGGTACATCTTATTTTTCTGACACTCCTCTGGAACTCTCATTGTTGGTCCCTCACCATATTAGTTATCTGTTACATGTGACAGCCCCGGCTCTTCGTCTAGTGGTGGCAAAATATCCTATATTTTGGCGTTGGATATGCACTTGTTTGCATTTGTCACCAAGGATTTCTCCCTTCCTTCCTCTACAGGGAAATGGAGATTTCTTACCAGGTATTCATTCTGTGTCTTTTAAGAGATGGGCCTCTTTGGGGTTATGTTATATTTTTCAGTTATATACGGACGAGGGGCGATTTGCCTCTTTTGCTTCCTTACAACATACTTTCGGACTGTCTGCAACTGACTATTTTGCATACTTTCAAGTTCGTCACTATATACAGTCCATGCCAGCACATCATTTTACGAACACTTGCCATGAATCTCTTTCTGAAATGTTCAGTTTTTCTGCACAACAATTGATTCCACTTCGCTTTCACCATGTGGGTATTCGTGACTGTCAAACTGGACACAACTTTGCTATATTAGCAGACACTTGGGCGGAAGATTTACAATATACTTCATGTCAGATACAGCAAGTTCTCAAAAATTTGAGCAAACTGTCTACTAATACCTTGCACTGGGAACTACAATTGAAATTTCTTCTTCGCCTTTACATTTCCCCCATACGAGCCTATAGGATGGGCATTTCTCAGTCTCATCAATGCCCTAAATGCTCACAAATAAATGCATCTTTGGGCCATATGTTTTGGTTCTGCCCTGGTGTCCTTCAGTTTTGGCACCGTTTGGGATCTTTCATTTCCACTCTTTGGGGTCGACGGTGGTCTCCAGCCCCTAGAGCGCTATTTGGTTTCTATGATATTGTCTCTCCCAAACCTAAAGGCATGTCAGCCTTCTTGGCCAGAGCCACATTGTTTGGTAAAAAAGCAATACTACTACAATGGATAACTTGCGATGCCCCGACCTACAGCCAGTGGAAATCTTTGATGATCATCCATGCCTCTTTGGAACGTCGGCACTTCACTGACTTTGATTCAGGTCCAGGCCGAAGATTTACTGAGATTTGGGAGCACTTTTGGATGACCCTTACTCCAGCGGCCAGGAACAGACTCTTGAACTGTTAAATTTTAATTAAATTTTTTTTTTTTTTTAATTTCCTTTAGGGATTTTCTGTTTGGGGTTATGTTGAGGGACGGGGATTGGGATGGTTGATTTTGCCTTTGTGCATATATGTCTGTATTCTGTAATACTTACTCTGGTTGTAGTTGTTTTTCTTGCACGTTAAAATGAATAAACACATTTAAACATAAAACAAAAATCACCTGTTTGTTCTCATTAGACCACAGTTCTTCAACCGCCGGTCCGCAGACCGGTACCGGTCCGCAGGAAATTTTTGCCGGTCCGCGCAAGATTGACTCATTTGAACTTCCTGCCGGTCCGCGCAGGACCGGCAAGATCAGCATCGGAAGCGTGCGCTGGGCCGGAGAGATCTTGGGGAGCCTCCGACAGTGGCTTTCTCCCCTCTCTGCAGCTCTCCTTTACTTCCCAGCGCAGCGATTCACGAAGGCAGCCTCGGGGCTTTTGCTGAGTCGCGGCTGCCTCTGATGATGCAACTTCCTCTTTCCTCAGAGGCGGCGCGACCCAACAAAGGGCCCGAGGCTGCCTTCGTGAATTGCTGCGCTGGGAAGTAAGAAGAGCTGCTGGCAGGGGAGAAAACCACTATCAGTCTGGGAAGCTGCTGGGCAGGGGAAAAAAGGGACAGCTGCTACTGGAAAGGGAGAAGGAGAAGGAGAGATGCATCTGGGAGGGGAGGAGGGAAAGGAATCTGGGAAGCTGCTGGGCCAGGAAAAAAAAGGGACAGCTGCTACTGGAGAAGGAGAAGGAGAGATGCATCTGGGAGGGGAGGAGGGAAAGGAATCTGGGAAGCTGCTGGGCCAGGAAAAAAAAGGACAGCTGCTACTAGAGAGGGAGAAGAAGGAGAGATGCTTCTGGGAGGGGAGGAGGGAAAGGAATCTGGGAAGCTGCTGGGCAAGATAAAAAAAGGGACAGCTGCTACTGGACAGGGAGAAGAAGAAGGAGAGATGCTTCTGGGAGGGGAGGAGGGAAAGGAATCTGGGAAGCTGCTGGGCAAGGAAAAAAAGGGACAGCTGCTACTGGAGAGGGAGAAGGAGAAGGAGAGATGCTTCTGGGAGGGGAGGAGGGAAAGGAATCTGGGAAGCTGCTGGGCTAGGAAAAAAAGGGACAGCTGCTACTGGAGAGGGAGAAGAAGGAGAGATGCTTCTGGGAGGGGAGGAGGGAAAGGAATCTGGGAAGCTGCTGGGCAAGATAAAAAAAGGGACAGCTGCTACTGGACAGGGAGAAGAAGAAGGAGAGATGCTTCTGGGAGGGGAGGAGGGAAAGGAATCTGGGAAGCTGCTGGGCAAGGAAAAAAAGGGACAGCTGCTACTGGATAGGGAGAAGAAGGAGAGATGCTTCTGGGAGGGGAGGAGGGAAAGGAATCTGGGAAGCTGCTGGGCTAGGAAAAAAAGGGACAGTTGCTACTGGAGAGGGAGACGGAGAGATGCTGCTGGGAGGGGAGGAAGGGAAGAGAGTTACTGCTGGACAGGAGGAGGAGGGAAGGGAGAATGAAAAAAGGAAGGAAACAGCTGGCAGAGAGATTAGAGGAGGGGAAGGGGAGACACAGGCATGAGAAAGTAGAGAGATTGATGATAGGAAGGGGTCAGCAGAAAAATAAGCAGAGGGACAACGATGATAGATCTGGTCTAGGAGAGATAAAAATGAAGAGAGCAGTGAAGCTGGAATGAATCATGTAAATAGGAGAGAGGGGCACAAGCTGGATGGAAAGGGGAGAGGGACATAGAAAGAAGACAGATACCATATGGAAGGGGGAGAGGACAGATAGTGGATGGAAGGGGCAGATGCTGGATTGAAGAGACAGAGAGGGCATACGCTGGAAGGAAGAGAGTGAAAAAAAGATTGAAAGCAGAAACCAGAGACGACAAAAGGTAGAAAAAAATAATTTTATTTCTATTTTGTGATTAGAATATATCAGATTTGAAATATATATCCTGCTAGAGCTGGTGTTAGACATAACTGGGGACTGCAAAACCCAGGCAGTGCTTCTTTAGCTTTCAGCTGGCTTAGGGCGCTCTCTTACCAGGGGGCAGTTGCCCTAGTTGCACTCCCCTAAAACTATTCCTGTCATGTGTTACTTCAGTATTCTGTTAGCATGATATTTCTGTGTAGCATTCTGTAATAATTTGGCTTGTTCAGTTTTCTTGATAGTAGAGGGGATATATGTGAAGGGGAGGGGAGACAGGGGTTTTGTTGATCCTTGCTCTGAATTATTTGTATTTATAAAATGACAATTCTACAGAATATTGTTTCTTTTTATACTTTAATAAAATACATTCAATATAAAATCATAACTGAGGCTTGTGTAGATGGGATCAGATGATTTGTGGGGACCGAGCTCGCGGAGATGGGGCGGAAACGGGATTTTTAAATTTTAGTCCTAGTAGTTTGCCGGTCCACAAAATAATTCTTTTTTTTCTGCCGGTCCACGGGTGTAAAAAGGTTGAAGAACACTGCATTAGACAATAAAGCTGCAAAATGTGTATATTGAAGCCTTTGAAAGAAAAGTCCAAACACCATTCCTAGCTATGTAGTCTTGGGATAGTGTACTGTTAGGTTCGGTTCATAGACAAAACCGCCGAAGATAAAGGCGCGCACCGACAACTGAGCGCAAGATGGAAGCATGCGCCGAAGAAAAAGAGTGTTTTTAGGGGCTCCGACGGGGGTTTATGTTGGGGAACCCCCCCAGTTTACTTAATACAAATCACGGCGGTGTTGTGGGGGGTTGTAACCTCCCTCATTATATTGGAAACTTTCCCTGTTTTTTAGGGAAAAAGTGAAGTTTTCAGTAAAATGTGGGGGGTTACAACCCCCCAAACCCCCCCACAACGCGGCGCGATCTGTATAAAAGAAAGTGGGGGGGTTCCCTCACCCCCCATCGGAGCCCTTTAAAACAGTCATTTTCTTTGGCACGTGCCTCCGCGCTGTGCTCAGTTGTCTGCGCGCGCCTTTGTCCCGGCGCGCTTTTGACCTGACACCGTTAGGTTCAGATTCTATATACGGTGCCTACATTAGACACAATTAGGTGCCATAATCGTGGCTGCCTAGCGACACCTAAGTTTGGGATCCCAGCACAAATTTTTTAAATTGGCATAATCAATGTGGTAATGAACCCCGCCCCACCCTATTTTACAAAGCTGTGCTAGCGGCTGATGCTGCAGTAATCATTCCAACTTCCATACGGAATTAATGGACATCAGAGTGTTTACTGCATTGTAGATGCTAGCACGGCTTTGTAAAAAAAAGCCCTAAATTACCAATTAAGAGTTTGCCACTGAACTCTTAGGATGCCTGGCAACACCTAACTGAAAGTGCCTTTCGATGCTTAACAATGTCTACCTGAAAAATAGGTGTGGTTAGGGACAGAGAATAGGCATGGTAATCCGTAGACATCTGAGATAGGTGTTGTAAATTTGGCCCAGTAAAACCAGGCCTAATATACAGGCATCTACCTCCAGGACACCTAGCAATGCCTATGCACACCTAGTGGTTGATTGACAACTGCACTGAGGGGAACCTACAATGTTGGCGTGCTCATGTGCTGTTTATAGAATCTAGCTCTTATAGTCTGGATTTATCACTATGAGAGACATGATGATGAGTTTTATGAGGTAATAAAATTGTATATGGACTTTTCAAAAAATATTTATTTTTTGGAATGTGAAAAGAATGCAAACCTAGTAATGGAAGTAACAGAAGCCAACTTTTCAAAATTATTGTGCCCATAAGAAGTTACTTTTAGAATTTGTTAAATATTGGGGATGCACAATTGATGTTCTAAAAATGAATAAAGAATTTTAAAAAAATTGGGGGTGCTCAAGCACCCACAGCACCCAAAGAACTGGTTCAAATCATTCATTATTATACTGTTGACCAGTTTGCCAACTTTACTAATCTCTGTAAATACTTATGCATCTCTGTTCATTCTGTCCCAGGAGATGGTAGTACAGCTCTACTAATTTACTCATTCCCTTCACACAAGGAATTTCTGTCCATAAGGATTCCATGCTGCTATCTGTGTCATATAAAGTACCTCATGAAAGACTTCTGAGGAAATTAGAAAGTCATGGGATAGGGGACGTATCTAAGATGGCAGCGGACAAGTGACAGTGTCTTCGATCGAGCGAGGCAGAGTTTTGCAAACTAACTCCTACCTGTCCGCTATGCTGCACACCAAACGAAAAGGAAGCGTTCATTCCATGCCCTCGATGGTTAGAACGTCTTCCCCTGCCCAGCGCTCTATTCTGGAGTTTGCCACAACTTTGAGGTCTGCTGCCTTCTCGGCTGGAGGAGAAGCCGAGGAGCTAGACTTTGAAACATCCCTTTCACCTCCTGGAGTCGTCACTCCACTGTGCCCTGCTTTCAACGCAGCAGTATTGGGGAAGTCTTGTGAGGATTTTCACTTGAAGGAAACCCCGTTTCAAGGGGCATTTGCAGCGAGGAACATGGGAGAGCAGGCAGAGCTGGGAGTTGGAGTTTGCTCCCAGCTAACAAAACCGCCGGTGATAACTCTGGAGAATGTATGGGAAATGCTCCAGCATCTAAACAGCAACATCATCAAATCTTCTCAAGACACTTCTCAGCTTGTAAGTACTGTTGCCTCTTTAGAGAAAAAAGTGGAAAGTATAAAAGAAGACTTTGCCTCTGATTTAAAGCAAGTTAAAGTAAAGGTTGATACTTTCCAAGACTTAACATCTGAAATGGTGAAAGACAAAGTTTCTTTGAATAGAAAGATAGAACAACTGGAAAATTTTAATCACAGACTGAATATCCATTTGTTAAATTTTCCTGCATCACCACTAATGTCTTCTCTAGATTTATTTAAAAAATACCTGAGTTTTGAAATTTTCCTTGAAAGCTTTCCACCATTAAATAAAATTTATTATGTGCCATTTAAAAAAGTAAATCCAGATATGGGACAAGTTAATTCAAGCGGTCAGGAAAATTTAAATATTACAGACTTGCTTGAAACAAGTATATCAAAAACAACTGAAAGAGCTACTCTATTGGTTTCCTTAGTATTCGAGCAAGATGTTAATGCTATATTTAAATTGTATTATCGGAATTCATAAGTATTGTTCTATGGTAAAAAAGTTTGGATGTTTCCTGATTTAACTCGCCAAACACAAGAAAGAAGGAAACTATTTCTTGCAATGAGATTTGAGGCACTGAGCTTTGGTTCCTCATTCCTTTTGGCATATCCATGCAAGTGTATGAGTAAGTACTTGGGAATGAAATATGTCTTCTATGCACCGGAACAACTGAGAACATTCTTGGATATGAAGAAGTTGGTGACGTGAATGTTTGGGAGAGATTAAGAAGTGCTCTTATGGATATTGGGACCTCCCGTTAAACCTTTTTCTTATTTTTTTTGGGGGGGGTGTCTTAAATATGATTCTCTTCTCTTTACCAAGATCCGCCTTCCCTGTTATTGGGGTATAAGGAAGATAGCAATTTTTATGCTAATAGAAAATTTCCTTATTTATTTGAGTTTCTTTCTTTATTTCTTGTAAAAGAGTTTATTTTATCTTGTTGAAATTGTTAAATCTCAATAAAAAAATAAAATTAAAAAAAAAAGAAAGTCATGGGTTAGGAGGTAATGTCCTATTATGGATTAAGAACTGGTTGAAAGAAAAAAAGCAAAATATAAGTTTAAATGGTTAATGTTCTCATAGTAACCTAGTAAATGATGGCAGATAAAGACCCAAGTGGTCCATCCAGTCTGCCCAACCATACAAGCTCCATAAATTAATTTAGTTTAAATGGTCCTTTTTCTTAGATATTATTTGGCGGGAAACCCAGAACTCTGCCCTGTAGTGTACTTAGGTTCCATCTACTGAAGTCTCCATCAAAGCTCACTTCAGCCCATCTTAACCATCCCAGCCATCGAAACCCATATATGGGACACAGGCCGTGCAAGCCTGCCCAGTACTGGCCTTAGTTCTTTCAATGTATACCCATTATTTTCTGATTAGAGATCCTCTGTGTTCATCCCATGCTTCTTTGAACTTTGTCACCGTTTTCTTCTCTACCACCTCCCTTGGGAGCGCATTCCACGTATCAACCACTATCTCCGTAAAGAAGAATTTCCTAACATTACTCTTGAATCTACCACCCCTCAACCTCATATTATGCCCTCTGGTTTTACCATTTTCCTTTCTCTGGAATAGATTATGTTCTATGTTAATACCATTGAAGTATTTGAACGTCTGAATCATATCTCCCCTGTCCCTTTTTTCCTCTAGGGTATACACATATTCAGGGCTTCCAGTCTTTCCTCATACATCTTCTGGCACAAACCTCCTACAATTTTCGTTGCCTTCCTCTGGTCCAGTCTTTTTATGTCCTTCACCAGATACGATCTTCAAAATTGAACACAATACTCCAAGTGGGGCCTCACCATTGATCTGAACAGGGGCATCAACACCTTCTTTCTTCTACTGGTCACTCCTCTCTCTATACAGCCTAGCATTCTTCTAGCAAAAGCAGAAGGTGTTTCTTCACCTTTAGATCTTCAAATGTATCATCCTAAGGTCCCTCTCCCCATCCATGCATATCAGCCACTCACCTCCCAGCACATACGGCTTCTTCCGATTTCTAATCCCCAAATGCATTACTCTGTACTTCTTTGCATTGAATTTTAGTTGCCAGATATTAGACCATTTTTCTAACTTTTGCAGATCCTTTTTCATGTTTTCCACTCCCTCCTTGGAGTCTACTCTTACAAATCTTGGTATCATCCACAAAAAGGCAAACTTTTCCTTTTAACCCTTTGGCAATGTTGCTCACAAACATATTGAACAGGATCGGCCCCAGCAACGTTTCCATTATTTTTCCAATAACCAAAGTGAGGCTTACCAGCCTGTAATTTCCGCTTCATCTCTGCAACCACTTTTGTGAATAGGGACCACATCCACTCTTCTCCAATCCCCAGGACCCACTCCCGTCTCCAAGGATTTGTTGAACAAATCTTTAATAGGACCCACCAGAACCTCTCTGAGCTCCCTCAATATCCTGTCCAGTCCCATTGCATTGTCCACGTTCAATTTTTCAAATTGTTCATAAACACTTTCTTCCGTTAATGACATGGTATCTACTCCCTTTTTTGTGCATAACTATGTCAGACAATCTCGGTCCTTCTCCAGGATCTTCCTCCATGAACACAGAAAAGAAGTAATTTGCTTTTTCCTTGTCACTCTCCACAAATCGTTACATATCATCCTTTAGTCTCACAATTCCATTTTTCATCTTCTTCCTTTCACTAATATATCTGAAAAAAATTTTGTCTCTCTTTTTTACATTCCTAGCCATTTGCTCTTCCGCTTGCGTTTTCGCCAGACGTCATAAGAACATAAGCAGTGCCTCTGCTGGGTCAGACCAGAGGTCCATCATGCCCAGCAGTCCACTCACCTGGCGGCCCATCAGGTCCAGAACCTGTATGTAATCCTCTATTTATACCCTTCTAGTCATTTTTCCTTCAGAAAATTGTCCAATCCCTTCTTGAACCCCAATACCATACCCTGTCCTATCACGCCCTCTGGAAGGGCATTCCAGGTGTCCACCACCCGTTGGGTGAAGAAGAACTTCCTAGCATTGGTTCTGAATCTGTCCCCTTTTAATTTTTCCGAATGCCCTCTAGTTCTTATAGTTTTCAAAAGTTTGAAGAATCTGTCCCTCTCCACTTTCTCTATGCCTTTCATGATCTTGTAAGTTTCTATCATATCCCCTCTAAGTCTCCGCTTCTCCAGGGAAAAGAGCCCCAGTTTCTCCAGTCTTTCAGTGTATGAAAGGTTTTCCATACCTTTTATCAAACGTGTCACTCTTTACTGAACCCTCTCGAGTATCACCATATCCTTCTTTAGGTACGGTGACCAATATTGGATGCAGTACTCCAGATGCAGGCACACCATCACCTGATACGACAGGATAACTTCTTTCAATCTGGTTGTAATACCCTTCTTGATTATACCTAGCATTCTATTCGCTTTCTTAGCGGCTGCTGCACACTGTGCCGACGGCTTCATTGTTTTGTCCACTATTACCCCCAAGTCCCTTTCTTGGGCACTCTCACGCAGTAACAGCCCTCCCATCATGTAGCTGTACCTCGGGTTTCTGTTTCCTACGTGCAAGACTTTACATTTCTCTACGTTGAACTTCATCTGCCATCTCGTCACCCACTCCTCTAATTTGTTCATGTCCCTTTATAAATCTTCGCAGTCCTCTTTAGTCCTAGCCTCATTAAATAGTTTGGTGTCGTCCGCAAATTTTATTACTTTGCACTCCTCTTTATATTTATATTTCCCAAAAGCCAGCTTTTTTGCCTTTATTTCCTCTGCAACAAGTTTAGAAAACCAGTTCAGTTTCCTTTTTCTCTTGTTTTTATTTATTTTCCTCACATAAAGGCCAGTAGCTATTTTTATTGGCCCTTTCAGCTTAGACCACTTCTTTTCCACTTCCCTTAAGTCATCCAGCTCTTTCTTCAGGTACACTCCCATTTTACTAAAGTCCATACATTTGAAGTCCAGGAATTTGAATTTTGTTTTGCCGCCTACCACTTTAGCTGTTATATCAAACCAAACCATTTGATGATCGCTATTTCCCAGGTGGGCACCCACTCAAACATTAGAGATACTCTCCCCATTTGTGAGGACCAGATCTAGTATCGCTTTTTCCCTCGTGGTTCCGTCACTATTTGTCTGAGCAGAGCCTCTTGAAAGATATCCACAATCTCCCTACTTCTTTCTGATTCCGCAGACAGAACATTCCAGTCCACATCCAGCAGATTGAAGTCACCCAACAGCAGCACCTCCTCTTTCTTCCAAACTTTTGGATATCCACAATCATATCTTTATCAATTTGCTGTAATTGAGTCAGAGGTCTGTAGACTACACCCACATAAATAGAAGTTTCATCTTGTCTTTTCAAAGCGATCCATATCGCTTCTTATTCTCCCCACGTCCCCTGCATTCCATCCATGGGAGTCACTGAACCATATCTCTATGATTGCAACAATATCCAGGTCTGCCTCTAACATCAGAGCTTGCAGATCATGAACTTTGTTGCTTAGACTGCGGGCGTTTGTGGTCATTGTTTTCCAGCTACTATTCCTTAACAATCTCATTTTTGTATAGTTTTTAATTTCAGCTCATTTCCTGTTGCATCGCTATGAAGTGAAATGCTAATATTACTGTTTTTATTGCTTTCTTTATTATCATCAAATCTTGTCTTTTGCTGGGGGTGGCCACCAGAAGTAACCTCTATACATACGCCACCCCCACCTTCTAGTTTAAATGCCTAGAAACATATTGCCTGAATTTCTCAGCCAGGATTCTTTTTCCTGCCATGGAGAAAAGTAAATAGTGGGGTTCCCCGGGGACCACTGCTTTCTATTCTAGGTGTTGAGGCTATATGCAGTGGCGGCTAAGAAATTAAATAGAATGTTAGGAATTATCAGAAAAAGAATGGAAAACAAAGATGAAAATGTTATAATGCCCTAGTATCGCTCTATGGTACAGCCACACCTTGAATATGGAATGCAGTTCTGGTCACCATATCTCAAAAAAGATATAGCAGAATTAGAAAAGGTATAGTGAAAGGTGATGAAAATAATAAAAGGGATGGGATGACTTCCTTGTGAGGAAAGGCTAAAGTGGCTAGGGCTCTTCAACTTGGAGAAGAGACAGTTCAGGGGTGATATGAGAGAGGTCTATAAAATACTGAGTGGAGTGGAAAGGGTAGATGTGAATCGCTTATTCACTCTTTCCAAAAATACTAGGACTAGGGGCATGCGATGAAGCTACTAAGTAACAGATTTAAAACAAACCAGGAAAAATATTTTTTCATAGAACGTGTAATTAAACTCTGGAATTCATTGTCAAGGAATGTCGTGAAATCAGTTAGCTCTGCGGGGTTTAAAAAAGGTTTGGATAATTTCCTAAAAGAGAAGTCCATAGGCTTGCACCTACAAGAGATACCTCGATAGAACACTATCATTCCAAGCAAGCAAATGGAACAAATGTTTAACCAACTTCATCTCAAATGCACTTTCGTACCAAATATTTAGGAAGTCAATAAAAACTTATATCTTTGACAAATTTCTCTGACCTCCACTTTAACCTGATGTACCTCAACCTGATGTACTTCCAAAACACTTCCAGATAAACCTGACTAAACTTAGCATGCCAATGTAATTTCAAAAATTTTCTGTAATGTCGCTGTCTGTATACAGTCTCTTTCCTTGTAAACCGCTTAGAACTGTTTGTGGTATGGCGGTATATAAAAATAAAGTTGTTATTATTATTATTGAGATGGCTTGGGGAAATCCACTGCATATTCCTAGGATAAGCAGCATAAAACCTGCTAGGTACTTGGGATCCTGCTAGGTACTTGGGACCTAGGTTGGCCACTGTTAGAAACAGGAGTCTGTCCCAGTATGGCAATTCTTATGTTCTTATGCAGAATGTTTGATTTGTTTGACTCCATTCCCTCTATAACATATAATGCACCACCCCCCCACACACACACACACCAGTTTAATCCACTTTATTATTGAGATATAATTTGTATCCTGGTAACACAGTGTCCCATTGCTTGTCCTCCTCTCACCAGATCTAAGAGATGCCTATAATATCTACTTTAGCAGGAAAACCAAACAAAAACTGCAGACAATGTACACGATGCAGGCAAAAATTTATTATTGCAAAGTTAAAATGCAGAATATAAAAAGGGTTTTGCCTGCATCGTGTACATTGTCTGCAGTTTTTGTTTGGTTTTCCTGCTTTGGTGTTTCTCCTGCAAATTTGGTTGGATTTCTTTTTGTTTCTCTCTATTATGTCTACCTTTTCATTTAGTGTTATATTTTAGGCTTCTTTTATTTGTATATAGATACTTCAAATCGTGGTTTTTCCTTGCATCTATAGCCTGCTTAGAAGTTGAAAGGGATAATTTGCATCCTTTATTCTGCTTTTCCCTTAAAGACTACTGACTTTCTTCCACCATTATTGAAACCTTTCTCTTGTGTGACAAACCCGTAGCCAGCTTTGTCCCTGTAATGGATAAAAGCAGAGCACGGTCCCTGGTCAGGAGAGCTGACTAGGTTAAAAGTAAGGTTATAAAAATGGCTGACTACCCCTCAGACAGTGAGGTAGAGCAGGAAGGGTATGAGCCTAAGAATATCCAGCAGTGTGCCATACCAGAATAGATACATCAGAAAGTATGTTGGGACTTTTACTGAGAAGTGGAGACCTATTCCTGCAAGGTATTCACATTTTCAGCCTAGGAGAAACCAGAGTTATTTACCTAGGGATTTCCAGCCCAACCCCCCTTCTCCTAGGAGAGAAGGGTGGGGCTATGACACACGTAAAGGCAGAGCTCTGAATCGCAGAGAGACGGGAGAAGGCAGGGACTGAAGCTCAGAGGACAGAGAAACAGAAAGGCATGAGCATCAGAGCAAGAAGGAAGGTGAGGGGAGGAGTCTCCTCAGCCCCACAGCAGTAAGGACGTGGATATGGTGGAGGACTTTCCTAGTTTGAGCCTAGCTACTGAGAACCTGGCAAGAGCTGAGGCAATGGACACAACTGAATTGCTTCTAAATGCTAACTGTAACCCAGAGGGAATGGAGGTTAGTCCATAAGTTGAAGTGAAGCAAGGAAGCTGTCTATCTAAGCTGCGTTTGTGTGCTGGCTCTCTGTAACCAGAGTCCAGTGTCACTGATTAGGGAGAGAAGGAAAACTTCTCTGTTTTGCTCTGAGACAGACCAGAGGTTTTGTTTGCTACAGGAACTGTATCTTTGATCTTGTAAAGCCATTGTGATAAAGCCTCTGCAAAACTAACAGCTTATCTAAAGCCCTGCTGTGCTCTGTTGGCTGAAAAGCTCAGCTGATATTGATAAGCCAGATTGAACGGCAGAGCTCTGAACGGAGTCAGAGCTGGAAACTGAACACTTTACCCTGTAAGGTTAGCTGGGGAGCTTGTGACTGTGTTTTCAAAGTTTTTGCTTTCATTGTTTTTGAATTTATTTTCATGGCATTACTGTTTATTTGAACCCTGGTGAAGAGGACTATCTTTAAAGCAGAGAAAGCCCAGGGGAATGTGATTGTATGCCATGTTTGGACTTTAGGCCATTCTGACCACTGTATGATCTATTTTTACTTTTGCCTGACTTATGCATGTCCTGAGGGTGGCTGACGGTGTTCAGACCCCCTATCAAATAAAGCCTAAAGATGGAATTTGACCCTACCTGGATTGTGTCTCCCTTTATTGGCAACGTATCTCAGTGGGGCCTGGGCAGACTAGGCAGGAGCATAGATCTGTTTTACCTGAAAGGCCTTCCTCTTTCCTGGGGAAGCCATGCCAACAGGTTAGGATAAAACACGGTTAAACCACCTGCTGGCCCGAGAAGGGGATAGTTTTGTGACAATTGGGATTCTCTAAATGTCCTGTTTCAATAGTATCCTTCAAGGATACTCCACACCATACCATGCATTCCTGGGTGACCGTTGGCTTTCCCCATCCTAGTTTAAAAGTTGCTTTATCTTCTTTTTAAATGTTAACACCAGCAGCCTGGTTCCATTCCAGTTAAGGTGGAGTCCATCCTTTCAGAACAGACTCCTTTCCCAGAATATTGCCCAGTTCCTAGCAAATCTAAATCCCTCATCCATGCAACATTGTCTCAACTATGCAGTGAAACTTTGGAGTTCTGCCTGCTGTTTCTATGTGCTGTCAGTTTATCTCCAGTAGGGCCTCAGACCAGGAAGTAGTGTTCCGTGGCACTTTCCTCACTGTCTACAGAGGGAACTACCACAGATGGAATCCCTTTGCATTATATTTTAATTGCCAAACATTTGATCACTAATTTGGCAGTTAAAAAGTGTAGAGTGTGGGGGAGTGGCCAAGATGGAGGCACTTACAGGGAGTTTGTAAGATCGCTTGTCAGACTGCCGATTCTGCTACTTAATTTTTTATATGCCGCACAAACATAAAAGAACTGTGAGGGTGCCTTTGCAGCTAACACAGCAGCTCCCAATTGAGCACTTTCTCCCTGCGGCCAGCATACGAACAGGCAAAATGAGCGCTGCTGTGAGAGAGGAAGGAAAAGGACCTTTCTCACTGGGGCACGAGATCTCGTTGTCACCACCACATCCGGATTAAGGGAATATAGGCGGTAGCATATTTGGACTTAAAATATCACTGATTGCTATGTATAAGAAAAAATCAACTTTACTTCTGCCAGATTTGGATAGACCTTTGATACATTCATATACTGATGAATAGCTTGTTGTATTTGTGGGGCAAATCTTTTGAAGGTACATGTAAATGGTATTACTTTTGCTCCTTATATTGCAATAATACATCCCATGGGTTGAAATACGTCTGTTTAAAGGCTCCCTTTACAATAGAATCTGGATATCCCCTATTGATGAATTTTTCAGTCAATTCAATTCATTTATTTTGATATTCCTGATCTGTTCCACAGATATGACAATATCTCAAAAATGATTCGTATGCAATTTCATGGCACTCATCAGAAAAACCTGCACATAATAGGATAGGCGTGGGTGTGGTTTGGGTGTGGCTACCATAATCTACCCAACCCCAGAATGTCCTGTCTAAAATAGATTGTAAGCTCTTCTGAGAAGGGACTGTCTATTGTATGTTAAAATTTACAGTGCTGCGTACGCCTTTCAGCGCTTTAGAAATAATAAATAGTAATAGTAGTAGACGTCCAATTATAGAATCGCATGCCGCTCAGCGTCCTAATGTATCTACCTAACACCTAAAGGATAGGCATTGCAAAAGCAGGTCTACTTTGAGCGTGAGTTGGGTGCTAGGTAGGCTCAAGTTAGATGGATATGATTTGGGTGTCACTTAGGTGTGCCGAAGGTATCTGCATATAGGTGAACGGGGCTTCTATTTTTGGGGGGTACAGAGGACCAATGTTCCCTCTAAGGATTGATGAGGTGTGTGCAAAAAAATATATACATGAGCGACAAGTTACATACTCCACAAATTTATGAGCAGGCGCGGAGGAGTGCCCGTGAGATTGTGGGAGGGTTAAATACTCAAAACTTAGAAGAATAACAATTTACTTAAAGTTTTTGCTTCGCCAGCTTTCTGGTATCTTTACATACAGTGGCGTACCTAGCATATGTAACGCTCGGGACCCATCATTTTTTGGCACCCCACCCCCCAATCTGTACAAAAAACATGATTTTTAGTAACAAGCCACACGTCGCACATGAGTACCTAGGAAAAGGCAGCATCTTACATATTGCAGTGAGCAGTACATCAATACACCCATTGTAAAACTAAACAAGCCAGACCAGCACAGATCAATCCTACACCGTCAGTCCTAACAGAAAACCCTGTCTTTCGAACACACGGAACACAGAAAACACCTTCGACTAGTATGGAATATGTCATCACAAACTAACCCCTCCCCCTTTTACAAAACTGTAGTGTGGATTTTAGCCATGGTGGTAACAGCTCTGACGCTCATAGAATTCTGAGCATCAGAGCTGCTACCCTTTTACAAAACTGCTCCACAGTTTTGTAAAAGGGGGGATAAAATAGAAATACACAGCTTCAACGCTCTAGCTCAGGGGTTGGGCTTGCGAGCTACTTTAAAATGACCAAGTCAAAATGATCTACCAACAATAAAATTAAAAAACACAAAGCACACTATACACTGAGAAAATGTTAATTATCATTCCTATTCTGGGTTTTTTCAAAGAGGTCAAGGCAGATGACTCTATGCATTGTCACCTCAGTAACAACCATACAAAAATAGACAAATATACCCCCCTTCCTTTTTATTAAACCACAATAGCAGTTTTTAGCGCAGGGAACTGCGCTAAATGCCCAGCTCAGCTTAGAGGGAACATTGCAGAGGACTCCAGTTTGATATTAAAAGAAATTAGCCTGGGTATTCCCAGGGAGATTACAAGGTTGATAGCTATAGTATGCGTCGGGATCTGGGAATGGTTGATAAGATTTGTTTAGATCATTTGACAAATTTCTTGAATAATATTGTTTTCAGTTCTTTCCTGAATGTTTTGTATATACTAGCTGATCACCCGGCGTTGCCCAGATATTTATTTATACCAATCTTCTATCATACAGGAAAAGGAATTATGGACATCTTCATTTTTAGCAGCAAGAATGGCTCTCTCTATGGGGCTGAACTTGGACTTAAACGGTATCGGGAGTGTTAATATTCATCTCAGCGAGGCCGAAATCTATGGATTAGACACTAATCTTTCATATCCTGTAGTCGGGCCTTACGCTGCTGGACTGTCTCTGAAGCTCTAGATGTAGTCTTATATTCCTGTCCTCAGGAGTTTCTTGTCTACGCTGTTGTTTCTTTTTTTTAGCCTTTGATTGCACTTGGCCAATTGTCTTACGTTTCATTGGAGGCATTGTTACAGCAATATCTGGAGGAATTGTTAGAGCAATGTTACCCCCTTTCCACCCCCACAGTATTTTTTCCCAGATAGAAGTCATATGTATATCTCTGTTTCATTTTTTTAGCCTTTGATTGCATAAGAACATAAAAATTGCCAACTCTGGATCAGACCCTAGGTCCATCAAGTCTGGCGATCCGCACACACGGAGGCCCCGCCAGGTGTACCCTGGCATAAATTTACCGTATTTTCGCGGATATAACGCGCGCGTTATACGTGATTTTACGTACCGCGCATACCCCTCGCGCGTTATATGCCTGAGCGCGGTATACAAAAGTTTTTAAACATAGTTCCCACCCCGCCCGACGCCCGATTCACCCCCCCAGCAGGACCGCTCGCACCCCCACCCCGAACGACCGCTCGCACGCGCTCCCACCCGCACCCGCATCCACGATCGGAGCAAGAGGGAGCCCAAGCCCTCTTGCCCGGCCGACTCCCCGACGTCCGATACATCCCCCCCCCGGCAGGACCACTCGCACCCTCACCCCGAAGGACCGCCGACTCCCCAACAATATCGGGCCAGGAGGGAGCCCAAACCCTCCTGGCCACGGCGACCCCCTAACCCCACCCCGCACTACATTACGGGCAGGAGGGATCCCAGGCCCTCCTGCCCTCGACGCAAACCCCCCCCCCCCAACGCCCGCCCCCCCCCAAGAACCTCCGCCCGCCCCCAGCCGACCCGCGACCCCCCTGGCCGACCCCCACGACACCCCCACCCGCCTTCCCCGTACTTTGTGTAGTTGGGCCAGAAGGGAGCCCAAACCCTCCTGGCCACGGCGACCCCCTAACCCCACCCCGCACTACATTACGGGCAGGAGGGATCCCAGGCCCTCCTGCCCTCGACGCAAACCCCCCTCCCTCCAACGACCGCCCCCCCCCAAGAACCTCCGACCGACCCGCGACCCCCCTGGCCGACCCCCCCACCCCCCTTCCCCGTACCTTTGGAAGTTGGCCGGACAGACGGGAGCCAAACCCGCCTGTCCGGCAGGCAGCCAACGAAGGAATGAGGCCGGATTGGCCCATCCGTCCTAAAGCTCCGCCTACTGGTGGGGCCTAAGGCGCGTGGGCCAATCAGAATAGGCCCTGGAGCCTTAGGTCCTACCTGGGGGCGCGGCCTGAGGCACATGGGCCAAACCCGACCATGTGTCTCAGGCCGCGCCCCCAGGTGGGACCTAAGGCTCCAGGGCCTATTCTGATTGGCCCACGCGCCTTAGGCCCCACCAGTAGGCGGAGCTTTAGGACGGATGGGCCAATCCGGCCTCATTCCTTCGTTGGCTGCCTGCCGGACAGGCGGGTTTGGCTCCCGTCTGTCCGGCCAACTTCCAAAGGTACGGGGAAGGGGGGTGGGGGGGTCGGCCAGGGGGGTCGCGGGTCGGTCGGAGGTTCTTGGGGGGGGGCGGTCGTTGGAGGGAGGGGGGTTTGCGTCGAGGGCAGGAGGGCCTGGGATCCCTCCTGCCCGTAATGTAGTGCGGGGTGGGGTTAGGGGGTCGCCGTGGCCAGGAGGGTTTGGGCTCCCTTCTGGCCCAACTACACAAAGTACGGGGAAGGCGGGTGGGGGTGTCGTGGGGGTCGGCCAGGGGGGTCGCGGGTCGGCTGGGGGACGGGCGGAGGTTCTTGGGGGGGGGCGGTCGTTGGGGGGAGGGGGTTTGCGTCGAGGGCAGGAGGGCCTGGGATCCCTCCTGCCCGTAATGTAGTGCGGGGTGGGGTTAGGGGGTCGTCGTGGCCAGGAGGATTTGGGCTCCCTCCTGGCCCAATATTGTCGGGGAGTCGGCGGTCCTTCGGGGTGGGGGTGCGAGTGGTCCTGCCGAGGGGGGAGGAGAATCGGACGTCGAGGGGGGGCATCAGGCTTTCAGGATGGGGACAGGACTTCAAGGGGGGACAGGCAGACCTTCAAGGGGGGACAGGCAGACCTTCAAGGGGGACAGGCACGGAGAGGCGGGGCAGTGCACCGAAAGTCAGGGCGGGTGAACGGTGAGTCGGGGCAACCAGAGGAGAGTCGGGGAGAGCGAAAGGAGAGTCGGGGTGGCCAGAGGAGAGTCGGGCAGCATGCGCGTTATATGCCTGAGCGCGGTATAGAAAAGTTTTTGTACATATCATCGTGATTTCTGCGCGCTATACCCCTGTGCGCGTTTTACAATGGTGCGCGTTATATCCGCGAAAATACGGTAGTCCCCATATCACCCTATGCTTCTCATAGGGAGATGTGCATCTAGTTTACCCTTAAATTCTAGAATGGTGGATTCTGCAACCACCTCCTCCGGGAGACCATTCCAGGCGTCCACCATCTGCACTTGGCCAATCGCCTTATGTTTCCTCTGAGGCATTAGATACTAATATCTGTCTTTTTCAATTATTTTTACATGCCACCCCCAGGGCCTTAGCGCCAAATCCAGGCTATCCTATAACACAAAACACAAACCCAAAAGGGAAATGAAATTGCTCACCTACTGAAAGTTGAAAAAGAGCAAAAGCTCATTCAACTACTTACAGTACGCAGATCCTAACTGCTGCTTTCAACCACAACTTTCAAAGCACTGTTGTGGGGCTTATAACCATGTCTACCCTGTCAGGAGAAAGATCACGTGACAGGTCAGCTGAACATGAACCAGCCAATCCGGGCAGACCATGTCAGCTCATTCACAAAACAGAATGATTGAAATCACATGAGCTAAAAACAGCTGATACACAAAGAAGGCATACTAGAGAAATACTGCAGACAAGATAAAACTAAAATGATGACATGATTAACTGTACAGGATTCAGTAAAAATAGAACCAATCGATGCTTGTATTTAATCCATGGGGCTGCACAGCCTGGGGCTGAAAAATCCAAAATTGCTCCCTGCGCTGGAGTTGAAGTCTTCTATTGCCGCCCCTAGGATGAATAGGAATCTGATCAAGTACCAAACTATGTAGTTGAAAAACATTATGCTTAGTATCACAATGTTGAACCATCGGAGATGAAGCTAGTCCTCTCTTTAAAGCACTTCTGTGTTCATTTAGGCGTAGTTTCAGAGGACGTGAAGTTTGTCCCACATAAATAAATCTGCAGGGTGTGACATTTCCGCTCCCCGAGACGGTCATGTCAGAGTGAAACCCCAGCCTAAATCTTGTGCCCGAGACCAGAGACTGACCGAGAATGATCAGGCAGGAGATACTGAAAGCAGAGCTGCCTATCCTGAGCCATCTGAACCTGATCAGGAGCCAGAATACAAGTTAGCTCCACGGCCCAGTAAAAACCCCAGCTACATTAAGAGGTTTAATCAGGCTCCCAGTTGTATTCTGCCCAACAACCTGGGGGGGAGCCCAAGAGCACGAAAACTAGGCACACACACACACCTAGTACAGGGTGTGGTCCAAAGACTCTTAAGCAGCTCTCCAAGGCAGTGAGACAGGCTGCACACGAGGACCTGGCAGAGAAGGTTCTCCGGGCCAGGAAAAGGCCCGACCTCGCTCAGGAACCCATGGAGTGTGAGGATTCCATTCCTCAGGAGCCAGCAGAGCAGCTGGGTATACCAGAAAACATGGACACGGCTGAATGGTCCATGCCTGAAGCTGACAACGAGGAAGCCATGGATGTGAGCTGGGCAGCCTCTCACTAAGTACTAGAGGTACGGGGGTGTATAAGAATATAGTGGTGAAAATTGATAAAAACTATTTTTGTTTGGTGTGCAAAGCCAAGCTCCGAGCAGTGCTGCACCAGCACTGATTACGTTGCTGCACTCCAGCTGTGCCAAAAGCCCAGAGAAACTGAAGGAAGTTTGCTGGCTTGTGAAGCAGTTTCCCAGTTACCTATTTAAGTTCAAAGGACTTACAGAATTGGGGTTGGAGCCCCGAAGACCTAAGGGTGGGATTCAGAGGGAGCTTGTTAAAGCTATGTAATAAAAAGGGGATCCAGCAATTCTGTTGCCCAACAGTGGGAAAGACTGGAAACGGATTGTTGCTGGAATGACTAGAGCCTGCAGTAATGTTTTATTTTTTCTTTTCATGATTGAAGTTTGTTTTACAATGTGAAATTTAAGTGCCTGGAGAAGAAACCAGATTATATGATTAAAAGTCCAGGACTCAAGAGTATTCTTAAGGACTTTTACTTTTTGGGACTAATTTTGGGTTCTCTTGCTGAGACTGTGGTTCAGTGCGGGGTGGAGCCCCTAGAACCTGGACTGTGAACTTACCTAACCTAAACACTGCTGTTCTTTCATTGAACTGTTTGAGAGATAAAAATCTGTTTTTTCCTGGAGAAAAAAAGAAGCTTAGGTGCTAGTGCTTCTTTATATGATTTTTGGTTTTCTAATCATTGGATTTTGGAGACAAATTAAACTTTGGACATTGTTTTGATTTGACTTGGCTCGCTGTGCTTTATTGTTGCGCAGCCCAAAGTATTGGGACACCAGTGAGGTCTTCCACATTGGGAGCCACGCCAGGGTCGTGCTGCCACCTGTCGGTGGTCTTTCACAAGTTTCTAGAGACCCCGGCAGGTGACAAAATGGTGGCAGTGGTGGGATCTAGCACACCCTACTGGTGATTCCAAGTCATAGCCTGTTTAAAAAAAAAAAAAAAATTGTGTTTTTTTTGTTGTTTCGCTGCTTTATATTCTTGTGGAGTTTACTTGTGATCCGGGACGACACTGAGAGAGTCACACAGGACTTTGCTTCTGAGGGGCCACCGGAAGGACCAGACCGGAAGGAAGATTCAGGAAGTTCAGCAGCCGGAAGTATAACAGCCCTGATCAGACCAGAGCCAGTGTGGGTCAGCGCCCGTGGGAAGCAGGATGTGTGAGAGCAGCCAGAACGACTGGAGGCCAAGGAGGCCTATTAACCAAAGGCGCAGACTCGTCAGTACCTCAGGTAAAGAGTACCTAGGAAGGGGGCTGACGAGGATACGAGAAGTATCAGTTAAGATACTGCTCGGGGGTTAAGAAAAGAGGGATATCTTTACTCTCTCTTGTGAGACCGCACTTGGGTTTTCTTTTTTGTGTTTGTTTGTTTATTTGCACAGGTCGTAAGATGGATCCACAGCTATTCCTGGCGGTGTTGGCTGGAGAAAGACGTCAACAATCTGAGGATTTACAAAATATGATAAAGGCGAACCAGGAGATGTGGCATTCCGGACAGCAAGCCGCAAGGCGGCAACACGATGAGATATTAATGGCTATGGGGGAGCAGACCAAAGCCTGGACTCAGATGCTCCACGCAACGGTGATTAACCCAGGCCCAACGAGTCCGCTGAATCCACCAGCGCAGCCCCTGGTAGGACAAAACCCATTACACACTTTGAATTTGTGTAAAATTGCTCCCGGGGACGCCCCTGATGAGTTTTTGAACACATTTGAGCGTATAGCGACAGCAGCCGGATGGCCCCCTGAACAGTGGGCCGTGCGTCTGTTGCCTTGCCTGGCCGGAGAAACCTTATCTGCCTTTCAGACACTCAACCCTGAGCAAGCCAATAATTATGCCACAGTAAAAACCCATATTCTAGATTATCTAGGATACACATTTGAACACTACCATCAAAAATTTAGAGCCACACAGTTGTTACCTAGAGAAAGGCCCAAGGCTCTAGTACAAAGGCTGTCAAAATTAGCGGAAAGGTGGCTACAACCTCACCTTGCGGATCCTAGAGCCCTCTTTTCAGAGGTGGTAAAAGAGCAGGTGCTCGAGGCAGTCCCCAAAGATTTGAGGGGATGGATCCGCAGGAAAGGCTATCCGACCTTGCCGGAGGTAGTCAAGGCGGCTGAAGCGTTTATGGACGCTCAGAGCTCTTTTGAGGAGAGAAAATCTGACAGGCTAAGTAAAGGGGAGACATGGAGAGAACAGACTCCATGGTCCAAGTCACTGGACTCTCGGAACTCTCCCCAAAAGAAAGCGATGCCCAGTACTCCTAGGAGACCGGGGCAGGATGGAAGTCTCCGTTGCTTTAAATGTGGGAAGCAGGGACACACACAGCGATATTGCCGGGAAAAGAGAGATCTCTTAGTGGTCCGGTCCTCTAGGTTAAGCCAGACCGGGCCTTATCAGGTACCCGTCTCAGTAGCAAGGAAAAGGGTCAAAGCCCTGGTTGATACTGGTGCCGAGCAATCTGTTATTTCACGTAGGCTGTGGAAACAGATTGGTAAGGCAGACTATACTAGGGAAGGTTCGGAGAGTATCTCCATTGCCTGTATACATGGGGACTCCAGGGAATATCCCCTTCACCAAGTTCTCATAGAGATGAAGGGAGAGAAGCTGGTGCATGAAGGTAGCTGTTGTGGACGTCTCACCCTATCCTGTGGTTCTAGGGAAGGACAAGTTTGCTGGCTTGTGAAGCAGTTTCCCAGTTACCTATTTAAGTTCAAAGGACTTACAGAATTGGGGTTGGAGCCCCGAAGACCTAAGGGTGGGATTCAGAGGGAGCTTGTTAAAGCTATGTAATAAAAAGGGGATCCAGCAATTCTGTTGCCCAACAGTGGGAAAGACTGGAAACGGATTGTTGCTGGAATGACTAGAGCCTGCAGTAATGTTTTATTTTTTCTTTTCATGATTGAAGTTTGTTTTACAATGTGAAATTTAAGTGCCTGGTGAAGAAACCAGATTATATGATTAAAAGTCCAGGACTCAAGAGTATTCTTAAGGACTTTTACTTTTTGAGACTAATTTTGGGTTCTCTTGCTGAGACTGTGGTTCAGTGCGGGGTGGAACCCCTAGAACCTGGACTGTGAACTTACCTAACCTAAACATTGCTGTTCTTTCATTGAACTGTTTGAGAGATAAAAATCTGTTTTTTCCTGGAGAAAAAAAGAAGCTTATGTGCTAGTGCTTCTTTATATGATTTTTGGTTTTCTAATCATTGGATTTTGGAGACAAATTAAACTTTGGACATTGTTTTGATTTAACTTGGCTCGCTGTGCTTTATTGTTGCGAAGCCCAAAGTATTGGGACACCAGTGAGGTCTTCCACATTGGGAGCCACGCCAGGGTCGTGCTGCCACCTGTCGGTGGTCTTTCGCAAGTTTCTAGAGACCCCGGCAGGTGACAAGGGGCAAACAATATAGTAGATCACATGATCAGATTCACAAGAGGTATGAACCTTAAGTTGGTAGCGTTTCCCATCACCAGGATTAACGAACTCATTGCAGCTAAGCATGATATCACAATTCCTGCATCTCCCACAGGGACCATGTGATCCCACCGCTCCTGAGTTTCTTATGTTGGAATGAGGAACTGCCGGACTGAGAATTTGTTTCAAGTTCTGAGTTATCTTGTAAGCAAACCTGAGTGCGTACTGAGAGAAGGCAGGTAACAGTCTCACCAAAGACCAATGCTTCTGAATACTTCTTATTTGATGCACCTTGGTAGTATAACTAAGTACACATGCAATAGTATTGTGCTCAATCTTGTGGGTAGAATCCAAAAGCAGATAATCCCGATTGGCATACAATGCCCATTTATATGCTTTATGTATGACTGATTTGAGATATTCCCTGTCCAAAAAGCATTTAGATCAAGTTCCAGGTTGAGGTAGGAATACCGAAAGGAAAGAGAACCATAGCGACAACTTTCAACTTCAGGAAAGGAAACTACGAAGCAATGAGGGAAATAGTAAGGAAGAAACTTAGGAACACTTCCAAAAAATGGCAAACGGTAGAACATGCCTGGTCTTTTGTTCGACTCTTTTTGCACCCCTTTCTGAATCTGGGGATATACAGATTTTGCGTTCTTGAGAAAAGACCCGGCGTGGATAACTAAAATAGTGAAGGAAGTGATAGGCAATAAGAAAAATTCATTCATGAAATGGAAAAAGGACAAAACTGAGGGCAACTGGAAAGAGCACAGGAAGTATCAAAAAGAATGTCACCGAGTGGTTCGAAAAGCCAAAAGAGAGTACGAAGAGAGGCTAGCCAGGGAAGCACGAAATTTCAAACCGTTCTTTAAATATGTTAAAGGGCAGCAATTGGCTAGGGAGGAGGTGGGACCGCTGGATGACGGAGACAGAAAGGGAGTGGTGAAGGAGGAGAAAGAAGTGGCAGAAAGACTTAACATAAGAACATAAGAGTTGCCTCCACTTAGGCAGACCATAGGTCCATCTTGCCCAGCGGTCCACTCCCGCGGCAGCCCATCAGGCCCATTGCCTGAACAGTGGTCCCTGACTAATTTTATAACTTACCTCCAATCCTGCCCTATAATCTACCTCTACTTAACATGTTCTTTTCGTCTGTATTTACAAAGACACATTCAACATACCGGAACCTGAGCAATTCTTCAATGGAAATCAAACAGAAAAATTAACATCCATGGAAGTGAGCCTTGAAGATGTACGCATGCAGATAGAAAAACTAAAAACTGACAAATCCCCGGGTCCGGACGGAATCCATCCAAGGGTTCTGAAGGAATTAAAGGTGGAGATAGCAGAACTACTGCAGCAAATTTGCAATCTATCTCTGAAAACAGGCATGATCCCGGAGGACTGGAAGATAGCCAATGTTACGCCCATCTTTAAACAGGAAAAAAAGAGGTGACCCGGGGAAACTACAGACCTCGGTTCCGGGGAAGAATGATGGAAGCACTGATAAAAGAAAACATCGATGAACATTCTGAAAGAAACAAACTTCCGATAACCAGCCAACATGTTTTCTGCAAGTGGAGATCGTGCCTAACGAACTTATTGCACTTCTTCGAAGGAATTAACATAACGGATGGAATTAACAACGAAAGGAAGACCCCATAGACATCATATATCTAGATTTCCAAAAAAGCCTTTGCAAGGTGCCCCATGAACGCCTCACTCTGGAAACTGAAGAACTAATGTGGTAGAAGGATCAGAAACTGTTTGGCGGGTAGGAAACAGAGGGTAGGGAGTGAAGGGCCATTATTCAGCCTGGAGCGGTCACGAGGAGGGTCCCGCAGGGCTCGGTGCTCGGGCCGCTGCTATTTAATATATTCATAAATGATCTAGAAACAGGGACGAAGTTGTGAGATAATAAAATTTGCGGACGACACTAAACTATTTAGTGGAGCTCGGACTAAAGAGGACTGCGAAAAATTGCAAAGAGACTTGAACAAACTAGGGGAATGGACGACGATGATGGCAGATGAAGTTCAACGTTGAATGAGAAATGTAAAGTTATTACATGTGGGGAAACAGAAACCCGAGATACAACTATACGATGGGAGGGATGTTATTATTGAGAGTACCAAGAACGGGACTTGGGGGTAATGGTGGACATGACAATGAAAGTCAACCGGCACACAGTGCGTAGCGGCCCGCTAAGAAGGCAAACAGAATGCTAGGCATATTCAAGAAAGTATACAACATAGAACGAAAGAAGTTATCCTGCATTGTATCGGGCGATGGTGCGTCCGCATCTGGAGTACTGTGTCACAATATTGGTCGCCGACCATTAAGAAGGACATGGCATTACTCGAAGAGGGGTTCAGAGGAGAGGTGACGCGTTTGATAAAGGGGATGGAAAACTTTTCATACGCTGAGAGATTGGAGAAACTGGGTCTCTTTCCCTGGACAAGAGGAGACTTAGAGGGGATATGATAGAGACTTACAAGATCATGAAGGGCATAGAGAGAGTAAGGAGGGATACATTCTTCAAACTTTCGAATATATAAAAAGAACAAGAGGGCATTCGAAAAGTTGAAAGGGGGACAGATTCAAAACGAATGCTAAGAGTTCTTCGTTTACCCAACGTGGGTGACACCTGAGATGCGCTTCCAAGGGTGTGATAGGGCAGAGTATGGTATTGGGGTTCAAGAAAGGATTGGACAATTTCCTGCATGGAAAACGGGATAGAGAGGTATAGATAGAGGATTACTGCACAGATCCTGGATCTGTTGGGCCGCTGCGTGAGCGGATTGCTGGCACGATGGACCTCAGGTCTGACCCAGTAGAGGCATTGCTTATGTTCTTATGTTCTTAGACAGTATCTTAGACTGATACAATGAATTAATCCCATGAGGAACAGATTCTTCTGTACCGGAAGAGAACTGAGAAAAAAGGCAAACTCTGTTTAAGGTGAGGGGGGTGAAAACTTTCATAATGTAATGTGGTGTTTCTGGTCAGTTGGCTTGCGAATGAACAGACCATAGAAAGAATATTTTGATCCCTCATAATTTCCCACATCTAAAAACATGATGTGTGTGGTACTGCATTGTCCAAGAATTTTATCTTGGAGTGGCAGTTGTTAAGGCCAGTCAACAAAAGAAAGCAAAGAAACATGGTCGCCCATCCATAAGAAAATATATCATCAATGTACCGCATCCCATTTCAAAAACTAAATGAGGAAGAACTGGACATGTCTGGAACTTGTTCGTCCAGTCAGTAGACGTCCACCTCTAGGAAATTAGGCACATAAGCCTGCAGTGAAAACGGAGTAACTGATCAGCGAGGTAAGACATAAGGAAATCTGCTTGCGGAGTCTCCCATATAGAGGAAGTGAAATGGAGAATCGCTGAATCTAGAGTCCAGTCATGAAGATGAAAAAATTGCTTCTGATCATGTTCATCAGAAAAAAATTACACTCTCTTAAATAGAAACAGCTTTGAGAACAATTACTGTGAGATATTTTATTTTAATAACAAATATGGAATTTATAATTTGATTTTATTTATCTTTTTTGTTTTCAATGTTGGTATAGTCAGGCTTTATCTTTTGAAGGCATACCAGTTTATTATTTCAGTAGTAGGCCAGTGTGAATAAGAGATTCTTTTTTATATGAACGATCAATTGCTCAGAATCAGGTCCTTTTCCAATTTCAGTTCAAATGAGTCGTAGAGGTCCCCTGAAAATTTGTAGAAAACCAAGTCGAGATTTACAAAATCCATCCATACCCCCATGAAATTTCAGGAGGTTTCCTGTGTTTATGTTAATGTTAGATCAGTCAGAAACAAATCACAGATAATCAAAGACATGATAGTAAAAGATAATTTAGATTGTATATTTTTAACAGAGACCTGGCTGTTAAATTCTAATGATCCCATCATAGGAGACTTAGTCCCCCTAGATTACAGGATAGTTGTTTTATGCAGGGAATCCAAAAGGGGTGGGGGACTGGCTATTATACTAAGGGACCATTTTCAGTTTAAGTTATTGGATACTAAACAATCATTGAATTTAGAAATATTAGCCTGTCAATTAATCAAAATGCTGCCGAGATTCTAACTGACATTCTTTTTTATGTTCCTCCTCAATATTGGCCTAATGTGAAAGATGATTTTTATGACTTTCTTTTACATAATTCTATCAAGTTCACCCACTGTTTATTATTAGGAGATATTAATTTACATTTAGAATTAGACAAAAGTATTACTGTCCAGACTGAACAGTTACACACAATTTAGGTCATCAGCTTGATTTAATTAGTTATTCTTCAAACGAAAGTGATTTTCCTAATATTCAAGTTTCAAATAATTTTTGGCCCTGTATAATTTGGTTGGATCATTTTATGGCTAATTTTAAATTGACCTAGCATTCTTCATTGTTTCAGAAAATATATGTCAATAAACAAGATTTTATCTAGAGGATTTATTAATCCAAATGAATTCTGGCCTCATTATGAATTGGATCATCTAGAGTTTTCTTCAGAAGAGTTTCTGATGCAATGGGATAAAGTTAGTTCTTCTATTTTAGATAAGATCACCCCTTTACGTTATTAAACAGAAATGAAAATCAGACCCATATGCTCCATGAGACAACTTGAAAGACGATGGCGGAAGTCTAAATCTGAGGAAGATAAAATGTTATGGTTCATGAATATAAAAATAATTTAAAAGAAAAATGAAAACAGTTTTATTAATCCAAAATTAGACTAATTAAACTAAACATAAGGGATTTGTTTAGGGTAGTGTCATCAATTTTTTTTAATGTTACTGATTTATGAAGGGCCTCCTCAAGAGAAATTACTTTCTTCTACAAAAATAGCTCATTATTTTGCTAACAAAGTCAAATCTTTAAGACTGACTTTTCATTCGATAAAAAATACATTTTTTTTATTTTTCAGAGGTATCATTAAACTCTTGTTTAGTGAACCTGCACTGAGACTAATTCGCTTTGCTTAATTGGTCCCAGTTTAAGATTTTATATAACAAATATGTAAATTCTATATGTCAGCTGGATTTGTGTCCTTTTATTATGAGGTCAGCTAACCTATCTTTTCAAAAAGAACTTTTCAATTGGTGAAATTATATGTTATAAGAGGGTGAATTTCCAAAAAACAAGGGCCATATAATAATTATTCCATTAGTTTAAAATAAAAAAATTTCTACTTCTGATGTTACTAATTACAGATCAGTGGCTTTGATCCCTCTATTTGTGAAATTGATGGAAGGGTCTGTTTACTATCAACTTCAAGATTATTGGGATCAGTACTCTTTCTTACATGAATCTCAATCAGGTTTTAGGCCTATGCATAGTTGTGAAACATTTATTATATCGGGGCATGGGCGAGGCCACCACCATTCATTCCTTAAAAACGACCTATCTTTACTTTACAAAACTTATATATGGCTCCATCTAAAGGAAGGCACTCACCACTATATATTAAGCACAGTTTAAAGTTGCCATTCAGACTTTATTGCTTCTAATGGATTGAGTATCCCACTACGATTGCAGATTTGCCTTTCCTCAGCTTCCTCTTGGGTCTCAGGTCCGTATCAGTGACTCGATCCTCCAATCCTTCCTCCGGGTTCAGATGGGTCTCTGCCCCCTCTGCCCGCTCAGTTCCTCCGCACGGTCCTTCCCCCCTGGGGTCTGGTGGATTCTGTCCTCCCTCTGTTGGTTCCCTTCTGGATTGCTGGTGTTCCTGTGCCTCCACCATCTTGCAGGCCTCCTCGATGAATCTCTCGAGCTCTCTAACCTGCTCGTTGATGTGGCTCTCTCTGGTGGTATCCTCAGTTGCCGCAATTGCCCACGGTTCCTCCATGGTGCGGAGTCCCTCCAGCTCCTGGATCCTGACCTGCAGTCTCCCGACCTCCTTCTTCAGGCTATCCAGTTCCTGACATCGACCACATATGTACGCCTGCCTCCCGGAGGGGAGGTAGTCATACATATGACACTCGATGCAGTATACTGGGGAGCTTCGTTGGGTTTCTGCTGCCTCCATTTCTCTTTTCTCATACCTAAAGTTCCTCGGTGTGTTGGAGTGTGCCCGGCGTGCAGCTAGTTTGAAAGAGAAGAGAGCGAAGAAAAGAACGAATGAATGAGAACAGAAGAAAAGTACCTTGTTTTTTTTTTTGTAGTTTGAATTGAATTTGCTGCTGGGCAGCCCGATCAGGCTTCAACCCCTCCTTGCTGGCTTCCGCCCTCTGGCTCACTGCCCCTCTGTCTCTCCTTTCAGACCCGGCTTTCTCCCCTCTGCCTCTGTTTTAGATGTATCTGCTGGGCAACCGGGGCTCCTGGCTCCTTCTCAAGGCTCCTTCGCAAAGGCGCTCTCGCTAAGGCGAGCGCCTTTGCCGCTCACCTTCGCCGCGCGGCGAATGGCTGCGCGCCGTTGGCTCCCCTCCTCTTAAGGGGGAGTCCGGCTGCTGACTCTGCTGGTGACGCAGTGCGGGTGGGCGGAGCTTACTCTCGCCTCTGCCCGCCCTCGCCGCCGCTACCCTCTCCGATCTCTGCCCTCCTTCCTCCGATCTTTGCCCTCCTTCCTCCTCCTGGCTACCTGTCAGCTTCCACCGCTGCCTGCTCCAACTGCACCACGCGGCTTGTGCTGCCCACCATGCGGCTTGTGCTGCCCACCACACGGCTTCTCCTGCTCTCCTTCTTTTATGCTTATCCACCAATTCCTTTCAGGAAGACTCAAGTCAAACTTTGCAAAGAACAGGCTACCATGATCTTCATAGCACCTCGCTGACCATGTCAACCATGGTTTCCTCTCCTCTTACAACTCAGCAGAAAATAACCCATCACATTACCAATCTTTCCAACATTGCTGACACAGAATGAGGGCTCTCTACATCATCCCAATATGTGTTCATTGACACACACAGCATGGTGAGTAGATACATTCCCAGTGACACATTCACAATTTCTGCGTATCAGCCATCACTGAAGCTTCTAGAAAACCTTCCACACAGCATTTCTACTGTTTCAAGTGGACTCGCTTGACAGTATGATGTAATCTGTACTCAATAGGTTGGATCACTTGTCCTCTCCCATCAGTTCTGGACTATCTTCTGTACCTTTCTGACTCTGGTCTTAAAAATTATTTCAGTTAGAGTTCATCTAAATGCTACAAGTGTTTTTCATTCACCACTAGACAAAAAACCCATTGTTTGCACATCCATTGGTAACCAGATTCATGAAAGGCCTGTACCATACCAAGCCATCTATTAAGCCTCCTCCGGTGACTTGGGACCTTAATGTTATACTTTCCACTCTGATGAAGCCTCCATTTGAACCACTCTCAACTTCACCTCTCAAGCATCTCACTTGAAAAGTAGTCTTCCTCATAACTCATACTTCTGCAAGAAGAATCAGTGAATTTAAAGCACTTGTTTCAGATCCATCATATATAACATTTTACTATTACAAAGTGATTCTTCATACTCATCCTAAATTTCTCCCAAAAGTCATCAAGGAATTCCATCTGAATCAGTCTATAGTTCTTCCTGTTTTCTATCCAGAACCACATTTTCATTCTGGTGAAGCAGTGCTTCACACACTGGACTGTAAAAATGCTCTTGCCTTTTACTTGGACCATATCAAATCTCACAGGACTTCTACTCAACTCTTTCTGTCATTTGATCCAAACTGACTCAGAGCTCCTGTCATCAAGAAAACCTTCTCCACATGGCTGGCAGACAGTATCTCCTATTGCTATGCTCAGGCTGGGCTGCTGCTGGAAGGACATGTCACTGACCATAAATTTCAGGCAATGGCAACTTCAGAAGCCTATCTATGTTTCACTCCTATTGAGGACATTTGTGGAGCAGCCACCTGGTCCTTGGTACATACCTTCACATACCACTACTGTTTAGAGAATTATTGCAGTCGGGATAGCTGGTTCAGCCAAATAGTGCTACAAAATTTATTTTCCACTTAGCAGCCAATTTCTCTCCAACCCTGTTCATTTCACCTGGCTCATGGTAATTGTCAATAACCCTCTTCTCACAGGCATAATCCTGGAAGCTAGGGAGTCCCACATGTGAGAACATGCTGCCTGCTTGTCTTGGGTTAAAGCAAAGTTACTTACTTGTAATAGGTGTTATCCAAGGACAGAAGGCAGATATTCTCACAACCATCCTGCCTCCCCTAGTTAACTTCTTAGCTTTGATACTGAACTGAAGGAACCATGAGCTGGCATTGGACAGGAAGGCATGCGCACTTGTGCCGTACAGGTGTTAACGTAACAGTGCACTGCTTAACTGTCCATACAGGGCACCACAGAAGACATTGCTCACATGTGAGAATATCTATCTGCTGTCCTTCAATAACACCTGTTACAGGTAAGTAACTTCACTTTTCCATATGTACATTCATGTAACCCCTGAGCGAGTCATTTAATCCTTACTGCCCCAGGTACATTGATCCCTCCAGGACACATATGGAAAAATGCTTGAGTACTCAATTGTAAACCACTTAATACACCTTGTCCAAGTGGTATATAAAAACCCCATTACCTTTCCCTTTTTACATGGTGCCTAATTCTTCTAAAATGGCCTGCTAAATATTTTCAGCTTATACAAACTTTAACTAGCTCATAGATCTTAAATGTGACATCTCTACAAGTCTAATTTAAACAGTTATTTATACTGACTTAATCAACTACAAAATAGAGGTCTGCTTAGGAACGGGGATCGCGAGAATCCCGCAGGTCCTGCAGGAATCCCCCTAACCCACAGAACTACCACAGGGACCCCCCTCTGGCCCACAGGATTCCCACGGGGACCCCCCTCTAGCCAACGAGACTCCCAAGGGAACGGAAGGCTTTGGAAGCAGGGTTCGTCCATATAATATAATGAACACATTAGCCTTAGTAAAAGAGGGGGTTTATAAGTTAATTACCTGAACAGAAAACAAAAAAAGGGTTCCACCAAAGAGATTCCACAAGGAAAACAGCAGCGCAAACACAAAAGAAACTGTGGAATTGATGATCCTGTCAGAAGAAATTGCTGCTTTTTATGGGGACGGGCGGGGATGGAGGTAATTCCTTGCGGGGATGGGTGGGGATGGAGAGGATCCTGGCGGGGACGGGCGAGGATGGGTGGGATTTCTGTCCCCGCGCAACACTCTACTACAAAATAAACTTGCTTTTCCATGCAAAAACATGAAAGATAAATGTGTTATCTTTTCCTTTAGATGTACCAACCTGAAAGATTTGTTTAAGGCTATGTTCAGAGGGTGCTGGCAGACACAACATGCTGAAGTGTCTAATGAAACGAGGTGTTACTGGATTACGACCTCCACCTGGTGGAGCACAGGCTGCTGCAATTGTTACATCCTAGGGAACAAACAAAACTATTAATTCACACTGTTACACAAAATATAAATATTATATATTTTCTAAATCATTACTGTATTCTGCATTTTATCTACTGAATTATTATATACACTAGTGTTTAAGCCCATTACATTAACAGGTGCTAGAATATATATCTGTTTGTTTTTCTTTCTTTCTGTGTCTCTCCCTGCCCCCGTCTCTTTCTTCCTTTCTTTCTGTCTCTCTCCCTCTCGCTGTCTTTCTTTCTTTCTATCTCTCTCCTTCCCGCTGTCTGCCTTTCTTTCTGTTTGTCTCTCTCCCTGGCCCCCTTTGTCTGTCTTGTCTGTTTCTTTCTGGCCCCCTGTCTGTCTGTCTTTCTTTCTTTATGTCTCTCTCCCTGTCCGCTGTCTTTCTCTGTGTCTGTCTTTCATTCTCATGCACTGCCTGCCTGTCTTTCTGTCTCTCTCCATGGCCCCCTTCTGTCTCCCCCCCAAAGCAAACGAAGATTTATCCCTGACCCCCTTTCCCTCTCCCCACTTCCCTGTGCAGCAGCAGCATTTCCCCCTTCCCTGTGCAGCAACAGCATTTTCCCCCTTCCCTGTGCAGTAGCAGCATTCCCCCCACTTCCCTGTGCAGCAGCATTCCCCCCCTTCCCTGTGCAGCAGCATTCCCCTCCACTTCCCTGTGCAGCAGGGTAGCAGCATTTCTCTTCCTCAAAGCTGCCGTGGTGGCTCCTCTCATGATCTGCGCCTGTGTCGGAAGTCTTCTCTCTGATGTGATGTCAGGGAGGCTTCTGATGCAGGTGCAGCTCATGAGAGGAGCCGTCACCATGACAATGGACTGAAGAATAACTTCAGTAAGGGAGCCGGCCAGACCTGGGTGACCTGTGTTAGATGGAGTGAAGGCGGGAGGGGGGAGTCACTGCCGTGGTCACCGCCTCCTTGGTTAAGATGCCTCCGCATGCACAGTAGAAGGAGCCAGCGTATCACTGCTGGCTCCTTCTACTGCACATGTCTGACACGGAGTGTCACAAGCTCAGCACTGCAGCTAGCCTTGTTCCAGATAGCAGACAAAGAAACTCAACCCTAAAACTGAACAGGGCTGATCAATGTAGCAGCCCTTCAACAAGCATGCAGACAGGCTCTGTTTCTAAAGAGAGTTCCCAAGAGCAGGAGCCCTGGGAGGAGGGGGAGCAATTTGAGGATTACAACTCTATTAAATCTAGAGTAGCTCCCAGTAAGGCACAACCCAGGAAACAGGCTCCTAGCCCTTTGAGCACCCACCTGCTGAGGCTAATTGGAGAGCAGGAGAAAGCTCAGCAGAAGCAAAAGCCTGCCCATCCCCCACTCAGGTTAGGGCGTGGCTTGCTCAGAGCAAGGCAAGCCTAGGAGAGTGAGTCCTGAGCCAGCAGAGGAAGGAGACACATGGACAGATGCTCCAGAGTTCAAGCAGGGAAATGAAATTGAAATGGAAGACTTGGAAGATTCCTCTCTGGTGAACCAGCCAGTCTGTCCACAGTCAGAGGAAGCTATGGATATTTCCCTGATACCTGTGGAGGTTTGCATGGAAGAAAGCTAAGTTTTCTTTTTACTTTTGAACTGTTTGGTGTTGATGAATGAAGGGACTAGTGCTGGCTGAGTGAGCATTTCAAAACTCACTACAGGGAGATTGTGCGCCCTGTTCAAAGGACTTTGGACTGTGTTTTTTCTTTCTCTGTTTTGGAAAATATTGCCACTGAAAGTGGGGTTGTGGGGCAAATCCACAGAAGATCCTCTGGGTTGGGATTGTGGGGTTGATTTTGGCAATTTTGATAGTGGATTCGGCAACTCCCCACCCCTGCCAGCTTGCTAAAGTTGGTAGGGGAAGCCTGCTTAAATCCAGGCAAGCACGGTGTGCTTTATCAGCACCAATGGACTATTGAAACTGTGCAAACTGTGCAAACTCACCAATTACTGTTTTCCTGTTCTTTTTCTTTGGAAGAAGCTGATGAGAAACTATTTATACTTACCCTGAGGAAAGGGTCTGACCAGCCTTGTGCTGACTTGGTAGCCAAGGCAAAGGTACTGTTTGCATTTGTTTTTGTTTGTTTGGAACTTTTGAGCATTGGCTACATTGCTGAGTAAAACTTTATTGTGGATTAAAGCCTTATTATTTTTGAGGAGAACCGTGCTGTTCTGACTTTTATTTTCTCCTCCTATTATTATGAACAGCAGGGCTTTCAACCTTTGAAGGCACGCTAGAGACTGTATTTTGCACACTGCCCGGTAGCCATTCCAGAATTCGGTACCAGGAGTGTGACAGGAGGCACACATCATGGAGTCAGGGATCATGGCGTTGTAAGTGCGCATGCGCTCTTAGGGTTTCATTATAGAGGATGCCCAGGAATTTTTCATTTTGGTATGGATGTGTACATAAAAAAAAACATTCCAGATGATCATGAGTCACATGAATGTGTGCTGGCAGTAAAACCCAAACCTAAGCATGACAAAACCAGAGTGTGACTTTGAATTTTTTGTAGATAACTCCTGCCTTAGAGACCACTCAGACAAAGACATTAAAGATGTGCTTATCTTGAATCCTGTTAATTATATTGATATGTTGGATCTAACAGTTAAACTTTTTTTTAATAAGGAATCATTTATAAAATAAAATAAAAATCTTATTACATTGACAATTTTTGCACAGAATTAAGGGAAGGTTTTTGACCAGTGAATGAGAATGGAGTCAAATTGTTGAAGAACATATTGAGAGAACAGCAAGTATTATCTTTGACTTCTGAGGTCTTTTTCTCCCCACACATTAGTAAAATTATTTCATCTTTTTGGCTGGATGTTATAGAAATGGTAGCCATATAACCTTTTGGAAAATAGGGAGGTATCAGTTTCTCAGAGATATTATTGTACTAATGCTCTTGATGCAGCTCCCTTCTTTAATTATGCTCACTATTGGAGTTGGAGGGATAAATGGCTCGATGGCATGATCAAGACATGTTGTTATAACTTTCCAGAGAATCAGAGATTGAACAGGTGAAACATCAAAACAATCATGCCAAAAAGAGATATTTATGCAGTTCAAGTATTACCCCAATGTGATACAGCAATAGATTATTCTTTATATCCTTAAGGTCTGACTGACATACAAATTTCAGTTTGGATTCAAAACTTTCTGATTGAAACAGTAGGCAGACGCAGGAGATAACTGACAGAGTGAGGCTCCAAAATGACACACCTATCTACTAGAAAAGATATTAGAAATGTAAGAACCTAATCTTTTTTTCTAGTGTAATAGGTGTGCCATTCTGAATGAACAGGACATACAAAAGCAGTCCCAGAAATCTAGGGTGGGACTACTGTGCTGGCTCATAACAATGAGGACCCAAAGGTACTACAAACTGGCTTCACTGTGTCTACATCCACTTTGTAAAACTTGGAAAATTTATGTAGGGTGGACCAAGTCGTTGTTCTACAAATCTCCTTAGGAGAGACATGCTTCTAGTCGAATGAACCTTTATGTAGACTGAAGACCATTTTACACGGGCAATATATGCTGAGGAAATGGCCCTATGGATCCAGCTAGAAATTGTGGCCTTGGAAGCCAGTACAATGAGTCTAGTCTAGAGATTTGCAAGGGGACAGAAATCTTACCCATCCCCGCCAAGATCCTCTCCGTCACCACCCGTCCCTGCCAGGATCCTCTCCGTCCCCACCCGTCCCCGTCAGGATCCTCTCCGTCCCCACCCATCCCCGCAAGGAATTACATCCATCCCCGCCCGACCCCATAAAAAGCAACAATTACTTCTGACAGGATCATCAATTCCACAGTTTCTTTTGTGTTTGCGCTGCTGTTTTCCTTGTGGAATCTCTTTGGTGGAACCCTTTTTTTGTTTTCTGTTCAGGTAATTAACTTATAAATCCCCTCTTTTACTAAGGCTGATGTGTCCATTATATTATATGAACGAACCCTGCTTCCAAAGCCTTCCATCCCCGTGGGAGTCCCATTGGCTAGAAGGGGGTCCACGTGGGAGTCCCGTGGGCCAGAGGACGGTCCCCGTGGGAGTCCTGTGGGTTAGGGGGTTTCCCGTGCAGACCTCTAGTCTAATCAGAATACAATCCTTCTTTTTAGAACCTGTGGATTGGAATGCCAGAAATCATATTTCTTGATTGACATGGAAAGCCGAAACAACCTTTGGCAAAAAGGATGGAATGATGCACAAAGAAATTTAAGGAAACTTAAGGAAAGGCTCTCTGCATGAAAGAACTTTAGCTCAGAGACTCTTCTCGATAAGGTAATAGCCACAAGAAAACCTATCTTGAGCATCAGATCCATCAAGGATGTTTCCTTCAGCAGCTCATATAAAGCCTGACTGAGGCTTTGCAAAGCCATATTGAGGTTCCATGAAGGAAACAGGTATTTTACCAAGGGCCTGAGCTATAGCATCCCCTTTAGGAACCTGGCTCTATCTGGATGAGACGCCAACGAAGCTTTACACTCTTGAGCCCTGAAACAAAAAAAGTCCCGCCACTTGGACTCTGAGGGATGCCACTATAATCCCCTTATCAAGCCCAACCTGGAGGAAGGCTAACACTTTGAAGATCGGAGCAGAGAAAAGTTCTGACTTTACTTTAATGCACCATTTCTGGAAAGTTTCCCATGCCTTAATATTGGTCTCTGCAAAAGAAGGTCCATCTGAGAAAGAAGGTCCAGCTTCCCTTCTGAAGATGTACTAGGTCTGCATACCATGGTCTGTGGCACCAATATGGAGCCATGAGAATGACAGTTCCCCGATGACTTGCAATCCTGTGGAGTATCTGGCCTATCATGGGCCACAGAGGAAACACGTACAAGAGCTCGCTCTTCAGCCATGGCTGGACCAGATCATCCAGACTTGCACATCTGGACTCAGATCTTCGACTGAAGAATCAGTCCACCTTCTTGGTTTTTGCTGTCACCATCAGATTGAATGTTGGGCAACCACAACGCTGAACAATTGATTTGAAAGCTGCTGCAGATAGCGTCCATTCTCCCGTATCCAGTATCTGTCTGCTGAGGAAATAGGCCTGGACATTGTTCACTTCTTCTGAAAGTGCCTGAAGATGAAACTCCACCCACCTGAATAGTAAGTGGGCCTTCAGACACAGCTGTGCACTCTTGGTGCCTCCCTGGCAATTGGCATACACTACCACAGTAGCATTGTCTGAGAAGACTCAGACCCTCCAGATTCTTCTCTAGCCTCTGCAATGCCAATTGAATGGTCAAGAAATAGTGAGACATAGACAGAGAGGGGCCCGTGCTTGTGTCCCATAATTTCACAGGCAGCTGATGTAAAATATTTAGAATAATTATTAGCAAGTGTCATTTTAGAAAACATAGCAATGTGAATCATATTTATTGGATTTATTGTAGTATTACTCCTCCTGACGAAGCCTATTTTGACAAAACTCAGGTCTGACTAGGGGAGATAGGGGAGAGTTTAATACACATTTCACAGATGAGCACATGGTGGAGGAACTCCTACGGAGCCGTGAATAAACAAGCACGGTCATCTAAACAAGATAAGTGCTGATATGAGAATTGATTGAAACAGTAGGATTATCTTACATTTACTCTATGGGAATGGCAGATGAAAGGATGAATGAGGTGCAATGATGGTCCCTAATTAAATCTTCTTGCAGCTCCAATGCAGTAGATACAGGCACTGAGCACTTCACATAGTATGAGAAAGGTTAGTAATGTATCACATAGGTGTCTTAATCTGGTGGATGGATCCCTTCCTTTTACCTCCCCTGTGTCCACCACCACCCCTTCACAGCTCTCCTTATGCAGCAGCAGCCCTTCTTCCTTTGTTTTACCTCCCCCCTGTCTAGCAACACCTCTTTCCTTCTCCCCCTGTCCAACATTAGTCCTCTGTTCCTTTTTCTTCACCCTCCCTGTCCATCAGCATCTCTTTCCTTCTCCCCCTGTCCAGCAGTAGGCATCCCTTCCTTTTTTATCCCCTCCTCCTCCTTCTTATCCCTTTGATACTCTTACCTTGCTCTGCCCCTGATCAGAGGTTCCCGACAGCCGCCCAGTTGCACCCATTGGAAAAGTTCCCACTGCCGCATCCTGCACCCCTCCTGACGCGGCTCCCGCTGTCCTTTCTGTCTGTCTCTGTCCCTGGCCCCCTTTGCCTGTCTGTCTTTCTGTGTATCTCCCTGCCCCTGTGTCTTTCTTCTTTTCTTTCTGTCTCCCTTACTCCCTCTGTCTGTCTGTCCAAAGCAGGATTCCATCCCCCTCCATTTCCCTCCCCCCACACCAGTTCCCTGTGTCTTTCTTATTTTCTTTGTGTTTCCCTTCCTCTCTCTGTCTGTCTGTCCAAAGCAGCATTCCCTCCCCCTCCATTTCCCTCCCCCCCCACCAGTTCCCTGTGCAGCAGCATTAGCGTTTCCTCTACCCCCCCCCTTTCCCTTCCGGCGGTCCGGACTACAAACGTGGTGATTCCAGCAGCGCTTGCATCAGTCTCCACACGCTGCTTCGGGTCCTTCTACTGCCCTGATTTACTCTGGCACGTCCCTGATGACATCATCAGAGACGCGGCAGAGCAAATCAGGGCAGTAGAAGGGCCCGAAGCAGCGTGTGAAGACTGATTCACACGCTACTGGAATCGCCATTCGGGCCCGCGGGAAGAGAAGGGGGTGGGTGGCAAAGGAGGAACGGAGATAGGAGAAGCGCGCATTGAGAGCTGGGGGTGAGGAAGGCCACTGCAGCTGTATAACTTTTTTTTTTAAATTTGAAAGCCGCCGCCGCAGCCGGGGCACGCATGCGCACTCGTGTTTCCACGACGGATCAGGGAACACAACTTTTGAGTGCGCATGCGCGGCCTAGCATTTTATTATATTAGATATATCTCCCAAATCTTATATACATGATCTGGAAAAATCAAACAAAACAAAAATGTAATTCCTTCTTGTATAAAAGACCATTTTCTATGTATTCCTTGGAATGTTCATTGTGCTTAGTTCAGAAAATACCCATTGTACAAAATCTGAACTGTGGGATTTTCATCATGATTTTGAATGTTGGTATCTTGTTAATCTCTAAGCACAAAAATATTGAAATTGTAGAAAAATGTTATCTTCCCTTTCTCTTTATGCCACAATGAAATTAATTTTAAATCTCCACATTTTGCATTTGGTTTAATAAAACATAGGGCTCCTTTTACAAAGATGCGCTAGCAATTTTAATGCACGCACCGGATTAGTGCGTGCTATAGCGCTATAATGTGCGCTAACCGAAAATCTACTGCCTGCCCAAAAGGAGGCGGTAGTGGCTAGTGCACGCGACAATTTAGCGTGCGCTATTCCACGCGTTAAGGCCCTAGCGCAGCTTTGAAAAAGGAGCCCATAGTCTTGAATCACCTGTATTTCCTTCCAAAAAAGTTTTTCCCTGTCATAAAATCCTCCAAAATCCTGGTATTGTCGCAGTAACTCAATTGGTGGCTGGGACCCATACCGATCCAATTTTGGCATGTTTAAATCATCTACAAAGATAATGATTCTCTTGTTTCCTGGTGCTCCTGGATATAAGTAAAAGCAAGAGATAAAATTACTGTAACATCCATTGTTCTGAAATTGTGTAAAATTAATATAACAAACTCCATAACATAACACATTACATGCCGAAGGATCCTTCCATAAATTTAAACCCCTTCTAAAAACCTAGTTCTTTCAGCTCACTTCTTCTGTTTAGTTTTGTTTCTGAAGTGTTTCTTGGGGGTTCCACATCCTCCTGTGAGTTTGATTTGACTGAATATTCTTGTAAACTGGTTCTTTCCTATCTTATCACACAAATGGTATTCCTTTATGTGTATTGATCTTATTTTATTAGTCTGTGAACCACTTAGTTCTGCTAATCATTTGTTGTGGTATATCAAATTGTGAATAAATATTTGTGAAATTCATGAAGGTCAACCAAATATATGTTATAATGAGTTTGAAAAATGAGTCCTCAATCCAAATACTAATCAGTAGAACAATAATAAACATGGAGAAGATAATTTTCAAATACCTAAACCTGGGTAACCAAGAAGTTATATAGTTAATTGCTCACCAGTAACAGGGATTGTCTGAAGCTAACAGGTTAAATAGCTACAAAACTGGATAGCATCATTGATGACAGATGTATTAGAAATTCTGGAAAGTAGTAGGAATGTTTAGAAGTCTTTAAAAGTATGTTTGTGAATTCACTTGAGATCCTCCTTAGTCTTTGAAAATAGCTTTAAGATGCCAACTCCATGCAAAAGGTTTGTGCAACTATAGAGAACACCTATATCAATTTTGCCTTCTCTAAGTAGATGAGAAAATGTAACCACACCATTAGGAATCTACATAATGACAGGCCAACAGGTAGATAGCATATGTTTGCTGAGACCATCTCATTTAATTTTTACCTTTTACTAAAGGAAGGCAAACCAAAATATTATGGCCCTTATTTTATAAGCCTTATTCATATCTGAGATGTGCATAAACCTATTATCTTGCATAAACGTCTAAGTTCTTATTTTTATTTATTTATTTTTAGTATTTATATACCACTTATAGCCTAAGAGGTTTACATTCAGGTACTCAAGCATTTTCCTTGTCTGGTGGGCTCCCAATCTGTCTAATTTACATGGGGCAGTAGGGGGATTAAGTGACTTGCCAGGGTCAAAAGGAGTAGCATGGGATTTGAGCCCAGTCTCAGGGTGCTGAGGCTGTAGCTCTAACCACTGTGCCACACACTCCAACCTCCCCTGGGATAGGTACATCTCAAACCTATTTAGAGAACTACTAGGTAAAAAAAAAAAAATCATTTTTTAGGATTATGGAGATAGTTGCTATTGAACAGCACTCTATTGGAGTGAATCATCAAAGAAGCTCAGACACATATGTAAAACAAGAACTCAGTTCTCAGTCCAGAAGATGTATTGTGAGAGGACTTCCAAAGAGGAAGAAAATTTCACTGGTGAGAGCTTTTGTACACGTGGGTCCTTTGTTTAGTACAGGTAGTATAACAAGTACAATAACTCGACAGATTCTTGATCCTTTACAATCATACTTTCACCCCCAAGACTCCACAGAGATTGCCCTCACCAAAGTCTGTAGTGACCTGTCCACAGCCAGATCTAAGGATCTTTACTCGATCTTCATCCTTCTTGACCTGTCTGCTGCCTTTGATACTTGATACGCTGTCCTTGCTTGGATTCCGCAAATCTGTCCTCTCCTGATTTGCCTCCTATCTCTCACATTACACCTTTAGGGCTCCTTTTACGAAGGTGCGCTAGAGGTTTTAGCTATAGCTATAGCGCACGCTAACTGAAAAACTACCTCCTACTCAAAAGGAGGCAGTAGCGGCTAGCACACGTGGCATTTTAGCATGCGCTCCCCACTCTCTCTTCCCCATTTCCCAGCATCTTCTCCCCACTCTCTCTTCCCCATTTCCTAGCATCTTCTCCCCACTCTCTCTTCCCCATTTCCCAGCATCTTCTCCCCACTCTCTCTTCCCCATTTCCCAGCATCTTCTCCCCACTCTCTCTTCCCCATTTCACAGCTTCTTCTCCCTACTCTCTCTTCCCCATTTCCCAGCGCTTTCTCCCTACTCTCTATTCCCTGTTTCCCAGCATCTTATCCCCTCTCTTTCTTCCCCAGTTCCCTTCAGGCTGCTTAAGCGTCTTCGCCTTTCCATCCCCCCAGCACCCTTCGCGCGGTTCAGCAGCTCCCTCCCACCGGCCATCCGTGCATCTCCCTCCCTCCCTTCCCCTTACCTTCTCTTCATGGCAAACTGGTGATTTTTATAAAGCTATGCCTTGTATTGAAGCTGGAGCCTTGACGTCGCGTCGCATTGGCTGCTAGAAAAGTCTCCTCTGATGCAACCAGAAATAGGAAGTTGCGTCAGAGGAAACTTTTCCAGCAGCCACACGCAACACGATTTCAAAGCTCCGGCTTCAATACAAGGCATAGCCTTATAGAAATCACCAGTTCACCATAAAGAGAAGGTAAGGGGAAGGGAGGGAGGAAGATACACGGCCGTACGGCTGGCGGGAGAGTGGGGGCTGCCGGACCGCATGCTCGTTCACCGCACGTGCTCACCCCTTTAACTGTGGAGACAGGACCATTCACCGCTCCACCAGGCGGTGAATGGCCTTGTTGCCGTACTCACGGTGACCTTTTTTTATTTTTCACTGTGTCAATCTCTATTTAAAATCACATTATATTAGATTAATCTTCTCTTTGGACATTGCGTTCTGAATTCCTTTATCTAGTATGTTTGAATTATCTGTCCTATTTTGATGGAACATCTAGTATGTTTGAATTATCTGTCCTATTTTGATGGAACTCTTTTATTACTATATTGTATTATTGTTTTTTGGTGTTTTTTTTTAATCGTGTTTATTGAGGTCAACCAGATTTTGTAAACCACCACTTTGATTTTATTTGTAATTTAAGCGTTATAGCAAGAGTTTTAATAAATATAAAATATTATAATTACTCCAATTGTTAAAAACCACAAAGAATCAATTACATTTGTTTCAAATTACAGACCTAGTGCTTCCAGCCCCTTCTTTGTTAAACTTTTAGAGGGATTAGTTTACTTATAACTATAAGATTATTTGGATACATTATCAATTCTGCATGATTCCCAATTTTGTTTCCGTCCTCAACATAGTACGGAGACAATGTTAGCATCTTTATTAGCTTATATACATTCCTTATTTACTAAAGATTCTAGCACTCTTATTATACAATTTGATTTAAGTAGTGCTTTCGACCTAGTAGATCATAAAATATTACTCAACTGTTTGGATGGCATAGACATTTCAGGAAAAGTACTTCATTGATTTGAGGGCTTTCTTTGTTCTTGGACTTATCAAGTCCATTTTGATGATGTTATGTCAGGAATTTAGAGTAATCCCTGTGGAGTTCCACAGAGTCCCCCTCTTTACCTGCTACTTTTTAATATTTACTTAGCATCATTGGGACCAAATTAAGTAATCTGACACAACTATTGTAATCCCCTTACTTTCCCAACTTTCAAACATCTCACAATTTATATCCTCAACAATTCTGATTGAAGACTGGATGAAATAAACCTGAAACCATGAAGGATTACAAATTAAAATTTAATTCAGACAAAACTAGATTTTTCATGGCCTCCCTATCCAAATGCGAAGAAGAGAGTCTGATTCTGAATGGAATCAGATATCCTATTGCTTCAACTGTCAAGATGTTGGGCGTCCATCTAGATAGGAATTTATCAATGACCACACAGGTCGATGCTCTGGTCTGAAAAAGCTATTTCTTTATGGAAACTTTGTGTAATTATGCCTTATTTTAATGATAATTCATTTTGATTAGCTCAGTCACTTGTTTTGGGTATTCTAGACTGTTGCAATATTGTACATTTGGAAGGCTTCCAAAAAAATCTTTATCAACTTCGATTGAAACATAATACTGCAGCACATTTAATTTTTAGATTGAAAAAGGTAGATCATATAACTCCATACTATAGAGAATTGCATTGGCTCCCTGTTGATGCCAGGGTGCTGTTTAAGTTGGGATGTTTGTGCTATAAAATCCTGTATATCTGGTTCATCATTTTAACTTTTCAAGTTTTAGACATTCCTCACTCATACCAAGATTATTTGATTTTCCATTGGTTAGAGGATGTCATTATAAAAGATACCACAATCAATTGCTTTTGTATCAAGCTGCTATTTGAGATTCTGACCTTTGCCAGTTATTTATGAATGGAGAAAGATCAGAAGAATGGTCAGTATCAAGCAGAGTACCCCAAGGCTCACTACTCTCAGTACTTTTCAACATACTAATATCAACACAAGAACACTTATCTGAAACACAATCCATTTACCTTCCCAGATGATGTAAAAACATAGGTAACTGAATCTTTGGGAAGGTTGTACCAAAACTAGATAGAGATGGAAGGCTCTATTTGTGATTTATAAACAGTTATTCAGAATATTGTCTCTTTATTATAATTTAATAAAAAGATTTAAATAGAAATTCATAAGTGTTTGAGGCTTGTGCACATGAGGACAGAGCCCGCTGGGTCAGGGACAGAACATGTAGAGACAGGGCGGAGATGCAGCCTGCAAGGACGGGGACAGTGCCTGCAGGGATGAGGCTGGGATTGGGACAAAGCTTGTGGGGATGGTGTCATTCTCTAATTCCATCAGCCCTGGTCACATCGACAGGGGGAAGAATTTTGACTCCCATGCCTCTCTCCTGCCTGTTGGTCTTGTTTACGATGGACCAAAAGGTTCCACATACTTTTCCCCCTTTTATCATGTTAGCATCAGTCCTTAGGCATGATCTGTGAGTTTTCTTCAGTTTTGCGATGGAGAGTTACCATCTGAATGACTGCTTGTTATGACAAATCCACAGCCGGCTCTGGCTTTGTCCCAGGAATAAGTAAACATGAAACACAGTCCTTGGTCAGAAGAGTTGATCAAGTGAACAGTAAGGAATTAGAGTGGGCTGACTATCCCTGAAATCATGAATCAAGAAATGAAAGGCAGAAATATAATGTTCCATACCAGATTTAAAAGCAGTAGAAAACCTGGTAGGGTTTATTATGACAGAAATTGGAGACATGTTCCTTTAAGGAAATCCCAGCCCTGGTTACCCAGTTGGAGTAATCAGGCTCAGTACCCAGATGAGCTGGTACCAACCTCTTTCCCAGGAGAGAAGGATATGGGTTGGGTTCATTTAAGCTCAGAGCTCTGAGAGCAAAGGAGAGGGAGACAGACAGACCTGACAGCAGGAGAGCCGATCTGAAGTGAGATCAGAAGCCAAGCAGGAGGTGGAAGGGAGGAGTCATTCCCCTCACACAGGCAGTAACCAGGATGTGGAAATGACTGTGGAACTGCCAGGTTTGAGCTCAGACCCTGTTCCTGTTTCAGTAGAGGAGTTGATGGATACCTCTAACCCTTTTGGTGAAATATATGCTGTTTCAGAACCAGGAGTTTAGGCTATCAAGTGAAGCTTTACCTTCCTAGCAATGTGTTTGCATTCCTGTATGGAGTGAACTATGTGCAGATGTCTCTAATTAAGGAGCAAGAGTTTCTCCGTCAGAATGGAGCTACAGGAGTTTATTTTAGCTAAAGACTGGCCTAGATTCACTACACTTACTGACCCCGACCCGATTCACTAAATGGTCCACCACCTAGTTTACGATCTCATCCAATCCACCCATGCAAATGAGTAAAACCTCATGCAAAATAGCCAAGCCAATCAGGGACTTCCTTAGGCTCTTTCTTAAGTAAGTTCCTGATTTGCTCAGATGCCTCAGGCCCCTCCCATGGGAGGATAATGAGATGTCTGAGCCAATCAGGGCATTAGGCCTTCCCCGTGCATCACATGATGCACCGGAATGGAGCCTAAGGCCCAGTGGTATCAGGGCCGGGCATTGAAGCAGGAGGTTTTGCGGTTTCTCCCAACTAGAACAGGTATGAGTCAGGGGAGGGCAGGGGGCATTGTGGTGGAGGTATTGCAGTGGCAGGAGTGAGTGGGCATCCCTCCTGCCATTTTTGGCGCATGGGGGGGTTCAGCACAGGGGCTGTTTGGCAGGCGGTTGGGGCTAATGGCAGGAGAGAGTCGGCATCCCTCCTGCCATATTTCTGATTGTGGTGGGGGAAGCTCTGATGGCAGGAGGGAGTGGGCATCCCTCCTGCTATTTTTTGGGGTCCAGGGAGGGGGGAAGCAACGGAGTACTTTGTCGGGTGGAGGGAGGCTTTTTTTCATTTTTTTATTGGTCAGGTATAGATTATTGTAATTCACTATTAAAAGATATATGTCTAAAAGATATAAAATGTCTCCAACCCATTCAAAATACGGCCATAAAAAATTATTTTGGGTTCAAATAAATTTGATCACGTCACTTCATTATTACAAAAAGCACATTGGTTGCCCGTTTACACAGAATAACATATAAAATCACCCTCTTGACTTTTAAAACTACAAACAAACTCCCTGGCATTTATGGACAGACTCTTGATCCCTTATGATCCCCCTAGAGCCTTAAGATCTGCCTCCCAGCATACCCTCAATGTCCCATCTCTGAAGATAATTGGCACTTGTCGCACCCTTATTTTTTCAGTAACCGCCCCTTTGACCTGGAACTCTCTTCCTTTATATTTAAGAGCAGAATGTAACTTGCAGAAATTTAAGAGTGGTTTAAAGTGTTTTCTCTTTAAGGATGCATATAATTGCTAATGAGTTATCTACCTACCTTAACAAATTCAAATGTTTTTTATTCCCATGCCACTAATTTCTTAATCATTTTTTGATTTATTTACCTTCTCCTATTGTATTTTCTTTTTATATATTTTTTCTATAAAAATTGTATTTCCGCCCCTTTTCCTATTGTTTCAAAGATTTGAGTTTGTCTGTTTAGTCTTGGTTTGTCCAATAATTTAATATATATATGTTTTACATTGCAGACATCTGTCTTTCTGTAATTTTTAAATTTTGTTCAATGCTTTGTACTGCTGGATAAGCGTTTAATCAAATACTTTGAATAAAGATAAAAGAATAAAGTATTTTGCGTAATAAATGCAAAATATCTGGCCCATTAAAAAAAATGAAAAAAAAAGCAGGCAGAAGCCCTGACAGGAGGCTGCTTCTCCTATCACTACTGTCAGGGCTCTCCTTGACTCAATCTCTCACTGAGTGATTGAGTTGGGGAGTTTGTATGTAAATGAATTGTACCTCCATGCAAATCATTTGCATGCAAAAAAGATAGTGAATCAATCACTGTTTCAAAATGTGCCAGAGAATTGGCCAAAGCAATTGAATCACTATCTTTTGCGAATCTGGGCCTCTGAAAGCTATTCTCAAGTTCAGATAACCTACTGCTTCTGTGAATGTATATTTGGTCAAGACTCCCTGCTGTGTTGTTTGCTTAAAAGATTAAGATTAAGCCTTTGAACCAGTGGCGTACCTAGCATGTGTGACACCCGGAGCCCATGTGACACCCGGAGCATGTGTGACCCCATCTGTACAAAAAACATGATTTTTAGTAACAAGCCACACGTCACACATGAGTACCTAGAAAAAGGCAGAATCTTACATACTGCAGTGAGAAGTACAACAGCAATACACCCATTGTAAAACTAAGGCCAGACTAGTACAGATCAATCCTGCAGTCAATCCTAACAGAAAACCATGTCTTTCGAACACATAGAAAACACTTTCGCCTAGTATGGAATGTCATCACAAACTTACCCTTCCCCCTTTTACAAAACTGTAGTGTGGATTTTAACCATGGTGATAACAGCTCTGACGCTAATAGAATTCTGAGCATCAGAGCTGCTACCACCACGGCTGGTGCTAAAATACGCTCCACAGTTTTGTAAAAGGGGGGATAAAATAGAAATACATAGACAAAGGTTAAATTGAACCAGCAAGAAGCTGGACTCTGCATACAATGCAATACCACAGAAACAGTGACACATGTCTCCTAAAGCAATAAATAAATAGAAAATTTTTGTTCTACCTTTGTCTTCTCTGGTTTCTGCTTTCCTCATCTTCTTGTTACTCTCTTCCTTCCATCCACTGTCTGACATCTCTCTTCCCCTATATGGCATCTTCTCTCCTTCTATGCCCCTTCCAGAAACTGTATGCCTCCCCCTTCCATCTCTCCTTTCACCCCCATTGATCTGGTATCTCTCTCCTCTACTTCCCCTCTGATCTGGCATCTCTCTCTCCGCTCCCTTTCTCCTGTTCTTCCCTGGTCTTCCTTCTCAATTTATTTTCTGCCTCTGTCTAAATTCTTTTTTACTATTCAGTCCTCAATTTCCCTCTTTCACTGTGTCTACCTATAGCTTGCCACCTCTTTCCCTCACCCCTTCCAGTAACTAACTCTATCCTCTTCCCTCAATCCTGCATGTGCCCTTTTTTTCTTTCCCCTCCCCACTTCCTTCCAGCATCTGCTCCGCCTTTTCCTCACACTTTCATTCAGCAGCTGTCCTTCCTCTCCCCCACACTTCCATTCAGTGTCTGTTTCCCTCTCTCTTCCCCTTCCATCTATTGCTCACCCTCTATCTCACCTCTTCCATACACTGCCCTCTGTGCTCTTTCTATCCAGTGTGCACCCTCTCTCTCTCTCTTCCATATGGCATCTTCCCTCTTTCTATGCTCCTTCCATAAACTATCTATCCTGGGCCCCTTCTCTCCTTTGTACATGATTGATTTCAACTCTGTCACCTCTCCGTTTTTCTCTCTCTGTCACCACCCCCTCCCCTATGCTCTGGCATCTCCCTCTTCTCCTTTCTTTCCTTCCCACCTCACAATCTGGCATCATCCCTTCCCTGATTCCTGGCATCTCTCTCCTTTCCTTTTCTTCCATCTCTCCCTCCCCCTCCATGCTCTGACATCTCCTCCTTCCTTTCCCCCTTCCTTTTCCCATGATCTGGCATACCTTCCTCCTTCCCTCCATGCCCTTGCGTCTCTTCTTCCCTCCAAGCCCTGGCATCTCCTTTCATTCCCTCCAGTTGGGTACAGCAACACTCTCCCCAATTCTCTCCCCCTCTGCTCCCTTTTCTCCTTCTGTCACCCAAGGCCTGGTGTCCTGAACTTCATCGGACAGCAGCAGCATTCACAATTCACTGCTGTTGCCCGCTTCAGGCCTTCCTCTCTGTCGGGTCCTGTTTTCATGAAAACAGGAAGTAGGCAGGACCCGGCCGAGAGGAAGGCCTGAAGCCGGCAACAGCAGCGAATTGTAAAAGCTGCTGCTGCCCGAAGAAGGTAATGGTGCCAGGCCTTGGAGCATCGAGGCAGACTGCTTCTCCCCCCTCCCAACCGAACCCCCGCTGACCCTCCTATCTCTCTCCCTCCAAGTGAACCTTTCCGATCCTCCCAGCGAGAGCAGCAAACCTCCCTCCAGTAGCGTTGGCTGCTTCGCGGCTTTCTCCTGCCGGTGAAGCATCACTGATGACATCATCAGTGACGCGGCAGAGGGAGGAGAAAGCCGCGAAGCAGCCAACGCTACTGTAGGGAGGTTTGCTGCTCTCGCTGGGAGGGTGGGAGCGTGATAGGGACCGGGACAGCTATGCACCTCCCCTAAGGCTGCAACCGGGGCAGACCTCCCCCCCCCTTGGTACGCTACTGCTTTGAACAAACCTTGGCTGAGCAGTTTCACGGAGCTCACAAGCTATAAAGCTGGGGCTTTTGGGCTAGATTCACTAAGCTTTGCGAACCTTCTCCAACCCTGACCCGATTCACTAACCTCCTGGCCGATCAACCTCCCACCAGATCCGATCCACCTATGCAAATGAGGAGAAATGGCATGCAAAGTAGGAAGGCAGCGATTCATTAAACAGAAGAAGGAACACCGATTGGGCTGGCCAATCCAAAAAGAAGCGACCGCTGAGGACCAGTCGCTCATGTCCTTGCCGATTGTCCTGCTCTCTGCCACCCTGAAATCCCAGCCCTGCCGCCCTGAAACCATCAAAATAAAACATTTATCTTTGCAAAAAAGTGCCCTGCTCTCTGCTGCTCTGCTTTCTTCTCTCTCTGCCACCCTGCCTCTCTGCCAGCCCGTGGTTTTAACCTGCAGGTTAAGCGTGTTCTATTCCGTAGTCTGACTGCAAAGCGAAAGTCCTAAAACAACAATAATTTTAGTTGTCGAGCAAGCAATTTTTAACTAGCAAAGGCCTGAAAATGTCAATCAAATAACTGCTAGCATATAATGAAGGGCATTCCACTTGGCAACCTTCCCCCTGGAGCACTGATTGGGTGGACATTATAGAGAGTGGGCAGGGTTTCCCTGAGTCCCTGCCTAAATGCAGAGCGGGGCTTGTGAAGTTAAAATGCTTTCTGCGCATGCATCTCGATCACTCTACAGCGATCTGTGGGATCACTTATGGGCGTGCATCTGATCAGATCGTTTGCATGGGGACTCTTTCGTGAATCAGTCGCCTAGCAAGACTCAACCACAGATCGCCCACAGATTGGATAAGAAAGGTGAGTTTAGTGAATCTAGGCCTAAGTTTTGGTTCTCTTTTCCTGCTCAAGGAAAAGCTGAGCTGTTTTCTTTTTCCTTTTAACTCATAAAGATACTTGGCATAATTTTAGATTGTACTCTTACAATGAAAAATCAGATTGACTTGTTGATTCGAAAGGGCTTTTATACTTTGTGGAAACTAAGACTTAGAGCATATTTTGATGTTAATTCTTTTCGATTGCTGGTTCAATCACTTATCCTCAGTCAGTTAGACTATTGGAACATTGTTTATCTTGTTGGTACCCAGAAAAACCTCCATAGACTGTGCATAATTCAGAATGCAGCAGTCAGACTGATTTTCAACTTGAGGAAGTTTGACCACATTACTGATTCTTATCATCGACTGCATTGGCTTCCAGTTGAGGCGAGGGTTAAGTTTAAGCTTGGCTGCATTTACTTTAAAGCACTAACAGGCTCAATTTCTGAGTATCTCATGGAATCTTTTATTATTACAAGTTCTAAACATCTTAGAAAATCACATCCACTGTTTTCATTCCCCTCAATTAAGGGATGTAAATACAAGAAATTTCAGGAATGACGGCTATCTTTTCAGGCAGCCTCATGGACTATTTAACTCATATATTTTCATTTCCAATTTCATACCAACAATTTTGTCATGCCTTAAAACGTGTCTTTTTAGGGAATCTTTTGGAAGTTAGAATCTGGATCCTTTGTATTACTAATTTTTGTGAACCACACAGAATTTAATGGTATTTGCGATATACAAGTGAGTTTTATGTTATTTTATGTAATAATAACCTCAATGAAACACTCTTACCTGGAAAAGAATATTAAAGCAAGTATTGTTCAGGCCAGGGGTACAAGTGTTTTGTATTTGGACTTTAAAAAGAATAATTTTGTACAGAAATGTTTCTTTCATTCTGAACCTGCAACTATTGTCTATTGTCACTGAATGTCTGTTTCTGTTTGGAAAGTCCAGTACCTGCTCATTAAGAGACCAACAATAAAGTCTGATTTTTGTTTGAAATCATTACACTGGCCTGAGTTTCTATTTTTCCATGAGTGGCATTCTGATTGGTTGAAACAGTGCCTAAGTCATACTTACCTGAAGAGAGTCCAAAACAGAGCACAATACTCCAAGTGGGACCTCACCAACGGGGCATAAATACCTTCGTTCTTATACTGGTTACGCCTCTCTATACGCAGCCTAGCATCCTTCTGGCAGCAGCCACTGCCTTGTCACACTTTTTTTGTCTTTAGATCTTCAGACACTATCACCCCAAAGTCCCTCTCCCTATCCGGCATATCAGCCTCTCCCCTCCAGCATATATGGCTCCTTTCAATTATTAATCCCCAAATGCATTACTCTGCATTTCTTTGCATTGAATTTTAGTTGCCAGATTTTAGACCATTCCTCTAACTTTTGTAGATCAAGTTTCAAGTTTATTAATATGTTTGATGAATTGCTTATTAAAATTACTAAGCAATGAACAAAATTAACAATAGAGTATAATACAAAGAAACTAACATTTTAACAATATACTTTCATAAAATACAAACATGAGTCGGGAGGGAAAAAACAAAAGTTACAATTTTCAATTTTTGGTAGAAAAATGGAAAAAACAAAAGGGTGAGGGGTGGTTAAACTATAGCACATTTTGAAACCTCACTTAAGAAATTTAAATATTAAAAGCATCTTTAAACAGATAAGATTTTAAAGATTTTTTGAACATTGTGACATCTTTTTCATTTCTAATATATTGTGGCAGAGCGTTCCACCATTGAGGGCCTATCACAGAGAACTTATCCGATCTTCGTATTTCTATAATTTTCAAAGAAGGAACAGAGAGGAGATTTTGGCCAGATGAACGAAGTGGGCGTTGAGTACTGTGTGGTATTAATAGTCTAGATATAAATTGGGGTTCGTTGAATGCTAGAGTTTTAAAAATAAGCAACATTATTTTAAAAATAATCCTTTGGCCGATTGGAAGCCAATCCTTTTTCATGTTTTCCACTTCTTCTTTGGTGTCTACTCTGTTACAAATCTTGGTATCATCTGCAAAAAGGCAAACTTTTCCTTCTAAACCTTCAGCAATGTCACTCACAAACATATTGAACAGGATCGATCCTAGCACTGAACCCTGAGGAACTCTACTACTCATCTTTCCTTCCTCCGAGTGACTTTCATTAACCACCACCCTCTGGCTTCTGTTCATCAACCAGTTTCTAATCCAGTTCACCACTTTTGGTCCTAATTTCAGCCCTTCAAGTTTGTTCAAGAACCTTCTATGAGGAACCGTGTCAAAGGCTTTGCTGAAATCTAAGTAAATTACATCTAGCATATGTCCTTGATCCAGTTCTCTGGTCACCCAGTCAAAAACTTCAATCAGGTTCGTTTGGCACGATTTACCTTTAGTAAAGCCATGTTGCTCAGATCCTCTAACCCATTAGATTCAAGGAAATTCACTATCCTTTCTTTCAGCAACACTTCCATTATTTTTCCAACAACCGAAGTGAGGCTTACACAGCCTGTAGTTTCCCGCTTCATCCCTATGACCACTTTTGTGAATAGGGACCACATCCGCTCTTCTCCAGTCCCCAGGAACCACTCCCGTCTCCAGAGATTTGTTGAACAAGTCTTTAATAGAACCCGCCAGAACCTCTCTGAGCTCTCTCAGTATCCTGGGATGGATCCTGTACGGTTCCATCGCTTTGTCCACCTTCAGTTTTTCAAGTTGTTCATAAAAATTTTCCTCCGTGAACAGTGCAGAATCTACTCCATTTTCTAGTGTAGCTTTGCTAGACAATCTCGGTCCTTCTCCAGGATTTTCTTCCGTGAACACAGAGCAGAAGTATTTGTTTAGCACATTAGCTTTTTCCTTATCACTCTCCAAATATTGGTTCCTAGCATCTTTTAATTTAGCAATTCCATTTTTCATCTTCCTCCTTTCACTGATATATCTGAAGAAATTTTGTCTCCCTTTTTTACATTTTTAGCCATTTGTTCTTCCGCCTGCGCTTTTGCCAGGTGTATTTCCCTCTTGGCTTCTTTCAGTTTCACCCAGTAGTCCTTTCTGTACTCTTCTTCTTGGGTTTTTTTTATATTTCAATACAAGGTAACAGACATTTGCAGATGCAGATCTCCCATAAGAGCCATAGAAATATGTTGCTTCTGAGCAACAATGCCAAATAAAGGGTTAAGTTAGGCATCAGTAGGGCACCTACCAGCACCTAATTGTAAGGCATCATTTATAGAATATGGGCCATAATGATTACACATCTTGGAAGATGCTGTTGACTTGTTTGAATTGGTTCACCCAAAGAAATTGCTTTGAAAATTTGCTTCTCCATTGTAAAATTGTTCTTTGTATATTTATTGACATCAATTTCTTTACCATATTATACACTGGCAGTTTTACTCTGTTAATCTAAATAATACAACATTAAATTGACAAAACATTATCAACGAATATATTTTAAAAACTTTACCTAAAATATTTTTTCTTTTCTTTTCCAATTTGGACTCAATTATCTCCTGTGTCCTTATTGAGGATGTCTGAGCAGAGAAGTTGATATAAACAGGAATATAGGATGCTTCATCCTGAATTCTGTTAAGTAATCCTCGAGCAACTACAGACTTTATATAAAATATGTAGCATATTAGATGCAGAGCCAGTTATTAATGACAATAACAAACATATATATACATGTGGAGGAGCATAATTAAAAAAAAAATGTTCCCTTTTAGCCTAGGCCCTAAACCAGGGGTCCCCAAAGTCCCTCCTTGAGGTCCAAATTCAGTCAGGTTTTCAGGATTTCCCCAATGAATATGCATGAGATCTATGTGCATGCACTGCTTTCAATGCATATTCATTGGGGAAATCCTGAAAACACTACTGGATTCGGCCCTCATGGAGGGACTTTGGGGACCCCTGCCCTAAACAATGAAAGTAGAAGCAGGGAAAATGTCCATTCTCAAAACAAACATCCAAAATGAGGTTTGTTTTGAGAATGGCCTGCCTCTACGTTCAGCTGTTTAAACGCCCAGACCACCACTACGTCTACACTTACAAAACATTATGAACCCAAAAACAGCCTAAGTACCAAATGCCCAAAACAAGAGCTTTTAGGCAAAGGAGGGGCCGGTTCTTTGCCTAAAAGCTGGATTCTGTAACCGGTGTCTGTCAAAAAGAACACTGGATACAGAATCTATACACACACACTCCCCTGCAGCAACGATCGTGGCAGGAGAGATGCCTCATCTCCCTTGCTGCGAGAACGATCCCCAGAAGTGTCGTCAACCATGGCACTTCAGGGTGAGAATCGCGACAGGAGAGATGAGGCATCTCCCCTGCTGTGATGCTCACCCCGAAGTGCCGTGGTTCCTGGCACTTTGGATCGCTATCGCGGCAAGAGAGAGAGCCAATCTCTCCTGCCCCGATACCCCCCACCATAGCGATCTGGGCAGGAGGCAGCCCAACCCTTCCTGCCCTGAAGAAACCCCTAACCCCCCCACCCCCACTAAGATACAGGCAGGAGGGATCCCAGGCCCTCCTGCCCATGACAAACCCCCCCAATGACTGCCCCACAACCCCCGATCAGCCCCCCGAACCCCTCCAACCGCTGACCCCACAGAAGGGGCCTAAGGCAACTGGGCCAATTCCAGTTGGCCCAGGTGCCTAAGGCCCCTCCTGTGTGCGGGGCTTTAGGCGCCTGGACTAATCAGGCCCTAAGGCCCGCCATTCTATGAATGGTGGACCTGCTGGGCAGATGGGCTTTGTACCCGTCCGTCCAGCCAACTTCTTTGAGGTAAAGGGGATGTCGGGGGGAGCGTCACCAGGTTAGCAGGGGGTGTTTCGGGGTCAGTGGTTGGGGGGGTTTGGAGGGCCGATCAGGGGTTCGGTCGTTGGGGGAGTTCATCGTGGGCAGGACCGGGGTGGGGGTTTCGTCAGGGCAGGAGGGGTTGGAATCCCTCCTGCCCATATTGGATCAAGTTGGGGTGAGGGCTTCGTTGGGGCAGGAGGGGTTGGGCTCCCTCCTGCCCATATCCGATTAGGGTGGGGTGGGGGTTTCGTCAGGGCAGGAGGGATTGGGCTCCCTCCTGCCCATATCCGATCGGGGTGGGTGGGGGGGGTGTCACAGAGGCAGGAGGGCCTGGTCTCCCTGCTGCCCGGATCGCTACAGTGGGGGGAGATCGTGGCAGGAGAGATTAGCTATCTCTCCTGCCGCGATAGTGATCCAAAGTACCGCGGTTGGCGGCACTTCAGGGTATCGTTATCGCGGCCGGGGAGATGAGCCATCTTTCCTGCCGCAATCATTGCGGTGGGAGGTAGGCAGGTTGCTGGGGCCGCTGAGCTGATCGCGGCAGCCGCGATCAGCTCAGCGGCCCCTTTTTTGGCACTTATACCTGTTTTGACTTGGTCTAAGTCAAAACATATAAGTGCCAACTAGGCAACCCATCTAAACTTTTGGTTATACCTGCTGTACAACTATGTCTAGGTTGACCCACCTCCTGCCCTTTCCCCTCCTCTTAAAACATCTCTTTTCACTCTATGCATTTAGAGGCAGGGGAAAGGCCTAAGCTGGTTTTAGATACATCTAAAACCAGCTTTGGTTATCAGTACTTGGGCGATCAGGCTTTTTGATCATCCAAGTACCGAGTTAGGCCACTTTTTAGACCTTTTTTTATTATTATGAGGTCAGCAATAGTAAATTCCATAAATGCGACACTTTAATAACACACTTAAAGAGATTGTTTGCAGTTACTATATCAAGTCGACAAGATTGAAAATAACACATTTACAGGATTTAAAGAATATTTCAGTCAACTGTTTGAGGGCAGCAATGGAGTATTTCAGGGCAGCAATAGAGTATTTCAGAGTTGCGCATTGGAGAACACTGTTATAATGGTATTTTATTCAAAATTAACCATCAAACCCTTGAAAGTTTCATATTGCAGTAATTATTCAAAGCTTTTTGCTTATTGTATTACAACATGCTTTATTTTTCCCTTTTTCCCTATTTTCCATTCCCACTCTACACCTTCTATTGCTATTACTTCCTTTTCTCCCCTTGCATCCATTCTAATAGATGTGTTTTCTTATTGGCATTTCTCTATCACTGTTTCTTCCATTTTTTAGCTTTCTTTTTGTTGCTGTTGTCTCTAAATATTTTTATGTCCTTTTTAGGGCCATACATTTAACACATTAATTTAGCTGTTCCTCTCACTGTTTTTTCCTGGCACCTTCTCTTACCTCTTTAGGCCCTCTGCAGCCCACTGTCTTTCAGAAAGTTGCTGCAGAATGAAGGCTGATGGCAGCAGGCTCACCTCTTTGCTGCTGCTGGCTGCCTGAAGATTTAAAATTATGGCGGCCAGGGAGGATGTAGGTGGAGGAGTCAGGAGCTGGAGAGAGAGGTTGTGCCACAGGATCCCACTGGGGGTGGAGAGGGGGCTGGGTGGATGGGTGAGAAGGAAGGGAAGGAAGGATAGATGCTTCATGGGCTGGGGGGTTAGGAAGAGAGGGAAAGAGAGATGCTATATGGGTGGGGTGATAGGAAGGGAGGGAAAGAGAAATTCTGCTATTGGGGAGGGAAAAGAAAAGAATTGTTAGACAAAGATACATGGAGTGGGAGGGAACGAGATGGTATATATATGGGAAAAGGAAGTAAGAGGGAGAATTGTTGGACATGATAGTGGTGGAGAGGAGGGAGGGAGAAATATTGGATATGGTAAAGAGGGAAGGGTGGGACAGATGGAAAGGGATGCAAGATGAATGAATGTTGAATATGGTGGTTGAGGGAAGGGAGATGCAGCATGGTGTTGGAGAAGTTAGATAGAAGGAGAAATGGGCAGGGGGCTTGTGGGGAGGGACAAAAGATACTGTACAGATTAGAAGCCAGGGGATGAGAGAGGGAAAAATGTTGGACTTGGCAGTAGAGGGGGTGGGCGAGATGCGCCCTGGATCTCCTTCTCTCTCTCTCCTTTCCCATTCCCTAGACTCTAGTTGCAGGGGAACAAGCTCAGGGCTTCCACTGATTATGGTGGGTTGTATTATTAGAAAGAAAACAATGAAGGTGACTGATTGGTGTTCAATCTCATTTATTGAATATAAAGATTCGACTCATGTTTCGGCCCCAAACGGGCATGCTTCAGGAATATATGGTGAGATGATATTTGTGTGGGTACTCAAACTTCAATTGTTAATTCTGTGTTTCATACATATACACTGAATGATTGAAGCAAGTGAACAGCACCCAGTAATGCTCCTCTGTCACAGCCTTCGATATGTGTCACCCTTAGTGTAACTAACACAATAAGAGTGACGTATATCGAAGGCAGCGACAGAGGAGCATTACTGGTTGCTGTTCGTTTGCTTCAATCATTCATATGGAAACACAGAATTAACAAGTGAAGTTTGAGTACCCATAAAAATATCTCGCCATACATTTAGACTCCTGAAGCAGGCCCGTTTGGGACTGAAACATGATCGTGTCGAGTCTTTATATTTATTAAACGAAATCAGTCACCTTCATTATTTTCCTTCTGCTTTCACGGCCTGTGAAGATAGTATCTCTTGCATTTTCTGAGTTGTATTATTATACTGTATATATTATAATGTAATAATAATAGAAATAAAGTGCATAATATAAAATTATATTTGCATTATATATGTAATATTTGAATTATATATTAAACACTAGAATTCCTTCTAATCCCCATCCTCCCCGGTCCATAGAAAAATTGTCTTGCATGAAACCGGTCTGTGGTGCAAAAAAGGTTGGGGAACACTGATGTGCAGCCCTAGTCCTTTTAAATTAGAAATTCTTCAGGGCTTTATTTCACATTAAATAAATATTCCATACCATGTGATACAATTTTGCAAACATGCCATTATCTCACAGGACTTTAAACCAAATTACTTATTTATAGCAATGATCTCTCTATATAGCAAGATGTAAGTTTTGATAAGATGGTGATATCAGCTGATAGAGACTAACATAGAATGAAAAAAGTTCCTATTGTATCAGAAAATTTCTACAAGTTTATAGAATATCAACCACTGTAACACTGTGTCACTGTGTTATGGTTAATGCTGAAGGAGGGGGGGTTACCTATAGGCTATAGGGAAGTTAGGCCTAATTAGGCTTTGCTTCCTAGCTCTTTGGCAAAAAACGAAAGGAAATGACCCCAAAATATACACAGAGAAGAAAATCCAGAGAAAACAAAAAAAAATCTGTGGAGTGACGATGTTCCAAAATGGACTTTATTTGAAAGTGTCAAAGTTCCAAAGGTACAGTGAAATCATCCATATAAAATAAATTCATCCACATAAAAATAGGTTATCCACATAAAAGCCTTAAAGGACCTAGTCTGCTAGGGATACAGGATCCAACATGGTCCGCGTTTCGACAAAAAGTCTTCTTCAAGGGTCCCTGGGGGTCCTATAAAGGTGAATACGTGGGAAACAATTGTGTGGTTTCCGAGCTCTTTGGAACATGCCTGAAGTATATTTTTATGAGAATTAACCCTGGAAGGTCCAATGGGGTCAAAATGACCCCAGCATTCATTTTTGAACCTTCTGTGCAACAATGGCTCAAAGTTATCTTTTAATACTTTAAGACTTTTTCATGTGTTATTGCTACAAGTTAAATAGTGCAAATGGGTTTTTCTCTATCATCACCAGGTGGTGCTGAGCATCAAGTTTGTCACCGAGGACCATTAGGGTCAGTTTGATCCCAATATAATAACTATTAATAAGCACTTACAAAAGCAACATTGTTAACATAATTACATTTCTATTATAACAGAATAGCCAAGATTTCAAACGTTTAAAAATACCCAACATGAATTCACACTGTGTGCAATAACACACCACTATTTGTAACATGGAATATCAATAATAGGCAGTTTCAGGATTTGATACCCTCTTCTGTTAGTTTCTTGCGCTGTTATGTAATAGATTGGGATATCATATAAGTAGTCATGGCTACTGTAAAGTATTCTGTTGAGGAATTGAGAAAGAAACTTTTGAAAGATGTAGAGGTTGAAGGTACAGTAATGATTGAAGTAGTTCAGCGTTGGAAGATGACAACTGTTCAGGTACTCAGCAAAGCATAGCTTCCGAGCTGTCTGTTAAGGTTCATGGTGCAGAGAGTGGACAAAGGATAGGTTGTGACATTTCCATCCCTAGGGATGAACCTGTCAGGGTTAAGTCAGGTGCTAAACCAGTTCCCAGAGGCAGGAAACCAACTGAAGGTAGAGCGTCAGAGGCTGTAGAGGACAGGGCTGCCTATCCTGAAGGAAATGAGCTTGATTCTGACCCAGAACCTATTCTAGAGCCAGAGCCTGTCAGGAAAGAAAGCCATTGTTGAAAGTGAACCCAGCAATTCTGGTCCCAGTTCCCAGGGACTGGAGAGTTGCTACAGCCTAGAGAGGCAAAGTTTTTAAATGCATTGCTCTGAAGTTTTTTGTTGTTTAAACTGCAAGGACCTGGTGAAGCTCAGGACTGTATTAACCTAAAGCCCAGGTCTCCTTAACATGGAGTGGAATTGTTGGGTTTTTGTTTTTCTCTTTTTCTTGTTTGGAACAGTAGGGAGCTGCCCAGGACATGATATGAACTTAAGGCTACTTACTTGGGGCAGAGTTTGAGTTTTGTTGGTTGGACTATAAACTGACTACTGTAAACTGTTTGCTTGTTGAGTGAAAGCCAGTAAAATAGTTTTGTTTTTATTAAACTTACTGCAATGGTCTGAAAGATTTTTTGTTTCTTATTATTACATCAGAGAACTGTATTACTGTGTAGGGTCTCCCCCTTTGGGAGCCGCGCCAGGGTAGTGCTACCACCTGTTGGCGGCCCCCCACAGTCTCCATGAAGGCCCGACTGGTGACAAGGGACAGCAAATATATAATCCCATTTTCAATCAAGCAGGCGGATCATATATAGGCTGATCTTGTAACCAATGGGCACCATATTTAGCAAATGAAGCTATCTGATATAAATGGTAATCAGGTAGATTCAAACCTCCATTATCTCTGGAAGCTCAACTTAGCAAGAGCAATGTGAGGTTTTTTATGGTTCCATATGAAGTTGAAGAGTTTGTTATTAATCCATTGGAAAAGCAATTTGTTACAATGAGATGGAAGCATAGACAAGATATACGTAATTTGACATGTAAGGGGCATTTTTATGGATGAAATCTGCCCCTACCATGAGAGGAAAAGAGGGGACCATCTAGTGACGGTGTGTTTAACCAATTTTTTGATTCTTTATATATTTAAATCCTTGATATGTGAAGGGTCTTTGTGTATCAGAATACCTAAGTACTTTATGGCATCAGAGGACCACTTAAATTGAAAATAAGAAAGCTCGGAAAGAGTTATGAGGTCATTAAGTGGGAATATCTCAGATTTCTCCCGGTTGACTAAGTATCCTGAAAGCAAGGAATAATCTTTAACAATTTTAATAAAAGCAGGTAGGGAGTGAATGAAAAGAACATCATCGGCATAAGCAGCCAATTTTATTTGCCTGTGGGAGGATATGATGCCTTTAATGGAGGGACATTGGCATATTGCGGATAAAAGGGGTTCTAGGGCTAAATTAAATAAAAGTGGTGAGAGGAGGCATCCTTGACGGGTACCTCTGTTAAGGGGGAAGGATATTGAAAGTGAATTATTTATGTGGACCCATGATCTGGGCTGCCAATATTGCATTCTAATCCAGTTGATGAAGTAATCACCAAAGTTGTACCAGTGCAGAACCCGCACCAGGAAAGGCCACTCAACACAGTCGAAGACCTTTTCGGCATCGATGGCCAATCCCACCACAGGCTTCGCAAGATCTTTCACATGGGTGTTTATATGATGGAAAAGTCGTAGATTATCACTTATTTGACTATTTTTAATGAATCTGATCTGATATTTATGTATTAGTGATATGATGAATTTATTTAATCTAATGGAAATAATTTTTGCCATAATCTTGTAATCTAAATTTAGAAGGGAAATAGGTCTATAGTTTTTTTACAAGGGTAGGGTCTCTGTCAGGTTTCGGAAATACTATAATTGTGACTTCGGCAAAATTGAATTGCTTTTCAGGGGCTTGATGGATAAAATTATAATAGTTTAACAAGTGTGGAGCTAAGAGTGTACCGAATCTTTTGAAAAATTTGTTGGTGATCCTATCTGGTCCTGGAGCTTTGTTTTTAGCTAATGAAGAGATTGTGGCTATAATTTCTATTATGGATATTGGGTATTCTAGTTCTAATTTAGAAAAGTCGTTAAGTTGGGGATGATCAATTTTATCCAAGAAGGAACCAAAATTGGGCTTGGAAGATGATAGTTCAGATTTATATAAATTGGCATAGAAGGATTCAAATTGGGATGAAATTAAGGGCCTGTTTGACGAAGCCGCGCTAGCGGCTGCGCTACGGTAACAGCCCCAAAGCCCGTAGAGATTTAAAGGGCTTCAGGGCCGTTGTCGCAGGGCTTCGTAAAACAGGGGGTAAGTCATTAGTGGTTACAATTTGTCCTGAATTGAGGAGATATTGGATTTGTTGTTTTTTGCTTTGAGATATCTGGCGAGAGGCTTGCCCATAACATTATCCCTCATGTAATGTCCTGAAGCATGAATAAAGAGAACCTGTCTACTGTATAGTTTTAAGTTAAGTTTCAAGTTTATTACAATTTGATATACCGACCATCAAACAAATATCTGGACGGTTTACAATTTCTAAAATTAGAGTTAAAAAAATACAATAATAAAAATAAAATTAGGGGAACATAAAAACCAGACAAAGACAAAGGTATGGACAAAGTAGGCACTGGGGGAGGGGAAGATTCAAAATTACATCGAAATCAAAATAAAAATAAAGGAAAGTGAGAGGGGGAAGGGAGAGAATGAAAGACGAGGGGTCGCTTCTTAAAAGCGGTTGTTTTGAACAATTAAGAAATTGGAAGAAAAAAGATCTTATCCAGAATTTTGTTATGCATCTTGAAATATAAAAGTTTTTAGCATGGTTTTGGATTTGTCGAGTAAGTTTTCTGATCGAAGATGAGATGGGATTGCATTGCAGAGGGAGGGGGCTCTGACAGAAAAGATAAAGTTTCGAGTGTAGAAAAGATCTTTGAGAGACAGAACAGTCAGTAGGTTAAGATCAGTGGATCTTAGAGCCGGGGGAGAGGCATAAGGAATGAGATACTTATCAAGAAAAGATGGGGAGTGGGTAAGTTTAATCTTGAATACCAAGAGGAGAATTTTGTAAGTGATTCGATGCAAGACAGGGAGCCAATGTGCCTCACGTAGCAACAGGGTGACATGATCATATTTTTTTGCGTTATGGATAAGTTTAATGGCAGTATTTTGAATCAACTGCAATTGGCGGATTTCTTTTTTGTGTGATTTCATGGTATAAGGAGTTACAGTAATCTATCGGCCTCTTTTACAAAGCCACAAAGCCCTTTAAATCTCTATGGGCTTCGGGGCCATTAGCGCAGCGCAGCCGCTAGTGCGGCTATGTAAACGAGGCCGTATGTGGGAAATAATCAGGGAATGAACTAGGGTTTGGATAGAGGCCAGTTTGAGAATAGAGGATATAGAGCGAATAAGTCGGAGTTTATAGAAGCATTTTTAAGTAACTGCGCTGATCTAATCATGAAAGGTGAGGTCTTTATCTAGGATGATTCCTAATAATTTTACTTTAGGTTCAATTGGAATTTGTTTAGCGTCAATGCAAATAGGTCCCTTTAAAGATTCATTATTTTTAGCTGGAAAGAGATTGCCACAGGATTTGTCAATATTGAGAGATAAATGCCAGTAACTGATTTTGTCAAGTTTGATATTTATTTCTTGAATGTTGCTTGTGTCTGAAGGGTTGATGGGGTGCAAAAGTTGGATGTCATCGGCATAGGCAAAAGTAGTAAATCCTATAGATTGAGCTAAGGTTAGAAGTGGAGATAGGAAGATATTAAAAAGCAGGGGAAAAAGAATAGAACCCTGCAGGACACCATAGGTTTGGGAAATTGAAGAAGATGAACCATTAGAATAAACTTTGAAATTCCAATCTGTACAATAGGATGAAAACCAGAGGAGGGAGTGACCTGAGACTCCACTGGAATTGATGGAGTTATATTCATATTTTTGTTTCAGGATCTGGTAGTAGGACATGGAGTTCTGAGTATGTTCTGACATGTGTTCAGATTCTAACTGCTTAATAGACTGTTCAAGATCTCTTTCTTTTTGTATCAGAAGTTTTTTTCTTCCATGAGGATAATTTAATCAATTCAGCTCTGAGAGAGGTCTCGTAGGCTTCCCAGACTATAGAGGGACAAATCTCTGGGTCTTTAGAATTGAGAGACGAAAAATTCAATTGTGAAAAGTTTAATTTTTTTCCATAATTTCTTCATCCACTAAGAGGTGATTATTCAGTCTCCAAGTGGGAATGCCTGCAGGTTGAGGTGATATAGTAAGGTGTAAGGAAATGGCTGCATGGTCAGTGATGGTAATTGGGTGAATAATTGCACTGGTAACTTTTTGCATCAGTAGGGGGAAAATGAGAAAATAATCAATTCTCATATAAGAGTTATGAGGTGAGGAGAAGTGTGAAAATTCCTTGCCTTTTGGGTTTAGTAGTCTCCATGAGCCCACTAAGCAGTAATTATCTATGAGATTATGCAATTCCTGAAAATTTTTTGAATTGGAAGGTTTACAGGAGGAAGATCTATCCAAGAATAGATCTTGGGTTTGGTTGAAATCGCCTCCAATGATCAATGACCCAGATCTAAAAAGAAAGAGATTGATCTGGAGCTCTCTGAAAAATTTGGGGTGATTCAAAACTGGTGCATAGATATTCAAAAGAACATATTCTGCGGAGTGCAACACCACATCTTACCTCTGCATCTGTTTTATGAGATAGGATGGTAAAAGGCAAATTTGTCTTGAATAGAATAGATACACCATTTTTTTATTATGTGTGGTGGGGGAAAATAAATCAGAAGTATAACCCACAAAGGCAAGTTTGAGTGCAGCAGCAGAAGGAAGATTTATTTAAAAATTTGTATACCGCATACAACTATACGGTTTCCAAGTCACATACATAAAATCTTGTTTCCCTACGATTTCCACATATAACATAGGCATGTCTGAACAACATCATAACTATAAATAAATAAAGTGCTGGATATCAAAGTTCAATTTGTCTTTTGGCCTCAGACCCACCACTCCATCACCTAATAAAAATTTTTAAAGTGGGGAGAATTACATAGCTCATCATTGGCCCATCAAATCATTTTTGATCCCTTAACTTTTACTTCAACTTAATTTATTTATTTATTTATGATTTATAATATAGTCAATAATTTAGCTAATAATACTTTATAATGCTTTATAATGCTTCTAAAAACTGGGTCTATTTTTTGGATGATGTTTTTTTTTTTTTTACTGTGGCAAGGGCCCAAAGACCAATTAGATGAATTTTTTGAATATCTAAATTCCGTAGATGAGTATATTAAATTTACAATGACATGCCATCAATTTACTATTGAGTTTTTGGATATTAAAATAAGTTTGCTGAATGGGGAAATTAGTACTTCCCTGTTCAGGAAACCTGTGGCACGCAACACCTTGCTCCACTTTACTAGCTTCCACCCCTATAAGTTACATTTTAATTTGCCCATTAGTCAGTTCTTAAGGGCATGAAGGGTGTTCTCTTCTGTGGAAAGTTTTAAAGATCATGCACAGGTCCTTAGGCAGAGGTTTATGGATAGGGGGTACCCTAGTTGAGCTATATGTCAAGCCTATTTATAAGCACGATACGCTCAGAGGGAATTACTATTGGAGGAAGGTACACAGGAGAGAGAAGTGGGAAAATTAACATGCATTCTCCCTTATTCACAAGCAGCTCCAAAATTGGTTAATATTATGAAAGATTTGTGGCATATTGTACAGGTGCACCCCTCTTTGCAAGAATTTCCAAGAATAGCAAATTCTAAGGGTAAGACATTGGGGTAAAAATTTAATTTTCAAAAATTTGGGGAGCACAAGATCTTAACTAGGGGTGGTCATGTTAAGTGTGGCAAATGCCAGTGGTGTAGTATGACCATTGAGGGTGATTGTTGGCAGGTCCCAGGGAGGAATACTGTATTGAGATCTAAGGCAACCACCAACTGTACTAGCAGTCAAGTGGTTTATGCAATTGTCTGCCCATGCAACCTGGTTTATGTCGGACGAACGAACAGACCGGTGAAGACAAGATTAACTGAGCATAAGTCATGGTTGATAAACAAATGCCTTCAAACCGCGATGGTCCAACATTGGATCAATAAGGGACATAAGGTGGAGGAGATACAGTGGCGTATTATTGATAGTATTCAACAAGGGTGGAGAAAGTTTTGAATGAAAGAGAACAGCGGCTGATTTATTGGCTGGACACTGTGGAGCCATGGGATTTGAATATGGAGGTGGAATGGGTGTCGTTGATAGGATAAAGGTCTGTCCAATGGGAGGCATGGGCTATCAGCTGATTAGAGGGAGTGTATTTAAGGATTGAGATAGGACACCGCCGCCATCATGCTCTTTAAGAAACATATGAATCAGATGACAACAGCGGCCGCGGTGAGTCAGTTTTAAATTTTGATTGTAGGGTAAATACATATGAATAAAAGTTAATGGGATAAACAGGTTTAATGGAGGGTATTTACTATTTTTCCTTTTTTTGCAGGGGGACCCTTGATTGCTCTTGAGTCTACCACCCCCCCCCTCAACCTCAAATTATGTCCTCTGGTTTTACCATTTTCCTTTCTCTGGAAAAGATTTTGTTGTGCGTTAATACCTTTTAAGTATTTGAACATCTGAATCATATCTCCCCTGTCCCTCCTTTCCTCTAGGATATACATATTCAGGGTTTCCAGTCTCTCCTCATAAGTCTTTTGGTGCAAATCTCCTATCATATTCGTCATCCTCCTCTGGACCGCTTCAAATCTTCTTATGTCCTTTGCCAGATATGGTCTCCAAAACTGAACACAATACTCCAAGTGAGGCCTCACCAACTGTCACAACTGTGTCCTCAAAGAGCGTAACGGGCAATCTGGGGTGACATGTTGCTCCAATCTGGCGTGGTCCCCCTGGAACTAGGGGAGCCTTTTTTACCCCTAGGCAGCAGCCTAGAATTGCTCTTTCAGTGGTCTTTTAAAGACTACTATTTAGTCATAATGGCCTTAATGAAAAGTATAAACTTTTATTTGACCACTGGCTTCAAAATCATAGTCCATAACATACTGCCCTTAACATACTGTATTTGTGTATAAGATTTTTGTTACCGACATGCATCACCTTACACTTATCCACATTAAACTTCATTTGCCATGTCGTAGCCCATTTCTCAAGCGTGTTTATGTCAAGTTGCAGCTCTTCACAATCCTCCTGTGTCTTCACTACTCTAAATAACTTTGTATCGTCTGCAAATTTAATCACCTCACTCTTTGTTCCAATTTCCAGGTTGTTTATAAATATGTTAAAGAGCACGGATCCAAGCACCGAACCCTGCGGCATTCCACTCGTGACACTATTCCAGTCCAAGTATTGTTCATTTACCACCACTCTCTGTTTCCTATCAGCCAACCAGTTTTTAATCCAAGTGAGTATTTCACCCTCAATTCCATGGCTCGCAATTTTTCAAAGTAGTTGTTCATGCAGGACCTTGTTGAATGCCTTCTGAATATCCAGATATACAATGTCGACCGGGTCACCCTTGTCTATCTGCCTGTTTACTCCCTCAAAGAAGTGCAGCAAGTTCGTCAAGCAAGATCTTCCTTTGCTGAACCCGTGATGGCTTGTCCTCATCAGATAGTGTCCATCAAGGTGATCAATGATGCGGTCCTTTATCAGTGCCTCCACTATCTTTCCTGGTACTGAGTTCAGATTCACCGGTCTGTAGTGTCCCAGACCTCCCCTAGATCCTTTCTTGAAGATCGGCATAACATTTGCCACTTTCCAGTGTTCCGGAATCCATCCCAATTTGATCGACAGATTGGCTATTAGTTGAAGCAGTTCGGCTATAACCCCTATCAGTTCCTTGATTACCCTCGGATGGATGCCTTCCAGTCCAGGGGATTTGTTGGTTTTAAGCCTGTCAATCTGCCTGCATACCTCTTCTAGATTGACTGTCACCCCTGTCAGTTTCCCCTTTGTTTCCTCTGTACAGCCTGTCGGCTTCCGGTATGTTACTTAAATCCTCTTTGGTAAACAGATGCAAAAAATGTGTTCAGTTTGTCGGCGATGGCTCTTTTAGCACTCCCTTTATTCCATGGTCATCCAACAGCCCCACCACTTCCTTCGCGGGTCGTTTCCCCTTAATATATTGAAAGAACGGCTTGAAGTTTTTTGCCTCCTTGTCTATTTTTTCCTCGTAGTTCCTTTTGGCCCCTCTTACAGCCTCGTGACACCTGCTTTGATGTTGCTTGTGCTTTTTCCAGTTTTCATCTGTTTTTGACATTTTCCATTCTTTAAATGAAGTCTTCTTGTCTCTGATCGCTTCTTTCACCGTTACAATGAGGCACGCCGGTTCCTTGTTCTTTTTCCTCTTGGATCCCTTCTTGATACGTAACAATATACTCATAAATTCAGAGCAAAATCAGTTGTATATAATACTAAACGGTCTGGACAGTGATATCAGTAGGCATCTCTGGGGCTACAGAAGCAGCCTTGTCTTCCAAGAAAAATTGTAATTGGTCAGGTTCATAGAAAACATATCATTAACTTGATAATTAATACAACATTTACAAGGAAAGTGCAGCTGAAAGGTAGCTCCTAAACTTAATACAGATTGACGTAACATTAGAAATTTTTTCCACCGAGACTGCGTCCACTTAGAGACATCAGGAAAAATGGCTACTTTACTACCCAAAAATTCAACATTCTCAGCTCTAAAGAATAAACAAAGAATTGCTTCTTTGTCTTGTAAAAAGACAAAAGTAACAAGAAGTGTAGCCCTTGCAGAAATTTCAGACTGTGAAGATTCTAGGATTTCTATAATATTAAGTTCTGCTGATTGATGTTCCAAGTCCTGCTTTTCTTTAGGAATATTTAAGTAGTACAATTTCTGTAATGGGGGTATAACTGTCTCAGGATACTTTAAGACAGAGGTTAGAAACTGTTGGAATAGTTCCTTAGGTGATTATAGCCTGGAGACTGGAAAATGAATCAGTCTAAGATTTAAATTACTATTTGCATTCTCCAGGTTCTCAATCTTCCTGGCCAGCAATACTTTATCCTTATAATGCAAATTAGAGGAATTTTGTAACTCCAAGACATGCTTCTCAACTTTGTTCATTCTTTTGTTCTGATGTTGAATTTGTAGTTCTAAATTCTTTATTTGAGTTGAGGAGGTTTGTAAAACGGAAATAAAGTGAGAGCATACCTTGTGAAGGCTTTCAGTAGCCTCCCAGATTGTCTATCACTGGTGTTTTTTCAGTGGGTTCAGGAAGGAAGAGACAGATGTTGAAGAAGAGACAGATGTTGAAGAAACTGCAACCATAGAATCCATATTGGAATTCCTGCCTCCCAAGCCACGCTAAATCTCAGGTCTCCCAGTCACTGTAGAACGAAGCTGAAACTCCAGGGAAGATGGAACTCCTCCGGGGTCACGGGTGAGCTAATCAGCACTGGCGGAGATTAAGATTATCTCTGCCACTTCCTGCAGCACTGTCGGCATCCCTGACAACATCCCAGGCTGTGGAGGAACTTGCGGACCAGCTGGGCTCAGCGAAACTTTGCTGTCCGAAGTCGAGGTCAGCCCCCCTTGATCAGCCGAAGCGCCCAGTACAACTGGGACAGCATAGGTGGTGATTGCTGACAGGCCCATTGGTGGTGTAGCAGAAAAGGCAGGAAGTCCACCTCTCTGTTTTCCTCTACACTTTGGCATAAAGAAACAGCTAAGAAAAGGCAAGTATATATTTTGCTGGTGTAGCAGGAGATTCTTGCTATACGAATTGCTTCATCGCCATCTTGAATCCCTTATTTTGTAATAACTGATAAAAAAATTAGTTGATTTTTATTTGGTGCATATACTGATCCAGCTTGCCAGCTTGCCTGAGTTCGGGGCAGGCAGGTGAAGTCGGGCAGAGGAGGGAGAGTGGAGAAAATCCACCGAAGAAGGCACGAGGGAGCAGAGAGAAGGCAGAGGGTGAGGGGCTGAGGTGAGAGGTAGCTCCGCCCACTCCCTGACATCACCCAAAGCAGACTCAAAGCTCCCCCTTAAAAGGGGAGGAGCTAACAAGCAGCCATTTGGCGTGCGGCAAGGGCGCTCGCCTTAGCAAGAGCGCCTTTGCAAAGGGCCTCAAGAAGGGCCAAGTCACTACACCCAAGGACACCAGGGAAGGTCAGCAAGCAGGCAGAGAGGGATAGAGAGAGGACACCAGCAGCAGGCAGAGAGAGAGGACACCAGCAGCAGCAGGCAGAGAGAGAGAGAGAGAGAGAAAGGACACCAGCAGCAGGCAGAGAGAGAGAGAGAGAGAGAGAGAGGACACCAGCATCAGGCAGAGAGAGAGAGAGGACACTAGCAGCAGGCAGAGAGAGAGAGAGAGGACACCAGCAGCAGGCAGAGAGAGAGAGAGGACACCAGCAGCAGGCGGAGAGAGAGAGGACACCAGCAGCAGGCAGAGAGAGAGAGAGGACACCAGCAGCAGACAGAGAGAGAGGATACCAGCAGCAGGCAGAGAGAGAGAGAGGACAACAGCAGCAGGCAGAGAGAGAGAGAACCCCAGCAGCAGGCAGAGAGAGAGAGAGAGGACACCAGCAGGAGGCAGAGAGAGAGAGAGAGGACACCAGCAGCAGGCAGAGAGAGAGAGAAAGTGAGAGAACAACAATGGAAGCAGAGGGAAACCAGAAGATGAGCTTTCCAGTGTTCTGCACAGACTGTCATATGTATGACTACCTCCCCTCGGGGAGACAGTCATATGTATGCGGTCAGTGCCAGGAGCTGGAAAGCTTGAAGAAGGAAGTAAAGCGACTAGAGGACAAGATACAGGAGCTAGAAGGACTTCACACAGAGTACCCAATCAGGACAGCTATAGACTTCATGAATGAGAGACACACTGAGGAGGAGGTCAGGGAACTCGAGAAATTCATTGAGGAAGCCTACAGGAGGAGAGTGGAAGAAAACGAACTTCAGATGAATGATGAAGTTACACCAACTCCAACATGGAATGGAGAACAAAAAGCAGATGATCTCATAGAAGACACCCACAGAGGAACATCGCATGAGGGGGAGAAAATGGCTAGTTGATGCCCAGGAGAGGAAGCAGCAAAGCACACCAAGGACATTGACCTGAGACCGAAGCGAAACCTAAAGAAGGGAAAGTCAGCGATCCTAGTGGGAGACTCGATCCTGAGGCATGTGGACAGCCACATAGCAGAAGGGAGAGAGGATCGACTGGTGACCTGTCTCCCAGGAGCGAGAACCAAGGATATTGTGGACAAAATTGGAAAGATCCTGGAAGGAGCGGAGACGGAAGAGACCACAGTAATGATCCACATTGGGATGAACGATGTCAGCAGGAGAGACTACAGAAGTTGTGAATACCAGTACCGAGGGCAGATGTGAAAAGGCAGGAGGAACTACAATCAATAAATGCATGGATGAGGAGATAGTGTGAGGAAGAAGGGTTCCACTTCGTGAGGAACAGGACAACATTCTGGGGCAAGAGCAAGCTCTACAGGAGAGATGGACTGCATCTGAGCGCGGCAGTAACAAGACTTGTAGAAAACAACGTCAGGAGAGAAATAAACCCTTCTCTTTCCTGTGTTAAATCTTATTTCCTCTTTCCCTTTATAGGAATAAGGGTAAGACTTATAGTCCCACCAACCCCAGGGACCACTATTCATATATAGAGACCCATATAATCAGGACTTCACAACCAATCAAGATGACCTTTATTCTATGCAATCACTGTGATGCTTTAATTCCAAGACATACTATTTGGAGGCTTAAGGCTTGCCCCATCTGTCTTCAACTTGCCAGTATTAAGGAGGAGCTCTGCAAACTTAAACAGGAATTGAACACAATTAAAGCAGCTTCCATCACTCCACAAAATAATACCAACTTACCACCTCTACCTCAAAGAATAAAACAGCCCAGGAATAAATGGGTCACAGTAGGCTCAGGAAGACTGCGATATGTAACACAGAAACATCCACCTTCACAAATATTACCTCTACAGAATTCCTTCGCTCCACTAGTGCACTGCGATACTCAAGAAAACAGAAGGGAGGTGGGACTGGAACCAATGAAGGTAACTCAAGAGAACAAGCGCACCCTAAGTACAAATAAAAAAGCCAAAAACAGAAAACTATTACTGTTGGGGGATTCCATCATCAGAGGCATTAACCTTGGAACACAGGGCGAGGAGACCAAAATAGTGAAATATCTTCCAGGATCCTCAGCTACCAGGAGTTCCAGGCAAATACTGACTATAATTAAGGAAGAAACTAAGGATTTTAACACTGATGTTGTTATCCATCTGGGAACAAATGACCTGGCCAACAACTCCACACTTGCAGCACAGAAAGCTTTTCGGGAGCTTGGTGAGGGCATGAAACCTTTTGTAAAGACTTTAGCTTTTTCTGAAATACTGCCTGCATATGGAAAGGGAGAGCAAAGAGTGAAAAACACAGAGGACTTTAATAGATGGCGCAGAGCCTGGTGTCATCAAGAAGGCTTCAGGTACATAGGAGGATGGGGAAATACATGGAAGGACAAGAAGCTATATTGCACTGATGGGCTACATATTACTACAGCAGGAAAAAGAAACCTTGCAGAGAAATTTAGACAATATTTTTCTAGGCATTTAAACTAGAAGGTGGGGGTGGTGTATGTACGAAGGACAATTATAGAGACCACCCCCGGCAAAAGAAAAGATGTGATAGTAGTATAGGCTGCAACATAAGCAATATCAGCAACTCATTTCTTAGTATTGCAACGGAAAGTGAAACGACACAAAAATCCATACGAAAAAGGAGATTATCGCTGAAAAATAGCTGGAAAGCAATGACCACAAATGCTCGCAGTCTAAGCAACAAAGTTCATGATCTGCAAGCACTGATATTAGAGACAGATCTAGATATTGTTGCTATCACAGAGACATGGTTCAGTGAATCACATGGATGGGATGCAAACATACCGGGATATAATCTTTTTAGGAAGGACAGAGATGGTCATAAAAGTGGAGGAGTAGCTCTCTATGTAAAGATCAATATCCAAGCGACCGAAATGCAAGGGACCTGGGGAGAGGAAGAAGCGATATGGATTGCTCTGAAAAAAGAAAATGGAACTTCTATCTACGTGGGTGTAGTCTACAGACCTCCGACTCAATCGCAACAAATTGATAAGGATCTGATTGTGAATATCCAAAAGTTTGGAAGGAAAGAGGAGGTTCTGCTGTTGGGAGATTTCAACCTGCTGAATGCGGACTGGAATGTTCCGTCTGCAGAATCGGAAAGAAGTAGGGAGATTGTGGATGCCTTTCAAGAGGCTCTGCTCAGACAAATGGTGACGGAACCCACAAGGGAAAAAGCGATATTGGATCTGGTCCTCACAAATGGAGAGAGTATTTCTAATGTTCGAGTGGGTGCTCACCTGGAAAGTAGCGATTATCAAACGGTTTGGTTTGATATAACGGCTAAAGTGGAGAGCGGCCGCATGATACTTAAAGTCCTAGATTTCAAACGTACGGACTTTAATGCAATGGGAAAGTACCTGAAGAAAGAGCTGTTAGGATGGGAGGACATAAGAGAAGTGGAAAGACAGTGGTCTAAGCTGAAAGGAGCGATAAAAATGGCTACGGACCTTTATGTGAAGAAAATCAATAAAAACAAGAGAAAAAGGAAGCCGATATGGTTCTCCAACCTAGTGGCTGAGAAAATAAAGGCGAAAGAGTTGGCATTCATGAAATATAAAAAAAAACCCAAGAAGAGGAGAGCAGAAAGGACTACAGGGTGAAACTGAAAGAAGCCAAGAGAGAGATACGTTTGGCGAAGGCACAGGCGGAAGAACAAATGGCTAAAAAGTAATAAAGGGAGATAAAATTTTTTTCAGATATATTAGTGAAATGAGGAAGATAAAAAATGGAAATTGCTAGGCTAAAAGATGCTGGGAACAAATATGTGGAGAGTGATGAGGAGAAAGCAAATGTGCTAAACAAATACTTCTGTTCTGTGTTCACAGAAGAAAATCCTGGAGAAGGACCGAGATTGTCTGGCAAAGTTACACGAGAAAATGGAGTAGATTCTGAGCCGTTTACGGAGGAGGGTGTTTATGAGCAACTTGAAAAACTGAAGGTAGACAAAGCGATGGGACCAGACGGGATCTATCCCAGGATACTAAGGGAGCTCAGAGAGGTTCTGACGAGTCCTATTAAAGACTTGTTCAACAAATCTCTGGAGACGGGAGTGATTCCTGGGGATTGGAGGAGAGCGGATGTGGTCCCTATTCATAAAAGTGGTCACAGGGATGAAGCAGGAAACTACAGGCCGGTGAGCCTCACTTCAGTTGTTGGAAAAATAATGGAAGTGTTGCTGAAAGAAAGGATAGAGTACTTCCTTGAATCTAATGGGTTACAGGATCCGAGGCAACATGGCTTTACAAAAGGTAAATCGAACCTGATTGAATTTTTTGATTGGGTGACCAGAGAGCTGGATCGAGGACATATGCTAGATGTAATTTACTTGGATTTCAGCAAAGCCTTTGATACAGTTCCTCATAGGAGGCTGTTGAACAAACTTGAAGGGCTGAAGTTAGGACCCAAAGTGGTGAACTGGGTCAGAAACTGGCTGTCGGACAGACGCCAGAGGGTGGTGGTTAATGGAAGTCGCTCGAAGGAAGGAAAGGTGACTAGTGGAGTCCCTCAGGGTTCTGTGCTGGGGCCAATCCTGTTCAATATGTATGAGTGACATTGCTGAAGGGTTAGAAGGAAAAGTGTGCCTTTTTGCAGATGATACCAAGATTTGTAATAGAGTAGACACCGAAGAGGGAATGGAAAATATGAAAAAGGATCTGCAAAGTTAGAGGAATGGTCTAATGCCTGGAAACTAAAATTCAATGCAAAGAAATGCAGAGTAATGCATTTGGGAATTAATAATAGGAAGGAACCGTATATGCTGGGAGGAGAGAAGCTGATATGCACGGATGGGGAGAGGGACCTTGGGGTTATAGTGTCCGAAGATCTAAAGGCGAAAAAACAGCGTGACAAGGCAGTGGCTGCTGCCAGAAGGATGCTGGGCTGTATAAAGAGAGGCATAGTCAGTAGAAGGAAGAAGGTGCTGATGCCCCTGTACAGGTCATTGGTGAGGCCCCACTTGGAGTATTGTGTTCAGCTTTGGAGACCGTATCTGGCGAAAGACGTAAGAAGACTTGAGGCGGTCCAGAGGAGGGCGACAAAAATGATAGGAGGCTTGTGCCAGAAGACATATGAGGAGAGACTGGAAGCCCTGAATATGTATACCCTAGAGGAAAGGAGAGACTGGGGAGATATGATTCAGACGTTCAAATACTTGAAGGGTATTAACGTAGAACAAAATATTTTCCAGAGAAAGGAAAATGGTAAAACCAGAGGACATAATTTGAGGTTGAGGGATGGTAGATTCAGGGGCAATGTTAGGAAATTCTACTTTACGGAGAGGGTGGTGGATGCCTGGAATGCGCTCCCGAGAGAGGTGGTGGAGAGTAAAACTCTGACTGAGTTCAAAGAAGCGTGGGATGAACACAGAAGATTTAGAATCAGAAAATAATATTAAATATTGAACTAGGCCAGTTACTGGGCAGACTTGCATGGTCTGTGTCTGTGTATGGCCGTTTGGTGGAGGATGGGCAGGGGAGGGCTTCAATGGCTGGGAGGGTGTAGATGGGCTGGAGTAAGTCTTAACAGAGATTTCGGCAGTTGGAACCCAAGCACAGTACCGGGTAAAGCTTTGGATTCTTGCCCAGAAATAGCTAAGAAGAAAAATTTTAAAAAAAAAAAATTTAAATTGAATCAGGTTGGGCAGACTGGATGGACCATTCGGGTCTTTATCTGCCGTCATCTACTATGTTACTATGTTACTATGTTAGAACAGGCTTTAAAATAAGAAGAAGGGGAAAGCCGACAGTTGATCAAGCATCGACGATTCAGATGAATGTATCCCGTGAAAATACCAAGGGGAAAAAAGGCTGGGAAGAAACAATGGACAAATTACAGGAGTCGACTAACCTAGAAGAGGAGGTTAGAAGGATTGTTAACAAAAGAGAAGAAACTAAAGACAAATGCACTGGGAAAGGAAATGAAGACAAGAAAATACCAGGATTTAAATTGCATATATACTAATACAAGGGAGCCTAAGAAACAAAATGGGGGAATTAGAAGCCATGGCAATGCAGAGGACATAGACATCATTGGAGTCTCTGAAATGTGGTGGAATGAAGAAAACAAATGGGATACAGCACTGCCAGGGTACAAGCTCTATCGCTAGGACAGGTCAGAACAGAAAGGAGGTGGAATAACCCTATACATAAAAGAAAGCATACAATTGACAAAAATGGACACAGCAGAGACGACCAACAAGCTGGAATCGCTATGGGTTAAAATACCGGGAAGGAAAGGGCCTGAAATAAAGATGGGCCTATACTATCGTCCACCCGGGCAAACCGGAGATATCGATGAAGAAATGGAAGCCGAGATGAAGCGAGAATGCAAAAGCGGTAACATGGTTATTATGGGAGACTTCAACTACCCCGGAATAGACTGGAGTCTTGGAAGCTCAAAATGTGCTAGGGAGTCAGAATTCCTGGAGGCTATACAAGATTGTTTCATGGAGCAGCTTGTTAGAGAACCAACGAGAGGAAATGCCACTCTGGATCTAATCCTAAATGGGTTAAGGGGACCTGCAAAGGAAGTAGAGGTAGTGGGACTGTTGGGAAACAGCGATCATAACATGATCAAGTTCAAGGATGAGGTAGAAATTCCGAAAGGAAAGAGAACCATAGCAACAACTTTCAACTTCAGGAAAGGAAACTACGAAGCAATGAGGGAAATGGTAAGGAAGAAACTTAGGAACACTTCTAAAAAATGGCAAATGGTAGAACATGCCTGGTCTTTTCTCAAGAACACAGTGAGCGAGGTGCAAAATCTGTATATCCCCAGATTCAGAAAGGGGTGCAAAAATAGTCGAACAAAAGACCCGGCGTGGATAACTAAAATAGTGAAGGAAGCGATAGGCAATAAGAACAATGCATTCGGGAAATGGAAAAAGGACAAAACTGAGGGCAACTGGAAAGAGCACAGGAAGTATCAAAAAGAATGTCACCGAGTGGTTCGAAAAGCCAAAAGAGAGTATGAAGAGAGGCTAGCCAGGGAAGCACGAAATTTCAAACTGTTCTTTAGATATGTTAAAGGGAAACAACTGGCTAGGGAGGAGGTGGGACCGCTGGACGGCGGAGACAGGAAGGGAGTGGTGAAGGAGGAGAAAGAAGTGGCAGAAAGACTTAACATGTTCTTTTCATCTGTATTTACAAATGAAGAGATATCCAACATACCGGAACCTGAGCAATTCTTCAATGGAAATCAAGCAGAAAAATTAACATCCATGGAAGTGAGCCTTGAAGATGTACGCAGGCAGATAGAAAAACCACAAACTGACAAATCCCTGGGTCCGGACGGAATCCATCCAAGGGTTCTGAAGGAATTATAGGAGGAGATAGTGGAACTACTGCAGCAAATTTGCAATCTATCCCTGAAAACAGACATGATCCCGGAGCCAACGTTATGCCCATCTTTAAAAAGGGATCAAGAGGTGACCCAAGAAACTACAGACCGGTGAGACTGACCTCGGTCCTGGGAGAAATGGCGGAAGCACTGATAAAAGAAAACATCGATGAACATTTTGAAAGAAACAAACTTCTTATAACCAGCCAACATGGTTTTTGCAAGGGGAGATCGTGCCTAACGAACTTATTGCACTTCTTTGACATCATATATCTAGATTTCCAAAAAGTCTTTGACAAGGTGCCCCATGAACGCCTACTCCGGAAACTGAAGAACCATGGGGTACATAGATGGATCAGAAACTGAAGAACCAAGGAGACGTACATAGATGGATCAGAAACTGTTGGCGGGTAGGAAACAGAGGGTAGGAGTGAAGGGCCACTACTCGGACTGGAGGGGGGTCATGAGTGGGGTCCTGCAGGGCTCGGTGCTCGGGCCTCTGCTATTTAATATATTCATAAATGATCTACAAACAGGGATGAAGTGTGAGATAATAAAATTTGCGTACGACACCAAACTATTTAGTGGAGCTCGGACTAAAGAGGACTTCGAAGAATTACAAGGGACTTGAACAAACTAGGGGAATGGGCGACGAGATGGCAGATGAAGTTCAACGTTGAGAAATGTAAAGTATTACATGTGGGAAACAGAAACCCGAGGTACAACTATACGATGGGAGGGATGTTATTAAATGAGAGTACCCAAGAAAGGGACTTGGGGGTAATGGTGGACATGACAATGAAGCCGACGGCACAGTGCACAGCGGCCGCTAAGAAGGCAAACAGAATGCTAGGCATAATAAAGAAGGATATTACAATCAGAACGAAAGAAGTTATCCTGCCATTGTATCGGGTGATGGTGCGTCCGCATCTGGAGTACTGCATTCAATATTGGTCGCCGTACCTTAAGAAGGACATGGTGTTACTCGAAAGGGTTCAGAGGAGAGCGACGCGTCTGATAAAGGGGATGGAAAACCTTTCATACGCTGAGAGATTGGAGAAACTGGGTCTCTTTTCCCTGGAGAAGAGGAGATTTAGAGGGGATATGATAGAGACTTATAAGATCATGACGGGCATAGAGAGAGTAGAGAGGGACAGATTCTTCAAACTTTCGAATAATAAAAGAACAAGAGGGCATTCAGAAAAGTTGAAAGGGGACAGATTCAAAATGAATGCTAGGAAGTTCTTCTTTACCCAACGTGTGGTAGACACCTGGAATGCGCTTCCAGAGGGTGTAATAGGGCAGAGTACGGTACTGGGGTTCAAGAAAGGATTGGACAATTTCCTGCTGGAAAAGGGGATAGAGGGGTATAGATAGAGGATTACTGCACAGGTCCTGGACCTGTTGGGCCGCCGCGTGAGCGGACTGCTGGGCATGATGGACCTCAGGTCTGATCCAGCAGAGGCATTGCTTATGTTCTGATACTATATTATACAATTTTCCATACAAAGCTGCATGGAGTATCAGAAATCTACCTTCCACATCTGCATAGTGTTCTATAATTGAGGCCTGAATTTTCCCTGAAATCATAATAGCCACCCCAGATATCTTCTTAAGTGGATGTGATGCAACTTTACAAATGGGGAAATGCTTGGTGTTCAATAAATGCTGATGCCTTTTCTTCAAATGAGTTTCCTGAATCAAGCATATTGATGCTTTTAATTGCAATGCCTCCTTTACCATGCATTTATAGTTAACACATTCAACTCAAACATCTTAGAATTGCTTTTTCCCTCTTCTAACCTTCCTATTGTGATATTATATATCCCTTTCAAACTTACTCTCATCACTCTCAGATCGCATCCATACTTAAAATTGCACAACCACAACACACATACATCCTTCCCCCTGTTCCACTCATTCCTACCCCATTCACTTCCCCAGAACCCCTCTCCCCTTCCATTTCCCCCATCCTCCCTCTCCCTTGATTCCAAGGCATCTCTCCACAGGAAGAGCCCCCCCCCCCACCCCGCTGGAGTATTCTTTAAATATTTTCCCTCTTATTTCTCCAGAGACTATATAAAAGAGCATGAGCAATACATAGTAATTCTACCCAAGAGCTCTATCAATTCTTATGGCAGTTTTTAAAAAAAATCTTATTCTCATCATTAACAAACATAGTCTTATTTTTAAAGGCAGAATGTAGTCTGCCCCTACCCGCTCCAACCCGTTGCCATTTCAGTGTTGAAATTGTCTGTTGCTGTTTCTTGTCCTGTCCTATAAAGGGGTTTTCTTTTCCCCATCCTAAAAGTTGAAAAGTTTAAATGGCTTCAACTGTAGATGAAATACGATAAGGAGCTCCCTTGGCATTAAATTGTGTCTGAATTCAAGAGGGCCTGGGATAGGCACGTGGGATCTCTCGGAGAGAGAAAGAGATAATGGTTACTGTGGATGGGCAGACTAGATGGGCCATTTGGCCTTTATCTGCCGTCATGTTTCTATGTTTCTATCTTGCAATAATTTCATAATTATTTATCTATGTATTTCTAATAGTATAACCAAATCAGTAATTTTTTGATAAAACTAGGAAACTAATCTGGTTGTAAATAGTAATATTATATCAGGAAGAATGAGTCTTTCTGTAGAAAACCATGATTTAAATCAAGTCTTTTTGACTAGTCATTTAAACCAAATTCACCCTACATTAGACCCCTGAGGAAGGCATCCTTTGATGCCAAAATATTGGCTGTGTTGAGTCCTTTGTGATTATAATATCTTCTTATGAATAAATGCTGATTTCAAATCTAAATACTGAGTGGAAGTATCTGTCCAGCCTCACAATTTTGTCTGAGGCAATGAATATACTCACGTACGTCGTCACAGAAAATGGTTTGCAACATATATAACTTTTGAAATGCAAAGGTTTGTCCAGTTAGCTAATAATGAACCTTATATTTAAATGGTCTTAAATCATACTTTGCGGGCCATCTGTGGTATTCAGAGGCAATTAAGGCGCAGTGCCACTTTGAAAAAAATGACTACGTCAGCTAAATATTGACAGGTATATATTTATTATAAATATTTGAAATACACTTACCTTGCCAACCCCAGTAATTCCTGTGAACATTACAGAATGCTTAACAGCCAATAATTTTTCCATTAGATAGCCATAACGCACAGTATCTGTAGTTGGAACAAGCATTTCAAAAAATGGGATTTCTTTGTTGTATTTGAAACTAGGGATGATCCTTTCCCACTGGTCTAACCTTTTACTGTCATAATCCATGTAAACACTCCACAAGTCACCAGAGGTTGGAAGCTAAAAGCATAAGATGAAACAAAGGAATCAATCAATAAAAGGGCAAAAATAATGAAAGTGAATTACTGTGTCAATTTTAAAACCCAGTGATATGTGAAAAGCAATCTAGATACCTACGTTTTCATACACATTATGCATGTGGTTCCCAAACTGTCGATGCTAGCATTCTCATGCATGCTCAAACTGAGCATGCTTGAGAGTACCAGAATCAGTGGCTGAAGCATGCCATCAACTTTTAATCAGTATGGAACTCAGGGCTCGAGCAGTGGACCTCTTCAGCCAACAGGGCTCGGGCATCCCTGCTAGTAAAGGAATGATTAGCTGAAGCCCCAGCAACCACCCCACCCCGCCGATCCAATCTGGGCAGGAGGGAGCCCAATCCCTCCTGCCCTGACGGAACCCCCACCCCGCCAATCTGGTCAAGAGGGAGCCCAACCCCTCCTGCCCAGGCGACACCCCTACCCCCCACCCCCTCAAAGATATGGGCAGGAGGAATCCCAGGCTTCCTGCCCATGACGCACCCCTCCAAACACCCCCCTGAACCCCTGATCGGCCCACTGAAACTCCCCCACCCGTCGACCCCATGACACCCCCTCACCGAGCCTGCGACACCCCACCCCCGAGACCCTCCTTTATCTGAAAAAAGTTGGCCAGATGGACGGGGCCCAACCCAGCCCATATGCCTAAGGCCCCATCCACAAGAGGGGCCTAAGGCAACTGGGCCAATTCTGGTTGGCCCAGGCGCCTAAGGCCCCTCCTGTGGGTGGGGTTTGAGGCACCTGGGCCAATCATTCTGAGAATGGCGGGCCTGCCGGATGGACGGGCTTGGGACTTGTCCGTCCAGCCATCTTTTTTAAGGTACAGGGGGGTCTTGGGGGTGGGTTGTCACAGGGTCAGTGGGGGGGGGTGTCATATAGTCGGCGGGTGGGGGAGATTTTAGGGGGCCGATCGAGGATTCGGGGGCGTTTGGGGGGTGCATCATGGGTAGAAGGGCCTGGGATCCCTCCTGCCCGTATCTTAGTGGGGGTGGGGTAGGGGGGTCATCTGGGCAGGAGGGGTTGGGCTACCTCCTGCCCAGATTGGATTGGTGGGGTGGGGGTTGTGTCGGAGCAGGAGGGGTTGGGCTCCCTCCTGCTCAGATCAGATCGGCGGGGTGGGGTGTTCACCATGGCAGGAGGGCCTGGGATCCCTCCTGCCCATATTTGATCGGTGGGGTGGTCGCCGGGGCAGGAGGGCCTGGGATCCCTCCTGCCCCGATTGTGTCGGGGGGGTCTTGGGCCACCAGGGCAGGAGGGGTTGAGCTCCCTCCTGCCCGATCTTGTTGGTGGGGGAGTGATGAATTGCAGCAGGAGAGATTGGCTATCTCTCCTGTTGCAATAGCGATCCAAAGTGCCCCAGTTGATGGCACTTCAGGATCGTTATCGCGGCAGGGAGATGAGCCATCTCTCCTGCCACGATGCCTATGGTGGGGAGTGGGTAGGTTGCCGGGGCCGCTGAGCTCATCGCGGCAGTCGCAATCAGTTCAGCCACCCCTTTTTTGGCACTTATACCTGTTTTGACTTGGTCTAAGTCAAAACGTATAAATGCCGACTAGGCAACCTGCCTAAACTTTTGGTTATACCTGCTGTACATCTATGTATAGGTCGGTCTACCTCCCGCCCTTTCCCCTCCTCTAAAAATGCCTCTTTTCACTCTATGCGTTTAGAGGCAGGGGAAAGGCCTCAGCTGGTTTTAGATAAGTCTAAAACCAGCTTTAGTTATGGGTACTTGGACGATCAGGCTTTTTGATCGTCCAAGTACCCATTTAGGCCACTTTGTAGACATTTTTTTTGTTTTGATTATAAGCCCCATAGTTATATATCCACTGACAAATTTATAGACAGACTTACAGATGACAGGAGAGAGGGTGGAACTACAAAATTTTAGTTAAAGGCAACAATGAAAGATCACATAATAGGAAGGGGATAGAGGGAAGAAACATAATGCTAAAAAAAGGAAGTCAGCAGTAATGCTATCGGTGAAAAAAAAGAAATTTAATTTATATAAGCGTCTTTAAAAATAAAAGTTTTCAAAGAATCTGACCTTGACCCTTCCATACCATCTAGCTATCGCCCAATTGCAAATATCCCTCTCCTAACCAAGATGCTAGAGTCCATCATTTCTTCAACTTAAGGTTTAGATTAGATTAGATTAGATCATACTTAGAGAGATTCTCTATTCTTTTACCCTATCAATATGGCTTTCGTCCTAACTTCAGCACCGAATCCCTACTGTCTTCCCTGATTTCAAGGGTTCAACAACTTCACTCTCGAAACAAGTTCGCCGTCCTCCTACAATTTGACCTTTCCGCTGCTTTCGACGTTGTTCACCATGATATTCTTGTTTACCAACTCTCTGAGATAGGTATCAACTCCACAGTCCTAGGTTGGTTCTCTAAATTCCTCCACTCTCGTTCTTACATTGTTAACATGAATGGCACCTCATCCTCCCCCTGGAAACCGAATTGTGGAGTCCCACAAGGCTCTCCACTATCCCCTATCCTTTTCAACATCTATATGTCCTCCCTAAAACTCCTCCACCTATCCCCCCCTTGAAACAATTTACACTTATGCAGACGACATCCTCGTCCTCCTCGAGACCGATTCGAACCTCACCGACCTGTCTAAGAACATATCCTCTTGTATAATGAACCTACAATCCTGGGCCCACACTGTACAAATGAAATTTAATGAGTCCAAATCAAGACTTCTTTGGCTCGGTCCAAAACTAGATCACCTACCCACCTCCATCCCACTACCCTCTGGCTCCTCTCTTCAGCTTGAGTTCTCGAGCAAGGTCTTGGGCATCGTCATTGATTCCACATTGTCCTTCAATGACCACCTCCAATCCTTGGTAAAAAAATGCTTTTTCAACCTTCACATGCTGAGGAAAGTTAGATCCTGCTTCCATCAAAAACATTTTACCCTCCTTGTCCAATCCATCATCCTCTCCAGATTGGACTATTGCAACTCTATCTACTTAAGCCTAACTAAGAAAAACCTCCACAGACTCCAACGGATTCAGAATGCCGCGGCCAAGCTCATCTTCGCTAAAAGTAAATCTGACCATGTCTCCCCACTCCTGGCCAAGCTCCACTGGCTTCCGATAATCACCAGGGTCCACTATAAATGCGCCTGTTTAACTTTCAAAATCCTATATGGTATCCTCCCTCCCTTTATCCCTTTTTCTTGGAATTCCTCAAACCCTAATACCACCAGATCCTCCCACAAATTAAAACTATCCTTCCCCTCGCTAAAAGGCATTTCCCACACAGGAAAGCTAAGGACCTCCCTCCACTTCAAAATCACTGAGCTCTGGAACAACCTTACCTCCCCTCTTTGGAACTTGAGCTCTCTCCAAATTTTCCGCAAACATCTGAAAACCTGGCTTTTCTCAAAAAATGTAAGTCTCCCTCCAACTTAGGAATCAAGGAAACTCTTATATCTTGGCATCCCAAGTCCTCTAAATTTTCTTCACACTTCTACCTCTAACCCTCTGTTGTAGTTCCTTCCTATTTCTCCTACTGTAAACCGCGTCGAGCTCTACGAACGTGGAGATGATGCGGTATACAAACCTAAGGATTAGATTAGATTAGATTAAATCTATCTAGTACTGGTTCTTCTCTGATATAACCTGGGAGTGAGTTCCATAACTGCGGTGCGATTACTGAAAAATTTCTGCTCATCTCGTGCCAATAATCTTTAGAGATGGTACAGAAAAAAGGTTTTGATCAGATGACCGCAGGAAGGTAGGAAGATTTGCCTGGTGGATCTTAAATGACAGTAATGCAGTTTTGTACATGATATGATGGGGTATTGGCAGCTGGTGAGCATTTTTTAGAAATGGCATTACATTTATTTTTTTTTATTTGTATTATTTTAATTGCGATATTTTGGGTTAGTTAAAGTCTCATTTGTTTTTGAGTGATGCCTTTTAACAATGAATTACAATAATCAATTCTTGAAATAATGAGAGAGTGTATAAGTATGTTAAGTGCCAGTGGTTCCAACACTTTTGTTAATGACCTGATCGTGCGCAATTTGTAGAAGCAGCTTTTTTACTATTTGACTTATGTGGTCTTGGTATGTTAGTTTATGGTCTAATATAACCCCGAGGATTTTTATGCTTGAGACCTGTTATAGAGGAGTATTGTCTATCTGGATTGGCTCCAGTAAAGTGAAACCTTCTTTCCATGGGAAAAGAATAGTCTGGGACTTATTAACATTAAGGGCTAACATGTTGAGCCTCAGCCATTGGTTGATTTGTTCCATTTTTCCATTTAAGTCTAGTATTGTATTGTAAAGAGTGGTTCCGTGGAAATCTAAGTGGGCTGAAGAATTGAAAAGTGCTGGAAGGAGAATTTAGTAGCTATGTTGCACTACAGTTAAGAAGCAGTTTAAACCCAGGATTGAGGGGAAGGGGCGGCATAGAGACTGCTAGACGTTTAAAGTTTGTTTTAAAAGTGGAACCAGAAGTCCGGTTGGCAGTACCTCCTGAAGATAAAAGCTTTTCCTTCTGAAAGCAGCTTATGAAAACTAGCTGGACCCTGTCTGAAAAGCTGTGGTGAAGAAAGATATTACCAGAAGGTCCAGCTGAGTAATCTGATGTAAACCAATTAAAAATTCTAGTTTAAAACCTGAAAGGTTCTTCGGTGGATTCAAATACATCATAATAAATTTTGGAAGGCAGAACCCACTCCTTTGGGTAGTGCAGAGAAAGCTCAAAGGTAGTATTTATCAGGTTTATTTCTTGACAGTGAAAGGGTGGTGGAAGTTTATATGGAGTGCAGTTTTTCATCATTTATCTGGAGAGAGAAAGAGAAAATGGTTACTGTGGATGGGCAGACTAGATGGGCCATCATGTTTCTATGGATTCTAAGGCCCCGATTCTGTAAACTGCGCCTAACTTTAGGTGTCCGATTTAAGTGGATAATGAGCGATTTAAGGGTCTTAACAATTTTAAAAAACGTCTAAGTCCGTTTTGGGCCTAGAGCGCTAGTCGCCCAAAGTTGGCAGCATCTAAAGTCCATTCTCAAAAAATACATCCAAAATATTTTTTTTTCGAGAATTGTCTAATTATATGTCAAGCCATTTGATTATCCAGACTGCCAAGTCGTCTATATGGCATTCTCATCCAAAAAATCGTCCAAGTCCAAAATGCCTAGAAAAAGACCTTTTGGACATGGGTGGGGTCAGCAAAGCGATGGACTGACCATCCAGACATGGCAACAGAGTAGTGGGGCACCTTACAGGGCACTGCTATGAACTTCACAAAAAGGGTGCCATATAAATATCTCACCACAACTCCCTTGAAGGTCATGGTGAGAGCCCCTCAAACCTACCACCACAATTGACCTTATGGCTGTACAGTAGGGTTTGGTGGCCTCACATTTTTCACCATGAATGCAATGGTTAGGGTGGTTTATGGGCCTGGGTCATCCTCTCTATGGTTGACCACCCCCCAGACTTCTTAAGCCACCTCTGTGCAGCTCTACTAGGTTTTCCTATGCCAGTTGCTGATGTTCTGGAGGCAGGTACGTACGTTTTTATTCTGATTTTTAGGGGGGTTTCAATGATCACTGGGAGAGTGTGTGGGAGTCTGTACTTTGTCCCTGCAATGGTTATCTGGTCACGCTGAATACCTTTTAGGCACTTAGACCTGTTTTTAGATCGCCTAAGTCACAACATATAGGTTCTGTCTAGGCAGTCTCATCAAACTTTTGATTATCGCTACAGGACGACCAAGTTTGGTCAGCCCACATCCCACCCACCCCCTGCCCTATTCATTCCTCGAAAAATGCCCCTTTTTGCTCTGGGCACACAGTGGCAGTCAAAAGGTGTAAGCTGCCTCTAGATAAATTTAAAACCCGTTTTGATTATCAGCACTTGGACGACCTGTCTTTTAGTCAAAAACGATTAATAATTTGTTTTACTTATGATACATTGTGTTCATCCTAGCTTAATCTGTACAAAGATTATAGTACAATATACATATACATGTCTTATTTACCTATATGGGATCAGGCAAGGAATTAGGTAAAGAGATAAGTTTTTATTGCTTTTCTAAAGTTCTGGAGCCCTTTGAGCGATTTGATCTGTGGGGGCAGTTGATTTCAGTGGTATGGTATAGAATAGGAGTAGGATTGTCGACTGGCATTCTGTAGTTGAAGGGCACAAATAGGGGTTATTTAAGGCTCTTTTCCTCCTGGGCACAGAGCGGCCTGTTCGGTACATATGGAAGAAGCTTAGTTGATATGTAGCTGGGTTTGTATGTTAATATCATGGTTTTAAAGACACATTTGGTTATGGGTAGCTGATGACAGAGCCTGAGAGATGGGCTTGTGGGTGTGAAGTTTCTTTAGAAGTCTGATTGCTATGTTTTGTACATATTGAAGCTGGCATTGCAGCTGTGCATTGCAGTAGTAGTTCATGTGGGAGAGGACGAAGGTAGGAGTAAAATAGTAACATAGTACATGACGGCAGATAAAGACCTGAACAGTCCATCCAGTCTGCCCATAAGTTATATCAATTAAAAAATACATGTTTAGATGATTAGATTAACTTTTCTCTTCTTTGATATTTCTGAACTGTAGACTATAAAGTCTGGTATTGTCCTAGGTTACAAATGCTGAAGTTGCGGTCCAAGCTCACTCCAGCATATCCAATCATCCTGTTTCTTGCAGGATATCTACTTTAAAGTCTGGACAGTAACATCCTCATGTTCCATATTAGTGGAGTTCCCATTGATGCCCACCCCAGCCCATCCTACACTGAAACACCATTTATGGAACACAGACCGTGCAGGTCTGTCCATTACTGGCCTTAGTTCTTTCATTTACATCCTTCATTTTCTAATTAGAGATCCTCTATTTTTATCCCATGCTTTTTTGAATTCCATCACCGTTTTCCTCTCCACCACTTCCCTCATGATGGCATTCCAGGCCATCTACTACCCTCTCCGTGCCTCCCCGTAACTTCAAATTATGCCCTCTAGTTTTACCATTTTTTCTTCTCTGGAAAAGATTTGGTTCTATATTAATGCCTTTCAAGTATTTAAACATCTGTATCATATCTCCCCTGTCCCTCCTCTCCTCCAGAGTATACATATTTAGGTCTTCCAGTCTTTTCTCATACTTCTTATGGTTTAAACCATTTTTGTCGCCTTCCTCTGGATCGCTTCAAGTCTTTTTTATCCTTCGCCAGATATGGCCTCCAAAACTGAACACAATACTCCAAGTGCAGCCTCACCAATGACCTATACAGGGCATCAGTACCTCCCTTCTTCTGCTGATTACTCCTCTTTCTATACAGCCTAGCATCCTTCTGGCTGCAGCCACTGCCTTATCATACTGTTTAGATGACTTTAGATCCTCAGAAACAATCACCCCAAGGTCCCTCTCTCCATCTATGCTTACCTCCCAGCACAAACATTTCCCTCAGATTTCTACCCCCCCCCCCCACCCCAATGCATCACTATGCACTTCTTCACATTGAATTTTAGTTGCCAGCTGCTAGACCATTCTTCTAACTTTTGCGGATCCTTTTTCATGTTTTCCACTCCCTCCGGGGGTCCACTCTGTTTCAAATCTTGGTATCATCCTCAAAAAGGTTAATCTTACCTTCTAGCCCTTCAGTGATGTCGCTCACAAACATATTGAACAGAATCGGTCCCAGCACCTAGCCTTGAGGCACTCCACTACTCACCTGACCCTCCGATCAAATTCCATTTACCACTACCCTCTGGCGGCTATCAATTAACCAATTTATAATCCAGTTCACCACTTTGGGCCCTAACTTCAGCCCACCAAGTTTGTTTAAGAGCCTTCTATGAGGAACCGTGTCAAAGGCTTTGCTGAAATCTAAGTAAATTACATCTGGTGCACATCCTAGATTCAATTCTCCAGTCACCCAGTCAAAGAATTCAATCAGATTCATTTGGCATGATTTACCTTTAATAAACCCATGTTGTCTCGGATCTTGTAATCCATTAGATTCTAAGAATTTCACTATCCCTTTTTTCAGCAACACTTCCATTATTTTCTCACTTCAACCCTGTGACCATTTTTGTGAAGAGGGACCACATCCACTCTTCTCCAGTGACGTGGAGCGTCTCCCGTTTCTAAATATTTATTGAAAAATCTTTAAGAGGACCCACCATAAATAATTGTGATATTGGGAGTTGGATCTGTTTTAATGCTTTTATTTATTTCTATTCTATTAGAGAGTGACTGGGATTCAAACCAGCAACATTAGGGTAGAAGGCTTTAGGTTTAACCAGTGTGCTACACAGTGAGCTAGTAAGTTGGGTAAAGCCATATTCAGTGAAGTAGTTCCTTATTTTTTGGAGTTGACAGAGATAGTAGAATGAGGAAAAGACCACTTGTGAAATATGGTTGGACAGAGATAAGTTAGAGTCAAGGAGTATTTCTAAACTGCATGTTTGGTCTTTGCTGTTATGGTAGTTGATTCCAAATGGGTGAAGGATGGGTGTAGGTAGAGTATTCTTTGTGGATTCAAAGGAGTTCTGTTTAGAGGTGTATAGTTGTAGTTTGTTAATGGACATCCAGTTTTTGATTTCCAAGAGGCAGTTAAGTAGTTTTGTAATCTGGGAGTCACATTTTTTTTCCCAATGGGAGATACAGTCGGATATCAGTGAAGGAGTGAATTTGGATTTGGTATTTTTGAGTTATATCTAGAACTGATCTAATGTAGAGGTTGAATAGAAGAGGAGATAGTAGAGCCCTTTGAGGAATCCTGTACTTGATTGGTTTTGGTTTCGATAGGATCTCTATTACATGTTTTTAGACTTGTACATCGCTTTCTATTAAGATTAAGCGATTCATCAAATTTTAATAAAACTTGAAACTTGTTGCTTAGAAAGGAAGTGGTCTGAGAAAATTATAGGCAGTTAAGAAATCTTTTAAATAAATAAATAAGTAAATCGGTATAATGCAATGTCTTGCATGCCTATTTTGGAGTCGGGTTATGAGGAATGTGTGGTCAATGATGTTGAAGGTGGCGCTGAGATCCAGTAGGAACAGAAGGACATTATTTCCCTTATCCATATGTTTCCAGCAGTCATCTATGATGTTGAGAAGGACGGTCTCAATGCAATGGAATTTTCTGAATCCCAGCTAGAAGGTAGATAGGGTTCCTTGTTTGTCTATGACAGGGGTGTCCAATGTCGGTCCTCGAGGGCCGCAATCCAGTCGGGTTTTCAGGATTTCCCCAATGAATATGCATTGAAAGCAGTGCATGCAAATAGATCTCATCCATATTCATTGGGGAAATCCTGAAAACCCGACTGGATTGCGGCCCTCGAGGACCGACATTGGACACCCCTGGTCTATGAAGTTGAGTACAGTTTTTTCCAGGATCTTAGAGTTAAAATGTAGGTTGGAGACCAGTCTGAAGTTACTGGGCATGTTAGGGTCAAGTGTAGGTTTTTTTAGGATTGGATTTTTAGCTGATTTCCAGTTTGTGGGCACTGAGCCTGATTGTAGAGAGGTATTGATAAGAGGAAGAATGGAGTTTGCAAAGGCATCTTTCACAGCAACTAGAAGACAGGGGTCTAGGATGGAGTTGGAGGGGTGAATAGAGTCAAGTATCTTGATGAGGTCATCAAAAGAGATAGCATTGAGGTGTGTTAGGTTTCCAGTAGCAGATTCATGTATGTTGTCTTGGTTGTGGGGGATTAGTGTTGGTACTGCGATGGTGTCGAGTTGGGATCATATCTTGTTTAATTTGCAGGCGAAGAAGTCTATTCTTCATTCACTAACTCTCTATTCTCTATCTTCTCATTCCACATTTTCCAGTCTTCTCTCTCTCTATCTACTTCTCAACCCAACATATTCCCTCTTTCTCCTCTTCCATTTCCCATTATCTCTATTCTTCCAATAGCCTCACCCTTCTCTTTCTCCAAAGCTTTTCACCATCTCCTCTCTTTATCTTCTTTTCTTTCTCTACCAGCATCTCCTCATCTCCTGTTTTTTTCTACTCCTCAACCATGCCACAATTTGCAGACTACAATAATAAAATACAAAGCATATAGGACATCAGAGCCCAGGTATGTTCTTAATCTTAACATACCCCATCCTCTCTTTTCCTATCCTGCTATAAAGGAATACTGAGCATGCATATGAGTTCAAAAATCTTGAGCACATCCTGTTTTACTGCTGCAATGACAAATAAAGAAATAAAATAAATAAACTTTGCTTGGGCAGCCTGGCAGTCCCCATCAAGCTGTTGCTTGGAGATCTTGGCCCACCCTCACCTTCTCATTATCCCACTCTCTATATTTATCATTTGAAACTTAAAAATAGAACTACTATCTGACGTATGTATCAAAAGCATCCTAGTAATTCCAAAAAGAAGAACTTCTTACCTTGGCATCCGGATTATCTTCAAACTGCTGTCTGACGTATGTATCAAAAGCATCCCAGTAATTCTCAGTTAAATTACCACCAATAGACCACAAGTAACAGAAGGCAAATGTCTGGCATACTATGCCATTTAATCTTGATTGCTCCTGTGAAAATGAAATACTTAAGTCAATTACAAATCATTTATTTACCTGCTTGTTTTTGCATTGGCTGCAAATAAACAATTTAGAATCCATTTTTGTGAGTGCTATTTATAGAAATATTCTAAACATATTTTATCCATAAGTATTTTCTTCATTTTTCCAATATAAAATTGTTAGTGTTCATGTTTATGAATAGTACTAATAGCTATACTGGCTCTGGAAAAAAAAAAGCCTGAAATCCTAGTAGGCTATGATAGCTTTTAAAGGATCAATTAGAAAAATGGCATACCAGAACTTTCAAGATCTCACTGGACTCTTCTTTAGATGGCGAGTAAGAGGTATGATATAATACATTATTATGGCAAATATGCTCCCGATTATAAGGGGCCAAATGTATGTTTATTAAATGGCTTTGTCAATTTGAACGAAATAGCTTGCTTTTTCCTCTTGGAAATTTATCAAAGCTTTTCCCTCATGCTTAGTTTTTATGTCTTTGCTTTTTGATACAAACAGCTTTTTCTCTTGGAGTTTCATCGGTGTTTTTCTCACTCTGTCTAAATGTTTTTGCTTTCTTGATATCTATGGCTTTCTTTTACTTTCTTATGTTTTATCAGCGTTTTCTGTATACTCAAACAGCATGTCTTTGGTTTTTGAAACAAAAGTTTTCTTCATATAAAAATTTTCGGTCAGAGTCCAAAGACCCAGAGTTTTACTTTTGTTCACATATTGATTAATATCCTATATTACATTTTGTTTATCTGAATACAGTCCTCAGTGTGACCTCAGTTCTGTTTGTTTGAAGACATTCTAGACAGCATTTTGCCACAAGGTAAATACATATTCATTCTTTCCTTCTTGTTTTGTTGCATTTCATTTTTTTTATTGTATTTCCTCTCTAATACAATTATTCATTCCTTTCTTATACCTTAGTAGCTGCAATATGGAAATAAGATAATAGAAAACCATTGAGGTATGTTTGAAACAGTGGCGTACCTAGGTTATGTGGCACCCGGGGCCCATCATTTTTTGACACCCCCCCATGTAAAAAATATTTTTTGTAATAACCATGAAACGGTATAAATGGTCAGAATAGAAACAGGGAGTGAAAATATTCTTTTATTGAACCTCATATGTAACCATTATTCCAAACATAACATAACATAAATTATGTCTGAATTGTCATGACATGAGAAGTACATATGGAGTAGTTGCAGGTGATGCTTGGGACAGTTCTGATTGTGTTAGTTCGGTTTTATGTGTTTTTTTGAATAGAAGGGTTTTTATTTTTTTTTTGAAGGTTTTATAGTCTGTGGTCGAGGTCAATAGGTTGTAGATTTGGGGGTCGAGTGTTAGGAGGTTGTCGAACAGTTTTTTCTTTTGACGTTTTTGGTTGGAGGGTGTGTGAATGGTGTGCGAGTTCTCCTATGTCTGGTTGAGGTGGATTTAATTATTTAGCTGAAGAAATTAGTTACTACCCCCCCCATTCCACACACATTAATTCTCTTCCATTTTTGTTCCCATTATAAAAAAAACACTGATAAGTTCACAGAAAAAAAAATACATTAAAATAAGAAGTGAAAACAAAGGCCCCTACAGATGAGAATATAACATAAGAATAGCCTAACTGGGTCAGACCAATGGTCCATCATGCCCAGTAGCCCATTCTCATGGTAGCCAATCCAGGTCACTAGTACCTGGTCAAAACCCAAAGAGTAGCAACATTCCATGCTACCGATCCAAGGCAAGCAGACACTTCCCCCATGTCTTAATAACAGACTATGGACTTTTCCTCCAGGAATTTGTCCAAATCTTTCTTAAAACCAGCTAAGCTATCTGCTTTTACCATAACTTCTGGCCACTTCATTTTTAATCTTAGATCTTTCCTTCCAAACAGAGACCTTGCTAGATGTCAAATACAGCACAAGGGAACTTCACACGGACTTAGCTGTGCAGGAAATGTGAATCTCCTCATACACCCACCTATAGTGCAAAAATGTGCAAAGGTCTGGTTTTTTTTCTTTCGATCACTACATAGCCTAATGCCACACAAGCAGCACTGTTACAAAAGGTCAATGCTAAGGTTAACAAAGTTTCCTTCCTTGGACCACAAGGAGATACTGTCAAACCACTGGAAGAAATCCCAAAACAATTACCTAGGCACAATACCGAAAGACCCATTCATTGTGTGAACCAGTTGAGTGGAGTGGATTAACTGAGGGGTGGAAATGGGCCCAGAGTTTGCTCAGGAGAATTTCCCAGACCACCTCTTCCTCTCAACACATTGACACACTGCCACCACCACCACTAGGAACACCTCACTGGGAAGGCCAGCAATGCTTATAAACTTTATAAAACACATTATTATATTTTTTTATAAAGCACATATTTTAACTGAACTCTCTGACATCCTCAGCCTTTCCATTCACAAAAATAGAAGGAAGAAAAGTTCCCATTTCCTGCTGTCTCATGTTCCCGGCCTATACAATATTTTTCTTCTGCAGACCCTTCAAAAGTCTGACCAAATCCTCATTTCACTTGCATTATAAAGTACTGAGGATGCCATATCTCCCCAATCCCAGGTCCTAAAGTCTGAGACAGTAGCGCAAACTGCCCGATTCAGGAAGAAAAATTTCAATTCAGCCTATTTAATTGGTTTTTCGATTCGATTTTCCTGCCCAGTTGGGTGATTTTTTTCAAAAATCCTGGTGGGTTTTATTGCTTTTTCACCCCCTTTGGCTTCTCCTAACTACACTGGCGCTGTGGTGTAAATAAAATAAAGAAACAAAAATGACTTTCCTCTCTCTGTTAAATCCTAGCTCACGTTTGCGGTCTAACACCAGCTCTGGCAGGATACACATTTCAAATCTGACATATTGTAATCACAAAACAGAAAATAAAATTAATTTTTCTACCTTTTGTTGTCTGGTTATTTTTCAAATCTTGTTGGTCCCAGGCTCTGGTTGTCTTCTGATAACTAGCTTGCCAGGGTCTCCTTCTTTCTTCATGCTAACCATCCATCTGCCATCTCTGTCCTCCCTTTCCATTTCCCTTCCCTCCCCAGGAAGTCTGGTATCTTTCCTTTTTTTCATCTCTCTCCACAGATCCACCTTTTCTTAATTACCCTTTCATCCGGCATCTCCCCCTCCTTCTCCACCACCCCAGGGCCCACCATCTCTCCCTTTCTTTTCCCAATTACCCTCCTATCCAGTATCTCTATCCCTCCTCCATACCATCCCTTGTGTCCAATTTCTCTCCCTTTCTGTTCCTTCCCTCCCTAAATCCCATGGTCCATCATCTCTCTCCCTCTCCTCTATTTTCAGACCCATTATTTCTCCCCCCCCCAAAGTCTGGCATATGCACGTCTCTTTGAACACCCCTTCCCTCTGTGTACTTCTACACCAGGGTCCCCCCCAAAGGCCTGTCCCCCCCCTTAAAGGTCTGCATCTCACCCCTGAAGGCCTGTCCACCTCCCCTTGAAGGCCTGCACCCCCTCTTGAAGGCCTGTCCCCCCCTTGAAGGCCTGTACCCCCCTTGAAGGCCTGCACCCCCTCCCGAAGGCCTGCACCCCCTTGAAGGCCTGTCCCACCCCCTTGTAGGCCTGTTCCCCCCTTAAAGGCCTGCCTGTCCCCCCTTGAAGGCCTGCCTGCCTGTCTTCACCCCCCCGAAAGCCTGTCTCCCCCCATGAAGGCTTGTCCCCCTTTAAGGCCTGCATCTCCCCCTGAAGGCCTGTCCCCCCCTTGAAGGCCTGCACCCCCCCAAAGGCCTGCATCTCCCCCTGAAGGCCTGCCTGCCCCCCCCCACACAACGACATTCAGTTCTTCCCCTCTGGCCTCCCCGCACCATTTAGAGTACCGAAGCAGCCTGCAGCAAGATCGCGATGTCAGCGATCTTGTGCTGCTTGTGCTGTCCTCCGCCATGGACCCGCCCCCCCTCCTCTGACATCAGTGGAGGGGGCGGAACCATGGCGGAGGACAGCATGAAGCAGCGCAAGATCGCTGATATCGCGATCTTGCTGCAGGCTGCTTTGGTACTCTTAAGGGTGCGGCGAGGCCAGAGGGGAAGAACCGGACGTCTGGGGGGGGGAATGGATGCCGGCGCACCCCCTCAGGGCTTACACCCGGGGCGGACCTCCCCCCGCCCCCCCCCCCTTAGTACGCCACTGGTCTGAAATCTTAGAGATCAGACTCCACAGATGACTCTTGAGAGGAGGAATGCTGGCCTAGTGCCTAAACCTCAGTAAGCCTGGTTCTAAGAGAGAGGTTGTAGAGGCTCAGCATTAGAGATAGTTTTCACAGCAATTTGTGAACTGATTTAGTGTCCCTCACTAAGCATTAAGAGCCTGTCGATTTTGGTATCAACAGCCTTAGAGAAGGATAGATAGATTTATTTGGATATCAGAAGGAATATTGATCAAATTCTTACTGTTAGAGCAATGTCTCATGTTGTTGGTAATAAGGCAGGCAAACTATTAGCAAACCTGGTACACCCTTGTTTAGAAGCAGATAAGGGCATCTTGAATTAAGGCAAAGGGAAATCGTATCCACACGACTGAGTGAGCTATTCAAGATTAGTTTGTTAAATTCAATAAAGAACTATATAACACAGGATCGTATGACATTACAGCAAGGGATGCCTTCTTTGGAGACTTGATGATTCCACAAGTGATGGAAGTCCATCTAAACTTGCTCAATGCCCCTATAGAAGTTAAAGAAATCAAGCAGACAATCAGATTACTTAAACTGGCAAAGACCCCGTGCCCTAAGCAGTGATGAGAGCACATTAACCAGGCGATCCACAAATGTCATCTTGCTGTCAGAGGAAAGGTTTCCTCTCATCACTGCTTAGGATGTCCGAGCCATGGTAAGTTGAAAATAGGTTTGCCTGCAAAGGGAAATGTGCACCTTACAAATGGCAAAGTCCACCATGTAGACCCTGTTATAAGAGTTAATAGGAAAAAACTAGGACCTTATTAAAATGAGCAAAGGTGGGAGTCGAACCGGGGAGTTTCAGAGGTCAAAGCTCGGAACAGGAGCATTACTGTGTTGAGCTACAAATGCTTTCTTGTGCTTATAGCAGTTTGGTGAGACAAAACACTGCAGTTGTATATTATTGTTTCTTCACCATTTCAGAAATGTATACTTTACCATGATATAAACTAACAAAGTATGCCGTGTTTAAAAGGAGAAATATAAGATGAGTTGAACTCAAATTCTTAGCATGGAAGGGGGAAAAGTTTATTTTTCTGCTACACAGCAAAGTTGTACAGTAATGTTATATTCAACTCCTATAAGAAGTGGAAAGCATCATCAAAGTGCACCTGGAAGGTAGATATGCCACAAGTAAAATACAGGCTGGGATTTGAACCCTCAAAGGCCGGAAGATTGGTAGAGAGTGCCTTTCCTCACTGACCTACAGCTCCAATACCTCTGGCTCCCTTGTCATATCATATCTTAGTGAAGTGCTAAGGGAAAAGGAGTTTAGCTATAATGTCATAGTAGGCTGAGACAAAAGAGTGGTTAAATGGTTAAAAGCGCTGCTTTCACTGAGCCTCAAACCCATATTCCCAAGAGTGCTTGAATACATGTGAGGTGGAACTCCGTTTTTCTCACACGCTAATCTTCATTCTAAGCACTGTACTAATGCATATATGACTGTAAGTAATCTGTTCAGTTTAGGCGTCATACCGGAAAAGTGGTGTTTTTTTTGCCCTAGCCAATCAGCGTCATTTGTGCTGCAATTCTTTAATACATAGTTGATATTTGTTTTCTACTTGAAAACCTTCCAAATCTTTAGGCATTCCTTTGCTTAAACTTATTTGAGTTCATCCTGATATGATCGCTAATGAGCATAGACAGCTCAGTCAAGTATGATATGAACGGGTGGTGAGATGGATTTTAGTAGAAGTAGCTGTAGCTCTATGTGTTAGGCGCCAGCCTGTGCTCCTAACATCCAGAGGTTGTGAGTTCTACACCCAGCACATCTTTTAATTGTGGCATACTACTTTGAAGGTGCAGATTGATGAGGTCACAATGAGGGAATGAGGCAATGAGGGAAGCTGAATGTTAAGGTGTGTATCTGTTTATTCTCTTTTTAAGTGCTGATAATGTGTGCTGTTTTTTCTTTGCTTTCAAAAGAGAGCCGATTGCAGTGCTGTTTGTTGTTCACTTTTGTTTCCTTGCATCCTAACAGTTCTCAGAAGTGGTGGAATTTGCTGTTTCTCCTCAGCATTCTGCAGCCACAGGTGCATGAGATACTTTCATTTACTCCTAACTATAAGCCATTCTAGTAGGAATGTGTTTCTTTTGATGCAATATAGGCATTGGCCAACAGCTATGAGTTAAATCAAACTTCAGAGGGCTTGGACAGGTGTTGAAGAATGATCCAGTTAGGGGGGGATGTTTTTGGTGGGGGAGGGTGTTCAGCATGAGAGAGAACAGGTTGCATTAAATATTAGACAATGGGCTGCACATAATAAAAGCTGAAGCAAAATATTGATATGTAAAGGCAAGGCTAAAGAGTTACCAGGTGTCCTGGCTGAGAAATGAATATAACCTATTTGCTAACCTTACTCAAGACTTGAACCCCCTGATGTATGGAAGATGAAAAGCAATGCCTTAAGGCATAGAGCTATAGAGGTAACTTTGTTTAGAACATAGAGCTTCGTATCAAAGCTTAGAGATGTGAAGTAGAGAATGACACGGGGAGCGATCCCCGCAGGGAGCCGCGGCGTGGCTGCGGTTTGGCTGCGGGTTATGGTGACTCCAAAGCCAAATCGCCGCAGACACGGGGACAAAAGTTTTCACCGCCCGCAAAAACGGTGAAAAGATTTGTCCCCGCAGGCCAATGTACCCCCTTCTAGGAACCGCTATTTACCTGTGTTTCACCGTGTTCGTGACCGGGTGTTTGATGTCTCCGCCATGTTGTCTGTCTCCTCCAACTCTCGATCCAACTTGCACGTTGCCGCATTGACTCCGCCCCCCAATATACTGGCTCCTCATTTGTCAGATCAAAGTAGGGGACCAATCGCTACTGCCGCACATGATATTTAATGGCTTGTAGTGCAGCAGTAGCGATTGTGATTTCGGAGCCGAGCAGAGGATTTGGATTTCGCAGCTTCTTGAAAACCTGAAAACTTCGTCGGTTACAAGCTGAGGTAAGGAAAGGAATGTTTGTGTAAAAAAAAAAAACCAGCTCCGTGCTGAGGTCTGGCTGAGCTACTCTTTCCAATAGCATACACATTCTCATGCTGAAATTTTCATTTGCTCTGATGCAGGTGAGATTATTTGCTTTTAGGGTCTCTTTTACTAAGCCACATTAGAGGTTTCTAGTAGGACCAGCTCCGTGCTGAAGTCTGGCTGGGCTACTCTTATTTAACTAAGTTTTAAACTTTTAAAGTTTTAAAGTTTTAAAGAATGTTTCCTTTATACGTAAATAAAGAAAAGTATATAAAATCGTACCCGTTTGAGGCTTTTATGTATGCAGCGGTGACGGTGACGGGGCGGTGAATGGGGTTGCAGTGGCGGTGACGGGGCGGTGAATGGGGTGGCAGTGGCGGTGACGGGGCGGTGAAGGGAATGGCGGTGACGGGGCGGTGCAGAGGATGGTGAGACGGGGACGGGGCAGTGACGGGGACCAATTTTTTCACCGTGTCATTCTCTAATGTGAAGGAAATGACTACAAAGTCACTACAGCTGTATATTGCAAAACGACATCCAATGCACATCCAATTAGATTTGAATCCTAACGGTTCCTATGACGTCAGACGCTAATTAGGCGTGCTTTAGTATATAGAAAGCTTTGGCACAGCCATTTTTCCTATGTAAGACCCCCCTCATGTGAGTTGGTGTTTGTGGTGTTCCATTTCCTCAATGATGAAACTTTGTGCTATGACTTGCCTGTTCTCCTTTATACTCCCTTCTGCCTTTGACACTCCTCCCCACCCCCATTATCTGTATTTCTTTAGTTTATGGAATTTTCTGGGTGTTGGTGTGAGGGACTGTTGAGGACTTAGGTTTTGTGTTAAGTGTGGAGGGGAATCAATTGTTAGGGAAAAGAAGGGGCCAGGTCAGGTTACACACAGATGCCCACACCCACCACTCTCCCTGCTTTCATAATGTCATGGTCTGCCCCACCTCCATTTTCCATATCTGCAACTCTCCATGCAAGAAATTTGATTTCCGTTTTGGAGCCATGCTGTAAGGTGAAGACATTTTTTTAGGCTACTTGTAGAACACGTTCAAACACACCCCCATAGGACAGCCAATGAGGTGTGATGGGCGTGCCTAGGAAGCGGGCCAAGGAACCGCACCCGAACGGTGCCCAATAGGCATTGAGAAAGTTTTCCCGCCCTACTGACGTCAGACGCGTGCATGGGTATAAGAAGGTCCAGGTGAGCAGTGTTTCCTTTCTATTCTGTCCTATTGCTTATGCAGATGTTTGACTTTACTCTGTCTTAGTCTTTTACATTTTTTTTCCTATCTCTGCCTCCCATTTCTCTCTATTCCACAGAGCCATTAACAAGCTACATGTCATTCTAATATGTTGTTTTATCTTTTCTAGAAGCAGCTCAGATAGTAAGTCCAGGTGAGAATGATATTTTGTAAGCTACTTAAGTGTCCTTATGATAGAACTAAAGAAACCAACCAGCAAAAACTGACTTCTCTTTATGGGCTTTCATTGTGTGCTATTGTTTATAATAGTTATTTTATTTCTGATATCTCTTACTCTCCATTCCACAGGGCTGACAAAAATGACTGAGAAGACTGATGCTGGTAGATATTTTGCTGGCAGAAATATGGATATGTAAGTAAAATGGATGTGTTCATACATCTGAGAGGGTTTACTCATAGAGCTAAAGTTAATTCTTTGTAGAATCAAATTACAGGCAAGTTAAAATCAGGTGAGGAATGGTTCTGTGTACTAACTCATTGATAAGAATAGGTTGGGTGTGTTGGGGGGGGGGGGAACACTGCCATTCAATGGACATCCAATCAGTGTACATGGTTCAGGTGGAAAACTCCTAATGAGTGGCTAATGGCTGCCATTTTTAATAAGGAGTCTAAAGGTATGTTAGCAGCTCTGTTACTTCTAGGTGTGTGTTCTGCCACAACTTCAGTGTTAAATTTGGAGACATAGGTCTTTGTTAACAGTTTCTCTCTATTCCTCATTTCAGGTTAACTCTGCTCATCACCTATGTGTTTGCCAGAGAGAGACCAGACGAGCAGCTCAGCACACCAGCTTGCACCTAGCCAAACAGTTGTAGGTGAGAATGATATATGGTAACCTTTATTTGCTTACTCTACTATTCTTCACTTGAGTCACTCTTCTGATGAGTGAAATAAATGTTCACAAAGCTAACATGTTTCACACTTCTATTGTTCTCTTCACATAGGTATCCTTGATGACTTTCAGGAACAATAGTAAATTGATAATGTTGGCCTCATAGAACACCATGGCACGCATTCCTGCTGTTATATGCACATAAACTTTTTGTTTTCAGTTAGTCTATTCCCTCACATGAGTTCTAAACAGTAGCAGTGGAGGATTACAGGTGATATTAACCCACACCATCAGCGAGTTAAGGCTATTGCTTTAACAACTCTACCACGGTGACATCTAAGCAGCTCAACATAAATGAGGTTAACACATTGCTTCAGGGAAGGGAGGACAGATATGGACCTTGGGAGTTGAACCCCCTGTTTGTGAACCTTGTGTAAACCAGCTTCTCCTCTTTTCTGTTTTCAGGTGTCTTAGACAGGCAACTGCAGTATTGTCAGATGGAGTTTTGTATTACTGAGAGCAGTGAGCATCGTTGTGGTTTCCACACCTGCTTAACCAAAATAGTGCAGCTCAAGAACCAGGAGGATAGATTGAGGTATGTGGCCTTTACTTCCATCACCTTCCGTGAAAGGAAGAAAAACCCACATGTCTCATTTGGATTCTCCTGGTGTGGAGTCAACTCTTACTAGCAGTAACCCTATTCCTCAACAACAAATCTACCACAGTGACTTAGATTCTCTTCCTTATGTAGCCATTTACTTTGGAACAGGGACTGGCTTACTTTGAACATCATAGCTGAGATGTCGTCATCTACCTACAGTTGCATATACCCTTGCATTCACTTGCTTCTTTCCTAGATTCTGCAATGATTTGACATCAGAGTGGCTAGCAGGTAATAGAATGAATGACAGACCCCAATAAAGATTGTCAGACTTTCTATATGTCACCTTGTTATATTGAAAAGGGCCCATTCAGCAGTCCCTCCTGAACCCCTATCTACCTTGGACTCTGTCCACTAAACTGCTGATGCTACAAGGTTAAAACCACACAGGAAAGTTTAAAGTATAAAAAATTTTTTTATTCCAATAGAAAACTTTTTTTAAAATGTAAACTTTAGAAAAAAATAACTATTTACATAACACATAACGCAGGGAAAGAGGGTGGGTGCCCCCCAAGAGCAGCTTGAGCTACCTCAGGCGAGGGGGGCGGAAGAAGTGCAGTTATTGAGAGGGTGTATGGCTGCTGGCACCATGCCCTCTTTCGGCTACCAGCCGCAAAAGGGCATGTTCCATCCTCTCAACACACCCTCTCAATACCTGCACCTCTTCCAAGAGGGCAGAGTAGGGCTCTATCTCCCTGACCACCCCCTCCTGAGGCTGGTCGGGCTGCTCCTGGGGGGGAACAGCAAGGAAAGGGGGTGGGATGGGAACAGGAAGGGCAGGAGAGTGAGGGGAAGGGCTATGGGTGGGGGAAGGGGAAGGTCCAACAGGGGATGGTGGTGGTGGTCCTGGAGGTAGTGGTGGGGCAGGCGGTGGGGGTCCAGGGGGCAGTGGTGGGGCAGGCAGTCCAGGGGGCAGTGGTGGGGCAGGCGGTGGAGGTCCAGGGGGCAGTGGTGGAGGTCCAGGGGGCAGTGGTGGGGCAGGCGGTGTGGGTGGTCCTGAGGGCTGCCAGGCCTCTTCCTCCTCCTCCTCCTCCTCCATCTCCTCCGCTGAGGACCAGGGTGGGGCTCCCTCCATTATTTGTGGGGCCTCCTGAGGGGGTGCCTGCGCTGCTGCTTGACAAGAGAGAAATAGGATACAGTCAGATATGTCCACAACACTTTTGAACATGACATTCTTTACTACGTTATTTTCTTCAAATGCTAATAACAGGATGCAAAGCACCTACTCCACTGTAAACATCAAAATGTAGCGTAAGTAAGTGAGGCAAGTAGAACACCATAACGCCATTGTGACATGATATCACAATAGCAGCTTTACTGCAGATTTTATGATTAAGAATGGTTTACAGCTACTCAAGCATTTTCATCTATTTATTCTGGTAGGCTGATCACAAAGAAACACACGCTGGACTCATTACTCACCGGCTTCAGCGCGCAATTCCTCCCTCACCCCCTCAAGGAAGGCCCGCTCCTGGTGCCTCAGCAGCCGCCCCCTTTTCCTGAGATCCTCAACCTGGATAATAGAGAGAGAGAGAAGGAACAGAGAGGGAGGGATATGATGAGTGTCATCTAGCACTGTGGCATAACATGTTTACTTAAGTATTGACCTCTATAAGCAATCTTAGATTACCTACGTAACTTATTTAGCAAGGGCCACAAAGCCTTAGTGATGCAATTCGACATGAGCTCAGCCTTCGACTTGGTAGATCACAAAAAACTACTACAATGTCTAGATTCAATCGGCATAGGAGGCGAAGTGCTGGACTGGTTCCGAGGTTTCCTTACGACCCGCACCTATCAAGTTTGCTTCAATTACAACCTCTCTAAAACATGGAGAAACCCATCAGGCGTTCCACAGGGGTCCCCACTATCTCCACTACTCTTCAACGTCTATATAGCTTCACTAGGAACGAAGCTAACCCAGCGAGGCATAAAAGTATTCAGTTATGCAGACGACTTCACAATCATAATCCCGTTTACAACATCCCCTTCCGAAATCACCCCCACAGCAACTGAAGCGCTAAACACGATGGATCAATGGACCACAGATTTCAAACTGAAGCTCAATTCAGAAAAAACTAAATTCTTCATAGCCTCGCCACACGCACAGAATACGACAATACCATTACACATTAACAATCTAAACTACCCCATTCAACCAACGATGAAGATTCTAGAAGTAATACTACACCAAGGACTAACCATGAAAGACCACATAGACTCCTTAATCAAAAGAGGGTTTTTCACTCTTTGGAAACTTAAGTCCATTAAGGCGTACTTCCACACTTCCGCTTTCAGAATGCTAGTACAATCCCTAATACTAAACCACCTGGACTATTGTAACATCACCCATCTGACAATCCCCCAGAAGCAAATGCAAAGACTACAACTGATACAAAATGCAGCAGTCAGGATGATTTTCGGGCTGAAGAAGTCCGATCACATAACCCCTTTCTACCGACTCCTACACTGGCTGCCGATGGAGGCGCGCACGAAGTTCAAGCTAGGATGTCTCTGCTTCAAAGTATTAAATGGTCTAGCCCCAAAATACATTACAGACCTCTTCTCATTTCCAACCAACAGACATGAAAGAAAAACACACATGAAATTTGTCTCCCCACCGGCTAGAGGGTGCAAATATAAGAGACACCATCAACAACTGCTATCATATCAAGCAGCCAAATGGGGTAAAGACCTAGAAAAATTAATTATGCACACAAACAACTATGAAGAATTCAGGAAACACCTAAAAACTTACCTATTCCTGAAATACCTAGGTAACGAACCGGAACATCAACCCCCCTCGTAACATCACCACATACCTGAACGTGCAAACTGTTAACCCCAACCCCTATTCGCTAAACATGAACACTCTATGAACTTACGGAATATTTCTACTTCTGTGTAAACAACTTGGCACTTCCTGGCCTTGCAACACACAAACTGACGTTAACATCATTAATGTCATCAGATGTACACTGCTATATTCTCTAATTCGTTGTACGAAATATACACTGCTATACTCTTTAATTAGCTGTTCGTAAAGCTTCGCTTGATTGTATTTACAGTTTCTTTTATTGTAAACCGCCTAGAAGTCGCAAGATTGTTGGCGGTATATAAGAATAAAGTTATTATTATTATTATTATTATTATAAAAATGGAGTACGCTGCCCTCCAAAAGCCCCTATCCGCTTTGCTGCCTGCCTCCATCCCCTTCTGCCACATGTTTTACATGAATGTATTCACGTACTCCAGCATTTTCCCCTTTCTGTGCTGGAGGCATCGCTATCTCTCTACTGTACCTGGGACAGTGGGGGGGGGGGGGGGTGAGGTGACATGGCCAGCATCACAAGGAGGAGTGTGGGTTTGAACTCGCAACCCCAGGGTGCTGGGGCTGTAGCCTATCAGCACTGCCCCACATTACAGCATGTCCTGGTGAGCTTACAATCATGCAGCAGGGGCAATAAAATAGTTTGGTCAGAAGGAGCAGCGTGGCTTGAAACCCCTGACGTCAGGGTACTGACGCTGTCACTTTAAACGTCATGCCACTATCTCCCTAGACCAGCAGATTGATACAGGAAAGGTGAAGGTATTTGTTTTCCTTTGGCAAAGTTGATTTCAAGATGTTTCTATTACAAATGCGAAGCTTGTGACCCAAAAATTAGTTGTGTGCATGTTGTGAATGGAATAGATGCCTTCTAAGAGCTGAATTTGTCATTTGAAATCCTACTACTGCTCCTTTGGGATGTGCTTTAATTTCAGTATTCAATGTAAAAGATTTATTATGCACAATTGTAGTTTTTAAAAGGAATCAAGATTTACCCACAAAAACATGACAATTTGATTGAGACAGGTTTCCATCATCATTACATTTGACATGATTATTTGTGAGGGCCTGACTTGGAATACTTACTTCCCTGGCACATGAGGCTCTTCGATTGTACCGCCGGGTCAGGCGGGTCCAGGACTCTCTATACTGCAGGTATGACCTGCGGTGGCCAGGAATCACGAAGTAGTGATGCTCCCGGGGGAGAAACAGCCTGACCAAGAGTCTGGTGTCAGCTGTAGAAAAGTTTGGCTGTCTCCTGGCAGCCATTTTAGGAGAAATAACTGCGTATGAAGAACGGGTGATTCTATGACGTCACAACGCAAAAAAACGCGATGACGTTTTTGTGCCGCTTGGGCGTGCTTGCAGCGGCCGATCCGCGCTACAGCAACACTGTTGATTACATCCTAAACCACGCCGATATCGCTGTTATACAAAAAAGTATAGCAGAACGCTTAGAAGCTTACCATGTAAACCTAATGAAACTTTACCTCCCCCAAACACAATGACAAGTTTAGCTTAGCTATGCATGTTTGGGTGGGTGGAAAAAAAAAGAATATTATGTCTTTGGTAACCTTAGTCAGGACTTGAATCCCTGACCTTTGGAAGATACATGCAGTGCTTTTAAGCACTGAGCTATGTTGGGGATTTGGGAATGGGAGTCTCCAGAAATGACTTTAGGTACAAGCTATGAAATTTCACCTCCCCCCATGTATTTAGGTTCACACTATCTACATTTGAACAAACACAATGACAAGTTATAAATTAAATAAATGAAGATTGGGAAGTGAGGTTCACATAGTTTAGCTTAGCTATGCATGTTTGGGTGGGTGGAAAAAAAAAATAATATTATGTCTTTAGTAACCTTAGTCAGGACTTGAACCCCTGACCTTTGGAAGATACATGCAGTGCTTTTAAGCACTGAGCTATGTTGGGAATTTGGGAATGGGGGTCTCCAGAAATGGCTTTACGTACAAGCTTTGACAAGGGGTAATCATTGCAAGTATCTACAGGTGTATTTGATCTGAGAACACCCAATGAACGTCCAAAACGATTTCAAAATTCTAACGGCGTGTATGACGTCAGACGCTACTTTATGGTTAGGGTTAGGGCTAGAGTTAAGTAGCTCAGTAGCTCAGTGAGTAAAACGCGCTGTACCAATCATCCATAGGTTGTGAGTTCAACTCCCGGCTTGTCTTTTGATTATAACATGAGGGGTTTATGCTGCAGGAGTGTGTTGTTGGGGTGTTGCAGGGGTGTCTAGGATGACAGAGAACAGTCACTTGCGTTTTCAACAACGCATTTGAATTTCTTAAGACAAAACCTTAGTGAGCCGGGGGAGGGAGGTCACCGCAGCCTCGCGCCTCAGATGAAAAGGTTCATTTTTTAGGGACCGTGTAAGCTGATCTGGGACAGTCTTCAGCGACTCGGAGCCCTCCTCCCGGCTGGGCAGAAGGAGGAGGCTTTGGCGGTGGTGGTTTTGGTGGTGAGTGAGGGCGGGAGTCGCCTGGCTGCTGCATCTGCACTCCTGCAGGCCACAGACCTACTGATCACAGAGCAGAGATCATAGAAGCACGCAGGTATGTGCGCATGCGCGGCTAGGGTTTTATTATATAGGATATACACCTATCGCATCTCATTTTCATCACAAACACATTAGCGAGACTATACACAATACATTACAAAGTTGAGCTTGGGTTTGATAAAATAAACAACATAATTTTGACTCTGTATTACATTTATTGAACCATACTTAAGAATATGGGTGTTGCATCCGTGACAACGGTGCTTTACACCATTGAGCTACCAGTCTTTTGCCTCAACTGACTGTGATATGATAGCTAAGTAGAGTATACTTTAGCACATCACTAAGGTATGCTATGACAGGGGAACTAGAGACACAGGTGTAGGTCAGTGAGTAAAAGCACTATATCGATCATCTGTAGGTTGTGAGTTCAACTCCCGGCTTGTCTTTTACTTGTGGCATATCTACCTTCCAGGTGCACCTTGATGATGTCACAATGAGATCAGCATTGTGCTGCTTGCTACTTCCTCTTCCTGTGAACTGGAAGCCACATTCAGGTCTAATCTGTGTTTTGATTCTGTTTCTAAGTTGGGCCAGTGTAAGTTATGGGATTTACCTTTGTTCTGAAGAATGAGCTGATTGTTGCAATGTTTTAAGACCAGGAGAGTGTTCTTTCGAGCAAGATATCACTTCTAAACTATCTTCTCTGAAATAATGTCTCTGGGAAATCGAGAGAAAGCTTATTGGATGACTTAGGGTGCCTTTCCTGTCAGTCTTTGTGGAACTTAAACGAAGTTTATATTGTGTTCAAAGTCCTATCCTTTCCACTTCTAATAGGAGGTGAGTATGACATTTCTGTACAGCTTTCTGTGTAGCATACATCTACCGGTTCCCACCTTCCATACTGATAATGTAAGTTCAACACCCACTCGGTACATTTCATCTTCTAGTTCTACTTTGAAACATAACATATTTTTTTTCCTTGTATTAATGGTAAACTGTACAATTCTGATATCCTAGAGGAAAAAGATACAACACAGAAGTGTTCTCTGTCTGCCATTCCCTACCTCACTGATATTGCTAGATTAACTAATATATAGTTTACAAAATGGTATACTGTGTTTGCTGAATGAGTGATAATAAAGAGTATAAATAAAGTATAATTTAAAAAAAAACAAAAAAAAAAACGTACCCACGTCTATCACGGGTCCATTGGAGACGTCTTAATGACGTTTCAGAAACCTGTGTCTATTTTGCACGAAGAAGTTGCAGGGACGTCTACCGCACGCCTAAGTACCATTTAATTGGCACTTGCGTTTCCCGGACGTCTAAAGCACGCCTAGGTTAAACGTACTAATAGAGAATTTACCCCTAATTGTATTTGAAGTTGTGAGGATTATTTTCTTTATTATAATTTGTTCCTTATTGTAACTCTATTTTCTCTGACAAGATTGTATGCGTGTATAAATTTGAAAAATCTTACAAAAAAAAAAAAAAAAAAAGATCCTAACAGTCATTTTGGTGTTTAGGCTGGCACAGGTGATCCTGCTATTGATTCACAATAATTAAGTGGGATTTCTCCCAGGACTTTTTGCTTCTTTGAGCATTTTGAAGGCTCTGGTTGCCCTTAGAGAATACTGGCCAAATTAGATGGAGAAAAAGTGTTTGATAAGGTGACATGGGAGTACTTATTTCGGGTCGAAGAAATTCAGTATAGTGGGTTCCTTTTACCAGTAGGTTGTTAACTTGTACAGGAAACCTACAGTACAACTACTGATAAGCAACGCATGTCCATATTTCCATTACAATCAGGAACCAAACAGGAACCTTGTCCTCATTCTTATTGTCCATTACAATCAGGAACCTTGTCCTCATTCTTATTCCGCTTTCACTACAACCTCTGGCTTAAAAAATCAGGACATTGTCTGAGCTGATGGGGCTACATATTGGTGGTCAAGAATGTAGGATCAATTTGTTTGCAGACAATATGCTGCTAGTCATACAGTGAAGAGTGCAATTTAAAAGGAAAATACAATTCTAAGCAATGTACAATAAATAGGAACTGATCCTACAGTGAAAAATATGATTTAAAAGAAAAGTACAATTTAAAAGAATGGTTCTAAGCGGTTTACAACAAATAAGAATCGATCGTACAGTAAAAATGCAATTTAAAAGGTGATACATTACATAGAAATTTAAAAAGAGAAAACCAGTTAGGATACAAATTTTTCAAATAGTTGGGTCTTCAATAATTTTCTAAAATCAAGATAAGAAGAAGATCCTAACATAATTTTATCGAATCAACCATTCAATTTAGCAGCTTGAAAAGAGAAAGTTCTCTCCAGAAATCTTTTGTAATGACATAATTTAACAGAAGGAAATGTAAATAAACAAACTCTGCGTGTGACCTTATTTGGGTGGTTCAGAGAAAAATGGGAAACAAGGTATCCAGGTGACAAGCCGAAAATAGATTTGTAACAGATACAAGCAAACTTAAACAAAACTCTGGCCTCAATCGGCAGCCAGGGAAGTTTCAAATAATATGGTGTAATATGCTCCCAAATACAGTCTCATAAAACAGTATCTCCTGAGCAAGCCTCCAGCTGCTTAGAAATCCATGGGACTGTCCTCTACTCCTTCTCCCATTGAAAGATACCCAGGGTTCAGGGAATCTGATTTCTCCAGCTGCACTTCCATAGGTTCTAGCTATCCTCTTTCACATTTTCTCTTTTGCTCCCTCTTCCCCCTTCACACCAAACTTCCATGTGTTCCTCTCCCTCTATTGCTTCCCAGCTCTGCTATTCAATTTGCTTGGGGTGGGGGAGGGTTGGCTTCCTTCTATTTCCCTGAGATTGGCTGGGTTTATTTAGATCCTGATCCCCTCCTCATTTCCTTCAACAGGAGAAGTGCCTGCTTTCCAGGTTCCCAGGTCCTTCAGTTAAGCAACTCTATTATGCCTACCCTGAGATTTCTGCCCCTTGTGGATGGAGGGCTATTTTCCCAAGGGATTTAATTCTCATTAAGGGAATTTTCTGTTCAGGGGAATCCTCCCAGAATTTATGGACTGATTCTACAAACAGGCATCCTGATTGTAGACAACAGCCAATCGGGACACACATTTTTAGGAAAAAGCTCCCTGAGGCAGGACGCCCTGAGGCATTTGTCGTGGGTCTAGGGAAACACATAGGGACACCTAAGCTTGCCCAAAGCTGGGCGTGGGCATGGTTTTGCTCAGAAGTGGCTCTGAGTGAGTGTAAGTGGCCCTAGGCATCTCCCTAGAACAGCGACATATGCCTGAAATGTAGGCCTGCAAAATGCTGGTCTACATTTCAGACCTTTAAAACTAGACATGGCTTGCTGAGCTGATCTTGGCAAGGGAATCCCTGATCAGCTGAGCCGGCAGGAATTCCCGTAAATGTGGCTCGGGGAAAAAATACTAAGTCTTTCTAAAATACATGTGCTATGAGTAGGGTACCATATTTAAAACATTAAAATCCCAGATACACAGCCCCACCCTGTTCTGCTTCCAGTCCCGCCCTGTTCTACATCAAACCCCTTCTAGTTCTGCTTCCAGCCACGCCCCCATACAGCCTTGTCTCTTCTTTCCTGCTGGGTCAGGAATAGAGAATGACACGGTGGCGGTTTACCCGCGGCTACCGCGTTTAGCCGTGGGTAAACCGCCAAAAACGGGGAATGAAAATTAGCAGCCTCTGCGGGGATAGGGACAAGGCCATCACCACCCCGTGGAGCAGTGAATGGTCTTGTCACCGCAGTGAGGCATAAAGGATCGTATGGTCCCCACAGCCCCCACCCATCCACCCGCATGCGGCTCGATCGTTTAACCAGCTTCCTCTCTCCACCTCACCTTAGTTTGCCGGCTTTCTTTTTCGGCGACCGGAATGCTTTCAAAAGAGCCGCGCATGCGCAGCTGCTCAGTATTCAATCTTCTGCTCTGACCCAACCGGAAACAGGAAGTTGCAGCAGAGCTGAAGATTGAACTTTGAGCAGCCGTGCATGCGCGGCTCTTTGAAAGCGTGCCGATCGCCGAAAAAGAAAGCCGGCAAACTAAGGAGAGCTGGAGAGAGGAAGCTGGTTAAACGATCGAGCCGGCGTGCGGGTGGGGGCTGCGGGGACCGCGTGTTCCGGCTCACACAAGGAAGGAGGGGGTGAAAGGGAAAAAGTTTCTCTTCCTTGGAAATAGATTCGGAAGTGACCTTATCAAAGAAGACCAGCACCAAATGTACAAGAAATCCCTTAAACAATGTCAAAAGAGCCCAAAATAGAAAACTGTTACTGCCTTGAGACTCCATTATTGAAGGAATCAACTTGAAATCACAGAAGAGACAGGAAAAGGTTAAATGCCTCATGGAATCCTCAGGTACAAAACACAAACCAAATTGTGAATGAAATCAGAGCAGACAGTAAGAATTATAAAATTGATGTCATTATCCATCTGGAAAAAAAGGCGTACTAGAAATAATGCCTCAGCAATACAATTTTCAGAAGTTCTATTTGCTCATGGTAAGGGAGAAGAGAGACTGCTAGTGCTGGTGGGGGGACTGATAGAAGATATGAAAGAAGGGTGGTAGAAAGGAACAGATGGTAAAGGAGGGAGGGAAGGGTGGTGGTGGAAAGGAATAGAACAGACATTGAAAGAGGGTAGAGAGGAACAGACCCTGAAAGGAAATGTGGAAGGCAGAGTGGGGAGAAGACGCTGGAAGGGAAGAAGACAGATGGCAGACTATGGGGGAGCGGAGGGAAGAAGATGGGTGCTAGACCAATTGTGGGAGGGGGTGAAGGGAGAGGCACAGTAACAGCAAATGGAAGACGCAGAGAGAAGACACACAGTGGATGGAAGGAATTGAATGAGAAGATGTGGAAAGCAGAAACCAGACAACAAAGGTAGGAAAAAAAAATTCTATTTATTTATTTATTTTTTGCTTTAGGATAAAGTAGTATATTAATTGTGTTGATAAAAATTTATAAGCAAAGCCCTGCCAGCTGAACATCTCTTTCTCTAGTTCAGCAGCAGGAACTTTGATTTATAAGAAAGGAATAAGCTAAATATTGCAGTACTAAGGCTTATATGGATGCTGCGGGGACGGTGACGGGGCGGTGAATGGGATGGCAGTGGCGGTGACAGGGCGGTGAAAGGGATGGCGGTGACGGTGACGGGGCGGTGAAGGGAACGGCGGTGACGGGGTGGTGCAGAGGATGGTGGGCCGGGGATGGTGCAGTGACGGGGACAGATTTTTTCCCCGTGTCATTCTCTAGTCCGGAGGGCCTCCGAGCATATGCGGATGCGTGTGGCACAGTGGCGTACCAAGGGGGGGCGGGGGTGGTGGTCCACCCTGGGTGCAACATTAGGGGGGTGCACAGCCGGCCAGGTCTGGAAAATTCCTGGGCTGCAACGGTGACGGCACTCAGTGGCATCATTGCCCCCCCTCCACGACGGCACTCAGCAGCATTGGTGCCCCCCCTTGTGACAGCACTCAAGTTCGGCCTCCTTCTCCAGGCATTAACAGAACTTCAGAACGGCAACAGATGCTCAATCAAAAGCTTCCCCTGACTCAGCTTCCTGTTTCTGCCCAGGCAGTTCAGTCAAAGGGAAGCTTTTCACTGAGGACCTGTTACCGATCTAAAGTTCTGTTGATGCCAGGGGTAGAAGGAGCCCTTTGCAGATCTTAAGTGTCATCGCGGGGGGGGGGGGGGGGCTTGCCGATCTTGTTGCCAAAATCGGAAAAGTGAGGAAGGGAGAAAGATGGGCCTGTGGTGGATGGAGAGATTGAGAGAAGGGGTCAGATGATGGAAGTGGGGAGAAGGGGGAGAGAGAAGAGGGCAGATGATGGAAGTGGAGAGAAGGGGGAGGAAGAAGAGGGCAGATGATGGTAGTGGGGGAAAAGAGAAAGAAGGGGCAGATGATGGAAGTGGGGAGAAGGGAGAGCAAATGCTGAATGGAAGTGGAGAAAGAGAACACATACTGGATGGAAGGAGGGATAAAGAAAAAGGACATATGCTGGATGGGGGAAGAAGATAGAGTTAGTGAGATAGTAGAGGGGTGAAGGAAAGGGGTGGCATGCTGTGGGTAGACATAGTGAAAAGAGGGAATTTGAGGACTGCATAGTAAGAATGAATTTAATTTAGATGGACACAGAAAATAAAGAAGGAAGACCAGAGAAGGAAAGGGAGGAGAGAGAGATGCCAGAGAACGGGGTGTTCACAGAAGAAAATCCTGGAGAAGGACCGAGATTGTCTGGCAAAGTTACACGAGAAAATGGAGTAGATTCTACGCTGTTCACGGAGGAGGGTGTTTATGAGCAACTTGAAAAACTGAAGGTGGACAAAGCGATGGGATCAAACAGGATCCATCCCAGGATATTAAGGGAGCTCAGAGAAATTCTGGCGAGTCCTATTAAAGACTTGTTCAACAAATCTCTGGAGACGGGAGTGATTCCTGAGGATTGGAGGAGAGCGGATGTGGTCCCTATTCATAAAAGTGGTCACAGGGATGAAGCAGGAAACTACAGGCCGATGAGCCTCACTTCAGTTGTTGGAAAAATAATGGAAGTGTTGCTGAAAGAAAGGATAGTACACTTAAGAAAATAAGAACATAAGAAGTTGCCTCCGCTGAGGTAGACCATAGGTCCATCCTGCTCAGCGGTCCGCTCCCGCGGCGGCCCATCAGGCCCATTGCCTGAGCAATGGTCTATACCTATCTATACCCCCCAATCCCTTTTTCTTCTAGGAATCTATCCAAACCTTCTTTGAAACCATTTAGTGTTTTCTTGTCTACAACAGCCTCTGGAAGCGCGTTCCATGTATCTACCACCCTCTGAGTGAAAAAGTACTTCCTAGCGTTTGTTCTAAACCTGTCCCCTTTCAATTTCCCCCAATGCCCCCTTGTGCTTGTGGTGCCCCTTAATTTGAAAAATCTGCCCTGTCTACTTTTTCTATGCGCTTCAGGATCTTGAAGGTTTCTATCATGTCTCCTCTAAGTCTTCGCTTCTCCAGGGAGAAAAGTCCCAACTGCTTCAATCTGTCGGTATATGGGAGATTTTCCATTCCCTTTATCAGTTTGGTTGCTCTTCTTTGTACTCCCTCAAGTACCGCCATGTCTTTCTTGAGGTATGGCGACCAGTACTGGACACAGTACTCCAGATGCGGCCGTACCATTGCACGATACAGCGGCATGATAACTTCCTTCGTCCTGGTCGTAATACCCTTCTTAATGATACCCAGCATTCTGTTTGCTTTCCTAGAGGCTGTGGCGCATTGCGCCGATGCCTTCAGTGTTGCGTCTACCATCACTCCCAGATCTCTCTCCAGGTTACTAACCCCTAGTGGTGTTCCCCCCATTTTGTATGTGAACATCAGGTTCTTTTTCCCCACGTGCATGACCTTGCATTTCCCCACGTTGAAGCTCATCTGCCATTTTTCGGCCCACTTTTCCAGCTGCATTAGATCCTTTTGGAGATCCTCGCAGTCTTCCTTGGTTTGAGCCCTGCTGTATAGTTTGGTGTCATCTGCAAATTTAATGACTTCACACTTAGTTCCCGCCTCTAGGTCATTTATGTAGATATTGAACAAGAGCGGTCCCAGCACCGACCCCTGCGGAACTCCGCTCGTGACCCCTTTCCAGTCTGAGTAGTGGCCCTTTACGCCAACCCTCTGCTTCCTGTTTGCCAGCCAGTTTTTGATCCATCGGTGGACCTCCCCTTGTACCCCGTGGTTCCATATCTTTTTAAGCAGTCTCTCATGTGGCACCTTGTCGAAGGCTTTTTGGAAGTCAAGGTAAATGATGTCTATAGATTCCCCTTTATCCACCTGGCTGTTCACTCCCTCAAAGAAGTACAATAAGTTTGTGAGGCATGACCTACCCTTACAGAAGCCATGTTGACTCGGTTTTAGCTGCCCATTTTTTTCGATGTGCTCACAGATGCTGTCTTTAATCAGTGCCTCCATCATCTTTCCCGGGACTGAGGTCAGGCTCACCGGCCTGTAGTTTCCCGGGTCCCCCCTTGCGCCCTTCTTGAAGATGGGCGTGACATTTGCTATTTTCCAATCCTCCGGGATCTCTCCGGTTTTTAAGGATAGGTTGCATATCTGTCGAAGTGGCTCCGCTATTACGTCTTTTAATTCCTTGAGTACCCTTGGGTGAATGCCATCCGGACCCGGCGATTTGTCGCTCTTTAGTCTGTCAATCTGCTTGAGTACATCCTCTTGGCTTACCTCTAAATCGACCAGCTTATCGTCTTGGTCTCCTATTACGATCTCCTCGGGTTCCGGAATGTTGGTTATATTCTCCATCGTGAAGACTGACGTGAAGAACTCATTTAACCTGTCAGCTATCTCTTTCTCTTCTTTTACAACTCCCTTTCGGTCTCCATCGTCCAATGGTCCCACTTCTTCTCTCGCCGGTTGCTTCCCCTTGACGTATCTGAAGAACGACTTGAAGTTTGTTGCTTCCTTTGCCAGTCTCTCTTCGTATTCTCTTTTTGCTTTTCTAACCACTCGGTGACACTCTTTCTGGTGTTCTTTGTGCCCTTTTTGGTTCTCCTCTGTTTGGTCTTTTTTCCATTTTCTGAACGATGCTTTCTTGTCGCTTATCGCCTTCTTCACTGCATTTGTTATCCACACTGGGTTTTTTGTTCTATTTTTTTTGTACCCTTTCCTGAACTTGGGGATGCACAGGTTTTGCGCTTCGTGCACAGTTCCCTTGAGTAAGGTCCAGGCTTTTTCTACGGATTCCATCTTCCCTATGTTGCCTTTGAGTTTCTTTCCCACCATTTCCCTCATGGCATCATAATTTCCTTTTTTGAAGTTGAGTGCCGTCGTTGTGGTTCTTTTCCCCTTTGATGATCCAATTTCTAGCCTGCACTGGATCGCGTTGTGATCACTGTTACCTAGATTTAGAATCAGAAAATAATATTAAATATTGAACTAGGCCAGTACTGGGCAGACTTGCACGGCCTGTGTCTGTGTATGGCCGTTTGGTGGAGGATGGGCTGGGGAGGGCTTCAATGGCTTGGAGGGTGTAGATGGGCTGGAGAAAGTCTTAACAGAGATTTCAGCAGTTGGAACCCAAGCACAGTACCGGGTAAAGCTTTGGATTCTTGCCCAGAAATAGCTAAGAAGAAAAAATAATAATTTTAAAAAAAAAATTTAAATTGAATCAGGTTGGGCAGACTGGATGGACCATTCGGGTCTTTATCTGCCGTCATCTACTATGTATGAGACAGATCTGAGCGGAGGAATTGAGAAGAAAGAGATGCTAAAAACGACAGGGGGACGGAAAGAGAGATGAAAAGAGAAAAATGCCAGACCATGAGGGAACAGAGGGAAGATGATAGATGCCAGACCAAGGGGGGGGGGGGTCTAGAGGAGAGATGGCAGGGGGAGACAGACAGTTTCTGGAAGGGGCAGATAGTGGATGGAACAGGCAGATGCTGGATTGAAGAGACAGGGCAGACGCTGGAAGGAAAAGAGTGAAAAGAAGATAAAAGCAGAAACCAGAGACAACATAAGGTAGAAAAAAAATCATTTTATTTCTATTTTGTCATTAGAATATATCAGATTTGAAATATGTATCCTGCTAGAGACATAACTGGAGATGCAAAGCTTAGGGCTATCTCGGACCAGGGGGCATTCCCCTAACACTATTCCTGTCATGTGTGACTGCAGTATTCTGTTAGCATGATATTTCTGTGTAGCATTTCCAAAAAGCCTTTGACAAGGTGCCTCACGAACGTCTACTCCGGAAACTGAAGAACCATGGAGTGGACGGAGACGTACATAGATGGATCAGAAACTGGTTGGCGGGTAGGAAACAGAGGGTAGGGGTGAAAGGCCACTACTCGGACTGGATGAGGGTCACGAGTGGTGTTCCGCAGGGCTCAGTGCTCGGGCCGCTGCTATTTAATATATTCATAAATGATCTAGAAACAGGCACGAAGTGTGAGATAATAAAATTTGCGGACGATACAAAACTATTTAGTGGAGCTGGGACTAAAGAGGAATGTGAAGAATTGCAAAGGGACTTGAACAAATTGGGGGAATGGGCGGCGAGATGGCAGATGAAGTTCAACGTTGAGAAATGTAAAGTATTGCATGTTGGAAACAGAAACCCGAGGTACAACTTTACGATGGGAGGGATATTATTGAATGAGAGTAACCAAGAAAGGGACTTGGGGGTAATGGTGGACATGACAATGAAGCCGACGGCACAGTGCGCAACAGCCGCTAAGAAAGCAAATAGAATGCTAGGCATAATCAAGAAGGGTATTACAACAAGGACAAAAGAAGTTATCCTGCCATTGTATCGGGCGATGGTGCGCCCGCATCTGGAATACTGCGTCCAATATTGGTCTCCGTACCTTAGGAAGGATATGGCGTTACTCGAGAGGGTTCAGAGGAGAGCGACACGCTTGATAAAAGGGATGGAAAACCTCTCATACGCTGAGAGATTGGAGAAACTGGGTCTCTTTTCCCTGGAGAAGAGGAGACTTAGAGGGGATATGATAGAGACGTATAAGATCATGAAGGGCATAGAGAGAGTAGAGAAGGACAGATTCTTCAAACTTTCGAAAAATAAAAGAACAAGAGGACACTTGGAAAAGTTGAAAGGGGACAGATTTAAAACGAATGCTAGGAAGTTCTTCTTTACCCAACGAGTGGTGGACACCTGGAATGCGCTTCCAGAGGGCGTAATAGGGCAGAGTATAGTACAGGGGTTTAAGAAAGGATTGGACAATTTCCTGCTGGAAAAGGGGATAGAAGGGTATAGATAGAGGATTACTGCACAGGTCCTGGACCTGTTGGGCCACCGCGTGTGCGGACTGCTGGGCACGATGGACCTCTGGTCTGACCCAGCAGAGGCATTGCTTATGTTCATTCTATAATAATTTGGCTTGTTCAGTTTTCTTGATAGTAGAGGGGATATATGTACAGAATATTACTTCTTTTTATACTTTAATAAAATATGTTCAATATAAAATCATAACTGAGACTTATGCAGATGGGATCAGATAGTTTGCGGGGACTAAGCTTGCGGAGACGGGACGGAAATGTGTTTTTTAAATTTCAGTCTTGGTAGTTTGCCAGTCCACAAAATAATTCTTTTATTTCTGCCTGTCCACGGGTGTAAAAAGGTTGAAAAACACTGCTCTAGAGCAGAGTCGGCAGCTGTGCTGAGGTGCAGGAAGGTCCCCCGATGACTCGTCTGCCGGTTTTGCTCTGGAAGAAGTAAGTTATATCGGAGGGGGTGGACCTGGCAGACACAGTCATCACGGGTCCTTGCCGCAACTCTCTGCGTCTGCTGGGTCAACCCCCTCCGACGTAACTTACTTCTTTCGGAGCAAAGCCTGGAATCATCGCAAGACCTTCCAGCACGTGGCTGCCGACTCTGCTCCAGAGCTAGTACGTCAGAGTGGGGTGGGCCAGCAGCCGGCAGCTAATTATCGCGAGAAAGGAGCAGGACTGCAGGAATGAAAGAGTGGTGCAGGGAGAGAAAGGGGGCAGGGTGGAATGGAAGTGTGGTGCTGATGGCATTGATGTACATGGAAAGGGGAGAGAGACATAAGGGGGAAGGATACTGGATGGAATTGAATTGGAGGGAAAGAAAGGGGGCAGATGCTGATTGAAGAGGGGTGAATGGAGAGAGAAAGGGCAGACATTGGATGGTAGTGTGGTGGGTAGAGGGGGAACCTATGCTGGATGGAAGTGCAGATGAGAGATATAAGGGAGCAAAGGCAGGAAGGAAATGGGAGGAGAGAAAGAGGAGAGTAGACGATGGAAGTGGACAGAGAGAGGAGAAGGTACTAGATGGAAGGGGTAGAGAAAGAGGGCACATGTTGAAAGGAGGGGGATAAATAAAAGGAAGGCACATGATGGGGGAAAAGGATTGAGTTAGGGAAATACTGGAGGGGGTGAGGGAAAGAGGTGGCAAGCTGTAGGTAGACAGTAAAAATGAAAATTGACAAGAGGGTAGTAAGAGCGTAATCTAGATGGATGCAGAAAATAAATTGAAAAGGAAAATGAGGGAAGAAAGGGATTGCAGAAGAGAGGTGTGGGAGAGGGAAGGAGAGGAGAGAGATGCCAGAGGGAGGCATACAGTTTCTGGAAGGGGCATAGAAGGAGAGTAGATTCCATATAGGGGCAGATAGATGGCAGACAGTGGATGGAAGGAAGAGAGTAACAAGAAGATGAGGAAAGCAGAAACCAGAGAAGACAAAGGTAGAAAAAAAATTTATATTTATTTATTGCTTTAGGAGACATGTGTCACTGTGTCTGTGGTGTTGCATTGTGTGGTGTTGCAGAGTCCAGCTTCTTGCTGGTTCAATTTAACCTTTGTCTATGTATTTCTATTTTATCCCCCCTTTTACAAAACTGTAGAGCGTTTTTTAGCACCAGCCGTGGTGGTAGCAGCTCTGAGGCTCAGAATTCTATGAGCGTCAGAGCTGTTACCACTGTGGCTAAAATCCACACTACAGTTTTGTAAAAAGGGGGGGGGGGGGGTTAGTTTGTGATTACATATTTCATACTAGGCGAAGGTGTTTTCTGTGTTCTGTGTGTTCGAAAGACATGGTTTTCTGTTAGGATTGACGGTGTAGGATTGATCTGTACTAGTCTGGCTTGATGTTGTACTGATCACTGCATATGTAAGATGCTGCCTTTTCCTAGGTACTCATGTGTGACATGTGGCTTGTTACTAAAAATCATGTTTTTCGTACAGATGGGGGGGGAGTGCCAAAAAATGATGGGCCCCGGGTGTCACATATGTTAGGTATGCCACTGGTGTGACATTATTCGCGCATGCTCAGAGGCCCTCCAGATGTGGCGGGGCTTTCCAGAACCTGGACAAACTGCCAGGTTTGAAAAGTCTGTCCAGGCACCCGGACATGTCCTCTAAAAAGAGGACATGTCTGGGTTTTCCTGAACGTCTGGTAACCCTAGCTATTAAAACACACATTATTTTATATGAATTAATAAGTGCAATTTTCAACCAAGCTAATTTACTCAGGTAAATTGTTTTGGGTATTTTGGATATACACTGATGTATATACTGATATGCTGCTGAAGATTCAAACTGCTGTGGCAGTATCCAGATAGCACCAAGGTGGAGTAAAGACAAAGAATAAAGCGGGGGGTGCAGTAATTCTGGCTGTATGACTAGATGATGATATTCAGCCACTATCCACACAGTTATATACAGTATAGTAGATAAATTTAGGTTAGCAAAAAGGCTATCCTAAATCACTGCGATTCATACAGTCGGTAGCAGCCACAGCTCTTCTTGCTATCTGTTTGCACACTGAATATACAGAATAAACAACACGGTCAGCACTTAAAAAAAACCAAACCAAAAACTACCACTGAATGCAGAGTTTGACATATAGGTTCAGTTTCATTTGTCACACATTTCATACTTCACGGAGCTTTTTAAAATACTTGTTACCGTTTTAAGATCCGGTCCTCCTTTTCCAAGAAGCAAAGAATCCAGCAAACAGCAAAGTGTTTTAACTTTACTGATGTCCACTTGAGCAATAGCTTGTGTACACTTCTTAATAACAAACTTTAGCCCATCTTCTACATAATGGCTAAACAAATCCAATAAATACTGCTTTGTTTCATAATTTAACTGAAATGTAAAAACAACATCATTTAGTTTTAGGAAGAGGAAAATAATATTCTCAAATATTTAATATTTAATTCTAGACTTAAGGAAATCCAAAATATAGTTATATATACAAATTTGCAACCTCATATTACTGAACTACTACAAATATTCAAAATATTTTCATGAATTTTAACTTTAATCAATATTCATAAATAAAGGAGCATGTTTGAGGGTTGAAAATGGGCACAACTATGCTAATCAGCGTGTGAGCATTGCTGCGCACTAAGGCCCATATTCTATAAATGACACCTTAACATAGGCATTGGTAGGCATCCTACCAGCGCCTAAGTTAAGTCCAAAATGACATTTAAATGCAGACATAAGAGACATTACAAGATACCTACCAGCGCTTAAAAATACAGAATCATGCCTCCAGAGGTGCCTATTACCATTGTAGGCTTGGCTAATGCTGGAAGTGGTGTTAGGCACCGGTAGGCGCCTCAGAAACCATGATTCACATCATACATAGACGCCAATAATGTAGGCATTGAAAACCCTGGTCTATATATCTGGCACCTATCTTTAGCGGAAGCATGACTCTCTAAACAACACCAGCGCGTGATTGACATGAGATTGATGACTTCTTTTAAGGCAGCCACAAATAAAGGCACCGTTTTGAGAATCTGGGCCTAACTAATTAGCACAGGATTAGTGTGTGAGCCCTTACCACCTAAAAATTGCCAATGGTCAGGAAAATAAGCATGTGGCCATTATCATAAAAATAGAAAAATCTGTCTAAAAGTGGCCTCAGCGCATGGAAAAGACTTGTGTTGGGGCCACCTTTTAGTATTGCTTGGTAAAAGCCCTGTAAAACTATACAATCCAGTAATGTCACATTATCTCAATTGAAAAGAAAAGCATATCTATTATTTTGCATCAAATAAACAGGCTAGAAGTAAGCTTTTTCTCCAACAATCTTCATATTAGGACAGAACATATCTTCATAATAGGACAGAAAAGATATTGGCTGCTTACCTTAAGGGGAGGAAAACAAGAGATAGAATTGATACAAGATGTGTTAGGATACCTTCGAACTAAGAAGTTCGATATTACAGAGCAGTTCACAAATTTTTATAACAAATTATATGCTTCAGAAAAACCCTTTTCTATGAGCCCCTGTGAAGACTTTTTAAAGAGACTGCAGGCTCTGTCTCTGATGAAACAGGAGAGGGAGGTATTACATCACAAAATTACTTTGGAGGAAGTAGAAGAAGCTTTGAAACAATTGCAGAATAATAAAACACCTGTAGACTGAACTCTGAGGACTTTCTTAGAGATCGGACTCCAAAGGTGACCCTTGAGGGGAGGAATGCTAGCCTAGTCAGGGCTAGATTAACGGGTAGGCCCAGTAGGCAGTGCCTAGGGCCCGAACTTATCAGGGGGGCCCACTGAACAAACAAGTACCGTATTTTTCGCTCCATAAGACACACTTTTTTCCCCAAAAAAGTGGGTGGAAATAAGGGTGTGTCTTATGGAGTAAATACAACTCCCCGGTACCTTTTTAAAATCCCAGCGGCTGCCTCCTGTCCTGATGTCTTCCGGCAGCGGTAGAGTGGTGCACAAGGCAGGCACGAGCTCCTCGCACACCTGCCTGGTCCTGCACCACTCACTGAATGGCTGCCATCAGTTCCAGCGAGTCCTGCGAGAACTGACAGCAGCCATTCAGTGAGCAGCATGGGACCAGGCAGGCATATGAAGAGCTCACGCCTGCCTTGTGCTCTGCTCTGCCGCTTCCAGAAGACATCAGGACAAGAGGCAGCCATTGGGATTAAAAAAGGTACTTAGGGTCATGCCTGCCTCGGGGGGGGGGGGGAGGGGAGCCCTGTCTGCCTGCCTTGGGGGACCCTGCCTGCCTGCCTGCCCTGTGCCCTGTCCCAGCCTGCCACTAGACCAGCCCTGTGCCCTGCCCTGGCGTACCACTAGACCACCAGAGGGGGGACAGGGTATAGGGCAGGCAGTGGGATAGGGTACACCATTTGGTTCAGAATTATTTTTCTTGGCTTTTCCTCCTCTATAGCTAGGTGCATCTTATGGAGTGAAACATATAATAAGTTTAATAGACGACTCAGCATTTCTTTTTTACGGTAAAGGGCCCCTGGGAAAATAAGATCAGCAGCACAACACATCGCATCGGCCCCTCCCCTGGCATCAGCGGCAACTGTTCTGTTTCAAGTGGTGCTCAGCCCAAAGCTTCCCCTCTGACGCAGCTTTCTGTTTCCGCCTGGGCGATTCGCGTCAGAAGGCAGCTTTGGCCGAGTAGCAGCACCACTTGCAACAGAATGGTTTGCTGCTGATGCAGGGGGGAGGGTCCGCGTTGCCAATCTTACTTAAGTTGCCTGCTGATCTTATGTCAATGCCGCCGGGACCTGTTGCTGTTTGGAAAAAAAAAAAAAAATCTGAAAGAAGGTAAGTGGTGGTGACCGGCGCGAAGGTGAGGGGAAGGGAGGGAGAAGGGCCTGGGGTAGAGCTGGGAGAGAGAGAGAAACGGTGGCACTGGCAGTTGGGCAGCTCGCCATTTGATTAAAAAAATCAGAAAGAAGATGAGTGGTGCTGACCTGCACAAAGGTGAGGGGAAGGAAGAGAGATGGGCCTGGGGTAGAGCTGTGAGAGAGAGAAAGGGACACGGTGGCATTGGCAGTTGGGAAGATGATGGAAGTGGGGACTGGAGAAGGGGGCAGATGATGGAAGTGGGGAGAAGGGAGAGAGAGAGAAGGGGCAGATGATGGAGGGGGAGAAGGGGCAGATGATAGAAGTAGGGAGATGATGGAAGTGGGACTGTAGGGGCAGAAGGGGCAGATGATGTAAGTGGGGAGGAGAAAGAGAGAGAGAGAGAGAGAGAGAAGGGGACAGATGATGGAAGTGGTGAGAACTTGTGATGTCAGTGTCAGGTGCTTATGGGAAAGCATCAGCAACAGTGAGGAGGTGAGAGGCCCTCACCACTGCTGCTGCTTTCCCACATGCTGGATGGGGGGCATATGCTGGATGGGGGGAAGAAGATAGAGTTAATGAGATAGATAGTGGAGGGGTGAAGGAAAAGGGTGGCAAGCTGTGAGTCAACACAGTGAAAAAAGGGAAACACCTGAATAGTAAGAAAGAATTTAATTTAGACAGAGGAAGAAAATAGAGAAGGAAGACAGAGAAGAAAAGGAAAGGGAAGAGAGAGGAGAGAGAAATACCAAAGAATGGGGAAGGAGACAGATATCAGATCTGAGTGGAGAAAATGAGAAGTGAGAGATGCTAAAAACCACAGGGGGGAGGGAAGGAGAGATGGAATGAGAGAGATCCCAGACCATGAGGGGAACAGAGTGAAGATGATGGATGCCACACCAAGGGGGGGGCACAGGAGGTGAGATGGCAGGGGGAGACAGACAGTGGATAGAAGGAAGAGAATGACAAGAAGATGAGGAAAAGGGGATATATATTGTCACAGGGTAGACCCTATGACTGAGAAAAATGCCTGTGCCAAGTGTTACGCAAAGGAAAATGTAGATACTGTTATCAGGAGGCTTATAAGGGCCAGCAGCAGTGCTCAGAAGGCAGTCAGCCACTGAACCAACCCAAGCTGGAGAAGAAATCTTATGAAGAAACCAGACTAGTTCCAAGAACCAGAAGCAGTTTACTTCAGCCAAAGGTACGGCTACTTATAATGATTTTGAAATGCTAAATGAGGAGTCTAATGAAACTGCTGAGAATAGAAAGAGTTTAGACACAGAGGAAGCCATGGACTATTATGAGGGAGGTTCTGAAAATGACCTTTATACTATGGAAACGGGAATAGAGTAAAACTGAAGTTTTGCTGAAGGGTTTTTATTTGTGCCTTGTTTGTGAATAAGTAAGCAAGCCTAGTAGCTGTCGGCTCAAGTGCTACTGAGATAGGGGCTGGCTGCCTCCGTGAACTGTAAAGTGAAAGTTTAATTGAACTATGCAGGGTTTAATGTGAAGTTTCTGCAACCACTTTGACTGTATTTTCAGGCTGTGGCAGTTGACTGTTGAATATTTTTATTTTTGTCTCCTTTTGACTAGATTGTGGGCTTTATTGGGGAGGTACCACAACTAACAGTCATTGTGGGAGGAGGTCCCTTCTTCCCTGAGCTCTGCCATCAGAAGAGCTCAGAGGCAAAATCCAGTCTGATACTGCCAGTGAGAATTTTGGAACTGAAATTATGTGAAATGATTTTGAACCAGCTGAGTTGCAAGAATACCCTGGTGTAAGAATCTTTTGAGTGGACCAGGGGACACAGGACATATTGAAATGCATTTTTGAAGCTATGTTTTCTTCTGAACCTTGTGAAGTGTGAGTTGAACACTGTGAGGCAACAAAAGCCTGTTGAGAAAAGGAAATTCTTGAGCTAAAGTACTGAATTTGTGTTTGATGCCTGGAAAGAATTCCAGTAGCTGTTATTTTGGTCTTTTTGAAATATTGAATCCCTGAATAAATAAAGTGATTTAAGTTTGAACTATCCAGGTAGTTTTCATCACTTAATCAACTACTCCAATGGGAACTGATTAACCACTCAGTTAGCGCCGTGTGCTTTGGGCTCTTTCGGGTACCCCTGCTTTGGGCATGGCCCGGCTTGGTGATGAACAGTGACAATATATATAATCATTTAATAAAAATAAACAAGAAAACAGGTAAATAAATGGGGGGGGGGGCGGGTAGGGGTGGGTTGTGTGGGCAGGGCCAAGGGGCCCAGTGTACTTGTGTGCCTACGGGCCCTCAAAGAATTAATCCTGCCCTGGGCCTAATGCTTAACCTTCAATAAGCCTGGTTTTAGAACATAAGAACATAAGAAGCGCCATCTCCGGATCAGACCTTCGGTCCATCAAGTCCGGCGATCCGCACACGCGGAGGCCCTGCTAGGTATACACCTGGCTTATTTTATAGTCAACCATATCTTTATATGCCTCTCTCAAGGAGATATGCATCTAGTTTGCTTTTGAAGCCTAGGACTGTCGATTCCGCAATAATCTCCCCTGGGAGAGTATTCCAGATGTCAACCACTCTCTGTGTGAAGCAGAACTTCCTGATATTAGTCCTGAACTTGCCCCCCCTTAGCTTCATTTCATGTCCTCTTGTCCGTGTCAAATTGGACAATGTAAATAATATTTTCTGCTCTATTTTGTCGATTCCTTTCAGTATTTTGAAGGTCTCGATCATATCCCCACGCAGTCTCCTTTTCTCAAGGGAGAACAATCCCAGTGTTTTAAGTCGATCCTCATATTCCAGTTTCTCTATACCCTTCACTAGTTTAGTTGCTCGTCTCTGCACCCTCTCCAGCAGTTTTATATCCTTCTTTAGGTAGGGAGACCAATGTTGGACGCAGTATTCCAAGTGGGGTCTGACCATTGCCCTATAAAGCGGCATTATAACTTTCTCCGATCTACTCGAGATTCCTTTCTTTATCATGCCCAACATTCTATTTGCCTTATTTGCCGCTGCCGCGCATTGTGCCGACGGCTTCAGGGTCCTATCTATCAGTACACCCAGATCCCTTTCTTGTTCACTTTTACCCAGAGTTGCACCTGACATTCTGTACTCGTATTCCTTATTTTTACTGCCTAAATGCATTACCTTGCATTTCTTCACGTTGAACTTCATCTGCCATTTCTCCACCCATTTTTCTAACCGACACAAATCGCTCTGGAGTTCCTCACTGTCCTCCTGCGATCTGATTGCCCGGCAGAGTTTTGTGTCGTCTGCAAACTTGATGATCTCACTGGATGTTCCGTTTTCCAGGTCATTGATATAAATATTAAAAAGGATCGGCCCAAGTACCGAGCCCTGGGGTACACCACTAGTCACTTTCTCCCAGTCGGAGAACTTCCCATTTATGCCCACTCTCTGCTTCCTGTTTTCCAGCCATTTGCCTATCCATCTTTGTATATCTCCCTCTATGCCATGGCTTTGTAGTTTCCTGAGAAGTCTTTTGTGTGGAACTTTGTCAAATGCTTTCTGGAAGTCCAAGTATATTATGTCCACCGGCTTTCCACTATCAATTTGCTTGTTCACGGTCTCAAAGAATTGGAGTAAATTCGTCAAACACGATTTCCCTTTCCTGAATCCATGTTGACTGGGTTTCATCAAGTCGTGTGTGTCCAAGTGCTGAACTATGCTATCCTTGATCAGTGATTCAATCATCTTGCCGGGGACAGACGTAAGACTCACAGGTCTATAGTTGCCCGATTCTCTTCTCGATCCTTTTTTGAAAATTGGCGTGACGTTCGCTTTCCTACAGTCGTCTGGTATCTGACCAGTTCTGATTGACAGGTTTGCAAGTTTTTGCAATAACTCTCCGATTTCAACCTTCAATTCCTTCAAGACTCTCAGGTGAATTTCATCCAGTCCAGGGGATTTGTCACTTTTAAGTTTGTCGATCTGGTAGTATATCTGATCTAAGTTCACTTCAACTGTGGTGAGGCTGTCCTCTATTTCTCCTGTAAACAGTTTCTCCGCTTCATGTATTGTTGAGGTGTCCTCCTTCGTAAAGACGGACGCAAAGAAGGAATTTAGTTTGTCTGCGATTTGTTTATCTTCCTTGATGTACCCTTTTCTTCCCTTGTCGTCCAGGGGTCCCACTGCCTCTTTTGCAGGTTTTTTCCCTTTCACGTATCTAAAGAAGGGCTTGAAGTTTTTGGCCTCCTGGGCTATTTTTTCCTCATAGTCCTGTTTTGCATCCCTCACCGCCTTGTGACATTTCTTCTGTTCATCTTTATGTTTGTTCCAGGCTTCGGTTGTCTTCGTGCATTTCCATTTTTTGAAAGAGTCCTTCTTTTCTTTTATGGCTTCCTTCACCTGTATGGTAAGCCATGCCGGTTCTCCTTTGCCTTTAGTTCTCCGATCTTTGGAAATCCTTGGAATGTAGAGATCTTGTGCTTCTGCAATAGTATTTTTCAATAGGCACCATGCCTGATCTACTGTTTCAAGTTTGTCCACCATCTTCTCGAGTCGTTTTGTTACCATGGCTCTCATGCAATCGTATTTACCCTTTTTAAAGTTTAAGGTGGTGGTTAAGGTTTTGGCATGTTTCCCTTTCCCGATGTCAAGTTTAAAGTTGATTACATTGTGATCACTCGTTCCCAGTGGAACCATGACTTCCACTTCTGTTATCGGTCCCGTGAGGCCATTTAGGACCAAGTCCAAGGTGGCGTCGCCTCTTGTCAGCTCTTTTACCATTTGCTCCAGGAAGCAATCCCCTAGCACCTCCAGGAACTTGGCCTCCTTGCCGCAGTTGGAGGCTCCTAGTTTCCAGTCTATTCCTGGGAAATTGAAGTCTCCCAATATAACTACATTGCCTGTCTTGCATACTTGTTTGATTTCCTCCATCATTTCTGAGTCAGTGACCTCCGCCTGTCCTGGGGGACGATAGTAAAGGCCAATTTTTGTATCTGCGCCATTGTGACCAGGAATTTTGATCCAGAGGGACTCCAGCTTCTCTTTCCTGTCTGTTGTAATCATTCCAACAGAATCTATTCCTTCCTTAACATATAGGGCAATACCTCCACCTTTCTGCCCTTCTCAATCCCTTCTATATAGTTTGTATCCCTGTAGTACTGTGTCCCATTTGTTTTCTTCATTCCACCATGTTACTGTTATGCCAATGATATCCATGTTCTCATGTCTTGCTATCGTCTCTAGTTCTCCCATTTTGTTTCCTAGACTTCTAGCATTTGTATACATACATCTAAGTTCCCTTCGTGTTACCTTTTTGGACCTTCTACTCTTGGCTGTCCTTACAGTTTCATTTACGGTATCCTTTACTGCTCCTGTGTTATCTCCCATGTTTGCTGTGTGGTCATCCCCTCCTGTGTCTGAGTTGTCCCTTCCTGCTTGTTCTCCTTTGTTGGCTGTGAGGTCGACCTCTCTTGTGTATGAGTAGTAGTCCTTTGTTCCTACGTCGGGGCATCCTGTTGTCCGTTTTAAGAGAGAGGTTGTAGAGGCTCAGCATTAAAGATAATTTTCACAGCAACCTGTGAACTACATATATAATTTGCATTTCATTACTTGCTAAGACTCAAAAACTAAATAAAGCATACAAACACAAGGCAACAAAAAATTTTTTTTGAATAATCTGACAACACAGCACATTTTTCTAAATCAGATTTCAGATCTGTTATTAATTTTTTTTCAGTCACGTAAACTTTTAAAGTTATGACTAATGTTAGTTTATAGCATTTTAGCATATAGGGTTTTAAGAATTGCAGCATCAGCTTAAAGAAATGTTGCAGTATCTTTGGTCCAAAGTCCAAATAAACACACAGCACAGCATAATTATACTGCACTGTATCACTTAGCAACCAATATTTCTTCAAAAATGCCGAGTATGATTTCTTTTTGTGAGTTGTCTGGATTGTCATGGCACAACATCCAGCAGTAGTTGGCCATCATACTCTCATTCCAGAAACCTTGGTAGCGATGTTCCATTAACTGAATGTTGTGACATTTCCATCCCTAGGGATGAACCTGTCAGGGTTAAGTCAGGTGCTAAACGAGTTGCCAGAGGCAGGAATCCAGCGGAAGGTAGAGCCTCAGAGGCTGTAGAGGACAGGGCTGCCTATCCTGAAGAGAATGAGCTTGACTCTGACCTAGAACCCATTCTAGAGCCAGAGCCTGTCAGGAGAGCAAGCTCCCTTAGAAAGTTCAATCAGTTCCCAAACTGTAATATCCCCAGGGAACTGAGAGGGAGCCAGAGAGCATACAGACCTGTGCCCCAGCCACGTCAGCTAGGGAGTAGCTTTAACAACTTAAAACAGCTCTCAAAGAGTGTGAGGGAGGGAGCTCAGGAAGACCTGGCAGATAGGGCTCTTCTGGCCAGGCAAGGACAAAGCACCAAGCAGGAGCCCATGGAATGGGAAGGCCCTACACCCCAGGAGACTACAGAGCTGGAAGCCTCAGAAGAAAGCATGGACATAGCATTTGAAATGCCCGAGGACACAGCAGAACAAATGGACATGAGTTTGGCAATTTCCTGCCAGTGATTTAGTTTGTTCTTTTTGGATATTTTTGTTGGGACAATTTGCAAATGAAGTAGCTACCAAGGAACTGTGTTTTGAGAAGGTTCTTTTTTTTTGTTGCACAGCAGTGGGGGGCTGGGCTGGAAGCAATGCTGGAATTGTGCACAGCACTAATTGAACTGCTCTACACTAGCTGGGACTGGGTTTGTAGGAAGCTAGTGTGTGTGTTTTTTTGTTTGTTTGTTTGTTGCATTGCAAGAGAGTGACTGCCAAAATTGGGGAGGGTTCACAGAAGACTTCGGATTGGGAATTTTGTGGGTTGCTTGTTGAAAGCTATTATTGGAGTGAACCCAGCAATTCTGTCCCAGTTCCTTGGAAATGGAGAGTTACTATGGCCTAGAAGGGCAACAGCAGTGAGCTGTGTTTCTATAATTTTTTTTCTTTTCAAACTGCAAGAGCCTGGTGAAGAGCAGGACTAAGTTAGTTAGAGCCCAGGTTTCTAGGAAGAAGAGTAAAAGTGTTTTTCTTTTTCCTTGTTTGGAGCAGTAAGGAGCTGCCCAGGACATGATGAAGAACTTGAGAGTACTTACCTGGCTGGCCCGGAACGTCCTCTCCGACGTCAGAATTGATGTCAGAAAGACTTCTTGTCAGCTGGGGGAGGTAAGATTGCAGCGGCGCGGGCCGGGGGAAAGGAAGGGCAGGAGGACCTGAACCTGGCCAGCTGTGCACCCCCCCAAGCCGTGCACCTGGGGCGGACTACCCCCCTTGGTACGCCACTGTCCCCAGAAATCATGAAAGCAGCTCCATTAGATTTCAAACTAAATTTGCTGAATTATTTAAATAATTTAAAGAATGGAAGATTTCTTGCCAATAATAGTCACTTTATAATAACTCCCAAAAAACTGTAAAGAATCATTAGCATTAGTAACTAATTATAGGCCAGTAGCATCCATTCCATTTTTTATAAAAATCATGGAAGGATTGGTACATATTCAACTGATGGAATATCTCAATCAGTTCTCTCTTTTGCAAGAAACTCAATCTGGCTTTAGACCTTTGTTTAGCACTGAGACAGTAATTGCGGCCATTTTGGATAATTTGCGTCTCCTACTCAGTAGGGGCCTTAATGTCCTGATTATGCAATTTGATATGAGTTCTGCCTTTGATTTAGTGGACCATGGGAAATTGTTACATTGCTTATGTCTCGCACCTATCAAATACGTTTTAACTATGATTTTTCTGGTACTTGGAGTAATCCATCTGGTGTTCCGCAGGTGTCACCATTATCCCCATTGATTTTTAATGAATATATGTCATCATTAGGTGAGCAATTGTCCCAATTGGGGATAAAAGTATTTAGTTACGCAGATGATTTTACAATCAATATTCCATTTGCTACCTCTCTCTCTGGAGTCATCCCTAAAGCAACAGAGGTATTAAATTTGATAGAGCAATGGATGACTGACTTTAGACTGAAACTTAATTCAGAAAAAACAAATTTTTTTGTAGCTTCATCACACCCGTTTGATACTAAAACATCATTGTGTACCAATAATCTTAATTATCCTATTCAATCTACTATGAAGGTTTTAGGCGTAATACTGGATCAGGTTCTAACTATGTTGGTGGACTAACACCCATTGACGATTTTATAGCTACACAAAACTGTAATTTATCATTGTCACTATAATATTCTTTACTTTCATGACATGTCTAACAGTTAATCTGATTGTGGTTTTGATATTTCCTGATAGTTCTGTTTACTGTTCTTTGTATATCTGAAATACTTAATAAACAGATTGAACTGAAAAGAAAGGGTTTTTTAACTCTTTGGAAGCTTCGGTCCATTAGAGCATATTTTAACATTTCATCATTTAGAATTTTGGTACAATCCCTTATACTAAGTCAACTAGATTCTGTAATATCGCCTATTTAGCAATTTATCAGAAGAATATGCAGCGATTACGATTGGTGCAAAACGCAGCAGTCAGGTTGATTTTTGACTTCTTATCGACTTCTGCATTGGCTGTCGATGGAGTCGCATATGAAATTTAAGTTTGGCTGTTTTTGTTTTAAGGTTTTATTTGGGTTAGCTCCTACATATATAACTGACCTTTTTTCTTTTTCAACCAATAGACACAAGAGAAGCTCACACTTGAATTTTGTTTCCCCACCAGTTAGAGAATGTAAACTTAAAAAAAATACCATCAACATCTTTATACGTATCAGGCATCATTATGGGGTAAAGATTTGGAAAAATTGCTTTCGCTTACTAATACTTATGAGGAATTTAGGAGTCATCTAAAAACATATTTGTTCTTAAAGCACTTAGCTGATTTGCAAAATATTATACAATAACTTATCTTAAGGTTTTTAGTTACTAGTTTTTAATTTTTTAAGTTTTTCTCAATTTGTATTTTTAACTATTGTAAACCACATAGAACTGCGGTATATAAACTTTTATTATTATTATTTATTATTATTATTATCCCCTTCTTAATCATTCCTAGCATTCTGTTTTCCCTTTTTGCCACCGCCACACATTGCGTGGACGGCTTCATTGACTTGTCTACCCGTACTCCCAAGTCTCTTTCCTGAGGGGTCTCTCCAAGTACTGCACCAGACATCTTGTATTCGTTAAACCTCATTTGCTATGTTGCGGCCCATTTCTCAAGCGTGTTTATGTCACGTTGCAGGTCTTCGCAATCCTTCTGTGTCTTCACTACTCTGAATAACTTTGAATCGTCTGCAAAATTTAATCACCTCGCTTGTCGTACCAATATCCAGGTCATTTATAAATATGTTGAAAAGCACGGGCCTAAGCAGCAAACCCTGTAGCACTCCACTCGTGACGCTTTTCCAGTCCGACTATTGTCCATTTACCCCCACTCTCTGTTTCCTATCCGCCAACCAGTTTTTAATCCACGTGAGTATTTCACCCTCGATTCCATGGCTCACAATTTTTCAAAGTAGTCATTCATGTAGTACTTTGTCAAACACCTTCTGAAAATCCAGATATACAATGTCGACTAGGTCACCCTTGTCTATCTGCCTGTTTACTCCCTCGAAGAAGTGCAGTAAGCTGTGCTGGCTGGTCCTCATCAGATTGTGTCCATCAAGGTGATCAATGATGCAGTCCTTTATTAGAGCCTCTACTCTCTTTCCCGGTACTGAGGTCAGATTCACCGGTCTGTAGTTTCCCGGATCTCCTCTCGAACCTTTGAAGATTGGTGTAACATTTGCCACTTTCCAGTCTTCCGGAATCTTTCCTGATTTGATTGACAGATTGAATATTAGCTGGAGCAGTTCAGCTATAACCCCTTTCGGTTCCTTGATTACCCTCGGATGGATGCCATCCGGTCCCGGGGATTTATCGTTTTTAAGCCTATCAATCTGCCTGCATACCTCTTCTAGACTGACTGTCAACCCTGTCAGTTTCCCCTCTTCATTTCCTGCATATAGTCTGTCAGTTTCTGGTATATTGTATATATCCTCTTCGGTAAATGCAGATGCAAAAAATATGTTCAGTTTGTCGGCGATGGCTTTATCCTCTTTTAGTACTCCCTTTATTCCATGGTCATCCAACGGCCCCACCACTTCATTAGTGGGTCGTTTCCCCTTAATATATCAAAAGAACAGCTTGAAGTTTTTTGCCTCCTTGGCTATTTTTTCCTCGTAGTTCCTTTTGGCCCCTCTTACAGCCTCGTGACACCTGCTTTGATGTTACATGTGCTTTTTCCAGTTTTCATCTGTTTTTGACCTTTTCCATTCCTTAAACGAAGTCTTCTTGTCTCTGATCGCTTCCTTTACCACTACAGTGAGCCATGTCGATTCCTTGTTCTTTTTCCTCTTGGATCTATTGTTGATATACGGTATATATAGATTTTGCATCACGGTGACTGTGCCCTTAAAAAGGGACTATGCTTGCTCTAGCATTTTTACAGTGTTTATCCTCTTCTTAATCTTCTCCACCATGATTCTCATCCCTTCGTAATTCCCTTTTCAGAAGTTCAGTGCCATGGCTGTCGTTCTGGATTGATGTTTTGCCCCTGTGTCCAGGTTGAAGTGGATCATATTGTGATCACTGTTTCCCAACATCCCTTCTACTTCTACACCTTGTGCCGGTCCTCGTAGTCCATTTATAATTAAGTCCAGAATTGCATTTCCTCTCATATTTTCCTTGACAAGTTGTTCCAGGAAGCAATCGCCTACAGCATCCAGGTACTTGATCTCCCTACTGCAGCCGGAGGTGCCTAGGTTCCAGTCTATCCCCGGATAATTGAAGTCACCCATGATAACTGCATTGCCTCCCTTGCAGTTGTGTTTAATCTCATCCATCATTTCTCCATCAGTATCTTCGGACTGCCCTGGGGGTCGGTAGTAGATGCCGATCTTCGTTTCCATTCTATTTGTTCCCGGTATTTTATCCCATAGAGACTCTAGCTTATTTTTCATTTCCGGTATGTTCTCTCCAGTAGACTCGATTCCTTCTTTGATATATAGGGCAATACCCCTCCTTTCTGTCCTACTCTGTATTTGCGGTATAGGTTGTATCCCGGTAGCATAATGTCCCACATGTTTTCCTCGTTCCACCATGTTTCTGTGATACCGATGATGCCAAGGTTATCTTTTTTAGCCCTGGCTTCCAATTCCCCCATCTTATTCCTTAGGCTCCTTGCATTTGTGTACATACACTTGAGTTTGCGACTTGTTACTTTCTTGCATTTCCTTCCCTCGTGTCCCTTTCAATCCATCAGAATTTCTATCTTGCCTATGATATGGTTTAGTGGAAGGTGACAGAGGGGTAGTGATCAATTGAGATTACTCTGAGGAAAAGGATGTTAAAAATGGTGTGCCTCAAGGTTATGTTCTTATACCTACTCTTTTTAATATTTTTATAAGCGATATTGCTGCAGGGCTGTCAGGTAGGATTTGCCTCTTTGCAGATGATACCAAAATCTGCAATAGACTAGACTCCCAGGATGGTGTGAATAACATGAAAAAAGTCCTGGCAAAGCTTGAAGAATGGTCTGAAATTTGGCAGTTAAAATTTAATGCTATGAAATGTAAGGTCATGCATTTGGGCTGCAAGAACCAGAGTGAACGGTATAGTTTAGGGGGTGAAGAACTTATGTGCACGACAGAAGAGCGGGACTTGGGTGTGATTATACGTGATCTTAAAGTGGCCAAACAGGTTGAAAAGGTGATGGCAAAAACTAGAAGGATGCTAGGGTGCATAGAAAGAGATATGGCCAGTAGGAAAAAGGAGGTATTAATGCTTCTGTATAAGACTTTGGTGAGACCTCATTTAGAATATTGTGTACAATTCTGGAGGCTGCACCATCAAAAAGATATAAAAAGGTTCTGGCAGAAGGGAGTTGGGATCGCTCCTGCCAATGATCTTCAGGGGATGCAAGGGGGTGGGCATCCCTCCTGCTGTTGATCTATGGGTGACGACGGCAGGAGGATTTGGGCACTTCTCCTGCCATGTACATTCAGGGGGGGACTTCGGTGGTTTCAACAGGAGGGACTGAGCATCCCTCCTGCCGGCTGACTTTGCAGAGGAACAGATTCCTTGCTGCAGCTGCTAAACTGATTGCAGCAGGGAGATTCCCTTGCCACGATTAGTTCAGCGGATGTGTCTATTTAAAGTGTAGGCCAGCATTTTGCTAGCCTAGATTTCAGGTGCCTATCACAGCCCTAGGGAAACATCTAGAGCCACTTAAGCTCACCTAAGGCCACTTCCGGGTGAAACCACGCCCAGGCTTAGCCTTGGGCAAGCTTAGGCAGCCCTACACATCTCCTTAGGCTCACGAAAACATCTACAATGTAGATGCCTGCTTCGGGGTTTTTTGTTTTTTTTTAACGTGCATCACAATTGGCTGGTTAGACAGCAGTAGGACACCTACCTCCACCTGCAATTGAGACACCTTCATCATAAGATAAAACAGGGGAAACAAAACCACAAAAGCACAAAACCAAAATGGAATTGTCCCAATCAGAATGGTGCACACTAAACAAAAGTGTCCTTCAACTCATCTGATAAATCCAAATGCCTTTATTCATCCAAAGCCTCATAAAATTCATCCAATGACTCAATGACCCGACATGTACATGTTTCGGCCTAACTGGCCTGCCTCAGGAGTCTTGTGAGTCTTCACTGGGTTTATTTGAAAAACCATACAGAATACAGAGACACGCACCCTCTAAATGCAGCTGCTAAACTTTCTTCAGGTCGGTTACTTCATTGAAAGCACCCAGTCACTTCTAGCAGTCTAAGCTACAAATTTCTCATAAGCCCACATATCCGCTAACTAGCTCACGTGGCCTTGTCGAATGCTTTCTGAAAATCCAAGTATATAATATCCACCGGTTCTCCATTATCAATTTGTCTGTTCACTGTCTCAAAAAATTGAAGTAGGTTCATCAAACATGACTTCCCTTTCCTTTCACATATTTTCAAACAGAAATCCTGGAAAATACATGTGAGATGGAGGTCCTTTTTGGATGATATGAGCTGGACGTCTCTATTATGACTTGAATGTCCTTTTGAAAATGCCCTTCCACATGTCTACAATTGTATTAATATCTTATTCATATTTGTGTGTTGATTTTTATGAACAAAGCGTAATTATTAACTACTTTTCAGATGTTTCCTGTGTTACTCAACTGACGCAGAAACAGTTTCATCGATGAATAGGATCAACCTTTCAAAATTATTGGGAGTACCAAATCCAATGGAAATGACCTCTCCCTAGACAGAGAGGTTGAGGGACCTCAAGAACTCACAGTACTGGCTCCTATATTTCAATTAAAATCACAGGTACTGGTGATAGATGCCTCTTTTTTGTATCTTCCTAGCATGCATTCTTAGAACCCCGGAGGCATATTTAAAACCCTAGTATGCATATTTAGAAAGCTAGAGGCTTTTTGCTGAATAAATAACAGCTCTCTGAAGACTTGTCCTCTGGAATTTGTATCCCCAGGAATTTGTGTCAGATAGGTCTGGAGGGGTTATAGAAGAGGAAGTCTTTGGTTGGTTTTCTTGAAGGGGGGCTTCAGGGGAGGAGTCTGGAATTGTAGTGAGGCTTTGGGAGGAGAATCTGGAATTAAGGATTTTAACACTGATGTTGTTATCCATCTGGGAACAAATGACCTGGCCAACAACTCCACACTTGCAGCACAGAAAGCTTTTCGGGAGCTTGGTGAGGGCGTGAAACCTTTTGTAAAGACTTTAGCTTTTTCTGAAATATTGCCTGCATATGGAAAAGGAGAGCAAAGAATGAAAAACACAGAGGACTTTAATAGATGGCTCAGAGCCTGGTGTCATCAAGAAGGCTTCAGGTACATAGGAGGATGGGGAAATACATGGAAGGACAAGAAGCTATATTGCACTGATGGACTACATATTACTACAGCAGGAAAAAGAAACCTTGCAGAGAAATTTAGACAATATTTTTCCAGGCATTTAAACTAGAAGGTGGGGGTGGTGTATGTACGAAGGACAATTATAGAGACCACCCCCGGCAAAAGAAAAGATGTGATAGTAGTAAAGGCTGCAACATAAGCAATATCAGCAACTCATTTCTTAGTATTGCAACGGAAAGTGAAACGACACAAAAATCCATACGAAGAAGGAGATTATCGCTGAAAAATAGCTGGAAAGCGATGACCACAAATGCTCGCAGTCTAAGCAACAAAGTTCATGATCTGCAAGCCCTGATATTAGAGGCAGATCTAGATATTGTTGCTATCACAGAGACATGGTTCAGTGAATCACATGGATGGGATGCAAACATACCGGGATATAATCTTTTTAGGAAGGACAGAGATGGTCATAAAGGTGGAGGAGTAGCTCTCTATGTAAAGATCAATATCCAAGCGACCGAAATGCAAGGGACCTGGGGAGAGGAAGAAGCGATATGGATTGCTCTGAAAAGAGAAGATGGAACTTCTATCTACGTGGGTGTAGTCTACAGACCTCCGACTCAATCGCAGCAAATTGATAAGGATCTGATTGTGGATATCCAAAAGTTTGGAAGGAAAGAGGAGGTTCTGCTGTTGGGAGATTTCAACCTGCCGGATGCGGACTGGAATGTTCCGTCTGCGGAATCGGAAAGAAGTAGGGAGATTGTGGATGCCTTTCAAGAGGCTCTGCTCAGACAAATGGTGACGGAACCCACAAGGGAAAAAGCGATATTGGATCTGGTCCTCACAAATGGAGAGAGTATCTCTAATGTTTGAGTGGGTGCTCACCTGGGTAGTAGCGATCATCAAACGGTTTGGTTTGATATAACGGCTAAAGTGGAGAGCGGCCGCACGATACTTAAAGTCCTAGATTTCAAACGTACGGACTTTAGTGCAATGGGAAAGTACCTGAAGAAAGAGCTGTTAGGATGGGAGGACATAAGAGAAGTGGAAAGACAGTGGTCTAAGCTGAAAGGAGCGATAAAAATGGCTACGGACCTTTATGTGAAGAAAATCAATAAAAACAAAAGAAAAAGGAAGCCGATATGGTTCTCCAACCTAGTGGCTGAGAAAATAAAGGCGAAAGAGTTGGCGTTCATGAAATATAAAAAAAACCCAAGAAGAGGAGAGCAGAAAGGACTACAGGGTGAAACTGAAAGAAGCCAAGAGAGAGATACGTTTGGCGAAGGCACAGGCGGAAGAACAAATGGCTAAAAATGTAAAAAAGGGAGATAAAAATTTTTTCAGATATATTAGTGAAAGGAGGAAGATAAAAAATGGAATTGCTAGGCTAAAAGATGCTGGGAACAAATATGTGGAGAGTGATGAGGAGAAAGCAAATGTGCTAAACAAATACTTCTGTTCTGTGTTCACAGAAGAAAATCCTGGAGAAGGACCGAGATTGTCCGGCAAAGTTACACGAGAAAATGGAGTAGATTCTGCGCCGTTCACGGAGGAGGGTGTTTATGAGCAACTTGAAAAACTGAAGGTGGACAAAGCGATGGGACCAGACGGGATCCATCCCAGGATACTAAGGGAACTCAGAGAGGTTCTGGCGAGTCCTATTAAAGACTTGTTCAACAAATCTCTGGAGACGGGAGTGATTCCTGGGGATTGGAGGAGAGCGGATGTGGTCCCTATTCATAAAAGTGGTCACAGGGATGAAGCAGGAAACTACAGGCCGGTGAGCCTCACTTCAGTTGTTGGAAAAATAATGGAAGTGTTGCTGAAAGAAAGGATAGTGTATTTCCTTGAATCTAATGGGTTACAGGATCCGAGGCAACATGGCTTTACAAAAGGTAAATCATGCCAAACGAACCTGATTGAATTTTTTGATTGGGTGACCAGAGAGCTGGATCGAGGACATATGCTAGATGTAATTTATTTGGATTTCAGCAAAGCCTTTGATACAGTTCCTCATAGGAGGCTGTTGAACAAACTTGAAGGGCTGAAGTTAGGACCCAAAGTGGTGAACTGGGTCAGAAACTGGCTGTCGGACAGACGCCAGAGGGTGGTGGTTAATGGAAGTCGCTCGAAGGAAGGAAAGGTGACTAGTGGAGTCCCTCAGGGTTCGGTGCTGGGGCCAATCCTGTTCAATATGTATGTAAGTGACATTGCTGAAGGGTTAGAAGGAAAAGTGTGCCTTTTTGCAGATGATACCAAGATTTGTAACAAAGTAGACACCGAAGAGGGAGTGGAAAATATGAAAAAGGATCTGCAAAAGTTAGAGGAATGGTCTAATGCCTGGCAACTAAAATTCAATGCAAAGAAATGCAGAGTAATGCATTTGGGGAATAATAATAGGAAGGAACCGTATATGCTGGGAGGAGAGAAGCTGATATGCACGGACGGGGAGAGGGACCTTGGGGTGATAGTGTCCGAAGATCTAAAGGCGAAAAAACAGTGTGACAAGGCAGTGGCTGCTGCCAGAAGGATTCTGGGCTGTATAAAGAGAGGCGTAGTCAGTAGAAGAAAGAAGGTGTTGATGCCCCTGTACAGGTCATTGGTGAGGCCCCACTTGGAGTATTGTGTTCAGTTTTGGAGACCGTATCTGGCGAAAGACGTAAGAAGACTTGAGGCGGTCCAGAGGAGGGCGACGAAAATGATAGGAGGCTTGCACCAGAAGACATATGAGGAGAGACTGGAAGCCCTGAATATGTATACCCTAGAGGAAAGGAGAGACAGGGGAGATATGATTCAGACGTTCAAATACTTAAAGGGTATTAACGTAGAACAAAATCTTTTCCAGAGAAAGGAAAATGGTAAAACCAGAGGACATAATTTGAGGTTGAGGGGTGGTAGATTCAGGGGCAATGTTAGGAAATTCTACTTTACGGAGAGGGTGGTGGATGCCTGGAATGCGCTCCCGAGAGAGGTGGTGGAGAGTAAAACTGTGACTGAGTTCAAAGAAGCGTGGGATGAACACAGAAGATTTAGAATCAGAAAATAATATTAAAGATTGAACTAGGCCAGTTACTGGGCAGACTTGTACGGTCTGTGTCTGTGTATGGCCGTTTGGAGGAGGATGGGCAGGGGAGGGCTTAAATGGCTGGGAGGGTGTAGATGGGCTGGAGTAAGTCTTAACAGAGATTTCGGCAGTTGGAACCCAAGCACAGTACCGGGTAAAGCTTTGGATTCTCGCCCAGAAATAGCTAAGAAGAAAAAAAAAAAAAAAAAAAAAAATTTTAAATTGAATCAGGTTGGGCAGACTGGATGGACCATTCGGGTCTTTATCTGCCGTCATCTACTATGTTACTATGTTACTATGTTACTATGTTACCTGGTAGAATATGAACGAAGCAGCTCTGTATATCACATGCCAGCACTTTAAAGAAGCACCTAGGATCATCAGAGAGTAATCACAAGTAGTGTTATTCTTGTCCTATGGGAGTAGTCTTAACCATGATAAATTAAGGTGCACCAACTTTTAATTCACCTTAATAGCTATCCCTTGAATTTATGTTGGTTTTAATTGTAGAGATTAAGCACCCTCAATACATGCAAAACTGCTGAGACGTTCATTTGTATTTTTGCCCTTGGTCTCAGTAAATTATTAATATATCATTTATCTCATCATTAATGCAATTTTTCTTGGCTTTGTGCTAATATGGTGGTTGCTTTTCTTCATTTAAAAATATATATCTTTCTATAAGAAAAGAGCAAAAGACTAATTTCACATTGACACTTACTTGAGTCGAAAGGCCTGCCATCCACGTTTGTACAAATGGCATCCACTTCAGCTCTTCAGAATCAATATATACCATTCCACATCGGCTAACTGTAGCAGGTGATGCAACTTTTAAATCTTGGACCTGAATTTAAAAAAAAAAGTTTCATTCATTACATTACATTACATTACATAAGTGATTTCTATTCCGCCTGTACCTTGCGGTTCTAAGCAGATTACGGATTACATTAGAAGATAGCTGGACATTTCCAGGAGATTACATTACATTGAACAAAGCTGGTTTTAGGTTACATATTGAGGTTTCGGACATTTTGAGACATTGAGGAGACCTATCTAGTAGGTTACAATACTTTAAAAGAAGCTGGAATCCGGTTATATATTGAGGATTCAGTATAGAGACATTGAATAGATGTTACCAGAAGAGTGGTAAGTTCGCGAGGAATATACAGATGGGATAGGAAAAGGGGGAGGATTAGGTTGATGGGATGAGTTTTTTGAATAGTAGTGTTTTGATTTCTTTTCAGAACGCTTTAAAGTCAGTTGTTGTGATCAGCAGCTTGGAGATGGAGGGGTCAAGTTTCGCTGCCTACGTTGCTAGATTGATGGGATGTGTTTTTTGAATAGTAGTGTTTTGATTTCTTTTCAGAACACTTTAAAGTCAGTTGTGGTCAGCAGCTTGGAGATGGAGGGGTCAAGTTTTGCTGCCTGCGTCGCTAGGAGGTTGTCATATAGTTTCTTGCGTCGAATACCTTTGAGTGGTGGGTAGGTGAATGGGAGTTGGGTTCTCCTTATTCTGGGTGAATTATTTAGGTAGATTGTTTAGGCGATTGTTTAGGTAGATGGGTGCAGTTCCGTTCGTTACTTTAAATAGTAGACAGTATAATTTGAATTGGGTTCTTGCTCGTATCGGTAGCCAGTGTGAGTCTAGATAGGCATTGGTGATGTGGTCAAATTTTCCAAGTGAATAGATAAGTCTGAGAGCTGTGTTCTGAACGGTCTGTAGTTATTTAATCATGTTGGTGGGGCATGGTAGATAGAGGATGTTGCAGTAGTCTACCAGTCCTAGCACAAGGGATTGGACTATGATCCTGTATTGTTCTTTGTCAAAGAATTTTCTTATTTTTCGTAGATTGCGCATAGTGAAGAATGCTTTTTGGGTAGTTTTGTTGATTTGTGTCTGCATTATGCAGCATCTGTCTATCAGTACTCCCAGAATTTTGAGCGTGGTCTGTATTGGGTATTTGGTTGCATTTACTTCCAGTTCAGTTAAGGATGGTTTTTTGTCCTTTTCTAGCAGTAAGAATTTGGTTTTATCCGAGTTCAGCTTCAGTTTGTGATTTGTCATCCATTTTTCCACTGCTTCCAGTGTTGTTTCCAGGCGTCCTGATGAGGTGGAGTCTTGGATGTCGAAGGGGAGGAGAATGGTTATGTCGTCAGCGTAGCTGAATGATACTATGTTTAGGGTATCTAGAGTTGCGCCCAGGGAGGATATGAAGAGGTTAAATAGAATGGGCGATAGTGGTGACCCTTGCGGCACTCCGCAAGGGTTTGACCATGGGTCTGATTTGAGATCTTTTGACTTTACTCTATATGTTCTTGTTTTAAGGAATCCATGGAACCAGTTGTATATCCTGCCTGAGATCCCTATGGCGTCTAGTATCTGGAGTAGTATGGAGTAGTCTACTAGGTTGAATGCAGCTGAAAGATCTAGTTGGATGATTAGCATCCTGTTTCCTTTACTGAGGTGCTGTCGGGCAAGTAGAGTCTCTGTGCTGTGGTTTGTTCTGAATCCAGATTGTGATGGATGTAGTATGTTGTGATCTTCCAGTTAATTGGTGAGATATTGTGCAACAAGACCTTCTATTAGTTTAACGTATAAAGGGATCAAGGCGCTGGGTCTATAGTTGGCAGGATTGTCAATTGGGCTTTTAAGGTCTTTCAGTAGGGGGGTGATTATAATCTCGCCTAGTTCTGATGGGAACTGACCTTCCCTGAGTGTGGTTTGTATCCACTGCATGAGGCTGGCTTTGAATTTAGAGGAAGCGTTTGTTAGCAGATACAATGGGCAGTTATTCAAATCACATGAAGTTCGGCTGTATTTTTTATAGAGTCGGTCCAGGTCGGCCCACTGTACTTTTGCGAAGTTAATCCAGGTTCTGTCTGCTGTTATGGCTTCATTCATTATGGATTTTATTAGTATCTCGTCGAGGTAGGTTAGTGAGTTATTGAAGGTGGTTCCGATTGTGGTGATTTTGTGTTTGAAGTGGTCTGCTACTTGGGGAGCTGTTGGTGATTGGTTTCCTTGAGTGGCTAGGAAAGGTTTGGTATCAGTGATGTTTCTTACAAGGTTGAAAAGTATTTTTGTGTCTGGTGTTTCAGTACTAATTAGTTTGGAGTAGTAGGCTTTTCGTTTTTCCTTAAGTTTGATTTTATATTGTTTGATTTGGTTTCTCCATGCTGTTTTGGTTTGGTCTTGTTTCTGTTTTTTCCAGGCTCTTTCGAGATGTCTACAGTGCCTTTTTAGAAGAAGGAGTTCAGAGACGAACCATTTGTCTGAGGGTCTACAGATTTTGTTTTTAGTTTTTATTGGGGCTAGCTCATTCAAGGTAGATTCGCTAAGGGTACGCCAAAGATTTACGAATTCTTTAGGGTTATTGGAGTCGATTGTGGGATCTACTATGTCCCAGAATGTAGTAGGTTTGATTTTCTGTCGAGTCTTGAAGAGTGTTTTGTGGGGTGTGGGTTTGTTGTTATTTTGAGCCCAGTTGATAGTGAAGGTATATTTATAAATAAAATGTTTATTGTGATCTTTATAATCTTTATATGAAAAATCCCATATGTTACAGCCAGCTAATAAACAAGTTGTATTTAGGAATGTATGAAGTTTCAAGTTTATTTACATTTTAATATACCGAACATCAACATGTATCTGGCCAGTTTACATAGCTAAAAATATTAAAATAAATTTTAGAAGGGGGGTAGGGAAAGGAAAACTGAACATTAAATAGACAAAATACAATTACGAACACGAGTTTGAGGGTGAAGAGGGAGGGAGAGTTTATAATTACATTGTTAAAATAATTAAAACTAAGGGAAGAGGAGGGGCAGAAAAAAAAAAATCCATCAGGGAGGGGGATCACTTCTTAAAAGCGGTTCATTTTATATACTACTATGCTGTTAGAAAAGTAAATTGTTAAACGCTATGGTATGTGTCTTGGAATAAGAAAGTTTTTAGTTTAGTCTTTAATTTATCAAGTGAATTTTCATGGCGGAGTTGAGGTGGCATGGCATTCCATAGAGTTGGAGCGGTAACAGAAAAATTAGTATTTCTAGTGTAATAAAATTCTTTGATAGGAGGAATGGTCAATAAGTTCTGGTCAGCTGATCTAAGGGTCCGTGAGGAACAATAGGGAATGATAAGTTTATCAAGGAAAGATGGTAAGCGCATAAGTTTGATTTTGAAGGCCAGTAGTAAAATTTTATATGTGATACGATATGGTATCGGTAGGCAATGCACTTCTACCTTATAGATGAGTTTAATTGCCGTGTTTTGAATAAGCTGCAGACGACGTAATTCTTTTTGGGTGATCCCATTATATAGGGAATTGCAGTAATCTAGATGAGAAATTACCAGTGAGTGAATAAGGGTTGTGATAGCAGCAGTTTCAAGGATGGAAGTTAAGGAGCAGATAAGACGAAATTTGTAGAAACAACTTTTTATAATGGAGCTTATCTGATCATGAAAGGTTAAATCTTTGTCTAAGATGACTCCAAGCAATTTTATTTTTTTATTCCATTTTTACTGGGCACGATTTGATGGAGATTTGTCCATTTATGGTTTTGTTGTTTCTGATCGGGAAAAGTATACCTCAGGATTTATTTATATTTAGAGAAAGTTTGTTTAAATGGAGCCAATTGCTGATTTTGTCCAGTTTAGAGTTTATTTCTTGTATGTCATGAATATTGGTGGGATCAATGGGATGAAGAAGTTGAATATTGTCTAAATAAGCAAAGATTGTGAATCCGATAGACTGAGCTAGAGTGAGAAGAGGGGCTCAGTATTCTCCCTAGGGTCTTTTAGCCGGGCACTCCGCCCGGCTAATTTAGATGACCACCTGGTGAATTCTGCTGCTACCACCGATGCTCCTTCCCGGGCTGACTCGCCGCAGAAAATTGTGTTTGACTCCTGCCTATTTTTTTTTTTTTTTTTTTTTGCCTGCATGTGAATTGAACCCACGCTCCGGGGCTCTAACACGTGCATGTTGGCATCCCTTCTCTTCCCTCCAAAACCGGAAGTTATGTCCCGTGGGGGGAGAGAAGAGAAGGGAAGCCGGCACGCATACATTAGAACCCCGGAGAGAAGCTTACAACTTGCTGCTTTTACTTGTTTTGGGTCTTCCTCGCTACCGGTTCCTACCTACTTTCTTTTTCCGTGAAGGCAGGACCCGGCAACGAGGAAGGCCCGAAGCAAGCAAGAGCAGAAAGTTGTAAGCTTCCCTCCATCTCACCCATACAATGGTCAGACTTCAACAATCTATATAATAAATATAGCCACGCAGCCTGTGACCTCAACCATTGCCCCCCATACCTACTGAAAACCTCAAGTACATTATTCCATTCCCTGCTTCTACAATGGATACATTCTTTACTATTATAGGGTCATTTCCCACAAGAACTCAGCGAAATCATCATAACTCCGATGTTAAAAGACCCCAAAGGAACAACGGACCAACCATCCAACTACAGACCAGTGGATGGGCATAATCAATAGGTCGTATAAAAGCTCTAAGCGTCGGCGGCGTAAGACGTCCAGGGAAATGTGTCGATAATGGAAAGATGTCCAAGTCAATCGATTATTGGCACGAAAGACGTCCAACATAAACATGTCCACATGCGCTATACCGAAGCGTCCAACTTTACTTACCAAAATGACGACCGTCCAAACAAGACGTACATCTATATTCGCCGTGATCCGCTGCACGACTTGCTAGTCGTATAGCGCTCCTTATCCATTAGTTGTCCTGGCACATGTCCTACTGATGCCAATAACGTCCTGCATGCCCATATATAAACCTCCACATGGACGTGCGACCCTTGTGGGTGTAGTAGGCATTGTGTGCGGAGTTAGGAGAGTGGTAGGAGTTGGGTGGAGGATAGTTTAGTTTATATTGATTACTGAGTGGGATTGAGTGATTGGAAAGTATTTCTGTGAGTGTGTGTGTGAGAGCAAGTGAGAGAGAGTGTAAGGGTGACAGACAAGAGAGACAGTGTGAGTGATTGTGGGAGTGAGAAATCGTGTAGTGAGGAAGGGCGTGCTATAAAGAGTGTGTGGCCACCAGGGTGAGTGTGGGAGAGGGTGTGTGAGAGCTTGTATGAGTACGTGCGGGTGTGATGGTGGAGCGAAGGGAGCCAAACTACTCCCTAGGGGAGACCGAGTCCCTGGTGGAGCTCTGCCTCCAGTATGAGGCATGGGTGTTTGGCCACAATGGCAGAAGACCACCCCACAATGTCGTTATGAGGGCCTGGTCCAGAATACGTGACACCCTTCATAGGTGAGAACCCCCCAGTACCTATCACTATGTAGCCAGTGTGTCCTAGTCTCTAAACCTGCCATCTATTGTTCCCACCCCAATCTTTCAAGGAACTGCTTGCTTATTCTGTGTTACATTTAAAAAAAAAAAATATATATATATATATATATATACTAGTTTCTTAGCCCGTTACATTAAGGGTGCTAGAATAGATGTGTAGATTTAGGCATTTCTTTCTTTCTTTCTGTCTCTCTCCCTGCCCCCTTTCTTTCTTTCTGTCTTTCTGTCTCTTTCCCTTCCCCCTGTCTGTGTTTCTTTCTTTCTGTCTCTCTCCCCCTGTCTGTCTTTCTTTCTGTTGCTGCACTGACCGTGTGGAGTGTCCTAAGGAGTAGCACTACGTGAAAAGGGAAGAAAAAAATATTTTGCAAGAACTTCATACAGGGCCGCCATCAGAAATTTCTGGGCCCCTTACTGAGCAATCCTATTGGGCCCCCCACGCACCCCTTCCCCCCCACAACCCCCCTTCTTCCATGGGCCGAATACACACATACTTTTCTCTGTCGCCGCACTCTTTGACCAAAAGATTTGTAAGCCTGCAACCACGTCAAGGTAGACTCTTTCAGCAGGGTCCTAACCTAACCTAAACTAAACTATACCTATCAGTTCTAAACTAACATATGTCTAATACTGAACTAATAACAAACTAACAAACATCTGCATAATAAATAACTAATAAATAATAGTGCTAGTAGCTATAATTCACTTTTGAATGTAAAATCTCAGTTAAGGATTTCTTTTGATCTTTGTAGGCCAGAAGTAGATCACAATTGCATAATATTTTTTGTAACAAGTATTAAATGTGTTTTTATAAATACTGTAAGCTTAATAAATATATCAGAAAAAACTACACATCTGAGCGAATATCTAAACATACACATCTGAGCACATATCTGAACATACACATCTGACTGTATATGTGAGCGCATATCTAAACATACACATCTAAGCGCATATCTGAACATACACATCTGTATGATCCCATCCTCCTCAGCTTGCCTATAGCTGCATCATGCATGTTAAAAATGTACGATATGTTGATATGTGCATCTTACTTCCTTCCCATCCATCCTCCTCAGGCTGTCCTTACACATCCACAGCTGCATGTTATTATGATGTATATGTTATGATGATAAATAAGTGCATATGAGCACATCATTAACATGCAGCTATGGATGAATATATAATGATGTTATGAGTGTGCACCTCTTCCTTCCCATCCTCCTCAACATGTCACATACAGCAAGTTATATTACACAGACTTTGTGTAATGTAACATGCTGTATGTGACATGCTAAGGATTCCGCGAGGAATCCCTCCATCCCCACCCGTCCCCGCGAGGAATCCCCTCCGTCCCCGCCCGTCCCTATAAACTACAGAAATAGTTATTTCACTTAATTATGCTACTGAATTAAAGGCTCTGGTAGAAACCCATTTAAAAATAAGCAAAAAGACTTTATTAATTTGGAAATATTAATTGGGAAGAATACATACTTTGTAAACGGGTTTCTACCAGAGCTTCTAATGTTTATAAGTTTTTATCAACACAACTAATATACTACTTTATCCTGAAGAAAAAAACAAAATTTTTTTCCTACCTTTGTTGCCTGGTTTCTGCTTTCCTCATGTTCTCATTTAATTCCTTCCATTCACTGTCTCTCTTCTTTCTGCGTCTTCCATTTGCTCTGTTACTGTGCCTCTCCCTTTCTCCCCCCTCCCAAATTGGTCTGACACCCATCTTCTTTGTGTCCTTCTCCCCCCTGTCTTCCCCATGTCCTTTCAGCATCCTTCTCCTCCTCTGTCTTCCCCATGTGCTTTCAGCGTCCTTCTCCACCCCTTTGTCTTCCCCATATCCTTTCAGGGTCCTTCTCCCCCCTCTGTCTTCCCCATGTGCTTTCAGCGTCCTTCTCCACCCCCCCTCCCGTCTTCCCCATGTCCTTTCAGCGTCCTTCTCCACCCCTTTGTCTTCCCCAGTGCTTTCAGCGGCCTTCTCCCCCCTCAGTTTTACCCATTTCCCTTAAGCGTCTTTTCTTCTCCACTCCACCTTTCCTTCCTTTCTTCCTCCCTGCCCCTTACTTTTGTGGCGCTTCCCCACCCGACCGACAACAGAACAGGCCCGGTCGGACAAACCTCCCTGCCCTGTAGCAGCGAATCTAAATTACCTTCTTACAGCAGCTGGAGTATTGAAGCTGCTGTAAGAAGATAATTTAGATTCGCTGCTACAGGGCACGGAGGTTTGTCGGCCGGGCCTGTTGTCGGTCGGTCGGGGGAAGCGCAACAAGGCTAAGGGGACCTGACCAGCTGTGCACACTCCCCCCCAAGGCTGCGCCCGGGGCGGACCGCCCCCCCCCCCCCCCCTTCGGTACACGACTGCCTTTTCCCTACCTGCCCTGACGCAAGCAGCCGACCGGAAGTCTTCCCGATGTTAGCGCTGACGTTGGAGGAAGGGAGGGCTTTGCTTAAGCCCTCCCTCCGACATCAGCGCTGACATCGGGAAGACTTCCGTTTGGCTGTATGCTGCGGCAGGGCAGGTAAGGAGAAGGAGAGGAGACTATGCTTGCGACTCTGGGGGAGCCCGGGCCCCTGAATGCAGGACTGGTAGTACTGCCCTGATGGCGGCCCTGACTTCATAATACCAAAAATAGGAGAGGCACAGACAGTGGCGTACCTAGGGGGGGGGCGGGGGGGGCGGGCCGCCCCGGGTACCAGCCCTAAGGGGGTGTTCCCGGCCTTGCCGTTCAGTCCCCCGCCACCCCCGAAGGACCGCTCGCCCCCCTGGCCTCCCCGCACCACCTATGAACAGCCGCAGCAGGATCGCGAAGTCAGCGTCAGCATCCCTGCGCTGCTTCCTGCGCCACGATCCCGCCCCTCCTCTGACGTCAGACGTCGGAGGCTGGGGCTGGCGGGCTCGGAATGGCGCGCGGAGTTACGGTGCAACCCGGCTCCCACTGTCCTCGAGCTCTCCTCTGCCCGCGTTTTGCCGCTGCCGTTCCGTTCCCCGTCCCTTCTCCCCTCCCCCGCCCCACTCCGACTCTCAGCCATGGTCATGGCGGATGGTCAGAGGCACTTGCAACGGGGGCCCGTGCGGGTGGGCTTCTACGACATCGAGCGCACCCTGGGAAAGGGCAACTTCGCCGTAGTGAAACTGGCCAGGCATCGCATCACCAAGACCGAGGCAAGTAGAAGCGGCGAGCCCCGGCGGTAGGGGGCGGAGGGCGGAAGCAGGTCGCCCCTGCAAAATGCGTTTGGGGGTCAGGAAGTTGGGGCGGGCGGGCGGGCAAGCAGGCTTTCAAGGGGGAGGGGGTGACAGGCAGGCCTTCAAGGGGGGACAGGCCTTCGGGGGGGGGGTGCAGGCCTTTGGGGGGGTGCAGACCTTCAAGGGGGTGCAGGCCTTCAAGGGGGGAAAGGCAGGCAGGCCTTCAAGGGGGGGATAGGCCTACAAGGGGGGGGGACAGGCCTACAAGGGGGGGGGTCAGGCCTTCAAGGGGGGGTGCAGGCCTTCAAGGGGGGGACAGGCCTACAAGGGGAAGGGACAGGCGTTATGTTATGTTTGGAATAATGGTTACATATATGAGGTTCAATAAAAGAAAATTTTCACTGCCTGTTTCTATTCTGACCATTTATTCCATTTCATGGTTATTGCAAAAAAAAAAAACAAAAATTTTTTTTACATGGGGGGGGGGGGTGTCAAAAAATGATGGGCCCCGGGTGCCACATATCCCTAGGTACGCCACTGGGCACAGAAACTATTGTCTTGAAACAGGTGTTCTTTTCAGACCTGGCATATGAGGGTTCTATCATTGCACTGAGTTTTCTATAAGGTAACAGTTCAAAAACGAAATATAATAAGAATGTTAGGCAAACATTGGGCAACAGCCAGTTATTATATTTCGCTGTTGCCTAATTTTGAGCCTTATACAAAACTCAGGGCAATGATAGAAACCTGTTTCGGAGCACTGCCTGCTAATTCATGATGTGTGTGAGACTTTTTCAAGACAATATTTTCTCTGCGTGTCCTAAGGAGTGACAGCTTTCCAGGTGCTGGGTCCATGAGAAGCACCTTATGCCTGGCCTTGTGTAGACCCCAATTAAACACCATAAGTTTTCTGTGGGATATGATAATTTAATATACTGTCTTCCACCATAGTTTCAAGGTAATTTACAATAAAACAACTGTTACAAATATATAAGAACAAAAAAAAAAAATCAGACCCCCGCTCATCTTTTTTTATTCTCCTCCCTTACGTTTATTGTGGTCTGCTGGAAGAACTTGTATTTCATTCATGTATTTTCCTTTTGATCTGATGCCTTCGGTCTTATTTTTTTCTTGGAAAAGCAAGCCCTGTGTTTAACTTGTCATTATTGCTAATATAATAAAAATTAAAAAAAAACAATCGGATCCCCGAGTCCTTCGTAGCCTGAGCCAGAGCCAGTTGCTCGGGGCGCCCGGAATTCCCACACAAAACGAAGAGTAAGAGACTTGCAGAGGTGGTGGGGACGCTGACCGCCCGCGATCCCTCTCCTCTGAGACCCCCCCCCCCCCCCCGCTGCCGCAGCATTCTGGAGGAGCGGAGCAGGCTTGTGGAGGCAATTGATGGCTGGCTGTGGTCCCGGCTTGTGGAGGCGATCGGCGGCTGGCTGAGATCCCAGCTGGAGTCCTGGTGACCTAGTAAGCGTGCATGCGCACTCTCGCTGGCACATCCCGAAAGATCAGATCTCAGGGAACATGTGGCGAGAGTGCGCATGCGCGCTTAGCATATAAAGGAAACATAGATAGATAAAGAAGGATAACAATATCTTGGCAGGCAGATGTTTCATATCTGGATATGTCTCTACCTCATCAGAATATACATGAAAGATGTGATGTGCTCAGTGCCCTCATAACCCTGCATATGTGTGAAAAGGGGGATGCAAAGGACTGTCACCTGACCCTATTCTCCACCATCTCTTTCTTGCAGGCGTTATGGTATGTACCGGGACCTCGAGTCCCTGAGGCGCAGGTGGCGCAGGGTCCACCAGGAGAATCCAGCCCTCATTCAGCGCACCAGACACCGCCTCAGAGCTGGACGTAAGTGGCAGCCCCCCCCCCCATAACACAGTCAGTAGCACAGGTATGGCAGCTTCCATGTAAGCCATACCAGAAACACTGAAACGTGTAGGTGACTATCAGATGCTAAAAAGCTATAATGGAGAAACAGGAGGTAATTGTCACATCAATGAATATCTCTGCAGTTGATATCGGCGCTGGCAGCATACTGAGTGCTCATTCTCTCAACCCCTGCTCTGCAATGAACTGCATTGTCAAGGAGGCATAACTGAACAAGGGATATACGCCTCAGAAGCTGCTGGCCACATGTTGGTCTGGAGGTCACCTTCATAGCTCCAGACCAATGTCAGGCCTGCTGTTGTGGAGGCATATATCCCTTGTGCAGTTATGCCTCCTTGACAATGCAGTTCATTGCAGAGCAGGGGTTCAGAGAGACACTATCCAATTCTAAGCATAATGTGTGAATCATAGTTGCACCTGTCACCCTCTATCCTATGTCATATCATGTCTACTACCTCTCAAAGCTCACCTTCTTGTGAATATGCTCTTCCTTGGCAGCTGTTCTGGTATGCAACCTATTGCCACCCAAAATGTGGGTGACGAGATACCGGTCAGTCCACTGTGTCAACAAATACATCAAGGCCATTCAGTGTCACCTGCATATGCCGGCCACCTTTTGTTTAGATGTATACCGGTGTAACAGTACACAGAAAGTAGTTTACAAATGTGTTCACACACTGGCCTGACCTGTCTCCCACTTAGTCTCACTGGGTTGGGTGGTGGGGTTGATAGGTAATTGTGTATGTAGAACCAATGCATGCTATGGTAACACTGACCTCATATTCTTACTGCACACAGATCGCGCACAGCATGCTGCTGAGGGCATAGCCCAAGAGGTGGTGCAGGACATGTGTCTACAGGCAGCCAGGAAGGCAGTGGCAGAGGCAGAACAGGAGGTGGAAGGCTACTCTGCCTCCGAGGAAAGTCTGCCACCTGAGGATGTGGTGGAGGTCTCTGATGGGGAGGACCAGGCCCAGGTGTTAGAGGCAAAGGTGGAGGCACAGGTGGTGGCAGAGGAGGAACAGCAGCATGTGGTGGAGGAACAGGGAGCATGGGAGGTCCCTAATGTGTATGCCGACATGCCCCCTCTTGAAGGGGATGAGGAGGTTACGATGGAGGCAGCAACCCCGGCCTCACGCCACGATGTGCAGCCAGTGGCCCCAATAGTTCCTCCCCCTCCTGAGGCATTTGGACAGCTGCTCAACGTTGTGGGACAAATGCGCAGCAAACTGCAGGAGGGGAGGCGCAAAACTATGCAGACCCTGCAGGAGATCATCAGCCTTCTGCGGCAGCTGGTTGCCATTTTTAAGGAGCCCATTTAGGGGATGAAGGGGCAAACCTGAAGGGCAAGCTGGCAATGGGCCATTGAGGCCCCAATCATGTTACCAACAGTGTCCCTGACAGCTCACAAGTAGCTGTCAGAAACCCAATGACTGAAAGGACATCACACGGCCTCTCCTTCACATATTCAGGAGACTTTACCTACTGTATCTCATTGGGACATACTTGGATGCTAACCTACTTGATGTTACTGGCTGTCGTGTACAATGCTTTCATCATATGCTCTGCCAATTTGCAAGTGTTGAGATGTGATGTACAGATGCAAACTGTACAGTGATGGTTAAGGTGTGCAATAGTTGCACTAAAGGTGTGTTCCAATCCCATGACTAGGGTAGGAAGACATGCATATGGTGGGACAGTGTTAAACGCAATAAGGGGTACCCTCCCCATATCAGTGGAAAACAGGTATCCAGTGAAATGAAAAGACCCTACCATCAGTTGGGATGTGGTGAGGAAGCCATAAAGATTGACACTGAGAAAGTGGGAATGCTAGGCTGCATTTCTGAGGTCACAAATAGCTTCTATAACCTATGGGCCAATGGATGATGATGAAACCAGGCCAGGGGTACAGGGAGCACCATTGAGATTAGAAGCCGAAACCTCTGGAGACAGAGGCTGCTGCAGCAGGACAGCCCTCACAGATATTTGCTGACCCTCACAAATGAAAAGGTATGAGGCTCAGAACTGCTCGCTTACTTTGCACAGGTTGGAGCAGTGTTAGGCATGTTGGGGCAATTGGACAAGCGTGTGCCATGTTGTTACCATAAGTATGATATTGTATGTTCTCATAATGCGTACATATTTGTATGGCGATTGTTCTATGACAGTCATTTGTGACCAGGTGTTCTATCATTCATGTCTACCTCAGCAAAGGTGTATGCATTTATATTTGAATCTTGACTACAAAAACAGACCAAAATAAATACCAGATATCTACCTCTAAACTGGGTGTCATGTGTGATCCCTTGATATCATGTTACTGCCCTGCACCTAACAAAGGGGCAGGTAGGCAACCAACTGAAATTGGGAACGTGGCCATCTTGTAAGTAAGATCTGGCTGAGACCAGGACCATGTCACATGCAGGACCTGAGACAGAGGTTGTGTTAGTCACAGTTCCAGGAAAAGAGGAGAAATGTAGACTTGTGAGTTCCATGATTTGCAATGGATGTAACACCTGACTGTCTGAATAGCTCCCCCTCTTTCTAGAGGCCTGTGCTAATCCTCGACTTAAGGGACATATTATGATTCTGAGGACTCATGTAAAAGGGAGCTGGTGACTGCTGTGCAATGCTGCCGTTCATATGCAATCAGTTAGATCCCATAAGAGCTACACATGTGCGAGGTGAAGCACTAGGAAGCAGACCAGTGTCACCTGAGAGGGTATTCCCCCCCTTCCCAATGACACCAAAAAGCTGTAACAGCTGAACCACCAACAAGGCCACACATACACCTGTGGCCAGGATCAAGGGTGTGTAAGGAACAAACCCAGGGGAGGGGAGGGGGGTAAGGTGAAGCAATCATTGGGGGAAGGAGGTGGCATTGTGGCATAAGGAGCACCCCCTAGGCAGGGATGGAGGACGGGATGGAGTCTTTGCCCTTACCCTGTTATGGCCCCTATGCAGATTGCACACACCCCTTCCCCCCCCTGCTCATCTAAACGCTGTTTCAAACAGGCTTTCCAGAGGGTAACCAGCAACTTGAGGCCCAGACATTTGTATAAGCATGTAAAACATCATCGATGAAGCAGGAATACTTGCTTACCTGAATACAGCCACACGCTTGAAATGGCAGACCATGTAATGTGTAACATCTAGCAAACGGGTTAGGATTGCATCAGTAGATAGGACGGTGTCTCCGAACAGATAGGAGACGGACGTTTGTGCTGATGTAGACGTATCCCGGCCCCCTGGATTTAAACGTACCAAGAAACGTGGCCTAGACGTGTTTCGCATTTGTCCATAACCGACCAGATGGACGTATTACGTGAAGTCGTCCAACTGATGGCTTGTTGGACGTGCTTAATTTCCAATAAATACGTCTAACCTCATTTTATCAAAAGTGTGGGTACTTTGACACCATGGCTCCCAAACCGGTGAAAGCTCTGTCCCGGAAGCCTAACTTCTCCCAGGCTGAGACCGAAATGCTGATTTGTGTGCTGGAGATGCACACACACCACCTGCAATCTGCAATCCTGGTGGGAGACTCCATTCTAAGGCAAGTAGACAGTCACATAGCGGGAGGGAGAGAGGATCGGCTAGTGACTTGTCTCCCAGGAGCAAGAACGAAGGACATCGTCGACAAGATTGAAAGAATCCTGGAGGGAGCTGAGACGGAAGAGACAGCAGTGATAGTCCACGTCGGGACCAACGATGTCGCCAGGAGAGACTACAACCAAAATGCACTTACTGAACAGTTCAAGATCTTAGGAAGGAAACTGAAGATGAGGACTCAGAGGATAGCCGGTACCGAGGGCAGAAGCAAGGAGGCAGACAGAACTATAATCAATAAATGCGTGGATGAGGAGATGGTGTGAGGAAGAGGGTTTTCTCTTCATGAGGAACTGGACAACATTCTGGGGCAAGAAAAAGCTCTTCAAGAGAGATAGACTACACCTGAGCACGGCGGGGACTAGACAACTAGCAAATAACTTCAGAAGAGCAATCGGGCAAGCTTTAAACTAAGTAGAAGGGGAAAGCCGAAAGTCGACCTGGTGTCGACGTTTCGGAAGACAGTATCCCGAGAAGATACTGAGTGGGAAAAAGGCTGGGAAGACGCAGATGGCAAACAGGAGCTAAAAAAGCAGGGAAGCCGGACGAAATGTGAGGAGGATAGGAGGAGCATACTACAAGGGGAAGCCAAAATGGAGCAGGATGAAGGGAAGGAATGAGAGGAGGTCAATAGGAACATACCACAAGGGGAAGACAAGAGACAAAATTCAGAAGTCAGCAAGTCAGGGAGGGGATGGAAAGAATGACGTAGCACAAGAGAAAACAACAAGGAAGGGTAAATACCAGGACTTGAACTGCATGGAGCCTAAAAAACAAAATGGGGGAATTAGAAGTCATGGCCAATAATGAGAGGCTAGACATCATAGGGATCACAGAAACATGGTGGAACGAGGAAAACCATTGGGACATAGTTCTGCTAGGGTATAAGCTCTACCTAAGAGACAGGACACATCAGAAAGGAGGAGGAATCACACTATACATCAAGGACACCATTAAATCAACCAGCGTGGACGCGGCAGCAACAAATGACCAACCGGAATCCCTATGGGTTAAAATACCAGGAAAGAACGGAACCGACATAAAGATGGGTCTGTACTACCGTCCACCTGGGCAATCTGAAGCAATTGATACAGTAATGGAAGCAGAATTGAGGCAGGAATGCAAAAACACTAACACCATAATTATGGGAGACTTCAACTATCCCGGGATAGACTGGAGTCTTGGAACTTCAACATGCACAAAGGAGACGGAATTCCTGGAGGCTGTACAAGACTGCTTCATGGAACAACTTGTCAATGAACCAACGAGAGGGTCAGCGATTCTGGATCTAATCCTCAATGGGCTGAAAGGACCTGCAAAGGGAGTGGAAGTAGTGGGACCTTTAGGCAACAGTAATCACAACATGATCCAATTCAAAGTGGAGGTAGGGTTACCAAAGGGAAAGAGAACCATTGCAACAACGTTTAACTTCAAGAAAAGGAACTATGACGCCATGAGACGAATGGTGAGAAAAAAACTCAAAAACAGCTCTAAGAAAGTGCAGACTGTGGAGCAAGCCTGGTCCTTATTCAGAGACACAGTAAATGAGGCGCAAAACCTGCATATACCCAGATTTAGAAAAGGATGCAAAAAGAATCAAGCAATAGACCCAGCATGGATGACATCTGAAGTAAAGAAAGTGATAGCAGACAAGAAAAGGACATTTCGGATGTGGAAAAAGGACAAAACCGAAGAAAATTGGAAAGAGCACAGGAAGCAACAAAAAGAGTATCACCGAGTGGTCAGAAAAGCAAAGAAAGAATACGAGGAGAGATTAGCCAAAGAAGCATGAAATTTTAAACCAATCTTTCGATATGTGAAAGGAAGGCAGCCGGCGAGGGAGGAGGTGGGACCTCTGGATGAGGGCAGCAGTGGTGAAGGAAGAAAAAGAGGTGGCTGACAGACTGAACACGTTCTTCTCGTCTGTCTGTACAAGGGAAGACACATCCAACATGCTGGAACCGGAAAAGATCTTCAGGGGAGATTAAGGGGAAAAACTATCATGCATTGAGATAAACCTCAAAGACGTACTCAAGCAGATAGATAGACTAAAAGCTGACAAATCTCCATGCCCGGACGGAATCCACCCGAGAACACTGAAAGAGCTCAGAGACGAAACAGCGGAGTTACTGCAGCAGATCTGCAACCTAATCTTGAAAACAGGGGTAATCCCGGAAGACTGGAGGATAGCGAATGTTACACCTATCTTCAAAAAAGGATCGAGGGGCGACCCAGGAAACTATAGACCGGTAAGCTTAACCTCAGTTCTGGGAAAGATTGCCGAATCCTTGATCAAGGAAAGTATCAATGAACATTTAGAAAATAACTAGTATTTTAGCCCGTTACATTAACGGGTGCTAGAATATATGTCTGTCTGTCTGTCTTTATTTCCGTCTCTCTCTCTGTCCTGCTGTCTTTCTTTCTGTCTGTCTCTGTCCCTGGCCCCCTTTGTCTGTCTGTCTTTCTGTGTCTCTCGCTGTCCCTGTGTCTTTCTTCTTTTCTTTCTGTCTCCCTTCCTCCCGCTGGCGGTAGAATATATGTCTGTGTTTCTTTCTGTTTCTCTCCATACTCTCATTCATCTTGTCATCTCCCTTTTGACCTCATACAAATGGCTCACCACTTTCAGAATACCCCTCCCTCTCTCCACTGGTCAGGCTATATCTCCCTGTCCCTTTCTCTTCATCCCCTAGCATCTTCTTATCCCAGCTCTCTGCCCTCCCATGGATTCTTCTTTCCTCCATTTTCTGTTGTTCTTCTTCCTTCCCCCCTTGATGCTGAACAATAAGATGGAGGGAAAAAAAGAGATGCTGCATCTCTCTCCCCTTTCCACCCCCAAACCTAACATTTCTCCCTCCCTTCCATCCCTAGGTCCAACTTCCCTCCCCCAGGTCCACCATCTCTCCCCAATAGTCCTCCCTTCAAGTATCTCTTTCCCCAGATCCAGCTTCTCTCCCTTCAGACCATTACCTACCATCTCTCTCTCTTCTCTGTTCCTGGCCCCATAAGCTGTCCCCCATGCCCAGTCTGGCACTTCTTTTAATACTCTCCCCCTTTGTACTTTATAAAAATTAAAAAAAAGTTAGTCCAGGAATTTCCTCGGCCCAACATGTTCTCCCTCTTCTCTCCATTGCATTCTGATATTGCCTTCACCTTCTGTCTCGCTGAAAAATCCGCTGGCCTCAGCTGTGATTTAGGAACGTTGGCCGTGGCTCCCCTTCCTGCTTTCAATCTGGCGCGGTTCTCCCCCTCTCCCCTAGAGATCTGCACGGGAACGGGGATGACTGGAATCCCGCGGGGATCCCGCGGGTTCCTCCTTTGGGTCACGGGGATCCCGTGGAGACGCCCCCTAGGGTCGCGGGGATCCCGTGGGGACGCCTCCGAGGGTCGCGGGGTTCCTGCGGGGTTGGATCGCAGTGCACTCGAGTCGCGAGGGTAGTCTCCTTCTCCTTACCTGCCCTGTCGCAGCACACAGCCGAACGGAAATCTTCCCGATGCCAGCGCTGATGTCGGAGGGAGGGCTTAAGCAAAGCCCTCCCTTCCTCCGACGTCAGCGCTGACATCAGGAAGACTTCCGGTCGGCTGTGTGCGGCAGGGCAGGTAGGGAGAAGGCAATGGCGTACGAAAGAGGGGGGAGGGGGCGGTCCACCCCGGAGAATGTGCACAGCCGGTCAGGTCCCCCGATCGACCGACAACAGGCCCGGCCGACAAATCTCCCTGCCCTGTAGCCGCGAATCTAAATTACCTCTTACAGCAGCTTCACTACTCCAGCTGCTGTAAGAAGGTAATTTAAATTTGCGGCTACAGGACAGGGAGATTTGTCCGACCGGGCCTGTTCTGTTGTCGGTCGGGTGCAAAAGCGCCACAAAGGTGGAGGCAGGGAGGGAGGAAAGGTGGAGTGGAGAAGAAAAGACGCTTAAGGGGGAGAAGGCCGCTGAAAGCACTGGGGAAGACAAAGGGGTGGAAAAGAACGCTGAAAGGACATGGGGTAAACGGGAGGAGGGGGGGAAGGACCCTGAAAGCACTGGGGAAGACAAAGGGGTGGAGAATGCCACTGAAAGGACATGGGGAAAACAGGGGTGGAGAAGGCCGCTGAAAGGACATGGGGAAGACAGAGGGATGAGAAGGCTGCTGAAAGGACATGGGGAAGACAGAGGGGGGAGAAGGATGCTGAAAGGACATGGGGAAGGCAGAGGGGGGAGAAGGATGCTGCCTGACAGGACATGGGGAAGATGGTGGGGGAGAAGGACACTGAAAGGAAATGGGGAAGAGGGAATGGGAAGAAGACGCTGGCAGGGAAGAAGACAGAGGTGCCAGACTATGGGGGGAGCGGAGGGAAAAAGATGGGTGCCAGACCAATTTGGGAGGGGGGAGAAAGGGAGAGGCACAGTAACAGAGCAAATGGAAGACACAGAGAGAAGAGAGGCAGTGGATGGAAGGAATTGAATGAGAACATGAAGAAAGCAGGCTAAAAACCAGGCAATAAAGGTAGGAAAAAAATTCTTTTTTTTTTGCTTAAGGATAAAGTAGTATATTAGTTGTGTTGATAAAAATTTATAAACATTAGAGGCTCTGGTAGAAACCCGTTTACAAAGTATGTATTCTTCCCAATTAATATTTCCAAATTAATAAAGTCTTTTTGCTTATTTTTAAATGGGTTTCTATCAGAGCCTTTAATTCAGTAGCATAATTAAATGAAATAACTATTTCTGTAGTTTATAGGGACAGGCGGGGACGTAGGGGATTCCTCGCGGGGACGGGTGGGGATTCCTCGCGGGGACGGGTGGGGACGCAGGGATTCCTCACGGTGACGGGTGGGACTTTGGCGGGGACGGGTGGGGACGGGTGGGATTTCTGTCCCCGCGCAACTCTCTACTCTCCCCCCGGCGGAATGTTTCTGAATCGCTGCTGAGGGTGGTGGATTTTTCAGCAAAACAGAAGGCGAAGGCGACATCAGACCGGTCCCTTTCTCCCTATCTCCTTCCCTACTTCCCTGTGCAGCAGCCGCAGCATTCCCTCTCCCTCCATTAACCGCGAGAGGAGCCTGCACGAACCTAACAGCCCAGCCTCCAGTAGTCTAACTTCCCGGCGGCTCCTCTGACGATCGCCTTCTCCGACGCAGGAGCGGCTCGTGAGAGGAGCCGCTGCAGCGTGTCTGAAGTTGAAAAAAACTTTGGCCCGTCTTCGTGCTCGGCCGCAGCGGCCGACATCCGTCTTTACTTTTTTTTTTTAGTTGAAAGACGCGGCGGTGGCTCCTCTCATGATCCCCACCTGCGTCGGAAGTCCGACACAGGCGGGGATCGTGAGAGTAGCCACCGCCGCGTCTTTCAAAGAACCATAAGCCGCGCATGCGCACTTCCTATGTGTCGCTACAGCTCACGGAAAACCGGCGCACACATAGGAAGTGCGCATGCGCGGCTTACCATTTTATTATATTAGATAATCTGATAAGAACAAGCCAGCATGGTTTCTGTAAAGGAAAATCATGCAAAACTACTGCATTTCTTTGAGGGGATAAATGAGCAATTGGACAAGGGTGACCCCGTAGACATCGTATATCTTGATTTCCAAAAAGCCTTCGACAAGGTACCCCATGAGTGCCTACTGAGGAAACTGTGGAGCCACAGGGTGGTAGGGGACGTGCACAGATGGATCAGAAGTTGGCTGGTGGATAGGAAACAGAGGGTAGGTGTAAAGGGACACTACTCGGACTGGAAAGGGGTCACAAGGGGTCCCACAGGGGTCAGTGTTGGGACCACTGCTGTTCAATATATTCATAAACGACTTGGAAACAGGGACCAAGTGCGAAGTTATAAAATTTGTGGATGACACAAAACTCTCCAGTAGAGTCAGAACCATGGAGGATTGCAAAGAATTACAAGGAGACCTTAACAGACTGAGTGAGTGGGCAATAAGATGGCAGATGAGCTTCAATGTAGAAAAATGTAAGGTCTTGCATGTGGGGAAGAGGAACCCAATGTACAGCTATACAATGGGAGGGAGGGTACTGGGGAAAGGCAGCCTTAAAAAAGACTTGGGGGTTTTGGTGGATAAAATGATGAAGCCGGTGGCGCAATGTGCAGCAGCCTCAAAGAAAGCGAACAAAATGTTGGGCATAATCAAAAAGGGTTTCACTACCAGAACGAAGGAGGTTATTCTACCATTGTATTGAGCGATGGTTCACCCACATCTGGAGTACTGTGTCCAGTACTGGTCGCCGTACCTTAAGAAGTATATGGCGATACTCGAGAGGGTCCAGAGAAGAGCGACACGGATGATAAAGGGCATGGAGAACCTTTCGTATGCTGAAAGGTTGGAGAAGCTGGGGCTCTTTACCCTGGAGAAGCGGAGACTTAGAGGGGATATGATAGAGACTTATAAGATCATGAAAGAGAAGGTGGAGAAAAACATATTCTTCAGGCTAGCCGGGCCCACAAAAACAAGAGGGCATTCAGAAAAATTGAAAGGAGACAGATTCAAAACGAATGCTAGGAAATTCTTCTTCACTCAGAGGGTAGTAGACACCTGGAATACGCTCCCAGAGGAGGTGATAGGGCAGAGTACAATATTGGGCTTCAAAAAGGGATTGGATGACTTCCTGAAGGATAAGGGGATTGAAGGGTATAGGTACAGGTATTAAATGAATAGGGGATGAAAGACTTAGATAAGGTCCAATTACAAGTCACGGACCTGGGGGGCCGCAGCGGGTGCGGACTGCTGGACACGATGGACCCCTGGTTTGACCCGGCAGAGGCAATGCTTATGTGCTTATGTGCTTAGATGTGGCCAGCACAAGTAGACACCCCTTGAATCTGGGAGGAAACAAACCAAAACTGGTAAGGAGAACGGTTGAAGAACAGAGCTCGAAAGCCGTATGAATTGGAACCTGTAGCAGTTGCCCGGAAAATCAGGAAGCAGAGCCATGAGGTCTGAGATCCAGAAAAAACACCATCATCCAGTGGCCTTGACAATTAAGAGAAAAACCAGTAAACACAGATAACCCTGCAAAGAGAATTAGCAGGAGAAAACCATGAAGGACTGCTTAAAATCCTATGTAGACTCTCAAAAGAAAACAGAGTCTGAGAACAGGGTGAAAAGATTAAAAGGCTAAAGCCTCCACATGAAGAGAAAATCAGAGAAGCTAGGCTCGTAGGAGTACATGAAAACTGATAAGACAGCTGCTGTGAAAGTGAAAACTGCTACACAGATGTGGCCAGAGAAACTCACTAGGTCCATAATGGAGAGGAAACATGTTCCAGCACAGCCCCAGGAACACCTCCCCAAAGCAGACGTATTCAATAACCTGTCCTGATGAGTAATGATAAAAAGAGACACTCAGATGCAAACCCGATCCATGAAAAACAGATCTGCAAAAACAGGGACTGAAATTGAACAGCGGCTAGATGAAATGTGTACACAAATGAATGACAAGGAAAACCATTTGGCTAACTGGTCCCCAGCCTTGTCCATTCTGCCCAGAAAGACAGAAGCCTACACACCAACCGTGAGGATGAACTCCTCCAGGAGGGAAACAATGACACATGTTAACCGCTTCAAAGGACATGTCAAAAAAAATTACCATAGAGATCATGGAAGGGAAGTAAAGGACCCTTGAGATAAATACAAGCAAGGAAAAGAAATTCCGTAGGAAAATAAATGGCTGTACAAAGTCAACTCCGAAAGGAATGCAGTTACAGAAAAATCCCCTAATGGATCAGGAAAAAACCACATGCGATGAAGAAGCACCTACCACTTCAAAGAGAGACAGGGTGTAGTTCCAAAAGACACCCCAAGCCTATCAACCAGTCAAAACCAAGACCATGAAGGAAGCGATACAACACCGATGCTGGTAACTGCAAGGGCAACTGGTGTCACGGGATAGGAGTCAACAAAAGCAGAGAAGACTCACATGAAAATGTCCCCGGAATCAAAAAACTGAACCAGGCAGCACTAGAAGAGACGGTGTCAACAGGACTGAGAGCCCAAACAACCGGAGCATAATGGAACAGGTCGCTGTCAATAAGAAAAAAAACAACCCCAACGTGGATGTCGATTATGGACTGCAACATCGATCAGAACGGACGACAATAACATGGTGGCGATAGAGAAGGCGACATCAAGCAGGGTAGTTGACACCCATTAGAAACATCGACATCACCCAGAGGAACAGGGAAAACATGCTGATACCGACCGAAATCGTGGACATGAAAGAGAACACTGTTAACAAGGAAGAACTGGTACAAATGGATACAACCCCGGTTCCAAGGGTCAACACTTCAGAGAAGAGAAAAGCCAGTATCAAGGCACCCAGCACCACCAGAACAGACGGGAAAGAACACAGGTACCATTGGTCCATGGCCGGCACCAATGGTATCATTGCTAAGCAGAGAGAAAAGGACACCGGTACCGTTGGTCCATGACCAGTACCCATGGTATCGGTCCAGAGTAGAAAGAAAAAAGCACCGGCACCCAGGGTCCATAACCGGTACCAGTGGTGCAGCTCCCGGAGAAAGAAAGAACACCGGTACCCATGGTCCCCGACCGGTGCCATCGGTGTCTTTCCAGAGCAGGAAGAAAATAAACCGATACCCTTGGTCAATGACCGGAATCATAGGTGTGGTTCTAGAAGAGAAGAAAAAGAACACTGGTACCTTTGTCTCATGATCGGTACCATCGGTGTCGCTCCATGCTTCCAAGATGAACATGCCCATATCAAGACAGTCATCGACATGGAAGAAGCCAGATATAGGGCTGAAAAAAATGTCGGCAGGACTTGACTCACTGCTGCAATGACCAAGATCGGGAGGATTAGACTCACCTCTACAACAATCTGAATTCTAAAGAACAAAATCAACTTACCAAGAAAGAAGCATCACAGGCGGTGCGGACCAGGGAAACCGTGCCGAAAGTACGCTGGGTACTGGAACACTGGTGTTGCTTGTCGCCGGAGTTCTGGTACCAGATTACTGGCATCGACTGGTGTCGGATTCCTGGCGGCATCGACGGGAAACTGCTTCTGGAGAATACACATGAAAATATGCTGAAGAGAAAAAAAAGCAAGGGAAGAAAAAACCGGCAAGGTCGAGGTCCCGAGATTGCTAAAATAACTGGGGGATTTCAGTAAAGACAAATTCCTCCACAAAACAAGTGCGGGGAGGAAGATTGGGCAGGAAAAACCAGCCCGGGACAAGAACCATGCAGAAGGGAGAAAAGAAAATGGCGATCCATAAGGCCTCACAAGGCCAAACCGACAACAGTAAGGAAAAAATAAAATAAATGGGGTTTTGGGGTTTTTTTTAATAGATTGAACTTAAGAAAGAAATTAAGGAAAAAACCTGACAAAAAGTCAGTAAACCGCGAGAGTGGGAAGGCAGCGAATGAAAAATTTTTCAATAGCCATTAAAAACGCGACTTCTTAGCTCCACGGAAACTAAGAAACTGAGAGACTATGCGCCTACGTCGGGCAGGAAGGCACTCGCACAGGCACGGTGCGGACGTGAAGAACTTTTTCAAGTTCTTGAAGTATCTGTACCGGGGCTCCGTCAGTGACGTCACCCATCAGTGAGAATATGCTGCCTGCTTGTCCTGGGATAACATTTCTGAGCTAGTGATTTTTCTTTCCTGGTAAAACTAGCTCAGAGAAAACGTGGGGTTTTTTTTCTAATTTTGTTTTGCTGGGTCTTGGCATTGAGGTACATTTGAAGGGAGGCAGCTAATTAGGAGCAGTGCAGTGCAATAGCTGTGCCTGGAAGCTGTTCTGAAGGCTGAGCCAGCCTGTGTTTAAGAATTGTCTTTTTTTCTGTCTGATAGTTTGTGGACTGTAAAGAAGGTAAAGCTTATATTTGACTCTTTTGTTTCACTTATAACCAGGGAGAGTTAGTTAGGAACACTTTGTGCAAAAGCTGCCTGAATACAAAGAACCTGATCAGCCTATATAAAGGGGCAGAATGCCTTGCTAAAATTAAGCATTGCTACTAGCTACTTTAAGAACCTGCCTGAAAGTATTGCTAAACTGTACCTCTCAATATCTGGTGTCTTTACCTGGCATAGTGCTGGCAAAGAAATTAAGATTTTTGGGAATTTTACCTAATTGCAACAGCTGAGGTGGCTGTTGGCCAGTTGCTAGAGGAAAAGTTGTATTTTTGTTTACTGCTGAAATTCTGTGCTTGTGTTATTTTTGAAACAGTGGAATTGTTCTGTGTGAAACGGGGTGCTAAACACAAAGTATGGCCAATGGACAAGAATAATATATCTTTCCAAGAACTTGAACTTTTGGTGGAAGTTTCCTTCTTTTTGCTGGAAAGGGAAATCCTTACCCAAAATACTGGGATTTAATCACAGCATAGCCTTTGCCAAGCCTGAAGGGTACCCCAAGCTAAAGGGGACACACCAGGCCAATATCTTATCGCAGCCCAGGTGGTCTGCTGTGCTCATCAGAAACCCCGGGGTATGACAAGACATAACTTATCCTTAGAGTGTAACCTCCCTGACGGTTGGTAAAAATGCAACAACGACCACACCATCTCAGGACAATCATCATACAATAGTTTAAATATTGAACAAAATATCTTAAATTCAATACGAGCACTGATGGGTGACCAATGTAGCTCTTTTAGAATGGACATAGTGTGCTCAAACCAGGACACATGTGCCACAATGCGTGCAGTAGCATACTGAGCAAGTTGCATGGCCTTAAGAACACATTGTGGCAAACCCAAGTACAAAACATTGCAATATTCAAATTTGGGATTCACCATCATTACTACAACAGTTTCAAAGTTATCCTCGGACAAATAATCTCTCAATCTGTAAAATCAGGAATAATGAATGAATTTACCTCAAATACCATATGAATCTGTGGAGTCAGTTTGATTCTTTCACTATTCGCCAAACATAGCATTTTGTTATCATCCAATACAGTGTTCATGTTTTCAATCCATAGCGCATCCACTGGTCCATCATTAATGATCCATTTGTGATCTCCAGAAGTATCAGTGACAGCTGATCGGACACTCAGAGCCATCAAGCCATCTTTCCACTCAAGGGTTAAAGGGTTAACTTCACCATACAGTTCTCCCATTGTAATTGATTTAGGGTTCAAGATACATGTCTTAACAGGCTGATAAAAAACATTTTTCTCACCAAGTTTATGCAAGGCCCCTAGAGTATCAGCCAAAATTTGGTATACGGTTGTTTTTCCACCTCCTGTTGGCCCCACAAGCATAACACCATGTCTTACTATCATAGTTTCATAGAATTGTATGACCTTATGAACCATACAGGCTACTGGTTGTAAATTGTGTGAGAGCATAACATTTATAATAGTTGAATGGAGTATGCCGTAGTCATGTTCTGGGATTAGGACTCCAGGAAAAAGGTCAGATATGATCCCACTAATAGAGAAAACCAAAATAAAATAAAGTCAGTATGGTATAATTATATTCAAACAAACAAGTATAGACAGGAAATGACTCCAGTAAAGCACAGTTACTTACCATACAGGTGTTATCCAGGGACAGTAGGCAGCTATTCTCACATATGGGTGACGTCATCGACAGAGTCCGGATGCGGAAGCCTCGCAAGCAGACTTGCTTGTAGAAACTAGAAGTTTCGAGTCAGCCGCACTGCGCATGTGCGAGTGCCTTCCCGCTCAGCGCAGGGCACATCTCCTCAGTTCAGATAGCTAGCAGAGAAGCCAACCAAGGGAGGTGGGTGGGTTGTGAGAATAGCTGCCTGCTGTCCCTGGATAACACCTGTTATGGTAAGTAACTGTGCTTTATCCCAGGACAAGCAAGCAGTCTATTCTCACATATGGGTGACCTCCAGTTAACCAGAATAGGATGGTGGGAGCGTTGGCAAATTAGGAGAATAAATTTTGTAATACTCTCTGGCCAAAAATGGTCATCCCGTCTAGAGAAAAAATCCAGACAATAGTGAGAAGTGAAGGTATGAACCGAGGACCAAGTAGCAACCTTACAAATTTCCTCAATAGGTGTAGATCTGAGGAAAGTAACTGAAGCTGTCATTGCTCTGACTTTATGGGCTGTGACTCTACTCTGTAGGTGTAATCCAGCCTGGGCATAGCAGAATGAGATACAAGCAGCCATCTAGTTGGAGATGGTACGCTTAGAGATTGGATGTCCCAACTTGTTTGGATCAAAGAGACAGAAAGTTGAGGAGCAGTTCTGTGTGGTTCCAAATAGAAGGCCAAAGCATGTTTACAGCCAAGAGTAAGAAGAGCTGATTCTCCAGGGTGAGAATGAGGCTTTGGAAAGAACACTGGAAGAACAATGGATTGGTTGAGATGAAATTATGAAACCACTTTAGGGAGGAATTTAGGATGAGTACGGAGGACCACCCTGTCATGATGGAACACAGTGAAAGGTGGATCAGCAACTAAAGCTTGCAGCTCACTGACTCTTCGAGCAGAAGTGAGGGCAATGGTTACTCATCAATTCATATTCTGCTCTTTTCACTGTTTTTCAGCATTATATCTGCTTAATTTCTCTTCTCCTCCTCCCTGTTTCTTACTTAAAAAAACAAAAAAACACACAAAAATAAACCCTTCTCTTTCCTCTGATAAATCTTATTTCCTCTTCCTCTTCATAAGAATAAGGGTAGGACTTATATTAACTCTAATTAAATCCTGGTGCCTATGGCACAGGGTGACTAAAGTAGGGAAAATCCTGTTATAAATCCTGTGTTTAGGGTAGTCACTGATTTGGTATAGAGCCTGCATTTCTGTTTAAAATCCTGTGTTTTGGGGTAGCCACAGTTCTGGTATAGAGCCTGCATTTTTGTTTAAAATCCTGTGTTTTAGGGTGGTATAGAGCCTGCATTTTTGTTTAAAATCCTGTGTTTTAGGGTGGTAAAGAGCCTGTATTTCTGACTTACTAGCTTTCAACCACTGTGTCTGCTGATTATGCCTAGAAGGGAGGGGCTCTGATTAACTACTAAGGTTAACTGCATTATCTTTGGGGCAGTGCTGTGAACAAGTCTGCCCTGTGAACTTCTAAAAGCTAAGTTACTCAGCATTTCATATTCTGCTCTTTTCACTGTTTTTCAGCATTATATCTGCTTAATTTCTCTTCTCCTCCTCCCTGTTTCTTACAAAAAGAAAAACCAAACTAGCAAACAATAAACCCTTCTCTTTCCTTTGTTAAATCTTATTTCCTCTTTCCCTTCATAGGAATAAGGGTAAGATGTATAGTCCCACCAACCCCAGGGACCATTTTTCATATATAGAGACCCAAATAATCAGGACTACTCAAATCAAGTCACTTCACAACCAATCAAGATGACCTTTATTCTATGCAATCACTGTGATGCTTTAATTCCAAGACACACTATTTGGAGGCTTAAGGCTTGCCCCATCTGTCTTCAACTTGCTAGTATTAAGGAGGAGCTGTGCACACTTAAACAGGAATTGGTAATACAATTAAAGCAGCTTCCATCACTCCACAAAATCATACCAACTTACCGCCTCTACCTCAAAGAATAAAACAGCCCAGAAATAAATGTGTCACAGTAGGCTCAGGAAGACTGCGACATGTAACATTGAAACATCCACTTTCACTAATATTACCTCTACAGAATTCCTTCGCTCCACTAGTGCACTGCGATACTCAAAAAAACAGAAGGGAGGTGGGACTGGAACCAATGAAGGTAACGCAAGAGAACAAGCGCACCAAAAGCACAAATAAAAAAGCCAAAAACAGAAAACTATTACTGTTGGGGGATTCCATCATCAGAGGCATTAACCTTGGAACACAAGGTGAGGAGACCAAAATAGTGAAATGTCTTCCAGGAGCTTCAGCTACCCGGAGTTCCAGGCAAATACAGACTATAATTAAGGAAGAAACTAAGGATTTTAACACTGATGTTGTTATCCATCTGGGAACAAATGACCTGGCCAACAACTCCACACTTGCAACACAGAAAGCTTTTCAAGAGCTTAGTGAGGGCTTGAAACCTTTTGTAAAGACTTTAGCTTTTTCTGAAATACTGCCTGCATATGGAAAGGGAGAGCAAAGAGTGAAAAACACAGAGGACATTAATAGATGGCTCAAAGCCTGGTGTCATCAAGAAGGCTTCAGGAACATAGGAGGATGGGAAAATACATGGAAGGACAAGAAGCTATATTGCACTGATGGGCTACATATTACTACAGCAGGAAAAATAATCCTTGCAGAGAAATTTAGACAATATGTTTCTAAACATTTAAACTAGAAGGTGGGGGTGGTGTATGTATGAAGGACAATTATAGAGACCACCCCCGGCAAAAGAAAAGTGATAGTAGTAAAGATTGCAACATAATCAATATCAGCAACTTATTTCTTAGTATTGCAACGGAAAGTGAAACGAAACAAAAATCCATACGAAAAAGGAGATTACTGCTGAAAAATAGCTGGAATGCGATGACCACAAATGCTCGCAGTCTAAGCAACAAAGCTCATGATCTGCAAGCCCTGATGTTAGAGGCAGATCTACATATTGTCTCTATCATAAAGACATGATTCAGTGAATCACATGGATGGGATGCAAACATACCGGGATATAAACTTAATTAGGAAGGACAGAGATAATCAATAAGGTGGAGGAGTAGCTCTCTATGCAAAGATCAATATCCAAGCGACCAAAATGCAAGGGACCTGGGGAGAGGAAGAAGGATATGGATCACTCTGAAAAGAGAAGATGGAACTTCTATCTACGTGAGTGTAGTCTACAGACCTCCGACTCAATCGCAGCAAATTGATAAGGATCTGATTGTGGATATCCAAAAGTTTGGAAGGAAAGAGGAGGTGCTGCTGTTGGGAGATTTCATCCTGCCCGATGCGGACTGGAATGTTCTATCTGCGGAATCGGAAAGAAGTAAGGAGATTGTGGATGCCTTTCAAGAGGCTCTGCTCAAACAAATGATGACGGAACCCACAAGAGAAAAAGCGATATTGGGTCTGGTCCTCACAAATGGAGAGAGTATCTCTAATGTTTGAATGGGTACTCACCTGGGAAGTAGCAATGAAACGGTTTGGTTTGATATAACGGCTAAAGTGGAGAGAGGTCACACGATACTTAAAGTCCTAGATTTCAAACGTACGGATTTTAATGCAATGGGAGAGTACCTGAAGAAAGAGCTGTTAGGATGGGAGGACATAAGAGAAGTGGAAAGATAGTGGTCTAAGCTGAAAGGAGCGATAAAAATGGCTACAGACCTTTATGTGAAGAAAATCAATAAAAACAAGAGAAAAAGGAAGCCGATATGGTTCTCCAAACTAGTGGCGGAGAAAATAAAGGCGAAAGAGTTGGCATTCGTGAAATATTAAAAAAATCAAGGAGAGGAGTGCAGAAAGGACAACAGGGTGAAACTGAAAGAAGCCAAGAGAGAGATACGTCTGGCGAAAGCATAGGCGGAAGAACAAATGGCCAAAAATGTAAAAAAGGGAGACAAATTTTTTTTTCAGATATATTAGTAAAAGGAGGAAGATGAAAAATGGAATTGCTAAACTAAAAAAGATGCTGAGAACCGATATGTGGACAGTGATGAGGAAAAAGCAAATGTGCAAAACAAATACTTCTGTTCACAGAAGAAAATCCTGGAGAAGGACTGAGATTGTTTAGCAAAGTTACACGAGAAAATGGAGTAGATTCTGCACCATTCACGGAGGAGAGTGTTTATGAGCAACTTGAAAAACTGAAGGTGGGCAAAGCGATGGGACCAGACAGGATCCATCCCAGGACACTACGGGAGCTCAGAGAGGTTCTGGCGAGTCCTATTAAAGACTTGTTCAATAAATCTCTGGAGACGGGAGTGATTCCTGGGGACTGGAGGAGAGCGGATGTGGTCCCTATTCATAAAAGTGGTCACAGGGATGAAGCAGGAAACTACAGGCCGGTGAGCCTCACTTCATTTTTGGAAAAATAATGGAAGTGCTGCTGAAAGAAAGGATAGTGTACTTCCTTGAATCTAATGGGATACAGGATCCGAGGCAACATGGCTTTACAAAAGGTAAATCGTGCCAAATGAACCTGATTGAATTTTTTGATTGGGTGACCAGAGAGCTGGACCGAGGACATATGCTAGATATAATTTACTTAGATTTCAGCAAAGCCTTTGATACAGTTCCTTATAGGAGGCTGTTGAACAAACTTGAAGGGCTGAAGTTAGGACCCAAAGTGGTGAACTGGGTTAGAAACTGGCTGTCGGACAGACGCCAGAGGGTGGTGGTTAATGGAAGTCGCTCGCAGGAAGGAAAGGTGAGTAGTGGAGTCCTTCAGGGTTCGGTGCTGGAGCCAATCCTGTTCAATATGTTTGTGAGTGACATTGCTGAAGGGTTAGAAGGAAAAGTGTGCCTTTTTGCAGATGATACCAAGATTTGTAACAGAGTAGACACCAAAGAGGGAGTGGAAAATATGAAAAAGGATCTGCAAAAGTTAGAGGAATGGTCTAATGCCTGGCATCTAAAATTCAATGCAAAAAAATGCACAGTAATGCATTTGGAAATTAATAATCAGAAGGAACCGTATATGCTGGAAGGAGAGAAGCTGATATGCACGGACAGGGAGAGGGACCTTGGGGTGATAGTGTCCGAAGATCTAAAGGCGAAAAAACAGTGTGACAAGGCAGTAGCTGCTGTCAGAAGGATGCTGGGCTGTATAAAAAGAGGCGTAGCCAGTAGAAGGAAGAAGGTATTGATGCCCCTGTACAGGTCATTGGTAAGGCCCCACTTGGAGTATTGTGTTCAGTTTTGGAGACAGTATCTGGCGAAGGACGTAAGAAGACTTGAAGCGGTCCATAGGAGGCTTGCACCAGAAGATGTATGAGGAGAGACTGGAAGCCCTGAATATGTATACCCTATAGGAAAGGAGAGACGGGAGATATGATTCAGACATTCAAATACTTGAAAGGTATTAACCTAGAACAAAATCTTTTCCAGAGAAAGGAAAATGGTAAAACCAGAGGACATAATTTGAGGTTGAGGGGTGGTAGATTCAAAGGCAATGTTAGGAAATTCTATTTTACGGAGAGGGTGGTGGATACCTGGAATGCGCTCCTGAGAAAGGTGGTGGAGAGTAAAACTGTGACTGAGTTCAAAGAAGTGTGGGATGAACACAGAGGACCTAGAATAAGAAAATAATATTAAAAATTGAACTAAGGCCAGTACTGGGCAGACTTGCAGACGTGGAAGACTTGCACTGTCTGTGTCTGTATATGGCCGTTTGGTGGAGGATGGGCTAGGGAGGGCTTCAATGGCTGGGAGAGTGTAGATGGGCTGGAGTGGGTTTTAACGGAGATTTTGGCAGTTGGAACCCAAGCACAGTACAGGGTAAAGCTTTGGATTCTTGCCCAGAAATAGCTAAGAAGAAAAAAATTTTAAAAAAATTTAAATTGAATCAGGTTGGGCAGACTGGATGGACCATTCGGGTCTTTATCTGCCGTCATCTACTATGTAGATGAGCCATAGACATTGGTTCAAATAGAGGCTTCATCAATTGAGCAAGAACAACATTGAGGTCCCAAACCACTGGAGGCGGTTTGAGAGGAGGGTTGACATTGAAAAGACCTTTCATGAATCTTGAAACCACCGGATGAGCAGATGGAAAGCAGCAATTGCACTGAGATGGACTCGGATAGATGTAGACTTGAGGGAATGGAGGGAATGCATACAGGAAGAGATTTGTTCATTCCAGTAAGAAAGCATCTGCCTCGAGGCAATGAGGAGAATATATCCTGGAGCAGAACTGAGGCAGTTTGTGATGGTGGGGAGCTGCAAAGAGGTCTATCTGAGGCGATCCCCACTGTGAAAATTTGTGATGAAGAGGTGAGGAATGGAGTGTCTATTTGTGAGGTTGCAGAAGATGACTCAAGTTGTCCGCCAAGCAATTTTTCGCCCCTTGGATGTAGACAGCTTAGAGGAAGGTTTTGTGGCAAATTGCCCAGTCCCAAACCTTCAGAGCTTCTTGACAAAGGGAGGAAGAGCCCGTCCCTCCCTGTTTGTTGATATAGTACATGGCGACTTGGTTGTCCGTCCGAATGAGGTCTACCTGGTCGTGAAGAAGATATTGAAAAGCTTTGAGAGTATTAAAGATCGCTCTGAGTTCCAACAGATTGATGTGACACTGACGATCCGTACTGGTCCAGTGGCCTTGAGTACGGAGTCCATCGAGATGAGCGCCCCAAGCGTAGGTCGAGGAATCTGTTGTGAGGACTTTCTGATGGGGGGGCGTTTGAAGCAGCAAGCCTTGGAGAGATTGGAAGAAAGCATTCACTAGCGGAGAGACTGTCTCAATGAAGGAGTGACTGCAATGTGTTGAGAAAATGGGTCGCAAACCTGTGTCCACTGAGATGCCAGGGTCCACTGAGGAATTCTGAGGTGAAGCCTGGCAAATGGAATCACTGTAGAGGCCATGTGACCCAGCAGCACCATCATGTGTCTCACTGAGATGGAAGAGCGGGAAGACACTGTATGACAGAGTTGAAGGAGAGCTTCCAGATGTGGTTGTGGAAGGAAAGCTCTGAGTTGGATAGTGTCCAGAACAGCTCCTATGAATTGTAGGTTCTGAGAGGGTTGAAGCTGTGATTTGGGAACGTTGATTTGGAATCCCAAACTTTGTAGGAACCATATAGTCTGTTGCGTCGCTACAATAACCCCCTGAGATGTTGAATCTTTGATGAGCCAGTCATCGAGGTAGGGAAATACCTGAAGACCATGGTTCCTTAGAGCTGCTGCTACCACTGACAGGCACTTGGTGAACACTCTGAAAGATGAAGCCAGGCCAAAGGGCAGCACTCTGTATTGATAATGCAGATTCCCCACCCAAAATCTGAGATATTGCTGGGAGGCCGGATGAATGGGAATATGAGTATAGGCCTCCTTGAGATCCAGAGAGCATAACCAGTCATTCTGATCTAGAAGGGGATAGGGGCTGCCAGGGACAACATTCAAAATTTTTCCTTGACTAAAAATTTGTTGAGAGCCCTGAGATCCGGAATGGGTCACAGATCGCCCGTCTTCTTCGGAACAAGGAAGTAACGGGAGTAAAACCCCCTGTTCTGCTGTTCCAAAGGAAATGGTTTGATGGCACGGAGACAAAGTAGAGCTTGAGCTTCCTGAAGAAGAAGGGCAGTCTGGGATGAACTGGAAGGATACTCTCTTGGAGGAAGGTCTGGTGGAAACTGAGTGAAATGAAGAGAGTATCCTTCCCTGATGATTGACAGCACCCAGAGGTTGGAAGTGATGGTCTCCCATCAGTGGTAAAAGTGATGGAGACGACCTCCAATAGGGGGAAGATAGGTCAGAGACAGAATGTGGAGGTTATGCTCTGTTTTAAACAGTCAAAGAGGCTGCGTAGCCTTAGGTGCAGCAGAAGGCTGAGATTTCTGTTGCTTCTGATTCTGCTGTTTCTTGAGAGGAGGGCAAGTGTAAAAAGCCACTCTTGGAGCAAAACACCTCTGGAAAATTGGAGGAGGGCGAGCTGGCTTCGGCTTTGGTCTGACAATAGAAGCAAAGGATTTTTCATGGTCAGACAATTTCTTGGTGGCTGCCTCTATAGATTCATCGAAGAGGTCATTGCCTGCATAAGGAACATTAGCCAAGTGGTCCTGAAGATTAGGGTCCATGTCAATGGTACAAATCCAGGCTAGGCAGCGCATTGCTACAGAACAAGTAGTCACCCTGGCAGACAACTCAAAGGCATCATGAGAAGACTGAAGTAGATGTAATCTGAATTGTGATAGAGTAGCTATGACCTCTTGAAATTCGAAGTGCTTTTGAGTATCTAGATAACTGAGAAATTTAGGAAGAAGATCAATGAGGAACTTGAAATAAGTGACAAGATGGAAATTGTACTTGAGAACTTTAGAGGACATCATGGCATTTTGGTAGAGGCGACGTCCAAACTTGTCCATAGTTTTCCCTTCCCTTCCAGGAGGAACAGTAGCATAAACCTTGGAAGGATGGGACCTTTTCAAGGAGGACTCCACAAGTAAGGATTGGTGAAACAACTGCAAATTCTCAAATCCTTTGCAATGCAGAGTTTTATATCTGGAGTCCAACTTGCCTGGAACAGTAGGAATTGCATAAGGAGTCTCCAGGCATTGTGTAAAAGTCTGAGACAAAAGCTTGTGAAGAGGAAGCTTAAGTGACTCTGCAGGAGGTTGAGGAAGATGCATGACTTCGAGGTACTCCTTAGAGTATTTAGAACCAGCATCCAATTGAAGGTCCAGGTCAGCAGCCATCTGACGAAGAAAAGAAGAGAAAGATAGCTGATCCGCTAATGCCTTGCCTCGAGAAGGACTCGAGGACGTCGAGGCAGCCTAGGTCGAAGATGAAGCTTCGGCAGGAAAATAGGCAACAAAAGAGAAAGGAGACTTGGACGAAGCAATAGAAACCGCCGAGTCCTCGAGGTCTGGAAGCGGGGACCTCAATTGAGGAGTCGGTGGTCTAGCAGAGCTGGAAGGTGTAGATCAAAGCTTTAGTGGAAGAAGGACGCTCTTTGGAATAAGAGCTATGCCTGGAAGTATGCCTTGAGGAAGGCCTCGATCGTCGGTGAGAGTGGTGCTTAGAAGCGGATCTCGAAGATCGAGACTTCGCCCCGGAAATGGAAGCAGACGTTGCTACCAATAAATGGATAGGGCTAGAAGCTGTGGAGCGAAGCTCAGAAGGCTTGATGGAGGAATCTCGAGGCACTCCCAAAGACTCTGCTCCTTGTATGGAGTGTGAGGATTCCTGTCGAGGCACTTGTAAAGAATCTGCTCCTTGCTTCGTGTGCATAGATGCCAGACCAGACACTCGCAGAGACTCTGCTCCCTGCATAGAGTGTGTAGTCTCAGCCGGAGGCATAGGAAAAGACTCAACCTCACGGGAGTCTGCAGAATGCCCAGGCTGGATCAGAGTAGCAAGCTTCGGTCCCATATTAGTGAGGAACTGAATGAATTGCTTCTCTAACATGGTCTGGAAAGAAGCCGATAAGGATGGATCCGCATCTGAAACCGGACCAACTGCTTTGGCTGGAGGTTCCACAGAGGGAGTGGAAATGTGCTTTGACTTGGAAGTCTTGGCCACCTTGATTACCACCGCTGGAACCTTCTGCTGAGCTATCTGACCTGAGGATGCAGGTGTAGTCGAGGTAAGAGCCGCTGCAAACGAAGAAGGTCTGATGAGGCTCAAGGTCGGAATAGTGGAGGCAGAAGGACCCTCGGTCAAAGGTGGGACAGAGGCCACTGTCGAATTCGGGAAAGTGGTTGAAGAATCCATCCCGAAAAGCTTCTCCACTAAAAGCCAACGACGTTTAAGGGCTCGAGGTTGAAGAATAGCACAGCGCTCGCACGACTTCGATTGATGGTCCCGTCCAAGGCACTTGAGGCACCAACGGTATGGTCTGTGAGGGAAATCGCACGCTGGTACTGGCTACACTTCTTGAAGCCCATTGCTGGTCAGGACATAGGAGGAAAAATAGCCGCCACAAAGTCGAAGCCCATGGGCTGTGGCCAAGCAGCCTGCCCTGGCCGTCAAACGGAAGAAATATATATATTTTTTAACTAGAAATAAAAGAAAACAGCGATTCATGAAGAAAATATACACAAACCGCGGAAAGAGAAGGCACGGAGTAACAAAGTTAAACGCAGAGAGTCAAAGACGGACTTCTTGGCTCCGTGGAGAACTGAGGAGACGCGCCCTGCGCTGGGCGGAAAGGCACTCACGCATGCGCGGTGTGGCTGACTCGAAACTTCTAGTTTCTACAAGCAAGTCTTCTTGCGAGGCTTCCGCATCCGGGCTCCGTCGATGACGTCACCCATTTGTGAGAATAGGCTGCCTGCTTGTCCTGGGATAAACATTTTACCCAACATGTTACCCATGTCAATTGCTTTAAATTTAGATTTGGGCCAAATCAAAATAAAATGAAATGTGAAATGTAATACTTTATATTTTCATTTATTTGCCATTATTTCTGTACATTTCAGTGTGTAAATATGGCAGCCCATTACTTTTTGCATAGTAAACTAATTTTAGCTGGCTGGTTTTTTTGGTAACTTTCAGCTCAGAATTTGGTTTCATCTGATAATTTGCACAAATCTAGCTGGTAAAAATGTAACAGGCTAAATTTATTCCAGCTTAGCCCCCTAGCTATACTTACCTGGTTAAGGCTGAAAGTCATGTACTAAGGAGATACAGTGGTACCTCGGTTTACAAGTGCACCGGTTTGCGAGTGTTTTGCAAGACAAGCAAAACATTCGCAAAATTGACGCCTCAGAAACCAAGCTTGCCTTGTTTGCAAGCGGAGCCCGCCGCGATCCGGCACCCTCCCCCCCCGCGATTCGGCATCCCCTCACTCGCGTCGCACCCTCCCGCTATGATCTGAAATCCCCCAGCACCCACCCAAACACGCTGCTTACCCCCATCTGGCCACCAGCACTGGCACCAATGCACAGGACATGCCGGTGCGGGTGCCCGAAGATCTGCATTTTCTTCTTTGCTGGGCCTTGAGCATCTGCGCATGCTCAAGGCCTTCAAGTTCATGCTCTCTCCAAGATCTCGAGAATCTCAGAGAGAGCGTGAACTCAAAGGCCTTGAGCAAAGAAGATGCAGAGGTGACAATGCTTCAAAAAAAGTCACTCAGGATACCAGGTTGCATCCATTTTCCTTCTTTTGGAGGGACCTGGCCCTGGGAGTTCTTCCATAGTGGTACTCTCTGGGAACGTGGAATGTTGGTCCAGATCTGAAGTCGAGGGGGCTGGGAGTTCAACCTCTTGATACAACCTCTTTAAAGATATGATTGCCTGCGTTTTTGTGTCTTCCGGGAAGATAACTGGGTATAAAAGGAAAGCAATGCTGTGTAATGACTGAACCGGGAAATAAGTGTTAATTAACTGTTCAAAATGCTTCTTTATGGCTGCAACATCAATTGATGAATCTGTTGCAGTAACAGTCAGAGTTCAAACTGAGTTTGAACTGAGCACGTGTTGGAAGGACATTGCAGAGGATAGTTGTCTCTTCAGCAGGCTTGTTGGCTTTCTTCCCGATTTGCAAGACTAGTGTCTGAAGGGGCACATATATTCCTTGTAAGTTTTCTATTTGAACTGCTGAAAACAGGTTGTATTTGCCAAGAAATCACAAGGCCATTTTCTCTTTGTGTTCTGAACTCTGTCTCTTACATCTTGTGCTTTAGAGAGATAAGAAACATTGCTAGACCTTAGATGGAAACTTCCCACTAACCCCCCCCCCCCCTCCTTATGTTTGCTACCTCTTTCTAATGTATCCTATTACCAAATTTGGTCTTTCCTACAGTCATGTTGCTTTTATGTATCCTGTTACCAAATATGGTTTTTCCTACAGAGATATGCTGAAAAAACTGACCCATGTATAATGCTATATAAATGGATGTAGGACTCATAATAAATGGAGAATTTCTTTGGGACAAACCTGAGCCTGAGCGTCCTTTCTTCCTAAAGAGACTGTCCCCAGATGCATCTGAGACGACAGAGCGTGTGAGGCAGTATTGGGACCAGAACCTTTTCAGTGTCTATTTTTATTATTATTATAAGTGTCTAATATTATCATTAAAAATATTGCTAACTTATAAATTATGGAGAATAATTGAACCAGAGAGGAGACAGCACATAAAGCTTAGGACAATGAGTTTGTATAAGTCCTGAATGGTGTCGCTGAGGTTTGAAAAATAGCTGACTAAAGTTAAGAAGAGCTTGAGATTTTAGTTTGTGAAGCATTACATTGGTTACCTCAGGTTATACAGTAAGACTTTGGTTTGCGAGCATAGTTCGTTCCAGAAGCATGCTTGTAATCCAAAGCACTCGTATATCAAAGCATATTTCCCCATAGGAAATAATGGAAACTCAGACAATTTGTTTCACAACCAAAAAACTTTAATACAAAATACTAAACTAAACTAAGCCTTAGGTTTATATACCGCATCTTCTCCACTGAAGTGGAGCTCAACACGGTTTACAGAGTTTAAAAAATATGGGAAGAGAGAAGAGAAAGAGTTTACAAAGCATAAAAAGAGGGGATGTAATCAGGAGAAGAGATTATTATATGCTAGAGAAAAGCCAGGTTTTCAGTTGTTTTCGGAATAGTTGGAGGGAGTCCAGGTTCCGCAGCGGGACAGCGAGGTCGTTCCAGAGGCCGGTGATTTTGGAGAGGAGGGATCTACCCAGTTTACCTGCGTGGAGGATGCCGTGTAGAGAAGGGAAGGATAGTTTATGTCTGTGGGCAGATCTGGTGGTAGTTGGTGTCGGGGTGAGGAAGGATAGAGGGATTAGGGGCGGAAGGATGCCGTGAATGATCTTGAAAGCCAGGCAGGAGCATTTGAAATGAATTCTGGAAAGTACTGGGAGCCAGTGAAGATTGGTAAGTAGAGGGGAGAAGTGGTCATATTTGCGTTTAGCAAAAATCAGCTTAGCCGCAGTGTTCTGGATAAGCTGGAGTCTGCAAAGACTTTTTTTCGTTAGGCCTAAGTAGATGGCGTTACAATAATCGAGTTTGGATAGGATGATGGATTGTACAAGGACGGTGAAATGCTTTTGGTGAAAATAGGATCTAACTTTCCTCGGCATGTGGAGGCTGAAAAAACAAGATTTTGCCAGGGAATTCAGGTGATCGTTGAGGGAAAGGGAGGAGTCGATAGTGATGCCAAAGACCTTGCTTGAGAACTCAAGGTGTAGAGCAGGGCCAGTGGGTAGGGTGAAGAGGGCGGGCAGGTGAGCTAATTTTGGGTCGAGCCAGAGTAATTTTGTTTTTGATTCATTTAATTTCATCTGTACTGAGAGGGACCAGGCGTGAAGTCTCATTATGCATGATGTGATGTTCTCTTGGAGGTTTGTAAGGTTTGGATCTGTTTCGAGGAGGATGAGGATATCGTCTGCATATGTGTAAATTGTTTCAAGGGGGGATAGTTTAAGGAGTTTCAGGGAGGTCATATATATGTTGAAGAGAATAGGGGATAGGGGAGAGCCCTGTGGAACACCACAGGATGGTGTCCATGAAGCGGATTTGGAGCCGTTTGTGTTGACAATGTAGGAACGATCGCGAAGGAAGTTTGAGAACCACTTTAGGACAGAAGAGTCTATCCCAATCTCGGAAAGTTGGTAGATTAGTATGTCATGATGCACGACGTCGAAAGCCACGGAGAGATCAAACTGTAGGAGAACAGCAAATTTGTTTCGGGTGTGTAGTTGTTGCACCTTTGAGATTAGGGAAACTAGGAGGGACTTGGTGCTGAAATTGGGCCTAAATCCGTATTGGTAGTGTTGGAGAATGGAGAATCTCTCTATGTAAGAGGAGAGCTGAGTGGCGACTATGGTCTCTAGAAGTTTTGTTAAAAGAGGGATGTTTGCTATGGGGCGATAGTTCGATGGTGAGGAAGGGTCAAGATCGGGTTTTTTCAGAAGAGGGGATAAGGCAATGTGTCCCATTTCGGTGGAAAACAGGCCCGATAGTAAGACTTTGTTTATGAGGTTAGTAAGGGAAGAGATGGCCTGTGTAGGGATTTTTTCGAAAAGGTAGGATGGGAAGGGATCTAGGATGCACTTGCAGGATTTAAGTTTGAGGCAAAGTTTAGAGATCTGGGTCTCGGATACAAGTTCGAATGTAGTCCATGATCTGTCGGCAGGGATAGCGTCGGAGTCTTTCGGGGGGAGAGAATTGTAGGAGATAGCTGAGGGAAACGAGCTCTTTATGGTAGTGATCTTCTCGTTGAAAAATTTGGCTAGGTCATTTGGAGATGGGAGGGGGGGAGGGGGCGGAGTCATTTTTAGAAGTTAGGTTCCGCCAGATGTGGAACAGTGTACTGTTTTGGTTTTTTGACCTGGAGATTTTGTCTCCATAGTAATTCTTCCTAGCTTTTTTTAGTACGGAGTTGTAGGATTTGATATTTTCTCTCCAGGATTGCTTATCTAGGGGGGATTTTGTTTTTTTCCATCTCCGTTCCAGGGCCCGACATTTCTGTTTTAATTCTCTGTGGTAAGGGAGATACCAGGGAGCCTTGTGAGAATAGGAGATGGGTTTAGTGTATATATACTGTATGTACATGTATTGCAAGGCTTTGCTCGTTTAGAACAGTCACTACACTCCTGCAGCGTCAGAGAGAGAAACACCATCGGCTCAGTTGTGATGATGTGACGCGTGTATACTATATGTACTCATATTGCAAGACATTGCTCGTTTAGAAGTAACTACACTCTTTCAGCATCAGAGAGAGAAGAACCATTGGCTTAGTTGTGGTGATGTGACGCATGTATACTGTATGTACTTTATTGCAAGATTTGCTCATTTAGAACAGTCACGACACTCCTGTAGCGTCAGAGAGGGAAGAACCATCAGTTGTGATGATGTGACACATGTATACTGTATGTACTCATATTGAAAGACATTGCTTGTTTAGAAGTCACTACACTCGCAGCGTCAGAGAGAGAACCACCACCTCAGTTGTGATGTGTATACTGTACGTACTTGTATTGCAAGACATTGCTTGTATATCAAGTTAAAATTTAATAAAATGTTTTGCTTGTCTTAGGCTGGAGCGAGTAATACATTTTTTAAATAAATAAATAAATCAATGGGACACTATGTTACCTGGATACAAATTATATTGCAAGGATAGAGTAGATTAAATTAGAGGGGGATTGTGCTATATGTTAAATATGGAATTGAATCAAGCAAAATGATCATTCTGCATGACATAGGTAGCAGTGTGGAAATCCATGTGTAAGGGAAGGAAAAAACAGGTAGCGTTATACTACCACCCCCTAGTACAGAATGAACAGACATATATTTTCAGAGATTAGGAAAACTGGCAAATGGGCAACAGTATAAGAATGGTTGATTTCAGTTACCCCAAAACTGGCTTGATAAATGTTACATGAGGGAGGTAAAATTTCTAGACATCATAAATGACTGCTTCTTGAAGCAATTGGTCCAGGAACCGACAACAGATTTGGTCCTTAGTAGAATACAGGGCATAGTGTGACAGGTAAACTGTAGGGTCCACTGGGAAACAGTGATCATAACGTGGTCAGATTTGAGCTGATATCTGGAGTGACATCACTAAAGAAATCTACTGTAGTGGCACTTAATTTTTGAATGGGTGACTACGATAAAATGAGGAAAATGGTTAAAAAGAAGCTAAAAGGTGGTGAAAGTTAGGACTGTAAACCAGGCATGGAAGCCCAGACCAAATATATTCCATGTATTAACAAAGATGGAAAGAAGAAGAATTGAGAGCCAGCATGACTGAAAGGTGAAGTGAAAGACGCTACTAGAGCCAAAAAAAAAAACATCCTTTACAGAATGGGAAAAGGATCAAATGAAGAAAATAAGAAGAGACATAAGCATTAGCAAGTTAGATGCAAAGCATTGATATAGAAAGCTAAAAGAAAACATTTAAGGAATGGAAAAGATCATAAACGGATGAAAACTGGAATAAGCACAAACAACACCAACGCAGGTGCCATAAGGCGGTAAAAGTGGCAAAAAGTGACTACGAGAAAAAAATAGCCAAGGAGGCGAAAAATTTCAAGCCGTTCTTTCGATATATTAAAGGAAAACAACCCGCGAGGGAAGCGGTGGGACCATTGGATGACTAAGGAATAAAGGGAGCGCTAAAGGAGGACAAAAAAATTGCCGATAGACTGAACACATTTTTTGCATTTGTATTTACCAAAGAGGATGTACACAGCATACCCATATAACCCATCAGGTTATATGCTGGAAGTGAAAACGGGAAACTGACATGGTTGACGGTCAGCCTAGAAGAGGTATACAGGTAGACTGATAGGCTTAAGAGCGATAAATCCCCGGGACCAGATGGCATCCATCTGAGGGTCATCAAGGAATTGAAAGGGACCATAGCTGAGCTACTTCAACTAATAGCCAATCTGTCGATCAAAATGGGAAAGATTCCGGAGGACTGGAAGGTAGCAAATGTTTCGCCGGTCTTCAAAAAAGGTTCGAGGGGAGATCCGGGAAACTACAGACCGGTGAGTCTGACCTCAGTACCGGGAAAGATGGTAGAGGCACTGATAAAGGACCGCATCATTGATCACCTTGACAGACAAGGTCTGATGAGGACCAGCCAGCACGGTTTCAGCAAAGGCAGATCTTGTTTGACGAACTTGCTGCACTTCTTTGAGGGAGTAAACAGGCAGATAGATAAGGGTGACCCAGTCGACATTGTATATCTGGACTTTCAGAAGGCATTCGACAAGATTCCACATGAACAACTACTTCGGAAAATTGCAAGCCATGGAATCGAAGGAGAAATACTCACGTGGATTACAAATTGGCTGGAACATAGGAAACAGAGAGTGGGGGTGAATGGGCAATACTCAGACTGGAAGAGCGTCACCAGTGGGGTGCCACAGGGCTCGGTGCTTGGACCCATACTCTTCAACATCTTTATAAATGATCTGGATATAGGTAAGACGATTAAATTTGCGGACAACACAAAGTTATTCAGAGTAGTGAAGACACAGAGGGATTGCGAAGGATCTGCAACATGACATAACCAGGCTCGAGGAATGGGCATCGACATGGCAGATGAGATTCAACGTGGATAAATGTAAAGTAATGCATGTCGGTAAGAAAAATCTCAGGCAAGAGTATAGGATGTCCGGGGCGGTACTTGGAGAGACCTCCCAGGAAAGGGACTTGGGAGTTCTGATCGACAAGTCAATGAAGCCGTCCACACAATATGCGGTGGCGGTGAAAAGGGCGAACAGAATGCTAGGAATGATTAAGAAGGGGATCACGAACAGGTCGAAGAAGGTTATCATGCCACTGAACCGGGCCATGGTGCGCCCTCACCTGGAGTACTGCGTCCAGCACTGGTCGCCGTACATGAAGGACATATTAATACTCGAAAGGGTCCAGAGAAGAGCGACTAAGATGGTTAAGGGGTTGGAGGAGCTGCCGTACGGTGACAGATTAGAGAAACTGGGCCTCTTCTCCCTAGAACAGAGGAGATTGAGAGGGGACAAGATCGAAACATTCAAGATACTGAAGGGGATAGACTTAGTAGATAAGGACAGGTTGTTCACCCTCTCCAAGGTAGGGAGAACAAGAGGGCACTCTTTAAAGTTGAAAGGGGATAGATTCCGTACAAACGTAAGGAAGTGTGGTGGAAAACTGGAACGCTCTCCCGGAGGCTATCATAGGGGAAAACAATCTCCAGGGATTCAAGACAAAGTTAGACAAGTTCCTACTGAACAAGGTCGTACACTAGTAAGGCTAGTCTCAGTTAGGGCACTGGTCTTTGACCAAAAGGGCCGCCGTGTGAGTGGACTGCTGGGCGTGATAGACCACTGGTCTGACCCAGCAGCGGCATCTCTTATGTTCTTATGTTCTTATGAAGAGAAACTTGCTAAAGAGGCAAAAACTCATAGTAACAATTTTTTTTAGATACATCAGAAGCAGGAACCTGTGAGAGAATCCTTGGATGGTCAGGGAGCAAAATGCACTCAGGGAAGATAAGACCATAGCATAAAGACTGAATGAATTATTTGCATTAGGCTTTATGGAAGAAGATGTAAGAGCTCTACCTGAACCAGAAATGGTTTTCAAGGATGATGATGTGGAGGAACTGAAAGAAACTCAGTGAACCTGGAAAATGTACTAAGCCAAATTGACAAGTTAAAGAGCAATAAAATACTTGGACTAAATGGTAAACATCCCAGGACACTGAAAGGACTCAAAACATGAAATTGCTGATCTGCTGTAACCTGTCATTAAAATTGTCTGTAGTTCCTTTAGAAAAGGGTTCCAGGGGAGATCAGGGAAATTACAGACAGGCAACCCTGACTTCAGTGCTGGGCAAAATAGTGGGAACAATTATAAAAATTAAAATTTTGAAACACGTAGACAAAAATGATTTAATGGGACAGAGTCAGCATGGGTTCAGCTGAAGGAGATATTGCCTCACCAATTTTCTTGACTTTTTTGAAGGTAAGTCAATTGAGATTGTCAAAAGCTTTCTGAAAATCTAGATATACTAAGTTCCTCATGAGAGGCTCCTGAGAATATTAAAGAGTCACGGGATAGGAAGCAATGTTCAGTTGTGAATTAGAAATTGGTTATCGGATAGAAAACAGAGGGTAGGGTTAAATGGTCATTGTTCTCAATGGAGGAGGGTAAATAATAGAGTACCACAAGGATCTGTTTTGGGACCGATGCTATTTAACTTATTTGTAAATGATCCAGAAATTGGAATGACAAGTAAGGTAATTAACAGCCCCCCACCACCACCTTTTATCAAGCTGCATTAGGATTTTATATCGACAGTAACTGTGGTAAAAGCTCCAGCACTCATAGGAATTCTATGAGTGTTGGAGCTGTTACCACAGCAGCCTGCAATAAAAAACTCTAATGTGTCTTGATAAAAGGGAGGGGGGGTAAATTTGCAGATTACACTAAACTGTTCAAAGTTGTAAAAATACTTGTAGAGTATAAAAATTGCAGGCAGACCTTAACAAATTTGAAGACTGGGTGTCCAAACGGCAGATGAAATTTAATGTGGAGAAATGCAAAGTGATGCACATTGGGAAGAATAACCCGAATAGGGAGCGGATATCTTCTGGGATCGAGTGGAGGAGACTTTGTCTTGAGGTCCCGAGCTTCCTGCAGCAGCAGCGATTCGTTGATGGCTCTACGGGCAGGCACTACAAGAGACGGACCCCTGACGTCACTGGATCTGTCTCCACCAATTTCCTTAAATTGAAGCCGCTGCCGCGGCTTTTCGGAGCGGATATTTTCTGGGATCGAGTGGAGGAGACTTTGTCTTGAGGCCCTGAGCTTCCCGCAGCAGCGGCAGCGATTCGTTGGCGGCCCTATGGGCAGGCACTACAAGAGATGGACCCCTGACGTCACTGGGTCCGTCTCCACCAATTTCCTTAAATTGAAGCCGCTGCCGCGGCTTTTCGGAGCGGATATCGTCTGGGATCGAGTGGAGGAGACTTTGTCTTGAGGCCCCGAGCTTCCCACAGCAGTGGCAGCAATTTGTTGGCGGCCCTACAGGCAGGCACTACAAGAGACGGACCCCTGACGTCACTGGGTCTGTCTCCACCAATTTCCTTAAATTGAAGCCACTGTCGCAGTTGCGGCCACAGCCGCGCGGCCGCAGGGCATGGCCGAAGGGGCGTGCCCAAGGGGCCCCGAGGAGCTGAGGAGCTGGAGACAAGGTCGTATTGTTATTTCTATGTTTATGTGTGCTATATACTTAGGACATGGGGAAAAGGAAAATTAAACCTAAAAGTTCAACCCCAGCTATTTCTGGCCCTATGGACAGACACTTGAAATTATCAACTGTTAATTCCTCTCAGATACCACTTAACATGGACTCCCCTAGCTCAGGAGCTTTAATTAGTCCCCTTCAGAGGACTCCTCCCCTTCATCCAATATCAAGTGATAATGGGAATATAAATCCCATTATTTCCCCCGAACAAGTGGTATCCCTCACTCAGACAAATAAAACTAGTTTATACTGGGATACCTAAACCACTTGATTTTGTAGGAGTAGTGGAGGATCAACCATTATCGGAGGAAACACAAGATATTACCCTTAAAGATTTGTGGTTAGGTATTTCTAGAGTTGAAGGGTTTCTCAGGTCAACTGTGAAACAAACAGCGGATTTTTCACAGTCTGTTTCTCAAAAGCTTGATAATGTGGACACCAATTTAGGCTGTTTGCATAAAAGGTTAAATGTGCTAGAAGCTCAATGTAATACACTCCAATCTGTCTCAGTATCTGCTGTTAAGGATTCTATGGTGATATATTCAAAAATGGAAATTATTGAAAATATGTATAGAGGGAGGAATCTTCGCTTGGTTAACTTCCCAGTAACTCATTTATTATCCTCAGAAATTTTGTTAAGAAAATTTCTTAAAGAAATACTGGGGTTACCCAATGCGGAAAATTTCCCAATTAATAATTATTATTATGTTCTTCAAAAAAAAAAAAAAAAAGAATCTGCTCAGGGGGAGGACCACTTGGTGACACATGATATTAACTTGACTGAATTTCTCGAAGATAGTCAGGATGTGATCCAGAGTAGGTCCACCCTGGTGATAACATGCATGAGTGAGAGACAAAATGTTAATTATGAAACTTTATTTTAAAAATAGATTAACAAAATTTTGTGGGGATGTGGTTAGAATTTTTCCACATGTCTCTAGAGCTACGCAATTGAGAAGGAAATAATTTTTGAAATTAAAAGTTAGAGTTTTAGCTCTAGAGGCATCTTTTTACTTAAAATTTCCTGTAAATGTCTTATTAAGTTACAACCACAAACAGTGGTTGTCTCAATTATTCAATATCTAGGCTTGAACATGGTATAATATAACCAATACATTCTTGTATGGATCTTCAGACCACCTAATGGGTACACACCCCAGGCTGTTATACTCTTCGTCAGTCCAACTTTATTCAAATTTTATTTATTTTTATTTTAATTTTATATATATGGTCATTTTAAAACCAGCACAACATCACTTAGCTGTAGCTTATAGTGATGCTCTTCAATCTTCACCCCTCCCGACATGCATGTTTCACACAGAGAAACTTTCTTCAGGGTCGAGGGATACAAACAATAGGAGCTTCCCCCACCTACCAGCTCCCCACACAACGTGAAGCAGATCCTATTGTTTGTATCCCTCGACCCTGAAGAAAGTTTCTCTGTGTGAAACATGCATGTTGGGAGGGGTGAAGATTGAAGAGCATCACTATAAGCTACAGCTAAGTGATGTTGTGCTGGTTTTAAAATGACCATATATATAAAATAAAAATAAAAATAAATAAAATTTGAATAAAGTTGGACTGACGAAGAGTATAACAGCCTGGGGTGTGTACCCATTAGGTGGTCTGAAGGTCCATACAAGAATGTATTGGTTATATTATACCATGTTCAAGCCTAGATTTTGAATAATTGAGACAACCACTGTTTGCTGATGATATCAATGGTACAACTGAAGTAGTAGTATTGTTTGAATGTTGTTAAGTTACAAGACATTGAATATGTATTTTGGGATCCCATTCAACTACAACAATTTCTGAGTGCTAGAGAACAGAAGTGAGTTAATAATAAAGTGTTTTTTTTGTTTTACACTGAGAAACAAGAGGATATGATTAAGATCCAATATAGAGTAGGAAATGGCTTTCGATTCGCGAGGATAAATCGTGAGTTGTTAATCATTTCTTTAGTTCTTTCTTTATAAATGTGTATATTTGAAATGGTATCATGTCTCCCTTTTGTTGTGGGCTTGAAAGGAATATGTATGAAAGTATGATTATTGTAAACTTGTGGAAACACCTTTTTTCTTTGGTTGGTATCGTTTGATATTATAACTATTAAAATTATAAATAAAAAAGAATAACCCAAATAACCCCAATCATAATTACCAGATACTAGGGTCCACCTTGGGAGTCAGTGCCCAAGAAAAAGATCTGGGTGTCATTGGAAACAATGCGCTGAAATTTTCCTCCCAATGTGTTACAGTGGCCAAAAAAGCAAACAAGATGCCAGGAATTATTAGAAAAAGGATGGTAAACAAGATTAAGAATATTATAATACCTCTTTATCACCCTATGTGCAACCTAGCTTATTAATACATAATGGTAACCACAAATTTATTTTTTTTTAAACCCACAAAGCTCACGTATGCAGAGAAAATCTTTTTTTTAATTTATTATTTATTTCTAATTATACATTCAAATTTTACAAGAATACATCTTGTTCCATTAAACACAGGGAGGAAAAACAAACCAAAAATTAAACTGCTTCATTATACAATCATACAGGTTATCCCCTTCTTAGACCACCATAATAGGGGGTGAGCAAGCAAAAAAAAGGAGAGAAAATTTAAAGAGGCATTAGTTAAACAATAGGCTTAATGTATCAAGCGCCCATTTACATCCATTGGCCCTCAATTCTTGATGATCTTCTTAACATCTAGGAATTCCTTCAGATGATTAGGAGAGAAAAAAGTGTATTTAACTCCTAAGTACCTAACCAAGCATTTGCAGGGAAATGCTATAGAAATGTTGCTCCCAAATCAATAGTCTGTTGTCGCATAGAAAGAAATTATTTCCTCCGTTCTTGTGTAATTTTAGCGACATCAGGATATATCCATATTTTCTGTCCCCCAAATAGTTTTTGAAGAACAATTTCATAATCATATTTACGTCTTGCTCAAAAACAAATGATACTAAGAGTGTTGCTCTATCTGAATCAGACATTATTGTTTGTTCAAGTAGAGCAGTCACATTTACAAAATCTATCACATTTATCTTTCCTCTTTTCTCTCTTTCACTCTCATTTTCGTCTACTTCTCTTCCAGGCATCTTCTTATTTGGTAAATAATAAATTTTATTTATTGGAGGAATACAATTTGAAGAAACTTCTAAATTTTCAATTAAGTATCTTTTCAATAAATCAAAAGGCAACACACCTGGACTTTGTGGGAAATTTAAGAAACGGAGGTTCAAACGTCTATTAAAATTTTCAAATTGTTCTAATTTCTTATGAATAGAGGAACTATCTTTAATTGAAACCACCTTGAATTGTTGTAAATGTTGTTTTTCCTCCTGCATCTGCTTAGCTTGGCCTGCATAATCTACTCTCATAGCTTCAACTGTTCCAGTCAACAAATTAAATTTCTCAGTTATTTTTGTTACCTCCTCAGTTGATTTTTCCATTTTCCCCTCCATCTGCTGAAGCAAGTGCCAGATGCTACTCATGGAAACCTCCGTCGGAGAGGATAGAGATTCCCCTCTCTAGCTTACTTCCATCAGTCGTCCAGCCGTCGACGTTGTGCCCTCGCCGGGAGACCCCACGTCTCCACTTCCGGGAGCGTGTGTCTCTCGTCGCAGCGTCTCGGCAGTCGCCGGACATGGAGGCATAAAGGAACCCGGAGGAGATAAAGATGTTTCAGTGCCCAAAAGGGCAAGCGACTCTCTCAAATCGCCACCCAACGCCGAGCTCTCCACTCCGGTATACGCAGAGAAAATCTTAATTATGATTTATATTTGGGTGTTTTTTCAAAGAAGTCAAGGCAGATGACTTTAAAATATGCAAATGTAACCTCAGTAACAACTATAGAAAAACAGACAAATATAGTGCAAAACAGACAGCAGATATAAATTCTCAAAACGGATACATTTCGATCACTAAATTAAAAATAAAATCATTTTTCCTACCTTTGTTGTGTGGTGATTTCATGAGTCTCTGGTTACACTTCCTTCTGACTGTTCATCCAATATTTCTTTCTTTCTGCCTCCTGCAAGCTTCATCTCCTCCGGACTTCATTCCCTTTCCCAACTAACATCTCTCTCTGTCCCTTCATAAGTCCAACTTTTCTTCCTCTCTCCTCCACCACTATTGGCAACATATCTCCCTCTCTCTCTTTCTCTCTCACTGTCTATCTGTCTTGAGAGATCCAGGCATCTCTCCCACCCCCTCTACTGCCACATCCAACATTTCTCCCTGTCTCATCTCCTGGAGTATGTGCAGCATTTTTCACCACTGCCTACCAGCCCGATGCCCACTTTTCCTTCTATAACCCCTCTCCAGCACCATGCCACATCTCTCCCTCCATCACTATGACCAATATTCCTCCACCTTGCATCCCCTTCAATCTGTGCCTCTGTTCCTTCTCCACCACTATACCCAACATTTCTCCCTCATATCCTTCTCTTCCCCCGTGCATCTTTAACTCTCTCTCTGCCCAATTTCCCTCTTTCTTCCTTTCCCTCTCATTCCATACCTATATCCAACAATTCTTTTTTCTTGTTCCCTCACCACCAGCAGCATCTCTCTTTCCCTCCCTTCCTAATCCCCAGTCCCTGCAGCATCTATCCTTCCCTTATTCCCAGCTCCAGCCCCCACTCCTCTCAGCTGGATCTGACCTCTCATTTCCCAATTCCCCCAACTACCAGCTCCCCACTGCTGTATTTTTAAATCATTGTGCAGCCAGAGGTGCAATGAACATAAGAACATAAGAAATGCCTCCGCTGGGTCAGACCTGAAGTCCATCGTGCCCAGCAGTCCGCTCATGCGGTGGCCCAACAGGACCTACACCTAACAGCCCCTACCCCTTTAAAAAAAAAAAAATAAATTAAATAAAATAAATTAAATAAAAATTTTTTCTTAATTTTTAATGGCAGGCAGAACTAGAAGCAGCAAGACTTCAATCAAGACAGGCACTTCATTAGCCGGTAGTACCCAGGGGTTGGCTACGGTTTTCGTACAGTCAGAAGGAAAGCCAGGACAGAGAGCGGAGGTCTCTGTACAGACCGAGGCCATCCCCTCAAAGATGTCTACAGTCTCCACACAGACGGAAGCAATGGTTCAGCCTGATGAAAGCCTTCTGCGAGAGCTGAGGAGCCTGAGAGAAGAGGTTCAACGCTTAAGAAGCATCCGTAACGACAAAACCTTCATCGATGGAGTCATACAGGAGCTGTCCCAGATCGCTGAACAAGAACCTGACAGGGCCATCCTAGAGACACCCAAAGCTTCAAAACCTACAAACTTGAAACCAACCATCGGTATTCAGGAAGTTACTGAGGACGCTGATTCCTGGCAGCTTGTGACTTCCTCCACAGGAAAACGCAGTAAACCTAATTCTGTTTCTTTCTCTCACATGCAGGGCAACTCCACATCGACACCTCAAATCACCCTTAAGAACAGATACCAGCTGCTTCAGGAAGATCCTGACAACGAGGTACAGGAGGTTGTTCAGCAGACGGTTCCAGTTCCGGAGTCAACAGATCGAACCACCCCTAAGAAGCGCAGGGTGGTAGTCATCGGGGATTCGCTACTAAGGGGCACCGAGGGACCAATTTGTAGACCACACCTGCAATCAAGAGAGGTCTGCTGTTTGCCAGGGGCCAGGATCCGGGATGTAACTGCTTGCCTGGACAGACTCATCAAGCCCAGAGACCACTTCCCCATGATTCTCATCCACGTCGGAACCAATGACACCGCCAGGAGCACCGCGGAGAGCATACCCGATGACATCAGAGCCCTGGGTGAGAAGCTGAGGAGGATGGATGCGCAGGTGGTCTTCTCCTCAATCCTCCCAGTGAGGGGCAAGGGCAGGGCCAGGGAGGATCGCATCCGGAGGGTGAACGACTGGCTGCGAGGATGGTGCAAGGAGATGAACTTTGGGTTCCTGCACCATGGAGAGGCACTGCAAGGATTACAGGGACCAGACGGGTTACACCTGACCAGAAGAGGGAAGAACGTCCTGGGACACCGCTTAGCCTGCCTACTTCACAAGGCTTTAAACTAGGTAAGTTGGGGGAGGGTACTGGCACAAACAACCTACTTGACGAGCTAAGCTACCAATTTCTTCTTGAGACTGAAGTAAGGGAGACTAAAGAAAGTAAACACTATAATTCAGGGTCACATTATAATTCTGGGTCACATTGTTATGCTGGGGCTAAGGGGAGTATACATTGTAAATCTGGGTCTAAGTTTCCAAGTTTCCAAGTTTATTGATTTTTAATATCCCGACCATCAAACAATTGTCTGGCCGGTTAACAATCAGCTTAAAAAAAAAGAATAGATAGAAATAGGTTGTGAATGGAAATATCTTAAATTAAACATAAATGACAAAGACTTGACATAATTGAATGTGAGGAAATTGTGGTGGAAGGGAAAAAAGTTACATTGTATAGAAGAAATGGAGAGAGTGGGGAGGGGATGAACATGAGGAGTGGGGAACGTTAATGTAATGAATAATGGATACTTGTCTAATGAATGAAAAAGAGCTTTTTTTTTTTTTTTTTTTTTTTTTTTTGTTTTTTTAGGTTTGGTTAAACGCATCCTGAAATAAGAATGTCTTTAAATTTATTTTAAATTTAGCAAGTTGTTGTTCATCACGGAGATGTTGTGGCAGTGAGTTCCACAATGTAGGAGCGGTAACAGCGAAATTGGTTTTACGAGTATAATAAGAGTCTTTTAGGGACGGTATAAAAAGGAGCTTTTGGTCTGAAGATCTCAATGTGCGCGGGGAACTTTGGGGTATAAGAAGCTTATCAAGAAAAGTTGGTTGATGTAGAAGTTTGATTTTGAAGGTGAGAAGAATGATTTTGTAAGTAATACGGTAAGAGATGGGAAGCCAATGAGCTTCCTTTAAAAGAGGGGTGACGTGGTCATATTTGCTTTTTTTATAGATAAGTTTTATAGCGGTATTTTGTATTAGCTGGAGGCGTCGTAGTTCTTTTTGTGAGAGGCCGTTAAGAAGGGAATTGCAGTAATCTAGGTGAGAGATTACCAGAGAGTGGGTCAAGATAGTGATAGAGTCAGTGTTCAGAATGGATGTTAAAGATCTGATAATGCGGAGTTTAAAAAAACATACTTTTACTACAGAGCTGATATGCTCATGGAAGGTGAGATTGCTATCAATGATGACGCCGAGTAATTTAATTTTTGTTTCCATTTGTAATGGGGTGGATTTAATAGAAATAGTTCCGAGTAATGATTCTGATTTTTTGATGGGAAGTAGAAGTACACGAGATTTATTTATGTTGAGTGCGAGTTTGTTTGTATATAGCCAATCATGTATGGTATCCAGTTTATTATTTATGTCTTTTGTATCTGTAATATTAGTAGTATTGATAGGGTGGAGGAGTTGAATATCGTCGGCGTAGGCGAAAATGGTGAATCCGATGGATTGGGCTAGTGTAAGGAGGGGAGAGAGAAATACATTGAATAATAAAGGCGATAGTATAGAACCTTGTGGTACTCCGAAAGTTTGTGATTTGGCTGAGGAAGTTTCATTTTTTACGCAGACTATAGAGCTGCGTTCATGAAAATAAGATATGAACCAAGAGAGAGCAGAGTCAGTTATGCGGCAGTCTTTTAATCTTGAAATGAGGAGAGAATGGTCGATAGTGTCGAAGGCAGCAGAGAGGTCTAGAGAGATTAGAATAACAGATTTTTGGTGTTCATGGTAATATTGAATGGTTGAAGTGAGACCTAGTAAGGATAGTTCAGTAGAATGTGAAGAACGAAAACCTGTTTGACATGGATGTAGTGCGTGAGTTTTTTCAAGAAATTCGGTTAATTGTGAGTGGATAATTTTTTCGGTAATTTTGGAGAGTAAAGGAAGATTTGCAATGGGACGGTAGTTTTTGGGGAGAGAGGGATCTAGGAGTTCAAATTGTAATTCTGGATCTAGGAGGGGTGCACACTGTGATTCTGGGACTAGGAGAAGTACACATTGTAATTCTGGGTCCAGCGACAGAATACACACTGCAAACTGTATTATAGGAAGTCAAGTTGCTCAAGAGGGAATACCCCCACAGAGTACACACAATTCTGAGTCTGGGTTAGGCATAAACTGTAGTTCTGGGTATGGGGAGTCTGGGAAAGGTGCACGTTGCAGCTCTGGGTCTAGGAAGAGTACGAGACATGCAAATAATGCTAAAGGTGGCCTAGTTGCTATAGCAGGAATGTCCTCACTGAGACATAACAAACATACAACATGGAGGGCTATGTACGTCAACGCCCACAGTCTGGGAAACAAGATCCTGGAACTGGAAACAGAAATGATAAATGCCGACTTGGATGTGGTGGCGATATCTGAGACCTGGCTCACAGACTCCCACGGGTGGGACATGGTCATACCGGGTTACAACTTGCTTCGCCGGGACAGGGAGGGCAAAATGGGAGGAGGTGTAGCATTATATACTAAAGATGACATTAAAGTCACCAGAATCACAGATGTACGGTACACTGGGGAATCCCTTTGGGTAAATTTGGCCAGAGGGAAGGACAAATGACTGTATCTTGGCGTAGTATACAGACCCCCAAGACAACAGGATGACCAAGATATGGAATTAATCGGAGATATAGAGAATATCACCTTGCGTGGGGACACAGTATTGTTAGGTGACTTCAACATGCCTGATGTGGATTGGGTCACGCTTTCCTCTGCTTCATGCAGCAGCAGGAGGCTATTGAATTCCTTGAAGGGAGCAAGACTAAGGCAACTAGTGTTGGAACCAACAAGGGATCAGGCAATCCTAGACCTGATACTTACCAATGGAGAAAGTGTCACAGAGGTCTCGGTGGGCGACACATTGGCCTCCAGCGACCACAACATGGTATGGTTCAATCTCAGAAAAGGTTTCACTAAATCTATCACACTGACCAAGGTCCTTAAATTCAAGGACACAAACTTCAAAGAAATGGGAGACTTCGTTCACCAGGTGCTACAAAGCCAAACAGAAACCGATAACGTGGAAGAAATGTGGTCAACTATGAAAGCCACCATACAGGAAGCAACAAACCGCTATGTTAAATCGGTAAGTAAACGGAGTAGGAACAATAAGCCACAATGGTTCTCTACGGAGATCTCGGACCTCATCAAGGAGAAGAAAAAAGCATTCATCTCTTACAAACAATCAGGGAAACAGGACTCCAGGGAAATCTATCTGACCAAGTCAAAAACAGTCAAAACAGCAGTTAGGGAGGCCAAATTCCGAATGGAGGAGTCTTTAGCAAGGAACATAAAGAGAGGAGATAAATCCTTTTTCAGGTATATCAGTGACAGGAACAAGAACTCAGGCGGGATAGTACGCCTCAGGAAACCAGGGGGAGACTATGCAGAAACGGACTCGGAAAAAGCCCAACTGTTAAATGAATACTTCTGCTCAGTCTTCACCTGCGAGGCGCCGGGACTTGGTCCTCAGCTGCAGACAAGGGTTGACTCAGCTGATCCATTTAGTAATTTCGAGTTTACGCCCAGCAGTGTCTACTGCGAGCTGTCAAAGCTCAAGGTTAACAAGGCAATGGGGCCTGACAACCTACACCCCAGGGTGCTCAGGGAGTTGTGTGATGTCTTGGCGGAACCGCTATCCGCACTCTTCAATCTCTCCCTTAGTACAGGTGATGTCCCGTTGGATTGGAAAATGGCTAACGTCATTCCACTTCATAAGAAAGGCTCCAAGATGGAAACAGCAAACTACAGACTGGTGAGTCTCACATCAATAGTGAGCAAACTAATGGAATCTCTAATCAAACGCCAATTGGATACGATCATGAACGAGGAGAATCTACGTGATCCCCGTCAACATGGATTTACTAAGGGGAGATCCTGCCAATCCAACCTGATCGGCTTCTTTGACTGGGTGACAAGAAAGCTGGATGTTGGGGAGTCCCTGGACATCGTATACCTGGACTTCAGCAAAGCATTCGATAGCGTACCACACCGCAGGTTGCTGAGCAAAATGAGTTCTATAGGATTGGGCGACACGCTGACGAAATGGATTGGGAACTGGCTTGAGGGTAGGCTTCAGAGGGTAATGGTGAATGGCACCCCCTCCGAAACGACGGATGTGATCAGTGGAGTGCCACAGGGCTCCGTCCTGGGCCCGATCCTGTTCAACATCTACATAAGAGAATTGGCAGAAGGTCTCCGAGGTAAAATAACATTATTCGCTGATGACGCCAAACTAAGCAATGTAGTGGCCAAGAGTACAACAGACAAAAACTCAATGCCCGACAACATGATGTACGACCTACTACTACTGGAGCGCTGGTCTAGGTCCTGGCAACTCAGCTTCAATGCCAAAAAATGCAAAGTCATGCACCTGGGCAGCCATAATCCATGCAAGACTTACACCCTAAATGGCGAGATCCTAACAAGAACTGAAGCAGAGCGTGACCTAGGGGTGATCGTCAGTGAGGACATGAAGGCTGCCAATCAAGTGGAGCAAGCTTCCTCCAAAGCAAGACAAATCATAGGTTGCATACGCAGGAGTTTCGTCAGCCGTAAGCCTGAAGTCATTATGCCATTGTATAGATCCATGGTGAGACCACACCTGGAGTACTGTGTGCAATTTTGGAGGCCGCATTACCGAAAAGATGTGCTGAGACTAGAGTCGGTGCAGAGAATGGCAACCCGGATGATCGCGGGTCTCAAGGATCTCCCTTAAGAGGAAAGGCTGGATAAGTTACAGCTCTACTCACTCGAGGAACGCAGAGAGAGGGGAGACATGATCGAGACGTTCAAGTATCTCACGGGTCGCATCGAAGTGGAAGAAGATATCTTCCTTCTCAAGGGTCCCACGGCAACCAGGGGGCACCCATGGAAAATCAGGGGAGGGAAACTGCACAGTGACACCAGGAAATTCTTTTTCACTGAGAGAGTGGTTGACCGCTGGAATAATCTTCCACTTCAGGTCACTGAGGCCAGCAGCATGCCTGATTTTAAGGCCAAATGGGATAGATACGTGGGATCTATTCACTGAGTTAGGTGGGGAAGGGTCATTGCGGTGGGCAGACTGGATGGGCCGTGGCCCTTATCTGCCGTCTATTTCTATGTTTCTATGACCTGTGCAGTAATTCTCTATCTATACCCTTCTATCCCTTTTTCCAGCAGGAAATTGTATAATCCTTTCTTATACCCCAGTATCGTACTCTGCCCTATTACGTCCTCTGGAAGCGCATTCCAGGTGTCTACCACATATGTAAAAAAGAACTTCCTAGCATTTGTTTTGAATCTGTCCCCTTTCAACTTTTCCAAATGCCAGCCTCCCGCCATCTGCCTGCCTGGCTTTATGTTGCACCTCCGGCTGTCCGAAGATTTTAAAATACAGCGGTGGGAAGCTAGTAGTTGGGGGAATCGGGAACGAAGCCTGCCTCCCGCAGTCTGCCTGCCTGCCCCGAAAGTGTTCTTTCTACAGCATTCTGAGTAGGCTGCAGAAAAAACACTTCCGGGGCAGGTAGGCAGACAGCGGGAGGCTGGCTTTGTTGCACAGCTGACCGCCTGAAATTTTTAAAATTCCCCCACCTACCAGCGGGGAACTGGTAGGTGGGGGGAATCAGGAACTGGGGAGAGGTCAGATTCAGCTGAGATGAGTGTGGGCTGGGGTTGGGTTGGCTTTGACAGAGGGGGTCAGGCAGGAAGGAGGGATCCCCAGTGGCAGCGGCTTAGGCAGAGGTGAACAGGCAGGCAGTATCTGCGATGGCGCATACCCCCAACAAACAGCTCACGTACCCCCAAGGGTGCGCTTACTGCGTATTGAGAAACACTGATCTAGGGTAAAGATCAGATCTGTTACCTGAGGAATGTGTGAGTGAACTCACCATCTGGGAAAAGTCTAAATCTGATAGTGTTATTGTAAAATCTAGAGCACTGTTCTTCAACCGCCGGTCCACGGACCGGTGCCGGTCCACAGAAAATTTCTAACGGTCCGCAGAGGGCCGGCGAGATTGACCCGGTTAAATTTACTGTCGGGCATCTCTTCTCCTTTCCCTTCCAGGGCTGGCGTTAGGATCGGCTGCGGTACTGCTATAACAGACAGCAAAAAGAAACGCAGATGCTGCGGGACTTTTCCTCTTGCCTGCATCGCTATAGGCTTTGCCGATCCTGATCCTGCCCCCCTCTGAAGTGACTTCCTATGTTTGAGGGGCAGGATTGAGACTGGCAGAGCTTGTAGCGAATAACAATGCAGGCAAGAGGAAAGGCTTTTGTCTTCGTTCTTACTGTCTGATTTAGTGGGACCACAAATGAAGGCAGGGCTGATAGTAGTCAAGTTCGGGAGAGACATCTCTAAGCCCCATGGAATGAGTGGCTCCCCTGCCACTGCAGTTCAGCGCTTGTCTGAGGCAAGTACCTGCAAGCAAGGGGGGCAGACAGAAACATTATTGGGTTTAACTCTGCATGAAGAACAAGCCTTTCAAATTGCTTCCAGACTTCTGGGCAAGGGAACTGTAAGTAAACTGATGCGAGTTAAGAGCCAGGCTGCTTCCGATTTAGTGTCAGTTATGGTGAGACCAGTGGGGGGTGGGGTGGGGAGATCCGCCCCGGGTGCACGGCTTGGGGGGTGCACAGCCGGCCAGGTCCTCCTGCCCTTCCTTTCCCCCGGCCCTGCCGCTACAATCCTACCTCCCCCGCTGACAAGAAGTCTTTCCGACGTCAATTCTAACGTCTGAGAGGACGTTCCGGGCCAGCCAGGCAGTGATTGGCTGGCACGGAACGTCCTCTCCGACGTCGGAATTGACTTAAGGAGGCACTGGGGGCACTAAGGACACGGTAAGGAGGCACTGGGGGGCACTAAGGACACAAGACAGGGCACTGGGGCACTATGGACACAGGAAGGAGACACGGGCCACTATGGACACAGGAAGGAGGCACTGGGGGCACTATGGACACAGGAAGGAGGCACTGGGGGCACTAAGGACACAAGACAGGGCACTGGGGCACTATGGACACAGGAAGGAGACACGGGCCACTATGGACACAGGAAGGAGGCACTGGGGGCACTATGGACACAGGAAGGAGGCACTGGGGGCACTAAGGACATGGGAAGGAAGGAGGGAGGGAATAGAAAGGGACAATTGTTGGGCCTGAGTGCAGAAAGAAAGAAATGAAAGAAAGGATACACAGTCAATTAATAGATGTACCTTTTGATGAAAAAATAAATGGTCACGTTACCTCTGACTTACTTTTTCTGCAGCAGAGTCGGCAGCTGCGCTGAGGTGCAGGAAGGTCCTGTGATGACTCATCTGCCCGCTCTGCTCCGAGAGAAGTAAGTTATGTCGGAAGGGGTGGACCCGGCAGACGCAGTCATTGCGGGACATTGCCACAACTCCCTGCGGGTGCCGGGTTCACCCCCTCCGACATAACTTACTTCTTCCGGAGCAGAGCCAGCAGACGAGTCATTGCGGGACCTTCCAGCATGCGGCTGCTGAGTCCACTCCAGAGCAAGTACGTTGGAATAGGGTGGACTGGCAGCCGGCAGCTACAGTCATCGTGGGACCTTGCTGAATGAAGGGAGAGAACGGAGCAAGATTGCTGGAATGGAAGAGTGGTGGACGGAAAGAAAGGGGGCAGGGTGGTATGGAAGAGTGCTGCTGACAGAATTGATGTACAGAGAAAGGGGAGAGACATAAGGGGGAAGGATATTGGAGGGAAAGAAAGGGGGCAGATGCTGATTGAAGAGAGGTGGATGGCGAGAGAAAGGGCAGACATTGGATGGTAGTGGGGAGCCTATGCTGGATGGAAGTGCAGATGGGAGAGATAAGGGAGCAAATGCAGGAAGGAAATGGGAGGAGAGAAAGAGGGGAGCAGACGCTGGATGGAAGTGAACAGAGAGAGAAGGTACTAGATGGAAGGGTTGAAGTAAGAGGGTAAATGATGGAAGGAGGGGATAAATAAAAGGAGGGCACATGATGGGGAGAAAAGGACTGAGTTAGGGAAACACTGGAGGGGTGAAGGAAAGAGGTGGCAAGCTTTAGGTAGACAGTAAGAAAGGACATTGATGAGAGGGTAGTAAGAACGTAATCTAGACAGATGCAGAAAATAAATTGAAAAGGAAAATGAGGGAAAAAAGGGAAAGGGATTGCAGAGGAGAGGTGTGAGAGAGGGAAGGAAAGGAGAGAGATGCCAGACCAATGGGGGTGAAAGGAGAGATGGAAGGGGGAGGCATACAGTTTCTGGAAGGGGCATAGAAGGAGAGAAGATGCCATATAGGGGAAGAGAGATGACAGACAGTGGATGGAAGGAAGAGAGTTACAAATAGTAACATAGTAACATAGTAGATGACGGCAGATAAAGACCCGAATGGTCCATCCAGTCTGCCCAACCTGATTCAATTTAAATTTTTTTATTTTATTTTATTTTATTTTTTTTCTTCTTAGCTATTTCTGGGCGAGAATCCAAAGCTTTACCCGGTACTATGCTTGGGTTCCAACTGACGAAATCTCTGTTAAGACTTACTCCAGCCCATCTACACCCTCCCAGCCATTGAAGCCCTCCCCTGCCCATCCTCCACCAAACGGCCATACACAGACACAGACCGTACAAGTCTGCCCAGTAACTGGCCTAGTTCAATATTTAATATTATTTTCTGATTCTAAATCTTCTGTGTTCATCCCACGCTTCTTTGAACTCAGTCACAGTTGATGATGATGGTGATGAGGAAAACAGAAACCACAGAAGACAAAGGTATAAAAAAAATTTATATTTATTTATTGCTTTAGGAGACATGTGTCACTGTTTCTGTGGTGCACTGTAAGCAGAGTCCAGCTTCTTACTGGTTCAATTTAACCTTTGTCTATGTATTTCTATTTTATCCCCCCCTTTTACAAAACTGTGGAGCGTTTTTTAGCGCCAGCCATGGTGGTAGCAGCACTGATGCTTAGAATTCTATGAGTGTCAGAGCTGTTACCACCGTGACTAAAATCCACACTACAGTTTTGTAAAAGAGGGAGGGGTTAGTTTGTGATTACATATTCCATACTAGGCGAAGGTGTTTTCTGTGTTCTGTGTGTTCGAAAGACATAGTTTTTTTGTTAGGATTGACTGCAGGATTGATCTGTACTAGTCTGGTTTTTTTAGTTTTACAATGGGTGTATTGATGTTGTACTGCTCACTGCAGTATGTAAGATGCTGCCTTTTCCTAGGTACTCATGTGTGACATGTGGCTTGTTACTAAAAATCATGTTTTTCGTACAGATGGGGGTGTCAAAAAATGATGGGCCCCAGGTGTCACATATGCTAGGTACGCCACTGGGTGAAACCAGCCATTGTGACACTGGAGTCACTCTGGGGTCAGCAGCCAAGACAGGGAATAAGAGATGCTGGATTCCCAAGTGTTGTTGGAAGGTGATGGTAGACCCAGGGGGGGGGGGGGATTGGTGTGACAGAAGGAAGATGGTGGATCCCCTTGGGGGAGGATAATTATTGGAACTAGGTGGGAGTTGGAAGAATAGGGACACAAAGACAGATGCTGGACCTTGCAGGGGGAAGAGAGACGTGGAAAATGCTGAACAGGAGGAGGGCGGAGTATGAAGACAGAAGTAAGATGTTGGACATGGGTAGAGGGAGTAGGGAGACAGAGGGGATATGCTGGACATGGTGAAGGGGGAAATAGGGAGACAAGGAGAAAATACTGAATAAGGAATGGAGCGATTAGGGTGATGGAAGGTATCTGCTGGATTAAGATGGGGAAAAGAGGGGAGGTACTGGAATATGTTCAATATAAAATCATAACTGAGGCATGCAGATGGGATCAGATGGTTTGCGGGGACTGAGCTTGCGGAGACGGGGCGAAAATGTGTTTTTCTTATTTCAGTCTTAGTAGTTTGCTGGTCCACAAAATAAGTCTTTTATTTCTGCCGGTCCACGGATGTAAAAAGGTTGAAAAACACTGATCTAGAGGAGCTCCAGGGTAGTCTTGAAAATTAAAAGCCCCTAGGAAAATAATCTGATTATGGATACCACCAGATTACAGATGATAGTAAGTAGTTCTTCTAGAACATTCATAGGTTACTGGGGAGCTTAGTAGATTAAAACAAAGATGAATTTTTTTTTTTGTATTGACCTACTGAGAAGATTAGACATTTTAGTTGTGGATTTAATAATAGCAGCTACCATTCCACCTTTTTTGTACGGATGGGAACAGGCTAGTGCTTGATAGTCTAAAGGGCATAGTATTCTTAGTGTAGCCCATCATAATCTTTAACCAGGTCTGTAAGGGCATGTTAGTGTACCATCCTTATTATTCACTGATCTGACATTAACCATAGCAGCTGTCAATGTGTGTGCCAAAGGTGAAGTGGGAATGGTGGAATTTCTAGCTTTAGAGTGTTCCTGTGGGAGTTGTTTCCTAGTTCACCATATCTACCATGACCTATAATTACTGGGATAGGAAGAGACATGGTAATTATATTAAATCCAATAATCAGGAAAATTACCTTAGAATTCAATTTTTGGTGCAGACTCTGGAAGAATTTAGGCATAAATCCATGCTTAGTCCTGCTTGGTCTTTATGAAGGGCCACATAAAGAACCCTTTGGCATGGCCCTTTAGCGTGACCTGCCAGCGGGAGAGGTTTGCCTAGACATCGGCCCTTTGTGGGCCAAAGATCAGGTGGTGAGTGAGTGGGTGGGACTTCCTCTTTCGAGGTGTGCTGTGTGGAGATGCTCTGGTGGGGTAAGGAAGGATGCAGTGGCCTAGTCTTCTTCAAGTTTTTGTTAAAATTTGATATACACAAATTGTCAAGTATTTCAAAATGTATTACAAATCTAAAAAGGGGGAAAACACTACAATACATTGATACAATATCAAACGTACACACAAACTTCCTGGGCTGAAGATCGGGCTGTGAATGGGTGAGCAACACTTCCTCTCTTGAGGTGCATCGCATGGAGGAGCTCCAGTGGGGTAAGGAGGGATGTGGTGGCCTAGTCTTTTTCCTTGACCTGCTGGTTTAGATGTGGCCGTTTGTCATAGTGCTGCCCGCGTCAGGAAAAAAAATTTCGATTTGATTCGATTCAGCCTATTGAATCGATTTTTTTGATTCGATTAGATTTTCCTGCCCAATTGGGTGTTTTTTTCAAACATCCTGGTGGGTTTATTTTATGGCCTCTTCACCCCCTTTGCCTTCTCCTAACCACACTGTCACTGTGATATAAACAAAATAAACAAACAAAAAAGACTTTTAGACAGAAAACAACAGTCACCTGCAGAAGCGCCATAAATCCAACAGAATTCTGGACACATTATGAATTATATCCCAAATTGGAGGAAGAACAAGATTTTCCTGCCAGATGGGGAAAGTTCACCAAAGAAGTACTAAGCCAAATAGCACCTGCTCAAACATGCAAAAAGAACAAAAAGGTATCAAAAGAGTGGTTCGATGCAGAACTACTATCACTTAAACAGGAACTCAGAAAACTAGAAAGAATATGGCACAAAACAGACAAAGAGGAAGATAAAAGAAATTGGAAACAAAATATGAAAATATACAAAACCCTTATAAAAGAAAAACATTCTAAACACTATGCAAAAGAAATAGGAGCAGTCAATTCAAATAGCAGAGAACTGTTCAAACTAGTAAACAGACTAATAGACACTACACAGCTCCTGAAAAATAACAACGAACAGATACCACCGGTCGATAACCTTGCCAACTACTTCTGCAAAAAAATTTTAGACTTAAGAGCTACTTTACCAACTTCCTCACCCGATTTCGAACCCCAATTCAGACCACAGGAAAGGGAGCCCAGTGTGGACATGACCTGGGATCAATTTGAACCCCCTAATTGGAACCAATTCCTCACCTTGTTCAACAAATACGCCAAATCAAATTGCTTACTAGACAAATGCCCATCTAAGATCATGCAAGTTGCAGTACCAGAATTCAAAAGGGATCTATTTAACTGGACTACATCCACTCTTATAAGAGGGATTTATCATGAAGATATGGGACACATACTGATTACACCCATCCCCAAAGACCAGAAGAACTCAATCGCATTGACGTCCAACTATAGACCCATAGCGAGCACCCCCTTATTCACCAAACTACTGGAAGGGTTGGTCAACCTAGAACTAGTAAATCACCTAGACAAATTAAACCTCCTCAACGAAGATCAATCAGGTTTCAGAAAAGGATTCAGCACAGAAACAGTCCTAGGCTCTATCCTCAACCACCTATATAATCTCTTCAGTAAAGGTACTAGTGCACTGATCTTACAACTAGATTTCAGCAGTGCATTTGACCTAGTGGATCATGAAATAATGCTGAACTGTCTAGACCAGGGGTGTCAAAGTCCCTCCTCGAGGGCCGGAATCCAGTCGGGTTTTCTGGATTTCCCCAATGAATATGCATTGAAAGCAGTGCATGCAAATAGATCTCATGCAGATTCATTGGGGAAATCCTGAAAACCCGACTGGATTCTGGCCCTCGAGGACCGACTTTGACACCTGTGGTCTAGACGCAATGGGCCTCAGGGCTTTTTAACAAAACAATCGTTTCAAGTAGTCTACGATGGAAAATACTCTAATTCTTGGAAAAGCCCTTCAGGAGTTCCTCAAGGTTCCCCTCTATCTCCCACCTTATTCAATATTTATATTTCATCTCTAGGACACCTATTACAAAAGTTAAACCTAATATACTATATATACGCTGATGACATCTCTATTCTAATTCCTGTGACTTTTGTGACAAATGACACCCTAAAACAAATCTCCCACATCATGACTGAAATTGAAAATGGACTATCAATTTTAAACTGAAACTTAACTCAGAAAAGACAAAAATCTTTTTGGCCAACCCAAAGGAAAAAAATCACTGCAACAACAATGCACCTAAATGGTCATGATCTCCCAATATCTAAAACCATAAAAATTCTAGGGGTCACCTTAGACACCCACCTAACCTTGATTGAACACACAAACTCGGTGACAAAATAAGTGCTTCTCCACACTTTGGAAATTAAAAACTATCAAAAAGTACTTCGACCCTCTATCTTTCAGACTACTGGTACAATCATTGATTCTATCCACCCTAGACTACTGCAACATCATTTATGTGGGTATTCCTAAAAAAAACATGAGTAGACTAAGGATAGTGCAAAATACGGCCGTCCACTTAATTTATGGACTAAAGAAAAGTGAACACATCAGTCCCTACTACAAACTTCTACACTGGTTGCCTATTGAGGCACGAATCTTATTCAAGTTCTCATGCTTTTGCTATAAACTGGTGTGGGGAATGGCCCCCAATTATCTATTACCTCACTTCGAACTTTACACACCCACAAGGACATCCAGAAATCACAACCTCTTTGCCTACCCGAAAATCACAGGCTGCAAATATAAAACCTTTCTGGATAGATCTTTTAAATTTCAAGCTGGTAGACAGCAATCCTGGCTAGGCAACTTCATGGACAGAACCAGGTTAACCTACGGCACCTTTCGGAAAGAAATCAAGACCGCTCTGTTCAATAGATTCAATCCCTAGTCAAAAAATGCCCCCCTTTCATTTTAAAAAGCTCTCACTCTTCAGGCTGATACTACGTATCTTCATCTAGCGGTATCCTGTTTTCAATGACTGTTCAGTGTCTTCTTCACCAATCATATTCTGTAATTATCTGGCTCTTCAGCCCCTTTTAATGTAACATGTTAAGTTTATACTGCAACCCATTAATATCTTTTCTTGCTAAATTTGTAATCACTGACTGCTCAGTGACACCTTCACTATTTGTACACTGTAATTCGCTGATTGTACAGCTCTCTTCACTGTGAACCACCTAGAAGTCGCAAGATTATGGCGGTATAGAAAAATAAAGTTATTATTATTATTATTATTATTATCTCTAACCCCCCTCCACATCATCCCTTGTGTCCAACTTCTCTCCCTTTCTGTTCCTTCCCTCCCTAAATCCCATTGTCCACCATCTCTCTCCCTCTCCTCTGTTTTTAGACCCATTATTTCTTTCCCCTCCCCAAAGTCCGGCATATGCAAGTCTCTTTGAACCCCCCTTCCCTCCCCCCCTCGCTTTGTATACTTCTACACCAGGACCCCCCTTCCCTGAAGGTCTGTCCCCCCCAAAGGCCTGCACTTCCCCCTGAAGGCCTGTACCCTACCCCTGAAGGACTGTGCCACCATCCCTGAAGGCCTGTCCCCCCCTTGAAGGCCTGCACCCCCCCGAAGACCTGTCCCACGCCCCACCCCCCCCCCGAAGGACTGCTCACCCCCCCCCCCCCCCCGGAAAGCCTGCGTGTTCCCCCTGGCCTCCCACACACTATTTGCTTAATAAGAATAGCCTGAAGAGAAGATTGCGGTGCAAACTGCTTCTGAGCTGTTTCCTCCGCCACGGTCCCGCCCCTCCTCTGATGTCAGAGGCAGGGGAGGAAACAGCTCCGAAGCTGTTTGCAAAGATCACTAGCACCGCAATCTTCTCTGCTGGCTGCTCATATTAGGTAAAGAGTGCACAGGAGGTCAGGGAGGAAGCAGGACACCAGCGGTAGGCTAGAGGGGAAGCCGGATACCAGCACTTCCTGACTGACCCTCCCCCTCCAAAGCAGGTGCGGCAGTGGCCAGCCAGCAAGTCCAGTGCTGCCACTCCTTTTTAGGGGGCGGGGGGGAAAGGTCAGCCAAATCGGGAAGCCAATATTTTTTTTGTTTTAAATCGATTCACCCGAAGTGAATCAGTGAACCGATTTGAATCCTGAATCAGGCAGCACTAGTTTGTCGGGAGCCCTTCCTGGGCAATTTTGATTCTGCTGATGCTACAAAGTCCCATTATCTAATTTATTCAGCCTTTTTCCTTTATAAATAGCAGCATTTACTACAGGTAGGATCTAATCAATGGGAAATCATTTGGGGCATAGCACTAGAATGCAGCTCTAGTCAAAGGAATGGAGGAGGTGATCTTGAAGCTGTTTCTGTTCTTTAGAAGTGAAGTTTCTGCATGTGGCGGGAGTGAAAAGAAATTAATCTAATCCAAAATATGCCCAAATACAGAATAGCTACAGTATATATTCACTGATTCACTGTAACATACTGATTAAAAATTACTCCTTTAAATATCCTTCCCCTCTCACCTCCGCTCCTGAATACAGTCACACAGAAAGCACATACACATATTCACAGTAGGATTACCAGATTTCCTCTTTAAAAAAAGATATGTGGCCTTATCCCACTCCGCCCCAGCCCTGCCCCATTCTTCCCTGAACCCCACCACCCCACAAACCTCATGTCTCTATCCTCGAGCTCTGGCCCATGTCTAGAGGGCCTATGCATATACAAGGACATCAACATAATGACATCACACTCATGTGCGTATGCATGTGATGTCATCACCTTGACATCTGCACATGCGCAGAGACCTTCTAGACCCAACTCCAAGCTCGGGGCCTTCCAAAACCCAGACAAACTGCCGACAAATATCTTCCTATTTGGGACCATGACACCAATAATGCTTCATGACATTCATTCCTACCAGAATGCCTGGCTTTGGTCAAACGTGCAGAACACAGATAAACCTTATGCAAATACAGGACCACAAACTAAAAGTCCTAATATACAGAAATGAAACCCCAAGATGCCAGACTCTGCATGCAGTACAACAGAGAAACAGAAATACATTTCTTCCTGAACAGTGCAAAATATAGGCAGCAGGAGAGCTCGTATGTTGCATCTTGTATGTATGGAGGTTATGTCTGTTTCTGATTGAGAAAAGCAAGGAAGACTATTTCTCATAATTTGGCAACCTTTTTTTAAATACATTGACATCTGCTGCTCGAAGTCGTGTTTTATTGAGTAGATCTTAAAAAATCCCCAAAAAAACAACCCTCTAAAAAAGAACACATTTTAATCACTAAATTGAAAATAAAATCACTTTTCCTACCTTTGTTGTCTGGTAATTTTATTTTTTGCTTATCTTTTCCCAGTCTCTGGTTGTACTTCCTTCTGCCCGTGCTCTTAACTCTGTTTCCAAGGCCTTCTTATCCATTTGCTGTTTTCCCTCCTTCACTTTCTGCCCTATATGCATCTTTTTCTTTCTTCCCCTCAGATCTATCTATTTTCCCATGTCTTCCCTTCACATCTATCCATGTGCACTATCTTCTACCTCGCTCTGCCCTTCCCCATCATCCATGTGTGCCATTTCCTCCCCATTTCTTCTCCCCCATTCCCACCTATCCATAAACAGTATTTCTTCCAACTCTCTTCCTATCCCCATCCCTTCCATCTCTGTGCACCAAGTCCTTCCCTTTCTCTATCCTTCCCTTCCATCCCTATTGGCACAGGCAGGGTAGTGCAGGGTGGTCTTGCATGCCTGTATCCCCTGGCACAACCCTGCAGTGGACCAGTATTCCTTGCCCAGATTATATCAGCGACACAGAGGGAAAAAGAGATGGGCAAAAGAAAGGGTTCTCAAAGGAACAGAAAAGAGGCTAGTTGCCAAACCAACCCTTGGACTGTAGTTTCCCAGGGGAAGGTAAAAAGAGGAACACCTGAGCCTATAGAGGTGAATAGCAAAGCCAGATTCACAGCTGAGACCAAGGGAAAAGATAAGCCTGTTACACTCTTGAGAGGGAACTTAAAAGCAAGCCTAATGCTTTCAGGAGGGAGGATATGGGGACTAAAACTATGCGTCTGTTCCTCTCCACCCCACCTTCCCTCCCTCTCTCCCTTCCGCGTCTTCTCCCCACTCTCTCTTCCCTATTTCCCTTCAGTGTCTATTCCTCTCCACTCCACCTTTCCTCCCTTTCTTCCTCCCTGCCCCTTACCTTCGTTTGCGGGCGATAACTAAATTTCCTTCCTATGAGCAGCCAGAGCATTGAAGTTGCATGTGGCTGCAGGAAAGGTCGTCTCTGATGCAACTTCCAGTTACGTCAGAGATGACCTTTACTTATTACAGTTTCCCTTGCACCAGATAAAAACTGGTTGCTTCGGCTCTTCTTTAAGAACAAACAGAAAGATTTTCTTGGTTACAAAATATTAATGTTCCCAGATTTGGCACGGGACACACAAAAAAGAAGATGTGAATTTCTTATGTCAAAGCCAGGGGTTATCTCTCTTGGAGGGACATTTTTCCTTCGTCATCCATGTAAATGCATAATACATTATTGTATGAAAAAATATGTTTTCTTCGAACCTTTCCAGCTGACAGCCTTCCTGGCTGGAACTCGAATGGATGAAGGGAAAGTTTGAGTGCAGTTTGAATATTAAGGGATATCCTATCTCAGCTGAGGGACCTTATTTTCTTTATGATGTTTTATATTATACTAGTGTTTAAGCCCGTTACATTAACAGGTGCTAGTAAAGCCTCCTTCCCTCATATGTCCCCTATTTTCAGCCCCAGCTCCAGCTCCAAACTCATTTTTACTCACCCCCAGCATCCTTCTCCCATCTTTTCCCTTTCAGCCCCAGCCCCCTTTTCTCACCAGTAGCATTTCCCTCCCCACTCCACTTCCCTGTGCAGTAGCAGCAGAAGCATACCCCCCTCCATTTTCCTGTGCAGAAGCATTTCCCTCCACCAACTCACTTCTCTGTGCAGCAGCACCTCTTCTGTGCTCCCCCTGTCCCTCTTCCCTGCTCCCCTTGTCTATCAGCACCTCTTCCCTGCTCCCCCTGTCCAGCAGCACCTCTTCCGTACTCCCCCTGCCCCTCTTCCCTGCTCCCCTGTCCCTCTTCCTTGCTCTCCCGGCCCAGCAGCACCTCTTCCCTGCTCCCCTGGCCCAGCAGCACCTCTTCTCTGGTCCCCTGGCCCAGTAGCACCTCTTCCCTGCTCCCCCTCACTGCCTTCCAGACTTTGTCCCACCCCCACCCTCCGAAGCCAGCTTGCCTGCCTGCCATCCCCCTGTGCAGTAGAACTCTCTCCCCCTGCCAGCAGCACCTCTTCCCTGCTCCCCCTATCCAGCAGCACCTCTTCCCTGCTCCCCTGTCCCTCTTCCTTGCTCTCCCGGCCCAGCAGCACCTCTTCCCTGCTCCCCTGGCCCAGCAGCACCTCTTCTCTGGTCCCCTGGCCCAGTAGCACCTCTTCCCTGCTCCCCCTCACTGCCTTCCAGACTTTGTCCCACCCCCACCCTCCGAAGCCAGCTTGCCTGCCTGCCATCCCCCTGTGCAGTAGAACTCTCTCCCCCTGCCAGCAGCACTCTTCCCTGCTCCCCCTATCCAGCAGCACCTCTTCCCTGCTCCCCTGGTCCCTCTTCCCTGTTTTCCCGGTCCAGCAGCACCTCTTCCCTGCTCCCCCTCACTGCCTTCCATACTTTGGCCCTCCCGCACCCTCCAAAGCCAACCTGCCTGCCAGCCATCACCCTGTGCAGTAGAACCCTCTCCCCCTCCACCACTATCGCCGCCGTGCAGCCAACCCCACTGACCCTCCCACTGTGAGACGACTGTCAAACCTACTGGCTCCAGCAGCGGCCGCATCACAGTAAAGACGCTGCTTCGCGGCCTTCCCATGCTCTGATTTCCTCTGCCACATCTCTGATGACATCATCAGAGACTCCGGCAGAGGAAATCAGAGCATGGGAAGGCCACGAAGCAGTGTCTTTAGTGTGATGCGGCCGCTACTAGAGCCGGGAGGTTTGTGCGTCTCGTGGTGGGAGGGTCAATGGGGGTTTGTGTGCGCCGGGAAAGGGTGCATGGGGGGGAGGGGATGACGACGGCAGTGAACTTACAGTGAGGGAGGGAGGGAGTACAAGCGCGCATGCGCACTCTTGCCGGCAGGGCCCTACAGCTCCCGGAAAACGGAATACGCAGGTAAGAGTGCGCATGCGCGCTTAGGGTTTTATTATATTAGATTGTCTAAACTCACTAAACTTAATCTTAGATCTAATTTGAGGACTTGAGTTGAAGTTAAGCCACATGTTTTATTTTCTATAGATAATTTCTATAGAAATAGCAGTGTGCTAGTTGTTTGCCTTCTTCAACTTTCTGTACAAGTGTATACTTGAATTGTAAATTTGAAATCCGATAAATAAATAAAGGAAGGAAGGAAGGAAATTTAGAAATTGCCCACCACGAAGGTAAGGGGCAGGGAGGGAGAAAGGGAGATGGGGCAGCAGCAGCAATTGGGCGACAGCGATCAGGAGGGAGAAAGGGAGATGCCGCAGCGATCGGGCAGCGGCGGCGATCAATAAGGAGGGAGAGAGCGTGATTGGTGACTGCGTGCATTCCCTCCCTTAACTGCGGAGACAAGGCCATTAACCGCTCTACAAGGTGGTGAATGGCCTTGTCCCCATAGCAGCGGTGAACACTGTTTTTTCCCACCGTTTTAGCGGCTTACCACGGGAAACAGTCACCGTGTCATTCTCTACTACAGCCCATGCCTCAAGAAGAGGAAGGGAATAGAACTACTGAGACAATTCAGTATGGACTGGTGGAAGTTTAAATCTTGGGTTTAAATTCTATACCCTTCTGCCCTGACCTGAAGGTTTTGTAACAGCCTGAAACACTCAGGCTGGAAAGAAAGCTGAAGGAAGTAAATGTAAGACTGTTCTAGCCAGTTAGGTATGGTGCAAAGTACAGAAACAAGAAGCTAACAAGTGCCTTTTTGATGTGAAACCTGATTTGTTGTTATGAACTGTAAAATGCTAAACTCCTTTCCAGGAGGGAGGGAGAAAACTTAAGTTGATTAAGCAGTGAAGTGCTGGGAGTGCATGGAAAGGCTGTTCCAGGACACTAAAAGGGAAATGTGCTAATCCATCCTGTTTTGTAAACTGAAGAAAGTTTCTTTTCTTTTGTGCCACTGTCTTGAGGATTTAAAAGTGATTTTGGACTTTAATTTACACTGGTAACCCACTGTGTTGCTCAGGTTTTATTTTGGAAGATTGGGGGGGGGGGGGGGTTGCACAAGAAATAAAAGGAATTGTTTAAACCTTTGCCTTGGACCATTCTGACCAGTGGCGTACCTAGGGGGGGGCGGGGGGGCGGGCCGCCCCGGGTACCAGCCCTGAGGGGGTGTTCCCGGCCTTGCCGCTCAGTCCCCCCCACGCCCGAAGGACCGCTCGCTCCACTGACCTTCCAGCACACCTATGAAGCAGCCCGCAGCAGGATCGCGACGTCAGCAATCCCTCAGCTGCTTGGGCGCTGCTTCCTGCGCCGCGGTCCCGTCCCTCCTCTGACGTCAGAGGAGGGGGCGGGACCGCGGCGCAGGAAGCAGCTCCTAAGCAGCGCAAAGATAGCTGACGTCGCGATCCTGCTGCGACTGCGGCTGCTTCATAGGTAGTGCGGGGAGGCCAGGGGGGCGAATGGTCCTTCGGGGTGGGTCGGGGCATCAGGCCTTCAGGGTGGGGCGGGCGGGCGGGCAGGCAGACTTTCAAGGGGGAGGGGGGGTGACAGGCAGGCAGGCAGGCCTTCAAGGGGGGGTGCAGGTCTTCGGGGGGGGTGCAGACCTTCAAGGGGGTGCAGGCCTTCAAGGGGGGGACAGGCAGGCAGGCCTTCAAGGGGGGGACAGGCCTACAAGGGGGGGGGGACAGGCCTACAAGGGGGTGCAGGGCCTACAAGGGGGGGGACAGGCCTTCAAGGGGGGACAGGCCTTCAGGGGGGGTGCATGCCTTCAGGGGGGGTGCCGACCTTCAAGGGGGTGCAGGCCTTTAAGGGGGGGACAGGCAGGCAGGCCTTCAAGTGGGGGGACAGGCCTTCGGGGGGGTGCAGGCCTTCGGGGGGGGTGCAGGCCTTCAAGGGAGGGGACAGGCCTTCAAGGGGGGGACAGGCAGGCAGGCCTTCAAGGGGGGGACAGGCCTACAAGGGGGTGGGACAGGCAGACCTTTAAGGGGGGACAGGCCTACAAGGGGGTGGGACAGGCAGACCTTTAAGGGGGGACAGGCCTACAAGGGGGTGGGACAGGCAGACCTTTAAGGGGGGATAGGCCTTCAAGGGGGGACAAGCAGGCAGGCCTTCAAGGGGGGGTCAGGCCTTCAAGGGGGGGGACAGGCCTTCGGGGGTGCAGGCCTTCGGGGTGGGTGCAGGCCTTCGGGGTGGGTGCAGGCCTTCGGGATGGGTGCAGGCCTTCAGGGGGGGACAGACCTTCGGGTGGGGGGTACAATCCTTCGGGGAGGGTGCAGGCCTTCAGGGGTGGGGTTTAGGCCTTCAGAGGGGGACAGACCTTCGGGTGGGAGGTAAAGTCCTTCGGGGGGGTGCAGGTCTTCAGGGGTGGGGTGTAGCCCTTCGGAGGGGGGACAGACCTTCGGGGGAGGGGGGTCCTGGTGTAAAAGTACACAGAGGGAGAGAGGGAAGGGGGGGGTTCAAAGATACGTGCATATGCCAGACTTTGGGGGTTAGAAATAATGGGTCTAAAAACAGAGGAGTGGGAGAGAGATGGTGCATAATGGGATTTAGGGAGGGAAAGAACAGAAAGGGAGAGAACTTGGAAACAGGAGATGGTGTGGAGGGGGGATAGAGATACTGGATAGGAGGATAGTTGGGAACAGAAAGGGAGAGATGGTGGATCCTGGGGTGGTGGGGAGTTGAGAAAAGGTGAATCTGTGGATGGAGACAAAAAAAAGGAAAGATGCCAGATCTCCGGGAGAGGGAAGGGAAACGGAAGGGGAGAACAGAGATGGCAGACGGATGGTTAGCACGGAGAAAGGAGACCCTGGCAAGCAAGACAACAAGAGCCTGGGACCAACAAGATTTGAATATTGATCAGAGAACAAAAGGTAGAAAAAAATAATTTTATTTTCTGTTTTGTGATTACAATATGTTAGATTTGAAAAGTGTACATGAGACAGCTTGAAATGGGAACTTTTCTATTTTTGTGAATGGCAAGGCTGAGTTCAGTTAAAATATATGCTTTATAAGAAAATATAATAATGTGTTTTATAAAGTTTATAAGCATTGCTGGCATACTCGGTGAGGTGTTCCTAGTGTTGGTGGTGGTGGTAGCATGTCAGTGTGTTGAGAGGAAGAGGTAGTCTGGGAAATTCTGCTGAGCAAACTCTGGGCCCATTTCCACCCCCAGTTAGTCCACTCCACTCAACTGGTTCACACACTGAGTGGGTCTTTGGGTGTTATTTCTGGGTAGTTGTTTTAGAATCTCTTCCAGTGGTTTGTCAGTATCTCCTTCTGGTCCAAGGAAGGAAACTTTGTCAACCTTAGCATTGACCTTCAGAATATGTTTGTAACAGCGCTGCTTGTGTGGCATTAGGCTATGTAGTGATCGAAAGAAAAAAACAGACCTTTGCACATTTTTGCACTATATGGTGGGTGTATGAGGAGATTCATTTCCTGCACAGTTAAGTCCATGTGAAGTTACCTTGTGCTGTATTTGACATCTAGCAAGGTCTCTGTTTGGAAGGAAAGATCTAAGCTTAAAAATGAAGTGGCCAGAAGTTATGTTAAAAGTAGATAGCGTAGCTGGTTTTAAGAAAGGTTTGGACAAATTCCTGGAGGAAAAGTCCATTGTCTGTTATTAAGACATGGGGGAAGCGTCTGCTTGCCCTGGATTGGTGCACTCAGCAGCAACAAATACTAGTTTTGGCTGGCTCTTTCCCCGCATTTCTCCTCTCTTCCCCACGATTTAATATCCAGTTCAGGCAGTAAGTAAATGCATCGGCAGGGGGGGTCTGGTAAGTCTTGGGGGCTGGGGATGGAAGGTGAGAATCAGTTCTGTAGGCTATCAGAAATTTGCTTAATTATCTACTCACACAGAAAAGCAGTAAAGTCAATAGGTTCTCTGAGTGGGAACAACCTGTTTGATCTTGCACTCTTGTGATTGACCAATTGTTTATCACTGTTTAATTTATCACATTGATTAATTTGAGCACACCTGAGGTGTCCTATGATGGTGTGCACTGCAGGCAGAGGGTGATTAACCTGTGCCTTATTGTGTAAAGCGCTGGAGAATTCTCTCCTCTCGCTTACCTCTCACGCTGAGGACACCCTGCTTCAGTATAATCATTTATATGATTTATCTTATAAACATTATTACGTGGTCTTTTCCTCAAGTGTTGAGACATCAGGTTGTTCCCACTTGGAGAACCTATTGACTTTTACTGCTTTTCTGTGTGGCTTTAACATTTTTGCTATTCAGTATACCTAAACTATTATTCAGTAGAAAAAATTTGGTTTGTTCAATCAAATCCTGTGTGGACATTGGACTTCTATGAGTGAATGTTCTGCTTGATTGAACAAACTAAATTTTTTCTACTGAATAATAGTCTAGGTACAATGAAAGTAAATAGCAAAAATTTTTGAGTAGATAATTAAGGAAATCTTTTTCATATTGCTTGCTTATGGACTGGGAAAAAAGACTGTTCAAGCAAATGTCTCCAGAACTGCTTTAATGGAAAAATGTGATTTTTTTTTTTTTAAGTACTTTGTGAAATTTATTGTTGTTGTGAAATTTATTGTTATACTTTGTTTAAACTTAAAAAGCGGTGTCATTAACAGTGAATCTAATCGAAAAATCGATTCAACAGGGTGAATCGAATCGAATGAAATATTTTTCTCTGAATCGGGCAGCACTATTGGCTACCATGAGAATGGGCTACTGGGCATGATGGACCATTGGTGTGACCCAGTTAGGCTATTCTTATGTTATGTTCTCATCTGTAGGGGCCTTTGTTTTCACTTCTTATTTTAATGTATTTTTTTCCTGGGAACTTATCAGTGTTTTTTTATAATGGGAACAAAAATGGAAGAGAATTAATGTGTGTGGAATGGGGGGGTAACTAATTTCTTCAGCTAAATAATTCAATCCACTTCAAACAGACATAGGAGAACTCACGCACCATTCACACACCCTCCAACCAAAAACGTCAAAAGAAAAAAACTGTTCGACAACCTCCTAGCCATTCGAGCTGCAACACTTGACCCCCCAACTCTACAACCTATTGACCTCGACCACAAACTACAAAACCTTAAAAAAAGAAATAAAAACCCTTCTATTCAAAAAACACATAAAACCAAACTAACATAATCAGAACTGTCCCAAGCATCACCTGCAACTACTCCATATGTACTTCTGATGTCATGACAATTCAGACATAATTTATGTTATGTTATGTTTGGAATAATGGTTACATAAATGAGGTTCAATAAAAGAAAATTTTCACTGCCTGTTTCTATTCTGACCATTTATTCCATTTCATGGTTATTGCAAAAAAAAAAAATTTTACATGAGGGGGGGGGGGGTGTCAAAAAATGATGGGCCCCGGGTGCCACATACCCTAGGTACGCCACTGATTCTGACCACTTACACTGTTTCCTGACAGAATTGAACTGGGGAGGGTTCATTGGGGAGAATAACCTCGTGCTAGTCCAGCAGTCCCAAAGCTTACGTGACCACTGGCGGCACACTATATGTATATACCATCTCCTCCTTCCCTTTCCCGTGGTCTGACATCTATCTTCCTCCTTTCCCCTCCTATGGTCCGGGATCTTTATCCTATCCTTCCTACAATCTGGCATCTCTCTCCCCTCCTTCCTTTCACTCCTCCTCCTTTTATGGTCTAACATCTCTCTGTCTTTCCCTTCTGCTCCCTCTGCCTTAATCTGGAATCCCTCCTTCTTCCTTCCTTTCCCTGGTCTGACATCTCTCTTCTTCCCTTTCCTCCTCCCGTGATCTGGAAGCTTTCCACAAAGACAATTTCCTTATGTTATCTCCTCTGGGATCTGGTGCTTGCTCATCTGATGCTGCTGTAAGACTTCTGGCAATTCACAAAATAATAATCTGAGATTTATTAATTTTCCTAGACTAACAACGGTAACTTCTAGAGAGATGCTTAGGAGATACTTGGTAGAAATTCTGCAAATCCCGGAGGATACTTTACCCCCATTCTCTCAAGTGTATTACTTACCAAATACGAATGGGGCTCAATTACAGTCAAAAATACCAGATCAGGCACCATTGAATGTATCGGAAATTCTGGAAACGTCAGATAAGGACATAGAAACACCTTCCACATTGATAAAGTATGGTTATTGAGGCTTTTCTTTAAAAATAAACAGAACGCGTTTCTTGGATATAAAATTCAAATGTTCCCTGATCTCCCAAGAGAAATCAAAAGCATCGTCATTTCATTGGGGGCTACATTCTATTTGAGACATCCTTGTAAGTGTATTATTTGCCACCACTCAGATAAATATGTTTTCTTTGAACCTCAACAGTTAATTGCGTTTTTGGCCTTGTCCCGACTGGACGGGGAAAAATCAAATGCTCCATGGTTTAAATATGTCACTCCTACCTCAGCTCTATGTATAGCACATCCTACATGTATAGATTTATATTCTTCTTTTTTCTCGCTCATGTGAAATCTTGGATTCAGTATAGAGGACTTGAGTTGAGTTAGCCAAATTTTTATTTCTTCTGTTTTTAGGAGTGTTAAGGTGTAATATGATTTATACTTTAAGAAATCAATATCTTGTCTAACCAATTTTCTGTACAAGTGTATACTTGATATGTAATTTGAAAATTCATAAATAATTATTTTTAAAAGACAAAATAATATAGAACTGTACCTGAATAGATCAGCATCATCTGCAAGAAATTTAGGTAGGTTTGAGTCTCGCAAAGCTCTGATTAACACCACATCCTCATTTAAATTTGGATTCTGTCTTTTCAAAGACCTAAATTAATAATAACAATAACCTGAAAAGAGCAGTTGAACATAAAATATCTTGTTGACACACAGTCTACATGATTAGCAATCTCAAAATAGTTTTTACATACACGTAATTTTTAGTGTCAGTCACAGTGGTGCGTCGTAGCTCTTATTGTCGCAGCCAGCACTAAAAACCGTGCTCCGATATTGTAAAAGGGGGGATAATGTACATATAATAGACATACATTGTTAAGTCAAAGATAGCATATATCAAATTCCACAGTGAAAAGTAAATAAATATAAATGTTTATAAGAATTTAAGTAATAGAAAATATACTATAGGAATATATTATTTAAATTAAAAATTAATTTTAATTTAACATTCATTTTAAATTATTAATAATAATTTAAAATCTCAAGAAATATATCTTACCCAGCCATGACAAGCACAGATTTGACCGCTCGCATACCAAAGTCATAGTGATCTTGTTGGGAAAGCTGCTCACTGCATAGTTTATACATTTGAGTCATCTTTCTTGCAAGAACTTTACTGGATTCAAAGCCTTCAGAATACAAAATTACCTGCAAAAAAGTAAAATGCAAGTTGGCATCCATATTGCCAGAGATTAATTTATAGACCACAAGGAAGCTGACCAGGAGAAGGGGCAGAAGCAACATGAAAAGAGGAGCTATAATAGAAGTAGAATGTCCTCTCTCTGCTCCACGCTCATGCTCTCTGTTCCTGTTCCCTACAGGCTTGACTGGTGTATGAAAAGAGTTCTAGACAGTTCCTCCATAAATTAGGCCCTGTGTATTACACAATTCAAGTTTCAAGTTTTATTAAAAATTTGATTAAATAGCTTAATCTTGCTTCTAAGCGATGTACACATACAAAGATAATTGCATCCGTTATTTTATTCTACAACTCTTATTTACAGGATAGCACAGTTACTTACCATAACAGTTGTTATTCAGGGACAGCAGGCAGCTATTCTCACATATGGGTGACGTCATCCACGGAGCCCAGATGTGGACAGCCTCGCAAGCAGATTTGCTTGTAGAAACTTAGAAGTTTCGAGTCAGCCACACCGCCCAGGTCAGGGCGAGTTTTCTCAGTTCAGATACCTAGCAGAGAAGCCAACCAGGGGAGGTGGGTGGGATGTGAGAATAGCTGTCTGCTGTCCTTGGATAACAACTGTTACAGTAAGTAACTGTGCTTTATCCCAGGACAAGCAGGCAGCCTATTCTCACATATGGGTGACCTCCAAGCTAAACAGAATGGGACGATGGGAGCACTGGCTACTTAGGAGAATAAATTTTGTAATACTCTCTGGCCAAAATGGCCATCCCGTCTGGAGAAGACATCCAGACAATAGTGAGAGGTGAAAGTATGAACCGAGGACTAAATAGCAGCTTTGCAAATTTCCTCAATAGGTGTAGATCTGAGGAAAGCTACTGAAGCTGCCATTGCTCTGACTTTATGGGCTGTGACTCGACTCTGTAGTTGTAATCCAGCTTGGGCATAGCAGAAAGAGATACAAGCAGCCATTCAGTTGGAGATGGTACGCTTAGAGATTGTTTGGATCCCAACTTGTTTGGATCGAAGGAGACAAAAAGTTGAGGAGCAGTTCTGTGCGGTTTGGTGTGTTTCAAATAGAAGGCCAAAGCACGTTTACAGTCCAGAGTATGAAGAGCTGATTCCCCAGGGTGAGAATGAGGCTTTGGAAAGAACACTGGAAGAACAATGGATTGGTTGAGATGAAATTCTGAAACCACTTTAGGAAGGAATTTAGGATGAGTACGGATTTTTTTGTCCCAGTTCACGATTCAAATCGATTCACCGATTCACTTCGGGTGAATCGATTCAAATCGATTTACCAGGACAAAAAAATCGGCCTCCCGATTTCGTTGACTGACCCTCTCCCCTAAAGCAGGAGCGGCAGCGCTGCCTCTGCCTGCCACTCCTGCTTTAGAGGGCGAGTGAGGTGGTTCAGTCAGGAAGTGGCTTACCCGCTGGCCTCCCGCTGCTGTGCTGTCCATCTTCCCCACTGGCCTCCCGGAATCAATTTTCCTAATTTCAGCAGCCTGCAATAAGATCGTTGGTGCTAGCGATCTTTGCAAGCTGCCATACGGCTTTGGAGCTCTCTTCTCTCTGCCGCGGTCTCTCTCCTTCTCTGATGTCAGAGGAGGGGTGGGACCGCAGCAGAGAGAAGACACTACGAAGCCATATGGCAGCTTGCAAAGATCGCTAGTGCCAACGATCTTATTGCAGGCTGCTGAAATTAGGAAAATTGATTCCGGGAGGTGCCAGCTGTAGAATAAAACCTAATACATGAAGAAGAGACAACTATATTGGCAAAAGAACATTTAGAGACATTAGAATCTCCCTCAGCAGATTCAGCAGTGGCTAGTGTCAGCACAGCTATCGCTAGCAATCAGCATTTTCAGTTGGCATAACTAATGTCAGCAAAGGCCTATGAGAAATTATATCAATCTGACTCTGGAATAAAGATGCAGATAGACCCTGAGTGCTTATTCACAGAAAGCATCCAGGCAGACGGTTTCATAAAGCCCTACAGATGGTTTCAAATAGCCCTGATTAAATCATGATTACAAACCAACTTGCAGCTAAGAGGGGCAAAGAGGTGCTAAGAAGATGTGTTAATGTCTGATGCTTAGGATGGACAGCTTAGGACATACAATGGGTCCAGGTGCACAGATAACTAAGATTAATCAGAAACTATTGTCAGAGGCATACTGGAAATTACATTTGACTTCAGCCTATTCTTTTCCTGTTTAGCACAAGTTTAATATGTTTAACTTCTATTGAAGCTCAATAGATTGTGTATTTTAGAATAAGTTTCCAAACTATAAAAGCCCCCTTGCAACATTACCCCCCTCTTCTTGTTCATCTTGCTCTCTACCTGAAGCTAGGGACATCACCCTCCTCAACCCCCTATTTCTCTCTCTCTCTTTCTTTGTGTGTTCTTTCTCATTCACAAGAATACAGAAGCAATCTCTGTAATTGTAATTGTAACTTCTATGAATCCTACTTTTCTGTATGCCTATTTTTATAATATATTATGTATGCAATCACCTCTGGCTGTGCTTCTCATTTGATTCTATTCCTGGTGAATCTTCAGTGAGGGAATTGAACCTGGGACCTGGTGGTTCAAACCTTACATTTTGGGGGCTTATCTCGGTCCTTCCTGATGATTTCATTTGGGTAAGTAGAATTCAATTTTTTTCCTTGTATGCACTGTGCAATAGGATTCTTGGCTGCATAAGACAAGGTGAGAGATGGTATTTTCCACTCAAAAGACCTTGTGCAGTATAGACAGAGTGAGATAGAAATCAAAAGACCTTGGAAAACCCTTAGATTGATTGTACTTTAGACTGGATGACACACTGGTGAAAATTTCCAGTAATATTGTGGGGTTTTATACTTTGTGAGATTTTACTTATCAATAGACTTTGTATTTTTGATTGACAGACAGAGTGAGATAGAAATCAAAAGACCTTCTGGAACCCTTAAATTGTTTTAGACTGGATGACACAGTTGTGAAAAGTTCCAGTAATATTTTGGGTTTAATATTTGGGGAGATTATACTATCAAAAGTCTTTGTAGTTTACCTGTGCCAGTTTGCATTTTATGCTTTGCTATTATAGGCTTGCTAGAGTGTGTTGCATGTAAGAATATTTGAGCTGCTCTGAAGAAAAGCATGGTCCAAAATTAAAACAGTCACTCAATTAAGACATGCCACATCTGTACTAATAACTTTTACTTTTTTTCCTTTGTGCTTTTAATTCTATTTCTTGTCAGTCTCTGCCCTGGTGAAAGGCCCAGTGCACAATGGAACTGGCAGCTGGCATCTCTCCTCTTCTAACCGACTTCTTATATTTTTTCCTGCTAAACATCTGCCTATAAATTTCAGGTAGTAACCTTTGCATTAAAGTGTGGGCAAGTGTGGGCATAAATGTATTCTTTATGCCGGTGGCACCTCATTTTTCTACCTATTAACTAAAGTCTCCCTCCTTCATCAGAGGGAGCATCAGACAGGGATGAGCAAGGCCCACATACCAAGGCAGACTGCAGCCTCAAATATGAACCCTTTTGATTTTCAATAACTCACAGATATTGTACAGAAATATTTTGACAAGAAGGGAGATCCATATGAGGGTAATTTTCCAGAACACACATGGCACGATATTCAGAAACAAATGGTTAATCATTCTCAGGAGTTTAGAAAGAAAACAAATAAACGAAAGTGTCTTTTCATTCAAGGCCTCTGTAGGGGAATTATTAGCATAAGACAAGAAAATACTGCCTTGAACACTCAGTGCCATCAGCTGTCCAAAGACTTAGATGAGGCACAAATTAATATATCTATGCTAAGAACCCAAATTGTTCAAGCTACAAATTCCTTTTTAGCTATAAATGAACAATTAGAAGAGGCCAAGGCAGAATTAAAGTATTTAAAGTCAAAATGTGCCTCACAGGGACAGGTTAATGCTGTCTCCTCACAGATTCTGCCATCTGCACCAGTGCCACCTTCACCATATAATCCATGTAGTCAGTTTATAGAGAAACAGAACACCGTTTTTGTAGCAGGCAAGTGAAAAGGTAAACTAGCTACAGATGTAGAACAGGAAGAAGAACCGACAAATGAAGATGAGGAAAATTCATTACCAGGCCAGAGCAATACCAATAGTACCCTATAAGTGACACAGCTCCAGTAACAGTAGTGCTGCAGAGACATATGAAAGACAGTGACATTGAAAGAATAGTGGAGAAATGAAGTTTGCAAATGGGCTACTGATATACTGATTCACTTGGGTCTAGGCAAATACAAAAGGAACAATGCAGATTTTGATAAGCTTATGCACCTAGCCCTGGGTCCACATTATTATAAATTTGGATCTCTTGTTCATCCATACCAGTTTGTAAAGATTGCCATCGAACAACTATTTTGATGCACCTCCCTGCAAGTGCTTAGAACTCTTTCACCCCTGCCAACTGATACACTAGAGCAGTTTGCATATAGAGTGTGGGTAATAAATGCTGTACTACATGAACATTGGCCCAGTTCTTCAGATTATGGTCAGAGAGAACATAAAGAATTTCTATTAGAATTATTATCCCTTGAGATTACTAAACACCTTCTGTTGTTTTTGGAGGACCCTAAAGCCTTTTGACACTTTACTGCTCAGGATTGGGCCTATGTGGAAGACCCAGCCAGCTCAAATTATTTCAGTATTGGAAGCTAGGAGGTTGCGTGCTGAAGGAGCACCCCAATACAATAAAACACCACACACAGGAAATAGAGGGCATGTCAGTGGTTGTTACAGAAATTCCTCCACTTATATTCCTTTCCATGAGCTCAGAGCACAGCCAGGAAAAACAGTGTCCTAACTCTCTGTGTCCAAATACCAAGGTGACTCAAACCTTCACAGCCATGCCGGACTCCTATCACTTACCTGTGGACTCACTTCTGGAGACGCAGGATAAGGGAAAGAAGTCAGACTCAGAATTCAGCTTGAGGTATGTGGCACCTTTGATATTGGACACTTCTGACTGCCCCAATATTAATACTATCATAGAGGGTCAGGATAAATTAACTTTGATTGATACAGGGGCTGGAAGCAGTTTTACAGATACAGCGCCTCCTACTGGAGATCAGAAAAATGTGGAAATTTGTGAGATTCAGGGTCTACATGACACAGCTTCAAAGTGTGTGTCTATCCCACAAAAGGAACAAAGGAAAGACAAAATTCATGATGTAACTTCATTTTTCTTGCATTTTGTAATTCGCTGATTGTCCAGCCTTCTTTCTATGTGAACCGCCTAGAAGTCAGTTTGACTATGGCGGTATAGAAAAATAAAGTTATTATTATTATTATTATTGTAGAATGCCTGTATTCTCACTCATACTTCCAGCATGAGTGAGAATACAGGCAAAGAAATAGTTGAAGTGGCTGGTCTTGGATAGGGTACAGAAATTCCTGTGCAGTTAGCCACAGTGTTGCCTGCCAGTGCAGCAGCAAGATCGTAGTGTAACTCATTCAGAGGCTGCAGATGTTCCTGTTTGAGCACAGAAGTTAGATTGTGGGAAAAGGTACATTGAAATTTTGTTTGATGCCAAAGAACCTCAACCACAAACACAGCATCCAGTACTTCCTCCAGCAATAGAACTAGTGTCTAAGATGGAGGAGAGGGGTCTGAGTGGACCTATCTCTTTAGCATGTGGCTCTCCAGCTTGGTCATTTGCTAAATAAGGGTGTTCCAGTAGGCTCACTATACACTCTCGGGCCCTAAATAAGGTTTCAAAGCCTGTAGCACCAGTGACAGCCTCTTACTCTGACATTACTGTGAAATTTAACCCTAAATGTGCATTTTTCTCTGTCCTAGACATGACTAATGATTTTCAGAATTTGCCCCTTGCCTCTGAATTCCAGGACACGACAGTGCAGACAAAAGAAGACAAATCTAGCCTGCACCTGACTTCTGCACCGCAGTGCCCACTCCTCCGAGTGCAGTGGGATCCAGGTGGCAGACGTGGTTGGCCTGAATGGAACATGGATGAAGTTTACTCTAAGTGACCTTGAGGATGCTGCCAATTTAAAATGCTTTTTCTTTTTTTTTTAGCAGCAATTCGGATATATACATAGCCATTCCAGACCAGTTTTGGCACAAAGATATTTCTAATGTATTCCAAGGATCCTCTTTATTACTGCAGAGATAAAGACGCTCCAAAGAACCATTAGCTTTATGCCTTTTCTGAATATGAGATGGTTATGATAAGCATTATTTGTACTACTCAGGTGTTCATCTTTGCTGTGTTTTTCTATAACAATGTGTTTATTTGCAGAGTTAAATTCAGCCCTGAACACTTGACAGATGGAAGAATAGTTTCACGCCTCAAACTTTGTGTTTTATGTTTTGTCTGTGCCATGTGGTTTGTGTGTTGTCTATTTGCTTTAGTTTAGTGGGTACTCCAGGATACATAACATTGGTCATTTCTAGAGCTCTTTTCCCACTTTTTACTAGCCTAATTGCGCAATGTTCTTTTTACTTATAGCTTTCATATCCTAAATGTAGCTTAGTTAGGGGTTATATTTTTAAGAAAAGGTTTTACTCTATACAGTGTTTATTCTATGGTGCTCACTAGATATGATCCATTTAGCATACATTTCCGAATACATTCAGTACATAATTATGGTCTCTCTGAAGTGCCATAATATTTGTGTGCAGCACACAAAAACATATCTTTTTGGAATGTCCGATTAAGAACCTTAAGTAACTGAATACTGTCTCTCTTTTGCCATAACTATACCAAGTAAATGCATTAATATTGTCACATGTTGCCACATTTAGTACAGGCAACCTGGTCTCTCTCTCTCTCTCTCTACATTCAGTACAGGCAACATGGTTTCTCTCTCATTTTCTATCTCTTATTTGGATCACACTGGAGTACAGCTGCTGAATGATATCTGGACTCTTTTCAAGCCGGTGTATCCCTCCCTGTATGCACAGACATAATTTAATAATAACTTAATAATAACTTTATTCTTGTATACCGCATTACCATGGAAGTTCTATGCGGTTAACAGAAGAAGAGACTACAATTACAGCGAAGATACAATTTTGTTAATGTTACATTAATATTTTAGATAATGCATATTTTCAATCAAATTGAATTTACATTTTAGACGATACATTTACGGAGAAGTTAATTTTTGCAGGTAGGTAATATATTCGGAGTAGTTATGTTTGCTATGAGTTACATACATCAGAGTTACAAGTAGAAGTGTTACATACGGCGGTAAAGAGTCTGGGGAGAGTCAAGGTCAGAGGAGGAGGAGGGAGGAGAGGAGAACGTTCAGAGGAATTTGTCAAAAAGGTAGGTTTTAGTTAACTTCCTGAAAGTTTGATAGGGGGGGAATTTAACCCCAAGGGTGAACACCATCAGTTTCCAGTGACTAACAGATCCTGTGCAGACATCATTTCATCCCAAGTATGCATCTTACCAGTTTAACGAGACTGTCAGTTCCTGCTGGACTAATTCATCTTCCTGCACCCTGACTACAAAGATCTACTCCTCTACTTCCTCACACATGCTGTACAAAACGTTTCCTGTTCGTTGTTTCCCTGGATTCAGGACAGCCACCTTCCTAAGAATGCTCTGCTGTACAGTTCAACCTATTTACTGAACAATAGAACCTACTGCACACTTCTGGTAACTAATGATTCTATGGACATTCCAGACTTTATTTCATATGCTGTGCATCCACTACCTCTTGGTATGGGGAACGAGACATTTATCACTTTTGAAAATGGACAGATTGCACAAACTGTAGAAAATTTGCTACGAGATGCTCATGTCTCAGTTTGGGAACTTTTCTTTGAATATTCACCCACTGCAAACCACGTATTTAATGTTTTAATTCACCCTATCATTATCTTAATTATTCTACAAATTTTGCTATGTATTGTTATGATTCTCCTTTGCTGTAAAATGAAACACATGTACATTTCTTTATCTCACAAAGTTCCTTCTAGCTTTTAGGACAGTTATACATGAATTTCCAGTTTATTCTCTGACACTTGCTAATTTGGTTAATTCGGTTCTAATTTGGTTAATTTGGCATGGCCTATTGCATTGCATACCAGAGTCAGACATAATATATTATCTCATATCCCATACTTGCATACTCTCTCATGATATCTTGGTACCTTAATGCCTGAACCTCCTGAGAAAGTTTCCTGCATCCCTTATGCAGTTTATTCGCTCTCAACTACGGGTAAGATATGATATCTTGGGTTTCCCCGCCCTGATGACTGTACAACCTAAGACTGAGGTTTGAACTCATAATGGGAACTGTTTATCTTCATAGCTTGGAGATTCTGCAGGACATGGGACATGCTGATATAAGGTTGGGGGTAAGAGAGGCAACTGCGAAGGGCAGACTGGCTGTTTTTAGAAGGGCACCGCAAGCTTGCCTTCATTTCAAAGAATTTTTTAAAAAAAAGTATGGGAGATGTCAGCATAGCTATCGCTAGCAATCAGCATTTTCAGTTGGCATAACTAATGTCAGCAAAGGCCTATGGGAAATTATATCAATCTGACTCTGGAATGTAGATGCAGATAGACCCTGAGTGCTTATTCACAGAAAGCATCCAGGCATATGGTTTCATATAGCCCTAAAGACGATTTCAAATAGTCCTGATTAAATCATGATTACAAACCAACTTGCAGCTAAGAGGGGCAAAGAGGTGCTAAGAAGATGTGTTAATGTCTGATGCTTAGGATGGACAGCTTAGGATATACAATGGGTCCAGGTGCACAGATAACTAAGATTAATCAGAAACTATTGTCAGAGGCATACTGGAAATTACATTTGACTTCAGCCTATTCTTTTCCTGTTTAGCACAAGTTTAATATGTTTAACTTCTATTGAAGCTCAATAGATTGTGTATTTTAGAATAAGTTTCCAAACTATAAAAGCCCCCTCGCAACATCACCCCCCTCTTCTTGTTCGTCTTGCTCTCTACCTGAAGCTTGGGACATCACCCTCCCCAACCCCCTATTTCTCTCTCTTTCTTTGTGTGTTCTCTCTCATTCACAAGAACACAGAAGCAGTCTCTGTAATTGTAACTTTTATGAATCCTACTTTTCTGTATGCCTATTTCTATAATATATTCTTTATGCAATCACCTCTGGCTGTGCTTCTCATTTGATTCTAATTCCTGGTGAATCTTCGGTGAGGGAATTGAACCTGGGACCTGGCGTTTCAAACCTTACAGCTAGCAAGGGGGATTTACAATGGATAGCTGACATGAAACTCTCACTAGCAGTCTTCACCTCTGATATTAAAATAAATATCGATGGCCTCCATAAAAAATGGATGATATGAGCCAGAGCCTTCAAGAAATTGAAGAGAGGGTTATTTTGCATGAACAGGAGATAACAGAAATCCAACAACACTGTAAATAATTAGACCTATCAGTAGAAGAGTTACTCCTAAAAGTGGAAGATGGAGAAAATAGGTTAAGGCGAAATAACCTGAGATTTAGAGGAATCCCTGAATTGGAAGATCTAAAAGATACATCAGCCTTTATACAATCTATATGCAATAAGTTTTTACATGCTGAAAATCCAGATGCAGAGCATTTAGTTATAGAATTCGAACAAATACATCAAGCTCTGGATCCACATAATTTGGGATATAATTGTATGTTTCCTAAGATATCCACAGAAGGAGAGAGTCCTACATGCAGCTCGGAAACTGGGCTATTTGATGTAGAATAATGCAAAAGTAGAACTATTTGCAGATATCTCTTCAGGAACTTTGAAACGACGATGGGATTGTCGCGAAGTAACTAGATGTTTGCAACAGAATAATATTCGCTACAAATGGCACTATCCATTTGGGATCTCTTTTATGTTAGAAGGCAAGCTACATAAAGTTGTATCAGCCTCAGAAGCACAACAACTACTCATACAGGCTAAACTTTGGAATACGGAAGGAGAAAAATATAAGGATCCATCACAACCTCCACCTAGGGAACCGTCAAGACAGAAATGGCATAGAGTAGAACAAAAGAAGAGACTACAGAGACAATGAGAATAATCTTTGATGTTAACATTTTTATATTTAGTATTTGATAAAATAAAGATAAGAGACTGTATGGGGATAAATTTTAAGCAAAATTATGGAGAACTGGGTCAAGGTTAACTTTCTTCGACTCTGATGTCTGGAAATAGACCTGACATTCGGTCTCATCGACTGATGTCGGGATCTAGCACTAGGGACAGAAGACGAGAGAGATTTAAAGGGGATAGGGTAAGGGGGGAGAAGAGGGAGGGGATGGAGGGTAAACTAATTTTCTTTTTAGGACTGAGTGGATGGGGTACTCAAGGAACTAAGGAACGAAATAGCAGAGCCACTTCGCCAAATATGTAACCTATCCTTAAAAACTGGAGAGATCCCGGAGGATTGGAAAATTGCAAATGTCACGCCCATCTTCAAGAAGGGTTCAAGGGGGGACCCGGGAAACTACAGGCCGGTGAGCTTGACCTCGGTCCTGGGAAAGATGATGGAAGCACTGATTAAGGACAGTATCTGTGAACACATAGAAAACAATGGACAGCTAAAGTCGAGCCAGCACGGCTTCTGCAAAGGTAGGTCATGCCTCACAAACTTATTGTACTTCTTTGAGGGGGTAAACAGCCAGGTGGATAAAGGGGAATCCATTGACATCATTTACCTTGACTTTCAAAAAGCCTTCGACAAGGTACCGCACGAAAGACTGCTTAAAAAGCTGTGGAAACACGGGGTACAAGGGGAGGTCCACCGATGGATCAAAAACTGGCTGGCAGACAGGAAACAGAGGGTTGGAGTAAAGGGCCATTACTCAGACTGGCATTGGGTAACGAGCGGAGTTCCGCAGGGGTCGGTGCTGGGACCGCTCCTGTTCAATATATTTATTAATGACCTGGAGGCGGGAACAAATTGCGAAGTTATTAAATTTGCGGATGACACCAAACTCTACCACAGGGCTGAAACCATGGAAGACTGCGAAGATCTGCAAAGGAACCTAACAACGCTAGAAGAATGGGACAAGAAATGGCAAATGAACTTTAACGTAGGGAAATGCAAGGTCATGCAAGTAGAGAAAAAGAACCCGATGTTCAGCTACAAAATGGGGGGATCACTGCTAGGGGTAAGTAACCTTGAAAGAGACCTGGGAGTGATGGTAGACACATCTTTGAAGGCGTCGGCACAGTGCGCCACAGCCTCAAGAAAAGCAAACAAAATGTTGGGTATCATTAAGAAGGGTATCACGACCAGGACAAAGGAGGTCATCCTGCCACTGTATCATGCAATGGTGCAACCGCATCTGGAGTACTGTGTCCAGTACTGGTCGCTGTACCTCAAGAAGGACATGGCGGTACTTGAGGGAGTCCAGAGAAGAGCAACTAAACTGATAAGGGGTATGGAAAACCTCTCATATACTGACAGACTGAAAAAGCTGTGGCTGTTCTCCCTGGAAAAGCGGAGACTTAGAGGAGACATGATAGAAACCTTCAAGATCCTGAAGGGTATAGAAAAGATAGACAGGGACAGATTTTTCAGATTATGGGGAACCACAAGTACAAGGGGACACTTGGAGAAATTAAAAGGGGACAGATTTAGAACAAATGCCAGAAAGTTCTTTTCCACCCAGAGGGTGGTGGATACATGGAACGTGCTTCCGGAGGCTGTGATAGGCCGGAGCACGTTACAAGGCTTCAAAGAAGGTTTGGATAGGTTACTAGAGGATAAAGGAATTGAGGGGTACAGATAGGAGTAGCAGTAGATTATAGGGATAGTCTGGGACCATTGCTCTAATCTAATCTAATCTAACCTTAAGTTTATATACCGCATCATCTCCATGAGTATGGAGCTCGACACTCTAATTTAATCTAATCTAACCTTAAGTTTATATACCGCATCATCTCCATGAGTATGGAGCTCGACACGGTTTACAAGAACTTAAAATAGTAGGTAGAGAGGAAGAAAAAAAAAGGATTACATGAATTTATATGAAGAAGGGGGGGGAAAGGGGGTGAAGGATAGAGTTACAATTTGCTGAAAAGCCAGGTTTTCAGTTGTTTGCAGAATAACTGAAGGGAGCTCAAGTTCCGCAACGGGGAGGTGAGGTCATTCCATAGACCTGTGATTTTGAAGAGAAGGGATTTTCCCAGTTTGCCTGCATAGTGGATGCCGCGTAGGGAGGGGAAAGCTAGTTTATACCTTTGGGCAGTTCTGGAGGATCGGGACTGGAGGAGTTGAAAGACCCACTGGGATAAGAGGAGGGAGGATGCCATGAATGATCTTAAAAACCAGGCAGGAACATTTGAAATGGATTCTGGGGATTATTGGGAGCCAGTGAAGTTTGGCAAGGAGTGGGGAGGCATGGTCAGATTTGCGTTTTGAGATCAGCTTGGCTGCAGTATTCTGGATTAGCTGGAGTCTTAGAAGACTTTTTGTTGATAGATTTAAGTAGATGGCGTTGCAGTAATCTAGTTTGGAGAGGATGATGGATTGGACAAGGATGGCAAAGTGTTGTTGGCTGAAGTAGGATCTAGCTTTCCTCAGCATGTGGAGGCTGAAAAAGCATGATTTTGCCAAGGAGTTGAGGTGGTCATTGAGGGAGAGGGAGGAATCGATAATGATACCAAGGACCTTGCATGAGAATTCGAGCTGGAGTGTATCGCCTGTGGGTAGTGCGAAAAGGGTGGGCAGGTGTTCGAATTTTGGTCCGAGCCAAAGTAGTTTTGTTTTTGATTCGTTTAGTTTCATCTGTACCGAAAGGGACCAGGCACGGAGTCTCATTATGCAAGCTGTAATGTTTTCGTGGAGGTTTGTGAGGTTCTGGTCAGTCTCAAGGAGGACAAGGATGTCATCTGTGTAAGTGTAGATTGTTTCCAGGGGGGATAGTTGAAAGAGTTTCAGGGAGGACATGTAGATGTTAAAGAGAATAGGGGAAAGGGGTGATCCTTGAGGGACACCGCAAGATGGAGTCCAAGGAGTGGACATGGTGCCATTTGTGTTGACGGTATAGGAGCGGGAGCGTAAGAAGTTTGAGAACCACATTAGGACGGTGGATTCGATTCCAATCTCAGAAAGTTGGTAAAGTAGTATGTCGTGGTGGACGACATCAAAAGCAGCAGAAAGATCGAATTGTAATAGGACAGCTAATTTGTTACGTGAGTGTAGTTGTTGTACCTTTGAAATTAGGGAAACTAGGAGGGATTCAGTGCTAAAGCTGGGTCTGAAGCCATGTTGGTAGGGGTGAAGAATGGAGAATCTCTCGAGATAGGAAGAGAGCTGGGTAGCAACTATGGTTTCTAGAAGTTTGGTAAGTAGAGGGATATTTGCTATGGGACAGTAGTTTGATGGGAAGGAGGGGTCGAGATCGGCTTTTTTCAGAATAGGTGACAAGGCAATGTGGCCCATTTTTGTGGAGAACAAGCCTGATAGTAGAGCAGAGTTAATAAGTCTCGTAAGGGAGGAGATGGCCTGTGCAGAAATGTTTTCATAGAGGTGGGATGGGAAGGGATCTAAGATGCATTTGCAGGATTTCAGTCTGAGACAGAGTTTAGAGATCTGGGGTTCAGATATGGGTTCAAATGTCATCCAGGATCTATCCGCTGGGATAGGGTTTGAGTCATTGGGAGGAAGAGAATTGTAAGAGACTGCTGAGGGGAAAGAGCTCCTTATGGTGGAAATCTTTTCATTGAAAAATTTGGCTAAGTCGTTTGCGGAAGGAGGGGAGAGGGGAGAGGTGGAGTCGTTTTTTGAGGTTAAGTTTCGCCAGATGTAGAACAGAGTACTATTTTGATTTTTTGATCTGGTGAATTTATCTCCATAGAAATTCTTTCTTGCTTTTTTTAGTATTGTGTTATAGCACTTGATGTTGTCTCGCCAGGATTGTTTGTCTGAGGGGGATTTCGATTTTTTCCATTTCCGTTCCAGGGCTCGACAATTCTGTTTTAGTTCCCTGTGTACCAGGGGGCTTGTGGGAGTTGGAGATAGATTTTGTAGATAAAGGGGCCAGAGCGAGGTAGGTAGTCCCGGAAAGGGTAACCCAATTATGCCAGTTGGACTCTGGGTCTGCGTGTTTAGGAGAAGGGGGAAGTTGGTTAAGAAATTGGGTCCAGAACATTCGCTTGTGATTTTTTTGCGGTAGGTGATAGATTTTGTGGGCCGGGGTGGAGTACCTAGAAGAGACATGAAGATAGGGAGGCAGAAAGAGCCTAGAAGGTGGTCAGACCATGGGACAAGGTCCCAGTGGGCCTCTTCGGCAGAAGTTTTTTGCTCAATCAGGTCGAGGAAGCTAAAGATGTCTAGTGTATGTCCTTTATCATGGGTAGGTGTGGGTGAAGGAGTGGTGAAGCCTAGGGAGGTAAGGAAGTCTATGAATTCAGTTGTGTCCTTGCTGGTGTTTATCATCAAGGTGGAGGTTAATATCTCCTATGATCAGTAGTCTCTGGAATTTAAGGAAGGCTCTTGTTGTAGTCTCTAGGACAAGTTCTGAAGATTTATTCCAGGGGATAGGAGGGCGGTAAAGAAGCAAGATGCCTAGTGGGTGGGGGTGGAGTTCGTTGTTAACTGAAGCTAGTAAGAATTCTAGAGAGGTATGGTTGCCCTTTCCGAGGAGCTGAACATTGAAGAATGATTTGTAAAGCAGAGCCAGGCCTCCTCCTTTCCGGTTGATTCTGGGTGAGAAGAGGCCATGGTAGCCAGGGGGGCAGAGTTCGTTTTGTGTGACAGTATCATCTTTTCCGATCCATGATTCTGTGATGCACACGAAACCCGGATCGGAGTCATCGAGTAGGTCTTTTATTATTTGGGTCTTGTTGCAGACTGATCTGGCGTTACAGTAGAGTGTGGGGACAGGGGTGAGAGAGACAGAGGTGAGGTTGGGTAGGTTGGCTGGAGGGACAGGCTTTAAGGAGGAGTGGTTTCTTCCTCTGTGTTTTTTGTAGTAATGAGTTCTAGTGTGTACTAGTGTGGGGATTCTGAGGCCTGGGCAGGTGTTGTTTGAGATTGTGGAGTCGGGGAGGTTGGGGGGGAGGGATTTTTGGCAGTGGGAAGTATTGGTGATCGAGCAGAGAAGTAGAAGGAGGAGCCAGGAGGGGGCTTCATGGTGGGAGCGAGGAGAGATTGAGAGGGTTTGGGCAGAGCTTGTCAGGCAGGAGGTAGGAGAGATTAGTGCTGCTAGTAAGATGCAGGCTGAGGAGGGGGTAGGCTGTATAAGAGGTAGTAGTGATGGGCAGAGCAGGCTAAGAAAGTGGTGGTAGAACTAGACATGCGATAACAGTAGAAGAGTAGCACAGGCTATATATGCAGTGTCAGGCTAAAATATGCAGTAGCTGGTTTTACATGGAGGAGTGTGTGGCACAGTGGTTGAACCTACAGCCTCAACACCCTGGGGTTGTAGGTTCAAACCCCACGCTGCTCCTTGTGACCCTGGGCAAGTCACTTAATCCTCCATAGCCCCAGGTATGTTAGATAGATTGTGAGCCCACCGAGACAGATAGGGAAAATGCTTGAGTACCTGATTGTAAAACCGCTTAGAAAGCCTTGATAGTCGGTATATAAAATCCTAATAAACTTAAAAAAAAACAACTTAAACTTACTTATAACAAGTGGTGACAGGTTGTGGTAACAAATAACATGCGGTGGTAGGTTAAAAATAAGTAGTAGCAGGTAGTAAAAATGCAGCTGTACAGGTAACATGTAGTAGCAGGTTGTACAAGCGGTGGATGGCATAGAGGCAATCCGTGTTTGTATTAGCAGGCAATAGGTACAGAAATATATCAGATGCAGATTGTAACAGAAAAAAAAGGTCTGTGAAGGAATTTTGAAAAAAAAGCTCTGTGGGAGAGCAGGATGTCAGGACTCTGAGCACTGCCGAACTGCAGTCTCACCCGGAGGAGTCCTTCTCTTGAAACAGTCCTGGAGGGGAGGGGTGGTTTCGGTGGGGCTCTGTGGAGGAGCTGGCCCCGAAATTGAAGACAAATGCTGCCGATTGCAGCTTTAGGAAGCCTGAACAGCTTCTGTGCTGGAGCTTTGAAATGGGCCTGATGGGCCACCGCGGGAGCGGACCGCTGGGCGAGATGGACCTCTGGTCTGCCTCAGCGAGGCAACTTCTTATGTTCTTATGAAAGATAGGGGGAGATAAGGAGACCTGGGAAAAAAAGTATAAGAACTGTAAATTTAGGAAAGCTATATAAAGACTGAATCGGAATTTGAAAGAATGTATGAAAGTAAGATAAGATTAGGAAGTTTAACTGTGAATGGACTCAATATACCTCGAAAACGTCAATTGCTTCTAAATGAGATGAGAAGGCTGAAACTTGATATATGCTATCTACAAGAAACGCACTTACAAAAATCAGGGGAAAAGATATTCCATTTTAAAGATTTCCCAGTGAGAGTTTGGGCCTCAAATAAAAAGGAGAAAAAGAAAACAGGGGTGGGAATATTATTTAAAAAAAAAACAAAGTACTGATAAAGAAAGAATGGAGGGACGATGGATCATCTGGGTGGGTGAAATAAATGGTGTAAAGGCGACATTGGTGAACCTCTATGTGCCCAATAACAATCAAGGGAAATTTTTTGAAGTTCTTATAATTTTAGAAAAACCAGGAAGGATTATTTTTACTAGGAGGGGATTTCAATTTGGTCCTAGATCCTCACTGGGATACACAAGTACTAAAAGTGATATAACTAAAAAAAGATAGAAAACAATTAAAAAGATTTCTAGAAGTATTAAACTTATTAGACAGATAGCGGAATATACATATGTTAGCAAGAGATTATACTTATTATTCCTCACCACATAAAGTGTACTCCCGAATTGATATGATTTGGGATGATAAATCCTTAGGAGGCAAGTTATTGGATGCAAAAATAGAAGAAATCAGTTGGACAGATGGGCTGACATAGCATGTGGTTACTCTAAAATAGGGATACAATATTGGAAATTAAATGATACGCTATTAAAAGATTCCAAGGTAGTACATAAAATAGAACAATCTATCAGAAGGTTGTGATTTTTGTTGCTTCTGATTCTGCTGTTTCTTGGGAAGCGGACGAGTGTAAGGAGCCACTCTTGCAGCAAAACGCCTCTGGAAAATTGGAGGAGGTCATGCAGGTTTAGCAGGAGCTGGCTTAGGCTTTGGTCTGACAATAGAAGCAAAGGATTTTTCATGTTCAGACAATTGTTTGGTGGCTGCCTCGATAGATTCATCGAAAAGGTCATTGCCTGCACAAGGAATATTAGCCAAGCAATCCTGAAGATTAGGGTCCATGTCAATAGTGCAAAGTCAGGATAGGCGACGCATCACTACAGAGCAAGCAGTGGCCCTGGCGGACAACTCGAAGGCATCATAAGAAGATTGGAGAAGATGTAATCTGAGTGTGACAGAGTGGCTATGACTTCTTGAAATTTGAAGTGCTTCTGTGTATTTAAATAGCTGAGAAATTTAGGAAAAAGATCAATGAGGAACTTGAAATAAGTGACAAAATGAAAATTATAATTAAGGACTTTGGAGGAAATCATAGCATTTTAGTAAAGGCGACGTTCAAACTTGTCCATGGCTTTCCTCTCCCTTCCAGGAGGAACGGTAGCATAGACTCTGGAAGGATGGGATCTTTTCAAGGAGGACTCCACAAGCAAGGATTGGTGAGACAACTGGGAATTCTCAAATCCTTTGCAACGCAGAGTTTTATACCTGGAGTCCAATTTGCCTGGAACAGCAGGAATTGCATAAGGAGTCTCCAGGCATCGTGTAAAAGTCTGAGACAAAAGCTTGTAAAGAGGAAGCTTAAGTGACTCTGCAGGAGGTTGAGGAAGATGCATGACTTCGAGGTACTCCTTAGAGTATTTAGAACCAGCATCCAATTGAAGTTCCAGGTCAGCAGCCATCTGGCGAAGAAAAGAAAAGAAAGATAGCTGATCTGCTAATGCCCTGCCTTGAGAGGGACTCGAGGACCTCGAGGCAGCCTGGGTTGAAAATGAAGCCTCAGCAGGAAAATAATCTTCAAAAGAATAAGCAGACTTGGATGAAGCAATAGAAGCCGCTGAGTCCTCGAGGTTTGGAAGCGGAGACCTCGATCGAGGAGTCGGTGGTCTGGTATAGCTGGAAGGTGTAGATCAAGGCTTAGTTGAAGAAGGATGCTCTTTGGAAGAAGAGCTATGTCTGCAGGTATGCCTCGAGGTAGGCCTCAATCGACGACAAGAGTGGTGCCTGAAAGCAGGTCTCAAGGATCAAGGAGACTTCGCCCCAAAGATGGAAGCAGATGTTACCACCAAGGAATGGATAGGGCTAGAAGCTGTAGAACGAAGCTCAGGAGGCTTGGTGGAGGAATCTCGAGGCACTCCCAAAGATTCTGCTCCTTGTATGGAGTGTGAAGTCTCAGCCCGAGGCATAGGAAGAGGCTCGACCTCGCGGGAGTCTGCAGAATGCCCAGGCTGGATTAGAGTAGCTAGCTTCGGTCCCATTTTGGTTAGGAACTAAACAAATTGCTGCTCTAACATGGTCTGGAAGGAAGCCGGCAAGGATGGATCTGCGTCTGAAACCGGACCACCTGCTATGTCTGGAGATTCCAAATAGGCAGTGGAAATGTGCTTCGACTTGGAAGTCTTAGCAAGCTTGAGGACTATCTGACCTGAAGATTCAGGGGAAGATGCAGCAGGTGTACTTGAGGCAAGAGCCGCCGCAAATGAGAAAGGCTTAATGAGGCTCAAGGTCGGAGTCGTGGAAGCAGGCGGACCCTAGGTAGAAGGTGGGACCGAGGCTGCTTTCGAAGAGGAGGGTGTGACTGAAGAGTCTATTCTGAAAAGCTTCTCCACTAAAATCTGACGACGTTTATGGGCACGAGGTTGAAGAGTACCACAGCGTTTGTACGAATTCGGTTGATGGCCCGGCCCAAGGCAGTTAAGGCACCAACGGTGTGGGTTTGTGAGAGAAATCGTACGCTGGCACTGGCTACACTTCTTGAAGCCCGTTGCTGGCCGGGACATAGGAGGAAAAATAGCTGCAGCAAAGTCGAAGCCCCTGGGCTGCGGCCGAGCTGCCTGCCCCGCCAGTTGAACGGAAGAAAATACATTTTTTTAAACTAGAAATAAAAGAAAACAGCGATTCGTGAAGAAAATAACACAAACCGCGGTGAGAGAAGGAACAAAGTAACAAAGTTAAACGCAGAGAGTCAAAGACGGACTTCTCAGCTCCGCGGAAAACTGATAACCGAGGAGAGTCGCCCTGCACTGGACGGGAAGGCACTCGCACATGCGCGGTGCGGCCTGCTCAAAGGAAGATTAGCAGAGGTAAGTAACCTAATCTTTCGTTCTTGTACAATAACTTCTGAAAGCTTCACAAATGGGACGTATCAAAGCAATCTCTACACATCAGGGGGAGCCCGATTAAACCGCCACCAGGACTGAAGCCCCAAAAGCTGCATCTTGCACAGCTGCCACATCAAGTCAGTAAAACTTGGGAAATGTATGAAAAGAGAGAGGCCCAAGTGGCCGCCCTGCAATTTCCTCAGAAGAAACCGCTGTGGATTCCGCCTAAGAGAAAGCCATTCCTCTGTTAGAGCGAACCTGCACCCCAAGAGGAGGCTTCTTCCCCGCTGACACCTAAGCAGCGGAAATGGTCGCATGGATCCATCTAGAGATGGTAACAGTGGAAACGGGCCAGCCCCGACATGCGGGGCCCGCCAGAACAAATAGATGGTCCGAGAAATAGAAGTCATTCCTGGCCTCCAGTCATTTCAAAAGGAGAAACCCGCATGCTCAGAGACCATAACACCCGGACCTTGGACTTAGCGCCTGTTGGAACAAAGGTGGGCAACTGAACTTCCTAGTCAATAGGGAACACTGAAACCTCTTCCAGAAGAAAGGAAGGCACTGTCCTTAAGAAATGCGTAGAATCCTTAAAGCAGAGAAATGGAGCACTGCCCGAAGGAGCTTACAGCTCCACTACTCTACACACAGAAGCGACCACCAGAAGGAAAAGGTTTAGATGGAAAGATCTTCAAGGGAGATCTGATCCAAGGGTTTACAGGGTGGCTAGCCAGCTAGTAAAGAACCAAGGTCAAATTCCACGTTAGACAAGGTAGCCTCAAAGGAGGCCTCAGTCATCCCGCCCCTGCAAGAAGTGGACAACATCCAGGGAGATGCCAGGGAACCCCCAAGAGCAGAGGGACTCAATCACAAAAGTCTCGCAAACCAAATACATAAAGAAGAAACAGCAAGACCTTTCCTGAGGCCAGCCTGCAGGAAGTCCAGGACATGCGCCACTGAACCCTTGCACACAAAGCCGAAAGCACCTCCAGGCTTTTGCAAATGCTGACACTGTGAATTTCCTCTTGCTCAAGAGCGTAGTGATGACCGCAGACGAGTAGCCTCTAGCTGTCAATGCCGCACGCTCAAGCGCCAAGCCGTAAGACCAAAGTGGTCTGGATCTTGAAGTGCTATGGGGGCCCTATGGGAGCAGCTGCTGATGGCAGGGGAGATGCAGACCCCTCTCTATGCTCAACTGCACCAAGTCTGTGTACTAAGGTCTTCTGGACTAGTCTGGGGCCCCCAGGATTACCGGACCCACGTGAGAGGCCACCTGGCACAGGATGCACCCTATCATGGGCCACGGAGAAAGACATAGAGAAGGTCCCCCTCCGGGCCAAGGTTGAACCAGGGAATCCAACCCTTCGCTGCCAACCTCTCCACAGCAGCTGAAGAATCTGGGCGTCATCCGGTTCTTGGCTGACGCCATCAGACCGAAGGATGGACGGCCCCCACCATCGGACTATGGACTCGAATGCTAGCCTGGACAGGGACCATTCTCCCGGGTCCAGAAGTTGTCCACTGAGAAAGTCTGCCTGAACGTTGTCTACCGTGGCCACATGAGCCATGGACAAGGCAACCAGACGCCTTTCTGCCCATGAAAAGAGAATCCGCATCTCCAGACGCAGCAGGTGACTCATTGTGCCCCCCTGATGGTTGACATAGGCTACAGCTATCGCATTGTCTGAGAAAACACAAAGGCCAGATGAATCGCTCGACATTCCAGGCGATTGAATGAACATCCACTCTCCAGCGCAGTCATAAGAACATAAGCATCGCCTCTGCTGAGTCAGACCACAGGTCCATCGTGCCCAGCAGTCCGCTCTCGCTGCGGTCCCCCAGGTCAGTGACCTGCAAATGATCCTCTTTTGAAGACATTTTGACCTGTATAGTACCCCCTCTATCTATATCCCTCAATCCCCTTTTCCTTCAGGAACCTGTCCAACCCCTTCTTGAAACCCGAAATCATACTCTGCTCCACCACCTCCTCTGGAAGTGCATTCCAGGCATCCACCACCCTCTGAGTGAAGAAGAACTTCCTAGCGTTTGTTCTGAATCTGTCTCCCTTCAATTTTCTTGAGTGCCCTCTTGTTCTTGTTTCCCCTGCCAGTCTGAAGAATCTATCCTTCTCTACCCTCTCTATACCTTTTATGATCTTGTAAGTTTCTATCATGTCCCCTCTAAGTCTCCGTTTTTCCAGGGAAAAGAGCCCCAGTTTCTCCAGCCTCTTGGCATATGGAAGGTTTTCCATGTCCTTTATCATTTTCGTTGCTCTTCTTTGGACTCTCTCAAGTGTCACCATATCTTTCTTAAGGTACAGCGACCAGTATTGAGCATAGTACTCCAGATGAGGGCGCACCATCGCCCGATATAATGGCAAGATAACTTCTTTGATTCTGGTAGTGATTCCTTTTTTGATAATGCCCAGCATTCTGTTCGCCTTCTTTGAGGCCGCTGCGCATTGTGCCCCCGGCTTCATTGTTTGGTCCACCAGAACCCCCAAGTCCTTTTCTAGGTTGCTTTTGCCCAATACCATCCCCCTCATGCTATAGTTGTACATCGGGTTTCCTTTCCCTATGTGCAAGACTTTGCATTTCTCTACATTGAAGCACATTTGCCATTTATTCGCCCATTCACTCAGTTTGTTCAGGTCCCTTTGTAGCTCTTTACATTCCTCAACAGTTCTAACCCTGCTGGAGAGTTTTGTGTCATCCGCAAATTTTATAACCTCGCACTTCGTCCCTGCTTCTAGGTCATTAATGAATATATTGAACAGCAGTGGTCCTAGCACTGACCCCTGCGGGACACCGCTTGTAACTGCTTCCCATTCTGTGTAGTGTCCCTTTACTCCCACCTTCTGCCTCCTGTCCTTCAGCCAATTACAGATCCATCTGTGCACGTCTCCTTCCACTCCGAGGTTCCACAGTTTTCTTAGCAGGCGCTCATGGGGTACCTTGTCGAAGGCTTTTTGGAAGTCCAGATATATAATGTCTATGGGGTCACCATGGTCCAATTGTTTGTTTATCCTCTCGAAGAAGCACAGTAAGTTCGTTTGGCAAGATCTTCCTTTACAAAAACCATGCTGGCTGGTTCTCATCAGATTATTTCTCTCCACATGCTCATCGATGCTGTCTTTGATTAAAGATTCAGCCATCTTCCCTGGAACGGAGGTTAAGCTCACTGGTCTGTAGTTCCCCGGGTCGCCTCTGAATCCCTTTTTGAAGATAGGTGTAACATTTGCTATCCTCCAGTCCTCCAGGATTATCCCTGTTTTCAAAGATAGGTTGCAGATCTTTAGTAGTAACTCTGCTATTTCATCTCTGAGCTCCTTCAGTATTCTTGGGTTGATTCCATCCAGTCCCGGTGATTTGTCTGTTTTTAATCTATCTATCTGTTTGAGTACGTCTTCGAGGCTCACTTCTTATTGACAATAGTTTTTCCTCCTGGTCCCCCTTGAAGGTTTTTTCTGGATTTGGCATGTTGGATGTGTCCTCTTTCGTGAAGACTGACAAGAAGAACTTGTTTAATCAGTCCGCCACCTCCTTTTCCTCTTTTACCACTCCCTTCATGTCTCCCTCATCCAGGGGTCCCACTTCCTCCCTAACTGGTTGTTTTCCCTTCACATATCGAAAAAATGGTTTAAAGTTCCGTGTCTCCTTGGCAAGTCTCTCCTCATACTCTTTTTTCGCTGTTCTGACCACACGGTGACATTCTCTCTGATGTTTCCTGTGCTCTTTCCAGTTTTCCTCGGTTTTATCTTTTTTCCATTTCTTGAAAGATTTCTTCTTGTTTCCTATCACATTGTGCCGGGACAGATCTGCAAACGGCCCCCCCAAACAGACAGACTCACGGCCATTGTCAGGGGCACCCAGTAGGCAACGTCACCCCCAGCAAATCCTGCTAGGGATACCATCGAGTTAAGAGAGACAGCTGAAGAGGATGGAGTCGAGCTCTGGCCCACGGAATCACATCCATAGTTGCAACCATGAGACCCAGAATATGCAGATTCTGCCAGGATGTCGGAGCCTGAATCCCCAACATGGCCCGAATGTAACTCCAAAGTTTGAGCTTCCTGGGTTCCAGCAGAATCACCTAGTTCTTACCCATGTGGAACCAGACTCCCTGATACTCCAAATCTTGCATCAGCTTGGGGTGGCTCTTCTTCAGATGGATCACCCAGCCAAGATTCTCCAGCAGATGCACCACCAGGAGAACCACCTAAGAACATAAGAACATAAGCAATGCATCTGCTGGGTCAGATCAGAGGTCCATCGTGCCCAGCAGTCCGCTCACGCGGCGGCCCAACAGGTCCAGGACCTGTGCAGTAATCCTCTATCTATACCCCTCTATCCCCTTTTCCAGCAGGAAATTGTCCAATCCTTTCTTGAACCCCAGTACTGTACTCTGCCCTATTACGCCCTCTTGAAGTACATTCCAGGTGTCCACCAAACGCTGGGTAAAGAAGAACTTCCTAGCATTCGTTTTGAATCTGTCCCCTTTCAACTTTTTCGAATGCCCTCTTGTTCTTTTATTTTTCAAAAGTTTGAAGAATCTGTCCCTCTCTACTCTCTCTATGCCCTTCATGATCTTGTAAGTCTCTATCATATTCCCTCTAAGTCTCCTCTTCTCCAGAGAAAAGAGTCCCAGTTTTCCCAATCTCTCAGCACATGAAAGGTTTTCCAAACCTTTTATCAGACGTGTCGCTCTCCTCTGAACCTTCTCGAGTATCGCCATATCCTTCTTAAGGTACGGCAACCAATATTAGACGCAGTACTCCAGATGCGGACGCACAATCGCCCGATACAACGGCAGGATAACTTCTTTCGTTCTGGTTATAATACCCTTCTTGATTATGCCTAGCATTCTGTTTCCCTTCTTAGCGGCCGCTACGCACTGTGCCGTCGGCTTCATTGCCATGTCCACCATTACCCCCAAGTCCCTTTCTTGGGTACTCTCATTCAATAACATCGCTCCCATCGTATAGATGTACCTCGGGTTTCTGTTTCCCACATGTAATACTTTACATTTCTCAAAGTTGAACTTCATCTGCTATCTCGTCACCCATTCCCCTAGTTTGTTCAAGTCCCTTTGCAATTCTTCGCAGTCCTCTTTAGTCCGAGCTCCACTATATAGTTTGGTGTCATCCGCAAATTTTATTATCTCACACTTCATCCCTGTTTCTAGATCATTTATGAATATATTAAATAGCAGCGGCCCGAGCACCAAGCCCTTCGGGACCCCACTCGTGACTCTCCTCCAGTCTGAGTAGTGGCCCTTCATTCCTACCCTCTGTTTCCTACCCGCCAACCAGTTTCTGATCCATCTATGTGCGTCTCCTTCCACTCCATGGTTCTTCAGTTTCCGGAGTAGGCATTCATGGGGCACCTTGTCAAAGGCTTTTTGGAAATCTAGATATATGATGTCTTTGGGGTCTCCTTTGTCCATCCGTTTGTTAATTCCTTCGAAGAAGTGCAATAAGTTCGTTAGGCACGATCTCCCCTTGCAGAAACCATGATGGCTGGTTATTAGAAGTTTGTTTCTTTTAAAATGTTCATCGATGTTTTCTTTTATCAGTGCTTCCGCCATTTTCCCCAGAACTGAGGTCAGACTTACCCGTCTATAGTTTCCCGGGTCACCTCTTGATCCCTTTTTAAAATGGGCGTAACATTGGCTATCTTTCAGTCCTCCGGGATCATGCCTGTTTTCAGGGATAGATTGCTAATTTGCTGCAGTAGTTCCGCTATCTCCTCCTTTAATTCCTTCAGAACTCTTGGATAGATTCCGTCCGGACCTGGTGATTTGTCAGTTTTTAGTTTTTCTATCTGCCTGCATACATCTTCAACGCTCACTCCCATGGATGTTGACTTTTCTGCTTGATTTCTATTGAAGAATTGCTCACGTTCCGGTATGTTGAATATGTCTTCATTTGTAAATACAGATGAAAAGAACATGTTAAGTCTTTCTGCCACTTCTTTCTCCTCCTTCACCACTCCCTTCCTGTCTCCGTCGTCCAGCGGTCCCACCTCCTCCCTAGCCAGTTGCTTCCCTTTAACATATCTAAAGAACGGTTTGAAATTTCGTGCTTCCCTGGCTAGCCTCTCTTCATACTCTCTTTTGGATTTTCGAACCATTCGGTGACATTCCTGTGCTCTTTCCAGTTCCCCTCAGTTTTGTCCTTTTTCCATTTCCTGAATGAATTTTTCATATTGCCTATCACTTCCTTCACTATTTTAGTTATCCACGCTGGGTCTTTTGTTTGACTCTTTTTGCACCCCTTTCTGAATCTGGGGATATAAAGATTTTGCGCCTCGTTCACTGTGTTCTTGAGAAAAGACCAGGCATGTTCTACCGTTTGCCATTTTTTGGAAGTGTTCCTATGTTTCTTCCTTACCATTTCCCTCATTGCTTCGTAGTTTCCTTTCCTGAAGTTGAAAGTTGTCGCTATGGTTCTCTTTCCTTTCGGTATTCCTACCTTAACCTTGAACTTGATCATGTTATGATCGCTGTTTCTCAACGGTCCCACTACCTTTACTTCCTTTTGCAGGTACTCTTAACCCATTTAGGATTAGATCCAGAGTGGCATTTCCTTTCGTTGGTTCTCTAACAAGCTGCTCCATGAAACAATCTTGTATAGCCTCCAGGAATTCTATCTCCCTAGCACATTTTGAGCTTCCAAGACTCTAGTCTATTCCGGGGTAGTTCAAGTCTCCCATAATAACCGTGTTACCACGTTACCGCTTTTGCATTCTCGCTTCATCTCGGCTTCCATTTCTTCATCGATATCTCCAGTTTGCCCGGGTGGACGATAGTATAGGCCCATCTTTATTTCAGGCCTTTTCCTTCCCGGTATTTTAACCCATAGCAATTCCAGCTTGTTAGTCGTCTCTGCTGTGTCCATTTTTGTCGATTGTATGCTTTCTTTTATGTATAGGGCTATTCCACCTCCTTTCTGTCCTGACCTGTCCTGGCAATAAGAGCTTGTACCCCAGCAGTGCTGTATCCCATTTGTTTTCTTCATTCCACCACGTTTCAGAGACTCCAATGATGTCTATGTCCTCTGCATTGGCCATGGCTTCTAATTCCCCCATTTTGTTTCTTAGGTTCCTTGCATATGCAATTTAGATCCTGGTATTTTCTTGTCTTCATTTCCTTTCCCAGTGCATCTGTCTTTAGTTTCTTCTCTTTTGTTACAATCCTTCTAACCTCCTCTTCTAGGTTAGTTGACTCCTGTAATTTGTCTATTGTTTCTTCCCAGCCTTTTTTCCCCTCGGTATCTTCACGGGAAACCTTCTTCCGAATCGTCGACGCTTGGTCGACTGTCGGCTTTCACCTTCTTCTTAGTTTAAAGCCTGTTCTATTCCTCTCCTGACGTTGTTTGCTAGAAGTCTTGTTCCGGCTGCGCTCAGATGCAGTCCATCTCTCCTGTAGAGCTTGCTCTTGCCCCAGAACGTTGTCCAGTTCCTCATGAAGTGGAACCCTTCTTACTCACACCATCTCCTTATCCATGCATTTATTGATTGTAGTTCCTCCTGTCTTTTCACATCTGCCCTCGGTACTAGTAGGATCTCTGAGAACGCTATCTGCTGGGTCCTCATCTTCAACTTCCTTCCCAGAATCTTGAACTGTTCTATCAGCTTGCTTCTTCTGTAGTCTCTCCTGCTGACATCGTTCGTCCCGATGTGGATCATTACTGTGGTCTCTTCCATCTCCACTCCTTCCAGGATCTTTCCAATTTTGTCCACGATGTCCTTGGCTCTCGCTCCTGGAAGGCAGGTCACCAGTCGATCCTCTCTCCCTCCTACTATGTGGCTGTCCACATGCCTCAGGATCGAGTCTCCCACTAGGATCGCTTACTTTCCTTTCTTTAGGTTTCGCTTCAATGTCAGGTCAATGTCCTCGCTGCTTCCTCTCCTGGGCATCGACTAGCCATTTTCTCCCCCTTGTGTGATGTTCCTCTGTGGGCGTCTTCTATGAGGTCATCTGCTTCTTGTTCTCCCTTCTATGTTGGTGTTGGTATAACTTCATCGTTCATCTGAATTTCGTATTCTTCCACTCTCCTCCTGTAGGCTTCCTCAATGAATTTCTCGAGTCCCCTGACCTACTCCTCAATGTGTCTCTCATTCATGAAGTCATGGGTCCTCTGTAGTATGAAGTCCTTCTAGCTCCTGTATCTTGTCCTCTAGTCACTTTACTTCCTTCTAAAGATTTCCAGCTCCTGGCACCGACCGCATACATATATGACTGTCTCCCCGAGGGAAGGTAGTCATACATATGACAATCTGTGCAGAACACTGGAAATCTCATCTTCTGGTTTCCCTCTGCTTCCATTGTCATTTTCACTCTCTCTCTGCCTGCTGCTGGTGTCCTCTCTCTCTCACTCTCTCTCTCTGCCTGCTGCTGGTGTCCTCTCTCTCTCTCTCCCTCTGCCTGCTGCTGGTGTCCTCTCTCTCTCTCTGCCTGCGGCTGGTGTTCTTTCTCTCTCTCTGCCTGCTGCTAGTGTCCTCTCTCTCTCTCTCTCTCTCTCTCTCTGCCTGCTGCTGGTGTCCTCTCTCTCTGCCTGCTGCTGGTGTCCTCTCTCTCTCTCTCTCTGCCTGCTGCTGGTGTCCTCTCTCTCTCTGCCTGCTGCTGGTGTCCTCTCTCTCTTTCTTTCTCTGCCTACTGATGATGTCCTCTCTCTCTCTCTCTCTCTCTCTCTCTCTCTGCCTGCTGCTGGTGTCCTTTCTCACTCTCTGCCTGCTGCTGGTGTCCTCTCTCTCTCTCTCTCTCTGCCTGCTTCTGGTGTCCTCTCTCTCTGCCTGCTGCTGGTGTTCTCTCTCTCTCTCTGCCTGCTGCTGGTGTCCTCTCTCTCTCTCTCTCTCTCTCTGCCTGCTGCTGGTTTCCTCTCTCTCTCTCTCCCTCTGCCTGCTGCTGGTGTCCTCTCTCGCTCTGCCTGCTGCTGGTGTCCTCTCTCTCTCTGCCTGCTGCTGGTTTCCTCTCTCTCTCTCTCTGCCTGCTGCTGGTTTCCTCTCTCTCTCTCTCTCTCTCTGCCTGCTGCTGGTTTCCTCTCTCTCTCTCTCTCTCTCTCTCTCTCTGCCTGCTGCTGGTTTCCTCTCTCTCTCTCTCTCTCTCTCTGCCTGCTGCTGGTGTCCTCTCTCTCTCTCTCTCTCTCTCTGCCTGCTGCTGGTGTCCTCTCTCTCTCTCTCTCTCTCTGCCTGCTGCTGGTGTCCTCTCTCTCTCTCTTTCTCTGTCTATTGATGGTGTCCTCTCTCTCTCTCTTTCTCTGTCTACTGATGGTGTCCTCTCTCTCTCTCTCTTCGTGCTGCTGGTATCATTTCTCTCTCTCTCTGCCTGCTGCTGGTATCCTCTCTCTTTGCCTGCTGCTGGTGTCCTCTCTCTCTCTCTGCCGGCTGCTGGTGTCCTCTCTCTCTATCTCTCTCTGCCGGCTGCTGGTGTCCTCTCTCTCTGCCTCCTGCTGGTGTCCTCTCTCTCTCTGCCTGCTGCTGGTGTCCTCTCTCTCTCTCTTCCTGCTGCTTGTGTCCTTTCTCCCTCTCTCTGCCTGCTGCTGGTGTCCTCTCTCTCTCTCTGCCTGCTGCTGGTGTCCTCCCTCTCTCTCTGCCTGCTGCTAGTATCCTCTCTCTCTCTCTCTCTCTCTCTCTCTGTCTGCTGCTGGTGTCCTCTCTCTCTCTCTCTGCCTCCTGCTAGCATCCTCTCTCTCTCTCTCTGCCTGCTGCTGGTGTCCTCTCTCTCTCTGCCTTCTGCTGGTGTCCTCTCTCACTCCCTCTGCCTGCTGCTGGTGTCCTCTCTTGCTCTGCCTGCTGCTGGTGTCCTCTCATTCTCTCTCTCTCTCTCTGCCTGCAGCTGGTATCCTCTCTCTCTCTCTTTCTCTCCCTCTGCCTGCTGCTGGTGTCCTCTCTCTCTGCCTGCTGCTGGTTTCCTCTCTCTCTGCCTGCTGCTAGTGTCCCTCCCTGGTGTCTTTGGGTGTAGTGACTTGGCTCTTCTTGAGGCTCTTCGCAAAGGTGCTCTCGCTAAGGTGAGTGCCTTCGCCGCTTGCCTTTGTCGTGCGCCGTTGTCTCCTCCCCTTTTAAGGGGGAGCTTCGAGTCTGCTTCGGGTGATTTCAGGGACTGGTTGGAGCTACCTCTCGCCTCAGTCCCTCACCCTCTGCCTTCTCTCTGCTTCCTTGTGCCTTCTTTGGTGGATTTTCTCCTCTCTCCCTCCTCTGCCTGACTTCACCTGACTGCCCCGAACTCAGGCAAGCTGGCAAGCTGGATCTTCTGAAGCTGTGCAGCATTGGCTCCATCCCTTTTAAGGGGGAGCTTAAAGTTCCCGGATAATTATGGTGCATTCAGCTGTGGCAGCCATGGCGCCCGGGGAGTTCCTGGCTTCCTTGGATCTCACATAAGCATACCTCCACATCTCATTCTTTCCAAAACACAGGAATTTTCTGAGATTCCATGTGCTTGGGCGGGATCTTCAATTTGCACCTTGTGGCCATCATCCAGCGAGGGAGATCTGATCAGCCAGTCATCTAGCTAAGAATGTACTAACACACCCTGCTAGTGCAGGCGGGCACCTACCAGCACCATGACTGTGTTGAAGAATCTGGGCGTTGAAGCAAGCCCAAAAGGCAGAGCTGCAAATTGAAGATGCCGCCCAAGCACATGAAATCTCAGAAAATTCCTGTGTTCTGGAAAGAATGGGATGTGGAGGTATGCTTCCGTGAGATCCAAGGAAGCCAGGAACTCCCCGGGTGCCATGGCTGCCACAGCTGAATACACCATATCCATCCGGCAAAGCGGAACTCGCAGGAACAGGGTTGCAGGGCAGAGGCTGCGAATTATAGACCGGTGAGTCTCACATCAATAGTGTGCAAACTCATGGAAACACTAATTAAAAGCAAATTGGACACGATCTTGAATGAAGGGAATCTTCGGGATCCCAGTCAGCATGGATTCACCAAGGGTAGGTCCTGCCAATCCAATCTCATCAGCTTCTTTGACTGGGTAACAAGAAAGTTGGACTTGGGAGAGTCTTTGGACGTCGTGTACCTGGACTTCAGGAAAGCTTTTGACAGTGTCCCACACCGCAGGCTGCTAAGCAAGATGGAATCGATGGGGTTAGGAGAGACACTAACTGCATGGGTCAATGATTGGCTGAGTGGCAGACTTCAGAGGGTGGTGGTTAATGGTACCCTCTCTAAAACATCGGAGGTGACCAGTGGAGTGCCGCAGGGCTCGGTCCTGGGTCCACTCCTTTTCAACATATTCATAGGGGATCTGACTCAAGGGCTTCAAGGTAAAATAAGACTATTCGCCGATGACGCCAAACTATGTAATATAGTAAGTGAATGCAGTTTACAGAATTATATGGCGCAGGACCTGCTTACATTGGAAAGTTGGTCCTCAACCTGGCAACTAGGCTTCAATGCTAAGAAGTGTAAGGTCATGCACCTCGGAAGCGGAAATCCATGAAGGACGTACTTCTTGAACGGAGAAACTTTAACTAGGACTTCAGCAGAACGAGATTTAGGAGTAATCATCAGTGCAGACATGAAAACTGCCAATCAAGTGGAGAAGGCTTCATCTAAGGCAAGGCAGATATTGGGTTGTATCAATAGAAGTTTCGTCAGCCGAAAGCCTGAAGTCATAATGCCGTTGTACAGGGCCATGGTGAGACCTCATCTGGAGTACTGTGTGCAATTCTGGAGGCCACATTACAGTAAAGATGTGCGCAGAATTGAATCGGTTCAACGGACGGCCACCAGGATGATCTCGGGGCTCAAGGGTCTCTCGTACGAAGAGAGACTGAACAAATTGCAGCTCTACACTCTCGAGGAACGTAGGGAGAGGGGAGACATGATCGAAACATTTAAGTACCTCACGGGACGTGTCGAAGTGGAAGATGATATTTTCTTTCTCAAGGGACCCTCGGCCACAAGAGGGCACCCGCTCAAACTCAGGGGCGGAAAATTTCATGGCGACACCAGAAAGTATTTCTTCACAGAGAGAGTGGTTGATCATTGGAACAAGCTTCCAGTGCAGGTGATCGAGGCAGACAGCGTGCCAGACTTTAAGAATAAATGGGATACCCATGTGGGATCCCTACGAGGGTCAAGATAAGGAAATTGGGTCATTAGGGCATAGACAGGGGGTGGGTAAGCAGAGTGGGCAGACTTGATGGGCTGTAGCCCTTTTCTGCCGTCATCTTCTATGTTTCTATGAACACATTCACTGCCTTCAGGTCCAGAATAGGTGTCCAATCTTCAGAACCTTTCTTTGGCACAAAGTAAATCGAGTATCTCCCTGAGCTGAACTTGTCTTTGAAACAGGTTCAACTGCTGCTAGATCCAGCAACTTGCGACCCGTAGCTCACACTCTTCAGGTACTGTCCAGATTTCCTGTGGGAAAAGACAAGAAGAAATCCAGCGAAGGTCAGAAAAAAAACTGTAGTCTGAGACCCTCTCAGAGCACATCGAGGACCCACTGGTCCGAAGTCACCCTCTGCCACTTGGGAATGTAGACTGAAAGTCACCCCCAATCCGAGGGAGAGGCGCCAGAGGCTTGGCATCAGGATTTCCTCTTAGAAGGGGCGAGAGGATAGTTGTTTGATGACTGTTGTCTAGCTGGACCTCCAATGCGAGGTCTGGAAGGGGCTCCAAATCTTGTCATGGGCCTGGTGTACTGGGAAGAGCACCAGTAGGGATGAAAATTCAGCCGTCCCGAACCCCTGGTCGGATGAGGTGTAGACCTAAGCAGCACCTTCAGCTTATGGTCCTGAACACTGGCCATGAGGTCATCCATACCCTGGCCAAATAAGAACAAACCCTTGAAAGGTAACTGGCTCCGTGTAGCCTTAGAAGAAGAATCACCTGACCACTGGTAAATCCACAGCATTCGCTGGGCGGAGACTGAATAAGCTCCAAGCTTAGCAAAAACCTTCATCATGTCGAAGAGGGCATCCACCAAATAAGTCACCCCTGAGACTAGGAAGTCAAAGTCCCAAGGACAACCTCCTTGGAATCCTGGCAGTGTGGTGTGACACGCCCGTGCTGCCATAGTTCTCACTCCTTCCGAAGTGGAATCGAAAAGGCACTTGAGGACAAAATCCACCCGCCTGTCCTGAACATCTTTCAGGATGACACCTCCATCAGAGGGTAAGGAAGTACGCTTAGTGACCTGTGCCACAGCCAAATCCACCTTCAGTGGTACCAGTCGTTTGGTGAACTCCGAGTTCATGGGATACAATTGCGCCATGGCCCTAGCACATTTAAGAGGACCCTCTGGGGACTCCCTGACCTCTAAGAGTATCCATGCCAAATCCGGATTGACTGAAAAGGAAGCAGAGAGTGGATGTTGATCACTCATAATTGAGCTCTCTGCCTGTTCTGTATGGTCTGAATCCAAATTGAGGGTTCTGAGGGACTCAGAGATAATGTCAGACAGGCGGGTAGATTTGAATAGCCTGTGTACTGTGGGGTCATTCCCAAGATCTCAGTATCTACTGGCCTGGGGCACACTAAAATCAGCCAGGTTAGCTATATCTTTGGATTCTACCAAAGAAATGTGTGACATTAGCACAGAAACCACAGCAGAAGCAATGGCAGGCACTGCCCATCTGCTTTCTGGGGCCCCCAAAACAGACCACAGAGACAAGAAGGAATCCAAAGGAGGGCCAAATTGGAATTTGAGTGGGAGAACCAGGTATAGAATATTTACGCATAAAAGCCTGATACAATATATCCACCAATTCCGGGGGAAAATAGTCACCGGCAACAAGAGCCACTCTACAGGACTCAGATTTGGAATGCTTAGTAGAATTATGAGACTTTTCTTCGGTGCTGCGCTTGCGTTTTGCGGAAGTGCCCTCTGCGCCCTTCTTAGGTGCACTGGACACAGCAATCGCATCTTCGGTTGAATGGGAGGAAAGCAGGGCCTTATCGGAGGAAGGTAGCACGGAATCTGTGCACGCTTCATCCCCCTTGCGGGCCGCTGCACATTGAGCAAGGGTCATTGACGCCATTTGTGAAAGCTTCGGGTTTGAAAATAATTATACATGCAAAATGACACCAGCGCAAGGTTTTAAAAATTATAACCAAGATTTATTGAATTATTGTTTCTATTTTTCCATTGTTAGATCAAAAGAACAGCATCATTGCTTACCGATTGTGCTAATGGGAGATCGTTAGAGGTGCCAAAATATTGGCCTTCTCCTAACGGTCTCGTTTTTCTAGCTCCAGAGTTTCTATTATATACTGTTGGCTTTTCGGTGACATCATCATCATAATCAACCAATAACAATTTTATGGGTGGTCTTAAAAGTTTAGACAAAGGAAAAAATAAATCCCTCCATGTTTCCATGTTTAAAAGTTTAGAACAGTACATTTGATTTCTGAATTAATATTATAACATTATGTAAAAGTATTCTACAATTAACATGGTGCTGAGAAATTCTCAGCCCTAAAGGAAAAACTCTTCCTAAGCTGACAGATTCAAATTACATGGCCTTACACAGAAACCTTAGTCTGGAAGAGGAGGGGGGGGGTAAATCCCCCCTCCTCTCCCTGAAGCGTGGGCTTCCAATGCCCCCCCTTCCTATGCTGGAGACTGAAGCAACAGTCTCTGACTCTAATTACTCCCAGATGTTGCCTCAGGATTTTCCTTAGTGTTTCTTCAGGTTTAAAATATATAAAATATTAGAATTTAAGTACACACCATTCTTTCATATATCTCTCATATCAATCATTCCTTCGTTCATTCGGGGCCCCTTGCACACATTCATACTTAATGCATTTTATCTCTTAGTTTAGGACACTTGATCTTCCTAGCCAGTCTACAGTACATGTGGTATTACTTAACACCACGCTGCTGGGAGCGGGAAAACTCAGAGAGGACAAGGAAGGCAGAAAACTAATCACTGGCACAAGATGGTGTCCAAACAGAGAACCCAAACTGGATTCCATGTAATCATGATTTCCACCATGATTTGGCTCAACAGCAAAGTACATGCACAGATATTATTATGTTTTCCCTTATATTAATCTTTAGTGTATTTTTCTCTGGCCTTAGCTACATTATATTTAAATTTTTATTCACCTCTTTTTCCGTATGCTTCTATTTGGGCGTGGTCCTTAACTAACACAGATGTTTGTCTAACTAGAATTACCCAGAATCATACGAAAAACTGGCCTTTTGTAGAAAACAATTCCACAAAAAATACTGCACTTATCATGTCCTAACATCCATTCCCATTTCCGTCCCATAACCAGCGCTGGCCACAAGCCACTACTCAACATGTGATACATGACTGCGAATCCGGCAGCCATCCACCACAATTATGGCATGAATCCATGCCATCCTGTCCTAAGGAAGCCATCTGTGAAGTTTGGAGCAAAAACAAATCTCCTAAGGTCAAAAAATGCACTTTTAAAAGTTTTAAAGAACATCCAAGATGGCCACCATGGATGCCGATTTTGCCCTAAAACAGCCCGGGAAAACCACAGGGAACCAGGACCCCCCAAAATCGCCATACTCGTGGGTACACAGACACATACAGAGACAAGTGCTGCAATAGAAATCAATGGCAAGCCAGCTAACACAGAGCAAACAAGGAGATCAGTACCTCAGAAATTGCGAGAACTCACCTTCACCTTCACCCCAGATAGTGACTACCAGGACCTCACAGGAAAATCAAGGAAAACACATGGTTCGGTTCTGATCCCAGCATACCTCAATGGAACCGCAGCAGCCTGCACTCTACCCCTCAGCGGACTAACCCAGGGCGAAACGGCTACCAATCCTGGAGCCTGATCTGACCTGCAGGCTGTCTAAGGGGCTTACTGCAGTTTTGCTAACAGGCCACTCCCTAGAAGCAGACAATGTCTGCTATCTCCCTCTGAAGGATATCCCTGCAGGATAAATCCACAGCACTAGGGCAAGACCCACGTCAAAGAACAAATTGAAGTGACTAGAAATTAAAATTAAATCACGAGCAGAAGAGACAAGACCCCCTGAAGCAAGGCTGCAGGAACTAGACTAGAATTCCAGGGGTGAGTGCCAAAGATGACCACTAGAGGGCAAGGCTAGTGTTTGGTTTTGAGTCCCTGCAGCTCAAGACTGAAAGTGATTGATTACCCATTCGTGAAGCTTCCAGAGGTTATTGTATAAGAATATGAAATTCCGGCGGCAATGGAAAAAATCTTGAGTTGAGTTGCCACATATCTTATATTATCAGCTGTCAATGCTACCAATTTTATATTCCCCTCAGATTGTAGTGCCTTTGGAGGTTTATAAATCTCCCATAGAGATTGAAACCAGAGTGGCATGGTTTGACATACTATTTGATGTACCAGGGACAGTATTTTAAACTGAATTCTTTGCAAGCTTTTCAGTGTGGGGGTTTTATGGGCTGCCCTTGTTACCCCACTAATCCCCCTAGCTAAAGAATTCATAAACACCTGCAAAACATTCAATTTCATTTTAGGCAATCCCAGAAATAAGGAATTACAGTAGTCTAACCTCACCAAAAGCAGAGATAGGGCCACAATTCAAAAATCATACGTATTCAAAAATGGTTTTAGCCTATACAACATACGAAGTTGGGCATAACCTTTCTGATAGATAAAACTGAGTCTAAGCAGAAACCCAACGATGTAATATGATCTTTTACCTTTATCTCTTCACCCATAATATGAACACTCTCTCTCCCATTAGCTTCATCCTTCCTCTCTACTATCATGTTCTGCTTTATTCACATTCAACTATAAAACATGTTGGGACATCTATTCACAAACTTTAGTCATACATTCATTGAAACTTTTCTCAAGATCACTGTCCACATGAAAGAAAAAGAGGATGTCATTTGCATAAATAGTGTAATGAACTCCCAGATCCCAGAAAACCTGCCCAAGAGATGCCATGTAGATATTAAACAATAACGCTGACAGGGCCGACTGCTGAGGCACACCTCTACTAATTGTTTTCTTCACTGAGACCTTCTGTCCCCCCCCACTCGAAACGACCTACCAGTCAAATAAGATGTAAACCAATCCAATACTATTCCTTGTATGCCTAAGTTCTTCAATTTAGCAAGCATTACTGCAAGATTAATAGTATCAAAAGCTCCAGATACATCAAGGGAGATCAAACATCCAGTCAAGCTTTCGTTAACATATCCATAACTGACAGCAGCAAAAATTCCACACTATGTGCTGCACGAAAACCATATTGACATGGGTCTAAGCAACCAACTTCTTGAACATGTTCTTCCAACTGGTATAACACTAATTTTTCAGTGAAAAACACTAATTTTTCAAGAAAAGGAACCACAGATATAGGCCTATAACTAGCCATTTGCTCTCTATCTAACCCACTCTTCATTATTGGTGTCACTGTTGCTTCTTTACATATCTCAGGAACAAAACCATCCAAAAAAGATTTATTCACAATTGAAGCCACAAATGAGGCAACCTCTTCAGCTTTACAACTTAAAGAGAGAGGTGATGTGAGCATAGTGACTCTGGCAGAATATAAGTCATGCAACAGATTGAAAGGGCTCTCCCTTGGAAGACCTGTGAGAAGCAAGTTGCAGTAGTCTAGGTGAGAAATGATAAGGGTGTGCGGATAAACATTTTGGTAATGTGCTCAGAGAGGAAGGATCAGATTTTGGAGATATAAAGAAAGAATTTACAGGTTTTGGCAGAGGTTGCGATTTGATGAGACAAGGCGGATGAGAGTGTTATCCACTAAAACAGAGAGCGTGGGAAAAGAGAGGTAGGTTTAGGTAGAAGGATAAGTAGTTCAGTCTTGGTCATGTTTAGTTTTAAGTGGCAGTGGAAAATCCAGGCAGCAATGTTGGACAGGCAGGCTGAGACTCGGGCTTGGATTCCTGTAGAGATTTCTGGTGTAGAGAAGTAGATCTGGGAGTCATCAGCACAGAGGTAATATTGAAAACCATGGGAGGAGATCAGAGCACCAAGGGAATGAATAATAATAATAACAGCTTATATACCGCAATACCGTGAAGTTCTATGCGGTTTACAGAAGATTAAGCAAAGGTAACAAATTGATTGACTTTAAGAGGGGAGGAAGAAAGAGAATTAATAGGACAGGAAATTCATTGTTGAGGAGAGAGTGATCAATAGGATAAGTTAATCACTATAGAGGGGAGAGAAAAGAGAGGATCAGTTGTCTAGATGCTTTATGAACAAGTGTGTTTTTAGACGTTTCCTAAATTCCTCATAAGTAGTAGGCAAAAACAATTGTTCTAGGTCTTTACCCCATGATGCTGCTTGGTGTGAGAGAAGGTGTTCATGGTGTTTTTTCAGTTTACAACCTCTCACTGGGGGGGAAACGAAATTGGAATGTGAGCTTCTATTGTGTCTGTTGGCTGAGAAGAAGAAAAGGTCAGTTATGTATTTAGGGGCAAGTCCATGTAGTGCTTTGAAGCAGAAGCAGGCAAATTTAAACTTTACGCGTGCCTCCATTGGCAGCCAATGCAGCTGCCGGTAGTAGGGTGTCACGTCAAATTTCTTTAGCCCAAAGATCAGTCTGAATGCTGCATTTTGCATCAATTGTAAACGTTGCATATTCTTTTGGGAAACTGCTAAATAGGCGATGTTACAGTAGTCAAGTAGACTTAGTACGAGGGATTGGACTAGGGTTCTGAATGCCGATGTATCGAAATAAGCTTTAATGGATCTGAGCTTCCAGAGAGCAAAGAATCCCTTTCTGATTAAGGAGTCTACCTGGTCTTTCATGGTTAGGCATTGATCCAAAGATGGAGATGGAAAAAAGAAGAAGTCCCAGAACAGAACCTTGGGATACCCCAACTAATAGTGAGATATCAGTGGAGGAGGATCCACCATTGTTAGAAACATGTAGTTACTTGTATATGTTTCTAACTACATTTCTTTTTAACTACATGAAATCATCTTCAGTCTCACCTGCCAATTCTCAAGACTGATACTCGACCCCAAGACCATAAACTTCAAACTTCACCATCTCAACCTAAATCAACCAGGCACTACACATAAAAAAGGGCACACACTAGATTTCTTAGCCACCAACCCTCAACATATCACATCCAACATTAAGTGGAAACCAGTCCCCTGGTCAGACCACTACTTACTCTCCTTCTCTCAACATCTACATAGGAAGCACTTCTTGCTATGCCCCTAAGTAGATAATCCTCTCCAGGGACAAAATAAAACCCACCCAATTCGGGACCACAGTAACTACTCACCTCATACAAACCACAGACCCCTCTGAAATGATGAATCATTGGAACAGCGTCTTAACTCAAGACCTTGAGTCCATCACTCCTCTGCATTGCCATACATCCCAAACCACAAAATCACTACCCTGGTAGTCAGAAGCTCTAAAAGCAGAAAAGTGATCTTGAAGGTGACTGGAACATCAATGGGAAAAGGATCAAACTCCTTACTATAAATCATAATGGAAATATGCAATCAACACCTACAAATTTCACATAGCTAAAACAAAAAAAACAATATTTTGCCACCAAAATCAAACACAAAACACTAAGTACTAAGAAGCTTTTTGAGATTATGCACTTTCTAACCGCTCCGCCTGACCTAAGTCTATCCGTTACCATACAACTAAGTGCACAAGACCTAGCTGGTTTCTTCTAGGACAAAATAAAAAAAGGTTAAGGAAGACATAAAACAAGCTACGATTCTCAACAAACCCAACAACCCCCACACACAAATGAAGGATGAACACTGCCCAGCTGATCATTCCAAATGAACCTGTATCCTAGATAGTCTCCCCCAAAATTGCTGCAAATGCTCCTGAAGCAATAACACACTAGTTAATAACATTCCTCAACATCATCCTCCGCACTGGTCACCTACCACTTCAAAAGAGTTACATAAGAACATAAGAACATAAGCAATGCCTCTGCTGGGTCAGACCTGAGGTCCATCATGCCCAGCAGTCCGCTCACGCGGCGGCCCAACAGGTCCAGGACCTGTGCAGTAATCCTCTATTTATACCCCTCTATCCCCTTTTCCAGCAGGAAATTGTCCAATCCTTTCTTAAACCCCTGTACTGTACTCTGCCCTATTACGCCCTCTGGAAGCGCTTTCCAGGTGTCCACCACTCGTTGGGTAAAGAAGAACTTCCTAGCATTCGTTTTAAATCTGTCCCCTTTCAACTTTTCCAAGTGTCCTCTTGTTCTTTTATTTTTCGAAAGTTTGAAGAATCTGTCCTTCTCTACTCTCTCTATGCCCTTCATGATCTTATAAGTCTCTATCATATCCCCTCTAAGTCTCCTCTTCTCCAGGGAAAAGAGACCCAGTTTCTCCAATCTCTCAGCGTATGAGAGGTTTTCCATCCCTTTTATCAAGCGTGTCGCTCTCCTCTGAACCCTCTCGAGTAACGCCATATCCTTCCTAAGGTATGGAGACCAATATTGGACGCAGTATTCCAGATGCGGGCGCACCATCGCCCGATACAATGGCAGGATAACTTCTTTTGTCCTTGTTGTAATACCCTTCTTGATTATGCCTAGCATTCTATTTGCTTTCTTAGCGGCTGTTGCGCACTGTGCCGTCGGCTTCATTGTCTTGTCCACCATTACCCCCAAGTCCCTTTCTTGGTTGCTCTCATTCAATAATATCCCTCCCATCGTATAGTTGTACCTCGGGTTTCTGTTTCCAACATGCAATACTTTACATTTCTCAACGTTGAACTTCATCTGCCATCTCGCCACCCATTCCCCCAATTTGTTCAAGTCCCTTTGCAATTCTTCGCATTCCTCTTTAGTCCCAGCTCCACTAAATAGTTTTGTATCGTCCGCAAATTTTATTATCTCACACTTCGTGCCTGTTTCTAGATCATTTATGAATATATTAAATAGCAGCGGCCCGAGCACTGAGCCCTGCGGAACACCACTCGTGACCCCCATCCAGTCCGAGTAGTGGCCCTTCACCCCTACCCTCTGTTTCCTACCCGCCAACCAGTTTCTGATCCATCTATGTACGTCTCCGTCCACTCCATGGTTCTTCAGTTTCCGGAGTAGACGTTCATGAGGCACCTTGTCAAAGGCTTTTTGGAAATCAAGGTATATGATGTCTATGGGGTCTCCTCTGTCCATCCGTTTGTTAATTCCTTCGAAGAAGTGCAATAAGTTCGTTAGGCACGATCTCCCCCTGCAGAAACCATGTTGGGTTGTTTTCAAAAGTTCGTTTCTTTCCAGATGTTCATCGATGTGTTCTTTAATCAGTGCTTCCGCCAGTTTCCCCGGAACCGAGGTCAAACTCACTGGTCTGTAGTTTCCCGGGTCTCCTCTTGATCCCTTTTTAAAGATGGGCGTGACATTGGCTATCTTCCAATCCTCCGGGATCATGCCTGTTTTCAAGGATAGGTTGCAAATTTGTTGCAGTAGTTCCGCTATCTCCTCCTTTAATTCCTTCAGAACCCTGGGATGGATTCCGTCCGGACCCGGGAATTTGTCAGTTTTAAGTTTTTCTATCTGCCTGTGTACATCATCAAGGCTCACTTCCATGGATGTTAATTTTTCTGCTTGATTTCCATTGAAGATTTGTTCAGGTTCCGGTATGTTGGTTGTGTCTTCGTTTGTAAATACAGACGAGAAGAACATGTTGAGTCTTTCTGCGACTTCTTTCTCCTCCTTCACCGCTCCCTTCCTGTCTCCTTCGTCCAGCGGTCCCACCTCCTCCCTAGCTGGCTGTTTCCCTTTAACATATCTGAAGAACGGTTTGAAATTTCGTGCCTCCCTGGCTAGCCTCTCTTCATACTCTCTTTTGGCTTTTCGAACCACACGGTGACATTCTTTTTGATACTTCCTGTGCTCTTTCCAGTTCCCCTCAGTTTTGTCCTTTTTCCATTTCCTGAATGAATTTTTCTTATTGCCTATCGCTTCCTTCACTATTTTAGTCATCCATACTGGGTCTTTTGTTCGACCCTTTTTGCACCCCTTTCTGAATCTGGGGATGTGCAGATTTTGTGCCTCGCTCACTGTGTCTTTGAAAAAAGACCAGGCATGTTCTACTGTTTGCCATTTTTTGGAAGTGTTCCTAAGTTTCTTCCTTACCATTTCCCTCATTGCTTCATAGTTTCCTTTCCTGAAGTTGAAAGATGTCGCTATAGTTCTCTTTCCGTTCGGTATGCCTACTTCAACCTTGAACTTGATCATATTATGATCACTGTTTCCCAACGGTCCCACTATTTCCACTTCCTTTGCAGGTCATCTTAGTCCATTTAGGATTAAATCCAGAGTGGCATTTCCTCTCGTCGGTTCTCTAACAAGCTGCTCCATGAAGCAATCTTGTATAGCCTCCAGGAATTCTGTCGCCCTAGCGCATCTTGAGCTTCCAAGACTCCAGTCTATCCCAGGATAGTTGAAGTCTCCCATAACAACTGTGTAACCACTTTTGCATTCTCGCTTCATCTCGGCATCCATTTCTTTATCGCTATCTCCGGTTTGCCCGGGTGGACGATAGTATAGGCCCATCTTTATTTCATGCCCTTTCCTACCCGGTATTTTAACCCATAGCGATTCCAGTTTGTTGATCATCTCCGCTGTGTCCATTCTTGTCGATTGTATGCTTTCTTTTACGTATAGGGCTATTCCTCCTCCTTTCTGACCTGACCTATCCCGGTGATAGAGCTTGTACCCCGGCAGTGCTGTATCCCATTTGTTTTCCTCATTCCACCACGTTTTCAGAGATTCCAATGATGTCTATGTCCTCTGCATTGGCCATGGCTTCTAGCTCCCCCATTTTGTTTCTTAAACTCCTTGCATTAGTATATATGCAGTTTAGATCCTGGCATTTTGTCGTTTTCATTTCTTTTCCCTGTGCTTCGGTCTTTGGTGTCTTCTCTTTTGCTACAATCTTTTTAACCTCCTCTCCTTTGTTAGTCGACTCCTGTAATTTGTCCCTTGTTTCATCCCGGCCTTTTTTCTCCTTAGTATCTTCACGAGATACCTTTTTCCGAATCATCGACGCTTGGTCGACTGTCGGCTTTCCCCTTCTTATTAGTTTAAAGCCTGTTCTATTCCTCTCTTGACGTTGTTTGCTAGAAGTCTAGTTCCCGCTGCGCTCAGGTGCAGTCCATCTCTCCTGTAGAGCTTGCTCTTGCCCCAGAACGTTGTCCAGTTTCTCATGAAGAGGAATCCTTCTTCCTCACACTGGAGTTGCATTGCCTTGACCCCAATACCCAAAACCCAAGGGGCAGACCTTGACTTACCATCCAACTACAGACCAATTGCAAGAATTCCTATTCTAATGAAATTGATCGAAATCCTGTAATCAACTCAACAAATGCATTGAGCAACACTATTGGCTGCACCAACGTTGAACGGCTTCAGGGCTCAACACAGTATGGAACTTCTACTCCTGACACTCATAACCATTGCTAAGCAAGCTCTAAGCAAAGGCTCATAGGCCACTCTACTCCAGTTCAACATCTCTGCTGTGTTTGACTCCATGGATCATGACCTACTCCTTCAGTGAAATTGGCATTGGAGGCTCTGTACTCAGCTAGTTCCATAACTTTCTAAGTAACAGAGAATATGTAGCATGGAAAAATAAAACTTACTCCAAAACTTGGAAATCATTCTGTGGAGTTCTCCACAGCTCCCCTCTATCACCAATCCTCTTCAACCTCTACATGAGCGCTCTAGGAAATAGCAACTTCGAAAAAGATGAACACCCATGCAGATGACATCTTCCTTCTTATACAGCTGGATCCCATCAGCAAAATCTCCAACTGGGCTATCAGCAATAAACTCAAGCTAAACACAGCCAAAACAAAACTGCTAAATCTACCTTGAGGCACCAACCTCCAAATACAAGAAGTTTCAAAAGTACTTGGCGTCGTACTGGATTCCATACTCACCTCAAATTTCTAATCTTAGAAAGAAAACACTACTGCTTGAAAAGGCTACAGCTGATCAGGCTCTTCTTCTACGAGCATCACTTTGCTATCATGGTGTAAAAGCTCAACCTCTCACTGGACCATTGCAATTCATTATATGCAGTCCTAAGTACCATGTAACTACACAGACTCATTTTCTGATTAAGAAAATATGATGCAATTTCAAATTACCATCATAAACCTCATTGCCTATCCATAATTTTTCCTTTGTTTTGATCAGTATTCTGTTATAATTGATGTGAACATATTACTTGTTCAAGTGTACAACTTGTGTAAATTTTCTGAAATGAAAATAAATAATAATTTATGGTAAGCCCCCCAAAACCTACTATACCAACCTGTGTACCACCCCAATAGCCCTTATGACTGCAGGTGGCACCTATATGGCAGTATAGTAGGGTTTGGGTGGGTTTTGATAGGCTCATACTTAATACCATAGATGTTGTGGTTAGGGTGCCTTAGAGGTCTCTCTATAGTTCTCTAACCCACTGACAAGGCTCCTTAAAACACCTATGTGCTTCTCTACTAGGCTTTCCCTTACCAGATGCTGCTGTTCTAGAGTCAGGTATGTACCTTTTTGTTCTAATTTTTGTGTGGTGAGCACTAAGGGAGTGCATGCAGTGGTCATCTGATCAGTTTGGGTACCTTTATGGCATTTAGATGCTTCTAAATAAGGTCTAGCTCTGAATGCTTAAGTTCCATTCAGGATGTCTTGCAAAACATTAAATCATCACTGCAAGAAGTCCAAGTCTAACCTGCCTTTATGCAGGCCCAAAGCCCGCTCATAATACACTTCCACCATCCCATCTAGAGCTCTGGATGTACAGAGTTTGGGACACCTCGCTAGACATCCAGGAAGGTGGTTTTGATTATCGGCACTTGGACATCCTGGTGATTAGGACGCCCAAGTGCCGATTTAGGATGCTTTTTGGAAGGTTATATTTTTTGATTATGAGCCCCCTAGTCAGCTACATATTATAGAGATTGAACATTTGTAGGATACTCTTCATTATCTAGTCAGTTTTTGTTGTCTTCTTGTTTCTCTACCAATCTTGGTTCCTGTGCTTTATTCCAAAACCTACCTTTTCCCCTACTCTTTGCCTTTGTCTTACTACTAAGATTTTTAATAAACTGTAAAGATACCAAACATTCACAATGTTTAAATCAGCTTGCTGATTTGAAGTAAACATATCAATAAGATAAAAAATAAAGCAGTGTAACATTACTATAAGTGAATATTTTAGATGTTATTTTTTGATCCTTACCTCTGCAATTAAGGCATAGTTTGGAACCATCATTGCAAATGGTCTGAACAGAGCTTTTAAATTGTCAGGTAACTCAGTTCTTCCAGCATAACCAGGGTTCATTGTGATAAATGCTGCACAAGTCATTACCAACTTTATTTCGCGTCCTTCAAATATAAATCTTGCCAACTGTTTGAAAGGAAAGGATGAATTATATTATTATTTATCAACTCTTTATCTGTGCTTAAAATCCATAAGAATTAGTATACACAGTATATATATATATATATATATATATATATTTTCTTATGGATTTTATTTAATGTTTAATGCAATTACAGGATAATTTTAGAAGAAAATTATGCAGGTAAAACAAACAGAAATAACTTTTTCTAAACCTGCAAAGAGTATATGTGCTTAAACTTATGCATAAGATTATCAAGCTTGGAGGAAGGGTTCCTGAGGATGGGATAGGTGGGGAGGGAGGGGGGTTGCACTTGTGCACATTTATGCAGGTTAAATTACTCAGAAATATATACTCTAATTTCTTACTAAATAGTCTCAGTACCTCACAAATTTCTTCATAGTAACATAGTAAATGACAGCCTATAAAGACCTGCATGGTCCATCTAGTCTACCCCAATAAGGTATTTCATTAGAAGGATAGGGAAAGGGAACGAGGTTGTGTAAGCATGGATTTCCATGAACTGGAAATCTCCCTTTTAAAACTTACTTCCTCTTGTCAGCTCTGTTATTGAGAGGAACTATGGTCAGAGATTGAACTGAAGGGGAATGGAGAGTAACACTTTTCCAATTCCTCACAAAAATTAAAAATATTATTCCCCATTATATTCCACAGGAGGTAGAAATGGGCACTGGGCTATGTGAGCCTAAAACTTAGCACAGCAGCAAGAAGTGGCAGGAGATCATTGAAAAAGTTGGAGGGAGGGGGAGAAGGGACATATTGTTTCACAAACTCTGTGTTTCTTGGTTTGTTTCCCCAGCGTCCCTCTCACTTAATTACTAAATCCTTGTTCTTGTTCTCAGCTCAGCTCCCTGAGCTGGATGATTATTCCTTGGACACTGGAGCAATGTAGGCCACAGTTCTTCAACCGCCAGTCCGCCGAAAATTCCTGCCGGTCCGCAGAGGACCGGCGAGATCAACATCTTCAATTTCTTGCCGGTCCGCGCAGGACCGGCAAGATCGAGGAGCTGTAGTTGCGCAGGGCCGGAGAGATAATGGGGAGCCTCAGACTGTGCTTTCTCCCCCTCCCAGCGGCTCTCCTTACAAGCGCAGCGATTCAGGAAGGAAGCCTTGGAGCTTTTGCTGAGTCGGGCCGCCTCTGATGATGCAACTTCCGCTTTCCTCAGAGGCGGTGCGACCCAACAAAGGATCCGAGGCTGCCTTACTGAATAACAGCACTGGCAAGTAAGGAGAGTTGCTGGGAGGGGAGAAAGCTGCTGGGCATGGTGAAAAAAAAGGGACATCTGCTACTGGACCTGGAGAGGGAGAATGAGAGATACTGCTGAGAGGGAAGGAGGGAAAGGAGTCTGGGAAGCTGCTGGGCATGGTGAAAAAAAAAGGGACAGCTACTGGACCTGGAGAGGGAGATGGAGAGATGCTGCTGGGAGGGGAGGAGGGAAAGGAGTCTGGGAAGCTGCTGGTCAAGTGGAAAAAGGGACAGCTGCTACTGGACCTGGAGAGGGAGAAGGAGAGATGCAGCTGGGAGGAGAGGAGGGAAAGGAGTCTGGGAAGCTGCTGGTCAAGTGGAAAAAGGGACAGCTGCTACTGGACCTGGAGAGGGAGAAGGAGAGATGCTGCTGGGAGGGGAGGAGAGAAAGGAGTCTGGGAAGCTGCTGGGCATGGTGGAAAAAAAAAAGGGATAGCTGCTACTGGACCTGGAGAGGGAGGAGAGATGCTGCTGGGAGGGGAGGATGGAAAGGAAAGGGAAGAGAGTTACTGCTGGACAGGGGGAGGAGGGAAGGGAGAAGAAAAAAGGAAGGAAACGGCTTGCAGGGAGATTAGAGGAGGGGAAGGGGAGAGACAGGAATGAGATGGGAAGGGGGGTCAGCAGAGAAATTGAGAGGGACAAAGATGCTAGATCTGGTGTAGGAGAGATAAAAATGAATAGAGCAGTGAAGCTGGAATGAATCGTGTAAAAAGGAGAGAGGGGCATAGGCTGGATGGAAAGGGGAGGGGGCATAGAAAGAAGACAAATACCACATGGAAGGGGGAGAGATCAGACAGTAGATGGAAGGGGCAGATGCTGGATTGAAGAGACAGAGAGGGCAGATGCTGGAAGGAAGAGAGTGAAAAGAAGATGAAAGCAGAAACCAGAGACAACAAAAGTTAGAAACAAATAATTTTATTTCTATTTTGTGATTAGAATATATCAGATTTGAAATATATATCCTGCTAGAGCTGATGTTAGACATAACTGGGGACTGCAAAGTCCAGGCAATGGCTTAGGGCTCTCTCTGACCAGGGGGGCAGTTGCCCTGGTTGCACTCCCCTAACCCTATTCCTGCTATGTGTGACTGCGGTATTCTGTTAGCATGATATTTCTGTGTAGCATTCTGTAATAATTTGGCTTATTCAGTTTTCTTGATAGTAGAGGGGATATATGTGAAGGGGAGGGGAGACAGGGGTTTTGTTGATCCTTGCTCTGTATTATTTGTATTTATAAAATGACAATTGTACAGAATATTGTTTCTTTTTATACTTTAATAAAATACATTCAGTATAAAATCATAACTGAGGCTTGTGCGGATGGGATCAGATGGTTTGCGAGGACCGAGCTCGTGGAGATGGGGCTGAAACGGGGTTTTTAAATTTCAGTCCTAGTAGTTTGCTGATCCACAAAATATTTTTTTTTCCCCCGCCGGTCCACAGGTGTAAAAAGGTTTAAGAACACTGATGTAAGCAGCCCAAACTAAACTTAGTAGCTTAGTATGAGTACATACCTCTATGCCCTGGGCTGTTTGAAAATGTTTTCCCACTTGACATGTAATTCTCTGAGATGGATTTTTCTTTTTACTTTGGGTTACAGAGATTCACATTCCAAGGGGCTTTCTTCTTTTGCAGAGTAAAGTTAGAAACACTAATTGGATACACATGTGTAAATACATATATGGTGAATTAAGTTTTAGTAAGCTATTAAAATATAAATTAGTACTTACATATGCAGGAACTTTCATTTAAAGGTTTTAGATTAGAATATAACTACCTCAAAAATGTATTAAAGGATGTATATATGAAAAATTAGAGTTTTTTGGAGCGGGCTAGCCACTCCCCTTCTTTTTCACTATGAAATAAAGGACTTCTCAGTGCACACTGTTAAATCACTCAAGTACCATGTGGAAAAGAAGCAGTTTGACTTTTAAAGGACACAGAAAGAAGATAAAGCTGTGTGCATGAATATTTTTCTGTGTAAGTATATTATAATATTAGGATTGAAGCTAGTATTAGAAGGTAACTTTTAGGAATCATTTTGTGAGGGGAAAAAACCCATGTCCCCCTTGTCAATGTATAGATGCAAGAGCCTTATATGGAAGTAATTTTTTTTGACCAATTATATGCAAGTAGAGGAATGTTGTCATTTTAGAGATATAAGTAAGCGCAGCAGAACAGCAGTTGAGACCATTATTCAGAAAGTTGCATTTACACTTCTGACTGTAATGTGTCTCCATTGTACAAATGCCTTTTGAAACAAGATTACTCAGTTACTTTTTTTTTTATAATTCTTTATTCATTTTTGACTCTTGCAACAAATGTACAATATTCAATCATATAATTTGTACAAATCACTTGACATTCTTAACAATTATTATCCATTACATATAAAAAGACTCCCCTCCCCCCCACCCAACCCAATCATCAATAATAAATTCATTAAATCACATAACATACTTCCCCATCCCCACACTAATTATATTCCTATGTAATAACAAGGTGTCCAAAGTGTCTAATCATTAGAATATGCAATCAATGGCCCACAAATCTTTTTGAATCTATTATAACTTCCTTGCTGAAGAGCAAGCACTTTCTCCATTTTATAAATATGACAAACTGAATTCCACCAAAAGGTATAATTAAGTTTCGTATAATCCTTCCAATTTTCAGTAATATGTTGAATGGCAACCCCCGTCAGTATTAATAAAAGTTTATTGTTATTTGCCGAAATTTGATTCTTGAATCTCATTAATGTTCCAAATAAAATAGTATCATAGGATAGGGCAACATGATTTTCTAACAATGAATTAATTTGGGACCAAATTACCTTCCAAAAGGTATTGACAAAGGGACAAAAAAAAAAAGTAAATGATCAAGAGTCCCAGCATCTAAATTACAATGCCAGCATCTATTAGACCTAGAGCTATCCAACTTTTGTAAATAAACTGGGGTCCAAAAAGCTCTATGCAACAAAAAGAACCAAGTTTGTTTCATAGATGCTGACCTTGTAATTTTTAATCTCCAAGGCCAAAGTCGTGGCCACTGAGAAGCAGAAATTTGGTGCTTGATCTCAATGCTCCAAATATCCCTGTCCAGTTTTTTGTTTTTTGTTCAAATATCCATATAATAATTTATACCACTGCGTGGCTTGGTGACCCAAAAAATCCGCCTGAAAGCATAGGAATTCCAAACTATACTGAGTATTAAGATCTTTCCATTCAGGGAACCCCTCCTGAATAGCTTGCTTCAGCTGCAACCACTTAAAACTTTGTGATTTATTTAATCCAAATTTATGTTGCAGCTGTGAAAAACTAAGCAGAGAACTATTAGAAACAACATCATTTAATGTCCGTATACCTGCAATGATCCAATGCTTCCAGACGATTTGAAAACCGCCAATTTTAATCTTGGAGTTAAGTCAAATGGATTGATTTAATGATTTTGAAATTGGATTTGGTGATAGATTACTAACTGTTATGCCTCAGCATATTACTTACATGTTCAGAACTGATATGAATCCTCAAGTCTGCTTACCTGACATCCTGACCTCCAAAGAACAGTAAGACTAAATGGTCTCTGCAATAACCTTGCTTATTTGAGATCCTGACTTCCTTTGTCTAAGTGTCAACTGGATAGCATCAAAGAGACAATAAAACTGCAACACCTTCTTGCGTATTTGAGATCCTGACCTCTTTGATCTCCACAGAACAGTAAGACCAGATGGTCTCTGCAATAACCTTGCTTATTTAACAGCTTGACTTCCTTTGCATGCGTAATAACATCAGTAAAGACAAATGGGAAACCGGGCTCTGCCACACCTCCTGGGTTACATCAAAAGGAAAAGGGGAACCAAACAAGTATCTGCCTATTCTTGACTTCTTTTGACCAGGGTGTTGTCAAAACAGATAACAAAAGACCAGAACCGGCTGTCTTACTAAGAGGGCAGCAGTTTTTCTCTATAAAAGAGACTAACTCAGCCCATAGAAAATGAATCCAGTTTCGTTGCAACCAAGGGACAGCCCGGTTCGGTTCTCCTCTCCTATCAATCGCTGTGGATTCCAGATTGTGAGGGATAGTGATGTCCGGAAATACGGTGATGTTATTCTATTTTTATATTTATCTATGCATGTAATAAAGTGTTATTGTTTAGGATTAATAGTGTCACTGATCATCCCATTGGGTGGAAATAAGTGGCAGAACAAATTGGTACCAGAAATAGGGTTGATCGATGTGGTCAAAAAGGCACCAGATGAAACATGGGGTTGAGGGGCAGGCCCCCAACCTCTCCATTCCGGGTTGGGATGACAGCATTTATAAATTAGTAGCCACTGAGTGGTCTGTCGAAACAGGATTAAGTGAATCCTGGACTTTTGGAAGTGGGGATCCACATGAATTATGTGCCTCCTTACAAAAGGTGAAAATTACAAAAGGAAAAGAGCGAGAGGGAATTTCTAGACGAGGATGGATGATTTTAGCAGCATGGAGGAAGTTACATGAATCTAAACATGAGTTACAATCAAAGTTAGGGGAGCTGGAAAAGAAAATGTGTGAGCAACAGAATGCCATCACAATGCTACAATGTCAACACCTATCAAAATGTAGCCGAAAAGGCAGCCGTGCGTTGTGCTCAATATAAATACAAAAAACGGAGGGGGAAGGTGAGTGCCAAAAAGGTTAAAGAAAGCCATGCAAAATATAGCAATCCTACATAAAGCAAATCAGCAACGTAACCTTACCTTGCTGCAGCATAAAATAGATACTGAAATTTTTAAATACTAACTTGCATTCAGTGCAGATCATATTGAAGGCTACTACTGCACACCATTGGTGGGATGCTCTTTACCGGATGGAGCGCTACAGCACGAAATGGTGTTTCTTCATCCCTTAATCTATATTTGTTCAGTTATCCTTATGCTAACATTTCTTAATTGTGGGTTTACCTATTGTGTATACAAACGAACACTCTATCCCTCTATTCGGATGACTTCTTATTCGGAGATACAGACTTAAGGATCCAGGGGTGGACTGTTATGCCTCAGCATATTACTGACATGTTCAGAACTGATATGAATCCTCAAGTCTGCTTACCTGACATCCTGACCTCCAAAGTACAGTAAGGACTAAATGGTCTCTGCAATAACCTTGCTTATTTGAGATCCTGACTTCCTTTGTCTAAGTGTCAACTGGATAGCATCAAAGAGACAATAAAACTGCAACACCTTCTTGCGTATTTGAGATCCTGACCTCTTTGATCTCCACAGAACAGTAAGACCAGATGGTCTCTGCAATAACCTTGCTTATTTAACAGCTTGACTTCCTTTGCATGCGTAATAACATCAGTAAAGACAAATGGGAAACCGAGCTCTGCCACACCTCCTGGGTTACATCAAAAGGAAAAGGGGAACCAAACAAGTATCTGCTATCTTGACTTCTTTTGACCAGGGTGTTGTCAAAACAGATAACAAAAGACCAGAACCGGCTGTCTTACTAAGAGGGCAGCAGTTTTTCTCTATAAAAGAGATTAACTCAGCCCATAGAAAATGAATCCAGTTTCGTTGCAACCAAGGGACAGCCCGGTTCGGTTCTCCTCTCCTATCAATCGCTGTGGATTCCAGATTGTGAGGGATAGTGATGTCCGGAAATACGGTGATGTTATTCTATTTTTATATTTATCTATGCATGTAATAAAGTGTTATTGTTTAGGATTAATATAGTCTGTGTGCTTTTTTTTGAGTGTCACTGATCATCCCATTGGGCGGAAATAAGTGGCAGAACACTAACATATTTTAAAGTTTTCCATGTATCGAGCAATATTCTATTGTCTTTATATTTCCTAGGCAATTTTATACTTACAAGATGAGATAAATGCAAAGGGAACAGGAGTCGCCATTCTAAATATAACCAATCTGGTACATTCTCCATGAGCTCTGGGAGGATCCAATACATACCCTGTCTTAAAATATAGGCTTGATGATACCTATAAAAATTTGGAAAATTTACCCCTCCCTCCACAATTGTCCTTTGTAAAGATACTAAAGCAATTCTGGGTCTTTTACCCAACCAAACAAATTTAGTAAGAATACCATTTAACTTCTTGTAAAATTGGTATCGTACTCATTTGATAACAAACCACAGGCAATATCATCATTTTAATCGTTTGAATTCTCCCCCACCAAGAAAGATGTAAAGGATTCCATTGCTCACACATCTCTGATATTTTCCTTAATAAAAATTTTTCATTCTCCTTCATTGTGTCTTCTATTGTGTTCTTAATAATGATACCTAAGTATTTTAATCCATCTTCCTTCCAAACAAATGAAAACAAATCAAATAATCCTTTAGTACAATGAACATTAAACGGAAGAACTTCAGACTTACTCCAATTGATCTTATATCCAGAAAATTTTCCAAACTTCTCTATTAATTCAAGTAAACATGGAATGGTAATTTCTGGGTCTCTCAAATAAAGCAGTATATCATCCGCATAAGCAGAAAGCTTATATTCCCAATTCAAATACGGAATATCTCGTATCCCCTTTGCCTGGTTAATGGCTATTAACAAGGGTTCATGAACTACATCAAAGAGGCAAAGGAGATAAAGGACAACCCTGTCTAACCCCCCTTTGCAAGTTAAACCGATCTGACATAGTATTATTAATATAATCTTGCACCAGGAGAGCTATACAGTGTCTGAATCATTTGAATAAAACCAGAACCTATACCAAACCATTCTAAAGCCTGATACATAAAAGTCCATTCAACTCTATCAAAGGCTTTTTCTGCATCCAAGGATATCATTCATGTTTTTTGTCAAATTTAGAGAATGAAAAGCCAATCTATTTTATTGGAAATATTTGTACAATTATCATTATTCACATGCATCTAAGGGCAGAGTTAGAATATAACTCTGTTCAATTATACTGTATTTATAATAGAGATGTCTGTGTCCTTTGATGAAATAAGACATTCAACTCTGTCGTGGTGTTTATATATAAATGTGCTATGGGCAGTGGGAAGTCTGTGTTTGTCTGTTTTCAATTGGCTCTTTAGGTTCCTCTACTCACTTCCAAACTCTCTAAGATACACCCAAGGAGTATCCCTAACCATACCCTCTCCAAAGGATACCCACCAGCAAGCCTTCTCCACAGTAACCCCAACACACACTCTAGAATGCACTTCCTGAAAGGCTTCACTCAACACAAAATTTTATCTACTTTAGGAAGCAGGTGAAAGCTTGGCTCTTCTCCTAAGCCTTTAATGGAAGAGCAACTAACTTGCTAGCTCATATAAATACACAAAGACTAACACAGGTCTGCACATACTGTAACATGATTTGCTTATCCATTCCTACCCTAGCTGAGATTATATTCATACAACTTTCTTTATATTAGTCCCCTTATTTTCTAAATCCTGTTTATATGCTCCACCCCTACTTACACCCTATACTGTCTATTAAGCTGTTTTATTGTTGCCCGGATATAAATTCCCTTGAGGAACATTCACTTGAGGATTAACATCACATAAATTTTCAGTTTTCACTTTCTGTTTAGGCTGCACTGCACCGCACCACACCACACCACACCACAGCTGCACTTCCTTATATACTGTTAAATGACTGTATGACATGATTCCCGAAGCTGGCACCTCTCCTCCTCTCTGTAGACATTTCAATTGAACAGATGCTAAACCTACATAAATGGAGTTACAGTAGTAAAATTTAAAAATGATGAGAGCATGTATTAGAGTGTGATGGGACTTGAAATCAAAGAACTGATTTTCAGAACCCAGCCTGAATATGGAACAGAAATGATTTTTTTATCCTGCCTTGACAGTCTCCAAATAAATTATGACAGGGTAACAGCCTCAGTACTAGTGCTTTTGGATTCCTCATCAGCCTTCAGTACTGTGGACTAGAAACAAGTAAGAGTGGTACGGTACTTGCATGGTTTAAATCCTTTGGGTGGTGAGACAAAAGCAATTCTTTTCAGCAATAACACATAATCACCTCAAGCAATGAATTCAGTGTACCACCAATTATTTTTTCAAAAAATTTATCTTGTCTCTAACTGAGCTGTTTTAAATAGGTAAAAAAACAAAACCCACAAACTCTTCCTGAACCCAAGTGAAACAGAGATTCAGCTTCCTAATAATACAAGTAGATGAATATCTGGCATCAACCTTCATTTTTTGGAATTATGATCTCCCTTGAGAATATGCACTGAGACAGGATAGCAAAGTTGATATATATGAGCAAATACAGGTCAGCTGGTCCACAAACAGTAGTTCCTAGCCACTCCCAAACACGGCACAACATACACCTTAGTCCCACAGTCCAGGTGAGCAGGATGCAGAAGCAACACAGGATGACATTTTGTTGCTGGAGGCAGATGAGCAGGATCCTGAGAATACAGGCAGGCAGGCAGGTGATATGGATTAGGAGCCACCACCACAGTACCAAGAAATGCCCTTGCATAGCTTCATGAAGATGAAGGTAAGCACATCTGAACAGGGACAAAAGCGGGGAGCATGTCAACACCTTGGGAATGTAGACCACAGATCACAAGAGCTGCTCAGGGAAGATGATGGAACTGCCATGGGGAAAGAGCAGACCACTCCCTCATGCCACAAACAGATCAACTTGCATACTGGACTAGGATACAAGATTGGATTATAAAGGGAGGGGAAGACAGACAGAAGGGTTATGGGGAGGGTAGATATGACAGTGCAGGTAAGAGGACAGCAAGCAGGAGCAACTAAAACAGGAAATGGATATGGAATTTGGTCATAGCACACACCACAGATCACAAAAGTATCACCAATATACTGCACTCTCACCTATTTATAATTTGGAGCCACCACTAGGTCACCAAGAACTACAAAACAGTGATGCCCTTGTGTAGCAATATGAAGGTCTGAGACACATGAGAACAAGAGGGGGAGAATGTCATCATGTTGGGAATGTACATCATTGATCACAAGGGCTGTTCTGGGAAGGGGGAAGAAAGGACAGTGCAGGTAGTATAGGCAAGAGGAAAGTAAGCAGAAGCAACAGGGAATAGTAAAGTGAAAGATATGTGTATGAAGTACAAATTAAAGGTTGCAAAATATCACCAATATACTGCGCTCTCATCTATTCCTGATTTGGTGCAGGAGCTACCACCAAGAACTACTTGAAGATACAGGATATCTGAGAGGGAGAAGAAGGGGAGCATAAGGGCTGCTTAGGGAAGAGAGCAGCACTGGCATGTGGGAGATATTAGAGTGTATCAGTGCTTAAGATACACAGAGCCCCAAATAGTTAGGGTTAATCAGAAACCACTGTCAGAGTGATATTGGAAATTAACAGTAACTCCAGTCTGACAGTTTCTCTCTCTTTTCTTTTCAAGTTTCTCATGCCCCATTCACCATTGTTTCAAACAGTTTTTGGAGTGTTCTGCCATGGAAATTTGATTACATGATCTTCCCACTATTGAACAAGCGGTGAAGTGCCATATCATCGTAGGCGACTCCATTATACGACATGTGGACACCGCAGGAGGAAGAGAGGACAGAGTCGTCACCTGTCTGCCTGGAGCAAGAGTGAAGGATGTGACCAACAGGATCTCCAGGATCATAGATGGCGCATGGGGAGAGGACACCGCTGTGCTTATCCACGTGGGAACAAATGATGTGAGCGGGCGGAAGTATGACAGGGAAGAGCTGAAGGGCCAGCTCCGCTCACTCGGAAGAAAACTGAAGATCAGGGAGGTGAAGGTGGCCTTCTCTGAGATCCTCCCAGTACCAAGAGCGGATGGAAAGAGACAAGGGGAATTGCAAGTAATCAACACCTGGATGAGACGATGGTGCGAAGAAGAAGGCTTCGACTTCGTGCGCAACTGGACGGCGTTCTGGGGAAAAAGCAAGTACTACAGAAGGGACGGACTACACCTCAACAAAGAAGGAGCAAGAGTTTTGGCAGGCAACATGAAGAAGGCAATCGAGAAGGCTTTAAACTGAAAGATAGGGGAAAGCCGACAGTCGACCACCGGTCGATGGCACGGATAGCAGGATGCCCCGACGAAGAAGCCAAGGAAAACTACTCCTACACAAGAGAAGACGACCTCACGGAAAAAGCAGGAAGGGACAATTCAGAAACAGGAGGGGACGACCACACAGCAAACAAGGGTGATAACACAGGAGCAGTAAAGGATACCGTAATTGAAACTACAGGGACGGCCAAGAGTAGAAGGTCCAAAAAGGTAACATGAAGGGAACTTAGATGTATGTATACGAATGCTAGAAGTCTAGGTAACAAAATGGGGGAACTAGAGACAATAGCAAGACATGACATATTGGATATCATTGGCATAACAGAAACATGGTGAAATGAAGAAAACAAATGGGACACAGTACTACAGGGATACAAGCTGTATAGAAGAGATCGAGTAGGGCAGAAAGGTGGAGGTATTGCTCTATATGTTAAGGAGGGAATAGATTCTGTTGAAATGGTTACAACAGAAATGAAAGAGAAGCTTGAGTCACTCTGGATCAAGATTCCTGGTCAATATGGCGCAGATACGAAAATTGGCCTTTACTATCGTCCCCCAGGACAGGCGGAGGAAACTGACTCAGAAATGATGGAGGAAATCAAACAAGAATGCAAGACAGGCAATATAATTATATTGGGAGACTTCAATTTCCCAGGGATAGACTGGAAACTAGCAACCTCCAACTGCGGCAAGGAGGCCAAGTTCCTGGAGGTGCTAGGGGATTGCTTCCTGGAACAAATGGTAAAAGAGCCAACAAGAGGCAACGCCACCTTGGACTTGGTCCTAAATGGCCTCACGGGACCGATAACAGAAGTGGAAGTCATGGTTCCACTGGGAACGAGTGATCACAATGTAATTAACTTTAAACTTGACATCGGGAAAGGGAAACATGCCAAAACCTTAACCACCACCTTGAACTTTAAAAAGGGTAAATACGATCGCATGAGAGCCATGGTAGAAAAACGACTCGAAAAGAAGGTGGACAAACTTGAAACGGTAGATCAGGCATGGTCCCTACTGAAAAATACTATCACAGAAGCACAAGATCTCTACATTCCGAGGATTTCCAAAGATCGGAGATCAAAGAGCAAAAGAGAACCGGCATGGCTTACCAAACAGGTGAAGGAAGCCATAAAAGAAAAGAAGGACTCTTTCAAAAATGGAAATACATAAAGACAACCGAAGCCTGGAACAAACATAAAGATGATCAGAAGAAATGTCACAAGGCGGTGAGGGATGCAAAACAGGAATATGAGGAAAAAATAGCCCAGGAGGCCCAAAAACTTCAAGCCCTTCTTTAGATACGTGAAAGGGAAAAAACCTGCAAAAGAGGCAGTCGGACCCTTGGACGACCAGGGAAGAAAAGGAAGATAAACAAATCGCAGACAAACTAAATTCCTTCTTTGCGTCCGTCTTTACGAAGGAGGACACCTCAACAATACCTGAAGCGGAGAAAGTGTTTGCAGGAGAAATAGAAGACAGCCTCACCACAGTTGAAGTGGACTTAGACCAGATATACTATCAGATCGACAAACTTAAAAGTGACAAATCCCCTGGACCGGATGGAATTCACCCGAGAGTCTTAAAGGAATTGAAGGTTGAAATCGGAGAGTTATTGCAAAAACTTGCAAACCTGACAATCAGAACTGGACAGATACCAGACGACTGGAGGATAGCGAACGTCACCCCAATTTTCAAAAAAGGATCGAGAGGGGAACCGGGCAACTATAGACCTGTGAGTCTTACGTCTGTCCCCGGCAAGATGGTTGAAGCACTGATCAAGGATAGCATGGTCCGGCACTTGGACGCACACGACTTGATGAAACCAGTCAACATGGATTCAGGAAAGGGAAATCATGTTTGACGAATTTACTCCAATTTTTTTGAGACCGTGAACGAGCAAATTGATAGTGGGAAGCCGGTGGACATAATATACTTTGACTTCCAGAAAGCGTTCGACAAAGTTCCACACGAAAGACTTCTCAGGAAACTACAAAGCCATGGCATAGAGGGGGATATACAAAGATGGATAGGCAAATGGCTGGAAAACCGAAAGCAGAGAGTGGGCATAAATGGGAAGTTCTCCGACTGGGAGAAAGTGACTAGTGGTGTACCCCAGGGCTCGGTACTTGGGCCGATCCTTTTTAATATTTATATCAATGACCTGGAGGAAGGAACATCCAGTGAGATCATCAAGTTTGCAGACGATACAAAACTATGCCGGGCGATCAGATCGCAGGAGGATAGAGAGAAACTCCAGAGCGACTTGTGTCGGTTAGAAACATGGGCGGAGAAATGGCAGATGAAGTTCAATGTGGAGAAATGCAAGGTAATGCATTTAGGCAATAAGAATAAGGAATACGAGTATACAATGTCAGGTGCAACTCTGGGGAAGAGTGAACAAGAAAAGGACCTGGGTTGTACTGATAGATAGGACCCTGAAGCCGTCGGCACAATGCGCGGCAGCGGCAAAGAAGGCACATAGAATGTTGGGCATGATAAAGAAAGGAATCTCAGAGTAGATCGGAGAAAGTTATAATGCCGCTTTATAGGGCAATGGTCAGACCACACTTGGAATACTGCGTCCAACATTGGTCTCCCTACCTAAAGAAGGATATAAAAACTGCTGGAGAGGGTGCAGAGACGAGCAACAAAACTGGTGAAGGGTATGGAGAAACTGGAATACGAGGACAGACTTATAACACTAGGATTGTTCTCCCTTGAGAAAAGGAGACTGCGTGGGGATATGATCGAGACCTTCAAAATACTGAAAGGAATCGACAAAATAGAGCAGAGAAGATTATTTACATTGTCCAATTTGACACGGACTAGAGGACATGAAATGAAGCTAAGGGGGGACAGGTTCAGGACTAATGTCAGGAAGTTCTGCTTCACTCAGAGAGTGATTGACACCTGAAATGCCCTCCCAGATGAGATTATTGCGGAATCGACCATCCTAGGCTTCAAGAGCAAACTAGATGCATATCTCCTTAAGAGAGGCATGTAAGGATATGGTGGACTATAAATTACGACAGGTGTACACCTGGCAGGGCCTCCGCGTGTGCGGATCGCCGGACTTGATGGACCGAAGGTCTGATCCGGAGATGGCATTTCTTATGTTCTTATCCCTTGGAATTATGGCATGCTATTGCTTGGGGACCAACGGAAGCTGATGGTTTTCCTTTCCTTAGCACAAGTTCATATACATGGCTGTCTTGGTACTTTAAAAACTTTTGTTGCAGCATTGGGTGTTGGATCGAGCAGCTTCTTATTCCCACTGGTTTAATCGGGTTGCTGAGGTGGCTCGCTTCGAGATTCAATGGTCTCCTGCGGGAGGCCACCTTGATCATTTATGCTACCCTGTTTCCCTGAAAATAAGACCTATCCCAAAAATAAGCCCTAGCATGATTTTTAAAGATGCTCCTAATATAAGCCCTACCCCCAAAATAAGCCCTAGTTAAGAGTGACCTCCGAAGCCCCCCTCCTCAGATGTACCTGACACTCCATGACTACATCCCTGACACTAGTGCTGTTTGATTTGCTGAAAAAATTGGACTCGTGAATTCAACAACCCCTGCCCTTGCTGCTTTAGGAGGCCTTGAAGTGGAGGTATGTCAGTTTCACGGTGGGAAGGTCAGTGGGGTTCTACTGCACAGAGGGATGGGAAGGAGGGGTAGAAAGATGCTGCACAAGGGGATGGGTGAGAGGGGAAGAAAGATGCTGCACATGGGGGGGAGAAAGGAAAGAAGAAGAATTGGGGTGGAGGAGAGGAAGGGGAGAGATAATTGCTGTACAAGAAAAAAAATAAGACATTCCCGAAAGTAAGCCCTAGTGCATTTTTTGGACACAAAATTAATATAAGACACTATCTCATTTTTGGAGAAACACGTTATGTAGGAAGGAGTTATTGAGCCTTTGACCAAGTGTACCCCAGGACTAGCCAAGGGCTGACCAGGCTTTTCCAGGGTCCCAACAGATCTGCCATTGGATGACTGATAAGGTTTCTGAGAGAGTGAGGATGAGTGTGTGCGGATTGAATGTTGGGAAGTGAATGGGGATTGCGTGGGTAGGTTTGTATGGTGGTACATATGCGGTGGTAGGGTGTGCTCATGGGCTATTAATCTCAAAATGTAGAATTGCACTCAGGCTGTTGGACGGATAGACACTGTTCACCTTGATTCTATGTCGTTACCTTTCTATATCTTTCTGTTGTACACCATTGCGCACGATTGTAATGTTTGCTAATTGTACTGCCTGTGATGCAATTTTCAATAAATATAATTTAAGGCCCCTCTCTTGAGCCAATCAGAGTCTCAGGCCCTTCCCCAGATGCACCAGGAAGGGTCCTAAGGCTCTGATTGGCCCAGATGCCTAAGGCCCCTCCTATGGGGTGCCTTAGGCATTCAGGCCAATAAGAGCCTTAGGACACTTCTCGGTACATCTGGGGTGGGGCCTGAGGCTCTAATTGGCTCTAATTGGTTGTATAAAGTCGCTCCCATGGGAGAGGCCTTATATAACTTGGGCAAATCAAAGCCTCAGGCCCCTCCCCGGATGCATCGGGATGGGTCCTAAGGCTCTGATTGGCCCAGATACCTCATAGGAGGGGCCTTAGGCATCTGGGCCAATCAGAGCCTTAGGACCCTTCCCAGTGCATCTGGGGAGGGGCCTGAGGCTCTGATTGGCCCAAGGGAGGATCTTAAACAACTTGGGCACTGGGGAGGGGAAGGCCCATTTTAGACAACGCAGCAGCTGGGAAGAGGGTGTCCATGTCTCTCCTGCTCATCTATGTTGAGGTAAGGGGGAGGGGGCAGTGGAGACGGAATGGGGATGGCAGAGATAGGGAGGGGGGGTCACTTGAAAGCAGGGAAAAAAGTAGGCATCTCTCCTGCAGGGGAGGGGGCAGTCAGGTCATGGCGAGGTGGTTGCGGCGGGATTTTTAGTGCAGCAGGAGAGTGGGCATTAGAGAATGACACGGGGAAAAAAATCAGTCCCCGTCACTGCACTGTCCCCGGCCCACCGTCCCCTTCAACACCTCGTCACTGTCACTGCCATCCCATTCACTGCCCCGTCACCATCCCCGCAACATCCATACAAGCCTCATAACTGCAATATTTAGCTTATTCCTTCCTTATAAATCAAAGTTCTGGCTTCTGAACTGGAGAAAGAGATATTCAGCTGGCAGGGCTTTGTTTATAAATTTTTATCAACACAACTAATATACCACTTTATCCTGAAGGAAAAAAAAAAGAAATATTTTTTTTTCTACCTTTGTTGTCTGGTTTCTGCTTTCCTCATCTTCTCATTCAATTACTTCCATCCACTTTCTGTCTTCTCTCTGCGTCTTTCATTTGCTCTGTTACTGTGCCTCTCCCTTTCTCCCTCCCCCCTTCCAAATTGGTCTGGCACCCATCTTCTTCCTTCCGCTCCCCCCATAGTCTGACATCTGTCTTCTTCCCTGCCAGCATCTTCTCACCACTCTCTCTTCCCCATTTCCCTTCAGCGTCTTCTCTCACTCTGTCTTCTCCATGTCCTTTCAGCATCCTTCTCCCCCTCTGTCTTCCCCAGGTGCTTTCAGCGTCCTTCTCCCCCCTCTGTCTTCCCCATGTGTTTTCAGTGTCCTTCTCCCCCTGTCTTCCCCATGTGCTTTCAGCGTCCTTCTCCCCCCTTCTGTCTTCCCCATGTGCTTACAGCATCCTTCTCCCCACTCTGTTTTACCCATTTCACTTCAGCGTCTTTTCCTCTCCATCCCACATTTCCTCCTCCCTGCCCCTTACCTTCGTGGTGATTTCATCCCCCCCGCCCCCGACAACAGGCCCGGTCCCGACAAACCTCCCTGCCCTTTTACCTGTGGCCGGCGATGTCTAAACTGCCTTTTTACAGCAGCCAGAGCGTTGTAGTTGCATATGGCTGCCGTAAAGGTCGTCTGCTGCAACTTCCGGTTGCGTCAGAGTTGACCTTTACGGCTGCCATACGCAGCTTCAATGCTCCAGCTGCTGTAAGAAGGCAATTTAGACTCACGGCCATGAAGGTAAGGGGCAGGGAGGGAGAAAGGGAGCTGTTTCAACGTAGCAGCAGCAGTAGGGAGGGAGCACGATAGGTGACCGCACGCGTTTCCTCCCTTAACTGCAGGGACACGGCCATTCACCGTTCCACGGGATGGTGAATGGCCTTGTCCCCGTAGACACGGTGAACACAGGTTTTTCCTCACTGTTTTGGTGGGTTACCCGTGGCTAGCTGCGGGTAACAGCCATCGTGTCATTCTCTAGTGGGCATCTCTCCCACTGTGGGGTGATGATCGGGTCACGGCGGGGTGGTCATGTCAGGATTTTTAGTGCAGCAGGAGAGAGTGGGCATCTCTTCTGCTGCAGGGGGAGGGGGCAGTTGGGTCATGGAAGGGTGGCCAAATTGGGCTTTTTAGTGCAGCAGGAGTGAGTGGGCAGCGGGCCTTGAGTTTTAGGGCAGCAGGAGAGTGTGGGCATCTCTCCCGCTGTTGTGTTTTGGTTTTTTTTTACATTTTGACAGTGTTTTTTCTGCGCTTGTGCCCATTGTTATCACCAGCGATGGGCACATGCAAATTTAGCGAATCTTCGCTGCTGTCCACCGACCTTATTTGTATGCATGATTTTTTAAGAATGTCTCGGTTGTTTAGATTTGTTATCAAAACGGCTGCGTTAGCAGACCGTCACTTTTTCTTTTTTTTTTAGTTCCATACTCTATTTATTTTGTAAACATATGAAAGGTACAATAATTCTGCTGACCTGTCACAGTAAGTTGAAAGTAATACAATATATATAGGCAAATTCAAGTGACAGGAACAAAATTAAAATGGAGAAAGCTAGATACATATCTCCTTGAGAGAGGCATATCTCTATATGCCTCTCTCAAGGAGATATGTATCTAGTTTGCCCTTGAAGCCTAGGACTGTCGATTCTGCAATAATCTCCCCTGGGAGAGTATTCCAGATGTCAACCACTCTCTGTGTGAAGCAGAACTTCAGGACTAATATCAGGAAGTTCTGCTTCACACAGAGAGTGGTTGACATCTGGAATACTCTCCCAGGGGAGATTATTGCAGAATCGACAGTCCTAGGCTTCAAGGGCAAACTAGATACATATCTCCTTGAGAGAGGCATATAGAGATATGGTTGGCTATAGGGTAAGCCAGGTGTATACCTGGCAGGGCCTCCGCGTGTGCGGATCACCGGACTTGATGGACCGAAGGTCTGATCCGGAGATGGCGCTTCTTATGTTCTTATAACAAGTAACCTAACTTATACAGATGTAAGCAACAAAAAGCAATGTTAGTACAGGCTCCAACAGAACATGTAGCACATTTGTAGGTTATTACAGCACATATGTTAATTTACTACATGGGAATTGATCTTATTGTAAAGCACAGTATTCCAATCTGACTCCCAGAGAGCATTATAAGAAACAAATTGGTAAGTAAAGGAGCCCACATTTTTTCAAAGCCTTTGAGGGATTTTCTCCTCTCAGCAGCTATTCTATCGTAATGACCAATCAGGCATACTGTATTACACCATTCATTGTAGTTAATGTTAGTAAAATCTTTCCAGTTGGCCAATATTATTCTAATTGCTATAAGTATTAACAATTGTACAAGTTTAAGTGAATCTGATGCTAATAATGCCTGAAAATCATTCCACTTGTTACGATTAATGAGTAGGAGATCGGTACTGAGACACCAATCAGAGACGTAATATGGTCCCAAACTTGATTCCAATATCCTTGCAGAATAGGGCAATTGAACAGCATATGCCTTAATGATCCAGTTGTGGATTTACAGGACCAGCAGAGATCGTCAGACTGAATTATATTTACTTTTGATAGTTTAAGTGGGGGCCAGTAGGCCCTATGCATGAGAAAGTAGTAAGATTGATAAAGCACCGCTGAGCATGTTATTTTGTAAGGAGCAGTCCATATAGTTTTTCATGAATCATTATCTATAAGCAGCCCTAATTCTTCGTGCCAAGCTGCAGATGGGCATTGTGCTTTGAGGACTTGTAATGTCTTATACCAATTGGAAGCGTCCTTTTTGGCATAGGTAAACTTCTGAGCTAAAACCAACAAATCAGGTACTGTGCCAGTCCAATCCTGCGTAGTTATATGGTCGCGGAATGCGTGTTTATGCTGTAGCCATTGGAAATAGGCAGAAGGAGGAAGTTTATATAAAGAGCAAAGTTTGTCAAACGGAATCCAATTGTGTCCATCATATATGTGACCAAGTTGCTATATGCCCAGGGCTTTCCAGTTCTTTCCAGTTATATAGTACGGCCTTCTGTTCTACATAGGGACTGTACCATATTGGGGATTGAAGTGAACTATTCCAGCAAATCTTTAACAGATGTTTCAATTTCTACAGTTGCAGTATGGATAGCTTCAAGTAAATAATCCTTGTGTGGCAAGTACCCAGAGGAGGATACAAATGGCAGAAAGGATACCTTCATCCACCGGTATCTTTCTTGATCGAATTGCAACCAAGACGTTCGTATCATCTTGATATTCTTCGTGAAGAATCCACCTTGAGCTCTGATGTAACAAATATGCATAATGGTAGTCTAAGAAATTAGGGAAGTTAACCCCTCCATTTTGTCTAGGTTGTTTCAACTTTTGTAGTGCAAAACGGGGAACCTTGCCATTCCATATGAACTTAGTCAATATTAGGGCTACTTTTTTATAGAAAGATTTGGGAAACAAAACAGGTAGCATACTTAGTGGATACAAAATTTTGGGAGTGATCACCATTTTAATTGACCATCTTGTAGTTAGTGTTGTTATGGCTTGGACTATGTCAGCGATATTGTAATTTTGTGTCTCTTCTATAGAGGGGCCAAAATATATACCTAGATACTTTATTTTATTCTTAGCCCATTGGAAGTGGTGTCCTTCTATATCTGACTTTTGAACATAATTGTTCAGTGGCATTATCTCAGTTTTGGTTTTATTTAATTTATAACCAGAAGATTGGGGAGTATTTGAGATAATATCAAGCAGAACTGGTAAAGATTGGGGATAGGCTAGACATTTTCACTTTAGTTTTTACCACAGCTGATTCCAGATATATTGTTATTATTGTGAATAGCAATTACGAGAGGTTCTAGAGCTATGTTGAATAGAATGGGGGACAGTGGACAACCTTGCCTAGTCACCCTAGAAGTTGGAACCTATTTGAGATGAATGCCATTTGATTTTGATCGAGGTTGATATGGCTGTATAAAGGACCTTGATCATAGCAATAATCTTATCTTCGAACCCAAACCATTGCAAAGCCTTAAACATAAAATCCCATTCCACCCTGTCGAAGGCTTTCTCGGCATCTAGTGCCAGAGCCAATAATGGATGAGAGGAGTGACAGGCATATTGTATGAGCATTGTAAAACAAATCTGGTGTTATCACTTCACTAATCTATTTAGGCATGAATCCATTTTGTTCAGATCTAATAATCTTGGGAAGGATTTGTTGTAATCTGCTGGATAGAATCTTTGCATATATCTTTGCATTGACATTTATTAACGATAGTGGTCTGTAACTTTGGACCATTAAGGGTTCTTTTCCAGGTTTCGGGATGTATTATTATTAGATGCTTCGATGAAGGACCCTGAAACATGTCCAGTGGTAAGAAGGTGGTTATAGAAATCTTTAAGTTTGGGGATTAAATATCCTGAAATGTCCAGTAAAATTTGGTGGTAAATCCATACGGTCCAGGTGATTTTTTTTCCTCCATTGATTTTATTGAGCCTGCAATGTCTTCTGATAAAATGGGAGTTGCAAGTGAGATCATTATCTTCCTTGGACACTTTGCGGGTAGACTGCCGTGTCACTAAGGAAGAACTCAGCTGAAGAAGAAAATATTAGACAGCTCCGTAGAGTAAAGATCCTGATAAAACAGCTGGAATTTGAATACAATTTCTTTGAGGTCAATCACCATATCTTCTATGATGTTCTTGATTGCATGGATATGAGATTTCTCTTCTTGGATTTTAAGGTAGTTGGCCAATAAATGGCCACTTCTGTTTTTATTTTCCATAGTAAACTGGCATGTTTCATGTAAAGTGAGTTGCCCGCCTGTTTATTATAGTAATAGATTGTATTTGAGACGAGTGTGGCTTAAGGAGTTTAATTGAGTCATGTCTGCTGGATTAGGACTGGTGTAGGAATTCAAGGTTCTTGATTTTTTTTTCTTGATTTTTTTCCTCATAATCGCTCAGAGTTTTTAGTAGTTTTATTCTTTTTAGTAAGTTTCAAGTTTATTATAAATTTGATTTATCGCTTATTCAAAATTCTAAGCGATGTACAAAACATTAAAATTATGAATTTATGGGTGAAATAAAACAAACAAATACGATTAACCTGACAAAACATAAAGGAAAAGATGGGGACAGAAATACAAGTTGCTGATAGTAAATAAGACATAGAAACATAGAAATTGACGGCAGAAAAGGGCCATAGCCCATCGAGTCTGCCCATACCAAGACAAGTATGGGAAAAAAAACAATAGGAGGGGTGAGAGCAGTGGGCTTCAAATAAGTTGGGAAATAGGATTAAATTGAGGTTCCTAATCTAGCTTTCTAGCTCTCAAATGCATCTTTAAATCCCCCTTGTGGGCATCCCACGCATATATCCAATTCGTAACTTCTGGATTATTTAGTTCAAAGTAATTTTGCAGTTCTGATTTTATGTGAGCAATAAATTGTTGGTCTTCGAGCAATGAGTTATTAAATCTTCATGTTGAAGGTTTGGGTTGAGTAATTGCATCATTAATATGAAGTTCAATAGCAGCATGATCTGATATCGAGATTTCATTTATATTAGCGTAAAGTATGTCCTTGATAAAATTTTTGCTTAAAAAGTAATCAATTCTGGAGTAGGAGTTATGAGACGGGGAATAGAATGAGTATTGTGACTCCGAGCCATGTGTTACCCTCCAGGCATCTACTAAGTTCAATTGTTTAATCATATTATGCAAGCCATGCCAGGCTCTAGTAATCTAGTATATGACAGCAGATTTCCTATCAATCAACGGTTCAATGACCAAGTTAAATTCCCCTGTAATTATATATGACTTTGAGTTTTCATTTATGGCTGTTTTCATAACCTCATTAAAGAACATTGGGTCATCTATATTTGGTGCATATACATTAATTATAGAGATCTTATGGTCACCATAAAGTAGTTGAATTGTAATCCATCTGCAGACGTATCATTTTTGTGATTAATAATCTTAATGGAAGAGCTGTTTCTGATTAATATGGCAGTGCCATTTTTACCCTTAACTGAGGGAGATAAAAAGACTGGCAAGGACCAACTGGTTTTCAACTTGATAGCTTCCGAAGCAGGTAGATGAGTTTCTTGGAAAAGGGCAATTTCAGGGGATTTTCTTGAAATATAAGTCAGTACTTTCTTCCATTTAATTGGGTTGTTAAATCCGTTTACATTGAGGGAGATAAGTTTTAATGGCATAGATAATTGGCCAAGTGTCTTTTGAGCAGTGTATTAATTGTCAATATATGTTGTAGTAAGGAACAAGAAATATGCCTGTATGAGCATCAACAAAGAAGGAAAACTTACGTCTGAAAAAAAAAAAACCTCATCCCCTGTAACAACCAACTCGGATGAAGTACAACCGTTAGGACTCTGTAGGGAGCGAGTAGATAAGGACAGCATCACTGCTACGCCAGCGAGCCTTGTTAGTATTGATATGATAAGCGTTGTATGAAACAGTTGAGGTACATGAGTGAGCAAGAGCCTGAAGTTCTCCGTTAATACCTTATATCATGCGTTTGAGAAGCAAACAAGGGGAGTTAGACTGTTGAATGCCATCTCAGCAACAGAATCTTATTGCAAAGTCTTGTAATTTGCAAGCAAACATAAGCATGTATCATTAGGTGCAACAGCCAAATAACAAAATTAACAGTACAATAGGCAAACCATACCATGCCATATCACACAGCGGAATGTCAGGAGCACGTCATATGCTACAACACATTCCATCAAGTAAGTGTGATAACCAGTAGCCCTATGAACAGTAAATTCAGTCCCACAACTTACAGAGCCGATGGTGATGTTAATAATTATCAACACAGCCCAAAAGCTAGTCATAAGTGTGGATTGAGTAGTGCACTAAGTGAACAAATGCTGTAAGTGACAATAGAACTCATTCAATATGTCACATAGAAACATAGAAATATAGAACATGACGGCAGAAAAGGGCCACGGCCTATCTAGTCTGCCCACACTAATGGCCCACCCCCTAACTACTTCCATGAAGAGATCCCACATGCCAATCCCATCTTTTCTTAAAATCTGGCACGCTGCTTGCCTCAATTACCTGTTGTGGAAGATTATTCCAGCGATCAACCACCTTTTCGGTGAAGAAATATTTTCTGGTGTCGCCATGAAATTTCCCACCCCTGATTTTCAATGGATGCCCTCTTGTTGCCCTGGGTCCTTTAAGGAAAAAGAGATCCTCTTCCACCTCGATACGGCCTGTGACATATTTGAACGTCTCGATCATGTCTCCCCTCTCTCTGCGTTCCTCGAGTGAGTACAGCTGCAACTTACCCAGTCATTCCTCATACGGGAGATCCTTGAGTCCTGAGACCATCCTGGTGGCCATTCACTGAACCGACTCAACTCTCCGCACATCTTTTTGATAATGCGGCCTCCAGAATTGTACACAGTATTCCAGATGGGGTCTCACCATGGATCTATACAATGGCATTATGACCTCGGGCATACGGCTTATGAAACTTCTACGGATAAAGCCTATGATTTGTCTAGCCCTGGATGAAGCTTTCTCCACTTGATTGGCAGTCTTCATGTCTTCGCTAATGATCACCCCCAAGTCACGTTCTGCTACAGTCCTTGCTAGGATCTCACCATTTAGGGTGTAAGTCCTGCATGGATTTTTGCCGCCAAGGTGCATGACCTTGCATTTTTTTGGCAATGAAACTTGTTTGCCAAGTCTTTGACCAATGCTCTAGCAGGAGTAGGTCCTGCGTCATACTGTCGGGCATTGAGCTTTTGTCGGGCACTGTGCTTTCATCTGTTATGCGGTTGCCTACCATGTTGCATAGTTTGGCGTCATGGGCGAATAATACAATTTTACCTCGAAGCCCCTCAGCCAAGTCTCTTACGAAGATGTTAAATAGGATCGGGCCCAAGACCGAGCCCTACGGCACTCCGCTGATCACCTCTGTCGTATCGGAGAGGGTACCGTTTACCACTACCCTCTGAAGTCTACCTCTAAGCCAGTCCCTAACCCATGCAGTTAATGTTTCACCCAGTCCCATTGAACCCATCTTGCTCAATAACCTGCGGTGTGGGACGCTATCATACACTTTGCTGAAGTCCAAGTACACGACGTCCAGGGACTCCCCTATATACAGCTTTCTTGTTACCCAGTCAAAGAAGCTGATCAGATTTGATTAATATGTAAAAAAATGGTTTCCAAGGTGCTCAATAAACAACTTATATCATCTTAATGAATGTTTTCAAAAATTTTCTAGTCTGTTTAATAGACCTCAGAACCACCACTCCTCCGTCCTACCGAAGTGTAATCACGAGGAGATGCAAGTGGTACACTCCTCACCAGTCTATTTAATTTAACCGCCAGTCTACCGTGAGAACTGATAGTTCGCCATTACTAAGATAAGTAAATTTAAGTATAAAAATTGGAGGAATGATATAAAATTTAAATTAAATAGACCGGTGAGGAGTGCACCACTTGCATTTCCCTGTGATTACACTTCGGTGGGACGGAGGAGTGGTGGTTCTGAGGTCTATTAAACAGACTAGAAAATTATTGAAAACATTCATTAAGATGATATAAGTTGTTTATTGAGCACCTTAGAAACCATTTTTTTACATATTGAGCATTGATTGGTCTAAGGTAAGATTTCAAGCCAGCTTTAGTTGGAACGGACGTTTGAAAGATCAGATTTGATTGGCAGGACCTTCCCTTTGTAAAACCATGTTGATGGGGATCTCTTAGATGCTCCTCGTTCAGGATCGTATCCAATTGGCGTTTGATTAGTGTTTCCATAAGTTTACTCACTATCGATGTGAGACTCACTGGTCTATAATTCTCAGCCTCCGACCTGCATCCCTTTTTGTGGAGTGGAATGGCGTTAGCCATTTTCCAATCCAACAGGACTCTTCCTGTACTTAGGGAAAAATTGTGAGCGCGGATAATGGTTCCGCCAGGACGTTACTCAACTCCCTGAGCACCCTGTGGTGTAGTTTGTCCGGTCCCATAGCTTTGTTCACCTTGAGTCTTGATAGCTCCTCGTAGATACTGCTGGGCATAAACTCAAAATTTCAAAATGGGGGTCTTCCGAGATTTCCCTCGTCGGCAGCTGAGGGCCGGATCCCGGCGCCTCATAAGTGAAGACCGAGCAGAAGTATTCATTTAAAAGTTTGGCTTTGTCGGAGTCCGATTCTACATAGTTCCTGTCGGGTTTCCTAAGGCGTACTATCCCATCTGTGTTTCTTTTTCTGTCACTAATATACTGGAAGAAGGATTTATCGCCCTTCTTGATGTTCTTCGCAAGGTTCTCCTCCATTCGGAGTTTGGCCTCCCTGACTGTCGTTTTGACCGCTTTTGACTTGGCCTGATAGTCTTCCTTGGATTCTCGCTTCCCTGATTGTTTGTAGATGAATGCTCTTTTCTTCTTTTTTATGAGGTCTGAGATCTCCGCAGAAAACCACTGTGGTCTATTGTTTCTTTGCCGTTTACTTACTGATTTGACGTAGCGGTTGGTTGCTTCGTGTAAGATTGATTTCAGAGTTGACCACATTACCTCTACATTATCTGTTTCAGCATGGTTTTGCAGTGCCTGATGGACGAAATCTCCCATGCTTTCGAAGTTTGTGCCCTTAAAGTTGAGGACCTTGGTTGATGTGCTTGACTTAGTGAAACCTTACCTGAGGTCACTGAAGGCCAACGTATCGCCTACCAAGACCTCTGTGACACTTTCTCCATTGGTGAGTATTAGGTCTAGTATCGCCCAATCCCTAGTGGGCTCTAATACCATTTGTCTGAGTCTCGCTCCCTTTATAGAGGTTAATAGCTTCCTGCTGCCACTGGTCGTAACGAAAAGATTGTTCCAATCCACATCAGGCATATTGAAGTCTCCTAACAATACTGTGTCTCCATGCAAAGTGATATTCTCAATGTCTTCGACTAATTCTATATCCATGTCCTCCTGTTGTCTTGGAGGTCTGTATACTACACCAAGATACAGGCATTTATCCTTCCCCCTAGCCAAATTCACCCAGAGGGATTCCTCGGTGTACTTGACATCTGCGATTTTGGTAACTTTGATGTCCTCTTTAGTGTATACTGCTACCCCTCCTCCCATTTTGCCCTCTCTGTCCCGCCTAAGTAAGTTGTATCCTGGTATAGCCATGGGAGTCCGTGAACCAAGTCTCGGATATCGCCACCACTTCTAGGTCGGCATTCCTCATTTCCGTCTCTAATTCCAGAATCTTATTGCCCAAAATGTGGGCATTAATTTACATAGCCCTCCATACCTTATGTTTGTTATGTCCCTGTATAGATATTCCTGCTTGAGCTAATTGGACTCCTATAATACTGTTTGCAATGTGTGTACTTACCTCTGACTCGGAAATGCAGTGTGTACTTACCTCGGACTCAGAAATGGATTGGCAACTTACCTCGCCAAGTTGGTTACTTGCGCCAGCACATGAGTGGGTACCCTCCCCCAACTTACCTAGTTTAAAGCCCTACGAAGTAGGCGGGCTAGTCAGTGTCCAAAGACGTTCTTTCCCCTTCTGGTCAGATGAAGTCCGTCAGGTCCCTGTAGTCCTTGCAGCGCCTCTCCATGGTTCAGGAATCCGAAGTTCATCTCCCTGCACCATCCGTGCAGCCAGTTGTTTGTCCTCTGGATACGATCCTCCCTGGTTATCCCCTTGCCTCTCACTGGGAGGATCGAGGAGAAGACCACCTGCACTTCCATCCTCCTCAACTTCTCACATATGCATTAACACAGTTAGAGAATTATACACTATAACATGCAATCTATCTATGGCACAATCTGCAGTATATGGGTTAAGAAGGTACACTTTCACATTTGTGCATTGGACAATAAGGGGTAAATTCTCTATTAGTACGTCTAACTTAGGCGTGCTTTAGACGTCCGGTAAACGTAATTGCCAATTAACGGTATTTAGGCGTGCGGTAGACGTCCCTACAACCTCTTTGCGCAAAATAGACGCAGGTTTCTGAAACGTCTCCAATGGACCCGTGATAGACGTGAGTAGGGTTTTTGTTTTTTGTTGTTTTTTTTTAAATTGTACTTTATTTATACTCTTTATTATCACACATTCAGCATTGTAAGTATAGGATGATGAAAAACATAACTAAAACACAGTATACCATTTTGTAAACTATATGGCAGCGTTTTTGTTTGTGTTCTTCTTCTTTGCAGGAGCGGAGAGGCAGAGGGGAAGGCAGGAGGAAACAGCCAGAGCAGGCTGTTAGACCGGGGTCGCGGCGAGAGTTAGCTCCGCCCACCCCCACCCGCGTCAGAGGTTACATCGGGCCCGGGCTCCCCCTATAAGAAGAAGGGAGCCAGGGCACGAGGTAAACCTCGGCAGCGTTTTTGTTTGTGTTCTTCTTCTTTGCAGGAGCGGAGAGGCAGAGGGGAAGGCAGGAGGAAACAGCCAGAGCAGGCTGTTAGACCGGGGTCGCGGCGAGAGTTAGCTCCGCCCACCCCCACCCGCGTCAGAGGTTACATCGGGCCCGGGCTCCCCCTATAAGAAGAAGGGAGCCAACGGCGCCCAGCCGTTCGGCGCACGGCGAAGGCGAGCGGCAAAGGCGCTCGCCTTAGCGAGAGCGCCTTTGCGAAGGAGCCTTGAGAAGGAGCCCAGACAGCAGCAGCAGCAAAAATCTTTTTTTCTCTCTCATTACTCTCTTCTCTCTCTACCCTTTCAGCTAGCTGCACGCCGGACACCACTCATACACACCGAGGAACCAAAGGAGCAGGGAAAAAGAAATGGAGGCTGCAGGAACCCAGCGGAGCTACCCATTGTACTGCATCGAGTGTCATATGTATGACTACCTCCCCTCCGGGAGGCAGGCGTACATATGCGGTCGATGTCAGGAACTGGATACCCTGAGGAAGGAGGTCGGGAGACTGCAGGCCAGGGTCCAGGAGCTGGAAGGACTGTGCACCTTAGAGGAACCATGCTGGACAACGGAGGATACCACCGGAGAGAGTCACGTCACGGAGCAAGTAAGAGAGCTCGAGAAATTCATCAAGGAGGCCTGCAGGATGGTGGCGGCTCAGGACAAACAGCACATCGGAATGGAACCAACAATTGGACAGAATCCACCAGACGCCATGAGAGTAGGACCTTGCGGAGGAGCTGGACAGACAGAGGAGATAGTGACCCAACCGAACCCAGAGGAAATTCTAACGGATCGCGACATGGACCTGAGACCAGAGAGACAACCAAGGAAGGGGAAGTCTGCAATTGTAGTGGGAGACTCAATCCTGAGAGAAGTGGACAGTCACATAGCAGGAGGGAGAGAGGACCGACTAGTGACATGTCTCCCGGGGGCGAGAACGAAGGACGTCATTGACAGAATAGAGAGAATCCTGGACGGAGCTGAAACAGAGGAGAAAGCGGTGATAATCCACGTTGGAACCAACGACATCAGCAGGAGGAGCTACAACAGGACTACACTAACTGAGCAGTTCAGGATCCTGGGGAGGAAACTGAAGCTGAGGACAAGGAGGATAGCCTTCTCGGAGATCCTGCCAGTACCGAGGGCAGATGCTAAGAGACAGACCGAGCTGCAAGCAGTAAACGGTTGGCTGAGGAGATGGTGCGAAGAGGAGGGTTTCCACTTTGTACGGAACTGGACAACTTTTTGGGGGAAGAACAAGCTCTACAGGAGGGACGGACTGCACCTGAGCACGGCTGGGACGAGGTTGCTGGCACGCAACGTCCAGAGCAGCATAGACTTGGCTTTAAACTGAGGAGAAGGGGAAAGCCGACAGTCGACCTGACCTCGACACATCGGACCAAAGTATCAAACAAGGATACTGAACCAGAAATTTGTAAAAGAGGGCTCGGGACTGAGAGGGAACTTTTGGGAAAAGGACACAAGGACGCAATGCAGGGAGCCAATGCACAAACGAACCTAGCAAGCAGAATTAAGAGAGAGCAACAGGAGCCAGAGGGTCATCCAAACATGGGGGAGCAGGCTGAGGACAACATAGACACACCGCAGGATGGGGATGAACACAACAAAGCTCCGGGGCTGGCAACCCATGAGGAGGTTGGCAGGGGCGCCAAACCACGAGGAAAACCAGCGGAAAAGGCAAACAACCAGGACTTAAATTGCCTATACACTAATGCTAGGAGCCTAAGAGCCAAAATGGGAGAACTAGAAGTCATAGCCAGTACAAAGGATCTGGACATAATAGGAGTCACAGAAACGTGGTGGACTGACGACAACAAATGGGATGTGGCCATACCAGGGTACAAACTCTACAGGAGGGACAGGACATACAAGAAGGGTGGAGGAATAGCGCTTTATATAAAGGACTCCATACCTTCAACCAGGATAGAAACAACAGTAAAGGCGGACGACTTGGAATCACTATGGATTAAGCTACCTGGAGGAGCTGGAGCAGACATAAAACTGGGCCTGTACTATCGCCCACCTGGACAAACGGAAGCACTCGACCGGGACCTGGAGGCTGAGCTGAGGCAGATATGCAAAAGCGGAAGCGTGATGGTGATGGGAGACTTCAACTACCCTGGGATAGACTGGAGTATTGGACACTCAAACTGCACAAGGGAGACCAAATTCCTGGAAACCACGAGGGACTGTTTCATGGAACAGCTGGTCACGGAACCAACACAGGGGGATGCAACTCTCGACCTAATCCTCAATGGGCTAGGGGGACCTGCAAAGGAGGTGGCGGTGCTAGAACCCCTAGGAAACAGCGATCACAACATGATCCAGTGCAAGCTGGAAATTGGACCATCAAAGGTGAAAAGATCCACAGCGACAGCACTCAACTTCAAAAAAGGGAATTATGATGGCATGAGGAAACTGGTGGGAAAGAAACTCAATGGTAGCGAAAGGAAGATGGAGTCTGTAGAAAAAGCCTGGTCCCTACTCAAGGGCACGGTGCAAGAGGCACAGAACCTGTACATCCCCAGATTCAGGAAGGGGTGCAAAAAAAAACCGAACAAAAAACCCAGCGTGGATAACAACTGCAGTGAAAAAGGCGATAAGTGACAAGAAAGCATCGTTCAAAAAATGGAAAAAGGACCAAACAAAGGACAACCAAAAGGAACACAAAGAACACCAAAGGGAGTGTCACCGTGTGGTTAAAAAAGCTAAAAGGGAATATGAGGAGAGACTGGCGGGGGAAGCAACAAACTTCAAATCGTTCTTCAGATATGTGAAGGGGAAGCAACCGGCAAGGGAAGAAGTGGGGCCATTGGATGATAGAGACAAAAAAGGAGTGGTAAAAGAGGAAAAAGAGATAGCAGACAGGTTAAATAAGGTCTTCACGAGGGAGGATACATCCAATATTCCGGAACCGGAGGACATCGTAAATGGGGATCGGGATGAAAAGCTGGTCCAACTAGAGGTAAGCCAAGAGGATGTCCTCAGGCAGATAGACAGACTAAAGAGCGACAAATCGCCAGGTCTGGACGGCATTCACCCAAGGGTACTCAAGGAACTAAGGAACGTAATAGCAGAGCCACTTCGCCAAATATGTAACCTATCCTTAAAAACTGGAGAGATCCCGGAGGATTGGAAAATTGCAAATGTCACACCCATCTTCAAGAAGGGTTCAAGGGGGGACCCAGGGAACTACAGGCCGGTGAGCTTGACCTCGGTCCCGGGAAAAATGATGGAAGCACTGATTAAGGACAGTATCTGTGAACACATAGAAAACAATGGACAGCTAAAGTCGAGCCAGCACGGCTTCTGCAAGGGTAGGTCATGCCTCACAAACTTATTGTACTTCTTTGAGGGGGTAAACAGACAGGTGGATAAAGGGGAATCCATTGACATCATTTACCTTGACTTTCAAAAAGCCTTTGACAAGGTACCGCACGAAAGACTGCTTAAAAAGCTGTGGAGACACGGGGTGCAAGGGGAGGTCCACCGATGGATCAAAAACTGGCTGGCAGGCAGGAAACAGAGGGTTGGAGTGAAGGGCCATTACTCAGACTGGCATGGAGTCACGAGCGGAGTTCCGCAGGGGTCGGTGCTTGGGACCGCTCCTGTTCAATATATTTATTAATGACCTGGAGGCGGGAACAAATTGCAAAGCTATTAAATTTGCGGATGACACCAAACTCTACCGCAGGGTTGAAACCATGGAAGACTGCGAAGATCTGCAAAGGGACCTAACGACGCTAGAAGAATGGGCCAAAAAATGGCAAATGAACTTTAATGTAGGGAAATGCAAGGTCATGCATGTAGGGAAAAAGAACCCGATGTTCAGCTACAAAATGGGATCACTGCTAGGGGTAAGTAACCTTGAAAGAGACCTGGGAGTGATGGTGGACACGTCTTTAAAGGCGTCGGCACAGTGCGCCACAGCCTCAAGAAAAGCAAACAAAATGTTGGGTATCATTAAGAAGGGTATCACGACCAGGACAAAGGAGGTCATCCTGCCACTGTATCGTGCAATGGTGCGACTGCATCTGGAGTACTGTGTCCAATATTGGTCGCCGTACCTCAAAAAGGACATGGCGGTACTTGAGGGAGTCCAGAGAAGAGCAACTAAACTGATAAGAGGTATGGAAAACCTCTCATATACTGACAGACTGAAAAAGCTGGGGCTGTTCTCCCTGGAAAATTGGAGACTTAGAGGAGACATGATAGAAACCTTCAAGATCCTGAAGGGTATAGAAAAAGTAGACAGGGACAGATTTTTCAGATTACGGGGAACCACAAGTACAAGGGGGCACTCGGAAAAATTAAAAGGAGACAGGTTTAAAACAAATGCCAGAAAGTTCTTTTTCACCCAGAGGGTGGTGGACACATGGAACGCGCTTCCGGAGGCTGTGATAGGCCGGAGCACGTTACAAGGCTTCAAAGAAGGTTTGGATAGGTTCCTAGAGGATAAAGGAATTGAAGGGTACAGATAAGAGTAGCGGTAGGTTATAGGGATAGTCTGGGACCATTGCTCAAGCAATGGGCCTGATGGGCCGCCCGGGAGCGGACCGCTGGGCGAGATGGACCTCTGGTCTGCCTCAGCGGAGGCAACTTCTTATGTTCTTATGTTCTTATATATTAGTTAATCTAGCAGAGAACACTTCTGTGTTGTATCTTTTTCCTCTAGGATATCAGAATTGTACAGTTTACCATTAATACAAGGAAAAAAAATATGTTATGTTTCAAAGGAGAACTAGAAGATGAAACGTACCAAGTGGGTGTTGAACTTACATTATCAGTATGGAAGGTGGGAACCGGTAGATGTGTGCTACACAGAAAGCTGTACAGGAATGTCATACTCATCTCCTATTAGAAGTGGAAAGGATAGGACTTTGAACACCATATAGACTTTTTATAAACTTCGTTTAACTTCCACAAAGACTGGCAGGAAAGGCACCCTAAGTCATCCAATAAGCTTTCTCTCGATTTCACAGAGACATTATTTCAGAGAGGATAGTTTAGAAGTGATATCTTGCTCGAAAGAACACTCTCCTGGTCTTAAAACATTGCAACAATCAGCTCATTCTTCACAACAAGAAACAGAATCAAAACACAGATTAAACCTGAATGTGGCTTCCAGTTCACAGGAAGAGGAAGTAGTAAGCAGCACAATGCTGATCTCATTGTGACATCATCAAAGGTGCACCTGGAATGTAGATATGCCACAAGTAAAAGACAAGCCAGGAGTTGAACTCACAACCTACAGACGATCGATATAGTGCTTTTACTCACTGACCTACACCTGTGTCTCTGGTTCCCCTGTCATAGCATAACTTTGTGATGTGCTAAAGTATACTCTACTTAGCTATCATATCACAGTCAGTTGAGGCAAAAGACTGTTAGCTCAATGGTGTAAAGCACTGTTGTCACGGATGCAACACCCATATTCTTAAGTATGGTTCAATAAATGTAATACAGAGTAAAAATTATGCTGTTTATTTTATCAAACCCAAGCTCAACTTTGTAATGTATTGTGTATAGTCTCGCTAATGTGTTTGTGATGAAAATGAGATGCGATAAGTGTATATCCTATATAATAAAACCCTAGCCGCGCATGCGCACATACCTGCGTGCTTCTGTGATCTCTGCTCTGTGATAAGTAGGTCTGTGGCCAGCAGGAGTGCAGATGCAGCAGCCAGGCGACTCCCCCTCCCCCCCTCACTCACCACCAAAACCACCACCGCCAAAGCCTCCTCCTTCTGCCCAGCCGGGAGGAGGGCTCCGAGTCGCTGAAGACTGTCCCAGATCAGCTTACACGGTCCCTAAAAAATGAACCTTTTCATCTGAGGCGCGAGGCTGCGGTGACCTCCCTCCCCCGGCTCACTAAGGTTTCGTCTTAAGAAATTCAAATGCGTTGTTGAAAACGCAAGTGACTGTTCTCTGTCATCCTAGACACCCCTGCAACACCCCAACAACACACTCCTGCAGCATAAACCCCTCATGTTATAATCAAGTAAAAGACAAGCCGGGAGTTGAACTCACAACCTATGGATGATTGGTACAGCGCGTTTTATTCACTGAGCTACTGAGCAACTTAACTCTAGCCCTAACCCTAACCATAAAGTAGCGTCTGATGTCATAGCTTGTACGTAAAGCCATTTCTGGAGACTCCCATTCCCAAATCCCCAACATAGCTCAGTGCTTAAAAGCACTGCATGTATCTTCCAAAGGTCAGGGGTTCAAGTCCTGACTAAGGTTACCAAAGACATAATATTCTTTTTTTTCCCACCCACCCAAACATGCATAGCTAAGCTAAACTTGTCATTGTGTTTGGAGGAGGTGAAGTTTCATTAGGTTTACAAGGTAAGTTTCGAAGCGTTCTGCTATACTTTTTTGTATAACAGCGATATCGGCGTGGTTTAGGATGTAATCAACAGTGTTGATGTAGCGAGGGTCGGCCGCTCCAAGGACGCCCAAGCGGCACAAAAACGTCATCGCGTTGTTTTGTGTTGTGACGTCATAGAATCACCCGTTCTTTATACATAGTTATTTCTCCTAAAATGGCTGCCAGGAGACAGCCAAACTTTTCTACAGCTGACACCAGACTCTTGGCCAGGCTGTTTCTCCCCCGGGAGCATCACTACTTCGTGATTCCTGGCCACCGCAGGTCATACCTGCAGTATAGAGAGTCCTGGACCCGCCTGACCCGGCGGTACAATCGAAGAGCCTCATGTGCCAGGGAAGTAAGTATTCCAAGTCAGGCCCTCACAAATAATCATGTCAAATGTAATGATGATGGAAACCTGTCTCAATCAAATTGTCATGTTTTTGTGGGTAAATCTTGATTCCTTTTAAAAACTACAATTGTGCATAATAAATCTTTTACATTGAATACTGAAATTAAAGCACATCCCAAAGGAGCAGTAGTAGGATTTCAAATGACAAATTCAGCTCCTACAAGGCATCTATTCCATTCACAACATGCACACAACTAATTTTTGGGTCACAAGCTTCGCATTTGTAATAGAAACATCTTGAAATCAACTTTGCCAAAGGAAAACAAATACCTTCACCTTTCCTGTATCAATCTGCTGGTCTAGGGAGATAGTGGCATGACGTTTAAAGTGACAGCGTCAGTACCCTGATGTCAGGGGTTTCAAGCCAAGCTGCTCCTTCTGACCAAACTATTTTATTGCCCCTGCTGCATGATTGTAAGCTCACCAAGACATGCTGTAATGTGGGCCAGTGCTGATAGGCTACAGTCTCAGCACCCTGGGGTTGTGAGTTCAATCCCACACTCCTCCTTGTGATGCTGCCCATGTCACCTCAAACCCCCCCCCCCCCCACTGTCCCAGGTACAGTAGAGAGATAGCGATGCCTCCAGCACAGAAAGGGGAAAATGCTGGAGTACGTGAATACATTCATGTAAAACATGTGGCAGAAGGGGGTGGAGGCAGGCAGCAAAGCGGATAGGGGCTCTTGGAGGGCAGTATACTCCATTTTTATGTGCTTATAGAGGTCAATACTTAAGTAAACATGTTATGCCACAGTGCTAGATGGCACTCATCATATCCCTCCCTCTCTGTTCTTTCTCTCTCTCTCTATTATCCAGGTTGAGGATCTCAGGAAAAGGGGGCGGCTGCTCAGGCGCCAGGAGCGGGCCTTCCTTGAGGGGGTGAGGGAGGAATTGGGCGCTGAAGCCGGTGAGTAATGAGTCCAGCGTGTGTTTCTTTGTGATCAGCCTACCAGAATAAATAGATGAAAATGCTTGAGTAGCTGTAAACCATTCTTAATCATAAAATCTGCAGTAAAGCTGCTATTGTGATATCATGTCACAATGGCGTTATGGTGTTCTACTTGCCTCACTTACTTACGCTACATTTTGATGTTTACAGTGGAGTAGGTGCTTTGCATCCTGTTATTAGCATTTGAAGAAAATAACGTAGTAAAGAATGTCATGTTCAAAAGTGTTGTGGACATATCTGACTGGATCCTATTTCTCTCTTGTCAAGCAGCAGCGCAGGCACCCCCTCAGGAAGCCCCGCAAATAATGGAGGGAGCCCCACCCTGGTCCTCAGCGGAGGAGATGGAGGAAGAGGAGGAGGAAGAGGCAGGCAGCCCTCAGGACCACCCACACCGCCTGCCCCACCACTGCCCCCCGGACTGCCTGCCCCACCACTGCCCCCTGGACCCCCACCGCCTGCCCCACCACTACCTCCAGGACCATCACCACCATCCCCTGTTGGACCTTCCCCTTCCCCCATCCATAGCCCTTCCCCTCACTCTCCTGCCCTTCCTGTTCCCATCCCACCCCCTTTCCTTGCTGTTCCCCCCCAGGAGCAGCCTGACCAGCCTCAGGAGGGGGCAGGCAGGGAGATGGAGGCCTACTCTTCCATCTTGGAAGAGGTGCAGGTATTGAGAGGGTGTGTTGAGAGGATGGAACATGCCCTCTTGCGGCTGGTAGCCGAAAGAGGGCATGGTGCCAGCAGCCATACACCCTCTCAATAACTGCACCTCTTCCGCCCCCCTCGCCTGAGGTAGCTCAAGCTGCTCTTGGGGGGCACCCACCCTCTTTCCCTGCGTTATGTGTTATGTAAATAGTTATTTTTTTCTAAAGTTTACATTTTAAAAAAAGTTTTCTATTGGAATAAAAAAATTTTTTATAGTTTAAACTTTCCTGTGTGGTTTTAACCTTGTAGCATCAGCAGTTTAGTGGACAGAGTCCCAAGGTAGATAGGGGTTCAGGAGGGACTGCTGAATGGGCCCTTTTCAATATAACAAGGTGACATATAGAAAGTTTGACAATCTTTATTGGGGTCTGTCATTCATTCTATTACCTGCTAGCCACTCTGATGTCAAATCATTGCAGAATCTAGGAAAAAAGTAAGTGAATGCAAGGGTATATGCAACTGTAGGTAGATGACGACATCTCAGCTATGATGTGCAAAATAAGGCAGTCCCTGTTCCAAAGTAAATGGCTACATAAGGAAGAGAATATAAGTCACTGTGGTAGATTTGTTGTTAAGGAATAGGGTTACTGCTACTAAGAGTTGGCTCCACACCAGGAGAATTCAAATGAGACATGTGGGTTTTTCTTCCTTTCACAGAAGGTGATGGAAGTAAAGGCCACATACCTCAATCTATCCTCCTGGTTCTTGAGCTGCACTATTTTGGTTAAGCAGGTGTGGAAACCACAAAGATGCTCACAGCTGCACTGCTCTCAGAAATACAAAACTCCATCTGACAATACTTCAGTTGCCTGTCTAAGACACCTGAAAACAGAAAAGAGGAGAAGCTGGTTTACACAAGGTTCACAAACAGGGGGTTCAACCCCCAAGGTCCATATCTGTCCTCCCTTCCCTGAAGCAATGTGTTAACCTCATTAATGTTGAGCTGCTTAGATGTCACCGTGGTAGAGTTGTTAAAGCAATAGCCTTAACTCGCTGATGGTGTGGGTTAATATCACCTGTAATCCTCCACTGCTACTGTTTAGAACTCATGTGAGGGAATAGACTAACTGAAAACAAAAAGTTTGTGTGCATATAACAGCAGGAATGCGTGCCATGGTGTTCTATGAGGCCAACATTATCAATTTACTATTGTTCCTGAAAGTCATCAAGGATACCTGTGTGAAGAGAACAATAGAAGTGTGAAACATTTATTTCACTCATCAGAAGAGTGACTCAAGTGAAGAATAGTAGAGTAAGCAAATAAAGGTTACCATATATCATTCTCACCTACAACTGTTTGGCTAGGTGCAAGCTGGTGTGCTGAGCTGATGAGCATAGTTAACCTGAAATGAAGAATAGAAACTGTTAACAAAGACCTATGTCTCCAAAATTAAACACTGAAGTTGTGGCAGAACACACACCTAGAAGTAACAGAGGTGCTAACATACCTTTAGACTCCTTATTAAAAATGGCAGCCATTAGCCACTCATTAGGAATTTTCCACCTGAACCATGTACACTGATTGGATGTCCACTGAATGGCAGTGTTTCCCCCCCCCAACACACCCAACCTATTCTTATCAATGAGTTAGTACACAGAACCATTCCTCACCTGATTTTAACTTGCCTGTAATTTGATTCTACAAAGAATTAACTTTAGCTCTATGAGTAAACCCTCTCAGATGTATGAACACATCCATTTTACTTACATATCCATATTTCTACCAGCAAAATATCTACCAGCATGGTCTTTATCAGTCTTCTCAGTCATTTTTGTCAGCCCTGTGGAATGGAGAGTAAGAGATATCAGAAATAAAATAACTATTACAAACAATTGCACACAATGAAAGCCCATAAAGAGAAGTCAGTTTTTGCTGGTTGGTTTCTTTAGTTCTATCATAAGGACACCTAAGTAGCTTACAAAATATCATTCTCACCTGGACTTACTATCTGAGCTGCTTCTAGAAAAGATAAAACAACATATTAGAATGGCATGTAGCTTGTTAATGGCTCTGTGGAATAGAGAGAAATGGGAGGCAGAGATAGGAAAAAAAAAAGTAAAAGACCAAGACAGAGTAAAGTCTCAAACATCTGCATAAAGAATAGGATAGAATAAAAAAGAAACACTGCTCACCTGGACCTTCTTATACCCATGCACGCCTAATTAGCGTCTGACGTCAGTAGGGCGGGAAAAGTTTCTCATTGCCTATTGGGCACCGTTCGGGTGCGGTTCCTTGGCCCGCTTCCTAACCACGCCCATCACACCTCATTGGCTATCCTATGGGGGTGTGTTTGAACGTGTTCTACAAGTAGCCTGAAAAGATATCTTCACCTTACAACATGGCTCCAAAACGGAAATCGAATTTCTTGCATGGAAAGTTGCAGATATGGAAAATGGAAGTGGGGCAGACCATGACATTATGAAAGCAGGGAGAGTGGTGGGTGTAGGCATCTGTGTGTAACCTGGCCTGGCCCCTTCTTTTCCCTAACAATTGATTCCCCTCCACACTTAACACAAAACCTAAGTCCTCAACAATCCCTCACACCAACACCCAGAAAAATCCATAAACTAAAGAAATACAGATAATGGGGGTGGGGAGGAGTGTCAAAGGCAGAAGGGAGTATAAAGGAGAACAGGCAAGTCATAGCACAAAGTTTCATCATTGAGGAAACGGAACACCACAAACACCAACTCACATGAGGGGGTCTTATATAGGAAAAATGACTGTGCCAAAGCTTTCTATATACTAAAGCACGCCTAATTAGCGGCTGACGTTTTAGGAACCGTTAGGATTCAAATCTAATTGGATGTGCATTGGATATCGTTTTGCAATATACAGCTGTAGTGACGTTGTAGTAATTTCCTTCACATCTCTAAGCTTTGATACGAAGCTCTAGGTTCTAAACAAAGTTACCTCTATAGCTCTATGGCTTAAGGCATTGCTTTTTCATCTTCCATACATCAGGGGGTTCAAGTCTTGAGTAAGGTTAGCAAATAGGTTATATTCATTTCTCAGCCAGGACACCTGGTAACTCTTTAGCCTTGCCTTCCCCCACCAAAAACATCCCCCCCTAACTGGATCATTCTTCAACACCTGTCCAAGCCCTCTGAAGTTTGATTTAACTCATAGCTGTTGGCCAATGCCTATATTGCATCAAAAGAAACACATTCCTACTAGAATGGCTTGCAGTTAGGAGCAAATGAAAATATCTCATGCACCTGTGGCTGCAGAATGCTGAGGAGAAACAGCAAATTCCACCACTTCTGAGAACTGTTAGGATGCAAGGAAACAAAAGTGAAGGTGCTTAGAATGAAGATTAGCGTGTGAGCATGGTGTGGGTTGGACATTAGAAAAATGTGGATAACAAACCACATTTCAGTCCGAACCATAATATAATTTACACATGGCTTTTACAACCCCCTTTTTTTTCTCAACAAACAGCACTGCAATCGGCTCTCTTTTGAAAGCAAAGAAAAACCAGCACACATTATCAGCACTTAAAAAGAGAATAAACAGATACACACCTTAACATTCCAGCTTCCCTCATTGCAAAATGGAGGTCTTCAGTTGAACAAAACTGACCTCATTGTGACCTCATCAATCTGCATCTTCAAAGTAATATGCCACAATTAAAAGATGTGCTGCGTGTAGAACCCACAACCTCTGGATGTTAGGAGCACAGGCTGGCTCCTAACCCATAGAGCTACAGCTGCTTGACTGAGCTGTCTGTGCTTCATTAGGTATCATATCAGGATGAACTCAAATAAGTTTAAGCAAAGGAATGCCTAAAGATTTGGAAAGTTTTCAAGTAGAAAACAAATATCAAATATGTATTAAAGAATTGCAGCACAAATAACGCCTAAACGGAACAGATTATTTACAGTCATATATGCATTAGTACAGTGCTTAGAATGAATTTTAGCGTGTGAGAAAAACGGAGCTCCACCTCACATGCATTCAAGCACACTTGGGAATATGGGTTTGGGGCTCAGTGAAAGCAGCGCTTTTAACCATTGAGCTACCACTCCTTTTCCCTTAGCATTTCACTAAGATATGATATGACAAGGGAGCCAGAGGCATTGGAGCTGTAGGTCAGTGAGGAAAGGCACTCTCTACCAATCTTCCGGGCTTTGAGGGTTCAAATCCCAGCCTGTATTTTACTTGTGGCATATCTGCCTTCCAGGTGCACTTTGATGATGCTTTCCACTTTTTATAGGAGTTGAATATAATATTACTGTACAACTTTGCTGTGTAGCAGAAAAATAAACTTTTCCCCCTTCCATGCTAAGAATTTGAGTTCAACTCATCTTATATTTCTCCTTTTAAACATGGCATACTTTGTTAGTTTTTATCATGGTAAAGTATACATTTCTGAAATGGTGAAGAAACAATAATATACAACTGCAGTAAGCGGTATAAGCAAATCCAAACTGCTATAAGCACAAGAAAGAATTTGTAGCTCAACACGGTAATGCTCCTGTTCTGAGCTCTGACCTCTGAAACTCCCCGGTTTGACTCCCACCTTTGCTCATTTTAATAAGGTCCTAGTTTTTTCCTATTAGCTCTTATAACATTTCCCTTTGCAGGCAAACCTATTTTCAACTTACCATGGCTCGGACATCCTAAGCAGTGATGAGAGCACATTAACCAGGCGATCCACAAATGTCATCTTGCTGTCAGAGGAAAGGTTTCCTCTCATCACTGCTTAGGATGGTAAGTTGAAAATAGGTTTGCCTGCAAAGGGAAATGTTATAAGAGCTAATAGGAAAAAACTAGGACCTTATTAAAATGAGCACCTGGAAGGCAGATATGCCACAAGTAAAATACAGGCTGGGATTTGAACCCTCAAAGCCCGGAAGATTGGTAGAGAGTGCCTTTCCTCACTGACCTACAGCTCCAATGCCTCTGGCTCCCTTGTCATATCATATCTTAGTGAAGTGCTAAGGGAAAAGGAGTGGTAGCTCAATGGTTAAAAGCGCTGCTTTCACTGAGCCCCAAACCCATATTCCCAAGTGTGCTTGAATGCATGTGAGGTGGAGCTCCGTTTTTCTCACACGCTAATCTTCATTCTAAGCACTGTACTAATGCATATATGACTGTAAATAATCTGTTCCGTTTAGGCGTTATTTGTGCTGCAATTCTTTAATACATATTTGAGAAAAAAAAGGGGGTTGTAAAAGCCATGTGTAAATTATATTATGGTTTGGGCTGAAATGTGGTTTGTTATCCATGCAATATAATGTGTTCCATTGTTATGGTGTCATTATATTTATTAGGACAGAGAAAAGATGAAAATTACCTATTGAAATTCACTATTGAAATTATTGATGAAAAAACACAGCGGACGTCTGCCTCGCGTGTAACAAAGAGCCGCAATTACGATAGTTGAAACGGCATTGAAATCCAAGTTAGACCAGGGTTTCTTACGTCTACATAATTCATGATATTTAGACGCAGGCGTTCGCTCAGGTAGCGCCTATGTAGCGTCCCCATTTGGCACGCCCACGGAACGCCCACGTCCAGAGCTGGAGACGGGACTATGCTTTCGATAGACGTCAGTTCGTCAAGTACTTCATAGGGACGTCTATGTGTCGTTAATTACCCAATTAACATTAATTAAGACCCTTAACTCCGTAATTATTCACTTACATCGGACGTCCAAAGCACGCCTAAGTTAAACGCAGTAATAGAGAATTTACCCCTAAGTGCATACATAGGGTGTGGAGTCACCGCCACAGAGCCAGTAAACAAGGGTGCTGAGCTGAGGTTTATAATTGATTCACACCCGTTGAGCATTGGTTACATAAAATACAGCAGAATGCGCCTTTTGATGCTATATAGCCAAATATGAACAATTATCTAGTTTCAATTGTGCCAGGGCTTTAGATAATTGAATTGAGGTCCATGCTATCATTAGTGTGTTCACAAGCTGAAACAGCACACTTCGAAATGTTTGCCACCTTATAACACTTTATACATAGTATAGAAAAGCAATCTGTGTTATAATCTGTTTAGATTCTCCTTACATACCATCAAACATTCATCCATATAAACATTCATCCATCACAGTACTTGACCATGGCATACCTATTTGTTCAATCTTTGCAGGCATGTTGTCCTATGCAACAACTAATACGAGTAGCATATTATGCATACCTATTAAAGTCCCAGTTAGTTAACGCCATAGCAGCAAGATGGGGAAAAATGCTACAATTACTTTAGGTATATCATGCCATACATTACTATCACCACCCTTTTAAACCGTAACCCATAAATAAGCCTTTGAACACACACACACACCGAATCATACATCCAAACACTCACCAAGGCCCAGCGGTAATTGTTATTTTCAAAAACTGCGTAGCACATGAGGCAGTGTGATTGGCCCTCATTACCAGTAATCTCGCTATTCAGCACGAACAGGCTGCAAGCCCAAATTACAAAGTTGTTGTTATTCTTTGAGTCTCTTTACCTCAACAGCAAGAACCTAACGGATGTAGCGGTATATAAGAAATAAATTACATTACATTACATATTGAGCTGGGAATGTTAAACGGGATGGTGCCCATATAACATAACTATGCTGCAGTAGACAGGCGATAAAAGTACACTTGCTGGCACTATCGCTTAGTATTGTGCACCGGAAAAATCAAAGTGTAGAAATATGTCAACATACTAGGTGATACCAGCTTTACAAGTCGTTCTGTGCTCTTAAGAGTAGATAGATCCCTCTGATTGTGTTAGTAGATGTTCTCTCACAAAAAGGGTGGATATTCAAAGGCATCTTGCATACAAAGCTGATGAACAAGCAGTTCCAAGCTATGCTCACAGTGGAATATGAATTCAATCAAACCTCATCGATGTTAGAGGTCTGGAGCTCGTCTATGAATTCAGCAAGAACTGCAGGATCTGTGAAATAGAGAATGATACGGGGAAAAAAATCTGTCCCCGTCACTGGACCACTGTCTCCTTCACTGCCCATCCTCGAACCTGCCGTCCCCTTCACTGCCCCCCCTTTTACTGCCCCATCCCCGTAGCATCCACCCTTTCCTCTTGCCACCTCACTGCCCTTCAGCGGCCCGAGAATCTCCCTCCCTCCATCTTACCTTCGTGGCGTAAAGAAACTTAAGGGAGGGAAGGCGTGCGGTCACCGATTGCGCGCGCTGCCCCTTCCCTCCCTCCCTACCTCCGGCCAAATCTCCCTCCTTCCCTCCCCCTTACCTTTGCGGCATTTTAGAAAAGAAACTGATGCCAGCGAAACCTGCCTGTGCCGCCCTGCAGTCATGTGTGTATGGGTGGAAGCTTCTCCTCTGACAATTATCATTTTATAAACACAAATAAAACAGAGCAAGGTTCAATAAAACCCATCTCCCCTTCTTTTCACAAATATTCCCATCACTATTGTAAAAACTGAACAAACCAATTTACTACAGAATGTTACAAAGAAAAATCAAGCTAACAGAATACTTTAGTCATACATGGCAAGAATAATGTTAGGGGAGTGCAACTAGGGCAACTGCCCCCTGGTCAGAGAGAGAGCCCTAAGCCAGCTAGAAGCTAAAGAAGCACAGCCTGGATTTTGCGGTCCCCAGTTATGTCTAATACCAGCTCTAGCAGGATACATATTTCAAATCTGAAATATTCTGGTCTTAGGCTTTGGTTTTAGGTTCCTTCTGTCTTCATCGTGGCATGGCTGGCTCCTGAAGGTAAAATAGGTGTATGAGGAGCTGGGGAGAAGATGCCGAGTCTGACACGGGCACAATTTTTTTTACCACAGGAGTAAGACTTTTCACCGCTCCCACGGGGCGGTAAAAGGTCTTGTCCTCATTCCCATGGGGCGGTGAAAGATCTTGTCCTCATTCCTGCAGAAAGCCAGTTGCAAATGTCTCCATTCTTGCGGATTTACTGCAGTGACCCACGGTTTACCGCGGTAAACGGTCCCTGTGTCATTCTCTACTGTGAAGTCCTTTGTGCTGTTATTGATTGTAACGTGTATTCTGGCAGGACACATCATGCCGTACTTTGCTTTGAGGTCTCTCAATCTCGGGCGATACGCCAGGAGCTGTTTTCTGAGATGTGCGGTGTGTTTAGTCAAGTCAGGTACAAATAACATGGTAAATCCTTCGTATTTCAGTGGCGATTTGATTTTAGCCTTAGCCATTATCTCCGGAATATGGCTATACCTGAGTAATCTCACAACAATTGGTGAGTTTGTGAGATGGCACTCTATGCACTCTATCGATTTCCAAATCCTTAGTGAATTTCAATTCTTTTTTTTTTTTTAAATATCATATTTATTGAGACAAGAGGCATCTAGACAACGAGAGCCCAACATTAAGCAACAATACAAACAGTATATCACACAAAATCATAATGAAACAACCAACACAGGCAGGAATGAAGCACGCAAAAGAACAGGTTAGATACAGCAGAGGCACAACAGGATCAAGCGCAGTGCGGAAACCACTCGCTAGTCAGTGCCCCCCGTCCATTTTGAAATATAGAAGAACATCCCCAATCCCCAAACATGCAATACAAGCAGTCATCCCCCTAATACCACCCCCACACACCAGAACTCCCCCATACACTACAGGACACCTGCAGACACACAGACACTCACAACACATACACACAATCAAACAGATGCATACCCATTCAAACACATGCAAACACATTCGCCCTGCCGGAGAGCGCCACACAGGAGACAATAGAAAGTAAAATAGGAAAATAAATAGACAAGATAAATAAACAGGTCGGAGAAACCACTCAAGCCCGCCCAGGAGCCATACCAACTGCAACAATTATGCATCAAGGTCCAAGAACTGCTGCCAAATGGTGCAATAGTATTTCCATTGATCCTGTGGGCGAGTCAAGTAGGTGTCCAACTCAAAGCGAGCCTGCTGTTTCATCATGGCAACCCACAGAGCATAAGAGGGGGCCTCCTCTGAGATCCAAAAGTTCAAGATGAGCTTTTTCCCCACCAGAATCGCATGTAAAACAAATTTCTGGGAGGGGAAGTCCAGACCATGATTCTGGAGGTCATGGACATCTCCTAGTAACAAGGCAAGTACATTCCAAGGCACTGTGCATTGCAAGAGGAAGTCCAAGCAGCTCCGCACAGATTCCCAAAGAGTCAAGTGTAGGCATTCAAAAAAGGAGTGAAGGAGTGTGCCTCTATGGGTTTTACATTTAAGACATTTGTCGTCAGACCATAACCCCATAATGTGTCCTCTGGCTCTCGTAATGTAAAAGCGGTGCAAAATTTTGTATTGTGTATCCTGCAAAGACACCGCCTTCACATGACAGTAGAGAGTTTGGAAAAAGAACCGAATGTCATGAATGGTGACCTCCTGTCAGAGTTCAGTGCTCCACACCCCCATCAAAGCAGCGAGACATCTCTCCCCCACCCCATTCCTCCCCGCTCTGTACCAAGTAGAGATTTTGTTAGCGTCTGTGGAAGTAGAGAGGAAAATCAAGTCCATAGTCCCATAACCCCATTTGTCCCCATGATCGCGCACCAGTGAGTGGTAATAATGATGTATTTGGAGATAAGTGTATAGATTGGCGGAAGGTAAATGCCACGAGGCTTGCATTTGAGCAAAAGAGGGGAACACTCCGCCCCCCAAATCTAAGGCAGCACCCATAGTCGTGTCCCTCCCCGAGCGTCCTCTCAAGCCCGCCAAACCTCCCACCCCAGGAACAAAATCAGGATTATGGATAAGAGAAAGAAAGGGAGAAACCCGAGGCAGTCGACCCTGGTGCATGCACCACCAACGCCAGGCCCTGCGAAAGGGAAATAGGAATGGGAGAGTATGGAAACCAGACGTCCCGGCACCCCCACCCGACCCATGTAGAAAGGACGAAAAAGACCAGAGCGTACAACAGTCCTCAATCAGAGCCGCAGGGGAGTAGCGGCGCGAAGATACCAGATGTTCATGAATCCAACGGAGAAGCGCTGCCACGTTGTAAACACGAAGGGCAGGTAAGCCCAAACCCCCCCTATCCCTACTCTGTGACAATTTAAGAATATTTATACGGGCCACCTTTCCCCTCCAAACAAAGGAGTGGACAATAGCCTGGTAAGAGCGTTAATCCGCGCTTGAGATCCATACAGGTATTGTTTGCAAGGGGTAAAGCAGTTTCAGGAAGAGCACCATTTTCACTAAGGCCACTCGACCCATCAGGGACAGGGGAAGCGATTGCCACTTCAAACATAGAGTTTTAATCCATCCAATAGTAGCCGTGATGTTGGCAGCATACAATTTGCAGGGGTCTCTATAGAGCATGATACCTAAATATTTTAACTTCCCTGGTGCAATGCCCACACCCAATCCCTGACACCAAGGTTCCGCAGCCTGGGCCCCTAACAAAAGGGCCTCTGTCTTGTCGAAGTTAATTTTAAGACCAGAAAAAACACCATAGGACCGAATAATGGACATCAAGGTGGGCATGTTACGGTCCGCGTGATTGACATATAACAACATATCGTCAGCGAACATACTAATGCGAAATTCCCGGCTACCTACCCGTAGCCCCTCCAATGTAGGGTCCTGTCTCAATCGGGAAGCTAGAGGTTCCAAGGAAAGGAGAAAAAGGAGCGGCGAAAGAGGACAACCCTGCCGTGTGCCTCTTCCGAGGGGAAAAGGATCAGATACTCCACCATTCACCAGTAACTGGGATTGAGGATTATGATACAATGCGGATAGCCAGGCAATGAAGTCTCCATGCACGCCGAAGCGCTCAAGGGTCTTGAAGAGATGGTCCCAGGAGACCATGTCAAACGCCTTCTCAACATCCAAACTGGTGATGAGCGCTTTGTCCACGGGGTCGCGGGGTGATTGTAACACCGCTAGCACCTTCAAGAGATTCATGGAGGCATGCCCACTTGGTCTTCATGAATAAGAGAGGGCAGGAATACATTAAGCTGCGCCGCAAGTATGCTAGCCAGGATTTTGACATCTTGATTGAGGAGAGAGATGGGTCGGTAAGACCCCAGAGCATCAAGAGGTCGCCCAGGCTTAGGAAGAATGATAACATGTGCTCTGTTATGGGTATCCCCCGGAGGGGTGGTAGTGCGCAAGCCCATAAAGAAGTCCCGTAAGGACAATAAACCCGAAGGGTCCAAAAGTTTATAAAACTCAGGGCCTAGGCCATCTGGTCCCGGTGTCTTAGCCAGTTTAAGTTTCTTAATAGCCACTTGCAGCTCCGTGCCTGTGATGGGACCGTTAAGAACTGTGCATTGGTACTTGGTAAGGTAAATATCCTGGAAATATCCTGGAAGAACTGTTCACTAGCAGACTAGAGAATGACACGATGAAAAAATTGGTCCCCGTCTCACCATCCCCGTCACCGCCCCGTCCCCGTCTCACCATCCCCGTCACCGCCCCGTCCCCGTCTCACCATCCTCTTCACCGCCCCGTCACCGCCACTGCCACCCCATTCACCGCCCCGTCACCGCCACTGCAATCCCATTCACTTTTCTTTATTTACGTATAAAGGAAACATTCTTTAAAACTTTAAAACTTAGTTAAATATTAGTTAATAACTATACAAAAATAAAACACGCAGAGAAAAAATTAATTAATATAAATTCCCTGACTTCCCTGCACTGTCCCCCCTTGAAGGTCTGTCCCCATCCTGAAAGCCTGATGCCCCCCTCCGACGTCCGATACATCCCTCCCCCCGAAGGACCGCCGACTCCCCAACAATATCGGGCCAGGAGGGAGCCCAAATCCTCCTGGCCACGGCGACCCCCTAACCCCACCCCGCACTACATTACGGGCAGGAGGGATCCCAGGCCCTCCTGCCCTCGACGCAAACCCCCCTCCCCCCAACGACCGCCCCCCCCAGCTTCAAAATGATGCCTGAAGTTACCTTGGGGGTTCTGAGCACTATTAATTTTAATTTATTACAGCACTCCAGAAATATTTTTCTAATTGTTTTAACTTGGAAAAGCGAACCAGGATTGTCTTAATGAAAGGCTTATGTTCTGCACTGCAGCCCTCCTGCCCTCGACGCCCACGCGCCTTAGGCCCCACCAGTAGGCGGAGCTTTAGGATGGATGGGCCAATCCGGCCTCATTCCTTCGTTGGCTGCCTGCCGGACAGGCGGGTTTGGCTCCCGTCTGTCCGGCCAACTACCAAAGGTACGGGGAAGGGGGGTGGGGGGGTCGTGGGGGTCGCCAGGGGGGTCGCGGGTCGGCTGGGGGGCGGTCGGAGGTTCTTGGGGGGGGCGGGCGTTGGGGGGGGGGGGGGTTTGCGTCGAGGGCAGGAGGGCCTGGGATCCCTCCTGCCCGTAATGTAGTGCGGGGTGGGGTTAGGGGGTCGCCGTGGCCAGGAGGGTTTGGGCTCCCTTCTGGCCCGATATTGTCGGGAAGTCGGCGGTCCTTCGGGGTGGGGGTGCGAGTGGTCCTGCCGGGGGGGGGGATGTATCGGACGTCGGGGAGTCGGCCGGGCAAGAGGGCTTGGGCTCCCTCTTGCTCCGATCGCGGGTGCGGGTGGGAGCGCGTGCGAGCGGTCGTTCGGGGTGGGGGTGCGAGCGGTCCTGCTGGGGGGGGTGAATTGGGCGTCGGGCGGTAAATAGCGGTTCCTAGAAGGGGGTACATTGGCCCGCGGGGACAAACCTGTTCACCGTTTCCGCGGTCGGTGAATGGCCTTGTCCCCGTCACCGCAGCGACTGCTAGTTTTCTTCCCCGTTTTCGGCGGTGACCCGCGGCTTAAATGCGGTGGCCGCGGGTAAACCGTCACCGTGTCATTCTCTATAGCAGACACATCAAAGGGTTGAGCAGCGTAAAGGTCTGAGTAAAAGTTCACAAATTGGTGCGTAATAGCCTGATGGGTAACGTGGAGTGCTCCCTGTTTGTCTTTGATAGAAGTAATTATGTGCCGCGCTTTATGAGGGCGCACTAGATTAGCTAGCAGCCGGCCCGTTTTATCGCCCCAACGGTGGAGTTTATATTTGTAACAGTAAATATTGCGACTAGCCCGCTGATCTAAGAGACGGTTAAGTTTAGATTTAATAGTACTGATAGTCTGTTTGGTAGCGGCATCGAGATGAGAGATGTGCAGGGACCGATAGGCAGCCAGGTCCCGCGATAAAGAAAGGAGTTCCCCATCCTGTCGCTTTTTCAAAGAAGCAGAATAGGCCAAAATGTGCCCTCTCATAACCGCCTTGGCGGCCTCCCAATAAATAACTAGGCCCATATCCTCCACAGAATTTGATAGAGTAAAATCCTCCCATTTCTTCAGAAAGAATTCACGAAATGAAGGATCCGTAAAGAGGTGGGGTGACATGCGCCACACTTGGCCCACTGAAGGTGAGCCAAATTGTAAGGCAAGGCCCAAGACAACGTGATCAGAAACCAGGGGCGCTGAGATAGTAGCGGCCGACAAGGAAGGGAATAGAGAAGCAGAGATAAGTATGTAATCAATGCGTGAGTATGATGAATGCGGATGGGAATAGAAAGAGTAGTCATATTCATCCGGGTGCACAGTGCGCCAGGAGTCTAAGAGACCCAATTCCTTCATGAGGAAGTGCACCCCCTTAGTAAAGTGTCCCTTCGGAACCGCCAACGCTGGTTTATGATCCCACTGAGGGTGGGCTACAAAATTGAAATCCCCTCCCAAGACTATCGGTTGGGGCATATGGGGGACCAGATGACCAACCAAAGAAGAAAAAAAGGCCTGAGTGTAGAGGTTAGGAGCATAAACATTACACAATACTAAAGGTTTTCCCCAGAGTTCCCCCACCAGGATAATGTAACGCCCATTAGGATCAGCAATTTGGCTATGAATGTGGAAGGGTATATTCTTGTGTATTAAGATAGCCACCCCGCATTTCCGAGCTGTGAAGGAGGCATAGCTCACCTGACCCACCCAGTCCCTGCGTAGTTTGTTATGTTCTAGAGAGGTCAGATGGGTCTCCTGCAAAAAGGCGATGTCAGTGCGTTCCCTCTTAAGATAAGCTAGTATCTTTGTACGTTTGATGGGGGAGTGGATCCCGTCCACATTGAGTGACTTCACATTCAAGGATGTCATAACTCAAAAAGGTCACAAAGCATGAATAACCAAGTATAGAACATACAACAAAAAGAGGGTGGGACATCCCAGCTGTATCCCTCCCCCCTGAACATAAACAACCAGATGATAGGCTCCAACCCAGATAAGCTCCGACTGACGACGACTCCCCGGCAGAGAAAACAAACATACAACCCCAAGCACACCACCACATACATTCCAAACAGACTGACATCCCCCTCCTCCTCCCTCTCCACCCCTTCAAACCCAAAACCCAAACAAAGCATGGAGAACTCCCTGCAAATCCCCAACCCCTAGAACTAGAGTTCTAGGGGTTGGGGATTTGCCCCGGACCACACCACATTAAGCAGCAGTCCGACCTGGCAAAGTTAACAGGCATATGATGGCAAAGCCAGGAGAAGGCTCATAATAGAAACTCCAAACAGTGAAGTGCATAAAAGTACATATGGTACATAAACTTATGCAAAAACGGAACAGCAGTGTCCAAAAAGTAAATAAATAATTAAATAAAATAACATAGGAATCAAGGTGCATCACAAATAATAATAATAATAATTTTATTCTTGTATACCGCCACACCCAACGAGTTCTAGGCGGTTCACATTCATTAATTAAGGTCCGTGATGACACACGGATTTACAAAATTTTAACAAAATTACAAAAATTACAGAATTTTAACAAAAAATTACAGGCAATGAAGAGGGGGGCGTGGGGAACTCTATGACTGAGATTTAGCAGAGGTAATGATAAGACAGAAGGTAGGGATGGTAAGCGATAATGAGAGTGAGACCAAGTGTAGAGAGGGGGGGAGGAGGAGAAGGAGCAGAAGGAATGGGGGAATGTAGGACAGGGGAGAAGCCGGGGGCAGGGGGATTAAAAGCCCTGTTCGCGGAAGAGGTGCGTTTTGAGAAGTTTTCTAAAACTAAGGTAAGAGGGGGCCTCTAGTATCATTTGGGCAAGCCAAGGATTCAGCTTAGCCGCCTGGTAAGCAAAGGTTTTGTTGAGAAATCTATTGAGGTGACATAATTTTAGGGATGGGAAGACGAAAAGCTGGATTCTGCGGGATTTCTTGTTGGTGAGATTCAGAGTGAAATGGTGATTGAGGTAACTTGGTAATAGACCAAAAACTGTTTTGTAGCAGATGCAGGCGAATTTGAATAGGACTCTGGATTCGAAAGGGAGCCAATGCAGTTGATGGTAGAAAGGCGTGATGTGGTCCCATTTGTTCAGGCCGAATATGAGGCGGACGGCAGTGTTCTGGATCAGTTTTAGTCTCCTTATGGTTTTCTTTGTGGAGCTCAAATAAATGACATTGCAGTAGTTTAGTACGCTGAGCACGGAGGACTGTACCAAAAGGCGGAAAGAGGCGTCGTCAAAGTATTTTTTATGGTGCTCCTGGAGGAAACAAAACAACGGAACCGAACATTCAAGTATATGGCACAACCTCACACCATGGGCAAGCAAGGCACTGCAGAGGAAAGAACCCCCGGAGGCTTCTCCAGGAGCAGATAGCCCACGGAACAGCAAAGCCAGGGTTACAAAAGAATACACTGTAGAAGATCCACCTGGTCTGTGCAGCGGATTTGCATAGGGTAAGTACTGGCGCACATCTCCAGGAATAAAGCAACGGCCACGATGAGCGCCCAGTTCATCCAGTGCAGCCAAGCAGAAAACCAGTGTCAAACGAGCCTTCGCACCACCTCCTCAGCGACCCAATGCAGACAGTGCCAAACCAAGGAAGGAGAACAGTGCCTCAGTGAAAAGCTCGTTCAGGGCTCAATCAGGAGGCACGCCGGTCCCCCGGTGCCATGACAGGGAGAGATTTGAGGAACCCCTCCAACTCCGCAGGCAAGGTGTAAATAGTGGTAGTGTTGTTGTAGGTCACCCTTGCCCTTGCGGGATACAGCAGCGAGAATCTGATCTTGCGCTTGAATAACTCACTGCAATGGGGTGCCATAGCTCGACGCCGCAATGATACCTGTGGCGAGAAATCCTGAAAAATGAGCACCTTGTGTCCCTCCAGTTGCAGGTTAAGATCCCATCCTCTACGATAATGGGCCAGGACTCGTTCCTTCAGGGCATAATTAAGGAACCGTGCAATAACTGGCCGGGGCCGGGAATCCTCCTCACGTCGAGCGCCTAACCTGTGAGCTCTTTCTATAGAGAACGGCGCCAATGGGTCAGGCAGTGCTACAGCTTTAGGCAGCCAGTCCTCCAGCCACTGGCGCAGGTCGACATCCCAAATGCTGGAAGGGATTCCCACAAACCTCAAGTTATTACGGCGGCCCCTGTTCTCCTGGTCCTCAAGGCGGTCCGCCATGGCCCTATTCGCCGATTCCAGCGTGCGAATGCGCTCCTCGAAGTTAGCCGTGACATCCTCCTGCTGGGCTATACGATCTTCAGCCCGCTGAATCCTGCCTGCCTGGGAGTCCAAGCTTTCCTTTATACCTTCCATGAAGGTGTGTATAGTGGCCAGTTTGTCTTCCATGACTAACGTTAGGGAGCGGGTGAGCTCTTGTACCGCCACTGCCTCCAGCGTGAAAATAGGTGCCTCGTGGTGTTCCGCCATCTTGACTTCGGCTCCCCTGTTCTTGTCCCTCACGGACCGGGCAGGTTTTGTTGCCATTGAATCCGTCCCCGTCGGAGCGGAAGCAAAGAGGCAGATGCTGCACTGCGAGGGGAGTCGGGTCTGCAGTGTCGGATTCGCCGCCGGTCAGACGAAAGCAGTTTTAAATGAAAAGAATGGTGGCGCGGCCCGGAGCTGCGCGAAGGCACGTCCGGTCACTCTCCCGGCATCACGTGCCCCCAGTGAATTTCAATTCTAATATTTCATGTATGAAAGTTTCCAGTAATTTGATCATGTCTGATCCTTTGCGTCACTCTGGTACTCCCAGAATTCTCACATTGTTTTGGCAGGATCTCATATTTGCGTCTTCCAGGTCCTTTTCAAGTTGTGTGATTTTTTTTTAACCTGCGATTGCAGCAATTTGATATTCTCCTGGTTTGCCAATTGTTTCGCTTCTATGCTTTCCATGTGAGATTGAAATTGTGCAAGGTCTTCTTTCATTTCAGCAACATCTTTTTTTTATGTCTCCCATGTCAATCTTTCATATCGGTAAGCAGTAACCAGAGGGCCTTGAGTTCAGCCATGATGTTTGAGATAGATTCTTCATCCTTGAATTCATTTGCCACTTTTTGGGGGGAAGGCGGGTCAGACTTATGGCGTTTGCCTACTTTGGCAGTTGCCATAATGATAAGAAAACTTGGTTCTTTTTGTTGCATAGAGCGTTTTGGACCCCAGTTCGTTTACAAAAGTTAGATTGCTCTAAATCTAATAGATGCTGGCACTGTAATCTGGAAGCAGGGACGTTGGATCATTTACTTTTTTATTGTCCCTGTATTATGCTATTTTGGAATTCAATTTGGACTCAAGTAAATTGTCTATTAGAAAACCATGTTGCGTTATCTTATGACACTGTTCTGTTTCGTATATCTATGAGGAAAAAAAGTCAAATTTCTTCGCATAATAACAAACTTTTATTGATCATGACGGGGGTCGCCATTCAGCATATTACCAATGATTGGAAAAACTATACTAATCTTAACTATACATTTTGGTGGAACTCATTATGCCATATATATAAGATGGAAAGAGTAATTGCTATGCAGAAAGGGATTTATAATAATTTTATAAAGATCTGGGGGCCATTGGAAAAATATTGTAATGAGTAGACATCATTTTCCTTGGATACTATATGTACACACGGGGGGAGGGGGGTGGTTTTAGAAGTATACACTCATTAAGTATTCAAAACATGTTTATGATAAGTTTTGTTTGTAATATTTAAGGAAGGGTGAGAGATAAGGAATATATGTTTTTCTGATGATATTAGAAATAATTTCAAGTGTTATATATGATGTATTTCTATACACTTGTGTGATTTAAAATGAATAAAGAAATAAAAATAAAGAAAAGAAAACTGTACTGAGTATTTATGATCCAAAATAGTAGTTTTTGTATGACGAAAAATCGATTCTAGAGTTAGTGCTGCTGGAGCTCTGCAGTTATGCTGCCATCTCATATGCTGCTCGCTAGCATCCCTAGACCGTCGCTTTTTAACGTGGGTTTTTGAGAATCCTCCTCTCAATTCTTAACATATATAGATAACTGCTGGTTTTCAAATATGTCTTTCTAAGCTCTGTCAGAAACCCACTCTCTTGGGGGGTTTCACTAACTAGTAAATGGATAGCCTAAAGTAAATGGATAGTGCCAATACCAAGGCTACACTAATCTGGCATTTAATGCTGTTTTATATTCTGTACAAAATGGATAGGACATATGGTCTTTATCTGCCTTTATTTTTCCCCGTTTCTACATAATGCAGCTGAATCACCACATTAAGTTAAATGCCAGTGCCAAAATTAAACTTAAGTAGGCTGAATATATGGACCATTTGTGTGTAAACACTGGCTGAATATCAGGCCCATATATCTGTAAAAGGCCACATAATCTCTATAGAAAACTAGCCTTACATATGGGAACACAACCCTTATGTGCAAAAATTGGGAAAACCCTTTATACACCATGGAGGCCTCTGAGGTCCTCTTAAGGAGAATCACTATCTGTACCCTTATCAAAATAAACTGTACAATGTGATATTTGCCAGTGATCCTTCTCAGTAGTAGCCCCATGCTCTGGAATTTACTCCCAGAGGAGCTATGGCTATCTCCAGACAACCTCTACTTCAGAAAGTAGATGAAAACCTGGCTCTTCACACACTCATTCTGCACCAGGACTAGCTTGCCACGCACACTAACTAAATCAGTTCTTTATGCCTTGTTTAACTGTATAAACAACTTGCCTTGAGTTTAGCCTACTATCTGTTTATCCCAATGCACAATGTACTATCCGTCTAGTACCCATCTAATATCTGCATTTGACCCCTTGGTTATAGGATAAACTGTATTATTAATGTTTTTCTATGTCATATCTATGTTATTTGAATGTTCTGATTTGTGCTTATTAGATGTTCCATAAGTATTATGGTTCCCTTTTAGTTTGCATTATATCTCTCTTATTTGAATTTCAGTGCTGTTAATAAGTATATTTTTTTAAGCTGTTTCATGGTAGTCCTACTACTAAGTTTCAATTTACTGATTTTGACTTTATTTCATTCATTGTGTTTATGATTATATTTTTTGGGGGGTTACTATGTAATGCTGTTAACAAAATTGTAAGTTTTATGTTAAGTTATACCTGCTGAAGAACAAAAGCAAAAACTGCAGTGATGATGTACAGGATGCCAAGTCTTTATTGAACAAATATAAATGCAAAAATGCAGTCATAAAACAGTTTGTATTATCGCAACCACTGCTTCTGATAAGCACAGTGAGCCAGGTCCTCTGTGATCGATACTGCTCCCAGTGTGTTCCTTCCAACTAAGGAACCCTTCAGCCTTCCACCTAGGCCCCAGCCTAGGGTGAATATTGTTAGAAAAATGACCACAGTGTAATAGGCAAGGAAAAATGCACACACCCAGGAATGACCAAAAATAAAGGTGTACTTTTATTTTTGACCTCTGGTCAAACTACCCTGGTATTATTAGCAGACTGCAGCACTTTTCAATAGATTTTGTATAAGAACCAAAACATAGAGCTCCGGGCCAACCTGGCCTTACTGGCTTCACAAACAACAGCCTGGCTCTAATTCAAAACACCAAAATCATACAAGACTTTGGCTGGACTTTAGTCTTTCTACCTCAGTCCTCTTCACCAGCCCTATGATATTAGGATAGTCCCAGCATTACTCCCTCCCCAGGAAAGAGCAGGAGAGAGGAGCAAACAAAATACTTGCAGTATGAAAAACAAAGTTTTACAAAACAAAAAAAGAAAACTGCTAACCTTGAAGCTCTCCCACAGAATGCCTGCAGATAGGGAACTCATTCAAACGGAGCTCCTCCGTGTCTTACGTTCCTAAACCACCCCTCCCTGATCTGAAGAGGGGGAAGGGAGAAATCTCCCTCTGCAGCTGTGACTGCTCTTGTGTCAGCTTCCTGCTGGTTCTCAGCCTTTCTGGGAAATGTAGTCTTTTAGCTTCTGAAGTTTTAGGTGAGCTAAAAGCAGGCTTGGCAGACTGTACTACAGCTGGCTTAAGCTCTACCTGGCAATCTGTCTAGCTCATCATTACTAGTGCAAGGGAGGTCAGAACTCCTTTACTCAGCAGAGCTAACCTGGTCAAGTTTCAAGTTTATTAAAATATTTGATTTGATCGCAAAATCCAAAACCAGTGCGATTTACATTTAGTTAAAAATTAGGTTAAAAAAACAAACTCATCAAAACAATTGGAACTATTTTAACAAAACAATACATGTGAAAAAGGGAGTGAAAAAAAATTGAAGGATTAAATACAATTCGTAAACAAATAAAAAGGGATAGGTAATAAAACAAGAGGTTAGGGAAGGTTACCCACTTAATTTTTGCTTACCAGCACCAGGACCGCCATCAGGGCAGTACTACCAGTCCTGCATTCAAAGGCCTGGAGCTGACAAGGGGCCCGGGCTCCCCCAGGGTCCTAGGCCACAATTCTTCAACCGCCGGTCCGCGGACCGGTGCCGGTCCCAGTGGTGTACCTAGGGGGGGGGGGGGGGGCGGTCCGCACCAGGTGCACAGGAGAGAGCTGGACGGGGACCCGAGGAGTTAAATACATCTCGAGCCGCGAGGCTCGTCTTCTGTTCCTACCTGCCCTGCCGCTCACATATAGCCGATCGAAAGTGTTCCCCGATGTCAGCGCTGACGTCGGAGGGAGGGCTTAAGCAAAGCCTGCCCTCCGACGTCAGCGCTGACATCGGAGAATACTTCCGGTTGGCTATTTGTGCACGGCAGGGCAGGCAGGAAACAGGAGACAAGCCTCTCGGCTCGAGTTCTGTTTTGCTGAGAAAGTTGCAAAGATGGGCTGGGAGGCAAACGCGGAACACAAAAGGAGGGAGGGAGTGCGTTTTGGACACAAGGCATGAACTTGGGAGAGAGGAAGGGAGGGAAAGAGATGCTGAGGTGGGGGATGGAATGGGTTTTTGGACACAGAAGGCATGGACTTGGGAGAGAGGAAGGGAGGGAAAGAGATGCTGAGGTGGGGAGGGAATGGGTTTTTGGACACAGAAGGCATGGACTTGGGAGAGAAGAAGGGAGGGAAAGAGATGCTGAGGTGGGGGAGGGAATGGGTTTTTGGACACAGAAGGCATGGACTTGGGAGAGAGGAAGGGAGGAAAAGAGATGATGAGGTGGGGGAGGGAATGGGTTTTTGGACACAGAAGGCATGGACTTGGGAGAGAGGAAGGGAGGGAAAGAGATGCTGAGGTGGGGGAGGGAATGCGTTTTTGGACACAGAAGGCATGGACTTGGGAGAGAGGAAGGGAGGGAAAGAGATGGTTGTGTACACGGGAAATAGAAGAAAGGAGAATTTTTGGTCATAGGGAGGGAGTGAGGTACAGATAGTGGAATACCAAGGTGGGGGAGGGGGGCGGTCCGCCCCGCCCCGGGTTTACATCCTCAAGGGGGTGCACAGCTGGCCACCCTCCAGTGTTCTCTCTAGGCTGGCAAACTGCGGCTCTTTAGCCACTTGAGTGCCACCGCCATCGGGAACAGGCAGGCGCCAAGTTCTCCCTGCTTTTCCCTGTGGGGCCGACCAACTCTCGCCACTCGCATCAATTCTGACATCAGAGAGGACGTTCTGGGCCAGCCAATCGCTGCATGGCTGGCCTAGAACATCCTCTCCGACGTTAGAATTGACGTCGGGTGGCGAGAGTTGGTCGGGCCCGCGGGGAAGAGAAGCAGGGCGAACTCGGCGCCGGCCTGTTCCCGATGGCGGCAGTGGCAGCCTATTCCCCAGTGGCGGTGGCAGCATTTTCCCAAATGTGGTGGCATAGGGAAGGGCAGGGAGAAAGAAAGAAAGGGGGGGACAGGAAGCCAGAAAGAAAGAAAAGGGGCAGGGTGAAACAAAGAAAAATGGGGCACGGAAAGAGAGAGAAAGACAGACATACAGAACGAAAAAGGGTGTGGAGAGAGAAAGAAAGAAGGGGGCGGGGTGAGAGAGAAAGAAAAACATTTCCCAATTGTGGTGGCATAGGGAAGGGCAGCATTTTCCCAATTGTGGTGGCATAGGGAAGGGCAGGGAGAAAGAAAGAAAGGGGGGGACAGGAAGCCAGAAAGAAAGAAAAGGGGCAGGGTGAAAGAAAGAAAAACGGGGCACGGAAAGAGAGAGAAAGACAGACATACAGAACGAAAAAGGGTGTGGAGAGAGAAAGAAAGAAGGGGGCGGGGTGAGAGAGAGAGAAAAACAGACATCAGAAAGAAAGGGGGTATGGAGAGAGAGAAAAAGAAAGAAGGGACAGGGTGAAACAAAGAAAAAGTTTGGGGAGGGAATGAGGTCTGGAGGAGAGGAAGCATACAGGAGGCTGAAAGAAGGGAAGAAATATTGGATGCACAGTCAGAAGAATAAAGTGCAACCCAGAGACTCATGAAATTACCAAAGGTAGGAAAAATGATTTTATTTTCAATTTAGTGATCAAAATGTGTCTGCTTTGAGAATTTATATATGCTGTCTATATTTTGCACTATGGCCCCCTTTTACTAAACCGGAATAGCGTTTTTTAGCGCAGGGAGCCTATGAGCGTTGAGAGCAGCGTGGGGCATTCAGCGCAGCTCCCTGCGCTAAAAACCGCTATCGCGTTTTAGTAAAAAGGGAGGGGGAATATTTGTATATTTTGTATAGTTGTTACTGAGGTGACATTGCATAAAGTCATCTGCCTTGACCTCTTTGAAAACCCGCAGAATATAAATGATAATTAACATTTTCTCTGCGTACAGCGTGCTTTGTGTTTTTAAAATTTTATTGTTGGTAGATCATTTTGACTTGGCCACAAAGGTAAGGGGGAGGGAGAGAGGGGAGCTGCTGAAAGACATCAAGTAATCTTTGCAGGCTTGACTGTGCAGGGAATTATTTTTGTAAAATCATGTTTTGTTATGTGACTGGCATTATTTAGACTTTAATTTCTATGAATGAAAATGATATAAATTACTTGCTTGTTTTTATGTGCGTGCGCTGAAGGAAAGTGGAGAGAGAATGGGCTGAGGACGCTTAAGGGAAATGGGGAAGATAGAGTGGGGAGAAGACGCTGATTTATAAATTGCCAATTATACAGAATATTGTTTCTGTTTTATATTCATCCATAGCTGCATGTTAATGATGTGCTCATATGCACTTATTTATCATCATAACATATACATCATCATTAACATGCAGCTGTGGATGTGTAAGGACAGGCTGAGGAGGATGGATGGGAAGGAAGGAAGGTGCACATATCAACATATCGTATATTTTTAACATGCATGATGCAGCTATAGGCAAGCTGAGGAGGATGGGATCATACAGATGTGTATGTTCAGATATGCGCTCAGATGTGTAGTTTATTCAGATATATTTATTAAGCTTACAGTATTTATAAAAACACATTTAATACTTGTTACAAAAAATATTGTGCAATTGTGATCTACTTCTGGCCTACAAAGGTCAAAAGAAATCCTTAACTGAGGTTTTACATTCAAAAGTGAATTATAGCTACTAGCACTATTATTTATTAGTTATTTATTATGCAGATGTTTGTTAGTTTGTTATTAGTTCAGTATTAGACATATGTTAGTTTAGAATAGATAGGTATAGATTAGTTTAGTTTATGTTAGGTTAGGGCCCTGCTGAAAGAGTCTACCTTGACGTGGTTGCAGGCTTACAAATCTTTTGGTCAAAGAGTGCGGCGACAGAGAAAAGTATGTGTGTATTCGGCCCATGGAAGAAGGGGGGAAGGGGTGCGTGGGGGGCCCAATAGGATTGCTCAGTAAGGGGCCCAGAAATTTCTGATTGTGGCCCTGACCAGCACTACTAGTCGACTGTAAAGTATCCTAATATAATAGAATTTAAATGATTCAGTTAAAAGCATCCTTAAAAAGCCAGCTTTTTAGAAGACTTTTAAACTTACTAAGTAATTTTTCTTCTCTTATATTGATCGTATCCCTCCTTGAATAAATGATTTTTAGTGAAGGGACTACTAGTAAAGATTTTTCTTCGGATCTTAAAGATTTTGTGGGAGTATAAGGAATTTAAAATCTTTCTAGGAATGCAGGAGCTTTGTTTATTAGTATTTTATGTGTGAGTAGTGCTATTTTATATGTAATTCTGTGGTTTACAGGTAACCAATGCTTTTTGTTTAAAAAGGGAGTTACATGATCAAATTTTTTCTATTTAGTGATTATTTTTATTGTGGTATTTTGAAGAATTTTCAGTCTACGTATTTCTTTTAAGGTAGATCCCTTGTACAGGGCATTGAAGTAGTCAATCTTTGATATGACTAATGAATGTATTAGAATATTCAGCGATAATTCATCAAGAAATGCGGATAATGATCTGATCAACCTTAACCTATAAAACACGTTCTCACAAGTAAACTTACTTGATCTTGGTAACTAAGTTTTTGATCCAATATGACCCCAAGTATCTTTACTTTAGTGACTACCTTCAGTGTAGATTTGTTTATGGTTATGTCAGCTCCTAATTTCTGACCCTCCCTGCATGGAAATAGCATAATCTCTGTTTTAGATGTGTTAAGCGCCAGCTTATTGTCATGTAACCATTTGGATATTTATGATAGTTTCTCGTTAACTACTGTAATTTCTTCAACTGAAATAGAATCTAAAGCAGTGGTTCCCAACCCTGTCCTGGAGGACCACCAGGCTAGTCGGGTTTTCAGGATAACCCTAATGAATATGCATAAGAGAGATCTGCATATAGCGGAGGTGCCAGTCATGCAAATCTGCTCCATGCATATTCATTAGGGCTATCCTGAAAACCCGACTGGCCTGGTGGTCCTCCAGGACAGGGTTGGGAACCACTGATCTAAAGGATACAAATGTTGTATGTCATCTGCATAAGCAAATGGTATAAAGCCAATTGACTGACTAACAGTGGCGCCAAAAATACATTAAATAATAGGGGAGATAGGATTGATCCTTGCGGAATCCCAAAGCTTGTCGAAATTATACTTGAAGATGAATTATTGAATGTTACCTTTGATAATCGTTCAGAGAAATAAGACTGAAACCACTGGAAAGTGACTTCTGAAATTCCCAAAGATCCGAGTCTACTCAAGAGGAGATGGTGAACTATATTATCAAAGGCTGAAGATAAGTCTAATGATATGAGGAGAACTGTGCTCTCCTGCACAGGGGTTTGCTATTCCTTCTACTCAATCCTGTGCCAAAGCTAGTAGGAGAGCTAGGTTTGTCACAGTATCCAAAAGGACAGATAGGGCCAGACCCGACACAGTCCGTGTTTCGAAGAAACACTCCTTCCTCAGGGGTCCTAATCTGTAATATGTCAATACAAGAAAAACTAATGGATGACAACTGAATAAAAACAATGAATGGCTGAACGAACGTAATGGCTCCTACATAGGAAGGAGTGTTTCTTCAAAACATGGACCATGTCGGGTCTGGCCCTATCTGTCCTTTTGAATACAAACTGTTTTATGACTGCATTTTTGCATTTATATTTGTTCAATAAAGGCTTGGCATCCTGTAAATCATCACTGCAGTTTTTGCTTTTGTTCTTTGACTTGTTACTTCACTGCAGTCTTGTTGGATACTTTCTTTGGTTTTTGCCTTTTGGAGTTATACCTGCTGTACACTGCACCTTGGGTGAATCTCTTCAAAAAGGCAGTTAATAAATCCCAATAAATAAATACATTTATTATGATGAGATAGAATATAAAAACAAATAAATAGATAAATGGCCCACATTTTGGTGCACTAGTAAAAGTTAAAATCTATTTGACCTCCTGACTAGACCTTAAAAATTAATGAAAGACAACTGTTCAATCATATCTCAGAGTTAATGGTGTCAAATGCTGCAACGAGGTCCAGCAAAATTAGTATGACATTGACCATTCTGTCAAATTCAATCCACAGATCATAAATTGTGATCAGAGTTGTTTTTGCACTAAAACTCTGTTCTTTGAACAGTACCTGCATTTATCATAGTGCTAAAATAATAATTTAAATGGTAAGAAAAAGGCACAAAAGTAATCATGGTATTTCTTTGTTAATTATCACTACACCATATTTACAAATATTCAATACCTTTGCAGCTTTAGCATTCCTAATAGTTATCAGTTGCTGAGCAATTACAGAGAGAACTTCAATGTCAATTCGATTAAATTCATCAAAGCAGCACCAAGCTCCAGACTGAGCCAGTCCACTAAAGAAACGTCCCATCATCTGTAACCAAAACAATATGTATAATTAAATTGTGTTAAGAGTGAAGTTCTTTAAAACATTGTATTCTCAACATTATATGGCCAAAAAGTGATGTGGCCGGATGGTGTACATCCGAGGGTGCTGAAGGAACTTAGAGAAGTTCTGGTAGCTCCACTTACTAGCCTTTTCAATGAGTATATAGAGTCAGGAGTGGTACCGGAAGACTGGAGAAGGGTGGATGTGGTCCTTCTCCACAAAAGTGGAAATAAGGAAGAAGTAGGGAATTATAGGCCGGTAAGTCTGATTTCTGTGGTAAGCAAATTAATGGAAACGCTTTTAAAACAGAGAATGGTGAAGTTTCTGGAATCCTGTGGATTACAGGACCGGAGGCAACATGGATTCACTAGAGGTAGGTCTTGACAGACAAATCTGATCAATTTCTTTGACTGAGAGACCAGAGAATTGGATAGAGAATGTTCGCTAGATGTGGTGTATTTAGATTTTAGCAAAGTCTTTTACAGTGTTCCACACAGACGTCTGGTAAATAAACTGAGTGCCATTGGGATGGGTCCCAAAGTGATGGGTTGGGTCAGGAACTGGTTGAGTGGAAGGTGACAGAGGGTAGTGATCAATGGAGATCGCTCTAAGGAAAGGGATGTTACCAGTGCTGTGCCTCAAGGTTCTGTTCTTGGGCCTTTTCTTTTTAACATTTTTATACATGATATTGCTGAAGGGTTGTCCGGTAAGATTTGCTTCTTTGCAGATGATACCAAAAACTGCAATAGAGTAGACAGGCCGGATGGTGTGAATAACATGAAGACCTGGCGAAGCTTGAAGAATGGTCTGAAATTTGGCAGCTAAAATTTAATGCTAAGAAATGTAAGGTCATGCATTTGGGCTGCAAAAACCCAAGGGGGATGAAGAACTTATGTTCATGACGGAAGAGCGGGACTTGGGTGTGATTGTGATGATCTTAAGGTGGCCAAACAGGTTGAAAAGGTGATGGCAAAAGCTAGAAGGATGCTAGGTAGCATAGGGAGAGGAATGGCCAGTAGGAAAAAGGAGGTATTGATGCCTCTGTATAAGATTCTGGTGAGACCTCATTTAGAATATTGTGTACAATTCTGGAGGCTGCACCTTCAAAAATATATAAACACGATGGAGTTGGTCCAGAGGAAGGTTACTAAAATGGTGTGTGGTCTTCATGATAAGGCATATGGGGATAGGTAGAGAGATATGATAGAGACGTTTAAATACCTATGTAATATAAATGTGCATGAGTCAAGTCTCTTTCATTTGAAAGGAAACTCTGCAATGAGAGGGCATAGGATGAAGTTAAGAGGTGATACTTTTTTACGGAAAGGGTGGTAGATGCGTGAACAGTCTCCTGGAAGAAGTGGTGGAAACAGAGACTGTGTCTGAATTCAAGAAGGTCTGGGTTAGGCACAAGGGATCTCTCAGATAGAGAAAGAGATATTGGTTACTGTGGATGGGCAGTCTAGATGGGCCATTTCGCCTTTCTCTGCCGTAATGTTTCTGTTTCAATGTCTTGCATGGTGACTATGTGGAAAAGTGATATGTTCAATTACTCACAGTTACTTCTACTAAAGTCATTAAATGTATTTTGCTTTTACTTTTTGATTTACCCTCATATACAGAGTATTCCATGACATCATTTAACTGAGGAAGTATGAGGAATTTTGCCTTTACTTTTAGATTTACCCTCATATACAGAGTATTTCAAGACATCATCTAACTGAAGAAGTACGAGAAATTTTGACTGGTCTTTGATCAAAAGGGCCATCGTGTGAGTGGACTGCTGGACATGATGGACCACTGGTCTGACCCAGCAGTGGCACTTCTTATGTTCTTATGTACCAATGGGTCTCAGTTTAAAGTACCTCTTAAATTCTCTCATATGGAGCTTCAAGTAACAATTGAGGAGATATCTTACTCTAAATTAGCAGAACAATAGTCAGCTGATCTTCATCTTGAGTTGATAGAGGAATCATTTCAGGATGACAAAGAAGATCAGCACTACTCTTATTTGGGAACTTAACTACAAATTTTTGCTGCATCTTTATTTAACCACCAGATCGAGTGCACAAAGCATCTTTGTAAGCTAACCATATCTGTTTAAAATGTCAGGCTCCTTGGGCCTATTTGGGTCATATGTTTTGATTTTGTCCCACAGTGAAATTGTTTGCATTTGTTCACATTATCTGGAAAAGAAAAGTGACTATGGATCCCCTCTTGTTTTTTGAACAATTTACTGTGACTCACCCTTTTCCTAAAGGACTTATGGAATTTCTTCACAGAGCAGTGTTGATATGCAAAAAAGTCCCCTGCAATGCCTGATCTACTCACTCAATCTTCCAATACTCAGAACAAGCCCCCCTTGAGCCTACCTGAAATCTCTGGTGGTGCAGTGGGGTGATGGGGGCAGGAGTGAAGCTCACTAGTACTGTGACTCTAACATTGTTGCTACAATCTCCACCTTACAGTACTTTGGTTGAAGCAACCATTTTGGAACAGCAGATGCTAAAGGCAGGAACAAGCAAGCTTTTTTCTATCCCCATTGCCCCACTGGACCACCAGGAACTTGAGGTAGGCATGTGAGGCCTATCCTGAGTAGTAAGGAGGATAGAAGGCATTGTGGGGGTCTATTCATGCAAGGGATCGGGGGTCTAGCATTACAGGGAGACTACTCTTGTAAGAAGAGTTGGGGGGGATGAGATTGGAGGAAGCACATCAGCCATCAGCAACTGACCTGGCTAACTATTTTGACCAAAAGATAAAAGATATTCATCTAAACTTTCAAAATACTCCAATCTTAAACTACTCAGAACCCCAAAACAGGATCGCCATCTTTCTTTTAGCTCACTTTCTAAGTTTAAGTCCCCATCATTAGCAGAGCTACAGAAAACCATTCAATCCTTTAGAGAATATCCCACCTACTGCGATAAAGAAATTTTTTTAGCAATATTTGGTCCATACCACTTAGAAATGGTAACCAAAAGCATCTCAAACAAAATTTTGGAAATCAGCACTAGTCTTTTCCAAAATTAAAAAAATCAAAAATTTAGATCAAACTCCCAGTTCCAATTATAGACCCATTGCTAACCTACTTTTTATTTCTAAACTTACAGAAAACATTATCTTCCTTCAAATTTCTGAATTTTTTGAAAAAACAAATGCATTGCACCCTATCCAAACCAGATTTTGCTCTAACCACTCAACAGAATTATCTCTTCTACGTCTCACCACCAGGATCCTTAATGCCCCTTCCTAACTAAATAAACCTCCCCCCCTTACCACCTCCCCCTGGAAACTCTGATCAAGTTGGTCTTGAACCGCTGTTACTCTGTTTTAATTGATGTGAACCACTTGTAACTCTATTTAATTGATGTGAACCGCCTAGAACTCTTCGGGGTATGGTGGTATACAAAAATAAAGTTATTATTATTATTATTATCTTTTACTATCATGACCATGGGAAATCAGTTCTACTGATCTCTCTTGATCTATCGGCTGCCTTTGACACAATTGATCATGACTTACTCCTCAATCGTCTCAAAGACAGCAGAATAACTGACTCAGCTCTCCTCTGGTTCTCTTCCTACTTTTTTGATAGGAACTCTAAAGGAACCTTTTCTGCCCCAATCTTTCAAGCTTACGGTGTATCTCTCCCCTCTACTATTCAACATTTTCCTAGCCCCACTTCTGACATTAGCCGATTCCATCGGATTCACTCCATTTGCTTATGCCAATGACATTCAACTCCTTCAGCCACTCAACCCGGCTAATATCAATGATATTCAAGAAATCAACCTCAAACTCAACAAAATTAGCTCTTGGCTCCGAAGTAACAGACTATCATGAAACGTAGCTAAATCACGAGGGATTCTCTTCCCTTATAAAAATAAAGATTCTTTAACCAGACAAATATCTATCGACACAATTCCCCTCCAAATAGAACCCAAACTCAAATTACTAGGAGTTATCTATGATAAAGATGTTACTTACCATGATCAAATCAGTTCCATGACCAAAAATTGCTTCTACAAACTTCGTTTAATTCATTCCATTACCTCTGTTCTTGAACCCTCTTCAATCCAAATCTTAATCCACTCTCTAATCATTTCACATATAGACTACTGCAACAATCTCTACCATGGTATAACTCAAAAAGAAATCCGTAGATTACAACTGATCCAAAATACTGCAATCAAACTCATTTATAAGGCCAAAAAATATGATGTTACCCCACTTTTTCGAGAATTATGCTGGTTACCGGTCTCTCAACAAACTACATATAAAATTCTCCTTCTAACTTTTAAAATCAAGACCTCTCACCTCCCTGGCTTCCTAGATAAATTTCTCACTCCACATACCCCTTCTAGGGTCCTTAGATCTACGAATCAAAACCTATTGACAGTACCTTCAATTAAGGACCTATACTATACTAGAAATTCCATTTTCTCAGAAGCTGCACCCTCGCTCTGGAACGCAATGCCATTTTATCTTCACAATGAAAATTCTCTAAATAAATTTTAAATAAATCTCAAAACATTTCTCTTTAAAGATGCCTACCAATAAGTGAGAAATAAGTGGGGGAAAAATAAAAATTAAAAAAATTAAAAAAAGCTCTTAAAGAAGCGATCTCTCTGTTTCCCTCTCGTTACTCCCCTTCCCTCTACCCTCCCTTTTATTTTTATTTATCATTGTAATTAAAACTTCCCTATCCCCCCAAACCTCTCATTTCTAACCAGTCTTAATTTGTCCCAGTATTAGGTTCACCCTCTTTTTATTTTATCTCACCTAAATCAAAAATTATATTAGACTTTTTTAATTTTTTAATATTGTAAACTGTCCAGATACAAGTGATGGTTTGTATATCAAGCCATGAATAAACTTGAAACCACTTTCTGCTATGTGGGTCCCAGTTTATATTCAGCTAACCAACTATATTTAGGTCAGCTTTTGATCTATCCCACCCAATTAAATCATGTGAATATAGAGTGGTGAATTATTGTAATGCAAAAAACAAAAAAAGGAACACTACAATTATAAAAACACTCTATAAACTTACTCGAGGAGCTCAGAACTGTAAGATGGTATGGAAATCACAAACAGGGATAAACCCTACAGTGTGTTTCAACGTGTACTATTCCATACTCTCATAAGGCCTTTGCAATCAAGAAAATTGTCAAATCTCACTGGCATATTTTACAATATCATACTTGTTTAGCCCAGTTACCCATTTTTGCATACTCCAGGGGACGGAACCTGCAAGAGCGGGACAGCTCTTCCCAATTTTTGAGTATAGATCAAGGTTTACAATTGAGCTCATGTGGTAGTTGCAGTGTGTGTTCTCACACCATGGAAGTTCAGTAGATCAAGCACCCGCGTCTACAAAAAATCTATACCCTTAGACAACAGACGAATTGTAACTCAGAGGGAGTCGTTTACATGATCATCTGTCCCTGTCAATTGTTTTATATTGATTACACTACAAGATCTATAGGGTACTGGTCATTGAACATCTAAGTAAAATTTGAAGGGGAGATATGGGAGCTCCCCTTTCACAACACTGGCACACTCAGTCATACACTTTAGATGATCTTAAGTATCTGGTTTTGGAAGCACCATGACTGAAGAGGGGGGGAAATATGGCAGCCTTCCTGTGGAAAAAATAACAATCATGGATATATCACTGGCAAACAGTAGCTCCCACGGGATTAAATCGCGAGGTGGAGTGGTGGGCGTTTCTTCATAAATGAGTGACAGTTTAGCTAAATGACAAATTGGGATTGCAGGCTGAGAGTGACGTAAAGTGAACCGGATATTAGAGAAGTCAGGAGAGTCTAAAGGTATCCACCAGCAGCGCTGTAAGTTTGTTTTGAATGTTATCAATTTTTCACATAGTAAAATGGAATTTTTCTTCTTTTTTTGTTAGAATGAAGCTCTTCTCATTGAATGTTAACCAGTTTAAGTGGGTTCTCTGAAGAAACCATCTTGGCGAAACACATCAGACCCCCCGCTTCAGCAAGACACATTCTTATTTGGATTTCACTCACAAATGAGCTAAGTTGAAGTTTATATATTAAGAACGATTGAAAATTAATTAAAAAGTGCATTCATGAACAATTATATGCATTATCCCAGGACAAGCAGGCAGGTATTCTCACATATGGGTGACATCATCCGACGGAGCCCGGATGTGGACGCCTCACAAGCAGACTTGCTTTTAGAAACTAGAAGTTTCGAGTCGCCCACACCCAGCATGCGCAACTGCCTTCCCGCCCAGCACAGGGCGCATCTCCTCAGTTCTCAGTTTTCCGCGGAGCCGAGAAGTCAGTCTTTGACTCTCTGCGTTTAACTTCGTTCATTTTTTGCCTTCTCTCAACCGGGGTTTGTGTTTTTTTCTTCACGAATCGCTGTTTATTTTGTTTCTTTTATTTTAGTTAAAAAAAAATTTTGTCTTCTTCCGTTCGTTTTCCGGGACGGGCCGCTCGGCCACAGCCCGCGAGCTTCAACCTTGCGGCGGCTATTTTTCTACCTATGTCCCGGCCTGCTACAGGCTTTAAGAGGTGTAGCAAGTGTCTCTCACGGACCCTCACAGACGCTGCCTTAAGTGCCTTGGGCCGAAACATCATCCTAGGTCGTGCCTGCCTTGCCAAACACTTCAGCCTCATGTTTTCAAGCGTCGTTGCATTCTGGTGGACAATTTTTTCGAGTCTCCTACTGATCCCTCGACTTTGAAGGCGTCTTCGGCCTCGACTTCCATCGAGGCTCCTTCTGCGCCTCCTGCTTCCACCTAGACCCTCATCAGACCTTCGTTTGCAGCGGCACTTGCTTCGACGTCATCTGCTGTATCTTCCCCTGTTTCCTCAGGTCAGATAGCTCAACAGTGAGTTCCACTGGTGGTGATTAAAGTGTCCAAGACTACTAAGTCGAAGCACACTAACACTACCTCAAAGGAACCTCCAGCCAAGGCAGGTGGTCCAGATTCAGACGCGGATCCATCCTTGCCGGCTTCTTTCCAGACCGTATTAGAGAAGCAGTTTCTTCAATACCTTACTATTATGGGACCTAAACTGCTTCCTCTTCTCCAGCCTGGGCATTCAGCAGACTCCCGCGAGGTCGAGCTGCTTCCTATGTTCCAGTCTGAGCTTCCACACTCTTTGCAGGGAGCAGAGTCTCTGCGAGTGTCTGGTCTGCCATCCAAGCACGAAAAGCATGGAGCAGATTCTTTGCGAGTGCATCAACGAGAATCCTCACACTCTAAATAAGGAGCAGAGTCTTTGAAAGTGCATCAAGGTTCCTCCACCAAGCCTCTGGAGCTTCGATCTACAGCCTCTAGTCCTATTCATATATCGGCATCGGCTGCTTACGTCTCCGAGGCAAAATCTCCTCGATCTTCGAGATCTAGTTCCAGACACAGTTCTCACCACCATTCGAGGCCTTCATCGAGGCATTCTTCCAGGCATCGTTTTTCTCAGGATAAACCATCTTCCTCGAAGTCTCGATCTACTCCAACCTCGACCAGACCACCGACTTCTCATTCGAGGTCTGATGCTGGACCTCGAGGATGTTCCGGTCTCGATTGCCTCGTCCAAGTCACCAGGTTCCTTTGATGCCTTTTTCCATGCCGAAGCTTCTTCTTCCACACAGGCTGCTTTAACGTCCTTGAGTCCTTCTCGAGGCAAAGCACAGGCAGATCAGCTATCTTTCTCGTCTTTCCTGCGACAGATGGCTGTAGACTTGGATGTTGTAGCGTGGCCGGCCCTTGAGGCTTGCGGTAACCGGCCCACGCTTACAATATTCTCTCAGCGTGCTTCCCCAAGAGGGAGGAAGACCCTGTTGTGAATAAACTATCCTTTGTGAGAAAAACAGAATGGCCTCACACAGGTAAGTTTCAAAAGAAAGAACTCAAATTTATTGTTCATCCGAACAGGTCCAAACAAAAAAGGCATGAAAGGTAACAGTCTCAAAAGGTCATGGCAATAATAGTGCAAGCAAAATAATACAGTGTTTACCAGCCTGGTCTGGTTAATTCTCCCAAAGTTCTTTTACTAATGTCCCAGGTAGAGCGGAGTCTCTGGCAGTCTTTAACTCTCAAAAGTCTTCCTTGCAACTTGAAAAGCAAACTATGGCACGTGGCAATGTGCAGCACTGCCTTTCCAATGCAGTGGCAGAAGGCTGGCGGATTTTCCAAAACGGCTCCTTGTTGCAAAGAACAAATAACCCGCAAACCCTCCGCTAAGGTGTTGGGCAAATCCTGCCCCAGCCTTCAGGATATTCACACCTTATGGGAGATACTGCTAAAGTTCTTTCACAGCAGCCATCTTGGCAACAAGCGAAAAAAAACAAAAAAAAAACTTCCAATCAAAGCAAACACTTTGCTAGCATACATCCCTTAGCTAGCATGCTCAAGGAAAATCCTTATTGTCCCAGCAGAAATGGAAACATTCAAAAATAAACTCAGAAAGCAATTCAAAACTAACTAACATCCATTTCCTCAGTCAGTCCCACCTCTGGTAAAGCACTCCAATCCATTGCTTCATGTTCCGGGTTTACCAGGGTTGTTCCTTCTGACTCTGCCCAGCATTTCCACATCCTTTGGCTCTGGAGGAATTGGAGGCTCCTTCCACCTGAGAGCTTCTCCTGTTTCTCCCCTCCTCCTGGACAGCCAGCTTTCCAAATGCTGCCAAGCTGCTGTACCACGCCCAGTCCTACTCAGGGGCCGGACTTCTTTCAGCTGAGGCTGCCTTCTACCCTGTTTAGCCACCTCTTACAAAATGGAGGATTTAAAGGGGCCCTACCAGTTTTCACCAGGCTGTGTTCTAAAGCAGATCTGAACATAGCCTGTGCTTCCTGGTCCTGTTCCTGCCTAACAGGAACAACATGGTTAGCCCGGACTAGTTTCAGGGCATAAGGCCGGCATTGGGCTTGGGTTTGTGACAATGTACAATTGGATACTGGCTCCAAATATTCTAAGGAATATCTAGAAGTCATGCGTCTTCCTCAGCCTCCGGCAGAGTGTCTCAAGCTTCCACTTTATAAGCTTCTGAATCAGACTTTTGCTCGATGCATGGAGACTCCTTTTTCCATACCACCAGTTCCAGGAAAACTGGACTCAAAGTATAAAACTGTGCATCGCAAAGGGTTTGACAACTCACAGTTATCTCATCAATCCCTGCTTGTTGAATCCTCCTTGACGAGATCCCATCCTTCCAAGATCTATGCCACAGTTCTTCCTGGCAGGGAGGGAAAAACTATGGACAAATTTGGACGTCACATATACCAGAATGCTATGATGTCCTCTAAAGTCCTCAATTATAATTTCTATTTCATCACTTATTTTGAATTTCTTCTTTCTCTTCTACCTAAGTTTTAAGCACTGATTAAAGAACACATCGATGAACATCTGGAAAGAAACGAACTTTTGAAAACAACCCAACATGGTTTCTGCAGGGGGAGATCGTGCCTAACGAACTTATTGCACTTCTTTGAAGGAATTAACAAACGGATGGACAGAGGAGACCCCATAGACATCATATACCTTGATTTCCAAAAAGCCTTTGACAAGGTGCCTCACGAACGTCTACTCCAGAAACTGAAGAACCATGGAGTGGACGGAGACGTACATAGATGGATCAGAAACTGGTTGGCGGGTAGGAAACAGAGGGTAGGGGTGAAGGGCCACTACTCAGACTGGATGGGGGTCACGAAGCAGTGTTCCCGCTAAGCTGCGCTGGGGTGCGCTGGCGCACAAAATATTACCTCGCAGCGCACAAGTTTCTCGTCACAGCGCACACAGTGTAGAGCACAGTTCTTCAACCGCCGGTCCGCAAACAAAATCTTGCCGGTCCGCGAAGGATTCGGTCCCCGCCGCAACGAAAGGCCGGCGTCAGCTGACTTGCAACTTCCTGTTGCAGTCGCTGTGCCGGGACTCCTGCCTTCGCCGGGACTCCTGCCTTCCACCGCGTTTGCCTCCTGCCTTGTCTCCGCACCTCCAGACCAGCAGCGGCAGCTGTGTATGCTTTTAACTTCGGCACAGAGCTGCCCCTAATCAATAGTTTAGCGCGGTTTCATAAGGCAGCCTCGGGGCCTTTGCTAGGCCGGCCCACATCGCATCATCGAAGCGGGCCGGCTATCAAAGGCCCCGAGGCTGCCTCATGAAACCGCGCTAAACTATTGATTAGGGGCAGCTCTGTGCCGAAGTTAAAAGCATACAGAGCTGCCGCTGCTGGTCTGAACTCTTGGGCCGCTGAAGGAGGGCAAAAAGCAGCTGTCCTGGAGGTTTCCCTTCCTCTCGCCTTTACAGGTTCCTTTTTTCCACCTTTTTTTTTTTCCTTCAAATGGCAACGGGCCCCAGCATCGACATCAATCAAGTAAGTTCCACTGTCAATCAAGCGGTTCTGCTCGGCCAAAGCTTCCCCTGTGACATGAGCCACCCTCAGGGGAAAGAAAGTGACCCACAAAGGTGAGGGGAAGGGGGGCAGATGATGGAAGTTGGGGGGGGGGGAGAGAGAGAGAGAGAGAGAAGGGGCAGATGATGGAATGGAGGAGATGAGAGAGAGAGAGAAGGGGACAGATGATGGAAGTGAGAAGAAGGGAGAGAGAGCAGAAGGCAGATGGATGTCAGTTGAGAAGGGAGAGCAGATGCTGAATGGAAGTGGGGAAAGAACACATACTGGATGGAAGGAGGAGATAAATAAAGGGGGAAGAAAATAGTAAGATAATGGAGGGGTGAGGGAAAGGGGTGACAAGCTGTGTGTAGACACAGTGAAAAGAGGGAAACGGGACTAAATAGTAAGAAAGAATTTAATTTAGATGGAGGCAGAAAATAGAGAAGGAAGACCAGAGAAGAAAAGGGAAGAGAGAGCAGAGAATGATCAGATCTGAGTGGAGGAAATGAGAAGAGAGATATGCTAAAAACCACAGGGGGGAGGGAAGGATAGAGATGCCAGACCATGAGGGGAACAGAAGGAAGATGATGGATGCTAGACCAAATTGGGGGGTGGGGGGGCAGGAGGAGAGATGGCAGGGAAAGACAGACAGTGAATGGAAGGGGCAGATGCTGGACTGAAGAGACAGAGAAGGTTATCATGCTGCTGTACCGGGCCATGGTACGCCCTCACCTGGAGTACTGCGTCCAGCACTGGTACTTTAAGAAGGACACGGTACTACTCGAAAGGATCCAGAGAAGAGCAACTAAAATGGTTAAGGGGCTGGAGGAGTTGCCGTACAGCGAAAGATTAGAGAAACTGGGCCTCTTCTCCCTTGAGCAGAGGAGATTGAGAGGGGACATGATAGAAACATTCAAGGTACTGAAGGGAATAGACTTAGTAGCTAAGGCAGGGAGAACGAGAGGGCACTCTCTAAAGTTGAAAGGGGATAGATTCCATACAAACGTAAGGAAGTTCTGTGGTAGAAAGCAACATATTTATTTGGCTCATAACTTGCTGGCGCCCGATATTTTTAGCTCACAGTGAAAAAAGTTTGCTCACAACACCCGCCCGCTTAGAGGGAACACTCACGAGTGGTATTCCGCAGGGCTCAGTGCTCGGGCCGCTGCTATTTAATATATTCATAAATGATCTAGAAACAGGCACGAAGTGTGAGATAATAAAATTTGCGGACGATACAAAACTATTTAGTGGAGCTGGGACTAAAGAGGAATGCGAAGAATTGCAAAGGGACTTGAACAAATTGGGGGAATGGGCGGCGAGATGGCAGATGAAGTTCAACGTTGAGAAATGTAAAGTATTGCATGTTGGAATCAGAAACCCGAGGTACAACTATACGATTGGAGGGATATTATTGAATGAGAGCAACCAAGAAAGGGACTTGGGGGTAATGGTGGACATGACAATGAAGCCGACGGCACAGTGCGCAACAGCCGCTAAAAAAGCAAATAGAATGCTAGGCATAATCAAGAAGGGTATTACAACAAGGACAAAAGAAGTTATCCTGCCATTGTATCGGGCGATGGTGCGCCCACATCTGGAATACTGTGTCCAATATTGGTCTCCGTACCTTAGGAAGGATATGGCGTTACTCGAGAGGGTTCAGAGGAGAGCGACACGCTTGATAAAAGGGATGGAAAACCTCTCATACGCTGAGAGATTGGAGAAACTGGGTCTCTTTTCCCTGGAGAAGAGGAGACTTAGAGGGGATATGATAGAGACTTATAAGATCATGAAGGGCATAGAGAGAGTAGAGAAGGACAGATTCTTCAAACTTTCGAAAAATAAAAGAACAAGAGGACACTTGGAAAAGTTGAAAGGGGACAGATTTAAAACGAGTGCTAGGAAGTTCTTCTTTACCCAACGAGTGGTGGACACCTGGAATGCGCTTCCAGAGGGAGTAATAGGGCAGGGTACAGTACAGGGGTTTAAGAAAGGATTGGACAATTTCCTGCTGTAAAAGGGGATAGAGGGGTATAAATAGAGGATTACTGCACAGGTCCTGGACCTGTGGGGCCGCCACGTGAGCGGACTGCTGGGCATGATGGACCTCAGGTCTGACCCAGCAGAGGCATTGCTTATGTTCTTATGTTCTTATGTTGGCTTATATGGATAACCACATGCATTTTGAGTTTCAAGAAGTCATTGCTTCTTTCTCTCAGTTACGTCTTCATCTCCTCCAATCATCTTATGATGCTTTCGAATTATCTGCCCGAGCAGCTGCTTGCTCTGTAGCTATGCGTCGTCTTGCCTGGCTTCGTACCATTGACATAAGAACATAAGAAGTTGCCTCCGCTGGGTCAGACCAGAGGTCCATCGTGCCCAGCAGTCCGCACCCGCGGCGGCCCACCAGGCCCATGACCTGTAATGTGATCCTTTTCTAAGCCCTTTGATCCCTTTTATCCTTCTATCTATAACCTATCTCTACCTCTATCTGTATCCCTCAATCCCCCTATCGTTCAGGAATTTATCCAATCCTTCTTTGAACCCCCGTAGTGTACTCTGTCCTATCACAACCTCCAGAAGCGCATTCCAGGTGTCCACCACCCTCTGTGTAAAAAAGAACTTCCTAGCATTGGTTCTAAAATTGTCCCCTTTCAGTTTCTCTGAGTGCCCCCTTGTGCTTGTGGTTCCCAATAATCTGAAGAATCTGTCCCTTTCTACCTTCTCTATGCCTTTCATGATCTTGAAAGTCTCTAACATGTCTCCTCTGAGTCTCTGCTTTTCAAGGGAGAAGAGCCCCAGCCTTCCCAACCTGTCTGCGTATGAAAGGTTTTCCATACCTTTTATCATTTTCGTCGCTCGTCTCTGGACCCTTTCAAGTATCGCCATGTCCTTCTTGAGTGACCAATACTGGACACAGTACTCCAGATGCGGGCGCACCATCGCACGATACAGCGGCATGATGACTTCCTTCGTCCTGGTTGTAATGCCCTTCCTAATAATACCCAACATTCTGTTTGCTTTCTTTGAGGCTGCTGCACATTGTGCCGTTGATTTCATTGTATCTACCAGCACTCCCAAGTCTTTTTCAAGGTTACTATCCCCTAGCACTGATCCTTCCATTTTGTAGCTGAACATCGGGTTTTTTTCCCCGAAATGCATGACCTTGCATTTCTCTATATTAAAGCGCATTTGCCATTTACTTGCTCACTCTTCCAGTTTGTTTAGGTTCCTTTGTAGGTCTTCACATTCTTCCGTGGTTCTAACCCTGCTACAGAGTTTGGTGTCATCCGCAAATTTTATAACTTCACACTTCGTCCCTGCTTCTAGGTCGTTTATAAATACATTGAACAGCAGCGGTCCGAGCACCAACCCCTGGGGAACACCGCTCGTGACCTTCCGCCAGTCCTAGTGGCCCTTCACTCCAACCCTTTGCTTTCTGCCTGCCAGTGTTTAATCCACCTGTGTATGTCCCCTTCCACCCCGTGGTTCCACAGTTTCCTAAGAAGCCGCTCAAGTGATACCGTGTCAAAGGCTTTTTGGAAGTCAAAATAGATGATGTCTACGGGTTCTCCTTTGTCCATCTGGCTCTTTATCCCTTCAAAGAAGTGCAGTAGATTCATTTGGCACGATCTTCCCTTGCAAAAGTCATGCTGGCTCGCTTTCAGTTGACATCTAACCTTCAACACCGCTTAGCTAACCTTCCTTGTCAAGGCAACGACCTCTTTGATGAATCCATCGAGGCAGCCACCAAGAAATTATCTGACCATGAAAATCATTTACTTCAATCATTAGACCTAAACCAAAGCCAACTCCTGCCAAGCCTGCACGCCCTGCTGTTATCTACCAAAGCCGGCTTCTTATACTCGTCCTCCTCTGAAAAAACAGCAACCTCAGAAGCAACAGAAATCCCAAACTTTTGCTGCACCTAAGGCTTCTCAGCCTTTTTGACTGTTTACAACAGAGCATAACCTCCATTGTTCTGTCTCTGTCTCTTTTTCCCCCTATAGAAGGTTGTCTCCATCATTTTTACAACCGATGGACGTTAATTACATCCGACCTCTGGGTGCTTACCATCATCAGGGAAGGATACTCTCTCCGTTTCACTCAGGTTCCACCAGAGCTTCCTCCAAGAGAGTATCCTGCCAATCCATCCCAGACTGCCCTTCTTCTTCAGGAAGCTCAAGCTCTGCTTCATCTCCATGCCATCGAACCAGTTCTCTTGGAACAGCAGAACAGGGGGTTTTACTCCCGTTACTTCCTTGTTCCGAAGAAGACGGGCGATCTGCGACCCATTCTGGATCTCAGGGCTCTCAACAAATTTCTAGTCAAAGAAAAGTTTCGAATGTTGTCCCTGGCATCTCTTTATCCTCTTCTCGAGCAGAATGACTGGTTATGCTCTCTGGATCTCAAGGAGGCCTACACTCATATTCCCATTCATCTGGCCTCCTGTCAATTCCTCAGATTTTGGGTGGGGAATCTGCATTATCAATACAGAGTTCTGCCCTTCGGCCTGGCCTCGTCTCCCAAATTGTTCACCAAGTGCCTGGTGGTGGTAGCAGCAGCTCTAAGAAATCATGGTCTTCAGGTATTTCCTTACCTCGACGACTGGCTCATCAAAGATTCCAACGGACTACCTGGTTCCTACAAAGTTTGAGATTCGAAATCAACTTTCCCAAATCTCAACTTCAGCCCTCACAGAATCTACAATTCATTGGAGCTGTTCCGGACACTGTCTAACTCAGAGCATTTAATCCGCAACAACATCTGGCAGCTCTTCTTCAACTCTGTCACACAGTGTCTTCCCGCTCTTCCATCTCAGCGAGACACATGATGGTACTTCTGGGTCACATGGCCTCCACAGTACACGTGACTCCTTTTGCCAGACATCACCTCAGAATTCCTCAGTGGACCCTGGCATCTCAATGGATGCAGGTTTGCGATCCTCTTTCTCGACACATCACAGTCACTCCTTCTTTGAAGCTGTCTCTCCGTTGGTGGATGCTCTCTTCCAATCTTTCCAGAGGCTTGCTTTTTCAACCACCCCCTCATCGGAAGGTCCTCAAAACAGGCTCTTCGACCTACGCTTTGGGCGCTCATCTCGATGGTCTCCGTACTCAAAGCCTCTTGACCAGTACGGATCGTCAGTGTCATATCAATCAGTTGGCACACAGAGCGATCCTCAAAGCTCTCCATGCTTTTCAACATCTACTTCACGACACAGTAGTCCTCATTCAAGTTTACTAGTTTCAAGTTTACTAGGTTTTAATAAACCACCTATCAAGGTTATCTAAGCGGTTTTACAATCAGGTACTCAAGCATTTTTCCTATCTGTCCCGGTGGGCTCACAATCTATCTAGTGCACCTGGGGCTATGGAGGACTGAGTGACTTGCCCTGGGTCACAAGGAGCAGCGCTGGATTTGAACCCACAACCCCAGGGTGCTGAGGCTGTAGATCCAACCACTGCGCCACACACTCCACACACTCATTCGCACGGACAACCAAGTCGTCATGTATTATGTCAACAAACAGGGAGGGACAGGGTCTGCCTCCCTTTGTCAATAAGCTCTGGAGGTTTGGGACTGGGCAATCCGCCACAACAACTTCCTCAAAGTTGTCTACATTCAAGGGGCGAAGAATTGCATGGCAGACAACTTGAGTCGTCTCCTACAACCTCACGAATGGACTCTCCATTCCTCGCCTCTTCATCACATTTTTTCACAGTGGGGAATGCCACAGATAGACCTCTCTGCAGCTCCCCACAACTACAAACTGCTTCAGTAATGCTCCAGGATATACTCTCCTCACCGCCTCGAGGCAGATGCTTTTCTTCTGGAATGGACAAATCTTTTCCTCTATGCATTTCCTCCATTCCCTCTCATTTTCAAGACTCTGGTCAAGTTGAAAAACGATCATGCCACCATGATTCTAATCGCTCCTCGGTGGCCGAGACAACTCTGGTACTCCCTTCTACTTCAACTCAGCAGCAGGGAGCCATACCTTCTACCAGTTTTTCCTTCTCTGCTTACACAGAGTCAAGAATCTCTGCTTCATCCCAACCTGCAGTCTCTACACTTGACAGCCTGGTACCTCTCAACATAACCCCTCTTCAGTTTTCTCAATCTGTAAGAGACGTTTTAGAAGCTTCTCAAAAGCTTATAACTAGACAATGCTATCATCAAAAATGGACTAGATTTTATTACATGGTGCTTTTTTCATCATAAGGAGCCTCAGCATTCCTCCTTATCTTCTCTTTTGGACTATCATTTGCACTTATTCAATTCTGGCCTCAAGTCTACATCTATACGAGTCCATCTCAGTGCAATTGCGGCTTACCAATCGCCAATTGATGGGAAACCCCTCTCTGCTCATCCCTTGGTTTCCAGATTCATGAAAGGACTTTTCAATGTCAAACCTCCTCTCAAACCACCTGCTGTGGTTTTGGACCTCAATTTTGTCCTTTCTCAACCATGAAGCCTCCATTTGAACCAATTGATAAGGCTCATCTAAATTATCTCACTTGGAAAGTCATGTTTCTCATTGCCCTCACTTCTGCTCGACGAGTCAGTGAGTTGCAAGCTGTAGTTACTGACCCCACCTTTCACGGTGTTCCATCATGACAAAGTAGTTCTTCGTACTCATCCAAAATTCCTACCTAAGGTGGTCTCAGAATTTCATCTCAACCAATCCATCTTACTTCCAGTGTTTTTTCCAAAGCCTCATTCTCACCCTGGAAAATCAGCTCTTCATAATCTGGACTGTAAACGTGCTTTGGCCTTCTACTTGAACGCACCAAACCGCTCCTCAACTTTTTGTCTCCTTTGATCCAAATAAGTTGAGACATCCTATTTCTAAGCGTACCATCTCCAACTGGATGGCGGCTTGTATCTCATTCTGCTATGCCCAGGCTGGATTACCCCTTCACAGTAAAGTCACAGCCTATAAAGTCAGAGCAATGGCAGCTTCAGTTGCTTTCCTCAGATCTACACCTATTGAGGAAATTTGTAAGGTTGCTACTTCGTCCTTGGTTCATACCTTCACTTCTCACTATTGTCTGGATACTTTCTCCAGACGGGAAGGACAGTTTGGCCAAACAGTATTACAAAATTTATTCTCCTAAATTGCCAACACTCCCACCATCCCATTCTGGTTAGCTTGGAGGTCACCCATATGTGAGAATATGGTGCCTGCTTGTCCTGGGATAACATAGTAACATAGTAGCATAGTAGATGATGGCAGATAAAGACCCGAATGGTCCATCCAGTCTGCCCAACTTGATTCAATTTAAATTTTTTTTCTTCTTAGCTATTTCTGGTCAAGAATCCAAAGCTTTACCCTTTACTGTGCTTGGGTTCCAACTGCCGAAATCTCTGTTAAGACTTACTCCAGCCCATCTACACCCTCCCAGCCATTGAAGCTCTCCCCAGCCCATCCTCCACCAAACAGCCATATACAGACACAGACCGTGCAAGTCTGCCCAGTACTGGCCTAATTCAATATTTAATATTATTTTCTGATTCTAAATCTTCTATGTTCATCCCACGCTTTTTTGAACTCTGTCACAGTTTTACTCTCCACCACCTCTCTCGGGAGCGCATTCCAGGCATCCACTACCCTCTCTGTAAAGTAGAATTTCCTAACATTGCCCCTGAATCTACCACCCCTCAACCTCAAATTATGTCCTCTGGTTTTACTATTTTCCTTTCTCCGGAAAAGATTTTGTTCTACGTTAATACCCTTCAAGTATTTGAACGTCTGAATCATATCTCCCCTGTCTCTCCTTTCCTCTAGGGTAAACATATTCAGGGCTTCCAGTCTCTCCTCATACGTCTTCTGGCGCAAGCCTCCTATCATTTTCGTCGCCCTCCTCTGGACCGCCTCAAGTCTTCTTACGTTCTTCGCCAGATACGGTCTCCAAAATTGAACACAATACTCCAAGTGGGGCCTTACCAATGACCTGTACAGGGGCATCAACACCTTCTTCCTTCTACTGACTACGCCTCTCTTTATACAGCTCAGCATCCTTCTGGCAGCAGCCACTGCCTTGTCACATTGTTTTTTCGCCTTTAGATCTTCGGACACTATAACCCCAAGGTTCCTCTCCCCGTCCGTGCATATCAACTTCTCTCCTCCCAGCATATACGGTTCCTTCCTATTATTAATCCCCAAATGCATTACTCTGCATTTCTTTGCATTGAATTTTAGTTGCCAGGTATTAGACCATTCCTCTAACTTTTGCAGATCCTTTTTCATATTTTCCACTCCCTCTTCGGTGTCTACTCTGTTACAAATCTTGGTATCATCTGCAAAAAGGCACACTTTTCCTTCTAACCCTTCAGCAATGTCACTCACAAACATATTGAACAGGATTGGCCTCAGCACCGAACCCTGAGGGACTCCACTAGTCACCTTTCCTACCTTCGAGCGACTTCCATTAACCACCACCCTCTGGCGTCTGTCCGACAGACAGTTTCTGACCCAGTTCACCACTTTGGGTCCTAACTTCAGCCCTTCAAGTTTGTTCAATAGCCTCCTATGAGGAACTGTATCAAAGGCTTTGCTGAAATCCAAGTAAATTACATCTAGCATATGTCCTCGATCCAGCTCTCTGGTCACCCAATCAAAAAATTCAATCAGGTTCGTTTGGCACGATTTTTTTGTAAAGCCATGCTGCCTCGGATCCTGTAACCCATTAGATTCAAGGAAGTACACTATCCTTTCTTTCAGCAACACTTCCATTATTTTTCCAACAAACTGAAGTGAGGCTCACCGGCCTGTAGTTTCCTGCTTTATCCCTGTGACTACTTTTATGAATAGGGACCACATCCGCTCTCTTCCTATCCCCAGGAATCACTCCCGTCTCCAGAGATTTGTTGAACAAGTCTTTAATAGGACTTGCCAGAACCTCTCTGAGCTCCCTTAGTATCCTGGGATGGATCCCGTCTGGTCCCATCGCTTTGTCCACCTTCAGTTTTTCAAGTTGCTCATAAACACCCTTCTCCGTGAACGGCGCAGAATCTACTCCATTTTCTCGTGTAACTTTGCCAGACAATCTCGGTCCTTCTCCAGGATTTTCTTCTGTGAACACAGAACAGAAGTATTTGTTTAGCACATTTGCTTTCTCCTCATCACTCTCCACATATTGGTTCCCAGCATCTTTTAGCCTAGCAATTCCATTTTTTATCTTCCTCCTTTCACTAATATATCTGAAAAATTTTTTATCTCCCTTTTTTACATTTTTAGCCATTTGTTCTTCCGCCTGTGCCTTCGCCAAACGTATCTCTCTCTTGGCTTCTTTCATTTTCACCCTGTAGTCCTTTCAGCTCTCCTCTTCTTGGGTTTTTTTATATTTCATGAACGCCAACTCTTTTGCCTTTATTTTCTCAGCCACTAGGTTGGAGATCCATATCTGCTTCCTTTTTCTCTTGTTTTTATTGATGTTCTTCACCTAAAGGTCCGTAGCCATTTTTATCGCTCCTTTCAGCTTAGACCACTGTCTTTCCACTTCTCTTATGTCCTCCCATCCTAACAGCTCTTTCTTCAGGTACTTTCCCATTGCTTTAAAGATCCAATATCGCTTTTTCCCTTGTGGGTTCTGTCACCATTTGTCTGAGCAGAGCATCTTGAAAGGCATCCACTATCTCCCTACTTCTTTCCGATTCCGCAGATGGAAAATTTCAGTCCGCATCCGGCAGGTTGAAATCTCCCAACAGCAGAACCTCCTCTTTCCTTCCAAACTTTTGGATATCCACAATCAGATCCTTATCAATTTGCTGCGATTGAGTCGGAGGTCTGTAGACTACACCCATGTAGATAGAAGTTCCATCTTCTCTTTTCAGAGCAATCCATATCGCTTCTTCCTCTCTCCAGGTCCCTTGCATTTCGGTCACTTGGATATTGATCTTTACATAGAGAGCTACTCCTCCACCTTTATGACCATCTCTGTCCTTCCTAAAAAGATTATATGTTTGCATCCCATCCATGTGATTCACTGAACCATGTCTCTATGATAGAGACAATATCTAGATCTGCCTCTAACATCAGTGCTTGCAGATCATGAACTTTGTTGCTTAGACTGTGAGCATTTGTGGTCATCACTTTCCAGCTATTTTTCAGTGATAATCTCCTTTTTCGTATGGATTTTTGTGTCGTTTCACTTTCAGTTGCAATACTAAGAAATGAGTTGCTGATATTGCTTATGTTGCTGTCTTTACTACTATCACATCTTTTCTTTTGCCGGGGGTGGTCTCTATAATTGTCCTTTGTACATACACCACCCCCATCTTCTAGTTTAAATGCCTAGAAAAATATTGTCTAAATTTCTCTGAAAGGTTTCTTTTTCCTGCTGTAGTAATATGTAGCCCATCAGTGCAATATAGCTTCTTGTCCTTCCATGTATTTCCCCATCCTCCCATGTAACTGAAGCCTTCTTGATGACACCAGGCCCTGAGCCATCTATTAAAGTCCTCTGTGTTTTTCACTCTTTGCTCTCCTTTTCCATATGCAGGCAGTATTTCAGAAAAAGCTAAAGTCATTACAAAAGGTTTCACATCCTCACCAAGCTCCCGAAAAGCTTTCTGTGCTGCAAGTGTGGAGTTGTTGGCCAGGTCATTTGTTCCCAGATGGATAACAACATCAGTGTTAAACTCCTTAGTTTCTTCCTTAATTATAGTCAGTATTTGCCTGGAACTCCTAGTAGCTGAGGATCCTGGAAGACACTTCACTATTTTGGTCTTTTCGCCCTGTGTTCCAAGGTTAATGCCTCTGATGATGGAATCCCCCAACAGTAATAGTTTTCTGTTTTTGGCTTTTTTATTTGTGCTTAGGGTGCTTGTTCTCTTGAGTTACCTTCATTGGTTTCAGTCCCACCTCCCTTCTGTTTTCTTGAGTATCGCAGTGCACTAGTGGAGCGAAGGAATTTTGTAGAGGTAATATTAGTGAAGGTGGATGTTTAAGTGTTACATGTCGCAGTCTTCCTGAGCCTACTATGACCCATTTATTCCTGGGCTGTTTTATTCTTTGAGGTAGAGGTGGTAAGTTGGTATGATTTTGTGGAGTGATGGAAGCTGCTTTAATTGTATTCAATTCCTGTTTAAGTTTGCAGAGCTCCTCCTTAATACTAGCAAGTTGAAGACAGATGGGGCAAGCCTTAAGCCTCCAAATAGTATGTCTTGGAATTAAAGCACCACAGTGATTGTATAGAATAAAGATCATCTTGATTGGTTGTGAAGTGACTTGATTTGAGTAGTCCTGATTATTTGGGTCTCTATATATGGTGGGACTATAAGTCTTACCCTTATTCCTATGAAGAGGAAGAGGAAATAAGATTTAACAGAGGAAAGAGAAGGGTTTATTTTTTTGTGCTTTTTTTTTTTTTTAGTAAGAAACAGGGATGAGAAGAGAAATTAAGCAGATATAATGCTGAAAACCAGTGAAAAGAGCAGAATATGAAATGCAGAGCAACTTATCTTATTGAAGTTCACAGGGCAGCCTTGTTCACAGCACTGTCCCAAAGATAATGCACAGTTACTTACCATAATAGGTGTTATCCAGGGACAGCAGGCAGCTATTCTCACAACCCACCCACCTCCCCTGGTTGGCTTCTCTGCTAGCTATCTGAACTGAGGAGACGCTGGGCAGGAAGGCACTTGCGCATGCGCGGTACGAGCGACTCGAAACTTTGAGTTTCTTCAAGCAAGTCTGCTTGTGAGGCATCCGCATCCGAGCTCCATCGGATGACATCTCCCATATGTGAAAATAGCTGCCTGCTGTCCCTGGATAACACCTGTTATGGTATGTAACTGTGCTTTTTGGAAACAAGCTTTACATCATATGAAACAACTTTATATAAATTTGAGATGGAGCAATGATAGACACATTGAAACACATTGTAGGGTTTATCCCTGTTTGTGATTTCCATACCATCTTACAGTTCTGAGCTCCTCGAGTAAGTTTATACAGTATTTTTATGATTGTAGTGTTCCTTTTTTTGTTTTTTGTGCTAAGTATTTCATCACTTTGGGACACTAGTCTTTATATACAGTATTACCCAGTAGCGGTTTAAGGGAATTATTTTAATGGTCATTTGCCAGAATTCATTTGCTAACACATTAATATTTCCATTAATACCTTGTAATCCAAGCCTTCTGAACAGTTGAACACAACACACTGTATAGCAAGTGCTTTTGCAAGATCTTTAGTAGTTTCTGTTTTGCCTGTGCCAGCTGGTCCAGCAGGAGCTCCACCTAAATCAAGCTGCAAAGCTCCCATGAGGCAAAGGTAACATCGATCCTGAAGGTGTGAATAGATAATTGTTTTTACATTTTACAAAATAAAATTTTGACGTCATTAAAATGCTTTTAATACATGGACTGTGTATGGAACTACAAAAATTATTTGATTATGATGATGTGAGGAATCGTATTGCAATAAAAGATCTCGTTGCGCAAACTTTGCTCTTAGGTTCCGAGCTCATTGGGGAGAACAAGATAGAAAACAAATTAAATGATTTAAATAAATAAATAAATAAATTTTGAGGGTGAAAGCTGTTATAATAAAGCAAGGTATTACAAACTATAACCTTCCTGTGCACAGTACAGTAGTTTGAATGCTGGATCCATTCTGATATAAATGAACATCCAAAAAATCAATAAACTCACAATGACTCACGATTGTAAACTTCAATGATGTAGAAATTGAATTCAATCACTGAAAAAATTGTTGAAACTGATTGGCAGTGCCATCCCAAAGAAGGAATACATCATCCAGAAATCGATACCAACATCTAATATACTGATACCAACTAGAGCAGTGGTCTCAAACATGTGGCCCGGGGGCCACATGCGGCCCACCAGGTACTATTTTGAGGCCCTCGACATTTTATCATAATCACAAAAGTAAAATAAAAAACAGTTTCTTGATCATATGTCTCTTTAGCTATAAATGACAATATTATTATTAAGACTTAGCCATAAAGAAAGATTTATAAACTATAAAGAGTTTTACCTCATGCAAATCGTCATTTCTTAATAAGACATGAACTATTTTTTCTGAGGCCCTCCAAATACCTACAAATCCAAAATGTGGTCCTGCAAAGGGTTTGAGTTTGAGACCACTGAACTAGAGGGATATAAAGAATTTTCTTCAAATGCTGCAACATATAGGACTCCTTATACGAAGGCGCATTAGGGCCTTAACGCACAGTATAGCGTGCGCTACAATGCCCCGCACACTAGCCACTACCGCCTCCTCTTGAGCAGGTGGTAATTTTTTAGCTAGCACGCACTAATCCGGTACGTGCGCTAAAAACGCTAGCGCACCTTCGTAAAAGGAGCCCATAGAGTAGTTACCAAAGGGGCTAGAGTAGCTCCCATGGCTATGCCCCATATTTGTTGATAGAATTGATTCTAAAACAAAAAATAATTCTGTTCAATTACTAGGCCAGCTAATTACATCAACAATGTAATAGGAATATATTGAGGGCTGCTCAATGATTCAAAGATAGTTCTATAATCCAAAGAGCCTTTTGTTGAGGAATTACAGTAAAGAGAGAAGTTAACTGAATCTGTGAAATCTTCTGTAGAAAATATGTTGTGTCCTAAATGAAAGATTATATTTGTCTGGCATATGTTTTCAAGAAATAGTCAACAAATTGACTCAAAGGTTCTAATAATGTATTACATAAGGATGCAATAGGGCATCCTGGTGGTCTGTTCATATCTTTGCAGATTTTTGGAACAAAATAAATCATCAGATTTTGAGAGTGTGTTTTGTAGTTAGAATATTAGCAAAAAATGCACAACGGAACTAATCATCTGTTTCAAATCCTGAACCTAAGTGACAAAAGGTGGTAGTATCTTGCAATTGATGCATGCCTTCTTCCACACACATGAAGCTCCACCCTTATCAGCTTTCAATATTACTACTGAGTTATTCCCACATAATTCCAATAAGGCCTTTCTCTGAATGTCAGTCAGATTCAAAATTGAACGATGAGATTTCCTAGACTACTGTAATTCTTCAACAAGAGGCTCTTTGGATTATAGAACTATCCTTGAATCAATGAGTACCCCCTTAATGTATTCCTACTACATCGTTGGTGCAATTAGCTGCCCTAGTAATTGAATAGAATTATTTTTTGTATAAGTTTATAATCATTGTGAGTTTATTGATTTTTTTGGATGCTCATTTATATTAGGATGGATCCAGCATTCAAATTACACAGGAAAGGATATAGCTTGTCACACCTTGCTTCATTATAACAGCTTTTACCCTCACAAATTAAAGGACAGTTTACTTATTAGCCAGTTCCTAAGGATTCGACAGATATGCTCTCATCTAGAAGAATCTGAACATCCATCAATCACGGATATTATTTTCTAGATTTAGTGAATGTGGATACCCTTTTATGTGTAATTATGTTTATTGAACAAGCAAATAGAAACAGCTTACAGAGAATCAAAACATTTTTCTCCAAACCACCATAGGACCCAATCCCCCCCCATCCCCCCCTCCCACCCCGCCCGGGCAGCAGCAACTATAACAAGTAGGGAAGATAAACACAAGTTATCTCAAGTGTCCCAGAGTCGTCTATGAACATAAGAAGTGAAGGTCAAACTAAAGAGATACCAACATTGACGAAAAAGTCTGCCAGACTTAGCTGACATATCCCTTATGTCTCTGCGTTCCAGCAACATTTGCTGTAACATTAATGCTCTCCACTGTTGTATGGATGGGGGCTGAGAGGAAAGCCACTGCAACAGAACACACTTCCTCCCCAGCAGTATAGTCCGCTTGAGAAAAGCCAAACAGCCCGGTTTGGGCGGATGAAAGCGGATCTGGAGAGTGATGAGAAAACTCGGATGGAGTCTCCAGGAGCATCCCCACATCGTAGCCACGGCAGAGACCAATTGCACCCAAAAGGCAGACACCGGTGGGCAGGTCCAAAACATATGTCCATAAGATGCCATAGGTTGTTTGCATTTACCACAGCCGTGCGCCACGCTAATCCCCATTATATGAGCTCTCTTGGGGGGATAGAAGGCATGCAAGAGGAACTTATAGTTGCGTAAAGTAATCAAAAGGGCTTACCTAAGAGCAAGGTTTATGCAGCAAGATCTTTTATTGCAATGTGATTCCTCACATTATTAAAATACAGCATTATATTTTCAGTTTTCACTGATAAATACAATCATATTTCTTAATACAGTAAAATTTAATCTATGAAATAACATTATACTAGGCTAGTTTTGAATGGAACATTACAGTACATTTTCATTTGAAATATAGTATATTTTAAGTATCAAAATATATATTTTTTACTGGATTTTTAAAAAATAGACTGAAAACTTCCTGACAATTGTATTATATCCAATTTATCAATCAAATCTCTAGAATGTACAATCTAGATATTTTAATATTTCTTAAAATAGTAAAACTAAGTTCAACTTTTGAGACACGTTGGTTTCATATGAACAGACAATGTTATATTTCAGCTAAATTTCTGATATGTAAACAATGCAAATCAATTTAATGGTTTAAATAATTGTGAATTCTTACAGTAAGTGGAGTTATAACCAGTCGAGGACATGCACCCAGATATTCATAGGCATATGTATACTGGGATAAAGCCATTCGTGCAACACAGTTATCCAAATCCATATCCCAGTAATAACGAAGTTGTCTCTGCCATTCAAAACTATCAATGGTATCAACCTATCCAAATAGAAAACAATGGTTAATTTTATAACTGTCAAGGTATTTACTGGTAGGGATGTGCATTTGATTGAAACAACATAGGAAATCACAATTGCAACATCGGAAATGCCAAGACTTGTATCATTTTTTTACATAACATGATGGAAAAAATGTTTCTTTCTGAAGTGTTAACGATAGTTTTGGGGTGGTTTGGGGCTTGTAGTTAGTTAAATTAGACTTTACTACATAGCTGTCCAGACCAGGCTTGAACTGTTTGGGCTTTGTTTTTTTTCCTTTTAAGGAGGATTAAGATGTTAGCATTATTGATCCGAGCTATTGTACTGATAAACATTGTAATGTGGAGCTGGATTGCGAGATCACAGGTCAAAAGAACTATAGTGTAAGTTCAAATAGTAACATAGTAGATGACGGCAGATAAAGACCCGAATGGTCCAACCAGTCTGCCCAACCTGATTCAATTTAAATTCTTTTTTTTTTTTTTCTTCTTAGCTATTTCTGGGCGAGAATCCAAAGCTTTACCCGGTACTGTGCTTGGATTCCAACTGCCGAAATCTCTGTTAAGACTTACTCCAGCCCATCTACACCCTCCCAGCCATTGAAGCCCTCCCCTGCCCATCCTCCTCCAAACGGCCATGCACAGACACAGACCGTACAAGTCTGCCCAGTAACTGGCCTAGTTCAATCTTTAATATTATTTTCTGATTCTAAATCTTCTGTGTTCATCCCACGCTTCTTTGAACTCAGTCACAGTTTTACTCTCCACTACCTCTCTCGGGAGCGCATTCCAGGCATCCACCACCCTCTCCGTAAAGTAGAATTTCCTAACATTGCCCCTAAATCTACCACCCCTCAACCTCAATTATGTCCTCTGGTTTTACCATTTTCCTTTCTCTGGAAAAGATTTTGTTCTACGTTAATACCCTTTAAGTATTTGAACGTCTGAATCATATCTCCCCTGTCTCTCCTTTCCTCTAGGGTATACATATTCAGGGCTTCCAGTCTCTCCTCATACGTCTTCTGGCGCAAGCCTCCTATCATTTTCGTCGCCCTCCTCTGGACCGCCTCAAGTCTTCTTACGTCTTTCGCCAGATACGGTCTCCAAAACTGAACACAATACTCCAAGTGGGGCCTCACCAATGACCTGTACAGGGGCATCTACACCTTCTTCCTTCTACTGACTACGCCTCTCTTTATACAGCCCAGAATCCTTCTGGCAGCAGCCACTGCCTTGTCACACTGTTTTTTTCGCCTTTAGATCTTCGGACACTATCACCCCAAGGTCCCTCTCCCCGTCCGTGCATATCAGCTTCTCTCCTCCCAGCATATACGGTTCCTTCCTATTATTATTCCCCAAATGCATTACTCTGCATTTCTTTGCATTGAATTTTAGTTGCCAGGCATTAGACCATTCCTCTAACTTTTGCAGATCCTTTTTCATATTTTCCACTCCCTCTTCGGTGTCTACTCTGTTACAAATCTTGGTATCATCTGCAAAAAGGCACACTTTTCCTTCTAACCCTTCAGCAATGTCACTTACATACATATTGAACAGGATTGGCCCCAGCACCGAACCCTGAGGGACTCCACTAGTCACCTTTTCTTCCTTCGAGCGACTTCCATTAACCACCACCCTCTGGCGTCTGTCCGACAGCCAGTTTCTGACCCAGTTCACCACTTTGGGTCCTAACTTCAGCCCTTCAAGTTTGTTCAACAGCCTCCTATGAGGAACTGTATCAAAGGCTTTGCTGAAATCCAAGTAAATTACATCTAGCATATGTCCTCGATCCAGCTCTCTGGTCACCCAATCAAAAAATTCAATCAGGTTCGTTTGGCACGATTTACCTTTTGTAAAGCCATGTTGCCTCGGATCCTGTAACCCATTAGGTTCAAGGAAATACACTATCCTTTCTTTCAGCAACACTTCCATTATTTTTCCAACAACTGAAGTGAGGCTCACTGGCCTGTAGTTTCCTGCTTCATCCCTGTGACCACTTTTATGAATAGGGACCACATCCGCTCTCCTCCAATCCCCAGGAATCACTCCCGTCTCCAGAGATTTGTTGAACAAGTCTTTAATAGGACTCGCCAGAACCTCTCTGAGCTCTCTTAGTATCCTGGGATGGATCCCGTCTGGTCCCATCGCTTTGTCCACCTTCAGTTTTTCAAGTTGCTCATAAACACCCTCCTCCGTGAACGGCGCAGAATCTACTCCATTTTCTCGTGTAACTTTGCCAGACAATCTCGGTCCTTCTCCAGGATTCTCTTCTGTGAACACAGAACAGAAGTATTTGTTTAGCACATTTGCTTTCTCCTCATCACTCTCCACATATTTGTTCCCAGCATCTTTTAGCCTAGCAATTCCATTTTTTATCTTCCTCCTTTCACTAATATATCTGAAAAAAATTTTATCTCCCTTTTTTACATTTTTAGCCATTTGTTCTTCCGCCTGTGCCTTCGCCAAACGTATCTCTCTCTTGGCTTCTTTCAGTTTCACCCTGTAGTCCTTTCTGCTCTCCTCTTCTTGGGTTTTTTAATATTTCATGAACGCCAACTCTTTCGCCTTTATTTTCTCAGCCACTAGGTTGGAGAACCATATCGGCTTCCTTTTTCTCTTGTTTTTATTGATTTTCTTCACATAAAGGTCCGTAGCCATTTTTATCGCTCCTTTCAGCTTAGACCACTGTCTTTCCACTTCTCTTATGTCCTCCCATCCTAACAGCTCTTTCTTCAGGTACTTTCCCATTGCATTAAAGTCCGTACGTTTGAAATCTAGGACTTTAAGTATCGTGCGGCCGCTCTCCACTTTAGCTGTTATATCAAACCAAACCGTTTGATGATCGCTACTACCCAGGTGAGCACCCACTCGAACATTAGAGATACTCTCTCCATTTGTGAGGACCAGATCCAATATCGCTTTTTCCCTTGTGGGTTCCGTCACCATTTGTCTGAGCAGAGCCTCTTGAAAGGCATCCACAATCTCCCTACTTCTTTCCGATTCTGCAGACGGAACATTCCAGTCCGCATCCGGCAGGTTGAAATCTCCCAACAGCAGAACCTCCTCTTTCCTTCCAAACTTTTGGATATCCACAATCAGATCCTTATCAATTTGCTGCGATTGAGTCGGAGGTCTGTAGACTACACCCACGTAGATAGAAGTTCCATCTTCTCTTTTCAGAGCAATCCATATCGCTTCTTCCTCTCCCCAGGTCCCTTGCATTTCGGTCGCTTGGATATTGATCTTTACATAGAGAGCTACTCCTCCACCTTTATGACCATCTCTGTCCTTCCTAAAAAGATTATATCCCGGTATGTTTGCATCCCATCCATGTGATTCACTGAACCATGTCTCTGTGATAGCAACAATATCTAGATCTGCCTCTAATATCAGGGCTTGCAGATCATGAACTTTGTTGCTTAGACTGCGAGCATTTGTGGTCATCGCTTTCCAGCTATTTTTCAGCGATAATCTCCTTTTTCGTATGGATTTTTGTGTCGTTTCACTTTCCATTGCAATACTAAGAAATGAGTTGCTGATATTGCTTATGTTGCAGCCTTTACTACTATCACATCTTTTCTTTTGCCGGGGGTGGTCTCTATAATTGTCCTTCGTACATACACCACCCCCACCTTCTAGTTTAAATGCCTAGAAAAATATTGTCTAAATTTCTCTGCAAGGTTTCTTTTTCCTGCTGTAGTAATATGTAGCCCATCAGTGCAATATAGCTTCTTGTCCTTCCATGTATTTCCCCATCCTCCTATATACCTGAAGCCTTCTTGATGACACCAGGCTCTGAGCCATCTATTAAAGTCCTCTGTGTTTTTCACTCTTTGCTCTCCTTTTCCATATGCAGGCAGTATTTCAGAAAAAGCTAAAGTCTTTACAAAAGGTTTCACGCCCTCACCAAGCTCCCGAAAAGCTTTCTGTGCTGCAAGTGTGGAGTTGTTGGCCAGGTCATTTGTTCCCAGATGGATAACAATATCAGTGTTAAAATCCTTAGTTTCTTCCTTAATTATAGTCATTATTTGCCTGGAACTCCTGGTAGCTGAGGATCCTGGAAGACATTTCACTATTTTGGTCTCCTCGCCCTGTGTTCCAAGGTTAATGCCTCTGATGATGGAATCCCCCAACAGTAATAGTTTTCTGTTTTTGGCTTTTTTATTTGTACTTAGGGTGCTCTTGTTCTCTTGAGTTTCCTTCATTGGTTCAAGTCCCACCTCCCTTCTGTTTTCCTGAGTATCGCAGTGCACTAGTGGAGCGAAGGAATTCTGTAGAGGTAATATTAGTGAATGTGGATGTTTCTGTGTTACATGTCGCAGTTTTCCTGAGCCTAATGTGACCCATTTATTCCTGGGCTGTTTTATTCTTTGAGGTAGAGGTGGTAAGTTGGTATGATTTTGTGGAGCGATGGAAGCTGCTTTAATTGTATTCAATTCCTGTTTAAGTTTGCAGAGCTCCTCCTTAATACTGGCAAGTTGAAGACAGATGGGGCAAGCCTTAAGCCTCCAAATAGTATGTCTTGGAATTAAAGCACCACAGTGATTGCATAGAATAAAGGTCATCTTGATTGGTTGTGAAGTGACCAGAAATATAGGCTCTATACCACCTAAAACACAGTATTTTAAACAAAAATGCAGGTTCTATCAGTGCTACCCTAAAACACAGGATTTTCCCTACTTTAGTCACCCTGAGCCACAGACACCAGAAATATAGGCTCTATACCACCTAAAACACAGTATTTAAACAAAACTGCAGGTTCTATCAGTGCTACCCTAAAACACAGGATTTATAACAGGATTTTCCCTACTTTAGTCACCCTGAGCCACAGGCACCAGAAATATAGGCTCTATACCACCTAAAACACAGTATTTTAAACAAAAATGCAGGAAGAGGAAATAAGATTTAACAGAGGAAAGAGAAGGATTTATTTTTTGTGCTTTTTTATATTTTTTTTTAGTAAGAAACAGGGAGGAGAAGAGAAATTAAGCAGATATAATGCTGAAAACCAGTGAAAAGAGCAGAATATGAAATGCTGAGTAACTTAGCTTTTAGAAGTTCACAGGGCAGCCTTGTTTCAGCAATGTCCCAAAGATTATTGCCTTTCCTGTATCATCCCAAATAGAATTGACAAGTATGAAACAATCTTTTACCGGCTTGTAAAAAGCCGGCTTGTCATTTCCGGTGCTGACGCAAGCATACGTCATTACACCGGTATGATTTAATCTGGTTCGCTAACCATGCCGCCATCTTAGGATCTTTTGAGATGCGGTGGCGTCCGTAAGAGAGGTATGTAACCGGTTTTATGATATTTGATATTTTATATTCACAATACATACCGGTTTTTCAAAATTTATTCTGATTTGAGTATTTTATGTTTACATTCATAGTGCGATCGGATTGTTTACACCCTGAGGCAGCTTAACAGTGAAACGCTGGCCATCGTTGGTGTCCCGATCCTTAAGGAGAAAGTTAAGTTATTATTTCCTTCTTCTGCATCACTCAGATTTGAAAGCAATTTTTTGACACACTGCTATGACCTTTATAGTAGGAGGTTTTATGCCAGTGAAGTGATCGCCTGAACACCGTTATTCCACCATTGTGGAGGTGGGTGGGCCCCTGTCTGAGGCTTTTTTCTCCATTAAGACTGGTCTTTGCTTGTGTCCTTTGTTTAACACACCTTCAATATATCCTTCTGGTGAAAGTGTTTTTTGTGACTACTATTGATATTCTAAATAACCAACCCCCAGTGGTACTTAGCAGAAACTTATACTCATATCACTAATAATAACCACTTAGTATCGATATACTTTGTATCACACTAAGGCCTCAGATTCGGAGCATACGCGAAGTCCTATCACGGACTAGACGATCAGCGTATTTCAAGCTCCATACTCCAGTCATTGGCCTCTTAACTACACTAATCTAACAACTTTTATTTTATCAAAAACCTTTACTGTTGTTTATCTTTTTTTCTTTTTTTCTCAAAACGACAATCTTATTCTAATATAGAAAAAATCCTTTTAAGATACATCCTAAGATGTTCGTCCTCAATATATTTCTAGTGCAATGCAAAGCAACCTAATTTTTAACAGATAGACAGATCACTTATCTTAAATGCAGACTTAAATGCTAAAGCCTAAGCCTTCGGATATTTAGGCCGACGCGGCCAGCGTTTCGTGGAAACAATTACACTCCACTGCATCAGGGCCACTCGTCACAGGCATTAAGGCATCTACAATACAATAAAATATATATTAATATAATACTACCACGCATTTAAACAACATAACTGGATACTTACAGCGTGCTTTTAGACCTGTCAGTTTATTCAAATAGAGCTGAAGGCAAAATGGCGACAGCGTTCTTTTTATACAACTAGCATCCTACAGATCACATGATTTCCCCTTGCTACATAGACTCGATTTTAAAGGAACAGTAACTATCAATTACTAGTAACTAAACACTACGAACCTGATCTTTAATAGAAATGTTGCCATTCTATATTTATATTTAGGCCTTCAGGTTCTAAAGTGCCCAAACGATTTATCCAGCGTTGCTCATGCTGGGCCAGATAGCGTTTGAAATCCCCCCCTCTATTACTCTGTGTAACCACTTCAATGATGATTGCTTTTAATTGAAAAAATGCATGGTTTTTTTCAATACAATGGCGGGCTAAAGGGGCACCAATTTTTTGAATTTTGATGTTGCTCTTATGTTCTGTTAACCGAATGTTGAATTTTCTAGATGTATGCCCTACATACAAAAGGTTGCAGGGACATTGAAGAATATAGACCACCCCTGATGTTTTACAATTAGACACATGTTTTAGTTCATATATTTTTCTATCTTTCGGATTCATGAATACATTAGTCTTCAGCATTATGGTACACATCTGACACCCTCCACAACTTGTATGACCCAGCGGGACTCTTTCGATATCATCACTTTGGGTAATGCAACTCGAAGGGCACAAGATCTCCTTAAGATTGCGTTTTCTTCGGAGATCTTGTGCCCTTCGAGTTGCATTACCCAAAGTGATGATATCGAAAGAGTCCCGCTGGGTCATACAAGTTGTGGAGGGTGTCAGATGTGTACCATAATGCTGAAGACTAATGTATTCATGAATCCGAAAGATAGAAAAATATATGAACTAAAACATGTGTCTAATTGTAAAACATCAGGGGTGGTCTATATTCTTCAATGTCCCTGCAACCTTTTGTATGTAGGGCATACATCTAGAAAATTCAACATTCGGTTAACAGAACATAAGAGCAACATCAAAATTCAAAAAATTGGTGCCCCTTTAGCCCGCCATTGTATTGAAAAAAACCATGCATTTTTTCAATTAAAAGCAATCATCATTGAAGTGGTTACCCAGAGTAATAGAGGGGGGGATTTCAAACGCTATCTGGCCCAGCATGAGCAACGCTGGATAAATCGTTTGGGCACTTTAGAACCTGAAGGCCTAAATATAAATATAGAATGGCAACATTTCTATTAAAGATCAGGTTCGTAGTGTTTAGTTACTAGTAATTGATAGTTACTGTTCCTTTAAAATCGAGTCTATGTAGCAAGGGGAAATCATGTGATCTGTAGGATGCTAGTTGTATAAAAAGAACGCTGTCGCCATTTTGCCTTCAGCTCTATTTGAATAAACTGACAGGTCTAAAAGCACGCTGTAAGTATCCAGTTATGTTGTTTAAATGCGTGGTAGTATTATATTAATATATATTTTATTGTATTGTAGATGCCTTAATGCCTGTGACGAGTGGCCCTGACGCAGTGGAGTGTAATTGTTTCCACGAAACGCTGGCCGCGTCGGCCTAAATATCCGAAGGCTTAGGCTTTAGCATTTAAGTCTGCATTTAAGATAAGTGATCTGTCTATCTGTTAAAAATTAGGTTGCTTTGCATTGCACTAGAAATACAGTGGTGCCTCGCATAACGGACGCCTCGCACAGCGAACGCTGCGCACAACGAACTTTATGTCTTGATTCGTACAACGAACTTCGTTTCACACAACGAAGTCGCCCGAGCTGCATCCTTCCGCGCAGGCACTGCGCTTAACTGCCCTCTCTCCGCCTGGCTCCCTCTTGCCCCCCCCGACTCCCCGACACGATCGGGGCAAGAGGGAGCCCAAGCCCTCTTGCCCCCCCGACTCCCCGACACGATCGGGGCAAGAGGGAGCCCAAGCCCTCTTGCCCCCCCGACTCCCCGACACGATCGGGGCAAGAGGGAGCTCAAGCCCTCTTGCCCCCCCGACTCCCCGACACGATCGGGGCAAGAGGGAGCCCAAGCCCTCTTGCCCCCCCCGACTCCCCGACACGATCGGGGCAAGAGGGAGCTCAAGCCCTCTTGCCCCCCCGACTCCCCGACACGATCGGGGCAAGAGGGAGCCCAAGCCCTCTTGCCCCCCCCGACTCCCCGACACGATCGGGCCAGGAGGGAGCCCAAGTCCTCCTGGCCACGGCGACCCCCTAACCCCACCCTGCACTACATTACGGGCAGGAGGGATCCCAGGCCCTCCTGCCCTCGACGCAAACCCCCACTCCCCCCAACGACCGCCCCCCCCAAGAACCTCCGACCGCCACCCAGCCGACCCGCGACCCCCCTGGCCGACCCCCACGACACCCCCAACCCCCTTCCCCGTACCTTTCTGTAGTTGGCCGGACAGACGGGAGTCAAACCCGCCTGTCCGGCAGGCAGCCAACGACGGAATGAGGCCGGATTGGCCCATCCGTCCCAAAGCTCCGCCTACTGGTGGGGCCTAAGGCGCCTGGGCCAATCAGAATAGGCCCGGGAGCCTTAGGTCCCTCCTGGGGGCGGGGCCTGAGGCACATGGGCCCAACCCGACCATGTGCCTCAGGCCCTGCCCCCAGGAGGGACCTAAGGCTCCCGGGCCTATTCTGATTGGCCCAGGCGCCTTAGGCCCCACCAGTAGGCGGAGCTTTGGGACGGATGGGCCAATCCGGCCTCATTCCGTCGTTGGCTGCCTGCCGGACAGGCGGGTTTGGCTCCCGTCTGTCCGGCCAACTACAGAAAGGTACGGGGAAGGGGGTTGGGGGTGTCGTGGGGGTCGGCCAGGGGGGTCGCGGGTCGGCTGGGGGGGCGGTCGGAGGTTCTTGGGGGGGGCGGTCGTTGGGGGGAGGGGGGGTTTGCGTCGAGGGCAGGAGGGCCTGGGATCCCTCCTGCCCGTAATGTAGTGCAGGGTGGGGTTAGGGGGTCGCCGTGGCCAGGAGGACTTGGGCTCCCTCCTGGCCCGATATTGTCGGGGAGTTGGGGAATCGGCGGGGCAAGAGGGCTTGGGCTCCCTCTTGCCCCGATCGTGTCGGGGAGTCGGGGGGGCAAGAGGGCTTGGGCTCCCTCTTGCCCCGATCGTGTCGGGGGGTCGGGGGGGCAAGAGGGCTTGGGCTCCCTCTTGCCCCGATCGTGTCGGGGAGTCGGGGGGCAAGAGGGCTTGGGCTCCCTCTTGCCCCGATCGTGTCGGGGAGTCGGGGGGGCAAGAGGGCTTGAGCTCCCTCTTGCCCCGATCGTGTCGGGGGTGCCAGGGACCACACGGAGTCACCCACCGTACCACCCGATTCGGGTAAGCGCAGGTATCGGTGGGTGGCTTATTTGCGGGGGGGTGCCTTATTTTACATTTTTTTCTAAAAAGGGGGGGCTGTCTTATTTGATGGCCCTGCCTTATCATCGGGGAAACACGGTAGAAAAAAAAAAAATGAACAGTTAAGTCCCAGTTTTTGCCGCTGAGACTCTGCCCTCTCTCACTGTAAAATTAGACTCTACTTAGTCTGTCTTTAAATTTAAAAAATGTGTGTTGTTTTAAAAAACAATTATGTTTTTAGATGTATCTAAATAAAAATAATAACCAAAAATTTATCTTTTTTTATGTCATCTTAGCATATTTTATGCTGCAGAACGAATTATTTTTTTTTACATGTATTCTTATGGGAAAACGCGTTTCACATAACGAACGTTTCGCATAACAAACTTGCTCCTGGAACCAATTAAGTTCGTTGTGTGAGGCACCACTGTATATTGAGGACGAACATCTTAGGATGTATCTTAAAAGGATTTTTTCTATATTAGAATAAGATTGTCGTTTTGAGAAAAAAAGAAAAAAAGATAAACAACAGTAAAGGTTTTTGATAAAATAAAAGTTGTTAGATTAGTGTAGTTAAGAGGCCAATGACTGGAGTATGGAGCTTGAAATACGCTGATCGTCTAGTCCGTGATAGGACTTCGCGTATGCTCCGAATCTGAGGCCTTAGTGTGATACAAAGTATATCGATACTAAGTGGTTATTATTAGTGATATGAGTATAAGTTTCTACTATTGATATTCACCATATCCGAGTTTTTGTACCAAAGATAATAAAGATCATTTAGGTTATCCTGATCCTGGACAATTATGCCAGCCCATGAAGGTAGTCAGGAGGTAGATTTGCTAAGGAGGGACAGGATAGGTAAAAAGGGTGGAGGAGTGACGTTATATGTTAAGAATAATATTAAAATGACAGAATTACAGGGCATAGAGAGTAATGAAGGAATGGAAAATGTATTTATTCTGATATGATATACAGGCCTCTTTCACAGTCAGAAAAAAAAATAGACAAAGATTTAATTTAAGACATTCACATGATAGCTAGAAGAGCAGATTTTAATAAGCTAGATGTTGATTGAACCTTCTTTAGGATTATCTAGAAGCAAGGAGATATTTTTTAAAATTCTTTTTGATTTTCATATTTCAATAGTGCACTACAGGAATATCTATAATAATAATATGCTAAGCGTGCATGCGCACTCTCGCCGCGTGTTACCTGAGATCTGATCTGTCGGGATGTGCCGGCGAGAGTGCGCATGCGTGCTTACTACGTCACCAGGACTCCAGCCGGGACCGCAGCCAGCCGCCGCGACATGCTGGAAGAACAGCAGCAGCCCCCGAAGCACCTCACCAGCCTGTCCCGCCCCCTCGAGAAGGGCTGAAAAGCTGTCCTCACGTGCTCTGCAACCAACTGCCGCTCGCCTCCGCGTACCAGAATGATGCGCAGGCGCGGGGGCTCCCGCAGTGTCCGGAAGCGGCGATGGCGGCGCTGCTGCTGGTGGCACTGCTCCCGCTGCTGTGTGCCTATCGGCAGCGGCTCGACAAGGTAGCGAATGCCAGCGCGGCGATGAGCCGGTGTCTGGTGCGCTTCGCTCAGCCGCTCCGTCTCTGCCGGGACTGCCGGACCCAGTTCCAGGAGCTCAACCGCCTCCTCTACAACGTCTTAGCTCCCACACTCTTCAAAGTGCTGCTCTCCTCATCTGGCAACGCTGCTCCTCTCCCCCTGTTCCATCATCCCTCAACTTGCAGTTCTGTCTTCCTCCCATCAGTCCTCATCTTTCTGCACTGCTCCTCTCTACCCCCCATCAGCTTCCAACTCTTCAAAGTGCTGCTCTCCTACCTCAACTTGCAATTTCCTATGTCTTCCTCCCTTCCTGCTCCCATCACTCCTCATCTTTTTGTACTGGTACCCTCCCTCCCACATTTGCCACACTCCTCAAAGTGCTGCTATCCTTCCCTTATCCTGCAACACAGATCCCCCCCACCACTCATTTTACAATGCTGCTCCCGATCCCCTCCCCCAGATCCTACCACCCCTCATTATGCAATGCTGTCTTGCCCCCCCAAGCTCCAGTCACTCCCTATGCGATAGCGCTGCTCTCCTCCCCATAGCTCCCACCTTCCCCCATATGGCAGTGTTGCTCCCTCAACCCCTCATGAGATGGCACTGCTCCACTTCCCTCCATCAGCAATCCCAAGAGGTTAGCACTGCAGGAAGGCCTGTTTTGGGAGGGGAGGTATGGGTGATTGCTTCTGTACTTTTGCTAGCCGCCGGGCCCAACCCGCCCAGACCCCGCTCCCTCTCGCGGCGCTGGCAGCGGCTGCGGGGAGGAGGGCTCCGAGCCGCTGAAGACTGTCCCCAAAACACCAGTCCGCTATTTTCAGCCTGCTGTCGGCGCCTGCAGGCCACGGTGTCAGTTTCAGGCCCGCGCGGCGGCTGACAGGAGGAGTCGGTTTCGGCTGCGCGCGCCGGTGTGGAGCAGCGGCTGCCAGGAGGAGGCCTTCATAGAGCGGTGCTGGCAGCCCTCCTTCAAGGCAGCACAGCTAAAGCACTCAGGTAGTACATAGGACAGGGGGGGGAAAAAAGGAAGGGAGGCCTACTGCTGGACAGGGGGAGCAGGAAGAGGTGCTGATGGACAGGGGGGGAAAAAAGGAAGGGAGGCCTACTGCTGGACAGAGGGAGCACAGAAAGCGGCTAAGGAGAGAGAAAGAAATAAAGACAGACACACACACATATATTTTAGCACCTGTTAATGTAACGGGCTATAAAGCTAGTATAACATATAATACTTTAATACAAGCACATTCAATTTACAATTTTACTTAATCAATCATTTTATCCCACCCATCCATTCAATCATTATTCCATAAAACATAGCAACATAGGGTTTCCCAATAATCTTATCCTAATCAAATTAATAAAATCCTCCCATCCTCCCACCCATCCTTGGATGTATATGGAAATAAACACACACTGACTTATAAACAATACCTGCTATAGTAAAGTAACATAAGATGCCAATGGACCCCAAACTAATTTAAAGAAATTACTATGCCCCATATAATCTGCATTCATTTTTTCAAATCTATAGCAGGAGCACAGATTAGCCCACCAGAAAGGGAAATTTAGACGATCATAATGCTTCCAGTTTTGGGTTATTATCTGCATGGCTATCCCAGTCATTATAAGGAAAAGACGACATTTATATCTATCTAAGGGGAGCTTATGACCGCCTCAGTGGAATTGATGATTCTAATATGTTGTTAATTTTACTCCATATTGACCTCCAAAACTTGAGTATCAGAGGACAATAGAACAACAGATGATCCAGTGTCCCAACAGATGATCCAGTGTCCCAATGTCTAGATGACAATGCCAACATCTATTAGATTTAGAACTGTCTAATCTGTGTAACCTAACCGGGGTCCAAAAAGATCTATGTAACAGAAAAAAACATATTTGTCTCATAGATGCTGATGCTGTACATTTCATCCTCCAAGTCCAAATACGTGGTCATCGAGATGCAGAAATATACTGCTTAATCTCAATACTCCAGATGACTCTAAGACTATTTTTTATTTTTTTTATTTAAGAAATCATATATTAATTTATACCACCGGGTGGCCTGATGCCCCAGCAGATTTATCTAGAAGCATAGGACCTGCAAGCTATAATAATTTTTGAGATTTTTCCAATCAGGGAACCCACTCTGAATGGCTTGCTTCAACTGCAACCATTTATAAATTTGAGACTTTGAGATACCAAAAGATTGTTGCAGTTGTGAAAATTCAAGCAATTTCCCATTTGATATAACATCATCTAATGTACGTATGCCTGCCTGCATCCAGTGCTTCCAGGCGATCTTAGACTCGCCTATTTGAATCTTGGAGTTCAGCCATAGGGATTGATAAGTAGATTTTTCTAACGGAACATCTGTTAATTTATTAATAAATTTTAAAGTTTTCCAGGTGTCAAATATAATACTATTGTCTTTAACATATCTGGGTAATCTGATAACACAAGAAATAGTCATAATAGGGACATCAATTGCCATTCTAAATATAACTAATCAAGGAGATCTTGGATTCACTACAGGAATAATTATTCCAGCAATTAGTAACAGAACCCATGCGAGATAGAACTATTCTACACTTAGTGCTTACAAATGGGGAAAATGGTTCTGATTTTACGATGCCATGATGTGGGAGGAGAGGACTTACACAAGTTTGAAGGGTCTAGACCAGTGTTTCCCAAACTTTTTCTGTTAACGGCTCCCCAGGTCAAATGATAGTTCTGTAATCTAATACAGAATTTCTCAACTTCTTCATGCCAAATACCCAATAAGTCTAACAAATATCAACCAGGTACTCCCCCCAAGCTTCGCTCCGCCCTCCTCCCCAATAATAATAGTACTAATGGCTAGATTCACTAAGCAAACCAATCGTGTACCGATCGGTTTGCGAGCCCTTTGTGACCCGATTTCCCTCTGACCCAATTCACTAACCTGTGTACCAATCCATGCATGCAAATGAGGGGAATCGGCATGCAAAGCAGGAAGGACGTGATTCACAAAACTTCTGGAACACTGACTGGCTGACCGATCAAAAAACCAGCGACTGGTGAGGACCAGTTGCTTTTGCTAAAACCATGCTCTCTGCCTCGAGTCTCCTGCTCTTGGCCGCCCTGCTTTCTGCTCTGCACCAATTCTTGAGCTCTGGCCGCCCTGCTCTCTTCTCTGCCCCTGATTCTCCTGCTCTGGCTGCCCTGCTCTCTGCTCTCTACTCTGCCTTGATTCTCCTGCTCTGGCCGCTCTGCTCCCTGCTCAGCCCTGACTCGCCTGCCCTTCCCTGCAGTGCAAGCCTGAAGTTTTAACCCGCATGCTTAAAAGCGGGTTAAAACAACGGGCTTGCAAAAAAAAAAAAAAAGTTTACTACTAAGGGCATGCGCAGACCATCTACAACAGGGGTGTCCAACCTTTTGGCTTCCCTGGGCTGCAGTGGACAAAAAAACAATTTTCTGGGGCCGCACAAACACTAACACTAGCTGATGAGCAAAAAAAAAGGCTGAGCAGGTCCCAAATTTGCATTCACTAATATAGAAGATGTACGTATCTAATAGTAAACCTTCATTAAAGGGACACTATGGAGAGGAACCCAAAAAAGCAGTAATACTTACCCTGACTGAGTGATCCTCCACATGCACCGCTGACAGTGGGAGCGGCCACAGGCTTCTGCATCCAGCTCTGTTGAGCACGGATGTGCGCTCCTGGTTTTTCCATTCACTTCTATTACAGCTACGGTGAGCCTCATCAGAGCAGGGATGCTGAATCAGCTGTCAGCAGCACACGTGGAGGATCGTTCAGTTAGGGTAAATATTACTGCTTTTTCGGGCCTCCCACCTTGAGCTTTGGTCCCTCAAAATGAACATCGCCCCTGTTATAGCTAGTAGGGATCCCCAAGCCTCACCAACTGACGGCCACCTCCTCCCCTCCAACTTCCCAAGTTCTGCAGCTGGCAGCAATATTACAGAGCTGCTGCCTTCCCTCCTCCCTGCCCCCCCTCCACACACACCTTGGCTTTCATGCATGCATGAAAGCAGTTGCAGCTAGAGGATATTGCCATTGGCTGCAAAGCTTGGAGATTTTGGATTGCCAGACTGGAACATTGTAACATAGTAGATGACGGCAGATAAAGCAGTTACTTACCGTAACAGATGTTATCCCAGGACAAGCAGGTAGACTATTCTCACATGTGGGTGACCTCCAAGCTTACCAGAATGGGATCGTGGGAGTGTTGGCAATTTAGGAGAATAAATTTTGTAATACTGTTTGGCCAAACTGTCCATCCCGTCTGGAGAAAGTATCCAGACAATAGTGAGAAGTGAAGGTATAGACCGAAGACCAAGTAGCAGCCTTGCAAATTTCCTCAATAGGTGTAGGTCTGAGGAAAGCTACAGAAGCTGCCATTGCCCTGACTTTATGGGCTGTGACTTTACTGTGAAGGGGTAATCCAGCCTTGGCATAGCAGAATGAGATACAAGCCGCCATTCAGTTTGAGATGGTACATTTAGAGATAGGATGTCCCAACTTGTTTGGATCGAAGGAGACAAAAAGTTGAGGAGCAGTTCTGTGTGGTTTGATGCGTTCTAAGTAGAAGGCGAAAGCACGTTTACAGTCCAGAGTATGAAGAGCAGATTCTCCAGGGTGAGAATGAGGCTTTGGAAAAAATACTGGAAATACGATGGATTGGTTGAGATGAAATTCTGAGACTAATTTAGGCAGGAATTTCGGATGAGTACGAAGAACCACCTTATCATGAGGGAACACAGTGAAAGGTGGGTCAATAACTAAAGCTTGCAGTTCGCTGACACGTCGAGCAGAAGTGAGAGCAATGAGAAACACCACTTTCCAAGTGAGATACTTCAGATGAGCCTTATCAATTGGTTCAAATGGAGGCTTCATGAGTTGAGTAAGGGCTACATTGAGGTCCCAAACCACAGGAGGCGGTTTGAGATGAGGTTTGATATTGAAAAGTCCTTTCATGAATCTGGAAACCACCAGATGAGCCCTTCAATACGCTGATGGAAAGCCGCAATTGGACTCGGATAGATGTAGTCTTGAGGCCAGAATTGGATAAGTCCAAAACAGAAGATAAGGAGGAATGCTGAGGCTCCTTATGATGAGAAAAACACCATGTAGAAAATCTAGTCCATTTTTGGTGATAGCATTGTCTGGTTGTAAGCTTTCTCGAAGCTTCTAAAACATCTCGTACAGATTGAGAAAACTGAAGAGGAGTTATGTTGAGAGGAACCAAGCTGTCAGGTGTAGAGACTGCAGGTTGGGATGAAGCAGAGATCCCTGACTCTGTGTAAGCAGAGAAGGAAAAACTGGTAGAAGGTATGGCTCCCTGCTGCTGAGTTGAAGTAGAAGGGAGTACCAGGGTTGCCTCGGCCACCGTGGAGCGATGAGAATCATGGTGGCATGATCGTTCTTCAACTTGACCAGAGTCTTGAGAATGAGAGGGAATGGAGAAAATGCGTAGAGGAAAAGATTTGTCCATTCCAGAAGAAAAGCATCTGCCTCGAGGCGGTGAGGAGAGTATATCCTGGAGCAGAACTGAGGCAGTTTGTAGTTGTGGGGAGCTGCAAAGAGGTCTATCTGTGGTGTTCCCCATTGTGAAAAAATGTGATGAAGAGGCGAGGAATGGAGAGTCCATTCGTGAGGTTGCAGGAGACAACTCAAGTTGTCCGCTAAGCAATTCTTCGCCCCTTGAATGTAGACAGCTTTGAGGAAGGTGTTGTGGCGGATTGCCCAGTCCCAAACCTCCAGCGATTCTTGACAAAGGGAGGCAGACCCTGTCCCTCCCTGTTTGTTGACATAATACATGGCGACTTGGTTGTCCATGCAAAAGAGGACTACTGAGTCGTGAAGGAGATGTTGAAAAGCATGGAAAGCTTTGAGGATTGCTCTGAGTTCCAACTGATTGATAAGACACTGACGATCCATATTGTCCACAGGCCTTGAGTACGGAGACCATCGATATGAGCGCCCCAAGCGTAGGTCGAAGAGTCTGTCGTGAAGACCTTCTGATGAGAGGGCGTTTGAAAAAGCAAGCCTCTGGAAAGATTGGAAGAGAGGATCCACCAACGGAGAGACTTTTTGAAGGAAGGAGTGACTGAAATGTGTTGGGAAGGAGGATAGCAAACGTGCATCCATTGAGATACCAGGGTTCACTGAGGAATTCTGAGATGAAGTCTGGCAAAAGGAGTCTCGTGTACTGTGGAGGCCATGTGACCTAGAAGAACCATCATGTTTCTCGCCGAGATGGAAGAGCGGGAAGACACTGTGTGACAAATTTGCAGAAGAGCCTCCAGACGTTGTTGAGGAAGGAATGCTCTGAGTTGGACAGTGTCCAAAACAGCTCCAATGAATTACAGATTCTGTGAGGGTTGAAGGTGAGATTTGGGAAAGTTGATTTTGAATCCCAAACTTTGTACGAACCAGATAGTCCATTGGGTCACTACAATAATCACTTGAGATGTGGAAACACCTGAAGACCATGATTCCGTAGAGCTGCAGCTACCATACCAGGCACTTGGTGAACACCCTGGGAGACGAGGCCAGGCCGAAGGGTAGAACTCTGTATTGGTAATGCAGATTCCCCACCCGAAATCTGAGGTATTGACGGGAGGCCGGATGGATGGGAATATGAGTATAGGCCTCCTTGAGATCCAGAGAGCATAACCAATCATTCTGCTCGAGAAGTGGATAAAGAGATGCCAGGGACAACATTCAAAACTTTTCTTTGACTAAAATTTTTTGAGAGCCCTCAGATCTAAAATGGGTCGCAGATCACCCGTCTTCTTCGGAACAAGGAAGTAACAGGAGTAAAATCCCCTGTTCTGCTGTTCCAGGGGAACAGGTTCGATGGCATGGAGATGAAGCAGAGCTTGAGCTTCCTGAAGAAGAAGGGTGGTCTGGGATGGATTGGAAGGATACTCTCTTGGAGGAAGCTCTGGTGGAACCTGAGTGAAATGAAGAGAATATCCCTCCTTGATGATGGTTAGTACCCAAAGATCAGATGTAATAATCGTCCATCGGTGGTAAAAATGATGGAGACGACCTCCGACGGGGGGAAAGGGAGACAGAGACAGAACGATGGGGGTTATGCTCTGTTGTAAACAGTCAAAAAGGCTGTGAAGCCTTAGGTGCAGCAGAAGGTTGGGATTGCTGTTGCTTCTGAGGGTGCTGCTTTTTCAAAGGAGGACGAGTATAAGGAGCCGGCTTTGGAAGAAAACGCCTCTGATAGATGACAGGAGGGCATGCAGGCTTGGATGGAGTCGGCTTTGGCTTGGGTCTGACGATGGAAGCAAAGGATTTTGCATGGTCAGATAACTTCTTGGTGGCCGCCTCGATGGATTTGTCAAAAAGATCGTTGCCTTGACAAGGAAGATTAGCCAGGCGATCCTGAAGATTAGAGTTCATGTCAATGGTTTGAAGCCAGGCAAGACGACGCATAGCCACTGAGCAAGCAGCTGCCCTGGCAGACACTCAAAAGCATCATAAGAGGTTTGAAGCAGATAGAGACGCAATTGAGAGAAACTAGCAATTAGTTCTTGAAACTCAAAATGTCCATATAAGTCAAAAATTTTGGGAGAAAGGAAAGAAGAAATTCAAAATAGGTAATGAAATGAAAATTATAGTTGAGGACCTTAGAGGACATCATAGCATTCTGGTAGATGCTGTAACCCTACTGTGGCCCGAGCGGGACTCCACAGCGTTCCAAGAGGTTACCTGGATGAATTACACCAGCGTGTGACCCGAAATGGAGTCACCCTGCAGGACTGGACTGGACTGAACTCAATCAGAAATTCACAAATCAGAGTCTCACAAATGAGGTTTGTAAGAAAATAGTTCAGCTTTACTCATTCTTTATAACGGTAAGCAGTTCATAACTACAGCTGCTAAAATGTCAGTAGAGCAAACATCAGCAAAGCAAAAATGCAAAAGGCAAGAAAGTAAAACAGCACAAAATCCAGTCCCAAAATAGCAGCTGCTTTTCAGCTCTCCCCAGAGCCAATACAAGCCTGCACCCAGGCAGCTTGCTCAATTTGCCAACATTCAGTTCAATGCACTGATTTCAGCAATTCACAGTGCTTGCAAAATAAAATAAATAAATAAAGCCTCTGGCAACTTTATATTACTGCCAGGCAAGGAGAGTGTCTCAGGTTTTGCAAAATTCAAGCCACAGGACTGGCTTTCAAAATTCCCACCCAAGGTGACAACAAAACCTCTCCCCAAATTTCACACTCCTAGCTTTACAAAAACATCCCAGAAAGTCCAAACAGGCAAACAGTCAAAAACACTCACTCTTTGCAGCTAGTAATTAGGTCCACCTGCATGGGCTCAGGAAAATCAGTATCACACACTGCACAACTTTCTTGATAGTCCATGGGTTCCACATCCAGTACTGGCAGCTCTTCAGCTTGTCCAGCTTCCATTAACTCCATGGGTATGGGTCTATTGCTCCTGCTTGGCCCAGGGGGATCCTCAGGGAGGCAAGGCCTGAACTTCCTCCCTAGCCGGCCTGCCTGTCTGCTCTCAACTGCAGGCTTACATACCCTAGGGGCACTCTGACTCTGGCTGAGTCAGCAGTGTTCCAGGGGCCTCTTGAGCTCCCCCGGTGGCGACTTGGGTACAGCTCACCTATCTCATTCTCAGCTCGATCAGGCTCCCTCTGGTGGTTAAAGGAGAAATTATCAGAATCCTGGTCCGAAAAGACCCTGGAATTTGCCTTCCTGGTTTTCTCCTTTACTTTTACCCCTGGCCTAACTGGGACCTTGGCAGGCCTTGTGTCGGACTGGTCACAATGTGACGTCCTAATTTGTCCATAGTTTTCCCCTCTCTCCCAGGAGGAACTGTGGCATAAATCTTAGAAGGATGGGATCTCTTCAAGGATGATTCAACAAGCAGGGATTGATGAGAAAGCTGCGAACTGTCAAAGCCTTTGTGATGCACAGTCTTATACCTCGAGTCCAACTTTCCAGGAACTGCTGGTATGGAAAAAGGAGTCTCCATGCATCGAGCAAAAGTCTGATTTAAAAGCTTATGACGAGGAAGCTTGAGACTCTCAGCCGGAGGCTGAGGGAGACGCATGACTTCTAGATATTCCTTAGAATATTTGTATCTAATATCCAATTTTACATCCAAATCCAAAGCCATCTGTCGTAAAAAAGACAAAAAGGATAGCTGATCTGGTAGGGCTTGATCTCGAGAAGGACTCGAGGATGTCAAGGCAGCCTGCGTCGAAGAAGAAGCTTTGGCAAGGAAAAAAGCACCGAAGGAACTCGGTGATTTGGACGAGGCAACTGAGACCAGAAGATCCTCGAGGTCCGGCATCAGAGACCTCGACCGAGGAGTCGGTGGTCTGGTCGAGGTCGGAGTAGAACGAGGCTTCGAGAAGGAGAGGACATCCTGCGAAGAACGATGCCTGGAAGAATGCCTCGATGAAGGCCTCGAACAATGATGAGAGCTCTGTTTAGAACCAGATCTCGAGGATCGAGGAGACTTCGCCTCGGAGACACAGGGAGCCGATGCCAATGTGTGAATAGGGCTAGAGGCTGTAGATCGAAGCTCCAGAGGCTTGGAAGAAGAATCTCGATGCACTCGCAAAGACTCTGCTCCTTGCTGAGAGTGTGAGGATTCTCATCGAGGCACTCGCAAAAAATTTACACCTTGCATTTTGTGCTTTGATGGCAGACCAAACACTCGCAGAGACTCTGTTCCCTGTGAAGAGTGTGAAGGCCCCGGCTTGGACATAGAAAACGGCTCGACCTCGCAGGAGTCTGCTAAATGCCCAGGCAGGATAATAGGAAGCAGTTTAGGACCCATAATGGTAAGGTACTGAAGGAACTGCTTCTCTAATATGGTCTGGAAAGAAGCCGGCAAGGTGGGTTCCGCATCTAAAACTGGCCCACCTGCCTTGGCTGGAGGTTTCTTCGAGGTAGTGTAAGAGTGCTTCAACATAGGAGTCTTGGACACTTTAATCACCACCGGTGGAACCGACTGCTGAGCTATCTGACCTGAGGAAACAGGGGAAGATACAGCAGATGACGTCGAAGCAAGAGCCACTGCAAACGATGAAGGTTTGATGAGGCTCGAGGTGGAAGCAGGAGGCGCCGAAGGAGCATCGATGGAAGTCGAGGTCGAAGACGCCTTCGAAGTCGAGGGATCAGATGGAGACTCCATGTCGAAGAGCTTATCCACCAAAATGCAATGAAGCTTAAAAGCTCGAGGTTGAAGTGTTAGGCAAGGTGTGCACGAGATTGGATGATGTTTCGGCCCAAGGCACTTAAGGCAGCGTCTGTGAGGGTCTGTAAGGGAGATCGTGCACTTACACTTGTTACACTTCTTAAAGCCTGTAGCAGGCCAGGACATAGGCCGAAAAATAGCCACCGCAAATTCGAAGCACGTGGACTGTGGCCGAGCGACCCGACCCGGAGAATGAACGGAAGAAAATAAAATTTTATTTTTTTAAACAAATGAAAACAAGAAAAACAGCGATTCATGAATAAAAAGACACAATCCGCAGTTGAAGAGAAGGCAAAGTGAACGAAGTTGAATGCAGAGAGTCAAAGACGGATTTCTCGGCTCCGCGGAAAACTAAGAACTGAGGAGACGCGCCCGGTGCACTGGGCGGGACGCGCCCGGTGCACTGGGCGGGCATGCGCGGTGCGGGCGACTTGAAACTTCTAGTTTCTTCAAACAAGTCTGCTTGTGAGGCGTCCGTATTGGGGCTCCGTCGGATGACATCACCCACATGTGAGAATAGCCTGCCTGCTTGTCCTGGGATAAAGACCCGAATGGTCCATTCAGTCTGCTCAACCTGATTCAATTAAAATTTTTTCTTCTGATAGGGATCACGTGATGCTGTGAGCTGAACGGCTGTGTGCTCGTTCGGCTCCGGAGCCCTGCACTTCAACAAGCAGCAAATTAAGCACAGACGCGGGTTATTTCTACTCCCACAACCGGCAAAACGGGTGTACATTACATGGACAGGTTTTTGGCTCACTCACCCGCCGCCATGACAACTAAATTGGCGAAAAAGGATCGGGAAAAAGCGCGGCCCAGCGAAGACAAGATGGTGGCCGCGCCGCGTGCAGACGCTCCGGCGGCAAGTTTTTCCCCTGAGACGCTTTCGGAACTGCAACGGGTGATATTACAAGCACTGGGGCTGCGAATGGAAATGATCTCCTCTCAGCTGACCAAGTTGGAAAATTTATTGGAGGACAATGCTAAGCGCGTTACAGACCTGGAGACGCGGGTTTCGGCGGCGGAGGACAGGGCACTAGCGATGGACGCTACAGTGACTACCCTGATAACACAGCTCCGTTCCTGCCAAGATAAACTTGAGGATTTAGAAAATAGGTCTCGTCGAGGGAACCTGCGTTTTATAGGTCTCCCTGAGACCATATCAGATTCGGTGCTCCTCTCGGTGGTGGAATCCTGGCTGGCCAGCGAGCTCCCAAAGCCTTCCTCTTTAGGCCCGGCTCACTTTGAGCGGGTGCATCGCATGGGCCCCCGAGCTGGAACAGATCAAAGACCCAGAGTAGTCATTAGCAAACTTCATAATTATAGACATAAGGTGGAGCTGCTGCGTGCCATTAGAGCCAAAAGAGAATCCTTGACATATGAATCCTCGCCGGTGCGCATAGGGCAGGATTACTCTGCTGCGCTTACTGAAAAGCGTAAAGTCTTTCATCCTCTCTGCTCTAAACTCGTGGAACAAAAGAAGCGCTTTATGTTTCTATATCCTGCAGTTTTGAAAATTTATCAAAATGGAAAGTGGTATGTATTTGACTCTGCTGACTTAGCGGGAGAGTTTATTAACCGCCGAGTCTCACCCTGGAGCTGTCTGATTACAGTGTACTTTTTTCATGACAAAACTGGTGATGGGAGTTTTACACTTGATTGAATGTTGATTACTGTTTGTGCATCTTGTTAGGCATATTTCAAGAAGGCAGGGCTCTGATAGCCTCTGCGATGTGATCTGCTATCCTAAAACTTGTGGGTTTTGGGTTAGTGCAGGAACCAGATGGGTAGGGGATTGGAGAGAGGGAGGAGGAGGGAGGGAAGGTGGGGGGTAGAAAGGACAGGGTTTAAAGGGGGGGGAATTGGATACTACTGTGTGTTTCCTTCCGGTGCAGTTTCTGAGTACTTCTTATATAAATTTCATTTGCTTACAATATTGGTATATTTGCTGTTGGGTTTTCTCCGGTATGGCTGGGAGCCAGGGGGACCTTTCATGAGACATTGGGCAAAGTATCATTTTCAGGTGTGCTCATGACTCCTCATACTTTTCGTATCCTATCTTGGAATGTATGTGGTATTACTTCCCCGGTGAAGTGCAGTAAAATCCTTCAGCGTCTTCAACATCACAAAGCTGATCTGGCATGCCTTCAGGAGACCAGGCTTTCGGATCTTGAACATGCTAAGCTCTTAAGAAGTTGGGTGGGACAGGTTTTCTACACTTCATCCACAACCAAAAAAGCTGGAGTGGTGCTGTTAGTCAGAAAGGGGTTCCCGGGGAAAGTGGAACAACTATACCGGGACACTTTGGGGAGGACATTACTTTGTAGGGTCACCATGTCAGGATCTACATTTAATCTACTAATGATATACGCTCCAAACCAATATGACCATTCCTTTTTCAAGACCCTGGCGGGGGTAGGTGTGCGTGATCCTGCTACTCCCCTGATACTGATGGGTGACTTTAATCAGGTGCTAGACCCATCTACGGATAGAACGGGCCCGGGGCCTTCTCAGTCCTGTGGTCCTACTAAGGGTATACACTATTTGTGTGATACTTTAGACTTAATTGACCCATGGCGAGTAATGCATCCCACGGAACGTGACTACACGCATCAGTCTCGGGCACACCACACATTCTCTCGCATAGATTACATTTTGACTTCATCGGAATTCTTACCTAAAATACAGACTTCAGCGGTGGGACCCCTTTCGGTGTCTGATCACTGTCCTATTTGGATTGATGTCTTGAGTGACACAGACTTTGGGTCTGGAGGGGCCTGGAGGTTTCCATCTTACCTATTTAACAATTTGAACTTTAAGAAATATCTCACACAGAAATGGGATGATTATGTGACCTTTAATTCACAGCATCTTGCCTTCTTTCTCACCCTTCTTCTTTTTAAATGTTCAGCTGCCTTTCAATTCTCCATTTTCTCTCAGTCCCTAGCTCTCCCATTTCCCTTCTCACTCCTTTCCCAGCCTCCCCATTACCACATTTCTACCACTGTACTCACTGCACTCTCGCTCATCTTGTCATCTCCCTTTTGACCTCATCCACATGGCTCACCACTTTCAGAATCCCCCTCCCTCTCTCCACTGGTCAGTCCCCTTTCTTATCCCAGATCTCATCCCTCCTGCCCTCCCATGGGTCTATCTTTCCTCCTCTATCCCCATGGTCCAACATTTTGCTTCATCTCTTTTCTGTTTTTCTTCTTCCCTCCCCCCCTTGATGCTGAACATTGAAATGGAAGGAAAAAAAGAGAGATGCTGCATCCCTCTGCCTTCCATCCACAGGCCTAAAATTTCTCCCTACCTCCCTTCCATCCCCAGATCCAACTTCTCTCCCTTTCTCTTACCAACTGCCCCCCACCCCCATCTCTCCCCATGCCTGCCTGTCTCCCTCCCCCTGGTCCACCATTTCTCTCTCTCTCTCTCTTCCCAACAGTTCTCCCTTCAAGTATCTCTTTCCCTCTTCCTCCACACCACCCCAGGTCCAACTTCTCTCCCTTTAGACCATTGCCCACCATCTCTCTCTCTATCTTCTGTTTTTGGACCCATAAGCTCTCCCCCCCCCACGCCCAATCTGGCACTTCTTTTAATACCCTCCCCCTTTGTACTTAAAAAAAAAAAACAGTCCAGGAGGCTTCCTTGGCCCAGCATGTTCTCCCCCTGCTCTCCGTGCCCATGCATCTCTACCTCACTCCTCTCCCACCACCATGTCATTCTCTCTCTCTCCCTCCTCTCTCTGTCCAACAGTTCTACTCTTTCTTCATCTCTCCATGTGCATCATCTCTTTCCCTATCTTTCTAATTCTCCCTTACTGTTCCCTCCCTCCCTTCTTCAATTCTATGGCTCATGCGCCCTCCCTCCTTCCTTCATCATTTGTCCAAAGTTTGTGCTCCTTCCCTCTCGAGTCCCAACATGACCTCCTCCCTCCCTCCCTTCTGTGCCTCCCTCCAGCGGGTATTTACCTTCTGGCCGGCTCCCATGCTGCAATCGTTTTTCTGGTGAAAGCTGCGGGTGGTGGTGGCTGGCTCCTCATGCAATCCGTGGCTGTGCTGGAAGCATTTATTTTATGGCTGTGCCTCCCCGCGAGTGTTTATTTTCTGGCCAGCTCCCTTGCTACAGTCTGCGGGCGGTGTCGGCTCCTCGTGCATGATTCACAGCTGATTCAGAAGCCTTCTCTCTGACGTTGTGATGTCAGAGGGAACGCTTCTGGCACAGCCGCAGATCATGCACGAGGAGCTGAGGATGCTTGTAGACAACTGTAGCAAGGGAGCCGGCCAGAAAACTACCCACCGGAGGGAGGCACAGAAGGGAGGGAGGAAAGGAGAAGCTGGGCCATACAAAACTTCTTGTTGGGCCGCATGAGGACTGTGGGCCACGGGTTGGACACCCCTGATCTACAGGCAAGGAAGATGGTCTGCGCATGCTCAAGGATCGCTCACTAGCGATCCGTGCGGTCAGTGTTGGGAGTGCCAATGATTGCTCCCAATGATTGCCCCCATTTAAATGCAGGCCTTTAGTGAATTTGTCAGCAAACGGACATGGATCAGACACAGATAGAAGGTTAGTGAATCTAGCCCTAATTGTAATGCAATTTCTTTCATCCATTTTTCATATACATACAATATACAGTGGTACCTTGGTTTATGAGCATAATTAGTTCCAGAAGCATGCTTGTAATTCAAAGCACTCGTATATTAAAGCACATTTCCCCATATGAAATAATGGAAACTCGGACAATTTGTGTAAAATCTTCTCATTAACTGGTCAAATTAATTACATTTTAGTGCAGGCCTTTAATACAACTGTAGATATGAAATAAATATTAAATAAGAACAAAAGGAAATAAAAAGACGAAAAGAAAAATAAACAGGGAGTGAGTTGAAATGAGTCATTAAATAGCTCGGCCTCCATAACAGGACACTATCTTTGCAAGCAGAGGAAGGTGCCATTGCTCAGTTCCAGGAGCAACCGAAAACAGCAGGGACAGAAGGGAGAAGGCTGGCTGTCAGTTTATTGAAGCAAAAGTCCCAAAGCAGCTGAAGGAAGGAGGGGCGGAATGACCAAAGGCAGGCCCCAGAAGATCAATCAAGGCGAGCCCACCACTGGCGAGACAGAAGGCAGGAGGGGCAGACCAACCTAAGGCAGCAGGTCGAGGAGAGAAGGCAGGCCACAGAAGATCAATCAAAGCGAGCCCACCACTGGAGAGACAGAAGGCAGGAGGGGTGGACCGATCGAAGGTAGCAGGTCGAGGAGAGAAGGCAGGCCACAGAAGATCAATCAAGGCGAGCCCACCACTGGCGAGACAGAAGGCAGGAGGGGTGGACCGAACGAAGGCAGCAGGCCGAGGAGAGAAGGCAGGCCACAGAAGATCCATCGAGGTGAACCCACCACTGGCGATCACAGCTCCGGCATCTTCCCCAGGTCCCTGATGCACAATCAGATTCCTCCTAAGGCGTACCACAGCCCACCAATAAGCAGAGATGCCGCACTGAACCAATAAACAGAGCCCCACCAATAAGCAGAGACACCACGCCAAACTAATAAGCAGAGCCCCACCAATAAGCAGAGACGCCATGCCGATCTCAGAGCCCCGCAGCTGCCAATGAGGGAAAAGCTGAAGAGCCTCAGTCAATCACCCTCATCAGGGCAGATCCGGAGCACAGCAGGTAGGAACCCACATTACCAATTAAGGTTTGGATCAAATTTATGTGCTCGTACTGCAAGACAACGCTTATTGTGCGAGTTTCAATTTGCTGGAGTGTTTTGCTCATCTTGCAAAACATTCGCAAACTGAGGTTTGACTGTAATCTTATTAATACATAATGGTAACCACAAAATTAAAAAAAACATAAAGCACACTGTACACAGAGAAAATGGTTAATTATCATTTATATTAATTTTTTCAAAGAAGTCAAGGCAGATGACTTTAAAATATGTAATGTCACCTCAGTAATAACTATAGAAAAACAGAAAAATATAGTGCAAAATATAGACAGCAGATACAAATTCTCAAAACTGACACATTAAGATCACTAACGGTATCTTTTACAAAGCCGCGCAGCAATAGCCCCGAAGCCCTTTAAATCTCTATGGGCTTCGAGGCCGTTAGCACAGCGGGGCCACTTGTGCGGCTTTGTAAAAGAGGCCATAAATTGAAAATAAAAATCATTTTTCTTACCTTTGTTGTCTGGTGATTTCATGAGTCTGGTTGCACTTCCTTCTGACTGTGTATCAAATATTTCATTTTTTCTGCCTCCTGCACACTTCCTCTCCTCTGGACCCCATTCCCTTCCCCAACCAACATCTCTCTCTGTCCCTCTATGAATCCAACTTTTCTTCCTCTCTCCTCCACCCCCATTGGCAACGTCTCCCTCTCTCTCTCACTGTCCTCTCATTCCCTCCGTTGCTGCAAAGGGAATGGGGAAAGAGAGAGATCCAGGGTGCATCTCTCCCACTCCCTCTAATGCCACGTCCAACATTTATCACTCTCTCATCCCCCCGATTATGTGCAGCATTTTTCACCATTGTCCACCAACCCCATACCCATTTCTCCTTCTATCACCTCTCGCCAGCACAATGCCACATCTCTCCCTCCATCACTATGTTCAACGATGCTCCCCCTTGCATCCCCTTCTATTTGTCCCTCTGTTCCCTCTCCACCACCATATCCAACATTTCCCCCTCTCGCTAAACTAAAACTAACTAAACTAAACCTTAAGTTTATAGACCATATCTTCTCTATACAGATAGAGCTTGACTCGGTTTACAGTAAGATTAATAATTATAAAGAAAAAAAGAGGAAGGAAGAGTTTTACAATTTTGAAAATAACCAAGTTTTCAGATGTTTACAAAATATTTGTGTTCAATCTTTTTATTTATTTATCAAAAAGTACAGAAAACATGGAACCGAGAACAAGAAAAAAACCAATACGTCAGGGGTGCATCGCTGTACATAGGAACAATTAAGCAGCTACAGAGTTACACACATATAGTTGCTTATAATCAGCTATGAGAATATCCATATCAAAGGAGAAAGTCATATCCAACATATTAGTAAATAGACATATCTCATAGTAACAGGCAACAATTATTGTGGCTTTGTCAGAGATATAAAGTAGATAGTGACTTCATTTTTTCAGCAGCCACTTTCTCATATTTAACATAAAGGCAGACAGTGTTCCAAACATTAGTGTTTAGATTCGTCAAGTCTTTCCAATTGGTAAGTACTGCTTTGAGTTTACAAAATATTTGAAGAGAGCCCAGAGGTCACAATTGTAAAGGAATATTATTCCATAGATCAGTATAGGTGATGCCCTTTCTACCTCTTTGTTTACTCCTGGCAGAATTCTGTGCATCTCTCCATCACTTCATTCTATTCCTGGATCCAACATCTCTCTCCTTCTCCCCTTCTACCTCCTGTGTATCTCTCTCATCCTCTCATCTACCCTCATGTCCAACACATCTCTCTCTCCCTTCCTTGTGCCCTGTGTCAAATCTCTCTATCCCCCATGCACCATCTCTCCCTTTCTCTCCTCCATTATTTGCAATTTCATCTTCTCCCCTCATCATATGTTTCCCTCTACTCCCTCATCTTTCCTTCTTCTCACCCTCCCCTCTCCTCCCCCATATGCCACCAGATTTTCTTCCTCTTACCTCTTCTCTCCCCCTGTGCCATTAGATATCCTTCCCTGTACTCCAAGGCTTGCTTCTTTGGGTCACGGTATTGGCAGTGACTCTCATATACTGCCTGCCGCTAACCCAGAAGTCTCTCCTCTGCCACGAAGAGACTTCTGAGTCAACAGCAGGCAGCATGTGGGAATTGCTGTCAATACTGCATTGAGATTCGATGCTGATTCTCCCTCCCCCCCCCCCCACACCTCTGATTCGATGCTGATTCACCCCCTCCACCCTCTTCCTCTGACCTAAACAGCAGCGGTAAACAGGCTGCTTGGCAGCCTGTCCACCATGGCTTCCCTCTGTCATGTCATCAGTAATGCGGCAGAGGGAAGGTCCCAGCAGGCAGGCCAGGAGCTGTATCACTGCTGCTGCTTTGACCCAGAGGAAATGAATCCATTCAAATTCCGGAACTTGGAGGCGAGGAGGTTGGCAGTTTGAGTGCAGAGCTCCTCTCCCTGGACAATCTGCCTGCTTTTAAATATCAGCAGCAGTGGGAGATCAATTGCTTTTACACCCAGCAGCAACGGGACCAACCCACCAAAAACCCACAGTCCCGATCCTGCAAAAATATGAGCTCCACCCTCCCTGCAGTCCGCTAGGAAAATCAACTGCTTTTACACCTAAGCAGCAGCAGGACCAGCCACCACTACCAAGAGCCCTTTGCCCCGATCCAGCCAGGCATGTGAGCTCCTCCCTCTGCAGTCCATTGGAGAGATCAATCTACCTGCTTTTAAATATCAGCAACAGTGGGAAATCAACTGCTTTTACACCTCAGCAGCAGCGGAACTATCCGCAACTACCAAGAGCCCACAGACCCGATCCAACCAAGAGTGTGAGCTCCACCTCCCTCTGCAGTCCACTAGGAAGATCAACTGTTTTTTACACCTAAGCAGCAACAGGACCAGCCACCATTACCAAGAGCCCTTTGCCCTGATCCAGCCAGACAAGTAAGCTCTTCCCCCAGCATTCCGTTGGAAAAATCAATATGCTTGCTTTTAAATATCATCAGAAGGAGGAGATCAACTGCTTTTACACCTAAACAGCACCAAGACCAGCCGCCACTATCGAGAGCTCCTCCCCTTATATCCCGTTTAAGAGATCAATCTATCTGCTTTAAATATCAGCAGCAGTAGAAAAACAACTGCTTTTACATACAAGCAGCAGTGAGACCTACCGCAACCACCAAGAGCCCACAGACCTGATCCTGCCAGGATTGTGAACTCCTCCCCCTGCAGTCCATTGGAGAGATCAATCTGCCTGCTTTTAAATATCAGCAGCAGTGGAGATCAACTGCTTTTACACCTAAGCAGCAACGAGACCAGCCACAACCACCGAGAGAACACAGACCCGATCCTACCAAGAGTGTGAACTCTTCCCCCCCTGCAATCTGCTATGAAGATCGACTGTCGGCTCCGGGCGGCTTTCCCGCAAAGGAGAGAATCCTGCATTCACCGTGGGCCTCATCTGGGGCAGCCTCCTTGGAGCGGCTGGGGCACGGGCAGTGTGTATGGGAGGGAATGCATGGATGGAAGAACATCGCAGGGGAGGAGACATAGACATCCTGGGACTGTCGGCCAAGTCTCTTCCCTGAAGAAGCCCTTTTTCTGGAAACGTCATCGCTCCTCCTAAACTTACTTGCTCCACTTCATCACTGACGCTGAAACCGTGGATTGAAGACAAAGTTTTATTTTATTTTTCTTTCCAGCTTATGATTTATCTTTAATCTTATCTATTGTTTTGCATTTTGTCTTTGTTTTGTTCTATTTCTATCATTTAAATTTCTCCAGAATTCTACTGTTCAACGTCTCCCCCTTCTGCTTCTATTCCTTTCTCTCCTCTCTTCTACCTCCCAAAGTATTTAGATCAATGCTGTCTTGTTAAAATGTTTATTTTATTTTTATTTTTCCTCTAACTCTACTTTTCACTTCTCTATTACCCTCCAGGTACTTTAGTTAGATTGTGAGCCTTCGGGACAGTAAGGGAATTTTTCAAGTACCTTTCCTATTTCTAATCTTAATGTATATTTTCTGTAAACCGCTTAGAACCTAACGGATGTAGCGGTATATAAGAAATAAATTACATTACATTACATTACATTACAAATCGATTCACCAAAGTGAATTGGTGAATCAATTTGAATGAATTAGGCAGCACTACAGCTTACCCCTAAGGGTAAAAGATGTCTAATATAAGAATAATCTTCAGCTCCCCTATACGTCAGTCACGGTTCCCCTGGGAGCTGCTGGTCTAGACTTCAAAAGAACTAACTTTATCAAGATGGGGAAATATGTCAATGAATAGTTAGTTGGATGGGAGCAGCTGAGCGAAGCAGAAAAGCAGTGTGCGAAATTGAAAGGAGCTACTTTAAAAAGGCAAAAAAACTTTTATGTTAGAAAATGCATAAAAGTAAAAGGAAAAGAAGGCTGCTTTGGTTCTCAAATGTAGTAGCTAAAAAGGTAAGAGAAAAGAGGTTAGCCTTCATAAATTACAAGACATTGCAGAAATAGGAAGACAGGAAAAATATATGAAAAGCTACAAGAAACTAGAAACGCCATCAGAAAAGCAAAGATGCAAATGGAAGAAAAGATAGCTGATACAGTAAACTTTGGGAGCAAAACATTTTTTTAGATATCTAAGTGATAGAAAGAAGTGTGAAAATGGCATTGTGAGGCTCAGTGGTGAAGGGTACAAATATGCAGAAACTGATAAGGATAAGACTGAACTGATTAACAATTATTTCTGTTCTGTGTTCACGGATGAAAGACTAGGTCAGAAAAAGAACGCAAATGGGAATGGATATGTGGTAAACCTGAAGAGATTCTTAGAAGACCATGTTTTTGAGGAGCTAGCTAAATTAAAATTAGACAAAGTGATAGGGCCTGATAGCATACAAATGATGGTAACTCAAGGAACTCAGGTTCTGACAGCTCCATTGTCTTATCTTTTCAATGATTCTTTAAAGTCTGGAGTGGTCTCAGAGGACTAGAAAAGGGCAGATGTGGTTCTTCTACACAAGAGCAGAAGTAAGGAGGTGGTTGGGAATTACAGGCCTGCTGATCTGACATCGGTAGTGAGTAAACTAACGGAAACACTTCTGAAGCGGAAGATAGTGAGATTTCTAAAAATCGAATGGACTGCAGGACCCGAGGCAGAATGGTTTTACAAGAGGCAAGTCTAGTTAGACAAATATAATTGATTTCTTTGACTGGGTGACCAAAGAGTTGGATATCTGTGGGGTGCTAGATATGGTGTACTTGAATTTTAGCAAAGCCTGTGACACAATACTGCATAGATAATGGATAAATAAACAAAATGCCTTCGGTATAGGCCCTAAAGTGACAAACTGGATAAAAAAGCTAGTTAAGTGGAAGGAGACAAAGTGTGGTGGTAAATGTTCTGAAATTTGCTCTAAAGAAAAGGATGATGTTAGTGGAGTGCTGCTCTTTTTAACATATTTGTGAGTGATATTGTGGAAGGACTATCTGGCAAAGTTTAACACAGGAACACAGATATATGATGGCAGATAAAGGCCAAATGGCCCATCCAGTCTGCCCATCTGCAGTATCTTACTTGCATGTCCCACACTGTCTTCAATTCAAAGAGGAAAATTATCTAATGTTTGCGGTAAAATCTGACTGGCCGCTGTCATGATTGCTATTGTAACAATTTCAAAAAAATGAGTCATTCTTTAAAAAACATGTATGCAAATGAGGTTTGTGGAGGATCGCTAAATTTGCAAGAGATGAGTTGCTGGTGATAGCAACCAGAATATGCGCAGAAAACACCTGCAAAAAAAGACCCCAAATTGAAGATCAACAGGAAGGATGCCCACTCGCTCCCACCACCACCACCGTCACACAACACCCCAGCAGCGGAAGGGATGCCCATTCCCTCCCACCACTGTCATAAAACAACCCCCGATACATGCCTGGCAGCAGGAGGGCTGCCCACTCCCTCCCGCAGCTGCTATCAAACAACCTCCCCCTGACAATCCACTGGCATTGGGAGAGATGCCCACTCTCTTCCACCGCCGACATCATGCCCCTGATGACCCCCCCCCCCCCCGAGTGCTCCTATCAGTTCCCTGCCCCCTTACCTTCTTCACAAAGGCTGGCCAGAGATGTTTACTAAATCCAGCCGGCAGGCCCGCCTCTTCAAAATGGCAGGACTTCCCTTTTCTGGTGCATCCTGGTATGCACCGAGGAGGGGCCTAAAGATCTGATTTACCCAGGCACTTAAGGCCCCTCCTATGAGGGGTGTCTGGGCACTACAGCGGTGGCAGGAGGGAGTGGGCATCCCTCCTGCCAATCTTCGATTTTGGGTCTGGGTTTTTGGGAGGGGGGTTATTTGCAAGGGGGGGTCTGAGCTGTCAAACCTTACTTTTCTATCAGTGCCTGAGCCAGTCAGTGCTCAGGCACTGATCGGAAAGTAGGCTACAATAGCTCAGACCCTGACAGAAAAATTTGTCCGCAAATATACTACAATGAAAATAGGGAATCACCCAGCGATGATAAAGAATCGCTCAGAGTACTCATTTTAATATTAATGCCCTCATTGTACTACATTTGCATGGCAGAGTCAGAAACAGTTAGGAAGCTCAGAAAAGATCACGGTGAGCCGTTCTGATTATCAGCCAGTAAAATACTGCCTTGCTAAACTGGCTAGAGCTGGTTTAGTGACCACATTAAAGGCAACGTTAAGTTTTGAGAATATTCCCCATAGTCTTTGTCTCCACCACCTCTACTGAGAGACTATTCCATATCTACTACCTTTTCTATAATAAGAATTTCCTTAGATTACTCCTGAGCCTATCATCTCTTAACTTCATCCTATGCCCTCTCATTCCGTAGTTTCCTTTCAAATGAAAGAGACTTACCTCTTGTGCATTTATGCCACATAGGTATTTAAATGTCTCTGTCATATCTCCCCTCTCCCGCTTTTCCTCAAAGGTATACTATACATACTATCTTTAAGTCTATTCCTATATGCCTTATGACAAAGACCACCAACTATTTTAGTAGCCTTCCTCTAGACCAACTCCATACTGCTTATATCTTTTTGAAAGTGCAATATACAGAACTGTACACAATATTCTAAATGAGATCTTACCAGAGTCCTATACAGGGATATCAATACCTCCTTTTCCCAATTGGCCATATCTCTCTATGCACCCTAGCATCCTTCTAGCTTTCACCGTCACCTTTTCAACCTGTTTGGCCACCTTAAGATTATCACATACTACCACATCCAAGTCCTACTTCTCTTTCATACACAAAAGTTGTTCACCATTCTGTATCATTCCCTTTGGGTTTTTGCACTCAAATGCATGACCTTGCATTTCTTAGCATTAAATCTTAAGATTCCAAATTTCAGACCATTCTTCAAGCTTCACTAGGTCCTTTCTTGTGCTATTCACACCATCAGGAGCAGAGCAGCCCTATAATGTGGCCAGCTGAGGCAGTGGCCTCAGGCAGCACTCTTGAGGGAGCAGTATCTTGCTGCTGGCTAGCCTATTTGCTGGTTGGTTTTCTCTGCCACTCCCTTTGGTATCTAATCCTTTCACCTTCCCCACAATTGGTATTTTTTCCATTCCCCCCCCCCCCCCCCAGTCTACCTTTAGATTTGTTGCAAAGGTTGCCCGGCAGTGTCAGTGATTCACAGACTGGCCCTGCTGCTGACTCAGGCACTTCTCTGCACTGTAGCCCACCCCAGTTGAAACAAGAAGAGAGGGCTGGCTGCAGTGGAGAGAAATGCTGGTGTTGGTGGCAGGGCTACTCTGAATCACTGTTGCAGCCAGGCAATCTTTGCAACAAATCTAAAGGTAGACAAGAGGAGGAATGGAAAAAAATGCCGATCTGGGGGGTGATGAAAGGATTAGATAATAGTGCCTGATAGATATTGGATAGGGGCAGTGGCATTACAAGGGGTGGGCGGACAGGTACCCTAGTAGGAATGGGTGCCCCAGTAATAGCACATAAAGTTTCTACCACAAAACCCCAACCTACATAGCAGCCAAACTACAACCATATGTTCCCAATCGCTCCCTCCGCTCTGACTCAGAGAGACGATTCTGTATCCCCGCAAGAAGATATCTCAGACTACAAACAGCAAGCAAATGCTCATACAGCCACACTATCCCTTGCCTGTGGAACCAACTACCTACTCAGATCAGGTCACTGTACTCGCTAATGGCCTTTCGGAGAGCATCAAAGACCTTCCTTTTTACCAAATATACTGACTCCTTGTAAACTGACTCCTTTGAAAGCTTTTATCTGCATCCTCTTGCTCCTATATAGTTAGGAAACTGTTTCCTTGTATGATTCTATCAGTATCCCCTCTTCCTTTTTTAATACTTTTGCCGTCTGTAGTCCCTGTCTTTAACTTCATGTCCTCCTCCTACACTGTGAATGTCCTTTTGTAACCCATTCTGTTGGGAGGACGGGATAGAAATCTAAATAAATAAATAAATAAATAAATAAGTGGTTCATCCCCGGATACAGCTCATAAGGGGTGCTCCCAGGGCCAGCATCGTAAGCTTCTTCCAGCAGTGGCAGCATTAACAATTCGCTGCTCTGCTGTCAGGTCTTCCTCTCTGCTAAGTCCCACCTATATCCTGTTTCCGTGAAGGCAAGACCCGACAGAAAGGAAGGCCCGAAGGCTGCACTGCCAATGGAGAGGGAAGGAAGGGGAGGGGGAGAGAAATTCTGCACTCAATTGTGGGGAGAAGGAGAGAGAGGAAGGGAGAAGGAAGACCAGGGAAGGGATAGAAGAGGAAAGAGAAAAACCAGACAATGGGGAAGGGAGAGAGGGAAAGGAAGGAAGGAAAGGAGATAACAAACCATGGAGACGGAGGGAGAAATGCCAGGGCATGTGGGGAGGGAAGGGAAGGACACAGAGATGCCAGACCAGGGGAAAGGAAGAAGAGGAGATGCCATATCATGGATGGGGAGGGAGAGATGAAAGGTAAGGAGAGGAGACGGATGCCAGGGTATGAGGGAGGGACGAGAAGAAAAGGAGATAGAGATGCCAGACCATGGGATGTAGTATTAAGGAAGGAAGGAAGGAAAGGAGAATAGAGTGATGCCAGAACATAGGAGAGAGGGTGGAGACAGAGAGAGAAAAAATGGAGAGGGGGTGAAGCCGAGATGAATCATGTACAAAGGAAAGAAGGATAAACAGTTTATGGAAGAGGCATAGAAGAGGAGCTGCCATATGGAAGAGATAGAGAGGACAGACAGGATGGAAGGGGTAGAGAGAGAGGGCAGTCACTGGATGGAAAGGGCAGAGAGAAAAGGCAGACACTGGATATCAGGAACAATGAAACAATAAAAGGAAAAATCTTTATTAAATCATGCCCAGTAAAAATGGAATAAAAAATAAAACTACTTGGAGTAACTATAGTCAAAGATTTAACTTTTCATGACCAGATAAGCTCTGTCGTAAAAACCTGTTTCTACAAACTTCGACTTATCCGTTCCCTAACTTCAGTTCTCGAAACTAATGCTATCACAACCCTTGTTCACTCATTAGTCATTTCTCATTTAGACTACTGCAATTCTCTATATAATGGAATTCCTCATAAAGAATTACGTCGTCTGCAGCTCATCTAAAATAGAGCAATCAAGCTTATTCATAAGGTAGGGAAATATAATCATGTTACTCCTCTTCTGAAAGAAGCCAACTGGCTACCCATTACACATCGTATCACTTATAAAATCTTAATGCTGGTCTTTAAAATCAAACTTTCCCGTCTTCCATCTTTTCTTGATAAACTCATCATTCCTCTTTGCCCTTCTTGGACACTTAGGCCAGCAGATCAGAATCAAAGAATTCTACTACACTAGGAAAACTAACTTCTCCATAGTTGCTCCAACTTTATGGAACACTATGCCACCTCAACTCCATCTCGAAAATTTCCTCGACAAATTTAAAACTAAATTAAAAACGTTCTTATTTCAAGATGCATATCACAGCCCTTAAATACTTCCTCTCCAACAGCCAGTAAAACCTATCATCAACCGCTTTCAAGAAGCGACCCCACTCCTGATGTTGTATCTCCCCTTTTCCCTGTTTTTTACTTTGTTTTTAATGATGTATTTATTGACTCCCTCTTCCCCTCAAGTCTAAGTTTGTATTTGTAAATTGTCCTTAATGTTCACTCTTCCCCCCTCTTATAATTATTATACACATATATATATGTATACATTATATATGTATATATTATACACATATATATATATATGTAAACCAGCTAGATGCACGTCAATGGCCGGTATATTAAAACTAATAAAACTTGAAACTTGATGGAAGGGGCAGAGAGAGAGGGCAGACAATGGATGAAAGGGGCTGTATGTAAAGAAGAGAGCGAAGAAAAGATGGTTTAAGCACAAAAATGACAAAGGGGAGAAAAATGATTTTTTTGTTGCTTTAGACTAGAAACATGATGGCAGATAAAAGCCAAATGGCCCATCTAGTAGTATTATAGTTGTATTGATAAAAAGGTTATAAATAGGAAATGGAAATAAGACAATCTTTTTATTGGACTAAACGCCCTTCCTCAGGTCAGGACATGATACCATAACAACAGTATACTGTACTGACCTAAAGGAGGAGGATTGGGGAGCAGTTGCACTAAATAAGGGCAGAACTGTAGAAATTTCAATTAGAAGAAGTTGATTTTTTTCGGGACACATTGAAACTGTCTATTTGAATTGAGGAATAAATCAGGGACTATGTTGGCTAGATATATTAAGGGACGGTAAATTCATCATACTGTTTAGGAGATTAGAAGTCTGGGGGGAGAAGTCCAGCATACTGATTCTGCTATTCAAGCTATTTTCTTGCAATTCTACACTTCTCTTTATCAGGGTAATCCAGGAGCTTCAGGTACACAGATAGAAACTTTTCTGGACACACTGGGTTTACCCAATCTGCAGGAAAGAGAAAAATGGAAGAGACCACTTTAAGAGAAATATATGAACAGAGTGATTATTTGGTTTTGTTTTAAATACGTATTGTGTGTGTGTGTGTATTGTAGCCAGCACACTCCAGGCAGAGGGCCTGGGAATACTGCCCACAATCAAACTCTTGTGAGTTGCTACATGTCTCACAAGGATAACTTATTTCCACGTTCAGTAAAAGGGACACCATCCAAACAATAGTTCAATGTTGAATAAAGAGTTGTATTTAATTGTTCAAAACCAAAAAAAAACACAATAACTTGCTTGTCAGGATTTAAAAAAACTCTCATACCAGTCAAGCACAAAGTTCAAAACAGTCTCTGGTTGAGAAACCCAAAAAGAGTCCAACTTAAACAAAACTCTCATTTAAATCATAGTCCAGGTGGAGTTCATAACCAAAAGGAAAGGAAAAACTTTTCCACCAACATCAAAGTTACAAGACAGTATAAAAGTCCTGGCTTCTTCAGCACCTCAAGGCTGGAAAGACAGTGTGCTTCATGTGGTCTTATTTTGCCCGAAATTAGGCCCACTATCCCACCACGTAACATGGGGCTAACCCCACTGTCCTTGCTTAATTTAGCATATCACAAATCCACTCTTTAACTTGAGTTAGATTAATTCAGTCTGCAAAACCAAAAGAGTCCAAAATAAACTCGCAATAAACTCCAGCAATATTCAGATAATACTTGCTTTTGTGATGCAAACTTCCATAGGAGCATAATCAGGAGTCAGCCCAACACTGGCTTCAGGGCTTGTTTCTAACTCCATGGCCAACGGTTCCTCACTCAGACTGGCAGGTGATTCTCCTCCAGCCTCAGTAAACTCCATGTCCTCTGGAGCTGGACTGCCATCAGGAGCTCTCAGCCCTGAGCCTTGCGACCTTCCCTGCTGCTGTTCCTCTCTGTTCTGTTTCTCTAGGAGCCTAGCCTTCAGAAAAAACAGCTTGCAGCCCCGCCCCCAACCCTCAGGTGAAAAGGATTTCCTGTGATTCACCTTGTGATCCAGAGGGGGATGGGAACCCAGCACTGCTGCTTTCTTGCTCCCTCTACAGGCCCTAGAAGGAAATTCAGACTGAGTGGCAGAAAATGGGGAAAAAGGCAGATTATGGAACGTCTCAGGATTTAACCTAGAATCTGAGCTAGGGACACTCCTAGCAGGCATAGTCCGCTTATCACAGTATATATATATATATATATATATATATATATATATTTTGTGACAGGGATCCTGCCAACCCTCAGCTTGAACATCAGGAATATGAGCCTTGTCCTACCAGCTGCTTAGGAAGGAAAGGTTTAGAACCCCTGAGAGAAAGACAGAACCTAATTAGAAGTCCCAGTTGTAAAACTGCCACTTTAAAGTCTGCAAAAGCTGAGTCCCAGTTTAAGAGTGCAGGTCTCTTTAAATCTTCTCCTGTCCCAGCTAGAGAAAAGGGGTGGGGCCCTGAAGCATAGAACTTTAGAGAGCAGCTTTACTTACCAGAGAGAGTCCCACACCTAGTCAAGGAAGAAGCTTTGCCAGGTTTTTCTTGCCTGCATACCTCTTCTAGACTGACAGTGAACCCAGTCAGTTTCCCATCCTCGTTTCCTAGGTATAGCCTGTCAGCTTCTGGTATGTTGCGTATATCCTTTTCTCTAAACACAGACACAAAAAATGTGTTCAGTTTGTCGGTGATGGTTTTGTCCTCTATCAGCACTCCCTTTATTCCATGGTCGTCGAACAGCCCCACCGCTTCCTTCGCGGGTCGTTTCCCCTTAATGTATCAGAAGAACGGCTTGAAGTTTTTCGCTTCCGTGGCAATATTTTCCTCATAGTCCCTTTTGGCCTCTCTTACCGCCATATGGCACCTGCTTTTATGTTTCTTGTGCTTTTTCCAGTTTTCGGCCATTTTTGACCTTTTCCATTCTTTAAACGAAGCCTTCTTATCTCTGATCGCTTCCTTCACTGCTACAGTGAGCCACACTGGTTCCTTGTTCTTTTTCCTCTTAGATCTCTTGTTGATACACAGTATATATAGATTTTGTGCCTCAGTGACTGTGTCCTTAAAAAGGGACCACACTTGCTCTATCGTTTTTAAAGCACTTATCCTCTTCTTAATCTTCTTCCCCACCATGAGTCTCATCCCTTTGTAATTCCCTTTTCAGAAGTTCAGCGCCATGGCCATCGTTCTGGATAGTTGTTTCACCCCCATGAATAGGTTGAAGCAGATCATATTGTGATCACTGCTTTCCAGCATCCGTTCTACTTCTACATTTTGCACCGGTCCTCGTAGTCCATTTAGAATTAAGTCCGAATTTCATTTCTTCTCGTATTTTCCTTGACAAGTTGTTCCAGGAAGCAATCACCCACTGCATCCAGGAACTTGGTTTCACTACCACAGCTGGAGGTGCTTAGGTTTCAGTCTATCCCTGGGTAATTGAAGTCACCCATGATAACAGCATTGCCTCCCTTTCAGTTGTGTTTAATCTCAGCCATAAATTCTTCATCAATTTCTTCAGACGGGGGACGGTAGTAGATGCTGATCTTCATTTCCGTTCCATTTGTTCCTGGAATTTTCACCCATTGAGATTCTAACTTATTCTTCATTTCCGGAGTGTTCTCTCTGGCAGACTCTATTCCCTTTTTGACATACAGGGCAATGCCCCCACCTTTTTGACCCACTCTGTCTCTGCGGTATAGCTTGTATCCCGGTAGAATAGTGCCCCAGATGTTTTCCTCATTCCACCATGTTTCCGTGATGCCAATGATGTCAAGGTTATCTTTTTGTGCCACAGTTTCTAAATTCCCCATCTTATTCCTTAGACTCATTGCGTTCATGTATATACACTTGAGTTTGCGGCATATTACTTTCTTGCACTTTCTTCCCTCTTGCGTCCCTCTTGCGATCTGTCCATTTTTCTGTCCTGTCCATGATCCGCTGAGTCTTCCCCGCTAACTTCATGCACAGAATCCTCTGGGTATACTGGTTCCCGAACCATCGACTCTCGGTTGATTGTCGGCTTTACCCTTCTTCCTAGTTTAAAAACTTCTCAATTTCTCTCTTGATGTTGCTTGTAAATAGCCTTGTTCCGTCTCAGTTGAGGTGAAGTCCATCCTTCCTGAATAGCTTGCTCTTCCCCCAGAACATCATCCAGTTGCACACGAAGTGGAATCCTTTATCATCGCACCAGTGTCGCATCCACCCGTTGACTGCTTGCAGCTCCATCTGCCTCTTCTCATCGACCCTGGGTACCGGAAGGATCTCTGAGAACGCTACCCTCTGCGTTCTGGTCTTCAGCTTCTTTCCTAGCATCCGGAAATGGTCCTTCAGCACTTCCTTGATGTAGTTCCTGTTACTCATGTTGTTTGTCTACTACCGAATTGTCCTCTTCCACGCTGTCGAAGATCCTGTCAATGCAGCTCACTATATCTTCTACCTTAGCTCCTGGTAGGCAAGTCACCAGCCGAATCTGTCTTCCTCCCACTATGTGGCTGTCGACTTGTCTGATGATAGAGTCCCCCATGACGATTGCTGTCCTCTCTATCTTCTCTTGCCTCTCTAGCTGCAGGTCCATGACCCTGGTGTATGACCATCTCTCCAGCTGTAGGTCTGTGTCGTCTGTGCACTTCCATCTTCCCTCATCCTGGCGTTGGCTTGCACTGGACTCATCTTCTTGTGGGTTCACTCTGCTGCTTCCAGATCTCGCTGCTGTGTCACCCATTTCTTCCTTGTGGCTGTCCTCCAGGTGGTCCTCACTCCCTGTAGGTGTATCTCGGCAGTTACACTGTTGCTGGTGATTTTCCATGGCCTCCCTGTATGCCTCCTCGATGACCTTCTCCAGTTTCCGGACTTCATCCTCAATGGTTTCCTCCATTTTGACGTTCTCTGCATCTCTGTCCTCCTCCTCCACTTCTCGAAGTGCTTCTAGTTCCAGTATAGAGAATGACACGGTGTCGGTTACCCGCAGCTAGCCGCGTTTAGCCATGGGTAACCCGCCGAAACGGGGAAGAAAAAATAGTGGCCTCTGCGGGGACGGGGACAAGGCCATTCACCACCCCATGGAGCGGTGAATGGACTTGTCTCCGCAGTGAGGCAACCAAGGATCGTGCGGTCCCCACCCGGCCATCTCCCTCCCTCCACCTCACCTTTGATGAAGAGCACTGTTCCCTCAAACGCTGGTTGAATTTCTGCTGGTCCGCGTGAAAAAAAAAAAGCCTCTCCTTTTCCCCTGCTCTCAGTTGCTAAAGCGGCAGCCGACAGGAAGTCTTTCCGACGTCAATTCTGACATCGGAGAGGACGTTCTGGGCCAGCCAATCGCTGCTTGGCTGGCCCAGAACGTCCTCTCCGACTTTAGAATTGAATCGGAAAGAAGACTTCTGGCTTTAGCAGCTGCAGCATGGCGGTAAGAGAAGAGGAAAAGGAGGGAAGCTTTTTTTTTTTTTTTTGAATGGCAGGGAGGCAGCAGGCTGGCTTTGGCTAGGAAGGGAGAAAGGTAGACAGGCAGGCAGGCTTCGGGGGTGGGGGTGGGACAAAGGGTGGAAGGCAGTGAGAGGGACATAGGAAGGAGGCACTAGGGGCACTAAAGACAGAAAGGGGCACTAAGGACATGGGAAGGAGGTACTGGGGCACTAAAGACATGGGAAGGAGGCACTGGGGGCACTAAAGACAGAAATGGGCGCTAAGGACATGGGAAGGAGGTACTGGGGCACTAAAGACAGGAAGGGGCACTAAGGACATGGAAAGGAGGCACTGGGGGCACTAAAGACAGAAAGGGGCACTAAGGACATGGGAAGGAGGCACTGGGGCACTAAAGACAGGAAGAGGCACTAAGGACATGGGAAGGAGGCACTGGGAACACTAAAGACATGGGAAGGAGGCACCGGGGGCACTAAAGACATGGGAAGGAGGCACCAGGGGCACTAAGGACATAGGAAGGAAAGAGGGAAGGAATAGAAAGGGACAATTCTTGGGCCTGAGTGCAGAAAGAAAGAAAGGATACTCAGACAGAAGGAAACGCAACCAGAGACTCATGAAATCAATCACCAGACAGCAAACATAGGAAAAATGATTTTATTTTTAATTTAGTGATCAAAATGTGTCAGTTTTGAGAATTTATATCTGCTGTCTATATTTTGCACTATATTTGTCTATTTTTCTATAGTTACTGAGGTGACCGAGCTTGCGGAGATGGGGCGGAAACAGGGTTTTAAAATTTTAGTCCTAGTAGTTTGCCAGTCCACAAAATAATTATTTTATTTCTGCCGGTCCACGGGTGTAGAAAGGTTGAAAACACTGATGTAGAGTATGCCGGCTTTCTTTTTCGCCCAGCCACACGCGTTCAAAAAGCCGCGCACGTGCGGCTGCTCGAGTTGTTCAATCTTCTCCTCTCTTGCAACTTCCTGTTTCCGGTTGCGTCAGAGGAGAATATTGAACAAATGAGCAGCCGCACGTGCGGCTGGGCAAGAAAGAAAGCCGGCATACTCTACATCTAAGGTGAGGTGGAGGGAGGGAGATGGCGGAACGCTGCAATCGGTCGGGTGTCTGCTGTTTTTGTATCACTGCCTGCCTGCGCTCACGTTCCAGATCCTGCTGCATTTTTAGTGTGTACAATTGACCTTATTCGAGCTATAGGTGAACATGGGGGTCACGTCATTGCAAGGGAGGACAAGTCAATTGATTTTTTATGTTCTGTTTTTACTACAGGGCAGAGGCACTGAAACAGATTCTCAGTGCAGTAGTAGTAATGGCAGGACTCTCTTCTGTCTTCATGGTGTTTCGCAGTACTGAGGCTTATATGGATGCTGCGGGGAAGGTGATGGGGCAGTGAATGGGATGGCAGTGGCAGTGACGGGGCGGTGAAAGGGATTGCGGTGACGGTGATGGGGCGGTGAAGGGAACGGCGTTGACGGGGCGGTGCAGAGGATGGTGGGCCGGGGACGGTGCAGTGACGGGGACAGATTTTTTCCCCATGTCATTCTCTATTCCAGTATTCTGCCTTCTAGGAGTCTAACTTGTTTCTTCAGGCTCTCCAGTTCTCCGCATCGAGTGCATACATAAGACCGCCTCCCAGAGGGGAGGAAGTCATACATATGGCAGAAAACTGGGAAGCTCATCTTCCTGCTTCTGTCTGCTGCTTCCATAGCTACTGGTGTCCTCTGTGTCCACTGCTGCTGGTGTCCCCTGCATCTGCTGCTTATGCAGTGACTCGCCCCTTCTCAAAGGCGCTTTCGCTAAGGCAAGCGCCTTTAATACTCGCCTTCGACACGTACCGAAAGGCTGAGCACCGTTGGCTCCTCCACTTTTAAAGGGGAGCTCCAGATCGATGGTTAGCTGACGTTGGAGGGATGGGCGAAGCTACCTATCACCGCTGCTCCTCGCTCTTTTCTGCCTCCTCTGCCTCTTTTCCCCTCTTCTCTCCTTCCTCAGGCTCTCTCCTGCTTCCTGACTCTCTTCTCCTGCCTGCCCTGCTCTCAGGGCTCAGCTGTTCAACTCAACTCGCTGTTGGCTGCTCCCCTTTTAAGGGGAAGCTCCGGATCAGAGGTGTGCTGACATCGGAGGGGTGAGCGGAGCTACCTCTCACTGCTACCCCTCACTCTTTTCTGCCTCCTCTGACTCTTTTCCCCTCTTCTCTCCTTCCTTGGGATCTCTCCTGCCTTCCGACTCCCTTCTCCTGCCTGCCCTGCTCTCTTTCCTGGGGGGTCTCTCCTAGTACTGCACCGGACATCCTGCATTCGTGTATAAGATTTTTGATACCGACATCCATCACCTTACACTTATCCATGTTAAACCTCATTTGTAATGTCGCAGCCCATTTCTCGAGCGTGTTTGTCACGTTGTAGCTCTTCACAATTCTCCTGCGTCTTCACTACTTTGAATAACTATGGATCGTCTGCAAATTTAATCACCTCTCTCATCGTACCAATTTCCAGGTCATTTATAAATATGTTGAAGAGCCTGGGTCCAAGCACCGAACCCTGTGGCACTCCACTCGTGACGCTTTTCCAGTCCAAGTATTGTCCATTTACCCCACTCTCTGTTTCCTATCTGCCAGCCAGTTTTTAATCCACGTGAGTATTTCACCCTCGATTCCATGGCACGCAATTTTTCGAAGTAGTCGTTCATGCAGAACTTTGTCGAACTCCTTCTGAAAATCCAGATATACAATGTCAACCGGATCACCTTTGTCTATCTGCCTGTTTACTCCCTCGAAGAAGTGCAGCAAGTTCATCAAGCAAGATCTTTTACTGAAGCCGTGCTGGCTAGTCCTCATCAGATTGGGTCCTTCAAGGTGATCAATGATGTGGTCCTTTATCAGCGCCTTTACCATCTTTCCCGGTACCGAGGTCAGACTCACCGGTCTGCAGTCTCCCCCTGTATCTTTATTGAAGATCAGCGTAACATTTGCCACTTTCCAGTCTTCTGGAATCCTTCCTGATTTGAATGACAGATTGGCTATTAGTTGAAGCAGTTCAGCTGTAGCCCCTTTCAGTTCCTTGATTACCCTCGGATCGATGTCATCCGGTCCTGGGAATTGATCATTTCTAAGCCTATCAATCTGCCTGCATACCTCTTCTAGACTGACTGTCAACCCTGTCAGTTTCCCGTCTTCGTTTCCTGCATATAGCCTGTCAGCTTCTGGTATGTTGTGCATATCCTCTTCGGTAGATACAGATGCAAAAAATGTGTTCAATTTGTAGGCGATGTAGAAGTAGAAGGGACGCTGGGAAACAGTGATCACAACATGATCCACTTCAACCTAGACACAGGAACAAAAAATCAATCCTGAACGACAGACACGGCACTGAACTTCCGAAAAGGGAACTATGAAGGGATGAGAGTTAAGGTGAGGAAGAAGATTAGGAAGAGGATAAGCACTGTAAATATGCCATAGCAAGCAGGGTCCCTTTCAAGGACACAGTCAGTCACAAAGGCGCAAAATCTCTATATACCGCATATCAACAAGGGTCCCAAGAGGAAGAAGAACAAGGAACCGGCGTGGCTCACTGTAGCAGTGAAGAAAGTGATCAGAGACAAGAAGACTTAGTTTAAGAAATGGAAAAGGATAAAAATGGCCGAAAACTGGAAAAAGAACGAACATCAAAGCAAGTGCCATAAGGCAGTAAGAGGGGCTAAAAGAGACTACAAGAAAAAAAATAGCAAAGGAGGCCAAAAACTTTAAGCCATTCTCTTGATATATTAAGGGGATATGACCCGCGAAGGAAGCAGTGGGGCCTTCAGATGATAATGGAATAAAGGGAGTACTAAAGGAGGACAAAGCCATGGCCGTCAAACTGAGCACATTTTTTTGCATCTGTATTTACCGAAGAGGATATATCCAATATACCAGAAGCCAATAGGCTATACACAGGAAATGAAAACAGGAAACTGACAGGAATGATGGTCAATCTAGAAGAGGTATGCAGACAGATTGATAGACTTAAAAACTATAAATTCCCGGGACCAGACGGCATCCACCCAAGGGTAATCAAGGAACTGAAAGGGGTTATAACTAACGTGATCATTTATTTTTTTCATCAAAACAGAACATCTTAATATTCAGTCCCGCCCCCAATCCCACCCTAGCCTAACCCCCAAATCCCACCCTAGCCCCGCTCCCAATTTCTTCCATTCATTTTTGATGTACACACAATATCTTATTATTTCATAATAGTAACCATAAAATTTAAAAAAACCATAAAGCACCCTATACGCAAAGAAAATGTTATCATTTATATTTGGGGGGTTTTCAAAGTTGTCACCTCAGTAACTATAGAAAAATAGACAAATATAGTGCAAAATATAGACAGCAGATATAAATTCTCAAAACTGACACATTTTGATCACTAAATTGAAAATAAAATCATTTTTCCTACCTTTGCTGTCTGGTGATTTCATGATTCTCTGGCATTTCCTTCTGACTGTGCATCCTTTCTTTAATTTCTTTCTTTCTGCACTCAGGCCCAACAATTGTTCCTTTCTATTCCCTCCATCCTTCCTATGTCTTTGGTGCCCTCAGTGCCTCCTTCCTATGTCCTTAGTGCCCCTAGATCCAGTGTCAGTTCTCCTTTGTACTTTGTTCCAGGTCGCCCTCTCTCTCCCTCCTCTGTTATGATCTTGCCTCTCTCTGCTCTTCCTCAGGGTCTCTCCCCCTCTGCACCTCCCAAAGTCCTGCTTCTGCCTCCTGTCTTTCTCCTTTGGTCCAGGCCTTTATCTCTCTAGTCTTTCTTCTACTTACAATCCCCCCCTTTTCTCTGCCTCTTTCTCTCCTTCCTTCCTCCCTCCTTCCTATGTCCCCCTCACTGCCTTCCAGCCTTTGTCCCAGCCCTTCCCCCATAGCCAACCTGCTTACCTTCCTCCCTACCGTGCCCAATTCCACCCCCCCAATCCGCTGCCGCTGCTTGCAGTCCAAAATCCTTCTTCCCTGGCTTCAGGTGACATCATCCAATAATATGGCCCATTAGAGCTGAAGTTCCCACTTGTTTGAGACTTAAAACCTCCCGATTTAGCACTAGCACCCCTTTTCCCGGCCCTTACCAGTGCGTTCCTGCAATCGGATGAGTGGGGGGAGAAGAGTGATGCCGCCAAAAAGAAACCAATGATTGACAAGGTGCCATTGGAAGGATCGGAGCATAGAGTCCTGCACCGCATGGGAGCAGTTCTAAAATGGTTCGGGTGATAGCGATTTCCAGCTTGAGTCAAGTCAGGATGAACCGCGGGCTGCTTCCCCGTCTCCTAACGGCTGCAATAACAAAAACCAATCTGCAGCGAGAGGTGGCCAGAGTCAAGGGGCAAATTAAGGAAGCGGTTCAGAAGATTAGGCAGGAAATTCTGCCTGGCTGGCCCGGAACTTCCTCTCCGTCGTCAGAATTGACGTCGGGATGAAGAATTCTGGACGGCAAGCAGCGGACTGGGTGGGGGTGGTTTGAATGGCGCTAGAGAGAGGCTGGAAAGCAGCAGCTGCGGTGGACTAAGGGGAAGCAATTGCCTGTCCCATTGTCCCCGAGCACAACTTCTGAACACTGTCCCTGAAAACGGGACATTTCAGCGTCCCGAAGCTGTGTGTGGGGACAACAGGACAGGGAATCGAAAAACGGGACTGTCCCTTTGAAAACGGGACGTATGGTCACCTTAGTTATAACTGAACTGCTCCAACTAATACTCAATCTGTCGATCAAATTAGGAAAGATTCTGGAAAGTGGCGAATGTTACATTGATCTTCAAGAAAGGTTCGAAGGAGATCCGGGAAACTACAGACCAATGAGTCTGACTTCAGTCTGGGAAAGATGATAGAGGCGCTGATAAAGGACCGCATCATCAATCACCTTGACGGACACAAACTGATGAGGACCAGCCAGCATGGCTTCAGCAAAGGAAGATCTTGCTTGACAAAATTACTGCACTTTTTCGAAGGAGTAAATGGGCAGATAGACAAGGGTGACCCAGTCGACATGGTATATCTAGATGAGGGGTCCCCAAAGTCCCTCCTTGAGGGCCGAATCCAGTCGGGTTTTCAGGATTTTCCCAATGAATATGCATTGAAAGCAGTGCATGCACATAGATCTCATGCATATTCATTGGGGAAATCCTGAAAACATGACTGGATTCAGCCCTAAAGGAGGGACTTTGGGGACCCCTGATCTAGATTTTTAGAAGGCATTCGACAAGGTTCCGCATGAAATTCTACTTTGAAAAATTGTGAGCCATGGAATCGAGGGTGATATACTCACGTGGTTTAAAAACAAGTTGGTGGATAGGAAACAAAGAGTGGGGGTGAATGGACAATATTCGGACTGGAGTGGAGTGCCGCAGGGTTCGGTGCTTGGACCTGTGCTCTTCAACATATTTATAAACGACCTTGAAATTGGCACAACGAGTGAGGTGATTAAATTTGCGGACGATACAAAGTTATTCAGAATAGTGAGGACACAAAAGGATTGCGAAGACCTACAAAGAGACATAAAAACGCTCAAGGAATGGGCTGCGAAATGGCAAATGAGGTTCAACGTGGATAAGTGCAAGGTGATGCATGTCGGTAATAAAAATCATATGCACGAATACAGGATGTCCGGTGCTATACTTGGAGAAAGCCCCCAGGAAAGAGACTTGGAAGTACTTGTAGAAAAGTCAATGAAATTGTATATGTATGAAACGCAAGTGAGAAAAAGGTATAATTTTGTTGCATCCCATGAGCTAGTCTCCAACAATCAATTAGATTTAACCTCCTGCATGAAAGTCTGAAAAGTTTTCCGATGACATTTCTCATACCCATGCCCTCCTTTAGAATGGTCAAACACTGCACTCGGGTTAATACTGAAATCCCCTTCCAAAAAAATTACTTATTTGACTTCAATAGTGAAGTGTAATAATGTGCCTGATTAGTATTAGGCCCATAAAAATTAACAATCATATACGTAGCCCTTGATATGTCCCTCAAATAGCAATACAGCAGCCCTCCCTATCGCAATGTTCCCTCTCAATCACCAATCCCAATCCTTTCCTAAACAATATAGCAATCCCTCTTCTTTTGCCCTCCCCCTGATTGAGGTGTAACAGCCACCTCAAATGCTGGGTGTCGCAGCAAATGTGAATCCCTGGCCCTTAAGTACATTTCTTGCAACAATGCGACATCTCACTTCAGCCTCTTGATGTCTTTAAGAACAATATTATGTTTCTCAGTATTATTAATACCATTAACATTCCACGATCTTATCCAAAATTCAGTGTTAGTTAAACTTGTGTTTTGACACCCCACCTTCCATTCTGCCCCTTATCATAAATCAACCCTCCACCCTCCTCCCTACCCAACCCCTTCTCCAAGTCCGGTCTCTTCCAGCCCTTACCAGACCTAGTGCAAAGAAATGAAATCCCATCCCGAAAGCCACAAATCCCCAATCACACACACTCTCCAATCACACTCTATCACTCATGTATAAAACATTCCATCTTCTCCAAATCATATTAGCTAACTCAGTCAGCAAACTGAAACAAATCATAATCAGGACAGAAAACTGTAATCCTATCCTTCAAGTGGTAGACTTACTGTAGGTGCACTCTTTCCATGATGTACTACAGTTTGCCAGGCATCATTTGCATGAGGCTCCACAGAGGCATCTAAGAACATAAGAACATAAGAAGTTGCCCCCGCTGAGTCAGACCAGAGGTCCATCTTGCTCAGCGGTCTGCTCCCGCCGCGGCCCATCAGGCCTAGTGCCTGAACAGTGGTCCCTGATTAATTTTGTAACTTACCTCTAATCCCATCCCTATAATCTACCTTTACTCTTATCTGTACCCCTCAATCCCTTTGTCTTCCAAGTACCTATCCAGGAGCGTGCTCCTGTTTATCACATCCTCTGGTAGCGCGTTCCATGTATCCACCACCCTCTGTGTGAAAAAGAACTTCCTGGCGTTTGTTCTAAACCTCTCCTCTTTCAATTTCTCTGAGTGCCCCCTTGTACTTATTGATCCCCTTAATTTGAAAAATCTGTCCCTGTCTATTTTTTCTATGCCCTTCATGATCTTGAAGGTTTCTATCATGTCTCCTCTAAGTCTCTGCTTTTCCAGGGAGAAAAGCCCTAGCTTTTTCAGTCTGTCAGTATATGAGAGGTCCTCCATGCCCTTTATTAGCTTAGTTGCTCTTCTCTGGACCCTCTCAAGTACCTCCATGTCCTTCTTGAGGTACGGCGACCAAAACTGAACACAGTACTCCAGGTGCGGGCGCACCATAGCACGATACAGTGGCAGGATGACTTCCTTTGTCCTGGTCGTGATACCCTTCTTAATGATACCCAACATTCTGTTTGCTTTCCTTGAGGCCGTGGCACACTGTGCCGACGCCTTCAATGTTGTGTCAACCATCACTCCCAGGTCTCTTTCAAGGTCGCTCACCCCTAGCGCTGATCCCCCCATTTTGTAAGTGAACATCGGGTTTTTTTCCCTATATGTATGACCTTGCATTTCCCTATGTTGAAACTCATTTGCCACTTTTTGGTCCATTTTTCCAGTGTTGTCAGATCTTTTTGGAGATCTTCGCAATCTTCCATGTTATTGACCTTGCGATATAGTTTGGTGTCATCCGCAAATTTAATAACCTCACATTTTGTTCCTGCTTCCAGGTCGTTAATGAATATATTAAATAGGAGCGGTCCCAGCACCGACCCCTGTGGAACTCCACTCGTGACCCATTGCCAGTCTGAGTAATGCCCCTTTACTCCAACCCTCTGTTTCCTGTCCGACAGCCAGTTTTTGATCCTTCGGTGGACCTCCCCTTGCAACCCATGGTTCCATAGCTTCCTTAGTAGTCTTTCGTGTGGCACTTTGTCGAAAGTTTCAAGTTTCAAGTTTTATTTCACATTTGATGAATCGCCTTTTTCAGAGTTCTAGGCGATGTACATAATATAATAAAGAAACTTTAACCTAATTACAATAAAATCAAATTGTGACACACATGAAAGATAGGGAAGGAGGGTAAAGTTACAATGGGGAAGAGGAAAAAACAAAACAAAAAAACCAGGGAAGAACGAAAGGTAGGGTAAAAATTTATTCAAAGCATTTCTTGCATATTTGTTTGAGCCAAATCAACAATTTAGAGGATTAAAAATTAATTAATGGCGTCCATAAGTTAAATTATAGATCGAAGGCGTCCTTAAATAAATGAGATTTTAAAAGCTTTTTGAATATTAGGATATCACTTTCTATTCTAATATAATGGGGAAGGTAAATGGAAGTCAAGGTAAATGATATCTATGGATTCCCCTTTATCCACCTGGCTGGTTACCCCCTCAAAGAAGTATAATAAGTTCGTGAGGCATGACCTGCCCTTGCAGAAGCCATGCTGGCTCGACTTTAGCTGCCCATAGTTGTCGATGTGTTCACAGATGCTGTCTTTAATCAGTGCTTCCATCATCTTTCCTGGGACCGAGGTCAAGCTCACCGGCCTGTAGTTTCCTGGGTCTCCCCTTGAGCCTTTCTTGAAGATGGGCATGACATTTGCTATTTTCCAGTCTTCCGGAATCTCTCCAGTTTTTAGGGATAGGTTGCATATTTGTCAAAGTGGCTCAGCTATTTCGTTCCTTAGTTCCTTGAGTACCCTTGGGTGAATGCCATCCGGACCTGGCGATTTGTCGCTCTTTAGCCTGTCTATCTGCCTGAGGACATCCACCTTGCTCACCTCTAGCTGGACCAGATTTTCATCCTGCTCTCCTTTTACGATCTCCTCGGGCTCCAGAATGTTGGTTGTGTCCTCCCTCGTGAAAACTGACGTGAAGAACTTATTTAGCCTGTCAGCTATCTCCTTTTCCTCTTTTACCACTCCCTTTCTGTCCCCATCAACCAAGGCTCCCACTTCCTCCCTTGCTGGTTGCTTCCCCTTAACGTACCTGAAGAATGATTTGAAGTTTGTTGCTTCCCCTGCCAGTCTCTCTTCATATTCTTTTTTTGCTTTCCTAACCACTCGATGACACTCCTTTTGGTGTTTTTTGTGTTCCATTTGGTTCTCCTCTGTTTTGTCCTTTTTCCATTTTTTGAATGATGCTTTCTTGTCACTTATCGCCTGTTTCACTGCATTTGTTATCCACACTGGGTTTTTTGTTCTATTTTTTTTGCACCCTTTCCTGTACTTGGGATGCACAGGTTCTGTGCTTCGTGCACTGTGCCCTTGAGTATGGTCCAGGCATTTTCAACGGACTCCATCTTCCTTGCGCTGTCGTTGAGTTTATTTCCCACCATTTTCCTCATGGCATCATAATTCCCTTTTTTGAAGTTAAGTGCGGTCGTTGTAGTTCTTTTCACCTTTGATGATCCAATTTCTAGCCTGTACTGGATCGTGTTGTGATCGCTGTTTCCTAGTGGGGCTAGTACCATCACCTCCTTAGCGGGTCCCCCTAGTCCGTTGAGGATTAGGTCAAGAGTGGCATCACCCCGTGTTGGTTCCGTGACCAGCTGTTCCATGAAACAATCCCTTGTGACCTCCAGGAATTTGGTCTCCCTCATGCAATTTGAGTGCCCAATACTCCAGTTTATTCCCGGGTAGTTGAAGTCTCCCATCACCACCACACTTCCGCTTTTGCATACCTGCCTCAGTTCAGCCTCTCTTGACTTCTCTGCCACAGGGGCATTATTACATCCTAACTCTCACAACACAGTCCATGCCTCCTTCACAGTTTGTGTCTTCTGAGGTTTCCCATTGATTGTAATCCATAACCCAAAAAGGAAGAGCCAATGATATATATGCCCCTCCAACCTGAGGAGCCATGTAACATCTCAAAAGACCTGCCATTTCTGCAGTGTGGCCCAGGCCAGATCTTGAAAAATACCAAGTTTGATAGATTGCAAACAGAAATCAGGCATCTTACACGCCTTGGCTGTATAAAGAGAGGTGTAGTCAGTAGAAGGAAGAAGGTGTTGATGCCCCTGTACAGGTCATTGGTAAGGCCCCACTTGGAGTATTGTGTTCAATTTTGGAGACCATATCTGGCGAAGGACGTAAGAAGACGTGAGGCGGTCCAGAGGAGGGCGACGAAAACGATAGGAGGCTTGCGCCAGAAGACGTATGAGGAGAGACTGGAAGCCCTGAATATGTATACCCTAGAGGAAAGGAGAGACAGGGGAGATATGATTCAGACGTTCAAATACTTGAAGAGTATTAACGTAGAACAAAATCTTTTTCAGAGAAAGGAAAATGGTAAAACAAGAGGACATAATTTGAGGTTGAGGGGTGGTAGATTCAAAGGCAATGTTAGGAAATTCTACTTTACGGAGAGGGTGGTGGATGCCTGGAATGCGCTCCCGAGAGAGGTGGTGGAGAGTAAAACTGTGACTGAGTTCAAAGAAGCGTGGGATGAACACAAAGGATCTAGAATCAGAAAATAAGATTAAATATTGAACTAAGGCCAGTACTGGGCAGACTTGCACGGTCTGTGTCTGTATATGGCCGTTTGGTGGAGGATGGGCTGGGGAGGGCTTCAATGGCTGGGAGGGTGTAGATGGGCTAGAGAAAGTCTTAACAGAGATTTTGGCAGTTGGAACCCAAGCACAGTACAGGGTAAAGCTTTGGATTCTTGCCCAGAAATAGCTAAGAAGAAAAAATTAAAAAATTTAAATTGAATCAGGTTGGGCAGACTGAATGGACCATTTGGGTCTTTATCTGCTGTCATCTAATCTAATCTAATCTAAACCTTAAGTTTATATACCGCATCATCTCCATGAGAATGGAGCTCGACACAGTTTACAAGAACTTAAAATAGTGGGTAGAGAAGAAGAAAAAGGATTACATGAACTTATGTGTAGAAGGGGGGAAGAGAAAGGGGGGAAGGATAGAGCTACAATTTGCTGATAAGCCAGGTTTTCAGTTGTTTGCGGAATAACTGAAGGGAGCTCAGGTTCCGCAGCAGGGTGGTGAGGTCGTTCCAAATACTTTTGATTTTGAAGAGAAGGGATTTTCCCAGTTTGCCTGAATAGTGGATGCCACGTGGAGAGGGGAAGGCTAGTTTAAGCCTTTGGGCAGTTCTGGAGAAGTCGGGACTGGAGGAGTTGAAAGACAGTGGGATAAGAGGAGGCAGGATTCCGTGAATGATCTTGAAAGCCAGGCAGGAACATTTGAAATGGATTCTGGAGATTATTGGAAGCCAATGAAGTTTGGCAAGGAGTGGGGAGGCATGGTCAGACTTGCGTTTTGAGAAGATCAGTTTGGCTGCAGTATTCTGGATTAGCTGGAGTCTTAGAATACTTTTTTTTTGATAGATTTAAGTAGATGGCGTTGCAGTAATCTAGTTTGGAGAGGATGATGGATTGGACAAGGATGGCAAAGTGTTGTTGGCTGAAGTAGGATCTAGCTTTCCTCAGCATGTGAAGGTTGAAAAAGCATGATTTTGCCAAGGAGTTGAGGTGGTCATTGAGGGAGAGAGAGGAATCGATAGTGATACCAAGGACTTTGCATGAGAACTCGAGCTGTAGTGTATTGCCTGTGGGTAGTGTGAAAAGTGTGGGCAGGTGTTCGAATTTTGGGCCGAGCCAGAGTAGTTTTGTTTTAGATTCGTTTAGTTTCATCTGTACCGAGAGGGACCAGGCACGGAGTCTTATTATGCAAGCTGTAATGTTTTCGTGGAAGTTGATGAGGTTCTGGTCAGTCTCAAGGAGGACAAGGATGTCATCTGCATAAGTGTAGATTGTTTCCAAGGGGGATAGTTGAAAGAGTTTCAGGGAGGACATGTAGATGTTAAAGAGAATAGGGGAAAGGGGTGATCCTTGAGGGACACCGCAAGATGGAGTCCAAGGAGTGGACATGGTGCCATTTGTGTTGACGGTGTAGGAACGGGAGCGTAAGAAGTTTGAGAACCACATTAGAATGGTGGAGTCGATTCCAATCTCGGAAAGTTGGTAAAGTAGTATGTCGTGATGGACGACATCAAAAGCAGCGGAAAGATCGAATTGTAGTAGGACAGCAAATTTGTTACGTGAGTGTAGTTGTTGTACCTTTGAAATTAGGGAAACTAGGAGGGATTCAGTGCTAAAGCAGGGTCTGAAGCCATGTTGGTAGGGGTGAAGAATGGAGAATCTCTCGTGATAGGAGGAGAGCTGGGTAGCAACTATGGTTTCTAGAAGTTTGGTAAGTAGAGGGATATTTGCTATGGGCGGTAGTTTGATGGTAGGGAGGGGTCGAGATCGGCTTTTTTCAGAATAGGTGACAAGGCAATGTGGCCCATTTTTGTGGAGAACAAGCCTGATAGTAAAGCAGAGTTAATGAGTCTCGTAAGGGAGGAGATGGCCTGTGCAGGAATGTTTTCATAAAGGTGGGATGGGAAAGGATCTAAGATGCATTTGCAGGATTTCAGTCTGAGGCAGAGTTTAGAGATCTGGGGTTCAGATATGGGTTCAAATGTCATCCAGGATCTATCCGCTGGGATAGGGTTTGAGTCATTGGGAGGAAGAGAATTATAAGAGACTGCTGAGGGGAAAGAGCTCCTTATGGTGAAAATCTTTTCATTGAAAAATTTGGCTAAGTCGTTTGCGGAAGGAGGGGAGAGAGGAGAGGTGGAGTCGTTTTTTGAGGTTAAGTTTCGCCAGATGTAGAACAGAGAACTATTTTGATTTTTTGATCTGGTGATTTTATCTCCATAGAAATTCTTTCTTGCTTTTTTTAGTATTGTGTTATAGCACTTGATGTTGTCTCGCCAGGATTGTTTGTCTGAGGGGGATTTCGATTTTTTCCATTTCCGTTCCAGGGCTCGACAATTCTGTTTTAGTTCCCTGTGATATGGAAAGTACCAGGGGGCTTTGTGGGAGTGGGAGATAGATTTTGTAGATAAAGGGGCCAGTGCGTGGTAGGTAGTCCCGGAAAGGGTAACCCAATTATGCCAGTTGGACTCTGGGTCTGTGTGTTTAGGAGAAGGGGGAAGTTGGTTAAGAAATTGGGTCCAGAACAATTCGCTCGTGATTTTTTTGCGGTAGGTGATAGATTTTGTGGGCCGGGGTGGAGTACCTAGATGAGACATGAAGATGGGGAGGCAGAAAGAGCCTAGAACATAAGAACATAAGCAATGCCTCTGCCGGGTCAGACCTGAGGTCCATCGTGCCCAGCAGTCCGCTCACGCGGCGGCCCATCCCCTTTTCCAACAGGAAATTGTCCAATCCTTTCTTAAACCCCAGTACCGTACTCTGCCCTATTACGTCCTCTGGAAGCGCATTCCAGGTGTCCACCACCCGCTGAGTAAAGAAAAACTTCCTAGCATTTGTTTTGAATCTATCCCCTTCCAATTTTTCCGAATGCCCTCTTGTTCTTTTATGTTTTGAAAATTTGAAGAATCTATCTCTCTCTACTTTCTCTATGCCCTTCATGATCTTGTAGATTTCTATCATGTCTCCTCTGAGTCTCCACTTTTCCAGGGAGAAGAGCTCCAGCCTCTCCAATCTTTCAGTGTATGAAAGGTTTTCCATGCCCTTAATCATTCGTGTCGCTCTCCTCTGGACCCTCTCAAGTATTGCCATATCCTTCTTAAGGTACGGTGACCAATACTGAACACAGTACTCCAGGTGCGGGCGCACCATTGCCCGATACAACGGCAGGATGACTTCTTTTGTTCTGGTCGTAATACCATTTTTAATAATACCCAACATTCTGTTTGCCTTCTTCGCGGCTGCTGCGCATTGCGCCGTTGGCTTCATTGTTGTATCCACTAGTACACCCAAATCTCTTTCAAGGTTACTTCCCTCTAATACTAATCCCCCCATTTGGTAGCTGAACATCGGGTTCTTTCTCCCTATATGCATGACCTTGCATTTCCCTACATTGAATTTCATCTGCCATTTATTCGCCCACTCCTCCAGTTTGTTTAGGTCCCTTTGTAGGTCCTCACACTCTTCCGTAGTTCTAACCCTTCTACAGAGTTTAGTGTCGTCCGCAAATTTTATAACTTCACATTTCGTCCCCGTTTCCAGGTCATTAATAAATATATTGAACAGCAGCGGTCCAAGTACAGAACCCTGCGGAACTCCGCTCGTGACTTTCCTCCAGCCCGAGTAGTGACCCTTCACTCCAACCCTCTGTCTCCTGCCTGCCAACCAGTGTTTGAACCATCTGTGTACTTCCCCTTCCACCCCGTGGTTCCACAGCTTCCTAAGTAGCCGCTCATGGGGTACCTTGTCAAAGGCCTTTTGGAAATCAAGGTAAATGATGTCTACAGGTTCCCCTTTGTCCAACTGGCTGTTTACCCCCTCAAAGAAGTGCAGTAAGTTTGTTTGGCACGATCTTCCCTTGCAGAAGCCATGTTGGCTCGCTTTCATCAGCCCATTTTTTTCGATGTGCTCACAGATACTGTCCTTTATCAGTGCTTCTACCATCTTGCCTGGAACCGATGTCAAACTTACCGGCCTATAGTTTCCCGGGTCTCCTCTTGACCCCTTTTTAAAGATAGGTGTAACATTTGCTATCTTCCAGTCCTCCGGAATCTCTCCAGTTTTCAAGGATAGGTTGCAAACTCGTTGGAGTATTCCCGCTATCTCATTTCTTAGTTCTCTCTGGAAAAGAGGAGGCTCAGGGGGGATATGATAGAGACCTTCAAAATACTTAGGGGCATAGAGAGGGTGGACAGGGACAGGTTCTTCAGACTAAAAGGGACGACAGGTACGAGGGGGCACTCAGAGAAACTGAAGGGAGATAGGTTCAAATCAAATGCAAGGAAGTTTTTCTTCACCCAAAGGGTCGTGGACAAATGGAATGCGCTCCCGGAGGAAGTGATCCGGCAGAGTACAGTACAGGGATTCAAACAGGGATTGGACAGATTCCTGAGGGAAAAGGGGATCGTGGGGTACTGAGGGAGGTGATGGGGTGTTGCATAAGTATAGACAGCTCACCAGGTCGTGCTGGTGCAAGGCCGGAGGGTTAGGACATTGATGGGAAGATAGGACTTCGATGAGAAACCTAGGGGGCAAGCGGGCCTCTTCTGGTGATTAAGGCAGGTCATGACCTGTTGGGCCACCGCGGGGGCGGACTGCTGGGCGGGATGGACCTCTGATCTGACCTGGCAGAGGCACTGCTTATGTTCTTATGTTCTTAGTTCTTTTAGTACCCTAGGGTGGATTCCGTCCGGGCCTGGTGATTTGTCGCTTTTCAATCTATCTATCTGTTGGAGGACATCCTCATGGCTCACCTCTATTGCTGACAGTTTTTCTTCTTGGTCACCATGGAAGATCACGTCGGGTTCCGGTACACTGGATGTGTCCTCGCTTGTGAAGACTGACGAGAAGAATTTGTTTAACCTGTCGGCTACCTCTTTTTGCTCCTTTATCACTCCCTTTTTGTCTCCATCATCCAACGGCCCTACTTCCTCCCTTGCCGGTTTCTTCCCCTTAACATATCTGAAGAATGATTTGAAGTTTTTTGCCTCACTGGCCAGTCTCTCTTCGTATTCTCTTTTCGCTCTCCTAACCACTTGATGACATTCTCTTTGGCGTTTCCTGTGTTCATTCCAGTTTTCCCCAGTTTGGTCCTTTTTCCATTTCCGGAATGATTTTTTCTTGTCTCCTATCGCTTTCTTCACCTCATTGTTTATCCATGCGGGGTCTTTTGTTCGGTTTTTTTTGCACCCTTTTCTAAATATGGGGATGTACATATGTTGTGCTTCTTGCACTGTGCCCTTGAATAGAGACCAGGCTTGCTCTATAGTTTCTGTTTTCCTTGAGCTGTTTCTAAGTTTTTTTCTTACCATTGCTCTCATAGCATCATAGTTCCCTTTCTTGAAGTTGAACGTTGTCACTGTGGTTCTCTTCCCTTTTGCTGTACTTACTCCTAATTTGTACTGGATCATGTTGTGATCGCTGTTTCCTAGTGGTCCTACTACTTCCACTTCTTTTGCAGGTCCCCTATTCCGTTGAGGATTAGGTCAAGAGTGGCATATCCTCTTGTTGGTTCCTTGACAAGCTGATCCATAAAGCAGTCCCTCACAGCCTCTAAGAATTCTGTTTCCCTCGCACAGTTTGAGTTTCCAATATTCCAGTTTATCCTGGGGTAGTTAAAATCTCCCATTACTGTCACATTCCTGTTGTTGCCTGCCCGCCTCAATTCTGCTGCCAGATCTTTGCCGTTTGCTTCCGTTTGTCCAGGTGGACGATAGTATAGACCCAATCTTATGTCAAGGCCACTTTTTCCTGGTAATTTGACCCATAATGACTCCAGTCCTTCCGCCTTTGGTTCTATATCCACTTCGGACGAGGGAATGGTGTCTTTTATGTATAGTGCTATTCCTCCACCCTTCTTGTGGGTCCTGTCTCTTCTATAGAGTTTGTACCCTGGCAGCACTACGTCCCATTGGTTATCCTCATTCCACCATGTTTCCGTGATTCCAATGATGTCTAGGTTTTCTTTTTTGGCTATGGCTTCTAATTTTCCCATTTTGGTCTTTAGGCTCCTTGCATTAGCGTACAAGCAATTTAAGTCCTGGTCTTTTCTTTTCTCTGCTGGTTTTACATGTGTTTTGCTCCTCTTACCATCCCCTATTTGGGCTGCCAGTCCCTCATTTCTGTTCCTTTCTTCCTCATTTTTTGGTGTATCTTTTCTGTTCCTTTCTTCCTCATTTTTTGGTGTATCTTTTTCGTCTGCAACCTGATTTCCTGATCTCTCCTGTTCCTCTAATTTTATCTGTTTGCCGTTTTTGTTGGTCAACAGCTTCTGTTGTTCGTCTCTTGCCTGTTCCCAGCATTTTTCCCGCTCAGTATCTTCTTTGGATACTCTTGTCCGAACCGTCGACGTCAGGTCGACTATCGGCTTTCCCCTTCTTCTCAGTTTAAAGCCTGCTCAATTCCTCTCTTGACGTTGTTTGCTAGCAGTCTCGTTCCTGCCTTGCTCAGGTGTAGTCCGTCCCTCCTGAAGAGCTTGTTCTTCCCCCAAAAAGTTGTCCAGTTTCTTACAAAAAGGAATCCTTCTTCTTCGCACCATCTCCTCAACCAAGCGTTTATTGCTTGTAGCTCGGTTTGCCTCTTCACGTCTGCCCTCGGTACTGGCAGAATCTCTGAGAATGCTATCTTCTGTGTCCTCAGCTTCAGTTTCCTTCCTAGGATCTTGAACTGTTCAATTAGCGTAGTCCTGCTGTAATTTCTCCTGTTGACATCATTTGTTCCCACGTGGATTATCACTGCTGTCTCTTCTGTTTCCGCGCCATCCAGGATCCTCTCGATTCTGTCCTTCGGTGATGTCCTTCGTTCTTGCTCCTGGGAGACAGGTCACTAGCCCATCCTCTCTCCCTCCTGCTACGTGACTGTCCACTTCTCTCAGAAGGTGGTCAGACCACGGGCCTCTTCGGCAGAAGTTTTGTGCTCAGTCTAGTCGAGGAAGCTGATGATGTCTAGTTTATGTCCTTTATCATGGGTAGGTGTGGGTGGAGGAGTGGTGAAGCCAAGGGAGGTGAGGAAGTCTTTGAATTCAGTTGTGTCCATGCTGGTGTTATCGTCGAGGTGGAGGTTAATATCTCCTATGATCAGTAGTCTCTGGAATTTTAGGAAGACTCTTGTTATAGTCTCTAGGACAAGTTCAGAGGATTTATTCCAGGGGATAGGAGGGCGGTAGAGAAGCAAGATGCCTAGTGGGTGGGGTTGGAGTTCGTCTTTAACTGAAGCTAGTAAGAATTCTAGAGAGGTATGGCTGCCCTTTTCAAGGAGCTGAACATTGAAGAATGATTTGTAAAGCAGAGCAGGCCTCCTCCTTTCCTGTTGATTCTGGGTGAGAAGAGGCCGTGGTAGCCAGGGGGGCAGAGTTCGTTTTGTGTGAAAGTATCGTCTTTTCCGATCCATGATTCTGTGATGCACACGAAACCCGGATCGGAGTCATCGAGTAGGTCTTTTATTATTTGGGTCTTGTTGCGGACTGATCTGGCGTTACAGTAGAGTGTGGGGACCGGGGTGAGAGAGACAGAGGTGAGGTTGGGTAGGTTGGCTGGAGGGACAGGCTTTAAGGAGGAATGGTTTCTTCCTCTGTGTTTTTTGTTGTGATGAGTTCTAGTGTGTACTAGTGTGGGGATTCTGAGGCCTGGGCAGGTGTTTGAGACTGTGGAGTCGGGGAGGTTGGGGGGGAGAGATATTTGGCAGTGGGAAGTATTGGTGAAAGAGCAGAGAAGTAGAAGGAGGAGCCAGGAGGGTGGCTTCATGGTGGGAGCAAGGAGAGATAGTGAGAGAGGGTTTGGGCAGAGCTTGTCAGGCAGGAGGTGGGAGAGATTAGTGCTGCTAGTAAGATGTAGACTGAGGAGGGGCTAGGCTGTATAAGAGGTAGTAGTGATGGGCAGAGCAGGCTAAGTAAGTGGTGGTAGAGCTAGACATGCGATGAACATGCGATAACAGTAGAGGAGTAGTACAGGCTATATATGCAGTGTCAGGCTAAGATATGCAGTAGCTGGTTTTACATGCGGTTATACTTATAACAAGTGGTGACAGGTTGTGGTAACAAGTAACATGCGGTGGTAGGTTAAAAATAAGTAGTAGCAGCTTGTAAATGCAGCTATGCAGGTAACAAGTAGTAGCAGGTTGTAAATGCAGCTATACAGGTAACAAGTAGTAGCAGGTTGTACATGAAGTAATCAGTGATTGTTTTAGCAGGCAGTAGGTGCAGAAATATATCAGATGCAGATTGTAACAGAAAAAAAAGGTCTGTGCAGGGATTTTGGGGAAAAAAAAAAAAAAAAAAGCTCCGTGGGAGAGCTGGATGTCAGGACTCTGAGCACTGCCGAACTGCAGTCTCACCCGGAGGAAAGAAAACACAATTCCCTCAGAGCCTTGCGTGCTCCTTCTCAAGTGTCTTGGCACTAGAGGACAGCGTTAGAGTGGCCCCTCTTTGCTGCTGTGTTGAAACCAGCTGATAGAATCCTCAGGAAGAGCAGCAGTTAGGAGAGATGAAAGAAAACACAGTTCCCTCAGAGCCTAGCGTGCTCCTTCTCAAGTGTCTTGGCACTAGAGGACAGCGTTAGAGTGGCCCCTCTTTGCTGCTGTGTTGAAACCAGCTGATAGAATCCTCAGGAAGAGCAGCAGTTAGGAGAGATGAAAGAAAACACAGTTCCCTCAGAGCCTGGTGTGCTTTTTCACAAGTGACTTGGCACTAGAGGACAGCGTTAGAGTGGCCCCTCTTTGCTGCTGTGTTGAAACCAGCTGATAGAATTCTCAGGAAGAGCAGCAGTCATCTACTATGTTACTATGTAATGCGCTTTTTAATACCAAAGTCCTCAAAACAAACAATGGTATCCCGAACACGTACTCCTCTAGGTGTCCCAAGGCTCTGGTGTGCGACGTTTACAAGTAATGTAAAAAGCAGCGGTCTGACTGATCTTTGGGCTAAAAAAGTTCGATCACGTGTCACCCTACTACCGGCAGTTGCATTGGCTACCGATGGAGGCACGCGTAAAGTTTAAGTTCGCCTGCTTCTGCTTCAAAGCACTGTACGGACTTGCCCCTAAATACATAACCGACCTTTTCTCCTTTTCAGCCAACAAACACAAGAGGAGCTCACACTCCAACTTCGTTTCCCCCCCAGTTAGAGGTTGCAAACTGAAAAAACACCACGAACACCTTCTCTCACATCAGGTAGCGCTATGGGGTAGGGACCTAGAACAATTGCTTTCGCCCACCACTTATGAGGTTTTTAGGAAACGTACAAAAACACACCTGTTCCTAAAATATCTAGACAACTGACCCTCTTCTCTTTCCCCCTCGATATTGATCACCATATCCTATTAATCTCTCTATCCTCAAAAATGGATTTCCTGTCCCACCAACTCTCTTTCTTCCTCTCCTTTTAAGTTCAATCAGTTTGTACCTTGCTTAATCTTTTGTAAACTGCATAGAACTTCACGGTATTGCGGTATATAAATTGTTATTATTATTATTGCATATGGATGTTCGTATGCTCCCCAGCATTAGTAATGTCTAATATAGAGCTGCAGATATCCCGTACCACTTCAACACTATCCCGATATGCCTCAATCTCTGGAATACCTTTAAATTTCAGGTGCAGCATCTGGAATGATTCTCAAGATATTCCACTTGCAATTGTAAGCCATTAATGAGACTAGAATTAGTCTAGACCGAGTCATCTTCCACTAACTGAGGCATGTGGTCTTCTGAGGCTGCCACACATGCGCCAAGCTCCTTCACCGGCTTTAATTTCAGTGAGAGCCGTTTGAACATCCTGACGAATACCCAACATCTGCTGCTTTAGCTCTCTCAACCAAGCATTGGGCATTTGTGTAGTCGCATCATCAGCACGCCCATTGGTTCTTGATCCTCAGAACTAGAAGACACCAATGCCATTTTTTTCCCTTCATTTAGCCATTGTAGGCAAAGATGTTGCCTTCTGTTTTTCCCCGGGTTCCACCGCAAAACAAAATTTTTCATGCTGCCATGACAGAGCTCAATAATCATACTATTCAGATGGACATACCCTCATTAAGAGAATGCGCTTTTAGCAAAAACACAACAGCCGTAGCAGAGCTCTGCATTTATGGTGCCATCCTGGGCTATGATGTCACTTGCTCTGCCCAAAAAACTGAGTTTTTCTTAAATTGAAACCGGTTTACACACAGGTCCATCAGAGCATTCCACATCTTGACACCAGCAATACAGAATGTCATTGCTCTAAGTATCTGCATAATTTCCCTGCACTATTGGATTTAATAGCCTTTGATTTTTAGATCATAAAGGATCTATTAGGGTTATAGAGTGCCACCACTTGCCGAAAATACCATGTGTTTGATGGTAACAGTCTGGACCACAGAAACAACTTTATGTTGCAACCCAAATTGAACTGGTAACCAGTGTAATTGATTCAAAACAGGCGTAATATGTTTCATCCTATCAACTCCCAATACTAGCTTAGGAAAGGCATTTTGTACCAATTGTAATGCTCTCCCTCTTGTCTTCTTAGAAACTCTGAGATAGAGGGCATTACATTAGTCTAACCTAGAGAAAACCATGCTCTGCACAACAGTTCGAAAATTAGAGGGCAAAATCAATTATTTCAAATGATGGAGCATGTGAAGTTGACTAAAGCCTGCCTTAATTGTCTTAACTATTTGCAACTTCATGGTCAGGTCTGAATCCAAAACAACTCCTCAAATTGTCATTTCTTTTCTCACAGTTAGTGCTACTCCTAACACACTCAAAGAATCGGGTCACAACATTTCCCCACTTCTTTCAACAAACATTACCTCTGTTTGTCCCACGTTTAGGCATAAACCATGATTTCTCATCCACTCTTAAGAACATAAGAACATAAGATTTGCCACTGTTGGGTCAGACCAGTGGTCCATCGTGCCCAGCAGTCCGCTCATGCGGTGGCCCTTAGGTCAAAGACCAGTACCCTATTTGAGTCTAGCCTTACTTGTATATGTTCAGTTCCAGTAAGAACTTATTCAACCTTGTCTTGAATCCCTGAAGGGTGCTTTCCCCTATAACAGCCTCCAGAAGAGCGTTCCAGGTTTTTACCACTCTCTGAGTGAAGAAGAACTTCCTTACATTTGTACAGAATCTTTTCCCTTCTAACTTTAGCGAGTGCCCTCTCGTCCTCTTCATCTTAGAGAGGGTGAACAATCTCTCTTTCTCTACTAAGTCAATTCCCTTTAATATCTTGAATGTTTAGATCATGTCCCCTCTCAGTCTTCTCTTTCAATGGAGAAGAGGCCAAGTTTCTCTAGCCTCTCGTTGTACAGCAACTCCCCCAGTCCCTTAATCATTTTTGTCACTCTTCTCTGGACCCTTTCGAGTAGTGCTATATTCTTTTTCATGTTCTTATTTATGGACTATCACAAATTCATCCCCACTTATGTACTGGGAAGAAAAATAGCATATTGTCAGCATATTGTCAATATGAAACCTGCAATTCTTCACATACTTCCCCCAATGATGCTACATAGATGTTAAACAAAAACACTGATAGAGCAGATCCTTGGGGTACATCCCTCTCCACCAAAGCCTCTTTTGATGCCTTATTACCATTGTGCACTCTAAATGTACGATTGAACAAATACGATCTAAACCATTGTAGTAAAATGTTGACAATGCTTAAACTGAAAAAGCTGTGTAACTGAAAGCAAATCAAATAAAAAAATTGATTCAACAGGGCAAATCGAATCGAAAAATGTTTTCCCTGAATCAGGCAGCACTAGTACAGAGGATAAAACATTTGGTATAGGGAAACAGGTGAAAGATAAATGGGAATAGGAAGCTGGGGAAGGAGCAAGATGGGAAATGGGAGAACTAGGGGGTGAGAGAAGGAGATGGAAAGTTGATAGGTAGGTGAAAAATAGAAAGGAGTAGGATGAACTTTGAGTAGACAGGGGCAGAAAACTAAAAAAGGAAGGAAAGAGCTAAAAAAGGAAAAATCAGTATGTCAGAAAGATACTGTATACTGAGGGAACAAAGCAGGAGGAGAGAGGAGAAATGAAATAGAGACAACAGCCACTGGAAACAGAAGAAAGACAGGAAAGCAGACAAATAACTGGAAGTAACACAATAGAACATGAAACTACCAGGAAAACAAAGGTAGAATAAAGTGTTATATTTGGAATTTATTAGTTGATATATGTTCGCTTTGAGAAATATTAATTGCAGATGTCTTTGTTCTATATCCAGTACAAAATATGGAGCCCCTTTTCAGGTTTTTTACTTCACAATGTACCTGATAGTGGAGAACTTTGTGTTGCTATTGCTTGGATAACATGAAAGTCAGGATTTTTTGGGGGGTATGGTGACTTCCATGAAGAAATGTTCTAGTTCTGATCTGCATGTTATGGGGAGGTAGAATATCAGCTCCCATATAACTAATTTTATTAAGGTGTGTTAAACTGAGTTTTTATTGCTTTCTTTCATATTTTGCTCCTTGTTGTTTGAGCATCATATCTCCTTTGTGTTTTTGCTGAAAACAGCTTAAAATATATGTGGCAAAAAACATGGTTCTTTGAGTTTGTCTGGCGGGATCTATTGTTTTGCTTTAAACATGGGTGAACTGGGCCTAAAAGGAGTAGTATGCGAGGCTCTGCTGACATTTACTGTGTTACTGAAGCTGCTGGGGCAGCCCTTTCCCCACCCCCATTTTTTTATGCTTTGGGGGGGGGGGCAGCTTATCCCTCACCTCAGGCAGCAGATTGCCTTGAGCTGACCCTGATCAGGGGTGTCTACTCTATTGCAGGTTTTGGATAATCCGCAAAGAGGCAAATCTTCCCAAAAATATCTTTAGAAACATCGCTTACAAAAATGTTACAAACGGGCCCAAGAACCAAACCTTGAGACACACCACTGGTAACGCTGCTTGGGCAGCAAAAATTCAGGGGAACACTATAGTATAAGAAGCGAAGAACTTCTGTATAAGAAAGAAGAGCAGGACTTGGGGGTGATTATGTCTGATGATCTCAGGGTGGCAAAACAGGTAGAAAAAGCAACAGTCAATGCCAGGAAGATGCTTGTGTGCATAAGGAGAGGAATGGCAAATAGGAAAAGGGAGGTGATAGTGCCATTGTATAAGCCTCTGGTGAGGCCCTATTTGGAATGCTGTGTGCAATTTTGGAGATCACACCTTTAGATCATTGTAATCTTATTAGTATGTTTATTTTCTTATTTTTCTCCTCTATCTCTATTTTCTTTCTTTATTACTCTTCTAATTGTCATTTTTCCTGGTACTTTAGTTAGATTGTGAGCCTTCGGGACAGTAAGGGAATTTCTAAGTACCTATTTTACTTATAATTTTAATGCACCCTATTGTCTATTTTTCTGTAAACCGCTTAGAATCCTAACGGAGTTTAGCGGTATATAAGAAATAAATTACATTACATTACAAAAAGATATAAATAGGATGGAATTGGTCCAGATGGTTGTGGTCTGTCATAAAGTGTATGTAGACAGATTTAGACACCTTAATATGTATACTCTGGAAGAAAGACAGGACAGAGAGGATATGACAGACACGTTTAAATATCTTTGTGGCATTAATGTAAAGAAGTTGAGTATTTTTCAAATGAAAGAAAACACTGGAAAGAGAGGGCACAACATGAAGTTAAGAGGTGATAGGCTTAGGAGTAATCTAAGGAAGTACTTTTTTACAGAAATGGTGATAGATGCATGGAATTGTCTCCCAGTAGAGGTGTGGAGACAAAGATTGTGTCTGAATTCAAAAAAGCATACAACAGGCATGTGGGATCTCTTAGGGAGTAGATGCTGCAGATATTTCTATGTTTCTAAGACTCCCCCTTTGATAAGAACATAAGAATAGCCTTACTGGGTCAAACCAATAATCCATCTAGTCCAATAGCCCATCCTCACGGTGGCCAATCCAAGTCACTAGAACCTGGCAAAAACCCAAGGAGTAGCAACATTCCATGCTATCAATACAGGGCAAGCAGTGGCTTCGCCCATGTCTGTCTCAATAACAGACAATGGACTATTCCTCCCAGGAAATTGTCCACATCTTTCTTAAAACCAGCTATGCTATCCACTCTTACCACAACCTCTGGCAACGCGTTCCAGAGCTTAATTATTCTATGAGTGAAAAAATATTTCCTCCTATTTGTTTTAAAAGTATTTCCCTGTAACTTCATTGAGTGTCCCCTAGGATTTTATACACTTCTATCATATCTTCCCTCAGCCATCTCTTTTCCAAGCTGAAGATCCCTAAACTTTTTAGTTTTTCCTCATATGAGAAGAGTTCCATCCCCCTGTATCTTCTTGGTTACTCTTTTTTGAACCTTTCCTAGTTCCACTATATTTTTCTTGAGATAAGGTGACCAGAATTGAACGCAATACTCCAGGTGAGGTCACACCATGGAACAATACAGAGGCATTATAACATTCTTAGGGGTCCTTTTATCAAGCTGTGGTAGGGGTTTAACGCGCGTAATACTGCGCATTAAACCGCCTGCTGCGCTAGCCACTAACGCCTGTATTGAGCAGGCATTAGTTTTTTAGCCGGCTGCGGGGGTTAGCACATGATGAAATGTCCGATGCGCTAACCCCGCTAGCGCTGCTTGATAAAAGGACCCCGTAGTCTTGTTAACTATCCGTTTTAAAATAATTCCTAGCAACTTGTTTGCTTTTTTGGCTGCCACTGCACATTAGACAGAAGGTTTCATCATATTATCTAGAATGACATCCAGATCTTTTTCATGGGCGCTAACCCACAAGGTGGACCCTAGCATCTGGTAACTATGATATGGGTTATTATTCCCAATGTACATCACTTTGCATTTGTCCACATTAAATTTAATCTGCCACTTGGATGTCCAGTCTTCCAATTTCCTAAGGTCTGCCTGCAATTTTTCAGAATCTGCATACATTTTAAAAACATTGAATAGTTTAGTGTGATCTGCAAATTTAGGGCTCCTTTTATCAAGGCGCGCTATGGGGGTTAGTGCGTCGGACATTTCATAACGCGCTAACTCACGCGGCAAGCCTAAAAACTAATGCCTCATCAATGGAGGCGTTAGCGACTAGCGCGGCAGGCGGTTGAACGCGCGGTATTCCGCGTGTTAACTACCTACTGCACCTTGATAAAAGGAGCCCTTAATCACCTCACTTATCGTTCCAATTTTGAGATAATTTATAAATAAGTTAAATATCACTAGTCCCAGTACAGATCTCTGCAGCACTCCACTATTTTCTCTCCTCCAATGATAAAAATGGCCATTTATCCCTACCTCTGTTTTCTATCCAATAACCAATTCCTAATCCACAACTGAACTTTGCCACCTAAATATACTACCTCAACCAGATCACCTTTATCCACATGTTTATTCATACCTTCAAAGACCATGGGTCCCATGGTCTTTGAAGGTATGAATAAACATGTGGATAAAGGTGATCTGGTTGAGGTAGTATAGAAGTCAAGCAAATTGGTGAGGCAAGATCTCCCTTTGCTGAACCCATGCTGACTCTGTCCCATTAAATCATGTCTGTCTACGTGTTCCACAATTTTATTTTTTATAATTGTTTCCACCATTTTGCCCGGCAGTGAAGTCAGGCTTCCTGGTCTGTAATTTCCCGGATCTCCCCTGGAACCCTTTTTAAAAATCAGCGTAACATTGGCCACCCTCCAAACTTCAGGTACTACAGATGATTTTAGAAACAGGTTACAAATCACTAATAGCAGGTCAGCAGTTTCATGTTTTAGTTCTTTCAGTACCCTGGGAAGTATACTATCTGGTCTAGGTGATTTATCACATTTTAACTTGTTGATTTGGCTTAGTACATCTTCCAGATTCACTGAGATTTCATTTAGTTCCATTTCTGGTTCAGGTAAATCTCTTACATCTTCTTCTATAAAGACCGAAGCAAAGAATTAATTCAGTCTCTCCGCTATGGCCTTATCCTCACTGAGCACACTTTTAGCTCCTTGATCATCCAACAGTCCCCCAGATTCCCTCACTGGTTTTCTGCTTCTGATGTACCTTAAAAAATTGTTGAGTTTTTGCCTCTTTGGAAGTTTGTCTTCATATTCTTTCTTAGTTTTCTTTATCAGTGCTTTGCATCTAACTTGTCAGTACATATGTGTTCACCTTTTTTATTTCTTTTTTTAAATCTCATTATATTGTAAACCATTTTGATCCTCGAGAGCCGTATTCCTGTCAGGTTTATAGGATTTCCCCGATGAATATGCATGAGATCTATTTGCATGCACTGCTTTCAATGCATATTCATTGAGGAAATCCTGAAAACCCGACTGGAATACGGCTCTTGAGGACCGGAGTTCCCTACCCCTGATTTAGACACTTGTTTTGATAGACGGTATATCAAAAATAAGGAAACTTGACACATATATTTTCTTCATTTGATCCTTTCTTCATTCTTTAAAGCAGGGGTGTCAAAGTCCCTCCTCGAGGGCTGCAATCCAGTTAGGTTGTCAGGATTTCCCCAATGAGTATGCATGAGATCTATTAGCATACAATGAAAGCAGTGCATGCTAATAGATCTCATGCATTTTCATTGGGGAAATCCTGAAAATCCGACTGGATTGAGGCCCTCGAGGATGGACTTTGACACCCCTGCTTTAAAGGATAGATATTTTGGCTCTAATAGCCTTTTTCATATCACCTTTTAACCATGCCGGCTCTCATTTTCTCTTCTTTCCACCTTTCTTAATACGTGGAATACAGCTGGTCTGGGCTTTCACGATGCAATGGTATTTTTAATGAACCAAATAGTGTGATAATTCAGCACTAGTAATCAATTAGTGGTGCTTATTGGCAATAATTAAAATTTATGTTCACAACTTGCTAGGTGCTATTCTATAATATGTATGCATAAATTCTTACGTGTTGATCTGAGGGCATGGTTATGGGAGGTGCATTGTTACAATAATTTGAGCACACTGTTACAAAATATGCCTGATCCTCACCTAATATAGGTGCAAGGATTTACACCAGAGCTCAGCTGGTCTAAATCCTCATGCATAAAAGTTAGGGGCTGATCCTAGCACTAAGGGATAGAGTCTTTAATTGGGTGCCTAAAAAGATAAGCACCTAAAGTTAGATGCCCATTACAGAATCATACCTAACTAAAACTTAGGTGCTAAAATGTAGGCCAGGGTGCCTAAGTACTTTAGAGCAGAGATTCTTAACATCTTTAAGCCAAATACCCCCTAAGTTGTAGCGTGACCGTCCCTTAGGATATAGCAGGGACCGGCACACAGCCACAATATAGCCCCGGCGTGCTCCCCAAGAAGGAGGAAGTCCCTGTCGTGATTTGCTTATCTAGTTTATAATTGTCAGAATGGTACTCCACAGGTAAGCTTTCAAAGAAATCAAACAGAATTTATTTCTCATTCAGGTTTAGCAGACAATGCAAAACAAAAAGGATCCTGAACTGTAGGGTCATGAAATGGTTAACTGTTGTTTGAAATACTGCTCTGGCCTACATGGTTGGAAACAGTGTACAATCTGCTGACATCATCTGCCTGAAATGTATGTCCCTGCCTTACCACATTGTAAGCTAAATAGATAAGAGTTTGAGCCATGATGTACCCTGCCCTCCTGAACATGTAACATTTAGAACTGCAAGGCTTAGATAAGCAGATAAATGAACTAGCTTCCTATAGGACTACAAGTCGTACCCCTGAACCTATCGCAAATGCTGGCTTAGGACCAATAATAATTGTAGAAAGTTATAGAAGTAACAAATGAAAATTGTAGTTTTTGCATATATTAGTTTGCATATGCTTAGTGAAAAGGGCATAAAAGTCCGTGCATTTCCTGTTTCTGATACTCTTGTAAGCAGGCTGCTCACTGCACAAGAGTACGGCATGATGTAAATAAAACTCTTGTACTTTCTTCATGCCTCTGTCTTTGTGTGTCCAAGTGACCTTTCAGAACTATCATCAGCAATGTAACAAAAAGAAAGCCTGGTCTGGTAAACACACCGAGTGTCCAGTTTATGTCCCAGGTAAACCTTGTTAATTTGTCAGCCACAGCAAAAGCATAGATCACAACCTTGACATTATTCAGTCCTTTAGCAAAAATAAATTCCATCTTCAGCATTGAGGATCTTTGCTCCTTCCAATGTACTAAGGAGCGCAAGGTTGGTGGATTCGCTAACTCGGCACTTTGCCAACACAAAATGCAAAAGAAAAATACCCACAAAACCCTCCACAAAGATAATGGGTAAAGCCTGCCCCCAACCTTAACGTCTTCTTAAGCTCCACTGAGGACAAAATCAACTGTCCAGGTAACCCCAGGCTCAGTTCTGCCTAACTGCAGCAGAATCCCTGTCTGCAGGGCAGCCATCTTCGAACAAAAAAAAACGCAATTCACTGGCAATTTTCCCTTTCAACAGTCTTAGTCAGTTCATCACCAAACAGTGGTACTTCCAGCCACAAAACTTCCCTGGAGGCAAGTAATAACCCCAACAGCCAAAAATAAAACTCATGCAGAGAAAAAGAAAAACTTTGCCAAAACAAACAGCCAATTTAACTTACTTCCATTGCTTCTGCCAATGGAAGCACAGGCAGGGCATTCCTCTCCATGGCTTCAGGTCCATTGTTCTCCTGGAAATCCTCCTCTGTCTCAGGGCTCTGCATTTCTATACTCTCTGACTGTTGAGATGGTGGAGGATCCTCCAACATAGGAGCTTCCCTGGGCTGCCTGCTTCTTTGTGCCTCCCAGCTCTCTAAATGCTGCAGAGCTGTGGAGCCACGCCTAGCCCTGCACAGGGGATGGGCTCTGTTCAACTCTAGCTGCCTCTCAGCCTGTTTAGCCTGCAATTTCAACATGGACGCCCTTAAAGGGGCATAACCCTGTTTTCCCAGGCTGTGACTAGAGTTCTGTTGGGGCTTAGCTTGATCTTCATATTCCTGGTCCTGGCCTGCAGGGCATACTGATCAAATTAACAGGATGATTTCTGGGGCTCCTAACTGGCACAAGACTGGTATGGGAATCGGGCTTGTGACAAAGTCTAACAATATCAACCGAGTACTCCCACCCAAGCTCTGCCCCAGACCTGCACAAGCCCCACCCCTGACCACCCCCCATAATAGTAGTATTCCCGGAGGCTATCATAGGGGAAAACAATCTCCAGGGATTCAAGACAAAGTTAGACAAGTTCCTACTGAACAAGGTCGTACGCTAGTAAGGCTAGTCTCAGTTAGGGCACTGGTCTTTGACCAAAAGGGCCGCCGCGTGAGCGGACTGCTGGGCGTGATGGACCACTGGTCTGACCTAGCAGCGGCATCTCTTATGTTCTTATAATTGTAATGCAATTTCTTCTATTCATTTTTCATATGCACACAATATAATTTTATTAATAATACACAATGGTAACCACAAAATTAAATACATATGCAGAGAAAATGTTAATTATTATTTATATATATATTTTTTCAAAGAGGTCAATGCAGATGACTTTAAAATATGCAACTCAGTAACTATAGAAAAATAGACAAATATTTTGCAAAATATAGACAGCAGATATAATTTCTCAAAACTGACACATTTCGATCACTAAATTGAAAATACAATCATTTTTCCTACCTTTGTTGTCTAGTGATTTTATTAGTCTCTGGCTGCATATCCTTCTGACTGTGCATCCAATATTTTTTTCTGCCTCCTACATGCTTCCTGTCCTCTGGACCTCATTCCCTACACCAACCAACATCTTTCTCTCTCTCTCCAACAGTCCAACTTTAATTCCTCTCTACTCTACCCGCATTGGCAACATATCTCCCTCTTCTTCTCTCATTCCCTCCCTTGCTGCAAAGGGAGTGGGAAAAGAGAGAAAGATAGAAAGAGTACATCTCTCCCACTCCCTCTACAACCACATCCAACATTTATCCCTCTCTCATATCACAGATCATGTGCATCATTTTTCACCACTGTCCATCAGCCTCATGCCCACCATTTCTCCTTCTATGACCCCTCTCCAACACCATGCCACATCTCTCCCTCCCCTCTATATCCAACATTTCTCCCTCGCATCCTTCTCTTCCCTATGCATCTCTATCTCACTCCTCTCTCTCATTCTATGCCCAATTTTACTTTCTTCCTTTGCCCTTGTGCACTATCTCTTTCCCTCTCACTCTCACACCCATACCCAACAATTCTCCCTTTCTATACCCTCCCTCATATGTCCCAATTTAGTGCCCCCTTGCTCCCTCCCTTGTGTCCCAAGTTCATGCCACCTCCCTTCATTCTGTGTTCCAAGTTTGTGCCCCTCCCTGCCTTCCAGCCTTTGTCCAGCTCCTTCCCCCCTTCTCCCTTCGACCCACGTTGTTATCCCCCTCTCGCTCCAGGGCTGCACTCGTGCCCTTCAGGGCCATCCAGCTGGGCTGCTCCTTCCTGCCTTCATCAGTTCTGACGTTGAGAGAAAAGGCTTCCAGATCAGCCACGTGCAGCTTGCAAGAGTTGCTGCCCATGTCCCTGCAAACAAGTGCGGCTGAAAGCAGGATGGACTGTTGAGGTAACTGGGATCCCTGACTGACCCGGAAGGCTTCCCTCTGATATCAGCTCTGACATCGGAGGGAAGCCTTCTGGGTCAGCTTCGGCGATGCATCTAGAGAGTAGGAAGGAGGGCATAGGGAACCCTGGCGACAGTGGCGATTGAGGAGGAAGGGGGTGAGAGACCTGCACAATGCCACGTACCCCCACAAGCGGCTCATATACCCCTATGGGGTACGTGTACCATATATTGAGAAACACTGCTTTAGAGAATCACACCTAAGTCCTTAAACATGCGTCCCTTAAACATGCCTATTTTGGAGTTAGGCACCTATTTTATGTAGAATTGTACTTAAGAAAATAGGTGCCAATCACCCAATTAATTTTTATTTTTTTTCAATTATGTGCTTATTAAAGCTCATAATTGAAACCAATATGCTAATTAAGGTAGGTGCCTCTTACAGAATTTTCCTCTAAGTGCTATTCTAAAAAGAAACCCAACTCGGAAAGCTCTTTGTGCTCATTTTTTTCATCACTGATTTTTTGGGCGTCATTTATAGAATTTGGTTCTTGATGTTTTGATTACTTTCTGATTGTATTACAAACATCAACATCCTTCTAAAAAACCTGTGTAACTCATTAAATACCAAGTCAATGACTCTGAAGATTACCTTCACAAAAATAGAACTACAGAAATGAGGTGCAAATATATTTACCTTTTCTTTAACAAGATCGGTCACAATGTCTCTTGCGTGCACATCGATAGTTATTAATGCAGTTACTATATTTCTGTGTAACTCAGGAAGATGTCCCCGCACCAATCCAGCCAGTGCATTTAATCTCTATAAATAAAAATACATTTTAAAATATAACCCCATTAAATATGTAAGGATTATAGAATATTAAAAGTCATTTATAGAAGGTAATGTTATAACAGGTAGTCTTAATATATATATATATATATTGCACCCAATTTATAAAGTTGATGAATTAGAGAAATACTTTCCTCGGTTTTTTTTCTTTTTTCTATTTTCGCAATAACTAATATGCAATTGTTTTTATTTTTATCTTGTTTTTATCTTATATTAGAAATCATTGGTAAACCATGAATCATATGTATTCCTTTGTTCTCATATGTATGACTATGACTTTAATGGGGATGTAGAAACCTCAAGTGCTTGCAGCAGTCTGGTGTTAAGAACTTGTCTTTGTCAGAACTGCATATTGTGGGCTATCATTGGTTCTTTTTTATCCTCCTATGTTGACTATACTCAAACTCATTAAACTGGTTCTGTAATAGTTATAGTGATACCCAATTTATAAAGTCCACATAGGAGTCTATGGGGTTCATAATAAAAAAAAAAACCACGTCTAAAAAGTGTCCTAAATGGCTACTTGGACGATCAAAAAGCCTGATCGTCCAAGTACCTATAACCAAAGCTGGTTTTTAGACGTATCTAAAAACAGCTTAGGCCTTTCCCCTGCCTCCAAACGCACAGAGAGAAAAGAGGTGTGTTTAGAGGATGGGAAAGGGCGGGCAGTGGGCGGGAGGTGGACCGACCTACACCTAGGCGTACAACAGGTGTAACCAAAACATTTCACAGGTTGCCTAGTCGGCACTTAGACCTTTTTGACTTAGACGAAGTCAAATCAGGTCTAAGTGCCAAAATAGGAGCCGCTGAGCTGATGGCTGCTGGTGCGATCAGTTCAGTGGCCTGGCAAACTACCCACTGCAACCATCGCAACCTATTCTGATTGGCCCAGGCGCCTCAGGCCCCACCTGTGGGTGGGGTTTCTGCTGCCTGGGCCAATCCGGCCCCATTCTGGACCCGGCTGGCCTGCCGGACGGGCGGGCTTGGCACCCGTCCGTCTGGCCAACATTAAAGGTACGGGGAAGGGTGGTGGGGGTGGAGGGGTCGTGGAGTCAGCCGGGGGTCTCGGGTTGGCGGGGGGGCCGATCGGGGGTTCTGGGGGGGCGGTCATTGGGGGGAGGGGGGTTGTGTCAAAGACAGGAGGGCCAGGGATCCCTCCTGCCTGTATTGTAGTGGGGGGTAGGGGGGTCGCTGGGGCCAGGAGGGCTTGGGCTCCCTCCTGGCCTGTTCGTGTAGGTGGGGGGGTCGCCGGGGCCAGGAGAGGTTGGGCTCTCTCCTGGCCCGTTCGTGTAGGTGGGGGGGGGGTCTCTGAGGCCAGGAGAGCTTGGGCTCTCTTCTGGCCCATTCGTGTAGGTGGGTGGATCGCCGGGGCACGAGGGCTTGGGCTCCCTCTTGCCCCGATGTTGTCGGGGGTGCCGAGGGTGTTCGGGGCAGGAGGGCTTGGGTTCCCTCCTGCCCGACCGTAATCGGGGGAGTTAGCAATCGCGGGACAGGAGGGCTTGGGCTCCCTCCTACCCGACCGTAATCAGGGGGGTTAGCGATTGCGGGGCAGGAGGGCTTGGGCTCCCTCCTGCCCGACTGTAATCGGGGGGGTTAGCGATCGTGGGGCAGGAGGGCTTGGGCTTCCTTTTGCCCCGATGTTGTTGGGGGGGGGGTTGGGGTTGATTCTGTAACCGGTGTTGTTATTGACAGACACCGGTTACAGAATCCAGCTTTTAGGCGAAGGACTGGCTTCTCCTTCGCCTAAAAGCCCTTCTGTTGGACGTTTGGGGCTTAGGCGTTTTTTTGCTTCATAATGGCCAAAAAGTGTAGATGTCGTGGGGGTGCACTTGTAGACGTAGTGGTGATCTGGGCGTTTAGTAAAGGCAAGCCATAATCAAAACAAGGACGTTTGTTTTGGTTATGGACACTTTCCCTGCTTCTGCTTTGAACGTTTAAGGACTTAGGCTAAAAGGGGACTTAGACGTTTTTTTTTTATTATGCCCCTCCACGTATATGCCTTTATAAAATAGTCTGTCCAAAAGCTCACACCAGTGGCATATCTAGCATATGTGACACCCTGGCCCAATAATTCTGTAACATCCCCCTCCTCTATATGAAATCATAATTTTTAGTAATAATCTACATGTTGCTCAACAAGAATATACCTAGGAAAAGGTAGCATCTTACATACTGCAGTAAGCAGTAGAACATCAATACACCATTGTAAAACTAAACAAGCCAGACTAGTACAGATGGCTCCTGCACAGTCAATGCTATCAGAAAACAATGTCTTTCAGAACAGAGAAACACCCTTGCCTAGTATGGAATATGAAATCACGAACTAAAAACAGAAATATATGGACAAAAGTTAAACTGAACCACAAAGAAGCTAGACTTTGCCTACAATGTAACACCACAGAAACAGCAGTTCATGTCCCTTAATACTGTGCAAAATATAAAGATAGCAGATGTAAATTTGAAAAAAACTGAGAAACAGAAATCATTACTTTACAAATTATTAAATAAAAATAAAACAAAAAATGGAAAATAGAAAATAAGATAATACCATTTTATTGGACCAATACATTTTTCAATTAGCTTTCAGAGGCCACAACCTCTTTTCTTAGGGCAGTAAAGTATACTGCTGTTACAGTATCCTATTCTCACCTGAGGAAGAAGGTTTTGTTCTCTGAATTAGTCAAAAATGTATTAAAATTAGTCCAATAAAAGGATTGCCTTACTTCCATTTTCTATTTATAAATGTTTATAAATCTACAATACTACTTTATCCTAAAAAAAAAAAATAAAGAAAATAAATAGAAATTTTTTTTCTAACTTCGGTCATCTCTGCTTTTTGCTTTCCTCATCTTCTCGTCATTCTTCCTGCCATCCTCTGTCTGCCCTCTCTCTACCTCTTCCATAAAGCATTTTCTCTCTTTCTATGCCCCTTCTAAAATCTGTCTGCCTCTCCCTTCCATCTTTTCCTCCACTCCCATTGGTCTGGCATCCATATTTTTCCCTCCCCCAGTAGTCTGGCATCTCTCTCCTCTCCTTCCCTCTCCGCCCCCCCCCAAATGGTCTGGCATTTCACTCTCTCCACTCCTCTCCCTTCCCTTTCCTTCCATCATCTTCCATCTCAATTTTATTTTCTGCATCTGTCTAGATTAAATTCTTTCTTACTATCCATTCCTCAATTTTCCTCTTTTCACTGTGTATACCTAGAGCTTGCCACCTCTTTCCCTCACCCCCTCATGTATTTCACGATCCTCCCCCCATTCCAGCATGTGTCCTTTTTTATTTATCCCTTCCTTCCATTACGTGCCTTCTTTCTCTATCCCTTCTATCCAGCATCTTCTCCTCTCTCTGTACTCTCCACTTCCATCTAGCATCTGCCCCCTTTCTCCAATTCCATTCAGTATTTGCTCCCCTCTTTCTTTCCTCTTCCCCTTGGTACACCACTGACTCACACACACAATTTCACCTGTAACATTATATTTGAATATGTTAGTAAGAATTGACACACAAGAAAATATTTTTGAGTAAATAAATATACAGTCTTCAGTATCACCTCTATGATGATGATGATGACTCCCAGCAGTGGCATAGTAGGGGGGCTGCCCTGGGTACTGTCTTCATGGGGCACCGGTGTCTCTTCTCCTTTCTGCCCCCCACTGTGACAGGGATACCGCGCTGTGCTCCCCTGACATTGATCTGTAGCCTTGTAGTCCTATCCCTGTGTCTATTCTCAAGCTTGGAGCAGTGCAGCTTAGGAAATTTAAACAGACTTGCTGCACCTTTTAATCCTGTCCCTTTAAGAAGAGACAGAAAATTACCTTGGCTTCAAGCCAGGAAGCCTCTGCTCATAATTAGGGGGAGGGGCCTGACACCTGTGAACCCTTATCCTCCAGCAAAGCCGGGGAGAGCCATGAGAGCCCAGGAGGAACAGCTTGGAGAGTCCAGGGGAAGAGACCTGGGAGCTGATGGAATGAGATTTTCCTGCTGAGGAATTGCCTATGCTGGAAGCCATGCATTGTAGCACAGCGTGTAAAGCATGTCAGAGTTTCAAAGGTACAATGGAGAAAGTTTGCTGACTGTGTTTAATTTTCTCTGTGCTGAAACCTGAGCCCAGGGCACATGAGTAATGCCGTTTCAAACGGACTCAGCTGAACTGTATAAGCAAAGCCAGAAGTTTCATGCATTTTGTGGGACATTAAGAGAAGCTTGTCAGGTAAGACTATTGGAAGGAACAGTGATGGAACTCGAAGACAGAATCCGAGCACAGGAGAAGATTCTAGTGGAGTACAGCCCAAACGACGAGGTCAAGAAACTAGAAATGTTCATAGAGGAAGCTCATCAGCACCACGTAGAGATCCCAGGGCTGGAAAACTGTACTCAGGAAACCCATGTGAGGAGAGAAGACACCCATGCAAACACAGAAGAAACCGAAGACGAGGTAGGAGACAACCGCACACCAGGAGGAATAGTGAGAGCACAGGAAGACATCGCCCCACCCAAAGAACAGGAAACAATTTCAAGAGTATCATTGGAGGAAGAAGACTGGCCCTACTCCAAGGACGTGGACCTACGCCCCCCAAGGAACTCCCGAATAAAGAAGATAGGGATCATCGTAGGCGACTCCATTATACGACATGTGGACAGCCACACCGCAGGAGGAAGAGAGGACAGAGTCGTCACCTGTCTGCCTGGAGCAAGAGTGAAGGATGTGACCAACAGGATCTCCAGGATCATAGATGGCGCAGGGGGAGAGGACACCGCTGTGCTTATCCACGTGGGAACAAATGATGTGAGCGGGCGGAAGTATGACAGGGAAGAGCTGAAGGGCCAGCTCCGCTCACTCGGAAGACAACTGAAGATCAGGGAGGTGAAGGTGGCCTTCTCTGAGATCCTCCCAGTACCAAGAGCGGATGGAAAGAGACAAGGGGAATTGCAAGTAATCAACGCCTGGATGAGACGATGGTGCGAAGAAGAAGGCTTCAACTTCGTGCGCAACTGGACGGCGTTCTGGGGGAAAAGCAAGTACTACAGAAGGGACGGACTACACCTCAACAAGGAAGGAGCAAGAGTTTTGGCAGGCAACATGAAGAAGGCAATCGAGAAGGCTTTAAACTGAAAGATAGGGGAAAGCCGACAGTCGACCACCGGTCGATGGCACGGATAGCAGGATGCCCCGACGAAGAAGCCAAGGACTACTACTCCTACACAAGAGAAGACGACCTTACAGCAAATAAGGGAGAAAAGGCAGGAAGGGACAACTCAGACACAGGAGGGGACGACCACACAGCAAACAAGGGTGATAACACAGGAGCAGTAAAGGATACCGTAATTGAAACTATAGGGACGGCCAAGAGTAGAAGGTCCAAAAAGGTAACACGAAGGGAACTTAGATGTATGTATACGAATGCTAGAAGTCTAGGTAACAAAATGGGGGAACTAGAGACAATAGCAAGACATGACATATTGGATATCATTAGCATAACAGAAACATGGTGGAATGAAGAAAACAAATGGGACACAGTACTACAGGGATACAAACTGTATAGAAGAGATCGAGTAGGGCAGAAAGGTGGAGGTATTGCTCTATATGTTAAGGAGGGAATAGATTCTGTTGAAATGGTTACAACAGAAATGAAAGAGAAGCTTGAGTCACTCTGGATCAAAATTCCTGGTCAATATGGCGCAGATACGAAAATTGGCCTTTACTATCGTCCCCCAGGACAGGCGGAGGAAACTGACTCAGAAATGATGGAGGAAATCAAACAAGAATGCAAGACAGGCAATGTAATTATATTGGGAGACTTCAATTTCCCAGGGATAGACTGGAAACTAGCAACCTCCAACTGCGGCAAGGAGGCCAAGTTCCTGGAGGTGCTAGGGGATTGCTTCCTGGAACAAATGGTAAAAGAGCCGACAAGAGGCAACGCCACCTTGGACTTGGTCCTAAATGGCCTCACGGGACCGATAACAGAAGTGGAAGTCATGGTTCCACTGGGAACGAGTGATCACAATGTAATCAACTTTAAACTTGACATCGGGAAAGGGAAACATGCCAAAACCTTAACCACCACCTTAAACTTTAAAAAGGGTAAATACGATCGCATGAGAGCCATGGTAGAAAAACGACTCGAGAAGATGGTGGACAAACTTGAAACGGTAGACCAGGCATGGTCCCTACTGAAAAATACTATCACAGAAGCACAAGATCTCTACATTCCGAGGATTTCCAAAGATCGAAGAACAAAGAGCAAAAGAGAACCGGCATGGCTTACCATACAGGTGAAGGAAGCCATAAAAGAAAAGAAGGACTCTTTCAAAAAATGGAAATGCATAAAGACAACCGAAGCTTGGAACAAACATAAAGATGATCAGAAGAAATGTCACAAGGCGGTGAGGGATGCCAAACAGGAATATGAGGAAAAAATAGCCCAGGAGGCCAAAAACTTTAAGCCCTTCTTTAGATACGTGAAAGGGAAAAAACCTGCAAAAGAGGCAGTGGGACCCCTGGACGACCAGGGAAGAAAAGGGTACATCAAGGAAGATAAACAAATCGCAGACAAACTAAATTCCTTCTTTGCGTCCGTCTTTACGAAGGAGGACACCTCAACAATACCTGAAGCGGAGAAAGTGTTTGCAGGAGAAATAGAAGACAGCCTCACCACAGTTGAAGTGGACTTAGACCAGATATACTATCAGATCGACAAACTTAAAAGTGACAAATCCCCTGGACCGGATGGAATTCACCCGAGAGTCTTAAAGGAATTGAAGGTTGAAATCGGAGAGTTATTGCAAAGACTTGCAAACCTGACAATCAGAACTGGACAGATACCGGACGACTGGAGGATAGCGAACGTCACGCCAATTTTCAAAAAAGGATCGAGAGGGGAACCGGGCAACTATAGGCCTGTGAGTCTTACGTCGGTCCCCGGCAAGATGGTTGAAGCACTGATCAAGGATAGCATAGTCCGGCACTTGGACGCACACGACTTGATGAAACCCAGTCAACATGGATTCAGGAAAGGGAAATCATGTTTGACGAATTTACTCCAATTTTTTGAGACCGTGAACGAGCAAATTGATAGTGGGAAGCCGGTGGACATAATATACTTGGACTTCCAGAAAGCGTTCGACAAAGTTCCACACGAAAGACTTCTCAGGAAACTACAAAGCCATGGCATAGAGGGAGATATACAAAGATGGATAGGCAAATGGCTGGAAAACCGAAAGCAGAGAGTGGGCATAAATGGGAAGTTCTCCGACTGGGAGAAAGTGACTAGTGGTGTACCCCAGGGTTCGGTACTTGGGCCGATCCTTTTTAATATTTATATCAATGACCTGGAAGAAGGAACATCCAGTGAGATCATCAAGTTTGCAGACGATACAAAACTATGCCGGGCAATCAGATCGCAGGAGGATAGAGAGAAACTCCAGAGCGACTTGTGTCGGTTAGAAACATGGGCGGAGAAATGGCAGATGAAGTTCAATGTGGAGAAATGCAAGGTAATGCATTTAGGCAATAAGAATAAGGAATACGAGTATACAATGTCAGGTGCAACTCTGGGGAAGAGTGAACAAGAAAAGGACCTGGGTGTACTGATAGATAGGACCCTGAAGCCGTCGGCACAATGCGCGGCAGCGGCAAAGAAGGCAAATAGAATGTTGGGCATGATAAAGAAAGGAATCTCGAGTAGATCGGAGAAAGTTATAATGCCGCTTTATAGGGCAATGGTCAGACCACACTTGGAATACTGCGTCCAACATTGGTCTCCCTACCTAAAGAAGGATATAAAACTGCTGGAGAGGGTGCAGAGACGAGCAACAAAACTGGTGAAGGGTATGGAGAAACTGGAATACGAGGATAGACTTATAACACTAGGATTGTTCTCCCTTGAGAAAAGGAGACTGCGTGGGGATATGATCGAGACCTTCAAAATACTGAAAGGAATCGACAAAATAGAGCAGAGAAGATTATTTACATTGTCCAATTTGACACGGACTAGAGGACATGTAATGAAGCTAAGGGGGGACAGGTTCATGACTAATGTCAGGAAGTTCTGCTTCACTCAGAGAGTGGTTGACGCCTGGAATGCCCTCCCAGAGGAGATTATTGCGGAATCGACCGTCCTGGGCTTCAAGAGCAAACTAGATGCATATCTCCCTAAGAGAGGCATATAAAGATATGGTGGACTATAAATTACGCCAGGTGTACACCTGGCAGGGCCTCCGCGTGTGCGGATCGCCGGACTTGATGGACCGAAGGTCTGATCTGGAGATGGCAGTTCTTATGTTCTTATCTCTCTAATAACTGAGCCTGTGTTTATGAGGGAGAGGACCAGAAGTATTGAAAAGGTTATTTTTGCCATTTTACTTTGCCTAAGAGAGAGAGCCCTGGTACACGAGTGGGGCTGTATGAAAAGTGCTCTGCTGAACTGTATAAAGAAAAGTCCGAAGCTTCATATGTTTGGGGGACACTAGGAGAAGCTTGCCTTTTCTTTGAATGTTTTTTCTCTCAAGTGTTTGAGACTGTATTTGAGAGAGAGAGACCCAGAAGTATTAAGAAGGCTATTTTGCCCATTTTACTTTACCTGAGGAGGAACAGGGAAGCGGCTGTAATGTGCAAAATTCACCCTGTATAATTATTGATTTGGACGGGAGGGCTTTTTGAAAGAATTGGGATTCAGCCTACCCAATCCAGGCAAGTGACATCCAGGCCCGATGCTGCTTGGAATAGCAAGGACCTAGCATTCTGGGTTAAGCCAGCATTAAAGTTTGAGTTTCTTTTTGCATGCAGGGAAGAGCAAGAAAAGGATTTTTGCCTTTTGAGGGTTTTTTTCTGTGCCACAAGCATGGGGGAGGGGAGAGACAGAGAAGCCAAAGCTCTCCTGCTCCAAGGAAGAAAAGGACTGTTTTGAATTATTGGTTCTGAATTATTGTTTTGGAATGGACTACAATCTTGAGCTCTGCTATTGCTACCCTCATGGAGGGGAAATGAACTGTAATCCTGACTAGTGAATTGAATTCCTGACCAGTTAAAAATAAGTGGCTTTAAATCAAGCCTGAAAATAAAAGCTGAAACCTTTATTTTTCACCTTTAAAGACTGTGTGGTGTTTGTGAGACATATCCAAGTAAAGCCAGGTCCAGCAGTGTGCATGGGAGGCACTGAATCTTAGGCCGTATAATTAAAGTCACACGCCAAACTACTCGGCCGGATAGGGCTCCAGCCGGCTCAGGGAGAGTTTGCCGGGTGTCCCTGTTACACCACATACCTCTTTAAATGTTCGCTGTCGCGAGCAGCATCTTCCACTTGCTGCTAGTCAGCTTGGCTCCCTTCTAATGTTACTTCCCGGTTGCGGGATCAGGAAGTCACATCAGAATGGAGCCAAGGCAGGTGGGAGCAGCAGGTGGAAGATTCTGCTTGCGCTGGTGAATATTTCAAGAGGTACGTGTGAGGCAGAGGCATTCAAGCAGCAAGAAAGAATTGGAGGGGCACTCAAGTGGCAGGGAAGAGTGGAGGTGCACAGCGAGGCAATGCCAGACACCACTGCCCCTGGCACCAACCTCCTTCACTATGCCACTGATTCCTAGATCTACTTCTCCACACCGCTGCCCATGTCTCCATACCAGATATCTTTGCAGGAATCCAGGGCCGAGTCTTGGCCTCCCTGTCTGACACTGCTGCCTGGATGTATCACCATTATCTTAAACTGAATATGGCAAAGACTGAGCTCCTTATCTTTCCGCCTAAACCCACTTTCCCCTCTCCCCATTCTCTATCTCTGTGAATAACACTCTCCTCCTCCCTGTCTCGTCAGCTCGTAACCTTGGGGTCATCTTTGACTCCTCTGCTCATATCCAACAAACTGCTAAACCCTGTGTCACTTCCTCCTCTATAATATTACCAAAAATCAACCTCTCTTTTCTGAACACTCTACTAAAACCCTTATCCACACTCACATCACCTCTCACTGTATGGCAACTTGCTTCTCTCAAGTTTCAATTTTTATTAAAATTTGATATTCCACTTATTATTTTCCAAAGTGGTATACATTTCAGTTCTAAAATCGGGAAGACACAAAATCAGACATAAAGATGTACTGGTACAAAAGGAGGAGGGGAGAGAACTACATGTCAATATAGGATAGAAAGACATTAAAGGGTAGCACAATAGGAGGGTGCCTGTCTGAAATTTTATATATTGGGAAGAAAAAGAAATACAGTGGTACCTTGGATTACGAGCATAATCCGTTCCAGGAGCATACTCGTAATCCAAAATGCTCGTATATCAAAGCAAGTTTCCCCATAGGAAGTAAGGGAAACTTGCTTTGATATGTTCCCACCCCAAACCTTCCCCCCCCCCCGAGGCCAGCAGCGCTGCTCCCCCCCCCCCCTGAGAACCGGCATTGCTCTCCCCGAAGGCCCCCCCCCGCCAATGGGCACCCTCCCCCCCGCCACCATCATGCACCCCCCCGCCGCCATCGGGCACCCGCCGCTGCCACCTGAGATCCCCCAACCCACCCGAACCCTCTTCTTACTTCCAGTGTAGCCTCCGCATCGGCATCGCCAGCATCAGCATGTCCTGTGCCCGAAAATCTGCTTCCTGTGCCGGGCCTTGAGTAACTTGCTATCCCATCCCTGATAGAGTACCCTATATGCTCCTATCGTCGGGGGAAAAATCTAGGGGAAAGTTTGGGCCATTATATCCCGAGGGAGGATATGACTAAAACTAGGGGGAGTCATGAACCCTGTGGTAGTTGCCAATGGTGTCCGTTTGTGATGCCAGGGGATAATTGGATCCATCCGATTTTAGGCACTCAATATACTGCTAGATATAACACGAATTGCAATTCTGATCACGTTATATATTTGATCCAATGCCCTTGCCCAAAACTTTATGTAGGTCGCACTACTAGAGCTGTGAAGATCCGTTTAACTGAGCATAAGTCTAGGGTGAATATGAGCTATGAAGCTTCCCCTTTAGTTAGACACTGGAGGTTATGTAAGCATGGTCTGAAAGATTTAAAATGGAGGGTAATGGACATGATTACTGTAGGGTGGGAGGGAGGAAATATAGAGCATACTTTAAATCTTAGGGAATTACGCTGGATGTTCCAACTTCAAACTATGGCCCCCTCCGGGCTGAATGAAGCCTCGGATTGGATGGCTCCGGTGGATTCTTGATGACAGTGTGAGTCTCCGTGGTTCAGATGTGGTTTGAGTGACGCGATTTGCGTCGGGCTGGTTGCTAGGTGAGCGTATGATGTAAGGGGAGGGGTTATTTAAACACTCAGTATGAACGCCGCGGCCATCTTTTCGGATAGCCGGTGGCAGAATATTGGAGTAAGATTACCTTATCTTATCGGTGAGTGACTGTTATTTACAAAACTTTTTAGCTTTTCAAATTAGCAGAAGGTATAATATATTTATGTTCCTTTGTAGTTCCCCCGACCTTGAAAAAGGACTTCGAAACGCGTCGGGAAGGGGAATTGATAAAGATTGAAGATAAGTGACTACACTTTTATATTTACTTAAAAAGTTATAAAAAAGTTTAAAAATGATATATAACAGTACAGTATATAAATCTAAAAAAATAACTCTATCAGTAAGGGAATAATGAAGAATTCCATGACCACGGACTCGTTTTGAGCAAGTGGAGTCAGAATTCCCACTGAAATAAGAACTACTTTGCACTGAGTGATTGTTTGACTGGTTATTAAAGAAATGATAATTGTGCATGAGGTAAAACTCTTTATAGTTTATAAATCTTTCCTTTTGGTTACGTCTTATAAATAATATTGTAATTTATAGCTAAAGAGACATATGATCAAGAAACTATTTTATTTTACTTTTGTGATTATGATAAACATACCAAGGGCCTCAAAATAGTATCTTGTGGACCGCGAGTTTGAGACCACTGATCTAGAGGAAGCCTGCCTCTATAATGAAGATCTCACCTAAGAGTTGGGTGAGGTGCAGTAGAAATGCAAGAAGCTATATGAAAGAAAGGAGAGTTGATGGGGGCTCTCAAACAGCACGCTGGGAAGTATGTGGAAGAATTACAATCCACCTGCACTGCTATGGAAGTGGAACAGAAAGATTACGGGAAACCATTGAATAGTAGATGGAGGAGATAAAGCAATTGAATGCCAAGTCCCAAAAGATGGGACACTGCAAAAGCAGCATTGCAACTGAAGCTAGAAGAGCTACATTCCTGGGAAATCTTGTTGGTCCACCAAGAGAAGCAGTTGGAACAAGAAAAAGATTGGTCACAATGAATGCTTGGTTTAGTGCCCAGTTCAGGAAATCCTGTACCTGGCAAGGGAAAAGGAACTGCAGTGAGAGCTTGAAAAGAGGGCAACAGAAGTTACATGTAGAGAATGACACGGTGATGAAATTTATCACCATTCCTGTCCCCACAGATAACCACGGGAAACCATCTCAAGTCATTCATTAAGGAGAGAGGGACGAATCAGAGTATGAATGGGCATGAATACTGACCATCAAACCTTACATTCAAGATTTTTGGGAATTTTACCTAATTGCAACAGCTGAAGTAGCTGTTGGCCATTTGCTGGAGGAAAAGCAGTATTTTTGTTTACTGATGAAATTCTATGCTTGTGTTATTTTTGAAACAGTGGAATTGTTCTGTGTGAAACAAGGTGCTTTGAAGCTAAACACAAAGTATGGCCAGTGGCCAAGAATAATAAATCTTTATAAGAATTTTAACCTTTGGTGGAAGTTTCCTTCTTTTGTTGCTGGAAAGAGAAACCTTACCCAAAATACTGGGGTTTAATCACAGCATAGTCGTTGCCAGGCCTGAAGGGTACCCCAAGCTAAAGGGGACAAGCCAGCCCAGGTAGTCTGCTGCGCTGATCGGAGACCACGGGTTGTGACACCAGCCATCTAAGTAAGGGGGAGAGGGCGGGGGTCATCGGAGACATAGGGAGGGGAGGGTTTGCATGGTGGTGGGAGAGAGTTGGCATCTCTCCCGCTGCCGAGGGGGTATTGGGGGGGGTGTTGCTTGACGGCAGGAGTGGACATCTCTCCCATTAGGGGTATTATTAGTGTCAATGACGTGGCAGGAGAGAGTGGGCACCTCCTGTTGAACTTCAATTTTCTTTTTTAAAATTTGAATTTGCATGGGGGGGGGTTAGCAGTGTCAGGTGATTATGCAACGCGGCAGGAGAGAGTGGGAATCTCCTGCCGAACTTAAATTTGCTTTTTTAAAATTTGAATTTGCATGGGGGGGTGGTTTAGCAGTGTCAGGTGATTATGCAACGCGACAGGAGAGAGTGGGCATCTCCTGCCGAACTTCAACTTTTTGTGTATGTGTTTTTATTATTTTAATTTGCGCGAGAGGAGGGGTCTGAGCTGTCAAACTTTACTTTCCTGTCAATGCCTGAGCCAATCAGTGCCCAGGCACTGCTCAGAAAGTAAAGCAACGATAGCTCAGATCTTTTGGTAAATTTTGGCTGCAAATGTGGCACAACTAGGTTAGAGAATCACTCAGCCAATATAGAGAATCGCTCTGAGTGATGATTTTAATATTAATGACCTCGTTATACTACATTTGCATAACCGGTTTAGTGAGCATGTTAAAGGCAGATTCTAGTTTTAAGAATCTGCCCATCAAAGACTATTGTGCCACAAAGAAGAGATGGCTCCTGTTTCTGAACAAGTAATGTCTTAAAGGCTTTAAATGAAACTCTTCAGAAACAGGCAACCAGACTTCATAAGGAGATAAAGGAACCTTGTTAGTGGAAAAACTGTATGAGAAAAAGCAGAAGTAACCCACATGCTTCAGGAACTCCAGGGATTTCTGAAGAAGAGCATTCCAGTGTCCTAGGTTAAGCATATGAGAAGCATTTGGATATTAGAAGTAAAGGAGAAAGCAGCTGAGGAGGAGTTGGTACAGCAGAAAGACAAGGCTAAAGAGCTCCAATCCCAGGTCTACCAGCTGACAGACCAGAGCTGGGCCTGCCAGACCAGGTAGGAGCTACCCAAGCAGTATTTATACAACTGCAACAAGAACTGGCCAGAGTAGTGACAGTGGAGTGGTACTTTTGTATTGTACACCTCTAAAAGTTAAGTTACTCATAATTTCATATACTGTATCTGGTTTAGAGAATGACACGGGGAAAAAAATCTTTCCCTGTCACTGCTCCGGCACTGGACCTTCACCACCCCGTCCATGCAGCATCCACCCTTTCCTCTTGCCACCTCACCGCGGCCTGAGAATCTCCCTCCAGCCAAATCTATCTACCTCCCTCCCCCTTACGCTTTAGAAAAGAAACTGATGCTGGCGAAGCCTGCCTGTGCCGCCCTGCAGTCATGTGTGTGTGGGCGGAAGCTTCTCCTCTGACAATTGTCATTTTATAAACACAAATAAGACAGAGCAAGGTTCAACAAAACCCATCTCCCCTCCCTTTCACAAATATCCCCTTCACTATTGTGAAAACTGAACAAACCAAATTACAACAGAATGCTACACAGAAAAATCAAGCTAACAGAATACTTTAGTCGCACATGGTCTAATCTAATCTAATCTAATCTAATCCTTAGGTTTGTATACCGCATCATCTCCACGTTCGTAGAGCTCGGCGTGATTTACAGAGAAGAAATAGGAAGGAACTATAACAGAGGGTTAGAGGTAGAAGAGTGAAGAAAATTTAGAGGACTTGGGATGCCAAGATAAAAGAGTTTCCTTGATTCCTAATTTGGAGGGAGACTTACATTTTTGAGAAAAGCCAGGTTTTCAGATGCTTGCAGAAAACTTGGAGAGAGCTCAAGTTCCGAAGAGGGGAGGTAAGGTTGTTCCAGAGCTCAGTGATTTTGACGTGGAGGGAGGTCCCTAGCTTTACTGTGTGGGAAATGCCTTTTAGCGAGGGGGAAGGATAGTTTTAATTTGTGGGAGGATCTGGTGGTATTAGGGTTTGAGGAATTCCAAGAAAGAGGGATAAAGGGAGGGAGGATACCATGTAGGATTTTGAAAGCTAAACAGGCATTTATAGTGGACCCTGGCAACATGGTAAGAATAATGTTAAGGGACATGGTAAGAATAATGTTAAGGGAGTGCAACTAGGGCAACTGCCCCCTGGTCAGAGAGAGAGCCCTAAACTAGCTGGAAGCTAAAGCAGCACAGCCTGGACTTTGCAGTCCCCAGTTATGTCTAATACCAGCTCTAGCAGGATACATATTTCAAATCTGAAATATTCTAATCACAAAATATAAAATACAGTAAATTTACTTTTTTTCTTTTTGTTGTCTGGTAATTTTATTCTTCAAATCACATTGGTCTCAGGCTTTGGTTTTAGGTTCCTTCTGTCTTCATCGTGGCATGGCTGGATCCTGAAGGTAAAATAGTTGTATGAGGAGCTGGGGAGAAGATGCCGAGTCTGACATGAGCACAATTTTTTTTACCACAGGAGTAAGACTTTTCACTGCTCCCATGGGGCAATAAAAGGTCTTGTCCCCATTCCTGCGGTAAACCAGTTGCAAATGTCTCCATTCCTGCAGATTTACTGCGGTGACCCGCGGTTTACCACGGTAAATGGTCCCCATGTCATTCTTTAATCTGGTTTTCCTCTTATTATAGCATGTTAAACATACCTATTTCCTCTTTTTTTTCCTATACTACTTCCTATAATGTAAAACAAACAGAAAAACCCCTCTATTTTACTGTATTGAGAAGTTTGGGTCTCTTCTGCTTGGTTCTTCTTTGACTTTAGGCCCTCATCCACCTATCCCATAGCTTTCATTTCTTCTAAAGCATTCCCACAACTCTCTAACTGAACTTTCACAGCTGATTAGGGCTCATCATAATTATCTTAATTCAAATGAACTATATCATTCTATCCAGGCAATATATGTTGCATTCAGTGCAATGGTTGTGGTGCCTTCAATCTAAGGCAGACCAAGACCTACCTGTCTTCAATCTATTCTATGCATAGGGAGCTTACCAAACTGAAATAAGAACTGACTTTAATTAAAGCAGCATCCAAGACTGCACAGCATCTGACCAATATACCCCCTTCACCGCAGAGAATGAAACAATCTATACCCAAATGTTTATGTTTATATTTATTTAAAAAGCTTAATATACCACTCAGATCAGGGTAGTTTACAATAAAATATTCAACAAATGTTAATGAAAAGAACTCCATTTATTGGACAGGAAAGACCTATCACTAACATGCCTAACATAAGGACATAAGCATTGCCTCTGCTGAGTCAGACCATAGGTCCATCATGCCCAGCAGTCCGCTCACGCGGCAGCCCCCCAGGTCAATGACCTGTAAGTGATCTATTACTCTAAAGCATTGTGTACTGTATAGTAACCCTCTAATTGTATCCCTCGATCCCCTTTTCCTTCAGAAACTTGTCCAATCCCATTTTGAAACCCAAAGTCGTACTCTGCTCTACCACCTCCTCTGGAAACGCATTCCCGGTGTCCACCACCCTCTGAATGAAGAAGAACTTCCTAGCATTTGTTCTGAACCTATCTCCATTCAATTTTTTTGAGTGCCTTCTAGTTTTTGTTGCCCCCACCAGTCTGAAGAATCTGTCCCTCTCTACCTTCTCTATACCCTTCATGATCTTATAAGTTTCTATCATATCCCCTCTAAGTCTCCGTTTTTCCAGGGAAAAGAGCCCCAGCTTCTCCAGCCTCTCAGCATATGAAAGGTTTTCCATGCCCTTTATCATTTTTGTTGCTCTTCTCTGGACCCTCTCGAGTATCGCCATATCCTTCTTAAGTACGGGACCAGTACTGAACGTAGTACTCCAGATGCGGAGTACTACGCCCTATACAGTGGGAGGATAACTTCCTTGATTCTGGTAGTGATACCTTTTTTGATAATTCCCAACATTCTATTCGCCTTTTTCGAGGCCGCTGTGCATTGTGCCACTGGTTTCATTGTTATATCCACCAAAACCCCCAAGTCCTTTTCTAGGTTGCCTTCCCCCAATATCATCCCCCCCATCGTGTAGTTGTACATTCACTCTTAATAAACGTTTATAAACCATTGTAAAATTATTCTTAAAATACCCTAATAATCATTCCCCTCATATTGGTTCACACCTCTAAAGCCTTTTGTCTTGAGGCTTCGAGCATTGTGAGGTTGCAGCTATTTTGAACCTCTTCAGACTGGCAGTGCTCTAGCACAGTGTTTTTCAACCTTTTTACACCCATGGACCGGCAGAAATAAAAAGAATTATTTTGTGAACTGGCAAACTACTAGGACTTTAAAATTTAAAAACCCCGTTTACGCCCCATCTCCGTGAGCTCGGTCCCCGCAAACCATCTGATCCTATCTGCACAAGCCGCAGTTATGATTTTATATTGAACATATTTTATTAAAGTATAAAAAGAAACAATATTCTGAACAATTGTGATTTTATAAATAGAAATATACAGAGCACAGACCAACAAAACCCCTGTCTCCCCATCCCTTCACAAATATCCCCTCTACTATCAAGAAAACTGAACAAGCCAAGTTATTATAGAACTAGTCTTATAGCCCGTTACATTAAGGGGTGCTAGAATATATGTGTGTGTGTGTGTCTTTATTTCTTTCTCTCTCTCTCCTTAGTCGCTTTCTTTCTTTCTTTTTCCTTGGCTGTCCATCACCACCCCTTGCCTGCTCCCCCTGTCCATTCTCCCTTCCTTTTACCTCTCCTGTGTCCACCACCACCCCTTCACTGCTATCCTTATGCAGCAGCAGCCCTTCTCCCTTTGTTTTACCTCCCCCCTGTCCAGCAGCACCTCTTTCCTTCTCCCCCTGTCCAACATTAGGCTTCCGTTCTTTTTCTTCACCCCTCCCTGTCCATCAGTACCTCTTTCCTTCTCCCCCTGTCCAGCAGTAGGTGTCCCTTCCTTTTTCTCCCCCCTCCTCCTTCTTATCCCTATGATACACTTACCTTGCTCTGCCCCTGATCAGAGGTTCCCGACAGCCGCCCAGTTGCACCCATTGGAAAAGTTCCCTCTGCCGCATCCCGCACCCCTCCTGACGCGACTCCCGCTGTCTTTCTTTCTGTCTGTCTCTGTCCCTGGCCCCCTTTGTCTGTCTGTCTTTCTGTGTATCTCCCTGCCCCTGTGTCTTTTCTTTCTGTCTCCCTTCCTCCCATTGTCTGTCTGTCTGTCCAAAGCAGCATTCCCTCCCCCCACACCAGTTTCCTGTGCAGCAGCATTAGCGTTTCCTCTAACCCCCTTTCCCTTCCCGCGGTCCCGACTACAAACCTGGTGATTCCAGCAGCGTGTGCAGCAGTCTCCACACGCTGCTTCGGGTCCTTCTACTGCCCTGATTTACTCTGGCACGTCCCTGATGACATCATCAGAGACGCGGCAGAGCAAATCAGGGCAGTAGAAGGACCCGAAGCAGCGTGTGAAGACTGCTGCACACGCTGCTGGAATTGCCAGGTTTGTAGTCGGGCCCGCGGGAAGGGAAGGGGCGGCAAAGGACTCGGGTCCCGGGCGGCGGGGTCAGTTTAAGAGCCGGGGTGGAAAGTTGCTGGGCTCCTCGGTGGGGGCGCTGAGCGGCCACGATCCCTCTCCTCCGAGACCCCCCCCCCCCCCGCTGGAGGAGCGGAGATCGGCGGCTGGCTGCGGTACCCGGCTTGTGGAGGCGATCGGCGGCTGGTGGCGTAGTAGGCGCGCATGCGCACTCTTGTGGCCACATCCCGACGGAACAGGGAGCACAGCTTTAGAGTGTGCATGCGCGCTTACCATTTTATTATTATAGATGCTACATAGAAATATCATGCTAATAGAATACTGCAGTGCCCAGTTATGTCTCTAGCAGGATATATATTTCAAATCTGATATATTCTAATGACAAGATCTGCAAAGGGACCTAACGACGCTAGAAGAATGGGCCAAAAAATGGCAAATGAACTTTAATGTAGGGAAATGCAAGGTCATGCATGTAGGGAAAAAGAACCCGATGTTCAGCTACAAAATGGGAGGATCACTGCTAGGGGTAAGTAACCTTGAAAGAGACCTGGGAGTGATGGTGGACACGTCTTTAAAGGCGTCGGCACAGTGCGCCACAGCCTCAAGAAAAGCAAACAAAATGTTGGGTATCATTAAGAAGGGTATCACGACCAGGACAAAGGAGGTCATCCTGCCACTGTATCGTGCAATGGTGCGACCGCATCTGGAGTACTGTGTCCAATATTGGTCGCCGTACCTCAAAAAGGACATGGCGGTACTTGAGGGAGTCCAGAGAAGAGCAACTAAACTGATAAGAGGTATGGAAAACCTCTCATATACTGACAGACTGAAAAAGCTGGGGCTGTTCTCCCTGGAAAAGCGGAGACTTAGAGGAGACATGATAGAAACCTTCAAGATCCTGAAGGGTATAGAAAAAGTAGACAGGGACAGATTTTTCAGATTACGGGGAACCACAAGTACAAGGGGGCACTCGGAAAAATTAAAAGGAGACAGGTTTAAAACAAATGCCAGAAAGTTCTTTTTCACCCAGAGGGTGGTGGACACATGGAACGCGCTCCCGGAGGCTGTGATAGGCCGGAGCACGTTACAAGGCTTCAAAGAAGGTTTGGATAGGTTCCTAGAGGATAAAGGAATTGAAGGGTACAGATAAGAGTAGCGGTAGGTTATAGGGATAGTCTGGGACCATTGCTCAGGCAATGGGCCTGATGGGCCGCCGCGGGAGCGGACCGCTGGGCGAGATGGACCTCTGGTCTGCCTCAGCGGAGGCAACTTCTTATGTTCTTATGTTCTTAAATAAAATTATTTTTTTCTACCTTTTGTTTTCTCTGGTTTCTGCTTTCATCTTCTTTTCACTCTTTTCCTTCCAGCGTCTGCCCTGTCTCTTCAATCCAGCATCTGCGTGTTCCATCCAATGTCTGCCCTCTCCCCCTTCCATATGTATCTGACTTCTTTCTATGCCCCTCTCCCCTGTCCATACAGCCTGTGCCTCCTCTCTCCTTTTTACATCATTCATTCCAGCTTCACTGCCTTCTTAATTTTTATCTCTCCTACACCAGATCTAGCATCTTTATCCCTCTCTCATTTCTCTGCTGCCCCCTTTCCAGCATCAATGTCTCTCTACTTTCTCATTCCTCTCTCTCCCCTTTCCCTCATCTGATCTCTCCATTCCACCCTGACACCCTTCCCCTCCTTTAATCTCCCTGCCAGCTGTTTCCTTCCTTTTTTCTTTCTCCCTTCCCTCCTTCCTTTTTTCCTTCTTCCTTCCCTCCTCCCTCTATCCAACATTAACTATCTTCCCATCCCTTTCCCTCCTCCCCTCCCAGCAGCATCTCTCTTTCTTCTCCCTACTCTCTTCCCATCCCTTTCCCTCCTCCTCTCCCAGCAGCATCGCTCCTTCTAACTCCCTCCAAGTCCAGTAACAGCTCTCCCTTTATCCAGCAGCTTCCCAGCATCCTACAGTGGCTTCCTCCCCTTCCAGAAGCTCTCAGTACTTGCCTGCAGGAAGTTGCCGATAAATCACTGCCCTGGCAAGTAGGAGAGCTGGTGGGAGGGGAGACAGCCATTGTGAAGGCTCCCCAGGATCTTGCTCGCACACGCTGACCATCTCCCTCCACCTGCACCTGTATCTGCAGCTCTCTCCGTTCTAGTTGAAACTTCCCCACGACCCTCTTCAACAACTCGGCAGGGGCGGCGATCAAGACAGGCTGCCGACTTCGGGACCTTCACTCTCTGAGTCCCGCCTATTTTGTTTCAACTTCCTGTTTCCTAACAGGCGAGACTCACAAAGGGAAGGCCCTGATGTCGGCAGTCTGTCTTGATCGCCTGAGGCTGGGAGGAACAGCAGTCGGCAGGAACCGCAGTTGAGAGGAACCGCAGTCGGCAGGAAATTTAACTGCCGACTTGATCTCGCTGGCCCTGCGCAGACTGGCAGAAATTTTCTGCGGACCGGCGGTTGAAGAACAGTGCTCTAGCAGCATCAGAGGCAAGAAAGAGTTGGGCTCTTTCCTGCTCCTGAAGAAGCCACTAGACAACCAGGTATGACACGAGGGTGGGGGTGGGGAGTCAGCATCGGGGTTGCATCAAGGGGTAGTCGGGGAGAAATGGTTGGTTTGGGGAGAGATGGCAGGATGGATGGCAGGCAAAATGGAGGAAGGAGGCAGCAGAGAACTCTGGGGAAGCAGGCTGAGTCCTGCTGTCCCTGCACCTCCTTTGCTTCACTCTTGCCAGCCGTCTTCAATGGGTGAGAGTCAGCAACAGCCATTGCTACAGGCTGCCTGCTGGTAACCCAGAAGCCTTTCCTCTGCCGCAGTTACAATTTCCTATTTCTGCCCGGGTAAGACATGCAAAACACACCACCCACTGCTGTCTGACCCATTGAAGCCCACCGACGGAGAGTGAAAAGAGGCAGGTGCAGGAACCACGGGAGCCCAGCTTGCTCCCCCGACACCAGCAAGAGAGTTAGCTGTAAGTGTGGTGGGGAAGGGATAGGAAGGAAACTGCAAAGGGGTAGAGAGGGATGAGAAAGTTACAGGAGAGGGAGAAAGACTGCAAGGAGAGGGGCAAGAGAGGGAGAAATGTTGGGGAACAGGGTTGTATGGGGAAAGAGGGAAGAATATTAAAAATTATGGTGGAAAGGAGGAAGGGAGAGATATTTAACCCAGGGCACAAAAGTGGGGAAGAGAGATGGTGGATAGTGGGAGAGAGGCAGAAATGATGAACATGGCAGAGAAAGAGAGAGAATGCTGCATTGGGGAAGGGAGAAGAGATTTTGGACCAAGGGTGCTAGGGAGGGGGTCCTGGGAATGCGGTTCCACACGGGTCTGAACCGGGTATTTCTTCCAGAATCCAGAAAATTTAAACTCAGGAGTACGATTCGGGACATGTTAGCGGTCTCAGCCCCTATGCCCTGGCAGTACCTACAGGTGTTGGGTCTCATGGGGGCAACTATAGATGCAATTCTGTGGGCGAGAGCTCGCCTACGTCCTCTTCAGTTTTCACTTCTGATGTGGTGGAATACCCAGAGAGATGTGCTAAGGGTGAAGCTGCCTTGTTTGGCAGCAGTGCGCAGAAGTATGTTGTGGTGGTTGAACCCGGTCACTTTGAACAAAGGGCTCCCTTGTGGGATTTGGACTGGGTGATCCTGACCACGGGCGCGATTCTCTCCAGCTGGGGTGCAGTTTGCATGTCGGTCCCAGTCCAGAGCCACTGGACGGTGTGGGAAAGCAGATGGTCCATCAATTGACTGGAGCTGCGAGCGATCCAGTTAGCTCTACTGAGATTTCAAGGGTGTCTCTGCCTATGATAGGGTGAGTGCTGCACCGGGTGTCCTCTCACAGGGGTCTGGTGATCCTTGTGGCTCCGAACTGGCCCGGGAGACCTTGGTACGCAGACCTTGTGAGGTTGTCCTCAGTGAGGGGTCTGCGTCTTCCTTGCCATTGGAGGTTGCTCTTGCAGGGGCCAATTATACTTCAAGATCCAGACCGCTTTGGTCTTACGGCCTTGCGCTTGAGCAGGCAGCCTTGATGGCCAGGGGTTATTCCTCTGCAGTTATCGCCACACTCCTGCAGAGCAAGTGGAAAACGTGACAGCCTGGAGGTGTTTTCAGCCTACACGACAGCCTGGAGGTGTTTTCAGGCTTGGTGGATGGGGGTTCAGGTGACTCATGTTTTCGACTTCCTGCAGGTTGGCCTTAGGAAGGGTCTGGTGGTCTCTTTACGTGTTCAGATTGCGGGACTCTTCTGTTTAGGTCCCTCTTCGTTCAGGTGTTCTCTGGCTTCTCACCCAGATGTTGTCTGGTTCTTGAGGGGGGCCGGGAGGCCTCCCTTGTGACTGCCTTGCCTGTTGTGGAACCTGAATTTTTTCCTAAGCTCTCTGACTTGTCCATCCTATGAGCCCCTGGATGGGTCTCTCTGTAAGATCTTACCATTAAGACCGTCTTCCTGGTGGCGAGTGTCAGAGCTTCAGGCTTTGTCGTGCAGAGATCCTTTTCTTCACATCATGGAGTCTGCAGTAATTTTGAGGACTGAAGCCCACTTTTCTAGGGGGTTTGAAATATGCTCTTTCTAATGAGACTGATTTATAAGAGTTTCTGAAAGGTATTTTTCTGTAAAAGCAGGCTGAAAATACCCTATTTTTGGCCTTTTTACACAAATTAGCAACTTTACACTTAATTTGTAAACTAATGGAAAGAGCTTGGAGGTTGAAATTGTACTTTTGAAAACAACGTTGTACTGAGACATTATGCGCCAAATTTCGCATTTATTACTCAATTATTGTGGGAGCTAAGTAATGTCAAACTTTGACTTTTTTTGGAGCACTAATTTTTTCGGCCAAGTTTACTGTAATTCAGCCATTCACTCAGTGCTCGACAAAAATTATTATTGGTAGCACTGAATAGAGCTCCAAAAGTTGTGCAGGGTAGCTAAGTTTCAGTTTTTTTGGAAACATAGCCCGTGAGATATTGTGTCTCAGAGTTGTCAGAATGTCACTGTCGTACTGTATGTCATTGCAGTATGGGGTCAAACAAATGGCTATATCTCCACGAATATTCCACAGGCGAAACTAAAACTTCACCAAAGTTCGTTTGATACATGTGGGACTTTGTGAATAAAGTTTTATCAAAATCCGTGATGGTTATGCAGGGAACCCTTGATCACTTGACATGGAATAACCCTATGAGATTAATTGGGAGCCAGTTGAATGAGGAAGATATGTGCTTTAGGAAGGATACTGTAAGTAATTTGTTGATTTAAGTTACAGCTGAGTGTTGGATTAAAAATAGATAGCTAAAGTTAAGTAAAAGGCTTAATGGGAAAGCTGCTGTGGGAGAGCTATGCAGAGATCTAGCTCTGGCAGAAAAGCCAAGCCAAAGAGGCCTGGGAGCCGGAACAGTTCTAAGGCTGAGGGCTTTTCATAGTAGGCTAGGAGGGAAAGAAGTTAGGTCCCTGCCCAGGTGTATAAGGGTGGTGGTTCAAAAGTGCAAACATTCTTGCTTTTCTTTTTCCCTTTTTTCCAATGTCAAGTAAAAGCCATAGAATACTTCAAACCCGTCAGATGGGGAACTTTGGCTATCTAGACTAGGGTAGATAGGTTCTGTTCCCACTAAGCCTGGGAGTATTGCAGAGGGGTCAGTGGTGGATTATTGATATAATAGAAGGCGTGGAGAATTTCCTTAGAGTAGAGTTGAAAGGGATTACATAAGTGCTAGAATGAGAAAGAAACTCATAGCCGCTAAGATGGGAGTTTAAGCCCACGAGCCTTGTGGGCAAGTCAAAAAAAAGGTCAGTGGCCCAAGTCACCTGACTAAGGAAACTGGAGAAGTTAGCCTATGGAGGTTGCTGTTTTGGGACTGATTTTTTCTAAGAATATTGCTATATTTTGGGTTGACTGTGTTTGAGTGATGTCACTGACATGGTCATGGACTTTAATTGTCTCAGAGATATACCTGGTGTACTCTAAACCAGGCAAATAAACCCAGTGGGAAAGTCTGGCCTAGATTCAGTGACTGAGTTTTAATATTGCACTCTAGTTCAATCAGACCACACCAGGTTCGCTCAGCCTGGCACCTGTGTTGGGGTTGTATAGGTTTGGCAGATCGCCCAGCTCATTACCTGACAAAAGATATAGGGTGAAGATATAGTATGTAAGTAATATATCTGAGTGAAGATATAGAGGGGCATAATCGAAAAAAACGTCTAAGTCCGTTTTTGCCTAAGTCACAAATCGTCCAAAGTCAGACACAGCTTAGGACACATTTTCGAAAAATACGCCCAAAATATATATATATATATATTTTTTTCCGAAAATCGTCTCACTATATGTCCAGCCGTCTGATCGTCCGGGCTGCTAAATTGTCATTCTTTCATCCAAATATTCATCAAAAACACCTAGAATAAGCCCTGTTGGACGTGGGAGGGGTTAGCAATTGCATCAGAGGGAATGTGCTACCGAGGTGGAGCTACAGCCGGCCGCGAACCTCAGCAGGCTGCTTTGTTGAAGAGGAGCAGCAGCGGTGGCAGGAACCATGGATGGAGGGAGGGTAATAACAGGAGGGGGGAAACGGCCACAGAGCAGGCAGGCATGGCACAACAGAGGGAGAGGGAAAGGGGACTGCTTTGGGGGGAGGGGTGTGCTGGGGGAAGACAGCAGTCATGGGGGGAATAAAAGGGGGCCACGGAGTAGTCAGGCATGGCATAACAGGGGGCCAGGGGGAGAGGGAAAGGGGGCTGCTTTGGGGGGAGGGGTGTGCTGAGGGCAGACAGCAATCATGGGGGAACAAAAGAGGGCCATGGAACAGGCAGGCATGGCAAAACAGGGGGCCAGCGAAGAGGACAGAGGAGGGGCGGGACCACGGCAGAGGGATGACATCTCCGGAGGCCTATGGCAACCTGCAAGGCTCGCTAAAGTACCCACGATCCTTTCTGCTGGTTGCTTTCTGCAGAAATCGGGTAAAGGGAGGCGCAAAAGCCTTGGATTCGGGCTATGAGAAGGGAAGTTCCCGGGCCATGACTCCAAGGCCGGGAGCACCATCCTCATGGCTTGCACCTGGGCCCCCCCCCTCCTCCCTTTGGTACGCCACTCTCTACTAGGTCTATGTTTGGATTTTCAGTGACATTACCTGGATAATGATACTTAAAATCTGGACAGGCTGGTTTGGAACAATCTGGATAGTGATTGGGTGGTCCAGAGGTGCAGGAGCTTCAACAAAGTTTGCATTTATACAGTTGGCAGCATTATTCAGTCCAGTAATCAGGAAATAGCCTAGATAAATTTAGAACAGTAAAATGGATGTTCTAACTTTATCTGGTTACTTAAAATGGGTACCAGTCTGAATATTACCAGTACCTGAATAAGTAGCAGTGACAAGTTATATTCAGATATTCAGTACTGCCCAATATCCAGATATTGGTGCTGAATATCCAAGTATAAAAATCTGTAGAGGTCAGGTGTTACAAAAATACTGACCACTTTGGACTCAGTATTATCCACTCAAAAAGTAGGAAAGACAAAAAAATCTTACATTAGTTCTTCATTTTTTAATTTACAATATGTTCTCTGTTCTGATTTAACATTTCAAACAAAATGCAGAGTATATACAGAAGAAAAAGAAAAAATAATGCTACCTCAAAGTTTACTTTTTCAAAAACTTCCAGTGAATGTATGTTGTCAAGACTTTCTCCTTCTAGGCAACGAGTTAGATCACGACACCACATAAGCTGAGAAATGGTTAAAATAACCTACAAAATTGAATAAAAAACAAACTTAATCATAAAATTTGCAAATATTTTAAGCAATAAATTAAAATAAAAAGTTTGTGATGTTTACCTGAGAAGGGTTTCCATCTATTGCCCATTCTACCCTAGGTTTATTCTGATAATCAGCAATAGCAGCTTTGCTTAAACGTCTGAGAGAACTGAACATAGCTTCTTCCACCTTGCCAAGCCAGTCTTCCACATTCCCTCTTGCCTTAAGACCTTTTCCCAAACTAACCTACAAAATATAATTACATCAGTAATGGTCAGACCTTTATAGTACTTTATGCAAGGATTTTTTTTTTTTTAGAATTCATTACAAAAATGCAGGTGTTCTATATATGAATATTTGATACAAAATGATTTATTAATACAATAGCTATAGTGCCCACATCATTGAGCCAAGCAAATGTGTTCAACTTTGTGTTTACTTTGGGGGCATCGGGTAGGGAAGTCACGCTGGCAGTGTGGAGAGTTGGACCAAGGAGGCATTAACATTGTGTTCATGAAGAGCTAGCTAAACTAAAGGTGGACAAAATGATGGCACCAGATTGTGTATCCAAGGGTACTGAAGGAACTTAGTGAAGTTCTGGCAGCTCTACTGTCTAACCTTTACCATGCTTCTCTAGAGTCAGGATTGGTACCAGAGAACTGGAGAAGGTTGGATGTGGTCCCTCTGCACAAAAGTAAAAGTAAGAAGAGGTAGGGAACTAAAGGCATGTAAGTCTGACTTTTCTGTAAGTAAATTAATGGGAATGCTTTTAAAACAGAGAATAGTGAAGTTTCCAGAATCCAGTGGTTTACAGGACCCAAGGCAGCATGGATTCACTAGAGGCAGGTCTTGTCAGACAAATCTGATTGATATCTTTGACTGGGTGAGCAGAAAATTGGAAAGAGGGAGAACACTAGATATGGTGTATTTAGATTTTAGCAAAGCCTTTGTCAGTGGTTCCATTTAGGTGTCACAGTTTATGTCCCAAAGTGACAAACTGGGTCAGGAACTGGTTGAATGGAAGGCAACAGAGGGTCAATGAAGATCGCTCAGAGGAAAGAGACTGTGGTTGAAGAGCACTGCGATATTCAGAAACAAATGGTTAATCATTCTCAGGAGTTTAGAAAGAAAACAAACAAAAGTGCCTTTTCATTCATGGCCTATGTAGAGGAATTATTGTATCAGACAAGAAAATACTGACTCGAACACTCAGTGCCATCAGTTGTCCAAAGACTTAGATGAGGCACAAATTAATATATCCTTGCTAAGAACCCAAATTGTTCAAGATACAAATTCTTTTTTATCCTATATAATAAAACGCTAGACGCGCATGCGCACACAGACCTGCGTGATCTGTAATCCCTGATCCGTGTTCCATAGGTCCGTGGCTAAGATAATGTGTGGTCTTGCCGGCTCTGGCTCTCTTTCCCTTCACGGGTTATTTGTACGTTCAACCGGCTCCCTTACAGTGGCGGCGGTGGCTCCTCTCTCGAATCTATGGCTATGCTACTGCCTTGAAGCGAAATTCCTTCTCACATAACCTGCTCCATGCATGACAAAACACAGAGTCGAGCTGTGTTGCTTTAAGATCAACCCATGCAGCCGGGGAGCGAGAGATAAGCCTCCACTGCCGCTTGGAACTTTAAAAGAAACATACTCTGCAAGCCACTTGGGGGAGGGGGGCTCAAGGGATGAAGTTCCCCTCCAAAATTGGGTGACGGGGTCAAAAGCGCACGATACAAAAGTGCGCCGACAACCGAGTGCGGCCGCGCCTTTGTCTCGCACACTTTTGACCCGTCACACAATTTTGGAGGGGAACTTCATCCCTTGAGCCCCCCCTCCCCACTGCCTTGAAGGGAAATTCCTACTCACATAACCTGCTCCAAACACAGGATTCTTCTTCAGAGCAGCAGCATTACCAAGCCGAGTCGAGCTGTGTTGCCAATCACATCGCAAGCAACATTCTTATAACACCTCCCCATCCGGGTAATAGCAGACACATTCGACGGTCTGCATAACAATTTTGAACGTATGCACGTTCGAACCGTGAACTTACGCTTTTAAATGAGTGTTGAGTAGCGGTTGACCCTACACTTTTCACTCTGAGCCGATTTAACAGTTTATACGATTTAATCTGTGCCAGTTTACTACAAACTACTTACTTTCTGCCGTTTTGAAGTTACTTTGTGCAACTTCCTGCTTATTAAAAAAAAAAAAAAAAAGGTAGGTGAAAGAAGGGGAATATTCCCCCAACAACCCCATGACATCTCCAAATGCACACCGAAGGACAGGGGGCCAGGGAGAGACATTGGGGAAAAAAACCTCACACATTGACATAAATATGTCACAGAAATACTCAAAAAAAGATAGATAGCATTCAAATACACACACAGAAGGACAGGAGGCTACAGAGACAGCAAACACAGGTAGATGGCATTTAAATACACATACAGAAGGACAGGGAGCTACAGAGACAGATTGAAAGCAAAACCAAAAAACTGTGGATTGAAATTAAAAAACAAAACAATAGTTCATGAGAGACAGTGACACAGGAAAAAAAATGGACAAGAAAACAGATATGTACATAAAAAATACAGACATCCAGCAGCATAGGAGACAGACACCAAAACAAAGACAGAAAGACATACAGTGACCAAGTAGAGAGACCAAATAAATACAGACAGCAGCCAAGGAGATAGACAGACAGTGGCCCAGTAAACAGACCAAAATAAAAAAATACAGACAGCAGCCAAGCAGAGAGACAGACAGTGGCCAAAAATAAAGAAATACAGACAGCTGCCAAGGAGATAGACAGAAGGTGGTAGTCAAAAACACACACAAAAGGACAGGATTCTAAAGAAACAGATTGAAAGAGAAAAAAAGAGTCAACAATGAAGGGGAGAGCATTTTAAAATAAAATACTATCATTTACAATGTTTCAGAAGAGAAAAATCTCACAAAAATAATATATTTTTCAGTGACTTCAAACTTTTAAAATTACACCTATATGCCCCAGTGCAAAACAAATCTACTTGAAAAATGGGAAATCAAAAAATTTCTTAAACCCAATACATGCAACAACAAATAGGAAAAACAGAAAAACTTATGTCAACCATACATGGTAAGTTTTCAGTAAATTGTTTTAACTCTTAAATCTGAACATATATTCTAGCACCCGTTAATCTAACGGGCTTAAACACTAGTCTATAAATAAACAATTAGAAGAGGCTAAGGCAGAATTAAAGTATTTAAAGTCAAAATGTGCCTCACAGGGACAGGTTAATGTTGTCTCCTCACAGATTTTGCCTTTACCATATAATCCATGTAGTCAATTTATAGAGAAACAGAACACAGTTTTTGTAGCAAGCCAGCGTAAAGGTAAACTAGTTGCAGATGCAGAACAGGAGGAAGAACCGACATACGAAGATGAGGAAAATTCATTACCATGCCAGAGCAATGCCAATAGTGCCCCTATAAGTGGCACAGCACCAGTAACAGTAGTGCTGCAGGGACATATGAAAGACAGTGACATTGAAAGAATAGTGGAGAAAGTGGGCCTTTTAACATATATGAATGGTGCAAATGGGCTACTGATATAAGAACATAAGAACTGCCATCTCCGGATCAGACCTTCGGTCCATCAAGTCCGGCGATCCGCACACACGGAGGCCCAGTCAGGTGTACACCTGGTGTAATTTTAGTCACCCATATCCCTCTATGCCTCTCGTAAGGAGATGTGCATCTAGTTTGCTTTTAAATCCTAGAACGGTGGATTCCACAATAACCTCCTCTGGGAGAGCATTCCAGGTGTCCACCTCTTGTTGCGTGAAGCAGAACTTCCTGATATTTGTCCTGGACTTGTTCCCCCTTAGCTTCAGTCCTCTTGTCCGTGTCACACTGGACATTGTAAATAAATTTTTTTTCTGCTCTATTTTGTTGATTCCTTTCAGTATGTTGAAAGTCTCGATCATATCCCCTCACAGTCTCCTTTTCTCAAGGGAGAACAATCCCAGTCTCTTAAGTCGTTCCTCATATTCCAAGTTCTCCATACCTTTTATTAGCTTCGTTGCTTGTCTCTGCACCCTCTGCAGCAGTTTTATATCCTTCTTTAGGTTGGGAGACCAAAGTTGGATACAGTATTCTAAGTGTGGTCTGACCATTGCTCTATAAAGCGGCATTATAACTTTCTCCGATCTACTCGTGATTCCTTTCTTTATCATGCCTAACATTCTATTTGCTTTCTTTGCCGCTGCTGCGCATTGTGCCAACGGTTTCAGGGTCCTATCTATCAGTATACCCAGGTTCTTTTCTTGTTCGCTCTTACCCAGAGTTGCACCTGACTTTCTATACTCGTGTTCCTTGTTCTTTCTGCCTAAATGCATTACTTTGCACTTTTCCACATTAAACTTCATCTGCCATTTCTCCGCCCATTTCTCTAATTGACACAAGTCACTCTGGAGTTCCTCGCTATCCTTCTGCAATCTGATTGCCCGGCATAGCTTTGTGTCATCTGCAAATTTGATGATCCTACTGGATGTTCCTTCTTCTAGGTCATTGATGAAAATATTAAATAAGATGGGCCCAAGTACCGAGCCCTGGGGCACACCGCTAGTCACTTTCTCCCAGTCTGAGAACTTCCCATTTATGCCCACTCTCTACTTTCTGTTCTCCAGCCATTTGCCTATCCATCTTAGTATATCTCCCTCTATTCCATGGCTTTGTAGTTTCCTTAGAAGTCTTTTTCATGTGGAACTTTGTCGAACGCTTTCTGGAAGTCCAAGTATATTATGTCCACCGGTTCTCCAATATCAATTTGTTTGTTCATGGTCTCAAAAAACTGAAGTAAATTTGTCAAACATGATTTCCTTTTCCTGAAGCCATGTTGACTGGCTCTCATCAGGTCGTGGGGTCTAGGGAAATACAAAAGGAACAATGCAGATTTTGATAAGCTTATGCACCTAGCCCTGGGTCCACATTATTATAAATTTGGATCTCTTATTCATCTATACCAGTTTGTAAAGATGGGCATCGATCAACTATTTCGCTGCACCTCCTTGTAAGTACTTAGAACTCTTTCACCTCTGCCAAGTGATACACTAGAGCAGTTTGCATATACAGTGTTAATAAACACTGTACTTAAAGAGCATGAACACTGGCCCAGTTCAGCAGATTATGGTCAGAGAAAACATAAAGAATTTCTATTAGAATTATTATCACCCGAGATTACTAAACACCTTCTGTTGTTTTTGGAGGACCCTAAAGCAACCCCTTTTGACACTTTACTGCTCCGGATTGGGTCTGTGTGGAAAACCCAGCCAGCTCAAATTATTTCAGTATCAGAAGCTAGGAGGTGGCATGCTGAAGGATGGCCCCAATACAAAGAAATCACACACACAGGAAATAGAGGGCATGGCAGAGGTAGTTATAGAAATTCCTCCACTTACATTCCTTTCCATGAACTCAGAGATCAAAAGGAAAGATTAGAAAAAGAGAAAATTAAATGGGAACAGGATAGATATACAATGCAGTTAAAATTGGACAAATTAAAGAGTGATTTGACCACCAGGAAAAACAGTGTTAGTGCATAGGGCTGTCCTGACTCTCTGTGTGTGAATACCAAAGTGACTCAAGCCTTCACAACCCTGCTGAACTTCTTTCACTTACCTGTGGACTCACTTCTGAAGACACAGGATAAGGGAAAGAAGTCAGACTCAGAATTCAGCTTGAGTTATGTGGCACCTTTGATATTGGACACTTGCAGCTGCTCCAATGTTAATACTACTATAGAGGCTCAGGATATATTAACTTTGATTGAAACAGGGGCCAGAAACAGTTTTAGAGATAGAGTGCCTCCTACTGGAGAACAGAAAAATGTGGGAATTTGTGAAATTCAGGGTATAAATGACACAGCTTCTAAGTGTGTGTCCAGCTCTGTAGAAAAGAAAAAAATGAAAGACAGGGTAGAAACCACTGCCAGCATGAGTGAGAATACAGGCAAATAAATAGTTGAGGTGGCTGGTCTTGCATTGGGTATAGGAATTCCAAATGCTTCTAAAACTTTGGTTCATGAGGTTATTCCTGTGCAGTTAGCCACACAGTGTTGCCTGCCAGTGTAGCAGCACGATCGTAGTATAACTCACTCAGAGGCTACAGATGTTTCAGTTTGGGCACAAGATTGTGGGAAAAGGTACACAGAAATTTTGTTTGTGGGCGAAGATCCTCCACCACAAACACAGCATCCAGTACTCCTCCAGCAACAGAATTAGTGTCTAAGATGGAGGAGAGGGGTCTGAGTGGACCTATCTCTTCAGCATGTGGCTCTCCAGCTTGGTCTGATGCTAAACCAGAGGGCTCCAGTAGGCTCACTATAGACCAGCGGTCTCAAACACGTGGCCCACGGGCCGCATGTGGCTCTCCAGGTTTTATTTGTGGCCCGCAGTCTGGACTGGATCATTCTCTTCCTTTTGGAGCAGCAGCGTGTCTGCCTGGCTCGTTCCGTTCAAAGCCGCAGGTTGGCGGCTCCTTGCGCTATCCACTCCTGCATCGGAAGCCTCTCTGACATCACAACATCAGAGAGGCTTCAGACGCAGGTGCGGATCTCGCAAGGAGCTGCCACCCGCAGCTTTGAACAGAACGAGCCAGCCAGACACGCTGCTGCTCCAGTGGTGTACCAAGAGGGGGCAGTCCGCACAGCTGGCCACCCTCCACTGTTCTCCCTAGAGTGCGGCTCGTCTAGAGCAGTGGTGCCCAACCTGCTTTCCTTCCCTTCTCACCGCTGCCATCAGGGAGCAGGCCGGCACCATGCTCTTTGATCTCCCTGCTTCTCTCGCCGCCCGACGTCAATTCTGACGTCGAGAGGACGTTCTGGCTAGCCAATCGCTGCCTGGCTGCCCGGAATGTCCTTCCGACGTTAGAATTGACATCGAGCAGTCGGCCCCGTGGAGAAGAGAAGCATGGAGATCTCAGCCTGTTCACGATGGCGGCGGCAGCAGCAGCAGCAGCCTATTCCCCGGCGGCGGTGGCATGGGAGAGGGCAGGAAGGAAGAAAGAAATAAGGGGGGGACAGGGAGCCAGAAACAAAGCAAAAAATGGGACTCAGAATCAGAGAAAGACAGACATAGAGAAAGAAAGAAAAACTTGGGGGAGGGAATGAGGTCTGGAGGAGAGGAAGCATACAGGAGGCAGAAAGAAGGGAAGAAATATTGGATACACAGTCAGAAGAATAAAGTGCAACCAGAGACTCATGAAATTACCAAACAAAGGTAGGAAAATGATTTTATTTTCAATTAGTGATTGAAATGTGCCAGTTTTGAGAAAGAAAAGATATTAAACTTTAAATGTGAGTGCTGCAGAAAAAATAGAGTACTTGGAGGGCCGCAGAAAAAAATAGTTAATGTCTTATTAAAGAAATGACAATTTTGCATAAGATAAAACTCTTTATAGTTTATATATCTTTCCTTTTAACTGTTAAAGGAAAGTTTTATAAACTATAAAGAGTTTAACCTCATGCAAAATTGTCATTTCTTTAATAAGACATTAACTATTTTTTTCTGCGGCCCTCCAAGTACCTACAAATCCAAAATGTGGCCCCGCAAAGGGTTTGAGTTTGAGACCACTGCTATAGACTCTCGGGCCCTAACTAAGATTTCAAAGTCTGTAGACCAGTGGCAGCCTCGTACTCTGACATTACTGTGAAATGTAATCTTAAATGTGCATTTTTCTCCCTCCTAGACATGTCTAATGATTTTTGGAATCTGCCCTTTGGCTCTGAATGCCAGGACACAACAGTGCAAACAAAAGAAGACAAATCTAGCCTGCACCTGACTTCTGCACCGCAGTGCCCACTCCTCAGAGTGCAGTAGGACTCAGGTGGCAGACATGTGGTCTAGATCAGCCTGAATGGAACATGGATGAAGTTTGCTCTAAGTGACCTTGAGGATGCTGCTAATTTAAAATGTTTTTGGGGTTTTTTTTCCTTTTCCTTTTCCTTAGCAGCAGTTTGAATATATATATATATATATATCCATCCCAGACCAGTTTTGGCACAGAGATATTTCTAATGTATTCCAAGGATCCTCTTTATCACTGCAGAGATAAAGATGCTCCAAAGAGACATTAGCTTGACAGATGGAAGAATAGTTTCAAGCCTAAAACTTTGTTTTCTGTTTTGTCTGTGCCATGTGGTCTGTGTTTTGTCTATTTGTTTTAGTTTAGGGGGTATCCCAGGAAAATATAACATTGGCCATTCCTAGAGCTCTTTTTCCACTTTTTACTAGCCCAATTGCGCAAAGTTCTTTTACGTTATAGCTTTCATATCCTAAATGTAGCTTAGTTAGGGGTTATATTTTTAAAAAAAGGTTTTATACAGTGTTTATTCTATGGTGCTCACTAGATTCAGTACACATTTCTGACAATTTTATTTAAATACCATCAGTACAGAATTATGGTCTCTCGGAAGTGCCATAATAGGTGTATGCAGCACACAAAAACATATCTTTTTGGAATGTCCGATTAAGAACCTTGAGTACCTGAATATTGTTTCTCTCTTGCCATATTAATATTGTCACATGTTGCCACACTCAGTACAGGAAACATGGTTTCTCTCTCTCTTTTTCTATCTCTTATTTGGATCACACTGGAGTACATCCACTGAATGATATCTGGACTCCTTTCAAGCCAGTGTATCCCTCCCTGTATGCACAGACATCATTTCATCCCAAGGGTGAGCTTTACCAGTTTCAAGTGACTGACAGATCCTGTGCAGACATCATTTCATCCCAAGTATTCATTACACCAGTTTAAAGAGACTGTCATCTCCTACTAGCCTAATTCATCTTCCTGCACCCTGACTGCAAAGATCTCCTACTTCTCTACTTCTTCACACATGCTATATCACCTCGGAGCTGGACATTTTTGTTTTCACCTGCTCTTTCCACAAAATGTTTCCTGTTCATTAGATCCACGGATTCATGACAGCCACCTTCCTAAGAACACTTTGCTGTATAGTTCAACCTATTTACTGAACAATAGAACCTACTCCACACCTCTGGTAACTAATGATTGTATGGACATTCCAGACTTTATTTCATATGCTGTGCATCTACTACCTCTTGGTATGGGGAACGAGATATTTCACAAGCTGCTGAATTTTACTGAACTCTATGCTTACATTGAAAACCTCCAAAGAAGTGAATCATACCGTCACTTTTGAAAATGGACAAATTGCACAAACTTGAAAATTTGCTACGAGATGCTCATGTCTCAGTTTGGGAACTTTTCTTTGGGTATTCGCCCACTGCAAACCACGAATTGAATGTTTTAATTCACCCTATATATATAAGGCAGAGTACGGTACTGGGGTTCAAGAAAGGATTGGGCAATTTCCTGTTGGAAAAGGGGATAGAGGGGTATAGATAGAGGATTACTGCACAGGTCCTGAACCTGTTGGGCCGCCGCTTAAGCGGACTGCTGAGCAAGATGGACCTCAGGTGTGACCCAGGGGAGGCATTGCTTATGTTCTCATGCTTATGTTCTATAGTTATCTTAATTACAAATTTTGTACAAATTTTGCTATGTATTATGATTTTCCTTTGCTGTAAAATGAAACACATGTACATTTCTTTACAATGCATATCCTACAAAGTTCCTCCTAGCTTTTAAGACAGTTATACATGAATTTCCAGTATCTTCTCTGACACTTGCTAATGTAGTTCTAATGTGATTGATTTGGCATGGCCTTATTGCATTGCATATCAGGATCAGACATAATATATGATCTCATATCCCATACTCTCTCATGGTATCTTGGTACCTTTATGCATGAACCTCCTGAGAAAGCTTCCTGCATTCCTTATACATGGTTCATTCGCTGGGTAAGATATAGCATCTTGAGTTTCCTTGCCCAGATAACTGTACAACCTAAGGCAGAGGTTTGAACTCATAATGGGAACTGTTTATCTTCATAGCTTGGAGATTGTGCAGGTCAAGGGGACGTGCTGATATAATGTTTGCGAAGGGCAAACTGGCTGTTTACAAAATGATTGCAGAAGGGCATGCCATATAGAAGGGTCCTGCAAGCTTGCCTTCATTTCAAAGAATAATAATAATAATAAAAAAATTTAAAATAGGTATGGAGTGTCAGCCCTGCCTTAAATTGCTGGCCTATGGGAGATCATATCATTCATGTCTGACCTTAGGGGGAATGTCATTGCAAACAGCCTTAGCCAGCCTAAATTAAATCAGTGCTTAGAGGACCTTGGAGATAAGAGGTGCGAAGAGGTGTTAATGTCTGATGCTTAGGATGAACAGCTTAGGAGGTACAATGGGTCCAGGTGCACAGATAGTTAAGGTAATCAGAAACCAGTGTCAGAGGCATACTGGAAATTACATTTTACTCCAATCTGTAAGGGACAGGTTCTCTCTCTATTCTTCTCCAGTCTCGCACACCTCACTCACCTTCCTTATCAGTGAAACTAACCATTGTTTCAAACAGTTTACAAAAGATGGATACTTAACTTCAATAGATTCTATTTTTTAGAACAAGCCTCAAATGTAGAAAAATAGGAGATTAGAACTCCCCCTCTGCTCTCTATCTCTGGAACCCGAAGCTTAGACCATCACCCCGCTTTCTTTCTCTCCCTCTTGCTCTCCCTGGAACATCACGCTTCTCTGCCTCTCTTTCCCTTGGATTCTTTTCTTTGTCTGTTCTCTCTCATTCACAAGAATGAGAGAGAACAGTTTCTGAATCCACTCTGTATTTATAAAGCTTATGTATCTTTCTAAAGATTGCCTTTCTATATTTCTATATTATATTCTTTATGCAATCACTTCTGGCTGTGCTTGTCATTTGATTTTACTTCCTAATGAATCTTCTGTGAGGATATTGAACCTGGGACCTGGCTGCCTCACATTACACCTCCAAACCTGACCTTCGGGGGGTCTAACCTTACACATACTTGTCCATTTATGGTTTCATTGTTTCTAGTTGGAAAAAGTAGGCCACAAGATTGTTATATTAAGAGATAATCTGTTCAGAGCCAATCGCTGATTTTGTCCAGTTTAGTGTTGATTTCCTGTATGTCACTAGGGTTTGTGGGATTGATGGGGTGTAGAAGTTAGATGTTATCTGCATACGCAAAAGTTATAAATCTAATAGACTGAGCTAGAGTAAGTAGAGGGTCCAAGAAGATATTAGAGGGGAGAGAATTGAGCCTTGTGGGACACCATAGGTTTGAGTAATAGGTAGAGAAGGAGTTTCTTTCAAATGTACTTTGAAGTTACGATCTTTGAAATAAGAGGAGAACCTGAGATTCTGCAATTTTTGAGATGAATAAGGAGGAGGTTATGATCAATTTGTGTAAAATGCCACTGACAAATCAAGAGATATTAGAAGAACGGATTTTCGATGGTCATGAAAATAGTAGATGGTGGTTTTGAGACCGAGTAAAGATATTTCTGTGGTATGGTACTACTTGAAAGGGTCCAGAGAAGAGCGACTAAAATTATTAAGGGGATGGAGGAGTTGCCATACAGAGAGGGATTGGAGAAGCTGGGCCTCTTCTTCCTTGAAAAGAGGGGAAATGATCGAAACATTCAAAATACTGAAGGGAATAGACTTAGTAGAAAAAGACGGACTGTTCACCCTCTCCAAGGTAGGGAGAACGAGAGGACACTCTCTAAAGTTGAAAGGGGATAGATTCTTCTTCTTCTTCACCCAGAGAGTGGTAAAAAGCTGGAACGCTCTGTTATAGGGGAAAACGCCCTCCAGGATTTCAAGACAAAGTTGGACAAGTTCATGCTAAACTGGTGAGACTGGACTCATTTGGAGCACTGGTCTTGACCTAGGGGCTTCCGCGTGAGCGGACTGCTGGCAGGATGGACCACTGGTCTGACCCAGCAGCGGCAATTCTTATGTTCTTATGCCTGTTTGGTTTGGGTGAAGAACATTGGTTTTCTCAAGTAATTCAGAAATCTGGTTGAATACTATTTTTTTGGTGAGTTTGGCAATGAACGGCAGATTGGCGATAGGACGATAGTTGACATATTGAGAGTCATCGGAGTTTTGGTTTTTTATTTTGGGGAACACTAGGACAGATTTCCAGATTTTTGGGATGACATTGGTGGAAAGGCTTTTTGTTATTTCAAGAATGAATGGACCAAAAGTTGTGAATAATTTTTTTAGAAGAGCTGAAACTGATAATTTTTCAGGACTTGGAATCTGAGAAACTTCCTGTGTTCTGGGTAAATAGGAATATGCATGTAGGCCTCTGTCAGATCCATAGAGGCTAGGAACTCTCCAGGGGTTACCACCGTTATGACAGATTGAAATGTCTCCATGTGAAAGCGCAGAACTTTGAGCACTGCATTAAGGTAAGGCCCAAAATGGGTTTCCAATCATGAGAGCCTTTCTTTGACATAATAAAGTATATGGAATATCTGCCTAAGCCCGAGAGTTCAGCCAGCATCAGCTCTATGGCCTGAGCTGATACTGGGAGTAACATCGCAAAAGTAATCTACTGTAGAGGCGTTTAATTTTCAAAAGGGTGACTATGATAAAATGAGAACAATGGTTAAAAAGAAGCTAAAAGGATCAGTTGCAAAGGTTAGGACTGTAAACCAGGCGTGGATGATATTTAAAAATACCATCGTGGAAGCCCAAACCATATGTATTCCATGATATCAGCAAAGGTGGAAAAAAGAAGAAACGAGAGCTGGTGTGGTTAAAAGGTGAAGTGAAAGAGGCTATTAGAGCCCAAAAAAGTCCTTTAAAGAATGGAGAAAGGATCCAATGAAGAAAATAAGAAGAAACACAAGCACTGGCAAGTTTTGCAAAGAATTGATAAAGGCAGCCAAGAAAGAATATGAAAAGAAACTTACAAAAGAGGCAAAAACTCATAACAATTTTTTTAGGTACATCAGAAGCAGAAAACCTGTAAGGGAATATGGGGGACTGTTGGATGATCAAGGAGCACCAGGGGTACTCAGGGAGGATAAGGCCATAGCGGAAAGACTGAATGAATTTTTTGCTTAGGTCTTTTCGGAAGAAGATGTAAGAGATCTACCCGATAGTCACACATACTCTGAGGCTGTAAAGCAAAACAAGGAATACTGATATCGCTACATGAGTGAAAACTGTGAACTTCAAACACCTAACACCCACCAATCTGCCGGTACCTAATGGAGGAAAGAGAGGAGAGTCAATTTGGCCTACTGGTTAGGCAGGGATGGGCTTAGGATTGTGTGCCTGCTCTTTTGATGGTGATGGCTAATATGGGGACTTTTCGGGTTTTAGGCTGAATCTCGAGAAGTCCTTGGTCCTTCCTACCCTCCCGGAGCTTCGGGACACCTGGCCGGGGGTCTTCCCACTGAAATGGGCTGACTGGGCTTTTCGTTATCTTGGCATTCAGTTGACTTCTTCCATTTCTTCTCTTAAACAGGCTAACTTGAGTTTGCTCTTTGACACAACACGTCGCCGCTTGGATGGCTGGAGATTCTTTCCCCCTTCGGTTCACGGTCGTATTCATCTTTTTAATATGGTTGTTTTTCCTCACTGGCTTTAAGTTCTTCAGGTGTTACCCATCCGCCTTCTGCAAAAGGATCTCCATGCATTGCATCAGCTTCTCTCTCGGTTTCTTTGGGGGTAAGAAAGCTTCGCATGGCTTTTCGTTACTTGTTGGGCTCTTGGTCACGGGGAGGCATGGGGGTTCCTGATCCGAAGAAATACAATCAGGCTTGCTTGCTTTGTTACTTGGGAGATTGGTTCTTGGAACAACACACCTATACCTGTTTTGATTATGAATTCGCCTTCTACCATCCTTGGCATCTGTCTTCTTTGTTACATGCTCCTCAATCTTCTCTCCCATCCCACGTGAAATTAAGTCTTTTGCTGGGTTCTCTCCATGATTGCTGGAGGGCTTTGGTGCTCGGCCTGCGGGGGACCCAGGAGTGTCTGATTAACTGCCCCTGCAGGGGAATCTTCACTTCTTGCCTGCCCGGATGTCTGCATTCTTTAGACGCTGGACCAGATTGGGTATCATTTGTGAGAGCAAAGAGTGAAAAACACAGAGGACTTTAATAGATGGCTCAAAGCCTGGTGTCATCAAGAAGGCTTCAGGTACATAGGAGGATGGGGAAAAACATGGAAGGACAAGAAGCTATATTGCACTGATGGGCTACATATTACTACAGCAGGAAAAAGAAACCTTGCAGAGAAATTTGTACAACATTTTTCTAGGCATTTAAAATAGAAGGTGGGGGTGGTGTATGTACGAAGGACAATTATAGAGACCACCCCCGGCAAAAGAAAAGATGTGATAGTAGTAAAGACTGCAACATAAACAATATCAGCAATTCATTTCTTAGTACTGCAACGGAAAGTGAAACGAAACAAAAATCCATATGAAAAAGGAGATTATCGCTGAAAAATAGCTGGAAAGCGATGACCACAAATGCTCGCAGTCTAAGCAACAAAGTTCATGATCTGCAAGCCCTGATGTTAGAGGCAGATCTTGATATTGTCGCTATCACAGAGACATGGTTCAGTGAATCACATGGATATAATCTTTTTTAGGAAGGACAGAGATGGTCAAAAAGGTGGAGGAGTAGCTCTCCATGTAAAGATCAATATCCAAGCGACTGAAATGCAAGGGACCTGGGAGAGGAAGAAGCGATATGGATCGCTCTGAAAAGAGAAGATGGAACTTCTATCTACATGGGTGTAGTCTACAGACCTCCGACTCAATCGCAGCAAATTGATAAGGATCTGATTATGGATATCCAAAAGTTTGGAAGGAAAAAGGAGATTTCAACCTGCCGGATGCAGAATGGAATGTCCCATCTGCGGAATCGGAAAGAAGTAGGGAGATTGTGGATGCCTTTCAAGAGGCTCTGCTCAGACAAATGGTGATGGAACCCACAAGGAAAAAAGCGATATGGAGAGAGTATCTCTAATGTTCGAGTGGGTGCTCACCTGGGAAGTAGCGATCATCAAACGGTTTGGTTTGATATAACGGCTAAAGTGGAGAGCGGCCGCACGATACTTAAAAGTCCTAGATTTCAAACGTACGGACTTTAATGCAATGGAAGAGTACCTGAAGAAAGAGCTGTTAGGATGAGAGGACATAAGAGAAGTGGAAAGACAGTGGTCTAAGCTGAAAGGAGCAATAAAAATAGCTACAGACCTTTATGTGAAGAAAATCAATAAAAACAAGAGAAAAAGGAAGCCGATATGGTTCTCCAACCTAGTGGCTGAGAAAATAAAGGCGAAAGAGTTGGCGTTCGTGAAATATAAAAAAAAACCAAGAAGAGGAGAGCAGAAAGGACTACAGGGTGAAACTGAAAGAAGCCAAGAGAGAGATATGTTTGGCGAAAGCACAGGCGGAAGAACAAATGGCTAAAAATGTAAAAAAGGGAGACAAAATTTTTTTCAGATATATTAGTGAAAGGAGGAAGATGAAAAATGGAATTGCTAGGCTAAAAGATGCTGGGAACCAATATGTGGAAAGTGATGAGGAGAAAGCGAATGTGCTAAACAAATACTTCTATTCTGTGTTCACAGAAGAAAATCCTGGAGAAGGACTGAGATTGTCTGGCAAAGTTACACAAGAAAATGGAGTAAATTCTGCACCGTTCACGGAGGAGGGTGTTTATGAGCAACTTGAAAAACTGAAGGTGGACAAAGCGAAGGGACCAGACGGGATCCATCCCAGGATACTAAGGGAGCTCAGAGAGGTTCTGCCGAGTCCTATTAAAGACTTGTTCAACAAATCTCTGGAGACGGGAGTGATACCTGGGGATTGGAGGAGAGCGGATGTGGTCCCTATTCATAAAAGTGGTCACAGGGATGAAGCAGGAAACTACAGGCTGGTGAGCCTCACTTCAGTTGTTGGAAAAATAATGGAAGTGTTGCTGAAAGAAAGGATAGTGTATTTCCTTGAACCTAATGGGTTACAGGATCCGAGGCAACATGGCTTTACAAAAGGTAAATTGTGCCAAACGAACCTGATTGAATTTTTTGATTGGGTGACCAGAGAGCTGGATCGAGGACATATGCTAGATGTAATTTACTTGGATTTCAGCAAAGCCTTTGATACAGTTCCTCATAGGAGGCTGTTGAACAAACTTGAAGGGCTGAAGTTAGGACCCAAAGTGGTGAACTGGGTCAGAAACTGGCTGTCGAACAGACACCAGAGGGTGGTGGTTAATGGAAGTCGCTCGAAGGAAGGAAAGGTGAGTAGTGGAGTCCTTCAGGGTTCAGAGCTGGGGCCAATCCTGTTCAGAACCGTTAGCCGTACTATTCAATCTCTCACTGAGTACAGGGACAGTCCCCTTGGACTGGAAAACAGCTAACGTCGTTCCTCTACACAAAAAGGGTTGCAAGACAGAGGCTGCAAATTACAGACCGGTGAGTCTGACATCAATAGTATGCAAAATCATGGAAACACTGATCAAACGCCAGTTGGACACGGTCTTGAACGAAGGGAATCTACGGGACCCCAATCAACATGGATTCACCAAGGGTAGGTCCTGCCAATCAAACCTCATCAGCTTCTTTGACTGGGTAACAAAAAGACTGGATGAAGGAGATTCACTGGACATAGTGTACCTGGACTTCAGTAAAGCTTTTGACAGCGTCCCACACCGCAGACTGTTAAACAAGATGAAATCAATGGGGTTGGGAGAGACTCTGACGGCATGGGTCAGAGATTGGCTGAGTGGCAGACGTCAGAGGGTGATGGTTAACGGTACTTTCTCTGGGACATCGGAGGTGACCAGCGGGGTGCCTCAGGGCTCGGTCTTGGGTCCGCTCCTCTTCAACATATTCATAGGAGATCTGACTCAAGGGCTTCAAGGTAAAGTAACATTATTCGCCGACGACGCCAAACTATGTAATATGGTAAGCGAGGGCAATTTACAAGATAGTATGGCGCAGGACCTGCGCACATTGGAATGCTGGTCCTCAACCTGGCAGCTGGGCTTCAATGCTGGAAAATGTAAGGTCATGCACCTAGGTAACAGAAACCCGTGCAGAACTTATACCTTGAACGGGGAGACCTTGACCAGGACTTCAGCGGAACGAGATTTGGGAGTAATCATTAGTGCAGACATGAAATCTGCCAATCAGGTGGAGAAGGCTTCCTCAAAGGCAAGGCAGATGCTGGGTTGCATCCGTAGACGTTTTGTCAGCAGAAAGCCTGCTGTCATTATGCCATTGTACAGGGCCATGGTGAGACCTCATCTGGAATACTGCGTGCAATTCTGGAAGCCACACTACCGCAAAGACGTGCAGAGGGTCGAGTCGGTCCAAAGAATGGCCACCAGAATGGTCTCAGGGCTTAAAGGTCTCCCGTACGAAGCAAGACTAGACAATTTGCAGCTCTACACTCTAGAGGAGCGCAGGGAGAGGGGAGACATGATTGAGACGTTTAAATACATCACCGGACGTATAGAAGTGGAAGATGACATCTTCCTTCTTAGAGGCCCCTCAACCACAAGAGGGCACCCGCTCAAACTCAGGGGCGGAAAGTTTCACGGCGACACCAGGAAGTATTTCTTCACGGAGCGAGTGATTGATCGGTGGAACGGGCTTCCAGTGTAGGTGATCGAGGCAAGCAGCGTGCCAGATTTTAAGAATAAATGGGACGCCCATGTGGGATCCCTAAGAGGGTCAGGGCAAAACACTAGCTAATCTTAAGGGGAGGGTCTATAGTGGGCAGACTTGATGGGCCTTGGCCCTTTTCTGCCGTCATCTTTCTATGTTTCTATGTTTCTATGTTTCTATGTTTCTAATATGTTTGTGAGTGACATTGCTGAAGGGTTAGAAGGAAAAGTATGCTTTTTTGCAGATGATACCAGATTAGACACCGAAGAGGGAGTGGAAAATATGAAAAAGGATCTGCAAAAGTTAGAGGAATGGTCTAATGCCTGGCAACTAAAATTCAATGCAAAGAAATGCAGAGTAATGCATTTGGGGTTTAATAATAGGAAGGAATCGTATATACTGGGAGGAGAGAAGCTGATATGCACGGACGGGGAGAGGGACCTTGGAGTGATGGTGTCCGAAGATCTAAAGGTGAAAAAACAGTATAACAAGGCAGTGGCTGCTGCCAGAAGGATGGTGGGCTGTATAAAGAGAGGCGTAGTCAGTAGAAGGAAGAAGGTGTTGATGCCCCTGTACAGGTCATTGGTAAGGCCCCACTTGGAGTATTGTGTTCAGTTTTGGAGACCGTATCTGGCGAAGGACGTAAGAAGACTTGAGGCGGTCCAGAGGAGGGTGATGAAAATGATAGGAGGCTTGCGCCAGAAGACGTATGAGGAGAGACTGGAAGCCCTGAATATGTATACACTAGAGGAAAGGAGAGATAGGAGAGATATGATTCAGACATTCAAATACTTGAAGGGTATTAACGTAGAACAAAATCTTTTCCAGAGAAAGGAAAATGGTAAAACCAGAGGACATAATTTGAGGTTGAGGGGTGGTAGATTCAGGGACAATGTTAGGAAATTCTACTTTACGAAGAGGGTAGTGGAGGCCTGGAATGAGCTCCCGAGAGAGGTGGTGGAGAATAAAACTGTGACTGAGTTCAAAGAAGCGTGGGATGAACACAGAAGATTTAGAATCGGAAAATAATATTAAATATTGAACTAAGGCCAGTACTGGGCAGACTTGCACAGTCTGTGTCTGTATATGGCCGTTTGGTGGAGGATGGGCTGGGGAGGGCTTCAATGGCTGGGAGGGTGTAGATGGGCTGGAGTAAGTCTTAACAGAGATTTTGGCAGTTGGAACCCAAGAACAGTACCAGGTAAAGCTTTAGATTCTTGCCCAGAAATAGCTAAGAAGAAAAAATTTAAATTGAATCAGGTTGGGCAGACTGGATGGACCATTCAGGTCTTTATCTGCCGTCATCTACTATGTTACTATGTTATTCTTATCCCGGAGGGTTCGCTTCCCCCTTGGCACACTTTTCAGCTATGCGATGGGATTTGCGATACTGATTTTTTTGCTATCTTACAATTGGATCATTATGTACGCTCTTTGGCGGGGGAAGGTCTGCAATTGGGTTTGGGTAGTAAGATGCGTGCCTTTTTTTGCTCCCTTTTTGGAAGACAGCCTGTCAGTATCAGCATTAAATCAGGCGTTGAAAGACGTTGCCCTGCCTCAGTTGTGGGACTCCCTGTGTGCTCGTTGGGCTTCGGACTTGGGCATGCGACCCGTGGATATGGATATGGCCTGCCTTATTAAGCATATTCTGACCCTTTCGGCTTCAGCTGAGTTCTGGGAGTGTCAGTTTCGGGTGTTACATCATGCTTATTTTATGCAAGTCCAACTTTTTCACTTGGGTTTTGCAGACTCGCCATAATGTAAGAAATGTACCAGTGCCTTTTGGAGCTGTTCTGTGGTCCGGGCTTTCTGAAGATGGGTGATTCGCTACTTGGAGCTTCTGTTTAGCCACTCTATACCTCTGACTCCGGTAGGGTTTTTGTTAGATAAATATGAGGCCTTTCATTTTCCCCCAGGGGTAGGTCGGTTATTTTTGCAGAAAACTAGCTTAGTGGCTAAGAAGATTACCGGTATTTTGGGGGAATGGGTTTAGGATGAGGCTCCTTCTTATTGGGCTTAGTGTAACCGTTTGCATGCTCTGATGCTGCTTGAGAGAGGTCGAGTGTGTCATTCTTTGCATCAATCGAAGTTCTTTTTGCAGGTCTAGGATCCTTATATTTACTCTCTATCTCCTCGAGCCTGCAGTTTGATTCTTAATACTTTGCCTATTTGATTCCTGATTGATGAGGGGTTAGCGGCCTTGGGGTGGCCTCTTCCCGGCTTTTCTCCACTTTTTTTTTTCTCTCTTTTTTCCTCGGGAGGTCTATTTTCTGCTTTTTTGGGGCTCATCAGAGTCCAGGGCCCTGAAAGTTCTGCTTGAGTTTTTTTGTTGTTGTTTTTTTCTTTTGGTTCTGGTTGGGCAGGGGGAGGGGGGTTCTGGGGCTTGGGATATCGTTTCTGTGTGGCTTTTGGTGCACCTGTATGTTTTTTTCTGATGTGGTTGTGTTCATTGCCTCGTTCTTTGCCTCTGTGGTGCTCCATTCACCATTGTTACCTGTAACCCTTCCCTCATGGGCTAAGGTCTTTTGGACACCAGGACCTGGGCTTATTCCCGCATTGTTACTATGTTGATATCCTGTTGCTATGGTGGGGGGACTTGTCTGTGGGGGATGGGTTCTATTGTGGTTGCTCTCCAACATTTGATGATGTTCTGTTTGCTCTTTTTTGGATTTATCATCCTTGTTGTTATGCCTTCTTGTCTGCTGTTTTATTGTTGGTGCCTATTTTCATCAATAAAAATTGTTTAACCTTAAATAAACTAAGGCTTAAAAAAAATCAAAACTTTCTGAAGTAATTACTGCTTTTTATGAAGGACAGGTAACTTTAATGGGGGTTTAGGTGGGGACGAGTGGGATTTCTGTCCCTGCTCAACTCTCTACCCTTTACATCAGAGAGGGAATTGAGTCTACCGGTGAGAAAACGAAGAATAAGTTAGAGTCTCTATGGGCCAAAATTCTGGGAACAAATGGAACGGAAGCAAAGATCGGCATCTACTACTGACCCCCAGGGCAGTCTGAAGAAATTGATGGAGACATGATGGACGAGATTAAACGCAACAGCAAGGGAGGCAACGCAGTTATCATGGGTGACTTCAATTATCTGGGGATAGACTGGAATCTAGGCACCTCCGGCTGCGGTAGGGAAACTAATTTCCTGGATGCTGTAGGCAATTGCTTCCTAGAACAACTTGTCAAGGAAAATACGAGAGGAAACGCAATTCTGGACTTAATTCTAAATGGAGTACAAGGACCGGCGCAAGGTGTAGAAGTAGAGGAGACGCTGGGAACCAGCGATCACAATATGATCCGCTTCGACATGGACACAGAGGCGAAACATCAATTCAGAATGACGGCCATGGTGCAGAACTTCTGAAAAGGGAATTACGAAGGGATGAGACTCATGGTGGGGAAGAAGATTAAGAAGAGGATAAGCACTGTAAAGACGCTAGAGCAATCATGGTCCCTTTTTAAGAACACAGTCACCGAGGCTCAAAATCTGTATATACCACGTATCAATAAGGGATCCAAGAGGAAAAAGAACAAAGAACTGGCGTGGTTCACTGTAGCGGTAAAGGAAGCAATCAGAGACAAGAAGACTTTGTTTATGTAATGGAAAAGGTAAAAAAAAACAGACAAAAACTGGAAAAATCCAAACAACATCAAAGCAGGTGCCATAAGGTGGTAAGAGGGGTCAAAAGAGACTACGAGGAAAAAATAGCCAAGGAGGCGAAAAACTTCAAGCCGTTCTATCGATATATTAAGGGTAAACGACCCGCAAAAGAAGCAGTGGGATGATCATGGAAGAAGCATTGGATGATTATGGAAGAAGCGTTGGATGATCATGGAATAAAGGGAGCACTAAAGGAGGATAAAGCCATCACCGATAAACTGAACACATTTTTTGCGTCTGTGTTTACTGAAGAGGATATACACAACATAACAGAAGTTGACAGGCTATACGCGGGAAACTGACAGGGATGACGGTCAGTCTTGAAGAGGTATGCAGGCAGATTGATAGGCTTAAAAATGATAAATCTCCAGGACCTGATGGCATCCATCCGAGGGTAATCAAGGAACTGAAAGGGTGCTCAGAGAGTTGCGTGATATCCTAGCAGAACCGTTATCCGTGCTCTTCAATCTCTCCCTGAGTACGGGAAGAGTCCCCTTGGACTGGAAAACAGCTAACGTCGTTCCTCTGCACAAAAAGGGTTGCAGAGCAGAGGCTGCAAATTACAGACCATTGAGTCTCACATCAATAGTGAGTAAACTCATGGAAACCCTAATCAAACTCAAATTGGACACGATCCTGAACGTGGAGAAGTTATGTGATCCCCACCAACATGGATTCACCAAGGGTAGGTCCTGCCAATCTAATCTTATCAGCTTCTTTGACTGGGTAACAAGAAAGCTGGATTTGGGAGAGTCCCTAGACGTCATGTACTTGGACTTCAGTAAAGCTTTTGATAGCATCCCACACCGCAGGTTATTGAGCAAAATGAAATCGATGAGACTAGGAGAAACACTAATTCCATGGGTCGGTGACTGGCTAAGTGGTAGACTTCAGAGGATGGTGGTTAACGGTACCCTCTCTAAAATGTCGGAGGTGACCAGTGGAGTGCCGCAGGGCTCGGTCTTGGGCCCAATCCTTTTCAACATATTCGTAGGAGACCTGACTCAAGGGCTTCAAAGGAAAATAACATTATTCGCTGATGACGCCAAATTATGTAACATAGTAAGTGACAGCAATTTGTCCAACAGTATGACGCAGGACCTGCTTTTGTTAGAGCATTGGTCCTCGACCTGGCAACTGGGATTCAACGCTAAAAAATGTAAGGTCATGCACCTTGGCAACAAAAATCCGTGCAGAATTTACACCTTGAATGGAGAGACCTTGGCTAGGACTACGGCAGAACGGGATTTAGGAGTGATCATCAGTGAAGACATGAAAACTGCCAATCAAATGGAGAAGGCTTCATGCAAGGCTAGACAAATGCTGGGTTGTATCCGTAGAAGTTTCATTAGTCGGAAGCCCGAGGTCATTATGCCTTTGTACAGAACCATGGTGAGGCCTCATCTGGAATACTGTGTACAATTCTGGAGGCCACATTACCGTAAAGATGTGCTGAGAGTTGAGTCGGTTCAGCGAATGGCCACCAGGATGGTCTCGGGGCTCAAGGATCTTTCGTATGAGGAGAGGCTGAATAAATTGCGGCTTTACTCCCTCGAAGAATGTAGTGAGAGGGGAGACATGATTGAGACATTTAAATATATCACAGGTCATATCGAGGTGGAAGATGACTTTTTCTTTCTTAAAGGACCCTCGGCCACATGAGGGCATCCACTGAAAATCAGGGGCGGGAAATTTCATGGCGACACCAGGAAATATTTCTTCACCAAAAGAGTGGTTGGTCATTGGAATGAGTTTCCAGTACAGGTGATCGAGGCCAGCAGCGTGCCAGATTTTAAGAATAAATGGGATGCACATATTGGATCTCTAAGAGAGTAGAGTTAAGGGGAGGGGTCATCAGGGTGGGATCTCCAAGAGGACAGTAAGGGGGAGGGTCAATTGAGTGGGCAGACTTGATGGGCTGTGGCCCTTTTCTGCCGTCATTTTCTATGTTTCTATGTTTCTATAGCTGAACTGCTTCAACTAATAGCTAATCTGTCGATCAAATCAAGAAGGATTCCGGAAGACTGGACGGTGGCAGATGTTACGCCGATCTTCAAGAAAGGTTCGAGGGGTGACCTGGGAAACCAAAGACCGGTGAGTCTGACCTCGGTACCGGGAAAGATAGTAGAGGCGCTAATTAAAGATCGCATCATTGAGCACTTTGACAGACACGATCCGATCAGGACCAGCCAGCATGGCTTCAGCAAAGGAAGATCTTGCTTGACAAACTTGCTGCACTTCTTCGATGGAGTAAACAGGTGGATTGACAAGGGTGACCCAGTAGACATTGTATATCTGGATTTTCAGAAGGCGTTCGACAAGGTTCTGTATGAACGACTACTTCGAAAAATTGTGAGCCATGGAATCGAGAGTGAGATATTCACATGGTTTAAAAACTGGCTGGTGGATAGGAAACAGAGAGTGGGGGTACAAGGACAATACTCGGACTGGAAAAGCGTCACGAGTTGAGTGTCGCAGGGTTCAGTGCTTGGACCCGTGCTCTTCAACATATTTATAAACGACGAGTGAGGTGATTAAATTTTCAGATGGTACGAAGTTATTCAGAGTAGTGAAGACGCAGGAGAATTGTGAAGATCTACAACGTGACATAAACATGCTCGAGAAATGGGCCGTGACATGAAAAATGAGGTTCAACGTGGATAAGTATAAGGTGATGCATATCGGTAACAAAAATCTTATACACAAATACAAGATGTCTAGGGCGGTACTTGGAGAGACCCCCCAAGAAAGAGACTTGGGAGTACTGGTTGACAAGTTAATGAAGCCGTCCGCGTAATACACGGAGAAAAGGGTGAACACAATACTAGGAATGAGTAAGAAGAGGATCATGAATAGATCGGAGAAGGTTATCATGCCGCTGTACCGGGCCATGGTGCGACCCCACCTGGAATACTCCGTCCAGCACTGGTCACTTGAAGAAGGACACGGTACTACTCGAAAGGGTCCAGAGAAGAGTGACCAAAATGGTTAAGGGGCTGGAGGAGTTGTCGTACAGCGAGAGATTAGAGAAACTGGGCCTCTTCTCCCTTGAAAATAGGAGACTGAGAGGAGACATGATAGAAAAACATTCAAGATATTGAAGGGAATAGACTTAGTAGATAAAGACAGGTTGTTCACCCTCTCCAAGGTAGGGAAAACGAGAGAGCACTTTCTAAAGTTAAAAGGGGTTAGATTCCGTACAAATGCAAGGAAGTTCTTCTTCACCCAGAGAGTGGTGGAAAACTGGAACACACTTCCGGAGGCTGTTATAGGGGAAATCACCCTCCAGGGATTCAAGATAAAGTTAGACAAGTTCCTGCTGAATCGGAGCATACGCAGGTAGGGGCTGGTCTCGGTTAGGGCACTGGTTTTTGACCTAGGAGCTGCCTCGGGAGTGGACATCTGGGCATGATGGACTACTGGTCTGACACAGCAGCGGCAATTCTTGTGTTCTTATGTTCTTAATATTGAGCAACTTTCTCTCACAGTAGATTGAACTTTTTCTGCCTTTTCTGGGACCCTCATAGGAGAGTCCACAAACCAATGTGTTAGAGGCTGGGCAAACTCCAGCTTGTAACTGATCGAATGATGTCCATAACCCAGCAGTCAGACGAATTCTGGACCCAGGCCTGCAGAAATGCCAAGATCCTGTCCCTAATACATAATGGAACCTCCCTTGGCCTGGCATCATTGCGACTTCTTGATAGATGGAGCAGCTCAGGAAGCCGAGGTCAGGTTACGCCAGGAACCAGAGATCTCTGCCTGTAGCCCTGGGAGAATCTTTGCAGCATGATGAGATTGCCTGGAGCCACGAAAATTAGAGCACCCTGAGCCTCTGGAGCAGGGGTGCCCAAAAGGTTGATCGCAATCGACCAGTAGATCACAAGAGCAATGAGAGTCGATCGTTGCAATAGACTCGTGTTGCCTTTGCATTCTCCCTGCTTCCCGAATGCCACAAAAGCCAGGAAGTGCATCAACTGCACAAGTGCCGGGCCCACAAGCCTTCTCCCCCCCACCCCCGACGTCAATTCTGACGTCAGAGAGGAAGTTCCGGGCCAGCCAATCGCTGTCTGGTTGACAAGGAACTTCCTCTTTGATGTCAGAATTGACATTGGGGGAGTGGGTGGGAAGGCTTGTGGGCCTGGCGCATGATTGGGAGTGACGTCATGGGAAGGAATAGAGATATAAAGGGATGAAATGAATTGAATTTTAAGGGGTAATAGCTGGGAAAGAGAATGTTGCTATGATAAGAACATAAGAAGTTGCCTCCACTGGGTCAGACCGAGGTCCATCTCGCCCAGCGGTCCGCTCCCGCGCGGCCCATCAGGTCTGCGACCTGTGAAGTGGTTTCTGACCACTTTTATAACCTACCTCAAGTTCTATCTGTACCCCTCTATCCCTTTATCCTCCAGGAACCTATCCAAACCCTTCTTGAACCCCTGTACAGAGTTCTGGCCTATCACTTCCTCCGGAAGCGCGTTCCATGTGTCCACCACCCTCTGCGTAAAAAAGAATTTTCTAGCATTTGTTCTAAACCTGTCCCCTTTCAATTTCTCCGAGTGACCCCTAGTGCTTGTGGCTCCCCTCAGTTTGAAGAATCTGTCCTTATTTACTCTCTCTATGCCCTTAAGGATTTTGAAGGTTTCTATCATGTTCCCTCTAAGTCTCCTCTTCTCCAGGGAGAACAGCCCCAGCATTTTTAACCTGTCAGCGTATGGAAAATTTTCCATACCTTTTATCAGCTTAGTCGCCCTCCTCTGCACTCCCTCGAGTACCGCCATGTCCTTCTTGAGGTACGGCGACCAGTATTGAACACAGTACTCCAGGTGCGGGCGCACCATTGCGCGATACAGCGGCATGATGACTTCCTTCGTCCGGGTTGTAATACCCTTTTTGATGATGCCCAGCATTCTGTTTGCTTTCTTTGAGGCTGTCGCACATTGCGCCGATGGTTTCAGTGATGAGTCGACCATCACCCCCAAGTCCCTTTCCATGTTACTCACCCCTAGCAGTGTTCCCCCCATTTTGTAGTTGAACATCGGGTTCTTTTTCCCTACATGCATGACCTTGCATTTCTCTACGTTAAAACTCATTTGCCACTTTTTTGCCCAGTCTTCCAGTCTCGTTAGGTCCCTTTGTAGGTCTTCACAGTCTTCCGTGTTTCTAACCCTGCTGCAGAGTTTGGTGTCATCAGCAAATTTGATAACCTCACATTTTGTCCCCGTTTCCAGATCGTTAATAAATATATTGAATAGTAGAGGTCCCAGCACCGACCCCTGCGGAACTCCGCTCGTGACCCATTGCCAATCTGAATATTGGCCCTTGACTCCAACCCTCTGTTTCCTGCCCGCTAGCCAGTGTTTGATCCATTGGTAGATATCCCCTTGCACCCCGTGGTTCCACAGTTTTTTAAGTAGCCGTTCGTGTGGTACCTTGTCGAAGGCTTTTTGGAAGTCAAGGTAAATGATGTCTATGGATTCACCCTTATCCATCCGACTGTTTATTCCCTCAAAGAAGTACAGCAAGTTCGTGAGGCATGACCCTCCCTTGCAGAAGCCATGCTGGCCTTCAGTTGTCCATTGTTTTCTATGTGTTCGCAGATTGTGTCCTTTACCATTGCTTCCATCATCTTTGATGAGCCAGAAGTGTCTGAAAGTTCTAAAGGGAAGAGTGATAGACTGATGAAGACAGAAACTTGGAGTGAAGCTGTGGCAGTGGAGAAGAAATAGGCTGTGAGAGTGACAAGAACTCAAAGAGGGAGCATGCGCTGTAATGGGGGAAGGGAACTGAGAGAAAAATACATAATTTGGGAAATAAGAATAAGAGCAGACAGGAGGAAGTGTTTGCTGGGGCATTTGGCAATGATGGAGGTGGCTTGGGGACAAGGAGAGAGAAAGAAAGAAAGGAAAAGAAAGTGGGGCAGGGAGAGAGACATAAAGAAAGGGGGCAGGGAGACAAAGAAAAAAGAAAGAAGGGGCAGGGAGAGAGAAAGACAGACAGAAAGACAGAAGGGGGCAGAGAGAGAGAATGAAAGACAAAAAAGAAGGAGGCAGGGAGAGAGAAAGACAGAAAGAAGGAGGCAGGGAGAAAGAGACAGAAAGAAGGGGGGAGGGAGAGAAAAAGAAATGAAAGGGGACAGGGAGAGCGGAAGAAAAAGTTGGACTCAGGGAGGGACAGAGAGAGATGTTGGTTGGGGAATGGAATGAGGTCTGGAGGAGAGGAAGCAAGCAGGAGGCAGAAAGAAAGGAAGAAATATTGGATGCACAGTCAGAAGGAAGTGCAACCAGAGACTCATGAAATCACCAGACAACAAAGGTAGGAAAATGATTTTATTTTCAATTTAGTGATCAAAATGTGTCCGTTTTGAGAATTTATATCTGCTGTCTATATTATGCACTATGGCCCCCTTTTATGAAACCGCAATAGTGTTTTTTAGCACAGGGAGCCTATGAGCATCGGGAGCAGTGCGAGGCATTCAGTGCAGCTCCCTGCACTAAAAACTGCTATCATGGTATAGTAAAAGGGGAGGGGGTATATTTGTCTATTTTTGTATAGTTGTTACTGAGGTGGCATTGCATATTTTAAAGTCATCTGCCTTGACCTCTTTGAAAAAAAAACCCCGAATATAAATTATAATTAACATTTTCACTGCGTACAGTGTGCTTTGTGTTTTTTAAAAATTTTATTGTTGGTAGATCATTTTGACTTGGTCATTTTAAAAGTAGCTCGCAAGCCAAAAAAGTATGGGCACCCCTGCTCTAGAGGTTCTGGGTCTATTATCAGGCAGGGATTTGAGGCGACGGTCCACCACACAATTCTTGAGACTATCAAGGCCTTTACCCAATAACAGTTGCCCCTTAAAAAGGAGTCTAGCAAGAGGAACTTTAGAGGTGGAATCACCAACCCATTGTCTGATAAAGAGCATTCTGCAAACAGAAATCAAATAAGCTGATGCATTACCCAGGACATGAAAAATGTTGTACAAGGTGTCAGCTACATAATCCACACCAGGTAAAAGAAGTTGAGGAGGTTCATCACCCTCACTTTCCAAAATGCATAGTCTGGACAGACAAGTGTGTGTGACAAAGGGCGCCGCTGAGGCAGCTGTAATTCCCAAAGCCAATGCCTCAAAAAGTCTCCTGAGAACTACATCTACTTGAGCACCACGCCACCTTCACTTGGAAGTGAGGAGCACTTAGTGACCTGTGCAATCAAGGAATCCCCCTTAGGTAAACTAAACAGCTGCTGACACTTCTGTGCCATAGAATAGACGGGACATGGCTCTCACTGCTGTGAAAGATCCCTCTGTTCCAAAATCAAGATGTTAATATCAGGATGCCAAGGAAACACCAAGGAAGGAGAAACAGCCTGCTGAGGGACTAAATCCAACTCCTGCAGAGACTCCGAAATAAGATCCAGCCTTAAACAAACATAGAACTGTGGGAACATCCCCTGGTTCTAAAATCAAAGCATGATCTACAGAGCCGGCATATGTTCCCAGGTCCCCTGCCATGGAAGGAGCATTCTCTGAAATTAGGGGATCAACAAACTGAGTGTCATCATCCTTATCTCCTGGAGAAAGGTCTCCCAAGTCCTGAAAAGTGGCAGACTGTAAAGAAGACTTATCTCGTGAAGCTATGCCACGAGGAGACAAGTCCAAGGAACAGCAGGACTACACAGAAGGACTACACGGCTCTTATGCAAGGCTTTCCACATAAATTTCAAATGTGGAGAAGGCATCTGGACTAGTGAGCATTGAGTCACCCTGAGATGACTATTTGGTGTTTCTTGGGCTGCAGGGCATCCACATCTTTATACGCAGAATGGTTACTATTTTCAGGCCCCCAAAACAAAGATGGCTAACCCAATGGGCTGGATGCCATTTTTTGGCACCTTAGTATGTATAGGAGAGGTTAAGCTGGCTGATCCTACCTCTATATATACCACCTATCAAAAAAGGGATCAAATAGGAAAAAGAACAAAGATCAGAGACAAGAAAACTTCGTTTAAGGAATGGAAAAGGTCAAAAACGGACGAAAACTGGAACAAGCACAAACAACATCAACACAGGTGCCATAAGGTGGTAAAAGGGGCCACAAGAGACTACAGTGGAACCTCGGTTTGCAAGTAACGCAATTTGCGAGTGTTTTGCAAGACGAGCAAAACACTTAGCAAACTTTTGTCTCGCAAACCGAGCATGTTCCGATAAATTAGCACCTCCCCCCGCTCTAACCGGCATCGCACCCCCGAACTGGTATCGCACCCCCATGCTAGAAGCGACATCTGCCCGCCCGCCCTCCCAAACATGCTCCTTACCCCATCTGCTGCTTATGTGAGTGAAAGAAAGCTCCCGCCTCTTGCCTGGACTGGGCCTTGAGCTTCTGCGCATGCTCAAGGCCTTCTGGCTCTCGTTCTCTCAAGATCTCGAAGAGAACGAGAGCCAGAAGGCCTTGAGCATGCACAGATGGTCAAGGCCAAGCCCAGGCAACAAGGCAGGAGCTTTCTTTCACTTGCACAAGCAGTAGATGGGGTAAGGAGCATATTTGGGAGGGAGGGCGGGCGGATGCTGCTTCCAGCACGGGGATGTGATGCAGTTCTCAGCGGGGAGGGGGGTTTGCGATGCTGGTTTGGGGAGTGCGATGCCGGTTAGAGCGGGGGAGGGGGGTTTGTGATGCCGGTTTGGGGAGTGCGATGCCGGTTAGAGCGGGGGGAGGGGGTGATGGAGCAGCACTGGTAGCCTCAGGGGGAGGAAGGAGGAGGTAGAACGAATCAAAGTGAGTTTCCATTCATTCTTATGGGGAAACTCGCTTTGATATACGAGTAACTTGGTTTACGAGCATGCTTCTGGAACGAATTATGCTCGTAAACCAAGGTTCCACTGTACAAGGAAAAAATAGCCATGGAGGTGAAGAACTTCAAGCCGTTCTTTCGATATATTAAGGGGAAACGATCCAAGAAAGGAAGCGGTGGGACTATTGGATGACCATGGAATAAAGGGAGCGCTAAAAGGACAAAGCAATCGCCGACAAACTAAACACATTTTTTGCGTCTGTATTTACCGAAAAAGATGTACACAGCATACCAGAACCCATCAGGCTATATGCTGGAAACGAAGACGGAAAGCTGATAGGATTGACGGTCAGTCTAGAGGAGGTGTGTAGGCAGATTGATAGGCTTAAGAGTGATAAATCCCCAGGACCGGATGGCATCCATCTGAGGGTCATCAAGGAACTGAAAGGGACCATAGCTGAATTGCTTCAACTAATCTGTCAATCAAATCAAGAAAAATTCCAGAAGACTGTAAGGTGGCAAATATTACACCAATCTTCAAGAAAGGTTTGAGGGGAGATCCAGGTAACTACAGACCGGTGAGTCTGACCTCGGTACTGGGAAAGATGGTAAAGTTGCTGATAAAGGACCATATCATTGATCATCTTGACGAACATGAGCTGATGAGGACCAGTCAGCCCGGTTGTAGCAAAGGCAGATCGTGTTTGATGAATTTGCTGCACTTCTTTGAGGGAGTAAACAGACAGATAGACAAGGGCGACCCGGTCGAAATTGTATATCTGGATTTTCAGAAAGCGCTTGACAAGATTCCGCATGAACGACTACTTCGGAAAATTGCGAGCCATGGAATCGAGGGTGGATTAAAAACTAGTTGGAGCATAGGAAATAGAGAGTGGGGGTAAATGGACAAACTCGGACTGGAAGAGCATCACCAGTGGGGTGCCGCAGGGCTCGGTGCTTGGACCCGTGCTCTTCAACATCTTTATAAATGATCTGGACATTGGTACGAGTGAGGTGATTAAATTTGCAGACGATACAAAGTTATTCAGAGTAGTGAAGACGCAGGGGGATTGCGAAGATCTGCAACATGACAATCATGCTCGAGGAATGGGCATCAACATGGCAGATTTGGTTCAACGTGGATAAGTGTAAAGTGATGCATGTAGGTAACAAAAATCTCATGTACGAATACAGGATGTCCGGGGCGATACTTGGAGAGACCTCCCAGGAAAGAGACTTGGGAGTTATGATCGACAAGTCGATGAAGCCGTCCACGCAATGTGCGGCCGTGACGAAAAGGGCGAACATAATGCTAGGAATGATAAAGGAGGGGATCACGAACAGATCGGAGAAGGTTATCATGCCGCTGTACTGGCCCATGGTGCGCCTTCACCTGGAGTACTGCGTCCACCACTGGTCACTGTACATGAAGAAGGACACGGTACTACTCGAAAGGGTCCAGAGAAGAAGGTTAAGGGGCTGGAGGAGTTGCTATACAGCAAAATATTAGAAAAACAGGGCCTTTTCTCCCTCAAACAGAGGAGATTGAGAGGGGACATGATCGAAACATTCAAGGTACTGAAGGGAATAGACTTAGTAGATAAAGACAGGTTGGTCACCCTCTCCAAGCTAGGGAGAACGAGAGGGCACTCTCTAAAATTGAAAAGGGGATAAATTCCATACGAACGTAAGGAAGTTCTTCTTCACCCAGAGAGTGGCAGAAAACTGGAATGCTCTTCTGGAGTCTGTCATAGGGAAAATAACCCTCCAGGGATTCAAGACAAAGTTAGACAAGTTCCTGCTGAACCAGAACGTACGCAGGTAGGGCTAATCTCAATTAGGGCGCTGGTCCAGAGGGCTGCCATGTGTGTGGACTGCTGGGCACGATGGCCCACTGGTCTGATCCAGCTGTTGCAATTCTTATGTTCTTATGTTCTCTCTGATCTGCGCCATGCGGCATGTGGCTCCTGAGGTGTAAATTTTGTGCAATCCTGGCATGAACTTGGGGGTAGAAGAGCCTAAGGACTCTATCCCAACAATTTTTGTGGCAAAAACTGCAGTGAATTTGTTTTTTAAAAAAAGATATCTACAAATCCAAGATGGCCACGACACAATTTGAGTGCCTAAAGTCACTAATTAAACTAACTGTCCAAAATTAAAAATCAACAATTTTAGGATTTTTGAGGAAGGGGAACACAGAGGCACACATACAGGGAATCTAAAAATAACCCTGATTTTTAGACATCCCTCCCCACCCCCCGATTCAATATGTTGTAGCCAGCTCTCTTAAAGTAGCTGGAATACAGAAGAATCACTGCCTCATGCTGGATATGCCTTTTCCGGATGATTTTTGGGAATCCAGTCAGACACAGCATCTGACCACTTCTCCATCCCCACAGACTGACAGATATGTTATCAGAAGAGGGGGAAGAGACAAAAAATGCAGCTGGCACCCTTGAGACACTGCTGAGCCTCCTACAGACAGCCTGCACTCAAATCCATGCAAAGTAGTAAGTGAGCAAAGTAAGCAGAGATGTCCTCGGGCTCCAAAAACACTAACGTAGGCTGGCTAACAGATACCACCAGGGTTCGGCCTGTTAGCTGTAGACTGCAATCTGCTTCTTCTCTATGCAGGTAGAGTTGTGCCTAGAATGAAAGCTCCAAGCACCAAATAAAGTAAGAAAAGGGGAGAGAAGAACTAAATCATTCCTTGTGGCTCAGATGCAGAAGGGAAAAACTTCAGATGGCAGCAGAGTTCCAGTGAAGTAGATTTCTTCTGCATATGGCTCGTGGCCGTGGGGAGATAACCTGCTTGTCTAGAATGACACACCTATTGCACTGGTGCCACTCTCCCTCCTTTTCTTCCTACCCTCTCTTTCCTGGACAAATTATAGCCTGGTATAACTATATCCCAGTCATTGTAGTCTATGAGCCACGTCTCCATGATCGCCACTAAATCCACTTCAGCCTCTTGACCAAGAACCTTGTTTCCCATACTTTGAGCATTAGTATATACTGCTTTCCATACATTGCCCCTTTTTCCCATGTGTGTAGAAGTATTTAATGAATCGCATACCTGTGGACTTATACTTATTATGTTAGACCTGCCAAGTCTCCCGCATTTAGTGGAAGCCTCCAGCACTCCTGCTGGAGATCCTGGATCTCCTGCCGAGCAATGAGTTGAAACTGTCTGGTGTGAACAGCGTAGATAGCAAGGTGTGGCAGAGACCTTTTCAGAGTTGGATACCAACCCCCTCTTCTAGCGCGGGGAGCTGCACTGGATGGCACGCGCTGCTCCCGACACTCAGAGTTCTTATGAGCATCGGGAGCAGCGCGGGTCATTTAGCGCGGCTCCTGGAACTAAAACCGCTAGCGCCGTCTAGTAGAAGAGGCCCTAAGTGTGTGTGTGTGAGTGTGTGTATATATATATATATATATATTTGCAGACATGAAAGAAAAGAAAACTTAAAAGGATAGCTAAGAAAAGACCAGGAAATTATAGCGAGAGAGGGAGAAAAAGAAAATAACAATAATATATACAGCAGGGCTGCCCAAGTCCGGTCCGTGAGATCTATTGGCAGGCCAGGTTTTCAGGATATCCACAATGAATATGCATGAGAGAGATTTGCTTGCACTGCCTTCTTAGTATGCAAATCTCTCTCATGCATGTTCATTGTGGATAACCTGAAAACCTGAAGACTGGACTTGGGCAGCACTGATATACAGTATAATTATGTATTTTGCTGGTTAAGTAGGATTTAGGAAAAGACTTAAGTGCATAAACATCTGTAGAGGTAAAGAATTGGGTTTGCCGATCCTAAAAGAAGCAACTGCTGAGGACCAGTCGCTTACTATCCTTTCCGACTCTTCTGCCCTGAAATATCAGTATCGAGGTTACAACCCCATATAAAACAACCATTAAAATAAAAAAATAAAACTGTAAAATAACGTTACATATGCTTAAGAATTCATTCATGCATAAGTATTCATTCCTGTTTTATATTCTGTAAAATGCACATTGCGAGCCCATGGTTTTAACCTGCGGTTTTAACCCGCAGGTTTAAAATGTGTTCTGTTAGATAAATTCCATAGTCTTTATACATTCGACACCTGCCAATGATGTGCGGGAATAAACCTCGCCCACTAACTACGCAGTAAAGGGTGATGAGCTAGCACATGTGTAAATTGCATCAATAACCAACAAGGATACTCTGTTCATTCGTTTCGATCGCTGTTACAGTGATCCATGGGATCACTATAGGGCATGCGTCCAATCAGATCATTTGCATGTAAAATCAGTTGTGAATCTGTCGCTCGGCAAAACTCGACCAAGAATTGCTCAAGAACAATCCAGTCAGCAAGTTTAGTGAATCTAGGCCTAAGTGTTTTTACATAATCATGTAGATAACTAAAAATTTTACGTATTTAATAATGTTTTTATGAATGAATGTATGAATGAAACTTGGGATCCCAAGATATGAAAGGTGACTATTGTGACAGGGAAATCCCTGTCGCTGGTTTAAACCATATCAGAAAAGAGAACATACCTGTGCCCAAAGCAAGAAACCTGCCCATTAAGGCCCAGTCCTAAAGAAAGGCAGGCAGGTTACAGGAAGGGGGACACTATAGAGCAAAACAGGAGGTACTCCCCACTTCCCTATAATTCCTTTCAAAATGCCAGCACTCAAAGAAAATTCCTTTGCAGGCAGAAAGACACAGCAAGGGTTAAAGAAAGGGGAGGGACTCCAAAGCTACAGAGTGTTCCGTCAGTCATAGTAAGCCTTAAGCCTCAGCAGGATAAATTAACCTCTGCTGATCTTAGCAGGGGGCAATCAGGAATTCACAGCAGAGAGAACACATCCAGGAAAGACAGATAGGAGGGAGAAAATATACTTCAGTGCCGGCACCTTGCATGCACATTCAAAGCTGCTCCAGAGCTCTGAGAAAACCATACACTAAAACCAAGGTTAGAGGGGGTTGGGAAAACAGCCTGGGCAGCGTTTACTAAGAGCCGCTTTTAAAATGCGACCTTCACTCCCTATTTGTTTTTTCCCTTCCCCCTCGTTCCTCCATTTTAATTTTACTTTCAGTCTAGATCAGGGGTGCACAACTTCGGCCCTCGCCAGGCCAGGTTTTCAGGATTTCCCAAATGAATATACATGAGATCAATATGCATACAATGGAAGCAGTGCCGGCAAATAGATCTCATGCAAATTCATTGGGGAAATCCTAAAAACCCAACTGGATTTAGCCCTCAAGGACTGGAGTTGTGCACCCCTGATCTAGATGTATTTATGAAATCTTCCCTCCCTTATTACCTCTCACCCAGTCGTCTGTCTAGTCTACTCCCCCTTTTTTTTTCAGTAATTTAATAAAAAAAAATTTCCCTTAATTATTTTAAATTGTTAATTTTAGCTCTGTAAACCGACCAGATATTTGTTGATGGCCGGCCTATCAAATTATAAATAAACTGGAAACTACTTCATGCAGTGGGAAATCCCTATATTCAGAAGGGGAGGAACTGCCCATGGAGATAGGACAGGATGATTCAGAAGTGTACAGCAAACCTGAAATGGATTGGGATCCTGAAGCAGTGAGTATGAATGAATACTGGATGGGTGAATGAAAGTCTGTGGGGAAAAGTATTACAAGATCCTAACAAACTAATGATGGTTAAAGGAGTGTGAGAAAGGATTAGAGGGCTTAAGAATGTTTCTTGTCTGACTGTGGGACTGAGAGACTATTTGGAAGCCAGCCAGAAGCCTGTCTACCTGGAAAGCATGTTGGTGGGGGTTGGGCAAAAGCAGGTCTTTGTTCCCTACAACTGTTACAAAATACTGTCATAAAAATTATCACAATAAATTTGAAGATTAGCACTATATCTTTATATAATCGCTCTTGTGCAAGCAAAACTCTATATATTGAAAATGTGAAACGGATGTCACTTCCACAGTATCGTGGTGGCACTTCTGAGGGTTGGTGAATATTGAATAAACTTTTGACAGGTGTGAGTCTATAGAAAGGGGTGTGGAAGTGACATCCGTTTCACATTTTCAATAAAAATGATCACAAACAGGAAAAAATTTGACCATGTCACTCCTCTATTAAAAACTCCTTACTGGCTACCAATTCCACACCGTATCACATATAAAATAGCTATCCTTTCAAGACTCAAAACACCAAAGAACCAGCCTTTATCCACAAACTTCTTATCCCACATAAACCTACAAGAAACCCAAGATCCTCTTCCCAGCATCTTCTTCATACACCATCTTTGAAAATCATTAGCACACATTAGGCCACCTCATTTGCAATTACAGCACCTACTATATGGAATTCCTTACCTCTTTATATCCGGGCAGAAAAAAACTTAGATAAATTTAAGGGAATTCTAAAGAGTTACCTTTTCCAAGATACATTTGACTGTTAAACAGACTTGGTTACAGCCAGAGTGATTAAATAAATCTTATTCCATATTTTCCTTATTGTGGTTTACCTTTTATGTACTCTTTACTCATAATTTGTGGTTCTCCCAATTTCCCTATTGTTTTATGTTGGTCAAGTATAGTTCCGTGTTGTCAAAATTTTAATAAACTTGAAACTTGAAGAAATTTTAAAGGTAGCCCAGAGCCCTGATAATTATAGGAACCGGGGAGCAATTAAAGACCATCATTAATAAAGGGTGGTGTAGGTTCCTTATTCCCCTGCCCAGAACCAAGCTGGTTAACTTGGAGAAATACCTTATTCAGGGAGTCAGGTGCTATTACTTCCTGGAGTGCTTTTAAATGTGCAGGCTATATTAAAAGCCATACACAAAAGAAAGGAGGAGAGTGGAGCCAGTGCTGGGAGACCATTAGGGCCTACCTAGGCAGTCCAGGGATTCCTGGACTTGTGAAACTTTAAACTTTAAAAGCTGCAAGGACTGAGATGTAAGTGGAAGCTAGTCTTCGAGTGGCTGGAAGCAAGTTTGGCTTCTTTTTGGATTTTCTTTTTGCTTATGCAGAAAGAGGAAGACAGGCAAAAATATCTGAAAAAGTTAAGAGAGGTTGGTCTTGTAGTCAGGAAAGCAAAGATGCAAATGGGAGAAAAAAGAGCTGACACGGTAAAACGGGGAGACAAGACATTTTTAAAAATATATTAGTGATAGGAAGAAGTGCAAAAGTGGCATTGTGAGACTCAAAGGTAAAGGGGAGGAATATGTAGAAGCTGATAAAGAAAGGCCAAATTGGTTAACAAATATTTATGTTCTGTGTTCACAGCTGAAGCGCCTGGAGCAGGCCCGCAGAAGACAAACATGAATAGGGATGGAGGGAGTAATAGACCCTGATTGATTTTCAGAGGGTTGTGTTTGTGAGGAGCTAGCTAAAATAAAGGTAGACAAAGCGATGGGTCGGATGGTGTACATCTGAGGGTGCTGAAGGAACTTAGGGAAGTTCTGGTAGCTCCACTGACTAATCTTTTCAATGAGTCTCTAGAGTCGGGAGTGGTACCAGAGGACTAGAGAAGGGTAGATGTGGTCCCTTTCCACAAAAGTGGAAGTAAAGAAGAAGTAAACTAAACTAAACTAAACCTTAGGTTTATATACCGCATCATCTTCACGTTCGTAGATTTCCCCACAAAACATAGAGCTTGGCACGGTTTACAGGAGATGAAATAGGAAGGAACTACAATAAAGGGTTAGAGTCAAAGTAAGAAGAATAATTAGAGGACTTGGAATGCCAGAGATGGAGAGAGGATTACATTTTTGAGAATAGCCAGGTTTTCAGATGTTTGCGGAAAACTTGGAGAGAGCTCAAGTTCCAGAAAGGGGAGGTAAAGTTGTTCCAGAGCTCAGTGATTCTGAAAGGGAGGGAGGTCCCTAGTTTTCCTGTATGGAAAATGCCTTTTAGTGAGGAGAAGGATAGTTTTAATTTGTGGGTGGGTCTGGTGGTATTAGGGCTTGAGGCAGACAAATCTGATCAATTTCTTTGACTGGGAGACTAGAGAATTGGATAAAGGATGTATGCTAGATGTGGTGCATTTAGATTTTAGCAAAGCCTTTGACATCTGATAAACAAATTGAGTGCCCTTGGGATGGGTCCCAAAGTAACGGGCTGGGTCAGGAATTGGTTGAGTGAAAGGTGACAATGGAGATCGCTCTGAGGAACAGGTTGTTACCAGTGGTGTGCCTCAAGGTTCTGTTCTTGGGCCTGTTCTTTTTAACATTTTTATAAATGATATTGCTGAAGGATTATTGGGTAAGATTTGCCTCTTTACAGATGATACCAAAATCTGCAATAGAGTAGACACGCTGGATGGTGTGAATAACATGAAGAAAGACTTGGCAAAGCTTGAAGAATGGTCTGAAATTTGGCAGCTAAAATTTAATGCTAAGAAATGCAAGGTCATGTATTTGGGCTGCAAAAACCCGAGGGAATGGCAGTTTACAGGGTGAAGAACTTGTGTGCACGATGGAAGAGCGGGACTTGAGTGTGATTATATGTGATGATCTTAAGGTGGCCAAACAGGCTGAAAAGGTGACGGCGAAAGCTAGATGGATCCTAGTTGCATAGGGAGAGGTATGGACCCGTTCTCTTCAACATATTTATAAACGACCTGGAAATTGGAACGATGAGTGAGGTGATTAAATTTGCAGACAATATGAAGTTATTTAGAGTAGTGAAGATGCAGGAGGATTGCGAAGACCTGCAATGTGACATTAACACGCTCGAGAAATGGGCTGCGACATGGCAAATGAGGTTTAACATGGATAAGTGTAAGGTGATGCATGTCGGTAACAAAAATCTTATACACGAATACAGGATGTCCGGTTCGGTACTTGGAGAGACCCTCCAGGAAAGAGACTTGGGAGTACTAGTCGACAAGTCAATGAAGCCATCCGTGCAATATGCGGTGGCGGCAAAAAGGGTGAACAGAATGCTAGGAATGATTAAGAAGGGGATCACGAACAGATCGGTGAAGATTATCATGCCGCTGTACTGGGCCATGGTACGCCCTCACCTGGAATACTGTGATTAGCACTGGTCGCCATACATGAAGAAGGACACGGTACTAAACTAAACTAAACCTTAGGTTTGTATACCGCGCCATCTCCGCAAGCGTAGAGCTCGGCACGGTTTACAGAATTAGGATAGAAAGGAACTTCAGAAAAAGAAGGGTAATAGGAAAGGAACTAAGAGGGTAGAGAGGGGTCAAAGTACCAGAGAGCGGGAGGTGTTAGATTTTTGAAAAGAGCCAAGTTTTCAGGTGTTTGCGGAAGAATTGGAGGGAGTTTGAATTTCTGAGCGAGGAGATGAGGTTGTTCCAGAGTTCTGTGATTCTAAGGGGAGAGATGTTCCTAGTTTTCCTGCGCGGGATATACCTTTTGTAGAAGGGAATGATAGTTTCAGTTTTGGGGAGGATCTGGAGGAGTTAGGGTTTGAGGAGTTCCAGAGGAGTGGAATAACGGGAGGAAGGATGCCGTGTAGGATCTTGAACGCTAAGCAGGCACATTTAAAGAGGATTCTGGAATGTACTGGAAGCCAGTGAAGCTTGGACAGAAGTGGAAAGACGTGGTCGAACTTGCCTCTTGCGAAAATGAGCTTAGCCACGTGAGAGGAGGAGGGAGATGGAAAGAAGAAAAAGCATGGAAGCTCTGGAAGAATCCCTCTGGAAGAATCCCTTTAAGTCCTGACATTATTAAACCAGGTGAAGTGGGACAAGGAAAAACCATAAGCTCACAGAAACTGTTCTCTCTACAAAAACCTTTCTCTCCCCCTGCAACTAGTATCTTATCTCTGCAGCTGATGGAAACAGTAGATTAACTGTAAAAAGATATTTCACACAATTTACCAGAAGACATGCACGAATAAAGAAATACCCAGTTTCTAAGCAAAGTTAACTACTGTGTCAGCGAAACTTGAGAGAAAATAACAGGTCCTGATGCTGCGGTCTGGCATCAGGCCCACCCAGCCAGATACCATGAAGAGATAAACAGACCATGGTCCGAAGATAGAATTCTCAAGAGATATCATTTACAGTGTCAGAGATATTTACAGTTGGGAGGGGGTCTTGTGCTCGGAAATACTAATATGGTGGGGAAACAGGCATTTTGGGGAACAGGTTAGGTCTTACGGTAAACAGAGTAAACATATAACGTGACGCAGGTCAACCAGCCAATAAAAGAATGTAACTAAGCAGTAATGCTTAGGAAAGTAGCCAATGAAGATGTATCATGTGATGTAAACCAACGTGGTGTTGGCCACTAAGAAATGTATAAAAACCAGGTCTTTAGGAGGCAGAGGGGAAGAACAGACATCAGAGGACCTCTAGGCCTAGAGGTCACCTTCTGTATCACCTTCTGTTACGCTATATACTATATGATCTATTCTTGTAAGCTGTTATTGATTGACTAAATAAATATATACTTATTGAAACCAGTATATAGCGTTCGAGGTATCATTACCAAAGTAGGCCTGACAGCGGCCTACATCAGTGGTGAACCCCGACGTTGAAAGAGGGTACATGCACCTTTAGAGACCTCACTGGATTGAAGGCCTATACTCTGCTTGTCAGATTGCCTCTCCATTACTTTTGGCCAAAAGTGTGTTTCTGGGTTGCCTACTTGTACTTATGCAGTGTCTCTGCTTAAACTTCCTTATTTCCTTGCAGATTTGCTGTGTTATTTTACTTCCCCTTTTATGCGGTTTTTTTTCTTTCTTTTTCTAGTTTAAAGCCAGCAATGGAATGTGGTCGGCCCTAACCATTAGTTTATCTTTCCTTACTAACCCTGTTTGTTTGTTGTTACACAGGCTCAGTGGTGTCAGCTTTGGACGACCCCGGACCCAGGAGCAGGATTCCACGTTGATTCGCCCGGGACCGGGCTCCCATCCTTAGCTATCCTACTGGTCCTGTATGGACTAGCCTTCGCAGGGTTCAGGTGAGAGCATATGTATTTAATTTGTTTAATGACTGGTGGGAGTGTAGCCAGCATATGTAATTAATTTGTTTAATGACTGGTGGGAGTGTAGCCAGCATATGTATTTAATTTGTTTAATGACTGGTGGGAGTGTAGCCAGCATATGTATTTAATTTGTTTAATGACTGGTGGGAGTGTAGCCAGCATATGTATTTAATTTGTTTAATGACTGGTGGGAGTGTAGCCAGCATATGTATTTAATTTGTTTAATGACTGGTGGGAGTGTAGCCAGCATATGTATTTCGTTTGTTTAATGACTGGTGGGAATGTAGCCAGCATATGTATTTAGTTTGTTTAATGACTGGTGGGAGTGTAGCCAGCATATGTATTTAGTTTGTTTAATGACTGGTGGGAATGTAGCCAGCATATGTATTTAGTTTGTTTAATGACTGGTGGGAATGTAGCCAGCATATGTATTTAATTTGTTTAATGACTGGTGGGAATGTAGCCAGCATATGTATTTAGTTTGTTTAATGACTGGTGGGAATGTAGCCAGCATATGTATTTAATTTGTTTAATGACTGGTGGGAATGTAGCCAGCATATGTATTTAGTTTGTTTAATGACTGGTGGGAATGTAGCCAGCATATGTATTTAATTTGTTTAATGACTGGTGGGAATGTAGCCAGCATATGTATTTAATTTGTTTAATGACTGGTGGGAGTGTAGCCAGCATATGTATTTAATTTGTTTAATGACTGGTGGGAGTGCAGCCAGCATATGTATTAAATTTGTTTAATGACTGGTGGGAGTGCAGCCAGCATATGTAATTAATTTGTTTAATGACTGGTGGGAGTGTAGCCAGCATATGTATTTAATTTGTTTAATGACTGGTGGGAATGTAGCCAGCATATGTATTTAATTTGTTTAATGACTGGTGGGAGTGTAGCCAGCATATGTAATTAATTTGTTTAATGACTGGTGGGAATGTAGCCAGCATATGTATTTAATTTGTTTAATGACTGGTGGGAGTGTAGCCAGCATATGTATTTAATTTGTTTAATGACTGGTGGGAGTGTAGCCAGCATATGTAATTAATTTGTTTAATGACTGGTGGGAATGTAGCCAGCATATGTATTTAATTTGTTTAATGACTGGTGGGAATGTAGCCAGCATATGTAATTAATTTGTTTAATGACTGGTGGGAATGTAGCCAGCATATGTATTTAATTTGTTTAATGACTGGTGGGAATGTAGCCAGCATATGTAATTAATTTGTTTAATGACTGGTGGGAGTGCAGCCAGCATATGTGATTAATTTGTTTAGAGACTGGTGGCAGGGCAGCCGGCATATATGTGTTAAGTTTAGCTTGGGTATAGTTCAACGCAGCCATATTGACACCTACTAACACTTCCGTTATATGCCTTCTTTTTACTCTCCTTAATTTTTCTTTTTTGGGTACAGACACTGATTTGCTTGCTGGTTAAATTCTTTCCTTTATTTCTTGTGGTCTTGGGCCACGCCTGACGTTTCCTCTGCTATATCAAACTATCACTGTTATGGTGTAACGGTTGAACCAGCTTTGACTGGTGGTTATGCTGTTTCTGTGGTCTCAGGCCACACCTGGTATTGCTACACAGGTACCTGCTCTTTTGTGATCACGTTGCATCATTTTGTAAGTATTCTTATTAGTTTTATTTTTAGACTCATTAGTTTGTACACTTTGTAGTTGGATATATTGTTTATTTCTCCCATGTTACCTGCTCCTGCAGTCTCCCACCCTCTTCTTCTCCTGCTTCTCCGCTTTTGCTGCTAGCGTCTCAGTCCTCCCATTTATATCACTCTCTGCCACTGTTTACTGCCCCTTTGCTCTCCCCAGCAAATACTCTTACCCCTAGTCCTATCTTTCCACCTTCCGTTGCACACCAAGTGCAATGGCAGGCAGGTCGCACTCTTACAAAACATACTGGTCGTTACTCCCCTGTCCCGTGGGCCACTATCTCTCAGGCATTAGATGATATCTGTGAAACTATTCAACAGCAATGCACCCCGTTCCCCACCTTCCCCCACTTTCCCCTCTTGATCTTCTGTTAAGCTGTTGCTTAGACGATCATGTTCCTCCTTTTGCCCCCATATTTCCTACCATTGTTGAGCCGAAAGTATACACCTCTTCTCTGCATTGTGCTTTGTGTTACCTAGCCCCTTAGGATGTAGTATTATCATGTATGGCCTCTATTTTGTATGGGTTTTGGCTTATTAGTTCTGTTTTTATGGGTTTATTTCTTTGCTACTAACAAGAGGGGTCTTCTAGCCTTGGCATAGCTCTGAGTCTGTGTTTTACTGTAATATTTTCAGTTTGTCATGCTGTCTACAGGCTTCCTTTATTCTTCCGTTTATGCTAGCTGTCGCTTGTGTACTGACCTGTGTAACATATGGCGCTTTGTGAGACAGCGAAAGCATTGCTCTCGTGGGTTTTTTGTTTCCTGTTCTTTTGTGGTCACGAACGAGAAAAAAAAAAAAAAAAAATTGGGGGGGTGAGGGGGATGAGAGTGAATGAGACTGAAAGAGGAAGTATAGTCAAATATATTTTATTGAGCAAGCAAGAACACAACATAATAGCACAAAGTACAAAAACAGCTCAAAATTTTGCTTTTTGAAACAGTCCCCAAAAGAACCACCCCCCCCCAAACCCCCCTCCCTACCATACCCACCCCTGGGTCCTCCTTCGAGCACAAATTAACAAAGAATTGAAGAACAAACTATACAAAAAAGGCACAAAAGGGAAGTACAGACAAAGCATCAATTAAGTATCCGGCTACGAGCCAGAGGGGTCAAAGTATTCCAGAAAGGTTCCCAAGTGGTCTGGAAAAGACGACCATGTCGAGAAGCCAAGTCAGTCACATCCCGTCGCTCCCACATCAAAAGAGCGATCATGCGGCTCCTCCAAAGGGAATAGTCCGGTGCCTCAGCTTCAAGCCATTTCAGCAGGATGCATTTCAAGGCAATCAGGATAGACCACTTGAGGAAAGCTGCAACTCCCTTGAAACGTGGAAAGTAGTGAGGAACAGTCCCAAATAAAAGCAAAGGGGAACTGCGAACAGTAACATGCCAAATAGACTCCACAAAAGCAAATACAGCAGTCCAAAACAGTTGTATCTGAGGACAAGTCCAGAACATATGGCCTAAGCTGGCTTCCGGAGCCTGACAACGAAGACAGGCTGCATGGGGACGGAAGTGAGCCAAATAAGCCCTTCTAGGAGAAACATACAAACGAAAAATCAATTTAAAATGCTGCTCCCAAAAGGTAGTGTATTTACGAAAAGCAGGCAGGCGCCGGACAGCCTGAAGAAGGACATCAGAAGGCAAATCAACAGCAAGATCACCCGACCAAGCATCTCGCAGCTTAGAATGGTCAAACAAAGGGCATTCATCCTTCAAGTGGCGGTGATGAAACTTGAGAGGGACCGATTGTTGAGAACCAAGGGTAAAGGCCGTGGACAAAGTCTCATGACAAGCGGCCTTCAAGGAGCTAGAAGGTAAGGAAGAGATATAATGATGGATTTGCATGTAAGCAAAATAGTCATTAGCAGGGAGATCAAATTCAGCTCGCAACTGAGCAAAAGATTTAATGGCGCCTTCATCGTTAACCAAGTGAAATAGATAATGAATGCCCCTTGTTTCCCACCGAGCAAAACTCGGCCCATCAATCCCAGGTAAGAAAGAACCATTGAAACGAATAGGAAGGAAGGGAGAAACAGAAGGAGAAAGAGAGTGAAATTTACAGACCCAACGCCAAACCTTCCTTAAGGGTCGATGTAAAACTTTCAGAGAAAGAGATTCAGGTTCTGAAGAAGAAACAGAATGAAGATATGCGCTGAAATGAGTAGAAGAAAAGCAGGAAAGTTCCAGAGCTGAGTTAGTGAATGCCGAAGTACCCCGTAAAAGATCATTAATATGCCTCATTCCACAACCAACTGTCAAATAGCGGAGATTCAGTAATCCCAAGCCACCCCTATACCAGGGAGTTGCCGCCCGCTTATAAAGCAAACGAGGCCTCTTCCCTGCCCAAAGAAATTTCTGGACCAGTCGTTCCAAGCGGCGCTCGTCCCGAAACGTGAAAGAGGAAGTATATATTTTAACTGCGTTTCAATGTTACCATAAGCTTTCATTAAACAATTATTTATTTCATATAAGTTTGCTGGATTATAAAGGATTGTTTTTGAAAATGAGAAGAACGAAATTACAAAAATGATTTGGATCACTATTGTTTTTCAATAGAAAGTGTTATGTTAGATTGGCAATGAAGGGAATATATGAAGATAGGGTACGTAGATAGGAAGGATTCGTGACCAGTGATTATGTCTAACCAAATAACTGACAGGCATTAAGTATAACTGGCAATGTAAAAATAAACGCACCCTTTGTCTTTCTAGGTCTGGGATTTTTATTATGGGCGTTTCCCATCACCTCACTTTTTCCCATTACTAACGATCATTTGTTTTCTAGAGTTAGGAAAACTACGGTGCACATGAAGAGAACACTTCATGCGAGTACTCTAAATGGGAAAAATAAAAAGGAAATAAAAAAAATTATACAAGAGGGGCACTACCTTGATATTTGCTCGCAATTAATGTCTGTCTATTTTTCAGCGTTACAGTCTTTTATGTTACTATGAGTCATTATCTGTAGTAGTGTGCCCTGTGTCAACTTCATTGTTTATGGAAATACGAGTGGATTTCCATTTATGAGCGCTCACTATAATTACCAATATAATGAAAGAAGATTTACTACCGAGTTGCTTCCTGGCTGATGTGTCTGTGTTAGGGACACTGGGAAATGTAGTGTTCTATTTCTTTAACTTGAAATTATCAGCAGCTATTTTCTTTTTGTTTTTTATTATTCATGTCTCTACAATAAAGCACAGTTACTTACCGTAACAGGTGTTATCCAGGGACAGCAGGCAGATATTCTTAACACATGGGTGACGTCACCGACGGAGCCCTCGGTACGGACCTTTTTAACTAGAAGTTTCTAGTTGGCCGCACCGCGCGTGCGCGAGTGCCTTCCCGCCCGACGGAGGAGTGCGTGGTCCCCAGTTAGGATAAGCCAGCTAAGAAGCCAACCCGGGGAGGTGGGTGGGACGTAAGAATATCTGCCTGCTGTCCCTGGATAACACCTGTTACGGTAAGTAACTGTGCTTTATCCCAGGACAAGCAGGCAGCATATTCTTAACACATGGGTGACCTCCAAGCTAACAAAGAGGGAGGGGGGATGGTTGGCCATTAGGAAAATAAATTTTGTAACACAGATTGGCCGAAGTGTCCATCCCGTCTGGAGAACGCATCCAGACAGTAGTGAGTAGTGAACGTGTGAACTGAGGACCAAGTGGCTGCCTTGCAGATTTCCTCGATGGGCGTAGAACGGAGAAAAGCAACAGAAGCAGCCATAGCTCGGACTCTGTGGGCCGTGACAGCTCCTTCCAGTGAGAGACCGGCCCGAGCATAGCAGAATGCAATACAGGCAGCAAGCCAATTTGAAAGTGTCCGTTTGGAGACAGGACGACCCAAACGGTTGGGATCGAAAGACAAAAATAGCTGAGGGGATGTCCGGTGAGCTCTGGTACGATCAAGGTAGTAAGCAAGGGCACGCTTACAATCCAGCGTGTGCAACGCCTGTTCCCCAGGATGCGAGTGAGGCTTAGGGAAGAAGACGGGCAACACAATGGACTGGTTGAGGTGAAAAGCCGAGACCACCTTGGGAAGGAATTTAGGGTGGGTACGCAGGACAACCTTGTCATGGTGAAAAACAGTGAACGGTGGATCAGCAACCAGTGCATGTAGTTCGCTAACCCTCCTGGCAGAGGTGATGGCAATTAGGAAGAGCACCTTCCAGGTAAGAAGCCTGAGCGAAGTTGTGGCAAGAGGCTCAAACGGAGGTTTCATGAGTGCTGAGAGAACCACATTCAGGTCCCAGACGACAGGAGGAGGCTTGAGAGGCGGTTTGATATTGAAGAGACCTCTCATAAATCTGGAAACTAGAGGATGAGCCGTGAGGGGTTTTCTGAGAATAGGCTCATGAAACGCAGTGATGGCACTGAGGTGGACTCTGATGGAGGTAGACTTGAGGCCAGCATTGGACAGCGATAGCAGATAATCCAATACAAGTTCCACCGCTAAAGAGGTGGGTTCCTGATGATGTCGGAGACACCACGAGGAGAATCTGGTCCACTTCTGATGGTAACATTGGAGAGTGGCCGGTTTCCTGGAGGCGTCCAAAATGAGGCGGACCGGTTGAGATAGATTCTCCGGAGAGGTCAGCCCGAGAGAAACCAAGCTGTCAGGTGGAGTGAAAACAGATTGGGATGCAGTAGAGACTGATGCTGCTGTGTAAGTAGAGTAGGAAACACAGGAAGAGGAATGGGCTCCCTGGAGCTGAGTTGGAGCAGGAGGGAGAACCAGTGTTGACGAGGCCACCGAGGGGCGATGAGAATCATGGTGGCGTTGTCCTTGCGGAGCTTGGACAGGGTCCGCGACATCAGAGGAAGTGGAGGGAAGGCATACAGGAATCGATCCCTCCAATCGAGTAGGAATGCATCCGGGGCCAGACGGTGAGGAGAGAAGAGTCTGGAGCAGAAGAGGGGCAGCTGATGATTGTGAGGGGCTGCAAAGAGGTCCACCTGTGGAGTGCCCCATCGAGCAAATATGGAGAGTAGAGTCGGAGGATCCAACGTCCACTCGTGAGGTTGAAGGATGCGGCTGAGATTGTCGGCCAGGGAGTTCTGTTCGCCCTGGATATAGATCGCTTTGAGGAAGAGATTGCGGTCTGTGGCCCAGGTCCAGATGCGTAGAGCCTCCAAACAAAGGGGGCGAGATCCGGTGCCGCCTTGCTTGTTGATGTAGTACATGGCGACCTGATTGTCTGTGCACAGGAGGAGAACCTGAGGGCAGAGAAGATGTTGGAAAGCCGTGAGGGCGTAGAACATGGCTCTGAGTTCCAGGAAATTTATGTGATGACGACGCTCCTGTGGGGTCCAAAGTCCCTGGGTGCGTAGATCTCCCAGGTGAGCTCCCCACGCATAGGGGGATGCATCCGTGGTGATGATCATAGAGTGAGGGGGTAGATGAAAAAGAAGACCCCTGGAAAGATTTGAGGAGTTCAACCACCATTGGAGAGATTGCTGAAGAGATGATGTCACAGAGATGGGATGAGAAAGAAGATCCGTAGTCTGTGACCATTGGTTGGCGAGGGTCCACTGAGGTATGCGAAGGTGGAGACGTGCCAGAGGAAGGACATGCACCGTCGAGGCCATGTGACCTAGGAGGACCATCATCTGACGGGCAGGAATGGAGGGATGCAGAAGCACCTGACGACAGAGGTGGAGCAGGGTTTGCTGACGATCGGAGGGGAGAAAAGCCCTCATTAGTGTGGTGTCCAGAACTGCTCCAATGAACTGAAGTCGCTGGGAGGGAATCAGATGCGACTTGGGGTAATTGATCTCGAACCCCAGGAGGTGGAGGAGAGAGATGGTGTGATGAGTAGCCTGTAGCACAAGTTGAGACGTAGGTGCTTTCACCAACCAATCGTCCAAATAGGGGAACACCTGGAGGTTGTGAGACCTGAGAAAGGCCGCCACAACTATAAGGCACTTGGTGAAGACCCTGGGTGAGGAAGCGAGGCCGAACGGTAGCACCTTGTACTGATAGTGGTGGTGCAGCACCTGGAACCGCAGGTAGCGGCGAGAATTCTGATTGATGGAGATGTGAGTGTAGGCCTCTTTGAGGTCCAGGGAACATAGCCAGTCGTGTTGAGCAAGAAGAGGGTAGAGCGTGGCAAGGGAGAGCATTCTGAACTTCTCCTTGACCAGGCACTTGTTGAGGTCCCTGAGATCGAGGATGGGACGGAGGTCTCCCGTCTTTTTGGGAACCAGGAAGTAGCGGGAGTAGAATCCCTGACCCCTTTGATCTGGAGGTACTTCTTCGATGGCATTGAGAAGAAGGAGGGATTGAACCTCCCTCAGGAGGAGGGGGGTTTGAGATGAGTGTGAAGCAGACTCTACGGGAAGGTTGTCCGGTGGAAGAGTCTGGAAGTTGAGAGAGTAGCCGTGGCGGATGATGTTGAGGACCCACTGGTCCGATGTGATGACCTCCCAACGGCTGGAGAATATGGTGAGACGACCTCCGATTGGTTGTGGAAGAGGAAGCGAAGGTGGATGACTGGCTATGCCCTGGAGAGAAGAGTCAAAAGGGCTGGGATTGCTTAGCAGGCTGAAGAGGCTTGGAGGGTTGAGTAGCCTGAGAACGAGCATGTGCATGGTGTTGCTGTTGACGAGGCCGCCGAGGTTGTTGAGGGGGCGGATTGAGTGGCCTGGCTGAGAACTTGCGCTGATAGGATGACTGAGGCCGATAAGGTCGGGCAGGCGGAGCCTTCTTTTTTGGTTTGATCAGGGTGTCCCACCTTGTTTCATGGGCGGAGAGTTTCTGGGTGGTGGAATCCAGTGACTCTCCAAAATGTTCATCCCCGAGACAGGGGGCATTGGCTAGACGGTCCTGGTGGTTGATGTCCAGGTCGGAGACTCTCAGCCAGGCCAAGCGGCGCATGGCAACGGCCATGGCAGAGGCACGGGAGGTGAGCTCGAAGGAGTCGTATATCGAGCGGACCATAAACTTGCGCAGCTGAAGAAGACCAGAGATGTGCTGTTGGAACAGTGGGACCTTGCGCTCCGGCAGGTACTTTTGGAGGGCAGACAGCTGTTGGACTAAATGTTTCATATAGAACGAAAAATGAAACGAATAGTTGTTCGCCCTGTTGGCCAGCATGGCATTCTGGTAGAGCCTCTTGCCAAACTTGTCCATGGTCTTACCCTCTCTGCCAGGAGGGGTAGATGCATAGACACTGGAGCCCTGAGTCTTTTTCAAGGTGGATTCAACAAGGAGGGACTCATGGGGCAATTGAGACTTGTCGAACCCTGGAATAGGGATGACTCGATAAAGGTTGTCCAGCTTACGTGGAGCCCCCGGTACCGTAAGGGGGTTCTCCAAGTTTTTGTAAAAGGTCTCCCGTAGGATGTCATGCACGGGGAGCTTGAGGAACTCTTTAGGAGGCTGTTCGAAATCTAAAGCCTCCAGGAAGGCTTGGGATTTCTTCGAGTCAGATTCTAAAGGGAGGGACAGGGCTGCAGACATTTCCCTCAGAAATTTAGAAAACAAGGACTGCTCCGGTTTGGAGGTGGCATCGGGCGCCGACGGGTCCTCTTCAGATGAGGAGGGATCTTCCTCGGTACCGAGAGGGGTGTCCTCCCATAAGTCAGGGTCCCGGACCTCTGGTGCATGTCGAGACACCGGGGTGGAAGGGGAGGTATGGCAGGTCTTGGATAAAGATTTTCCAGACCGCACCGAAACGGTACCAGGAGAGGAAGACCGGCGTCGATCCCGGTCCCGGGAAGAATGACGCACTGCTTGGTGCCGAGGAGGAACCGATGTGGTATGGGAGTGCACCACTGGATGGGCATGAAGCTGCTCAGCCGAAAGAACCGGCATGGAAGTATTGATGGGTACCGCAGGGGTGGATACCGGGGGCTCGGTACGGGGCTCGGGCCGGTCTGGTACCGGAAGGAGCGGTGCCAGGATAGAGGGCAACAGGTGTTCGAGCTGTTGCTGCAATTGTTCCTGGAGTTGAGCCTTTAAGATGGCCGAGATACGGTCATCTAGGGGTGGCATCGGAACCGCTTTCTTTTTCTTCGGTTCCTTAGATGCCGCTCCACGCCCCGGCGATGAGGAGGCCGATGACGAGGCACTCACCGAGATCGGGGCGGAGCGCTTGCGGGACCGGTGCGATGCCGGCAAGGTCGGTGTCACCACCGTAGTTGGAGTGCGCTCAAGGGAAGAGGAAGGCTTCTTAGCCGGCTTACCTGGCGCCAGAGACGCCGATGTGGGGTCGGGCGGTGTCGAGGTAGACGGTGCCGATTTCTGAGGTACCGATGTCGATGTCGAGGAGTCCATCGCCGACCCGGTGCCGAAGAGGAGAGTTTGCTGAATTCTTTGGTTTTTAAGGGTTCTCTTTTGAAGAGTGGCACAGCGGGTGCAGGAGTCCGCCCGATGCTCCGGACCCAAACACTGCAAACACCAATTGTGTGGGTCAGTGAGGGAGATCGGGCGTGCACACCGCTGGCACTTTTTAAAACCGACCTGCGGGGGCATGAAGGGAAAAACGGCCTCCGCAAAATCGAACCCCGAGGCCTGTATAATGGCAACAGGCCCCGCCGGGGCAAAACGAAAAAAGGGGAAAAAAGCAAAGTTTTTTTTTTTTTTTTTTTTTTTTTACAAAGCAAAGAAAAAAGAAACCCGAAGGCAAAGGAAGATAAAAAAATGGAAAAAAGCGCGAGCGGGAAGGCAAAAAGTGGTTTCAACGGCCGTTGAAAAAACACACGCGTCTTCTTCGCTCCGCGGAAACAAAGAAACTGGGGACCACGCACTCCTCCGTCGGGCGGGAAGGCACTCGCGCACGCGCGGTGCGGCCAACTAGAAACTTCTAGTTAAAAAGGTCCGTACCGAGGGCTCCGTCGGTGACGTCACCCATGTGTTAAGAATATGCTGCCTGCTTGTCCTGGGATAACTGGACTATCATTGATCACCTAAAAATATTTTATAAGTATCAAAGTATGTTCAATTCATGAATATGACTTATACAAAGTGAACATTCAGACCCACAACTTTATCCCAGTGAACAAAGATCACGGAGTAGCTGTGCAGAGAGACCATCATAATGTTCACAGTCTCACCCACCAAAACCAGTACAGAGCATACAATAAACCAAATCTGTGTAGAAAAAACCGTAATAACTTATCTTGGTTTGTGGTGGGAAACAATTAACAGCTGCTCCGGGCACCTCCTTAAAGTTACAACAACATGCAAACAGATTCACCGACCCCCCCCCCCCCCCCAATAACTACAATAACTGGAACATATTGCATAGGGTTCTCATGATCCGCTTCTATCCCAAGTGGTAATATTAATGTCGTGCTAACACACCGAAGCGAAAGTAACTTCTGCATTTTTCATACACTATGCTGTTTCTTCCTTTTAACCCATTGTAGGCGGTGTTAGGGAAAAAACATTTGTCTAGGTTTGTAGGATTTTATTTGGTTTCTTAGAAAAAAATATATTATGAGTCAAACAACATTGAACCCATGATTTGATAGAATCCCATGGGAAGGACATTTCTCCCATAAATCCTATTTTATTTTAACTTTAGGGTTTATCCTCTTTATTTTAGTATGTTTCAATATAACCTATGTGTTAATATGTTTAAGGTTATAGCTTAGCCATCCTTTTGCTTGGGTTTGACTCTTTGCTAATTCATATTTATGTTTAGCATATTACTCCTGTCCTTTGAACATCATATGCCATTGTAACTATAACTCCCTTAGGCTGACAAATATAATTCAGCTAATACATATATTAGACCTTAGCCTATCTGAATTAAAGCAGATAAGTTTTTGTTTTCTTTTGTATGTCATCTTTTAACGCCGTACCTATCCTATTAGTAATATTGCTCAGGTATTGTTGGAAACAAGTTAAATGATATATACAGTACAGATATTTTTGCCTTATTAATTATGGATCATTTCACAAAGACAATTGCCATATCAGAGGAAGCTGTATGCTACATGAGAATCCGTGTTTACATCCTTTTAATGTCTATTAAGGACTTATTTGCATAATTATGGACTAATGCTATTTGAAATATCATCGCTGGAAGAAAGATGTTCGGCCGTAGGAAACCCCGATGACGGATGAGCCCCAACGGAAGGATCTTGCTACCGGAGAAGAAACTGGATAAGCACCTAGACTTACCAGCAAAGACTTCCTGATTGTTGCTACCGAAGACAGGATGACCTTTATGACCTTGAACTTCTACAGTTTTAATTATGGACTTATTTTATTTGCACTTTAACTCTTTTATGGACTCATGCAGTATTAGTGCATATATATATTTTCATGTGTTGATAATTGTTTTTGACAGCTCTATTGCAAGATTCAGGTGTTTTTCTTAATTGTGACTTTATGCCCTTTCATCCTGTTTTGACTCCCACAATAGCTCCCTAGTTATTTCCCCCTCCAGTTAGAGTCTTTCCATTCCCTTTCTTGCTGCTAAGCTGAGGAGAAGTGCAGTGAAGAAGAAGGAATGAGCCCAGCTGAAGGATGATGACGTAAGATTTGATGTGGTTACCTAGACTTTCACCCCTAGCGTCTGGACCCAGCCGAGTCTGCACTGATCCCAGCTGTTTTGGAAGAGCTTGGAAATAATCTAACTTGTTAATTTATCCCGCCATCCCTTTTGGATGTAGTATGCTCATAACAGGATGAGGCCATAAAGAGAGAATATATTAAAATGTATCAGGTTAAATTATGAACCCCTGCAGATGCCTGGTTGCCCGAACTATCCCAAATGTTGAAATAGAGACCCCCTACACAGACCCATACACAACATTTTTGATAATCTTGACTTGGCTGATTTTTAATGTACCTCCCTATGAAACACCCGCAGCTGATTTCCCCTCCCACGAGTCACCACCTATCCCCACTACATCAGTAATCCATGCTGATGTTTCCAACACAGCAGTCTAACCCTAAAGGTATAAGTCATTTATTTAGATCTTATAGGCCCATTTTCTGCTTAGCACAATAGCTGAATCATTGACTGTATATCCTAGTATTATAAGCGATAAGAGCACTGCTGCGACATGTTATACTACTCTGTCCTCGGTAGCATAGTAAGGGTGGGCACTTGTCTCTTTCCTTTCCCGTGTGTACTTCCTAGCACATAGCCCTGGGCCCATACTGTGTAGTCTCTGACACAATCTAACCCTTCGCCAAATGACCGGATGTCAAAGCCACCTGGCGGGGCTTTGAAGAGGGGATGAGAGGAGGAGGGAGATGGAAAGAAGAAAAAGCATGGAAGCTCTGGAAGAATCCCTCTGGAAGAATCCCTTTAAGTCCTGACATTATTAAACCAGGTGAAGTGGGACAAGGAAAAACCATAAGCTCACAGAAACTGTTCTCTCTACAAAAACCTTTCTCTCCCCCTGCAACTAGTATCTTATCTCTGCAGCTGATGGAAACAGTAGATTAACTGTAAAAAGATATTTCACACAATTTACCAGAAGACATGCACGAATAAAGAAATACCCAGTTTCTAAGCAAAGTTAACTACTGTGTCAGCGAAACTTGAGAGAAAATAACAGGTCCTGATGCTGCGGTCTGGTATCAGGCCCACCCAGCCAGATACCATGAAGAGATAAACAGACCATGGTCCGAAGATAGAATTCTCAAGAGATATCATTTACAGTGTCAGAGATATTTACAGTTGGGAGGGGGTCTTGTGCTCGGAAATACTAATATGGTGGGGAAACAGGCATTTCGGGGAACAGGTTAGGTCTTACGGTAAACAGAGTAAACATATAACGTGACGCAGGTCAACCAGCCAATAAAAGAATGTAACTAAGCAGTAATGCTTAGGAAAGTAGCCAATGAAGATGTATCATGTGATGTAAACCAACGTGGTGTTGGCCACTAAGAAATGTATAAAAACCAGGCCTTTAGGAGGCAGAGGGGAAGAACAGACATCAGAGGACCTCTAGGCCTAGAGGTCACCTTCTGTATCACCTTCTGTTACGCTATATACTATATGATCTATTCTTGTAAGCTGTTATTGATTGACTAAATAAATATATACTTATTGAAACCAGTATATAGCGTTCGAGGTATCATTACCAAAGTAGGCCTGACAGCGGCCTACATCACACGGCATTCTGAATTAGCTGAAGTCTATAGAGGATTTTCTTAGTTAGGCTTATAAAGATGGAGTTGCAATAATCCAGTCTAGAGAGGATGGTGGATTGAACAAGGACGGCGAAGTGAGAATGATGAAAGCAGGATCTCACTTTCCTCAGCATATGAAGGTTAAAGAAGCATTTTTTTATCAAGGAGTTGAGGTGGTCATTGAAGGAGAGAGAAGAGTCTATGATGATGCCCAGGACTTTGCTTGAAAATTCAAGATGAAGAGTAGGGCTGGAAGATAGTGGGATGGAGGTAGGTAAATGATCTAATATTGGGCCAAGCCAAAGTAATTTTGTTTTGGACTCGTTTAGTTTCATTTGTACAGATTGGGCCCAGGATTGGAGGTTCAATATACATGCGGATATGTTTCCAGCGAGGTTAGTGAGGTTCGAGTCGGTCTCGAGAAGGATGAGGATGTCATCGGCATAGATGTAGAGAGTTTCAAGGGGGGAGAGCTGGAGGAGTTTCAGAGAGGACGTGTAGATGTTGAAAAGGATAGGAGAGAGGGGTGAGCCTTGCGGGACTCCACATATCGGCTTCCAGGGAGAGGATGAGGTACCGTTTATGTTAACGGTGTAGGAATGGGAATGTAGGAATTTCGAGAACCAGTCTAGGACTGTGGAGCTTATGCCTATTTTGAAGAGTTGGAAGATTAGGATATCATGATGGACATCGAAAGCTGTGGAGAGGTCGAATTGTAGAAGCACAGCAAATTTGTTGCGAGAATGGAGATGTTGCACTTTAGAGATTAGTGAGGCCAATAGGGATTCGGTGCTGAAGTTGGGTCTGAAGCCGAATTGGTGGGGTAGGAGAATAGAGAATCTTTCTAGATAGGATGAGAGTTGAGTGGATATGATAGATTCTAACATCTTGGTTAGGAGAGGGATATTTGCTATTGGACGGTAATTGGATGGTATGGAGGGGTCAAAGACGGTCTTTTTCAGTAGGGGAGTCAGAGCAATGTGTCCCATTTCGGAGCAGAAAAGGCCTGATGATAGGGCAGAGTTTATAAGATTGGTGAGCGAAGCGATGGCCTGTGTAGAGATATTCTCAAATAGGTAGGAGGGGAAAGGTGCACTTGCAAGTTTTTAGTTTGAGGCAGAGTTTGAAAACTTGTGATTCGGAGACAAGCTCAAAGACAGTCCAGGTTCTGTCGGCTGGAATGGGATTAGAGACAGGTAGGGTAGGGTTGGGGTCAATAGAAGTCAGGGAATTGTAGGAGATTGTAGGCGGGAAGGAACATCTTAGGGTGGTAACCTTTTCATTGAAGAATTTTGCTAGGGCGTCAGCTGACAGAGACGAGGGGAGCAGGGGTGGGTCCTTTTTTGTAGTTAAGGAGCGCCAGATGTTAAACAACGCAGAGATCTGGTTGTTGGATTTAGAGATCTTATCTCCGAAGAAGTTCTTCCTGGCTTTTTTTAGTGTTGAATTGTAAAGTTTGATATTGACCCTCCAGGCTTGTCTATCTGAAGGGGATTTAGATTTTTTCCATTTGCGCTCCAAAGCGCGACATTTCTGTTTCAATTCTCTGTGAAGTGGGAGATACCAGGGGGCCTTTCGGGGGTAGGAAATGGTTTTAGTGGATATTGGAGCAAGGGTGGATTCAGAGAGGGAGATCCAATTGTGCCAGTAGGATTCGGGATCTGTATGCTTAGGTTTGGAGGAGAGTTGATTGAGGAATTTGGACCAGAAAAGATCGCTCAAAGTTATTTTGTGGAAGGTTATGGAGTGGGAGGAGCTGGATGGGGGTTCAAGGTGTGACATGAAGATGGGGAGACAGTTAGCCCCTAAGAAGAGGTCAGACCAAGGGACTTGTTCCCAACGAGTGTCATCTGTTGAAGTTTTGAAGGCGGTAAGATCAAGGAAAGTGGTGAAGTCTAGTGTGTGTCCCTTTTCGTGAGTTGGAGAGGGGGTAGGTGGGGGGAAACCTAGAGAGGTAAGGAAGTTGTTAAATTCAATCGTGTCCTTGCTGGTGGTATCGTCAAGGTGGAGATTAATATCACCAACGATCAGTAGTCTTTGAAATTTAAGGAAGGCGTTTGTTATGGCCTCAAAGACTAGATAGAAGGAGTTGGTCCAAGGAGTAGGTGGGCAGTATAGTAAAAGGATGCCTAATGGGTGAGTGCGGAGTTCATCGTTGACAGAGGCAAGCATATATTCTAGAGAGGCGTGAGAGCCCTTCTCGAGGAGGTGGACATCGAAGAAGGATTTAAAGAGGAGTGCCAGTCCGCCTCCTTTTCGATTGGATTTGGGAGAGAAGAGACCTTGATAACCGTGGGGGAGGAGTTCGTTTTGTGTGAATAGATCGTCTTTGGCGATCCATGATTCCGTGATGCACAGGAATCCAGGGTCAAGATCGTCTAGAAGGTCCTTCAAGATTTGGGTCTTGTTGCATGCAGATCTGGCATTGCAATAAAGTGTTGGGACTGGGGTGAGAGAGTCAGAGGTAGCGTTAGGAAGATTGGCAAGGGGCAAGGGTTTTAGTGAGTCATGGTTGATTTTTCAGGGGGGTTTTCTTGAAAGGGTGATTTCTGGTGCGTATCAGAGTGGGGATTCTGAGACCAGGGCAGATAGTATTGGTGTTTGCGGGGTCGAGTAGGTTGGGGGAGGGAGGTTTCAGACAGAGGGAAGTAAAGAGAGGTGAGCAGAATAGGAGGAGAAGGAGCCAGAAGGATGGGTTCATGGCGAAGTTGGGACTAGATGGTTGGTGCGTGAGAGTCTACAGTAGGGTGGGGGGGTTGGTGGTGAGCTAAGGGAGGAGCAGGGGACTTAATTAAGCTGGCTGTGTGAAGAGCTAAGAGTAGGGGATATATATATATATATATATTTATTTTTATTTTTTTTTTTAAGGGTCCAGAGAAGAGCAACAAAAATGGTTAAGGGGCTGGAAGAGTTGCCGTACAGTGAGAGATTAGAGAAACTGGGCCTCTTCTCCCTTGAAAAGAGAAGACTGAAAGGGGACATGATAATGAAGGGAATAGACTTAGTAGATAAAGACAGGTTGCTTACCCTCTCCAAGGTAGAGAGAATGAGAGGCCACTCTCTAAAGTTAAAAGAGGATAAATTCTGTACAAACTTAAGGAAGTTCTTCTTCACCCAGAGAGTGGTAGAAAACTGGAATGCTCTTTCATAGGCTGTTACAGGGGAAAATACCCTCCATGGATTCAAGACAAAGTTAGACAAGTTCCTGCTGAACCAGCAGGTAGGGCTAGTTTCAGTTAGGGCGCTGGTCTCTGACCAGAGGGCCGCCACTTTTAAGCAGAGGGGGTAAAGTATTCAGATAAGACATCCAAACTGACAAGAAGAGCGTACTACGATATCGCAAAAACCGAGCTGACAAGGATTCCCATATCATTAAAAGATGGAATTTATTGCGCCAATACCAAATGGTGGGTGGGGAGTCCTGGAGCCAATGATTTAAAATACATTTCTTACCTATGATATAACCCTTGCGGATAAGTAAAGAATCACTGTCAGAGAGTCTACCCAGGAAACTCCTAGCTAAAAAGATAATTCCCTCAACTTGAGAAGGAAGGGCATAGCCCACCAGAGTCTGTAAATAACAACGGACCTCTGACCAAAAGGCTGCAATAACTGTACAAGAACAGAGACCATGCACTAGAGAGTTATCAACCCGGTGGCATTTCAAACACGTAGAAGTACAGGCATACCCAAAGTAAAAAGCCTGCTTCTGAGAAATATAACCCCGATGAAGGACCCAAAATTGACATTCCTGATGCTCAGCACTCTTCACTCTTCACTTAGGAATTTGCTGTACCAGAGGAGACAAGGATGCCACCCTAGGGCGTCAGCCCAAGTCCCGAGTCCACAGAGATAGAAGCTGAGAGTAGTCCTTCCTCGACTGCAGAACTACCAGCCGGCAATGAGACACCGAGAGCCAATTCCAGTCATCATCAAAGAAAAAATCCTGCAAAGTAATCAAAAAGGCATGCTGTAAGGACTCCCTGGGCAAAGTAGCAACGAAATGAGAGAGCTGCTAGTATGCAAAATGATCCAAAGCACTCATGGACCAGGACATCTGGAGAGCCGGGAAAGGAGAAGGACTCTCATCCACATGAAGGAAATGCCCCAGATTACATAAGCCCTTTCGCGCCCATCATTTAAAACCAATATTATCCTGACCTGGACCAAATGCCATGTTATCCACTATGAGCAGCAGAACCGAGCTATAAGGCAAACGGCCCCAAAACTGCAGCACACACCTCCAAGCTCTGAACAGTGGGCGAACCAAACAGCTATGAGCCCCAGGACCCAACCGCTGCTTCCCATCCCAATGCAAAAGATAAGGCAAGGCCCAGAGAAAAAAATAATCGGTCTCTAAGGCTACATCTGTGTATTGAGAACTAGCAAAAATCCCTGAAATGGCAGAGCAAACAGGCCAAATTATAAACCGAGGGAAGTCCCAAGCCACCCTTAGACCAAGATCTATAAAGAAAAGTACTGTTCATCTTATCTTTCTTGCTCCCCCCCCCACCCCAACAGAAGGAAAGAACCAATCTCTGAAAACTAGCCATGTCTTTTTTCAAAAGAAACAAGGGAAATGTTTATAACAGATATAACCACTTAGGAAAGACAACCATCTGAAAGAGATGAACATGGCCCATCAACGAGAAAGGAAGATTCACCCAGCGATGCAGAAGCCCCCTAGTTTCCGTCAACAAATGATCCACATTCAAACGATATAAGGCCCTAGCATCTACGGACAACTGAATACCCAGGTAATGAAAGGAACGATCTGCCCAGCGTAAGGGGAATCCAGGTCCCCAGCTCTCATGCAGGGAGTCCAGAAAAGCAAGAGCCTCCGATTTGTGAGGATTCAGATGAAAGACCGAAAAATCTCCATACTCCCGAAAACTCTCCAAAAGGATGGGCAAGGATTCCGGAGGATTGGTCAGATAAGCTAAGAGGTCGTCCACAAAGGCCACCACTTTGAAATGATGATCCCCCCACCATCCCCAGAATCTCCGGGTTAGCCTGAATGTCCCGAATAAGAGGGTCCAGCGTTAAAATGAATAAGGGTAAAAGGGGGCAACCCTGGCATGTGCCCCGGTAAATGGGAAACTGATCTAACAAAACATCATTCGCCCACACCCACGCCCGGGAATCTGCATAAAGAGTGTGCACAGCTTGAATAAACCAAGGACCCAAGTCATAAGCTCTCAAGACTGCAAATAAAAAACCCCAATCAACCTGGTCAAAAGCTTTCTCGGCGTCAAAGCTGATTACCAGGGAATGGAGGTGATCCTGTGCCACCCGTTCCAAGGCTGCCAAAATACACCAGATATTCTTTGCAATAGCTCCACCCTTCACGAAACCAACCTGCTGATCTGAAATAAGGATCGGTAGTTCCATAGCCAAATGATTCACCAAGACCTTTGCAAAAAGCTTGGCCTCAAAGTTCAATAGAGAAATGGGTCTATAGGAGTCAGGGTACAGCGGGTCCTTCCCTGGTTTTAACAGCCGAAGGGAGACAGGAGGAGCTGAGCCTAGTCCGGAGCATGTGGCAGAGCAGAGGAAGCAGAGAGAGAGCTAGCAGGGAAAGAGCGGAGAGAGGAACAGAGAAGACAGTGAAAGCGGAGAGAGGGGCGGAGGAAGCAGAGTAAGAGCTAGCAGGGAAAGAGTGGAGAGAGGAGCGGAAAGAGGAGCAGAGAAGGCAATGAAAGCGGAGAGAGGGGCGGAGAAAGCAGAAAGAGGAGCGGAAAGAGGAGCAGAGTAAGCGGAGCAAGCAGAGAGGAAGGCAGACGGGACACGGAGAGGAGAAGAAGCGAGAGATAACTCCACCTAACCCCCCCCCCCTACATCACCAGTCGAACTCCCCCATAAAAGGGGAAGAGCCAACGGCAAAGAGTCCACAGCGCTAGGCCAGCCGTAGGGAGACAGGAGGAGCTAAGCCTAGTCCGGAGCACGTGGCAGAGCAGTGAGCGGAGGAAGCAGAGAGAGAACTAGCAGGGAAAGAACGGAGAGAGGAGCGGAGAAGGCAGTGAAAGCGGAGAGAGGGGAGGAGGAAGCATAAAGAGGAGCGGAAAGAGGAGCAGAGCAAGCAGAGAGGGAGGCAGACAGGACACGGAGAGGGGAAGAGGCGAGAGATAACTCCACCTACCTCCCGACGTCACCAGCCGAACTCCCCCATAAAAGGGGAGAAGCCAACGGCGCGCAACCGTTCGGCACACAGCGAAGGCGAGCGGCAAAGGCGCTCGCCTTAGTGAAAGCACCTTTCCAAAGGGCCTCAAGGAAGGCCAAATCTCTATCACTAGGACTCCAGAAATCCACTGAAGACTCCAGAAAACCACCAAGGTAAGGAAATAACACACAACAAGGTGGAGTACACAACCAGGCACACACACCTAACTAACTAACTTTCTATCTTTCAAAACTTTCAACCAGGCACATACAACATCTAACACATACAACTATCTAGCAGGCAGACCTTCTAACTAACAGGAATACCTTTCTAACTAACTAACAGGCAGGCAGAGGCTCAACAGGCAGACCTTTCTAACAAACTAACAGGAAGACAGACCTAACTAACCAACAGGCAGACCTTAGCAAACACCCAAGCAGGAGTAAGGAAAAAAACAAATAAACTTGAAAATGGCAGGGAGAACTAGGAGCACCAAGACTACAATCAAGACTGGCATTCCAATCACCGAAGAGATCCAGAGGATGGCCATGGCCTACGTGCAGACTGAGGATGATCCAGGATGGTGGACAGAGGTCTCTGTGCAGACCGAGGCTATTCCCAGCAGAAGACTTCGGTCTCCATATAGACAGTTGAGGTTGGCCAGCTAGACGGAGACATCCTGCAGGAGCTGAGGAGCCTAAGGGAAGAGGTGAAGCGCCTGAGAAGCATCCGGGAAGATGAGGCCTTCATCGACGGAGTCATCCAGGAGCTGTCACAAATCACCGAGCAAGCGCAAGACAAGACCATTCTTGAGACGCCCAAACCAACCAAACCTACAACTTTGAAACCAATGATTGGTGTACAGGAAGAGGCTAGAGACGCTGACACCTGGCAGCTGGTAACCTCCTCTACAGGCAAACACAGAAGACCTTCCTTGTCTTCTTTTTCTTGCAAACAGGGCAGTTTTACTTCGACCCCACAAATCACCTTGAGGAACAGATTCCAGCTTTTACAGGAAGGACCTGCCAGTGAAGTACAGGAAGTTGTCCAACAGATGGCTCCGGTTCCGGGGGCAACAGATCAGCTCCCCCCGAAGAAGCGCAGAATGGTAATCATTGGGAACTCCCTGCTGAGAGGCACCGAGGGACCAATTTGCAGACTAGATATGCAATCCAGAGAGGTTTGTTGTCTACCAGGAGCCAGGATCCGGGATGTGACCGCCTTCTTAGAACGACTTATCAAGCCCCAAGACCACTTCCCCATGCTTCTCATCCACGTCGGAATGAACGACACTGCCAGAACACCCCGGAGAAAATACCTGAAGATTTTGGAGCCCTGGGTGAGAAGCTGAGGCGGATGGAAGCGTAGGTGGTCTTCTCCTTGATCCTTCCAGTGAGAGGTAAGGGAAGAGCCAGGGAAGATCGTATCCAGAGGGCAAATGAGTGGCTACACGGAAGGTGCAAAGAGATGAACTTCGGATTCCTGAACCATGGAGATGCGCTACTAGGACTGCAGGGACTAGACGGGCTCCACCTGACCAGAAGGGATAAGAACGTCTTTGGACACTGACTAGCCCACCTGCTTCGTAGGGCTTTAAACTAGGTAAGTTGGGGGAGGGTACCCACTCAAATACTGGTGTGGTAAGTAACCATCCTGGTGGAGTAAGTTGCCACTCCATTTCTGAGTCTGAGGTAAGTACACACATGGCAAACAGTACTGTAGGAACCACACTAACTCAGGCAGGAAAATCACCATGGAGACCTAGCAAACATAAAGTATGGAGGGCTATGTACATTAATACCCACAGTTTAGGCAATAAAATTCTGGAATTAGAAACAGAAATGAGAAATGCCGACCCAGATGTGGTAGCAATATCCAAGACCTGGTTCACGGTGGGATATGGCTATACCGGGATACAACTTACTTCGTCGAGACAGAGAGGGCAAAATAGGAGGAGGGGTAGCACTATACACTAAAGAGGACATCAAAGTTACCAGGATCGCAGACATCAAGTACACCGGGGAATCCCTTTGGGTGAACCTGGCCAGGGGGAATGACAAATGCCTGTATCTTGGTGTTGTATACAGACCTCCAAGACAACAGGAAATCATAGATATAGAACTAATCAAAGATATAGAGACCATCACTCTGCATGGAGACATGTTATTGTTAGGGGACTTCAATATGCCTGATGAAGATTGGAACAAACTTTCCGCTATGACCAGCGGCAGCAGAAGGCTACTAACCTCCATAAAGGGAGCACTCAAACAGATGGTATTGGAGCCCACTAGGGATCAGGCGATACTGGACCTGGTACTCACCAATGGAGAAAGTGTCACAGAAGTTTCGGTAGGCGATAAGTTGGCTTCCAGTGACCACAACATGGTGTGGTTCACCTAAGGAAAGGATTCACTAGATCTAACACATCCACAAAGGTCCTCAACTTTAAAGGCACTAACTTCAAAAGCATGGGTGATTTTGTCTATTGGGTGCTGCAAAACCAGGCCGCAACTGATAATGTAGAGGTAATGTGGTCAGCTCTGAAATCTACAATACACGAAGCAACCAACCTCTATATAAAAACAGTAAGTAAACGGCGGAGAAACAATAAACCTCAGTGGTTCTCTGTGGAGATCTCAGACCTCGTAAAAAAGAAGAAAAAAGCATTTATCTCCTGCAAACAATCTGGGAAACGAGAGACTAAAGAAGACTATCTGGCCAAGTCTAGAGCTGTCAAAACAGCAGTCAGAGAGGCCAAACTCTGGATGGAAGAGAATCTAGCAAAAAGCATTAAAAAAGGGGATAAATCTTTCTTCAGGTATATTAGAGATAGAAAAAGGAACACAGATGGGATAGTGCGCCTTAGGAAACCAGACGGGAATTATGTAGAATCGGACTCCGATAAAGTCGAACTACTAAATGAATACTTCTGCTCAGTCTTTACCTGCGAGGCGCCGGGATCCGGTCCACAGCTGCAGACAAGGGGAAGCTCGGAAGACCCGTTTTGAGATTTTGAGTTTACGTCCAGCAGCGTCTACTATGAACTTTCAAAGCTCAAAGTGAACAAAGCCAAGGGACCAGACAAACTACCTCCCAGGGTGCTTAGGGAGTTGAGTGATGTCCTGGCGGAACCATTATCTGCACTCTTCAATCTTTCCCTACATACAGGAAGAGTCCCATTGGACTGGAAAACAGCTAACATCATTCCACTCCACAAAAAGGGATGCAGGACAGAGGCTGCAAATTACAGACCGGTGAGTCTCACAATGATAGTGAGTAAAATTATGGAAACACTAATCAAACACAAATTAGATACGATCCTGAATGATGAGAATCTACGAGATCCCCATCAACATGGATTTACAAAGGGAAGGTCCTGCCAATCCAATCTGGTCAGCTTCTTTGACTGGGTAACGAAAAAGCTGGATATGGGGGAGTCCCTAGATGTCGTGTACTTGGACTTCAGTAAGGCTTTTGATAGTGTCCCACACCGCAGGTTATTGAGCAAGATGAGTTCGATGGGATTAGGAGAAATGTTAACTGCATGGGTAAAAGACTGGCTCAGTGGTAGACTTCAGAGGGTGGTGGTGAACGGTACTCTCTCCGAAATGTTGGAAGTGATCAGTGGAGTGCCGCAGGGCTTGGTCTTGGGTCCAATCCTATTTAATATCTTTGTAAGGGACCTGGCTCAGGGGCTTCGAGGGAAAATTACATTATTCACCGATGACACCAAACTATGCAAGATAGTAGACAAAAGCACAGTGCCCGACTGTATGACGCAGGACCTACTCTTACTAGAACATTGGTCCTCAACTTGGCAACTAAGTTTTAATGCCAAAAAGTGTAAGGTCATGCACCTTGGCAGCAGAAATCCATGAGACCTTAGCAAGAACTGCAGCAGAACGGGACTTGAGAGTGATCATTAGTGAAGACATGAAGACTGCCAATCAAGTAGAGAAAGCTTCATCCAAGGCTAGACAAACGATGGATTGTATCTGAAGAAGTTTCGTCAGCCAGAAGCCCGAAGTTATAATGCAATTGTACAGATCCATGGTGAGACCTCATCTAGAATATTGTGTACAATTCTGAAAACCACATTATCAAAAAGATGTGCAGAGAATTGAGTTGGTTCAGCGAATGGCCATCAGGATGGTCTCATGACTCAAGGATCTCCCGTATGGGGAACGGCTGGGTAAGTTGCAGCTATACTCACTCGAGAAACGTAGAGAGAGGGGAGACATGATTGAGACGTTCAAATATGTCACGGGCCATATTTCTTAAAGGACCTACGGCGACAAGAGGACATCCGTTGAAACTCAGGGGTGGGAGATTTCATAGTGACACCAGGAAGTATTTCTTCACCGAAAGGGTGGTTGATCATTGGAATAGTCTTCCACTGCAGGTAATTGAGGCCAGCAGCGTACTGGATTTTAAGAGAAAATGGGATAAGCATGTGGGATCACTTCAAGGAAGAAATTAGGGGGTGGGTCATTAGAGTGGGCAGACTTGTTGGGCCGTGGCCCTTTTCTGCCGTCATCGTCTATGTTTCTATATTTCTATAATTTGGACATTATTCAAATAGCAAGGTAGCGCCCTGGACCCTACCACCCCGTTAAACAGCGATACCAACAAAGGCACAATCTCTACCTGTAAGATCTTATAGAACTCACCATGCATGCTATCAAGCCCAGGGGATTTAGCTAAAGCACAAGACTGGATTGCGCGCTCTATCTCCTCTGACGTGAACTCAGCCTCCTGGGACTCAGCCGAAATAGTCATAAGATTGTGGCCCGACAAATACAACTCCCCATCTAACCGGGGGCCAGCAGGAGTAGAATACAGCTGTACAAAAAAATCCCGAAATGCCCAATTAATATCCTTATCAACATGCACCACCGTAGATCCCCCCATCAGCAGGGTTGCAATACGTGAACTACCCCTCTATTGCACCAATTTCGCTAAAAGCTTACTACTTTTATTAGCAAAACGATAAAGGTGAAAGCGGTAATGACACAATAAAACAGGGGAACCAATTCCACAAAATCGAACAAGCAAGAGCAAAGTGGAAATGTCCAATCAGAATGGTGCACAAAAAAGTGTCTTTCAACTCATCTGATAAATCCAATGATCTTTATTCATCCAAACCAATTCAAACATCCAAAGCAACTCAACGACTCGACATGATCATGTTTCGGCCATCCGGCCTGCATCAGGAGTCTTAGGAGTCTTTGGGTATCAAATGGTCTTTAAAATAACAAGTGGACTAAAGTAAAATGGCTGAGTTGTTTTGCAGTGCTATAGATTTGGAGCAACGGCATGAACATTTTACTTTAGTCCACTTGTTATTTTAAAGACCATTTGATACCCAAAGACTCCTAAGACTCCTGATGCAGGCCAGATGGCCGAAACATGATGTCGAGTCGTTGAGTTGCTTTGGATGTTTGAATTGGTTTGGATGAATAAAGATCATTGGATTTATCAGATGAGTTGAAAGACACTTTTTTGTGCACCATTCTGATTGGACATTTCCACTTTGCTCTTGCTTGCTCGAAAGCGGTAATGATCCATAGACCGTTGGGCCTGTTGATGCAAAAGAGAATTAAGCGAGTACTGGGCCTCCAGTAACTGGGCCCAGTTAGAAAGAGCATGCATGTGGTCATAGCGACGACAGAGTGATGAAACCAAATGCTCCAAATGAAGCAGCTCTCTCTTGACGCGCCTTACGCTGAAAACTAACATAGGAGATAATTTCTTCCTGAAGAACAGCCTTAGCCATCTCCCAGACCAAGGATGGGGTGTCAAAGTGAGCCACATTAGTCTCCTGGAATAAACACCACTGAGCCACAAGATGATCATGAAACTTACTATCCTTGTAAAGATAACTGGGAAAACGCCACCCCCATGAAGTCCCCGCCAACCGATGGAATTGCCACTCAGCCGCCACCCACGCATGATCAGATATCTCGATAGGACTGAGCTTGGAATCAGTGATCTCCGCAACATAGAACATGAGAGTAAGATATAATCAATACAGGATAACGAGGCGTGAGCCCGCAAAACATGAATAAAATCCCTCTCAAGGAGATGTAAGGCTCTCCAGGTGTCCACCAGGTCCAAAGAGTCACACAGGATAGCAACACCAGTAGCAGGTTTATGAGATTCCCTCCGGATCCCCTTCGAGTGGTCCCAAAGGGGATTAGCCACTTTGTTGAAATCACCACCCACCACTATGGGGGTATCCCCATACACTGAAAGGAGATCCACCAGATAGTGAGAAAACCCCACTCCCAGGTTATTGGGGGCATACAGGTTACATAAAATATAAGGTTTAGAGTTCAAACTAATTGATGCAACAATATATCTACCCTCCGGGTCTCCAAGGGTGTCATGGACCACTAATTGAAGATGTTTACCCAGCAATAAAGCCACCCCAGCCTTTTTCCCACTTGGCTGGGGAATCCAGGACCTCACCCACCCACCAAGTGCAGAGCTTTGCATGTTCAGCGGCTGTCAAATGGGTCTCTTGTAAAAAAGCCACCTCAGCTCGGTTTCGTCGAAGCTGCCGAAGCACTTTTTGCCTCTTAATAGGGGAGTGAATACCCCCCACATTCCAAGAAAGCAGCTTAAGGGACATAAAAGTGAAACAAAAGAAAAATCCACAAAACAAAACTACACCTCCAAAAACAGAGAGGGTGCATCCTAGCTCGCTCCTCCCCTGAGTGTCAACCCTACGGAAGCCAGTAGCACCACCACAATACTCTAGAAAACCTTCCCCCTCACCCACCTTCCTCCAATCCATTCCACTTTCCCTCTCAGCGCCACCAAACCCAAACAGTCCCAAACCCCATCCCCCCCCAGACCCATGCCCCCCCAACCACCCATTTCCAAGAGGAAACCAATCACAACAACGCCTACCCCCTAAGATCATACAGAAAATACATTGATAGCATTTTAGCTGGATACATGGTAAACCGCTTAGGTCAGTAAAATGCAGGAGCGGTATATCAGATCTTAAATGAACATAAACAGCTCAAATAAAAGAAACATATCAGGAGGTTCCAGGTCCCACAGTAGAGAAAAGAAAAGAGAACAGCCTACCAAACCTATTCCGGCAGAGCCATGGTTAGGCCCAAGAGAGACAGCAAAGGAACCCCATCCCCCCACCTCCATTCTCCGCACAGCATTTACCTCAATACACATCAACAATCCAACACATAGACACACAGCCTTCCATCAAACTGGAAAAAGTGTAGGGGTCCCCAAAGTTCCAGGGACTCATTAGTGAACAAAGAAAAGTTATACAATACAATCTCACACGGCAAAGGCTGTGCCGGGACCCCCGCCAGGTAGGTCAGCACGAGATAAACAGGGCAAGGGAAAAAGACCCCTGTGATAGAGAGCAGAGTCCAGAGAAATAGCAAAAAGCTAGGGTCTCAATGACACATAGAAAACCCAGCAGTCAGCAGGGGAAACATCAGATAGAAACCAACACACCCCATCCAAACCCAGGGGAAGGCCGCCAAGGCTCTACCCAAGACTCCACAGCCCCAGAACTATGCTTTCCAGGACGCAGCTTGGGAATACAAGCTGTCGGGAGATGGGCAGCCGGAGTCCCAGTCCCATACCTGCTCTTATCAGCCACCCAGTCAGGACTCAACAAGCAGCCAACCACCCACAAACAGCCCCCTCCAAAATGCAACAAACAATAAAAGTCAAAAGTGAAATTAAAATATCCTGAAATTGTCCCACACCATCAAAAGGCATGCAGAGGCCAGCAATCCTTCCAAAGTCTCAAGGCATAGAAAAGACCTGTGCAGAAGTCCAATTGCTAAGCCAAGGCCAGCGTCCAACAACGGCCAAGTCCCCCACTGCAGGAAAACAGAACCCCTCAGGCAGGACCAGCAGTAGAGGAAACTCCACTAGTAGAAGGCACCTCTGCTCTACACGTGGCCAACATAGACTGCGCCTCCGCCACCGTTGAGTAGCAAGAAGTAACTCAATTGTACTGAATGTGGAGTCGGGCAGGATACAACAACGCAAATCTAATCTGCCAGGCAACCAATTGCGAGTACACAGGCGCAAATGCTCGATGTTGCAAAGCCACTTTACTCGAGTAATCCTGGAAACAGAGTACTTTGTGAGTCTGGAAAGTAAGTGTGCGGTTTCCACGTACAGCCTGCAGAATGGCCTTTTTATGGGCATAATTCAGGAGTTTGGCAATTACCACCCAGGGCCGGATGGAATGAGATAGTCTATGTGCCCGCTCAATGCGAATGGGGCCCAAATCCGCTGGCAAATGGACCGATGCAGCCAGGCAGGTTTCCAACTCTCCCCACAGGTCACGCTCCAGGATATCCTCTGGGAGCCCAATGAAACAGAGGTTCAACTGCCACAATCTATTTTCAAGATCGTCAATGCAGTCTTCCAATGCAGCGATGGTACTCTGGTGCCGGATCTGAACTTCCTCTACGTGGATCAGCCGATCATCTATCTCACCAATCTGATGCTAAAAAGCGGCAACCTCCTGCCCCAGATTGTCCAATTTAGCCTATACAGTCCCCAGCTTGCTTTCAATGGGGAGGAGGCATTTTTCCAGGATAAGTTCCATCGCCGCTGTGACCTCGGAGGTAATCTCCATTATCCTGGCAAGGCCACCCACAGAGGCCCCCGGACTAGTAGGTGCCGCCATCTTTGGGTCTCCCGGCTGGCCTTTGTCTCGCTCCTTCCTCATCAATTTCAGGGACATCCCCACCGGTCACCACTACTAAAATCGCTCACAGCACACAGCCACAAGTAAGCTGCCGAACGATCCAGATCACGATCCAAAAGAAGTGCAATAGAACAGTAAAAAGAGAGGGAGCCAAGAAAGGTAGCAGGAGAGACACCAGCTAGCATCCTCCCTGTTGCATGGCGTCACGTGATCTCTCACTGGTAGTTTTTTATTACACTAACCTCCTGTTTAACTAAGATGTGCTATGCGTTTTAGCGTTCGTGTAGCGCACATTAAATATATGCGTGCGCTAACCGCTAACGTGTCCACAGACTAACATGCACACATTAGTGTTTAGTGCGTGGTTAGTGCACACTAATATTTAGCATGCGCTAAAACGCTTAGCGCACCTTTGTAAAAGGAGCCCTACAATAGTGGTGCTAAGGAGTTTTCTTTTTAAGAATACGTATTATCATATGATTTTATGTAACTCTAAATACATATTTAGAATATCTTAGAAATTGTTGTAACTGAAATATATTTAAACTTCCTCGTACTTTGTAAACTTTCTTTAAGCCTGCTATGTTTCAAAGCCTAAGGAATTTAATTTGTTTGAAATAATCCTGCCTTCTAAGGGGATGAGATGATTAAGGATTGGAGATAGGAGTATTGACGTATTACAATTATATAAGCAACTACACAGCTCTGATTCTGTGGAGATCTTTGTCCACATGTATAGACAATTTGTCTCATGTGTTGATTTCCCTCATACAAAGAATAATTATGGGGTTATATTTTATGAAAATGCATATAATTAATTGGCATTTTAATTCTAATTTTAACCTCAAGTTTAATTTTGATATAAATTGAATAAATATTATTTTTATAGAAAATGCATACTTTGTGTGAGTTATTGGCATCAAATGGTACCATATGTTGAGCCGAAATTCAGAAATCATGCTCAGCAGCTTCCCTTACCAGTGGCAGAAGAAGATGCTGTAACTAACATCATCTCCTGCTGCCACGGGACCAATCTTGCAATGAGAGCCATGGGACTGGTACTGCAGCATCTCCTGCTGTCACTGGGAGGCAAATTCTAGGGAGGAGAGTGTGATGTAGTGGTTAGAGCTATAGCCTTAGCACCCTGAGGTTGTAAGTTCAAATCCACACTGTTCCTTGTAACACTTAGGGCTAGATTCACTAAGCAAACCGATCGTGTACCGATCGGTTTGCGAGCCCTTTACGACCAAATCTCTCTCCAACTCCATTCAGTAAAGGCAGTAGCAATCTGATCCCGATCCTCCCATGCAAATTAGCAAAACCCCATGCAAATTAGCCAAGCGATTGATTCATTAACAATTGCTTGGCTATTTTGAATTGGGTTTTACTATTGGCAAACCCGATTGCTACAGACCTGTCGGTAACTGAGTTACCAACAGGTCTGCAGGTATTTTGACAAGCCTGCCTGTCTTTTTTTTTATTCATTTGTTTCCATGGCACAGATATTTTGTGTGTGTTACACACACAAAATATATGCCCCCCCCCAAAAAAAAATGAAAAGACAGGCAGGCTGCCCTTCCCCGCACTGTGAGCCTGTAGTTTTAACCCGTAGGTTAAAGCAGATGCTCCCTGCTAGAAAAAAAGGAAAAAAAAAAGTCACAATGCCCCCCCCCCCATTGATGGCCCACACAATGCAGAAGGGATGCCAACTCCCTCCTGACATGTTAAACCCCTCCTGGCCTGGCTGGGCCAGGCCAGGCCCACCTCCCTCCCTGTTGCAAAATCTAGTCCAGCTGGGCCCAGCCCACCCACCACCAAAAATCAAACTGCAGGAGGGATGCCAACTCCCTCCTGCCACCACCACTCCGGACACCCCCTACCCAATCCAGGTCACCTTTTCACTCCCCTCCTCCCCGTACCTTTAACAGAGCAGGAGGGATGCTCAACCCCTTCTGCTCCAATGCCTCCTGCGATTAAAAAAATATATATATATTAAAAAGCCGGCAGAAGCCCTGACAGCAGTGACAGGAGGCTCTTTCAATCATCTCCATTTGCATGCAGGCGTTTAGTGAATTTGTCGGCCTGCACACAAACGGAAACGGATCTAGCCCTTAATCCTCTACTGCCCCAGGTACATTAGATAGATTGTGAGCCTGCCAGGACAGATAGGAAACATGCTTGAGTACCTGATTTGTAACCTGTTCTGAGTAGAGAATAACACGGGGGAAAAAATCTGTCCCCGTCACTGCACCGTCCCTGGCCCACCATCCTCTGCACCGCCCCGTCACCGCCGTTCCCTTCACCGCCCTGTCACCGTCACCGCCATCCCTTTCACCGCCCCGTCACCGCCACTGCCATCCCATTCACCGCCCCATCACCGTCCCCGTCTAGCACCCATCTTCTTCCCTCCGCTCCCCCATAGTCTGGCATCTGTCTTCTTCCCTTCCAGCGTCTTCTCCCCACTCTGCCTTCCACATTTCCTTTCAGGGTCTGTTCCTCTCTACCCTCTTTCAATGTCTGTTCTATTCCTTTCCACCACCACCCTTCCCTCCCTCCTTTACCATCTGTTCCTTTCTACCACCCTTCTTTCATATCTTCTATTAGTCCCCCCACCATCACTAGCAGTCTCTCTTCTCCCTTACCATGAGCAAATAGAACTTCTGAAAATTGTATTGCTGAGGCATTATTTCTAGTACGCCTTTTTTTCCAGATGGATAATGACATCAATTTTATAATTCTTACTGTCTGCTCTGATTTCATTCACAATTTGGTTTGTGTTTTGTACCTGAGGATTCCATGAGGCATTTAACCTTTTCCTGTCTCTTCTGTGATTTCAAGTTGATTCCTTCAATAATGGAGTCTCAAGGCAATAGCAGTTTTCTATTTTGGGCTCTTTTGACATTGTTTAAGGGATTTCTTGTACATTTGGTGCTGGTCTTCTTTGATGAGGTCACTTCAGAATCTATTTCCAAGGAAGAGAAACTTTTTCCCTTTCACCCCCTCCTTCCTTGTGTGAGCCGGAACACGCGGTCCCCGCAAGCAAGTAATTTTATATCGTTTTCATTCTATTCATTCATAGAAATTAAAGTCTAGATAATGCCAGTCACATAACAAAACATGATTTTACAAAAATAATTCCCTGCACAGTCAAGCCTGCAAGGATTACTAGATGTCTTTCAGCAGCTCCCCTCCCTCCCTCCCCCTTACCTTTGTGGCCAAGTCAAAATGATCTACCAACAATAAAATTTTAAAAACACAAAGCACGCTGTACGCAGAGAAAATGTTAATTATCATTTATATTCCGTGGGTTTTCAAAGAGGTCAAGGCAGATGACTTTATGCAATGTCACCTCAGTAACAACTATACAAAAATAGACTAATATTCCCCCTCCCTTTTTACTAAACTGCGATAGCGGTTTTTAGCGCAGGGAGCTGCGCTGAATGCCCCACGCTGCTCTCGACGCTCATAGGCTCCCTGCGCTAAAAACCGCTATTGCGTTTTAGTAAAAGGGGGCCATAGTGCAAAATATAGACAGCAGATATAAATTCTCAAAACGGACACATTTTGATCACTAAGTTGAAAATAAAATCATTTTTCCTACCTTTTTGTCTGGTGATTTCATGAGTCTCTGGTCCTTCTTCTGGTTCTTCTTCTTTCTTCACCTGCCCCCCCCCCCTCTTTCTTTCTCTCTCCCCCTGGCTCCCCTCTTTATTTCTGCCTTTCTTTCTCTCTCCCCCTGGCCCCCCTCTTTATTTCTGCCTTTCTTTCTCTCTCCCCCTGGCCTCCCTCTTTATTTCTCTCTCCCCCTGGCCTTCCTCTTTCTTTCTGCCTTTCTTTCTCTCCCTCTTGACCCCCTCTTTATTTTGCCTTTCTTTCTCTCTCCCCCTGACCCCTCTTTATTTCTGCCTTTCTTTCTCTCTCCCCCCTGCCCCCCTTTATTTTTTCATTTCTTTCTCTCTCCCCCTAGTCCCCACAAAGCCATCGTGCCAATTTCTCCACTTCCAAGATTCTTTCCCTACCCTCACCCCCAAGCCAGCAGCCGATTTCTCCCTGCTCCTTCCCCGATGTCCTGATGTCCTGAACTTCATCGGGCAGCAGCAGCATTCACAATTCACTGCTGTTGCCCGCTTCAGGCCTTCCTCTCTGTCGGGTTCTGTCTTCATGAAAACAGGAAGTAGGCAGGACCCGGCAGAGAACAAGGCCTGAAGCCGGCAACACAGCGAATTGTAAACGCTGCTGCTGCCCGAAGAAGGTAATGGAGCACCGAGGCAGACCGCTTCTCCCCCCTCCCAGCCGAACCCCCGCTGACCCACCTATCTCCCCCCCCCGTGAACCTTTCCGACCCTCCCAGCGAGAGCAGCAAACCTCCTTCGCGGCTTTCTCCTCCCTCTGCCGCGTCACTGATGACGTTATCAGTGATGCGGCAGAGGGAGGAGAAAGCCGACGCTACTGGAGGGAGGTTTGCTGCTTTTGCTGGGAGGGTCGGAAAGGTTCACTTGGGGGTGGGGAGAGATAGGAGGGTCAGCGGGGGTTCGGCTGGGAGGGGGGAAAAGCGGTCTGCCTCGGTGCTCCAAGGCCTGGCACCATTACCTTTTTTGCCCCTCCCCCCCCTTGGTACGCTACTGCTCTCCAGCTCTCCTTAGTTTGCCGGTTTTCTTTTTCGGCGACCGACACGCTTTCAAAGAGCCGCGCATGCGCGGCTGCTCAAAGTTCAATCTTCTGCTCTGCTGCAACTTCCTGTTTCCGGTTGGGTCAGAGCAGAAGATTGAATACTGAGCAGCCGCACGTGCGCGGCTCTTTTGAAAGCGTTCCGGTTGCCAAAAAAGAAAGCCTGAAAAGTAAGGTGAGGTGGAGAGAGGAAGCTGGTTAAACGATCGAGCCGGCATGTGGGTGGGCGGGTGGGGGCTGCGGGGACCGCACGATCCTTTATGCCTCACTGCGGTGACAAGACCATTCACCGCTCCACGGGGTGGTGATGGCCTTGTCCCCGTCCCCGCAGAGGCTGCTAATTTTCATTCCTCATTTTTGGCGGGTTACCCGCGGCTAAACGCAGTAGCCGCGGGTAAACCGCCACCGTGTCATTCTCTAGTTCTGAGCTCCTTTGTGAGGACGGTCTAAAAAATTAAATGAATGCACATCTACATTTTTTCAGGATTTCTTGTAGAAAGTGTAAGCATAACATACAATATAAAACTGTACTTACCCTTTCTCCCTCTGGTGACAACATTGCTAAAATATCATTAGTAAACACCTTTTCATGTTCACCCTCACTATCAGACCCATCAGTAGGAGACACAAGAGCAAACTCTAGTTTAGCGATAGCATCAAAGCATTTTCTTAAATGAGGTTGAACAGCTTGAGGATTTCGGGTCTGAGCCAGAATTTCCAGAAGTTCATCATTAGATAAGAAGTAAAATCTGATAGAAAATACAAATATTAAAAATATAATGATTCCATATATAATTTATTAGTATTAATTCTACTTCAAATAAGACAATATTGAAAACATTCAAGAGACTACCGGTTTTAAAAAAAGTAAAGTAAAAAAGTACATTACTATGATTTTCTTTTTTCAGTTCAAAATTTTGTAATACAAATAGAAAAATAAAATACCAAACAATGTGCACTGAGTTCTTCCATAGGGTATAACAGAATAAGATGATCAAACATCACATATCTTTGTCCCTTCGTATTAGATGCCAAGAAATCATTATATATAGATAAGCATAAAAAGAAACAAAGGGGAACAGGAAAAGAGAAAAGAATGAGAAACAGGAGCTGATAGTCGGAATGGTCAGCTAATTGTTACAGGATTCAGTATAATGCAGTACCCATGTACCATAGTTTAGTGAATTCTGTGATAATTTTCTAGGCCGTGCCATAACTTTGCATTTTACACATTCCTGGGCATGGTAAGGTAGCATAGTGCTCCCCTCCCCGCCCAAGCCAGGGCCGCCATGTTTAAAAGGGGCTTTTAATGATGAATATCAATGGATGCTGTTTTGTCTGTCTAGCAGGGACTGTATTCTTTGTGACTCTGTACAGCACTGCATACGTCTGGTAGTGCAATAGAATTAATAGTAGTAATAGTAGTAGTAGTTTGGCACTCCCAATTATTGGGAAATGTTAATGCCTATGCTCCCATCCACTTTTAAAATAATTGATCCATGGCCCTCTTACTGTTCCTCACCCACAAATATGCTATTGAGCCTATAAAAATGATATCATTAAATGTTCCAGTTCTACAGCTCTTTCCCCTTTTTAAAAATTATCACCCTTCAACTTCAGTCCCATTCATGACCTTCCCCCAGGCCTACCATTTAACCCTGGTGTCTAGTTGGAGAAAGGAGTAATTTTATCTCATTCATGCCCCACCAGAGTTATTTTCCAAAATGCTACCAGCTGAACTTCAGCCCCTCATACATAAAGGGCAAACTTAGGTCATAGGATAGTTGGCATTAAATGCAAGTTATTCCATCAGAGCTGGAGCAAATGGAGATTATGCTTGATCCCTACTAGACATCATGGATTTGAAGTTAGGCTGAGGTAGATCAATAATGAGGGGGGACTTGAAGAGAGATAAATTTTTCAAACGGAGTGAAGTCTCTGAGGGACATTTCATTTTTTTTTTTTTTTTTATTTATTTATTTATCATTTTAATGCATCCTATACAAGATGTTTAAAGAAATACAGAAATATATTATTCTCTTAGTCATATTACATACCAAGAATTGAAATTTAAACATCCATATAAATCATATAATACAGTCCACAACTTAAGGAGAAGAGACAAGATGAAAGTAAAACCCCTCGGGAAAGGGGAATATACAAAGGAAACTAAAAACTTTAAGAAATAGAGCAGTCAGATCTTACCTATCCAAAATAAACTTAACCGCATTATTAACCTGTATCATTCGGACTGTGTAGAGATACCTTTACCTTCAAGGAAAAAACCTAATTGGGAAGGTTCGAAAAATATATATTTACTTCCTTGATAGGAAATAAAACATTTACAAGGAAATCGCAACTGAAAACTTGCCCCCAAAGCAATCACCTTTGATCTATGTAACAGAAATTCTTTCCTTCTGGACTGCGTCCACCTTGAAACATCAGGAAATATATATACCCTTTCCCCCAAATAGGAAATCTGCTTTAAATTGAAATATAATTTCAGCAACATCTCTTTATCTTGAAGAAATACCAACGAGACCAATAAAGTTGCTCTTCCCTGAATTTCAATGTCAGAAGATTGCAGAATATCAGAAACATCTAATTGAGCATTTTCATCTGCTGTAGCTTTTTCTTTCTGCACTTGTTTTATATAGTAAATTCTTTGTATCGGGGGAAGACTTACTTCAGGTACATTTAAGACATTCAACATAAAGTTCTTAAAGAGTTCTTTAGGAGACATAAACTTGGCAACCGGAAAATTAAGAATCCTCAAATTTAAATTTTTCTGCTGATTTTCCAGGTTTTCAATCTTCCTCAAAATCATCATTTTTTCTGTTGTTTGTTTAGTAATTAGATTCTTAGTCTCTGTTGTTGCTTTATCTAAGTTTTTTAATTCCACTTGGTGTTGCTGAGTAATAGTCTCTAAGGAGCTTATCCTGGAGGTAGAATTCTGGGTCATAGTAACAAAGTTAGAACATACCAGGTGAAGATTCTCAATTGCAGTCCAAATGGAGTCCAGAGTAACAGCCTGTGGTTTTACCAACGGTCCAAGGAGGGGGACACCAGCCGACCCAAGCACGGCTCCTGCTCCAGAGATGGAAGTCTGGGCTCCTGCAATCTCCCCACCGCCGGTCACCAACGGCTCCTCTCCCCCAGAACGCTGCCTCTCCAACGTCGGGGTCAGCGTGTCTGCTGCATGTTCCACTTCCGGGTCAACTTCGGAGAGAGAGCAAGCCTCACCCCACACTCCGGGGGAGCCCTCCCGCCAGCTCCGCTGCAGCGAAGATTCTCCGGGATTGGGAGGGGTATGCGGTCCTCGCGGGCTCAACGAGAGCGACATCTCGCCGTCCAAGCTATGGGTTCCCGATTCCACAGCAGCGGAAACGCCCGACATGGAAGAGGGGACTGTGAATGCTGTTATCACAGTCTGCCTCGGCGTCGAGAAGCCTGGGGTAGGTGGAGGGGTACCCCTCAGTTTCCCTCTTCTTTTAGGCATGAAATTGTCGTTTTAGAAGTAGAATAAAGAAATTTTTCCCCTTTCAAGACGGGAGTGCTTCTCTCAGCGTCCTGCTCCTGACGCCATCTTTTCTCCTATGGGACATTTCATTTTTACAAGTGGAGTGGTAGTGTCATGGGGGAAGGGACAACAAAAAATAAACAGATAACTGATGATTTTTGAACAAAGAGGAATAGTGTAATCATTTTACAATGCCAACCAGGAAGCTCTTGTAACAGTTGCCTTAGGATCATCAGTTCACAACTTAGCATTCTGATGCTCCCTGGGGAAAATTAATTATGGGAATAACACCACTGGATTTTTGGATGTCTTTGCTAAGACATCCAAACTCAAACTTAGACATTCTATCAAAAATGCCCCTTAATGTGATCAAACAAATGACATTCCGAAATGTTAATTAATTAATTTATTTATTTTAATGAGGGGCTATGTTACTAATCTATTTTACTGCAATAATACATGTTAATGATCTAATGATAGTACATGCCAGTTTTTAATAATTTGATTATCAAATCACTTCAATCATCAGGTCTTATTACTTTGCTCTCAGGAGAATTCATGCTGTTAGATCCTAACTTGATTGCACGTAGGAGAAGAGAAGGAATAAGAATGTAAAAACAATGCAATTGAGTTAGGATCTAACCAGGGCTATGGAGTCAGAGTCCAGGAGTCGGAGACAATTTTGGGTACTGGAGTCGTAGTCGTGGGTACCAGAAACTGAGGAATCTGAGTCGAAAGATTTATCTACCAACTCTACAACCCTGCTAACAGCATGAATTCTTCTGAGATCAAAGTAACAAGATGTCTATCTTTATTTTGAGAATGAACTATCTAGATGTTTTGGTCCCTAGTACATCTATCTTTTTTGCCACATGAAAAACGCACAAAAGCCAGCTTTTCGGACATCCAAGTAGCTAGCATGTGGTACCAAACTACTTTATCTGAAAGGCTTCCCATCAGCTGATCACGGCAGCAGAATCCCGATCAGCTGAGCCGGTTTCATGAAGTCTTGCCAGCTCAGCTGATCAGGGATTTCTCTTCCAGGATCAGTTGAACTGGCAGGAAGAACCATGATTTCTCTCTCCCTCCCTCACACCTAGCCCCTTCCACAGAGAACCGCTGTCTTCAGAGCCCTATACGCCTCTTCAGAGTGACAGGCCTTTCCCCTCCCAATGCATCTTGGGCCCTCCCACTGCATCGAAAGATGCAATGGGAGGGGGAAGGCCTATCATTCTAAAGAAGCAGACTTATCGGTAGGAGGGAATGGCCTTCCCTCCTGCCAATTTTTCATCAGAAGGTACAAGGGGTGTCGGGGGCTGTCGAGTGATGTCGGAGGATGTTGGGGATATCAGGGGATGCTTGGAAGGTGTCAGAGAGTGGGGTGTAGGACTCTGAGGACAGCAGCTCTCTATGGAGGCAGGCTTGGGGGGATCAGTGAGTGTGAGGGAGGGAGAGAGGAATCATGATTCTCCCTGCCAGTTCAGATGATCCTGTTAGGGGAATCTCCGATCAGCTGACCTGACTGGACTCCACGAAACAGGCTCAGCTGATTGGCTCAACTACCACAATCAGCTGATGGAAAGCCATTCTGACAGGGGTAGGATAATTGTAAGTACTGGGTTTTTTCCCTGCCTTTGGGTGGTGGGAGGGGTTAGTGACCATTGGAGGAGTAAAGAGGGAGGGGTCAAGCCCTAAACCCTCTTTAGTGGTCATCTTGTCAGTTTGGGTACCTTTTTAGTATTTAGACACTTTTAAAACAGGTCTGGCTCCAAAAGTCTAAAAAAAGCCCTGGGCGTTTCATTACAGGTTTGATTATCCCTGCTGAACATCCATGTGCTAAACCTAATCTAATCCCATCCAAACCATGCCTTTAACACATCCTCTTAAGATTTAGATGCACTGGAGACAAAACAATCAGAAAGATGTCTAGAAAGTCAGTGCTGAGAATGCCCACTTGGATATTTTGACTAGCAAAGATGGCCACGTAGCAGTTTATGCTTTCTTTTGGACGTTTATTTTTTATTTTTAATGAGCCTGATTGTATTTTGATTTACTAGACATCCTGAGAAGCACCTTACTGGTACTCTATCAACACTGGAATCTTCAATAACTGAATATAGACAAAGTATTATTATGAATATATATTGATGTTTATGTGTCAGTGTTTTGAGACCCTTAGACTATTATAAACACAAACAGATTTCAAAATAGAGGATTAGAACACAAAGGTCTTATCCCAGGACAAGCAGGCAGCATATTCTCAACATGTGGGTGACGTCACCGACAGAGCCCCCTAGTGGACTTTTTCACGAGCAGACTTGCGATTGGCCCGCGCATGCGCGCGAGCCCCTCCTGCCCAGCTTAGGGCATGCGTCTCCTCAGCGTGTCCTCAGTTCAATGTTTTCCGCGGATCCAGAAGCACTGCTCCCTTGCTGCGCAATCTCGTTGTCCGTCTTGCACCACGGCTTTCTTTATTATTATTTTTGTTAAGTCGCTGTGCTCACATCTTTATTATTTTCCTTTTTTTCAGTTCGTATGTCTTGACCGGGTTCCCGGTCCTTCCCTGGTTGCCTGGCCTCCCGGGGCTGCGGCTATGTTTTTTCTTATGTCCCGACCTCGTTCCAGATTTAAAAACTGCACTCAGTGTAACCGGGTTATCTCTATCACCGATCCACATCGTTGGTGTGTTGAGTGCCTGGGTGCAGAATACTGCGCCTAGTCGTATCCCCGTTGTGCGATTCTTCAACCTTTGTCGTTGGGTAGCCAAGATTCTTCACCTCTTTGGCCCCATGGATCCTGCGGGACAGGCCTCGAGCTCGGTCTCGGCACCCTCATTGGGCGCCTCGGCCTTGAAGTCCTCGACCTCGGCTCCCTCGTTGGGTACTTCGGCCTCGAAGTCCTCAGCCTCGAAGTCCCCATTGGCCTCGAAGGCTTCGGCCTCTGCTTCTTCTGCTACTCCGGCCTCGGGTAATTCTCCTCTTTCCTCCTCAGGTGTGCCGGCAAAGAACCTCCCTCTGAGTCTGTCAGCGCCGCATCATCGTCGTCTTCAAGACATCATTCTAAGCGTGCCTCCTCACATAGGGAATACTCATTCTCAAGGTCGCCCCCGAAGGAGCGCACTGCTGCACCATCGACCCACCTTCCATTGGTCTCAGTGCCTATGTTCGAGGACATGCTTAAGGCTATTATTACCACGCAGCTTTCCTTAGTGGTGAGCCAACTAGTCCCGACTTCGACGCCTGTGGCCTTGGTCTCGACCCAGTTGCGGTCTGCCCAGCCTGAAACATAGAAGATGACGGCAGATAAGGGCCATAGCCCATCAGGTCTGCCCACTCTACTGACCCACCCCCAAGTCTAGTATCCTAGGGATCCCATTCCCGGTGACAGGTTCCCTTGGCTTAACCCTCTAAGGGATCCCACATGGGCATCCCATTTGCTCTTAAATTCTTGCACGCTGTTTGCCTCGATCACCTGCACCAGGAGCTCGTTCCAAGGATCAACCACTCTCTCGGTGAAGAAATATTTCCTGGTGTTGACATGAAATTTCCCGCCCCTGAGTTTGAGCGGATGCCCTCTTGTGGCTAAGGGTCCTTTGAGAAAGAGAATCTCTTCTTCCATCTCGATACGGCCGGTAATATACTTAAACGTCTCGATCATGTCTCCTCTCTCCCTACGTTCCTCGAGTGAGCACAGCCGCAAATTTTTCAGCCTTTCCTCAAACGATAGATCCTTGAGCCCCGAGACCTCATTTCTCGAGGCGTCACCCGCAAGACTTGGGTTCCCTCGAGTGATTCTTCGTCCCCTGAGGTGCCGAGGACCTCTCGGGGGTCCCGGCCAGGGGGATCGTGTTTCCCCCACTACTGGGGCGAAGCTTGCCTCTTCTAAAAAGCCCAAGTCTTCCCCGCCCTGTTGGGGCAGGTCTCCAACCTCGAGACCATCTACACACATGCTTGTCCTCGAATTGGACTCTAGTGTTTGTTCCCCGTCGATAAGCTTCTAAGGGGCATGCTTCGAAGCCTGTTGGGAATTTTTCCTACACCCCATCTTCTCTGAAGCTCTCTCAATGATTTCCTCGGACTCCGGGGTCTTCCCCGGTCCATTTGGCGTGGGGCCGTTCTTCTATGCCCCCTACCCGCCTTAGCCGAACCTCTTCCGTCTCCCATTCACGGGACTCTGAGGCTCCGGCTTAATATTCCAGAGAAGTTTCTCCTTCTTTCTCAGCTACGCCCCGATCTCGGTCGGAGTCTCCTCCGGATGATGAATCCTCTTCTCGGACCTCCTCCTTTTCTTGTTTCATCTCTGACATGGGCAGAGCTCTGAAATTGGATCTTTAGTCTCACTACCGCTTTACGCAGGAATACCTGGCGGAACTGGGAGTTGACAATGTGCCTCGGGAAGCATTTCCCTTGCATCAAGTTCTTCGGCAGACGTTTCTCCTGAACCTGGAAACACCTTATGCTGTCACAGCTATTCCCTCCAAGTTGGAGTCCCGTTACCGGACCTGTTAAAGGGTTTGAGGGTGCTCAGCTTTCCCACTAATCCTTGGTGGTTGAGTCTACGTTGAAGAAGTCTAACCCCTCGAAGGTCTATGTTGCTGTCCCCCCTGGCAGGGAGGGCTGTACGATGGACAAATTTGGTCGTCTTTATCAGAACTCGATGATGGCGAACCGTGTCCTCAACTACAGTTTCTTCTTCTCGTCCTACCTTTGGTTCTGTATTGATGCCCTCCGCTCGTTCCGGGAAGTCTTGCCAGAGCCTTGGCGCCAGGAGTTTCATCTTCTTGTGAAGACCCTCTCTCAGCTTCGTCTGTATATGTTTCAGGCCTCTTACGATGCCTTTGAATTATCCTCGAGTCACAGCCTTTGCGATCACTATGCGTCGTCTTGCTTGGCTCTGGCTTGTGGATATGAATCCAAATCTACAGGATCGCCTTGCCAATCTCCCGTGTGTGGGTCATGAGCTCTTCGATGATTCCATTGAGGCAGCCACGAAGCGCCTCTCGGACCACGAGCGGTCCTTTGCGTCTCTGGTGAAACTTAAACCGAAGGCCCCTCCGGCTCGCCAATATAAAATTCCTCTCCGGAGGTATCCACAGAAATCCACTCCTGCTTTCTCTAGGCCTCCTTCAAAATGGCCTCCGCAGCAGCAGCAACGTCAACCTAAATCTCAGCCGCCTGCCCCGGCCAAGTCCTGGCCATCTTTTTGACAATTCCAGTTCGAGCCTTCGGGCTCCCTTCCTCATGGAGCCTTCCCCATTCCCCATCAGGGGTCATCTCCATCATTTCTTTGCCCAATGGGAAAATCTTACCACCGACAGTTGGATACTATCTATCATCAAGGAGGGGTACTCCCTCCACTTCCGTCGCGTACCCCCGGACCTGCCTCCAAGAGAGTTTCCTTCTGCTCAGTCTCAGCTTCCTCTCCTTCTGCAGGAAGCTCAGGCACTTCTTCACCTGTGGGCACAGTGGAACTCCGGATTTTACTCCCGGTACTTTCTGGTACCCAAGAAAACAGGGGATCTGCGTCCGATTCTGGACCTCTGTGCTCTGAACAAGTTTCTGGTATGGGAACGATTCAGAATGCTCACCCTTCCCACGTTGTATCCCCTCTTGGACGAGGGAGACTGGCTTGCTCATTGGATCTCAAGGAGGCGTACACGCACATTCCGATACATCTGGCCTCTCGCCAGTATTTGAGATTCTGGGTGGGGAATCTCCATCTCCAGTATCGTGTTCTTCCCTTCGGCCTGGCGGCCTCTCCGAAATGTCTGGTCGTGGTTGCTGCGGCCGTGGCCTCCAGGTGTTTTCCTATCTCGACGACTGGTTAATCAAAGCGTCCTCTCGCAACGAAGTCCTGCGAGCGACGGAACAAACAATCTTGCTCCTTCAGAGGCTCGGCTTTGAGGTGAACTTTCCCAAGTCCCACCTCTGTCCATTCCAGTCTCTCGAGTTCATCGGAGCGGTCCTGGACACGGTGCGTCTCCACTCCCTCTTGCCTTGGCCATCTGCACTCGGCGCCGGCTCGGCTCATGATGGTCCTCCTAGGTCACATGGCCTCCATGGTTCACGTGACTCCTTTTTCCAGACTTCACCTCTGTATTCCTCATTGGACTCTGGCGTCCCAGTGGAACACGGTTCAGGATCCTCTCTCTTGATGCATTGTCATGACTCCTTCGTTGAGGAAGTCTCTCCGTTGGTGGATGCTCTCTTCCAATATTTCCAGAGGTTTTCTATGCCATGCTCCTCCTCCGCAGAAGGTCCTCACGACAGACTCGTCGACCTATGCTTGGGGGGCTCATCTGGACGGTCTGCACACCCAGGGTCTTTGGTCATGGGCCGACCGCCTTTGTCACATCAATCTTCTGGAGCTTCGAGCGATTTTCCTTGCTCTGAAAGCTTTTTGTCACCTACTTCACGACCGGGTAGTGCTGGTTCGCACGGACAACCAGGTCGCCATGTATTATATCAACAAACAAGGGGGCATGGGGTCCCTGTCCCTGTGCCAGGAGGCAATGCGGCTCTGGGATTGGGCCGTCCTCCGCAACATATTCATTTGAGCTGTCTACATTCAGGGCCAGTGGAACTGTCTGGCAGATGAGTTGAGTCATCTTCTGCAGCCTCACGAGTGGTCTCTCCACTCCGTAACCCTGCGTCAGGTGTTTGCTCGTTGGGGGACGCCGGACATTGATCTGTTCGCGTACTCCCTCAATCACAAGTTGCCCCGCTTCTGCTCCAGGGTTTACACCCCTCTCAGGATCGAGGCGGATGCTTTCCTTCTAGATTGGACGAATGCATTCCTGTATGCGTTCCCTCCATTCTCCCTGATTCTGCAGACTCTCGTCAAGCTCGTCTTCGCATGCCACCATGATTCTGATAGCTCTTCGGTGGCCCCGGCAACCTTGGTTCTCCCTTCTGTTGCAACTCAGTACCAGGGAGCCTCTTCTTCTGCCTATATTTCCTTTTCTGCTTACGCAGAGTCAGGGTTCTCTGCTTCATCCCAACCTCCAGTCTCTGCACTTAACAGCTTGGTTCCTCGAGACTTAATACCCTCGTTCCAGCTCTCCCAGCCTGTCCTGGATGTCCTGGAGGCATCTCGGAAGGAGTCTACTCGCCAATGTTACCATCAGAAGTGGACCCGCTTTTCCTCCTGGTGTGCTGCTCGACAGCTGTAGCCTCTCTCTGTCTCCTTATCTGCTGTCCTGGAATATCTGTTACACTTGTCTGTCGCTGGACTCCAGTCCTCTTAGGTTCGAGTCCACCTTAGTGCCATTGCTGCTTTTCATCAGCCGATTGACAGGAAGCCTATCTCTGTTCATCCTGTGGTCTCCCGCTTCATGAAAGGACTTTTCCACATTCATCCATCCCTTAAACCTCCTCCGGTGGTTTGGGACCTAACCGTGGTCCTTGCACAATTGATGAAACCCCCGTTTGAGCCGCTGACATGGGCTTCCTTGAAGTATCTTACTTGGAAGGTTGTGTTCCTTATTGCTCTCACTTCTGCCTGTCGGGTCAGTGAGCTTTAAGCCTTGGTTGCGGACCCACCTTTCACTATCTTCCATCATGAATAGGTGGTCCTCCGTACCCATCCTAAGTTCTTGCCCAAGATTGTTTCTGATTTTCACATCAACCAATCCATTGTTCTTCCTGTGTTTTTTCTGAAGCCCCATTCTCACCCTGGAGAAGCGGTTCTACATTCTCTTGATTGTAAGCGTGCACTGGCCTTCTACTTGAAGCGTACCGTTCCTCGCCGTACTGCTCCCCAGCTGTTCATCTCCTTCAATCCCAATTGTTTGGGTCGCTCTGTTTCTAAGCGGACCATTTCTACCTGGTTGGCCGCTTATATCTCTTTCTGTTATGCTCAGGCTGGTCTCTCCCTGCCAGATCGAGTCACAGGCCACAAGGTCAGAGCGATGGCGGTGTCCGTTGCTTTCCTCCGCTCGACTCCCATCGAGGAACTCTGTAAGGCTGCCACTTGGTCCTCGGTTCCTACATTCACCTCGCACTACTGTCTTGCTGCTTTTTCCAGGCGTGACGGCCACTTTGGCCAGTCTGTTTTACGACATCTGTTCTCCTGAATTGCCAATTTTCCCTCCATCCCATTGTAGTTAGCTTGGAGGTCACCCACATGTTGAGAATATGTTGCCTGCTTGTCCTGGGATAAAGCACAGTTACTTACCGTAACAGGTGTTATCCAGGGACAGCAGGCAGATATTCTCGCAACCCACCCACCTCCCTGTGGTTTGCTTCTTTGCTTGCTATCTGAACTGATGACACGCTGAGGAGACGAATGCCCTAGGCTGTGCGGGAGGGGCATGTGCGCATGTGCGGGCCAATTGCAAGCCTGAAGGTCTTCGAGCAAGTCTGCTTGCCAAAACGTCCGCTAGGGAGCTCCGTCGGTAACGTCACCCACATGTTGAGAATATCTGCCTGCTGCCCCTGGATAACACCTATTATGGTAAGTAACTGTGCTTTGTCATTGCATCAGGTAACAGGTGAAATGTGATGTGAACACATCTTTTCCATGAAAACACTTTGGTTAAAAGAGGGTTGACATTCAAATGCACTTACACCCGTGGTTCTCAAAAATTCCTTGGGACCCCTGTCAGCAGGGCCAGTTTTAGACATGCTGGGGCCCAGGATAGAAATTAAGGAGGGGGCCCCTGCTCCCTTTCCTCCCTGTACCTTCCCCCAATTTCCTCACCTCCCATTACTACCACACATAAAACAACTTAAATAACTCTTTTTACCCCCCCCCCCCAAAAAAAAAAAAACATAGGCCTTTACTAAATACAGAACAAAGGATCATAAATAGAAATTGAACTGGGAACCCCAAGAAATTAAACTCAGCAACACTGGAGAAATAAAAACAGATATGTACTTCTTTTTGTACTCAACACACAAGGGGCCCAGGCCCAGGCCCAGGCCCACCAAAAATTAGCCACTTCCCTTGCTGTGGCTGGTGGAGTTCCCAAACCCTGCCAGTTTTAGTTCAGATAGTTTTTATTGATTTTGTAAGATAATACAATGCAATACCAACAATGAGAGTGCCCCCTAAAGGGGAACACGTGGAATTAACAAGCAATAACATTCGTGAAGTTCATCAAACTATAAGATAATAACATGCCGGTATATGCAGCAAAGGAGGGTAGATTATTACACAGTAAGAGGAATTATAAGTATGATAGTTGTCATAATATATATGCCAGAAGTATAAATATACAGCAATAAGCTGGAAAAGTAATCATTAGAAGTTCCAGTACAGGTAATTCAGGTAATAATATATGATAGAAGATAGCATATGAAATAATAAGACAATAAAGGAAGATATCAAAGGTCGGATTTGCTGTAGTCAAGCAAAACAGACCAGGTTTTGGTGTAAGAAGATAGGGAATTGTGGTGTTCAGCTATGCAACGTTCATATTTTACATGTAGACATACAGAGTTCCACCAGTGAGTAGTGTGCAACTTTGAAGTATCCTTCCAGTGCTGAAGGATAAGAGTGAGAGCAATAAACAGTAGAATTATCAACAATCGTTCATGGTGTGTAGGCATAGGGGAGGTTAGAGTTAAGGAGTAGAGAATGACACGGTGAAAAAATTGGTCCCCGTCACCGCCCCGTCCCCGTCTCACCATCCTCTGCACCGCCCCGTCACCGCCATTCCCTTCACCGCCCCGTCACCGCCACTGCCACCCCATTCACCGCCCCGTCACCGCCACTGCAACCCCATTCACCGCCCCGTCACCGTCACCGCTGCATACATAAAAGCCTCAAACGGGTACGATTTTATATACTTTACTTTATTTACGTATAAAGGAAACATTCTTTAAAACTTTAAAACTTAGTTAAATATTAGTTAATAACTATACAAAAACAAAACACGCAGAGAAAAAATTAATTAATATAAATTCTCAAAACTGACACATTTTGATCACTAAATTTAAAATAGTTATTTTTATACAGTTTTTCAATCACTAATCTTCCACCACCCCTGGGGCTAGCAATGCAAAAACAAACACGACATGTACTTTAAATGCTTACAATGTTAGCCTACATGGTAAGTAGACGCGGCCGCTGTACCTAATCGCGGCAAAGATCTCCCCTCCCCCCAGCGATCACGGCAGGAGGGCACCCAACCCCTCCTGTAGACCCCCCCCAACGGCCCTCCCGACAATCGCAGCAGAAGGGTACCCAACCCAACCCCTCCTGCCGGTCCTCCCAATGGCCTCCCCTAAGATCGCCGGCAGGAGGGTACCCAACCCCTCCTGCCGGACCCTCCCCCAACAAACCCCGCCATCCCGAAACACCACCCTTAGTCTTACTTTCCAAGTTGGACCGGACGGCTCCTCGCTCGTCTGGCCAGCAGGCCTGCCTCCGTCCAAATGAGGCGGGCCCGCCCCTACCCTGCCCAACCCACAGGATCCTAGGGCCTGATTGGTCTAGGCACCTAAAGCCACTCCCGCTATAGGAGGGGCCTTAGGTGCTTGGGCCAATCAGGCCCTAGGATCCTGTGGGTTAGGCAGGGGAGGGGAGGGGTGGGCCCGCCTCATTTGGACGGAGGCAGGCCTGCTGGCCAGACGAGCGAGGAGCTGTCCGGTCCAACTTGGAAAGTAAGACTAAGGGTGGTGTTTCGGGATGGCGGGGTTTGTTGGGGGAGGGTCCGGCAGGAGGGGTTGGGCACCCTCCTGCCGCGATCGTTGGGGAGGGCTGGTTCTGTCGGCATGAAGGGCTGAGCACCTTCCTGCCGGCGATCGTCGGGGGGGGGGGGCGGGTTCTATTGGCAGGAAGGGTTGATCTGACAAATGAGGAGCACGGTGAAACACAGGTAAATAGCGGTTCCTAGAAGGGGGTACATTGGCCTGCGGGGACAAATCTTTTCACCGTTTTTGCGGGCGGTGAAAACTTTTGTCCCCGTGTCTGCGGCGATTTGGCTTTGGCGTCTCCATAACCCGCAGCCAAACCGCAGCCACGCCGCAGCTCCCTGTGGGGATCGCTCCCCGTGTCATTCTCTATTAAGGAGCCTGTAATATGTCAAGGGAGAAAGGGTCATTTATATTAAATATATGGAGGATTGTAGACCAAATGTCAGACCAAAAGGAAGAGACGTAAGGACAGGCATAAAGCATATGATGTAATGAACCATCAGTAGAGTTGCAGGTCCAACAGTGTCCTTCATTGGACCTATTAATTTTGGCTAATTTGTTGGGAGTCCAAAAAGCCCTGTGAAAAAGGAAGAGGGCTGTCTGGAGGTGTGAGGCTGATCGAAGTGATTTTAATAGTTTAGGCCACATAAGTAGCCATGTTTGTTCAGTAAATGATGTATGTAGTGTTGAATTCCATTTTGCTATGGTATCTAAAGGAGTTGTAGTGGTATGAGTTTGGATATATTTGTACCATTTAGATGACTGCCCCTTAGCAGTAGAGTATAACAGAGTCAAAGCAGGTAGGTCAGGGGAGTCATGAAGAGAGGAAGGGGAAAGGAAAGGCAGATTTGAGGCAGTGATGAAGTTGAATCCATCGGAAGTATTGTGATTGGGGAATACGGAATTAGCCATGATATCAGAGAAGGACAACCATTGATCATTAAGAAGTAGGTGATTCAGAGACCAAAGTCCCTGCTGTTGCCATCTTTTCCAAACTACCATCTCGTTATTTATTTTAATTTTTGGATTGTTCCAGATAGGTGCAGTAGAGGAGTTTGCCCATTTGTGAGTCGAGATAGAGTCTATGTAACAGATAGCAGTCCAGGTACTCATAAGGATTGGATTGTTCTTCACAGGTGGTGAAGGAGTCGAGCAAGGAGCAAATTTGAGGAGGAGTGGATCGGTGAGAATATGTTCAAGGTGTAGCCAATTAGAAGAAATAGAAAGAGGATTAAGATCAAGCCAAAGATATCCATGCGTCATCAGGAAGGCTATGTGGTAGTCTCTGAAGCATGGGAAGTTGACACCCCCCCAATCGCGAGGGCATTTCAATTTTTTGAATGCAATTCAATTTTTTGAGTGCCACAGAAAACCCACAAGGAACTTTTCCATGCGAGTATAGACAGAATGGGAAAGGAGGATAGGTAGCATAGTGAAAATATAATTAATTTTAGGTACAATCATCATGCGAATAGTAGAAAGCTGGCCTAGCCAAGAGAGATTGAGAGGGGACCACTTGCGGGTGCAGGCAAGTATGGTAGATATGAGATAGTCGGTATTAAACTGTATCGTTGATTCAATGAAAGGACCAAAAAATAGACCAAGATATTTGATTTTTTGGGGAGACTAGATAAAGCCACGATTGGTAACTGCAGATTGAGCATCGATACAATTCAAGGGTAGGATTTCTGATTTGGAAATATTAAGCTTATATCCGGAGATGGCGGAATATAGGCGAATCTGGATCAGAACATGGGTCAGTGATTCTGGAGTGATATATAGCAGGACATCATCCACATATGCAGGTAATTTGACCGAAAAAGAGTCGAGATTAAAACCTACAATTTTAGGATCAAGTCTGATAGCTGTGAGGAGGGGTTCAAGAGCAAGATTAAAAAGTAGAGGAGATAGGGGACATCCCTGTCTCTTGCCCCTAGTGGGAGAGAAAGATTGAGTAAGCTGGCCATTGATCATGATTCTGGTTTGCGGGTGAGAATAGAGAGTTCTGATCATCTGAATGAATGTATTGGAGAAACCATACATTGGAGCGTACGAAAGAGAAAATGCCATTCAATACGGTCGAAGGCCTTTTCAGCATCAAGTGCCATAATTAAGAGTCTATCAGGATGAGAATCAGTGTGGTGAATAATATGGGAGAAGAGACGGGTGTTGTGAGAAGAGTATCTATTGTGTAAAAAACCGGATTGATCTGGATTAATCAAGTGAGGGAGTACAGATTAAAATCAAGTGGCTAGAATTTTGGCATAAATATTTGCGTCTACATTAATCAAGGAAATAGGGCAGTAGTTCTTTACATCTTGGGGATCTTTACCTGGTTTAGGGAATACGATTAGGGTAGCTTCAGTGAATGAGCCATGGGCTTGTCCCTGAGTACAAAGATGATGAAAGAAGGATAGCATATGAAAAAGTAAAGAAGGTAGAAAAGCTTTGTAGAATTCAGTAGTCAATCCATCTGGTCCGGGGGATTTATTAGATGTTAACGAGGTGACTGCGTCCGTTAGTTCTTGTGAGGTAAATGATTTGTCCAATAGGAGATGATCAGATTGCGTAATCGTGGGGTGAGGTAATGCTAGAAAAGAGTTTGTTAGAGTGGCAGAGAAGGTTGATTCTGAGGAGTATAATGATTGATAAAAAGAGAGAAAGTGAGAAGAAACGGCGGAAGTACCTGGGAGAAGAATGCCAGAGTAGTCTTTAATGGAGGTCACAGATGATTTATCCGAGATTTTTTTTGAGATAATTTGCCAGGAGATGGCCGGTTTTGTTATTTTCTGCATAATAGATGGAAGCCTGTACAAAAACTGATCGGGCTGCCGAGGAACTGAGGAGAGAATTATATTCTAGACGAAGTTTACGAAGATAGAGACCTTCAAGATCATGAGGGGCATAGAGAGGGTGGATAGGGACAGATTCTTCAGACTGAAGGGGACAACAGGTACGAGGGGGCATTCGGAGAAACTGAAGGGAGATAGGTTCAAAACAAACGCAAGGAAGTTTTTTTTCACCCAAAGGGTCGTGGACACTTGGAATGCGCTACCGGAGGAAGTGATCAGGCAGAGTACGGTACAGGGATTCAAACAGGGATTGGACGGATTCCTGAAGGATAAAGGGATCATGGGATACTGAGGGAGGAACTGGGATGTAACACAAGTATAGAAAGCTAACCAGGTAATGAGTATAGAAACCAAACCAGGTCGTGCATGTGCAAGACCGGAGGATTAGGACTTCGATAGGAAGACAGGACTTAAATGAGAAACCAAGGTGGCAAGGGAGCCCCCTCTGGTGATACAGACAGGTCGTGACCTGTTTGGGCCGCCGCGGGAGCGGACTGCTGGGCGGGATGGACCTGTGGTCTGACCGGCAGAGGCACTGCTTATGTTCTTATGTTCTTATCTAAAAGGGCCGAGATATTAGATAGGTTCGATAAGTGTAGTGATTCAGCAGCTTATATACGCTGTTCCAGATCATGTAGACACCATTTCTTATCAGAATGAAGGCGGGATGAGAACTGAATAATTATACCAGGGATATAGGCCTTAAAGGCATCCCATGTAGTCAGCCAATTAGTGTGGGAGGGTAGGTTAATATTGAAAAATTCCTGAATTGCAGCCGTGATGACAGATGTAAAATCAGTTTCTGCAAGAAGAGATGAGTTAAATCTCCAATGTCGAGCACGAGATTCAAGGGTGAAATGAGTACAAGTCAAGGAGATGGCAGCATGGTCAGATACGGTGATATCTTTAATGGTGGTAGAGGAAATAGAATCAATGAAAGATGAGCTAGTAAGGAAATAATCAATACGAGAGTAGGTGGAATGAGGTGCAGAGAAAAATGTATATTGGTCCGCATCAGGGTGGTGTAATCTCCAAGGGTCAATAAGATGCAATTGTGAGATGATATCATGGAGAGCATACCAAGACCGTGTCTTTTTGTAAGTGACATGTGATTTCCTATCTTGATGGACATCCAAAATAAGGTTAAAGTCTCCTCCTATAATTACAGGAATGTGCGGGTCTTGAAGGATATGTGTAGCTATGCTGTGGAAAACGTCAGGTTGATCAGTATTAGGTGAGTAAATGTTAATGATACGAATAGTTTGGTGAAAAATAGTGGGCTGAACACTAACCCAGCATCCATTCATATCATGAGAGCTGTGGTCAATGGAAATGGAGGGGTTTTGTCATATGAGTGTGAGGACCCCATTTTTTCCATTAACTGCAGAGGAGAATAGAGGAGTAGAATAACCTTTCATGGTAAATTTAATAGAGTTAGAGTCAGATAAGTGCATTTCCTGTAGGAAAATAACATAAATAAGAAAGAATTTTACATTTTTTGATAATATTGTTGAGACCTTTGACATTAAGGGAGGTCAATGTTAAAGGCATGAGAGGATGAAAACAAGAGTGTATATAAATGATGTTATACTGCATTGGTGAATTAATGGAAGAAAAAAGGCATTAAACAGAGAAATAGCATATGACAACATATCAGAAGAAATTGTATGAGGAAAGAATATGGTCAGCATATATAGGCTGAATAGAGCAAGCTAATACACTGTGACAGGGAAGCTCCTGTCACAGTGAAAACTACTGCTGAAACTCCCCAGAATGCAGCATAGGGCTCTGTAAAACCCGGCATGGAGCCAGGACAGCTGGCTCAGCCAAAAGAATACAAGCCAAGGCAGGTCCCAGCACAGCTGAAGAGCCAATTAGGGAAGGCTCTGAAAACCACTAATTGCCCCTATCACTCCTTTCCAGAGGTCAGGGAGAAACCTGAGACCAATTTAGAGAGGGGTGGAGTCAGACCCGGGAGTTTGCCTTATAGGCAAAGTAAGTTGGCAGACTTAGGAGGAGGAGGAGGGAGAAGGAGAGAGCGAGAGAAGGAGGACACAGCTGTCTCTGACGAGAGAAGCCAAATCACTCAAAGAGTTTCCAGGTCACAGAGGGTGCCTAAGACCCAGCATGAGCGTATGGCAGGAAGCCAGCACCTAAGGAAAGGTGGTGCAGCACTTGGGAGGTACAGTGACTGGCAGCTTAAGCCCCAGAGAGAAAGGCTGGGAAATTATCCCCAGGGAAAGGCTGCAGGTATTTTGGCAGACTTGCAGAGAGGGGGATGGGAAACACAGCCTGGGGGAAATGAGGAAACGTTAAGCCAGAGTTCCCATGAGGGTGAATGGGAAATGTGCAGTGTCCTGAGTGATAATATAAGTGAAGAGGACATGGACCTGGGGGAATACAGTATTTGAAAGTCCTCAGCTAATCTCAAGAAGAACGTTCTCCCATTGTTTATTTGTTTTACCCGAAAGCCAGAGCAGTGCTGGCAAAGCTAATGAGGTGATAAAAACGTGTTAAGCAGATAAAGAGAGCTGAGAGGGGAAAAGGCTTGACGCAAGCCGTGCTCAGCTAGAAAAGCCAGAAGGTGTTAAGATCCAGGGAGATCAACAAATCCCAGTGGGGATACGAGCCAAGGAAGGCATTGAACTGATATAATATTTTGATGTTATAGTATTTTTGCTTTTGATAAGGAGGTGCAATCCAGCTCCTCAGTAAAACACCTGGACTGTAATATAATAGTGTGCAGGAGGCACCCAAAGGACTGTAACCAACCAAGGTGAATGTTTTCTTTTTGCTTCTGTTTTCTTTTCTATGTACTTTGGGACACTAATAAACCTGGTGCTGTTTTCAAGGAATCCGGTATCCGGGTCTTCCTTTCACCACCATATAAAAGGCGTACTAAAATTCTTGCTTGTGGTCCGGGCCGGTGTTTCCCACCTACTCGGGGACAGGCCCGGCCACAACACTTAAACACAAGTGTTAATGGAGCACGCTGCAAGTGCAGTGGCTGAAAACCGTGGGGTCTGGGGAGCTGAAATCAGGTAGCCGAATGTAGGCAGCAAAACAGCAACCAGAACAGGAATTAAATCAATAACATCTTCTGCAAGTAACAAAGTATGTTGAGCAAAGCATACAGGTCAAAGGGGTTAACAAACTAGATAAAGCATTCAGTAGAATAGACACAAAGGGCGTGAGTAAAAACAAGGTTGATTAAGATTAAATGAGCCATGAAGGCTGAGTCACACAGTGTGACGTGTGGTAACAAACAGTCAACAGGGAGGTAAGAAAGAGAGAAAATTGCCGATCATAGTAACAAGATGACGGCAGATAAAGACCCGAATGGTCCATCCAGTCTGCCCAACCTGATTCAATTTAAATTTTTTTTATTTTTTGTATTTTTTCTTCTTAGCTATTTCTGGGCAAGAATCCAAAGCTTTACCCGGTACTGTGCTTGGGTTCCAACTGCCAAAATCTCTGTTAAGACTTACTCCAGCCCATCTACACCCTCCCAGCCATTGAAGCCCTCCCCTGCCCATCCTCCACCTAACAGCCATACACAGACACAGACCGTGCAAGTCTGCCCAGTAACTGGTATAGTTCAATATTTAATATTATTTTCTGATTCTAAATCTTCTGTGTTCATCCCACGCTTCTTTGAACTCAGTCACAGTTTTACTCTCCACCACCTCTCTCGGGAGCGCATTCCAGGCATCCACTACCCTCTCCGTAAAGTAGAATTTCCTAACATTGCCCCTGAATCTACCACCCCTCAACCTCAAATTATGTCCTCTGGTTTTACCATTTTCCTTTCTCTGGAAAAGATTTTGTTCTACGTTAATACCCTTCAAGCATTTGAACATGCTGAATCATATCTCCCCTGTCTCTCCTTTCCTCTAGGGCAGGGATGTCCAATGTCGGTCCTCGAGGGCCACAATCCAGTCGGGTTTTCAGGATTTCCCCAATGAATATGCATTGAAAGCAGTGCATGCAAATAGATCTCATGCATATTCATTGGGGAAATCCTGAAAACCCGACTGGATTGCGGCCCTCGAGGACCGACATTGGACACCCCTGCTCTAGGGTATACATATTCAGGGCTTCCAGTCTCTCCTCATACATCTTCTGGCGCAAGCCGCCTATCATTTTCGTCGCCCTCCTCTGGAAAGCCTCAAGTCTTCTTACGTCTTTCGCTAGATACGGTCTCCAAAACTAAACACAATACTCCAAGTGGGGCCTCACCAATGACCTGTACAGGGGCATCAACACCTTCTTCCTTCTACTGACTACGTCTCTCTTTATACAGCCCAGCATCCTTCTGGCAGCAGCCACTGCCTTGTCACACCAGTGGCGTACCTAGGGGGGGGCGGGGGGGGCGGGCCGCCCCGGGTACCAGCCCTAAGGGGGTGTTCCCGGCCTTGCCGTTCAGTCCCCCGCCACCCCCGAAGGACCGCTCGCCCCACTGACCTTCCTGCACCACCTGTGAAGCAGCCCGCAGCAGGATCGCGAAGTCAGCGTCAGCATCCCTGCGCTGCTTCCTGCGCCGCAATCCCGCCCCTCCTCTGACGTCAGAGGAGGGGCGGGACCGTGGCGCAGGAAGCAGCGCAGGGATCGCTGACGCTGACTTCGCGATCCTGCTGCGGCTGCTTCATAGGTGGTGCGGGGAGGACAGGGGGGCGAGCGGTCCTTCGGGGTGGGTCGGGGCATCAGGCCTTCAGGGTGGGGCGGGCGGGCAGGCAAGCAGGCTTTCAAGGGGGAGGGGGTGACAGGCAGGCAGGCAGGCCTTCAAGGGGGGACAGGCCTTCGGGGGGGGGTGCAGACCTTCAAGGGGTGCAGGCCTTCAAGGGGGGCAGGCAGGCCTTCAGGGGGGTGCAGGCCTTCGGGGGAGGGGTGTAGGCCTTTGGGGGGGTGCAGACCTTCAAGGGGGTGCAGGCCTTCAAGGGGGGGAACAGGCCTTCAAGGGGGGAAAGGCAGGCAGGCCTTCAAGGGGGGGGACAGGCCTTCAAGGGGGGGGACAGGCCTTCAAGGGGGGGTGCAGGCCTTCAAGGTGGGACAGGCAGACCTTTAAGGGGGGACAGGCCTTTGGGGGGGGGACCATGATTTAGAAGTACACGGAGGGAAGGGGGTGTTCAAAGAGACATGCATATGCCAAACTTTGGGAGGGGGAAGAAATAATGGGTCTGAAAATAGAGGAGAGGGAGAGAGATGATGGACCATGGGATTTAGGGAGGGAAGGAACAGAAAGGGAGAGAAATTGGACACAAGGGATGGTGTGGAGGAGGGATAGAGATACTGGATAGGAGGGTAATTAGGAAAAGAAACGGAGAGATGGTGGACTCTGGGATGGTGGGGAAGGAGGGAGAGATGCCGGATGAAAGGGTATTTAAGAAAAGGTGGATCTGTGGAGGGAGATGAAAAAAAGAAAGATACCAGACTTCCTGGGAAGGGAAGGGAAATGGAAAGGGAGGACAGAGTTGGCAGATGGATGGTTAGCATGCAGAAAGAAGGAGACCCTGGCAAGCAAGTTATCAGAAGAAAACCAGAGCCTTGGACCAACAAGATTTGAAATATAACCAGACAACAAAAGGTAAAAAAATTAATTTTATTTTCTGTTTTGTGATTATAACATGTCAGATTTGAAATGTGTATCCTGCCAGAGCTGGTGTTGGACTGCAAACGTGAGCTAGGATTTAACAGAAAGAGGAAAAGTCCTTTTTGTTTCTTTATTTTATTTACACCACAGCGCCAGTGTGGTTAGGAGAAGCCAAAGGGGGTGAAAAAGCTATAAAACCCACCAGGAGTTTTGAAAAAAAATCACCCAACTGGGCAGGAAAATCGAATTGAAAAACCAATTCAATAGGGCTGAATCGAATCAAAATTTTTTTTTCCTGTATCTGGCAGCATTAATTTGCGCTACTGTCTTAGACTTTAGGACCTGGGATTGGGGAGAGATGGCATCCTCAGTACTTTATAATGCAAGTGAAACGAGGATTTGGTCAGACTTTTGAAGGGTCTGCAGAAAAAAAAATATTGTATAGGCCGGGGACATGAGACAGCAGGAAATGGGAACTTTTCTTCCTTCTATTTTTGTGAATGGAAAGGCTGAGGATGTCAGAGAGGTCAGTTAAAATATGTGCTTTATAAGAAAATATAATAATGTGTTTTATAAAGTTTATAGCATAGCTGGCCTACCCAGTGAGGTGTTCCTAGTGGTGATGGTGGCAGCGTGTCAATGTGTTGAGAGGAAGAGGTGGTCTGGGAAATTCTGCTGAGGCAAACTCCGGGCCCATTTCCACCCCCCAGTTAGTCCACTCCACTCAACTGATTCACACACTGAGTGGGTCTTTGGGTGTTGTTTTGGGATCTCTTCCAGTGGTTTATCTCCTTCTGGTCCAAGGAAGGAAACTTTGTTATCCTTAGCATTGACCTACAGAATATGTTTGTAACAGCGCTGCTTGTGTGGCATTAGGCTATGTAGTGATCGAAAGAAAAAAACAGACCTTTGCACATTTTTGCACTATATGGTGGGTGTATGAGGAGATTCACATTTCCTGCACAGCTAAGTCCATGTGAAGTTACCTTGTGCTGTATTTGACATCTAGCAAGGTCTCTGTTTGAAAGGAAAGATCTAAACTTAAAAATGAAGTGGCCAGAAGTTATGGTAAAAGCAGATAGTGTAGCTGGTTTTAAGAAAGATTTGGACAAATTCCTGGAGGAAAAGTCCATAATCTGTTATTAAGACATGGGGGAAGTGTCTGCTTGCCCTGGATCGGTAGCATGGAATGTTGCTACTCTTTGGGTTTTGACCAGGTATTAGTGTCCTGGATTGGCTACCATGAGAATGGGCTACTGGGCATGGACCATTGGTCTGACCCAGTTAGGCTATTCTTATGTTATGTTCTCATCTGTAGGGGCCTTTGTTTTCACTTCTTATTTTAATGTATTTTTTTTCTGGGAACTTATCAGTGTTTTTTATAATGGGAACAAAAATGGAAGAGAATTAATGTGTGTGGAATGGGGGGTAACTAAATTCTTCAGCTAAATAATTCAATCCACTTCAAACAGACATAGGAGAACTTGTGCACCATTCACACACCCTCCAACCAAAAACGTCAAAAGAAAAAAACTGTTCGACAACCTCCTAGCCATTCGAGCTGCAACACTCGACCCCCAACTCTACAACCAATTGATATCAACCACAGACTGCAAAACCTTCAAAAAGAAATAAAAACCCTTCTATTCAAAAAACACATAAAACCGAACTAACACAATCAGAACTGTCCCAAGCATCACCTGCAACTACTCCATATGTACTTCTAATGTCATGACAATTTAGACATAATTTATGTTATGTTATGTTTGGAATAATGGTTACATATATGAGGTTCAATAAAAGAAAATTTTCACTGCCTGTTTCTATTCTGACCATTTATTCCATTTCATGGTTATTGCAAAAAAAAAAAAAATTTTTTACATGGGGGGGGGGGGGGGTGTCAAAAAATGATGGGCCCCGGGTGCCACATACCCTAGGTACGCCACTGTGTCACACTGTTTTTTCGCCTTTAGATCTTCGGACACTATCACCCCAAGGTCCCTCTCCCCGTCCGTGCATATCAGCTTCTCTCCTCCCAGCATATACAGTTCCTTCCTATTATTAATCCCCAAATGCATTACTCTGCATTTCTTTGTATTGAATTTTAGTTGCCAGGAATTAGACCATTCCTCTAACTTTTGCAGATCCTTTTTCATATTTTCCACTCCCTCTTTGGTGTCTACTCTGTTACAAATCTTGGTATCATCTGCAAAAAGGCACACTTTTCCTTCTAACCCTTCAGCAATGTCACTCACATACATATTGAACAGGATTGGCCCCAGCACCGAACCCTGAGGGACTCCACTAGTCATCTTTCCTTCCTTCGAGCGACTTCCATTAACCACCACCCTCTGGCGTCTGTCCGACAGCCAGTTTCTGACCCAGTTCACCACTTTGGGTCCTAACTTCAGCCCTTCAAGTTTGTTCAACAGCCTCCTATGAGGAACTGTATCAAAGGCTTTGCTGAAATCCAAGTAAATTACATCTAGCATATGTCCTCGATCCAGCTCTCTGGTCACCCAATCAAAAAATTCAATCAGGTTCTTTTGGCACGATTTACCTTTTGTAAAGCCATGTTGCTTCGGATCCTGTAACCCATTAGATTCAAGGAAGTACACTATCCTTTCTTTCAGCAACACTTCCATTATTTTTCCAACAACTGAAGTGAGGCTCACCGGCCTGTAGTTTCCTGCTTCATCCCTGTGACCACTTTTATGAATAGGGACCACATTCGCTCTCTTCCAATCCCCAGGAATCACTCCCGTCTCCAGAGATTTGTTGAACAAATCTTTAATAGGACTCGCCAGAACCTCTCTGAGCTCCCTTAGTATCCTGGGATGGATCCCGTCTGGTCCCATCGCTTTGTCCACCTTCAGTTTTTCAAGTTGCTCATAAACACCCTCCTCCGTGAACGGCGCAGAATCTACTCCATTTTCTCGTGTAACTTTGCCAGACAATCTCGGTCCTTCTCCAGGATTTTCTTCTTTGAACACATAACAGAAGTATTTGTTTAGCACATTTGCTTTCTCCTCATCACTTTCCACATATTGGTTCCCAGCATCTTTTAGCCTAGCAATTCCATTTTTTATCTTCCTCCTTTCACTAATATATCTGAAAAAATTTTTATCTCCCTTTTTTACATTTTTAGCCATTTGTTCTTCTGCCTGTGCCTTCGCCAAACGTATCTCTCTCTTGGCTTCTTTCAGTTTCACCCTGTAGTCCTTTCTGCTCTCCTCTTCTTGGGTTTTTTTATATTTCATGAACGCCAACTCTTTCGCCTTTATTTTCTCAGCCACTAAGTTGGAGAACCATATCGGCTTCCTTTTTCTCTTGTTTTTATTGATTTTATTCACATAAAGGTCCGTAGCCATTTTTATCGCTCCTTTCAGCTTAGACCACTGTCTTTCCACTTCTCTTATGTCCTCCCATCCTAACAGCTCTTTCTTCAGGTACTTTCCCATTGCATTAAAATCCGTACGTTTGAAATCTAGGACTTTAAGTATCGTGCGGCCGCTCTCCACTTTAGCCGTTATATCAAACCAAACCGTTTGATGATCGCTACTACCCAGGTGAGCACCCACTCGAACATTAGAGATACTCTCTCCATTTGTGAGGACCAGATCCAATATCGCTTTTTCCCTTGTGGGTTCCGTCACCATTTGTCTGAGCAGAGCCTCTTGAAAGGCATTCACAATCTCCCTACTTCTTTCCGATTCCGCAGACGGAACATTCCAGTCCGCATCCGGCAGGTTGAAATCTCCCAACAGCAGAACCTCCTCTTTCCTTCCAAACTTTTGGATATCCACTATCAGAACCTTATCAATTTTCTGCGATTGAGTCGGAGGTCTGTAGACTACACCTACGTAGATAGAAGTTCCATCTTCTCTTTTCAGAGCAATCCATATCGCTTCTTCCTCTCCCCAGGTCCCTTGCATTTCGGTCGCTTGGATATTGATCATGTAGGTGAACGAGCTGAAGGGAGAATTGGCAGAGTAAGCAAAGAGTATAAGTGAGAGGGAAGGCAAATTAAGTTCAAATGAGCCGTGAAGGCTGAGTCAAACAGTGTAGAAAGTGATAGCAGACCCGCTAGAATGAAAGTAGATACTTGTAATATTGAAAGAGCCAGTTAGCCTAGAGAAGTGGAAATAGAAATAAGAGCCAAGCAAGAATCGAAGCGTTTAGTCGGAAGAGCATGGAAGCAGGGCAGGTTCATAGGAGTCCGGCAGAGACAACAAGTAGAGGGAAATAAAGTTTATAAAAGAGACAAGAGTCGAAGAAAGCAGTATAAAGATATGTAAGTAAAGAATATCCCAGGTAGAAAAGCAAGCTAAAGTAGAGAAGAAAAAGGGACAGGCAGAGCAAAATTGAGCAGGGAGCCGCCGAGGGGCAGCTATGCAAGTGTGGAGATCAAGCCGTGCAGGCAGAGCGGAGCAAGATGGAGTCAGTGAGAGCAATTCAAATCAAAGCGGAGTCATTGAGATTTTGCAAATGAGTTTCACATTGTCAAAAAGTCACACATTGTCAATTGAAGTCGGAGACTTTTCTTCGATGAAGGAGGCAAGGAGGTCCAGATCAGTAAAATCTCTCGTTTGATTGAGGAAGGTGACCCGCATTCGTGCGGGATAAAAGATGCCGAAGCGGTCGCCCATCTTCTTTAGTTGAGGTCGGAAAGCCAGGAGCTGCTGTCTGGACCGGACGGTGTTCTTGTGTAGATCAGGCAAGAACATAATTTTGTTGCCCTCGAAGGTGAGAGGTGATGAGAGCGTGCCTTTTGCATGAGCTCCAAGACTTGTTGGTAATGAAGAACTTTAAAGATGATGGGTCGTGGTCGTTGATCACGTGGCTGACAAGAAGATGGCGTTCGATGTGCCCGCTCAATCTCGAAGTCCTTCGCGAATTGTATGTTCAGTAAGGAGGGGATGAAAGACTCAAGGAAGGCGAGCATGTTATTCCCTTCCCGTCCCTCCGGGACCCCAAGAAGACGTACATTGCTCTGACGCGAGCGGTTACTCGCGTCCTCGAATTCCCGCTCGATGATCAGGGTTCTTTTGACATGTGTTTGCAGAGCTTTGATATTGGCATCTGCGGTGGCTGATTTAATTTCTAGGTCAGCGACTTTGGCTTTGAAGGCGGACAAATCAGTGTGGATGGTGGTAAGTTCGTCCTTGATGTCAGTAATCACCTCTTTCGTATCGGTCATTATGTCTAGAAGAGACTTAATCGCCTCCCATAAGTCGAACATGGAGGGAGCCTCTGATTTCTCAGGTTTACCTGCAGAGGATTTTGCAGGCGAATGAGGCTCCGGTTTGTGCTGTTTACTCACTTTTGTAGAAGCCATAGTATATAGGAATAAATTGTGCTGAAAATGATAGCAATTTTATGCCGGTAGTTTTGCAGTAGATAAGGTTGCTGGAGCCGACCTAACAAGTGACCATCCTAGTCGGGCTCCACAGTGCCACCCCCAACCCTGCCAGTTTAAGACCACCTCCTCCGGCCAGAAATATCCAAGCTCTGCAGCTAGCGGCAGAGTTGATCTGAGCAGGAGAAAAGCAGCTACATAGAGAGGCAGAGGGAGAGAGAAGCCAAAGGGGAAAAAGCAGATAAAACAGCAGGAGAGAGAAGCAGAGGCAGGAGACCAAGAGGGGAATCGGTGAGAGTTAGCTTCACGGCCCCCCGACGTCCACCACCGAAGCTCTGCCTTAAAAGGGGAGGGGCCAACAGAGCAGAGTTGATCTGAGCAGGAGAAAAGCAGCTACAGAGAGAGGCAGAGGCAGAGAGAACAAAAGGGGGAAAAAAGCAGATAAGAGCAGGCACAACCACAGCAGACCCAGAAGGCATCCACAGCAGACCGGCAAGCAGACAGCAATGGAAGCAGCAGACGGAAGCAAGATGTTGAGCTACCCAGTTTTCTGCATCATCTGCCATATGTTTGACTACCTCCCCTCTGGGACGCAGTCTTACGTATGCGCCCGATCCGGAGAACTGGAGAGCCTGAAGAGACAAGTTAGACTCCTGGAGGGCAGAATATTGGAACTGGAGGCACTTCAAGCAGGGGAGGAGGGAGACAGAGATGCAGAGAACGTCCAGACGGAGGAAGCAGAGAACAAGACAGAAGACACCATCGAGGAAGAAGTCCGAGAGCTGGAGAAGTTCATAGAGGAGGCATACAGGGAGGCCGTGGAAAATCACCAGCAACAGTGGAACTGCCAAAAGACACCTACAGAGAGTGTGGACCACCCGAAAGACAACCATCAGGAAGAAATGGGTGTTACAGTAGCAAGAACGAAAGATACGGATCTGCGGCAGGAGAGATGGACATACACCAGGGACATGGACCTGAGGCTGGAGAATCAGGAGAAGATAGAGAGGACAGCAATCGTTGTGGGCGACTCCATCATCAGACAAGTTGACAGCCACATAGCGGGAGGAAGACTTGATCGGCTGGTGACCTGCCTACCGGGAGCCAAGGTAGAAGACATAGTGAGCCGCATCGACAGGATCCTCAACAGTGTGGAAGAAGAAAATACGGTGGTGGTGATCCATGTGGGGACAAACAACGTGAGCAATAGGAACTACAACAGGGAAGAACTGAAGGACCAGTTCCGGATGCTAGGAAGGAAGCTGAAGACCAGAACGCAGAGGATAGCATTCTCGGAGATCCTGCCGGTACCCAGGGCAGATGAGAAGAGGCAGATGGAGCTGCAAGCAGTCAACGCGTGGATGCAGCACTGGTGTGAGGAAGAAGGATTCCACTTCATGCGCAATTGGACAACGTTCTGGGGGAAGAGCAAGCTCTACAGGAAGGATGGACTCCACCTCAGCAGAGACGGAACGAGGTTACTTGCAAGCAACATCAAGAGAGAAGTGGACAAGTTTTTAAACTAGGAAGAAGGGGAAAGCCGACAGTCGACAGAGAGAGAGAGAGTCGATGGTTCGGGAACCGGTATACCCAGAGGATACCGTGCAAGAAGATAGAGGGAAAGACTCACCGGATTACAGGCAAGAGAGATCGAAAAGGACACAAGATGGAAGGAAATGCAAGAAAGGAAAAAGCTGCAAACTCAAGTGTATGTACACAAACGCAAGGAGCCTTACAAATAAGATGGGTGAATTAGAAGCCATAGCACAAAAAGATAACGTTGACATCATAGGCATCACGGAAACATGGTGGACTGAGGAAAACGTCTGGGACACTGTGCTACCGGGATACAAGCTATACCGCAGAGACAGAGTGGCTCAAATAGATGGGGGCATTGCCATATACGTCAAAGAGGAAATTGAATCTGCTGGAGAGAACACGCCACAACTGACGGATAAGTTAGAGTCTCTATGGGTCAAAATTCCAGGAACAAATGGCCTGGAAACGAAGATCGGCATCTACTACCAACCCCCAGGGCAGTCCAAAGAAATTGATGGAGAAATGACAGACGAGATTAAACGCAACTGCAAGGGAGGCAACACAGTTATCATGGGTGACTTTAACTATCTGGGAATAGACTGGAACCTAGGCATCTCCAGCTGCATTAGAGAGACCAAGTTCTTGGATGCTGTAGGCGATTGCTTCCTGGAACAACTTGTCAAGGAAAATACTAGAGGAAATGCAATTCTGGACTTAATTCTAAATGGCCTGCGAGGACCAGCACCAGATGTAGAAGTAGAAGGGACGCTGGGAAGCAGTGATCACAATATGATCCGCTTTGATCTGGACGCAGGGGAGAAACATTGGTCCAAAACGACAGCCACAGCACTGAACTTCCGAAAAGGGAATTATGAAAGGATGAGACTCATAGTAGGGAAGAAGATTAAGAAGAGGATAAGCACTGTAAAAACGCTAGAGCAAGCTTGGTCCCTTTTTAAGGACCCAGTCACCGAGGCGCAAAATATATATATACCGTGTATCAACAAGGGATCCAAGAGGAAAAAGAACAAAGAACCGGCGTGGCTCACTGTAGAGGTGAAGGAAGCGATCAGAGACAAGAAAACTTCATTTAAGGAATGGAAAAGGTCAAAAACGGATGAAAACTGGAACAAGCACAAACAACATCAACACAGGTACCATAAGGCGGTAAAAGGGGCCAAAAGAGACTACGAGGAAAAAATAGCCAAGGAGGCGAAGAACTTCAAGCCGTTCTTTTGATATATTAAGGGGAAACGACCCGCAAAGGAAGTGGTGGGACCTTTGGATGACCATGGAATAAAGGGAGCACTAAAGGAGGACAAAGCAATCGCTGGCAAATGGAACACATTTTTTGCATCTGTATTTACCGAAGAAGATGTACACAGCATAACGGAACCCATCAGGCTATATGCTGGAAATGAAGATGGAAAGCTGACAGGATTGACGGTCAGTCTAGAGGAGGTATGTAGGCTTAAGAGCGATAAATCCCCGGGACCAGATGGCATCCATCCGAGGGTCATCAAGAAACTGAAAGGGACCATAGCTGAACTGCTTCAACTAATAGCCAATCTGTCGAATCAGGAAAGATTCCGGAAGACTGGAAGGTAGCGAATGTTACACCGATCTTCAAGAAAGGTTCGAGGGGAGATCCGGGGAACTACAGACCGGTGAGTCTGACCTCTGTACCAGGAAAGATGGTAGAGTCACTGATAAAGGACAACATCATTGATCACCTTAACGGAAACGGGCTGATGAGGACCAGTCAGCACGGTTTTAGCAAAGGCAGATCATGTTTGACGAACTTGCTGCACTTCTTTGAGGGAGTAAACAGACAGACAAGGGCGATCCAGTCGACATTGTATATCTGGATTTTCAGAAGGCGTTCGACTACTTCGGAAAATTGCAAGCCATGGAATTGAGGGTGAAATACTCACGTGGATTAAAAACTGGCTGGAGCATAGGAAACAGAGTGGGGGTAAATGGACAATACTCGGACTGGAAGAGCGTCACCAGTGGGGTGCCGCAGGGCTCAGTGCTTGGACCCGTGCTCTTTAATATCTTTATAAATGATCTGGACATAGGTACGACGAGCAAGGTGATTAAATTTGCGGATGATACGAAGTTATTCAGAGTAGTAAAGACGCAGGGGGATTGCGAAGATCTGCAACGTGATATAATCAAGCTCGAGGAATGGGCATCAACATGGCAGATGAGGTTCAACGTGGATAAGTGTAAAGTGATGCATGTCGGTAACAAAAATCTCATGCACGAATACAGCATGTCCGGGGCGGTACTTGGAGAGACCTCCCAGGAAAGGGACTTGGGAGTTCTGATCGACAAGTCGATGAAGCCGTCCACACAATGTGCGGCGGCAACAAAAAGGGCAAACAGAATGCTAGGAATGATAAAGAAGTGGATCACGAACAGATCAGAGAAGGTTATCATGCCTCTGTACCGGGCCATGGTACGCCCTCACCTGGAGTACTGCATCCAGCACTGGTTGCCGTACCTGAAGAAGGACATGGTACTACTCGAAAGGGTCCAGAGATGAGCGACTAAGATGGTTAAGGGGCTGGAGGAGCTGTTGTATAGCGAAAGATTAGAGAAACTGGGCCTCTTCTCTCTCGAACAGAGGAGATTGAGAGGGGACATGATCGAAACATTCAAGGTACTGAAGGGGATAGACTTAGTAGATAAGGACAGGTTTTTCACCCTCTCCAAGGTAGGGAGAACAAGAGGGCACTCTCTAAAGTTGAAAGGGGATAGATTCCGTACAAATGTAAAGAAGTTCTTCTTCACCCAGAGAGTGGTAGAAAGCTCGAATGCTCTTCCAGAGGTTGTTATAGGGGAAAACACCCTCCAGGGATTCAAGACAAAGTTAGACAAGTTTCTGTTGAACAAGAACGTGTGCTGGTAGGGCTAGTCTCAGTTAGGGTGCTGGTCTTAGACCAGAGGGCCGCCGCGTGAGCAGACTGCTTACTGCTGGACATGATGGACCACTGGTCTGACTCAGCAGTGGCAATTCTTATGTTCTTATGTCCCTGAGCTGCCAGCAGTTGTAGAGCTTGACGAGTTATGGTTGCTGGACTGGAGGAAGAAGTCTTCAGTTGTCAGATCTTTGGGAAGCCCAACAATTTAGGTATTTATATTTTGAATTTTGACAAGAGGCATGGAGTATGGTGGAAAGAAAATTTAATGCCCACCTATTTTAGTCTCAGGGACACTGCCCACCCCCACTCCTCATTACCCATTAGCTGTCTGGTAAACCACTGAACACAAAACAAATATCTGTGATGCACATATCCCAAAGCTAGCACTCACATTCCAGGTAATACATTTAAAATAAACACTTTTCTCTACCTTTGTTGTCTGGACATTTTATTTTTCCATCATGTTGGTCCCATTTTGTCTCTTCTGCTTTCTTGTGTCTTCTGCTAATTCCCTTTCCAGTAGTTGCTTTCCATATGTCTTTTTTCCTCTCTCCTGTCTTGTTTCATTCCCTCACTACTCCTGTCTTTGATATACTGATCTTTCCATTTTAGCTCTTCTGCTTTCTTGTGTCCTCTGATAATTCCCTTTCCAGTAGTTGCTTTCCATATGTCTTTTCTCCTCTCTCCTGTCTTGTTTCATTCCCTCACTACTCCTGTCTTTGATATACTGATCTTTCCATTTTAGCTCTTCCTGCACTTTTTACTTTCCTGCCTCTCCAACCACTCAGATTTCTCCCTTGTCCTTCTTTTTACTTACCAACTTTACCATCTTCCTTTCTCATGCTCTATCTCTCCCTTTTCCTATCTCAGTATCCTCGGCCTCCTATTCCCCTCTATCTTTCTTCTACAATACATACTCCTCATTACCACATATCTACCTCCAAAATCACTATCCTCTCATTCATTTAATTTGTATCACTATAATTACTCATGTAAACTGCTGTGAACTTCATGGAGGTATTGGCGGTATACAAATAAAGATTATATTGTATTGTATCTCCTTGCCACCCCTTAAGTTTCTCCCACATGATTCCACAATTTCCAGTATATCCCCTTCCTCCATTCTTGTAACTCAACATCTCCTGTTTCTCTCCCTCGCATGATCTGAAATCTCCCTGTCCTTTTCCTCTACCATCTTTGTTCCTCCCCTTCCTCCTCACGGTCTATTATCTCAGCTCCTCTCTCTCCTTCCACTCATGGTCCATGATTGCTCCTGCTCTCTTTCCTAATGTTCTTCCTGCCTCTCGTCCCATGATCCAGCATCTATCCCACCTGCCCACCCCCCGTTCAACATTTCTCCTTATCATCTCCTGTTCCAACATATTTCTTGTTCTTCCCAACTGCCCTTCCATTCAGGATCTTTCCCTCCCAGGACCTGCCTGCCTCCCCTCAGTCCAACATCTTTTCTGTTGTTTTCCATTGCTAGTGGTGTAGCCATGATGGGGCACATCAGGCGGCTTCAGGGGTCCAGCCCCTCTGCCCCCAATTCTTGTCTCAGGCTCCCCTAATGGCAGTGCATATAATGTCAATCATTCACCCCCATCCACAAACTATGCACACCAGTGTTTTTCTCTCTTTTTCCATTCCCTCCTCTCCATGGTAAGGCATCTCTTTTACTTTCCCCTCCTACCCCACACATTGCTGCTGCAGTTCAGCATCAGCTCTTTAAAGGCAGCTTCACCTCTTGACCCAGAAGCTTTCTCTCTGCGGCATTGTGCGAAAATAAAGTTTCTGTGTTACCTTGAAAAAACTGATGCCATAGAACTGCACTGGCAATGTGTGGAATAAGGGCAGGGGAAAGTGAAAGACACCGAACCATAGATAAGAGGGAAAGGAAAAATACACTGGATCATAGAAAGATGGAGAGGGAAAACAATGTATAATCATCTGCAAGCAGGGCCAGATTAATGGGTAGGCGCAGTAGGCACATGCCTATGTCCCGAAATTGTCAGGGGTCTGCTGAAGGATGGCAAACAGCTGACTCACCTTACCAATTTTTTTTCCAAATGGCAACAGCGACCCCTCCCCCCCCCTCACCGGCATCAACGGCAACACTGCAGGGCCCCCCTGGCATCAACATCAATGTGACCAGCTCTGCTCCGGGAAGGTCCCACGATGACTGCTTCTGCCGATCCATCCCTCTTCGACGTCACTTACTTCTTCCGGAGCAGAGCCGGCAGACACAGTAATCGCGAGACCTTCCTGGATACTGGATGTGCCAGCGGATTGGAGATGGGCGGCTCTCTTTTGGGTCAAGCCATGTCAGGTTGCTGTAGGGATTTCCTGGGAATAGCTGCTTTATTCACCGGAGCCCGGTATGTCTCCCCTTCTGACTTGTGCTGCCTTTTTAAGGCTTTTTGGCATCCTGTGTGTAAAATAACGGATGGCAACACGTGCTGAATGGAAACCAGCGTGGAAATTCCCCCTTTCCCATATTCATGGTCTCCTCAGAGTTAGGTAAGGTAAGGTGGGGTGGGGAGGGGAAGGAGGCTGGAACAGGGGTTTCTCTTTTATACAAAGACCAGCACTGGACCACCTTGACACAGGTGCCGGTTTACATTTGGATTTTTAGATATGACTTGCCTTTTCAGATATAGGAGTTATTTTTTTGCCCAAATTGACTCACAATCTAGTTGGTCCTTAGTATTTGGAAAATGTAGGGACTTGAATCATTGTCATAAAAAAAGTTAGTGTGTAAAATGGGATTTGAACCCTGGTCACCGACAGCTGAGTGTTCCACTGCCTGATTGGATGCTTGAATACACCCTGTATTGAGCAAACTCCTTCACTGTGTCCAGGAAGGGGTGATTTTGAATTGTTTACTATACTAAGTGTTTAGAAGAGTTGGCTGCTATGTCTTCAATGCATTCCAATGGTCCAACCTGAATCTTTGAAGTGAAAGTCCTAGAGCATATTTTCCTGCGATATCTTCAAAATTTGAGTGTTTTCCCTTCTCCTCTGCCCCCCAATATACTTTGTAGGGTGATGAGGTTTTGGGGAAATGTTTGTGCTTAGTAATTAGGGGAAGGAGATGGCAGTATATCATGTCCTATCTCCTTTCCCTTCCCCTAGTGGTTAGTTGCTCTCTGTATTAGTGAATTTTAAGCCAGATGTGACAGAGTCAAGCAGTTGAGAGGAGTTGCAAACTTGGTTATTAATATAGACTTTTGTTTTGGATAGTATTACTGCTTTACAATGCATCTGAACACTTTTATATATGTATGAAAAGGGTTCAGACTGAGTTAAAGTCCTGAGCAAATAGTTGGGAAAGGAAGGAAGGGGGGATTTGTTCAGAGATTTTTGGGGCTTGCATAGAACTAAAACTACACTGGCACTGGTATGGTAATCTTTGTTGATTTGAATTTTAAAATAAAATAAAAAAAATACAGGTAGAAATGAAGTAAATAAGAAAACAGGTAAATGAATGGGGGTGGGATAGGGGCAGGGCATGGGCATGGGCGGGACAGTGCTAGGGGACCCAGTGTACTTGTGTGCCTAGGGGCCCTTGAAGAATTAATTCTGCCCTGCCTACAAAGGGGGGGGGGGGCATGAAAGAGAGAGGAGAAATGTTACTTCCCACACACAGTCTACCCTTGCCCACCAAACTAGAGAGCTGCCTAAGCCCCTGTAAAATCCCTGTCTCATCCCATTGCCCAACTCCTCCCCATAATTTCTTTTTCTAGTCTCTCTCCTCTCCCATCTCTCTCTCATTCTCTGGGCTAATTTAAAATAGCTCCAGGGGACTCCGCAGTCCATACATCTCTTCTCCTTCTCAGTCTATCTCCCTCCCTTCCCCTCACCATCGCAGTCTTTCAAAATCAAAGTTTTCCTTTTCAGAGGGGCCCCGACTTGTCAGCCATTCTCACAAGCTGATAGCCAGGGCCGCCATCAGGGCAGTACTACCAGTCCTGCATTCAGGGGCCCGGAGGTGACAGGGGGCCCGGGCTCCCCCAGGGTCCTAGGCAGTGTTCCCTCTAAGGCAGCAGTCTCAAACACGCGGCCCACGTGTGGCTCTCCAGGTTTTATTTGTGGCCCGCGGTCTGGAGGCGATCATTCTCTTCCTTTTGGAGCAGCAGCCGGCTCATTCGTTCAAAGCCGTGGGTTGGCAGCTCCTTGCGCTATCCACTCCTGCATCGGAAGCCTCTCTGATGTCACACCATCAGAGAGGCTTCAGACGCAGGCGCAGATCTCGCAAGGAGCCGCCACCCGCGGCTTTGAATGAATGAGCCGGCCAGACACGCTGCTGCTCCAGTGGCATACCAAGGGGGGGGGGCGGTCAACTGTTCTCCTTAGAGTGCGGCTCGCGGCTCCTCTAGAGCAGTGGTGCCAAACCTGCTTCCCTTCCCTTCTCACTGCTGCCATTGGGGATCAGGCCGGCACCGTGTCTTTGATCTCCCTGCTTCTCTTCCCTGCGGGGCCGACCAACTCTTGCGGCGGCCCGACGTCAATTCTGACGTTGAGAGGACGTTCTGGCTAGCTAATCGCTGCCTGGCTGCCCGGAACGTCCTTTCTGACGTTAGAATTGACATCGGGCGGCGAGAGTTGATCGGCCCTGGGCAGAAGAGAAGCAGGGAGATCTCGACCTGTTCCCGATTGCGGCAGTGGCAGCAGCCTATTCCGCGGTGGTGGTGGCATGGGGGAGGCAGGAAGGAAGAAAGAAAGAAGGTGTGTGGGGGGGAACAGGGAGCCAGAAAAAAAAGCAAAAAATGGGGCACGGAGGAAGGAAGGAAGAAAGAAAGAAGGGGGGGGACAGGGAACCAGAAACAAAGCAAAAAAATGGGGCACAGAATCAGAGAAAGACAGACATAGAGAAAGAAAGAAAAAGTTGGGGGAGGGAATGAGGTCTGGAGGAGAGGAAGCATACAGAAGGCTGAAAGAAGGGAAGAAATATTGGTTGCACAGTCAGAAGAATAAAGTGCAACCAGAGACTGATGAAATTACCAAACAAAGGTAGGAAAATTATTTTATTTTCAATTTATTGATCAAAATGTGTCTGAATTTATATATGCTGTCTATATTTTGCACTATGGCCCCCTTTTACTAAATCGCAATAGTGTTTTTTAGTGCAGGGAGCCTATGAGCGTCAAGAGCAGCGCTGGGCATTTAGCGCAGTTCCCTGCACTAAAAACTGCTATTGTGGTTTAATAAAAAGGAAGGGGGGTATATTTGTCTATTTTTGTATGGTTGTTACTGAGGTGACAATGCATAGAGTCATCTGCCTTGACCTTTTTGAAAAAAAACCAAAATAGGAATGATAATTAACATTTTCTCAGTGTATAGTGTGCTTTGTGTTTTTTAATTTTATTTTTGGTAGATCATTTTGACTTGGTCATTTTAAAGTAGCTCGCAAGCCCAAAAAGTTTGGGCACCTCTGAGCTAGAGCGTTGAAGCTTTGTATTTCTATTTTATCCCCCCTTTTACAAAACTGTGGAGCGTTTTTTAGCGCCAGCCGTGGTGGTAGCAGCTCTGATGCTCAGAATTCTATGAGCGTCAGGGCTGTTACCACCATGGCTAAAATCCACACTACAGTTTTGTAAAAGGGGGAGGGGTTAGTTTGTGATGACATATTCCATACTAGGCGAAGGTGTTTTCTGTGTTCTGTGTGTTTGAAAGACATGGTTTTCTGTTAGGATTGACGATGTAGGATTGATCTGTGCTGGTCTGGCTTGTTTAGTTTTACAATGGGTGTATTGATGTACTACTCACTGCAATATGTAAAATGCTGCCTTTTCCTAGGTACTCATGTGTGACGTGTGGTTTGTTACTAAAAATCATGTTTTTCTTACAGATGGGGGATGCCAAAAAATGATGGGCCCCGGGTGTTACATATGCTAGGTACGCCACTGTATGTAAAGATACCAGAAAGCTGGCGTAGCAAAAACTTTAAGTAAATTGTTATTCTTCTAAGTTTTGAGTATTTAAACCTCCCACAATCTCACGGGCACTCGTTTCAAGTTTCAAGTTTATTGAGATTTTGATTTAAACGCAATATCAAATATTTTCAATGCGTATAACAAAAATAAATTTGGGGAAATAAATAAAACCATTTGAACAATAAACATACAAACATATCCATAGATGATTAAAATTACATAAGGAGTACAAGGATAAACTACATTTGTTTAAAAATGCGTCCTCCGCGCCTGCTCATAAATTTGTGGAGTATGTAACTTGTCGCTCATGCATATTTTTTTTTTGCACACACCTCATCAATCCTTAGAGGGAACATTGGTCCTAGGCCACCATAGCACAAATTCCTGTATTATGCTTCTGCTGTGCACAACAATAAACAATAAACACTGCTGTCATACTTTTTTTTTGTCCCCTGCCGATTTCCTGATAGCACCCCCCGGACAAAAGTGGGGGGGAAGGGGGGCCCAGAAATTTCTGATGGCGGCCCTGCTTCTAGCAGCTGCCTCTTTTCCCTCTGCCATGGCAGATTTCAGCAGAGGAAAAGATTTGGGGCTTCCGGTAGCTTGTGAGAATGGCTGCTGTGTCGGGGCCCCTCTGAAAAAGGAAAACTGATTCTGAAAGACAGCGAAGATGAGGAGAAGGGAGGGAGATGGACTGAGAAGGGAAAAAAGAGATAAGAGATGTCCAGAACGTGGGGCCCCCTGGAGCTGAACCACTGACTTATGTAGTCAGCTTTGGATGACCTCTTTAAAAATATTGTGCCGATAAACAGTTAAATTTTAGATAGACAACTTAATGTATCTATTTAAATTTAACAATGAAAAATCAAGTCAATGCTGTGGTCCGCAAGGGTTTCTTCATGTTGTGGAAATTGCATACGCTTAAGAGCTTACTTCGATACTTTGGCATTTAGACAGTGGCATACCTAGCATAAGTGACACCCGGGGCCCATCATTTTTTGCCCCCCCCCCCCCATCTGTACGAAAAACATGATTTTTAGTAACAAGCCACACGTCACACATGAGTACCTAGGAAAAAGCAGCATCTTACATATTGCAGTAAGCAGTACATCAATACACCCATTGTAAAACTAAACAAGCCAGACCAGTACAGATCAATCCTATACCGTCAATCCTAACAGAAAACCATGTCTTTTGAACACACAGAACACAGAAAACACCTTCGCCTAGTATGGAATATGTCATCACAAACTAACCCCTCCCCCTTTTACAAAACGGTGGTGTGGATTTTAGCCACGGTGGTAACAGCTCTGATGCTCATAGAATTCAGAGCTGCTACCACCTCGCTGGTGCTAAAAAACGCTCCACAGTTTTGTAAAAGGGGGGATAAAATAGAAATACATAGACAAAGGTTAAATTGAACCAGCAAGAACACCACCACAGAAACAGATGACGATTCTTCTGCTTCCGATTCTCCTCATCGTTCACTAACCAGAGTATCATCTCCTTCTGAGCTTTCCTTTTCTAGGTTCATGGGCAAGATGGCAATGGACCTGGACATTCCTTTAGAGGCGGATTCCAAATATAGCGAAGAATATTTGGAAACTCTTGATTAAGATCTTCCCCCTAAGGATATGCTAAAGCTTCCTCTTCATGGCATACCAGCGGGCAGGCAGAGGGAAGCAGGAGCCCGATCCTGCAGGAGAGTTAATCCGCCCCTCCCCCGAACCAGTGGGGGATACTTTAAAAAGAACAATCGATACCGGCGGGCAGGCAGAGGGAAGCAGGAGCCTGATCCTGTAGGAGAGTTAATCCGCCCCTCCCCCAAACCAGCGGGGGATACTTTAAAAAGAACAATCGATATCGGCGGGCAGGCAGAGGGAAGCAGGAGCCCGATCCTGCAGGAGAGTTAATCCGCCCCTCCCCTGAACCAGCAGGGGATACTTTAAAAATAGAAGCGCCAACAGCGCACAGCCGTTCGGCGCCCCAGCTAAGGCGCACAGCAAAGGCGCGTGCGCCTTAGCACGCGCCTATGCGAAGTGACAGCGCGAAAAGACGGAGGACGCTGACCAAGAAAACACAAATCACTCCAATAGCCGACTTACCAGCCCTGCATAGAACCCACAAAAGAGCACAGCTGCAGTCCCAGCCTAGAAGGGCTGAGAGGTAAGGAGTCGACTTCTTCTTTTCTCCTCTCTAGCCTCTAACGCTAGAAGCCACATCAGGCCCCAACTCTACCAACACCAGCCCAGCAAAGAGCCCTCGAGAGAGTACAGTTGCAGTCCAAGCCCAAGTAGGGCTGAAAAGAAGGGAGCCGCCTTCCGCCCCCCTCTCCACAGACTCTATGCCAGAAGCCACTTCAGGCCCTAACTCTACCAACTCTACCAATCCCAACAGACCAACTACCTCTCTACTGCATTACCCTCTCTTCTTATACCATAGCACCTCCATCCCACTCCAATCATCCTCCTAATATAGCTCTAGCCCTCTCCGGAGTCGCCAGCTCGCGTCCAGCTATCAGGCAAAAGCAGAACTGCCCCCTCACATAATAACACAATGACACCCCGCACAGCAAAACTCATGCATGTCCTCTTACTACTCTCTCTGCTCTTAACAAATTGGAAAACAGCAGGGTATTACATATCCCCTATCCCAGTAGTGACAAAAACCTACAGACATCTCCAACTATCCAGGAAACACACTCACCCAGAAATCTGATAGACTGCTCAACGCTCACCCATAATAGCATCCCTCCCAGTTGGGGAAAAAGACCACCTCCTAAGCCAAGGACAACAGCTCACAACCCCCCTCCACAACCTAGAAACCTCCTCCACTCAAAATGTACCTCCAATCCCCATACAAAGTACACCTCAATAGCCGGTGCATATATGAACATAAGATCGATTGGCCCAAAGGCAGACCTAATAAAGGACTGGATAGTTAAAAAACAGCTAGGTTGCCTATTCCTAGCCGAAACCTGGCTTACCTCTGACTCAGATCCCTGCATAACAAAATTCTGCCTCAAGGGATACAAATTAGAGATGGTCTGCCGAGAAAAAAAGCGTGGGGGAGGATTGGCCATCCTAGTCAAACACAACCTCAACATAAAAGTTCTAGACAAATACTCTACTCCCTACTTAGATCTTTTAGTCTGCCAACTATCCGATGATACACTCAAAGGCAGCATTCTCTGCTATATAACACCAGGAAAATGGAGCGCCACAAAACGTAATCGAAGACTTCATCTTCCAGAACTCTCTAACGTCATCACATAACCTGCTCCTTGGAGACATAAACCTCCACCTAGAAGACCACATCTCCAAACATGTTGAAAGTATATTCTCATACCTCAAAGCACTAACCTACCAGATTCTTAACCCCCAACCCACACATGAAAAAGGTCACCAACTAGATATTGCTGCATACATGACCCAACATCCTCACACACCTGAAATCCACATCTCAAACGGGACCTGGCACCCCTCCTCTGGTCAGACCATTATAAATTCACCTTCGATATCAACTGGGTGCAATGCAACAACAAACACCAACCCCTCAAAACCTCCTTCAAAACCCGTCACAAAATTGAACCCACCACATTTTGGGACAAAGCAGACTCCGCAATAGAATCCATAGATCCCAAAGAATTCATATCCCAATGGCGAACCTTAAGTGAAACAATTCTGAATAAGCTAGCTCCAGTAAAATCAAAATACAGAATCTGCAGACTGTCTGACAAATGGTTCGACACCGAACTTCACCAACTCAAAAGGCATTGCAGACAACTGGAAAGAGACTGGAAAAAAAGAACCAGGAACACACAAAAATAGCATGGAGAAGCCTAATTAAATAATATAAGATCAAACTCAAGGAAAAACGAAAAGCTTACTACTCCAAACAGGTAGGCTTAGAAACCCCAGACACAAAAAAACTATTCAAACTAGTAAAAACCCTCACTGATACCAAACCATTTCTAGCCGCACAAGGAAATCACCCACCAACAGCCACCCAACTTGTAGACCATTTCAAAAACAAGATTACTACGATCAGGACCACCTTCAACAACACACATACCCACCTCGACGATATAATAACTAACCCTGTAACTGGAGAAGCTATTGCAGCAGACAGGACCTGGACCGACTTCACAGCAGTAAACTGGTCTGACATGAACCGAATCTACAAAAAATACAGCCAAGCATCGTGCGACCTGAACAACTGTCCCACATATCTGATAACTAATGCCTCCCCAAATTTAGAGCTAGCCTCATGCAATGGATACAAACCACGCTCATGGAAGGTCAATTCCCTAGGAGAGATCATAATCACCCCAATTGTGAAAGATCATAAAGGCCCAATAGATACCCCCTCCAATTACAGACCCATCGCCTCAATACCAATATTCATTAAACTAATAGAAGGACTAGTTGCACAACACCTCAATAACTACCTGGAAGACCACAACCTACTTCATCCCTCTCAATCAGGGTTCAGAACCTACCATAGCACGGAGACACTACTATTAACCCTATTACACACAGCCCGACAGCACCTTAGCAAAGGCAGAAGGATGTTGACAATTCAACTTGATCTCTCAGCTGCATTTGACCTGGTTGACCACTCCACACTACTACAGATACTCGAAGCCATAGGGATCTCGGGCAGGGTTCACAACTGGTTCCAAGGATTCCTTAAATCAAGAACATACAGAGTAAAGTCAAACGATCTCAAATCAGAACCCTGGTATAACCCCTGTGGAGTTCCACAAGGGTCGCTACTGTCACCTACGCTCTTCAACCTCTTTATATCCTCCCTTGGGATCACTCTTGATAACCTAGATGTAACATCATTCAGCTACACAGACGACATCACCATACTCCTCCCCTTTGATTCACCAGACCTCACGTCAACAGAAAAACTGAAAAAAACACTAGAAGCAGTGGAAAAATGGATGATAGACCACAAATTGAAGCTGAACTCGGACAAAACAAAATTTCTGTTACTCAAAAAGGACAAAACCCCATCCATTACAGAATTAGAAATAAATGCCACCAATTACCCTATACAGTCCACTCTTAAACTCCTAGGAGTGATGATAGATAGATGTTGCACAATGCAAATCCAAATCAACAAGACTACTCAGAAAGCATTTTTAATCATGCACAACTTACGAAAAATAAGAAAATTCTTCGACAAAGAGCAATATAGGCTCATAGTCCAATCCCTTGTCTTGGGTCTAGTGGACTATTGCAACATCCTCAACCTACCATGCCTTGCAAACATGATAAAACAATTACAGACTGTACAAAACACAGCTCTCAAATTGATCTACTCGCTAAGAAAATTTGACCACATCACCACTACCTACCTAGACTTACACTGGTTACCTATACAAGCATGAATTAAATTCAAATTATATTGTCTTTTATTCAAAGCAATAAATGGCACTGCCCCCACTTACCTAAACAACCGCCTATATCGGAACCTTACTACTAGACAAAGGAGAACTCAGACCCCATTTACCTACCCCCCATTCAAAGGCACTCAGTGCAAGAAGATGTTTGACCACCTACTAGCGATGCAAGCAGCGAAACTAGACCACTCCATCTCCAACTTGCTGACATCAACGAGTGACTTCAAATCTTTTTGAAAAAAAATCAAAACCCTGCTATTCAAAAAATGTATCCAGATATCTTAACGCTTCCCCTTGTCATTCCCCCCCTTGTAAATTCCCCTCAAAGTCTCTTCTACTCTTGCAATTTTTCTCTTCAAAGTCTCAACCATATAAACAGTTTAAATTGTAATTCTTCTGGAAATGTCCATTTATCTTTTGTAATCCTAAATCCATAATTGTAACTTTCCTGGATATGTTCCAGTTAGCTTCTTTTGTAATCTGCCTAGAACTGCAAGGTATGGGCGGAATAGAAGTCACTAATGTAATGTAATGTAATGTACTTAGAGAGACTTTTTATAAGAACTTTGAGACTCCTCTTTTGTGCCAGTAGCCCCCCAAAAGTTGGAATATCTCTATAAAGTGGTGCCATTACCAGGTTTTGACAAACCCCAATTGCTCCACGAGTCTCTAGTGGAGGGGTCCATATTGAAAAAGTCATCTGGGGCTAGTTTGTATGTGTCCGTACCTCCTGGAAGAGAGGGAAGGACCATGGACAAATTCAGCAGGCACCTCTACCAAAACTCGATGCAGGCAAACAGGGCAGGAAATTATAATATCTTCTTTTCCTGCTACATCAAACATCTTAAACAGTTTTCATCATTCCAAAAATACATCCCTGCACATAAAGCCAAGAAATTTCAGTCTCTTGTCTCTACTGTCTTTCAGCTTCGTAAATATATGGTGAGATCAGCCTATGACACTTTCAAACTCACCTCTCGGGCGGCACCTATGTCAGTGGCAATGAGATGTATTGTGTGGTTGCATGTTTCAGACCTCAAGGTCAACCATCAAGACCGTCTGGCCAATGCTCCATGCTCCTGTTTGGAGCCTCTACTGACACTGTCACCCAAAAATTGTCTGCTCATGAAATCAGATGGGATGTGCTTGTGAAACCCAAAAAGAAGTCTCCACCTGCTCGTCCGTTTAAACCTGCTTCTTCTTACCAGCACAGATATACTGCAAAGCCTACTGCTCCTGCTCCTGCTCCACCTCGTAGGCAGAGACAACAGCCATGTCAACAACCTAAACAACTGGCTGCTCTTCAAAAGCCTGCCCAGCCCTTTTGACATGCTGCTTCAGAGCATAGACGCAGTCCCTCTGCTACTCACTCTGCCTCAGCCGACAGGAGGACATCTTCAGATTTATATCAGTCGCTGGGAGCTCATTACATCAGATCTTTGGGTCCTCAACATCATTCATCAGGGTTATGTCCTTTATTTTAATACTCTTCCTCCACACCATCCTCCAAGAGAGTCTGCTTTAAACCCAATACTCTATTACTACTCCAGTAGGTTCAATCCCTCCTTCTCAATGCCATCAAGGAAATTCCTCCCTCTCAACAGCATCAGGGCTTTTACTCCCGATACTTCTTGGTCCTGAAAAAGACTGGAGGACTGCAACCCATTCTGGATCTTCAAGCTCTCAACAAATATCTTGTCAGAGAGAAGTTTCAAATGCTCTCTCTCACTTCTCTATCCCCTATTGGCTCAGAACGAATGGCTATGCTTTCTGGACCTCAAGGAAGTCTATACGTACATATTATTACACCCGGTTTCCAGGAAGTTCCTTCGATTCCAAATCAGTCATCATCATTACCAGTACAAAGTCCTTACGTTCGGCCTGGCATCTTCTCCCAGTCTTCATGAAGTGCTTAATTGTAGTGGCAGCAGCTCTCCGATCCCAAAGTCTCCAGGTGTTTCCTTATCTGGACGATTAGTTGATCAAGGCTTCATCATCTCAGGAGGTGGCTCTGGGGACAACTCACACCATTTTTTTCCTTCAAGTCTTGGGCTTTGAAATCAATTTCCCAAAATCCAACCTGCAGCCAACTCAGTTTATCAGGGCTATTCTGGATACCACTCTTATGAGGGTGTTTCTTCCCCCAGATCACCTAAAAGTTTTGCTTCATCTCTGTCAGCAGATGTTTCAGTTCCAAACAATCTCTGCAAGACACATGATGGTTCTCCTGGGCCACATGGTCTCAACAGTTCATGTCACCCCACTTGCCAGACTGCATCTTCGCACTCCTCAGTGGGCCCCTGTTTCTCAGTGATCTCAGGTGACAGATCCGCTCTCACAGCACATCTCTAATCTCATCTCTTCTACAGTCGCTTCACTGGTGGATGACCTCCAATCTATCCAGGGGTCGTCTTTTCCATCTTCCTCCTCATCAACAGGTGCTCATGATGGATGCTTCTCCATATGCCTGGGGGGGGGCGCACATGAGCGGTCTTCAGACCCAGGGTCACTGGACTTTCACAGAGCACAAATTTCACATCAATTTGCTCGAGCTCAGAGCGATGTATTATGCACTGAAAGCTTTCCAGCATCTTTTGAGCGATCAAGTCCTCCTTCGCACGGACAATCAAGTAGCAATCTACTACATAAACAAGCAAGGAGGCACGGGCTCTCTTCCTATTAGTCAAGAGGCTCAAAGGATTTGGATTTAGGCAACAACCTGCAACCTTTCCCTCAGTGTAGTCTACATACAGGGAGAGCAGAATTCCTTGACAACCTCAGCAGAATTCTTCAGCCTCACAAATTGTCACTCAGTTCCACAACTCTTCAGTACATCTTCACACAATGGGGCACTCCTCAAGTGGACTTGTTTGCCACTTCCCCACAATCACAAGTTGCCTCAGTTCTGCTCCAGACTTTTCTCTCCTCACAGTTTAGAAGCAGATGTATTTCTCCTAGAGTGGACGCAAATGTTTCTCTGTTCAAGCTCAAGCAGAAATCAGCCACCATGATACTAATAGCTCCTCGGTGGCCCAGGCAGCATTGGTTACCCCTTCTACTTCAACTCAGCATCAGGGAGTCCATACCTCTTCCACAGAATCAAGGAGCTCTTTTTCATTCCAACCTGCAATTGTTGCTCCTGACAGCTTGGTATCTCTTGGGCTGACTTCATTAAATCTCTCTCAGCACATAAGTGATATTATTGACGCCTCCAGAAAACAGGCCACCCAACAATGTAACCAACAAAAGTGGACTTTGTTTTCTTTCTGGTGTCTCCGTCATCATCATCATGATCCAATTTCCTTCTCAGTGGAATTAGTGTTGAACTATCTACTCCATCTATCTCACTCTGGTCTCAAGTCTACCTCTATCAGAGTCCATCTTAATGCTATTATATCTTTGTATGTGCCAGTTGAAGGGAAGCCTCTTATTGCTCATCCTTTGGTCTCCAGATTCATGAAAGGTCTTTTCAACCACCTCTGAAACCTCCTCCTGTAGTCTGGGACCTTAATGTAGTACTTTCCAGATTGATGAGGCCACCGTTTGAACCAATGGCCATATCTCAACTCAAGTTTCTTACCTGGAAGGTTGTTTTTCTGATCTCACTCACTTCTGCCAGGAGAGTCAGTGAGCTGCAGGCATTGGTGGCAGAACGCCTTCACAGTGTTTCACCATGATAAGGTGGTTTTAAGAACACATCCTAAGTTTTTGCCAAAAGTTGTTAGAGTTTCATCTCAATCAATCGATTGTTCTTCCAGTGTTTTTCTGCAAGCCTCACTCTCATCCTGGAGAAAAGGCACTACACACTCTGGGCTGTAAGCGTGCTTTGGCTTTTTATATTGACAGGACAAAGTCACATAGGACATCTCCCCAGCTGTTCCTCTCATTTGATCCAAACAAGTTGAGGCATTCTGTTTCCAAAAGAACTCTTTCCAACTGGTTAGCTGCCTGTATTTCATTCTGCTACACTCAGACCAGACTGTCTCTAGAGAGTCATGTCACAGCTCACAAAGTATGAGTTATGGCAGCATCTGTTGCTTTCCTTAGGTCCACTCCCATTGAGGAAATCTGTAAAGCTGCTACGTGGTCCTCAGTTCATACATTCACTTTATATTACTGTCTAGAAACATTTTCCCAAATGGATGGACATTTCGGCCAGTCAGTATTACAACATTTATTTTCTTAAAGGACAACTCTCCCTCCATCCTATTCTGCTTAGCTTGGAGATCACCCATGTGTGAGAATATGCTGCTTGCTTGTCCTGGGATAAAGCACAGTTACTTACCGTAACAGGTGTTATCCAGGGACAGCAGGCAGATATTCTCACAACCCTCCCACCTCCCCTGGTTGGCTTCTTAGCTGGCTTATCTTAACTGATGAGACCGCGCACCTATGTCGGGCGGGAAGGCACTCGCACATGCACGGTGCGGGCTGATCGCAATCTTTCTGAACTTAAAGTTGTGATTCACTTTTCAAGTGACCGTACCGGGGCTCCTTCGGTGACATCACCCATGTGTGAGAATATCTGCCTGCTGACCCTGGATAACACCTGTTATGGTAAGTAACTGTGCTTTCAATACAAAGAAGTGCAGAGTAATGCACTTAGCATAGTAACATAGGAAATGACAGAAGATAAAGACCAGTTTGCCCAATAGATACCTGCATTATAAATTCATGATTACATTGTCTTTTATTCTTTGATATTTCTGGGACATAGACCATAAAAGTCTGCCCGTAACTGTCCTTCTTGAGTTGCCATTCAAGCTAACTCCAGTCTATCCAAACCATGTTGTCTTTGCAGGATACAGACAGTAAGGGCCAAATTCTGTAAAGGACGTCTGAAAAAAGTACATTGAGTCTCTAAGGAAGAGATAGTGGATGGTGTGGAAAGGTAGACTAGCTAGGTCATATGGTCTTTATCTGCCTTCATTTTTCTATGTTTCTGGGAAAATATAGTAGTTAAATATAGCACTTTATTTAACTTAGCTAGAAAATAGTAATACAAATTCCTAAAATAATTACATATTAAAATTTATAAGAGGATACCAATTTGTTTAACTCATATTTGGAACAAAAAGCACAGTTACTTACCGTAACAGGTGTTATCCAGGGACAGCAGGCAGATATTCTTAACACATGGGTGACGTCACCGACGGAGCCCTCGGTATTGACCTTTTTAACTAGAAGTTTCTAGTTGGCCGCACCGCGCGTGCGCGAGTGCCTTCCCGCCCGACGGAGGAGTGCGTGGTCCCCAGTTAGGATAAGCCAGCTAAGAAGCCAACCCGGGGAGGTGGGTGGGACGTAAGAATATCTGCCTGCTGTCCCTGGATAACACCTGTTACGGTAAGTAACTGTGCTTTATCCCAGGACAAGCAGGCAGCATATTCTTAACACATGGGTGACCTCCAAGCTAACAAAGAGGGAGGGGGGATGGTTGGCCATTATGAAAATAAATTTTGTAACACAGATTGGCCGAAGTGTCCATCCCGTCTGGAGAAAGCATCCAGACAGTAGTGAGTAGTGAACGTGTGAACTGAGGACCAAGTGGCTGCCTTGCAAATTTCCTCGATGGGCGTGGAACGGAGGAAAGCTACAGAAGCAGCCATAGCTCGGACTCTGTGGGCCGTGACAGCTCCTTCCAGTGAGAGACCGGCCCGAGCGTAGCAGAATGCAATACAGGCAGCAAGCCAATTAGAAAGCGTCCGTTTGGAGACAGGACGACCCAAACGGTTAGGATCGAAAGACAAAAAGAGCTGAGGGGATGTTCGGTGAGCTCTGGTACGGTCAAGGTAGTAAGCAAGGGCACGCTTACAATCCAGCGTGTGCAACGCCTGTTCCCCAGGATGCGAGTGAGGTTTAGGGAAGAAGACGGGCAACACAATGGACTGGTTGAGGTGAAAAGCTGAGACCACCTTGGGAAGGAATTTAGGGTGGGTACGCAGGACAACCTTGTCATGGTGAAAAACAGTGAACGGTAGGTCAGCAACCAGTGCATGCAGTTCGCTAACCCTCCTGGCAGAGGTGATGGCAATTAGGAAAAGCACCTTCCAGGTAAGAAGCCTGAGCGAAGTTGTGGCAAGAGGCTCAAACGGAGGTTTCATGAGTGCTGAGAGAACCACATTCAGGTCCCAGACGACAGGAGGAGGCTTGAGAGGCGGTTTGATATTGAAGAGACCTCTCATAAATCTGGAAACCAGAGGATGAGCCGTGAGGGGTTTTCCAAGAATAGGCTCATGAAACGCAGTGATGGCACTGAGGTGGACTCTGATGGAGGTAGACTTGAGTCCAGCATTGGACAGTGAGAGCAGATAATCCAATACAAGTTCCACCGCTAGAGAGGTGGGTTCATGATGATGCCGGAGACACCACGAGGAGAATCTGGTCCACTTCTGATGGTAACATTGAAGGGTGGCCGGTTTCCTGGAGGCGTCCAAAATGAGGCGGACAGGTTGAGATAGATTCTCCGGAGAGGTTAGCCCGAGAGAAACCAAGCTGTCAGGTGGAGTGAAGACAGATTGGGATGCAGAAGAGACTGATGCTGCTGTGTAAGTAGAGTAGGAAACACAGGAAGAGGAATGGGCTCCCTGGAGCTGAGTTGGAGCAGAAGGGAGAACCAGTGTTGACGAGGCCACCGAGGGGCGATGAGAATCATGGTGGCTTTGTCCTTGCGGAGCTTGGAGGGAAGGCATACAGGAATCGATCCCTCCAATCGAGCAGGAATGCATCCGGGGCCAGACGGTGAGGAGAGAAGAGTCTGGAACAGAAGAGGGGCAGCTGATGATTGTGAGGTGCTGCAAAGAGGTCCAGCTGCGGAGTGCCCCATCGAGCAAAGATGGAGAGTAGAGTCGGAGGGTCCAACGTCCACTCGTGAGGTTGAAGGATGCGGCTGAGATTGTCGGCCAGGGAGTTCTGTTCGCCCTGGATATAGACCGCTTTGAGGAAGAGATTGCGGTCCGTGGCCCAGGTCCAGATGCGTAGAGCCTCCAAACAAAGGGGGCGAGATCCGGTGCCGCCTTGCTTGTTTATGTAGTACATGGCGACCTGATTGTCTGTGCACAGGAGGAGAACCTGAGGGCAGAGAAGATGTTGGAAAGCCTTGAGGGCGTAGAACATGGCTCTGAGTTCCAGGAAATTGATGTGATGTCGACGCTCCTGTGGGGTCCAAAGACCCTGGGTGCATAGATCCCCTAGGTGAGCTCCCCACGCATAGGGGGACGCATCCGTGGTGATGATCATAGAGTGAGGGGGCAGATGAAAAAGCAGACCCCTGGAAAGATTTGAGGAGTTCAACCACCATTGGAGAGATTGCTGAAGAGATGATGTCACAGAGATGGGATGAGAAAGAAGATCCGTAGTCTGTGACCATTGGTTGGCGAGAGTCCATTGAGGCGTGCGAAGGTGGAGACGTGCCAGAGGAAGGACATGTACTGTCGAGGCCATGTGTCCCTGGAGGACCATCATTTGCCGAGCAGGAATGGAGGAGTGTTGGAGCACCTGACGACAGAGGTGGAGCAGAGTCCACTGACGATCGGAGGGAAGAAAAGCCCTCATTAGAGTGGTGTCCAGAACAGCTCCGATGAATTGAAGTCGCTGGGTGGGAAGCAAGTGCGACTTGGGGTAGTTGATCTCGAACCCCAGGAGGTGGAGGAGAGAGATTGTGTGATGAGTAGCCTGTAGCACAAGTTGAGATGAAGGTGCTTTCACCAACCAATCGTCCAAGTAGGGGAACACCTGGAGGTTGTGAGACCTGAGGAAGGCCGCAACTACTATGAGGCATTTGGTGAAGACTCTGGGTGAGGAAGCGAGGCCAAACGGTAGCACCTTGTACTGATAGTGGCGGTGCAGTACTTGGAACCGCAGATAGCGGCGAGACGTCGGATTGATGGAGATGTGAGTGTAGGCCTCTTTGAGGTCCAGGGAACATAGCCAGTCGTTCTGAGATAGAAGAGGGTAGAGTGTGGCAAGGGAGAGCATTCTGAACTTCTCCTTTACCAGACACTTGTTGAGGTCCCTGAGATCGAGAATTGGACGGAGGTCTCCCGTCTTCTTGGGTACCAGGAAGTAGAATCCCTGACCCCATTGATCTGGAGGTACTTCTTCGATGGCATTGAGAAGGAGGAGGGATTGAACCTCCCTCAGGAGGAGGGGGGCTTGAGGTGAGTGTGAAGCAGACTCTACGGGAGGGTTGTCTGAAGGAAGAGTCTGGAAGTTGAGAGAGTAGCCGTGGCGGATGATGTTGAGGACCCACTGGTCCGATGTGATGACCTCCCAACGGCTGGAGAATATGGTGAGGCGACCTCCGATTGGTTGTGGAAGAGGTAGTGAAGGTGGAAGACTGGCTATGCCCTGGAGAGAAGAGTCAAAAGGGCTGAGACTGTTTGGCAGGCTGAAGAGGCTTGGAGGGTTGAGTGGCCTGAGAACGAGCCTGGGCATGGTGCTGTTGTTGACGGGGCCGCCGAGGTTGTTGAGGAGGCGGATTGAGTGGCCTGGCTGAGAACCTGCGCTGATAGGACGACTGAGGTCGATAAGGTCGGGCAGGCGGAGCCTTCTTCTTTGGTTTGATCAGGGTGTCCCACCTGGTTTCATGGGCGGAGAGTTTCTGGGTGGTGGAATCCAGTGACTCTCCAAAAAGTTCATCCCCGAGACAGGGGGCGTTGGCTAGACGATCCTGGTGGTTGATGTCCAGGTCGGAGACTCTCAGCCAGGCCAGGCGGCGCATGGCTACGGCCATGGCAGAGGCACGGGAGGTGAGCTCGAATGAGTCGTAAATCGAGCGGACCATAAACTTGCGCAACTGAAGAAGGCCAGAGATGTGCTGCTGGAACAGTGGGACCTTGCGCTCCGGCAGGTACTTTTGGAGGGCAGATTGCTGTTGGACCAAATGTTTCATATAAAAAGAAAAATGGAAAGAGTAGTTGTTCGCCCTGTTGGCCAGCATGGCATTCTGGTAGAGCCTCTTGCCAAACTTGTCCATGGTCTTACCCTCTCTGCCAGGAGGGGTAGAGGCATAGACACTGGAGCCCTGAGTCTTTTTCAAGGTGGATTCAACAAGAAGGGACTCATGGGGCAATTGAGACTTGTCGAACCCTGGGATAGGGATGACACGATAGAGGTTGTCTAGTTTACGGGGGGCCCCCGGTACCGTAAGGGGATTCTCCCAGTTTTTGTAAAAAGTCTCCCGTAGGATGTCATGTACGGGAAGCTTGAGGAACTCCTTAGGAGGTTGTTCGAAATCTAAAGCCTCCAGGAAGGCTTGAGACTTCTTTGAGTCAGATTCTAAAGGAAGGGACAGGGCAGCAGACATTTCCCTCAGAAATTTAGAAAATGAGGACTGCTCCGGTTTGGAGGTGGCATCGGGTGCCGACGGATCCTCATCCGATGAGGAAGGATCCTCCTCGGTACCGAGAGGGGATTCCTCCCACAAGTCAGGGTCCCGGACCTCTGGTGCATGCCGAGACACCGGGGTGGAAGGTGCGGTATGGCGAGTCTTAGATAAGGATTTTCCAGAGCGCACCGAAACGGTACCAGGAGAGGAAGACCGGCGTCGATCCCGGTCCCGGGAAGAATGATGCACTGTCTGGTGCCGAGGAGGATCCGATGTGGTATGGGAGTGAACCACTGGATTGGTATGAAGCTGCTCAGCCGAAAGAATCGGCATGGAGGTGTTAATAGGTAACGAAGGGGTGGATACCGGGGGTTCGGTACGGGGCTTGGGCCGGTCTGGTACCGGAAGGAGCGGTGCCAGGATAGTGGGCAACAGGTGCTCGAGTTGTCGCTGTAACTGTTCCTGGAGTTGAACTTTTAAGATGGCCAAGATACGGTCATCTAGGGGTGGCATCGGAACCGCTTTCTTTTTCTTCGGTTCCTTAGATGCCGCTCCACGCCCCGGCGATGAGGAGGCCGATGACGAGGCACTCACCGAGATCGGGGCGGAGCGCTTGCGGGACCGGTGCGATGCCGGCAAGGCCGGCGTCGCCACCGTAGTTGGAGGGCGCTCGAGGGAAGAGGAAGGCTTCTTAGCTGGCTTACCTGGCGCCAGAGGCGCCGATGCGGGGTCGGGCGGTGTCGAAGTAGACGGTGCCGATTTCTGTGGTACCGCTGTCGATGTCGAGGAGTCCATCGCCGACCCGGTGCCGAAGAGAAGAGTTTGTTGAATTCTCCGGTTTTTAAGGGTTCTCTTTTGAAGAGTGGCACAGCGGGTGCAGGAGTCCGCCCGATGCTCCGGACCCAAACACTGCAAACACCAATTGTGTGGGTCAGTGAGGGAGATCGGGTGTGCACACCGCTGGCACTTCTTAAAACCGACCTGCGGGGGCATGAAGGGGAAAACAGCCTCCGCAAAATCGAACCCCGAGGCCTGTATAATGGCAACAGGCCCCGCCGGGACAAAAACGAAAAAAGGGGAAAAAAAGCAAAGTTTTTTTTTTTTTTTTAAATATCAAATGAAAAAGAAACCCGAAGGTAAAAGAAGAAAAAATATGGAAAAAAGCGCGAGCGGGAAGGCAAAAAAGTGGTTTCAACGGCCGTTGAAAAAACACACGCGTCTTCTTCGCTCCGCGGAAACGAAGAAACTGGGGACCACGCACTCCTCCGTCAGGCGGGAAGGCACTCGCGCACGCGCGGTGCGGCCAACTAGAAACTTCTAGTTAAAAAGGTCCGTACCGAGGGCTCCGTCGGTGACGTCACCCATGTGTTAAGAATATGCTGCCTGCTTGTCCTGGGATAATAATTTTTCTATCTAACCCTAATTAGAAAAAGACAAAATGTATTATAGTCTACTGCGATTGTGGCTTTGTCCTAGATATGTACTACTACTAATATAATTATTTTTTTCTAGACATATGCAGCACTGTACAGAATCATGAAGAAGATAGTTCCTGTTCAAATGAGCTCACAATCTAATCAATCAAGACAAACAAACAGAATGCCAGGGTAGAGGTTAGTTAGCGGGGATATCCCTGCTATCAACTCAGCAATCAGCCTAAATATCGAAGATCTTAATAATTTATCTTTTGAAGATCAAACCGTAAGATAGGATAGCCTATGCAAGACTCTCATAGATGAGGCAGTCCCCACCACTACTAAAACAATTTCAAGCAAAAAAATCCATAGTATACGGCTGAATTATTCTTCATCAAAAAACAATTGCGTTCACTGGAAAGAAAATGGCATCGGAAGAAAACAATCACTAATTTATCAAAATATCAAGATCAAGCAAACTATTGTAAAAACAAAACTGAAGCAAAGAAAAAAATATTACAAAAATCAGAAAGCAAAGAATTCCTCGGCACTATTCTAAAATCTCTAGCAACTTTTAAAATGTGTAGTGCCTTGTGGGCTACTAGCACACATACAGCACAGGATTTGGTTAACTATTCATAGAGAAAATAGAGAAGATCAGAAGCCACTGCAAAATAAATTCTAACACAAACGTTGATCCAATAAACCAAGACATCTTTGTCCCTACATCAAAATATGCTCAATTTACCTTCCACATATTTACTACCCTTTCCATAAAAAAGTATTTTCTGAGGTCACTTCTAAGTCTATCCCATTTCACCTTCACCTATATCCCCTCATTCCAGAGCTTCCTTTATATTGAAAAAGACTCACCTCATGCACATTTATGCTCTCTATCATATCTCCTCTATCCGACATTTCTACCAAAGTATTGTGATTTTTAAGTCTGTTTTCATATGTTTTATGACAAAGACCACCGACTATTTTAGTAGCCTTCCTCTGTCTGGACTAACTCCATCCTGTTTATATCTTTTTGAAGATGTGGTCTCCAGAATTGTACACAATATTCTAAATGAGGTCTTACCAGAGTCTTCTACAGGGATATCATTACCTCCTTTTTTCTACTGGCCGTTCCTCTCCTTATGCACCTAAGCATCCTTCTAGCTTTTACCGTTGCCTTTTCTAACTGTGTGGCCATTTTAAGAGCATAACATAAGATCATACCCAAGTCCCACTCCTCTTTTGTGCACAAAGGTTCTTCACCAGCTAAACTGTACTGTTCCCTCAAGTTTTTGCAGCCCAAATGCATTTCCCTGTATTTCTTAGCATGAAATTTTAGCTGCCAAATTCCAGCCCATTCTTCAAGCCTCGTTAAGTCCTTCCTCAGGTTATTCATACCATCAAGAGTGTCTACTCTATTGCAGATTTTGGAATTAGCAAAGAGACAAGCCTTACTAGACAGCCCTTCAGTAATATCACTTAGAAAATGTTAAAAAGAACAGGCCCAAGAACCGAACCTTGTGGCACACCACTGGTAACAACCCTTTCCACAGAATGAGTTCCATTTATCACTACCCTCTGTTACTTTCCACTTAACCAGTTCCTAACCCAGTCTTTCATTTTAATGCCCATACCGAGGTATCAGTTTTTATTGTCAGCATATCAGAAAGGGCTACAGTAGAATCTCAGTTATCCGGCATGCATGGAGATTGATTGATTCTGGATAACTGTTTTTATCCCAGGACATGCAAGCAGATATTCTCACATATGGGTGATGTCATCCACTGAGCCCCGTTACGGACAGCTGTTAAAGCGCTCTTACACTTTAAGAACTTTAGAAAGTTTGCGACTGACTGCACTACGCATGCGCGAGTGCCTTCCTGCCCGACATATGTGCACGGCTCCTCAGGTCTGTTTTCTGCGGAGCTACAAAGTTGTGTGTGAAACGGTCTCCGTTTTGTTTTTTGCCTTCCTGCTCGCATATTTACTATTGTTTCTTTCTTACTTTTCTTCTTTTCTTTTTCTAACTAAAAAAAAAATTTTTTTTTCTCTTTTTTTTTCCTGCTGCAGCCGTTTTTGATGTCAAGGCCTTTGCCTCCACCTTCAGGTTTTGATATGGCTGAGGCGGTTTTTCCTCCCATATTCCGCCCATTAACTGGCTTTAAAAAGTGCAGCAGATGCCAGCGCAATATTTCACTAACTGACACACAGAAGCCCAGACCATGGTGTGGACTCTTGTATGCGCTGTTTGACACTTCAGAAGCATTCCATACAAAGCCGCTTGTTACTGCAAAGACTTCTCTTCGGTACCATGGATACATCACAGGTACCTTTGACACCGTTCAAGCCATCGATGTCGAAAACATTGCCATATCTGAAGTACCAGCTCCCTTGTCAGTGTTGCAGGCTATACCTCCATCAGGTAAGCCAGCTAAGAAGTCACCAGCTTCCCAGATGGTGTCTCAGGCCACTAAGCTATCGAGTCTAGTCGTACTGGCCAAGCAGAGATCATTAATGTGACTCGTTTCAATTTCGAGGGGGAGCATCTTTATCCATGTCATCCTTTCCGGAGCGAGCCATGGCACCATTGATACTGGTGTCCAAGCCACAGGTTTTTAAAGAGAAGTCTTGGCACCGATCATCATCATCGAGCCATGCTTCTCAACACCATTCTTCAAGGTACCGATCTCCTTCTACATAGCATCTTTCTTCAAGGCACCAATTTCCTTCTCCAAGGCATTCACACAAGAAGCTTCATTTTTCTGAGACTCACTCCAGTCACTCTAGGCATTCGTCTCCACGTCTTGTGTCCTCTATGTCTGGCAAGCATTCTTAAAAATCCAGGCATATTTCTCTCAAACACTCAGATATGCGTAAGAAGTCTGTATCGCCTGTTCAATTGGACTGGTACCGAGCCAAATGCCAGTACCATTCTCCTTCAATTCCTGTAGATTCAGACCTTCAGCTTGATTCTGCTCAAGAAGCTTCATCTTCTACAGAAGCTTATGATTCGCAGGCAGAATATTCTCCTCGCACCACCTCAGACATGGCTGTAAAATTGGAGGCAGATTCCAAGTATTCAGCGGAGTTTCTTGACACCATCGACTACAAGCATCCTTCAAGGAACTTCTCAAACTTCCTTTACATGGTATCCTGAAAGAAACTCTTTGTAAGAATTGGGAGTCTCCTTATTCTGTTCCAGCTGCTCCTAATACAATTAATGCAAAATGCTGTGGTCAGACTTATCTACGGTCTAAAGAAATTTGATTACGTGACGCCATACTACAAACAGCTATACTGGCTGCCGTTGGAAGCTCGTGTAAAGTTTAAGTTCGCCTGCCTCTGCTTTAAAGTTCTTTACGGTCTAGCCCCTAAATACATAACAGACCTCTTCTCCTTCTCAGCCAATAGACACAAGAGAAGCTCCCACTTGCACTTCGTTTCTCCCCCGGTTAGAGGTTGCAAACTAAAAAAACACCATGAACACCTTCTCACATCAAGCAGCTTTATGGGGTAAAGATCTAGAACAACTGCTCTCGCCCACCACTTACGAGGTATTCAGGAAGCGCCTCAAAACTCACCTGTTCCTGAAGTATCTAAACAGCTAACCCATTCCTCTCTTTCCCCTCTATAACGGTTCTCTTGCCCTAGCCCCCTCTTGTTTTCTCATCCCTTAAGCTCTCTCAACTTGTACTTCATTAATCTTTTGTAAACCGCATAGAACTTAACGGTACTGCGGTATATAAACTGTTATTATTATTATTACTAAGAAGATGGACTCTCAATACAAAATCATTCCCATTCCTGGTTTTGATAAGCCTCAACTTGAACATAAGATTTGCTTCTGCTGGGTCAGACCAGAGGTCCATCGTGCCCAGCAGTCTGCTCACGCCCTATTTGAGTCTACTCTTACTTGCGTATGTTCTGTTCCAGTAGGAACTTATCCAACATCAATCTCTCGTGGTTGAATCCACTCTCAAAAAATCTGCTCCTTCTAAAGTCTATGCCACAGTTCCTCCAGGCTGGGAAGAATCAACTATGGACAGATTTGGGAGACGTCTTTACCAGAATTCCATGCTACAATTTTTATTTTACCTGTTATCTCAAAAATTTGGTAAAACAAATGCAAAACTATTACAAGTATCTTCCATCTCCAGCATTCATTTAATACTCTCACTCAACTCAAGCAGCATATGGTACAATCTGAATACGTTGCCTTTGAGCTGTCTTCTCAAGTTTCTGCAGCCATGAGGAGGTTTGCATGGCTAAGGATAGTGGATATGGATGCTAATCTCCAGGATTGCTCAGCTAATATCCCCTGCCTTGGAGATGAGCTTTTTGGAGACATTATTGAAAATGCAACTAAAAACTTTCAGAGCATGAAAAGTCTTTTAATTCACTGCTCAGGCCTAAATCTAAATCCTCTGCCTCTAAGTCTTTCAAGCCATCTACTGTATATCAGAGGCGTTATACACCAAAGTCTACTCCTCTTTCCAGGCCACAACAAAAAAAGCAGTGTCAACAGGGTCCTCAAAAACCTCAGATCTCTGCTGCTCCCAAGTCAAATCATCCTTTTTTGATTGACTACATAGAAACATAGAAGATGACGGCAGATAAGGGCCATAGCCCATCAGGTCTGCCCACTCTACTGACCCACCCCCAAGTCTACTATCCTAGGGATCCCACTCCTGGTGACAGGTTCCCTTGGCTTAACCCTCTAAGGGATCCCACATGGGCATCCCATTTGCTCTTAAATTCTTGCACACTGTTTGCCTCGATTACCTGCTCGTTCCAAGGATCAACCACTCTCTTGGTGAAGAAATATTTCCTGGTGTCACCATGAAATTTCCCGCTTCTGAATTTGAGCGGATGCCCTCTTGTGGCTGAGGGTCCTTTGAGAAAGAGAATCTCTTCTTCCATCTCGATACGGCCGGTAATATATTTAAACGTCTCGATCATGTCTCCTCTCTCCCTACGTTCCTGAAGTGAGTACAGCCGCAAATTTTTCAGCCTTTCCTCGTACGATAGATCCTTGAGCCCCGAGACCATCCTGGTGGCCATCCGTTGCACCGACTCTACTCTCAGTACATCTTTTCGGTAGTGTGGCCTCCAGAATTGCTCACAGTATTCCAAATGAGGTCTCACCATGGTTCTGTATAATGGCATTATGACTTCAGGCTTCCGGCTGACAAAACTCCTACGGATGCAACCTAACAACTGTCTTGCCTTAGATGAGAGCATAATCTCAATCAAGATAACTGTCTCTCCCTCTCCCCATTGGAGATTGTCTAACACATTACCATGCTCTGTGGCAGCTAATCACCTCTGATCTCTGGGTTCTCAATATCATTTGAGAAGGTTATTCTCTGCATTTCCTCGACATTCTGCTAGATCATTCTCCAAATGCATTTCCTTCCAACCCTCTGCAGTCCTCTCTTTTTCTCCAGGAAGTTGAATCTCTGCTCATTCTCAATGCCATCGAGAAGGTCCCTTTGGATCAGCAGAACACGGGGTTTTATTCCCGGCATTTCCTAGTCCCGAAGAAGACGGGAGGTCTTCACCTGATATTGGACCTCAGAGCTCTTAACAAATTTCTTGTCAAAGAGAAATTTTGGATGCTATCTCTGGCGTCCCTGTACCCCCTACTGGATCAAAATGATTGGTTATGCTTTCTGGAGCTGAAGGAGGCTTACACTCAACATTCCCATTCACTCAGCCTCTCACAAGTTTCTGAGATTTTGGGTGGTAAATTATCATTACCAATACAAGATTCTGCCCTTCGGTCTTGCATTATTTCCCAGAGTTTTCACCAAGTGCCTGGTGGTTGTAGTAGCAGCCTTGAGAACTCACGGTTTGCAAGTCTTTCCCTATCTAGATGACTGGCTCATCAAAGATCCTTCAGCTCAAAGTGTTACTGTAGTGACACATCAGCAAAATTTGGGATTTGAAATCAACTTCCCCAAATCACTATTGCAGCCTTCTCAGACTCTTCAGTTCATCGGAGCCCTCCTAGATGCTGTTCAACTCAGGGCATTTCTTCCTCAACAACATCAAGATGCTTTGATACAATTTTGCCATTAAGTGACCCTCCTTACTTCACGCTCAGCAAGGCACATGATTTTCCTCCTAGCGTTTCCACCTTTTACCATATTCCATCATGATAATAATAATAATAATAATTTATTCTTGTATACCGCCATACCCATAAAGTTCTAGGCAGTTCACATCCATTAATTAAGGTCCATGATAACACACGGATTTACAAAATTTTGACAAAGTTACAGGCAATGAAGCGGGGGGGGGGGAACTCTTTGAAGAGATTAAGCAGAGGTAACGGTAATACAGAAGGAAGGGTTGTAAGGCATGATATAGCGAGAGAGAGATAAAATCGCGGGAGGGGGGGAAGAGGGAGAGCCGAAGGAACGGGGTAGTGTGGTAAAGGGGAGAAAATAGGGGGCAAGGGGGATTAAAAGGCCTGTTCGCGGAAGAGGTGCGATTTGAGAAGTTTTCTGAAACTAAGGTAAGAGGGAGCCTCGAGTATCATTTGGGCAAACCAAGGGTTCAGCTTGGCCGCCTGGTAAGCAAAGGTTTTGTCGAGAAATCTTTTGAAATGACATAATTTTAGGGATGGGAAGACAAACAGTTGGATTCTGCAGGATTTCTTGTTGGTGAGATTCAGAGTGAAATGGTGATTGAGGTATCTAGGTAATAGGCCAAAAACTGTTTTGTAGCAGAAGCAGGCGAATTTGAATAGGACTCTGGATTCGAAAGGGAGCCAATGCAGTTGGTGGTAGAAAGGTGTGATGTGGTCCCATTTGTTCAGGCCGAATATGAGGCGGACGGCACTGTTCTGGATCAATTTTAGTCTCCTAAGGGTTTTCTTTGTGGAGCTCAGATAAATGACATTGCAATAGTCTAGTACGCTCAGAACAGAGGACTGTACCAGAAGGTGGAAAGAGGAGTCGTCAGAGTATTTTTTTATGGTGCGCAGTTTCCAGAGCACCGAGAAGCATTTCTTGACAGTAAGATCGGTGTGATTTTCTAGGGATAGATGTTTGTCTAGAGTGACTCCCAGTATTTTTAATGTTTGTTCGAGGGGGAAGACCAAGCCTTTCACTTGGATTGTGGAGTCTTTGATTTTTTCATTGGGGGAGGCTAGGAAGAATTTTGTTTTGTCCGGGTTTAGTTTTAATCTGTAGGATAGCATCCAGAGTTCTATCTGATTAAGTATGCTTGTGATGTAGGCTAGTAGATCTGGGGAGAAGGTGGTAAGTGGGATGACTATTGTGATGTCATCTGCGTAGATGAAGGATTTGAGTTTGAGGTTATGAAGGAGGTTACCCAGGGAGGCGAGGTAGATATTAAATAGTGTGGGGGACAGGGGGGAGCCCTGCGGCACCCTGCAGGAGTTAACCCAGCTAGATGAGGAGGAATCGTTTTTGCGAACTCTGTAGGATCTGTTTCGTAGGAATCCGTGAAACCAGCTGAAGACCTGGTCGGAGATGCCAATGTGGGTCAGGCATTCTAGGAGAATGTTGTGGTCTACTAGGTCGAAAGCACTGCTCAAATCGAGTTGAAGGATCAGGGCGCTGGAGCCCAGGCTAAAGAGGGTGTGCAAGTAGTCAAATAAGGCTGCAATGATGGTTTCAGTGCTGTGGTCTGTTCGAAAGCCCGATTGATTGTCACATAGTATGTTGAATTTATCCAGATATGCGGTGAGTTCAGCATTTACTATCCCTTCAGCTATTTTGGTGAATAGAGGGATGCTAGCGATAGGTCTGTAATTAGAAGGGGCGTTTGGGGGTTCTTTCGTGTTTTTTTATGATTGGGGTTAACATAATATGGCCTTGCTCAGGTGGAAAGTATCCTGAGGAAAGTAGGAAGTTCACCCAGGATAGCATGTTGGCTTTGAAATGGATGGGTGCAGTTTTCATGACGTTTGGAGGGCAGGTGTCTAGTTTGCAGAAGGAGTTAGAATATTTGTTGTAGAATTTATTGAAGGTTTCCCAGTCCAGTGTTTTGAATTGGTTCCAGTATAGATCTGCTCTGGACCTTTGGTCTGGTTTGTATATGTCGGTATCAGTAAGAATGGGAAAAAGCTCAAGGGGATTAGTCAAGGTAGGTAAAGTAGATCTTAGTTTTTGATAAGGTTGTACTCTGCACCCATCCAAAGTTTTTACCCAAAGTTGTTACTGAGTTTCATCTCAATCAATCGATTGTTCTTCCAGTATTTTTTCCCAAGCCTCATTCTCATCCTGGAGAAACAGCTCTTCATACTCTAGACCAGGGGTGTCCAACCTTTTTGCTTCCCTGGGCCGCATTGGCCGAAAAAAATGTTTCTGGGGCCGCGCAAATACTGCAGCAATACAGAGGAGGGAGCTGGCAAGATGGTAAACACCCGGGGGCAGCAGAAGAAAACACTGCATCACCCTTGACCGGGGTCGCACAAAATACTTCACGGGGCCGCATGCACCTTCGGGCTGCAGATTGGACACCCCTGCTCTAGACTGAAAGAGAGCATTGGCCTACAATTTGCAAAGGACTAAGTCGCATAGAGCCTCTCCATAACTTTTTGTTTCCTTTGATCCAAACAAGTTGGGGCATCCTGTTTCCAAAAGGACAAGTTTGTTATGCTCAGGCTGGGCTTCAACTGGAGGGTTGTGTCACAGCCCACAAAGTTTGATCCATGGCAGCTTCAGTAGCTTTTTTATGTTCTACTCATTACTGTCTGGAATCCTATTCCAGACGGGATGGAAACTTCTGCCAAGCAGTATTACAAAATTTATTTTCATAATGGTCAACTCTTCCACCATCACATTTTTGGTTAGTTTAGAGGTCGCCCATATGTGAGAATATGCTGCCTGCTTGTCCTGGGATAAAGCACAGTTACTTACCATAACAGGTGCTATCCAGGGACAACAGACAGATATTCTCAGAACCCACCCACCTCCCCTGGTTGGCTTCTTTGCTGGCTATCTGAACTGAGGAGCCGCGCACCTATGTAGGGAGAGAAGGCACTCGTGCATGCGTGGTGCGGTCAGTTGCAAACTTTCTAAAGTTCTTAAAGTGCAAGAGTGCTTTAGCAGCTGTCTGTACCGGGGCTCCGTGGATGACATCACCCTTATTGTGAGAATATCTGCCTGCTGTCCCTGGATAACACCTGTTACGGTAAGTAACTGTGCTTTCTGGTTATCTAACACAGATCTCAATTCCCCCCTCCAACCCTTAAGTACCAGCGCTGCAGTGGTCCTGAGCTGCAAAGCCCACCCCCCCTTCCCTCAAGCCCCGAAGCAGCAGAAGGGGCGGTGGTCCTAAGCCATAAACCCCCTTGCTTTCTCCCTCCGTACAAATGTAAGAAAGTTCTTCTTCACCCAGAGAGTGGTGGAAAACTGGAACGCCCTTCCGGAGGCTGTTATAGGTGAAAACACCCTCCAAGGATTCAAGACAAAGTTAGATAAGTTCCTGCTAAGCCAGAATGTATGCAGTTAAGGCTAGACTCAGTTTGACCTAAGAGCCGCCACGGGAGCGGACTGCTGGGCACGGTGGACCACTGGTCTGACCCAGCAGTGGCAATTCTTATGTTCTTACCTCAAGCAGCAGCTGGTCAGCAGGAGGCAGCGCTCAAAACAGGCTGCTCCCCTCTCTACCTCTACCTCATTTCCATCAGCATCCTTCCCTTTCCTCTCTTTCCCTCCACCCTAATTCCATCCAGTATTCTGCCCCTTCTCTCTTTCTCCCCACTTCCATTCAGCTTCTTGCTCCATTCTCTCTCCCTCCACCGCAATTTCATTCAGTATCCTGAACCCTCACCTCCTAACTGCTGGTGCTGGTTTCCTGAACCACCATCAGCAGCTGTAAACTTAAATGTAGCCATCATGAGACCTTTGGGCACCTCTCTGCAGCTGCTGGCTCTGCTCCAAAACAAGGAAGAAATGTCAGAGGGGGTGGACCAGCAGCCACTAATAGGTGCACGAAGATCTTGCAATGGGTCTTGCGATGGCTGAATTTAAAGTTTATTGCCATTGTTGCTAGTTTGGGAAAACAGCAGAGTAGGGCGGGAGGTCCCAATGTGCCAGCTGTGTACCTCCTTAGGGCTTGCATCTGTGGCAAATCACTCCCTCACCCCCTTGGTATGCCACTGACCCCTACTTTTCTTTAACATGCATACATCAATTAATCACAATACAGCACCTTGTTCACTTCATGCAACTGGAGTCTTTCATTAACATTTTGTACTCACCTTGGAAAGATAACTCTTTTGGACTCCAAATAGGCTTCAAGACACTTTTGAATTTGATCAAGAAGAGCATTATTATTCTGGAAAGTCTCTAAAAGACCTGCATATAAAAAGAATAAGTGAAAAAACATGCCCTTGAAAGAAAGAAGAAATAAAAGATCTCTTAGAATGTAGAATGCATGCAGTTTGATTTTCATCTGTGGATGTTATTCATATGAAATGACTAGTTCTACTTCCTTATAGTGGCTGTGAATGCTGACTCCTATCATTCTTATGAATAAAAGGCAGGTTCTGGAATTAGGTTTAAGGCTAGAAAATGACACAGGGACAGGTAATTACAGGGCAGGGATGGGCACAGAGCCCGCGAGGACAGGTACACAGCCATGGGGACAGGACCAAACTTTGTCCCTGTGTCATTCTCTAAAAACTTGAGACTATATCAATATGTAAAAACTTAATAAATCTTAGACAATTGGCAACTGAATTTAACGATTACAAAAAAATGCAGAAGCTGCTTTTAGATTTCAATTAACTACTATTAAATGACATCATTTGTGCCTTGTCTGCCATCTTCAGTGCTCTTTCATCATATGCCCAGCTGCTAAAGCATCTTACTGTCACTTCATCAGATTCATCCATTATTGCTGGCATCATGGAACATTTCTAACATTTAATAAACACTTATTTTCCTATTCATCCACTATACAGTTTAGGTTTCCTTCTACACCCATGTCTGAAAGACAATCCAATTACCTTCCCAGATGATGTAAAAACATAGGCAACTGAATTTTTGGGAAGGTTGTACCAAAACCAGATAGAAATGGAAGGCTCTATTTGTGATTTATAAACAGTTGTACAGAATATTGTCATTTTTTATACTTTAATAAAAATATTTAAATATAAAATAATAAGTGTTCAAGGCTTGTGCAAATGAGGACAGAGTTCGCAAGGATGGAGTGAGAATGAGGACAGAGCTTGCGGGGACAGAGATGGAGCAGGTGGGGATGGGGTAGGGACAGAGATGAGGGCAAACTTTGTCCCCGTGTCATTCTCTACTAAAGACCCCTTTTACAAAGCTGCAGTAGCAATGCTGCTGTGGTAAATGCACCAAAGCTCATAGGAATTGAATGGGCTTTTGTGTGTTTACCACAGCTTTGTAAAAGGGGCCCTAAGTTTTGTGCAGAGAAGCCAGACCTCTGTGACCTTTAAAACTGAATTCTATACAAACTGAAGCCATATAGAAAATTATTGAATTTTATTTATAGTAGGATATAGCATGACAAATAAATAATGGTGTAATTTTAAAGCCCAATAAGGAGCTACAAGTTGAAAAGATAGTATACCCACTGGCTTGTAGTTTCTTTTCCCATTAAAAAAATGAAATTATAAGAATACTATAATAATACACAGAAAACATAAAAGATAAAGCAGAAATGTATACCTTCCAATATACCATATAAACAAATATACATATTTCATCAAGTCCACACCTAGAGGAAAATCTGCAAATCTCTTTAGGAATAAGATAATTAACAAAAGACTTTTTTTTTCAAAACAAAATAGAATCAAAACTATTTTAACCCCAATAGGCCTTTTCATGATGAAAGATGACCCCCCCCCCAACCCATGCCAGAGAGCTTCCTAGTGGGCTCCTCAGCCAGGAAGGTCTCCAGTTGTAAAGGGTCCAAAAAACCATGATTATGTTGATAGTGTAGCAAATGTCATTTACATGGGAAAAAAAAGTGGCTCCCATTGCCAATACACTAGATTTAAGATGCAGAAAATCTTTCCTTTTCAATTGTGTTGGTATGGAGCCATCTGGAAAATATTTAATGATCTCAGAAAAGAAGATCTTTTAAGGAAAATAAGCTCTCATTATAGTAATTATGGGAGCTTATGGCTTCCATTTGCATAGAATTTTAATTAGAATCAAACTTCCATTCTTCTGACTGAAAAATAATCAATAATATTGTTACTTATGATATCCTGTGAAGACTCAAGAAACTAGAGAGGTAATAACATCACCTTTTATTTCCTCTTTTTTTCCCCCTAAAATCCACATAGATAATAAAGATTTGAGATCAGAATGAAGTCAGGAAAATTTATTACATTTCTCTTACGGAGACTGGTAGGGCCTAATTATACGAATATAATGGGTTAAAATGGTGTAGTAAATTACCCTAAAAAATTCCCATGCCCTAAGCTCTGAGCTGCCCAGGGTCTGCTATCTGGCAAGGCCTTGGGGTGAAGGTCCTTAATTAACCTGGATGTTACTATGTTACATAGTAACATAGTAACATATGTTACTATGTTACTATGTTACTATGTAACCTGGTCATCAGGTCATCCAGACCCTTTCCAAATATCATCTGCTCCTTGAAGGGAAGCCAAGTCTGGTAACTCAGCAATGAAGTAATTTTTAAACAAGGGATCCAATTGCTTATCTCTGGGGGTAGGCAGTACCACTCTTGCTTTACAATTTTGGATGCTTATTCTTAAAAGAAAATCCATAAATATATCATGCTATATTGTTGTTTTCCAATCTTATAAAAATAATTTATTATTCCTGTCTTACCAGGTTGGGTGGCTGCTCGAAGGGCATTTGGTAGACGATTAACTTTTCTCATGGTTTCTTTCCAAGATTTATCCACTTGTAAAAACATCTTAGCTTCTGCAGGCAACTGCCTCTGAATGTCTGGAGCACTAAAAATACTTTCCAAATAAAGCCAATTTCTCTGACAGGTCAACCATTCATCCTAAAATAACAACAACAAAAAAAATCTGTTTTAAAGACAATATTTTCTACAGTACGTATGTGTTGTTCGAGGTGCTTTTGTGTAAAATCCAAGGTGGTGATTATTATATGCCTATTTTTATAAAGACCAACCAATTATATCCCAATTATCTTGTGTTGTATCAATGGTAACAGAAAGGTAAAGCCTCAAAATCACTTGCAACACTGTTCTGCCCCCATTTGCATGGAAGCCAATCTTGCTGTCTGTATATAACAGATTATATTGTCTGTATATATAATGAACTTATGGAGTTTGTAGTCCTTAAATGATGGGCCCTTCTGTGCATCTATACTCTACCCATATGCCTTTTGTGTTGCTTTGCTGGCCCTATGCATGCTGAAAGGAACAGACTCCCCCCTCCTTCTGATGGCCTCTTCTGATGTTAAAAAGAGAAAATTATGACAATAGACTCGAGAGCTGAACTGAGCCTAGTTCAGAGAGTCAGCATATAGAGAGACTTTTAACTCACCATGCTGAGGCAGGAAACTGTTTTACTCTCAGAACTTAAACAACCCATGGTAGGTTTTGGGGTTTTTTCCCATGAAAGTTTATTAAGATTTTGAAAAATACAAGAGAATATAAAACTGAATATAGCAGCCGCGAGGAGAGGAGCAGAAGCAGCGGAGGCAGGGGAGAAACAGCCGGTGAGAGAAGCCGGAAGAGTTTTTTCTTTTCTTTCTTTTTGTAGGAGGCAGCAGAGAGGAGCGGGTAGCGGCGAGAGGAAGCTCCGCCCACCCCCTCCACGTCAGCAGCGTCATCGCCCCGACTCCCCCTTAACAGGAAGGGAGCCAGGGCGCGAAGACTACTTTAGCAGCCGCGAGGAGAGGAGCAGAAGCAGCGGAGGCAGGGGAGAAACAGCCGGTGAGAGAAGCCGGAAGAGTTTTTTCTTTTCTTTCTTTTTGTAGGAGGCAGCAGAGAGGAACGGGTAGCGGCGAGAGGAAGCTCCGCCCACCCTCTCCACATCAGCAGCGTCATCGCCCTGACTCCCCCTTAACAGGAAGGGAGCCAACGGCGCACGCCTTTGCGAAGGGCCTTGAGAAGGGTCGAGAAAAGACAGCCAAGGACTTCAGAACACCAGGTAAGGAAGAAGTGAGCACGCATGTAGGGAGAGCACACGCACAAGAAGAAAACACACAATAAGACACACACAAGACAGCAAAGGATAAAGAAGCAGGCTTCGGGGACAAGAAAGAGGCCCAAGGGAGGCTAACAGACCCACCAATACAAAAAGCGGCAGAAGAAGTAGACAGGAAAGAGCCAAACACAGGAGAGAGCACAGAGCCCGCACACATAAGAACATAAGACAAGGGAGAGGACATCTAGTGGACTCCGAAGAAAGAGAAATGGAAGCAGCAGGAACCCGGAGGAGCTTTCCAGTGTACTGCACAGAGTGTCATATGTATGACTACCTTCCCTCGGGAAGGCAGGCATACATATGCAGTCGGTGTCAGGAACTGGAAAGCCTGAAGAAGGAAGTTGGTAGACTGCAGTGCAGGGTTCAAGAGCTGGAGGGATTCCACATCTCAGAAGCACCTTTCAAGACAACTGAGGACCCCGCAGGAGAAAGCCACATCAAGGAGCAAGTAAGGGAGCTCGAAAGATTCATCGAGGAGGCCTACAGGCAGGCAAAAGAGCAGGATCATCAGCAGCACTGGAGCGAGGAAGCTACAGCTACACAAGATGGAGGCTTGTATCTTGGCGTAATTTACAGACCCCCAAGACAACATGATGACCTGGATATGGAAATAATCAGTGATATAGAAAATATCACCTTGCGTGGGGACACAGTAGTGTTAGGTGACTTCAACATGCCTGATGTGGATTGGGATAAACTTACCTCTGCTTCCGGCAGCAGCAGGAGGCTATTAAATGCTATGAAGGGAGCTGGTCTCAAGCAACTGGTGTTGGACCCAACAAGGGATCAGGCAATACTGGACCTATTACTTACCAATGGAGAAAGTGTCACAGAGGTCTCGGTGGGCGACACATTGGCCTCCAGTGACCACAACATGGTATGGTTCAATCTTAGGAAAGGTTTCACTAAATCTACCACACTGACCAAGATCCTCAAATTCAAGGACACAAACTTCAAAGAAATGGGAGACTTCGTTCACCAGGCGCTACAAGAACAAGCAGAAACCGATAGCGTGGAAGAAATGTGGTCGACTTTGAAAACCACCATACAGGAAGCGACAAACCGCTATGTTAAATTAGTAAGTAAACAATGAAGGAACAATAAGCCGAAGTGGTTCACTACAGAGATCTCGGCCCTTATCAAGGAGAAGAAAAAAGCATTCATCTCTTACAAACAATCAGGGAAACAGGTCTCTAGAGCAGACTACTTGACCAAATCAAAAGCCGTCAAAACGGCAGTCAGGGAGGCTAAGTTTCACATGGAGGAGTCTCTGGCAAAAAACATCAAGAAGGGAGATAAATCCTTCTTTAGGTATATCAGTGACAGAAGTAAAAACTCAGGCGGGATTGTACGTCTTAGGAAACCAGACGGAGACTATGTGGAAAAGGATTCGGAAAAAGCCCAACTATTAAATGAATACTTCAGCTCAGTCTTCACCCGAGAAGCGCCGGGGCTTGGCCCTCATCTACAGACAAGGGTTGACTCAGTTGATCCGTTCAGTAACTTCGAGTTTACGCCCAGCAGTGTCTACAGTGAGCTATCAAGGCTCAAGGTTAACAAGGCAATGGGGCCTGACAACCTACACCCCAGGGTGCTAAGGGAGCTGTGTGATGTCCTGGCGGAGCCACTGTCCAAGCTCTTCAACCTCTCCCTTAGCAAAGGCAGCGTTCCGTCAGACTGGAGGACAGCTAACGTCATTCCACTCCACAAGAAAGGCTCCAAGATGGAGACAGCAAACTACAGACCAGTGAGTCTAACATCGATAGTAAGCAAACTAATGGAAACTCTTATAAAACACCAATTGGATAAGATCCTGGATGAGGAGAATCTACGGGATCCCCGTCAACATGGATTTACAAAAGGGAGATCGTGCCAATCCAACTTGATCAGCTTCTTTGACTGGGTGACGGGGAAGCTAGATATTGGGGAGTCCCTGGACATCGTGTATCTGGACTTTAGCAAAGCATTTGATAGCGTACCACACCGCAGGTTGCTGAGCAAGATGAGTTCTATATGATTAGGTGACACATTGACGAAATGGGTTGGGAACTGGCTTGGAGGTAGGCTTCAAAGGGTGGTGGTGAACGGCACACCCTCTGAAATGACGGAGGTGATCAGTGGAGTGCCACAGGGCTCGGTCTTGGGCCCAATCCTATTCAACATCTTTATAAGGGACTTGGCAGAAGGGCTTAGGGGTAAAATAACATTATTCGCTGATGACGCCAAACTAAGTAATGTAGTGGGCAAATGCACAATAGATGATGTTTCAATGCCCGACAACATGATGCACGACCTACTCCTACTGGAGCGCTGGTCTAGGTCCTGGCAACTCAGCTTCAATGCCAAAAAATGCAAAGTTATGCACCTGGGCAGCCAAAATCCATGCAAGACTTACACCCTAAATGGCGAGATCCTAAAAAGAACTGAAGCAGAACGTGACCTAGGGGTGATCGTCAGTGAGGACATGAAGGCTGCCAATCAAGTGGAGCAAGCTTCATCCAAAGCAAGACAAGTCATGGGTTGCATACGCAGAGGCTTCGTCAGTCGAAAGCCGGAAGTCATTATGCCATTGTATAGATCCATGGTGAGGCCCCACCTGGAATACTGTGTGCAATTCTGGAGACCGCATTATCGCAAGGATGTGCTGAGACTGGAGTTGGTTCAGAGAATGGCCACTCGGATGGTCTCAGGACTCAAGGATCTCCCATACGAGGAACGGTTAAACAAGTTGCAGCTATACTCACTCGAGGAGCGCAGAGAGAGGGGGGACATGATCGAGACGTTCAAGTATCTCTCGGGCCGCATAGAGACGGAGGAAGATATCTTCCTCTTCAAGGGTCCCACGACAACAAGAGGGCATCCGTGGAAAATTAGGGGAGGGAAACTACGAGCTGACACTAGGAAATTCTTTTTCACAGAAAGGGTGGTTGATCGCTGGAATAGTCTTCCACTACATGTGATCGAGGCCAGCAGCGTGCCTGATTTCAAGGCCAGATGGGATCGTCACGTGGGATCTATTCACAGGGCAAAGGAAGAGGAGGGATCTATTCACAGGGCAATGGTAGGGGAGGGACATTAGGGTGGGCAGACTGGATGAGCCTTGGCCCTTATCTGCCGTCTATTTCTATGTTTCTATGTTTCTATGACATGGGCCAACAGATGGAAGACAGGGGCCAACAGACGCCGAGGATGAAGGATCGCATGGAAGAGTCGTGCAAGCAGAGACGACGAAGACTGGCGAGTGCCCCGAAAGAGAAGAGCTAAACCACACCGAGGATACAGACTTGAGACCTGTGAGGAAGCTGAAGAAGGGGAAATCTGCAGTCGTTGTGGGAGACTCAATCATGAGAGAAGTGGACAGTCACGTAGCAGGAGGGAGAGAGGATCGGCTAGTGACCTGTCTCCCAGGAGCAAGAACGAAGGACATCACCGACAGAGTCGAGAGGATCCTAGACGGAGCAGAAACAGAAGAGACAGCAGTGATAATCCACGTGGGAACAAATGATGTCAACAGGAGAAATTACAGCAGGACTACGCTAATTGAACAGTTCAAGATCCTGGGAAGGAAACTGAAGCTGAGGACACAGAAGATAGCATTCTCAGAGATTTTGCCAGTACCGAGGGCAGACGTGAAGAGGCAGTCCGAGCTACAAGCAATAAACGCATGGTTGAGGAGATGGTGTGAAGAAGAAGGATTCCTTTTTATAAGGAACTGGACAACTTTTGGGGGGAAGAACAAGCTCTTCAGGAGGGACGGACTACACCTGAGCAAGGCAGGAACGAGACTGCTAGCAAACAACGTCAAGAGAGGAATTGAGCAGGCTTTAAACTGAGAAAAAGGGGAAAGCCGATAGTTGACCTGACGTCGACGGTTCGGACAAGAGTATCCAAAGAAGATACTGAGAGGGAAAAATGCTGGGAACAGGCAAGAGACGAACAACAGAAGCTGTTGACCAACAAAAAGGACAATCAGATAAAATTAGAGGAACAGGAGAGATCAGGAAATCAGGATGCAGACGAAAAAGATACACCAAAAAATAAGGAACAAAGGAACAGAAAAGATACACCAAAAAATAAGGAAGAAGGGAACAGAAATGAGGGACCGGCAGCCCAAATAGGGGATGGTATGGGGAGCAAAACACATGTAAAACCAGCAGAGAAAAGAAAAGACCAGGACTTAAATTTCTTGTACGCTAATGCAAGGAGCCTAAAGTCCAAAATGGGAGAATTAGAAGCCATAGCCATAAAAGAAAACCTAGACATCATTGGAATCACGGAAACATGGTGGAACGAGGATAACCAATGGGACGTAGTGCTGCCAGGGTACAAACTCTATAGAAGAGACAGGACCAACAAGAAGGGTGGAGGAATAGCACTATACATAAAAGACACCATTCCCTCGTCCGGAGTGGATATAGAACCAAAGGCGGAAAGACTGGAGTCATTATGGGTCAAATTACCAGGAAAAGGTGGCCTTGACATAAGATTGGGTCTATACTATCGTCCACCTGGACAAACGGAAGCAAACGACAAAGATCTGGCGGCAGAATTGAGGCGGGAAGGCAACAACAGGAATGTGACAGTAATGGGAGATTTCAACTACCCCGGGATAAACTGGAGTATTGGAAACTCAAACTGTGCGAGGGAAACAGAATTCTTAGAGGCTGTGAGGGACTGCTTTATGGATCAGCTTGTCAAGGAACCAACAAGAGGAGATGCCACTCTTGACCTAATCCTCAACGGATTAGGGGGACCTGCAAAAGAAGTGGAAGTAGTAGGGCCACTAGGAAACAGTGATCACAACATGATCCAGTACAAATTAGGAGTAAGTACAACAAAAGGGAAAAGAACCACAGTGACAACGCTCAACTTCAAGAAAGGGAACTATGATGCTATGAGAGCAATGGTAAGAAAAAAACTTAGAAACAGCTCAAGGAAAACAGAAACTGTAGAGCAAGCCTGGTCTCTATTCAAGGGCACAGTGCAAGAAGCACAACATATGTACATCCCCATATTTAGAAAAGGGTGCAAAAAAAACCGAACAAAAGACCCCGCATGGATAAACAATGAGGTGAAGAAAGCGATAGGAGACAAAAAAAAATCATTCCGGAAATGGAAAAAGGACCAGACTGGGGAAAACTGGGATGAACACAGGAAAGGCCAAAGAGAATATCACCAAGTGGTTAGGAGAGCGAAAAGAGAATACGAAGAGAGACTGGCCAGGGAGGCAAAAAACTTCAAATCATTCTTCAGATATGTTAAGGGGAAGAAACCGGAGAGGGAGGAAGTAGGACCGTTGGATGATGGAGATAAAAAGGGAGTGATAAAGGAGCAAAAAGAGGTAGCTGACAGGTTAAACAAATTCTTCTCGTCAGTCTTCACAAGCGAGGACACATCCAATGTACCGGAACCCGACGTGATCTTCCATGGTGATCAAGAAGAAAAACTGTCGGCAATAGAGGTGAGCCATGAGGATGTCCTCCAACAGATAGATAGATTGAAAAGCGACAAATCACCAGGCCCAGACGGAATCCACCCTAGGGTACTAAAAGAACTAAGAAATGAGATAGCGGAAATACTCCAACGAGTTTGCAACCTATCCTTGAAAACTGGAGAGATACCGGAGGACTGGAAGATAGCAAATGTTACACCTATCTTTAAAAAGGGGTCAAGAGGAGACCCGGGAAACTATAGGCCGGTAAGTTTGACATCGGTTCCAGGCAAGATGGTAGAAGCACTGATAAAGGACAGCATCTGTGAGCACATCGAAAAAAATGGGCTGATGAAAGCGAGCCAACATGGCTTCTGCAAGGGAAGATCGTGCCAAACAAACTTACTGCACTTCTTCGAGGGGGTAAACAGCCATTTGGACAAAGGGGAACCTGTAGACATCATCTACCTTGACTTCCAAAAGGCCTTTGACAAGGTACCCCATGAGCGGTTACTTAGGAAGCTGTGGAACCACGGGGTGGAAGGGGACGTACACAGATGGGTCAAACACTGGTTGGCAGGCAGGAGACAGAGGGTTGGAGTGAAGGGTCACTACTCGGGCTGGAGGAAAGTCACGAGTGGAGTTCCGCAGGGGTCTGTACTTGGACCGCTGCTGTTCAATGTATTTATTAATGACCTGGAAACGGGGACGAAATGTGAAGTTATAAAATTTGCGGATGACACTAAACTCTGTAGAAGGGTCAGAACTACGGAAGAGTGTGAGGACCTACAAAGGGACCTAAGCAAACTGGAGGAGTGGGCGAATAAATGGCAGATGAAATTCAATGTAGGGAAATGCAAGGTCATGCATATAGGGAGAAAGAACCCGATGTTCAGCTACCAAATGAGGAGATTAGTATTAGAGGGAAGTAACCTTGAAAGAGATTTGGGTGTACTGGTGGATACAACAATGAAGTCAACGACGCAATGCGCAGCAGCCGCGAAGAAGGCAAACAGAATGTTGGGTATTATTAAAAATGGTATTACGACCAGAACAAAAGAAGTCATCCTGCCGTTGTATCGGGCAATGGTGCGCCCGCACCTGGAGTACTGTGTTCAGTATTGGTCACCGCACCTTAAGAAGGATATGGCAATACTTGAGAGGGTCCAGAGGAGAGCGACACGAATGATTAAGGGCATGGAAAACCTTTCATACACTGAAAGATTGGAGAAGCTGGAGCTCTTCTCCCTGGAAAAGCGGAGACTCAGAGGAGACATGATAGAGACCTACAAGATCATGAAGGGCATAGAGAAAGTGGAGAGAGACAGATTCTTCAAACTTTCAAAACATAAAAGAACAAGAGGGCATTCGGAAAAATTAGAAGGGGATAGATTCAAAACAAATGCTAGGAAGTTTTTCTTTACTCAGCGGGTGGTGGACACCTGGAATGCGCTTCCAGAAGATGTAATAGGGCAGAGTACGGTACTGGGGTTTAAGAAAGGATTGGACAATTTCCTGTTGGAAAAGGGGATAGAGGGGTATAGATAGAGGATTATTACGCAGGTTCTGGACCTGTTGGGCCGCCGCGTGAGCGGACTGCTGGGCACGATGGACCTCAGGTCTGACCCGGCAGAGGCATTGCTTATGTGCTTATGTGCTTATGAATCATCAATGAAGTTCAAAGTACATCGGTGCATGAATCAATGCAAAACATAGAGCTACAATATATTTTTGTATGCTTACATTTAAAACCAATGGAACAGAGAGAATTGATATAAGTAAGGTTTCAACATTAAACACTGCTGGAAAATAATTGCAAATATGCCTGCAAAGGAGACCAGTGTCTATTGAAAAAGGTTGTGGTTCCAAATTTCTTGGCAAGGACCAATTCATATTTATAGTAATGTAAAACTGATTGCCACCAGTGATGTGAGGAAAGAGAGTTAGTTGACTTCCAATTAGAAACAATGAGCTTAAGCACTATAGAGAGAAGAATATCAATGAGTTTAGTATGATTTTCACTTAGAACCATTCCTGGAGCGTGAGACTTGAAAATTACTATGGAGAGAGAGATATCAGCTTGGATATCAATCATTTTTAGTACAATATTCCAAACTTCTTTCCAATATTCCAATATCGTGATACATATGAACAATCATATATCATATGAAGTAATGAGCCAACAGCTCGTCCACAGTTCCAACAATTATTAGACGGAAGGAGGCCTGCCAGTGAGAACTTATGTGGAGTCCACAGGGCTTTATGTACAGGAAAAACATGGATTGGGACATGTTAGCTGAAGCCTAAGGCCTTGCTGTTCTTTTCCAAAATTGTGACCAGTACTGCTCCACCAAGGGAGAACCACAATCTTTTTCCCAGATATGTTGCAGGCTCTCTATTGAAGAAATAACTGCAGGTAATAACATCTTATATAGGTTTGAAGCTGCATGTCCTGTCTGTAATAAGACTGTGGCTTGAGTCAAAATAGAAGGGAAACGAGTATGAAAAATTTGTAAAAGATTTTTATGACTAAAGCTGTGATGTAGTTGCAGCCATTTGTAATGGTCTTTAACATTTAATGAATAGCTTTCTCTTAATTTGGAGAAGGGGATCAAGGTTTTCTCAGGAGTTAGAACATCATAAAGCCTGAGAATACCTTAATCTATCCATTCCTTCCAAAGGAATGGAGTTCTGTTAATGAGAATGTGGGAATTGAACCAAAGATAGGCATATGTTGACGAATGAAAAGCAAAATCAAGTAATTTATCAAATTCTCCTAAGCATTTATAGGTGGAGAGTAAGATTGGATTTTTAATATAAGAGCATGTATTGATAATAGTGTGTTTAAGGGAATAGGTTGGGATAGTGTTTCTTCAAGCAAGTACCAAGAAGGAGTGTAATAAGAATGATCAGTGAACCAATTAAGTCCCTCATGTGTAATGAAAGCTTTAAGGTAGTTGATATAAATCAGGAAAAAACACCCCTCCATGTTCTCTTTTCATCTTTAATTTTTTCAAGGCCAATCTGGGTTGCTTTTCTTTCCAGAGAAATGCAGTGAGAATTCAATCTATGGAAGGAGATATGGAATAACTTGGGGATCATGAGTAGAATATAATTTATTTTTAGAGCTATCATCATTTTTATCATTTCTAGTTGACCCCACCATGAAAGGTTAAGTGGGTGCCAAGAAAGCACAGTTACTTATTGTTAACAGGTGTTATCCAGGGACAGCAGGTAGCTATTCTCACATATGGGTGACGTCATCGACAGAGCCCCAAGGCGCAAGCCTTGCAAGCAGACTTGCTTGTAGAAACGAGAGGTTTCGAGTCAGCCGCACAACGCATGCACGAGTGCCTTCCCGCCCAGCACAGGACACGTCTCCTTAGTTCAGATAGTTAGCAGAGAAGCCAACCAGGGGAGGTGGGTGGGTTGTGAGAATAGCTGCCTGCTGTCCCTGAATAACACCTGTTACGGTAAGTAACTGTGCTTTATCCCAGGACAAGCAGGCATCCTATTCACACTTTCACTTCTCACTATTGTCTGGAGACGGGATGGCCATTTTGGCCAGACAGTATTTATAAAATTTATTCTCCTAAATTGCCAACTCTCCCACCATCTCATTCTGGTTAGTTTGTGACAATTTCTTATGCTGCTTATGGGATGAAACTTCATTTTGAAACCTTTTCTGTGGGTTTTACAAAGTTATTTAATTAACCTGTACCCAAGGCTGTCCTGGTGAAGGGGATAATAACTTAAACTTAAAGTCCAGGAACCAGCATTTGAACTTTCTACTATTCTGACCTTTTACTGAGAGCCTGTGTTTATTTGGCTATTGTTCTTTTGTGCTTCTTGGTTTTTTTTTCTGGAAATTATTTTGAAGTATTTTTGCATTGCAAGATAGTGATAAGCTTTAACCACAATCTGACTTTGGCCAGAATAAAAGTTAGAAACCTGCTTTGTTGTCCGAGTCCTTATTCTCTCAGGAGGAAAGGAAATACTTACCTGTAGCCCTATTGTGGGCAACAGATGATGGACTTTAAACCTGAAGGGTTCCCTAAGTCAGTGGGGACCACCACGCCAGCTCAGTATTCGTTAGTCACAGGGCCTACTGCGCTATCCAGGGGTACGGACTGTGACATATTTGGTATTAGGAGTGGGATTTGGTTAAGAAAATTGTAGGTTGTGAAAAAAAAAAATTTTTCTATCCCTTGCTTTCGCTAGATTCTGGGTTTTTTTTCTTGGAATTGGATAATCTTCATTCAACTTGGATTACGTATTTGGAGTATGACAATCTTCTGGACATACTATAACCCAGAATCACCAGGGAGAGCTGCTTAACAAACTACAGAGGACACCGCAGTGACACCGTCGATGGAAGGTGACTGAGGAGAAGTGACCAGGGTGTAGACAGCGCTGGAAGGACCAGTGGTACCACAGCGGGGGAAACTGTATTTTTCCTGAAGAAGGGCGGTGCACCCTGCAAAGAGCACGACTGCGCAGACTCACCAGTGCCTGGGTAAGCAAGCTAGGCAGAGGGGCTGGTGAGGGAGGAACTGGAGAAAATAGACTTATGAGGTGCCACACTTTGGTCTTGTTTTTTCTCTATTTTCTTTTACAGGCTGAAGATGGAGCCACAAGTATTTGCGATACTGGCGGGTGAGCGGAAACGCCAGAATTAGGAACTAATAAAGATACTGGAAACTAGCCAGGAGAAGTGGAACACTAGCCAGGAGACTACATGGCGCCAGCATGGAAAACTGTTATCTGCTATGGGAGAGCAAACCAAGGTCTTGACACAATTAGTACAGTCTACAACTAGGAGTCCTGCTGTGGCTGCAGTGCCTGTGGTGATACCAGCTCTACCTCTGGTAGGACATAATGCTTTAAATGTTTTTAACTTAACTAAAATCACTGCTGAGGATACCCCAGATGTTCTCTCTAAGCTGTGTGGCCACACACCTTTTGGTAGCGGGCCATGCAGCCACCACACTAGGACCTCTGGCCATACTCTGCTGTGCTGCTGTGGCTTTGTGAAGAAAGAAGTACAGCTGGAAGGAAAGAGGAGGAGGAGGCCTACTTGGATGTCTTAGAACCTGCCAGAACACAGGAGGGGGGCATGAACTTGGGACAAAGGAGGGAGGGAGGGAGGGAGAGAGGTGTGTTGGGTCACAAAATGGAGGGATAGAGGGAGAGGGGTGCATTGGGACACAGGAGGGAGTGGAAGGGCGCATTGAGACAAGGGAGTGTGAATTTATGATGAAGGAGGGAGGGGCATGAACATGAGGCACAGAATGGAGAGAAGGGAACATGTTGAGACACAGAAGGGAGAGAGGGGCACAAACTTGGGACACAGGAGGGAAGGAAGAGGGCATGACCTTGAGACATAGAATGGAGGAAGGCAGGGAAAGAGATGCTGAGGTGGGGGAGGGGATAGCAAGTAAGAATTGTTGAACATGGGTGTGAGAGGAAAAGAGATGGTGTGCATGAGGAAAGGATGAAAGAGAATTGTTGGGAAGGAGAGAATTGTTGTACATGGTGGTGGGAGAGGAGTGAGGTTGAGAGAGAGAAATGTTGGTTGTGGTGGAGAGGGAACAGTGGGATGGATGGAAAGGGATGCAAGAGGGAGGAATGTTGGACATGGATGGTGGTAGAGGGAATGGAGGAAAAGATGTGGCATGGTGCTGGAAACGGGTTATAAAAGGAGAAATGTTGGGCATGGGGATGGGGGGCAGGGGCAAAAAATGTTGCACACAGTTTGGGGATAAAAGAGGGAGAAATGTTGGATATGGCAGTAAAGGGAATTGGAGAAAGGCACCCTGGATCCCTCCCTCCCTCTCTTCTTATTCCTTGTGGCAGGGACGCTTGGGCTAGGCCGGAGTGACCCACCCAGGGCCCTGTGCCACAAGAAATAAATGTTTGTGACCTGGACTCTACCAGTGGCTCCCATGCCCACTGAGTGCACAAAATAAAGTTCACCACACTAAATTTCAAATAAAACCAGTTCTCAGTTTAATTTATGGGTGTTCCTCAAACTCAAATTCATGTCAAATGGCAAAAATGAGCAATTCTTAACAAAAAGTCTTGTGCCTTAATGCTTTCAACAGTTCAAATAAGAAACTATTTTTCAGGCTCTGGCAACCTTACAAACTTTGCTATAAACAGAAAAAAAACCTCAAACCAATAGGGTTTTTTCCCCCCCATACACAGTGCTAAGGCAGCAGCCCCACTCTGGATTTGCTGGTAGCTCTGCTCTCCAGGAGAGAGAAAAAATGTAATCCAAAACAGAGATATTACTTCCCCTCTCCAAGGCTTCACTGCTATAGTCCTTCATAGAACAGTCCTGGGGGTAAGCAGTGCTGAAGAAGCAGTTCTGACCCCAGAAAAAAAATGAAACCCAAACACACTTTTCCTTTTCCCTGGAACCTTCCCCAGAGTTCCAGACCTCACAGGCATGTCAATTTGAAAGTCCAGTTCTGGGTTTGTGGCCACTTCCCTGGGTCACACAATCCCCAAGCAGAAAAACATAAAAAACCAAAAAGGCAAAAACATAGGCTTTCCTTTTCTGCTGTTCTTCAGGTGCCAGCACAGCACACTCAGAAAACAAACTTTAATTCTAACAAAAAAATATAGGAAACTTCACACCTGTTATGCTGGGGTTACAATTCCATGCTGTCCTCGCCCTCCAGCTCTGAAGGGGAGCTGCTTTGCCACTGCATGGGAACGTCTGAACAGGTTTCCTCTCCAGAACTCCCTGGCTCTGGGCTGACGTCCTCCATTTCCCAATCAGCCGGCTGGTGTGGAAGAGCCATTGAAGGCTCCCGGCTGCTTCCTTCCTGCTTCCCCTGCTTCTGGCTGCTATTGGGAGTAAAAGGGTTTGCCTTAACATGCCCCACCCCCTTAGCTAACACAGGAGAATTATTATTATTTTTTTATTCCATGAAAATTTATTGAAATTTTATAAAATCTCAAAATGGGGAAAAAATACATGTACAGAACAAGTACAGTAGCACATATTAGAACAATTGATGAAAGACAATAAGTTTCTAGTAACATCAAACAAATTAAAGGTTCATTGTTCAATTTATAATACAAAACAGTATCGGGGGAGTAAACGAAGGGCAGTAGAACAAGGGAGGAGAAAGAAAATAAGTAAAATAAGTAAAAGGAATCATGAAAGATCAGTAGGAGGGAAAGGGCAAGCTATACAGGATGATGAGGGAATATGAAGGAAAGAAAAGATCCCCCAGAGGCCAAGAAGAGAGGAGAAAGAAAGAAGAGGTATAAATAGATAAAAGAGAGAAAGTAATAATAAATGCAGCGAGAGTTAGGATTTAAAGAGAATCCAAATATTCCTTAAATACAGCCCATTTAGCAATAGTCCTATTAGCAACAAAAACAAGCCAGAGACAGGAGACAAAAAGTCCCGTTCCACGGAAAACATCTGGAAGGAAGAACTCTCCAAGCACCAGTCCTGAACATGTCAGAATCCACATGCCAAGTTATATGCTTGAAGACCAAAAGACCAAAACCCCCCTGCGCCTCCGGTAACATCAGGATGCGGAGGGGTAAACGAGGCCTCCGTCCCCGCCATAAAAAGATTCGCAGGGCACGATATAATTCCTCGAGCTCCTTGCGGCGCAACCAGATTGGTAGAGTCTGTAACAGATAAAGCCACCGGGGAACAACCATTATATTGTATAAAAAGATGCGGCCCGCTAGTGAAACCGGCAGAGCACCTCATAAACGCATGCTTTAAATAGATCTCCGAAGCAAAGGGCGGACATTTAGCTCATAGAGGTGCTCCAGAGAGGAAAGGATAAGAATACCCAGATATTTCACCTGTAAAGAAGCCTCCTTCAAAGGGAAATCAGACCACAGATGAGATATACGCAAGTGGAGAGGAAATGCTTCAGATTTAGACACATTGAGTTTAAGGCTCGAGAGTACCCCAAACTTCTTAAACAACTCCAACAACAAAGAAAAGTGTGACACCGGGTCAGTCAAAAGGATATCATCCGCAAAGGCCAGACAACGCACGGAGGAATCCCCCACTTCCACACCCGTGAGCAAAGGATGAGAACGAATACAAAGTAAGAGGGTTTCCAAAAATAAAATATAAAGCAGAGGAGACAAGGGGCAACCCTGCCGGGTGCCTCGTTGCAAAGAATAAACCGGAGAAGCAATTCCATTTACCAACACAGCAGCCGTAGGACCAGAATAAAGGGCACGAAGAGCCCTCATATAGAACCCATCCACCCCATAGCGTTGCAACAACGGAAAAAGAAAGGCCCACTCGACCCGATCAAATGCCTTTTCGGAGTCAAAACTAATGATCAATGCAGGCTGCCGCAGAGAGGCACAGTGAGCCAGGGCAATCAAAAGCTTCCAGACATTATGGCCCGCTTGACGGCCCTTCACAAAACCCACCTGATCAACCCCCACCAGAGAAGGAACAAGCGGGGCTAGCCTGTTAGCCAATATCCGAGCTAAGATTTTAAGCGAAATAGGCCGATAAGACTCCACCAAAAGAGGGTCCTTACCCGGTTTAGGGAATACGGTAATCAACGCCTGATTCGAACCAGAGGGAAAGGATCTACCCTCCACGTCCTGCTCAAAATACTGTCGCAATGGATCAGCCACTTAGCCTTGCAAAAGACGGTAAAATTCTCCACCAAAACCATCTGGACCCGGAGATTTACAGAGAGGTAAACGTTTAATAACCCCCAGGACCTCCACTCCGGAGATAGGGGAGGCCAAACTCGCATGGTCATCATCCGAGAGCCGAGGCAGAGATAGCGAATCCAGATAAGCCTGAATAGGAGAGTCCTGGTCCACTACCTCCGCCTTATAAAGGGGGCTATAAAAGGTAACAAAAAGCTGTTCAAGTTGAGACTGAGCTGTAATGAGCTTCCCCCCAGAGTCCTTAAGAGAGGTGATGGTAGAGGAACCCCTACGCGCTCTAGTCAACTGAGCTAACATTCTGCCAGGCCTATTCCCAAATCTATGGAGCCGATACTTATAATAAAAGAGCGACTTTTGGGCTCTTTCATGTAAGAGGGCATGGAGCGCTGATTGAGCCACCTGGAAATCATGCTTATGAGACAACGTGGGGGAATGAAGCACCAGGAGTCTACTCTCCCGTACCCTGCGTTCAAGAGCCAAAATTTTTGCCACCAGCATTTTCTTCCGGCGGGCACAGTAAGCCAATACAGCCCCCCGGAGCACCACCTTAGCAGTCTCCCAGAAGAGTGTTCCATTACCCGCATGCTCCCCATTGAACTCAGCATAATCCCGCCACTGCGTCACCAAATACTGTTTGAAATCAGGGTCAGAGTAGAGCGCTACTGGAAAATGCCAGCGCCCACCCCCACCCGGGAGTCCCACCGCGAGGCTGATATCCATCCAGACCACAGTATGATCAGAAATGACCAGCACCCCTATCTCAGCTGTATTGACTGTAAAAAAAGAGGAGCGTGAAAGGAAGATATAATCAATTCTGGAGGAGGAGTCATGCACTTTGGAGGTGTGAGTAAAGTCCCTCTCTCCCGGGTGTAGTGTTCTCCAGACATCTACCACATCCAAAGCATCCATCCAAGCATTCAGCCCATTATCCGACCTCCCAGAGGACCGGGAGGACCCCCTAGAAGAGTCCAGAGCCGGATCCAATATGGAATTAAAGACTCCCAGGAAAATTCTGTGAGTTCCAGGCAGTAGGGTTAAGGGCAGAAGCACTCCCAGGAGCATATTATAAAATGACCGCTGAGCAGGATTGGTAGCATACACCAACATCAAAAGAACTGGGCGTTGATACAGAGTATCCTGAACCAATACATAGTGACCCTCCGGGTCCGAAATGACCCGAGACTGAACAAAGGGAACCGACTTATGAATCAGTAGTGCCACCCCTGCCTTGGCCCTAGGGGAGGAAGCAGTAAAACAATGACCCACCCAGGACTGCCGCAGTTTATCATGCTCAGTCTCAGTAAGCTTAGTCTCCTGTAGTCCCACGATATCAGCCTGATGGCGAGCTAAATGTTGCAAAATCTTAGTTCTCTTAATCGGAGAATTTATGCCAGACACATTCCACGTCACACAACGTACTCCCCGCTTAGGTGTCATTCCTAGAAAAAATCATAAAAATCAACAGAACAAAAAGTAGAAAACTCCTGCCGAGAGTTCCAGCCCTTCTCCCGGCAGTCACACAGCCCGCACCCACTCCGACATATCTCAAAAACCACCACACAGGTCCAGACCCCCTCCCCTCCCTCCCAAAACTCCTCTAACCCCAACTCCCCCCTCACCAACCCCCACAGTCCCACCCACAACTAGTTCCCCCTCCCACCCCCCTAACCCCTGCCCCCAGAACACCCTCCCCCCTCCCATGCCCCTCTGGATATACCATTCCACCACTACAGAGAGGGTATACCAAAGGCCCCAAAGTCCCTCCCCCCTCAGCCTCCTAGAGAGCAACCAAGCGGTAAAAATACATATAAAACAAAAAAGAAAGAAAAAGAAAACCAATCAAAAAGGGGAAGAAAAAAGAAGAACAAAGCCCAGGGGCTAAGCGTGTAATATAAAACTAAAAGAAAAGAACAGTCAGAGCCCCGCCATTGCATAAGTCCACAAGAGGTCATAGTAAAGAACAAGAAAACAGGAACCAATGCAGAACAGTTATAACCCCCAAAAGGGAGCCACAGAAAGAGAACATGCACAAGTTCAAAGCAACAGTGCCTAATGGGGAAACCACCCGTTCCCCACGGGCAGCCCCCACTCAGTTCAAACAGAGGAATCACAATGCACTGTCATATTCCATCAGGGGCCAGGCTCCAAGTCAGGGTACCACTGGAGGACTTGTGCTCTGGCAGCCGCACTGGTTTCAAAAATATAGGGCTGGCCATCATGGATCACTCGAAGCTTGGCAGGAAACTGCAGCGTGAAGCATAGCTTTTTCTCAGTGAGTTGCTTGCAGACAGATGAAAAACCCTGCTGCAGAGATGCCACCTGTGCAGAATAATCCTGAAAAATCAGGATACGTTGATTCTGGAACTGTAAATCCTTGCGCTGGCGATAATTGCGGAGAAGAAGATCCTTGATGGCAAAGTTCAGTATACGAAGAATCACCATACGCGGCCTGGTCACGCCCTCCTGCCTTCTACCCAGCCTGTACGCCCGTTCAATACGCAAGGGGCCCAGGCCCCCCGTAACCATCAGCTCTGTCGCCAGCCAGGTCTCCAGCGTGGGCAGCAGGTCTCCATCCAACACAGATTCAGGGACCCCCACCAGGCGCAGGTTGTTCCATCTGGAGCGATTCTCCAGATTCTCCATTTTTTTCCTCGCATTGCCCCACCTTACAACGTAGCTGCTGGATCTCTGTCTGCAACGTGGCAAGAGAGTCCTCCGCGGTACCAACCCGCTGCTCCACCTTGGCAACCCGGGAATTGAAGTCAGCCACCGTTGTGGACAAGGCTGCCAGGGACTCCTGCACTCCATCCAGGTGTGTCCCCAGCGCTAATACAACTGCCTCAATGAGGCGCGCGATCATATCTGCTCCCTCTGCAGCCGTGACATCGCCCGGGTCGGCCATTTTGCCGCCGGTGCTGGGCCGCGATTTCGCTCGTTTGCGGTCCCTCTTGCCTGCCTTAGAGGCCATAACCGCCGTGCCTCTGTGCACAAATCTGTCCATAAGCCCCCGGGGAGCTAAAGAAGGCACTTGGTGAGGAAAATGTTTGCCGATTTTTGTTCAAAGAGGCCGATGCAGGGGAAGAACAGCAGAGCTCAGGGAAATCGCGTCTTCCCTGCTCTCTGCACAGCCACGCCCCCCTAAATTTGATAAATTTAAAGATTAGTCTCAAATGTATAAAAGAAAAATAAACCAAGCAAAAATGAAATACTATTCCAATCAAATTCTTAAAGCTAAAAATGTTTCTACGCTTTATGCCATCCTAAAAGCGGTTTCTCCTACATGTAAAAAACAAATCAACATTGCTAATACTTACAGCGCAAGAACTTGCTACCTATTTTTCAGAGAAGGTTAGCAATATAAGAAAAAACTTAACGATAAAATATTCAACTCCAGCCCTGGATCAAGAACCAGGATTATTTTTGTCCTCAAAATGTTCACATTTTAATTTTCCTAACCTTAGAGAGCTTGAATCCCTTATGAAAACTATTAACACCAAAGGAACACAAGTTGAAGTAATTCTTCCTTTCATTCTTAAAAGATATTTTTCAATTTTTGGTCCTTTCATACTTACCTTGATTAAAGAAAGTCTGCAGCAAAGCATTATGCCTTTAGCATGGAAAAAAGCAACTATCCGTCTATTGTGAAAGATCCAAAGATTAGTTCTGAAGAAAAATCAAATTATAGGCCCATTACAAATATTCCCTACTTAGCAAAGTTAACAGAAAAAATTGTATTTAATCAAATTTCAGAATTTGTAGAAAAAACAAATGTCCTACATCCAAACCAAACGGGTTTTAGACAATATCATTCCACGGAACATTCTCTAATAGGCATGATAACTTCCATACTCTATCATCTAGACCATCATATGTCTGTTCTTCTGATTTCAATCGACCTTTCATCAGCTTTTGACACTATCGATCACGTTCTTTTATTAGATAGACTTCAATCTATCGGTATTTCAGATCAGGTTTTTCTCTGGTTTAAATCTTATTTTGATGATCGCTCTTCCACTGTCTTCTTTAATAATACTACTGAAAGTTTTTCAGCACTTTATGGAATTCCGCAGGGATCGATTCTCTCTCTTCTTCTATTTAATATTTTTCTTGCACCCCTCATGACCCTGTGTCAATCTGTTGGTTTTTCCATATTTGCTTATGCGGATGACATTCAGCTCTTACATCCTTTGGACCCCAACAGTTCCCCTGAAGTATCCGCTATAAATGGAAAACTCGAACAGATCCATCAATGGCTCAATTCAAATAGATTGGCACTCAACATTGATAAAACAAATGTCATGCTTTTTCCTTGGAAAGACAGTCATACTCTCTCCTCTCCAATCACTATTAAAGGAATTGCTTTGAAATTGATTCATAAGATCAGGATTCTCGGGATTTTCTTTGATGATAAATTAACCTATCATGATCATATTAGTTATGTTGTAAAATCCACTTTCTATAGACTCCACCAAATTCGTTCAGTGTCTAAATTTTTATGCCCAAAATCGCTAAATATACTGGTTCACTCTTTGGTCATTTCCAAAATCGACTATTGTAATGCCTTGTTTAAAGGTCTAGCTCAAAAAGAAATTAGACGCTTACAAATTATTCAAAATGCTTCAATCAAACTTATTGAGAAAGCTAAAAAATTTGATCACATAACCCCCCTACTTGAGAAGGCACATTGGCTTCCAGTTTCTCATCGCATAATGTATAAATTATGTCTGCTTACTTTTAAGTCCGTGACATTTAAAACCCCAGCGTTCATTTATAAAGTTTTAATTCCATATACTTCATCTAGAGTACTAAGGTCAAATGACCAACATCTATTGGTCGTTCCTTCTTTAAAAGTTATTAATACATGGCGTCAATATATCTTCTCAGTTACGGCCCCTCAAGCTTGGAATGCCCTTCCAATTTATTTAAGAGAAGAAAGGGTTTTGGAAAAATTTAAGAGCAAACTTAAGGGTTTTCTTTTTAAAGATGCATTCAAGGATTAAATGAATTGCCTATGCCTTTAATTCATCCATAACATTATAATGAGTTGTCTTTCCCTTTCCCCAATGTGTTTTTTACCTTAATTGTTTCTTTTTTAACTAAATTGTATTTCTTCTCTAACTTTCCTTATTTTTGACCTTGTATGTATTTATTGTATTTTAATATGTTCAGTAGTATGAGTTTTTGTTAGTTATGTCTGTTTCCCTCAACTATGTAACTTTTAATTGTACATCGCTTAGAATTTTGAATAGGCGATAAATCAAATTTTATAATAAACTTGGAAACTTGAAAACTTGGTATGTTGATGAGTGAAAGGGATGGTCTAGTAAGTTGTCAAATTTTTGAGATGGGAGTATGATACCGAAACGAGAGTGTTCAATCACATATGATGAGTTAGTTTTTCATCAAGGGAGTGCCAAGATGGAGTGTAATGGGAATGTTCAGTGAATGAATGAAGGCCTTGTATGATAAAGGCTTTGTGATAAGTTATAAAGTCAGGAAATAGCATTCCACCTTGGTCTTTTTTCTGTTTCAATTTTTTTCAGAGCTAATCTGGGTTGTTTATATTTCCATAAGAAAGAATTGAGGATTTGATGTACATTTTTATAGAAGACTTGAAATAGAACAGGATGTAATTAATTTTAGGTGTCATCATCATCTTAATTGTTTCAAGGAAACCCCACCAAGTTAGATTGAGTGGTTGCCAAGTATGGGCTAATGTTTTAAATAACGATAGCAGTTTATCACTTGGGATGACATTGGGAAAAGGCAACCTAGAAAAGGACTTGGGGGTTTTGGTGGATAAAACAATGAAACCGGCAGCACAATGCGCAGCGGCCTCAAAAAAGGCGAACAGAATGTTGGGCATTATCAAAAAAGGTATCACTACCAGAACCAAGGAAGTTATCCTCCCGCTGTACAGGGCAATGGTGCGACCGCATCTGGAGTACTGCGTCCAGTACTGGTTGCCGTACCTAAAGAAAGATATGGCGATACTCGAGAGGGTCCAGAGAAGAGCGACAAAAATGATAAAGGGCATAGAAAACCCTTTATGCTGAGAGGCTGGAGAAGTTGGGGCTCTTTTCCCTGGAAAAGAGGAGACTTAGAGGGGATATGATAGAAACTTATAAGATCATGAAGGGTATAGTGAAGGTAGAGAGAGACAGATTCTTCAGACTGGCCGGGGCAACAAGAACTAGAGGACACTCAAAAAAATTGAAGGGAGATAGGTTTAGAACAAATGCTAGGAAGTTCTTCTTCACCCAGAGGGTGGTGGACACCTGGAATGCGTTTCCAGAGGGGGTGGTTGAGCAGAGTACGGTTTTGGTTTTCAAAAAGGGATTGGACGAATTCCTGAGGGGTAAGGGAATCCAGGGGTACAATTAGAGGGTTACTATACAAGACAAAATGCTCTTGAGTTATAGATCACTACAGGTCATTGACCTGGGGGACCGCCGCGGGAGCGGACTGATGGGCATGATGGACCTATGGTCTGACTCGGCAGAGGCCATGCTTATGTGCTTATGTACTACTGGCATTAATTGTGTCAGGTAAGGATTGGGAGAGTTCAATTCCAAGGTATTTAAGTTTGGATGGTTCTGTTTTATGACCTCTTCTCTTCTCTCTCTACACTTCTTCCCTCAGTGCCCTGATCTCCTCCCATGGCTTCCAGTACCACCTTTATGCTGATGACTCCCAGCTCTACCTCTCTACACCTGAAATTTCACCTAAAGTCCAAGAAAAAGTCTCTGCTTGTTTAGCTGACATTGCTGCCTGGATGTCCTGCTGTCATCTGAAACTAAATATGTCCAAGACTGTGCTGTTCCTCTTTCCTCCTAAATCCTCTGCTCCTCCTCCTCCTTTCTCCATCTCTGTAAATAATACTGTCATTGTTCCAGTCTCCTCTGCTCACAACCTTGGAGTCATCTTCAATTCTGACCTCTCATTTTCTACGTAAATCCAACAAGCTGCTAAGACCTGTCACTTCTATCTCTTCAATATCATCAATATTCACCCCTTCCTCTCTGTGCACACTACCTGGACCCTTGTCCAAGCTCTCGTAACCCCAAGCTTAGATTACTGCAATTTACTCTCCCCCTTGCAATCTGTGCAAAACTCTGCTGCGCAACTCATCTTCTACCAACCTTGCTATGCTCATTTCACCCCTCTCCTTAAGTCACTTCACTGACTCCCTATCTGCCATCACATACAGTTCAAGATCTTATTGCTGACCCACAAGTGTGTTCATTCTGCTGCTCCTCAATATCTCTCCTCGCTGCTCTCTTCTTATACACCTCCCAGAGAACTCCTTTCCTCAGATAAGTCATTCTTAATGTTACCCTTCTCCTCCTCTGCCAATTCCAGAATTTGTTCCTTTCAACTAGCTGCCCCCTATGTCTGGAATAAATAACCTGAGTTTGTCCATCAGACCCCTTCCTCTCTTTTGTTTAAAAGCAGACTGAAAACCCACCTTTTTAATATAGCTTTCAAGCCTTAATCCTACTCCTCTGCCTTCCAACCCAGCCAGCTGACTTCCCTTTAACTGTATCCATGACATCGTTTGTCTGTCTTGCATGTTTAGATTGTAAGTAGAGAATGACATGGGGAAAAAATTTGTCCCCGTCACCACCCTGGCCCTGCGACCACAATCCCTGTCATCACATGTCACCGTGACCACTGTCCCTGCCCCATCCCCATCCCCTCAACCACTGTCCCCGCAGCCACTGTGCCCATCCCGTCCCCATGACTACCGTCCACTCCATCCTTCCTAGTGTGAGGGAACATGCGTGATCACAGATCATGCAGTCCAGAAGCCCCCTCCCACCCAATTATTGCATCCTGCCATCTCCCTCCCTCCACCTCACCTTAGGTGCCTACCGAGTCCGACTTTAATTCTTCTCCCAGCCACACTCTTTCGATAAGCCACACACGCGGCTGCTTGAGCTGTTGAATCTTCTCTTCTGACCCAACTTCCTGTTTCCGGTTGCATCAGAGGAGGAGATTCAACAATTCAAGTTACCATGCACATGCAGCTTATTGAAAGCGTGCGGCTGGGAGAAGAATTAAAGTCGAACTCGGCAGGCACCTAAGGTGAAGTGGAGGGAGGGAGATGGCAGGATGTGGGATGTGGCGATCGGGTGAGGAAGCTGGACCGCTCGATCCATGCTGGTTTCACTACGGAGACAAGATCATTCACCGCTCCACAGGGCGGTGAATGGCCTTGTCCCCGTCCCCGCAGCGACCACTAATTTTTCTTTCCCAGTTTCGGCGTGTTACCCGCAGCTACCCACAGGTAACAACCACCATGTCATTCTCTAATTGTAAGCTCTTTCGAGCAAGGACTGTTTTCTTACTCTTTGTGACTTTGTACAGCACTGCATGCATATGGTAACAGTATAGAAATAATTAATAGTAGTAGTAATAGTATGGAGAATTGCAGAAATTGACGTTGCCTGCAAAGGCGTAAAGTTTAATTTCCATGGAGTCCTCCTATCGTTTGTATTTTTAAATGATGACATGGAGATAAATTCACCTGTAATGTCACTTTGAAGGATTCCCATAAGATTGATGGATTTATATTAAGATTGAAGTTAATGGTAAGGAATTCTTTAATGAATTTCTTAATATGGGGAATGTTATCTTCTTCTAGAATTGCTGGTTGTAGTCTCCATAGTGGAGATCTGGGAGAGCTAGATATTTCACTTGCACAGATTTCTTCAAGGTAATATTGTCACCAAAAATATTTCCTAATAGTAACTGTAGTAACCTGACAAATCTCACACTGACACTGTGTTGTTTTGAGCTACTGGCCTCAAAGAATTACCTTTTTCAAAATGAGCCTCAGAGGTATAGGCAGGACAAGACCAGTCTTAGCCAGGCATTTCATAGCCAGAATGGCTAGAATCCAATAATCATAGGCTCCTCTTACACCCAGGGGGGGAAAACACAGTAAAAACTCAGATGCCTGAGAAAAACCTATGTTCCACCCGGATACAGAGCAAATAAACTTCAGAGCTCTAACACAAACAGTATCAAAGCATGGTCACACAAAAATGAACACAAAAACAAAAAACAAAAAAGCCAAGTACTTAGCTGAGAACAGTTAGTGCATTAATTGGAAGAGCCTGCCATTAAGCTCTGAAGAGCTGGCGATTTTTCTCACAGTTTTGGCAGTTCAAGACCTACAAACCTACTGCAGTTTCTGTCTTCTTTACTGTTGAATTCCACAAGATCTTGTCACTGGTGCTTCACACCCTCCAACTTCTGCTGAGCCCCAGTAGGAACAGGGCTACCATTCACTTTAGCCGCATCCTAGCTCACCATTTTGCCTCCCATCTTTCACAGGTTGTACTCCAGGCCAATTGTGGAGAATAGTGTACCCTTTCTCTACAACAGTGGTTCCCAACCCTGTCCTGGAGGACCACCAGCCAGTCCGGTTTTCAGGATAACCCTAATAAATATGCATGAGAGCAATTTGCATATAAAGGAGGTGGCAGGCATGCAAATCTGCTCCATGCATATTCATTAGGGCTATCCTGAAAACCCGACTGGCTGGTGGTCCTCCAGGACAGGGTTGGGAACCACTGCTCTACAAGAGCCTTGTTTTGCATCCTCACACTGCCTCAGGAAAAAGGGCTCAACTCCAGAAAATAAAGAACACAGTAGAAATCTAATAAGAGCTTAATCCAAGTGAGAGGTGTATTTGAACATCAGTATTCAGAAAAACGAGAGGTAGAAAGCAAGAAACAATAATTATTACAGTGAAATAAGAGCAATAGGATATTGAGATCAAGGATTCTAATGTCATGAAAGTATTCAAAGAAATAACAAAATATCAGAGAGTGTAACGTATAATTAAACAAGAAAGTCATAGTAGGTCAGCATAATGCTCAGTAGGGCAATATCAGCATAGCTTCCATTAGCCATGCAGCCTAAGAGCGCTAACTAAATTGCCTAACTCATAGGGATATTAAACAAACAACCTTCCTTAAGATTATACCTGATCCCAACAGTGAAAGATGCTAAAATGTTCATAAGAGATCATTTAAATTGGGACTTTAACTGGAAAAGACCACAATATTTCAGTATATAGAGTGGGGAGAAAGCACTGAGATTTATTCAAAGGAGATAATCCATGAGAGCTGGTATTGTTACCAAGGGATTAAGATATTTGTACTCTGAAGTGTGCTAAGTAAATGAGAGAGAGATAAACTAGCAATACGACATCATTAAGATTACATAGCATTAAAATGCAACTGGAAGATAAAGAATCTGAAAATATGCAGTGAGGAGAAAGTTGTCGAAGCGTCTCCAGTCGGCAACAGTTGAGCTAAACGAGATATGATATTCTTTTTCTGAACTTTGGTTACATCCATGTAATTGGCAGTATTCCTCATATCACTATTTGTGATTCTTAAGACTCCTGAGGCAGGCCTGGTGACCGAAACATGTACGTGTCGAGTCATTGAATCATTGATTGGACTATTGTGATACTGAAGGAATAAAGATCTTCATATTATCAGATGAGTTTGTGGGCACTATTTCAGTGCACATCATTCTTCTTTGGACAATTCCATTTTGGTTTCTTTGCACTGTTCAGGAAGAAATGCATTTGTTTCTTTTTCTCTGGGGTTGTACTGCATGCAGAGTCTTGCATCTTAGGGTTTGTTTATATATATTAGCACTTTTAGGGCTCCTTTTACTAAGGTGCGCTAGTGTTTTTAGCGCATGCAGGATTTTAGCGCACACTACACCCGCGCTACGCTTCTAGAACTAACACCAGCTCAATGCTAGTGTTAAGGTCTAGCGTGTAAGACAATTCAGCGCGCACTATTCCACGCATTAAAGTCCTAACACGCCCTTAGTTTTTTGTCCCATATTTGCATAGGGGTTATCTATGTTCTGGTAGGAATGAATGTTGAGAAGCATACAGTATGCTTTGTGTAATTTAATTTTGTGGTTAACCATTATGTGTTGTTAATATAAGATTATATTGTGTGTGTATGTGTGTATATATGAAAAATGAATGGAAAAAATAGTATAACAATTAGTACTATTATGGGAGTGGGGTCTGGGGCAGAGATTGGGCAGCCATGGGTGGGGTCTGGCCCAAGACTTAGCCTCAGTGTTCTTCAACCGCTGGTCTGGGGACCGGTGCCGGTCCACAAAATAATTATTTTATTTCCGCCGGTCCATAGGTGTAAAATGGTTGAAGAACACTGGGTTAGAGGATAACAACCTTCCATCCTGCTTTACCCTGCGGCCTATTGGCTAGCTAAGGAGTTTCTGAAAAATGGTGTCAAAGCTACTGGTCCTGCCTCCTTTGCAGCTTACTGACTGGCTGAGGAATATATCTGACCAACAAGCTGCAGGGGGAGGTGGGAGCAATAGCTTCAGAGACACAGCCTTATTTCCTGCTTTCCCCTGCAGCTCTACATTAAGACAATTTCAACTCTGATGTCTGGGCAGTGCTAGAAAGAATATTGGGAGTGCTCTAGCACTCACAGAGCTGGTGTCTATGACCGGAAGAATGTGTGGCATTGCAACATTAAGGAAGGTCATATGGCTTTTCTCTGCCTTATTGCCACTGCTGCACATTGCAGAAAGTAGCAATGGCAGAGGAAGCAGTGGGTAGAAGAGAGGTGCAATTTTGGTGCAGCCAGAGGAATTATATCTGCAAGAACTGGGGTGGCAGATTATTATTTTGGGGTGGGCACTTGCCACCTATTAGCAACACCTATGGCTATAAGTATATTTATGAAAGATTCTGTGTTCAATGAGCCTTTATAAAATACCAGGAGCTTTTGAATGTATGTACTTACAGCATCTTTTTTTTTTCCAGCTTACCAACCTATACAAAATACCATTAAAATGAATTTTTTTTATACTACAAATTTTACTTACCAGTGTTTGATTAAATAAAGACAGCTGTTTTTGCCATTCATCAACACGAGTTTTAATTGGACCCACATACCGTGAAGAAGCAATTGTTGATATATTAATTATGCTGTCATCAAGAAGAACCTAAAATTTAAAAAACAATTTCAAAATTTGCCAATATCTATTGTAATCTGAAATAACACTGAAAAGTGATATAAATTAAAGGGTTAATATTCAAACATTTGTCTGGTTAACTTTAAGATTTAATCAAGCAAATTCTAACTTTGAATGTCCTGTCTCCATAAAAATTAAATTTTTTCTGAATAATTCTGCCTAGTCAAAAGTTGTCCAGATAGAGAAAAGAGAAAGTGGAGACATGCTGAGGGTGAGTTAAAACTTTAACAAATAAAACAAATCAATCAATAACACATTTTATAAAATTGATCCTACCCCTGCTCCATCAATTGTCTGTAGGAAAACATGAAGGGAGATCTGCATCTCTGAGGGGACCTCTACTGGTCCATGAGGCAGACGAGAGGCACAAATTTGGCCCTGTACAAAAAATGTTTGACCACCCCTGTGCTAACAAATTAGAGCCACTATTCAGAGGCTGGCTTAAGTTAAATCAGTAAAGTCCAGTTGGAAAAACAAAGTATTTCTTGAGGACAGCAGCACATATATTACCACATATGGGTGATGCCATCTGATGGAGACTGGCACAGTTGCTATCCAGCATTCTATTTCTAGAAGCTTTTGGCAGTACTGCCTATGCATATGTATGTATCGCCCACCTGCTTCATTTACGCAGGACAAGGCAATTGAATACAAAAGTTTACAGAATAAGAACATATGAACATAAGAATTGCTGCTGCTGGGACAGACCAGTGGTCCATTGTGCCCAGCAGTCCGCTCCCGCGGTGGCCCCCCAGGCGCCCTAACCAAGACCAGCCCTACCTGCGTACGTTCTAGTTCCGCAGGAACTTGTCTAACTTTGTCTTGAATCCCTGGAGAGTGTTTTCCCCTATGACAGCCTCCAAAAGAGCGTTCCAGTTTTCCACCACTCTCTGGGTGAAAAAGAACTTCCATATGTTTGTACGGAATCTATCCCCTTTTAACTTTAGAGAGTGCCCTCTCGTTCTCCCTACCTTGGAGAGGGTGAACAACCTGTCTTTATCTACTAAGTTTATTCTCTTCATTATCTTGAAGGTTTCAATCATGTCCCCTCTGTCTCCTCTTTTCAAGGGAGAAGAGGCTCAGTTTCTCTAATCTCGCACTGTATGATAACTCCTCCAGCCCCTTAACCATTTTAGTCGCTCTTCTCTGGACCCTTTCGAGTAGTACTGTGTCCTTCTTCAAGTACGGCGACTAGTGCAGGACGCAGTATTCCAGGTGAGGGCATACCATGGCCCGGTACAGCGGCATGATAACCTTCTCCGATCTGTTCGTGATCCCCTTCTTAATCATTCCAAGCATTCTATTTGCCCTTTTCACTGCTGCCGCACATTGCGCGGACGGCTTCATCGACTTGTCATCGACTCTCAAGTCTCTTTCCTGGGGTGTCCCTCCGAGTACTGCACCAGACATCCTGTATTCGTGTACAAGATTTTTGTTACCAACATGCATCACCTTACACTTGTCCACGTTAAACTCCATTTGCCATGTCGCAGCCCATTTCTCGAGCGTGTTTATGTCCTGCTGCAGGTCTTCGCAATCCTCCTGCATCTTTACTACTCTGAATAACTTCGTATCATCTGCAAATTTAATCACCTTGCTCGCCGTTCCAATTTCCAGGTAGTTTATAAATATGTTGAAGAGCACAGGCCCAAGCACCGAACCCTGTGGCACTCCACTGGTGATGCTTTTCCAGTCCGAGTATTGTCCATTTACCCTCACTCTTTGCTTTCTATCTGCCAACCAGTTTTTGATCCACGTGTGTATATCACCCTCAATCCCATGGCTCGCAATTTTTTGAAGTAGTCGTTCATGCGGGACCTTGTCAAATGCCTTCTGAGAATCCAGATATACAATGTCGACCGGGTCACCTTTGTCTATCTGCCTGTTAACTCCCTCGAAAAAGTGCAGCAAGTTCGTCAAGCAAGATCTTCCTTTGCTGAAGCCGTGCTGGCTGGTTCTCATCAGATTGTGTCCGTCACGGTGGTCAACGATGTGATCCTTTATCAGCGCCTCTACCATCTTTCCCGGTACCGAGGTCAGACTGTAGTTTCCCAGATCTCCCTTCAAACCTTTCTTGAAGATCAGCGTAACATTTGCCACTTTCCAGTCTTCCGGAGATGGGAGGGTATGTGGTATTCTAGTACAATAGGTGTGTCATTCTGGACAGACAGGTAATCTTCCCATGTAGAAGGAATACAATGCAACTTTTGAATCTCTCCTCCTTCACCATTGGATTCTGCTGCCATTTTCAGTTTTTCTTTCTGATCTGCTCTGTATAGTTGGAGTTTTTAAAATCTTTTTTTGTGGTTTTCTAGTTTTTGTTGACTTTCGGTGCTCAGTGCTCACCACTTCAAGAGTCAAGCTCTGCCTGCATGGAGGAGATTCACTCTTATAATATATTTGAAGAAAAACGATATCAAAAATCTCAGAGTCTCACAAAACCAAAAGAGTTAGATATAAGAGGACCGAAAGGGGTATCAGACAACCCTGCACACAACGATTGAGTGCTGGGAGAAATTCCTCATTTACCCCACGGAACCTCCACCACCTCTTAGTGTGTTGCTTATTTCAATTTATAGCAGCTTTGTTTTAAAGTTACTCATGTTTGTTACTCTATATTGAATTTTGCTTTATATTACATTTCTAGTAAGTGTAGAGAAGTTACTTAGCTTTCAGCTTTCAGTTTAAAAATCAATCCCCTGAACGCCAACGCGTTTCGATATCCTTTGTCAAGGCGACATGGGGACATGGGGACATGGGAATGTTAATTATGAAGGGGACCACGCATCTTCAAACTTCACTATATAGGAAAAAGACGGACCGTAATAGTTTGTTACGGTTCCACAGCTTTCATCCAGAGAGTCTTAAAAGAAGTTTACCAATTAGCCAATTTTTGAGGTTAAGAAGGATTTGCCACTCTCTTGATGAGTTCCGCAGCCAGGCTAAACATATGAAAGCTAGATTTTACCATCGGGGCTACCCCCGGTCTACTGTAAAGCAGGTGTATAAAAGAGCTAAATACGCCCAGAGAGAATGGCTGCTGCAGGATGTGGTCAGAGAGGAGCAGCCCCAAAACACGGTGGCCTTTGTACAGGAGTTTTCCATCCTTGCCCACCGGGTTGCTGATATAATTAAAAAACATTGGCACATTCCCAGATTGGTCATCCCCAGCCTTGGGGACTCCCCTTTGTGCTCCTATCGCAGGAGAAGGAATTTGGGGGAGTTATTAAATCATTATAAACTTCAGGATAACATCCCCAGGGTTAGGGGTAATCACCGTCCTTGTGGGTCATGTCAGTGGTGTGAGTTTACCATAACGGGGGAGGATTGGATCCATCCAAGCACGGGGGTTACCTATAAGACCAAACACAACACCACATGTATGTCGGATAATGTGGTGTATGTGATACAGTGCCCCTGCCCAATGTTGTATGTGGGTAGAACTACCCGACCTATACGGGTCCGTTTAACAGAGCACAAGTCTAGGGTCCATACCCATACTGAGTCTTCCCCCTTGGTCCGCCATTGGATCAGACATGGACACACTTTAAAAGATTTGAAATGGAGGGTGTTAGATCGTGTTACAGTTGGGTGGGAGGGAGGTAACACTGTTCGGAGGCTTAACCGGTGTGAACTCCGTTGGATGTTTGTGCTAGATTCTATGTCACCTAAAGGGTTAAATGAAACATCTGATTGGTTAGCTCAGGCTGAATTTTAGGCATTTTTGCCTTCAGTGTGTATGTTCCTTTAAGTTAGTCCTTAGGTCAGGTGGGTGTTCCCCGGATGAGTCATATGTGGGGGTGGTATTTAAAGTCCAGAGTCACTCTGCCTCAGCTTGCGTTTGCAGCCGGTTGGTGGTATACAGAGCATGTTAAATGTTAAATGTAAGTAGATTTGGCTATTGCTGGGGGGGTTAAATTGTAGACCTTATCCCTTAAGCTTTTTTGATTGTTTGTGTTTTGGTTTTCAGCTCCCCATGTCGCCTTGACAAAGGATATCGAAACGCGTTGGCGTTCAGGGGATTGATTTTTAAACTGAAAGCTGAAAGCTAAGTAACTTCTCTACACTTACTAGAAATGTAATATAAAGCAAAATTCAATATAGAGTAACAAACATGAGTAACTTTAAAACAAAGCTGCTATAAATTGAAATAAGCAACACACTAAGAGGTGGTGGAGGTTCCGTGGGGTAAATGAGGAATTTCTCCCAGCACTCAATCGTTGTGTGCAGGGTTGTCTGATACCCCTTTCGGTCCTCTTATATCTAACTCTTTTGGTTTTGTGAGACTCTGAGATTTTTGATATCGTTTTTCTGCATGGAGGAGAAGCAGATTGCAGCTGTCAGGCCAATCCTTCTGTGATACTTGTTAGCCAGTCTTTAGAAACGTTTGTGGAGCTTGGGATCCGTTCCCCTAGTAGCTTTGCTCACCTACTGGGTCACAGGGGCTTGAGCACTGAAAGGGGCTGCTGTCTTTCACTGTTGCTAAGCACTTTGAAAATTAATCCTCTTGCAACTCTTGTTGTTGTTTTCTTTTAGTATATTTTTAAAATTATTGTTAACCAAGTCGAGCTTTCTCTGGTTGATGGCCCGGTATATAAAGCTAAGTTTTAGTTTAGTTTAATCTTTGGTAAGGACCATGCAACAACAACACATGTGCTGTATCAAATAAATCTTTATAAGTAATAAATCAATAGTCAGCTTACATGATTGGTATAAAAAATGATTACTAAATCTTATAATTTACCAGATTTTTTGTTTCTTTTTATTCAACAATATATTATTGTTCATGTTATCTGAACTGGTTACTGTAAAAACCAAGATTTAAAATTTAATATTCCCTTTTATAATTAATAAGTGCTCAGTCTTACATCTCCTGCATTAAAGCCACAGCGAGATTATTCTAGGGCCATCATCGCACTTAAAAGTCCTATTTATAGTTGATCTTAAAGTCATCCATCCTGCGCTCATATATTTTCTCTCTTTGTTCTTATATTCAACTAATAAAACAAATAAATTTGCATGCACTGCTTTTATTGTATGCTAGTAGATCTCATGCATATTCATTGGGGAAATCCTGAAAACCCGACTGGATTGTGGTCCTCGAGGAGGGACTTTGACACCTCTGCACTACATCAACTGACTCACCTTTATCCACATGCTTATTCACACCTTCAAAGAAGTCAAGCAAATTGGTGAGGCAAGATTTCCCTCGGCTGAACCCATGCTAACTTAATCTCATTAAATCATGCTTGTCTACGTGTTCAACACTTTTATTTTTTTAATAATTGTTTCTACCATTTTACCCAGCACTGAAGTGAGGCTTACCGGTCTATAGATAAATGTTGTTCTGAAAGGGACTGGATGATCTCATGGTCAGTGTGGCAGATCATTGGCTGAAATTTTTACCTCACATCAGACCACGAACCTCTAGAAGCTCTGGGCGGTCTAGTTTTCATGGATCCAGGAACTTTTGTCAGTACTCAGGAGGAGTATCCTCTCAGTAATCCTTCAAGGGATTAGGACAGAGATTCTCAGGGCGGAACCAGGCCTCCAGTTCTTATCCTGCTTCAGCCTCCAAGAAATCACAATGATGCCAGGTCTGAAGCCATTCCCATAAAGATAGGAGGTTGGGCGCAGATCTCATCAGACCGTTGGGTGCTGGAGATCATTCAGAGCGATTATAAGCTTGAATTCACCCAGCCCTTAATGGACTGGTTTGTGGACTCCCTGGCAGGGTGACCAGAGAAAGCAATTAAGGTTGTGGCTTCAGTTCAGAGGTTGTTAGATATTCACGCCATAGAGACCATGCCACCCAAGGATTCGGGATTGGGCAAATACTCCATATACTTCATAGTGCCCAAGAAAGGCTCAGAAGAATGGAGACCCATTCTGAATCTTACACTCATCAATGCGATGCTGACAGTTCTGCCCATGGAGACAGTATGGCCTCTCTGGATTTGATGGAGGCCTACCTGCATTCCTATCTTTCTGGAACATAGAAATCTCCTGAGATTTCATGTCCTGGAGAACCATTACCAGTCCTCAGCTCTTCCCTTTGGGCTGGCAAAAGCACCTCGCACGTTCACCAAGGTGATGGTTGTGGTAGCTGTGTATCTATGCAGGACGGGTGTTCAGGTACATCCATACCTGGACAACTGGTTGACAGAGCGCCATCGTTCTCAGGAGATCAAGCAGTGGCTCATGTGGTCTGTGTCCTTCAGAGCCTGGGATGGATAGAGAATTTCCAAACAAGCCACCTGGTTGCATCCCAATTCCTCAAATACCTGGGAGTCTTCTTCAACATGGCAGGTCATGTCTATCTTCCAGAGGCAAACAAACAAAAGTTTTGCACCCAGATAATGAACTTGGTGGCCAAGCAACCTCTGACCATGTGGTTCTACCTCCAAGTGCTAGGCTCCATGGCAGCCACAATATAAGTGGGTCTCATGGGCAAAGGTTCAAGTGCATCCTCTCCAGAACATGCTGTTATCGCCACAGTTGGACTCCCTGCAGATGACTCTGCCATGGACTCCGGAATCCCATGCCAGTATGAGCAGGTGTCTCCACCCACAAGCATTATCAAATTGCATGCCCCTCAGAATAACTTCATGGGCTCAGCTGGTGAGCTCACTGTAGCAGTCACCCGATCTAGAAGCTTTGGTCAGCCTCTCAAAGTAAACGATCAATCAAACGATTGATGCTTCGAGACATTCAGTTGGTGTTTCAGAAGCTGAAGACGACTTCATTGACTTGTCGACCAGTACTCCCAGTCTCTTTCCTGGGGGGTCTCTCTGAGTATTGCACCGTATATCCTGTATTCACGTATAAGATTTTTGTTAACAACATGCATCACCTTATACTTATTCATGTTAAACCTCATTTGCCATGTCGTGGCCCATTTCTCGAGAGTGTTTGTAAAGTTGCAGGTCTTCGCAATCCTGTGTCTTCACTACTCTGAGTATCGTCTGCACATTTAATCACCTCACTCGTTGTACCAATTTCCAGGTTGTTTATAAATATGTTGAAGACCAAGGGCCCAAGCACCAAACCCTGCGGCACTCCACTCGTGACACTTTTCCAGTCCGAGTATTGTCCATTTACCCCCACTCTCTGTTTCCTATCCACCAGCCAGTTTTTAATCCACTTGAGTATTTCACCTTTGATTCCATGGCTTGCAATTTTTCGAAGTAGTCGTTCATGCAGGGCCTTGTCGAACGCCTTCTAGAAATCCAGATATACAATGTCGACCAGGCCACCCTTGTCTATCTGCTTGTTTACTCCCTCAAAGAAGTGCAGCAAGTTCATCAAGCAAGATCTTCCTTTGCTGAAGCCGTGCTGGCTGGTCCACATCAGATTGTGTCCGTCAAGGTGATCAATGATGCGGTCCTTTATCAGTGCCTCTACCATCTTTCCCGGTACCGGAGGTCAGACTCATCGGTTTGTAGTTTCTTGGATCTCCTCTCAAACCTTTCTTGAAGATCGGTGTAACATTTGCCACTTTCCAGTCTTCTGGAATCCTTCCTGATTTGATCAACAGATTGGCTATTAGTTGAAGCAAGTTTCAGGTTTAATCAATTTTAATATACCGACCATCGATGTGCACCTGGCCAGTTTACAATGCTAAAAATGAAAGATTAAAATAAATTTTTGTAGGGGGGGGGAAATGTGAACATTAAATAGACAAATTACAAATACGAACATGAGCGTGAGGGGAAAGTTAATAATTATATCATTAAAAACAAATTAATTAAAGGGAAGGGGGAGGATAAAACACCAGGAATTAGGATCGCTTCTTAAAAGTGCTTCATGTTTATTTTGCAGGCTGTTGGAAAGGAAATATTTAGACGCTATAACCCGTTTCAGTTCCTTGATTACCCTTGGATGGATGCCATCCGGTCCCAGAGATTTAACATTTTTAAGCCTATCAATCTGCCTGCATATCTCTTCTAGACTGAAGGTCAACCCTGTCAGTTTCCCGTCTTCATTTCCTGAGTATAGCCTGTTGGCTTCCGGTATGTTGGTATATCCTCTTCGATAAATACAGATGCAAAAAATGTGTTCAGCTTGTCGGCGATGGCTTTGTCCCCCTTTAGCACTACCTTTATTCCATGGTCATCCAACAGCCCCACCACTTCCTTCGCGGGTCGTTTCCCCTTAATTTATCAAAAGAACGGCTTGAAGTTTTTTGCCTCCTTGGCTATTTTTTCCTTGTAGTCTCTTTTGGCCCCTCTTACCGCCTTATGGCACCTGCTTTGATGTTGTCTGTGCTTTTTCCACACCGGTTCTTTGATCTTTTTCCTCTTGGCTCCCTTGTTGATACGTGGTATATATAGATTTTGCGCATCGGTGACTGTGTCCTTAAAAAGGGACCATGCCTGCTCTAGCGTTTTAACAGTGCTTATCCTCTTCTTGATCTTTTTCCCCACCATGAGTCTCATCCCTTCGTAATTTCCTTTTCGGAAGTTCAGTGCCATGGCTGTCATTCTGGATCGATGTTTCGCCCCTGCATTTATGTCGAAGCAGATCATATTGTGATCACTGGTTCCCAGCGTCCCCTCTACTTCTACATCTTTCGCCTGTCCTCGTAGTCCATTTAGAATTAAGTCCAGAATTGTGTTTCCTCTCGTGTTTTCCTTGACAAGTTGTTCCAGGAAGCAATCGCCTACAGCTTCCAGGAACTTGGTCTCCCTACCGCAGCCGGAGGTGCCTAGATTCCAGTCTATTCCCGGATACTTGAAATCACCCATGATAACTGTGTTGCCTCCCTTGCAGTTGCGTTTGATCTCATCTATCATTTCTCCATCCAGTTCTTCGGGCTGTCCTGGGGGTCAATAGTAGATGCCGATTTTCATTTCCAATCCATTTGCTCCCGGAATTTTAACCCGTAGAGATTCTAACTTATTCATACTTTCAGGCGTGTTCTCTCCAGTAGACATATAGGGCCACTTTGTGACCCACTCTGTCTCTGTGGTATAGTTTGTATCCCGGTAGCACAGTATTACAGATGTTTTCTTCGGTCCACCATGTTTCCGTGATGCCGATAATGTCAAAGTTATCCTTTTGTGTCATAGCTTCTAATTCGCCCATCTTGTTCCTTAGGCTCTTTGCGTTCGTGTACATACACTTGAGTATGTGGCCTGTTCCTTTCTTGCATTTCCTTCCCTCTTGTGTCCTTTTAGATATGTCTTGCCCGAGATCTGGTGAGTCTTCTCCACTATCTTTCTGCACGGTATCCTCCGGGGTATACCAGTTCTCGAACCACTGACTCTCTCACTCGGTCAACTGTCGGCTTTCCCCTTCTTCCTAGTTTAAAAACTTCTCAACTTCTCTCTTGATGTTGTTTGCCAGAAGCCTCATTCCGTCTTTGCTGAGGTGGAGTCCGTCCTTCCTGTATAGCTTGCTCTTCCCCTAGAACGTCGTCCAGTTGTGTACAAAGTGGAATAATTCTTCCTCACACCAGCGCCTCATCCACGCGTTGACTGCTTGCAGCTCCATCTGCCTCTTCTCATCTGCTCTGGGTACCGGCAGGATCACTGCTTCCTAGCGTCCCTTCTTCTTCTACACCTTGCGCCGGTCCTCGTTGTCCATTTAGAATTAAGTACAGAATTGCATTTCTTCTCATATTTTCCTTGACAAGTTGTTCCAGGAAGCAATCGCCTATAGCATCCAGGAACTTGGTCTCCTTACTGCAGCTGGAGGTGCCTAGGTTCCAGTCTATCTCCGAATAACTGAAGTCACCCATGATAACTGCGTATCAATTTCTTCAGACTGCCCTGGGGGTCGGTAGTAGATGCTGATCTTCATTTCCGTTCCATTTGTTCCTGGAATTTTGGCCCATAGAGACTCTACCTTATTTTTCATTTCCGGCGTGTTCTCTCCGGTAGATTCAAGTCCCTCTTTGACGTATAGGGAACTACCCCCACCTTTTTGACCTACTCTATCTCTGTGGTATAACTTGTATTCCAGTAGCACAGTGTCCCAGAAGTTTTCCTCTTTCCACCATGTTTCCATGATGCCAATGATGTCAAGGTTATGTTTTTATGCCATAGCTTCCAATTCCCCCATCTTATTCCTTAGGCTTCTTGCGTTCATGTACATACACTTGAGTTTGCGGCTTGTTACTTTCTTGCATTTCCTTCCCTCTTGTGTCCCTTTCGATCCGTCAGGATTTCTGTCTTGCCTATGATCGGTGAGTCTTCCCCGCTACTTTCCTGCATGGTATCCTCTGGGTATATTGGTTCCCGATCCATCGACTCTTGGTGGACTGTCAGCTTTTCCCTTCTTCCTAGTTTAAAAACTTCTCAATTTCTCTTTTGATGTTGTTCGTAAGTAGCCTCGTTCCATCTCTGCTAATCCTGAATAGCTTGCTCTTCCCCCAGAACATCATTCAGTTGCACATGAAGTGGAATCCTTCTTCCTTACACCAGCGCCTCATCCATTCGTTGACTGGTTGCAGCTCCGTCTGCCTCTTCTCATCGGCCCTGGGTACCAGCAGGATCTCTGAAAATGCTACCCTCGGCGTTCTGGTCTTCAGCTTCCCTCCTAGCATCTGGAACTGGTCCTTCCCTGCTGTAGTTCCTATTTCTAATGTTGTTTGTCCCCATGTGGATCACCACCACCGTATCTTCTTCTTCCACACTGTCAATGATCCTTTCGATACGGCTGACTATATCTTCTACCTTGGCTCCTGGTAGGCAGGTCACCAGCCGATCCTGTCTTCCCCCCCGCTATGTGGCTGTTGACTTGTCTGATGATGGAGTCTCCCACTACGATTGCTGTACTCTCTATCTCTATCTTCTCTTGCCTCTCTAGCCACAGGTCCATTTCCCTGGTGTATGACCATCTCTCCAGCCTTAGGTCCGTGTCCTCTGTGCACTTCCATCTTCCCTCAACCTGGCATTGGTTTGCACCGGACTCATCTTCCTTGTGGTTGCCCTCCAGGTGGTCCTCATTCACTGTAGGTGTATCTTGGTCCTCGCTCACTGTAGATGTATCTTGGCAGCTCCACTGTTGGTGATTTTCCATGGCCTCCCTGTTTGCCTGCTCGATGAACTTCTCTAACTCCCTGACTTCTTCCTCAATGGTTTCCTCTGTCATGAAGTTTTCTGCCTCTCTGTCCTTCTCTTCCACTGCTCGAAGTGCTTCTAGTTCCAGTATTCTACCCTCCAGGAGTCTGACTTGCTTCTTTAGGCCCTCTAGTTCCTCGCAAGTGCATACATAAGACCTTATCCCAGAGGGGAGGTAGTCATACATAAGGCAAACGGTACAGAAAACTGGGTAGCTCAACATCCTGCTTCTATCTGCTGCATCCTTTGCTGTCCACTTGCCGGTCTGTCTTCTGAATTGTCTTCTCCTTGTGTAGGAATGTGTGTTACTGTGAAGTCCTTTTCTTGATTTTAAACCTGCTACCCCTGTTGCTTGTGTGTGTCCTATGTGTCTGCTGTGATTGCCCTACTGTGTTTATCTACTGCTCATCTGTCCTGTTGCTCTTGTGATACTTGCCTGTGTAGGTGGCCTTCCCTAGTGTTTCTTCTTTGCTTGTTCCTTTGCAAAGGCGCTATCGCTAAGGCGTGTGCCTTTAACGCTTGCATTTGACGCACGCCGAACAGATGAGAGCCGTTGGACCCTCCCCTTTTAAGGGGAGCTACGGTGGATGTCGGGGGTAGGCGGAGCTACCTTTTGCCGATGCCCCTTGCTCTCTCCTGCCTTCTCTTGCTCCTTCTTCCCCTTTCCTGTTCTCTTCTCTGCTTTTCTCTCCTTCCATGCCTCCTGCTTGCCACCCAAGCTTGTTTAACTGAGTGTCATTGGCCCCTCCCCTTTTAAGGGTAAGCTCCGGTGGATGACATCGGGGGTGGGAAGAGCTACCTCACTCCGATGCCCCTTGCTCTCTCCTGCCTTCTCTTGCTCCTTCTTCCCCTCTCCTGTTCTCTTCTCTACTTTCTCTCCTTCTGCTTTGCTCTCCTTCTCCTTTCTTGCCTCCTGCTTGCCTGCTCACCAAAAACAACAAACGGACAATAGGAATAATAGGCCATCCTGAAACTAATTAAACTATTATGATGTGTAGGTGCAACCTGGAAAAGAATAAAAATAGACCTAAGAAGGTGGAATTTGATTCTAGACCCTACACAAATTCTGAAGACCTGTCTTATTGAAATGGTTATTGCATCAGGAATCCTGCTCTAGACAGTAGTGATATGTTAATCTCTGAACTGAACTGTTGCAGTAGCAGGCTCTGACATTGTGAGTCATGACAATGCCCTCTAGAGTCAGCCCAGCCTGTAGGAGTTGCAATCTGCTAATCAACTGGACAAACCAACTGCCTCCATTCTGTTTGGGTCAAAAAATAAAAAGTTGGGTGGGCTGTCTATGGGATTCATTCCACTGAAAATAGAAGGCTCACTTGTAGCCCAAGGTGTACAGTGTGTTTTCACCAGGATGGGCATGAGGCTTTAGAAAGAATGTTATCAGGACAATTTTAATTCCACATTTATAGCTTGCTTAACCACAACATTCCAAATGGTTTGCAAATTAAAATATATAACATCTAATATTTTATTTTAACAAAGTATGCCATCAACAGATAGTATACAGTACATTTACAATGATAGTAACATCAATCTTAATCAATCAAAATACATCTAAACTAAACTAAACCTTAGGTTTGTATACCGCGCAGTGGCGTACCTAGGGTATGTGGCACCCGGGGCCCATCATTTTTTGACACCCCCCCCCCCCATGTAAAAATTTTTTTTTTTTTTTTTTTTTGCAATAACCATGAAATGGAATAAATGGTCAGAATAGAAACAGGCAGTGAAAATTTTCTTTTATTGAACCTCATATATGTAACCATTATTCCAAACATAACATAACATAAATTATGTCTAAATTGTCATGACATTAGAAGTACATATGGAGTAGTTGCAGGCAGTGGCGTACTTAGGGTATGTGGCACCCAGGGCCCATCATTTTTTGACACCCCCCCCATCTATATGAAAAATATGATTTTTAGTACCAATCTACATATCGCACCACAAGAGTGTACCTAGGAAAAGGCTGCATCTTAAACACTGCAGTGAGCACTAGAACACCAACACATACATTGTAAAACTAAACAAGCCAGATCCCGCACAGTCAATTGGTCCTGTAGTCAATGCCAACTGAAAACTATGTCTTTTTCATACACACAGAACAGAGATACACCCTCGCCCAAAATGGAATAATCACAAACTAAAAATAGAAATATGTAGACAAAAGTTAAACTGATCCGCCAAGAAACCAGACCCTGGATACAATGCAACACCACAAAAAACAGTAACACATGTCCTCTAATACAGTGCAAAATATAAAGACAGTAGATGTAAATTTGAAAAAACTGATACATAACAATCACCACTTTATAAATTAACAAATAAAAATAAAACAAATAATGAGATATAAAAAAATACAATTTTATTGGACTAATCCCTGTAAGCTCGGTCCCCATCCCCGCAAACCACCTGATTCCATCCACACAAGCCTTGAATTGTTTATATTAAAGTATAAAAAGAAACAATATTCTGTACAATTGTCAATTTATAAATCAGCGTCTTCTCCCCACTCTCTTCCCCATTTCCCTTCAGCATCCTCAGCCCACTCTCTCTCCACTTTCCTTCAGCGCACGCACATAAAAACAAGCAAGTAATTTTATATCATTTTCATTCTATTCATTCATAGAAATTAAAGTCTAGATAATGCCAGTCACATAACAAAACATGATTTTACAAAAATATTCCCTGCAGTCAAGCCTGCAAGGATTATTAGATGTCTTTCAGCAGTTCCCCTCCCTCCCTCCCCCTTACCTTTGTGGCCAAGTCAAAATGATCTACCAACAATAAAATTTTAAAAACACAAAGCACGCTGTACGCAGAGAAAATGTTAATTATCATTTATATTCCGCGGGTTTTCAAAGAGGTCAAGGCAGATGACTTTATGCAATGTCACCTCAGTAACAACTATACAAAAATAGACAAATATTCCCCCTCCCTTTTTACTAAACTGCGATAGCGGTTTTTAGCGTAGGGAGCTGCGCTGAATGCCCCACGCTGCTCTCGACGCTCATAGGCTCCCTGCGCTAAAAAACTCTATTGCGGTTTAGTAAAAGGGGGCCATAGTGCAAAATATAGACAGCAGATATAAATTTTCAAAACGGACACATTTTGATCACTAAGTTGAAAATAAAATCATTTTTCCTACTTTTTTGTCTGGTGATTTCATGAGTCTCTGGTCCTTCTTCTGATCCTTCTTCTTTCTCTCTCCCCCTGGCTCCCCTCTTTATTTCTGCCTTTCTTTCTCTCTCCTCCTGGCCCCCCTCTTTCTTTCTGCCTTTCTTTCTCTCCCCCTTGACCCCCCTCTTTATTTCTGCCTTTCTTTCTCTCCCCTTGGTCCCCCTCTTTCTTTCTGCCTTTCTTTCTCTCTCCCCCTGGCCCTCCTCTTTCTTTCTGCCTTTCTTTCTCTCCCCCTTGACCCCCTCTTTATTTCTGCCTTTCTTTCTCTCCCCTTGGTCCCCCTCTTTATTTCTGCCTTTCTTTCTCTCCCCTTGGTCCCCCTCTTTCTTTCTGCCTTTCTTTCTCTCTCCCCCTGGCCCCCCCTCTTTATTTTTTCCTTTCTTTCTCTCTCCCCCTAGCCTGCACAAAGCCATCGTGCCGATTTCTCCACTTCCACGATTCTTTCCCTACCCTCACCCCCAAGCCAGCAGCCGATTTCTCCCTGCTCCTTCCCCGATGTCCTGAACTTCATCGGGCAGCAGCAGCATTCACAATTCACTGATGTTGCCCGCTTCAGGCCTTCCTCTCTGTCGGGTCCTGTCTTCATGAAAACTGGAAGTAGGCAGGACCCGGCAGAGAACAAGGCCTGAAGCCGGCAACAGCAGCGAATTGTAAACGCTGCTGCTGCCCGAAGAAGGTAATGGAGCACCGAGGCAGTCCGCTTCACCCCCCTCCCAGCCGAACCCCCGCTGACCCTCCTATCTCCCCCCCCCCCCGTGAACCTTTCCGACCTTCCCAGCGAGAGCAGCAAACCTCCTTCGCGGCTTTCTCCTTCCTCTGCCGCGTTACTGATGACGTCATCAGTGATGCGGCAGAGGGAGGATAAAGCCGACGCTACTGGAGGGAGGTTTGCTGCTTTCGCTGGGAGGGTCAGAAAGGTTCACTTGGGGGGGGGGGAGAGAGATAGGATGGTCAGCGGGGTTTCGGCTGGGAGGGGGGAGAAGCGGTCTGCCTTGGTGCTCCAAGGCCTGGCGCCATTACCTTTTTCGATAATGGCGCCGATGCTGCTTTCGCTGGGAGGGTAGGAGCGCGATAGGGACCGGGCCAGCTGTGCACCCCCCCTAAGGCGGCACCCGGGATGGACCTCCCCCTCGCCCTCCTTGGTACGCTACTGCCCTGGGGAAACAGCCTGCAACAAGATCGCGCGATGCCAGAGATTTTTGCCTGCTTCGGCTGTTTCCTCCGCCGCGGTCCCGCCCCTCCTCTGACATCAGAGGAGGGGCAGGACCGTGGCGGAGGAAACAGTCGAAGCAGGCAAAGATCTCTGGCATCGCGATCTTGCTGCAGGCTGTTTCCAGACGCGACACCCGGCGCAGGGGGGGGGTAACTGGACCGGACCGGGAGCACCCCCTCAGGGCTTGGTACCCGGGGCGGACCTCCCCCCCCCCCGCCCCCCCCCCTTGGTACGCCACTGATACCGCGTCATCTCCACAAGCGTAACCATCAGCATATAATACATATTTACAGTGTCAACATCAACCTTAATCAATCAAGGTACTTCTGAAATAACCATGTCTTTATTATCTTTCTAAATAATTCAATGTTAGATAGATTTCAAATTTCATTGGGTAAAACATTCCATAGCTCTGCAGCTCTCTACCCAGGAGCATTTTCTTTCTAGAGGAGAATAAGCTACAATCTTTAATGGATGGTATTGCTAGCCATAATTCTCCTGAGGAACATATATCTCTTGCTGATTTGCATACAATAAATAACTAGGCCTCATTAAGAAGGAATTTTGACACTACCTTAGGATGTATGCTCAGAACTACTCTGTTATAATGAAATTTTGTATAAGACAGATTGATTACTAGGGCCTGAAGCTAGCTGACCTTGTGTGTTGATGTAACTGCTACTAAAAATAAAATCTTCCAGGTCTGATACTTCAGGTGGCAATTCAAAAGAACTTTCATCAGCTGAGAAAAGACAATGCTGAAGTCTCATGACAACCACTGGCGGGGGTTGATGGGAGCTTCTTCAAAATCCAATTTCTCATGAATTGAACAACTGAAGAATATAGAAAGCCTTTAACAGCATGAGTTGGAGCTATTTAGCATTGTAGGTGAATTTAGCCTTCATGACTTTGTCTTAGAGGTGATCAAGATCGAACCTATCCAGATAAGAGCTTCTGGCCAATTCTATCTGTTAAATTTCAGTGGCACTATCTGGATAATCATCAGTGACCTCCATGCCACTGTGAATAGTACTAATGTGGAGCTAAGGGTAGAGTGTGGTAATTCCCCAAAATTGTCTGAATAATGGATTGAATACTACCACTATCTGGATAATGGTGATGCTTGACACTCTTTATGTGGTGCGGGGAGGGGCGCCACCACCCCAGGCGCCTCTCAACCTCACTAAGCTACTGTGTGTACTTTTCATGAATAATTCACTCTTTGTGAAAAGAGCACATGCATTCAAAAAGTGTGTACATTATTAATGACACAAGAAAAAAAAACTGTTGACATTTCCCATGTTCCAAACAAATAAATATCCCTACTAAAAAGTACATAAGCTATCATCAATATGTAGTGTCTCAGACAACTATACTGACTCCTCACTAAATTAAAGAGCTTCAGAATGATCTTTAAAAATATTTGCTGTTTAATTGTTGTTTTGTATGTGCAAACTCCTTTGTTTTAAATTTTCATCTGTGAATTCCAAGATTTTTGAAAGATAAGTGCTTGTACCTACAATATACCATGTTTCCCTGAAAATAAGACAGTGTCATATTAATTTGGGGTCTAAAAAATGCACTAGGGCTTACTCTTGGGGATGTCTTATTTTTTTTTCATGTATAACAATTCTCTCTCCCTTCCTCTCCTCCACCCCAGTTCTTCCTCTTTTCTCCCCCCCCCCCTCATGTGCAGCATCTTTCCTACACTCCACCCATCCCCTTGTGCAGCAGAACCCCACCGACCCTCCCACCATGAAACTGACATACCTCCACTCTGAGGCCTCCTAAAGCAGCAAGGGTTGGGTTGCTGAATCGACGAGTCCAATTTTTTTTCAGCAAATCAGGCAGCGCTAGTATTAGGGATAGAGTTAGGGAACGTTGAGTACATTCGGGGAGGGGGGGCTCTGGAGATTGATCTTAACTAGGGCTTATTTTGGGGGGATGGCTTATATTAGGAGCATCTATAAAAATCATGCTAAGACTTATTTTCAGGATAGGGCTTATTTTCAGAAAATAGGGTAGGTGTCTTTTTGACCTGTAATTCTAGCATTCTGCTGTAAAAAGAAAAGTAGGTGTCTACTTTTCCTTAAAGAATATGCTCCAAATAGGTGCACTTTTGGCACCTAAAAATAGATACCTCTTTATAGAACTGCACTGTTAGTGAGTTCAGTAAAATAAGCAGTTGAGTCATATGATGCACTCGAGGTGAACAGATGTGCGCTGCTGGGCTCCGCACTCAGATCTTCACTTTATCTGCAATTTCGCCCTAACCTACCCTCATGCGGGATCTTATTTGAGCTGGCTGTGCAGTCCGACCTCTGCTGGGAGACTCGGCGGTGATTTGTGGAGCCGGTTGAGCCCCGGCATGCCCATTAAAGCGGCAAAATCTCTGAAAGGAAAACCCTGCACGCCGGAACCCAAAATGGCGTCGGCTCCTGCACTTGCACCGCCGGAGTTGGGTGAGTGGGCCCATGAGATCTCCCGTCTGGTCACCACCGCCCTGGAGGACCACCTCAATAAATTGCAATCGGCGGTTGACGGTGTCAATGAGAAATTCGAGGCCCAGGCTCATCGGCTGGCGGAGGAGGAACAACGTGTCTCCGCCCGGGAGGATGAGGCCCTTCAAGAACAGCGGCGGGTAGATAGCCTGCAAACTCATGTGGCAGCCCTCCAAGAAAAGCTGGATGACGCGAAGAACCGCCAATGGCGCAATAACCTGAGGGTTGTGGGGCTCCCGGAGCTGAAGATTGCAGATGATCTTTACCACTTCTTTCAGTCGTGGTTGCCGGAACACCTTGGCCTGGAGACCTCAGCGGCAACCTTGTGTGTGACAGGACACACCAGCTGGGACTCGCCTCGGGGTCTACTCCTAGGCCTAGAGCGGCTATTGCACGGTATGTGAATTGGAGGGAGAAAGAAAAACTTTTAAAAGCTTATCGCTCAGCCGGCAGTCTGCTGTATGAGGGGAAGTGGCTGCTCCTCTTAAATGATTACTCTGCACGGTTTCTTCTCAGCAGCGGGAAATGGTGCCCATCTGCATCTCCTTGCATTGTAAGGGGGTACGCTTTGCTCTGGTCTAACCTGCCAGCCTACGGATATGGAGAGAAGGCAAGGTGCATAATCTATTGACCAAGGGGGAGGCACAGCATTTCCTAGACACCACCAATGCCACTGGTTCCTCTGGGAAGGGCAATGGTGCCTCGGCCCAATGAGATCAGCAGTGGTCTGCCAATCGGAGTTGGGAGAGTATGCCTTGTTGCCCTTGTTGATAGTCTGCACTACTCTATGCCTGGCTGATTTTCCGGATTGCTGAAGTCTGGTTCTGTTTTTTCCCATTGTTCCAATGACCTGGACTTTCCCTGGTATTTGCGGATGGGCTTCTCGGGGTCTCGCGGGGGAGGCTGGCGATGGCCTCTGCCTCCCTTGCGATGGGAGTGGCTGATGTGCGATGCCGCCTTGCTGTGGATCTGGTTTCTGTGCTTCCGCCAGGGGACTGCTCTAGTCTGGAGACTGCATGTTGTATTCTTGCTGGAGACAATGGAGAGGGGGTGGGGGGTTTTCTACTGTTTTCTGCCATTTTTACTCTGATTCTTCTTTCCATTTTTTCTACTCTGTGTTACCATGGTATATTGTACTAGAGTCTGTTTTGTCTAGCACGCATCGGATCGTGGATAGCCCAGATCTGTGATCTTTTAGTTTTGCTTTCCCTTATGGGATTATTACATTACATTACATTAAGGATTTCTATTCCGCCTGTGCCTTGCGGTTCTAGGCGGATTACAATATAGAAGATATCTGGGCAATTCCAGTAGAATTACATTTCAGGATAAGAGTAAGTTACAGGAACAGTAAAGAATTATGATACTTCAATTTCACAGAAGATAATACATATCACAGAAGATAATACATATAACAGAAGATAATACATATCACAGAAGGTAATACATAACAACTGAATCAAGTTAAATCGGGTGTAGTGTAAAAGAGTTACAGTACATTCTAGATCACAGACAAAGAGATGCTATAGGTGGGTGTTTCCAAAGGTGTTGATTGGGAACTCATTGGGTGGTGTTTAGAGTGATGGGAGATATTTTTTGAACAGTAGTGTTTTTATTTCTTTACGGAACTCTTTTATGTCTGTTGTTTTGGTCAGTAGTTTTGAGATGTTAGAGTCGATTTTAGCTGCCTGTGTCCCTAGAAGGTTGTCGTAAAGTTTCTTACGACGAGTACCATTGAGAGGTGGGTAGGTGAAAAGGTTCTGTGTTCTCCTTCTTCTGGGTGAGAGGTAGCAGTGAAAACGGTTGTTTAGGTAACTGGGTGCCGTGCCGTGGGTTACTTTGAAAATGAGACAGTAGAGTTTGAATTGTGTTCTTGCTTTTATTGGTAGCCAGTGAGATTCTAAGTATGCATTGGTAATGTGGTCATGTTTGCTGAGTGAGTATATGAGTCTGAGGGCTGTGTTCTGGATGGTCTGTAGTTTTTTTATTGTGTTGGTAGGGCAAGGTAAGTAAAGGCTTTTGCAGTAGTCTACAATACTTAGCACAAGGGATTGGACAATGATCCTGAATTGGTCTTTATTAAAGAATTTTCTGATTTTTCTTAGATTTCGCATTGTGAAGAATGCTTTTTGGGTAATTTTATGGATTTGTGTTTGCATTGTGCAGCATCTGTCTAAATGTATACCTAGGATTTTGAGGGAGCTCTGTATTGGGTACTTGATTGTGTTTACTTCCAGTTCTGTTAGGGATGGTTTTTTGTCCTTCTCTAGTAGTAGGAATTTAGTTTTGTCTGAGTTCAGCTTCAACTTATGATTTGTCATCCATTTTTCTACTGTTTCCAATGTAGTTTTCAGGCGTCCTGTGGAGATTGGGTTATAGATGTCGAATGGAAGGAGGATGGTTATGTCGTCCGCATAGCTGAAAGAAGTAATATTTAGGGCGTCCAGGGTGGTGCCTAGGGAGGCTATGAATAGGTTGAAAAGTGTGGGAGAGAGGGGAGAGCCTTGTGGTACTCCGCATGGGTTGGTCCATGGTTCAGATAGAATGTCTTTTGATTTGACTCTGTATGTTCTAGTTTTAAGGAAGTCTTGGAACCAGTTGTGAACTTTACCTGAAATTCCTATTGCGTCTAGTATCTGGAGAAGTATGGAGTGGTCCACTAGATCGAATGCAGCTGAGAGGTCAAATTGGATGATTAGCAGTCTGTTTCCTTGGCTGAGGTGTCTTCGAGCTATGTCTAGTAAAGATACCAGGAGAGTTTCTGTACTGTGGTTGGTTCTGAAACCGGATTGGGATGGATGTAGGATGTTGTGGGCTTCTAGGTACATGGACAGTTGTTGTGCTACTAGCCCTTCTATTATTTTGACGTATGTTGGGATAGAAGCGATTGGTCTGTAATTTGATGGGTTATTTATTAGACCTTTGGGGTCTTTCAGTATAGGCGTAATTATGATTTCACCGAGGTCTGGTGGGAACTGGCCTTCCCCGAGTGTGGTTTGCAGCCATAGCGTGTAGCTAGCTTTGAAGTTGGTGGAAGCTGTTGCTAGTAGGTATGGTGAGCAGTTGTTCAGATCACATGAGGATTTGCAATATTTTTTGTAGAGCCTGTCCAGTTCAGACCACTGGGTTGTAGGGAAGTCGGTCCAGGACCTGTCTGCTGATATGGCTTCATCTGTTGTGGGTTTTATTAGAATCTCGTCTATGTTGTTTTGTGAGTTATTGAATGTTGTTCTGATTGAGATGATTTTATTTTTGAAGTGGTCTGCTAATTGAGAGGCTGTAGGTGTTGGGTTTCCCTGGGTGGCTAGACATGGTTTGGTGTCGGTAAGGTTTCTTACTAGGTTGAAAAGTTTTTTTGTGTCTGGTTTGTCGGTGCCTATGAGGTTGGAGTAATAGTCTTTGTGTTTTTCCTTCAGTTTGATTTTGTATTGCTTGATTTGGATTTTCCATTCTGTTTTAGTGTTATCTTGTTTCTGTTTTATCCATGCCCTTTCTAGTTGTCTACATTTCCTTTTTAGTTGCAGGAGTTTTCTTGTTTTCTTGTTCTGGTTTTTTGGGTTTGTCGGGGGCTTGGGGGGAGTCCTGGAGGAGCATTCTCTGGGATTGGGTTGGGGGTGGGGGTGTGTGCTTGGGGGTGAGTCTGGCGGGTGTGTGGGGGGTGATTGGTGGGATGTCTGGTTGCGCTTTCTGGGGTGGGTGGGGTTTTTTTTTTATTTATGAAATTTAATACGTTTACAATATCAAAAGATATCAAATAAAAAAAGGGATTTCAATACAAATTTCCAACACACCAACCAATACAAAAACAATCCTTTACAAGCCCTCTAAATGGGGAAACATATTGCTTATTTAACAAACTTAATTTTAAAGGAAAACAAAGAAATGGGTTGAATTCCAATGAACCCAAATCATTCCCTACTAAATTTAGGACTCTGACTTCCAACCTAAATTTCTCATCAAAGAATGAAAGAAGATAAGGTAAAAAAATACAAAGAAAAGATCTCACTTCTGTTCACGAGCTGATAGGAATTGTTGCAACTGAATGGGGTCCCAGAAAACAAATTCAGTGTCTTGTAACTTAACCAGACATTTACAAGGAAATTTTAAGTAAAAAGATGCCTCAAGTGCCAATACTCTAGTGTTGGACCTGCACCTTTCTCTCTTTTCTTGAGGCCCACGTCTTCTGGGTGGGACCGGAGGACTGAGGGGGCTGCTGTTTTCTTGCCCGAGCCCTGCTTGAGGTGAGGGGGGGATCTTAGCTGGGAGGGCCCTCTCTTCTCATTATTACTTTCCATGTCTCATGCCTCGTCATCTAGTTTTATCTTTGATACTGGTTAAACTCTGCTTTTCCACTTTAATGTGGATGGTATCCACTCCCCCGTGAAGAGAAAGAAGTTGTTAAACTGGTTTAAGCAAAATCGCATCGATATTGCCTATTTACAGGAGACTCACCTCTCTGGTGCTGAGCATGCCAAGTTGCGCAGGGAGTGGGTGGGGAAGGTGTATTCATGCTCCTTTAATGCCAGACAGCGGGGGGTCGCGATCCTCTTCCATAAACAGTTGCCACTACACATCCATAAAACTTTATCGGATAAAGAAGGAAAATATGTGATAGTTTTGGGGAAACTTTGGGGTCAGAAATGGCTATGCCCCTAATGTCTATAGTCACCGATTCTCTGGGCTCTTGGCCAAGGTAGCTCAGTACTCTGACTATCAACTCTTAGTGTGAGGTGATTTTAACATCTCGGCTAACCCCTCGATGGACTGTAGACCAGCGAGGATTTGCCCGGGGGACCATGGAGCCAAGGGGGTCAGTTTTTTGATGGATCAGTTGCATCTGTTGGATCTGTGGTGGATTTTCCATCCTACTGAGCATACCTACACTTTCTACTCCCACCCCCACAACGTTTATGCCCGTCTGGACTATTTTCTGGCGTCGCCCTCGCTGCTCTCGCAGGTAGAGAATGTTTCTATCGAGGATGTTCCTTTATCAGACCATTCCCCGCTGATATTGTCGGTCCGGCTTACGAACGATACTCCGCGGCGGGGATGGCGGTTCCCGAGCCATCTGTACAGGGATTTGGAGTTCCATAGGTACCTCAGGGAACACTGGCAGGAGTATTGTCGTCATAATGCTACACCTGATGTTGACCCGGAGGTATTTTGGGAAGCATCTAAGGTAGTAATCCGGGGATACATTATTGCCTACGTGTCTCAGGCACGGCGGCAACAGGATGCTGACCTTTTGCAGCTTTCTGGGGAGTTGCAGACCCTGAGATGGCGACATGTCGCTATGCTCTCTGTGGAGGATAAGCGTCGGCTGTGGGATGTCCGTTCCCAGTTGGAGGTCCTTTTGACTCAGCGGGCCAATAGGGATATTTATTTCCAATGCTATCGCTTGCATCGCTGGGGGGGGAAGGCTGAGCGGCTTTTGGCCAATCTCGTGCGTCCTTCTCGAAAACAACAGGTCATCCTGTCTATTAAAGATAGTGGGGGTCGTCTTTATACAGGGGCGGAGGACATTCAGTCCCAATTTGTGCAATTCTATGAGACTCTTTTTTTTTTTTATTTATGAAATTTAATACGTTTACAATATCAAAAGATATCAAAGAAAAAAAGGGATTTCAATACAAATTTCCAACACACCAACCAATACAAAAACAATCCTTTACAAGCCCTCTAAATGGGGAAACATATTGCTTATTTAACAAACTTAATTTTAAAGGAAAACAAAGAAATGGGTTGAATTCCAATGAACCCAAATAATTCCCTACTAAATTTAGGACTCTGACTTCCAACCTAAATTTCTCATCAAAGAATGAAAGAAGATAAGGTAAAAAAATACAAAGAAAAGATCTCACTTCTGTTCACGAGCTGATAGGAATTGTTGCAACTGAATGGGGTCCCAGAAAACAAATTCAGTGTCTTGTAACTTAACCAGACATTTACAAGGAAATTTTAAGTAAAAAGATGCCTCAAGTGCCAATACTCTAGTACAGTGGCGTACCTAGAGTATGTGGTACCCGGGGCCCATAATTTTTTGACAACCCCCCCATGTAAAAAAATATTTTTTGTAATAACCATGAAACTGAATAAATGGTCATAATAGAAACAGGCAGTGAAAATTTTCTTTTATTGAACCTCATATATGTAACCATTATTCCAAACATACCATAACATAACATAAATTATGTCTGAATTGTCATGACATCAGACATCATATGGAGTAGTTGCAGGTGATGCTTGGGACAGTTCTGATTGTGTTAGTTCGGTTTTATGTGTTTTTTAATAGAAGGGTTTTTATTTCTTTTTTGAAGGTTTTGTAGTTTGTGATCGAGGTCAATAGGTTGTAGAGTTGGGGGTCGAGTGTTGCAGCTCGAATGGCTAGGAGGTTGTCGAACTGTTTTTTTCTTTTGACGTTTTTGGTTGGAGGGTGTGTGAATGGTGCGTGAGTTCTCCTATGTCTGGTTGATGTGGATTTAATTATTTAGCTGAAGAAATTAGTTACCCCCCCATTCCACACACATTAATTCTCTTCCATTTTTGTTCCCATTATAAAAAACACTGATAAGTTCTCAGAAAAAAAATACATTAAAATAAGAAGTGAAAACAAAGGCCCCTACAGATGAGAACATAACATAAGAATAGCCTAACCGGGTCAGATCAATGGTCCATCATGCCCAGTAACCCATTCTCATGGAAGCCAATCCAGGTCACTAGTACCTGGTCAAAACACAAAGAGTAGCAACATTCCATGCTACCGATCCAGGGCAAGCAGATGTTTTAAGTCCATGTCCAAGGCCAGCAATGCTTATAAACTTTATAAAACACATTATTATATTTTCTTATAAAGCACATATTTTAACTGAACTCTCTGACATCCTCAGCCTTGCCATTCACAAAAATAGAAGGAAGAAAAGTTCCCATTTCCTGCTGTCTTATGTCCCTGGCCTATACAATATTTTTCTTCTGCAGAGTGCAGACCCTTCAAAAATCTGACCAAATCCTCATTTCACTTGCTTTATAAAGTACTGAGGATGCCATCTCTCCCCAATCCCAGGTCCTAAAGTCTAAGACAGTAGTGCAAACTAGTGCTGCCAGATTCAGGAAAAAAAATTTTGATTCAATTCAGCCTATTGAATTGGTTTATCGATTCAATTTTCCTACCCAATTGGGTGTTTTTTTCAAACATCCTGGTGGGTTTATTTTATAGCTTTTTCACCCCCCTTTGGCTTCTCCTAACCACACTGGCGCTGTGGTGTAAATAAAATAAAGAAACAAAAAGGACTTTTCCTCTCTCTGTTAAATCCTAGCTCACGTTTGCGGTCTAACACCAGCTCTGGCAGGATACACATTTCAAATCTGACATATTGTAATCACAAAACAGAAAATAAAATTAGTTTTTCTACTTTTTGTTGTCTGGTTATTTTTCAAATCTTGTTGGTCCAAGGCTCTGGTTGTTTTCTGATAACTTGCTTGCCAGGGTCTCCTTCTTTCTTCTTTCTCCGTGCTAACCATCCATCTGCCATCTCTGTCCTCCCCTTCCGTTTCCCTTCCCTCCCCCGGATGTCTGGCATCTTTTCTTTTTTTGTCTCCCTCCACAGATCCACCTTTTCTTAACTACCCTTTCATCCAGCAGCTCTCCCTCCTTTCCCACCACCCAGGGTCCACCATCTCTCCCTTTCTTTTCCCAACTACCCTCCTAATCAGTATCTCTATCCCCCCCCTCCACACCATCCCTGGTGTCTCTCCCTTTCTGTTCCTTCCCTCCCTAAAACCCATGTCCATCACCTCTCTCTCTCTCCTCTATTTTCAGACCCATTATTTCTTCCCATATGCATGTCTCTTTGAACCCCTCCCCCTTCCCTCCGTGTACTTCTACACCAGGGCCCCCCTTCCCCTGAAGGCCTGTCCCCCCCTTAAAGGTTTGCATCCCACCCCTGAAGGCCTGCCTGCCTGCTCCCCTTGAAGGCCTGCCCCCTCTGAAGGCCTGCCCCCCCTTGAAGGCCTGCACCCCCCCTGAAGGCCTGCACCCCCCCTGAAGGCCTGTCCCCCCCTTGAAGGCCTGCCTGCCTGTTCCCCTTGAAGGCCTGCCCCCCCTGAAGGCCTGTCCTCCCCTTGAAGGCCTGCACCCCCCCCCCGAAGGCCTGCATCCCCCCGAAGGCCTACACCCCCCTCGAAGGCCTGTCCCACCTTGAAGGCATGCCTGCCTGTTCCCCCCCCGAAGGCCTGCACCCCCCCCAATGGCCTGTCACCCCCCCGAAGGCCTGCCTGCCCCCTTGAAGGCCTTTCCCCCTGAAGGCCTGTCTCCCCCCCCTCTACAAGGTCTGCCTGCCCGCCCCACCCTGAAGGCCTGCTGCCCCCCCCCATTACTTCGAAGGACCACCACCACCACGAAGCACTGCTCATTCCCCCGGCCTCCCCGCTTCATTTCCCTGGGGAAACAGCCTGCAGCAAGATCGCGCGATGCCAGCGATCTTTGCCTGCTTCGGCTGTTTCCTCCGCCACGGTCCTGCCCCTCCTCTGACGTCAGAGGAGGGGTGGGACCGTGGCGGAGGAAACAGCCGAAGCAGGCAAAGATCGCTGGCATCGCGATCTTGCTGCAGGCTGTTTCCAGACGCGACACCCGGCTCAGGGGGGGGAACCGGACCGGACCCGGAGCACCCCCTCAGGGCTTGGCACCCGGGGCGGACCGCCCCCTACACCCCCCCCTTGGTACGCCACTGCTCTAGTTCTCAATTTCAAAAATTATTTTCTCCTAAACTGCGTGGCTCTTGAGACATCAGGAAAAATACTAACCAAATCCCCACAGAACTTGGTCAGTCTATTTTTGAAATAAAGTTTCATTAACAACATTTTATCTGTCTCACTCATACATGTTAGTATCATTGTGGACAGAGTCTGGATAACATCCTGAGAGTCTTCCAGAAACTCTGTCAAATTAACTTCATCTGTTACCAGATGGTCCACATCCTGTACAGTTTTCTTTTTCTTCTGGGGAATATAATAACAATTATTTATTGGAAAGGTATCCGCATTGGGTACTCCCAGTATTTCTTTGAAATATTTTCTTAACAATATTTCTGGTGATAACAAGTGAGTCACTGGGAAATTAACCAAGCGGAGATTCTTTCCCCGATGCATATTTTCTAACATTTCCATTTTTAAATGCAACGACGTAGAGTCTTTGATCGCAGATAGTGAAACAGATTGCAATGTGTTACTTTGAGTTTCAACCGCACCTAATCTTGTTTCCAGACAATTTAAATTGGCATCCACATTCTCAAATTTTTGAACCACAGACTGTGAGTAATCAGATGTTTGTTTCATTGATTCTCTGAGAAAACCTTCAACTCTAGAAATACCTAACCATAAATCTTTAAGAGTAATATCTTGTTTTTCCACTGCTTGTGATTGTTCAACCACTACACTTGTAAACTCAAGTGGTTTAGGTATTTCAGTAAAAAACAATTTACTTATTTGAGTGGGTGATACCACAGGACCAGTGGAAATAGTGGGAGTTATATTCCTACTAACACCAGATATTGGATGAAGGGGGGTTGTCCTTTCAAGAGGATTCAACGATGCTCCAGATGCGGGGGAGTTCAAATCAGGTAAGTTTTGTGCTGGAGTCTCTAAGGAAAAAGTCAAATGTCTGTTCATGGGACCTAAAACAACAGGTGTTGAACTTTTTGGTTTAACTTTCCTTTTGCCCATAGTCAATTAACATTATACGACCTGATATCCTGCTCCACAGTTCCACGTTGCTCCAAGGGGCTCCCAAGGGGCCCTGCGGCCGCAACCGCAGAATGCTAAGCAAATGGCTCCCAGTTCCTCCGCGGCAGCAGGCAAGTTTAAATACAAAAAAGAAAGGCAAGGAGGACGGACCCAGTGACGTCAGGGGTCCGTCTTCTGAACTGCCTGATCGATGTGGCTGCGGGCGCTGCTGCTACAGCTGGTAGTTTGGGGCAGCGAAACAGACCTCCGGCGTCCTCAGAATGCTAAGCAAATGGCTCCCAGTCCATCCGCGGCAGCAGGCAAGTTTAAATACAAAAAAGAAAGGCAAGGAGGATGGACCCAGTGACGTCAGGGGTCCATCTTCTGAATTGCCTGATCGATGTGGCTGCGGGTGCTGCTGCTACAGCTGGCAGTTAGGGGCAGCGAAACAGACCTCCGGCGTCCTCAGAACGCTATGCAAAGGCTCCCAGTCCGTCCGCGGCAGCAGGCAAGTTTAAATACAAAAAAGAAAGGCAAGGAGGACGGACCCAGTGATGTCAGGGGTCCGTCTTCTGAATTGCCTGATCGATGTGGCTGCGGGCACTGCTGCTACAGCTGGCAGTTCGGGGCAGCGAAACAGACCTCCGGCGTCCTCAGAATGCTAAGCAAATGGCTCCCCTCTATAAGACTCTTTATTCCCGTCACGAGTCCTCGAACAAGACCGAACAAAGTTTTTCCGGAACTTAGCTTTGCCTCAAGTGACCGCTGCGCAACTTAACCTTCTGAATGCACCGGTTACAGTGGAGGAAATTCAGGCAGGTATCAAAGCTTTGAAACTCATGAAAGCGCCAAGCCCTGATAGGTTTGGGCCCGAATACTATAAGATAGTGGCGGATTTGATCCCTCCTGCGTTGGGGGCTGCTTATAATGTGATGCATCCGGGACAGGGCTTGGTACTGAGAAATATGGCCCATGTGGTCTTGTTCCCTAAACCGGGGAAGGATCCTACCCAGGTGAGATCGTACCGCCCGATCTATCTGCTTAATCAGGATGTTAATCTACTGGCTGCTATACTGGCCCGCCTTTTGAATGCCGTTCTCCCTCTATTAATTCATGAAGATCAGGTGGGCTTTATCCCGGGCCGGTACGCTTTTATGAACCTTTTTCGGGCACTGATGGCATTACACTTGAGAAGGGGGACAGGGAGCACATCGGCTATAGTAGGTTTAGACATGGAAAAGGCCTTCGACAGCATTTCGTGGCACTACTTATTCTGGGTTCTGCAGCAATATGGTTTGGTCGGCCGCTTTCATGAATGGATTCGTAGTTTATATCTTAACCTGCAGGCTGTCAGCATAGCTATTGCTAGCAAGCAGCATTTTTGGTTGCCCTAACCAATGTCAGCAAAGACCTATGGGAAATTATATCAATCTGACTCTGGAATGTTGATGCAGAATTTTAATCATTCAGCCAGACTGGATTGTTTATCAAGAAGAGAGACTGCTTGAATGGGACAAAGAAGCCAGAGACTAATCCCATCTACCATGCCTGCAAGTATCACACCCTCCTTATCAATTAAACTAACCATTCTTTCAAAAAGTTTACAAATTCTAAACAGAAAGATACTGGGAAATACAATAGTTTCTATATTCAGAATAAGATTTCAAGCTATAAAAAAGCCTCCTCTCAGCAACACACATGAATCTATCTCTTTCTCTGTCTATTCTTCTCTTTATCTATGGAACCCGAAGCTTAGACCCAGAGGCGTACCTAGCATGTGTGACATAGAGAGTTGCGCAGGGACAGAAATCCCACCCGTCCCCGCCAAAGTCCCACCCATCCCCACCCGTCCCCATGAGGACTCCCACCCGTCCCCGCGAGGAATCCCCTCCGTCCCCGCCCGTCTCCGCGAGGAATCCCCTACGTCCCCACCCGTCCCTATAAACTACAGAAATAGTTATTTCATTTAATTATGCTACAGAATTAAAGGCTCTGGTAGAAACCCATTTAAAAATAAGCAAAAAGACTTTATTAATTTGGAAATATTAATTGGGAAGAATACATACTTTGTAAATGGGTTTCTACCAGAGCCTCTAATGTTTATAAATTTTTATCAACACAACTAATATACTACTTTATCCTGAAGCAAAAAAAAAAGAATTTTTTTTCCTACCTTTGTTGCCTGGTTTCTGCTTTCCTCATGTTCTTATTCAATTCCTTCCATCCACTGTCTCTCTTCTCTCTGCGTCTTCCATTTGCTCTGTTACTGTGCCGCTCCCTTTCTCCCCCCTCCCAAATTGGTCTGGCACCCATCTTCTTCCCTTCACTCCCCCCATAGTCTGGCATCTCTGTCTTCTTCCCTGCCAGCGTCTTCTCCCCACTCTCTCTTCCCCATGTCCTGTCAGCATCCTTCTCCCCCCTCTGCCTTCCACATGTGCTTTCAGTGTCCTTCTCCCCCCTGTCTTCCCCATGTCCTTTCAGCGTCCTTCTCACCCCTCTGTCTTCCCCATGTCCTTTCAGCGTCCTTCTCACCCCTCTGTCTTCCCCATGTCCTTTCAGTGTCCTTCTCCGCCCATCTTCCCCATGTCCTTTCAGCGTCCTTCTCCCCCCGTCTTCCCCATGTCCTTTCAGTGTCCTTCTCCCCCCGTCTTCCCATGACCTTTCAGTGTCCTTCTCCACCCCTTTGTCTTCCCCATGTGCTTTCAGCGTCCTTCTCCACCCCTTTGTCTACCCCATGTGCTTTCAGCGTCCTTCTCCCCCTCTGTCTTCAGCATCCTTCTCCCCCCCTCCCGTCTTCCCCATGTCCTTTCAGCGTCCTTCTCCACCCCTTTGTATTCCCCAGTGCTTTCAGCAGCCTTCTCCCCCCTCAGTTTTACCCATTTCCCTTAAGCGTCTTTTCTTCTCCACTCCACCTTTCCTCCCTTTCTCCCTCCCTGCCCCTTACCTTTGTGGCACTTCCCCACCTGACCGACAACAGAACAGGCCCGGTCGGACAAACCTCCCTGCCCTGTAGCCGCAAATCTAAATTACCTTCTTACAGCAGCTGGAGTATTGAAGCTGCTGTAAGAATGTAATTTAGATTCGCGGCTACAGGGCAGGGAGGTTTGTCGGCCGGGCCTGTTGACGGTCGGTCGGGGGAAGCACTACAAAGGTAAGGCGACCTGACCGGCTGTGCACACTCCCCCCCATAGCTGCAACTGGGGCGGACCGCTCCCCCTTTTAGTACGCCATTGCCTTCTCCGTACCTGCCCTGCCGCACTCAGCCGACTGGAAGTCTTCCCAATGTCAGCGCTGACATTGGAAGAAGGGAGGGCTTTGCTTAAGCCCTCCCTCCGACATCAGCGCTGACATCGGGAAGACTTCCGTTTGGCTGTGTGCTGCGGCAGGGCAGGTAAGGAGAAGGAGACTAGCCTCACGGCTCGAGTGCCATCCAACCCCACAGGGACCTCGCGACCCTCGGAGGCATCCCCACAGGATCCCCGTGACCCTAGGGGGTGTCCCCTCTGGATCCCCGTGACCCAAAGGGGGAACCCGCGGGATCCCCGCGGGTCCGGCGGGATTCCCGTTGTCCCCGTTCCCGTGCAGCTCTCTAGTGTGACACCCGGGGCCCATCATTTTTTGGCACCCCCCCATCTGTACGAAAAACATGATTTTTAGTAATAAGCCACACGTCATACATGAGTACCTACGAAAAGGCAGCATCTTACATACTGCAGTGAGAAGTACAACAACAATACACCCATTGTAAAACTAAAGCCAGACTAATACAGATCAATCTTGCAATCAATCCTAACAGAAAACCATGTCTTTCGAACACACAGAACACAGAAAACACCTTCGCCTAGTATGGAATGTCATCACAAACTTACCCCTCCCCCTTTTACAAAACTGTAGTGTGGATTTTAGCCACTGTGGTAACAGCTCTGATGCTCATAGAATTCCGAGCATCAGAGCTGCTACCACCACGGCTGGTGCTCCACAATTTTGTAAAAGGTGGGATAAAATAGAAATACATAGACAAAGGTTAAATTGAACCAGCAAGAAGCTGGACTCTGCATACAATGCAATACCACAGAAACAGTGACACATGTCTCCTAAAGCAATAAATAAATAGAAAATTTTTGTTCTACCTTTGTCTTCTCTGGTTTCTGCTTTCCTCATCTTCTTGTTACTCTCTTTCTTCCATCCGCTGTCTGCCATCTCTCTTCCCCTATATGGCATCTTCTCTCCTTCTATGCCCCTTCCAGAAACTGTATGCCTCCCCCTTCCATCTCTCCTTTCACCCCCATTGATCTGGTATCTGTCTCCTCTCCTTCCCCCCTGCTCTGGAATCTCTCTCCGCTCCCTTCCTCCTGTTCTTCCCTGGTCTTCCTTCTCAATTTATTTTCTGCCTCTGTCTAAATTCTTTTTTACTATTCAGTCCTCAATTTCCCTCTTTCACTGTGTCTACCTATAGCTTGCCACCTCTTTCCCTCACCCCTTCCAGTAACTAACTCTATCCTCTTCCCTCAATCCTGCATGTGCCCTTTTTTAATTTCTCCTCCCCAGTTCCTTCCAGCATCTGCTCCCCCTTTCCCTCACACTTCCATTCAGCAGCTGTCCTTCCTCTCCCCCACACTTCCATTCAGTGTCTGTTTCCCTCTCACTTCCCCTTCCATCTACTGCTCACCCTCTATCTTGCCCCTTCCATATACCGCCCTCTGTGCTCTTTCTATCCAGTGTGCACCCTCTCTCTCTCTTCCCTATGGCATCTTCCCTCTTTCTAGTCTCCTTCCATAAACTATCTATCCCGTGCCCCTTTTCTCCTTTGTACATGATTGATTTCAACTCTGTCACCTCTCCGTTTTTCTCTCTTTGTCACCACCCCCTCCCCTATGCTCTGGCATCTCCCTCCTCTCCTTTCTTTCCTTCCCACCTCACGGTCTGGCATCATCCCTTCCCTGATTCCCGGCATCTCTCTCCTTTCCTTTTCTTCCATCTCTCCCTCCCCCCTCCATGCTCTGACGTCTCCTCCTTCCTTTCCCCCTTCCTTTTCCCATGATCTGGCATACCTTCCTCCTTCCCTCCATGCCCTTGCGTCTCTTCTTCCCTCCAAGCCCTGGCATCTCCTTTCATTCCCTCCAGTTGGGTACAGCAACACTCTCCCCAATTCTCTCCCCCTCTGCTCCCTTTCCTCCTTCTGTCACCCAAGGCCTAGTGTCCTGAACTTCATCAGGCAGCAGCAGCATTCACAATTCACTGCTGTTGCCCGCTTCAGGCCTTCCTCTCTGTCGGGTCCTGTCTTCATAAAAACAGGAAGTAGGCAGGACCCGGCAGAGAGGAAGGCCTGAAGCCGGCAACAGCAATGAATTGTAAAAGCTGCTGCTGCCCGAAGAAGGTAATGGCCAGGTCTTGGAGCACCAAGGCAGGCTGCTTCTCCTCCTCCCAGCCGAACCCCTGCTGACCCTCCTATCTCTCCCCCCCAAGTGAACCTTTCCGACCCTCCCAGCGAGAGCAGCAAACCTCCCTCCAGTAGCGTCGGCTGCTTCGCGGCTTTCTCCTGCCAGTGAAGCGTCACTGATGACATCATCAGTGACGCGGCAGAGGGAGGAGAAAGCCACGAAGCAGCCGACGCTACTGTAGGGAGGTTTGCTGCTCTCGCTGGGAGGGTGGGAGCGTGATAGGGACCGGGCCGGCTATGCACCCCCCCCTTCCGGGTAAGCTACTGCTTAGACCATCACCCCATCCCCCTTTCTCAATCTCTCTCTGGATCTCCCTGGAACTTCAGGCTTCTATGTCTTTATTTTCCTATGAACTCTGTAAGGCAGGGAAACTGCTTTGCTCTCTCATTAATTGTAATGCTTAATTGTAATGCTTATGGATATTGCTTTTCTGTAAGCCTATTTCTATAATATATTCTTTATGCAATCACCTCTGGCTGTGTTTCTTATTTGATTCTACTCCTGGTGAATCTTCTGTGAGGGAACTGAAGCTGACATGTGTAAGGGCGCCTCTCACATAACCCCCTACAACCTCACCTTGTGGGGGACCTGACCATCAAACCTTACACAGGCGTGCTTGCTGGTGAATGGGGGCCTTACTAATCCTTTTCACCTGGCTAGAGGTACCCTGCAGGGATGTCCCCTTTCCCCTCTACTCTTTGTGCTAGCCCTCGAACCTTTAGCAGTAAAGCTGCGCACCGATCCTTCCAACCGGGGAATTCGGATAGGAGACAGGGAAAGTCGGATCAATCTTTTCGCAGATGACATCTTACTATATCTTGATAATCCCATAGACGATCTGGAACGAGCACTTGGGGTGGTCCAAACTTTTGGCAACTTCTCAGGTCTGCGAGTTAACTGTGCCAAGTCCGAACTGTTACCCTTGAATACCACTCACAAGGAGGCCTGGCATTCCTCTTTTTCTATACCGCCTATTGATGGGCCTTTGCAGTATTTCGCAGTGTATCTGACCCCTAACTTGTCTCTCATGTATCATTATGATGTTTGTCGCCCTCTTGAGCAAATCGTGGCTCAGTGTGACCGCTGGCAGGAGTTACTGTTGGGCTTGTGGGGCAGAATAGCTCTAACCAAAATGGTTCTCTTAACTCTTTATAGAACTGCACTGTTAGTGAGTTCAGTAAAATAAGCAGTTGATTCAAATTCAAAGTAAAATGTTTTCATCTGTCCACACAACTTAACTGTTTGTTAACCCTTTAAGTGATTGTAGATTGTTCTGTCTTTATGCTTAACACATGCCAATTCATTTACCATATATGCCTATATACAAGTGAGGCACAGTTTTGGCTAGATTTTGTGACTCCTGAGGTATGTGTTTATCATCAAAATATAGATCTGTACAGTACAGCATGATAACACCTCTGATTGCTGTTAGTGCCAGGGTAATCCATGGGCAGAAATAGGGAGAAACTTACAGTTATGCAGGCACTGGCCATATTTAGTGCCAATGCTCATGTAGCTAAGCAGGCAGATAGGATCACATAAAAAGCAATTCAATCTTTGCTTGCTATGTTGATACCAGCACTGAGTATCAGCCGGCACCCACAAAACTTTTGGGTTGGTAATAGAGAATGACACGGGGACCATTTACCATGGTAAACCGCAGGTCCACCACAGTAAATCTGCAGGAATGGAGACAATTGCAACTGGTTTACTGCAGGAATGGGGACAAGACCTTTTACCGTCCCGTGGGAGCAGTGAAAAGTCTTACTCCTGTGGTAAAAAAAATTGCACCCTTGTCAGACTTGGCATCTTCTCCCCAGCTCCTCTTGCACCTATTTTACCTTCAGGAGCCAGTCATACCACGATGAAGCCAGAAGGAACCTAAAGCCATAGCCTGAGACCAATGTGATTTGAGAATAAAATTACCAGACAACAAAAAGAAAAAAAATAAATGTATTTTATATTTTGTGATTAAAATATTTCAGATTTGAAATATGCATCCTGCTAGAGCTGGCATTACACATAACTGGGGAACGCAAAGTCCAGGCTGTGCTTCTTTAGATTCCAGCTGGCTTAGGGCTCTCTCTCCAGGGGGCAGTTGCCCTAGTTGCACTCCCCTAACATTATTCTTGCCATGTGTGACTAAAGTATTCTGTTAGCATGATTTTTCTATGTAGCATTCAGTAGTAATTTGGTTTGTTCAGTTTTCACAATAGTGAAGGGGATATTTGTGAAAGGGAGGGGAGATGGGTTTTGTTGAACCTTGCTCTGTTTTATTTGTGTTTACAAAATGACAATTGTCAGAGGAGAAGCTTCCGCCCATACACAAGGCGGCACAGGCAAGCTTCGCTGGCATCAGTTTCTTTTCTAATGCACCGCGAAGGTAAGGGGGGAGGGAGGGAGGGAGATTGATTTGGCCAGAGGGAGGGAGGAAGGTAAGGGGCTGCGTGTGCGATTGGTGACCGTGTGCCTTCCCTCCCTTAAGTTTCTTTACGCCATGAATGTAAGGGCGAGGGAGGGAGATTCTAGGGCTGCTGAAGGGCAGTGAGGTGGCGAGAGAGATGGGTGGATGCTGCGGGGAGGTGAAGGGGATGGCAGGTTCGGAGACAGGGCGGTGAAGGGGACGGTGGGGACAGGGAGATGAAGGGGACGGTGGTCCGGTGACGGGGACAGATTTTTCCCCTTGTCACTTCTCTAGTTGGTAACTAACCCAGACATTCAATACTAGTGCCCAGACATGGTCCCAGGTTAGATTCAGCTCACAGTGGGATAGGTCTTGTAAATTTGGAAATGCATACAGCTTCTTACCTGAATATCATCTGTTCCACCAAGGATAAAAACATCTTTAGAATCTCGATGAGGAACAGTAATGAATTCAGTAGTCTTCCAGGAATCTTCTACCTGGACATAAAAATTTAGACTTGTTACTACAACTCTACTTAGAAAGTTAGCAATAAATAAAGTGATATTTATGATACCTGGTTGCATGTACACCTACCTACCTTATTAATTTGAAAACACACGGTTAATATTAAGAACATAAGAATTGCTGATGCTGGGTCAGACCAGTGGTCCATTGTGCCCAGCAGTCCACTCACGCGGCAGCCCCCGGGTCAAAGACCAGTGCTCTAAAATGAGTCCAGCCTCAGCTGTGTACATCCCAGTATAGCAGGAACTTGTCCAGCTTAGTCTTGAAACCCTGGAGGGTGTTTTCCCGTACAACAGACTCCGGAACAGCATTCCAGCTCTCCACCCACCCACTCTCTGGGTGAAGAAGAACTTCCTTTCAACTTTAGAGAGTGCCATCTCATTCTCTCTACCTTGGAAAGGGTAAACAACCTGTCTTTATCTACTAAGTCTATTCCCTTCATTATCTTGAACATTTTGATCATGTCCCCTCTCAGTCTCCTCTTTTCAAGGGAGAAGAGGCCCAGTTTCTCTAATCTCTCACTATACAACAACTCCTCCAGCCCCCTTAACCATTTTAGTTGCTCTTCTCTAGACCCTCTCGAGTAGTACCGTGTCCTTCTTCAAGTATGGCAAACAGTGCTGGATGCAGTATTCCAGGTGGGGGCATACCATAGCCCAGTACAGGGGCATCTTCGATCTGTTCTTGATCCCCTTCTTAATCATTCCTAGCATTTTGTTTGTCCTTTTTGCCGCCGCCACTGCCGCACATTGCGCGGACGTCTTCATCGACTTGTCGACAAGTACTCCTAAGTCTCTTTCCTGGGGGGTCTCTCCGAGTACTGCATCAGACATTCTGTATTTGTGTATAAGATTTTTATTACCAACATGCATCACCTTACAGATATCCACATTGAACCTCATTTGCCATTTCGCTGCCCATTTCTCGAGCTTGATTATGTCACTTTGTAGATCTTCGCAATCCCCCTGTATCTTCACTACTCTGAATAACTTTGTATCGTCTGCAAACTTAAATCACCTCACTCGTCATACCAATGTCCAGATCGTTTATAAAGATGTTGAAGAGCACAGGTCCATGAACCGAGTCTTTCAGCACCCTGCTGGTGACACTCTTCCATTCAGAGTATTGTCCATTTACCCCCACTCTCTGTTTCCTATGCTCCAGCCAGTTTTTAACTCACGTATTTCACCCTCAATTTCATGGCTCGAACCTTTTGAACGCCTTCTGAAAATCCAGATATACAATGTCAACCAGGTCGCCCTTGTCTAGCTGCCCGTTTACTCCCTCAAACAAGTGCAGCAAGTTCGTCAGGCAAGATTTGCCTTTGCTGGTCCTCATCAGACTATGTTTGTCTAGGTGATCAATGATGTGGTCCTTTATCAGCGCCTCTACCATCTTTCCCAGTACCGAGGTCAGACTCACCGGTCTGTAGTTTCCCGGATCTCCCCTCGAACCTTTTTTAAAGATCGGCGTAACATTCGCCACCTTCCAGTCTTCCGGAATCTTTCCTGATTTGATTGACAGATTGCTTTATAGATGAAGAAGTTTAGCTATAGTCCCTTTCAGTTCCTTGATGACCCTTGGATGGATGTCATCCGGTCCCGGGGATTTATCGCTCTTAAGCCTATTAATCTGCCTGCATACAGCTTCTAGACTGACCGTCAACCTTGTCAGTTTCCCATCTTCGTTTCCAGCATATAGCCTGATGGGTTCTGGTATGCTGTATAGATCTTCTTCTATAAATACAGATGCAAAAAATGTGTTCAGTTTGTCGGCGATTTCTTTGTCCTCCTGTAGCACTCCCTTTATTCCATGGTCATCCAGTGGTCCCACCGCTTCCTTCGCGGGTCGTTTCCCCTTAATATACCGAAAGAATGGCTTGAAGTTCTTCACCTCCATGGCTATTTTTTCCTCGTAGTCTCTTTTAGCCCCTTTTACCACCTTATGGCACTTGCGTTGATGCTGTTTGTGCTTATTCCAGTTTTCATCCGTTTTTGACCTTTTCCATTCCTTAAATGAAGTTTTCTTGTCTCTGATCGCTTCCTTCACCTCTACAATGATCCACGCCGGTTTGTTCTTTTTCCTCTTGGATCCTTTGTTGATACGCGGTATATATAGATTTTGCGCCTCAGTGACTGTGTCCTTAAAAAGGGACCAAGCTTGCTCTAACATTTTTACAATGCCTATCCTCTTCTCAATCTTCTTCCCTACCATGAGTCTCATCCCTTCATAATTCACTTTTTGGAAGTTTAGCTCCGTGGCCTTCATTCTGGACCGATGTTTCTCCCCTGCATCCAGGTTGAAGCGGATCATATTGTGATTGCTGCCTTCCAGTGTCCCTTCTACTTCGACATCTTGTGCTGGTCCTCGCAGTCCATTTAGAATTAAGTCCAGAATTGCATTCAGCAGCATAGCTACCTTATTACTTCTAAATGTAGAACTGGCCAATTAAAATGTTATGTATTTTCAGTGGCAGAAATCTGAACATATGAAGATTTGAAAAATAGTTGAATACATTTAATTGGTCATTTTTACATATCCAGATATCCCCTGCCAGTTTCACATGGAGAGAGGGACATCAATCACTTAGGAATTAAGGGGCAACCACTCTTAATCATTCCATCAATCACTGTTCAACATAAGCGCTTTTCTGAAACTTAAATATCTAATGTAGTAGGTGTAAATCCTGATGTCGATCATTTGCTTTATGACATTTTTCAAATGGTTTTCCCTTTAGAAAATGAGCATCATAGGCATTTATATTGCCTTTATAAAGCAAGCTGTCAACAAAATTGAAACTATGAGAGACATCAAAGACCTAATCAAACTACATTCAAAATTACAAACAAATAATACATTTTTAAAAAATGGGCCATCATAAAAAAGAAGACATTTCTAATTAACATACAGGTATTGTGATTGTTGAAAACTGAAGCAGCTCCTATAGTCTTAAGTCAAGTTTATTTTATGGATTACTGTGGATGTTTTATTGCAAATCACTCAGAAATATAGATGTAGCAGTCTATAATTTAAAAAATAAATTAATTAAATAAGGGCAAAACCAAAGTGATTTAGTTCAGCAGTTTCTCATTATACTATTACAGATGCTGCAACACTAGTACCAACTGGCACTGCTCTCCATACTGATAGAACCATGTTTGATTCACAGTACATTATGGAATCAGATAAATTATGTTATTTTAAAAAAAATATTTTCAGACAATACCAGTTATATTTAATATGTTCTTTGTTTTTTGAAGATCATATCTTCAAGCCCTGATTCTTTCATACCTTTACAATTGTAACATATTCAGGTTATCACTAAGGGGCACCTAAGATAATTGAAGAACACCATTAGAAACAGCAAAAAACAGTGCGGTTGAAGTGCCTACTGGTGCTTAAATAAAAGGCGCTGGAAACGCTTCTATGTAGGTGTTTTAGGCTGCCAAATTCCAAAGTAGGTATTGCCAATGCCAGAGGTGGTGTTGGGCAGCCTAAAGGGCCTGATTCTGTATAGGATGCCTGTCTCAGTGGCCACCTAAGAAGCAGCTGAGAATTGCCAAGCGCCAGTTAGAGACCTTTCTCCATCCTAAAAGTAGACACGGCTGAATGAGCTGATCGCATGGGAATCCCCGATCAGCTGAGCTGGCAGGACTCCCCAAAGCCACGGCTTTGGAGGGTCCTGCCAGCTGAGCTTCGGGGTGGGGGGGGATGCCCCTGTTTTGATCAATTGAGCTGGCTGCGGCAGAGCACACCCCCATGTTCCTCCGATATCAGCAGGAGGGTTGCCCACTTACTCCTCCCTAACACCGTCTGACAACCCCCCATCCAAGATTGGCAGCAGGTAAGCTCAGCCCCTCCTGCCACCACCCCCTAGAACTACCTACACCCCCAGTCCGAGATTGTAAGGAGGGATGCCAGTCCCTCCTGTTACCGGTCCCCTGAACGCTTGACCAGGGCAGGATTAATTCTTCGAAGGCCCCTAGCCACCCAAGTACGCTGGGCCCCCCTGGCCCTGTCCCGCCCCCACCCAATCCATGCTTTGCCCCTGTCCCGCCCCCATTTATCTGCTTTCTTATTTACTTCTTTATATCCCCTTGTATTTCTTTATTTTTTTTTTTTAATTCTAAACAAAGATTAGCATACCAGTGCACAGTTTTTCTTCTATGCAACCCCCAAACATCTCTGAACAATCCCCCTTCCTTCCCACCTACTTACCCAGGACTTTAACTCTGAATCCTTTCCATATTAATAATAAAATGTTAGAGCGCGCATGCGCTCTCGAAAATTCGTGCGGTGTGGCGCTGTGAGGTGTGCTTCCGTGGCAACATTCTAACCTCATGGCGCATGCCGGGGCTGAAGGCGCGTGACTGTGCTCTCTCCCTGCCTCGGTGCGTCACCGCCCGCCCTCACTCACCGCTGCCTCTCACTCGCTGCCTGCCCGCGTCCTCGCCATGTCACCTCACTCGCCGCCGCTGCCGATCCTCTTCAAAGCAGCCTGCGATCATGGCCGGCTTTAAAGAACCTCGCAGGCCGCTCTCCAACCTCAGTAGCACGCTCCCTCTGACGCACAGGATCGCGTCAGAGGGAACATGCTACCGAGTTGGAGAGCAGCCTGCGAGGTTCGCTAAAGCCGGCCACCACGATCACAGGTTGCTTTGAAGAGGAGCAGGCCAGAAGACGCCGGGATGGAGGGGAGGGTAAGAAGGGGATCAATACCGGGAGCCAGGGGGAGAGGGAAAGGAAAAGGGGGCTGCTTTGGGGGGAGGGGTGTTCTGGGGGGAGACAGAAGGGGCCATGGATAGGGAGAGGGAGAGGGGGCTGCTTTGGGGGGGAAGTGTGCTGGGGACAGCTTTGCTCTGGGAGGAGACAGAAGGGGCCATGGAGAGATAGGGAGAGGGAAAGGGGGCTACTTTGGGGGAGATGTGTGCTGGGGACAGACAGCTTTGCTCAGGGGGGGAAGACAGAAGAGGGCCATGGAGAGACAGGGAGAGGGAAAGGGGGCTGATTTGGGGGGGAGGTGTGTCCTGGGGGCAGACAGCTTTGCTCGGGGGGGGGGGGGGAGACAGAAGGATACAGACAGCGGCCAAGGAGAGAGAGATAAAGAAACACAGACAGACAGACAGACACATCTATTCTAGCACCCGTTAATGTAATGGGCTTAAAGACTAGTGCACATATAAAAGTGTTCAAATATTTGTAAAGCAGTAATACTATCCGAAATATGTCTATATTAATAACCAAGTTTACAATGCCTCTCAACTGCCTCACTCTACATCAACTAACTGTAACCCATATGTTCAAAGAAGCATGGGATGAACACAGAGGATCTAGAATCAGAAAATAATATTAAATATTGAACTAAGGCCAGTACTGGGCAGACTTGCACGGTCTGTATATGCCAGTTTGGGGGAGGATGTGCTGGAGAGGGCTTCAATGGCTGGGAGGGTGTAGATGGGCTGCAGTAGGTTTTGACGGAGATTTCAGCAGTTGGAACCCAAGCACAGTATCGGGTAGAGCTTTGGATTCTTGCCCAGAAATAGCTAAAAAGAAAAAAAATTTAAAAAAATTCAAATTGAATCAGGTTGGGCAGACTGGATGGACCATTCGGGTCTTCATCTGCCATCATCTATTATGTTACTATGTATAAACAACCAAATCTGTAACTCCTCTAGCACTCCACTCCATGTATGTTAACTTGCAATGAAACAACAAGGCAAGCAGTCCACCAAAGAATCCAACATGAAACAAAAGAAGATTGGCAGAAAAATAAGGAGATTCAAATCAGGTTAATTCAAGGTACTCCCAAGAACCATGCCTGATGCAATTCGCCAAACAAGGCTAGTCAACGCTAACAAAAAAACCATGTCTTTCATACAAACAGAACACAGAAAACACCTTTGCCTAGTATGGAATATGTAATCACAAACTAACCTCTCCCCCTTTTACAAAACTGAAGTATGATTTTTAGCCATGGCCAGCGCTAAAAAATGCTCTACAGTTTTGTAAAAGGGGGGATAAAATATAAATACGTAGACAAAGGTTAAATAAAACCATCATGAAGCTGGACTCTGCATACAATGTAAAGAGGTGCAAGGGAACAGGGACGACAGGAATCTTGCGGGACGGGTCACAGGGATCCTGTGGAGACGCCTCATAGGGTCGTGGGGATCCTGCGGGGTTCGATAACAACTCGAGTCACGAGGCTCGTCTTCTTTTTCCTACCTGCCCTGCCGCGCACACATAGCCGACTGGAAGTCTTCTCTGATGTCAGCGCTGACGTTGGAAGGAGGGCTTAAGCAAAGCCCTTCCTCCCTCCGGCGTCAGCGCTGACATTGGGAAGACTTCCGATTGGCTATGTGTGCTGGGACAGTACAGGCAGGAAATAGAAAACGAGCCTCGCGGCTCGAGCTCCATTTGGCGAGGAAAGTTGCTGGTGATTTGCTTGCAGATGAGGGCTGGGAGGCAAACGCAGAACACATAAGGGGGGAAGGAGTGCATTTTTGGACACAAGGCATGAACTTGGGAAAGAGGATGGAAGAAGGGAGGGAAAGAGATGCTGAGGTGGGGAAGGGAGTGTGTTTTGGACACAAGGCATGAACTTGGGAAAGAGGATGGAGGAAGAGAGGGAAAGAGATGCTGAGGTGGAGGAGGGAATGTGTTTTTGGACGCAGAAGGCATGAACTTGGGAGAGAGGAAGGGAGGGAAAGAGATGCTGAGGTGGGGGAGGGAATGCAGTTTTGGACACAGAAGGCATGGACTTGGGAGAGAGGAAGGGAGAGAAAGAGATGGTTGTGTACAATGAATGGAAGAAAGGAGAATTTTTGGTCATAGTGAGGGAGTGAGGTACGGTTGAGAGGGAGAAATATTGTGGTGGAAAGGGAACAGTGGGACAGATTGAAATGGATGCAAGAGGGAGGAATGTTGGACATAGTGGTGAAGGGAATGGAGGGAGAAATGTGGCATGGTGCTGGAGAGGGGTGATAGAAGGAGAAATGTTGGGCATGGGGCTGGTGGGCAGGCACGAAAGATGAGAAAGGGATAAATGCTTGACCATGGTAGGAGGAACCAATGGACAGCAAAAGAAGAGTTTACAGAAGATGGGAAAGCGGAAAAAAGAAATTGGGACCAACTTTATGGAAAAATAAGTCTCCAGACAACAAAGGTAAAAAACGGAATTTATTGACTAAAATATGTTAGCTTTGGGAAATGTATATAGCAGATGTCTTTGTATTGTGTTCAAAAGAAAATGAAATGCATTTCTGGTTTTATTTCTACAGTGTTGAAGTACATGCTGACCCTTGCTGTGACTGGTGGGGTTCCCCAAGCACCGCCAGCAGAGGACCTCCTCTAGAGATGGCCAGAACTCCCCTCCACCAAGCACAGCAGTCGCTGGTAACATCCATGAGCCACTGAGGTGCCAGCATCTGTGACTCAGGGACGCTACTGCTGCCTGCCAAGCTTACCAAAAGGGACCCTAGGCCAACTGCAAAGGAAGTCCTCAGCTGACAGCTTGGGGGTTCTCATCAGCTGAGTATTTATATTTTATATTTACATTAGAGGCTCTGGTAAAAACCCATTTTCAAAGTATGTATTCTTCCCAATTAATATTTCCAAATTAATAAAGTCTCTTTGCTTATTTGTAAATAGGTCACTATCAGAGCCTTTAATTCAGTAGCATAATTAAATGAAATAACTATTTCTGAAGTTTATAGGGACGGGCAGGGATGAAGGGGATTCCTCGCGGGGATGGGTGGGGATTGAGGGATTCCTTGTGGGGACAGGTGGGATTCCTTACGGGGACGGGTAGGGACAGGTGGGATTTTGGCGGGGACGGGTGGGATTTCTGTCCCCGCGCAACTCTCTAATACAATGCAACACCACAGAAAAAGCGATGTCCCCTAAAGCAAACAGCGATGTCCCCTAAATCAAAAAATAAATAATTAGAAATTTTTTTTCTACCTTTGTCTTCTCTGGATTCTCCTCTCCTCATCTTCTTTTCATCTTCTGTCCTTTTGTGCCTCTTCCAGAAATGGTCTGCCTCTTCCTTCCATCTCTTCTCTTCCCTTCTCCAATGGTCTGGCATCTCTCTCCTCTTCTTCCCTCTCACACATCCCCATGGTCGGGCATTTCACTCTCTTCTCTCCCTTTCTCCCACTTCCATTAGCATCTGCCCCCTTTCTCTCGCTTCAACCCAATTCCATCCAGTATCCTTCCCCTTATATATCTCTCCCCTTCCCCTGCACACCAATTCCATCAGCCCCTTTTTCTCCTTCCACCACCCTTCCATATCACCCTGTCCCCTTTCTCTTCCTCCACCACCCTTCTCACAACCCTTCCATACCACTCTGCTCCCTTTCTCTCTCTCCACCACCCTTCTATCCTCCAAGGCAATGGGCCCCCCTGTGGCAATGGTCCCCCCCCCGCAGCAACGGCAATGGGCCCTCCCCACCCGCAGCAACAGCAACACCCATGCGGCCGAATGTGTTACAGGAAAGTCCCATGATGACTGCTTCTGCCAGTCCAGCCCCCTCCATCACTTCTTCCAGAGCAAGTAAGTGACATTGGAGGAGGCAGAAGCAGTCATCGCGGGATCTTCCAGTAACACATCCGGCCACATTGCCTTTGTTAAGGGCGGGTGGTCCATTGCCATTACTGCGTGGGGGAGGCCCATTGCCGTTACTGCATGGGGGGCCCTGTTGCCATTACTGTGTGGGGGGCCCCCATTGCCATTACTGGGGGGGGCCCATTGGCATTGAAAAATAGCAAGGTGATTCATCCACTTTCACCGGGCCCCCGTCACAATTTCAGGCACTAGTTGTCCTAGTGATTAATCCAGCCCTGCCCTTGACACCGGTCCCCTGACCCCCCGACAACACCCTCATTGTGATTGGCAGGAGGGATGTCCACTTTATCCTGCCACCGGCCCCCCCAAACCTACAACACCCCCAACTGCTGACATCCTCAAACTCCCAAACACCCCACTCCAACACCCCTCCAAACCCCAACACCCAACCCCAGCACTTCTAAGCCCACTCTGACACCCCCACCTCCCATACCTTTCTGAAGTGAGGCCGGCTGGAGGGATGTCTACACCCTCCAGTCAGCAGGCCCGCCTCTTCAAATTGGCAGACCTTCTCCTTCCCAGTGCATCCTCAGATGATTGGGCCAGATGCCTAAAGCCCCTCCTTCCTCTTGGAAATGGCCTAAGTCTCCGATTGGCCCAGACACCCATTGGGCTTCTCCCTGGTGCATCCCAAGATGCACCGGGAAAGGGAAGGCCTGCCATTTTGAAGAGGCGGCCCTGCTGACCGGAGGGAGTAGACGTATCCAACTCTGACTTAGATCCAAATTTCATCCTAGAATGGAAAAATTTCAGTGATCAAGTAACATAAGAACATAAGAATTGCCACTGCTGAGTCAGACCAGTGGTCCATCATGCCCAGCAGTCCGCTCATGCGGCGGCCCTCTAGTCTAAGACCAGCACCCTAACTGAGACTAGCCCTACCAGCGCACGTTCTTGTTCAGCAGAAACTTGTCTAACTTTGTCTTGAATCCTTGGAGGGAGTTTTCTAAACAATATTGCACCATTGAAACTATGTAAGAAAACACATTGTTTATCCGACAGCTGGTATGATGCTGATCTATTAGCTTTAAAATGAGAAGTACGTAAATTGGAAAGAACATGGTGTAAGTCAAGAAAAGATAAGGACAGATTCACCTGGCGACTCAAAGTTAAAGAGTACAAAAGAATGATTAAAGAAAAGCGTTGCAAACATTATTCCCAAACAATTAATTCTCCTTCGCTGAATAGCAAATAACTTTTCAGAATGGTCAATTCTTGGTTTGATATTGATCTACATAAATGTTCTAACACAGATCTCCCACCCTCTCCTACAAACCTAGCCAACTACTTTCAGAATTTGAAATCGTCTCTTGTAACTACTAGCATAGACCTAATAATCAACCTACCCTCTTTAGAAAATGAAGGTTCAATTGCTGACATGGCCTGGAATCATTTTGAAAATCCAGATTGGAACCAATTTCTTAAGCTCTACTCTAAATATGCCTATTAGACAACTGCCAACCGTCTATCATGAAATCAGCCCCCCTCCCAGTCAAAGTTGAACTCTTCAACTGGGTTTCTCTATATTTGCCCACTGGTTACTTTCTGGTGGAACTCGGCCATATCCTTGTGAATCCTATTATTAAAATCTCCAAGGAGCCAGTCTCTTCGGCTGCCAACTACAGACCCATTGCCAACATACCATTTTTCCTCAAACTTATGAAAGGTCTAGTTAACCTTGATCTCATGAAATAAAGAAGTTCAACATTCTGCACGATTCAGTCGGGTTTTTGCACAAATTATAGTATGGAAACTGTCTTAGTATCACTGGCTGATCACCTCCTCCATTTGTTTTCCCTGGGAAAAAGGAAACTGGTACTCCAGTTCGACTTGAGCAGTGCCTTTGACCTTGTTGACCATGACATTCTTTGTAGATGCCTCAATTCTACTGGCATTTCTAGACAGGTACTAAACTGGTTTATAGGCTTCTTAAAAAAACGCACTTACCAGGTTCACTGTGACGGAACCCTCTTCCAATTCTGGTGTAATCCCTGTGGAGTTCCACAGGGCTCCCCTCTCTCCCCTTCTCTATTCAACGTCTTTATGACAACATTGGGACATATGTTATCTGACTTAAAATTGAAATCGTATATATGCGCAGATGATATCACAATTATCATTCCCATAACCTCATGTTATACCCCAGTATATTACTGATAATTTTGTTCAGAATATTATATGTCTCCTCAAGTCTGCTTACCTGAACTCCTGAACCTTAGTGTTACCTTGACAACATCAAATGCTTTACTAAGAACCAAACAGCTTTTCCCTAAATTCAGTTGCCTGCGTAACACTCAAATAACATCAGTAAAGACAGACCTGGGTGTTACCAAAACAAGAGAACAAAAGAGCAAGACCAGTCCCTGCAACACCTCATTAACGCCAGATGGGACCTGAATGTTATCCAAACAAAGAAACTGGCCAGAGGGGTAACTGACATGAATCCACAAGTCTGTTTATCTGACATTTTGACCTCTTTGACCTGAATGTTGCCCAAACAACTTCAAAGGGACCGACCTGGGGTGTGCCTGAATCAAAGGACGCTGTTACTGCAGGACCAGCTGTTTAACTCAGCAGCTTATAAGGACGGAATTCTGCTCCTAGAATCCAGAATCCATGACGGTTGGCCACGTCTCACGGGACAGTCCTTTGGTCTTTCCATCCATCTATTTTAGGGGTTCTCAATAGTGAGGATGGGGTCTGGGGTCAAGGTGAGGATAATTTATATTTAATTCTTATATGTGTGTATAATAAACTGTTATTGTTTATGCTTTATATTGTCTGGGTGCTTTCCTGATTGTTACTGATCATTCCACCTGTTAGAAATTAGTGGCGGAACAAATTGGTACCAGGAAGTGGGGTAATCATGTGGTCAGGAAAGTTACCTAGAAAACAAGGGGTGGAGGAGCAGGCTCCCAATCCCTCCATTCCAAATGGGAATGAAATTATGGGAAAATTAATGACCACTGAGAGGTCTGTAGAAGCAGGATTGTGTGAATCCTGTACTTTTGGAAGTGGGGATCCACATGAATTATGTGCCTCCTTACAAAAGGTGAAAATCTCAAAAGGAGAAGAGCAAGAAGTAATTTCTAGACAAGGAAGGATGATTTTGTCAGACTGGAGGAATTTGCATGAAGCTAAACAGGAATTACAATTGAAATTAGAAGAGCTGGAAAAGAAAAGGAATAAACAACAGCATGCCATTACAATGCTACAATGTCAGAATAAGTTGTTAATGGATAAGGTAGAAACCTATCAAAATGTAATAGAACAGTCAGCTATGCAATATGCACAATATAAATACAAGAAACAGAGGTGGAAAGTGAGTTACAGAAAAGTTAAAATCTTAATTTATCATCTGCCGAATGATTGGAATCCAAACAAACGGGATGGGAATATTTGGGATTCAAATTCTAATAACAGGGAGGATGTTACTCCACATGAAATCATGGATATGATGGCACGCTTTACACAGCAGCCTGGGGAACCACTAATACAGTGGGTAGTTCGGGTGCAGGAGCTGGGTGCAGCAGGGATTATGTTAGATGCCACAGATGCCCCTAAATTTGTTCAAATTAGTCAAGAAATAGTAGTGCAACATACGTTGCGGAAGGATCCTTATCCTGCAAAAAATGCCCAATGGTCTTTATTAGAGATAATTAGTAGGGGTGTCACGAGGCGATATCCACTTGAATCTGATTGGCCCTCAAATGATAAGATTTGGTATACATTAAAAGATGCTCAAATGAGAATTAAGGAGGAGTCTATGAAGGCAGCCTTAGTAATAGGTCACGCTGACACATATATGTCATTACCTTTTACTGAGTCCATGAGAAATAAAATGATTAAGTATGCTGCACCAGCATACAAACAGGTAAAGATAACTTTGTTGATCAATCAAATAGACAGGACTATTTTGGAAGCCTTAGAAGCGGTCCGACAGTTAGGAGATCTGGGAGACTGGGGACCTCAAACTACTTTTGATAAAAAGAGAACAGGACAATCCAATTCAAACAGGGCTAAGCGGGTGTCTCGGAGGAATATGTTTTTGGCATTAATAAAAGATGGTGTAAAGAGGAAAGAAATAGACGGAGAAGATACAGGGACATTATGGGGAATGTACAAAAATAGAGAACAAAGGAGAGAGGGAGGATATTTTGGTGCCAACAGCCCCCCTGAGGAAATTGCTTCCATTCTTTATCCTGATTTAAAAGGGTGGAAGTGTTGGGAGGATCAATAATGTGAATGCCGAGCCTCAGTGTGTGCCTGGACCAAATTAGAACAGTATCCGCAGGTAGAGATAAATATTTAGTAGAAACCTGGGGAGCAACAGGTACAAGCTGTAGTGGACGCTGGGGTGTAGGAATATAAATATCAGGATTGGGGGGAAAATTATACAAGCAGGAAGAAAAAATTTTACAAATTTTAAAATTGGACAATTACCAATTTGGGATTAATTTATGGGATTCCTTGCCAGATATCCAAAAAGGGTTAACATGACAGCTTTCCGATGGAAACATGAACCAATGCATTTTTTACTATCCCTATAGTGGAGCAATGTCCAGAACAATTTGCATTCACTTGGCAAGGGAGGCAATATACATATACCAGACTACCACAAAAATACTTACATAGTCCCACTTTCTATCACAAGATTAAAGCAGAAAGTGGGCAAAAGGATGCCGAGAGGTGAGAGAGAAAGCTAAACTTCTCTTCTCCCCAAAATAAAAAACAGACTTGGGCCTTTTTGGATTTTGGAGGCAACATATTTCACATCTGGGGTAACATATGGGGTAGGTTGGACAATAAAAAAGTAGAAGTTGGACAATAAAAAAGTAGACCTTTATAATGAATAAAGTTTTGTTAGATAGTATAAGGAAGTTGCACCCCAAGTAATTTTGCAAATGTGTCTTTTATCTCAAACACTAACATTGTGAACCACTGTACCTGCACGTAAACCTCTCTTATATGTTTTATAGATTAAAACGTCCCTGCTTGAATTTTTATGATTGTGTGACAGAACTTTGAAATGGAAGAAAATAGAAAAGAAGACCAGTAAAACTTAAATTTCTATCTCTCTTTCTTTTAGAAGCTTATTATCTAGACATGGTCCGGAGAACCAATTTCACTGTGCCACATTTAAAATACTTCCAGCAATGTGACCTGATAGTGGGAATCCAATGGATACCACATTTGTTTGTGACTCTTTTGATTAATAGTGTGCTTATTTACAGATTAAAATCAACCCTGAATCATTACCGATGGAAGAAAGCATGCCAGAGCTCTGTGTTTGTCTGTTTCTGTTATGTGTTGTTTGTTTTAGCTTATGGGGTACCCCAACATTGCACATTGGCCATTTCCAGAGTTTATTCCACCCCTTCTATTAGTCCAAATGGTACCATATCCCTTTCCAAAAAAGATTCCCCCACATACCAGAAAGTATCTTATGAAAACCATGCTCACAATGATTTTATGCTAGGACTCACAGGCAATCGAGGCCAGCAGCGTGCCAGTTTTTTAGGAATAAAGGGGACGCCCATGTGGGATCCCTACGTGGGTCAGGGCAAAGGGTCTATAGAGTGGGCAGACTTGATGGGCCTTGGCCCTTTTCTGCCATCATCTTACTATGTTTCTATGTTTCTATACAGCCTAATGATAATTTAGTTAGGGGTTATATTATAAAAGGATATCAGAAGAGAAATAATTAGAAAGCTTTATACCTGGTAAAATGGTGTTCATTGGTATTTGATATTTGCTAAATAAAATAAAAAATGGTCTCTCTTTATTTAACTTACCAGGTATAAACAGTGCAGTGCACATCTCTGACATAAGTTATTTGGGTATCACATTCTGTACGTGTGTATGGTCTCTCTTAAATGACATAATAATTATGTCCAGAACATAAAAAGGTATATTTTCTGAATGTCCTACAGAATACCTTTAAGTGCATTAGTGTTGTTTCTCTTATCTCACACAAATACTACCTTACACGCAGTATTGTGTCAAATGTTATCACATTCTGTACGTGTGTATGGTCTTTCTTAAATGACATAATAATTATGTCCAGAACATAAAAAGGTATATTTTCTGAATGTCCTACAGAATACCTTTAAGTGCATTAGTGTTGTTTCTCTTATCTCACACAAATACTACCTTACACACAAGTATTGTGTCAAATGTTATCACATTCTGTACGTGTGTATGGTCTCTCTTAAAAATGACATAATAATTATGTCTAGAACATAAAAAGGTGTATTTTCTAAATGTCCTACAGACTACCTTTAAGTGCATTAGTGTTGCTTCTCTCATCTCACCCAAATACTACTTTACACACAAGTATTGTGTTACATGTTATCACCTTCTGTACATAAAGTGGTTTTTCTCCTTTTTCTCTTATACTCTCTTTTACCACTAGGGGGGTTTAATGTAACTAAAGCATTGAAATTAAACAGTTATGAGGAAATATTTTCCTTGAAAAATCACGTACTGGGAAATGTTATTCCATATAGACTTTCATCCTTTTGTGATAAAATTGGTCAGCTCTGCTCTCTCATTCTGATGATTTGGCTAACATGCTGGGTTAAGAGAAAATTTCACCAGACCGAGAAGATGAAGACGCAACCAGACATACAGTGCCGTGCCATGAGGCTGTTATGTGGCACCGACTTGGGAATAGAAGTGAGCCTATATCCTGCCACTTAACATTAGGGCTGGTCTGTGGAGGTGGTGCCTGAAACTTACATGAGTGAAGGCATGTGAGTGGCAAAGCAAGCCTATTGAAACTGGAGCATAGCCAGACCCTAATCAAAGATGCTAAGAAAAACGGGATACCAGATAACTGCGGTGATCGATGGTGAATATGAAGCTACCCTAAATGTATGCCATGAGTAAGAGCACAAATATAATATTAATAAGATTATTAATTTTCATGATTCCCAATACGTGATACTTTCAAGTGAAAGGCCTAATTAGCAAGAAATATTAGGGAATGCAAGAACACCAGGTTTAGCACATAAGGAAATAAATTATGAAGGGAAAATTAATTTTCCCATTTTACCTTTGCTTAAAAGTAGAATAGATACTATTGTTTCTGAAATACTGGCTGGCAAAGAAGCATATTTTGACTCCAGAATAGCAGATGTATTTAGAAGGGAAGGTGAATGGGTGACAAATACTGTACATAATTATGAACTAACACTACGATATGATCAGTTAATGTTACATGTCGTTATTGATTTAAAAACCACATCACATTCTGTACCCTTAGATAGAAAATGGTGTAAATTTTGAAATGAAACAATGTGTACCACTGCAGTGATATGGCATAAAAGGAGTTTCTTCATTTTGTACTCTATAAATTTGTTTAACTATCTTTTAACCTTTCTTAATTGTCGGACACTCTCTCCCTTAATTCGGAGGACTTCTAAATTTGGAGAAGCAAACTTGAGTATCCAGGAGTGGAATGTTATACCCCAGTATATTACTGATAATTTTGTTCAGAATATTATATGTCTCCTCAAGTCTGCTTACCTGAACTCCTGAACCTTAGTGTTACCTTGACAACATCAAATGCTTTACTAAGAACCAAACAGCTTTTCCCTAAATTCAGTTGCCTGCGTAACACTCAAATAACATCAATAAAGACAGACCTGGGTGTTACCAAAACAAGAGAACAAAAGAGCAAGACCAGTCCCTGCAACACCTCATTAACGCCAGATGGGACCTGAATGTTATCCAAACAAAGAAACTGGCCAGAGGGGTAACTGACATGAATCCACAAGTCTGTTTATCTGACATTTTGACCTCTTTGACCTGAATGTTGCCCAAACAACTTCAAAGGGACCGACCTGGGGTGTGCCTGAATCAAAGGACGCTGTTACTGCAGGACCAGCTGTTTAACTCAGCAGCTTATAAGGACGGAATTCTGCTCCTAGAATCCAGAATCCATGACGGTTGGCCACGTCTCACGGGACAGTCCTTTGGTCTTTCCATCCATCTATTTTAGGGGTTCTCAATAGTGAGGATGGGGTCTGGGGTCAAGGTGAGGATAATTTATATTTAATTCTTATATGTGTGTATAATAAACTGTTATTGTTTATGCTTTATATTGTCTGGGTGCTTTCCTGAGTGTTACTGATCATTCCACCTGTTAGAAATTAGTGGCGGAACACCTCACTAACACAAGAGACAGAACAATTCACCTCATCTGTCCTCACTAAGGTAGAACAATGGACTACACAATTCAAATTAAAACTGAACCCAGAAAAAACCAAGATTTTCATGGCAAGTCCCAACTACAAGTTAACTAATACCTCTTTGAAATTAAACGGGTTAAATTACCCAATTAGCTCCACTATCAAAATCCTCGAAATCATCCTGGACTGATGCCTGACTTTTGAAGACCATACTAATGCTCAGGTTATAAAATGCTTTTGCACCCTTTGGAAACTTCGCACCATCAAACACTATTTTGACTTCATCTCTTTTCGACTGCTGGTTCAATCTCTAATCTTAAGCATCTTAGATTACTGCAATATTATATACTTGGGATCCTTAAAGAAAACCATCAATTGACTGAGAGTCATTCAGAATGCTGCCGTCCTTCTCATTTATGGTCTCAAAAAGTCGGACCATGTAAGCCCATATTACAGAAAACTACACTGGCTACCGATAGAGGCAAGGATCATCTTCAAGTTTGCCTGCCTCTGCTTCAAAACCTTAACAGGTTCATCCCCAATCTACCTGTCACACCATTTTGAATTTCTAGGCATCACCGGCACACGTAGTGCCTACCTATTTGCCTTCCCATCCTTGAAGGGCTGTATCTACAAGAGATTTCTTGAAAGATCTCTGTCATTCCAAGCAGGCAAATGGAAAAAATGTCTAACCAATCTCATTTCAAATGCACCCTCCTACCAAACCTTCAGGAAATCAATTAAAACCTATCTCTTTGATAAATTTCTCTGACTCCCTTCCTGCCTTGTTCTATCTCTGATATGCCTCCGGATATACCTGACTACTTTTGACTCGCTAATGTAATTTGAAAGTCTTTTCTGTAACATCGCTGTCTGTGTACAGTTTCTTCATCTGTAAACCGCTCTGAACTGCTGTGGTACTGCGGTATAAAAAATAAAGTTGTTATTATTATTATTATCCCTGCAACCGGCCTTACTTCAGAAAGGTATGAGGTGGGGCTTGTCAGGGTGAGCTTAGGGGTGCCAGGGTGGGGTGTTAAGGTTAAGTGGTGCTGGGGTGGGGGATGTCAGCTGTTGGGGGTATCGATATTTGGGGGGATGTTGGTGTTCAGGGGGGGCCGGCGGTGTTAGGCAGGAGGGAGTAGGCACCCCTTCTGCAAATTTCAGTGGTGCTTGTCGGGGGGTCCTCAGCCACAACTGGCTCATCTGATCATGGCAGGCATATTCCCCCGCCCCCAATCAGCTGAGTCAGCAGGACTCTCCGAAGCCACAGCTTCAGGGAGTCCTATCTGCTCAGCTGATCAGGGATTCCTGTGCCAAAATAAGCTCAGCCGGCTGCATCTACTTTTAACATTTCAGGCATCTGCTGTGGCTCTAAGGAGACACTTAAAGTTGCCCAAGACCATTTCTGGGCGAAACCATGGGTATAGGTATCTGACAGTGAGCGAAAGTTAAGAGTTGAAAGCAGCTTCAAAAAAGTGGATTTTTAGCTTGGATTTGGATATTGCTAGAGACGGAGCATGAAGTATTGACTCTGACAGCCTTTTCTAGGCATATAGTGTTGCAAGAAAGAAGGGATGGAGTCTGGAGTTGATAGTGGAAGAGAAGGGTACAGATAAGAGGGACTTAATCAATGAACGTAGTTCCAGGAGAGAGTATAGGAGGAAATAAGTGAGGAGAGATATTGAGGGTTACAGAGTGAATGCACTTGTAAGTCATTAAGAGAATTATGAACTGTAATTGGAAATGGATGGAGACCCAATGAAGTGACTTGAAATGAGGGGTAATGTGAGAATGGCAGCTAATCACAGAATGAGTTGTGCAGCAGCATTTTGAATGAAGGGGAGAGAGATGGTTGAGCGGAAAACCTGAGAGAAGTACGTTGTAGTAGACTAAGCAAGAGATGAGGAGAATGTGGATAAGGGTTTTGGTAGTAAGCTCAGAAAGGAGAGGATGGATTTTGGTAATATTATAGAGGAGGAAGCGACAGATTTTAGCAGCTTCTTAGATCTGAGTGGAGAACGGGAGACAGGAGTGAAAGATTACCCCGAAGTTGCGAACTGACAAGACAGGGAGGAGGAGAGTGTTATCCACAGAAATAGAGATGGCGGGAGGGAGGAGGTGGGTTTAGGCAAAAAGATATTCAGTTTTAGATGGTGGTCAGACCATCCAAGCGACAATGTCAGACAGGCAGGCTGAGTTTCGTGCCTGAATTCCTATAAAGAAATCTGATGTGGAGAGGTAGATCTGGGAGTCATCAGCATAGAGGTGATACTGAAAACCATGGCAGGAAATAAGTGTACCGAGAAAGCAGAAATAAATGAAGGGCCCAAGACAGAGCCTTGAGGTACACCGACAGACAGTGGGACTGTAGGAGAGGAGGGAAGATAAGGCATCCTAATAGTGAGGTTGTAATAAAGGCCATAGTAGACCATGTACCTTAATATAAAGAGTAGACAAACTTGAATGAATGAATTATCACTGTCAACTGCTGAATAAAAATCATTTTTTAAGCTTAAAAAGTAAGATGAGAGCATTAAATGAAAAGATAGATATAATTAGGGTTACCAGACATCTGGGCACCCAGAAGGCTTTTCAATACCCGGCACTCCAGCCCTGGCCTGAAGAGACGAGGTTTGTGTGGGTCTGGGTTTTGGGGATGGAATGAGGCGGGGCTGTGGGCAGAATAGGATGGACCCAGGGGTGGAATGGGATGGGGCCACGTGTACTCTTTTACCAGATGGAAAATCTGGTAACTCTAGATATAATAGGCATTTCTGAGACCTGGTAGAAGGAAGATAACTAATGGGACACTGTCATAAGAACATAAGAATTGCCGCTACTGGGTCAGACCAGTGGTCCATCGTGCCCAGCAGTCCACTCACGCGACAGCCCTTAGGTCAAAAACCAGTGCCCTATTTGAGTCTAGCCTTACCTGCATAAGTTCCGGTTCAGCAGGAATCACAATGATAGAGTGGATCAAATTGGCAAAGGGGTAGTGTTAGATGCTAAAAAGAGCCTTGAATCAAATAGTCTAAAAGTTATGCAAGACATGGATAGAAATTTCATGTGTAAAGGGCAAAAAGGATAATGATTGAGGGGTACAGATAGAAGTAGAGGTAGGCTATAGGAATAGTCAGGGACCACTTCGCAGGTCATAGGCCTGATGGGCCGCTGCGGGAGTGGACCGCTGGGCACGATGGACCTCTGGTCTGACCCAGTGGAGGCAACTTCTTATGTTCTTATGACAGGAGTAAATTACTGTCCATGTGGCCAGAAAGAATGGACAGATGTAGAAATGTTAGCAGAAATTAGGGATGCTTACAAACTGGGTAACAATAATAATGGGTGATTTCAATTCCCCAGTAGTGACTGGATAAAAGAGGTAAAATTCCTAGATGAAATTAAAGACTTCTTTATAAACGGGTCAAAAAACCAACAAGAAGGGGAACAATTCTAGATCTAGTTCTTAGTGAACTGCATGATCTAATGCAAGCAGTGGCATAGTAAGGGTGAGCAGCACCCGAGGCAATGGTGCCCCTTCACTACCCTCTTCCTCACCCCACCCTCTGCCACATGCACCCCCTTCCCTTTCCCTATATTTTATAACTTCTCCAGCATGAGCAGCATGCCCAAGTAAGTATCGGCTCACCCTCTGATGTTACTTCCTAGGCACGGGTCCTGGAAGTGACATCAGAGAGAACGCCAATGCTGACGCGGGCAGCAACCTTGGGAAGTAAAAAAAGATAAGGGAAAGGGCAATGAGCACATGTGCACGATAAGGAGAGGAGCGGGAGGAGGAGGGGTGCAGCACCCTTAAGAAGACTGTGCCCAGGGTGGACCGCCCCACCCGCACCCCCATTACTATGCAACTGAGTACAAGAGGTATTTTGTATTTGTATTGCTATACAGCCCAGTACTGCAGCTATCTGAGCAGTTCAGTCAGTTCAAAATCTAATCAGGTACCGTATATACTCAGATATAAACTGAGTTTTTTTTGAATGGCACTGTTATACCCCCTGATGACTGGCATTGCTATCTTCCTCTCCCCATCCCAATGACCGGCACTCCTATCCTCCACTACCTGATCCCCATGCCCCAGACTGACATCGCACAGTTCCGGGACTCAGGAAGCAACACCTGATACTCTGTGCTGGTGATGGGCCTTGAGCGTCTGCATGTGCTCAAGGCCTGCTGGCTCCCACCCTCTGTAGGATTCTCAAAGGGAGCCCAGCAAGTGATGTCAGTCTGGAGCAGGTAGTGAAGGACAAAACTGTCTAAGCCATTTTTTTTATTCTCCAGCACTGCCGTGGCCTCCTCTGTACTGTTCTTTTGTCTATCCACTCCTTTGAAACAACTTTCTTTTTCTGCTTGAGTGGACTGCAGCAAAAGAATGGTGCAGAGGAGGCTGTGGGCAGCACAAGAGAATTGTTCCTCTGCCAGCGACATCCTTGTAGTTTTTGAAGTGAGGAGTGCTTCAGAACTGGGTGGGCAGGACATTTGGTGATGGGGGGATGGGGATGGAGGGAGAAAGAAGGATCAGATGCTGAATGGGAGGGTCAGAGGAGAGGGAAGAGACGGTGCACATGGGTGAAGGGAACATTTTCACTTAGCTTACAGAGACCAAAACCTCCTTCCTCAGATCAGTAAAGGTAAGGTAAGGTAAGGTAAAGTACAGCCAGCAGACCTGGTAAGGTAAGGTAAGGTAAAGTACAGCCAGCACACACATGCAAAAGAAAGCAAGGTAATGAAGAGGTAGGCACAGATGTTAAGGAGGAGGCAGGCACAAAAGGAACACACACACACAAGCAAAGGTAAGGTAAAGTAAAGACAGCACACACAAGCAAAAGACAGCAAGGTAAGGAAGCGGCAGGCACAGAAGGCAACAAGGAAACAGGCACAGAAGGAACACACACACACAAGCAAAGAGGTACCGGTACATTAATAGAGAGTACTCCAAATAGGCGGAGAGCAATGGAAGCAGAGGAAATCCAGAGGATGAGCTTCCCAGTGTACTGCACGGACTGCCATATGTATGATTACCTCTCCTCGGGGAGGCAGTCGTATGTATGCGATCGGTGTCAGGAGCTGAAAAGCTTGAAGAAGGAAGTTAGTCGACTGAAGTACAGGATTCAGGAACTGGAAGGACTTTATTTCGCAGAAGACCCGTTCAGGACAGAAGACCTGCTCAGGACAGCTGAAGACCAAGAGAGAGAGAGAGGCACATCGAGGAACAAGTCAGGGAGCTCGAGGAGTTCATCAAGGAGGATTACAGGAGGGTGGAAGAACAAGAGCATGAACATCGTAGGAAGGACAAAGATACACCCGCATGGAATAGAGGACAAAAGCAATCTGACTCCAAGAAAGAAGAAGCCCATAGAAGAATACCACAGGAAGGGGAGGCAAGGTCTTGCCGGTGCCTAGAAGAGAAAGCAGTAAAGCACACCGAGGATACAGACCTGCGACTGGAGCAAAAACTGAAAAAGGGAAAGTCTGCAATCCTAGTGGGAGACTCGATCCTAAGATAAGTAGATAGTCACATAGCAGGAGGGAGAGAGGATCGGCTAGTGACCTGCCTGCCAGGAGCAAGAAAAAAAGACATCGTTGACAAAATTGAAAGGATCCTAGAAGGAGCAGAGACGGAAGAGACTGCAGTGATGATCCACATTGGGACAAATGATGTCAGCAGGAGAGACTACAGTAGGAACGCACTGATCGAACAGTTTAAGATTCTGGGAAGGAAGTTGAAGATGAGGACTCAGAAGGTAGCATTTTCAGAGATCCTACCAGTACCGAGAGCAGACATGAAGAGGCAGATGGAACTACAATCAATAAATGCCTGGATAAGGAGATGGTGTGAGGAAGAGGGATTCCACTTTGTGAGAAACTGGACATCGTTTTGGGGCAAGAATAAGCTCTTCAGGAAAGACAGACTACACCTGAACACGGCGGGAACTAGACTTCTAGCAAACAACGTCAGGAGAAGAATAGAGCAGGCTTTAAACTAAAAAGAAGGTCGATGATTTGGATATCTAGATATCTATAGGAAAGTCTCAAGACCATATTGCAGTTCTTCTCAAAAGCAATGGAGACCAGCATTGTTGCTCTTTGTAGAACAATCTCTAAGGAAGATTCCAAAAAAGATATCAAATTCATTACCCCCTCTCTTGGGGCTTGTACAAAACCCTCACTATCTCCAGAGACCAGAATAAATTGTGCTCTGGTGATAGGAGTCAAGGAATTCTTTGGCATTTTCAGAACCTCCAACAAATATTTGTAAACATATCTAAAGAAGAAACAAGGGGAGATTTCCAAAAAAAGGAGTCGATGATTTGGAAGAAGGTATCCCGAGAAGATACTGAGTGGGAAAAATGCTGAGAAGACACAACAGGCAAACAACAACAGTTGACGGAACAAGAGGACGATAAGAAGAACATAGCACAGGGGGAAGACAAAATGGGCAAAAAACAAGAGTTGACACGACAAGAAAAGGATGATAAGAAGAATGTAGCACAGGAAAAGGAAAAGAAGACAAGAAAATACCAGGACTTAAACTGCATGTATACTAATGCAAGGAGCCTAAGGAACAAAATGGGAGAATTAGAAGTCATGGCCATAAAAGAGAACCTAGATATCACTGGGGTCTCTGAAACATGGTGGAATGAAGAAAATAAATGGGACACAGTACTGCCGGAGTACAAACTCTATCTCAAAGATAGGTCGGACCAGAAAGGAGGAGGAATAGCCTTATACATAAAGGATAACATACACTCGACAAGAGTGGACACAGCAGCGATGATCGACAAACTAGAATCGCTATGGGTTAAAATACCAAGAAGGAATGAGCCCGAAATAAAGATGGGCCTGTACTATCGTCCACCTGGGCAAACCAAAGAAAACGATGAAGAAATGGAAGTTGAAATGAGGCAGGAATGCATAAACGGTAACACCATTGTTATGGGAGACTTCAACTATCCCGGGATAGACCGGAATCTTGAAAACTCAAAATGCGCTAGGGAAACCGGATTCCTGTAGGCAATACAGGACTGCTTCATGGAGCTGCTTGTCAAGGAACCGACGAGAGGGAATGCCACTCTGGACCTAATCCTCAGTGGGCTAAGAGGACCTGCAAAGGAAGTGGAAGTAGTGGGACCGTTAGGAAACAATGATCACAATATGATCCAATTAAAAGTCGAAGTAGGAATATCGAAGGGGAAGAGAACCACAGTGACAACTTTTAAATTAAAGAAAGGAAACTACGAAGCGATGAGAGTAATGGTAAGAAATAAACTAAGGAACAGCTCTAAGAAATCACAGACTGTGGAGCAAGCCTGGTCTTTAAGGACATGGTGAGCACAGCGCAAAATCTGTATATCCCCAGATTTAGAAAAGGATGCAAAAAGGATCCAACGTGGATAACTAAAGAAGTGAAGAAAGTGATAGGGGATAAGAAAAAATCATTACGGATGTGGGAAAAGGACAAAACCGGGGAAAACTGGAAAGAGCACAGGAAGCATCAAAAAGAATGTCACTGCATGGTTAGAAGAGCAAAAAGAGAATACGAAGAGAGGCTAGCCAAGGAAGCACGAAATTCCAAACCATTCTTCAGATATGTTAAAGGGAAGCAGCCGGAAAGGGAGGAGGTGGGACCACTGGATGAAGGAGATAGGAAAGGAGTGGTGAAAGAGGAAAAGGAAGTGGCGGATAGACTAAACATTTTCTTTTCGTCAGTATTTACATGAGAGGACACATCCAGTGTGCCGGAACCTGAAAAAATATTTAAAGGAGATCAAGCAGAAAAATTAACATCCATGGAGGTAAGCCTTGAAGACGTGTTCAAGCAGATCGACAGATTAAAAACTGACAAATCTCCAGGCCCGGACGGAATCCACCCTAGGGTATTGAAAGAGCTAAAAGAGGAAATAGTGGAATTAGTACAGCAGGTTTGTAAGCTATCCCTGAAAACAGGAGTGATCCCAGAGGATTGGAAGATAGAAAATTTTACACCCATCTTTAAAAAAGGATCAAGAGGTGACCCGGGGAACTACAGACCGGTAAGTCTGACTTCGGTTCCGGGAAAGATGGCGGAAGCGCTGATAAAAGACTGTATCGATGAGCATCTAGAAAGAAATAAACTGATGAAAACAAGCCAACATGGATTCTGCAAGGGAAGATCATGTGTAACAAACTTATTGTATTTCTTTGAAGGAATAAACAAACAAATGGACGAAGGGGCCCCCATAGACATTGTATACTTGGATTTTCAAAAAGCCTTCGACAAGGTACCCCGTGAACGCCTACTTAGAAAACTAAAGAACCATGGGGTGGAAGGGGATGTACATAGATGGATCAAAAATTGGTTGGCGGGTAGGAAGCAAAGGGTAGGAGTAAAGGCCCCCTACTTGGACTGGAGAAGGGTCATGAGTGGTGTTCCGCAGGGGTCGGTACTCGGACCGCTGCTGTTCAATGTATTCATAAATGACCTAGAAACAGTGCTGAAGTGTGAAGTTATAAAATTCGCTGACGACACAAAACTTTTTAGTGGGGTTAGGAATAAAGAGAACTGTGAAGATTTACAAAGGGACCTGAACACACTGGGAGAGTGGGCAAATAAATGGCAGATGAATTTTAATGTAGAGAAATGTAAAGTCTTACATGTAGGAAACAGAAACCCGATGTACAGCTATACGATGGGAGGGCTAGTAATGGGTGAAAGTAGCCTAGAGAAGGACTTAGGGGTACTGGTGGACAAAACAATGTAGCCATCGGCACAGTGCACAGCGGCCTCTAAGAAGGTGAACAGAATGCTAGCTAGCTATTATCAAGAAAGGTATTACAACCAAAACGAAGGATGTTAACTGCCATTGTATCGAGCGATGGTGCGCCTGCATCTGGAGTACTGCATCCAATATTGGTCGCCGTACCTTAAAAAGGATATGGTGATACTCGAGAGGGTTCAGAGGAGAGCGACACGACTGATAAAGGGTATGGAAAACCTTTCATATGCGGAAAGATTAGAGAAACTGGGCCTCTTTTCTGTGGAGAAGTGGAGGCTTAGAAGGGACATGATAGAGACTTACAAGATCATGAAGGGCATGGAGAAATTAGAGAGGGACAGATTTTTCAAACTTTCGAAAACTACAAGAACGAGAGGGCATTCGGAAAAATTAAGAAGGGACAGATTCAAAACCAATGCTAGGAAGTTCTTCTTTACCCAATGTGTGGTGGACACCTAGAATGCGCTTCCAGAGTATGGTGCTGGGGTTCAAGAAAGGATTGGACAATTTCCTGTTGGAAAAGGGGATTGAGGGGTATAGATAGAGGATTAATGCACAGGTCCTGGACCTGTTGGGCCGCCGCATGAGCGGACTGCTGGGCACAATGGACCTCAGGTCTGATCCAGCGGAGGCATTGCTTATGTTCTTATATAAGGGATTGGATGATTTCCTGAAGGAAAAGGAGATTGAAGGGTACAGATAGAAGATTACTATACAGGTCCTGGACCTGATGAGCCACCACATGAGCGGACTGCTGGGCGTGATGGACCTCTGGTCTGACCCAACAAGGCACTGCTTATGTTCTTATGTCCTGACCTGAGGAAGGGGGTTTTGGTCTCTGAAAGTTACTAAAAAATGTGTTAAAATTAATCCAATAAAAGAATCACTTTATTTCCATTTTCTATTTATAAACCTTTTTCAAATCAGCTACAATATCACTTTATCCTAAAGCAAAAATAATAAATAAAATAAATTTTTTTTTCTATCTTTATCATCTGGTTTCTGCTTTGCTTATCTTCTCATTATTCTCTTCCTTCAATCTGCTGTCTGTCCTCTGTCTGCCTCTTCCATATGGCATCTGATCTCTTTGTATGTCCTTCCAGAAACCGTTCTCTCTTCCATCTTTCCTCCCCCATTGCTGGCATCGATCTTCTTCCCTATGCTCCCCCGATGGTCTGGTATTTCTGTCTCCTTCCTTTCCATCTATCCCTCCCTTCCCACCTGTGGTTTTCAGCATCTCTCTCTTCATCTTTCCTCCATGTCTGTATCTCTGTCTACTCCCCCCTCCCCCTCTCATGGTCTGGCATATCTCCTTTCCCTTTCCTTTTCTTCCCTGGTCTTCCTTCTCAATTTATTTTCTAACTCTGTCTAGATTAAATTATTTTTTACTATCCAGTCCTCAATTTCCCTCTTTTTTATTGGGTCTGCCTACAACTTGCTACCTCTTACCCTCACCCCCTCCAGTATCTCACTAACTCTATCCTCTAGTCCCCATCCAGTATGTGCCTATCTATCCTCTCCACATCCATTTAGTGTCAGCTTTCCTCTCTCTTTCCTCCCCACTTCCTTCCAGCATCTGCTCCTCTTTCTCTCCTCCCCACTTCCAGCATCTGCCCTTTCTCCTCCCCACTTTCTTCCAGAATGTGTTCTTTTATCTTTCCTCCCCACTTTCTTCCCCGTCTTCCCCTGTCTCTCCTCCCCACTTCCATCCAGCAACTTCCCTCTCTCTTCACTTCCATCCAGCATCTGCCCCCTCTCTCTCTTCACTTCCATTCAGCATCTGCTCCCCTTCTCTCTCTTCACTTCCATCCAGTGTCTGCTCCCTCTCCATTTCCATTCAGCATCTTCCCCCTCTTCCCTTCCATCCAGCATCTGCCCTCTCTCTCCATTTCCATCCAGCATCTACTCCACTTCCATCCAGCATCTGCTCCCCTCTCTCTTCACTTCATCTAGCATTTGCTCCCTCTCTCCACTTCCATCCAGCATCTCCTGAACCGACCACCATATAATCACGTTCGGCCTGCATACCAGAATTAGAGGCAGCAGACTGAACAAATTCCCAGGAAACAATTACGTTCAACCCAAAATCATTAAACCCAACCACATTTTTCCGCAGCATCTCCAAGCTACAACTAAGCACAAACTCCCTAGAAGAAAAGGCTCTGACCTGACATTCAGGCATTAAAAAACTCTATGAAAACCTAGCAAAAGTCAAGGTGACCAAACCTAACTCACGACCATTCCCTTTACCCTGGTTTACAGAAGACCTGAGAGTACAAAAAAGGAGAGTCAGAAAAGCAGAAAATACTTGGTGCAAAACTCTCAGTGACGAGGACAAATCCTCCTGGAAAAACCTGCTTCAAAACTATAAACTAGCCACACATGAAGCAAAGAAAGCACATTTTACCACTCTCCTATCCAAGGTCCTAAGTCGATCGAAGGCCATCTTCTCAATAACGAAAAACCTATTCTCCTCATCCCAAGGTCCAATGCATTCCCAGCAAATGAACCTAGACTGTGAATCCCTCTCCACCTTCTTCCATGACAAAATATCAAAGATATACGCAAATCTGGACTCAGAGGCCAAAGCACTCCAATACATCCCAGAGACTACCCAAGGTGACAATCCACTCAAGACGGAAACTTTGAACAGTTTCAAACCGATCTCCCACAACGACCTCAAAACCATAATCAACTCCGTACGCCCCACAACCTCGATCCTGGACCCATGTCTCTCCACTACACTCCTGGATAAAAACAAGATATTCCTGGAATCCATCCTACCCCTAATAAACGAGTCCCTTACAACAGGTGTAGTTCCATGGAGCTGGAAATCTGCCATAGTAAAACCAACCATGGACCCAGACAATCCAGCAGCTTCAGACCTATCTCAAACCTCCCATTCATCTCAAAAATATTAGAAAAGACAGTACTCACGCAATTGCAAGACTTCATGGAGACAAACATCACCCTCTCCAACTTCCAATCAGGCTTCAGGAAATACCACAGCACAGAAACAGTGCTTTTGGACATCCTAGATGACCGAAATGATGCATTGCTGGTACTATTAGACCTCAGTGTCGCCTTTGATACCATCGCCCACTCTCTCCTCTTGTTCAGGCTAAAGTCCATCAGAATCCATTACAGCGCACTTCAATGGTTCTCTTCATTCCTGACCGACAGGTCGCAGAGTTCTACTAGGAATATCCTTATCTGAACCCAAACCACTCCACTATGGAGTGCCTCAGGGAGCCTTACTATCACCTCTTCTCTTCAACCTCAATGTAAAATCAGTACTGGACTTAGCAGGAAAACACTGAATCAGAATCCACTCTTTCGCTGACAACCTACAACTCTATCTTCTTCCCCTAGGCCGCCACCGAGATACACAAATTGTGACAAACCTGTAGCTAGCTTTGTCCCTGTATTGGATAAAAGCAGAGCATGGTCCCTGGTCAGGAGAGCTGACCAGGTTAAAAGTAAGGATATTGAAATGGCTCACTACCCTTCAGACAGTGAGGTAGAGCGGGAAGGGTTTAAACCTAAGGTTATTCAGCACAGCATGCCATATCAGAATAAATACACCAGAAAGCCTGATAGGACTTTTACTGAGAAGTGGAGACCTAGTCCTACAAGGTATTCACATTATCAGCCTAGGAGAAACCAGAGTTATTTCCCTATGGATTTCCAGCCCAACCCCCCTGCTCCTAGGAGAGAGGGGTGGGACTAAGACACATGTAAAAGCAGATCCCTGAATCACACAGGAGAGAGCAAGGACGGAGGCATGGAAGACAGACAAACACCTAGGCAAGAGCAGCAGAGGAGACAGGAAGATGAGGAGAGAAGTCTCTCTCCTCAGCCTCACAGCAGTGAGGACGTGGACATGGCAGAGGACTTCCCAAGCCTGAGCCCAGTTGCTGAGAAAGTGAGGCAATGGACACCACTGAATTGCTTCTGGAAGCTGACTATAACCCAGAGGGAATGGAGATTAGTCCATGAGGGGAAGTGAAGCAAGGAAGCTGTCTTTCTAAGCTGCATTTGTGTGCTGGCTCTCTGTAACCTGAGACCAGGTGTCCTTGATTAGGGAGAGAAGGAAAACCTCGCCGTTTTACTCTGGGACTGCCCGGACTGTTTAAGAAGCTGTATTTCTGATCGTGTGAAGCCACTGGGATAAAGCCTCTGTAAAGCTAACAGCTTATCTAATACCCTGTTGTGCTCTGTTGGCTGGAAAACTCAGCAGATGCTGATGAGCTCTTTTGGAAGGCAGAGCTCTGAACGGAGTCTGGAAATTGGACACATTACCCAGCAAGGTTAGCTGGGAAACTTGGGACTTTATTTATTGCTACTTCACTTACCTGCTATATTATGCAGTTTTTGCTTTCATTGTTTGAAGTTTATTTTCATGACATTTGTGTTTATTTGAACCCTGGTGAAGAGGACTATCTTTAAAACAGAGAAAGTCCAGAGGAATGCAATTGTATGCCATACATGGGCTTTAAGCCATTCTGACAACTGAATGATATATTTTATTTTTACTTTTTGCCTGACTTATGCATGTCTTGAGGGTGGCTGACAGTGCTCAGACCCCCTATCAAATAAAGCCTGAGAATGAGATTTTGACCATACCTGAATTGTGTCTCCCTTTATTGGCAAACGTATCTCAGTGTAGACTAGGCAGGAGCCTAGGTCTGTTTTACCTGAAAAGCCTTCCTCTTTCCAACAGGTCAGAAGAAAGCACAGCTAAACTGCCTGCTGGCCTGAGCAGGGGATAGTTGTGTGACAAAATCTATAACCTCCAATCTTGTTTAACTGAAATAAAGACCTGGATGACCGTGAACAAGTTACAGTTAAATGAATCCAAGACAGAACTTCTCTGGATCCACAAAGATCTATGCATATACCCCCGTCTGTCCTTTTCCTGGGGCACAAATACCCTTACACCCAAGGACAATGTCCTCAGCCTAGGAGTAACTCTTGACTCTAACTTATAAATGATAGATCACATATCTAAACTAGTATCATCCTCCTTCTACTACTTCCGCCAGCTAAAAACCATACGTGCATACTTCTCAGAACCCGAATTTTCCCAACTACTCTACGCTTTTGTAGCATCCCACATAGACTATTGTAACGCTTTACTAGTGGGCCTGCCTACCAAAATTCCAAAGGGTGCAAAACGCTGCAATCCGCTTTCTGAAAAAGCACAGTTACTTAACGTAACATTTGTTATCCAGGGACAGCAGGCATCTATTCTCACATATGGGTGATGTCATCGACGGAGCCCGGATGCGGAAGCCTCGCAAGCAGACTTGCTTGTAGAAATTCAGAAGTTTCGAGACAGCCGCACCGCGAATGCACGAGTGCCTTCCTGCCCAGCACAGGGCGAGTCTCCTCAGTTCAGATAGCTAGCAGAGAAGCCAACCAGGGGAGATGGGTGGGTTGTGAGAATAGCTGCCTGCTGTCCCTGGATAACAACTGTTACGGTAAGTAACTGTGCTTTATCCCAGGACAAACAGGTAGCCTATTCTCACATATGGGTGACCTCCAAACTATATAAAACACCTACTTCCCACTTATCTTAAAGTGCAAATGCTCTTATGTATATATAGGAATCGGCCTCAGTAACGGAGCCTACGCGTAGGCTCCGTTACTGAGGCCGATTCCTATATATACATAAGAGCATTTGCACTTTAAGATAAGTGGGAAGTAGGTGTTTTATATCATTTTGTGAAGTTCCCACTAGGGTAATTCAATTTAGTGTGACCTCCAAACTAACCAGAATGGGATGGGGGAGCATTAGCAACTCAGGAGAATAAATTTTGTAATACTCTCTGGCCAAAATGGCCATCCCGTCTGGAGAAAACATACAGACAATAGTGAGAAGTGAAAGTATGAACCAAGGACCAAGTAGCAGCTTTGCAAATTTCCTCAATAGGTATAGATCTGAGGAATGCTACTTAAGCTACTTAATGCGCTCCTTTGTGCGCTGCTACAGTGCGCTTTTATTAAACATAACACCTTACCACTTTGGTCTACTGATCCCTACTATTTTACTAACTCATCTACCCAATTTCTTATACTAAATTCTAACTTAACCTTTGTTGTAAATCAACTAGCTCCTGATTTATTTCTAACAAAAATGGACAAACTCATCTCTCCAATATCTGCTCATTGGGGTCACAGACCCCTCAACACAGCCAAACTTTCAGCTCACCCCTTCTATTCTGAATTAATCTCAATTCCTTTAACTTCATCTAAAAACATCGTCAATGATCATATCACTCCTCTAACAGCCTCTAATAGTTTGTTTTCAGTCTCTAATAGTCTTTCACTCAGTATAGGATTAATTAATGTCCGATCAATTAAAACCAAACATCATCTAATCAAAGATTTAATCTCTCAAGATTCCTTTGACGCACTATGCTTAACAGAAACTTGGTTAAAAGACGGTGAGGAAGCTTATCTTTCTTATTGCTGCCCTTCCGGATTCTCTTATTTATTCAACCATCGTTATTTTAAACGCGGTGGAGGACTAGCTATTATTTTTTCGCTCATCTTTACTAATAGGTATTGATTATTCCTCTTCCAGCTCTCCCATTGAATTCTTGCAATTTTCTTTTCACACCAAACCTAAGCTCGACGCTTTACTTCTGTATCTGCCTCCCCCAATCAATAGTGAAAATTTAACTCAATTACAATCTCTTTTATTTGATTTTTGTTCTTCTACTTTGAACCCTTTAATTTTAGGGGACTTCAATATACACTTTGACGATGCCAATAATACTCAAACTAAAAATATCCTATCACATATTGAACTCTTAGATATGCTCCCTATAATATCAGATCCAACTCACTATTTAGGACATTCCATTGACATGGTACTCATTCCAAATTCCCAAACTGACAACTACTATTTTAATTACAGTAAACCAGTTCCTTGGTCGGATCATCATTTAATATCAATATCTTATTTTCTTACATCTATAAAATCTTAAACCGCTAGGAAAAAAGTTAAATTTAGAGATCTCAATAACCTCTCGTCTGAGACTATTTCCACTGCATATTCTCCACATTTGTTTGACTTCATCTCTACTTCACTGGATGACTCTCTCCACCTTTGGACTACAAATATCTGTCGCTTATTAGATATAGTCGCACCTCTTCAATTTAAAACTATTCCTGAAAGGAAATCCACCAATCCTTGGTACACAGCAGAGCTTAAACTTATAAAACAACAATTAAGATCACTAGAACGAAAATGGAGAAAAGACAAATCATTAAGTAACTTGGAATTATTCAAAGAACACTCAAAATTTTATAAAACCAAAATAAATCATGCAAAAACAAAATATTATTCAGGTATGATTCAAAAAGCTTCAAATTCCTCTACTCTGTATCGCATATTAAATTCTATTACATACTCAAATAAACGGAAAAGCCAAGAAAATGAACTTAACCTCTCTGCCCAGGAACTAGCTAATTACTTTACTGAGAAAATTGATAAGATCAGATCTACTTTTACCTCAAATTCTTCCGGTCAAGAGCCAATCGAGTCTAGCATATTATCTTCAAAATGTTCCACCTTTAAAATTCCCAATTTGACAGAGATAGAATCCACTCTTAAATCTATCAATACAAAAGGTTCTCCAATCGACTCAATTCCCCCTTTTTTTCTAAAGCGCTTCTTTAGGATCTTTGGCTCTGCAATTCTTACTCTGGTAAGTGAAAGTTTAAAACAAGGCATCGTCCCCAAAGCTTGGAAAGTTCTATCATTCATCCTATAATCAAAAACCCCAAAACTAGTGCTGAAGACATGTCAAATTACAGGCCCATTGCCAACTTACCATTTTTGTCAAAACTAACAGAGAAGATTGTATTCAATCAGATCTCAGAATTCATTGAAAAAACAAATATTCTTCACCCCAATCAAACCGGTTTCCGACAACATCACTCTACCGAACACTCACTAATAGGCATGTCCACTGTAATTCATTACTTCTTAGACCATCATCAATCCGTTCTATTAATCTCTTTAGATCTTTCTTCCGCCTTCGACACAATTGATCACGAACTTCTACTTCATAGACTTCAATCAATAGGAATTACAGATCAAGTTCTCTCCTGGTTTCAATCATATTTTTCTGATCGCTCCTCATCAGTTTCTTTTAATAACTCTATTTCTAATACTTTTACTTCAACTAATGGCGTCCCCCAAGGCTCCATACTGTCTCCACTATTATTTAATTTATTTCTCGCTCCACTATTAACCTTATGCCAATCAATTGGCTTTAATGTCTTCGCTTACGCTGACGACATACAACTTTTACACCCTATTGATATTGATAATCCTTCAGATACTTCTGAGATCAATGCAAAATTAGAAAAAATACATCTTTGGCTAAACAATAATAGACTCGCATTAAACATTAATAAGACTAATGTATTACTTTTTCCCTGGAAAGATAACCCAAAGCTTAAATTTCCTATTGCCATTAAGGATCATCCTATACAAGAGGTAGATAATATTAAAATACTAGGCGTCATTTTTGACCGTAAACTTTCCTTTCATAACCACATCAGCAATGTCATTAAGTCATCATTCTTTAGGCTTCGTCAAATTCGTTCTGTTTCACAATTCCTTAACAATAATTCACTTAATATTCTTATCCACTCTCTCATTATATCCAAGATAGATTACTGTAATGCACTCTTTAAAGGCATAGCTCAAAAAGAAATCAAACGTTTACAGATCATACAGAATACCTCGGTCAAGCTTATCTTTAAAGCCAAAAAATTCGACCATGTCACTCCACTTCTTAAGGAAGCCCATTGGCTTCCTGTTACTCACAGAATCATTTATAAACTCAGCTTGCTTACTTTCAAATCTCTTTCTCTCAAAACTCCGGCTTTTATATATAAATCATTAATCCCTTACACCGCGAATAGAACATTAAGATCTACCGACCAACATCTACTGTCAATCCCATCTCTTAAAATCATAAACACAAGACGCCAATATATTTTTTCCGTCACTGCTCCCCAAACCTGGAATTCTTTACCTTACCACTTGAGACAAGAAGTCAATCTAGAGAAATTCAAAAGCAACCTGAAAACCTTTCTATTTAATGATGCCTTCATAAATTAATAATAATTTCACCATAAATCAATTTCAGGACCAAGCTTCACCCTTTCCTCATGTTCCTTCCCTAAATGTGATCCCCATCTTTATTTTATATTGTAACTTCTTGCCTTCTCTTTCCTATATGTTTCTAGTATTGTCATTTTTTGTCTTAAGTTCAGTCAACTATCCTCAATGTATTACTATGTTTATAATGTAATTTTAATGTACATCGCTTTGAATTAAGAAAAAGCGATTAATCAAAACTGAATTAAACTTGGAAACTTGGATTGCTTTGAATTTATGAACTGTGACTCGACTCTGTAGTTGTAATCCAGCCTGGGCATAGCAGACAGAGATACAAGCAGCCATCCAATTGGTGATGGTACGCTTAGAGATTGGATGTCCCAACTTGTTTGGATCGAAGGAGACAAAAAGTTGAGGAGCAGTTCTGTGCAGTCCAAATAGAAGGCCAAAACAGGTTTACATTCTCCAGGGTGAGAATGAGGCTTTGGAAAGAACACTGGAAGAACAATAGATTGGTTGAGATGAAATTCTGAAACCACTTTAGATAGGAATTTAGGATGAGTACGAAGAACCACCTTGTCATGATGGAACATAGTGAAAGGTGGATCAGCAACTAAAGCTTGCAGCTCACTGACTCTTCGAGCAGATGTGAGGGCAATGGGAAACACCATTTTCCAAGTGAGATACTTCAGATGAGCCGTAGACATTGGTTCAAATGGAGGCTTCATCAATTGAGCAAGAACAACATTGAGGAGGTTTGACATTGAAAAGTCCTTTCATGAATCTGAAAACCACCGGATGAGCAGAGAGCTTCACAAAGGATTTTAGTATCAGACACTTAGCAATGCGGCACAATTACCTGACCACTATTGGTTTTAATTAAATACTCATCAGCACTTTTTAAAACTATTACTCTCTGTAATTTTAACGTTACTCAGTAAGTAATTTTAATCTTAAATATTCTTCTAATTTTCAAGTTTTATTCCTTTAATCTGTTATTTCAGTAATTGTATTTCTAAATGGTTGTCCGCTCTTATTTCTTACTAGTGTTTAAGCCCGTTACATTAACGGGTGCTAGAGTACATGTCTGTGTTTTTTTTAAATTTGTCTCTCTCTCCTTGGATGCTGTCTGTCTGTCATTCTTTCTGTCTGTCTCTCCCTGGCCCCCTGTCTATCTTTATTTCTAACTCTATCCTCTTCCCTCAATCCTGCATGTGCCCTTTTTTCTTTCTCCTCCCCACTTCCTTCCAACGTCTACTCCCCCTATCCCTCAGACTTCCATTCAGTGGCTGTCTCTCCTCTCCCTCACACTTCCATTCAGTATCTGTCTCCCTCTCTCTACCCCTTCTATCTACTGTTCACCCTCTGTCTTGCCCCTGCCATTCACTGCCCTCTCTTCTCTTTCCATCCAGTGTCCGCCCTCTCTCTCTCTCTGTTCCATATGGCATCTCCTCCTTCCTTTCCCCTTTCCTTTTCCCTTGGTCTGGCATACATTCCTACTTCCCTCCATGCCCTGTCATCTCTTCTTCCCTCCAAGCCATTCTCTCCCCCTTTGCTCCCTTTCCTCCTTGAACTTCATCGGGCAGCAGCAGCAGCATTCACAATTCATTGTTGTTGCCGGCTTCAGGTCTTCCTCTCTGTCGGGTCATCTTCCTGAAACAGAAAGTAGGCAGGACCCGCCAGAGAGGAAGGCCTAAAGCCGGCAACAGCAGCGAATTGTAAACGCTGCTGCTGCCCGAAGAAGCTAGGCCTTGAAAAACCCGAGGCAGACCGCTTCTCTTCCCTCCCTGCCCAACCCCCGCTGACTCGGCTCCCTTACCCTTTCCTATCCCCGCCTGCGTCGCGGAAGCAGCAATCGGGGTGGTGAGGACGCTAAGGATACTGTGAAGGTGTTGGCGTGTGGTGGCGCTCCACGAAGCCCTCCTCCCGGCAGCCGCCGCCAGCACCAATCGACTGCTCCTTAATGCGCCGCCAGCACCAAGTCCTGCTCCTTAATGCGCTCCTTTGTGCGCAAATTTGTGCGCAAATTTGGTTGCAAATTTTTGTCCAATTAACACTCTTTTACAAATCTATATTATTACCTTCTTCGGTTAGAAGTCACTTGAAATATTTTATTCTTTTTGCCCTGCTTTGCTTTCAATCTTATTTCTTCTCAATGGAATATAATACTCACCAGATCTCTACTCACTGGGGCCATAGACCCTCACCAATAGTTACCCCAAACGGCTCAAAACTCTTTAATCTGACTAAACTCTCCCCAAATACAGTTTTCAGCTCTCCAGTCACTACACAACTTCAAACACTTAACATAGGCCTAATCAATGTTAGGTCACTACGTAAAAAACATCACGTTGTTAAAGATCTTATAACAAATCATTCTTTAGATCTTCTCTGCATTGTAAAAACTTGGCTCACTGAAGGAGACGAGGCCTACCTTACCTTCGCTAGCCCCCCTGGCTACAACTTCTGCTACAACCATCGTACAGCTAGAATGGGAGGCGGTCTCACCATCATCTATAAGTCTGCCTTATCCCTTGTTGTAGAAAATAGCAATACCAATTACACCATTGAAAGTATACAACTAAAAATTAACACTAACCCAATTATTGATCTATTATTATTATATATTCCACCACCAATAAATCAATCTGCAATTTCTCAATTGTTGTCTGTAATCTCCAATTTTACTATAACTTCTAAATTCCCTTTTCTTTTGGGAGACTTTAATCTCCATTTTGATGAACCATCTAACTCATACACATCTGAAGTCTTAACCCATCTTAACGATCTTAATTTTGTTGCTCTAAACTCTGGCCCTAAACACATTAAAGGCCACACATTAGATATGATTTTTGTTCCTAATTAACTCTTTCCACAGTTTTCTAAACCAAATATAATTAATGTTCCATGGTCAGATCATAGCCTTATCCAATCAGTTTATACATTACAATCCACGCCAATACCTCCTCAATCACCCAAAACTATTCTCGTAAGAGACTTTCAGAAAATTAATGAGTCACTTGTCTCATCATCTTTATCAATTGATTCCCAAAAATTTATTTCTGTATCTATAAATGAACAACTTGTCATTTGGGATAATGTCTGTCAGTCATTACTAGAATTAATAGCACCATTAACTACCAAAATAATTTCCTCTAAAAAACAAAGAAATCCCTGGTTTAACTCCTCTCTTTTGCTATTGAAACGCCAACTGCACTCTGTTGAACGCAAATGGTGCAAACAACCTTCTCATACTAATCTGGATAACTATAAGAATCAATCTCACCATTATCGCCAATCAATTAATACTGCGAAGAAACAATATTATTCAAAAAAATTTCTATAAGAAAAAACTCATCCACTCTTTTAAAAATTCTTAAACAGCTAACAGTATTTAGACATAAACCAGTTATCCCTAAAAATAATGCCCCTTCTGCACAAAGTCTGGCTGATTACTTCCAAACAAAAGTAAAACTAATAAGATCTAATATCATCAGTAAAATTATTACTCTCCCATGTCCTGTAAATTCAGAAGATATTGGGTTACCAACATTAAACTCTACATGCTCTAATTTTTCTCCTCCTTCATTAAAAGATATAGAAAATATCCTTCAATCCATCAATATCAAAGGTTCTAATACAGAGTCTCTTCCCCCTTTTTTTTATAAACGCTACTTTTCTATATTGGGACCTTACATCCTCCAAATTATCCATAAAAGCTTTTCCACTGCAAGTCACCCATCAGATTGGAAGCATTCAATCCTTCTTCCACAGATAAAAGACTCAAAAAAACTCTCTCACAGATAGTTCAAATTACCGTCCAATAGCCAACCTTCCATTCTTAGCCAAATTAACAGAAAAACTTGTATTTCAACAGTTATCAGATTTCATCGATAAAACCCAGGTACTGCACCCTAATCAAGTTGGATTCCGCAAAAATCATTCTACAGAACACTTTATTGGGACTCACTACAACTATACAGTACAACCTTGATCAATATAAGTCTGTATTATTAATCTCTTTAGATCTTGCAGCTGCCTTTGACACTATTGATCACCTTTTACTACTTCAAAGACTTTCTTCCATTGGATTAACTGACCAAGCTCTAGAGTGGTTTAGATCAGTGTTCTTCAACCTTTTTACATCCGTGGACCAGCAGAAAAAAAAGAATTATTTTGTGGACTGGCAAACTACTAGGACTAAAATTTAAAAACCCCGTTTCCGCCCCATCTCCGCGAGCTCGGTTCCCACAAATCATCTGATCCCATCCACACAAGCCTCAGTTATGATTTTATATTGAATGTATTTTATTAAAGTATAAAAAGAAACAATATTCTGTAGAATTGTCATTTTATAAATACAAATAATTCAGAGCAAGGATCAACAAAACCCCTGTCTCCCCTCCCCTTCACATATATCCCCTCTACTATCAAGAAAACTGAATAAGCCAAATTATTACAGAATGCTACACAGAAATATCATGCTAACAGAATACTGAAGTAACACATGACAGGAATAGTTTTAGGGGAGTGCAACTAGGGCAACTGCCCCCTGGTCAGAGAGCGCCCTAAGCCAGCTGGAAGCTAAAGAAGCACTGCCTGGGTTTTGCAGCCCCAGTTATGTCTAACACCAGCTCTAGCAGGATATATATTTCAAATCTGATATATTCTAATCACAAAATAGAAATAAAATTATTTTTTTCTACCTTTTGTCGTCTCTGGTTTCTGCTTTCAATCTTTTTTTACTCTCTTCCTTCCAGCATATGCCCTCTCTGTCTCTTCAATCCAGCATCTGCCCCTTCCATTCACTGTCTGTCCTCTCCCCCTTCCATATGGTATCTGTCTTCTTTCTATGTCCCTCTCCCCTTTCCATCCAGCTTGTGCCCCTCTCTCCTTTTTACATGATTCATTCCAGCTTCACTGCTCTCTTCATTTTTATCTCTCCTACACCAGATCTATCATCATTGTCCCTCTGCTTATTTTTCTGCTGACCCCTTCCTATCATCAATCTCTCTACTTTCTCATGCCTGTGTCTCCCCTTGCCCTCCTCTAATCTCTCTGCCAGCTGTTTCCTTCCTTTTTTCATTCTTCCTTCCCTCCTCCTCCTGTCCAGCAGTAACTCTCTTCCCTTCCTCCCCTCCCAGCAGCATCTCTCCGTCTCCCTCTCCAGTAGCAGCTGTCCCTTTTTTTTCCTTGCCCAGCAGCTTCCCAGATTCCTTTCCCTCATCCCCTCCAAGAAGCATCTCTCCTTCTCCTTCTCCCTCTCCAGTAGCAGCTGTCCCTTTTTTTCCTTGCCCAGCAGCTTCCCAGATTCCTTTCCCTCCTCCCCTCCCAGAAGCATCTCTCCTTCTCCTTCTCCCTCTCCAGTAGCAGCTGTCCTTTTTTTCCTGGCCCAGCAGCTTCCCAGATTCCTTTCCCTCCTCCCCTCCCAGATGCATCTCTCCTTCTCCCTCTCCAGTAGCAGCTGTCCCTTTTTTTTTCCTGGCCCAGCAGCTTCCCAGATTCCTTTCCCTCCTCCCCTCCCAGAAGCATCTCTCCTTCTCCCTTTCCAGTAGCAGCTGTCCCTTTTTTCCCCTGCCCAGCAGCTTCCCAGACTCTGATAGTGGTTTTCTCCCCTCCCAGCAGCTCTTCTTACTTCCCAGCGCGATTCACAAAAGCAGCCTCGGGTCCTTTGTTGGGTCGCGCCACCTCTGAGGAAAGAGGAAGTTGCATCATCAGAGGCAGCCGCGACTCAGCAAAGCCCCGAGGCTGCCTTCGTGAATCGCTGCGCTGGGAAGTAAAGGAGAGCTGCAGAGAGGGGAGAAAGCCACTGTCGAGGCTCCCCAAGATCTTTACGGCCCAGCGCACGCTTCCGATGCTGATCTTGTCGGTCCTGCGCGGACCGGCAGGAAGTTGAAATGAGTCAATCTTGCCGGTCCTGCGCAGACCGGCAAAAATTTCCTGCGGACCGGCGGTTGAAGAACTGTGGTTTAGATCATATTGCTCTGACAGATCTTCCTCCGTCCATTTTAATAATTCCATTTTTCTCTAACTTCGGCGTTCCACAAGGTTCTATTCTATCTCCTTTACTGTTCAATATCTATCTGGCACCACTTTTAACTCTCTGTCAATCAATCGGATTCACAGCTTATGCCTACGCCAATGACCTTCAACTTTTACACAATATAGATCCTGTAAGTCGAAACGACATTCTTTCTATCAATCAAAAACTATCCATTATTTATGGTTGGCTAAATACAAACATGCTTTCACTAAACATTACTAAAACCAACATCATGCTATTTTCATGGAAAGAAGGGGTTACACTTAACTGCTCCAATTTCAAAAGATAATATTCCATTTAAACCAACTAGTACTATAAAAATTTTAGGAGTTCTAATTGACAATAAACTCACATTTCGTCCACAAATTTGTGCTTTAGCTAAAAACTGTTTTTATAAATTAAGGATGATCAGATCGTTGGTCCCCCTTCTTGATGCCAAATCCCTTACAACATTAATTCACTCCCTTGTAATATCCAAAATGGACTATTGTAATTCTCTACTGAAAGAGATAAACCTAAAAGATATAAAGCGTCTACAATTAATTCAAAACACAGCTATCAAACTCATATCAGGCTCAAAAAAAATATGATCATGTCACCCCCCTTCTACAAAAAGCCCACTGGCTACCTGTCAAATATAGGATATCATATAAAATTGCACTTTTAACCTTTAAAACAATACAAACCACGCCCCAGCATTCATTGATAGACTTCTAATTCCATATGACTCCCTGAGAGCCCTAAGATCCACTTCTCAGCAAACTCTTAACATTCCATCTCTAAGAATAATAGGCACTCGAAGTACTACAATCTTTTCAGTAACTGCCCCCACGATCTGGAATTCTCTTCCCATATATATATAAGATCTGAACCCAACTTACAGAAATTTAAAAATAGTTTAAAATGTTTCTTTTTTAAAGATGCCTTCAATTGACTACTCGATTCAAGTCCAGCAACTCTCAACTTCTCCCCATCCCAATGTACTTTCCTTTTTTTGTACCTTTTCTTAATAAATATTGTAGTTCTCCCCCCTTCCTATTGTGTCTTTATAGTTTAGTTTAAAAAAAAAAAAGAAAAGTTAAGTATGTTAAAAATTGTTTGTCTTCCCATACTCCAGTTAATGTTTCAATTATTATTGTACAACGCTTAGTATTTCATGATAAGCGTTTAATCAAATAATCGAATAAACTTGAAACTTGAGAGGGGTTTCCCTTCAATAGGATGATGGAAAGCAGCAATTGCACTGAGATGGACTCAAATCGATGTAGACTTGAGGCCAGAGGTGGATAAGTGCAAAAGATAATCTAGCACAGAAGATAAGGAGGTATGTTTAGGCTCCTTATAGCGAGAGATGCACCACATAGAAAATCTAGTCCATTTTTGGTGGTAGCACTGTCTAGTGGTAGGCTTTCTAGAAGCCTCTAAAAAGCACAGTTACTTACCGTAACAGGTGTTATCCAGGGACAGCAGGCATATATTCTCACACATGGGTGACGTCATCTACGGAGCCCCAGCGCGGACAGCTTTTCAAGCAAACTTGCTAGAAGTTTCAAGTTTGCACACTGCACCACGCATGTGCTAGCCTTCTTGTCCACTAGAGGGCGCATCTCCACCTCGTGGTCCTCAGTTCCATATCAAGCAAAGAAAGCCATCCCCGGGGAGGTGGGCGGGTTGTGAGAATATATGCCTGCTGTCCCTGGATAACACCTATTACGGTAAGTAACTGTGCTTTATCCCAGGACAAGCAGGCATGATATTCTCACACATGGGTGACCTCCAAGCCAACCAGAAAGAGGGGCAGGCGGGAGGATGGCAATTTAGGAAAACAGGTTACGTAACACCGACTGGCCAAACCGGCCGTCGCTCCTGGACAAGGAGTCCAGACAGTAGTGGGAGGTGAACGTATGAACCGAAGACCAGGTGGCAGCTTTACATATGTCCTCCATAGGAGTGGATCGGAGGAAAGCAACCGAAGCTGCCATCGCCCGGACCTTATGTCCCATGACTCGACCCGAGAGCGGGAGACCAGCCTGAGCGTAGCAAAAAGAGATACAAGCAGCTAACCAGTTGGACAAGGTACGCTTGGAAACCGGATGTCCTACCCGATTAGGATCAAAGGACAAAAACAATTGAGGAACCTTCCGATGAGACTTAGTACGTTGGAGATAAAAAGCCAACGCCCTCTTACAGTCAAGCGTGTGAAGCGCCGCCTCACCAGGATGAGAATGGGGCTTCGGGAAAAATACCGGAAGAACAATGGACTGATTGAGGTGAAAATCAGACACAACCTTAGGCAAAAATTTGGGATGGGTGCGAAGAACCACCTTGTCATGATGAAACACAGTGAAAGGAGGATCCGCAACCAAAGCCTGCAGCTCGCTAATCCGACGAGCGGACGTGAGCGCAATCAAAAAGACCACTTTCCAAGTGAGAAACTTAAGAAGAGATTTGTCGATAGGCTCAAAAGGTGGTTTCATCAGTTGAGCTAAGACCACATTAAGATCCCACACTACAGGAGGAGGTTTGAGAGGAGGATGGACATTCACAAGACCCCTCATGAAACGAGAAACCAGAGGATGCAGAGAGAGGGAACGACCCTCGAGATGTTGATGGAATGCTGCAATGGCACTGAGATGCACTCGAATTGAAGTCGTCTTCAGACCAGAATTCGACAGATGCAACAGATATTCCAGCACCGAAGACACGGGAACCGAACTCGGGTCCAGGTGGTTCGAGAAGCACCAGGATGAAAATCTGGTCCACTTCTGGGAATAACAAAGCCTAGTTGAGACCTTCCGAAAGGCCTCCAAAATTTCCCGTACTGACTGAGAAACAGGAACCGAAGTCAAGGGGAAAAGGAAACAAGCCCAGTCAGATGTAAAGACTGAAGATTGGGATGTAACAGCGAACCCCGACTCTGAGACAGCAGAGAGGGAAAGACAGGCAGAAGCAGAGGCTCCCTGACACTGAGTTGAAGAAGCAGGGAGAACCAGTGCTGTCTTGGCCAACGAGGCGCAATGAGAATCATAGTAGCTCTGGTCGATTTTAGATGAACTAGCGTTCTCAAGATCAGAGGAAAAGGAGGGAACGCATAAAGGAACCTCCCCTCCCAGTCGAGAAGAAATGCATCGGCCTCGAGACGGTCCCGGGAGTACACCCGAGAACAGTAGAGGGGTAGTTTGTGAGTCTCGGGTGAAGCAAACAGATCCACCTGAGGAGTCCCCCAGCGGTCGAAGACCTCGCGTAGAACCCGGGAGTTCAGCGACCACTCGTGCGGCTGGAGAAGACGACTGAGTTTGTCTGCCAGACAATTCAGCTCCCCCTGAATGTAAACCGCACGCAAGAATATGTTCTGAGAGACGGCCCATGTCCAAAGGCGCAGGGCTTCCTGGCACAGAGGCCAAGAGCCCGTCCCCCCTTGCTTGTTTACGTAATACATGGCCACCTGGTTGTCTATCCGGACGAGCACCACTTGATCGCGCAGGAGGTGACAGAAGGCACGAGCAGCCAGATAAATGGCACGAAGCTCCAACACGTTGATGTGACACCGACGATCCGCAGCCGACTATAGGCCCTGCGTTCGAAGACCGTCTAGATGAGCCCCCCACGCATACTCCGAAGAGTCTGTCGTCAGGACCTTGCGATGCGGAGGAACGCGAAAGAGCAAACCCCCGGACAGATTGGTAGAGTTGGTCCACCAACGGAGCGAGCGTCTGAAAGACGGAGTCACAGTCAAGCGTCGAGATACTGGGTCGCGGTCCTGACGCCATTGCGAGGCCAAAGTCCACTGAGGTATCCTCAGATGCAACCGGGCAAATGGGGTCACTTGGACCGTCGATGCCATGTGCCCCAAAAGCACCATCATGCGTTGAGCTGACACTACATGCAGTTGCGAAACCTGCCGGCCCAAGTGAAGCAGTGCCTCCAGCCGTGGAGAAGGGAGGAAGGCACGGAGGAGAACAGTGTCCAGCACGGCTCCTATAAACTGGAGGGATTGAGTCGGGCACAAGTGAGACTTGGGAAAGTTCACCTCGAACCCTAGACCCTGAAGAAGCGTGATAGTCTGTTGGGTCGCTGAAATAACTCCTTCCCTTGTCGGGGCCTTGATCAGCCAATCGTCCAGATAGGTAAAGACCTGTAACCCCCGGGAGCGCAGAGCAGCCGCGACCACCACCATACATTTCGTGAACACCCGAGGGGACGAAGCCAGACCGAAGGGTAGTACACGGTACTGCAGGTGCAACTCCCCGACCTGAAATCTTAAAAACTTCCGAAAGTCGGGATGCACCGGAACATGGGTGTACGCTTCCTTTAAATCTAGGGAGCACATCCAGTCCCCCTCGTCCAATAGAGGATACAGGATCGGAAGCAATAACATACGGAACTTCTCCCTGACCAGGAACTTGTTGAGCTTCCGGAGGTCCAAAATGGGGCGCAAGTCCCCGGTCTTCTTTGGGACCAAAAAGTAACGGGAATAAAATCCCCGGCCCTGCTGATCGAGAGGCACCAATTCGACCGCCCGGAGGCTCAACAAGGCCCCGGCTTCTTCTCGGAGAAGGGCCAACTGGCTCCGATTGGGCGGGCACCGCCCCGGGAGGCATGTACTGGAGGCTGCCTGGAGAAGTTTAACGAATAGCCCTCTGAGACGGTCCGGAGCACCCATGCATCTGACGTAATCCCTGACCAAGCCCTGGCAAAAGCCGTGAGCCGACCCCCGATGGGGAGGGGGTTGGGCGACCTCGCGGCGGGGGCCAGCCCCCAGCCGCCCATCCCGTCAAAAGGACGGCGCTGGCTTGGATGCCCCCTGCGCAGCGGGCTTGGAGGGACCCCCCCTACCCTGTTGGGTTGGACGTCGGGGTGGAGGTCTCAAAAAGGCCGGTGTCGATTTTTGAGGATACCGCCTAGGTGGCTGTCTAAATGGCCTCTGAGGCGACGGCTTAGGCTTCGGGCGCACCAGAGACGCTAGAGAACGCTCTTGGTCAGAAAGCCGCTTGGTAGCCGCCTCTAAGGAGTCGTCGAATAACTCCCGACCCGACGCAGGGTAGATTGGCACAATCGCTCCTGCAGGTTGGGGTCCATCTCGAGGGTCCGCAGTCACACCAACCGGCGCATGGCTACCGCACATGCCGATACCCTCGAGGCAAGCTCAAATGCGTCGTATACCGCATGAAACAGATAGAGACGTAGTTGGGACAGGTTTGACATAAAAGTGGCAAACCTATCCCTGTGCGAATCCGGGATCACCCCCTGAAAGTCTGGCAGATCCTTCACCATTGATTTGAGGTAGGAAGAATAGGCGAAAGCATAGTTGAGGACCCTCGTGGCCATCTGGGAATTAGCATATAGACGACGGCCGAATTTATCGAGGGTCCGACCCTCTCTCCCAGGGGGGACCGCAGCAGAGACCCTAGAAGGCTGCGACCGCTTGAGAGCCGACTCCACCAGGAGCGACTGATGGGAGAGCTGCCCCTTGTCAAACCCTTTAGGGGGAATTGTCCGGTATTTGGATTCCATCTTGGTGGGCACTACCGCAACTGTAAGAGGGGTCTCAAGGTTCCGCAGCAAGGTCTGAAGGAGGACCTTGTTCAGCGGCAGGCGGGAGGATTCCCGCGGAGGGGCAGGAAGATCCTGCTCCTCCAAAAATTCTTTTGTATAGTGTGACCCCGCCAACAGGTCCACCCCCAGAACCTTCGCCATGTCATGGACAAATTTTGAAAAAGAAGATGTCCATGCGGGCGGAGAGGGTGACCGAGACTTCTCAACGGAGCCGAAAAGAGAGGCCTGGCGAGAATACCTGATCTCCACACCGGATCCCGAACCCCACGAGGCACGATCCCGTGACCTCGAAGGGGTTGGGGACACAGCCTGCCGGAGAGACCCCCTGGGGGAACCCCCCGGGGTACGGGGTATGGAGGCCCGTCCCTTCCGCCCCGGCGAGGAGGCACGGGAACTCTCCCGAAACGGGGACCGCAAGAGATCGGGGTTGTCGAGGCGGAGTTCCTCGACCCGCAAAGCCCCGCCCTCGGGCGGCGTCGAGCGATGACTCCTCCGAGGCGAGGCCCGAGACCGCTTGGCCTTTTTCAGGCGGTGCTTCGCCCGAGGCTTGCTCGAGGGCGAGGAACCCCGGGAAGACCTCGGGGACGGGGACGAGGAAATCCGGCGTACCCGGCGCTGCTTGTCTCGGGACCGCACACTGACCTCAGGCTGTCTCACCGAGGTCGGGTCCGAGGGGAGCATCGAGGTCGAGGCCGAGGGAGCTTCGGCCGCTGAAAGGCCGGTGCCCGAGGCCGAGGTCGCCAACTGCGGGGCCGCGGAGACCGAAGGCGTCGAGGCCGAAGCCTGCTGCAGGGTCTCAATGGCCCCGGAGAGCTCCGAGGAAATTAACGCTCGGAGCAATTCCTGGAGACCCGGTGGCAACACCTGGGGGCGCTCCTCAGAGGGCGACCTCGGTCTCGAGTATTCCCTCGGGGCTAACCCCTTAGACACCTTGGGCTGGGCAGAGGTCGACGGTTCCGCCGACGAAGAGCCCGAGGATGGCTTCCTGGTCGATCCTGAAACTGAGGAAGGAAGCGGAGACTTACCCGGGGCTTGCTTCTTCGAGGCAACCGGCTTCGAGGTAGCCGAGGGACCCGATGCTGAGGTCGAGGCCGAGGTCGAGGCCGGGGCCGAAGCCGAGGCCGAGCTCGAGGCCTTCCCCGTCGGGGTCTCGACGGCAAACAGATCCGCCATACGGGCCTTGCGACGTGTAAGGGCCCGTTTCTGGAAGGTGGCACACTTAGGGCACGATGCTGTCGGGTGTTGGGGCCCCAAGCACCTTAGGCAGCACCTGTGAGGGTCAGTGATCGACAAAAGCCGGTCACACCTACCACACTTCTTAAATCCCGTTACGGGCCGGGACATGGGCCCAAAACAAGGCCGGGAACAGACGAGGTTCCTCGGCCACGGCTACCGGGAGCCCCCGGAGCGAACGGATGAAAACAAATTTTTTTTTTTTTTTTTTTGAAAAAAGAAGAAAACAAAGAAAGAAAACACAGATAACGCAGCGACCGCGTCGAAATTCCGCACACAGCCGCGGCGACAGAAGGCAAATACGAGCACAATTATCCACAGGGCTTCTGGCTCCGCGGATGAAATTGAACTGAGGACCACGAGGTGGAGATGCGCCCTCTAGTGGGCAAGAAGGCTAGCACATGCGTGGTGCAGTGTGCAAACTTGAAACTTCTAGCAAGTTTGCTTGAAAAGCTGTCCGCGCTGGGGCTCCGTAGATGACGTCACCCATGTGTGAGAATATCATGCCTGCTTGTCCTGGGATAATGACTGTTACAGGTTGAGAAAACTGAAGAGGAGTTATGTTAAGAGGTACCAAACTGTCAGGTGTAGAGACTGCAAGTTGGGATGAAGTAGAGATCCTTGACTCTGTGTAAGCAGAGATGGAAAAACCGGCAGAAGATATGGCTCCCTGCTGCTGAGTTGAAGTAGAAGGGAGTACCAAGGTTGTCTCAGCCACCGAGGAGGAATCAGAATCATGGTGGCATGAGCGTTCTTCAACTTGACAAGAGTCTTTAGAATGAGAGGGAATGGAGGGAATGCATACAGGAAGAGATTTGTCCATTCCAATAGGAAAGCATCTGCCTCGAGGCGATGAGGAGAATAAATCCTAGAGCAGAACTGAGGCAGTTTGTGGTTGTGGGGAGTTGCAAAGAGATCTATCTGAGGCGTTCCACACTGTGAAAAAATGTGATATAGAGGCAAGGAATGGAGTGACCATTCGTGAGGTTGCAGAAGATGACTCAAGTTGTCCGCTAAGCAATTTATCGCCCCTTGGATGTAGACGGCTTTGAGGAAGGTTGTGATGGATTGCCCAGTCCCAAACCTTCAGAGCTTCTTGACAAAGAGAGGAAGATCTCGTCCCTCTCTTTTTGTTGACATAGTACATGGTAACTTAGTTGTCCGTCCGAATGAGGACTACCTGGTTGTGAAGATGTTGAAGTTTTCAGAGCATTGAAGATTGCTCTGAGTTCCAACAGATTGATCTGACACCGGCAATATGTACTGATCCAGAGGCCATGAGTACGGAGACCATTGAGATGAACGCCCCAAGCGTAGGTCGAGGAATCTGTTATGAGGACCTTCTGAGGGGGGGCGGTTGAAACAGTAAGCTTCTGGAGAGATTGGAAGAGAGCATCCACCAGCGGAGAGACTGCTTCAAGGAAGGAGTGTCTGCTATGTGATGAGAAAGTGGGTCGCAAGCCTGCGTCCACTGAGATGCCAGGGTCCACTGAGGAATTCTGAGGTGAAGTCTGGCAAAAGGAGTCACGTCTAATGTGGAGGCCATGTGACCTAGTAGTACCATCATGTGTCTTGCTGAGATTGAAGAGCAGGAAGACACTGCATGACAGAGTTGAAAGAGAGCTTCCAGATGTTGTTGTGGAAGGAATATTCTGAGTTGGATAGTGTCCAGAACAGCTCCGATGAATTGTAGATTCTGAGAGGGCTGAAGTTAGGATTTGGAAAAGTTGATTTTGAATCCCAAACTTTGTAAGAACCACACAGTCAGTTGGGTCACTACAATAACCCTCTGAGATGTGGAATCCTTGATGAGCCAGTCGTCTAGGTAGGGAAACACCTGAAGATCATGGTTCCTTAGAGCTGCTGCTACTAGTACCAGGCACTTGGTGAACACTCTGAGAGATGAAGCCAGGCCAAAGTGTAGAAATCTGTATTGATAATGCAGATTCCCCAGCTGAAATCTGAGATATTGATGGGAGGCCGGATGAATGGGAATATGAGTATAAGCCTCCTTGAGATCCAGAGAGCATAACCAGTCGTTCTGATCTAGAAGGGAATAAAGGGTTGCAAGGGACATGTGAAATTTTTCTTTGACTAAAAATTTGTTGAGAGCCCTAAGATCCAGAATGGGTCGCAGATCGCCCGTCTTCTTCGGCACAAGCATGAATATTGAACTAAGGCCAGTACTGGGCAGACTTGCATGGTCTGTGTCTGTATATGGCTGTTTGGTGGAGGATGGGCTGGGGAGGGCTTCAATGGCTGGGAGGGTGTAGATGGGCTGGAGTAAGTCTTAACAGAGATTTCGGCAGTTGGAACTCAAGCACAGTACAGGGTAAAGCTTTGGATTCTTGCCCAGAAATAGCTAAGAAGAAAAATTAAAAAATTTAAATTGAATCAGGTTGGGCAGACTGGATGGACCATTCGGGTCTTTATCTGCCGTCATCTACTATGTTACTATGAAGTAACGGGAGTAAAAGCCCCTGTTTTGCTGTTCTGAAGAACTGGTTCGATGGCTTGGAGACGAAGCAGAGCTTGAGCTTCCTGAAGAAGAAGGGTGGTCTGGGATGGACTGGAAGGATACTCTGAGGAAGCTCTGGTGGAACCTGAGTGAAATGAAGAGAGTATCCTTCTCTGATGATTGACAGCACCCAGAGATCGGATGTAATTATCTCCCATCAATGATAAAAATGATGGAGATGACCTCCAATGGGGGGAAGAGAAGACAAGAGACAGAACGGTGGAGGTTATGCTCCGTTTTAAAGAGTCAAAAAGACTGCGTAGCCTTAGGTGCAGCAGAAGGTTGAGATTTCTGTTGCTTCTGATTCTGCTGTTTCTTAAGAGGTGGACGAGTGTAAGGAGCTGCTCTTGGAGCAAAACGCCTCTGGAAAATCGGAGGAGGGCATGCAGGCTTGGCAGGAGCTGGCTTAGGCTTTAGTCTGACAATAGATACAAAAGATTTTTACATTACATTAGGGACTTCTATTCCGCCTATACCTTGAAGTTCAAGGAGGATTACAAAAGAGCTAACTGGACATTTCCAGTGAAGTTACAACAGTTTTGGGGTTTTTTTTTTTTTTTTTTTGGTTACAAGGGAGGAGAGGTACCTGGATTAATTCTGGAAGAACTTGCAAATTGGATATTAAATTGACTGTACGTTACTGTGTGATATAACAAATAGATTACAGTTAGAGTACAAATAAGATTACGTAACATTTCAGGGATCTGAATACTTGGTTGGTGTTTTGGGGAGGAAGAGATTATTTAAGTGGAGGTTTTGGGGGAGAATTTATCTAGGAGGAGGGGGAAGGTTTGGGTTAAGATATCTGGATAAATTTTTTGAAAAGTAGGGTTTTGATTTTCATGTTCAGACAATTTCTTGGTGGCAGCCTCGATAGATTCATCGAAGAGGTCATTGCCTGCACAAGGAATATTAGCTAAGTGGTGCTGAATATTAGGGTCCATATCTATGGTGCAAAGCCAGGCTAGGGGGCGCATTGCTACAGAACAAGCAGTCGCCCTGGTAGACAACTCATAGGCATCATATGAAGACTGGAGAAGATGTAATCTGAGTTGTGACAGAGTAGCTATGACTTCTTGAAATTCAAAGTGCTTTTGTGTATCTAAATAGCTGAGAAATTTTGGAAGATCAATGAGGAACTTGAAATAAGTGTCAAAATGAAAATTATAATTGAGGACTTTAGAGGACATCATGGCATTTTGGTTTTCCCTTCCCTTCCAGGAGGAACGGTAGTACAAACTCTGGAAGGATGGGATCTCTTCAAGGAGGACTCCACAAGCAGGGACTAATGAGACAACTGTGAATTCTCCAATCCTTTGCAATGTAGAGTTTTATACCTGGAGTCCAACTTGCCTGGAACAGCGGGAATTGCATAAGGATTATCCAGGCAGCGTGTAAAAGTCTGAAACAAAAGCTTATGAAGAGGAAGCTTAAGTGACTCTGCAGGAGGTTGAGGAAGATGCATGACTTCGAGGTAGTCCTTAGAGTATTTAGAACCAGCATCTAACTGAAGATCCAAATCAGCAGCCATCTGACGAAGAAAAGAAGAGAAAGATAGATGATCCGCCAATGCCTTGCCTTGAGAGGGACTTGAGAACCTCGAGGCAGCCTGGATTGAAGATGAAGCTACGGCAGGAAAATAGGCATCAAGAGAATAAAGGGTCTTGGACGAAGCAATAGAAGCTGCTGAGTTCTCGAGGTCTGGAAGAAACCTCGATTGAGGAGTCGGAGGTCTAGTAGAGCTGGAAGGTGTCGATCGAGGCTTAGTTAAAGAAGGACTCTTCTTAGAAGAGCTATGCCTGCAGGTATGCCTCGAGGTAGGTCTCGATTGACAACGAGAGTGGTGCCTGTAAGCAGGTCTCAAGGATAGAGGAGACTTGGTTTCGGAGCTGCAAGCAGACGTTGCCACCAAGGAATGGATGGGGCTAGAAGCTGTAGATCGAAGCTCAGGAGGCTTGGTGGAGGGATCATAAGAACATAAGAAACGCCTTCACCGGATCAGACCTAGGTCCATCTAGTCCGGTGATCTGCACACGCGGAGGCCCATTTAGGTGCTCCTTTTTGGAGACCCGGATTTCCCGTATCCTTCAATATGATCTGCAAGAAGGTGTGCATCCAACTTGCGTTTGAAACCCAGCACAGTATTTTCTGCTACCACCTCCTCCGGGAGAGCATTCCAAGCGCCCACCACTCTCTGTGTGAAACAGAACTTCCTGACATCTGTCTTGAACCTGCTGCCATTCAGTTTTAGGCTATGACCTCTTGTCCGTGTCACATCTGAAAATGTCAGTAATGCTGCTTCCTGGTCAATTTGATCAAATCCCTTTAATATTTCAAAAGTCTCTATTAGATCCCCACGCAGTCTTCTCTTTTCGAGGATGAACAGTCCCAGTTTTCCGAAGCGTTCCATGTAGCTTAAATTCTCCATGCCTTTGACTAATTTCGTGGCTCGCCTCTGTACCCTTTCCAACAGAATTTTATCCTTCTTGGAGACCAGTGTTGGACACAGTATTCTAAGTGTGGTCTGACCATTGTTCTGTAAAGTGGCATTATAACATCTTCCGACCTACTCGTGATCCCCTTCTTAATCATGCCCAACATCCTATTTGCTTTCTTCGCTGCCGCCGCACAATGAGCCGATGGCTTTAGGGTTCTGTCTATCAGCACCCCCAAATCCCTTTCTTGTTCGCATTTGGCTAATGTCACCCCCGACATCTTGTATTCATGTTCTTTGTTTTTCTTTCCCAGATGCATCACCTTGCATTTTTCTATGTTAAAATTCATCTGCCACTTTATTGCCCACGTTTCCAGCTGATTTAGATCTTTCTGAAGATTCTCACAGTCCCTTTGAGAGCCAACCGCCCGACATAGTTTTGTATCATCCGCAAACTTGATTATATTACAAGATGTTCCATCTTCCAGGTCATTTATAAAAATATTGAACAAAATGGGACCAAGAACCGAGCCCTGGGGCACGCCGCTGGTCACCTTTTCCCATTCTGAGAATTTCCCATTTATGGTTACCCTCTGCGTTCTGTTCTCTAACCAATTTCCGATCCATCCATGCACTTCTCCTCCTATTCCATGACTTAATAGTTTACTCATAAGCCTTGCATGCGGAACCTTGTCAAACGCTTTTTGGAAGTCCAAGTAGATTATGTCCACTGGATCTCCACTATTTATTTGCTTGTTAACCTTCTCAAAAAATTGAAGTAAATTTGTCAAACATGACCTCCCTTTCCTGAAGCCGTGTTGACTAGCTTTCATTAGGTTGTGCTTTTCCAAGTGTTGTACAATGCGGTCTTTAATCAGTGCTTCGATTATCTTCCCAGGAACCGATGTGAGACTCACCGGTCTGTAGTTTCCTGGTTCACCTCTTGATCCTTTTTTGAAAATTGGGATGACATTTGCAATCTTCCAGTCATCTGGTACTTGCCCGGTTCTAATTGACATGTTAGCTAAAGATTGTAGTAGTTCCCCAATTTCTATCTTAAGTTCCTTTAAAACTCTCGGGTGAATCCCGTCCGGTCCAGGGGATTTATCACTTTTTAGTCTGTCAATCTGAAAGTAAATCTTGTCCAACTCCACATTTATTGTTGTTAGGCTCTCCTCTATGCCTCCGGTGAATACCCTCCCAGTGTCTGGCATTGTTGTAGTGCCCTCGTTTGTGAAGACAGAGGCAAAGAATGAATTTAACCTATCAGCAACCTGTTTGTCTTCTTTGATTGACCCTATCATTCCTTGGTCGTTGAGAGGGCCCACGGTTTCTCTTGCTGGTTTCTTCCCTTTTATATATCTAAAAAAGGGCTTAATCTCGAGGCATTTCAAAAGACTCTGCTCCTTATATGGAGTGTGAGGATTCCTGTGGAGGCACTTGCAAAGAATCTACTCCTTGCTTCAAGTGCATAGATGCCAGACCAGACACTCGCAGAGACTCTGCTCCCTGCATAGAATGTGTAGCTTCAGCCGGAGGCATAGGAAGAGGCTCAACCTCGTGGGAGTCTGCAGAATGCCCAGGCTGGATTATAGTAGCTAACTTCGGTCCCATATTAGTTAGGAATTGAATGAACTGCTGTTCTAACATGGTCTGGAAAGAAGCCGGCAAGGATGGATCCGCCTCTGAAACCGGACCATCTGCTTTGGCTGGAGGTTCCAAAGTGGCAGTGGAAATTTGCTTTGACTTGGAAGTCTTAGCTACTTTGATGACCACCGCTGGAACTTTCTGCTCAGCTATCTCACCTGAGGAACCAGGGGAAGATACAGCAGGTGTATTTGAAGCCGCAAACGAGGAAGGCTTGATGATGCTCGAGGTCGGAGTCGTGGAGGCAGGAGTACCCTCAGTAGAAGGTGGACCCGAGGCTGCTTTCGAAGATGAAGGTGTGACTGAAGAGTTCATCCCGAAAAGCTTCTCCACTAAAATTTGATGACATTTATGGGCACGAGGTTGAAGAGTAGCACAGCGCTCACACAACTTTGGTTGATGGCCCAGACCAAGGCAGTTGAGGCACTGATGGTGTGGGTCCGTGAGGGAAATTTCACGCTGGCACTGGCTACACTTCTTGAAGCCTGTTGCTGGCCAGGACATGGGAGGGAATATAGCCGCCTCAAAGTCGAAGCCCCTGGGCTGCGGCCAAGTGGCCTGCCGCTCCAGTCGACCGGAAGAAAATAATAATTTTTTTTTTAAACTAGAAATAAAAGAATACAGCGACTTGCAAAGAAAACTAACACAAACTGCGGTGAGTGAAGGCACGAAGTAAGTAAGTTAAACGTAGAGAGTCAAAGACAGACTTCTCGGCTCCGCGGAAAATTGAGAACTGAGGAGACTCGCCCTGCGCTGGGCGGGAAGGCACTCGTGCATGCACGGTGCGGCTGTCTTGAAACTTCAGAGTTTCTATAAGCAAGTCTGCTTGCGAGGCTTCCGCATCCGGACACCGTCGATGACGTCACCCATATGTGAGAATAGGCTGCCTGTTTGTCCTGAGATAAACCTAGGCATCCACGACCATGTTACTCCAGCATTAGCTTTTATGCACTGGTTGCCCATTCAAAAACGCTGCACCTTCAAGGCCCTGGTCCTCGCTTTCAAAACCTTTCATGAAACGATTCCGTACTACATGAAAACTAAACTACTTTCTAAAGAGCAACAAAAATGAGAAAAGGCATGGAAAACCTTTCATATGCTAAGAGGCTGGGGCTTTTTTCCTTGGAAAAGCGGAGACTTAAAGAGGACATGATAGAAACTTACAAGATCATGAAGGGTATAGACAAGGTAGAGAGGGACAGATTCTTCAGACTTGCGGGGGCAACAATAACAAGAGGGCACTCGAGGAAATTGAAGGGAGACAGATTCAGGACAAATGCTAGGAAGTTCTTCTTCACTCAGAGGGTGGTGGACACCTGGAACGCGCTTCCAGAGGAGATGGTAGAGCAGAGTACGATTTTGGGATTCAAAAAGGGATTGGAAAAATTCCTGAAGGAAAGGGGGATTGAGGGATATGGTTAGAGGGATACTATACAAGACAAAATGTTGTAAGTAAAAGATCACTAACAGGTCTTTGACCTGGAAGGCCGCCGCGGGAGCGGGCTGCTGGGCACGATGGACCTACAGTTTGACTCGGCAGAGGCGATGCTTATGTTCTTATGACCACTGAGGTCCCAAGGAGAAAAACGACTGACCATACCTCCTGGCCGCTCCCTCAAAATTGAAACAGCCCACAAATGCTCCTACTCACATTTCATACCCAGACTGGAACTTCAGGAAGGCCGTGAAAACCTTCCTCTTTACAAACCCAGCATCTTAAAGTCATTCACCCAGAAATGCCACTCAGTCAACACACCTACGCCACCTAATCTGACCAGATGCTTTTTAGTGCATATGTTTTATTGTCATGTCTATATTGTAATTTATATAAATTATGTCATCTCTGTCCTGTCTCGATTATTATGGATGTACTTTGTAACCCGTTCTGAGCACCTTTGGAAGAATGGGCTACAAAATTGAATAAATAAATAAATAAATCTGCTCTTCCCAACTTCCTTCCAGTCTGCCCCCTATCTCTCCTCCCCATTTCCATCCTGAATCTGCTCCCCTCTCTCGCTCCTCTCCACTTCCATCCAGCATCTGCCCCCCTCCACTTCCAACCAGCATCTGCCCCCTCTCTCTCCACTTCCCCTCCCCACTGCATTCAATGTCTGCCCTTTTCTTTATCTCCCTTCACCCCACATCCATTGAGTATCCTGCACCCAGTGGCATAGCGAGGATGAGAGGCACAAGGAATGGTGGCACCCCTCCCCTGCCCTCATCTCTACTCCCTCACGCTCCTTCCCCAATCCCCCCTGCCATGCGCGCACACACTCCTTCCCTTCCCTAAACCTCTAGTTGTTCACCCCCCATTAGCAACAAGAACTTCAACATGCTCCTCTGGTTTGATCACATTCAACCACACCTATACAACGAAGCAACCGTCAACCAGGAAGCAAGCATAAGGAACCAGGAAGCAAGCATAAGATTATATACAACAACTTAGAGGAACTCTCCACAGGCCTTTCAAACCTAGCGGGAACATCAAAACCAAATTCTCAATCTGTTAACGAAGTTGCCATGGATTGGCACACTGAGGTAAAAACCGTATACAAAGGGCTAGCCCCAGTCAAAGAGATCAAATACTATCCCCACAAATACTTCTCCCCCTGGTTTACTAACGATTTAAGAACTAAAAAAAAGAACTAAGGAAAGTGGAATGGAAATGGTACAAATCCAGGCTTAACAGTGACAGAATATAAAAAAGCCAACCTAGAGGCTAAAAAAAGCACAGTTACTTACCGTAACAGGTGTTATCCAGGGACAGCAGGCAGATATTCTTGACTGATGGGTGACGGCACCAACGGAGCCCCGGTACGGACAATTTTAGAGTGATTGCACTCTAAGAACTTAGAAAGTTCTAGCTAGGCCGCACCGCGCGTGCGCGAGTGCCTTCCCGCCCGACGAAGGCGCGCGGTCCCCAGTTAAGATAAGCCAGCTAAGAAGCCAACCCGGGGAGGTGGGAGGGACGCAAGAATATCTGCCTGCTGTCCCTGGATAACACCTGTTATGGTAAGTAACTGTGCTTTATCCCAGGACAAGCAGGCAGCATATTCTTGACTGATGGGTGACCTCCAAGCTAACAAAAAGAGGGATGGAGGGAAGGTTGGCCATTAGGAAAACAAATTTTGTAAAACAGATTGGATGAAGTGTCCATCCCGTCTGGAGAATGCATCCAGACAATAGTGAGATCTAAAAGTATGAACTGAGGACCAAGTAGCAGCCTTGCAGATTTCCTCAATGGAAGTGGAGCGGAGGAAAGCTACAGACGCTGCCATAGCTCTAACTTTGTGGCCCGTGACAGAACCTTCCAGTGTCAGGCCCGACTGAGCATAACAGAATGAAACGCAAGCAGCAAGCCATTTGGATAAAGTGCGTTTAGATACAGGATGACCCATCTTGTTAGGATCAAATGACAAAAAAAGTTGAGGATCTGTGAGGTTTAGTGCGCTCGAGATAGTAAGCCAAAGCACGTTTACAGTCCAAGGTATGCAAAGCCTGTTCACCTGGATAAGAATGAGGCTTCGGGAAAAAAACAGGTAGGACAATGGACTGATTAAGATGAAAGTCAGACACAACCTTAGGGAGAAACTTTGGGTGTGTACGTAGAACCACCTTATCGTGATGAAAAACAGTGAAAGGTGGATCGGCCACTAGTGCATGTAACTCACTGACCCTCCTGGCAGAGGTGAGAGCTATAAGGAAGACCACTTTCCAAGTGAGAAATTTGAAATGTGCTGTGGCCAAAGGTTCAAAAGGTGGCTTCATTAAAGCAGAAAGAACCACATTGAGATCCCAGATAACAGGAGGGGCTTTAAGAGGTGGTTTCACATTGAAAATACCCCTCATGAACCTGGAAACCAAAGGATGAGCAGAGAGGGGTTTTCCATGAATTGGCTCATGAAAAGCAGCAATGGCACTGAGATGAACTCTGATAGAAGTAGATTTGAGACCAGAGTCAGACAAGGAAAGAAGATAGTCCAACACCAGTCCCACTGCTAGAGACGTGGGATTATGGTGATGTAAGAGGCACCAGGAAGAAAACCGAGACCACTTCTGTTGGTAACAATGAAGGGTGGCCGGTTTCCTGGAAGCATCAATGATAGAGTGGACAGACTGAGACAGAAGTGAATGAGCCGAAGTTAGCCCGAGAGATACCAAGCTGTCAGGTGCAGAGACTGTAAGTTGGGATGCAGTAGGGACTGTTGATGCTGAGTAAGCAGAGAAGGAAACAGTGGAAGAAGTATGGGTTCCCTGGAACTGAGTTGAAGTAGAAGGGAGAACCAGTGTTGCCTGAGCCACCGTGGAGCGATGAGAATCATTGTGGCTTGTTCCCTCTTGAGCTTGAACAATGTCCGCAGCATGAGCGGTAGAGGAGGAAATGCATATAGGAAGAGATTGGTCCAATCCAGGAGAAATGCATCGGGTGCCAGACGGTGAGGTGAGTAGAGTCTGGAGCAAAACAGGGGCAGTTGATGATTGTGAGGAGCTGCAAAAAGGTCCACTTGAGGAGTGCCCCATTGAGCGAAAATGGACTGGAGAGTCAAGGGGTCGAGAGTCCATTCGTGAGGTCGGAGAATTCTGCTGAGATTGTCTGCTAAGGAATTCTGCTCCCCTTGAATGTAGACAGCTTTCAGGAATAAATGACGAGCTGTCGCCCAAGACCAAATCCGTTGGGCTTCCTGACACAACAGGCGAGACCCTGTCCCTCCCTGTTTGTTGATGTAGTACATTGCAACTTGATTGTCTGTGCAAAGGAGTAGTACTTGAGGAAAGAGAAGATGTTGAAATGCCCTGAGGGCATAAAACATTGCTCGAAGTTCCAGGAAATTGATGTGATGCTTCTTTTCCTGGGCAGTCCAAAAACCCTGAGTTTGGAATTCGTTCAAGTGAGATCCCCAGGCATAGGGGGATGCATCTGTGGTGATCACGAGATGATGAGGAGGTAGATGGAACAGTAGACCTCTGGATAGATTTGAAGATGTCAACCACCAAAGAAGTGACTGTCGAAGAGACGATGTCACAGATATGTGTTGTGAGCAAGGATCCGTCGCTTGGGACCACTGGGTTGCTAGGGTCCATTGAGGAGTGCATAGGTGGAGACGTACAAAAGGGGTGACATGCACTGTCGAAGCCATGTGCCCCAAGAGCACCATCATGTGATTTGCAGAGATGGTAATCTGTTGAAACACCTGCCGGCAGAGATGAAGGATGGTCTGAAGGCGGTTGGATGGAAGAAACGCCCTCATGAGAACAGTGTCCAGAATGGCGCCAATGAATTGAAATCGCTGAGTTGGAATGAGATGCGACTTGGGGAGATTGATCTCGAAACCCAACAGTTGCAGGAAGTGAATGGTCTGGTTGGTGGCAAGCAGAACCGCCTGAGGAGAATGAGCCTTGATCAGCCAGTCGTCCAGATAAGGGAAGACTTGAAATTTGTGAGAGCGGAGATAAGCTGCTACCACAATCAGACACTTGGTGAATACCCTGGGAGAGGAGGCCAGACCGAAGGGTAGTACCTTGTACTGATAATGAGTTTGATTGATGAGAAAGCGTAGATATTGCCTGGACATCAGATGGATAGGAATATGTGTGTAGGCCTCTTTGAGGTCGAGGGAGCATAGCCAGTCGCCCTGAGTGAGAAGAGGGTAGAGGGTGGCAAGAGAGAGCATTTTGAACTTCTCCTTGACTAAACATTTGTTGAGATCCCTGAGATCTAATATAGGTCTGAGGTCTCCGGTCTTTTTGGGAACCAGAAAGTACCTGGAGTAAAAACCCTGACCTCGCTGATCTGGAGGAACTTCTTCGATGGCATTGAGAAGAAGGAGGGATTGAACCTCTTGAGAGAGAAGGAGGGATTGAGACCTGTTGGAAGCAGACTCTTTTGACAGGCCTAATGGCGGAGGAGTCTGAAAATTCAGAGAGTAGCCGTGGGCGATGATAGAGAGCACCCACTGATCGGTGGTGATTAGCTCCCATCGAGCCAGAAAAATTTGGAGGCGACCTCTGATAGGCTGTAGAAGAGGACATGAGGGAGGAAGACTGGCAATGCCCTGGAGAAGAGAGTCAAAAGGGCTGAGTTGGTTTAGGCTGAGTCACAGGTTTAATTGCAGGCGGCTGTTGTTGGCGAGCCTGTTGGTGCTGTTGCTGCCGTTGTCTCCGAGGCTGAGGAGGATGAGGCTGAATTGGCTGAGCAGAGAAACGGCGCTGGTACGACATCTGCTGCCTAAAAGGACGAGTAGGAGGAGGTTTCTTTTTATTTTTCAATAAGGTATCCCACCTCGTCTCATGAGCCGAAAGTTTCTGGGTGGTGGTATCCAGAGATTCTCCAAACAGCTCATCACCCAGGCAGGGAGCATTGGCAAGGCAGTCCTGGTGGTTCACATCAAGTTCTGAGACGCGAAGCCATGCCAATCGTCTCATCGCTACAGACATAGCAGTAGCTCAGGATGTCAGTTCAAAAGTGTCATAGATGGAACGGACCATAAACTTCCTGAGCTGCAAGAGACTGGCAGTGCATTGCTGAAAAGCAGAAAGCTTGCGGTCAGGAATATATTTTTGAAAAGTGGCCATCTGCTGGATAAGATGTTTCAGGTAAAAGGAGAAGTGGAATGCATAGTTACCTGAATGGTTGGCCAACATAGCATTCTGGTAAAGTCGTTTACCAAATTTGTCCATAGCCTTGCCCTCTCTGCCAGGAGGGACAGAAGCATACACACTTGAGCCTGCAGATTTTTTCAGGGTTGATTCCACTAGCAAAGATTCGTGTGGAAGCTGAGGTTTGTCAAACCCTGGAATAGGGATCACCTTATAAAGTGATTCCAATTTCCTTGGAGCTCCTGGGATGGTGAGAGGAGTCTCCAGATTTTTGTAAAAAGTTTCCCTTAAGATATCATGAAGGGGTAATTTTAAAAATTCCTTGGGAGGTTGGTCAAAGTACAAAGCATCCAGGAATGCTTTTGACTTCTTAGAATCAGACTCCAAGGGGAGAGAAAGGGTGTCTGACATTTCCCTAAGAAATTTAGTGAGGGAAGAGTGCTCTGGCTTACTAGCAGGATCCTGCACTGATGGGTCAGCCTCGTCCGATGAAAAATCCTACTCGGTACCGAGGGGATCCTCGGAGTCATCCCATAAATCAGGGTCACGTACCGATGGAAGACAGCCCTGAGATAGAGGAGTAGAGGATTCGGTATGCCTGGTCTTGCGTACCGATTTACCGGAACGCATCGATACCGTACCTGGCGACTGTAAAGTGGTACGGGTGTCGGAGAGCGGTACCGGATCAGAGACAGCATGAGCAGCTCGACGAAGAGACTTTGGCTCTGCTGATAAAATAGGCATAGATATAGAAGAGGCAGATTTAAGCGGTGCCGATAACGTTGATGCCGACAAAATAGGATGGTCGACGATCGGTACCGTAGGCTCAGTAGGTACTGACACCGGAAGGTTAGGAGTCAGCAGAGCAGGTGTTGTAATTGCTCCTTAAGCTGGACCTGGAGGATGGATGCTATGCGCTCATCCAGAGACGGTCCCGATGGCACCGGTACCGCTTTTTTCTTGCTCGGTACCTGTGGTGCAGCTCGACGCTCAGGCGAAGTCGATGCCGATGAAGAGGCAGTCACTTCTATGGGAGCGGAGCGTTTGCGGGGCCGGCGCGCAGTCTGCAGGACTTGGCTCAATGCATGTTCGACTGTCGGGTCAAGAACTGTAGGGGATGGCTTCTTAGCCGGCTTACCTGTGGGGTGCGACACCGAAGATGCATCTTGCAGTATCAAAACCACCGGTGCCGACTTGGAGGAAGTTGCCGATGCCGGGGTCGATGCCGGTGGAACTTCCATAGTGGCACCGAAAAGAATCTGCTGTTGAATTTGGCGATTCTTCAAAGTTCTCTTTTGAAGAGAACTACAGCGGGTGCACGTCTCAGCCCTATGGTCCGGACCCAAACACTGAAGGCACCACTTGTGCGGGTCGGATAAGGAAATAGGGCGTGCACACCGCTGACACTTTTTAAAACCCGGTGAAGGGGGCATGAAGGGAAAAACGGCAGTAGCAAAATCGAAGCCCGAGGCTTCGATGGTGCCAACAGTCCCCGCCGGGGCCGACTGAAAAAAATCGAAAAAAAGTACCGTAGACTTTTAAAAAAAAAATTTTAATTAAGAAAAGAATTAAAAAAGAAAATGTGAAGAGTTTCACAAAGAAAATACGTGAGCGGGAAGGCGAAAAAGAGATTATCCAACAGCCGTTGGAAAACACGCATTTTCTTAGCTCCGCGGAAACTAAGAAACTGGGGACCGCGCGCCTTCGTCGGGCGGGAAGGCACTCGCGCACACGCGGTGCGGCCTAGCTAGAACTTTCTAAGTTCTTAGAGTGCAATCACTCTAAAATTGTCCGTACCGGGGCTCCATCGGTGCCGTCACCCATCAGTCAAGAATATGCTGCCTGCTTGTCCTGGGATAAGAAGTATTACACTGAACTATTAAAGACCTTTTTAAACTAACAAGAAAAGAAAATACTCAAAATATCGCAAGGAGACAACCAGTGCCTTAACACTGAGCTCAACAGTGAAATGCTCTCAAACTACTTCACTGACAAAGTAGACAAAATATGGGCTCACCTTGACTCTGCCATGCTACAGACATCGTTCCCCCCCCCCCCCTCCGGTAGGAAGAAAAGGAGGAGGAGGAGCATTATATGTTAAAGATCATATATTAAAGCCACACAATTGTAGGATATGCAGGGTAAGGAAGAGGGACTGTGGATCAATTTGGAAAGAGGAAATGTATTATATATTAACATTGGTGTGATATACAGGCCTCCTTCACAGACGGAAGAAGTAGATAGAGATTTAATAGCAGACATTCAGAATATATCTAAAAAAGGGGAAGTCTTGCTAATAGATTATTTTAACATGCCAGATTTGATTGGGGTATCCCTATTGCGGGGTCTTCTAGCAGTAGAGAGATTCTGGATTCTGTTCCAGCAGTTGGTAATGGAATCTACACAAGATGGGTTCATACTGGACTTAGTGCTTACAAAGGGGGAAAGTGTTTCTGATGCTATAAGAACATAAATATAAGAACATAAGTACCTCTGTTGGGTCAGACCAGAGGTCCATCCTGACCAGCAACCTGCTCACACAGTGGCCCACCAGGTCTAAGGCCTGTATAGTAACCCTCTATCTATACCCTCCTATACCCTTCAGAAAACTACCCTATCCCTTCTTGAACTCCAATACCGTACCTTGTCCTATCACGCCCTCTGGAAGCACATTATAGGTGTCCACCTAGTTCTCAAAAGTAGTAGCTGAGAAGTTAAGGAATAGTTAAGAGAGGCTGGTCTTGTAGTCAGGAAAGCAAAGATGCAAATGGAAGAAAAAATAGCTGACATGGTAAAATGGGGAGACAAGCTTTTAAGATATATTAGTGATAGGAAGAAATGCAAAAGTGGCATTGTGAGACTCAAAGGTGAAGGGGAGGAATATGTAGAAGCTGATAAAGAGAAGGCCAAATTGTTTAACAAATATTTATTTGACTAGGTGACCAGAGAATTGGATAGAGGATGTGCACTAGATGTGGTATATTTAGATTTTAGCAAAGCTTTTGACAGTGTTCCACACAGACATCTAACAAATAAACTGAGTGCCCTCGGGATGGGTCCCAAAGTGACGGGCTGGGTCAGGAACTGGTTGAGTGGCAACAACAGAAGGTAGTTATCAATGGAGATCACGCTGAGGAAACAGATGTTACCAGTGTGTGCCCCAAGATTCTGTTCTTGGGCCTGTTCTTTTTAACATTTTTATTAATGATATTGCTGAAGGGTTGTTGGGTAAGATTTGCCTCTTTGCGGATGATACCAAAATCTGCAATAGAGTAGACACACTGGATGGTGTGAATAACATGAAAAAAGACCTGGAAAAGCTTAAAGAATGGTCTGAAATTTGGCAGCTAAAATTTAATGCAAGGTCATGCATTTGGGCTGTAAAAACCTGAGGGAACGGTACAGTTTAGGGGGTGAAGAACTTAAGTGCACGACAGAAGAGTGGGATGGTAGAGTCGCTGATAAAGGACCGCATCGTTGATCACCTTGACGGACACGGGCTGATTAGGACCAGTCAGCTTTAGCAAAGGCAGATCGTATTTGATGAACTTTCTGGACTTCTTTGAGGGAGTAAACAGACAGATAGACAAGGGCGACCCAGTCGACATTATATATCTGGATTTTCAGAAGGTGTTTGACAAGGTTCCGCATGAACGACTACTTTTGGAAAATTGTGAAATACTCACTTGGATTAAAAACTGGCTGGAGCAGAGTAAACAGAGAATGGGGGTAAATGGACACAACTCGGACTGGAAGAGCATCACCAATGGGATGCCGCAGGGTGCAGTGCTTGGACCTGTGCTCTTCAACATCTTTATAAACGATCTGGACATTGGTACGACGAGTGAGGTGATTAAATTTGCGGACAATACAAAGTTATTCAAAGTAGTGAAGGCGCAGGTGGATTGCGAAGATTTGCAACATGACAATCATGCTTGAGGAATGGGCATCAACATGGTAGATTTGGTTCAACATGGATAAGTGTAAAGTGATGCATGTAGATAACAAAAATCTCATGCACGAATACAGGATGTCCCGGGTGGTACATGGAGAGACCTCCCAGGAAAGAGACTTGGGAGTTATGATCGACAAGTTGATGAAGCCGTCCACACAATGTGCAGCAGCGGCAAAAAGGGCGAACAGAATGCTAGGAATGATAAAGAAGGGGATCACGAACAGATCGGAGGTTATCATGCCGCTGTACCGGGCCATGGTGCGCCCTCACCTGGAGTACTGCGTCCAACACTGGTCGCCGTACATGAATAAGGACACAGTACTACTCAAAAGGGTCCAGAGAAGAGCGACTAAGATGATTAAGGGGGCTGAAGAGTTGCCGTACAGTGAAAGATTAGAGAAACTGGGCCTTTTATCCCTCAAACAGAGGAGATTGAGAGGGGACATGATCAAAACATTCAAGGTACTGAAGGGAATAGACTTAGTAGATAAGGACAGGTTGTTCACCCTCTCCAAGGTAGGGAGAATGAGACGGCACTCTCTAAAATTGAAAGGTGATAGATTCCATACTAACGTAAGGAAATTATTCTTCACCCAGAGAGTGGTAGAAAACTGGAATGCTCTTCTGGAGTCTGTCATAGGGGAAAACACCCTCCAGGGATTCAAGACAAAGTTAGAAAAGTTCCTGCTAGGGGGGGCGCTAAAGAGCCCAAACAAGATGGAGGCTTGAGTCGCGAGCTCCCGCTACCAACTCCGCTATTTCTGGCATATCACTAATTTTATCTACAAAACATACCGATTCTTTGTGCGATAGCGATGCCTCTCCCTAAGCAGGGCAAGATCGAGGCTGCCTTTGCCGGCACTTCGGGTGCCAAACGACAGAAACAGGATCCCCCGACGCCCACGAAGAGTGAGTCGGGCAGGCCACGTGTTGATCCTGAGCAAACCATCTCTGATCAACTGCAGCAGATTTCAAATATGATGTCGGAAAGTAAGGACGACATAAAAGATATTAAATACGAGATTATGAATCTCACCGAAAAAATATCAGCGATGGACGCCAAAATGTTAACGCTCGAACGAAAAACTCTACTCATAGATGAAGTTGCTACTAACCAAAAAATGGATCGGAGAGCCATACACGCCCTGGAAGTCCAACTTGAAGATCTGGGCAATCGTGGGCGTCGTCAGAATCTGCGTATCAGCGGCCTGAATGAGGGAATTGAGGGTAATGATGCCTGTAAGTTTTTCGAAGAATGGCTTCCCAAGGTGCTATCCCTTACGTTTACCAGGCCTTTGGAGGTGGAGAGAGCCCACAGGGTACCAACGAAATCTCACAACGGTTCTCAGAAATCGAGACCGATCGTGCTGAAGCTGCTTCGTTTTCCACACGTGGCGACGATCCTGGAAAAGATGCGATCGCTCCATAAGATCGAATGGCAAGGTCAGACTGTTTACATTTCAGCGGATTTTACCAAAGCTACAGCCGACAAGCAGCGCAGATTTCTCGCTCTACGTCATCGTCTGCGGGCGTTGGAAGCTCGTTTCGGTCTCCTCTCCCCGGCTCACTTCAAGATCACTTTTCAAAATAAAACTAAGACCTATACCGAGCCAGATGAGGTGGAGCATTTTCTCAAGGAACAAGAAGCATTACTCCCCATGGAAACGTGACTATACACCTCTGCTTACTCCTCTATAGGGGTTTATTCTACTAATAAGCTATAGCATAAGTTGTGAGTGATATGTTTTCTCCGACATAATTTCTGTGTTCTCAACAAGGCCTTTTTGCGGGGTTGGTGGGGGAGGGAGCTGACTCGAGGCCTCCATGTTGTGGTGTCTCCTTCCCTCTGCAGGCCCTCGGGGCGCCGTTTGGGCGGGTTGATTGCAAGGCTTTTGTCTTGCGGGTTGGGGGGAGTTTAGTTAACTGTTGGGAGGATGGGGGGGTGTATGTTTGTGTGCGAGTATGGGATATGTTTGTTTTCTTTTTTTTTTACAGAACAAAGCGCTTATAATCTGGATCTCTTTGTACAGTGCAGGATGTAATGCATGCATGCGATGCTTCCTGCTTCTTATGCCAGCATTTTCCTTCCAGTTTCCTGATGGCTTTTTGTAATGTGTTATCTTTGAATATTAGGGGGTTAAATCATCCTATTAAAAGAAAAAAGACACTTCTGTATTGTAAACATCATTCAGCTCAAGTAGTTTTTCTGCAAGAAACTAAATTGAATTCAATTGAATCTGCAAAATTAAAACGAGACTGGGTCTCTCAGTGCTTCTTTTCTCCCGCAGTGGCCTCTAAGGGAGGGGTAGCTATATTACTATCAAAACACCTTAAATACTCCGTTGTGCACTCTTCCCATGACTCGGAGGGCCGGTGGATCACTGTCACACTGGAAATTAATAACATCCGATACACCTTCTTTACAGTATATGGCCCGAATGTCCCCAACACTGAATTCTTTGGAACATTAGCTAAAGAACTGGCCTCTATATCTACTGATTACTTTGTGATAGGGGGTGATTGGAATTTAGTCCTAGATGCCCATCTTGACCGCAGATCTCAATCATCTTACCGCTCTCCTCCAACGCTTCCGATACTATATCACATTATCCATTCATATGGACTTGTGGATGCTTGGCGTCTTTACCACCCGACAGGACTTGAGTACACATTTTGGTCCGCACCTCATACTTCTGCCATGAGGTTGGACTACTTTCTCTTGTCTCGCTCTCTTTTATCATCTGTACGCTCCACTTCTATTCTCTCTTGCCCTCTTTCTGATCATTCAGCTGTTTCTATCTCTTTTTTTCTATCTGCTCCATCGTCTCCTACTCCTACCTGGCGTCTAAATGCTGCTTTACTAGCGGATGAGGAATTTATCCGTCAGGTTGAAGTTTGGACTACGGAATATTTTACACATAATGATACCCAGGAATTGACATTTCAAATTATTTGGGACGCCTACAAAGCTTACTTGCGAGGTAGAATCATAGCTTATTCGGCTCACTTGAATAAACAAAGGAAGCGAGAACTCACTGATTTAGACAATCAAATTAAATCATTAGAGACTAATTATCATATGTCTCCATCTGCCCCGACGTTGACTTTGATTCGTAAACTTAAATTTCAGTATAATTCCATTCTTTCTAAACGAGCCAGGGTCTTACTTCTACAAGAAGGGGCTCTTTATTATGAGCATCGCAATAAAGCGGGGACCATGCTAGCCAATTACCTCAAACATAAAAAGAGAGCTGGGCACATTAAAGTTCTCAAGACGGCTGGATCTCTTATCACGGATCCTAACGCCATCAATAACCACTTTAAATCCTTCTATGAACATCTATATACTTCGGGAGTTGACCCCACTGAACTAGATTTTGAAGATTTCTTCAAGGGCATGACCCCTCCTGAATTGCCATCTAAACTGTTGAAAAATCTTAACCAACCTATTTCTGAACTAGAAATAGGTGAAGCTGTGGATGGTCTGAAATCTGGCAAGGCACCGGGAGGAGATGGATTATCCCTGGGCTTTTATAAAGTCTTTCGGAAGCTCATTCTTCCCAAATTATTTACATTATACTCAGACTTCTTGAATAACGCTACTGGTGGAGGCACTTTTGTTGAAGCAGACATAGTAGTGTTTCCCAAGCCTGGACGTGACCCCATGCTTCCGAAAAACTATAGACCTATCTCATTACTCAATTATGATTGTAAAATTTATGCGAAACTTCTTGCAGACAGACTTGCTAAAGCTTTACCTTTACTTATACATCCTACTCAATGTGGTTTTGTGAAAGGCCGACTGACAGCGGATAACTCTAGAGTTTTCTGTCATGTCCTACAGGCAGCCCGAAATATTTCCACTCCGGCATGCGTGATGTCATTAGACGCGGAAAAAGCATTTGACTATGTGGAGTGGAAATATTTATTCTATACTTTAGGGTGGTACCAGTTGGGACAGGTTTTCACGGATATGGTTCATATATTATATACTAATCCCAGGGCCAGATTGAATGTGGAAGGTTACTTGTCTCCATATTTTTCCCTGTTTAGGGGAACTAGACAGGGATGCCCACTGTCTCCTCTCCTATTCAATCTGGCCCTGGAACCTTTATTGCGTAAACTTGATTCTGACCCCGATATAACGGGTATACAGGTGGGTCCGACTGAAGTACGTTTATCGGCCTTTGTCGATGACGTGCTCCTATTTGTGTCCAATCCGGATGATTCCCTCCCGGCAATCCTCAATCTTCTTTCCAGATTTGGGCGACTTTCTGGATACACCATTAACTGGGATAAGACTGAGGTATTGCCTTTGAATGTCTCTTGCACAAAGGATATGATTGCATCATATGGCCTTATGTGGTGTTCCACGACCATTAAATACTTAGGAATACATTTCTGTAACACCTGGCAAGACACGGTGGCCCATAACGTTAAGCTCCTGCTCTCCAAACTCCAGGCACTTTGTCACCAGTGGTCCCCTCTGTATTTAACATGGTGGGGCAGGTTGGAGACCATTCGAATGATGTTGAGCCCCCAAATTCTTTTTGTGCTTCAAATGTTGCCCTTGCCTCTTCCTCCCACCTTGTTTAAACAAATTGACAAAATCAGGACAAAATTCTTATGGTCAGGGAAGCCATCCCGTATTGCGCTATCTACCCTCAGGAAATCATGGTCCCAGGGTGGAGTTAACTTTCCTCAGTATAACAGATATGCTAGGGCGGCGCTGTTGCGAGGAGCCAGTAAGTGGTTTTTACCTCCTAATTGTATTACTCTGCCTTACTGGGGCTTGCTGGAACAAGCATTAGTGCTGCCATATGCCTTAATTGATGCCTGTTATTCCAAAACTGTTCCCTGTTTTAACAATTGGGTGGTGTTGCATGCTACCCAGCAGGCAATCCTTGGGTTGGGTCGAACCCTACAACATCCGATCTTTACTAATATTCATTCCTCCATCTGGGGTAATCCTAATATTACTATAGGCTCCCGTATGGTGCATTGGCCTTCCTGGATAAAAGCCAGTGTGTGGTATGTGAGGGATATTCTGAATACTCATACCTTGTTGTCCTTTGATCAGTTGCAATTAAAATACAACTTACCTTCTCATCAGTTGTATAGATATCATCAATTATGTCATAGTTTGAAAGCGGCTTATGGCCCTGCATTAGAGCGTTTGAAGCGGGGAGCTTCTCTCACGTCTACTTTGCTGACATCATGGAGTACTAAACCTCATCTGATGTCTAGAATTTATGGTGTTCTACAGGGTGCGGACCCGGACGATCTTCTTCCTGTTCAAAAGCAGTGGGCCCAAGATCTTCATTGCATTGTTTCTGAGCAACAATGGTCTCAGGTGTGGGGCCAATGCAACAAACCCTTGCACTCAGCATCTCTCAGACAATCATTGTTTTTTGTTCTACATAAATCGTTGTGGACTCCTATTAAACAACAACGGGTCTCCCCGACATCTTCCAATAAATGCTGGCGTTGCGAGACTCACCTGGGAACTTTCCAGCATATGCTTTTCGACTGTCCCCTTGTTTCCGCCTTTTGGTCTGAGGTGGGAAATATAGTAGGACAGGTCCTATCATCTTCAACGACTTTATCTTATTGCCAGGTAATACTCCGTTCTGCCATATTGGAACCTCCACTCTCTCGTCCACAGTCTATTCTTCATGACATTCTCCTGGGGCTAGCCATAAAGACTGTGCTCCTCCACTGGAAAAGCAAGTCCCCAGTGCCTATTGATCAATGGTGGAATTTGGTACTTCTGTGCTACAAATATGAATTACGATTGGCAGAATGTAGGGGTTCCCAAGGGTCTTTTTATTGTATATGGTCTCCTCTGCAACACTACTGTGACTGTACCGCATGACTATTTACGTATCTGTGTATTATTATACATTGATCTCTTGTACGCTGCTGTGCATGCTTACATTTGTTTGTACTGTACTGTCGATATCACCCACTGGATGCTTTGTTCTGTAGTTTGCTTTTGTTTATTGTTATGATGATTTATATTTTTTTCAATAAACAGATCTGACTTAAAAAAAGAAAAGTTCCTGCTAAACCAGAACCTCCACAGGTAGGGCTAGTCTCAGTTAGGGCACTGGTCTTTGACCAGAGGGCCGCCGCGTGAGCGGACTGCTGGGCATGATGGACCACTGGTCTGACCCAGCAGCGGAAATTCTTATGTTCTTATCTTAAGGTGGCCAAACAGGTTAAAAAGGTGACAGTAAAAGCTAGAAAGATGCTATGTTGTATAGGTAGAGATATTGATGCCCCTGCATAAGACTTTGGTGAGACCTCATTTAGAATATTGTGTACAATTCTGGTGGCTGCACCTTCAAAACAGATATAAAAAGGATGGAGTCGGTCCAGAGGAAGGCTGCTAAAATGATATCTGGTCTTCAACATAAAGCGTATGGGAACAGAGATCTCAATCTGTATACTTTGGAGGAAATGCGGGAGAGGGGAGTTATGTCTCTTTCATTTGAAAGATAACTCTGCAATGAGAGGGCATAGGATGAAGTTAAGAGGTGATAGGCTCCGGTAGAAAAACTTTTTTACAGAAAGGGTGGTAGATGCATGGAACATTCTCCCAGAAAAGGTGGTGGAGACAGAGGCTGTGTCTGAATTCAAAAGGGCCTGGGATATGTAAGGGTATATTCTTTATAAACTTATTTTGCTATACAAGAATCACAAAAAACCATTGTCTCTTTTTGTTATCTGTAATTATGACTATGTGTAATGGTTGTGGAATTTCCTTCCCCCTCCCTGTTTTTTATGAGAAACGAAACTTACTTTTCCTCATAAGCTACACCCATTATTAGCTTGTGACTGGGCATGTACAAAGGGGGGGGGGACTATAAATATGTGATGTTGGTCTGAATAAACACTTCATCTTTCTTTGGCTATCTGTGTGTGTGTGTGTGTTTTCTGTCCCCGGATGCATCTGTAGTCAGGACAGCAGAACGAAGCTAATATAAATTGGGACCTGTTCGTTTCAGGATAGGCATGTGGGATCTCACGGACAGAGCAAGAGATAATGGGCAGATAAGATGGGCCATTTGTCTGCCATTATATTTCTATGTTACTTCAGGTGTGGGGAAAAGGGTGAATTTCTAGATCTGATGAGAGGATTTGGGGGTTAGGTGTTTCAGGTTTGTGCATATTGTTCTTCTTAAGAACAGTTAAAGAAATGTGAAGGGTAATTTAAGAGTAGTATAAGAGTAATTTGAGCCTAGGGGTGGGTGGGTGGGTGTGCAGAAGCAGACAGTAGTTCACAGGTTGCTATGAATGCTATTTTTAATGTTGATTCTCTACAACCTCTCTCTTAGAACCAGGCTTACTGAGGGTAAGGCACTAGGCCAGCATTCCTCCCCTCAAGAGTCACCTGTGGAATCTGATCTTTTAAAGTCCTTAGAATTCAATCTCAAACTAAGAGGCTGAAGAGCATTTTTAGGATAGAGTGAGAGGATTCACACCCCTGTGAAGTATAGAGTGCTTGGCTTGACTCAACAGTTTTCCAGGCCTCTCTCCCATTTACTACATCCCAAAGTCTCAAAAAGGTCCTAAACAGATCCAAAGAAGCCTTTTAGTCAACATCCCTCTTCTCATGCAAATATATGCAAATTATATATGCAACTATCTTTAATGCTGAGCCTCTACAACCCCTCTCTTAGAACCAGGCTTACTGAGGGTTAGGCACTAGGCCAGCATTCCTCCCCCCAAGAGTCACCTGTGGAGTCTAATCTCTTAAGAGAGTAGTAGTAGTAGTTGCCAAGGTACCTGACTTCCAGTAGTAAGGTTACACTTAACACCATCTCTTGAGATGGCATAAAAGGACACCATGCTCTCAGCAAAAATGACAGCATGCAGTGACATACCACACATTTGCTGTCAGTAATGGTCACATTTGATCTCAGTCATTAACCCACACCAAACAGTGTAGGAGTCTTACCATTGTGGCTGGGTTTAGCAAGCAATAGCCATTAACTTGGGTTCTTCTGGGTCCACCCTAATGGGTACCATAAGCTAACACCTGTACTAACTGCTTAGCATGGTTCAGTGAACATATTCCTTAATTATTAAAAAGCAAAATAAGTAATTTTTTTTTTCAAACCTTTTTGAGAATTGTTTCTAAAGAAGCTTCTCCAGATGCTTGTCCTGAAACATCCTGAATGTCCCCAGCAAAGTCAAAAGCATGGAGCTCAATGAGTTTTTCCAAAGTTAATGAATGCTCAATATCCACCAAAGTTGCATTCATAATTTGCTCCACAACTACCCAGTGTCTTGGCTTCAAGAAAGGATTTCTCAAATCTGTGATGACTGGAAGCTGCAAAAAAGAAAGCATTCAAGATTTTTCATATTAATTAATTTATGAAAGATGTGCAGGCAGATTTTGGAAAGGCTATAGATAAACAAATTCAAATTCCCAGGTGAAGACATGGATAGTTTCCATACTAATTTACAAGTTCCCATACTAATTTACATTTGTTTATTAGAGTGTTCCTACACCACCTTTCTGTAGCACAATCAATACAGTTTTCATATTACATATAGGTATAGAGCCTCTTGGAAAATAAGTGCAGAACCTCACATGAAAGCCCTCCATTTAGAGGGAACAGTGATTTTAGAAAGCTGCATATAGGGAAACAAATATAGAAATTTTCCCATATAGAAATGGAAGCAGCTTTCTAAAATTACTGCTCCCTCTTTAAAGAGCATTATTCGCAACCCCTCTAGATATAAGAACATAAGAAGTTGCCCCTGTTGAGTCAGACCAGAGGTCCATCTTGCTCAGCGGTCCGCTCCCGCGGCGGCCCATCAGGCCTAGTGCCTGAACAGTGGTCCCTGATTAATTTTGTAACTTACCTCTAATCCCATCCCTATAATCTACCTTTACTCTTATCTGTACCCCTCAATCCCTTTGTCTTCCAAGTACCTATCCAAAGCTTCTTTGAACCCCTGTAGCATGCTCCTGTTTATCACATCCTCTGGTAGCGCATTCCATGTATCCACCACCCTCTGTGTGAAAAAGAACTTCCTGGCGTTTGTTCTAAACCTCTCCCCTTTCAATTTCTCCGAGTGCCCCCTTGTACTTATTGATCCCCTTAATTTGAAAAATCTGTCCCTGTCTATTTTTTCTATGCCCTTCATGATCTTGAAGGTTTCTATCATGTCTCCTCTAAGTCTCCGCTTTTCCAGGGAGAAAAGCCCAAGCTTTTTCAGTCTGTCAGTATATGAGAGGTCCTCCATGCCCTTTATTAGCTTAGTTGCTCTTCTCTGGACCCTCTCAAGTACCTCCATGTCCTTCTTGAGGTACGGCGACCAGAACTGAACACAGTACTCCAGGTGCGGGCGCACCATAGCACGATATAGTGGCAGGATGACTTCCTTTGTCCTGGTCGTGATACCCTTCTTAATGATACCCAACATTCTGTTTGCTTTCCTTGAGGCCGTGGCACACTGCGCTGACGCCTTCAATGTCATGTCTACCATCACTCCCAGGTCTCTTTCAAGGTCGCTCACCCCTAGCGCTGATCCTCCTGCCACCACACCAATTCAACAATCTCCATTCACACCCCTCCTCCTGATACCAGCTCTCCAGTTCACACCACAATGCCATGCCCACTACAACAAATGCTTCAATGTCAGCATCCTTTGTGGCAAACCCACTATATGTGGTTAACCATCCAACATGTTACCCTCCTCCAGTGACTCAACCCTCCGAGGGTCAGAGCTGGTTGGATATGGCGCCTGCTGTTGTCATCCCATAATCCATTCCCCAGGCTTACCAGAGTCCTTGCACTTCAATAGGGTGGAAGTGATGACTGGGCCTTGTCGAGGGGGGCTGGAATTTGTGTGGATGCCTTGACGAAGGGAGAGATGGATGTCAAAGGAGGCAGTGGCATAGTAAGGGTATGAGGCGCTCGGGGTGTTGGAGCTCCCCTCCTTCCATGCCTTCCCCCCCCCCTTCAACACTTGTGCTTTTTCTCCCACCCCCACGTACCACTAAATCTTTGCCAATGCAAGTGCTTCGGCAGCATGCTCCTCACGCCAGTGTTGGATTTCCCTCTGATGTCAATTACTGGCCCCGTGACCTGGAAGTGATTCAGAGGGGAACTAGGCTGGCACGAGCAAAAGGCAGAAGTTGCTCACACTAGCAAAGATAATACAGAATTACGAGGTTGGTGGAGGTGTGGCGTGGTACGGCAGCGCGGAGCCAGTGCCCTCACCAACTCAGTACCCGGGACAGTCTGCACACACACACACACACACACACACCGCACTCCCCTTACTATGATACTGAGAGGAGGTGATCTGGGGGTGGTTGGGGGGAAGACAGACTGTAGGAGAGTGATTGGATAAAGGCCCAGACATCAGTATTTACAGCTGCCCCTTATAGCAGACATTTAGGGCCAGATTCTGTATTTGGGGGCTGCCTAAAAAGCAATCACCGATAGTGTGTCAATCATACGACAACGCCAGTTACAGAATCAGCCAAGATAGGCGGCTGAAATGTAGGAACTGAAAACCCTGGCCTACATTTCAGCTGCCTATCTATGCTGCCGCAGGATCCTAAAGTCAGGTCACAGCAGCCACAAACTGATTGTGGCAGAGGAAGTTATCCCCGATCAACTGAGCCGGCAGTGCTCCCTGAAGCCATGGCTTCAGGGAGTCCTGCCGGCTTAGCTGATGGGTGGGAATATCCCTGCCATGATCAGCTGAGCGGCTGTGGCAGGGGACACCTTGTCATCAGCAGGAAGGATGCCCACTCCATCCTGCCATAACCCATGAACCCCCCCACTCACTTTTGCTGGAACCCCCAAAGCACCCCTCCCCCAACTGCGATAGGCAGGAAGAATGCCCACTCCCTCCTGCCTCCGGCCCTCCCGAACCTATGACCCAGTCCAAGCTGATACCCCCAAATCCCTACCCTGACACCCCCCAAACCCCTGAAACCACTACTTCTGACCCCTCCCCCATACCTTTGTCTGTAAGGCTGGCGGGATGCCTACAGCCTCCAGCTGGCAGGTCCACCTATTCACAATGGCAGGCCTTCCTCTTCCCAGTGCATCCTGGGATGCACAGGGGAGGGTCCTAAGGCCCCGATTGGCCCAGGAGGGTCCTTAAGTGTCTGGGCCAACCGGAGTCTTAGGCCTCCTTCTCAGTACATTCTGGGATACACTGTGAGTGGCCTAAGACTCTGACTGGCCAGATAACTAAGGCCACTCCCATGGGTATTGCCTTAGGTATCTGGGGGTTGGGGCTTGGGGGAGTGTCAGGAGTATCAGTGTTTGGGGGGGGATCATGGGTTTGGGGAGGTTAGGGTTTGGGGGAGTGTCGGGATGGCGGTCGGGGGTATTGGTGGTTAGGGCGGGTCATAGATTCAGGGGAGCCTGCAGGCAGAAGGGAATGGGCATTCTTCCTGCCAATTGTAGTTGCTGCTTCGGAGGTTCACTGTTAGGTAGCAGCTTTAGCATTGGCCATGGCTACTTTGGCGTTCCATAGCCTAAAGCGGCTACCTAGCTGCGATGCCAGCTGCTTTTTATTTAGGCATTGGTAGGCACTTCAACACTGCCATTTTTTTTGCAGTTTCTGACGTCATTTTTCAATTAACTTTGGCATCGGCAGTTTAGGCACTGGTTATAGAATTTCTCTGTTACTATATATGTGGTTAAAGAATTTCTCTGTTACTATCTGTTTCAGTCAGATGAGGATTCCATATGCGAATATTATTTTAGGACTGCCAGCACACTTCCTTTCTCTGTACTATCTCGGTCCCCTTAACATCTATACATAGTTAGCTTTTTCATATATCAATGGTCTCTTTCTGAAAGTAATAATAATAACAATTTTTCTATACTATAATACCAAAACAGTTCTAAACAGTTTACAATAAGAAATTAACTAACAACCAGTGAAATATAGTCAATACAGGCAATAAAAAAAGATGCAGAAAATACATTATGAGGTAACAAATTTGTCGAATAGATGGGTCTTTACAGATTTTCTAAAGGATTGGTAGGAAAAGGCTTTTAATACCATTTTGCTTAACCAAGCATTCATTTTACTAGCTTGGAATGAGAATGTTCTATCTAGAAATCTCATATAAAGGCAACCTTTAAATGAAGGAAAAGCGAACAAATGAATTCTATGAAAATGTCTATAAGTGGGAGCCAGCTCAAAGTGGGAGCAAAGATAATATGGGGCCGAACCGATCAGAGTTTTAAAACAGAAGCAGGCAAACTTGAAAATAACTCTTGCCTCCACAGGCAGCCAATGCAACTTTTTATAATAAGGGCTGACATGATCTATTTTTTCAGGCCAAAAATAAGGTGAACTGCTCAATTCTGGATAATACGCAATCTTTTTATAATTCTCTTGTAAGATCCAAGGTATAAGTATTATGTCTCCCTTTTAGTATGTATTATGGAGTTCATAATCAAAACACAAAAACGTCTAAAAAACTGCCTAAGTCGGAGTTTGGGCGTCTTACCCAGCAAAACGTTCAAGCGACCATAATCAAAGGTCGGCCAGCTGCACGTCCTACGCCGCAAAACGTCTAACGTAAGTCGTACAAAATGGGGGCGTTCCAGGGGCGTACTGAGGGCGGGTTTAGGCTCCAAACGTACAAATACGATAACCAAAGCAAAATCAGTTTGCTCTGTGCGTTCAAAGTAGCGTTTTGACTTAGACCTGCTTTCACATCTAAGCTGTTCTTGAGTGTGTGCCGTGCTGTGTTCAGGTAAGAGAAGGGTGTGTAATTTCGTGTGTGTGTACCCCCCTCACTCTGACCATCTCTATCTCAACCTCCCCATTTATGTTCTCACTGCTGTGTGTCTCCCCACGTTTCATTCACCTCTGCAAACACCCCTCTCTCATCCCACCTACCTCCTATCACCATCACCATTTAGTTCTCTTACATCTATTACAGCTTACTCATGCACTGTGGTCTCTATTGTGTGGCATGAGTGAGTGTTCTGTTTCACCATTGGCTCAATCCCTGGGGGGAGGGGGGTATCGGGTGACTGCTTGGCTGGGGCCTGTATAGACCGTAATGAGCTCTGCTTTCTTTGCCAGGTGCTTTCTTTGTGGGCCATGGAAGGGGTCAATGTGGTCGTTGCTGTTGAACTCCTTTTGCAGGAAGAGCTGGAGAATGACAGGCCCCATCATCGAGTCCACCGTAGGAGGCTGTTTAGGCCTCGCTCCAGCTTCCTTGAGCTCACTGACCAGCAGTGTGTGGAGCGTTACCAATTCGACAAGGCCACCATCCAGGATCTCTGCCTCCAATTGCAGCCCCTGCTACAGGCCCGCACTCGCCGTAATTACCCAATGCCAGTGCATTTTAAAGTAACAACAGCCCTCGCTTTCCTGGCAACTGGGAGCTTCCAGTCTGTATTGGCATCCAGTACTGAGCTCACTCAACCTGCCATTTCCAACTTCCTCACCCAATTTCTTACTGCCTTCCTAACCCACACCCTTGACTACATCTCCCTCCCCACCACTCCCCAGGCCCTACAGGACAGTATGAGGCAGTTCTACAATGTGGCACAATTCCCCTCCGTCATTGGAGTGGTAGACTGCACTCATATTGCCCTCAGACCCCCTTGGGCAGATGAGGCCAGTTACCAGAATAGAAAAGCATTCCACTCCATGAATATGCAGGTGGTGTGCAATGCCCAGGGAGAGATCCTGGATGTGTGTGCCAGATACCCTGGCTCCATACACGATGCCTACATAGTGCAGCATTGTGGCCTCCACAGGAGAGCAACCCAGGGGCACTTCAATGGCGCTTGGCTTCTTGGTAAGCACCTCAGGGACACAGCTACCCTGTCCCCACCATCCCAACATTCTCTTCCTGCACCTGCAAATCACTGCCACTCATCATTGTTCTCTCTCTCTCTTTCTCTCTCTGTTTCTGTATGTCTCATAGGTGACAGGGGCTATCCTCAACGAGTCTGGCTGATGACTCCGATTGTCCACCCTCACACTGCAGCTGAGGAGGAATACAACCGGCGTCACAGAGCCACCAGGAGCATCATCGAAAGAACATTTGGGCAGTTAAAAAACCGCTTTAGATGCCTGGATCGCTGGGGGGGCCAGCTGCTGTACAGGCCTGAGAAGGTGGCTCAGATCTTCGTGGCATGCTGCATGTTGCATAACCTTGCAGTTCGCAAACACCAGCCACTGCCGGATCCCCCACAGCAACAACAGCAGCAGCCACCTGATGGCGATAATGACGAACCTCCCCCACCCCCACAGCACAGAGCTGAGCAGAGTGCCAGCTAGGAAGGGGTCAACGCCAGGCACCGTCTAATACAGACCCACTTCCTGTGAAATGGACGCTGTACCCTAGCCACCTGACACTATATCAGTCCAGTGCCATTTATCTGGACTGCACAACCAACCCAGGCTAATGTCAGCTTCAGTGCAGATAAGCTGAAGCTTGAACACAGCACAGACAATAGTCAGCTTCAGTGCACATAAGCTGAAGCTTGTACACAGCACAGACAATAGGTTCTTTTAAAGAAACACCTTTATTTTCCCCCATTTTGTGCAAACCACCACCCTTACATGCACACACCCTCACCAACCCCACCCCAACCCACATACACGACCAACACCAGCCCCTTACCTACCTCCCCATCCCATTCCCTCGCCCATGTGGTCTCCCAAGGCCCCTGACAGCCCTCCCAGCTCCACCTCTAGGTACAGATGAAGCTTCTGGTCCAACTGGGGCCACATCAGTGTCTCAGCTGCCACTATCACTGCTGGAGTCAGTGTTCTGCTGTCCAAAAGCTGGCTATGTAACCTGAGTGGAGGAAGGTAGGTGTGGAACAGGCCCCAATATCTGGGGGTGCTTTCTTTTCTCTATGGCTTTGCGTCCTGTTGCCACTGAGCCAGTGGTGGAGGGTGGTGCAGGCACCTGATCAGTGTACTGACTTGTGGAGGGAGGACGATTTGTAGCTCTCAGCTCACTCTGGAGGCCTTCCAGCTTTCCAACGATGGCAGTGTTGGCATGCAAAAGCTGCCTCAGCAGTTAATTCGTCACCCGTTGGGCCTCCAGTGACTGCTGTTAGTGACTGCTGTCTTGCCTCCACACCCTCTCTCAGCAGCTGGAGCTTCTGCTGCCGATATCCCTTTAGGGTCAGATTGTGCCCCAGTAGCCTCTGGGCCAGTCTCAGTAGGTGGTGATGCTGGCGACTAGGTGCCCTCCAGCGGCCAGGCTGTGCTCCCTCACTGCCCTCCTCGGTATCGGCAGCCACATTGGCAAACTGCTCTGGCGGTGGGAGAATTGGCAGGTCCTCATCCCCATTGGCAGGCTCCTTCGGTTGGGTGTCCTGGGACTCATCAGGCTCCTGCTGGCTGAGTGTTGCAGCTGCCTCATCCTGCTGTCCCAGCACAGTCAGTGTGTCGATGCCACTGCATACGGCCTGATCCTCGTTAGAGCTAGCATCTACATAGGGGAAAAGCACATATGAATGTCACAGCATACCACAGGTAACATGCATCCCAAAGATGTGTGACTACATACCCAGCTACCATAGGGCGGTGTGTTGGTGACATTATGAAGGGGATGAAAGCAGTGTATGTGCAGACACCTTACGTGAGCACACCTGCTGATCATAGCTAATGTTCCAAATTGTCAGTATAAGGGTGTAGGAATCTAATTCCATGCTCTGCCATCAGCACATGAAACAATACCAAACAGGTGTTATGGAAAGGTTTGAAGAGCAGGTGTACTCACTGCCCCATTAGAGGAGTAGAAGAAGGAGGATGAAAGAGAGGTCTCTCAGAATATGGCACATACCTGTGAGACTGAGGATTAAGACAAGTACATACCAGAAGGCTTTGCAGGTGCAGCAGCTGATGTGTCCTGTGTGCCCACACCATAGGTGGAGGTTGCTGACACAAAGGTGAGCACCAGCTGGTCCATGGGGCCAAGGTCTGCCATGTCAGCATCTGGAGGTCGGTTGCCCACCTTAGCTCGGACCTCCCTTTTGATGGCTCTCCATTTCTTATTGCAATCCTCCACATCTTGCTTATGGCGGTGGACTGCATTCAGGCACTGAGCTATTCCCGTCCAGACCTTGCTCTTTGAGTGTGCCCCGAGTCTCTCTCCTTGGGGTGAGAAGAGCTGCTGGTGGTGTGTGTGCACCTCCTGCACCAGCATTTAGGTCTCAGCCTGGGAGAAGTTAGGCTTCCAGGACAGAGCTTTGACTGGTTTGGGAGCCATGGTGTCAAAGTACCCACACTTTTGATAATATGAGGTTAGACGTATTTATTGGCAATTAAGCACGTCCAACAAGCCGTCAGCTGAACGACTTCACGTAATACGTCCATCTGGTCGGTTATAGACAAATCCGAAACACATCTAGGCCATGTTTCTTGGTACGTTTAAATCCAGGGGGCCGGGATACGTCTACATCAGCATGAACGTCCGTCTCCTATCTGTTCGGAGACACCGTCCTATCTACTGATGCAATCCTAACCCGTTTGCTGGATGTTACACATTACATGGTCTGCCTTTTCAAGCTTGTGACTGTATTCAGGTAAGCAAGTATTCCTACTTCATCGATGATGTTTTACATGCTTATAGAAATGTCTGGGCCTCACGTTGCTGGTTACCCTCTGGAAAGCCTGTTTGAAACAGCGTTTAGACGAGCAGAGGGGGGAGCAATCTGCATAGGGGCCATAACAGGGTAAGGGCAAAGACTGGGTGAGCTTCCTGGAACACACCTCTTCCCTCTCCCCATCCTCCATCCCTGCCTAGGGGGGCTCCTTATCCCACAATGTCACCTCCTTCCCCCACTGATTGCTTCACCTTACCCACCTCCCCTCCCCTGGGATTCGTTCCTTACACACCCTTGATCCTGGCCAAAGGTGTATGTGTGGCCTTGTTAGTGGCTCTGCTGTTACAGCTTTTTGGTGTCATTGGGAGGATGGGGGGAATACCCTCTCAGTTGATACTGGTCTGCTTCCTAGTGCCTCACCTTGCACATGTGTAGCTCTTATATGATCTAACTGATTGCATATGAATGGCAGCATTGCACAGCAGTCACCAGCTCCCTTTTACATGAGTCCTTAATCATAATATGTCCCTTCAGTCGAGGGTTAGCACAGGCTTCTAGAAAGAGGGGGAGCTATTCAGACAGTCAGGTGTTACATCCATTGCAAATCATGGAACTCACAAGTCTACATCTCTCCCCTTTTTCTTGAACTGTGACTAACACAACCTCTGACATGGTCCTGGTCTCAGCCAGATCTTACTTACAAGATGGCCACGTTCCCACTTTCAGTTGGCTGCCTGCCTGCCCTTTTGTTAGGTGCAGGGCAGTAACATGATATCAAGGGATCACACATGACACCCAGTTTAGAGGTAGATATCTGGTATTTATTTTGGTCTGGTTTTGTAGTCAAGATTCAAATAGAAATGCATACACCTTTGCTGAGGTAGACATGAATGGTAGAACACCTGCTCACAAATGACTGTCATAGAACAATCGCCATACAAATATGTACGCATTATGAGAACATACAATATCATACTTATGGTAACAACATGGCACACGCCTGTCCAATTGCCCCAATATGCCTAACACTGCTCCAACCTGTGCAAAGTAAGCGAGCAGTTCTGAGCCTCATACCTTTTCATTTGTGAGGGTCAGCAAATATCTATGAGGGCTGTCCTGCTGCAGCAGCCTCTGCGGCTTCCAATCTCAATGGTGCTCCCTGCATCCCTGGCCTGGTTACATCATCATCCATTGGCCCATAGGTTATAGAAGCTATTTGTGACCTCAGAAATGCAGCCTAGCATTCCCACTTTCTCAGTGTCAATCTTTATGGCCTCCTCACCACATCCCATCTGATGGTAGGGTCTTTTCATTTCACTGCATACCTCTTTTCCACTGATATGGGGAGGGTACCCCTTATTGCATTTAACACTGTCCCACCATATGCATGTCTTCCTACCCTAGTCATGGGATTGGAACACACCTTTAGTGCAACTATTGCACACCTTAACCATCAAGTTTCAAGTTTCAAGTTTATTGGTTTTTTATATCCCGACCATAAAACAAATATCTGACCGGTTAACAATAAAATTTAAATAGGAAGAAATGAAATATTTAATAAAGTTTTAGGAAGATTAGTGAGAAAAATAACGACATATAAAACATATGAACGGACTTGACAGTGAGGGTAAATGGGGAGGTAGGGAAAAAGTTACATAATCTTAGAAGAAGTGAGATAGAGGGAAGGGATATAACATAGAGGGCGGGAGTGCATGATATGAGTGATATGCGCTGAAGAAAAAAAAAAATTAGAATGAGATTTAAGTAAAGGGATGAACAAGTGGACAAAAAGATTAAGATTTGGCGTAGGCATCTTTAAATAGAAAGGTTTTAAGATTAGTCTTAAATTTTAGTAATTGGATTTCATCCCGCAGAAATTGGGGGAGAGAGTTCCACAATGTGGGGGCAATTATGGCGAAGTTAGTATTCCTTGAGTAAAAAGATTCTTTTAAAGACGGAATGTAAAGAAGTTTTTGATCGGATGATCTTAAGGAACGAGAAGAACTTTGGGGGATTATTAGTTTATCTAGAAATAGGGGCAGTTTGAATCTGTACATCACATCTCAACACTTGCAATCACTGGCAGAGCATATGGTGACAGCATTGTACACAACAGCCAGTAACATCAAGTAGGTTAACATCCAAGTATATCCCAATGAGATACAGTAGGTAAAGTCTCTTGAATATGTGAAGGAGAGGCCCTGTCCTGTCCTTTCAGTCATTGGATTTCTGCCAGCTACTTGTGAGCTGTCAGGGACACTGTTGGTAACATGATTGGGGCCTCAATGGCCCATTGCCAGCTTGCCCCTCAGGTTTGCCCCTTCATCCCCTAAATGGGCTCCTTAAAGATGGCAACCAGCTGCCACAGAAGGCTGACGATCTCCTGCAGGGTCTGCATAGTTTCGCGCCTCCCCTCCTGCAGTTTGCTGCGCATTTGTCCCACAACGTTGAGCAGCTGTCCATACGCCTCAGGAGGGGGAGGAACTATTGGGGCCACTGGCTGCACATTGTGGCGTGGGGCTGGGGCTGCTGCCTCCATTGCAACCTCCTCATCCCCTTAAAGAGGAGGCATGTCGGCATACACATCAGGGACCTCCCATGCTCCCTGCTCCTCCACCACATGCTGCTGGTCTTCCTCCACCTTTGCCTCTACCACCTGGGCCTTGTCCTCCCCATCAGAGACCTCCACCACATCCTCAGGTGGCAGACTTTCCTCGGAGGCAGAGTAACCTTCCACCTCCTGTTCTGCCAATGCCTCTGCCACTGCCTCCCTGGCTGCCTGTAGGCACATGTCCTGCACCACCTCCTGGGCTATGCCCTCAGCAGCATGCTGTGTGCGACCTGTGTGCAGTAAGAATATGAGGTCAGGGTTACCATAGCGTGCATTGGTTGCATACTACGTACACAATTATCTATCAACCCCCCCCCCCCCCCACCCAACCCAGTGAGGTTAAGTGGGAGACATATATGTAAACTACTTTCTGTGTACAGTTACACCGGTATACATCTAAACAAAAGGTGGCCGGCGTATGCAGGTGACACTGAATGGCCTTGATGTATTTGTTGACACAGTGGACTGACCGGTATCTCGTCACCCACATTTTGGGTGGCAATAGGTTGCATACCAGAACAGCTGCCAAGGAAGAGCACATTCATAAGAAGGTGAGCTTTGAGAGGTAGCAGACATGATATGACATAGGATAGAGGGTGACAAGTGCAACTATGATTCACACATTATACTTAGAATCGGATAGTGTCTCTCTGAACCCCTACTCTGCAATGAACTGCATTGTCAAGGAAACATAACTGAACAAGTGATATATGCCTCCACAACAACAGGCCTGACATTGGTCTGGAGCTATGAAGGTGACCTCCAGACCAACATGTGGCCGGCAGCTTCTGAGGCGTATATCCCTTGTTCAGTTATGCCTCCTTGACAATGCAGTTCATTGCAGAGCAGGAGTTCAGAGAATGAGCACTCAGTATGCTGCCAGCACCGATATCAACTGCAGAGATATTCATTGATGTGACAATTACCTCCTGTTCCTCCATTATAGCTTTTTAGCATCAGATAGTCACCTACACGTTTCAGGGTTTCTGGTGTCTTACATGGCAGCTGCCATACCTGTGCTACTGACTGTGTTGGGGGGGGGGGGGACTGCCACTTACGTCCAGCTCTGAAGCGGTGTCTGGTGCGCCGGATGAAGGCTGGATTCTCCCGATGGACCCTACGCCACCTGCGCCTCAGGGACTCGAGGTCCCGGTACACACCATAACGCCTGCAAGAAAGAGATGGTGGAGAATAGGGTCAGGGGACAGTCCTTTGCATCCCCCTTTTCACATATATGCAGGGTTATGAGGGCACTGAGCACATCACATCTGTCATGTATATTCTGATGAGGTAGGGACATATCCAGAAATGAAACATCTGCCTGCCAAAATATTGTTATCCTTCTTTATCTATCTATCTATGTTTCCTTTATATATATATATATACTAGTGTTTTAGCCCGTTACATTCGTTACAGTAACGTGTGCTAAAATAGCCCCACCTATACCCTGACCCTGACTCTGACCCCACCCATGCCCCGCCTCTATCATGCCCGGACCCTGCCTCCCACTGATCCCAGTCACACCACCTCACCTTTCATCATTTCCTTTGTACCCTTTTGGCCCTCCTGACAGGGTCTTTACTTACCCGAGGTGGCAGCAGCAGTCCTGACGTACCAACCTTTCCTCCCTCAGTGCCCCAAAGTAGCATTGGTCCTACCATTTCCATCTCTCCCTTTTCCCCTTTCACACCCTCTACCATCTGTCTCTGACCCTGTTTCACCTCTTTTGCCATCTTTCCCTTTCCTGTCCCCCTCTGTCCTTCCCCAAGACCATCTCTCTCCTGCCCCCTCCACACTCCCTGAAGTCTATCTCTCCCTATCCCCTACCATCTCTCCTGGTCCCCCTAGTAGCCCCTCTGTCCTTCTCATCCTTCTGTCTCTGTCTCTCTCTCCTCACCTCCTGCCTCTGCGGAGCTCTCGCAGCTCCTCCTCCAGCCAGGCTTCAGCCACCTTCCGCCGCGGCCTGCAGCCGCCGATAGCCGCAGCGGCCTTCAGCAGCCGACAGCCGCCGCTGTGGCCTGCAGCCACTGACAGCCGCCTCGGCCGACATCCGCCTCAGGGGATTCTCACGCATGCGCACTCCTACCTGCGGTGCCCTACAGCGTACGGAAAACGGGAGCACGCAGGTGGGAGTGCGCATGCGCACTTAGGGCTTTATTATATTAGATAGATAGATATATATATATACATTTTTATGGAACACAGAATAAGCAAGCAGTTCCTTGAAAGATGGGGTTGGGAGCAATAGGTGACAGGTTTAGAGACTAGGACACACTGGCTACATAGTGATAGGTACTGGGGGTTCTCACCTATGCAGGGTGTCACGTATTCTGGACCAGGCCCTCATGGTGACATTGCGGGGTGGTCTTCTACCATTGTGGCCAAACATCCGTGCCTCATATTGGAGGCAGAGCTCCACCAGGGACTCGGTCTCCCCTAGGGAGTAGTTTGGCTCCCTTCGCTCCACCATCAAACCCGCATGCACTCACACAAGCTCTCACACACACACTCACACACCATCTCCCACACTCACCCTGGTGGCCACACACTCTTCCTAGCACGCCCTTCCTCACTACATGATCTCTCACTCCCACAATCACTCACACTGTCTCTCTTGTCTGTCACCCTTACACTCTCTCTCACTTGCTCTCACACACACACTCACAGAAATACTCTCCAATCACTCAATTCCACTCAGTAATCAATATAAACTACACTATCCTCCACCAAACTTCTACCACTCTCCTAACTCCTCACACAACGCCTACTACACCCACAAGGATCGCACTTCCACGTGGATTTTTATAAATGGGCATGCAGGACGTTATTGGGGACAGTGTGACATCAGTAGGACATGTGCCAGGACAACTAATGGATAAGGAGCGCATTACGACTAGCAAGTCATGTAGCGTATCGCGGCGAATATAGATGTACATCTTGTTTGGACGGTCGTCATTTTGGTAGGTAAAGTTGGACGCTTCAGTATAGCGCATGTGGACGTGTTTATGTTGGACGTCTTTCATGCCGATAATAGATTGACTTGGACATCTTTCCATTATCGACACATTTCCCTGGACGTCTTACCCCGCTGACACATAGAGCTTTTATATGACTTATTGATTATGCCTCTCCATGTCTCTCTCATTTGAATTTAAATCTGCCTCATTCATTATGTTTATATTTGTTCTTTTTACTACTGTTAGTAAGTATTATGTTGAATTATACTTGCTGCACACCACCTTGGGTGAATCTCGTCATAAAGGCGGTTAATAAATTTCAATACATTTTAATTTCAGTAGGGTGGGGGGGGATATATACTTTTGTTCTTGATGATATGATTTAAGATTTTCAAGTGTTACATTGAAATTTAATGGATATATTATTGTACACTTGTTTATGATTTAAAATGAATAAAGAATTAAAAAAAAATTAAATTAAAAAAATTTTTTTAAAAAAAATTTCTATAAATAAATGGCTTTTATATGTCTGACTGTTTTTGTTTTTTTTTTTTTTTAAATTTATTTACTGCATAGCAGTACACACTTCAAGCAGTTAACACATAATAGCAAACAGAGTTGATAGGGCAATAATGAAATTATCAACTTTTTAAAATTAATCAGGAATATATAGGGTAAACAATAATATTTTGAACCCCTTTTAAATTCACTGGGATCTAGCTCCTATGGATCTTTTATCATAGTGCCTTGCCAGTCTCATTCCTTTGTCCTTGGTAACCTTGTAAATTATTTTCCCAAGACCTTGGTGCTCAACCAGAGAATAATCACAAATGTTTTCCTGCAAGCATAGGAGCCGGTTCTGTGAGCGCCAATGGGTGCTGAACACCCTGATACTGAGCAAGCTCTTTTTCTGTATCCCAAGGAAGGCTAACTTATATTGCAGCACATACCAAATTTTTTGGGCTGCAATCTCACCAAGGTACATCTCAGTGATGCCTTATTGGCTAGGTTGTGCCCCCAATGTGGCATATCAATAGCAATTTCTTACATCAGACCTTGAACATTACTGACAACCAATCTAATGGGGGTGGGGGTAGTAATGGGATTTGATTTACTGCCTTTCTGTGGGACAATCGACTTGAAATATGTCCCACATTTACATCTGCTATCTACTGTATTTATTGCACTATACAGGAGGAAATGTGAAAGGGCGCTTTATGCAATTAATTGTGTGATTATAATTTTAAATCATGATGCATTGTACGATGAAAATTTTTAATTGATGTACAGCCCCAGGGTACTAAAAGAACTCATACTTGGTTAGTGATTTATAATCTGTCATTAAAATTATTTGTTGTACCTGAAGATTGGAGGGTAGCCAATGTAACACTGATTTTTGTAAAGGGTTCCAGGGGTGATCTGGGAAATTACAGACCATGACTGAGAATATACAGTGGTGCCTCACACAACGAACTTAATTCGTTCCAGGAGCAAGTTTGTTATGCGAAAAGTTCGTTATGTGAAACGCGTTTTCCCATAACAATACATGTAAAAAAAAAAAATTCGTTCTGTAGCATAAAATATGCTAAGATGACATAAAAAAAAGATAAATTTTTGGTTATTATTTTTATTTAGATACATCTAAAAACATAATTGTTTTTTAAAACAACACACATTTTTAAAATTTAAAGACAGACTAAGTAGAGTCTAATTTTACAGTGAGAGAGGGCAGAGTCTCAGCGGCAAAAACTGGGACTTAACTGTTCATTTTTTTTTTTTTTCTACCGTGTTTCCCCGATGATAAGGCAGGGCCATCAAATAAGACAGCCCCCCCTTTTTAGAAAAAAATGTAAAATAAGGCACCCCCCCGCAAATAAGCCACCCACCGATACCTGCGCTTACCCGAATCGGGTGGTACGGTGGGTGACTCCATGTGGTCCCTGGCACCCCCGACACGATCGGGGCAAGAGGGAGCTCAAGCCCTCTTGCCCCCCCGACTCCCCGACACGATCGGGGCAAGAGGGAGCTCAAGCCCTCTTGCCCCCCCGACTCCCCGACACGATCGGGGCAAGAGGGAGCTCAAGCCCTCTTGCCCCCCGACTCCCCAACTCCCCGACAATATCGGGCCAGGAGGGAGCCCAAGTCCTCCTGGCCACGGCGACCCCCTAACCCCACCCTGCACTACATTACGGGCAGGAGGGATCCCAGGCCCTCCTGCCCTCGACGCAAACCCCCCTCCCCCCAACGACCGCCCCCCCCAAGAACCTCCGACCGCCCTCCCAGCCGACCCGCGACCCCCCTGGCCGACCCCCACGACACCCCCAACCCCCTTCCCCGTACCTTTCTGTAGTTGGCCGGACAGACGGGAGCCAAACCCGCCTGTCCGGCAGGCAGCCATCGACGGAATGAGGCCGGATTGGCCCATCCGTCCCAAAGCTCCGCCTACTGGTGGGGCCTAAGGCGCCTGGGCCAATCAGAATAGGCCCGGGAGCCTTAGGTCCCTCCTGGGGGCAGGGCCTGAGGCACATGGTCGGGTTGGGCCCATGTGCCTCAGGCCCCGCCCCCAGGAGGGACCTAAGGCTCCCGGGCCTATTCTGATTGGCCCAGGCGCCTTAGGCCCCACCAGTAGGCGGAGCTTTGGGACGGATGGGCCAATCCGGCCTCATTCCGTCGATGGCTGCCTGCCGGACAGGCGGGTTTGGCTCCCGTCTGTCCGGCCAACTACAGAAAGGTACGGGGAAGGGGGTTGGGGGTGTCGTGGCGGTCGGCCAGGGGGGTCGCGGGTCGGCTGGGGGGGCGGTCGGAGGTTCTTGGGGGGGGCGGTCGTTGGGGGGAGGGGGGGTTTGCGTCGAGGGCAGGAGGGCCTGGGATCCCTCCTGCCCGTAATGTAGTGCAGGGTGGGGTTAGGGGGTTGCCGTGGCCAGGAGGACTTGGGCTCCCTCCTGGCCCGATATTGTGTGGGGAGTTGGGGAATCGGCGGGGCAAGAGGGCTTGGGCTCCTTTTTGCCCCGATCGTGTCGGGGAGTCGGGGCGGCAAGAGGGAGCCAGGCGGAGAGAGGGCAGTTAAGCGCAGTGCCTGCGCGGAAGGATGCAGCTCGGGCGACTTCGTTGTGTGAAACGAAGTTCGTTGTACGGATCAAGACATAAAGTTCGTTGTGCGCAGCGTTCGCTGTGCGAGGCATCTGTTATGCGAGGCACCACTGTAGACACATTCCTGATGGCTCGCAGCCTTTCGGAAATATGAAAAATAGGATTCTTCTCTGTGTGAAAAAAAAAAAGGAACGAGACCAGGACCAGTGAAAAGGAACTAAGGCATCACACAGAAAAAGCCACAAAACTAAAATGAACATTAGTACAGATTAATCTGCAAAAAACTCCTGAGGCAGGCCGATTAGGCCGAAACATGTGCATGTCGGGTTGTTGAGTCATTGGATGCATATACGTGATTTTGGATGAATAAAGGCATCTCTGTTTATCAGATGAGTTGAAGGACACTTTTTTGGTGCTCAACTTTCTGATTGGGACAATTCCACTCTGGTTCTGTGCTTGAGAATATAGACAAACAGGGACAATCAGTATGGATTCAGCCAAGGGAAGTTATTTTTCATCAATTTACTTCATTTCTTTGATACGTGAGCCAGTTTAAGTAATGTATTTAGATTTTCAGAAAGCTTTTGACAAAGTCTCTCATGAAGAGACTCCTGAGAAAATTAAAAAGTCATGGGATAGGAGGCAATATTCTGAAATTTGGCAGCTAAAATGTAATGCTAAGAAATGCAAGGTCATGCATTTGGGCTGCAAAAACCCGAGGGAATGGTACAATTTAGGGGGTGAAGAACTTATGTGCACGACGGAAGAGCGGAACTTGGGTGTGATGATCTTAAGATAGCCAAACAGGTTGAAAAGGTGATGGCAAAAGCTAGAAGGATGCTAGGTTGCATAGGGAGAGGTATGACCAGTGGGGAAAAAGGAGGTATTGATGGTGAGACCTCATTTAGAATATTGTGTACAATACTGGAGGCCGCACCTTCAAAAAGATATAAAAAGGATGGAGTCAGTCCAGAGGAAGGCTACTAAAATGGTGTGTGGTCTTCGTGATAAGGCGTATGGGGACAGACTTAAAGATCTCAATCTGTATTCTTTGGAGGAAAGGCGAGAGAGGGAAGATATGATAGAGATGTTTTTTTTTGTTTAAATGATTTTTATTATTCCAGCAGTAAGAAGCAAATACAAACAGTAGTACCATTCAGAAAATAACATTTTCAACAATATAATCAGTTCCCCTCCCATCCCCCCCTCCCCAAGAATCCATGGCCAGTCCAACAGATGAGAGTGGGAATAAAATCTTAAAGATTCAAAAGTCTACTGCGAGCACGCGGTGTGAGGTCCTGCCAGAAGTGCTCCCACACCTGACAAAATTTGCGACCCGGGCCAAGAGTCAAATCTCCCACCATGCGTCTCTCCAGTGTTGCGTGCACTATCATTAGGGATCTCCATTGTGCATATGACGGGGGATCACGGGAGAGCCAGTTGGTGAGGATGGCTTTTTTCCCCATCAAAAGGGCTCTGGAGATAAATGCTGACATTCCCCTGGGTTTGGGCAAGGCTATATTATAAAATCCAAATAACGCTCTCGGTTGCGGAAGCCATCGCCTTCCCCAAAGCGATGTGGTATATAGGCCAAAATGTCTCCAAAATTGTTGGATTGCGGGGCAGGCCCAAAACATGTGACTCTAAAGATGCGTGAGCCTGATTGCATTTCGGGCAAGAATACGACGCAGTAATCCCCATCCAGGCTGCACATTCCAGTGGAATGTAAAGTCTAAGAACAATTTTCAATTGCATTTCCCAGTGAGTAATATTGGGTGACACCTTCTGAATGTTCTTCAGGACCCGTTGTAACTGTTGAGCAATCAACTGGCAATGCAAGTCCTCAGCCCACGCTGTCGCTAATATATACAGATTTGTACTTGATTGGCAATCCCGGATCCCCACAATATGAAATCGTAGAGGAATCCTCTGTTGGGCTGAAAGGCTGAAGAGTTCCGAAAGTGCCTCCCTGCAGACTTCAGTAAGGGCAGCCACTGGGAGGGACTGAACATAGTGACGGATCTGGTAATAGGCGAAGAGATCATTAGCCTGTAGGTCAAAAGTTCGTTGCAGCTCGGCAAATATGACCAGGCTCCCCTCCTCCGAAAACAGGTTAAAAAGATATTGTAGACCTTGTGCTTGCCACCTAAGAAAGGTGGCATTTTGCATGCCTGGCTGGAAAGCTCCATTGCCCAGTATAGGCAAATATAAAGACACCCTAGAAGACAATTTGGCTGTTTTACAGACCCATCTCCATGTCCTTCTGGCCAGCGTAAAAATGGGGTAATGAGACACCAAAGGACGCATCCTCGAATCTGCCACATGTTGAAAATAGCTTACATGGAACAGAGCCAGCAAAGATAACTCCAGTGGTGTAGCAGAAAAATCAGATGTTCCTCTAAACCAATCATTAATATGTCTCATCTGACAAGCCATAGCATACCAACGTACATTTAATAAACCATAGTCCCCCCTATCCCTGGGCAGACACATCCGTAGCAAGGGCATATGTGGTCGCTTACCACCCCATAGAAAACGCTGTAGCTCTTTCGTTAAACTAATGTTATGGGCATGGGACAGCAGCAGAGGTAAAACCTGGAAGCGATATAACCATTTGGGAAAGAGCACCATATTAAAAAGGGCTACCCTGCCCGCCACCGATAAGGGAAAAGTGGACCAATTCTGTAGATGTTGTGAGGTGTCTTGAAGCAATAGGGTGATATTGCTGGAGTACAGGGTCGTAAGGTCTTGGGGGATCTGTACCCCCAAATAGCGAATTGAAGTCTGAGCCCACGTAAATGGGAAGTGACCACTCCATGTCTGTTGTAGTGTCATGGGGCTAGCTAGGGCCATAGATTTCACAACTGACACCGGTGGGGCACTTTGTATCCTCCTCAGTAGTTCGTCAATAGTGCCGACTGAGATTCCTCCTGTGTGCCGAGAGGCAGCAGCAGCACTCCGTCCTCGTCTCTTCGGCATGCCTGTGAGTACTAACCCCTCTCTCCGAAAATTCCCTTATATCGGACGAGTTCTGAGGAGCGTTCCTCAGCACTAAAGGTATGCATTTTTTCACTAAACAAGGTGAAATTTCTATAACTAAACCCACTGAAGTGACTCTGGAATCATTATGGGATCTTGTGGCTAACTTAGGTAAAGCCATAAGTCCCCACTTTAAATATATAGAAGGGAAACTAATTGAACAAACAAAAGAGATAAAAGAACTTCAAAATGATATGCATTTGTCAAAAGTGACTTGTGGGAAAATGGAACAGGACTTGATATCTTTTAAAAATGTTCAAGAGACATTAATTAAAGATAATACAAATCTTAGGAGAAAAATTGAATCTTTGGAAAACAATGCTCGTGGTAATTTCCCAAGGGTCGCTATGGTGTCCCCTAGAGAAATGGTTAAACGATACTTAAAAGAAATACTGGGAGTTACGGAGGAGTATTTGCCTCCATTCTCCCAGGTTTATTATTTGCCTACAAAAAATCAAGTTCAACAACATGTGATTAACAACCAAGAGGTATTAGATGTTTCAACTTTACTTGAGACATCAGATAAAGAATTGGCAACTCCAGCGACATTAATTCTAACAGTGGCTCTTCAGCCAGATAAGGCATGGATTTTGAGACTATTCTTTAAAAACAGACAAAAAGAATTCTATGGACTTAAAATCCAGATGTTTCCCGATCTCTCACGTGAAACGCAGAAACGCCGACGTGAATTTCTTCTTTTGAAGCCAGGTGTTTTAGCTTTAGGGGCTACTTTTTATTTAAGACAACCTTGTAAGTGTATAGTGAATCACCGTCAGATTAAGTATGTTTTCTATGAACCTTTTCAGTTAACTAATTTTTTGGTATCATCTCGTCTGAAGGAAGAACATCATTAGCTCTTTAGATTAATATAGGCATTAGCCCTCAGCTCTATAGTATTATATTAGTGATTATTTTCTTAATATTCTTGCATTTTGTTAATCTTGGATCCTAATGTAGGACTTGAGTAAAGTTAGCATATATATTTTTTCTTTTCTTTTGTTTTAATGTCAATCTGATGGAATATGTTCATATGTTAAACTTCTTTCTGTACAAGTTAATATGCTTGATATAACTTTGAAAATGATAAATAAAATAAAAAAATAATAGGTCATCTGCAAAGGCCAACACTTTGAGTGAATGAGTCCCAAAGTCCACACCCACTATGTCGGGGTCCTGAGACACTGTGCGAAGAAAGGGTTCGAGGTACAATAGAAATAAGAGGGGTGACAGGGGACAGCCCTGTCGAGTTCCCCTCTCAATAATGATAGAGATGTTTAAATACCTACGTAATATAAATGTGCATGAGTCGAGTCTCTTTCATTTGAAAGGAAACTCTGCAATGAGAGGGCATAGGCAGGGCAGGATTAACCAATAGGCCAAGTAGGCACGTGCCTAGGGTCCAAAATGGTCAGGGGGGCCCGATGAAGGAAGGCATCAACATTGTTTTTTCCAAACGGCGATGGGCCCCTCCAGCATCGATTGGCAATGCGGGCCCTACCCCGATTGGCAACGCGGCCCCCCCCAATTGATGGAAAGTAAGACAAGCAAGCAATGCGGGTACAAAAGGCAACAGGAACTGTAATTGTGCAAGCGGTGCTGCTTGCCCAAAGCTTCCCTCTGACGCAGCTTCCTATTTCCGCCTGGGCGCATGGTGTGGTGGGGCGGGGCAGGGAGCCCAGTGTACTTGTGTGCCTAGGGGCCCTCGACGAATTAATCCTGCACTGGGCATAGGATGAAGTTAAGAGGTGATAGGCTCCGGAGTATTCTAAGGAAATACTATTTTATAAAAAGGGTTGTAGATGCATGGAACAGTCTCCCAGAAGAGGTGGTGGAGACAGAGACTTTGTCTGAATTCAAAAGGGCCTGGGATAGGCACGTGGGATCTCTCAGAGAGAGCAAGAGATAATGGTTACTGCAGATAGGCCATTTGGCCTTTATCTTCTGTCATGTTTCTGTTTCTAGGGATTGGTTATTGGACATAAAACAGACAGTAGGATTACATGGCCATTTTTCTCAGAGGAGGAAGGTAAATAACTGAGTATCACAGGGATCTTTACTGGGACTATTTCGAAATTATCTGGAAATTGAAAACACACGTAAAGTAATTAAATTTGCAGTTTATATAAAACTATTCAAAGTTGTCAAAACACATGCAGAGTATGAAACATGCAGAAAGGCAATTGGAAGATTGGGCATCCAAATGGCAGATGAAATTTAATATGGACAAATGCAAAATGATGCACTTTGGAAAGAATAACCCAAATCATACGAGGGACAAGAAGTTACCAGATGCTAGGGTCCACCTTATCAGTCAGTATAGACAATAAAATCAAATCTTCTGCCCAGTGTGCAGTGGCTGCCAAAAATGCAACAGAATGCTAGGATTTATTAGGAAAGGGATGGAAATAAGACAAAGAATATTATAATGCCTCTGTGTTGCCCTATGATGTGTCCTCACCTTGATTATTGTGTGCAATCCTAGTCACTGTACCTCATAAAAAATATAGAGGAATTTAAAAGGTTCAAAGAAGGGTAACCAGAATAATAAAGGGGATGGAACTCTAATATGAGGCAAGGCCAAGGGACTAAGATGTTAGATGCTCTTCATTTTGAAAAGTGATGGCCTGAGAGTGGGAGGGGGAACAAGGGCTATAAAGAGATCTACAAACTTCTGGAGTATTGTAGAACAGGTAAAGAGAATCAAGTTCTTTACTATTTCAAAAAATACACAGACTAGGGGGCACTCAATGAAGTTACATTGGTAATACTTTTTAAAACAAATAGGAGGAGATATTTTTTCACTCAATGAATAGATAAGTTTTAGAATTCATTGTCAGAAGATGTGGTTAGAACAGTTAGCATATCTGGGGTTATTTTTTAATCTTTATTCATTTTTTAAACTTTCAACAAGTACATAATAATACCATCATATTCACTTAAATATAACTTATTTAATCTTACATATATTGAAATCATAATACTATTTCTCCCTCCCTCCCTCCCTCCATTATATTCTTATAATTTCAGATAATTTTAAAAGTAATCCCACCCTCCCCCCACCCTTTGCTTCAATAAATAAAGGGGAAGAAACAAATTATTAATTATAAAACAATCCTTACAATATCTGGGTTTAAAAAAGGTTTGGACAAGTTCCTGGAGGAAAGCTATTCCCTTGCCCTGGGTTTTGATAGCATGAAAACTTGCTACTGTTTGGGATTCTGCCACATACTTGTGACCTGGATTAACCAATGTTGGAAATAGGATAGTGGGGCTAGATGGACCATTGATTTGACCCAGTATGGCTATACTTATGACCTTACTAAGATCTGAAGCTCACTAACCCTGTGAGATTAAGTGACCACCACCAAAATGAGACCTTCCAAGTCAAGTACTTCAGATGACAGAAGCCAAGTGGCACAAAAGGAGTTTTCATCAGCTGGGTGAGAACATGAAGTCCTGTGATACAGTAGGAAGTTTGTTTGGGGGCTTTATCAACAGCAAAACCTCTCATGAAGTGAACAACTAGAGGCAGTGTACAGAGATGGGCTTACACCCTAAACAGTGATGATAAGCACTGATTGCAGAGTTAGTTTTCAAACCAGAGATGCAGGAGATAGTCAAGCAGGTTTTGTATAGGGCAAATAGGAGGATCTATGGCCTTGCCTTCATACTAGATGGGAAACCTCCTAGATTTAAAGCTGCAACACTTCTTGGTGGGATCTTTCCTGGAAACAATGAACAATCAAAATCCTGGAACAACCCTTGCTGAGTCCCCCAAGGCTCCCCACTATCACTAACACTCTTCAACTTTTACATAGCCACACATGGCACATGCTTAGACATACAAGGTATAATGTCATACAGCTACGCAGACGATATCACCATCCTTCTGCCTTTCGACCAAACCACCCCCAACACAGTGAACAAACTACACAGTGCACTAGAAACAGTGCCAAAATGGATGAGAGACCACAAATTAAAACTGAACCAAGACAAATCCAAATTCTTACTTCTAGAAAGAAACAAAACTCCAACCAAAACAAACCTAGAAATAAACTCCATCACATATCCCTTACAACTCAACCTAAAACTGCTGGGAATAATGATAGATAAAGGCTGCACCATGCAACTTCAAATCAGCAAAACGGTTCAGAAGCATTCGCAACCATGTGCAACTTAAGACAAATCCAAAAATACTTCAAACAACGAACAATTCAAACAAGTGCTAATCCTAGGACTGCTGGACTACTGTAACATACTTTACCTGTCATGCCCGCCAATATAGCTAAAACAATTACAAACAGTGCAAAATACAGCACTAGACTAATATACTCGCTGATAAAATACGACCACATTACCTCAGCTTTCCAAGACTCACACTTGATCCCAGTACAAGCAAGCATACAACATAAATTCTACTGTACCCTATTCAAAGCCCTAAATCAGGGGTGTCCAATGTCGGTCCTCGAGGGCCGACAGTCCAGTCGGATTTTCAGGATTTCCCAATGAATATACATGAGGTCCATTTGCATGCACTGATGCACTGCTTTCATTGTATGCTAATAGATCTCATGCATATTCATTGGGGAAATCCTGAAAACCCGACTGGATTGCGGCCCTCGAGGACCGACATTGGACACCCCTGCCCTAAATGGAAATGGACCAAGCTATCTGAACAACTGCTTAATCAGGAAAAACACATCCAGACCAAGGAGAACTCAAGCACACTTTACCCACCCCCCAATCAAAGAATGCAAAGCAAAAAAATATGACAGTCTACTAGCCATCAGAGCAGCAAAAATAGACCACCACCTCTCAAATCTGCTGACCACAACGCCTAACTATAAAACATTCAGGAAAGAACTGAAAAACATATTATTCATGAAATTTGTCAAATGATATAACCAAAGCGTATCGACCATTCCCAGATCCCGATGCATACTATAGCTATCAGCCTTGTAATTTCCCTAGGAAAGCCCAGGCTATTTCTTGTTGTAAACCGCCTAGAACTGAAAGGTATTGGCTGGATAGAAGACATCAATGTAATGCAATGTAAACCAGCAGGATCTTGGAGACACCCTCGGGCAGCTGCAGAGAAGCAAATCTTATGCTATCAATATCCAGGTTGTGAGGGGCATGAACTGGAAGTTGGGATGCAGAAGATACCCCCTCACAATGTGTGATAATAATAATAACTTTATTTTTATATACTGCAATACCACAAACAGTTCAGAGCGGTTTAACAGAGGAAGAGACTGTATACAGGCAGCGATATTACAGAAAACTTTCAAAATTACATTAGCATGTTAAGGTTAATCAAGTTTGTCTGGAAGTGTTTTAGAAATACATCAAGACAGAAGTGGGGTCTGAGAAATTTATCAGAGATATATTTTGATGGACTTCCTAAAAGTTTGATAAGAATGTGTGTTTGAAATAAAGTTGATTAAACATTTATTCCATTTGCCTGCTTGGAATGATAATGTTCCATCAAGGAATCTCTTGTAGATACAGCCCTTCAAGGATGGAAAAGCAAACAAGTAAGCACTAAGACCAGGATTCTGTAAACTGAGTCCCAACTGTAGGTAGCTGTAGACGTCCTATAGCTGTCTAATCAGCCAATTGAGATGCATGTTTTTACAAAAATGTTCCCCAGGCAGGCCACCTATATTGAAGGTGCCTCCGTGAGCCTAGGGAGGCCCGCAACCCTGCCTATGCTCGCCTAACGCTAGGCGGTAGCCTTAGGCGAACCTAGGAGGCCCTACGCATCTCCCTAGTAGAGTGGGAGATGCTTACAAATGTAGGTCAGCAAAATGCTGGCCTACATTGTAAGTAGAGGCGACCATTATACTTAATCAAGGCAAGGGATCAACCTGCCATGATTAGTATAGTAGCCGCCAATCTCCCCCCCTCACCCTAAATGAATGAGGCAGGATGGATGCTCAATCCCTCCTGCCGAAAAAACCCACCCGCCCCCAATGATCGCTGGTAGGCCCACTCCACCACCCCTAATGATTGCAGCAGGAGGATGCCCAACCCCTCCTGCCCAATGACCGCCCATCCTTTCCCAAAGATTGCCGGCAAGAAGGTGCCTAATCCCTCCCGGACCCCCCCCCATGAACCCCCTGTCCCCAAACCCCCCCAACTAAACCCCCCAACTCCAACTCCCCTCCCCATACCCCCAACAACCCCCCTACCCATTCCCCAGAATCCCCCCGGGCTCACTAAGCAAGTTGGCTGGATGGACGGGTTCTTGCACTGGCCCACCGGCAGGCCCGCCTCCATCCAAATGAGGGAGGCCCACCCCTACCCTTCCCAAACCACAGGAGCCTAGAGCCTGATTGGCCCAGGCTCCCTAAGCTCCTGTGGGTTGGGCAGGGAAGGGGCGGGCCCACCTTATTTGGACAGAGATCGGCCGGCTGGTGCGAAGACCCAGCCAGCCAACTTGTTCCCTCCTGCCTTGATCGTACATGAGGGGGTGGGCGGTCATCGGGTAGGAGTGGTTGGGCTCCCTCCTGCCGCGATTGTATGGGTCTCCCTTGCCACAATAAGTATATTGGCCGTGTCTACAGTAACCCGGTTCTGTAACCAGCTTCTGTACCATGGACGTCGGTTACAGAATCGGGTTTATTTTGGGTGGGCGTAGGCCCAATTCTGTATAGTACGCCCTTCCAGGGCATCCCATACAGAATCCGGACCTACATGTACAAGTTGTGCCTGGAAATTCGAAGTGATGAGACCCTCATCACTGGCTGCCTGTGGAAGCAAACTTAAAGATGACCCTTGCTTCCACAGGCAGCCAGTGATGAGGTCAGAAAACAATTCAATCTCTAAAGTTTTTCAGAGGACAGAAAAAGAGGAAAACATATCTGTCTCAATCAGAAAGGCACAATGAGGATCATGGTTATCTTGTCCTGCTTAAGTTTCAGTAAGGTTTTCCCTATCTTTCTGTGGTTACAATCAAAGCAGTTTACATATTATAAACAGGTACTTATTTTGTTCATGGGGCAATGGACAGCTATGTGACTTGCTCAGAGTCAGAAGGAAATGGAGTGGGAATCAGACCCATTTTCCTAGGCTGCTGCACTAACTATTAAGCTAATTCTAGACTCTGTTCTACTATACAGGAGACTCTCTTCCCAGTGGCATACCAAGAGGGAGGATGGGGGGAGGGCGGTTCACCCTGGGTGCACGCCCCAAGAGGGTGCACAACTGGCCACCCACCGGGGAATAGGCTGCCACTGGAGAAAGGCTATCACTGCCACCATCGGGAACAGGCCGACGCCGAGTTCTCCCTCCCTGCTTTTCTTCCCGCGGGGCCAACCAACTCTCACCACCTGACGTCAATTCTAACGTCGGAGAGGACGTTCTGGGTCAGCCAAACGCTGTCTGGCTGGCCCGGAACGTCCTCTCCGACGTTAGAATTGACATCGGGTGGCGAGAGTTGGTTGGCCCTGCGGGGAAGAAAAGCAGGGAGGGCGAACTCGGCGTCGGCCTGTTCCCGATGGCTGCAGTGGCAGCCTTTCCCTGGCAGCGGTGGCAGCAGCATGTTTCCCAAAGGCGGTGGCATGGGGGAGCGCAGGGAGAAAGAAAGAAAGGGGGCAGGGTGAAACAAAGAAAGAAAGAAAGAAATGGGGCACGGAGAGAGAGAAAGAAAGGGGGCATGGAGAGAGAAAGAAAGAAGGGGCAGGGTGAAACAAAGAAAGAAAGAAAGAAAGAAATAGGGCACGGAGAGAGAGAAAGACAGACAGAGAAAGAAAGGGTGCAAGGATTGCGGCCAGCAGTAGCGAACCTCGTAGGCCACTCTGCACCTCGGTAGCACGTTCCCTCTGACGTACACAATCACATCAAGAGGTTTGCTACAGCCGACCGTGATCCCCAGTAGGCTGCTTTAAAGAAGAGGAGGGCAGATGCAAATGACAAGGAAGCCGCATGCTTTGAAAGGGGGAGCAGGTATGGGGTGCTGCTGGACAGGGGGAGCAGGGAAAAGTGACAAGGAAGTAGGTAAGGAGTGCTGCTGGACAGGGGGAGCAGGGAAGAGGGACAGAAAGAAGCATGGAGAGAGAAAAAAAGAAGGGGGCAGGGTGAATTAAAAAAAGGGGGCATGGAGAGAGAAAGAAAGAAGGGGAAGGGTGAAAGAAAGGAAGAAAGAAATGGGGCACAGAGAGAGAGAAAGACAGACATAGAGAAAGAAAGGGGGCATGGAGAGAGAAAGAAAGAAGGGGGCAGGGTGAAAGAAAAAAAGAAATGGGGCACAGAGAGAGAAAGATAGACATACAGAAAGAAAGGGGGCATAGAGAGAGAAAGAAAGAAGGGGGCAGGATGAAACAAAGAAAATGTTGGGGGAGGGAATGAGGTCTGGAGGAGAGGAAGTATACAGGAGGCTGAAAGAAGGGAAGAAATACTGGATGCACAGTCAGAAGAATAAAATGCAACCAGAGACTGATGAAATTACTAAACAAAGGCAGGAAAAATGATTTTATTTTCAATTTAGTGATCAAAATGTGTCCGTTTTGAGAATTTATATATGCTGTCTATATTTTGCACTATGGTCATCTTTTACTAAACTGCAATAGCGGTTTTTAGTGCAGGGAGCCTATGAGCGTCGAGAGCAGCGTGGGGCATTCAACGCAGCTCCCTGCGCTAAAAACCACTATTGCGGTTTAGTAAAAAGGGAGGGGGTATATTTGTCTATTTTTGTATAGTTGTTACTGAGGTGACATTGCATAAAGTCATCTGCCTTGACCTCTTTGAAAACCTGCAGAATATAAATGATAATTAACATTTTTTTCTGCGTACAGTGTGCTTTGTGTTTTTAAAATTTTATTGTTGGTAGATCATTTTGACTTGGCTACAAAATTAAGGGGAAGAGAGGGAGGGGAGCTGCTGAAAGACATCTAGTAATCCTTGCAGGCTTGACTGTGCAGGGAATTATTTTTGTAAAATCATGTTTTGTTATGTGACTGGCATTATTTAGACTTTAATTTCTATGAATGAATAGAATGAAAATGATATAAAATTACTTGCTTGTTTTTATGTGCGTGCGCTGAAGGAAAGTGGAGAGAGAGTGGGCTGAGGACGCTGAAGGGAAATGGGGAAGAGAGAGTGGGAGAAGACGCTGATTTATAAATTGACAATTGTACAGAATATTGTTTCTTTTTATACTTTAATATAATAAGTTCAATATAAAACAATTCAAGGCTTGTGTGAATGGAATCAGGTGGTTTGCGGGGATGGGGACCGAGCTTATGGGGATTAGTCCAATAAAATGGTATTTTCTTATTTCTCATTTGTTTTATTTTTATTTGTTAATTTGTAAAGTGGTGATTGTTATGTATCAGTTTTTTCAAATTTACATCTACTGTCTTTATATTTTGCACAGTATTAGAAGACATGTGTTACTGTTTTTGTGGTGTTGCATTGTATGCAGAGTCTGGTTTCTTGGTGATTCAGTTTAACTTTTGTCTACATATTTTTATTTTTAGTTTGTGATTATTCCATATTGGGTGAGGGTGTATCTCTGTTCTGTGTGTATGAAAAGAACATAGTTTTCAGTTGGTATTGACTGCAGGATCAATTGACTGTGCGGGATCTGACTTGTTTAGTTTTACAAGGTATGTGGTTGGTGTTCACTGCAGTGTTTAAGATACTGCCTTTTCCTAGGTACACTCTTGTTATGTGATATGTGGATTGTTACTAAAAATCATATTTTTCATATAGATGGAGGGGGGGTCAAAAAATGATGGGCCCTGGGTATCACATATGCTAGGTACGCCACTGTCTCCTCCCAATCTAAGAGGAAGGCATCTGATGCTAGAAAGCCCATCCAGAAGGATTCTTCTGGGAACTGCACAATCCTGTGAACTTACTCTGCTTACCTTGCTACATACTAAGAGGAAGGGGCTGTTAAACCTGCATTCTCCATGGGCAAAACTTCTACCCCTGTTCAACAATCTATTCAGTGGTATGCTACCGGGTTTTCTGCCATAGAAGGAGAGGGAGTGCCTGCTGCTCAGTTTGAAAGAGAAGCATCTGAGCACTTAGGTCTGGAATATTATTTTCTCCATCCAGCCTACAATACACCCCTTTGCTTCTCAAAACTAAAGGAAATAACAATGATGGATTCTAATGCAGATATCATTGGAGGAAGCTTTCATTTGGGAAGTGGCTGCTGGAGACCTTGGAGGCATAGTTCAATTTTGGCCCAGAGTGAAATGAGACTGGAAGGCATTTGGTGAGAGCTAACCATGCTTGAACCAACATTGTCAATGAATGTAACAGCACTTGAAAATAAGATAAACTTATTTTACAACACAGATTCAACAGATAAAATAGAAGTAAAAACTACTCAACAAGTGATTGTGGCTTTGGTCAAATCCTCTATACTAAACTAAGTGCGCATGCACACTTAGGATTTTCTGATCGCTGCCGCCATGCTGTGTCTCTCTGTGCCGAATTCCATTTTGGAACACGGAGGCAGGAAATACGCCGGCGACTCTCCTCTTCTGCCCTCACTCACCAACCACTGCCGACAGCGCTGCTCCTCTTCAAAGCAGCCTACTGAGGATTGCGGCCGGCAATAGCGAACCTCAGAGGCCACTCTGCACCTCAGTAGCACGTTCCCTCTGACGTACACAATCGCGTCAAGAGGTTTGCTACAGCCGACCGCGATCCTCAGTAGGCTGCTTTAAAGAAGAGGAGGGCAGACGCAAATGACAAGGAAGCCGCATGCTTTGAAAGAGGGAGCAGGTATGGGGTGCTGCTGGACAGGGGGAGCAGGAAAGAGGGACAGGGGGAACAAGTAATGAGTGCTGCTGGACAGGAGGAGCAGGGAAGAGGGACAAGGGGAGCAGGGAAGAGGGACAAGGAAGTAGGTAAGGAGTGCTGCTGGACAGGGGGAGCAGGGAAGAGGGACAGGGGGAGCAGGTAAGGAGTGCTGTTGGATAGGGGGAGCAGGGAAGAGGTGCTCCTGGACAGGGGGAGCAGGGAAGGGGTGCTTCTGGACAGGGGAAACGTAAAACAAAAGGAGAAGGGCTGCTGCTGGACACGGGGGAAGTAAAAGGAAGGAAGAAGGGCTACTGCTAGACAGGGGGAGTAGGCAAGGGGTGATGGTGGACAGCCGAGGAAAGAAAGAGACAGAAAGAAAGACAGACGGAAAGCAGCCAAGGGGAGAGAGAGAGAGAAAGAAAGACAGACACACATCTATTCTAGCACACGTTAATGTAACGGGTTTAAAGACTAGTATAAAATATAATTACAAGGGAAAATGGAACAACTGGAGAACTTTAATAGAAAATTAAATCTATGTTAAGTTTTCCTAAATTGATGAGTGTTGACCCAACTGACACCTTGAAGAAATATTTGATTGAAATATTGAAAATTTCTGCAGAACATACTCCCCTGTAAATAAGGTGCATTATTTGCCTAGATTTGGAAATAATGATAGGAGCATGCCATTTTGTGAAAGGATCAAGGAAGAAATCAAAGAGAGAAAAATGATTTGAATAATCTAACAGCAATTTTGGAAGATTCATCAGCAGATGTTAATATTATTAGTGTTTGAACAAGATCTAAACTTTTCTGTAGTTGTATTTTCGAAATTTGCAGGCATTATTCTATAGTCAGAAAAGCTAGGGGGCTCATAATCAAAACAAAAAAAGTCTAAAAAGTGGCCTAAATTGGTACTTGGATGATCAAAAAGCTAGATCATCCAAGTACTGATAATGAAAGCTGGTTTTAGACGTATCTAAAACCAGCTTAGGCCTTTCCCCTGCCTCTAAACACATAGAGCGAAAAGAGGCATTTTTAGATGAGGGGAAAGGGCGGGAGGTAGGCAGACCTACACTTAGTTGTACAGCAGGTACTTCAGGGTGAGGATTGCAGCACGAGAGATGAGGCATTTCCCCTGCCATGATTCTCATCCCGAAGTGCTGCGGTTCCCAGCACTATGGGGATCGCTATCGCAGCAGAAGAGATAGCCAATCTCTCCTGCTGCGATCCCACCACCACCAATCGGATACAGGCAGGAGGGAGTCCAACCCCTCCTGCCCTGGTGACCTCACTCCCCCTGATCAGATATGTGCAGGAGGGAGCCCAACCCTTCCTGCCCTGGTGACCTCCCAATTGGATATGGTCAGAAGGGAGCCCAACCTCTCCTGCCCCGGTGACCCCCCCACCCCTGATTGGATAAAGGCAGGAGGGAGCCCAACCCCAACTGCCCCGGTGACCTCCTACCCCCACCCCCACTAAGATACGTGCAGGAGGGATCCCAGGCCCTCATGCCCATGATGCACTCCCCCACGACCGCCCCTGAACCCCCAATTGGCCCCTGAATCCTGTGACACCCCCTAACCTGCGACCCCTGACACCCCCTTACCTAAATTCAGTTGACCGGATGGACAGGTCCCAAGCTTATCCACCCGGCAGGCCTGCCATCCACTGAATGGCGGGCCTTAGGGCCTGATCAGGGCCAAATTCTATAAATGGTGTCCCAATTGTAGGTGGCGGTAAGCATCCTACCACTGTTTTACTAGCCAATCGGGACAGACTTTTTAAAAAATAAAACCATCCCAAGGCAGATCGCCTACACTGCAGATGTTTTCATGAGCCTAGGGAAATGCGTAGGGCCGCTTAAGCTTGCCCATGGCTAAGTATGGGCATGATTTCACCCGGAAGTGGCCTTAGGTGAGCTTAGGTGGCCCTAGGCATCTCCCTGCAATGTAAGCCAGCAAAATGCTGGTCTATATTTCAAATAGACGTGGCCGATAAGTCGATCGTGGCAAGGGAATCTCCCTGCCACAATCAGTTTAGCAGCTGCAGCAGGGAACCCTTCTCCCGCGAAGTCAGGCAGCAGGAGGGATGTCCATTCCCTCCTATTGAAACCCCCAAAGCTCCTCCCCAAATGTCCGCAGCAGGAAGAGTGCCCAATTCTTCCCGTTGCAATGGTGAACCCTCCTGACACAGACCGCGGCAGGAGGAGTGCTCCATTTCTCCTGCTGCCATCCCCAAGGCATCCACCAGGGAGGGACCTAAGATTCTGATTGGCCCATGGAGGGTGGTCTAAGGGATCTGGCTAATCAGAGTCTTAGGCCACTCCCAGTGCACTGGGAGGGAGGCCTAAGATTTTGGTTGGCCCAGGTGCCTAAGGTCCCTCCTATAGGAGAGGCCTTAGGTGCCTGGGCTAATCAGGATGCACTGGGAAGGGGACAACCCCACCATTCTGTGGAGGCAGGCCTACTGGCCAGGGAGTAAGCATCCCTCAAGCCAGCCTGCGAGAAATAGGTACAGGGGGATCCAGGTGAGCTTGGGGTGTCTGGGTGGAGGCATGTCTTCAGGGGTGGTTCCAGCAGGAGGGAGTGGGCATCCCTCCTACAAGTGATCTTCGGGGGGTGGAAGGGTTCCGGCAGTAGGGAGTGGGAATGCCTCCTGCCGGTGATCGTCGGGGGGTGGGGGTGTCAGCAGGAAGGCATGGGAATCCCTACTGCCAGGGAAATTCAGTGGGGGTATGCTGGCAGAAGGGCCTGGGCATCCCTCCTGCCGGCCCAAGGGAGATTCCCTTGCCATGATCAGCTCAGCAGCAACACGATTTTCTAACCTGCACCTATGACATAGACGCCGGTTAGAGAATAGGGATGGCTAGGTGGGGTTAGGTGTTTGTCTGTTATGTCAGACATTATTCTATATAGGATGCCCATGTGCAATTCTTAAAAGCCGCTTAGGCGGCTGCTGAGATTGGGTGTCCTATACAGAATCAGGCCCTTGGGGTCTACTTTCTTATTAAATGTGTAAATGTGTTGGGATCAAATATAATTGAAGTTGAACAACTGAAGTCTTTTTTTGGACATGAAGCAAATCACCATAGCTTCTAGCTGAATTTGGTATTCTAGTTAAGATGAGGCAGAGTAGTCTGTGCTAGTTACCATTACCTGATTTTTCTTTTAATTTATCTCCTTTTTTCTTATTTCTCTGCCTTCCTTTTGATAGAGGTCAGATAAAGGGAATTCTTTTTCATACTGTCCTTTTTTGGTGTAATAGCCTGAGTGGGTTTTTGGGTTTAAGCCTGTGCATACATTCAGACTCACATGAAAGGTGCAACACAACTATTAGAGTTAGAAGCACTGAAGTCAGTAATTGTCGCTTCACAGCTTTAGTGATGATCACAGCTTTACTGACCCAGTGCACAATATAGCTCACCACGTGTTTTTCCCCTCAATCGCCTTTTTTCCGATCTGGTCATGCAAATTAGTTAAAACCCCATACAAAGTAGTCAAGTGATTGATGCACTAGCATCGCTTGGCTATCGGAAAAAAACCAACAGGTTTGCCCACCACAGATGACAGCCCTCCCCAATGACTCCCCCATGAACTAGCACTGCATCCCCTATCCTCCCCCTTCTTCCCCTCCAAAAAAAAGGAAAGAGGGATGTCCACTCCCTCCTGTCACTGTTTGCTCCCCCGACCCTTCCCCCCCCCACGCACTCCCCGTACCTTTGGTAGACGGGAACTGGAGGGAAGCATGGTCCCTCCAGCTCCGAGGCCCGCACGTGGATAGTGAAGCACCAATCATTAATAAAACTATTTCCATTCGAAATACACAAAATCCCTGGTACTCACAAGAGCTCTCTTTGCTTAAAAGACAACTCAGGTCCCATGAAAGGAAATGGCGTAAAAATAAATCTGCCGAAAATCTGAAATTTTTTAAAGAATTATCACTCTTCTATAAAACAAAAATCAATTACGCTAAAAGATCTTATTACTCTAACAAAATTACAAAAGCAAAAAACCCCTCTATACTCTATTCCATTTTAAAATCCTTCACTCCTAACCCACAAAAGGAAGCCAACAAAATTAATTTAACAGCCCAAGACTTAGCTAACTCTTTTTGTGAAAAAATTAAAAATATACAAAAAAACTTCGAATTTATCGCATCTGACAACCATTTCAAATAATTGTCATCTTCCTTTTGCCAAATGCTCCACTTTTAACCTCCCAACCCTAGCAGCCATTGAACACATCCTTCAAAAAGTCAACTTAAAAGGCTCTCATTCAGAGATTATTCCTCCATTAATTTTAAAGAAATATTTCTCCTGTTTTGGCCGCTTCATACATTCCTTTATATTAAAAAGTGTCAATACTGGCATTTTGCCGCCATCATGTAAAACCGCCACAATCTTTCCCATAATAAAGGATTGCAAAACAAGCTTGGAGGACCCTGCGAATTACCGTCCCATTGCCAATATTCCATTTTTGGCAAAAATAACAGAAAGAGTAGTATTCAACCAACTGTCTGACTTTGTAGAATCCACAAACGTTTTACATCCTAACCAAACAGGCTTTAGGAAGAATCATAACAGAATACTCACTAATCGGCCTTACTACTAATATCATCTATCATTTAGACCAGTGTTTTTCAACCTTTTTTGGGCAAAGGCACACTTGTTTCATGAAAAAAATCACGAGGCACACCAACATTAGAAAATGTTAAAAAATTTAACTCTCTGCCTATATTGACTATATATAAAGTAATTCTCTTGAATAGGAATCAAATAAACACAAAGAAAGTATTTTATAATTACTTTATTATGAAATAAAAATTATAAAAATTATAAAATACTTTATTCAGTGCGAAACCTGGGCCTGTTTGGCTGAACACAAAGCTGATATTCTGGCTGGAATCGAAGAAAGACACACACGTAGCTCTTCGTCAACAGCTCTCAGTCTCTCTCTGTATTTGGTTTTTATAGCATACAAAAATAGACAAATATACCCTCCATCCTTTTTATTAAACCACAATAGCAGTTTTTAGCGCAGGGAGCTGCGCTGAATGCCCAGCGCTGCTCTTGACGCTCATAGGCTCCCTGCGCTAAAAACCACTATTGCGGTTTAGTAAAAGGGGACCATATTGTAAAATATAGACAGCAGATATAAATTCAGAACTGTGCATAGTAAGTGAAGGGAAGTTTTCATCTCTGGGAATTTACCCAGTTAACTTTTAAGTTATTTGGGCAAATTCCTTTGAAAACTGTGGTAATACTGCCTCCACTTTGCTAAATTTAAAATAAAATCATTTTTCCTACCTTGTCTGGTGATTTCTGGTTGCACTTTCTTCTTCTGACTGTGCATCCAATCTTTCTTCCCTTCTATCAGCCTGTATGCTTTCTCTCCTCCACACCTCATTCCCTCCCCCAACTTTTTCTTCCTCTCTCCCTGACCTTTCTTTCTTTTTTTCTGTTTCTCTTCTTTCCTTCTGTTTCCCTGCCTGCCCCCTTTCTTTCTTTCTCCCTGCCGTTCCCCAAGCCACTGCCACTGCCGCTGCCATCGGGGAACAGGACCCACCAATGGATAACAGGCCCCAAAGCCGACGCCGACGCATGCTCTCCCTGACGTCAGTTCTGCAATCGGAGAGGAAGTTCCGCCCAGCCAGGCAGCGATTGGCTGGCCCGAACTTCCTCTCCGACTGCAGAATTGACGTCGGGGAGAAGAAGACTTATCGATTAGATCGCCAAGACAAAGTGAGTCCTGGGTGATCGACTCACTTTGCCTTGGCGAGCTACTGGCGCCCCTGCCTCGGGGCCCCTGTCAGCTCCGGGCCCGGCGGCCCTGCGGCACACCAGGCAACATCTCGCGGCACACTAGTGTGCCGCGGAACAGCGGTTGAAAAACACTGATTTAGACCATCATAACTCTGTCATACTTTTTTCCCCTCGATCTTTCTGCTGCATTTGACACTATTGATCACTTTCTGCTCCTAGATAGATTAAAAACCATAGGCATTTACGATTTAACCTTACAGTGGTTTACTTCTTTTCTATCTAATCGTTCATCTACGGTACACTTTAATAATACAGTTTCAAATCCTTTCACCCATAATTATGGTATTCCTCAGGGCTCAATTTTGTCTCCCCTACTTTTTAATATTTTTCTTTCCCCTTTACTAAGTCTATGTCAATCAATAGGCTTTACTACTTATGCTTACGCGGACGATATTCAGCTGACTCATCCCTTCAATCCTGAAAGTATTGATGAAATATATCTAATCAACCAAAAATTAGAAAAAATTAAAAATTGGCTTATCCAAAATAGATTAGCTCTAAATATAACAAAAACTAAAGCACTACTTTTTCCAATGAAACAGGGGTTGAAACTAGCGGCCCCATTTTCAATTAATAACATATATCTAAGTCTAGTATCATCATTAAAGATACTTGGGGTTATTATTGACGATAAACTTTCTTATCATGATCACATTAGCAATGTTGTCAAATGTTGTTTTTACCGTTTACCTTTGATTCGTTCCATGTCCAAGTTTCTGGAACCCAAATCTTTAAACATCTTAATACATTCACTTGTCATTGGTAAGCTTGATTATTATAATTCACTATTGTTAAACATCACTCAAAAGGAAAAGAGACGTTTACAAATAATTCAAAATACCGCAGTTAAAATTATCCATAATGGAAAAAAATTTGATCACATAATCCCCTTTTTGATTGATTCGCTCTGGCTTCCCATTAATCAACGTATAACCTATAAAATTTTGCTTTTAGTATTTAAAACATTATCTACTAATGAACCTCAATTTATAAATCGGTTGCTTATCCCATATAATATGACACGTTCTCTCCGATCCACAGCCCATGGGTTGCTAATGGTTCCTTCTTTGAAAATTATTGGAACCAGACGCCATAATATATATACAGTGATGGCCCCTCAAACTTGGAATGCCCTACCACTACATATAAGAGAAGAAAAAGATCTCAACAGATTTAAAAACAACCTGAAAACTTTTCTCTTTAGAGACGCATTTAATTTTTAAATGATCTAGTTTTAACATACCTTTTTTGGCTTTTTCTTTTCTTTTTAATTATGAAAAACATTAATTTTGTAACTGTCTCCCTTTCTTTTTTTTCCTTATGTATCCAAGTCTGTCTGTCTGTCAGTCCGTTTTAACCCATTTTAATGCTGTACATTAATTATAAGTTTATTCTATATTTTATTGTTACTCGCTTAGTATGCAATAAGCGATTCATCAAATTTAAATAAAACTTGAAAACTTGAAACTTGAAAGGGTTGGGCCTAAGGTCTGATGTCTGATTTACTCAGACGTCAGACCTTAAGCCCCTCCTTGTGCATCACATGGGGAACAGAAGGAAGAGCCTAAGGCCCTGATTGGCATCTGAGCCAATCAGGGTCTTAGGTTTCTCCCCATGCATCACATGGTACACAGGAGTGGGGAAGAGACTGTGTTTCCCTCCAGCTCCCAAAGTTTATCAAAGGTACGGGGGGTTTAGGAGTGGAGGGGGTGGGTTCGGGGGAGCATCCATTGGCAGGAGAGAGTGGGCATCCCTCCTGCCTTTTTTTTCAGGAGGAAGGGGGCAGGGTAGGGGTGGTTGGGGGAGGGGGTATTTAGCCAGGCAGGAGGGAGCAGGCTTTTCTATTGCCATTTTCATTGCCATGTTTAGGGACGCTTATAATTTATGATTTATGATCCTCTAGTCGAAAAAAAAAGGAAACTACTAATCTTACACAGTTAGTTAATAACTAAGGAAGAGCATAGTTCCCCTATCCTATCGTGTTACCCTCTCTTGTCTTTTCTATAAACAATTGTAGTTCTATCCTTCCTCCTTTATGTTTCGATATGTCATCTAATTAACCAATGTCCTAATGATATGTAATTGAATTTTAAGGCAGTATATAAAATTTTTAATAAACTTGGTGCTGGTTCGTGGGGATCATTGGGGAGGCAGTTGATTGCTAGATATACTTGCAGGTCAATATCTCAATCATCGACCCAAAACCAAGTCAATATTTTTATGGGTTTTTAAAATCTTTTTTAAGAAAATTTTTTTGTAAATATATTTTTTTAAATATTTAAACTTGAAAATAACATTTTTAGATTTGTCATTAAACGATAGTGGCTATACTTTAAAAAAGCACTTATCTTTGTAAATGAAACATAGAAACATAGAAACATAGAAAATGACGGCAGAAAAGGGCCATAGCCCATCAAGTCTGCCCACTCCAACAACCCTCCCCTAATCTACACTCTATCACTCGTCCCCAAGCTGCCCTCTACTATGCTATCCTCGTAGGGATCCGACATGGGCATCCCATTTATTCTTAAAATCTTGTATGCTGCTGGAAATGATCACCTGCTCCGGGAGCTCGTTCCAATGGTCCACCACTCTTTCAGTGAAGAAGTACTTCCTGGTATCCCCATGAAATTTCCCCCCCCTGATTTTCAACGGATGTCCCCTTGTGGACGAGGGTCCTTTTAGAAGGAAAATGTTGTCTTCCACCTCTATTCAACCAGTGATGTACTTAAATGTCTCTATCATATCTCCCCTCTCCCTACGTTCCTCGAGAGAGTATAGCCGCAACTTGTGCAGCCTGTCTTCATACGAGAGATCCTTGAGCCTCAGGATCATCCTGGTGGCCATTCGCTGAACCGACTCAACTCTCAGCACATCCTTACGGTAGTGCGGTCTCCAGAATTGCACACAGTACTCCAGATGAGGTCTCACCATGCTTCTGTACAGCGGCATAATGACCTCTGGCTTCTGGCTAACAAAGCCTCTACTGATACATCCCAGCATTTGTCTAGCCTTAGATGAAGCCTTCTCCACTTGATTGGCTGATTTCATGTCTCCACTAATGATTACCCCCAAATCCCGCTCTGCTGTAGTCCTGGACAAGGTTTCACCATTCAGTGTGTATGTCTTACACGGATTATTGTTACCAAGGTGCATGACCTTGCATTTTTTCGCATTAAAGCCCAGTTGCCAGGTTGTGGACCAATGTTCCAGTAAAAGCAGGTCCTGCCTCATGCTGTCGGACAAATCATTTTTACTTGCGGTGTCACTCACAGTGTTACATAATTTGGCATTGTTGGCGAATAATGCTATTTTACCTTGAAGCCCCTGAGTCATGTCTCCTATAAATATGTTGAAAAGGATCGAGCCCAAGACTGATCCCTGCGGCACTCCACTGGTCACCCTCGACGTTTCAGAGAGGGTACCGTTAACCAACACCCTCTGAAGTCTCCCGCTTAGCCAGTCGCTGACCCATGCAGTTAGTGTATCACCCAATCCCATTGATTTCATCTTGCTCAGTAATCTACGGTGGGGGACGCTGTCAAAAGCTTTGCTGAAGTCCAAGTACACGACGTCTAGGGACTCTCCGAGGTCCAGCCTCCTATTTACCCAGTCAAAGAAGCTGATAAGATTGGATTGGCATGCCCTACCCTTGGTGAAACCGTGTTGGTGGGGGTTGCGTAGGTTCTCCTTATCAAGGATCGTGTCTAGTTTGTGTTTGACTAGTGTTTCCATGAGCTTACTCACAATCGAAGTGAGACTCACCGGTCTGTAATTTGCAGCTTCTGCCTTGCAACCCTTTTTGTGCAGAGGAACGACGTTAGCTTAAAATGCCGCTTAAAAGTATCAGCACTGCTTGGTAAAACCCGACGGGGCCTCCGTTTCACCTCGATAGGCTTCATCAGGGGATAATATTTCAGCAATACCTAGATGTTAAAAATACAGCAAATTTTAACTTACAATAACATGCTATTTATTTTGAACTTTTCAGCGGCGTTTACAAAGATAAGTGCTTTTTTAAAGTATAGCCACTATCGTTTAATGACAAATCTAAAAATGTTATTTTCAAGTTTAAATATTAAAAAAAATATATTTACAAAAATATTTTCTTAAAAAAGCTAAAAAAAACCCATAAAAATATCGACTTGGTTTTGGGCTGATGATTGAGACATTGACCTGCAAGTATATCTAGCAGTCAACTGCCTGACATTCAGGTCTCTGAGGCCCACTCCTAGTGTCAAATAAGATCTTTTTGGTGCAATAATTCTACAGGGTGTGTTTTGGTTTTGACTATTTGTTTGAACACCCGATACTGTATTTGTATTTATGATCATTGAGGAGGGACATCAGCACAGGACACTTTATTCTTTTTTTTAATTGTGCATGTGTAACAAGCACAACATCTGTGGCATTAAAAAAAGAAGCCCTAACAGCAGTGACAGGAGGTTGCTTCCCCTGTCACTGCTGTTAAGGTTCTGCGCAAATGTCAATCGCTCACTGAGCGATTGATCTCTCAGGTTTGCATACAAACTTGGTAGCACGTTGATTACTCATCCAGAATTGGCCAGAGAATCTGCCAACAGCGATCCAGTTGGTATCTTTAGCACATCCAGTCCTTAGTTCAAATGCAAAAATCTTGAATTGGGCCTTTGGCCTACAAGGCCCAAGATACTGTTCATAGCCTGTGGCTGCCATGCCCCAAACACAAATTGCAACAGAATCATGCTCAAGCCCCAACCAGATCCCAGAGCAAAATCCACATATATTCAGCATAAGAAGTTGATTTACCTCAGCCAAGCAGAGACAAATGGCTCACCTTGACAGTCTTTCTCACAGCCCCTCTGCTTCCCTGACGTGCCTTCAATCTTTCAAACAGGCATCTCAACATGCCAGTCTTTCTCACAATCACTTTAGGGTCACTCTGCTTCTCCAGGCTTCTCCTCAGCCCACAGCTAGGAAAGATTTCTCCTTCTGGAGACGTCTTGTTTCAGGGTCTCCTTGAATGACTCCACTCTAGAGTATATTAATTCCTCACTGCCTGAGTCCTGTCCCAATAACATAGCAGAGTTGTCTCACCTACTCTAAGGTGGCCTACTTGTAACCTCTGTAAGCTAACACCCCCTACTGTCCAGTGGTATAATTGTTCCTCATATACTTTCCTCCTGTGCTCAACCCTAATAAATTGAGTGCCTGCCACCATCATGGCCATTCCCCCTAACAGTGAAGGTAACTATCTCCAAGTGCCCCCATGGCCCCCACACTCAAAGGGCTACCACCACACAACCATCCATGTCACACCATTCTTTCAGCATCCACACAGAAACAGGGCAAAGTAACCAGAATAGATTCCATCAATTGGTTATATAGGGTTTATTCCTCTCTGTTTTTGTTTGTTTACTTTTTGTTCTCTGTCAGAGTTTTGAACCAGGACTTCCTGGGTATTAGACTTCAGCTAGGCTCTTAGCCATGCATTCTGGCTTTGGGCTCACCCTCTTTCTTTTCCAAGTTCAAGTTCAAGTTCAATTTTATTTGATGTATCGCCTATAACAATTTCTAAGCGATGTACAGTAAAATATCATAAATGATAACAAATAGTGTTAAAACAAAACTTTTTAACAAATTTTTGAAAGGCAAAAATTTATAACATACAATGTTAGAACTTTAAGGGGTTACATCACAAACTTGATACATTAGGGAAAAAAGGGAAAAAGTTACAATATTCTCAGTCTAAGATGGAAAAAACATTAAAGTTACACACATAAGGAAGGGGTAAAAATAAAATTAAGGGGTTAAAAATTGAGCTTGAAAAACAAGGAGTATATAAACCGAGTATAAAATTAAATAGTAAAAGCATCTTTAAATAAAAAAGTTTTCAAAGATTTTTTAAAAGAATTGAGGTCTTTATCTTTTCTTATGTAAAAGGGCAGGGAATTCCAAGTGTGAGGTCCTAAAACAGAGAACATTTCGTTTCTTCTTGTGCCTACTGTTTTTAAAGAAGGAACCGATAATAGATCTTGAGAAATAGATCGAAGGGAACGAGAAGCATGATAAGGAATAATCATTTTGGAAATAAATTGTGGTTCCTTAGATGCCATAGTTTTAAAGATTAGTAGTGCTATTTTAAAAGTGATTCGATGATTAATGGGTAACCAATGGGATTTTATCAGTAAAGGGGTTACATGGTCATATTTTTTTGCTTTATGGATTAGTTTTATTGCGGTGTTTTGGATAATTTGGAGCCTCTTTTCCAGCTGCTCCTCGCTGTAGCTTAAGGAGATTGTCAAGACCTGGAGCTCTTCTAGCCTTGGCTGCATGTCTGGCTTTTCAGAGTCCCTCCCTAGGGACTTAGCACCAGTAGGGTTACCATACATCTGGATTTACCCGGATATGTCCTCTTTTTAGAGGGCATGTCTGGACAGCTTTTCAAAACCCAGCATTTTGTCTGGGTTTTGAAAAGTTTCTTCTTTGGGAGAACATCCGGCCATGTGCGGATGCCCTCTCTCCTGACGAGAACAGGTTGAGGGGATGGGGTGGAACTAGGTAGAACAGGGTGGACTTGGGGGCGGGACTATGGGTCCGAATTTTAGTCAACTAAAATCTTGTACCCCTAAGCACCAGTGGCATACCTAACATATTTGACACTCAGGGCTGACCATTTTTTAATACTCCCCTCTCTTCTATATACAAATATATATATTTTTAGCAATAATCCATGAGACACATAACAAGGGTGCACCTAAAAAAGTCAGCATCTTAAACACACTGCAAGTTTACAAGTTTATTTGAGCATTTGATTAATCGCCTATTAAAATTACTAAGCGATGTACATAATCTAATACAATTAATAAAAGCAGGCTAACATTTAACAAAATTAAAACATATTAACAAACATGACTTGAGAGGGAAAAAGGATAAAGTTACATTTTAAATTGTTGGTAGAAAAACAGGGGTAAAGACAAAAGGGAAAGGGTTATAAAATCCATAACATTATTGTGAGCATCACCGAAAAATAGAAAATTTCAAGTATAAAACAATAAGTTTCTAAGGGGTCTAAGGATTTCAAATATTAAACGCATCATTGAAAAAGTATGACTTCAAAAGTTTTTTAAATTTAATAATGTTTTTTTCTGTTCTAATGTATTGTGGTAGGGCATTCCACCATTGAGGTCCCATGACTGTAAACATATCTGATCTTCGTGTTCCAATAATTTTTAGAGAGGGTACCGATAGAAGATTTTGTCCAGAAGAACGGAGTGAACGTTGAGTATTTTATGGGGTTAAATATCTAAGTATGAAAGATGGTTCGCCTGATGTTAATGATTTTAAAATGAGTAGGATTATTTTGAAAGAGATTCTATGACTAATTGGAAGCCAATGTGCATCTATCAGTAAAGGTGTAACGTGGTCATATTTTTTTGCTTTATATATCAATTTGATGGCCGTATTTTGTATTAATTGTAATCTCCTTTTTTCTTTTTGGGTGATATTAAGAAGAAGAGCTTTACAGTAATCGAGTTTAGAAATTACTAAAGAATGTATAAGAATCTTAATTGAAGTTTGGCTAAGAAACTTTGCAATCGAACGGATAAGTCGTAATTTGTAAAAACAGTTTTTTACTATAAGGGAAATATGCTCGTGGTAAATCATTTTGTCATCAATTGTTACTCCAAGAATTTTGACTGAGGAAACTAAGTTAAGAGGAGTATTGTCAAGAGTGAAAGGATTTGACAGAGTCAAGCTATTTTTCCAGGCAAATAACAATGTTTTTGTTTTATTTATGTTTAAAGCTAGTTTGTTTGTGTTAAGCCAGGTTTGTACTATTTCTAGTTTGTGATTAATAGATGCAATTTCTGTGGTATTTCCTGGATCCAAGGGATGAATGAGTTGTATATCATCTGCATACGAAAAAGGAATAAAACCTATAGATTGGCAGATACCTAGTAGGGGAGAGAGAAAAATGTTGAACAGTAAAGGAGATAATATGGAACCCTGAGGGATTCCAAAAGAGGAAGAGTAGTTCGTGGATTCATCATTATTAAACCTTACCGAAGAATTACGGTTAGCAAGATATGAAGTAAACCATGAAAGTACATTTTCTTTAATGCCAATTTCTTCTAACCTGTTTAAGAGCAGATTATGATCTATTGTGTCAAAGGCGGCAGAAATATCTAAAGAGAAAAGAATGACAGATTTTTGGTGGTCTAGAAAATATTGAATGTTAGATGTTAGGCCTATCAAAGAATACTCAGTGCTGTGAAATTTACGGAATCCTGTTTGGTTGGGATGTAGAGCGTTCGTGTTTTCTGTAAAGTCAGACAACTGATTGAAAACTAATTTTTCTGTTAATTTGGCTAAGAATGGTAAATTAGCTATTGGACGATAATTAGATAGTTCGTTGATACTAATTTTATGGTTTTTAAGAATTGGGGTAATAATTGCAGTCTTCCAGTATGATGGGACTGTAGCTGTGTTTAAGCTAGTCTGAATGAGAGAGTGAATAAAAGGTCCGAAATGTGAAAAATGTTTTTTTAGATAGAAAGGAGGGATGTTATCGGACCGTGAGCCTTTTAAATTAACTTGTTTAAAGAGTGACTCTATATCTTGAATTGTCGGTATTTTAAAGTTGGAACAACGTGCTGTTGGTATGGATTTGGCCTGATCAGAACATAAAGAGTTATTAGTTATATTGGAGATGAAAGAATTACGAATTTTAATGATCTTTTGATTAAAGGCATCTGCTAATTCTTGAGCTTTTAATGTTGATTTTTGGGCAGTGTTGTTTGTATTATTTTTTGAATCTATTGTTTTTAAGATATTGTATAATGTGGAAGGATTTTTAGCTTTATCTATTTTTTTCGAATAATATGTTGTTTTTGCTTGATTAATTTTTGTTTTGTATAATATGACGTTATCCTTATAAGTTTGAAGGTTAGTTATTGTTTTGTTTTTTCGCCATTTTCGTTCTAAGGAGCGCAATTGTTGTTTTATTAAGCAAAGTTCTGCCGTGTACCAAGAGTTTGTGATTTTACGGATAGGGACAGTTTTAGTTATTAGTGGAGTTTTATTATCTAAAAGAGACAGAAGAGATGTATTCCAAGCAGATAATTGATTTTCGATTGAATCTGTAAAAGATGTTAGGATTGTTGGATCTAAAGAAGAAGTTATATCAATTTCATCCAATTTATTGTAGTCCCGAACAGTAATAGTTTTAGTTTTTGGTAAGGGTTGTGGTCAGTGTTCCCGCTAAGCTGCGTTGGCCTGCGCTCACGCACAAAATATTACATCGCAGCGCAAAGTTTCTCTTCACAGCGCACACACGCGTCGGTAAGGTAAGGGGACGCATTGGGGGGATTGCACTTCCCCACAATTGCCATGCTTCGGTTCCTCTTCTTCCTTCCTTCCTCCCCCCCCCCCCCCGCGGGACCCTGCGGCACCATCAACTCTTACTCCCTCTAATGTCGGCCCTGCAGCTCCAGACTTCCTCGCACCTTCTCCCCTCCCCCTTTGGATCGCTATTATTTTAAATGTTATAGCCGCGGAGCTGTATCCATCAGTGGAGATGTCTAACCTCGGCCTGCCCCGGAACTCTTACTGCAACAGTGACTTCCTGTTCCTGCCTAGACGGGCGTCTGCTGCAGTAAGAGTTCCGGGGCAGGCCGAGGTTAGACATCTCCACTGATGGATACAGCTCCGCGGCTATAACATTTAAAATAATAGCGATCCAAAGGGGGAGGGGAGAAGGTGCGAGGAAGTCTGGAGCTGCAGGGCCGACATTAGAGGGAGTAAGAGTTGATGGTGCCGCAGGGTCCCGCGGGGGGGGGGGGGAGGAAGGAAGGAAGAAGAGGAACCGAAGCATGGCAATTGTGGGGAAGTGCAGAGCTGCAGGGAAGAGTGTTGCGGTACCCAGCTGGAGGGAGAAGGAAGATGAGGGAGGGAATTAAAGGAGATGCCAGGGCTTGGAGCATAGGAGGAAGGTATGCCAGTCTAAGGGAAAAGGAAGGGGGAGATGTGAGAGCATGGAGGGGGAACGAAAGATGGAAGAAAAGGAAAGGAGAGAGATGCCAGAGGATCAGGGAAGGGGAGATACCAGACTATGAGGAGAGGTGTGGGAGAGGGAAGGCGAGGAGAGAGATGCCAGACCAATGGGGTGAAAGGAGAGATGGAAGGGGGAGGCATACAGTTTCTGGAAGGGGCATAGAAGGAGAGAAGATGCCATATAGGGGAAGAGAGACGGCAGACAGTGGATGGAAGGAAGAGAGTTACAAGAAGATGAGGAAAGGAGAAACCACAGAAGACAAAGGTAGAAAAAAATTTCTATTTATTTATTGCTTTAGGAGACATGTGTCACTGTTTCTGTGAAGCATTGTATGCAGAGTCCAGCTTCTTGCTGGTTCAATTTAACCTTTGTCTATGTATTTTTATTTTATCCCCCCTTTTACAAAACTGTGAAGCGTTTTTAGCACCAGCCTTGGTGGTAGCAGCTCTGATGCTCAGAATTTTATGAGCATCAGAGCTGTTACCTCCGTAGCTAAAATCCACACTACAGTTTTGTAAAAGAGGGAGGGGTTAGTTTGTGATTACATATTCCTTACTAGGCGAAGGTGTTTTCTGTGTTCTGTGTGTTCGAAAGACATGGTTTTCTGTTAGGATTGACGGTGTAGGATTGATCTGTGCTGGTCTGGCTTGTTTAGTTTTACAATGGGTGTATTGATGTACTGCTCACTGCAATATGTAAGATGCTGCCTTTTCCTAGGTACTCATGTGTGACGTGTGGTTTGTTACTAAAAATCATGTTTTTCTTACAGATGGGGGGGGGTGCCAAAAAATGATGGGCCCCGGATGTTACATATGCTAGGTACGCCACTGTATGTAAAGATACCAGAAAGCTGGCGTAGCAAAAACTTCTAAGTTTTGAGTATTTAACCCTCCCACAATCTCACGGGCACTCGTTTCAAGTTTATTGAGATTTTGATTTAAACGCAATATCAAATATTTTCAATGCGTATAACAAAAATAAATTTGGGGAAATAAATAAAACCATTTGAACCAGTGTTCCCGCTAAGCTGCGCTGGCGTGTGCTGGCGCACAAAATATTACATCGCAGCGCACACGTTTCTCGTCACAGCGCACGATCGGAAGAGGCGTACGGCAGATGGCAGGGCGGCGAGAGGAGAATCGGGCGAGTTGGCTCATAACTTGCTGGCGCCCGATATTTTTGGCTCACGGTGAAAAAAGTTTGCTCACAACACCCGCCCGCTTAGAGGGAACACTGGTGTGGTTTATTATACTTATACAAGTCGAGTGAAAAGGATATAAAAAAGTGATCTGACCAGGGGACTGGAAGTACTGACAGGTCAGTGAAAATAAGATGATGAGATGATGGGACAAAAATCATGTCCAATGTATGGCTTGCTATGTACGTGGGTTCAGCTATTTTTGGATGAATATCGAGAGGTTTTAAAGTATTTAATAAATCTATGGTGTGTGGACTGGAATAGTCATCAAAATGTATATTAAAGTCTCCTAATATAATTGGAGTAGTTGTTCTGGAACAGAAATCGAATAAAATCTCTTGAAGAAGCGAAAGTTTATTCTGTCCAATAGGAGGGGGAACATAAAGTAATAAGAAGTTTAGTTGAATATTTAAGGTGCATTTAAGGTGGAGGTATTCGATAGTAGAAGCCTTCGGCGAAAAGTCTTGTAAGAGAAAGGAATTGTGTTTATAAATGATTGCTAATCCTCTACCTTTTCGGTTATGGCGATGATTAAATAAATAGTCATAATTGGGGGGACAGCAGTGAGCACAAGAACATCAATATACCCATTGTAAAACTAAACAAGCCAGATTAATATAGATTGATCATGCACAGTGAGCGCTAACAGAAAAACATGTCTTTTTCATACACACAGAACAAATTTGTCCCTGTCCCCTCTGGATCTCTCTCTATCCCCATACCATCCCTGCGAGTTCTGTCCCTATCCCTGCACCATTCTTGCAAGCTCTGTCCTCAACTGCATAAGCCTCGAACACTTAATGGTTTAAGAATCTTATTGTACACTGCATTGAATCCTTGTTGAAATTTGCAGAATATAAGAAACTGATTTTAAATATGGTCAATAGTTGATAGAATTAGAGGACTAAAGCGAGAAGAGGATGGAGGTTTGTGTAGATGAGGAGAGAGCTTGTAGTGATGAGACAGGGACAGAACTCATGGGGACGAGACGGGGATGGAGATAGATCCTGCAGGGATAGGGAGAAATTTGTCCCTGTGTCATATAGACCCTCACTCAGTATGGATTCAGTAATCACAAACTAAAAATAGAAATATGTAGATAAAAGTTAAACTGAATTGCAATAAGCCAGACTTTGCATAGAAATAGAAACAGTGGCACATGTCCCCTAATACTCCCCCTCCTTTACTAATGTGTAGCATGGGTTTTAGCACAGGCAGTAACTGCTCTGTAGTTCATAGGAATTGTACAAGAAATAGTATGAAGGAGGATACAGCTGAGTTTGTGTGAGTTGTAGGTCAAGAGCTTATCTGATATCTGCTGGTTCTCATGATTTATTGAGATTTCTTTAAATCAGATTTGAAGTTATATTTCAAAGGAAGAGTGATGAGAACTTTTAAAGTATGTTTCAGAATTTAAACTTGATTTTTGTGACATCTGGGAAAGAATTTTAATCTCTTCACTGTGTAAGCCCAGTGATTCAATTCAGATTGCCTAATATTATTGGTCTTTAAAGCAAATGTGTTGTATTTAATTTAGCATTCAGCTGTTTTTTCTGCTGCAGTGATGGAGTGAAGTCCTGCAGTCTTTTCTGATTACTAATCTGCTGAGACCTTAACCAGTATACACAGTTATGTAAAGCTTGGAGAATCTGAAACTGTTTTCAAAGCTAAGGGCTCCTTTTATTAAGGTGCACTAGCGTTTTTAGCACAGTACAATGCTGCGTGCGCTAGCCCCATATACATGGAAAATACTAATGCCAACCCTATGGAGGCATTAGTGTGTAGCTCGCGCGCTAAAACCGCTCACACACTTTAGTAAAAGGAGCACTAAATGTTCTTTTGAGAACTGAAGGTCAAGAGTTATCTCTTGTTTTAGAATTCTAAGCTCTGTGGTGCAGAGCTCTGTCCAGTCAGTATTCCTATACTAATGGGCTCTGTGTGTGAGACTGTGAGCTACTGAGTAGTTTCATTTTTTCTGAATCAAAAATACTTGGATATACAGCTAAGCTGAGGTGGATCAGATATTGTGTGAATGTGTGTATTGAAACTCTGTGAGCTGAATTTATATCAGAAGCATTGGGGGGGGGGGAATTTTCCTGGGAGGGGTGTGAATTAAAGGGGGAATCTATTGAAGCATCTAACAGTGATTATAACATCTCATACATTTAATTGCACCACTCCTCCTTGTCACGATATCTCTCGCCTCTCCTTCCCTTATAATTTTCCTCCTCCTCCATGCTCTGGCATCTCCTCTCCTTTTCTTCCCTCTCTCCCTCCTTTCCCCCTGGTCTGGCATCTCTGTCTTCTTCTCATCCCTCTCCAACATGCCCTGACATTTCTCCCTCTTCTTCCCTCCATCCCTTCCCCATGGTCTGACATTTCTCTCCTCTCCATTCCTTTCCCTGCTCTTCCTTTTCCCTCTCCAACAATTAGAGGCTTTCTTCCTTACCCCTCCCTTCACCTCATCAGGTGCAGCATTTCTCTTCCCCCCCAGATAGATACCCTTCTCCCTCTCTCTCATCATCTCCAGTGGCAGACTTCACAATTCACTGCTCTTGCTGGTGTTGGGCCTTCCTCTCTGCTGTTCCTACCTACTTCCTGATTCCCTGAAGGAAGGACTGGCAAAGAGGAAGGCCCAATGCCGGCAGATCAGCGAGTTATGAAGGTTGCCATTGCTGCTGCCAGAAGGGGCAGAAGTTTCTGGACCGTGACGCTGGCCCTGGAAGCACCCCTTTATGGACTGTACCTGGGATGGACCGCCCCCCCTTCCAAAGCTTGATATGCCATCACTTAGCACTCAGTTGCCTTATCTTCTCAACTTTCTGTTCAAGGGTTCACTTCCATGGGCTGCCACATGCCCTCATATATTCTGGCCCTGAATATTATCTGTAACAGCATATCAACAGGGACTGTACCTAATTCTTGGAAAAAAGGCGATTGTAAAGCCTATTCAGAAGCAAACCTCTTGTGATCTTTCTCTATCCAAGAATTATAGACAGACATCTAATGTGTCTTTTTTTTTGTCAAAACTAACTGAGCACTTTGGGGTAAATTCTCTATACTACGTCTAAACTTAGGCGTGCTTTAGACGTCCACCGCAATTGAATAATTGCGGAGAAAGGGTCTTAATTAGTGTTGAGAGTTAGACGTAGCTAGACGGCAGATAGACGTCCCCAAAAGATAGACGAGGGATAGACGTCTATAGAAAGCATAGTCGCGTCTTCAGATGTGGACGTGGGCGTGCCATGGGCGTGGCAATGGCAGGCGCTAGTTAGGCGCTACTTGAGCGGCAGACTTCGTCTAAATATCATGTATAATGTAGGCGTAAGAAACCCATGTCTAACTTGGATTTCAATGCAGTTTCAACTTTCTTAATTGCGGCTCTTTGTTAGATGCGAGGTAGACGTCCGCTGTGTTTTTCCATCAATAATTCCAATAGTGAGTTTGAATAGGTAATTTTCATCTTTTCTCTGTCCTAATAAATTTAATGACACCATATCAATAGAACACATTATATTGCATGGATAACAAACTACATTTCTGCCCAAACAATAATATAATTTATACATGGCTTTCCTGTTTAAAAACAACCCCCTTTTTTTCTCAACAAACAGCACTGCAATCGGCTCTCTTTTGAAAGCAAAGAAAGAACAGCAAACACATATCATTATTGCACACATTACTTCATTTCTCAGCACTTAAAAAGAGAATAAACAGATACACACCTTAACATTTAGCTTCCCTCATTGCAAAATGGAGGTCTTCAGCTGCACAAAACTGACCTCATTGTGACCTCATCAATCTGCACCTTCAAAGTAGTATGCCACAATTAAAAGATGTGCTGGGTGTAGAACTCACAACCTCTGGATGAGTAGCACAGCATATTTATCCATAGATCTACAGCAGCTTCTACTTAGGTCCATCTCACCACCCTTTCATATCATACTTGACTGAGCTGCCTATGTATCAGCTCATTAGCTATCATGTCACACTCAGCTCAAAGAAAGCATTTCTAGCTCACCAGGTTAATGCGCCTCGTCCAACATCTCAAGGTCACCGGTTCAACTCCCACCATCAGCATACCTCTTTTTCACAGCTTTTTATTAGCACTCAAAATGGTATATATATATATATGGTGGACTTTGCTGTTTTTCATGGTTAGGGTTAGGATGTTATGCTGCAGGAGTGTGTGTTGGGGTGGGGGAGGGGCGTCTATGATGACAGAGAACAGGCTGCTGAGAATTCGTGGAGATCATTTTAAGGATCAACTCAAATAAGTTTAAGCAAAGGAATGCCTAAAGATTTGGAAGGTTTTTTGGTAGAAAACAAATATCAAATATGTATTAAGGAATTGCAGCACAAATGACACCGATCGTTAAGGGCAAAAAACACTGCTTTTCCGGGTATGACGCCTAAATGGAACAGATTACTTACAGTCATACATCCATTAGTACAGTGCTTAGAATGAAGATTAACGTGTGAGCATGGTCTGGGTTGGACATTAAAAAAATGGAGCTTGCGTTCGATCAAAACAGCACTTTTGGACTCCACGTCACATGTATTTCAACCATACTTGGGAATATGGGTTTGGGGCTCAGTGAAAGCAGCGCTTTTAACCATTGAGCTACCACTCTTTTGTCTCAGTCTACTATGACATTATAGCTAAGCTCCTTTTCCCTTAGCAGTTCACTAAGGTATGATATGACACGGGAGCCAGAGACATTGGAGCGAAAGGTGCTGTAGCTCAGTGAGTAAAGGCGCTGTACCGATCTTCTGGGGTTTGAGGGTTCAACTTCCGGCCTGTATTTTACTTGTGGCATATCTACCTTCCAGGTGCATCTTGATGATGCTTTCCACTTCTTATAGGAGTTGATTATAACATTACTGTACAACTTTCTGTGTAGCAGAAAAATAAACTTTTCTCCCTTCCATTCTAAGAATTTAAATTCAACTCATCTTATATTTCTCCTTTTAAACATGGCATACTTTGTTAGTTTTTATCATGGTAAAGTATACATTTCTGAAATCGTGAAGAAACAATATATACAACAGCAGTGTATATAAGCTGTTATTATTATTATTATTTGTCTCCTAGCAGAATTAACTGCCTATAAGAAGTGGTATAAGCAAATCAAAACTGCTATTATACGGTTTGTTATCTAGCATCTTTAAGGTATTATGCCACAATTAAAAGATGTGCTGGGTGTAGAACTCACAACCTCTGTACGACTAGCACAGGAGTTTAACCCATACACCTACAGCAACTTCTGCTTAGATCTCACCGCCCTTTCATATCATACGTGACTGAGCTGCCTATGTATCATCTCATTAACTATCATGTCACAATAAACACAAAGAAAGCATTTCTAGCTCAACAGGTTAATGCGCCTGTTCCAACCTCTCAAACTCCACGGTTCAACTCCCACCTTTGCTCATTTTAATAAGGTCCTAGCAGCTTCCTATTAGCTCTTATAACAGGGTCTACATGGTAGACTTTGCCATTTGTAAGGTGCACATTTCCCTTTCCAGGCAAATCTATTTTCAACTTACCATGGCTCGGACATCCTAAGCAGTGATGAGAGGAAACCTTTCCTCTGGCAACAAGATGACATTTGTGGATCGCCTGGTTAATGTGCTCTATTATGCCTTGTCCATCTTCTCAAGCACCCTGGTTCAAATCCCATCCTCACCTTCACTTTTGTTTCCTTGCATCCTAACAGTTCTCAGAAGTGGTGGAATTTGCTGTTTCTCATCAGCATTCTGCAGCCACAGGTGCATGAGATACTTTCATTTGCTCCCAACTACAAGCCATTCTAGTAGGAATGTGTTTCTTTTGATGCAATATAGGCATTGGCCAACAGCTATGAGTTAAATCAAACTTCAGAGGGCTTGGACAAGTGTTAAAGAATGATCCAGTTAGGGGGGGATGTTGGGGTGGGGGAGGGTGTTCAGCATGAGAGAGAACAGGTTGCATTAAAAATTAGACAATGGCTGCAGATAATAAAAGACAAAGCAAAATATTTATATGTAAAGGCAAGGCTAAAGAGTTACCAGGTGTCCTGGCTGAGAAATGAATATATTTGCTAACCTTACTCAAGACTTGAACCCCTGATGTATGGAAGATAAAAAGCAGTGTCTTAAGGCATAGAGCTATAGAGGTAACTTTGTTTAGAACATAGAGCTTCGTATCAAAGCTTAGAGATGTGAAGGAAATGACTACAACGTCACTACAGCTGTATATGGCAAAACGACATCCAATGCACGTCCAATTAGATTTGAATTCTAACGGTTCCTATGACGTCAGACGCTAATTAGGCGTGCTGAGTATATAGAAAGCTTTGGCACAGCAATTTTTCCTATGTAAGACCCCTCATGTGAGTTGGTGTTTGTGGTGTTCCGTTTCCTCAATGATGAAACTTTGTGCTATGACTTGCCTGTTCTCCTTTATACTCCCTTCTGCCTTTGCCACTCCTCCCCACCCCCATTATCTGTATTTCTTTAGTTTATGGATTTTTCTGGGTGTTGGTGTGAGAGATTGTTGAGGACTTAGGTTTTGTGTTAAGTGTGGAGGGGAATCAATTGTTAGGGAAAAGAAGGGGCCAGGCCAGGTTACACACAGATGCCCACACCCACCACTCTCCCTGCTTTCATAATGTCATGGTCTGCCCCACCTCCATTTTCCATAACAGCAGAGTACACCAAAAAGAAAGAGCAGAGGGGGCCTACAACTTTCAATTAACTCCAAGTGGAATGGATGGGAACCTGTGTTTAAACATGGGAAATATGTCATCAACCAAGGCAGCTACTGCACCAAATGGGATACATATTAATGAGATTCTTAAGTTGAATGCAGGAGAGGTGTCTAGAAATGGCCAGACTTGGGGGAGGGGGGGGAGAGAGACTGAGAGATATGCTGGATAGTAGTCTGGAATGAGAAAAGATAAAAGCAAGAGGTGGAGGATGTCATGGAGGCAAGGAGAGATTAGGGATGCGAGGGTATTTGCAAACAGAAAGGGTGAAAGGTTGACTCTGGGGATGGAAGGAGGTTAGGGAGAAACACTAGGTTTTGAGGTGGAATGGAGAGATGGCATGTAGGTTCCCCCCCCCCCCCCCCCCCATTGGTATGCATCAAGGAAAATAACTGAAAAGAGAGGGACAGATGTTGATGCATAGGGAGCTAGGTTGTGAAAGGTGGGATAAGAGGATTGTAAGGGATAGCCCTAATGAGCATGCATGAGAGACCAGCATCTAATGGAGGTGTCAGCCATCAAATCTACCACTATGCATATCCATTAGGGGTATGCTCAAACCCTAACTGGCCTAGTGGTCGTTCATGACACTGTTGGGACATACCTCTGTAAACCATATGATACAGCAATGTAGCTCCATGAAGCACCTAACGAATACAATATAAACTGAAACACAAACACACTGTCATTTATTTGATGGATTTTATTGTAAAACATCAATCCATTGGCTTGCCGTTTTACATGATAGATGGTAAAATGCATAATACAGGATGCAAAGAGATGGCACAGGTAGCACCTTGGTGAAGTGAGGCAAATGTCCAGGGTGCAAAGAGATGGCACAGGTAGCAGCTGGGTGAAGAGAGGCAACTGTCCAGGGTGCAAAGAGATGGCACAGGTAGCAGCTGGGTGAAGTGAGGCAACTATCCAGGGTGCAAATAGATGGCACAGGTTGCAGCTGGGTGAAGTGAGGCAAATGTCCAGGGTGCAAATAGATGGCACAGGTTGCAGCTGGGTGAAGTGAGGCAAATGTCCAGGGTGCAAATAGATGGCACAGGTTGCAGCTGGGTGAAGTGAGGCAAATGTCCAGGGTGCAAATAGATGGCACAGGTAGCAGCTGGGTGAAGTGAGGCAAATGTCCAGGGTGCAAAGAGATGGCACAGGTAGCAGCTGGGTGAAGTGAGGCAAATGTCCAGGGTGCAAAGAGATGGCACAGGTTGCACTTGGAGTGGTGAATGAAGGTGGCAACATGGCTCCTGGAGAGCTACAGATCCTTGGAAAGGTGTAATAGTTATTATCCAACTATGATGCCCTCAATGGGAGTTGAAGCTGATGAAGATTGGCACTCAGGCCAGGAGGCTATCTGGATGAAAGATCTGCAGTGACTGAACCGTGATATAGAGGCTGTGGCGTGTACATGCAGAGGAGGTCCAGCGGAGCCCCAGGGTCCATGCGGCATGACTGGCCTGGGAGTGTTCAGAGGACATAGTGGGTCCTAATGGGGGTCCTTTCCTTTTCCCTTTCCCCGGCCACGGCCTCGACCCCGGGCACGGGTGGCTGGGGGGGAACCCTGCCTGGTGGGGGCCTGGCTGGAGGAGGTCTGGGAGGTGGATTGAGCTCCAGGATCCCCAGGGGAGGATGTCTGGGTGATGAGCTGTGGGAGAAAGTGTGTGAGAATGCCACACATGTCCTCCAGAGCACGGCGCATCTCAGCCTGCTCCTCCAGCATGGCAGCCTGCTGGGCTCGTGTCGCAGCCTGCTCTGCTACCAGGGAGGCCAAGTGCTGGTTCATGACATGTGTGGATTCTTTTATCTCAGCCACCTCCCTGATGAGCAAAGTTTGTCTTTGGTGGATGTGGTCACCCACCTCCACCAATTGACGGGTCACCTCATCAGGGGGGACCTCCAGCACATCACCCTGATGGAAATCCTCCTCCCCAGGGCTCCGACCTCACCCACCTCTTCTTCCCCCTCCAACTCTTCCCCCTCCTCTACTGCCCTGTTGTCATCGTGGGGATGAAGGGGGGTGCCGGTGCAGGTTGCATATCACTGTTCTGAGGAGGAGGGGTGGCGTACGATGGGCCAGCGACTGCTTCTTTCTCCTCCTCCTCCTCCTCATCCCCTTCATCCCTATCAGCAGCAGAAGGAGGATGGGACGCCTCTGCAAAAAGACAAGAAAATACACATTGGTATTAGTTGAAAGCGGTAACATCTGAGAACATCATTTGAATTGCATCACAGGTCACAATACTGTACATCTGGTCATTTACAAGGTATTATGCAGGCTAACATATGGAACATTAGCAACTTATTCCACATGTTAGGCTGCCAAGAGTATCAAAACAGGCAATGGCTTTTATTGTATTACTATGAATTGCATTGGTTGTATAGTACTGTTGTAGTTTAGAAAAGATAGTTTAGAAAGATATAAAATATGAGTTAAAACACCAACAAGTCAATGGCTTCTATGTAAAGTGATTTTACCTTGGTGCCCCAGGGAAGTATCAATGCCTCCCACAACAGGTGCTATTCCAGGACCCACTATGTCCATCACCTCACTCTCCAGGACAGTCAGTTGGAGATTGCCGCAAGGACCCTGTGCATCGATCTGTTCTTGCTTCCGCCGGACCTCTCTCCGCAGGGCACGCCACCGGTTTTTCAGAGCCTCTATATCACGGCCCTGATGGTATACTGAGTCTATGTCATTGCAGATTCGTCTCCAGATAGCATGCTGGCCTTCTGTCCCAATCCTATCAGCTTCCCTCCCAAAGAGGGAATCATAGTTGGCCCCGACTTGGGCCACAAGGATCTGCAACTCTCCATGCAAAAAATTTGATTTCCGTTTTGGAGCCATGTTGCAAGGTGCAGCCATCTTTTCAGGCTACTTGTAGAACACGTTCAAACACACCCCCATAGGACACCCAATGAGGTGTGATGGGCATGGTTAGGAAGCGGGACAAGCAACCGCACCCGAACGGCACCCAATAGGCATAGAGAACGTTTTCCCGCCATACTGACGTCAGACGCTACATAGGCGTGCATGAGTATAAGAAGGTCCAGGTGAGCAGTGTTTCCTTTCTATTCTGTCCTATTGCTTATGCAGACGTTTGAGACTTTACTCTGTCTTAGTCTTTTACATTTTCTTTCCTATCTCTGCCTCCCATTTTTCTCTATTCCACAGAGCCATTAACAAGCTACATGTCATTCTAATATGTTGTTTTATCTTTTCTAGAAGCAGCTTGCTAGCTAGCAGCTCAGATAGTAAGTCAAGGTGAGAATGATATTTTGTAAGCTACTTAGGTGTCCTTATGATAGAACCAAAGAAACCAACCAGCAAGAACTGACTTCTTTTTATGGGCTTTCATTGTGTGCTATTGTTTATAATAGTTATTTTATTTCTGATATCTCCTACTCTCCATTCCACAGGGCTGACAAAAATGACTGATAAGACTGATAATGACCATGCTGGTAGAAATTTTGCTGGCAGAAAAATGGATATGTAAGTAAAATGGATGTGTTCACACATCTGAGAGGGTTTACTCATAGAGCTAAAGTTAATTCTTTGTAGAATCATATTACAGGCAAGTTAAAATCAGGTGAGGAATGGTTCTGTGTACTAACTCATTGATAAGAATAGGTTGGGGGGGGGAACATTGCCATTCAGTGGACATCCAATCAGTGTACATGGTTCAGGTGGAAAACTCCTAATGAGTGCCTAATGGGTTAGGCATTATCAAAAGGGGTCAGCTGTAGCTGCCATTTTTAATAAGGAGTCTAAAGGTATGTTAGCACTTCTGTTACTTCTAGGTGTGTGTTCTGCCACAACTTCAGTATTTAATTTTGGAGACATAGGTCTTTGTTAACAGTTTTTCTCTATTCTTCATTTCACATTAACTATGCTCATCACCCCAGTGTGTTTGCCAGAGAGAGACCAGACGAGCAGCTCAGCACACCAGCTTGCACCTGGCCAAACAGTTGTAGGTGAGAATGATATATGGTAACCTTTATTTGCTTACTCTACTATTCTTCACTTGAGTCACTCTTCTGATGAGTGAAATAAATGTTCACAAAGCTAACATGTTTCACACTTCTATTGTTCTCTTCACACAGGTATCCTTGATGACTTTCAGGAACAATAGTAAATTGATAATGTTGGCCTCATAGAACACCATGGCACGCATTCCTGTTTTATGCACACAAACTTTGTTTTCAGTTAGTCTATTCCCTCACATGAGTTCTAAACAGGTGCTGAAACATTTATCCCAACTTTATGTAATAGATCTGTAGCGGTGGAGGATTATTAACCCACACCATCAGCGAGTTAAGGCTATTGCTTTAACAACTATACCACGGTGACATCTAAGCAGCTCAACATAAATGAGGTTAACACATTGCTTCAGGGAAGGGAGGACAGATATGGACCTTGGGGATTGAACCCCCTGTTTGTGAACCTTGTGTAAACCAGCTTCTCCTCTTTTCTGTTTTCAGGTGTCCTGGACAGGCAACTATAGTTCTTCCTGCGGTATTGTCAGATGGAGTTTTGTATTACTGAGAGTAGTGTAGCTGTGAGCATCTTTGTGGTTTCCACACCTGCTTAACCAAAATAGTGCAGCTCAAGAACCAGGAGGATAGATTGAGATATGTGGCCTTTACTTCCATCACCTTCAGTGAAAGGAAGAAAACCCCACATGTCTCATTTGGATTCTCCTGGTGTGGAGCCAACTCTTACTAGCAGTAACCCTATTCCTCAACAACAAATCTACCACAGTGACTTACATTCTCTTCCTTATGTAGCCATTTACTTTGGAACAGGGACTGGCTTACTTTGCACATCCTAGCTGAGACGTCATCATCTACCTACAGTTGCATATACCCTTACACTCACTTGCTTCTTTCCTAGATTCTGCAATGATTTTACATCAGAGTGGCTAGCAGGTAATAGAATGAATGACAGACCCCAATAAAGATTGTCAAACTTTCTATATGTCACCTTGTTGTTATATTGAAAAGGGCCCCTTCAGCAGTCCCTCCTGAACCCCTATCTACCTTGGACTCTGTCCACTAAACTGATGATGCTACAAGGCTAAAACCACACAGGAAAGTTTAAAGTATAAACAATTTTTTAATTAAAATATAGAAAACTTTAAAAAACGTAAACTTTTTAAAAAACAACTATATACATATAACGCAGGGAAAGAGGGTGGGTGCCCCCCAAGAGCAGCTTGAGCTACCTCAGGCGAGGGGGGCGGAAGAGGTGCAGTCATTGAGAGGGTTCACGGTTGCTGGAACCATGCCTTCTTTCAGCTACCAGTCGAAAGAGGGCATGTTCCATCCTCTCCACGCACCCTCTCAATAACTGCACCTCCTCCAAGAGGGCAGAGAAGGGGTCCATCTCCCTGACCGCCCCCTCCTGAGGCTAGTCGGGCTGCTCCTGGGGGGGGGACAACACGGAAAGGGGGTGGGATGGGATCATGAACAGGAAGGGCAGGAGAGTGAGGGGAAGGGCTATGGCTGGGGGAATAGGAAGGTCGAACAGGGGCAGGTGGTGGGGGTCCTGGAGGTAGTGTAGGCAGCGGTAGTCCAGGGGGGATCTGTGGTGGTGGAGGTGGCGGTGGTCCAGGGGGGATCTGTGGTGGTGGAGGCGGTGGTGGTCCAGGGGGAATCTGTGGTGTGGGTGGTCCTGAGGGCTGCCAAGGGGCATCAAACCCCTCCTCCTCCTCCCCTTCTTCCTCCTCCTCCTCCTCTTCTTCTCCCTCTTCTTCTTCTTCCTCCTCCTCCGCAGAGGACCAGGGTGGGGCTCCCTCCATTAGCTGGGGTGCCTCCTGAGGGGGTGCCTGCGCTGCTGCTTGACAAGAGCACCTACTCCACTGTAAACATCAAAATGTAGCATAAGAAAGTGAGACAAGTAGAACACCATAAAGCCATTTTGACATACCATAGGCGGGTGGCTGTTATGATATCACAATAGCAGCTTTACTGCAGATTTTATGATTAAGAATGGTTTACAGCTACTCAAGCATTTTCATCTATTTATTCTGGTAGGCTGATTACAAAGAAACACACGCTGGACTCATTACTCACCGGCTTCAGCGCGCAATTCCTCCCTCACCCCCTCAAGGAAGGCCCACTCGTCGCGCCTCAGCAGCCGACCCCGTTTCCTGAGATCCTCAACCTGGATAATAGAGAGAGAGAAAGAAAGGAGAGGGAGGGATATGATGAGTGCCATATAGCACTGTGGCATAACATGTTTACTTAAGTATTGACCTCTATAAGCACATAAAAATGGAGTACGCTGGCCTCCAAGAGCCCCTATCGGCTTTGCTGCCTGCCTCCACCCCCGCCTGCCACATGTTTTACATGAATGCATTCACGTACTCCAGCATTTTTCCCTTTCTGTGCTGGAGGCCTCGCTATCTCTCTACTGTACCTGGGACAATGGGGGGGGGGGGGTGAAGTGACATGGCCAGCATCACAAGGAGGAGTGTGGGATTGAACTCACAACCCCAGGGTGCTGAGGCTGAAACCTATCAGCACTGCCCCACATTACAGTTTGCATGACTTTATTAATCTAGTCAAGCAATATTTCCTGTCCTGGTGAGCTTACAATCATGCAGCAGGGGCAATAAAATAGTTTGGTCAGAAGGAGCAGCGTGGCTTTAAACCCCTGACGTCAGGGTACTGACGCTGTCACTTAAAACGTTAAGCCAATATCTCCCTAGACCTGCAGATTGATACATACATATGGGAAAGGAAAATTGTAGGTACTTGAAATTACATAGGAGCACTTTAATATAATTTGTTTTCCTTTGGCAAAGTTGATTTCAAGATGTGTCCATTACAAATGCCATGCTGGTGACCCTAAAATTACTTGTGTGCATGTGAATGGGACCTGAATTTGTCATTTGAAATCCTACTACTGCTCCTTTGGGAAGTGCTTCAATTTTAGTATTCAGTGTAAAAGATGCACAATTGTAGTTTTAAAAATGAATCAAGATTTACAATACAAAAGATGACTAATTTGATAGAGACAGGTTTACATAATCATTACATTTTACATGATTACTTGTGAAAGCCTCATTAGGAATACTTACTTCCCTGGGACATGAGGCTCTTCTATTATACCGCCGGGTCAGGCGGGTCCAGGATTGCCTGAACTGCAGGTATGTCCTGCGATGTCCCGGCATAACAAAATAATGGTGCTCGTGCACCAAAAACAACCTGGCCAGGAGTTTGGTGTCCTCAGTGGTGAAGTTGGGCAGTCTACTGGCAGCCATTTTAGCAGAAATAACTGCGTATGAAGAACGGGCGATTCTATGATGTCACAACGCAAAAAATCGCAATGACGTTTTCTGTGCCGCTTGGGCGTGCTTGCAGTGTCCGCTCCGCGCTACATCAACTCTGTAGATTACATACTATACCACGCCGAAATCGCTGTTATAAAAACAAGTATAGCAGAATGCTTAGAAGCTTAACCTTGTAAACCTGATGGGACTTCACCTCCCCCCATGTATTTAGGTTCACACTATCTACATTTGAACAAACACAATGACAAGTTATAAATGAAATAAATGAAGATTGGGAAGTAATAGGCATAATCTCAGGAGGTTCACATATTTTAGCTTAGCTAACTAAGGCACTTTTGTGCACCAGCTCTCATAAGTGTAGGGAATTCCAGAGCTAGGTCAGGTTTTCAGGATCTCCACAATAAACATGCATGAGATGGATTGGCATGCATTGCCTCCTTGCATGTGTATTGTGGATGTGCTGAAAACCTGACCTGGCTCTGGCTGTGGAGGCATGGAATTTCTTACCCCCTGGTCTAGAATATGAACATTACTATCAGTACATACTGCTTGGCTTTAGAATTGTGGTACGGGTGAGGGGTTTCAAAACGTGACACAATAGGCTGCTTCAACAATCTAAGAATGGCTGCTGATAATTAAAGCTCAACCCAAACAGTATGCATGTTTGGGTGGGTGGAAAAAAAAAAATATTATGTCTTTGGTAACCTTAGTCAGGACTTGAATCCCTGACCTTTGGAAGATACATGCAGTGCTTTTAAGCACTGAGCTATGTTGGGGATTTGGGAATGGGAGCCTCCAGAAATGGCTTTAGGTACAAGCTTTGACAAGGGGCAATCATTGCAAATATCTACAGGTATATTTGATCTGAGAACACCCAATGAACGTCCAAACAGATTTCAAAATTCTAACGACTTCTATGTCGTCAGACGCTACTTCGGCTCTAAAAAAACATTATTTTGTCTCCTTTAGACTCCTGTGCGTTCGTGCTTCTGGTGCTTGATTTGTGATATTGTGACTTTGTATTATGATCTTATTGTTTCTCCTTTCCCCCATCTTCTCCCTTTTGTTGTGTACTTGTCAATTGGTGTCTTTGGTCTGGTGTTGGTTTGAGAGATGGCTGATGACTTTGAGGGTTTCGTACGTGTGGTTGCCCGCAATAGATTGCTGCGCAGAGGAAGGGGTCCGGCCCTGGGGCGTGGGCAGCTTAGAGGCAGAAGAAGGGGTCCGGCCCTGGCCCTGGGGCGTGGCCAGGTTAGAGGCAGAGGCCCAGGCCGACGCCGACGCCAGGCCCCCAGGGTATATAGGCCCAGGGCGAACTTCCTTGATATGACAGATGAGCGGTGTATTGGTCTCTTTAGATTTAATCGGGAGGCCATAGTTCATCTCTGTGAGCAACTGCAGGTGGATTTGGAGCGCACCACTCTTAGGGGACATTCCCTTCCAGTTTATGTACAAGTAACTACAGCCCTGGGGTTTTTGGCTACAGGAACCTTCCAAAGGCCCCTGGGAGCTGGGGCTGGCATTAGTCAATCGTATGTATCCAGGATAATCAATACGTTCTTGGAAGTCTTTTTAAGGCGTATTGCTATGTATATCCAGTTTCCGATGAGTGAGGCAGAGCGGTGACGCACAATGAGGGGTTTTGCTCAACTGGCACATTTCCCCTCTGTCCTGGGAGCTATAGACTGCACACACGTAGCACTCAGACCACCTGCTGAAACTGAAAGGCAATTTAGGAACCGGAGGGCATATCATTCCATGAACATGCAGGTGGTCTGTAGTGCACCATGGAGGTGACGGATGTGTGTGCCAGCTTCCCAGGGTCCTGCCACAATGCTTATATCCTGGCCTACTCCGGCCTAGGTGGCAGGTTCCAGAGGGGTGAAATCCACGGTGGATGGCTGGTTGGTGAGTTAACGTACTACTGCAGATAAAGCTTTGCTACATTAACCGCCTTTCTCTCATTTTACCACAGGGTCATGGCTAACTTTGGAGGATGATGCAGAACAATGGACAACAGATATGTGCCCCTTTTCTAATATTGTTTCTCCTTGCAGGTGATTGTGCCTATCCCCTGAGGACATGATTGATGACCCCAATTGTGCGTCCCCAACAGCCAGAGGAGGAGCAAAATAACCAGGCCCTGAACACCACATGGACCATCGTGGAACGTGCGTTTGGGTTGCTCAAGTCCCGCTTTAAATGTCTACACCGCTCAGGAGGGCAACTGCTGTACAGGCCCGACAAGGTGTCCAAGATGTTTGTTGCCTGCTGCATGCTACATAACCTAGCACTGAGAAGACGGATGCCAGACCCTCCTGAGCCGGTCCAAGACAGTGACGATGACGAGGACATCCAACCTAGATGCAGGCCTCTACCTGAGCAAGAGGAGCGTAGGAGAGGGCAGGTGGTCAGGGACAATAAGAGCCCATTTCTTGGAATAATGGTGAGTATATTTATGTGAACCCCAAACAGCTTCTCTCTCTCTGTCTGTCTCTGTTTCTGTCTCATGTGAGTGAATGTGATGATGCCTCTTTCTCTAGGCAGCAGTTAAAGCTCAGATGTCCCTGACCACCAAAGCAAGAAGTTATCGGTAGCAGCTCAAGTATTAAAGGTAGAATAATAGGTAAGTATCAAATATAGCTATCTTTGTTTTTGGCCTCATTCACTATATTGCTCCTGTATATCATTCCATTAGCAGGTTTTATGATGAATTGCCCACATGTCAAATAGCTAACAGCTTTCATACTCTTGTTGCAGGTTAGATGTCCAAGACTTTCATCGTCACCATACAATGGCATCATAATGTGCTTCTCGATGGCCTGGTAAGAGCTAGCAGTTTAGGACCTCTTGGTTTTTTGTTGTTTTACCAACAACAAATCGTATATCGACACTTGCTGGTGTTAGGTTAGCATGTGTGTTGATTGAATACCCCCTTAGTTTTAGGTATAAATGACATCTATAGTGGAAGCTCAGAGAAAGCCGATTGGATGACCTATACTGCTAAAATGTTAAACTATGGCTATCGGCTGCTCAGCTTTCCACACCTTGTAGGAGTTAATGATGGTATTGGTCTACAAGTTTCTGTGTAGCATAAGACTATAGCACCCCCCCTCCCTTCTCCATGCTGGTACTTCAAGTTCAACTGAAGCTATAGGGTAACTGTAGGTATTGTGACAGTTTGAGGCGGGGACTTTTCCAATGTATTAACATGCTTCCCCTCTTTGCAGGTGTTTGGGCCCAGCTGACCTCCTCCTCCTCCTCCTCCTGTGGCTAGCATCTCATCGTGAAGCTGTTCCTGTGATACGGGCAGATCCTGTGACGTATTCCTGATACTTGTGCATAGGTAGGTATAAGACATTTGTGCTCACTTCTACTAACCTTCAACATTCCAAACAGTGTGTGTAGGTTCTTAGCTCACATATGGACTCTGTAACAAGGAGGACGGCTTTTATTTCCCTTGCTTCTATGGCAGAAACCTCTGGCCTTTATTCTCTGACCTCCTTACTTTCCTTTCTTCCAGTGCACCGAAGAACATTCTACATCTCTGAATCTGTCTTCCTTTTCCTACAACCTGCCTTACCCTACCATGAGGAAATCTTAATATTTCACAGGCACTGACATTGTACCCTTTCCTCCTGTAGGCTGGGAGTTGATTTGGACCTAGGAGTGGCTTACTCTGTATACCGGTGTAGCTGTGATCCATTTCAGCGAACTGCAGTTGCATGATGTTACAATTTCACACCACTTTTCTGGACTTTTGAGTGTCAATGAAATGACATGATATTCTACAATAAAAATCTTAAACCATTTAAGGATGTTGTGATTACTTACCAAAGGAATGCCAGGGCCCAGTCTGATACATTGAGTAATGCACAGGCATTATTATTTCCTTAGGTACCGCTGTAAATGGATCACTCTTATCACATTGCTCTTTGTCTGAGGGCCAGGTTGGAAAGGTAAGAAGTGGGGGGGAGGGAACTAGGGGTTGTCATGTCTCCCATTTGCTCACCGGTCCAATGACATGACCTCAGAGCAGGGATCTCAAAGTCCCTCCTTGAGGGCCGCAATCTAGTTGGGTTTTCAGGATTTCCCCAATGAATATGCATTGAAAGCAGTGCATGCACATAGATCTCATGCATATTCATTGGGGAAATCCTGAAAACCTGACTGGATTGAGGCCCTCGAGGAGGGACTTTGAGATCCCTGCCTCAGAGCCTGCAAATAGCATAATTAAGAAGATGGCATTACTAGGGAGGACGGACAAGGTGGTATTGTTCCATCTTGTGGTTTGTAGGGAAATATTTTCCTACTTACACACCTGGGTTTCACTACTCTTCCGTTCCACACATAGCCTTCTGCTTACACCTCATCTAGCTACAGTTGCATAACATTACCCTCATTGTTAGATTATACATCTGAGAAACCCACACAGGAAACATATAAACCTATCATGTCACGATCAGCTCAAAGAAAGCATTTCTGGCTCACCAGGTTAATGCGCCTTATCCGACCTCTCAAGGTCACTGGTTCAACTCCCACTCTTACCATCCCTCTTTTGCACAGCTCCCTATTAGTTATCAAAGGAGTATGTATGTATGTGGACTTTGTTGTTTTTCATCAGCATTGTGCATCAGATAAATTCATTTGCTCTCAGCTACAAGCCATTGTGGTAGGAATGGATTTCCTGCTATGCAATATCCGCACAGGGCAACAGATAGAAGAGTTCACTTCAGCTTGGCTGGTTGTGGTGTTATGCTGCAGGAGTGTGTGTTGGAGTGGGGGAGGGGGGGTTTGAGAAGTGCTGGGTTTTCTGGTAGAAATATGAATATCAAATATGCACTAACCACACTCAAGACCTGAACCCCTGACGTACTGAAGACAAATGCAGTGCTTTAAGGCATAGAGCTAGAGAGGGAACTTCATTTAGAAGTTGGTAACGGAGCTTCTACAGACTAAGCAAATGGCAACTGGTTTCTAGTAATATCTTTGAGAAGGAAAGGAATTGATTAAAAGTCAGGTTTTTGGCCAATCAGATTTTTATGTTTGTGTAGCTATTTAGGTGTCTTTGTTAGGAGGCAAAACTGATATCTTCTTTTGGTGATTATCCATTAACTATTTCTTCATTCCCCAGGGTCATTAGCCGAAAAAAAAAAACAAACCTTAAGCGTGCTTATAGATCCGCTGTAACACCATTATTGCAGCATGTAGGACGCCGAACGTTAAGCGCAAAGAATGCCTCTTTTCCGCATACAACGCCTAAACGGAATAGATTCATTCAGTAGCACAGTAAATAGTGTGTGAGCATGGTCCGGTTTTAACTTCCTCAACTCCTTCAGCTGACACAATACTCATTTGAATAAAATTACAAGATACAGACTAATCACATCTCATTTTCATCCGAAACAGCACATTAGCAATACCAGATAAAAAAACATTAAACAAGTTGAACTTGCGTGTGATCAAAACAGCACTTTCGGACTATGTATTCAACCATACTTGAGAATATGGATTTGGGGGTCAGTGAAAGCAGTGCTTTAAACCAGTGTTTTTCAACCTTTTTTGGGCAAAGGCACACTTGTTTCATGAAAAAAATCACGAGGCACACCACCATTAGAAAATGTTAAAAAATTTAACTCTCTGCCTATATTGACTATATATAAAGTAATTCTCTTGAATAGGAATCAAATAAACACAAAGAAAGTATTTTATAATTACTTTATTATGAAATAAAAATTATAAAAATTATAAAATACTTTATTCAGTGCGAAACCTGGGCCTGTTTGGCTGAACACAAAGCTGATATTCTGGCTGGAATGGAAGAAAGACACACACGTAGCTCTTCGTCAACAGCTCTCAGTCTCTCTCTGTATTTGGTTTTTATAGCATACAAAAATAGACAAATATACCCTCCATCCTTTTTATTAAACCACAATAGCAGTTTTTAGCGCAGGGAGCTGCGCTGAATGCCCAGCACTGCTCTTGACGCTCATAGGCTCCCTGCGCTAAAAACCACTATTGCGGTTTAGTAAAAGGTGACCATATTGTAAAATATAGACAGCAGATATAAATTCAGAACTGTGCATAGTAAGTGAAGGGAAGTTTTCATCTCTGGGAATTTACCCAGTTAACTATTAAGTTATTTGGGCAAATTCCTTTGAAAACTGTGGTAATACTGCCTCCACTTTGCTAAATTTAAAATAAAATCATTTTTCCTACCTTGTCTGGTGATTTCTGGTTGCACTTTCTTCTTCTGACTGTGCATCCAATCTTTCTTCCCTTCTATCAGCCTGTATGCTTTCTCTCCTCCACACCTCATTCCCTCCCCCAACTTTTTCTTCCTCTCTCCCTGACCTTTCTTTCTTTTTTTCTGTTTCTCTTCTTTCCTTCTGTTTCCCTGCCTGCCCCCTTTCTTTCTTTCTCCCTGCCGTTCCCCAAGCCACTGCCACTGCCGCTGCCATCGGGGAACAGGACCCACCAATGGATAACAGGCCCCAAAGCCGACGCATGCTCTCCCTGACGTCAATTCTGCAATCGGAGAGGAAGTTCCGCCCAGCCAGGCTGGTGATTTCTGGTTGCACTTTCTTCTTCTGACTGTGCATCCAATCTTTCTTCCCTTCTATCAGCCTGTATGCTTTCTCTCCTCCACACCTCATTCCCTCCCCCAACTTTTTCTTCCTCTCTCCCTGACCTTTCTTTCTTTTTTTCTGTTTCTCTTCTTTCCTTCTGTTTCCCTGCCTGCCCCCTTTCTTTCTTTCTCCCAGCCTCCTGTCCAGCAGTAACTCTCTTCCCTTCCTCCCCTCCCAGCAGCATCTCTCCGTCTCCCTCTCCAGTAGCAGCTGTCCCTTTTTTTTCCTTGCCCAGCAGCTTCCCAGATTCCTTTCCCTCCTCCCCTCCCAGAAGCATCTCTCCTTCTTCTCCCTCTCCAGTAGCAGCTGTCCCTTTTTTTTATCTTGCCCAGCAGCTTCCCAGATTCCTTTCCCTCCTCCCCTCCCAGAAGCATCTCTCCGTCTCCTTCTCCCTCTCCAGTAGCAGCTGTCCCTTTTTTTCCTAGCCCAGCAGCTTCCCAGATTCCTTTCCCTCCTCCCCTCCCAGAAGCATCTCTCCTTCTTCTCCTTATCCAGTAGCAGCTGTCCCTTTTTTTCCTTGCCCAGCAGCTTCCCAGATTCCTTTCCCTCCTCCCCTCCCAGAAGCATCTCTCCTTCTTCTCCCTCTCCAGTAGCAGCTGTCCTTTTTTTTCCTGGCCCAGCAGCTTCCCAGATTCCTTTCCCTCCTCCCCTCCCAGATGCATCTCTCCTTCTCCTTCTCCCTCTCCAGTAGCAGCTGTCCCTTTTTTTTCCTGGCCCAGCAGCTTCCCAGATTCCTTTCCCTCCTCCCCTCCCAGAAGCATCTCTCCTTCTTCTCCCTCTCCAGTAGCAGCTGTCCCTTTTTTTATCTTGCCCAGCAGCTTCCCAGATTCCTTTCCCTCCTCCCCTCCCAGATGCATCTCTCCTTCTCCTTCTCCCTCTCCAGTAGCAGCTGTCCCTTTTTTTTCCTGGCTCAGCAGCTTCCCAGATTCCTTTCCCTCCTCCCCTCCCAGAAGCATCTCTCCTTCTCCCTTTCCAGTAGCAGCTGTCCCTTTTTTCCCCTGCCCAGCAGCTTCCCAGACTGATAGTGGTTTTCTCCCCTCCCAGCAGCTCTTCTTACTTCCCAGCGCAGCGATTCACGAAGGCAGCCTCGGGTCCTTTGTTGAGTCGCGCCGCCTCTGAGGAAAGAGGAAGTTGCATCATCAGAGGCAGCCGCGACTCAGCAAAAGCCCCGAGGCTGCCTTCGTGAATCGCTGCGCTGGGAAGTAAAGGAGAGCTGCAGAGAGGGGAGAAAGCCACTGTCGGAGGCTCCCCAAGATCTCTCCGGCCCAGCGCACGCTTCCGATGCTGATCTTGCTGGTCCTGCGCGGACCGGCAGGAAGTTCAAATGAGTCAATCTTGCCGGTCCTGCGCGGACTGGCAAAAATTTCATGCGGACCGGCGGTTGAAGAACTGTGGATTAGATCGCCAAGACAAAGTGAGTCCTGGGTGATCGACTCACTTTGCCTTGGCGAGCTACTGGCGCCCCTGCCTCGGGCCCCCTGTAAGCTCCGGGCCCGGCGGCCCTGCGGCACACCAGGCAACATCTCGCGGCACACTAGTGTGCCGCGGAACAGCGGTTGAAAAACACTGCTTTAAACCATTGAGCTACCACTCTTTTGTGTCAGCTAATTGTGATATGATAGCTAAGCTGATTATACCTTGGCACATCACTAAGGTATGATATGACAGGGGAGCCAGAGACATTGGAGTAAAAGGTGCTATAGCTCAGTGAGTAAAAGCGCTGTATCGATCATCCAGAGGTTGTGAGTTCAACCCCCGGCTTGTCTTTTACTTGTGGTATATCTACCTTCCAGGTGCACCTTGATGATGCTTTCCACGTCTTATAGGAGTTGATTATAACATTACTTACAACTTTCTGTGTAGCATGAAAACTAAACTTCCATGCTGATAATTTGAGTTCAACTCATCTTATATATCTCCTTTTAAACATAGCATATTTTGTTAGTTTTTATAATGTGAAGGTATACAATTCGGAAATCATGAAGACAATATATATAAAACTCCTACCAGACCTCCTACCAGACCATACCAGATCATCAAGCCGCACCTTCAAGGTAGTATGCCAAAATTAAAAAGATGTGCTGGGTATAGAACTCACAACCTCTGTATGACTAGCACAGGCTCCTAACACATAGAGCTACACCAGCTTCTATTGAGATGCATCTCACTGCCCTTTCATATCATACTTGACTGAGCTGCCTATGTATCATCTCATTAGCTATCATGTCACACTTAGCTCAAAGAAAGCATTTCTGGCTCACCAGGTTATTGCGCCAATCCAACCACTTAAGGTCACTGGTTCAACTCCCACTCTCACCATCCCTCTTTTGCACTGCTACCTATTAGCTCTCAAAGGAGTATATATATATGGTGGACTTTGCTGTTTTCAGGGTCAGGGTTAAGTAGCTCAGTGAGTAAAAGCGCTGTACCAATCATCCGGAGGTTGTGAGTTCAACTCCCGGCTTGTCATTTACTTGTGACATATCTACCTTCCAGAAGCACCTTGATTATAACATAAGGGGTTTATGCTGCAGGAGTGTGTGTTGGGGTGTTGCAGGGGGTGTCTAGGATGACAGAGAACAGGCTGCTGAGAATTGTTTTACTTTTGCTTCTGTTCACTCTAGTTGTTATTCTCATGGAGCACACCTTACCGCACAGCATGGATGGCGGCAGTGCCAGCAATGCCAGGAGCGTGCCAGGTCCAGGGCGACTTGAGGTGGGTTGAGGCAGCCGGCGTCGGTGCAGACAGCCTCGGAAAGAATCCCTCGAGTTGGATGATGGCCGCCGCAGCTGTGGGTGGCTGCAGACCATAGTGCCTGCTGGCCGTGGCAAGCCACGGCGCGTTGGCTGTGGCCTGGCTGGAGGAGGACGAGGGAAAGGGGGGTAGGAGAAATACTGCAGCCCTTCTTCCTTTGTTTTATCTCCCCCCTGACAAAAAAGGCCAAAAGAAGAAAGGGTCAAAAATGGAAATCTTAGGTTTAACATTCCTCCACTTTCCTCCCCCACACCCAAAACAGAAGCATCTCCCCAAAGTGTTATGAAGTGGCCAATTATTTTCATGCTGATATTTTAAGGCAGAAATGGGTACGCCTGTCAGCCTTGCATACCTTTCTACGCCAAGCAAGTGACGGTTCTTACCCAACGGCAAAAGAAGCCCTCGCCGGGTTCTAGAATTATATGGCTATCTCTCTCCCTGCCTGCTAGTCCTTTTGATGTTGGGAAACAGTAGTCAGAGATAAGTGTTCCACTAAATCCACACAATTCTCCAACTGCTCAACTGTCCTGCCAATCACTCAATTCTTGCCAAATCTCTATCACGGCAGCCTCAAATCCATAGGTACCTCTTTCATTTCAGAGTTTAGGGCACGGAATCAGAAATTGAAATCCTTTGTAATGACCTCATCATCACTGAACACGCGGGGCAAATCATTGTCCTCTTCAGAGTCAGACTGCCTCGATGTCATTTTGATAGGCCGCTCAATTTCTCTCCCGGCGTCCTCCAGTCACTTGCATTTTCAACAATGCATTTGAATTTCTTAAGACGGAACCTTAGTGAGCCGGGGGAGGAAGGTCACCGTAGCCTCGCGCCTCAGATGAAAAGGTTCACTTTTTAGGGACCGTGTAAGCTGATCAGGGACAGTCTTCAGCGACTCGGAGCCCTCCTCCCGGCTGGGCAGAAGGAGGAGGCTTTGGCGGTGGTGGTTTTGGTGGTGAGGGAGGGAGGGAAGGGGAGTCACCGGCTGTGCTGTGTGTCTGCAAGTTGCCTGGCTGCCGCATCTGCACTCCTGCTGGCCACAGACCTACTGATCACAGAGCAGAGATCACAGAGGCACGCAGGTAAGTGCGCATGCGCGGCTAGGGTTTTATTATATAGGATATAGACCTATCGCATCTCATTTTCATCACAAACACATTAGCAAGACTATACACAATGCATTACAAAGTTGAGCTTGGGTTTGATAAAATAAACAGCATAATTTGACTCTGTATTACATTTATTGAACCATACTTAAGAATATGGGTTTTGCATCCGTGACAGCAGTGCTTTACACCATTGAGCTACCAGTTTTTTGCCTCAACTGATTGTGATATGATAGCTAAGTAGATTATACCTTAGCACATCACTAAGGTATGCTATGACAGGGGAGCCAGAGATGCTGGAGTAAAAGGTGGTGTAGCTCAGTGAGTAAAAGCGCTGTACCAATCATCCGGAGGTTGTGAGTTCAACTCCCGGCTTGTCTTTTACTTGTGGCATATCTACCTTCCAGGTGCACCTTGATAATGTCACAATGAGGTCAGCATTGTGCTGCTGGCTACTTCCCCTTCCTGTGAACTAGAAGCCACATTCAGGTCTGATCTGTGTTTTGATTCTGTTTCTAAGTTGAGCCAGTGTAAGTTATGGGATTTACCTTTGTTCTGAAGAATGAGCTGATTGTAGCTATGTTTTAAGACAAGGAGAGTGTTATTTAGAGCAAGATATCACTTCTAAACTATCCTCTCTCAAATAATGTCTCTGGGAAATCCAGAGAAAGCTCATTGGATGACTTAGGGTGCCTTTCCTGCCAGTCTTTGTGGAACTTAAACTAAGTTTATCAGAAGTCTATATGGTGTTCAAAGTCCTATCCTTTCCATTTCTAATAGGAGGTGAGTATGACATTACTGTACAGCTTTCTGTGTAGCATACAGCTACAGTTTCCCACCTTCCATACTGATAATGTAAGTTCAACACCCACTCGGTACATTTCATCTTCTAGTTCTCCTTTCAAACATAACATTTTTTTTAACGTTGTATTAATGGTAAACTCTACAATTCTGATATCCTAGAGGAAAAAGATACAACACAGCAGTGTTCTCTGTCTGCCATTCCCTACCTCACTGATATTCCCAGATCAACTCCCACTAAAACTAATATATTACAGAAAATATATAGTTTACAAAATGGTATACTGTGTTTTGATTATCCTTTTCATCATCCTATACTTTGGATTAATTATGTGACAGCTTACAATGCTGAATGACTGATAATAAATCAGTAAAGAGTATAAAAAAATCAGTATAATTTAAAAAAAAAAACCATCATACAGACGTCTATCTGGCGTCTAAGCACTGCCATTTGGAGATGTCTAGATGACGTTTCAGTAAGCCGCGTCTATCCTGCGCTCAGCATCTGTACAGACGTCTACCAGACGCCTAAGTACCGTTTAATTGACACTTGCGTTTCCTGGACGTCTAAAGCACGCCTAAGTTAGACGTAGTATAGAGAATTTACCCCTTTGTGTTCAATCGGTTAACAACATCTGTAGATAAAACCCAGGTTCTTCATCCACATCAGCAGGGCCGGATTAAAGGATAGACCCAGTAGGCACATGCCTCAGGCCCGATGCGCTGCTATGATGACATCACATCATGTACAGCACCTTCCACATTCCTGCCGCAATCGCCATAATTTTGTTTCCACTATGCTCCTGTCTAGCAGTGGCACCTTTCCCTCCCCCCCTCCCCACCCGACTAGCAGGCTCTCTCTCTTTATTGCAATTTGCCTGACTGCTTCTGTAACATTAGGAAATCGATTCCTCCCAGCAGCCTCAGCCCACCTCTGATGATGCAACTTCCTTTTTCCTCAGAGGCAGGCCCCGAGGTTGCTAGAGGGCATCGATTCGCTAATGCTACGGTAGCTTTCAGACTTCTGTTCATGCTGCCTAGTGCTCCTGGTCCTGGATCCCTTATTACTCTTTCACGGCAGGGTGCCAGAGTTGGCTTCACTGCTGTTTGTGAGGAGTCCTGATAATTGAAGTCCGCTGACTTGGAGGGCAATGTTTTACAGACAAATTTGCTGGTCAGAATGCTCCTGGGATGCAACGCTGGAAGGACTTACTAAGCACCTTTTGTTTTAGACTTTTTCAATTACTTTTTGCTTGGATGGGGGTTCACTGCTTGTGGCAGGAGGTAGGGCCTTGCGAGCTTCTGCGTTTGTGCTGGGGCGTTGAGGAACGATCTTTCCTGCAGGACTGTGTAAAGGCAATAGGATGGCTGTTCCCTTCCAACCATTTTTCTGCCTATTCTTTATCTTTGGGGTTCTTTTTATGTCTTTTTTATTAATGGGGTATCATGGTACTGAATGGAGGGGGTGGGGGGCATGGACATGCTGGACCTTTGTTTTGTTGTGTACAGTGGGTGCTTTTACTTCTCAACATTCCTTTCAACGGTGTTTTCCTTTCCTATCATTATTGCTTTGTTCAATTACTGTATTTATTTTATATATCCTTTTCTTTTTTATGACACCATTACCTAATTTGTTTTGTCCCATTTCTGTGGGATTCTGGGGCATTATTAGAGGGGAACCTATTGATATTTATTACGGGGTTATGGATGAGAGGGAGGGTGAGAATGGATGTTGGGTAGGAGGTTTCTAGGTACTTAGACCTACAGGGTATAGGAGGAAGGGTAAGATGGGGGAGGGGCATTTGATCTGCAGCCAAGAGGATGGAGGGTTCATTTCTTGTGGGCCTGGGAGCTGTGGGCAGCAATGACTGGGAGGGAGGGAAGCTAACCTCACCTCACCAGGCAGTCGGAGGGAGGGGGATGCTGCTGCACCCAATTGGGGAGAGAGAGAAATAATAATAATAACAGTTTATAGACTGCAGGACCATGAAGTTCTATGCGGTTTACAATGATTAAAGAGGTTAAAGGTTGAGTGGAATAAATAAAGTTCAAATTAGTGATTAACAGTACTAGAGATCATTTGTTGAGGACTAAGGTTGTATAGGTCGGTTACCTAAGTATTTCAGGAACAGATACAGGGGTTTAAGAAAGGATTGGACAATTTCCTGCTAGAAAAGGGGATAGAAGGGTATAGATAGAGGATTACTGCACAGGTCCTGGACCTGTTGGGCCACCGCGTGTGCGGACTTCTGGGCACGATGGACCTCTGGTCTGACCCAGCAGAGGCACTGCTTATGTTCTTATGTTCTTTATAGATGTGTTTTTAGGTGCATCCTGAATTCCCTATAAGTAGTAGGCACGAGCAGTTGTTCTAGATCTTTACCCCATAATGTGATCAAACTTCTTCAGTCCACAAATTAGCCTAACCGCTGCATTTTGTACCAGTTGCAATCGCCACATGTTTTTCTGGGAGAGTGCCAAGTAGGCGATGTTACAATAATCGAGTTGACTCAGTATGAGGGATTGTACTGGAATTCTAAATGATGAGACATTGAAGTAAGCTCTGATGGACCAAAGCTTCCAGAGGGTGAGAAAGATCTTTCTAATCAGGGAGTCTACCTGGTCTTTCATGGTCAGGCTCTGGTCCAGTGTTACTCCCAATATCTTCATAGTGGGTTGAATGGGATAACTAAGGTTATTGATACACAATGATGCTTTAGTGTCAAGTGGGCATGGCGATGCTATAAAATATTTTGTTTTCTCTGAATTTAGCTTTAGTCAGAATTCAGTCATCCATTGCTCCATTCGATTTAGTACTTCTGTTGCTTTGGGGCTGACCTACTTAATAAAACAACTACAGACCGTCCAGAACACTGCTCTCAGACTGATCTATTCCCTTCGAAAATTTGACCACATCACCAACGCCTTCCTAGATTCACACTGGCTTCCAATACAAGCCCGCATCCAATTCAAGCTATATTGCATATTATTCAAAACATTAAACGGAACGGCACCCTCCCACTTAAACAACCGCCTAAATAGGAACCTCTCTTCCAGACAAAGGAGAACCCAGTCCTCTTTCTCCTACCCCCTTATAAAGGAACTAAGCGCAAAAAGATATACGACAACCTACTAGCAACACATGCAGCTAAATTGGACCCCTCCATCACCAACCTACTGACAGCTTCAACTGACCTCAAAGCTTTTCGAAAAGAAATCAAAACCATACTATTCAAGAAATTCATCCTAATTTCCTAACCCCACTCTTCTCCCCTCTCTCCCCCTCTTAGGATCCTCCCTTCAAAATGTGATTTAGACCTAACGCCTTTAACTGTATTCCTCTTCCTGAAAACATCCAGCTGTCGTTTTGATGTATTAGGCCCAACGTCTTTAATTGTATTCCTCTTCCTGGAAATGTCCAGTTATCTTTTTGTTGTAATCCGCTTAGAACTGCAAGGTACAGGCGGAATAGAAGTCATTAATGTAATGTAATGTAATGTAGTGAATGGGATAATTATCGTGAAGTCATCAGCATAGCTAAATAGTTTTATCCCCAGCTGGGACAATTGCGCACCCAATGAGGACATGTAAGCATTGAAGAGCAAAGGGGATAATGGTGATCCCTGTGGCACGCCAGATGGATTGCTCCATGTATCAGAGAGATCGTAATTAAAACGGACTTGGTAGGTACGTGATATAAGGAAACCTTGAAACCAGTTTAATACCTCTCCACTGATTCGAATTGCGTCTAGGCATTGTAACAGTTTCCTATGGTCCACCAAGTCAAAGGCAGAGCTCATGTCAAATTGCATGATCAGGGCGTTCAGGCCCTTACTAAATAAGTAGCGCAAATTGTCCAGGATAGCCGCAATTACCGTCTCAGTGCTAAACAGAGGCCTAAAACCAGATTGAGTTTCGTGCAAAAGACAGAACTGGTCAAGATATTCCATCGGTTGGATGTGTACCAATCCTTCCATGATTTTTACAATAAATGGAATGGATGGTTTGTAGTTGGTTACTGATGATGATTCTTTACGATTTTTTTGAATTGGGGTTATTATAATATGACCATTATTGGTGAGGAATTTTCCATTGTTTAGGTTATTGGTTAGGTAATTCAATAGAGACAGTTTAAAGTGTAATGGAGCTGCTTTCATAACTTCTGGGGGCATGAGTCCAGGACACAGTATGATTTAGAGTATTTGTTATATAACTTGATGTAGTTATTCCATTCTAAATTGTGGAAGGAACGCCAAATCATGTCCACTGGTATTTCATTTCTTTGTATATCAGTTGATTGATGTTCGTATGCGGCAATTATTGAGTAGTTATTTCTTAGGTTTCTAATTTTTGAATCGAAATGTTGTGCTAGATCATTTGCTGAGGGTAACTTGATGTTATGCATGGGTTGAGTGTAGCGTATGGTGTCAAATAAATTTGTAACTATATTGAACAGTTCTTTTGTATTATTTCCTTTTGAGCTAGTGTTAGATGAATTAATTTTGAATGAGTAAAATGTTTTACATTTTTCTTTTATCTGTTGTTTGTAGAGTTTTATGTTGGATCTCCAGTTGTCCCATTCTGACAGTTTTCCCGTTTTTTTTCCAGATTCTTTCTAATCGTCTTATTGATTGTTTTATTGTTAGGAGTTCGATGTCGAACCATTTGTTGTATTTATTAGAGCAGCTTTTACTATTTCGTTTAGGGGATGTGGTAGTTTTCATCCAGTGATCATAGAAATCAACTCCTTCTTCTATCTTTGATTGTAGGTCATATTGTGATCAATATTCCTCTGGGCTGATATGGCCCCTTGTGACCAATATTCCTCTGGGTTGATATGGCCCCTTGTGAGGTGTTCTCTTTTTGTCTGTGGATGAATCTTAGATTTTAGCTGAATCCAGGTTAGATTGAAATAATAAGTGAAATGGTCAGACCAGATATTATGATACCAAGTACCGTCCGAAAGCGAGATGGAAGGGTCTAAGATCTCCTTTGTGGACATCGCTATCACATCTAAATGATGGCCTTTTTCATGTGTTTGTGTGGGTAAAGGGAGATTGTAATTAAGTAGAGATAGAAAGTTTTTAAAGTCTTTCGCTTCTGGATTGTCCACTTCATCTAGATGTAAGTTTATGTCTCCTGTAATTAAATTATGTGATGAAGTGATTGAGTTATGTAGGACAAATTCGCAAAAGTCTTCTCTAGCTTTTGGCCAGCTTTTTGGTGGAACATAGAATAATATACAAGAAAGGGAACCTTCTAGTTCCTTATTGCTAATTTTACAGGCTAATATTTCTAATTGATTGGTCATTTTTGAATCCAATAGTTCTACTACAAATCCTTCCTTAGAAACAATTGCTAATCCTCCCCCTCTTTTTCCATCACAATTTAGCATGTGAATTTTAAAATTATCTGGTAGGAGATCATTTATTATTGGGTCATCTTCAGACAATAGCCACGTTTCCGTTAGGAAAAGACAGGCTATTTGCTTGCTGATGATCCAATCTTTAATTAAAAATGCTGTATTCCTGATAGATATGGTGTTAAGATACGCACAGGGAACGGAAGTGGATGCGATAGGTTTGGTAAATGTAGTGGTTCTGATAGGTTTTATTTCCCTTATCCTTTTTTTATGGTACATTGTTGTCTTCCGTTGCTCGAGATTACATTAATATGGTTTGCTCTGTCTTCCTGTTGGTTAATTATAAGCCTGGTGGGTAGGTCAGGATAATGGGCTGAGTGTAGTTGTGGATAGAGTGACTTGACATCCTTAATGTTATCGCATATTAAATATATCAGTAAAATCAGTAGGAAATTCATGCTTGCAGATTAAATGACTCTTTCTTGTCCTAGTGGCTATTTGGTGTTTCTGTTACTCCCAATTTCTAAGTTAATCAATTTTCAGTGAATCAGATAGCACTGGATCAGATGGCCTGGGGGGCGCTAGCGAGCCAGATAGGAGATGGCAGCATAACTGCTGAGCTCCAGCTGTACAATTACAAAACCTATATAATCGCTTCTATAAATTCCTTTATTTTGTGAGATTAAAGCATCTACTTACTCCTATAGTAATATGGCATCTTCAAAAGTGGGCAAACGGCACAAGCCTGACCCACCGTCTCCAAAAAATTGTCGGACGAAAGCAAAGAAGACGACAGCCCACAGGCCATTTTGGCAGCGCTTAAAACTCTACGCTCTATGTTAGCAGATGTACAGATTGATGTTACAGAGATTAAATCCGACATTGCTGACATGAGAGAAGATGTAGCTCAGTTTCAACAAAGGCTGCAATCGGTGGAAGATAAACAAACTACCCAGAAAACACACATCAAAGAACTACAATTACAGGTTAAAAAGATCCCTCAACTTGAACAGGAGTTGGAAGAAGCGAATTTAAGATCCCGTCGAAACAATTTGAGAATATTAGGGATCCCAGAAGGAACTGAATCAACTAACATGATTAAATACCTGGAAACCTTTATTCCTAAAATTCTAGATATGCAATTTGATGAACCGCTGGAGATCGACCGCGCTCACAGAGTACCTTCACACATGATTGCGAACGCTCGTTACCCGCGCCCGATAGTACTTCGGCTGCTCAGGTTTAGTCAAATACCTGACATTATGGCTCGTGCAAAGCTGAAAGCTCCTTTAAAGTTAGACGGCTATAATATCCTCTTTGTACCTGATCTGAGCAAAGGAACCGCACAGCTTCGCAAACAACTGTTAGCATATCGCCCCAAGTTGAAAGAATTATCTGCCAAATATGGTATGATATATCCGGCACGAATGCGGGTAACTTTGAATAATACTACCAAAGACTTTACAGATCCCACAGCGCTCACAGACTTCATCGAGGAGATGCGACCCTCACCGATTGATGTAGTATGAAAGAAAGGTGATCTAATCTCTCTCACTAATGCTATATACTTTCGATGTTATCAACTGACTCATTCTCACCGGATCTGCAGGTCTATGCTATGGCACGACCCACTGGACAATTTTTCTTTTTCATAGGTCGTGGGATGGAACTACATGGACTACTATCCTTACCATCTCTGCACTATGCTTCGATCTGTGGATTGCTTTCTATACTTTTGATTTGCCATTTATCTTAAGTTCTATTTCTGTGACAAGGATTTTGCGTAACCTCCAGGAAGATGGAACACGTGGCGGCTGGTGCGAAAACTCAGCACCATGGAAGCTAACTATTTACAGCGTTTGTCACTCCCCGGAGATTCCGCTTCATACAAATCGGTCTTTAATTTGCTGAAAGACAAGCCTTTATCTTGATTAGGCATGCTGCGTTCTTTTCTGACTTTCCCTGCCTGCTTCATCTTCATGTACTGGGATCTGCTATATACGAAGGGGTTCTTCTCATGTTCCATCGCTCCTGGCCTACTGTATATACTAATTAGTATGCTACACTCTCATAGAAATGTTTTGAGTACTTTTTTTTTTTTAATTTCACTTAATAACACTGCAATGGCCATTAACATTCTTTTGTTTTTTCTTCTGTTTTGATGCACACTTCCAATACTTCATATTACTTTGTGCTTTCTGCTTGATGCAACTGCGGTACAAATAGACAGATGTCTTAAGTTTATTTGTCTATTGTATACCACGTTTTTACTACTTTATAACTTGTTCTATTACCCCTCTATATCTATGCTATGCTTTATTATTTTTATAATACCTTGCCTAGTAACATATTTTCTGTCTTTTTGCCATACCTTATGGTCATCTGTATTACCTTGACTAATACCATATTAGCCTACAATAGATAGATGTCTTCAGTTTATTCTACTATTGTATACCGAGCTCCCATTCTCTTTTATTTGATTTATTATTTGTCTGTCTAACTGCTAAACTTTATTATCATACGTACTATTTTACTCAATGTCATATTAGTGAGCAATGGTTAGATGTCTTAGGCTTATTTCTCTATTATATGTCCTGTTCCTATTGTCATTTAACTTGTTTTAATATTATTTTTGTGTTCTTCCTTATTATACTATATTAATATTTGTAATTCCTTACCAATAATGTATGGATGTACAGTAGCTAGTTGTCTTATGTTTATTCTACTACTGTATATCATGTCTCTATTGTTTTATATCTGAAATATTTGTTCTTCTTTTTACTTGCTTTGTACTCTTAATCTTTGTAATTTCATACCTGATACCATATTACCATACAATAGACAGATGTCTTAAGTCTAGTCACCCATTGTGTACCATGTCCCTACTGTCTTATAACTTAATCTATTATGCCTTTCTCTATATATTATACTTATTTAATATATGTACTAGATTACCCAATTTCATGTTAGTTTGCAGTAGATCAATGTCTTAAGCTTATTCTTCTACTGTTTATCATGTCCCTACTGTATTATAACTTGATTTTCTATTCTTCATTTTTTCATTCTTGCTCCTCCTCACTATCAAGTATATATTGTGACCAGCCAGGTATTCTCCCTGCCAAGGTCCCAGTTAGGGCAGGGGAAAAAGTAAAAATGAAATCCCGGGGAGGAATCAGGAAGGTACAGGTAGTTCCTGAGACTGACAATATCTCCTTTGACCACCAGAGGGAGCCTGAATTGTCTGAGGAAGAATTAGGTGATCTATCCCCAAGTCGCCACCGGGGGAGCCCAAGAGGCCTCTGGAACACTGCTGACTCAACTAGAGTAGGGCGTTGCCCCAGAGTATTTAAACCAGCAGTTGAGAGCAGACAGGCAGGCCAGCTAGGGAGAAGGTTTAAACCTTTTTTCCCTAGGGAGTCCCCTGGGCCAAGCAGGAGCAATAGACCAATTCCCATGGAGCTGTTAGAAGCTGGACAAGCTGAGGAGCTGCCTGTTCCAGAGAAGGAACAACCCATGGATTGTGAAGAAAGTCTTGCAGAGTGTGCTCCTGGCTATCCTGAGGCCATGCAGGTGGACTGGGCCTCAAGCTGCAAACAGTGAGTTTTGATTTTTCACTTGACTGTTTGGACTATTTTTGTTTTTGTAAGCTAGGAGTGTGAATTGTGGGGAGAGGTTTTGCTAACACCCAGGGAGGGAATTTTGAAAGCCTGTCTTGAGGCCTTTCTTTGCAAAACCTGTGACACTCTCCTTTCCTGGCAGTGGTCTGAATCTGCCAGAGGCTTTATTGGAACTTTGGGCACTGTGGTTTGATGAACAAGTGCCATGAACTTTATTTTTGTTTATTGAAACTACCTGCTTGGGAGCAGACAGTGATAGCTCTGAGGAGAGCTGAATCCTCAGGTGCAGCTGGGACTAAATGAATACTGAGAGCAAGTTTGGACTTTATTTTGTGCTGTTTATTTTCTTGCTTCTTTTGGCATTTTTGTTTTGCTGCTGTTTGGAGTTCTGACAATTTTTCAGCTGTATTGATGAACTACTTACCTTTATGAAGGAAGGAATAAAATTGAATTATTCTCCTATGAACTACAATTGTTGTAGCTTTGATTTGTGGTTCCTGTCTAGAGTCCAGTCCTGCAGGGTGACTCCATTTCGGGTCACACGCTGGTGTGCTATTTTGAGGTAACCAGTTGGTGGAGCTGTGGAGTCCCAGCTGGACCACAGTCCCGGTTACAATATCAGCAATATCTTGATAGTCTCTCATTTGCCCACAATAGATAGATGTCTTAAGTTTATTCTTCTATTGTGCTTTACATCTATACATTCTATAGTATATGTTTGGTTCACTTGCTGCTTCTTCTTTATATCATTTCAATCTTTGTGATTCATTGCTTAAATTTCTTTCCTTATTGTATGTCATATTATTATGCTTAGCACTTCTTGATTTATTATTTGGTCAGCTTCTACTATTGTGTATATTATATACTCCTGCAACACCCTGCCTATGGATACACCTGGCTACAATAAATAGATATCATGGGTGCAATCCTCTGGTGCTTAACACCTTAGTACAACCACTTTTGATTGTTTTTTTTTTATTTTCTGCTCCTTATACTTTCGCCAAAATACTGTTGTGTCCTCCTCTATAATTGCTTGCAATAGGGGGATCCTTTCAACTCCTTCCCTTTTTGAGTTGTTTTAAGATTATTTTCCTTTGGTGTGCCACTTTACAGTATCAATATTGTTTGATATGCTATTTTATTGCTTTTATGCATTATCCTATAATCTTCTGCAGTGCCATACTTGGGGTCACACTCGCTTATAATGGTTTGCTGTCTTAATATTAATTGCTGTCTTCCTATTAATCAAATGATGTGAATCACATTATTACAAACAGCGCTTGTTCACTATTTTTCTACTCCTTTTACTGCTGTGTTCAACTCTGTACTTACCTTATCTAATATTTCATTTGTTAACAATAGATAGATGTATTAAGCTTATTCTTCTATTGTCTATCACATCCTTACCAATGCATTCTCTGGTTTATTACTTTTCTGCTCATTCTCCATACCGTGTCAATCCTATAACTCCTTTCCTGATGTAGCTATCGTTTCCCTTCCTCCTAATGTATACTTTATTATGTCTTTACTTACTATGGATCACAACTTCGCAGTACCTGTTATTAGATCTGATATTCTGATTGATAATGTCTATATATAATACTTTATGTCTCTCATACTTCTATTATATTGCCTTACCACTTCTATATATCTAAGGTTATTAACATGCTGATTACATAAGTACTATCTAATTTGCTGTAATATTGTGTTTAGAGGTATTTATGATGCTAATGGATTGATCTCTCAAGTATTTTTCTACTATTTTATATTGTATTACTACTGTGATCACTACATGATTTCGAACTTTAATTTGCCTGGGGATACTTATGTTTCAAATAGATAGAGGCCTCTGCTTTTACCTACTTTATTATATCATATCAATATACCTATCCCCTTAGGCCCTGGGATGTTACTGAATTCTCTTTTCCTTATATAAATTGCTATACCATCTCGACGGCTATTCTATTCACTTACAATGATTGATGCTGCATAATGCTAACTACAATCCCATTATATCACTGCAAATGCCACTACATTGCTTGCTATGTTCCTGTATTCTCCTATAACTAAATAATATTCTGATGCTATTATTACTTCAATTAGATGGATATCTACAGTTAATCATTTTCTTTTCCAATGTACGCTTGCCTTTACCAACATTAAGATTAATGTGCTTCCGCTGACACATTTACTTAATATGGCTTGATATGGCTGTACTTCTTCTATTATTTACTGTGTTCCACTGTGAATGATCAGTTGATATTACTCTGATAGATTGGCTATATAGCATAAATTCATGATAGAGATGTTAGACTTATCAAAGTTATTATATTTGTATAATTACCTATTATATATCCCTACATTATATTTGGCGATTATTACCTATTCAAACTGTTTTAAGCAGCCGTGAGGTAGTTGTGCTGCTTCCTATGTACTCGTTTCCCATAGAGATTGTATACCATATCCGTCTGTATAGTTTTCAGAGACGGAATATGATATATTGGCTCAGACGTGTTCTTTTTTCCAAATATGGTTTATTTGAGCAACTATGTTCGACAGGTTCGCAGGGGCTGCAGGTGACTACCTATCATGCTTTATTAATACTATGTCGCTAAAATTATTTTCTTTAAACGTAAAAGGTTTTAATAAACCAATCAAACGGAAAAAAATACTTACTTATGTCTCTCGTAAATCTCCAGATATAATACTGTTTCAGAAAACACATTTATCTGCTGTAGAAAACCTTAAATTAAAGACTAGTTGGGCCAGAGAGGTGTACTATTCGCCTGCTACCAAAAAGAGAAATGGTACTGCTATTCTAGTTCGGAATAACCTAGGCATACAAATCTTAAATCATAAAAATGATACAGGACGATGGAACATGATAACGACTCAAATAGAGACTCACATGATCTCAATTTCAATATATATGCTCCTAATGTTGATGATCCATTTTTTTTGATAACCTTACCTCCGTAGCACTAGCCGAGACTTCCCTAGCTTATATATTGGCAGGTGATTTCAATTTGGTCTTGGAACCGTCTATTGACAGGAAGTCTGCTGTATCGTACAAAATAACCAAAGCTTGGCACAGCCTGCATAATATGCTATCTCATTTAGATTTGACCGATACTTGGAGATTTTTACATCGCACAGATTCTCAATTCTCCTTTTACTCCCCGCCTCACAATTCGTACTCACGTCTTGATTATTTTTTTTAAGTAAAAAACTTTCAAACAATATTTTAGCTGCGTTGATAAATGAGATTTCTATCTCTGATCATGCTGCAATCGAACTACATCTGGATGCCATTATGATACACTCTACACCCCATTGTTGGATATTTAATAATACATTATTAGATGATCTTCAGTTTGTTCTTAAAATAGGGAACGCATTGAAAGATTATTTTGAATTTAATTCCCCAGCTCACACAAATAGAGTCAATCTTTGGGACGCCTGTAAAGCATATATTAGAGATCACATCATAGCGTATTAAACAGGGAAAAATAGACGTGCCAAACAATCAAGAAGCTGGAGATTTTACATCAACTACATCCTGAAAATATACAGATGTTTGAGTTGCGAGAAGCCAGATTATCATACAACCTACTTTTGAGTACTCAAGCTGGTAACACCTTGTTTATGCAAACTGCTTGTTACCATAGTACCAATAATCGAAGTGGCCATCTGTTGGCCAAATATTTGAAACTACATGAAGAAAAATCTCACATTTATGCCATACTGGATGAGCATGGTACCAAACATACGGAACCACTAGAAATCATTCGTAATTTTAAATCATTCTACGAATCTTTATATTCTGCAGAGGGCTCTGATAAAGATGTCAATGAATTTCTTAGTTCTATGGCACAAAGACCGCAATTGACTCTGGAGGATGACATAATGCTCATGTCGGACATCACGGTTGATGATATTATCTCTTCCCTGAAAACAATGGCGAAGAAAAAATCCCCTGGTCCTGACGGCTTCACAGTTGAATTCTACAGTACTTTTCAAGATATTTTAGCTCCCCAGTTACTTCAACTGTACACTCACTTCAATACCACAGGTGTAGTCAAGGGTATCTTTACAGAAGCATCTATAATTATACTACCCAAACCAGGTAAGGACCCGTTAAAAATTCAAAATTACAGACTTCTATCCCTTATTAATGTAGACGCAAAAATTTATGCGAAAATCTGGGCAGATAGACTGCAAAGTGTACTACCCAAGTTGATTGGAGAAGAGCAGAACGGATTTATGGCGGGGAGATTAGCAAGCGATAATACTAGACTGTTCACATCTCTTATACAAATTGCTCAACACTCATCTCATCCATATTTGGCCCTGGCACTTGACGCCGAAAAAGCGTTTGATAGAGTTGAGTGGCAATTTATGTTCAGCGCACTGGCTTGGTTTGGTTTCTCTGAACAATTTATATCCATGGTCAAGATTCTATACACTAGACCTGCTACATCACTCAAGTTAAAAGGTCTAAATTCTGACACTTTCTACCCTACAAGGTTGTCCTCTATCGCCCTTACTTTTTAATTTAGCACTCGAACCATTACTTCTTTGCATACAACAGGCCTCTAATATTGCTGGTATTACTAGAGGTACCATGGAATTGAAGCTCTCTGCGTATGCGGACAATGTTCTGATTTACACTGACCCCACTTCTTTACCTCATTTACTAGATCTCATAAATTCCTATTCACAATATTCTGGGTACAAGCTTAATACTACCAAAACTGAATTGATGCCACTTAACAGCCATGTACTTCAACACTCGATAGCGGAATATAACTTTCAGTGGTCAAACGGAAAACTTAAGTATTTGGGGATACATTTTGGCCCAACTATAGAGGATACGATACAATATGCAGTAGAAGATATAATACATATGATCACTACCCTCACAACTAGATGGAACCCATTGAACTTATCTTGGTGGGGAAGAATGGAGTCAATCAAAATGGTGATAGCACCGAAAATACTATATCCCCTCAGTATGCTTCCAATCTTATTACCATTAACATTCTACAAACGGGTTGACCAACTTCTGAACAAATTCCTATGGAATAACAAAGTTCCTAGAATAGCATTACATAAACTTAAGTTAAATAGACAAGATAGAGGTCTCAATTTTCTGAATTTTCTGGACTATCACCATGCTTTCATACTTAGACAATGCTCCAGGTGGATATTAAGTGATAGGGACAGATTCTTCAGACTGAAGGGGACAGCAAATACGAGGGGGCATTCTGAGAAACTGAAGGGAGACAGGTTCAAAACAAATGCAAGGAAGTTCTTTTTCACCCAAAGGGTAGTGGACACTTGGAATGCGCTACCGGAGGAAGTGATCAGGCAGAGTACGGTACAGGGATTCAAGCAGGGATTGGATGGATTCCTGAGGGATAGAGGGATCGTGGGGTACTGAGTAAACCAACCTGGTCGTACATGTGCAAGACCGGAGGGCTAGGACTTCGATAGGAGGGCAGAACTTAAATGGGAAACCAAGGTGGCAGGGGAGCCCCTTCTGATGATTCAGACAGGCCTTGACCTGTTTTTGGCCACCGCGGGAGCGGACTGCTGGGCAGGATGGACCTGTGGTCTGACCCGGCAGAGGCACTGCTTATGTTCTTATGTTATGTTCTTATATCTCAACATTTCCTGTCTCCATTTGGACTAAATTAGACAAACAGCTATATGGTTGGACATCTCTAGATATACTACCCTTTATATCCTCTTCTGGATTTTTAACTCAAAAAGATCATATTTTAGAGGCTTCAATGACTGTTATAAGAGATATTGAGAAACTGGTTATTAATAAATGGCACGATTCACTACATATCCCAATATGGTGCAACCCTCAGATACAAATACAACATAACCCTGTTAACTGGAAGAAATGGAAGTCTGCTGGTATCCGGAAATTGGGGCATATATATGATGGTAGTAATTGGATACCGTATGATAAACTTTGTTCCTTATATCGCCTACCGCCATCAGCTTTTTTCCAATGGCTCCAACTCAAGCATGCATTTCGTGACTTGATCAGTGGTAAAAAGAGTAATTGGGTAGAACCTGACCTTTTGACTTATTGTTTAGCATTCGCATTTTAAAAAAAGGAAGCTTCTAATTGGTATAAAATGCTTCAAATTTCTAAGCAACCTTCCATCATCACTACCCAACCTCGCTGGCAGGCTGAATTGAATATACCTATTGAGGACAATGATTGGAGACAGATGTGGTCGTCCATATATAAACGTACTAGCTCAGCTGCGCTATATCAGTCCTTTTTCTTTTTGGTGCATAGGGCCTATTGGACACCTAGCAAACTCTCTAAAATACAAAAAGATCACTCTAGTGATCTATGCTGGTCCTGCAAATTGTCAATAGGCACATTGAAACACATGATATTTGAATGTCCATTATTACAGAATTATTGGCGACTTATATGGACTCAAATCTGTGCATTACTGAATATTGATCTCCCACTGTCCTATCCACTTATACTGGTTAGTTTGATAGCCTCTCATATGTCCATCCGCTGGGATAAAATTCCTCTACTTCAACTCATGATACTGGTTGCCATACGAATTATATTAGCTAATAGGAAAGACTTCACTACTGTCTCTCATAATGAATGGTGGAGCACAATATGTCTCTATGCTAAATATGAAAGAATAGCAGCTGAACGATGTGGTTTCCTGTGTAGGTTTAAGAAAATGTGGACACCTCTGCTCACCCTCCTAGAGACTACTTAGGACGACATGTTCCCCTGCAGCCCCTAGCAAGTCTGATTCTGCGAACCTGATTCTGTTCCTCTTCACTGATCTTGTTGCTCATTTTGGAGATAATATTGTTGTTTTATTTATTTATTTAGCTTTTTATCCCGTCCTCCCAGTAGCTCAGAACGGTCTACAGATAAACATACACAATGGAGAGTAATTAGACAAATAAGATGTACAATAGGTTAAATGTTTGGACATACAGGACTGTGCAGTAGTTAAATACAGGGAGTATACAGCAAATTAAGAGTAGAGTTTAAGTATAAGTAGTTTAGTTTAGTATAAGTCGTTTAGTTTAGTATAAGTTATTTGAGTTTAGATACAATTTATCCGAGTACAGACTAAGAGAGGACTATACTGAAATTTAGGGAGAAGTTAGACAGGGGAGGGAAGAGAGGTGGGGTTTAAGGGGGGTGTGGACTGAGGGTGACCTTTAGTTGAAGAGGAGGGTCTTTACCATTTTACGGAATGTCAATAATGAGTTCTGTTGTCTGAGTTGAGGGGGGAGTTGGTTCCAGAGATGTGGAATGAAGTGGCTGTAGGATCGTTTGTGGGCAGTTTCTGAGAGGAGGGACCTTCCAGGGGGAATGCATAGGCGTATTTCCGATTTTGAGCGGAGGGTGCGAGTGGGGGTGTAGATGGGAAGCTTGGATTTTATGTAGGAGGGGGTGGTGGTATAAATTCTCTTGTGGGCTGTTGCTAGAGCCTTGAAAGCACAGCGCTGGCTAATTGGGAGCCAGTGTTCAGCGCGGAGTGCTGGGGAGACAGGATCATGGTAGTTGAGGTTGTGTAGGAGGCGGATAGCTGTATTTTGGACCCGTTGGAGGCGTTTGAGATTATTTTTGGTTAGTCCATTAAATAGGGAGTTACAGTAATCCATTCTGGAAAGGACATATGCGTAGAGGAGTTGGGCGAGGTCAGGTGTGGAGATGTAGGGTTTGATCCTTTTCAGTTGGCGGAGGTAGTAGAAGGAGTTGGAGATTACTTGGGATATGTGGGCAGATAGGGATAGGTGTCCGTCTAAGGTTATTCATAGGCTGCGCACCTGATCTGTTGCCGTTAGTAGAGTGGAGTCCCATGCTAGTGTAGGACGTGTGTATTTGGTGCTTTTTTTCCTGATCCATAAGAGTTCGGTTTTAGAGGCGTTAAGTTGAAGTTTGTTGTTTGACATCCAAGCTTTCATGTCAGATAGGCATTGTTGTAGGTTAGCAATTTGGGAGGACGGTTCTTGCCTAGTGGGAGGAGCAGCTGGATGTCATCTGCATAAGAGTGGATTTTAATGCTATATTTCTGTGCTATATCAATGACAGGCCTGATGTAGAGGTTGAATAGGAGGGGGGATAGAAGGGCGCCTTGAGGAACACCATATTTGATAGGCTTGGGGTGAGATTTGTGTGTCCCTAGAAGGACAGTTTGGGTCCTTTGATGGAGGAAGGAGGTGATCCATTAGAGGGCTGTGTCCTTGATTCCGAGGTCATAGAGTCTGGATGTGAGGAGGTGGTGGTCGACTGTGTCAAAGGCAGCGCTGAGGTCAAGTAGGACTAGTAGGGCATCACTGCCTTTGTCGAGTATTGCCCAGCTGTCATCAATGATATCAAGGAGTACTGACTCTGTGCTGTGGCCTTTTCGGAAGCCGGACTGGGCAGGGGATAGAGCAGCTTGTTCTTCAATGAAAGGGTGTAGTCGGTGGAGCACAATTCGTTCAAGGAGTTTGGAGACAAATGGGAGGTTGGAGACTGGGCGATAGTTGCCAGGTTCGTTAGGATCAAGGGTGGGTTTTTTGAGAGTGGGCTTGATAATAGCTGTCTTCCAGCTGAGGGGAACAGTCCCAGTGGTTAGAGAGGTGTTAATGATGGGGAGGATGGATTCTGCCATGGCGCTTCTGTGGACAGCAGGAGGCTGGATGGGCAGGGATCGAGGATGGTGTTGGAGGGTTTGAGTTCTCTCAGGGTTTCAAGGACCTTGGTATGAGTGGCCATATGAAATTGGGAGAGAGCGACGGAGGATGGGGTATTTGGAATTGGTTGGGGCTGAATAGGAGTGGGTTTGGTGTTGGTGTCAAGATTATCTCGGATGGTTTGTACTTTGGACTGGAAGAAGTCCGAGAGAGTCTCACTATCAAGTTCTTTTTGGATGTTGTGACTTTTTCTTTGGGCGCTGGTGAAGAGTTGGTTTGTGAGGGTGAACAGTTGTTTGGATCTAGAAGGGGCTAGTTGTAGGAGGCGAGAGTAGTAGGTCTTTTTCACTTCTAGGATGGCAGCTTTGTAGGTGATGGATATGTTATTCCAACGGGCTTTGGTTTCTGAGCTCGGGTGTTTGATCCAGATCCTTTCTGCTTTCCTCAGTGATCGTTTTATGGATCGGAGGTCACTGGTGTACCAGGGAGCAGGTGCTTTGTTGGTGATTATTTGGGTTGTTTTTGTCTGGGCGAGGCTATTATAGAGGGATTGGATGTTGGAGTGCCATGCGGAGGCTGCCTGGTCAATGGAGTGGAGATGTTGGGTGCAGGTTTCATTTAGGGTGCGAATGCCCACGGCCATGGCTGGAGGGCTGACTGAGTTAGGGAGTTGATGTAGGGTGGGAGGGTTAGGGTCTTTACGCGGGGCTAGGGTAGTTTCAAGTGGGAGTTTGAATTCAATGAGGTGGTGGTCTGACCATGGGACTGTTGTGGTGGTATAAGTTGTTTGTTGGGGTTCTGCAGTTGGGCCTCTGAGGGTGAAGAGCAAGTCTAAGATGTTGCCTGCTGAGTGCGTGGGGGTGGTTATAGCTTGATGAAATCCCAGGTCGGTGAGGGAGGAGAGGAAGTTGTCAATTTGTCCTGAGGTGTTGGGGTAGTCTGGGAAATTGAAATCTCCCAGGATGGTCACGTGTTTGTGTGAGATGGATAGTTCAGTGACGAATTCGAGGAGAGTCTCTAGGGTATCTGTTGGGGAGCTAGGTGTTCTGTAGAGGAGTATGAGGGCGATTTTGTGTTTGTGGCCTATGGTGAAAGCAAGTGCTCCTAGGGAGGGTATATTGATGGAGTTTATCAGTTTTGGTGTGGTGGAGATCCTGATAATGGCAGTCATTCCACCTCCTTTCCCAGCAGTACGTGAGCAGGCTAGGGCCTGTAGCCTGGAGGACAAAGTTCGCCTAGTGTTATCCCATCATTGTCTTGGAGCCAGGTTTCAGTGATCATGAGGGCGTCCCAAGTCTTGTCACAGATGAGGTCATGTAGAAGGAAGGATTTGTTATTAACTGATCTTGCATTGATGAGTGCCAATTTGAGTGTTTTGCTGGAAGGGGCTTGTGGAGAGGGAAGAATGGGGATGAGGTTGGTAGGGTTTCTGGTGCGGCTTTTTTTAGGTTGGGAGGAGAGATCACCATATCTGCCTTGGCCTGTAATAATGGGGATGGTGAAATATAGTGTTGTAAGGAGTGTAGGGGAAGTGGTAGGAGTGGGGGTGGTTGGGAGGGTGGTTTGGAAAGTGGTGGGAGGGGGGGCGGGGAAGGTGGTGGCCTGAAGAGTTGGGGGCATGGCTGGATGGGGAATTGAGGCGTTGGGTCGGAGGGAATTCAGGAGAGTCTCACTATCAAGTCCTGGCTGAGTCCTACTGTCGTAGCTAGAGTCTAAAGGAGGGTCAAATAAGACAGAGCTAAGCCAGGAGCTTTGAGTTGAATTTTTACTATTGAGACAATTGGAGGAGCAGCTAGAGAAGAGAAAAGCTAGGAAACAGAAAAAAAGAAAGGAACCAGAGAACAAACAAGCTGAGTTGGAGGAGATTGAATAACTAACTGCTGCTAGTTATAATAGGCTGTGTATGCAGTTGGGTTAGTAAAAGAATGTGTAGCTTGTACGATATATACATGCAGGCTAAGCAGTTATACATGAATTATATATGCAGGTTAAGGATGCAGAAGCCCGAGTGCTTTGTGTTCTGCAGAGGAGCTTGCCCTTCTGAATAGAACCGCTTGGAGATCTCACTGGTTTGAGGGAGGGGCGGAACAGGGCTCCCACGCTCCTCTCCTCTCCTGTGCCGGTGGTGCAGTTTAAAGAATAGGCTCCCGCTGGTCTCGGGGGGGGGGGGGGGGGCGAAAACGGCTCAACGCCGCATGCAGGCAGGGCAGGCAAAGGCTCCCGATGGAGCGATTCTTAAAAAAAAAATTCCGGACTTGGGGGAGGGGCAGAGCGGGGCTCACACGCGCGCCTCATGCAGGCAGGGCTTTTTGTCAATATACTACATTTTACACGTCTGACCAGGTTTCCTGGTTTCATTACTTATGGTGTTGGTAGGATGTTTCCTACCCTGGCTTCTTTCTGTGGCAATGATAGACCAAAATGTATATCTTTTATTACTGTTTGCTTAGCGTATTGGTCATTGTTGCCTTATTGTTCTGTATTTTAAAAATTTCTCAATAAAGATGATTGAACTAAAAAAAAAAAAAAATGATAGCACTGGATCAGATTCAATGTGAGCAGATGAATTATCAGTTAAATTAATGGTTAAATCAGTTAAATTAATGGTTAAATCAGATGGCACTAAATTGGATTCAATAGCAGTTAAATTAATAGTAAATCAAATGGCATTAAATCAGGTTCAGTGGCAGCAGTTTAAAAGTTAAGTGTATCATAGGTTGTCCCGTAGTGCGAATGCAAGTTAGAATAAGGAGAACCAAAGTTGGGTACAGCTCCTTCCAAGCTTGCGGTTTGCTCATTCAGTTTAGCGCTGCTAGGGATGTCAGGAGGCGGAGTTCGTCTCCCACACCATCCCGACCAAGATTCCTGCAGTGGAGACGCAGTTGAGGCACTGGGGCAGCTCCCGTTGGTAGTATAGATACTTTGAAGAGTTGCTACAGGAAAAAACTTTTGGCGGCCCTCAAATGGGCTAAAGAGAGCAGGAACTCCGGGGAGGACAGAGTCAAGCCTGATCTGACCTGCAGAAGCGGCATCGGGCTGAGGGACAAGATAGAGAGAAGTTTCCTTCTTCCTCTGCCTTCCCCTTCACAGTGCTGCTTCTGGGAACGGCCTGGTCTGCTGAGCCCTTAAGAGGGCTGGAAGGCAGGCCATGAGAAGAAACGGCTGCTGGGGGGGGGGAGCTAACTGCCAAAAAACGATCTGGCCCTCCGGTGCAGTGAAGGGGGATGCCTCGATCTCCCTTCCACTTCACTGTGCTGCTTCTGGGAATGGCCTGGTCTGCTGAGCCCTTAAGAGGGCTGGAAAGCAGGCCAGGAGAAGAAACGGCTGCTGGGGGTGGGGCTAACCACTGAAAACGCCGAAATCAGCTACCTGAAAGTTGTCTACTCTGTTCCACAATACACACACTGGTCTGTCTTGCTGGGGATTTTTTTCTTTTCTTTTCTATTTTGATTGATTATAATTTATGTATTTATTTTGTTATTTTTCATTCTATTCTTATGAAATCTTTTTTTTGGGGGGTGTCATGATCCTTTCACCGTCCACCTGAAGGGTTAGGCCAAGTGTCCGTTCACCGCCTATCGGGGAATAGGCTGTGTCAGTTCCACCGGACCTCTTATGCTCCAAAAGCGTTTGGGCTTACCTAAGGTGACCATTTATTTTTTTCATCAAAAGGGGACATCTATTAATTCTCCGTCCCACCCTAGCCCCGCCCCAACCCTGCCATAGCCCCGCCCCCAATTTCTTCCATTCATTTTTCATGTACACATAATATCTTCATATTAATTCATAATGGTAACCTTAAAATTAAAAAAAACTACAAAGCACACTATACGCAGAGAAAATGTTAATTATCATTTATATTTGAGGGTTTCAAAGATGTCAAGGCAAATGACTTTATAAATTTACTAATAGGGAGAAAGTCACTAGAATTCTGTGATGAAAGTAATAATATTCTTTATTGAATCACAGCTCTTTATTTTATTTATAGCTATTAAGCTAACATGTTAAAAACAAACGCTTATCATTCTCAGCAAAATATTGATTCAGTTTCCAGTAACGCTGAAACAAGTCATGTGATTAGATGGTATATCACAGTATCTAGAAATTCCAGTCATTTACAACACCCATGGCGGAACAAGTATAAAAGTCAATAGCAGCGTTAATGGATTGTGCAACTAGTGCAAATTGTGCAAAGAATGTTTTGTAATGTGCTGAAGTGCTATTAAAGTGCTGATTAAAGTGCCATGTGCTTTTTATTTCAATGCCTGGCCCCCCGACCCAGGTTTCGTATTCTTCGTCAGGAAGGGTCTAGGTAAAAGCAAAGACCCATGGCGGAACAAGTATAAAAGTCAATAGCAGCGTTAATGGATTGTGCAACTAGTGCAAATTGTGCAAATAATTTTTTGTAATGTGCTGAAGTGCTATTAAAGTGCTGATTAAAGTGCCATGTGCTTTTTATTTCAATGCCTGGCCCCCCGACCCAGGTTTCGTATTCTTCGTCAGGAGGGGTCTAGGTAAAAGCAAACTAACATTAAAAACATTACAACGATAAATCAGATACACACTCAATCTTGCAACTGAATCTAGCCAATCTTATATCAAATATCAAAACTTCTCTACTATTTATATGAGGTACTGCTGAAGAATGGGTAAGTATCTCCCTTTCAATGTCCACTAAACTGAAGATGGCAGACAAAGAAAACCACACGGGATACCTGTAAACCAATTTAACACTTTTTTAATAACAAAATATCAATAACTTTTAACTTTGAAATTTTAAAATGATATATACCGTATTTTTCGCTCCATAAGACGCACCTGACCATAAGACGCACCCTAGATTTAGAGGAGGAAAACAAGAAAAAAAACACATTCTGAACCAAATTCTCTCTGCCAGGCTCTGCACCCAACCCCACACTCCTTGCCAAACTCTGTACCCTGTCCCTCCTCCCTGCCAGGCTCTGTACCTTGTCCCCCCTCTGGTGGCCTAGTGGTAGACCGGGACAGGGCACAGGGCAGGCAGGCCTAGTGGCTGGCAGACAGGTAGGGATAGGGCAGGTAGGCAGACCTCCCTCCAAGGCCAGCTGGCAGGCCCTGACCTCTCCCTCCTCCCTCCCTATTTTTAATTTGGAAGGGAAGGTAGGCCTGGCCTCTCCCCCAATACCTATTTTTAATTCAGCAGAGCAGGCAGGCAGATAGGCCCCGGCCTTGCCCTCCCCTTCCTGGTACCTTTTATTAATTCTGGTGCCTTCCCTCGCTAGACGCAGCTGCCTCTCTTGTGGAGAGCAATACACAAGGTTTTCTGCCTGGGCCCCACCGCTTCCCATGAGAACTGATGCCTACGGAATCCAAAACTTGCATTTAAAAGTTCTTTTGGTTTCTGAATTGCTGTGCTTTCATGGCTCAATCTGTAGCATAGTGGTTAGAACTTTAACTTTAGCACATAAACCTTGTTGGTTCCAATCCCCCACTGCTCCATCTCACAGAATACACATAAAAAATTATAAGCTAGATACTTAAAAAATATAATACTGGTGCTAGCATCTTTTAATACATATACTCTTTAATGTAAAACAGCACTACATTGCCATACTACAAATTAATACAAATGTGAGGTTAGCAATTGATATAAAGAGCACTACTTGATGCTGTGCCACATTTATTAGACCATGCTTGGGATTCAAACCCATGACCATTCAACAATGAAAACAGTGCTTTAAATCACTGAACTAGAGCTGCTTTCTTTCAGGGGGCTGTGATATGATACCTGAGGATATGATACCTTAGCAAATCTCTAAGGTATCATATCACAGGGCAGGAAGAGTCACCTGACTGGAAGCTGCTGTGGCCCATTGGGTAAAAGCCTCCCAAGGTCATAGGTTTGAATTCCAACCAGCTCTCCCAGCACATGTTCCTATTTTAATTGTGGCATTCTACCTTCCAGGTGCACCTTGATGATCTCACAATGAGGTCACCATTGTGCAGCTGCACGCCTCCATTTGCAATGAACTAGAAGCCATGCTAAGGTCTGTATCTGTTTTTTTATTCTTTTTTAACCTTTTTGCAAATGAAATTATCTATGCAATATATATATTTTGTCATGTGCTTTATATGCTGAATGCATCTCTATCAAGAATGAGTTCATTGGAGCACTCTTTAATCAGAAAAAAGGGTAGCTTTTTAGCAAGAAACATAAAGCTGTGTTTTTCATGTGCTATAATTAGCAAATAACATTGCTGTTTGCCCAGAAAACTAGATTTTGCATGCAATATCTTTTATTGATGTGCCCTGTTTATGTGGTGCGTTATTAGATGTATTTTGAGCTTAATAAAGCAAAATTAAAACCCAGAAATCTATTTAGCAGATCGCATTGGAAACGTCCAAAGCCCGTATATTTTCCATCCACAGAACTCACGTCTATCTGAAGCCCAAACCACGCCCAAAAGTAGACCTCCTTACAATGCCTATAAGACCTAGTTTTACAATTGCTATGCAGCTTGTTAGCTCACTCTTTAGCACACTGATTGTTCCTAGTTCAAATCCAACTCACTACCTGTGACAGAAGAAAACTAAATGAAAAGATTAAAACAGATTTTTTTAACAAAATGGTATGTGCCCAACATTTTTTCAATTTTAATGAAAAATAGCATAAATTCATCACTCTAATTAACATCAGAATTATAACATTAAGGACATTGGTTGGACATCTAACTCTCACCTAAAAACCGATTCTGTAAAGGATGTCTAAAAATTTGGACGTCTTAACTAGCTAGCACTGAGCACCATTCAGCGTTGCTCTACGTGATTTTACGTAGTATGTCTAGTGTGGCTGTCCAAACCATGCCTAACTTTAGTCGCGCTGTGCAGAATCAGGGCCTTTGAGAAAGACATCCAGAAATTCAATAGTAAACATGTCCATTCTCAAAACTGCCACACATCTAACTTTAAAAAAAATAAATAAATTATCTGTGTTTTATCCCTTAGTACATCTATCTTTTTGTGACATTTCCAAATATTAAGACGCCCGAATGAAAATCGCATAAGCAAGCTGTTCAGATATGGTACCCAATAATCCTACGCCATCAGAACAGTTTGCAATCAGCTGATCGCTGCAAGGGAATAACCATTAGCTAAGCCAGTTTTGGATATTCCAGCCAGCTCAGCTGATGGGGATTCTCCTTGCCAGGATCAGCTGAACTGGCAGGGAGATTCCTCTCTCCCTCCCTCATAGGCACCATTCCTTCATCCCCTACCACAGAGAGCCCCTGTACTACACCCCTGCCCCCCTCCAAAATCCCCACACATTCTTGATATCACCCCCCTCCGTGCATTCGGTACAAAAATTAGCAGAGGGATGCCTAATCTCTCCTGTTACTGGGACTCATTTAACCCCAACACTCCACTCTAAACCACATCACCCCCACAAGCCCATTGCACACCATCCCGCCATTATGAAGCGTGAGGTCTACCAGCGGGAGGGAGTGGGCATACATCCCACCAAATTGACATTGAAGGTATGGGGTTGTAGGGGAGATGTCAGAGTGGGGTGCAAAAGGTTCAGGGGTGTGAGTGGCGATGACCACCCATAACATACCTCCCAACATGCCCCTTTAGGCTCTGGACATTCAGTGGCTTGGAAGACCTTATGGATGTCCAGAAAGTTGGCTTTGATTATCAGCACTTGGACTTCCAGGCTATTAGGATGTTCAAGTGCCGACTGAGGCTGGTTTTTGGACATTTAAATGTTTTGATTATGAGCCTGAAAGACTATAAAAACAAGGCTGCAAAGGTATAAATAGGTAATTGCAAAATAATGGGGGGGGGGGTAGATAAATGGTATTTCTACCATCATGCCAATAAAAGTAGAAGAATAGAACATACTTTACCTTTTCTTTCATCGTGTCTACTTTCTCTTTAAGTCGTGGAACTACATTATTGGTTGGTAGACCTTTTTCCAATTGATTTACAAATTTGGCATATTTAACTACCTGTGAACTAAGTTGTTCTGTGTCCAATGTGTCAAATTTACACTGTCAAGAGATAGATAAATAGCATTTGATCAAATGTTGAAAGAATTGTAAAGCATTATACAGGATCCACATTGCTCCAAATCAGATAATATTTCTGGGATCAATATTCAAAAGCAGTTATGAAGTGATTGCTGACCATATGGTAAGTGTTTTAAATTTTATTTTCCTGGAACACCAAACAGATGCATTTTGTCTATAATTTCAGGAGAGGCCAGGGCATTTCAGAGGTATTACTTCAGTTTATCTTTAGGGCAGTGAAAAAATTATCCATACCATAGGAACCAGTTCTGTGGGTGCTTGAGCACCCACAATACTGAGCAAACTCGTTGACTGTGTGCAGAAAGGGATAACTTCCCAATTGACATTTGCAGGGTATAAGAAACAATATGGTATGGTATAAATTCTTTTGGGTTTAGCACCCCAATATATTTTGAAAAGTTAGATCCTATGAGCATATAAATGATTGCATAAGGTGAAGTACCAACATTATTTAGATAGCTTATTTATATACAGGTAAGTAAAAGGTTAGTCTGTATTATAAGGATAGATTGACTGAAATATACATAAAGATATCCAAATAGCTTCTGTGGTATCTATCTAATCTAATCCTAATCTTCGATTTGTGAGTTGCAACATACCTATGCAAGTTCAAGGTGACAGATCAAAGAGGAAGGGGAAGAGGATGTGGAGAGATAAGAGGAGGGACTTAGACGTAGGCAATGCTATACAGAAACTGAGATAGTTAGTTGTCAAAAAGTTGAGTCTTCAGGTTTTTTCTTAATCTAGTGTAGTTTGTCTCTTTTCTGATAGCATCTGGTAGGTCATTCCAGATTTTTACACCCAGATAGGTTAGTATAAAGTGGAAAATTTGTTTGTAGTGGAGGTATTTTGTGGATGGTAGGTTTAGTTGGTATCTGTGTGGTAATAATCTCAATGAATACTACCCTTAATATAAATATCTGAATAAATGCATATCTTAAATTCTACCCTCCCCAAAAGAGTAAATTTAGATAAAGCTGCATTGTAAATATTTCTGTTACAGCATTATAATACCTTATCAAATAATATATTCATTTCATGGATATAGCATTCAAAATATTTATATAATTTCCAGTTTAAATAATTTACATAAGTATATAAGCATTTCCATACTGGGACAGACTAAAGGTCCATCAAGCCCAGTATCCTGTTTTCAAAAGTGGCCACATGAATCTGGCAACATTCCAAAAGAGTAAAACAGATTTTATATTGCTTTTGTAGGAATAAGCAGTGGATTTTCCCATGTCCATCTGTTATGGTTAGTTTTTGGCTGATTTGGGGCCTATAGGAAAGTTAGCTATGTAGCAAAGCCTAATTTATCTAACCAGTAATTATCTAACCTAATTTATCTAACCTAAACTGTATTTTTTAAGAGAATTAAGCTGTCAGCATTATTGATCCACACTGATGTACTAAAGAACATCACAACGTGAAATCATGGGACAGAAGAACCATGATGCAAGGTTATTTGGGTTACAATGTTCTTGGACGATTATGCCCACCCATGTAGGTGGTCAGATAATAGGTCTGCTGAGACTTACCCTTTGATGAATCTATCAGAGATTGGTTGTATATGCTTAAGCTGACTAGGCCTTTACATCATAGGACTAATTCCCATGACATAATCCTCATTAAACTGGACCAATCATGAATTGTCAAGCTCTATTGCTTACATGTTAGCCTACTGCCAGCCAATGACAGGACTTACCATTAAATGCTATGGAGACAAATCCTATATAACATGGGATTTCATAGATATTAGCCTTTTTGAGTGTCTGAGAGTAAGAGTGGGAGAGTAGGAGAATGAGCGCCAGAGTATGAGTATGTATATTAGGATTACCATATGGCTCCAAAAAAAGGAGGATGGATTAAAACATCCAGGTTTTACTTCTGCTGAAAGCAATGGAAATAAGGAGAACAGATAGAGACATCTGGGTTTTACTTCCATTGAAAGCAATGGAAATAAAACCCAGAAGTCTCAATCCATCTTCCTTTTTCTGGAGCCAACCTTGGTGTATATGGGAGTGAGTATGGAAGAATGAGAGTGTACTGGTAGCCTCCAGCCCAGCAGAGGGACTGAAAAGATATGCTATACAGCAAGATGACTCACCGAAGGAGAGGGGAGAGCAAGGATCTTTCTGTGGGCAGAGGTGAGCTAACATCAGAAATGCTGCTGCTGTGAAATTCTATTTTAATCAGATTCTTTTTGGAGCAGTACTAGCCTGACAACAACTGAGGTTTAAAATGCATTTTGATAGGAAGGAAATAGCATTCCTGGATAAATATAATTTATTTTTTCTGAGATCTCTGATTTCTGTTTTGATATTCTGTTGTGTGGGGCTATTCTACCTTCTGTTCTGTGTGGAGAAAGTTTTAATCCTTGCTTATCCTGAAACTGGAGCACTTTAGGTTAACTCTGTTAAATCTCTATTTAGTACTAGCCTTGTTGGAAATTTCGAGTATTCACGATTTTTACCATGCTGGCTCCTCCCCCCAAATGACATCATCCCAGCACTTTCTTCAGCGTGCAGCATTGCCAAGCAGGCACTTTTCCCCATGAAGTTCTTACCTTGTTGCTAAGGACAACGAACCACAGTTTACCCTCCTCTCCGTCCTAGCTCCTGCACTTAACAACGACCAGAGATGAAGCCGTGCCACAGGCAGGCGAGACCACAATCTACCTCCAACGATGGCCTTATACTAAGCAGGCAGTTGAAGTTGTGCTATCCAGGAAGGCGGAGTCAAGCTCTAATTACAGCACTGGATACCAGCCGACCAGATAGCTGGTCTGTTCTTTACAACCAGAGAAGGAACCTTGCTTAACCACCAGAGAAGGGCCTTGTCTAACAGACAAAAGTAGCAGCCCCAACAAACCAAAGAGGGAATCGTGCTGATCCACAAACTCTGTAAAACTCAAGGAGAAGGGCCAAGCGCCGTCGCTTCCAGATCACCACCCCTCTCTATTGCTCCGATGGCTGCAGACGTCTTTTGAAAAGGTGCGGGGCGACAGAGGAGCTTGCGCTTCGAAGCAGACCATAAGGGACAAAGCTTGGGGGATGCACTGTTGCCTTTAAGTTATTCGCGGTTTTTCCATATTCGTGTGTCTGCTCCGCCCCTAACTCCCGCGAATACGGAGGGAGAAGTGCATAAAATCAAAACCACAGTTACTAATTACTATAGAGTACTTAATTTTATATATCTTATTGCAGTTTATTGCAGTGTTCTTCTGCAGTACTTATTAGCCTAACCTAGACTTCTCTTCTACCCCCACTTCACAAAAGGGAAACAAGTTACATTATTTACTCAAATTAGCAACATTAGTATTGCTTCAAGGTTAATCAAGAAGTCACCAAGTCAGTGGCGTACCTAGGGGGGGGCGGGCCGCCCCGGGTACCAGCCCTGAGGGGGTGTTCCCGGCCTTGCCGCTCAGTCCCCCCCCACGCCCGAAGGACCGCTCGCCCCACTGACCTTCCAGCACACCTATGAAGCAGCCCGCAGCAGGATCGCGACGTCAGCAATCCCTCAGCTGCTTGGGCGCTGCTTCCTGCGCCGCGGTCCCGTCCCTCCTCTGACGTCAGAGGAAGGGGGCGGGACCGCGGCGCAGGAAGCAGCGCCCAAGCAGCTGAGGGATTGCTGACGTCGTGATCCTGCTGCGGGCTGCTTCATAGGTGTGCTGGAAGGTCAGTGGGGCGAGCGGTCCTTCGGGCGTGGGGGGGGCAGTAGCTTAAGGTAGCCCGGCGCAGGAAGCAGCTCCTAAGCAGCGCAAAGATAGCTGACGTCGCGATCCTGCTGCGGCTGCTTCATAGGTAGTGCGGGGAGGCCAGGGGGGCGAATGGTCCTTCGGGGTGGGTCGGGGCATCAGTCCTTCAGGGTGGGGCGGGCGGGCAGGCAGACTTTCAAGGGGGAGGGGGGTGACAGGCAGGCAGGCAGGCCTTCAAGGGGGGGTGCAGGTCTTCGGAGGGGGGGGTGCAGACCTTCAAGGGGGTGCAGGCCTTCAAGGGGGGGACAGGCAGGCAGGCCTTCAAGGGGGGGACAGGCCTACAAGGGGGGGGGACAGGCCTACAAGGGGGGGGGACAGGCCTTCAAGGGGGGACAGGCCGTCAGGGGGGGTGCATGCCTTCAGGGGGGGTGCCGACCTTCAAGGGGGTGCAGGCCTTCAAGGGGGGGACAGGCAGGCAGGCCTTCAAGTGGGGGGACAGGCCTTTGGGGGGGTGCAGGCCTTCGGGGGGGGGTGCAGACCTTCAAGGGGGTGCAGGCCTTCAAGGGGGGGACAGGCAGGCAGGCCTTCAAGGGGGGGACAGGCCTACAAGGGGGTGGGACAGGCCTTCAAGGGGGTGCAGGCCTTTGGGGGGGTGCCAACCTTCAAGGGGGGGTGCAGGCCTTCAAGGGGGGGGACAGGCCTTCAAGGGGGGACAAGCAGGCAGGCCTTCAAGGGGGGGACAGGCCTACAAGGGGGTGGGACAGGCCTTCAAGGGGGTGCAGGCCTTTGGGGGGGTGCCAACCTTCAAGGGGGGGACAGGCCTTTAAGGGGGGACAAGCAGGCAGGCCTTCAAGGGGGGGTCAGGCCTTCAAGGGGGGGACAGGCCTACAAGGGGGTGGGACAGGCCTACAAGGGGGTGGGACAGGCAGACCTTTAAGGGGGGATAGGCCTTCAAGGGGGGACAAGCAGGCAGGCCTTCAAGGGGGGGTCAGGCCTTCAAGGGGGGGGACAGGCCTTCGGGGGTGCAGGCCTTCGGGGTGGGTGCAGGCATTCGGGGTGGGTGCAGGCCTTCGGGATGGGTGCAGGCCTTCAGGGGGGGACAGACCTTCGGGTGGGGGGTACAATCCTTCGGGGAGGGTGCAGGCCTTCAGGGGTGGGGTTTAGGCGTTCAGAGGGGGACAGACCTTCGGGTGGGAGGTAAAGTCCTTCGGGGGGTGCAGGTCTTCAGGGGTGGGGTGTAGCCCTTCTGAGGGGGGACAGACCTTCGGGGGGGGGGGGGTCCTGGTGTAAAAGTACACAGAGGGAGAGAGGGAAGGGGGGGTTCAAAGATACGTGCATATGCCAGACTTTGGGGGTTAGAAATAATGGGTCTAAAAACAGAGGAGTGGGAGAGAGATGGTGCATAATGGGATTTAGGGAGGGAAGGAACAGAAAGGGAGAGAACTTGGAAACAGGGGATGGTGTGGAGGGGGGATAGAGATACTGGATAGGAGGATAGTTGGGAACAGAAAGGGAGAGATGGTGGATCCTGGGGTGGTGGGGAGTTGAGAAAAGGTGAATCTGTGGATGGAGACAAAAAAAAGGAAAGATGCCAGATCTCCGGGAGAGGGAAGGGAAACGGAAGGGGAGAACAGAGATGGCAGACGGATGGTTAGCACGGAGAAAGGAGGCCCTGGCAAGCAAGACAACAAGAGCCTGGGACCAACAAGATTTGAATATTGATCAGAGAACAAAAGGTAGAAAAAATAATTTTATTTTCTGTTTTGTGATTACAATATGTTAGATTTGAAAAGTGTACATGAGACAGCTTGAAATGGGAACTTTTCTATTTTTGTGAATGGCAAGGCTGAGTTCAGTTAAAATATATGCTTTATAAGAAAATATAATAATGTGTTTTATAAAGTTTATAAGCATTGCTGGCATACTCGGTGAGGTGTTCCTAGTGTTGGTGGTGGTGGTAGCATGTCAGTGTGTTGAGAGGAAGAGGTAGTCTGGGAAATTCTGCTGAGCAAACTCTGGGCCCATTTCCACCCCCAGTTAGTCCACTCCACTCAACTGGTTCACACACTGAGTGGGTCTTTGGGTGTTATTTCTGGGTAGTTGTTTTAGAATCTCTTCCAGTGGTTTGTCAGTATCTCCTTCTGGTCCAAGGAAGGAAACTTTGTCAACCTTAGCATTGACCTTCAGAATATGTTTGTAACAGCGCTGCTTGTGTGGCATTAGGCTATGTAGTGATCGAAAGAAAAAAACAGACCTTTGCACATTTTTGCACTATATGGTGGGTGTATGAGGAGATTCATTTCCTGCACAGTTAAGTCCATGTGAAGTTACCTTGTGCTGTATTTGACATCTAGCAAGGTCTCTGTTTGGAAGGAAAGATCTAAGCTTAAAAATGAAGTGGCCAGAAGTTATGTTAAAAGTAGATAGCGTAGCTGGTTTTAAGAAAGGTTTGGACAAATTCCTGGAGGAAAAGTCCATTGTCTGTTATTAAGACATGGGGGAAGTGTCTGCTTGCCCTGGTTCGGTAGCATGGAATGTTGCTACTCTTTGGGTTTTGACCAGGTATTAGTATCCTGGATTGGCTACCATGAGAATGGGCTACTGGGCATGATGGACCATTGGTCTGACCCAGTTAGGCTATTCTTATGTTATGTTCTCATCTGTAGGGGCCTTTGTTTTCACTTCTTATTTTAATGTATTTTTTTCCTGGGAACTTATCAGTGTTTTTTTATAATGGGAACAAAAATGGAAGAGAATTAATGTGTGTGGAATGGGGGGGTAACTAATTTCTTCAGCTAAATAATTCAATCCACTTCAAACAGACATAGGAGAACTCACGCACCATTCACACACCCTCCAACCAAAAACGTCAAAAGAAAAAAACTGTTCGACAACCTCCTAGCCATTCGAGCTGCAACACTTGACCCCCAACTCTACAACCTATTGACCTCGACCACAAACTACAAAACCTTAAAAAAAGAAATAAAAACCCTTCTATTCAAAAAACACATAAAACCAAACTAACATAATCAGAACTGTCCCAAGCATCACCTGCAACTACTCCATATGTACTTCTGATGTCATGACAATTCCGACATAATTTATGTTATGTTATGTTTGGAATAATGGTTACATAAATGAGGTTCAATAAAAGAAAATTTTCACTGCCTGTTTCTATTCTGACCATTTATTCCATTTCATGGTTATTGCAAAAAAAAAAAAAAAAAATTTTCCATGAAGGGGGGGGGGGGGTGTCAAAAAATGATGGGCCCCGGGTGCCACATACCCTAGGTACGCCACTGCACCAAGTCACATATTATTTACCTCTTAATAGTAAACAACTGTTATTCTAGCTCTTTTGTACTCTAGCCCCTTCAATTAAAACTACTAAGCAAGCCCAGCTCTACACACCAGATATACAAATACATTCCTGAGGAAGCATACTAAATTACATCCACAAAGAGAGTCTGTACAAATTCTTTAAACTCGGAAAATAGTAACTACCTGCTCCTTTTTTGTTGAACAAGTAGAAGTAAAGCAGGGTTGCAACCTTTATAGGTACTCTCTTTCTACCCATAGGTTGAAAAAGCTCTTCCAGAGGCAGTAATGGCTAAAAAACATTGTACCTCCAAAGCTGATGCTGCTCCCATTACAGCTTCTACATCAGTGCAGACTGATGGCTTGATCATGATCAGGGTCTGGTTTCATGTAACAAGTTGTATGCATGTTGAATCCCTCATGAAAGAAGTACAAGAACTAAGAGAAGAGGTGGCATCTCTAGCAAAGGGGTTGGAGACATTGAACTAAAGATGCAAATTACCAGCCCTGAAAAGTGAACCTCACTACTCCATCTTCTGTTGAACTGAAGAACTGATTTGCAGCCCTAGATGTAGAAGATATAATAATAGCTCAAGAACAGGAGAATTTGCAGCCCTAGATGTAGAAGATATAATAATAGCTCAAGAACAGGAGAATATGGAGCTCAAAAATCTCAAAACTGCTGGAGCAGTAGCCAATAAAAGGCAAAAGGTAGTAGTGGTTGGTGATTGAGACACCATCTGCAAGTCATGATATCAAGAGAGGTGTGCTGTCTTCCTGGTGCAAAGATATGGGATGTAACAGAACATTTGTCGAGACTCATCAAGCCTAAAGGCTATGCTGCTTATCAATGTTGGCATAAATGATACTGCTAGGCATCCCACTGAACATATCAAAAGCGACTTCATAGCCCTGGGACAAAGAGTGAAGCAATTAGGCGCATAGACAGTGTTCTTGATCCTTCCTGTCTTAGGTAAAGAACAAATGAGAGAAACTTGCATCATAGAGTTGAATGCTTGACTGCATGGATGATACAGATGTGAGCGCTTTGGATTCTTAGATCATGGAATGATTTTCCTAGACCTGCTCAGCAGAGATGGTATCCATCTATACAAGAAGGGATAAAGTATCTTCAGTAACAGATTGGCTAATGTATTAAAGAGGGCTTTAAACTTAATTTACTGGGGATGGGTGTAAGACACACTGAAGTAACATAGTAACATAATAGATGACGGCAGATAAAGACCGAATGGCCCATCTAGTCTGCCCAGCCTGATTCAATCTAAAAATTTGTTGGGTGTTTTTTTTTTTTTTTTTTCTTTTTCTCCTTAGGTATTTCTGGGCAAGAATCTAAAGCTCTACCCGATACTGTTCTTAGGTTCCAACTATTGAAGTCTATGTCATAACTCACTCCAGTCCATCTACATCCTCCCAGCCATTGAAGCCCTCCTCAGCCCATCCTTCCCCAAATAGCCATATACAGATACAGACTGTGCAAGTCTGCCCAGTACTGGCCTTAGTTCTACAATTATTACTATTATTTTCTGATTCTAGATCCTCATCCCACGCTTTTTTGAACTCCATCACCGTTTTCCTCTCCACCACCTTTCTCGGGAGCACATTCCAGGCATCCACCACCCTCTCCATAAAGAAGAATTTCCTTACATTGCTCTTGAGTGTCCCACCCCTCAACCTCAAATTATGTCCTCTGGTTTTACCATTTTCCTTTCTCTTGGAAAAGATTTTGTTCTACGTTAATACCTTTCAAGTGTTTGAATATCTGAATCATATCTCCCCTGTCCCTCCTTCCCTCTTTTGTCGCAAACCTCCTATCATTTTTGTCGCCCTCCTATGGACCACTTCAAGCCTTTTTGTGTCCTTCACCAGATACAGTCTCCAAAACTGAACACAATACGCCAAGTGAGGCCTCACCAACAGGGGCATCAACACCTTTGTTCTTCTACTGGTTACGCCTCTCTTTATACAGGCCAGCATCCTTCTGGCAGCAGCTACTGCCTTGTCACACTGTTTTTTCGCCTTTAGATCTTCAGACACTATCACTCCATCCATACATATCAGCCTCTCCCCACCCAGCATATACGGCTCCTTCCGATTATTAATCCCCAAATGTATTACTCTGCATTTCTTTGCAATGAATTTTAGTTGCCAGATTTTAGACCATTCTAACTTTTGTAGATCCTTTTTTATGTTTTCTACTCCCTCCTCGGTATTTCCTTCTAACCCTTCAGCAATGTCACTCACAAATATATTGAACAGGATCGGCCTCAGCACCGAACCCTGAGGGACTCCACTACTCACCTTTCCTTCCTTCCTTCTGAGCAACTTCCATTAAGCACCACCCTCTGTGGTCTGTCTGTCAACCAGTTTCTAATCCAGTTCTCCACTTTGGGTCCTAACTTCATCCCTTCAAGTTTGTTCAAGAGCCTTTGTTGAAATCTAAGTAAATTACAGCTAGCATATGTCCTCGATCCAGTTCTCCGGTCATCCAATCAGGTTTGTTTGGCACGATTTACCTTTAGTAAAGCCATGTTGCCTTGGATCCTGTAACCCATTAGATTATAGGAAATTCACTATTCTTTCTTTCAGCAACACTTCCATTATTTTTCCGAAGTGAGGCTGTAGTTTCCTGCTTCATCCCTGTGTCCACTTTTGTGAATAGGGACCACATCCGCTCTTCTCCAGTCCCAAGGAACCACTCCTGTCTCCAGAGATTTGTTGAACAAATCTTTAATAGGACCCACCAGAACCTCTCTGAGCTCCCTCAGTATCCTTGGATGGATCCTGACCGTCCCATCGCTTTATCTACCTTCAGTTTTTCAAGTTGTTCATAAACACTTTCCTCTGTGAATGGCGCAGAATCTACTCCATTTTCTAGTGTAACTTTGCCAGACAATCTCGGTCTTTCTCCAGGTTTTTCTTCCATGAACATAGAGTAGAAGTATTTGTTTAACACGTTTGCTTTTTCTTCATTACTTTCCACATATCGGTTACTAGCATCTTTTAGTTTTGCAATTCCATTTTTCATCTTCCCCCTTTCATTGATATCTAAAAAACATTGACTCCCTTTTTTACACTTTTAGCCATTTGCTCTTCCACCTGCGCTTTCGTCAGATGTAGCTCCCTCTTGGCTTCTTTCAGTTTCACCCGGTACTCTTCTTCTTGGGGTTTTTTATATTTCAGGAATGCCAACTCTTTTGCCTCTATTTTCTCTGCCACTAGTTTAGAGAACCATGCCAGTTTCTTTTTTTCTCTTTTTTAAAATTTATTTTCTTCACATACAGTTTCTTCAAATACCGCTATTGAAATGGGACAAAAAGGCGATAGCTGGAAAGCGTTGTAAACCAATGCCCATAGAATGGGTAACAAAATTCCAGATCTAGATGGTCTAATAGTTGAAGCTGAATTGGAATTAGTGGTGGTCACGGAGATGTGGTTCACAGAGGACTATGATTGGGATGTAGTTATACCTGGCTATTATCTATTCAGGAGGGATAGGGTAGGTAAAAACAATTGAGGAGTGACATTATATGTTAAGGATAATATTAAAGTGGCAAACTTGCAAGATATAGGGAGTAAAGAAGCACTGTGTTCATCTAGAAAGAGATAATGGAAAATGTATTTATGTTGGTGTGATATACTGTATAGACCTCCTTCACAGTCAGAAGAAATGAGCAAGGATTTAATTAAAGACATTCACAAGATAGCTAAGAAAGGGGAAGTAAGCACAGTTACTTACCGTAGGTGTTATCCAGGGAAAGCAGGCAGATATTCTCATGTATGGGTGATGTCACCGATGGAGCCCTGGTAATGATCACTTTAAAAGTGCATCACCACTTTAAGTGTTTAGAAAGTTCGCGATAGCCGAACCGCACATGCGCGAGTGCCTTCCCGCCCGACGTAGGGCATGGAGTCCCTCAGTTAAGATAAGCCATCTAAGAAGCCAACCCGGGGAAGTGGGTGGGATGTGAGAATATCTGCCTGCTGTCCCTGGATAACACCTGTAACGGTAACTGTGCTTTATCCCAGGACAAGCAGATAGCATATTCTCATGTATGGGTGACCTCCAAACTAACAGAAATGGGATGGTGGGAGTGTTGGCCTTAAGAAAATAAATTCTTGTAATAAAGATTGGCTAAAGTGCCCATCCCATCTGAAGAAGGCTCCAGTAGTGAGAAGTGAAGGTATGAACTGAGGACCAGGTGGCAGCTTTACAAAGTTCCTCAATGGGAATAGATCTGAGGAAAACCTCAGAAGCTGCCATAGCTCTAATTTTGTGGCTGTGACACAATTCTCCAGTGCCAGTCCAGTCTGAGCATAACAGAATGAGATGCAGGCAGCCAGCCAGTTGGAAATTGTTCATTTAGAAACAGGATGTCCCAACTTGTTTGGATCACAAGAGATGAAAAGTTGGGGAGATGTTCAATGTGGCTTTGTCTGGTCAATGTAAAAAGCTCATTTACAGTCCAAAGTATGCAAGGCGGTTTCACCAACATGAGAATGAGGCTTAGGAAAAAACACTGGTAGAACAATTGACTGAGATAAAATTCAGTGACAACTTTTGAAAGAAACTTTGGATATATACACAGAACCACCTTGTCATGATGAAAAACTGTGAAGGGTGGATCTGCTACTAATGTTTGTAACTCACTGACCCTCCTGGCAGCAGTGAAAGCAATAAGGAAGACCACTTTCCAGGTGAGAAATGTAAGATGAGCTGTAGCCATTGGTTCAAATGGTGGCTTCATCAAGCTGGAAAGTACCACATGAAGGTCCTAGATGATAGGTGGAAGCTTGAGAGGTGATTTCACATTGAAAAGACCTTTCATGAATCTGGAGACTAATGGATGAGCAGTAAGAGGTTTATCCTCGACTGATGTGTGAAAAGCTGTAATAGCACCGAGGTGGACTCTGACAGATGTAGATTTGAGGTCAGAATCAGACAGATGAAGCAGATAATCCAATACCAAATCCACTGATAATGAAGTTGGATCATGTTGATGAAGAAGACACCAGGAAGAGAAACTAGTCCACTTTTGTTGATAACATTGCTGAATGGCTAGTTTCCTGGATGCATCATGAATTTGACGAATAGGCTGAGAAAAATATAAGTGATTGCAGGTTGTGATGTAGAAGTGATTCCTGACTCTGAGTGAGCAGAGTAGGAAATAATGGAAGAGGTATAGGCTCCCTGGAGCTGAGTTGAAGTAGAAGGGAGAGCCAATGTTTCTTGGGCCACCGTGGATCAATGAGAATCATGGTGGCTGCTACTCTCCAGAGCTTGAACAGAGTTCTCAATATGAGAAGGATTGGAGGGAATGCATATAGAAACAGGCCCATCCAGTCCAGGAGAAAGGTATCTGCTTCCAGACGGAGAGGAGAGTAAAGTCTGGAGCAAAACTGGGGCAATTGGTGGTTGTGGAGAGCCGTAAACAAGTCTACTTAAGGAGTGCCCCATTGAGCAAAGATGGACTGGAGAGTTGCAGAGTTGAGAGTCCATTCGTGAGGCTGAAGAATTCTGCTGAGGTTGTCTGCTAGGGAATTCTTCTCCCCTTGAATATAGACAGCCTTCAAGAATAGATTGCGAGCTGTCGCCCAAGTCCTGACATAACAGGAGAGAGCCCGTGCCTCCTTGTTATTTATGTAGACTTGATTGTCTGTGCAAAGGAGAAGGACTTGAGGGCAGAGTAGATAATGAAAAACCTTGAGGGCATAAAACATTACTCTGAGTTCCAGGAAATTGATGTGAAATTTCCACTCCCTGGGGATCCAAAGACCCTGGGTTTGAAGATTGTCTATGTGAGCCCCCCAGGCATAAGGGGATATGTCCATCGTGATGACCTGGTGATGAGGGGGCAAGTGAAAAAAGGAGACCACTGGAGCGTGGAAGAGGTCGTCCACCATTGAAGCGACTGTAGAAGAGATGATGTCACAGATATATGTTGTGAGAGATGATCGGTCGCTTGAAACCACTGAGACGCAAGGGTCCACTGAGGAGTGCCAAGATGTAGTCTTGCCAATGGTGTTACATGGACAGTAGAAGCCTTGAGGCCTAGAAGAACCACCACATAAATGGCAGAAATGGGTTGAAGAGGAAGCAGTTGTTGACACAGATGTATGAAAGCCTGAAGACAATCTGGAGGGAGAAACGCTCTGAGAATGATGTCAAGGATTGCCCCAATGAACTGCAGATGTTGTGTTGCAATGAGATGTGATTCAGGAAAGGTGACTTTGAATCTTAGTGACTGAAGAAAAGAAATGGTCTGAGATGTTGCGTGGACCACTTCCTGAGATGACACAACCTTGAACAACCAGTCGTCCAGGTAAGACTTGAAGGCCATGTGATCGGAAAGATGCGGCCACTACAATCAGGCACTTCATAAAGACTCTGGGAGAAAATGACAGGCCGAAAGGAAATACCTTGTACTGGTAAAGACATCGATTGAGTTGGAAACTAAGGTTCTTTCTGGACACCGGATGGATTGGGATTGCTGAATGCCTTCAAGGAAGTTCCCCTTGATCAGCGGGGTCAGGTATTTTACTCCCGTTACTTCTTGGTACCAAGAAGACCGGAGGACTGAACCATCCTAGAGAAGGAGAATTTCAGGATGCTCTCCCTCACCCTGCTTTATCCTCTCCTGAATCAGAACAACTGGCTCTGCTATCTGGATATCAAGAAAGCCCAATCATAAGAACATAAGCAATGCCTCCACTGGGTCAGACCCGAGGTTCATCGTACCCAGCAGTCCGCTCACGCGGCGGCCCAACAGGTCCAGGATCTGTGCAGTAGCCCTCTATCTATACCCCTCTATCCCTTTTTCCAGCAGGAAATTGTCCAATCCTTTCTTGAACTCCAGTACCATACTCTGTCCTATTACGTCCTCTGGAATGCTAGTGCATAGGGAGATCCTGACTCTCTGTGTCCAAATGCCAAGGTGACTCAGGCCTTCACAGCCCAGCCAGAATCCTTTCACTTACCTGTGGACTCACTTTTGGACACACAGGATAAGGGAAAGACGTCAGACTCAGAATTCAGCTTGAGGTATGTGGCACCTTTGATATTGGACACTTGCGGCCGCCCCAATGTTAATACTACCATAGAGGGTCAGGATAAATTAACTTTAATTGATACAGGGGCCAGAATCAGTTTTACAGATAGAGCGCCTCCTACTGGAGATCAGAAAAATATGGAAATTTGTGAGATTCAGGGTCTAAATGACAAAGCTTCAAAGTGTGTGTCTATCCCTCAAAAGAAACAAATGAAAGACATTGTAGAAACTACTGCCAGCACGAGTGAGAATACAGGCAAAGAAATAGTTGAGGTGGCTGGTCTTGCATCGGGTACAGGAATTCTAAATGCTTCTAAACCTTTGGTTCACGAAGTTATTCCTGTTCAGTTAACCACACAGTGTAGCATGCCAGTGCAGAAGCATGATCATAGTGTAACTCACTCAGAGGCTGCAGATGTTTCAGTTTGGGCACAAGATTGTGGGAAAAGGTGCACAGAAATTTTGTTTGAGGGCAAAGATCCTGAACCACAAACACAGCATCCAGTACTTCCTCCAGCAACAGAACTAGTGCCTAAGATGGAGGAGAGGGGTCTGAGCGGACCTATCTCTTTAGCATGTGGCTCTCCAGCTTGGTCATTTGCTAAGTCAGAGGGCTCTGTTAGGCTCACTATACACTCTCGGGCCCTAACTAAGATTTCAAAGCCTGTAGCACAAGGGGCAGCCTCTTACTCTGACATTACTGTGAAATTTAACCCTAAATGTGCATTTTTCTCTGTCCTAGACATGACTAATGATTTTCGGAATTTGCCCCTTGCCTCTGAATGCCAGGACACGACAGTGCAGACAAAAGAAGACAAATCTAGCCTGCACCTGACTTCTGCACCGCAGTGCCCACTCCTCCGAGTGCAGTGGGACCCAGGTGGCAGACATGTGGTCCAGGTCGGCCTGAATGGAACATTGATGAAGTTTGTTTTAAGTGACCTTGAGGATGCTGCCAATTTATAATGTTTTTTCTTTTTCTTAGCAGCAGTTCGGATATATATATAGCCATCCCAGACCAGTTTTGGCACAAAGATATTTCTAATGTTTTCCAAGGTTCCTCTTTATCACTGCAGAGATAAAGACGTTCCAAAGAAGATATTAGCTTTATGCCTTTTCTGAATATGAGATGGTTATGATATACATTATTTGTACTACTCAGGTGTTCATCTTTGCTGTGTTTTTCTATAACAATGTGTTTATTTGCAGAGTTAAATTCAGCCCTGCACACTTGACAGATGGACGCCTAAAAATTTGTGTTTTATGTTGTCTGTGCCATGTGGTCTGTCTTTTGTCTATTTGTTTTAGTTTAGGGGGTACCCCAGGATGCATCACATTGGCCATTTCTAGAGCTTTTTTCCCCATTTTTTTTTTAACTAGCCCAATTGTGCAATGTTCTTTTTACCTATTGTTTCATATCCTAAATGTAGCTTAGTTAGGGGTTAGATTTTTAAATAAAGGTTTCACTTTATACAGTGTTTATTCTATGATCCTCATTAGATTCAGTACACATTTCTGACATAATTTTTTTAATATATACATTCAGTACAGAATTATGATCTCTCTGAAGTGCCATAATAGTTATATGCAGCATACAAAAACATATCTTTTTGGAATGTCTGATTAAGAACCTTAAGTACCTGAATATTGTCTGTCTTTTGCCATAACTATAACAAGTAAATGCATTAATATTGTTACATGTTGCCACATTCAGTACAGGCACCTGGTCTCTCTCTCTCTCTCTCTCTATACATTCAGTACAGGCAACATGGTTTTTCTCTCGTTTTCTATCTCTTATTTGGATCACACTGGAGTACAGCTGCTGAATGATATCGGGACTCTTTTCAAATCCCTCCCTGTATGCACAGACATCATTTCATCTCAAGGGTGAACACCACTAGTTTCCAGTGACTGGACAGATCCTGTGCAACCACCATTTCATTTCAAGTGTGAACCTCATCAGTTTAAAGAGACTGCCGGTTCCTGCTGGACTAATTCATCTTCCTGCACCCTGACTGCAAAGACTTTTCCACACATGCAGTACACAATGTATCCTGTTCATCGGATATAGCCACCTTCCTAAGAACGCTTTGCTGTACAATTCCACCTATTTAACCTATTCTATGGACATTCCAGACTTTATTTCATATGCTGTGTATCCACTATCTCTTGGTATGGGGAATGAGACATTTCAAAAGCTGCTGATTTTTACTTAACTCCATACTTACATGGAACAACTTAAGAAAACCTCCAAAAAAGTAAATCATACTATCATTTTTTAAAATGGACAGATTGCACAAAATTTGCTACGAGACGCTCATGTCTCAGTTTGGGAACTTTTCTTTGGGTATTCACCCACTGCAAACCACGTATTTAATGTTTTAATTCACCCTATCATTATCTTAATTATTGTACAAATTTTGTTATGTATTATTATGATTTTCTTTTGCTGTAAAGTGAAACACATGTACATTTCTTTACAACGCATATCATACACAGTTCCTTCTAGCTTTTAAGGCAGTTATACATGTATTTCCAGTATCTTCTCTGACACTTGCTAATTTGACTAATTTGGTTTTAATTTGGCATGGCCTATTGCATTACCATTACCAGGGTCAGAGATAATATTATCCCATATCCCATACTTAGATACTCTCTCAGGACATCTTGGTACCTTTATACCTGAACCTCTTGAAAAAGCTTCCTATATCCCTTATGCACTGTTCATTCGCTCAACGACGGGTAAGATATAAGCATACTGGGGTCCCCGCCCAGATCATGGCCTATACAACCTAAGACAGAGGTTTGAACTCATAATGGGAACTGTTTACGGACTATACGAACTGTTTACGGACTATACAACCTATCTTCATAGCTTGGAGATTCTGCAAGATAGGGGACGTACTGTTGGAGGTAAGCGAGGGTACCACAAGCTTGCCCTCATTTCAAAGAATAAAAATAAAAATAAAAAAAATATGGGAGATGTCAGCCTAGCTATCACTACCATTCAGCATTTTTAGTTGGCATTACTTATGTCAGCAAGGCCTATGGGAAATTATATCAATCTGACTCTGGCATGGGAATGCAGATAGACCCTGAGGGCAGGAAGACGGTTTTAAGTAGCCCTGATTGATATGTTTTAAGTATTCCTGATAGCCCTGATTGAATCATGACTAGCTAAAAGGTGTTAATGTCTGATTAAGAGGGTGCTTAGGACAATGGGTCCAGGTGCACAGATCAAGAAGCCAGAGACTAATCCCATCTTCCATGCTTGCAGGTATCACACCCTCCTTTGTCAATTAAATTGACTATTGTCTCAAACAGTTTGCAAGTTCTAAACAGAAAGATACTGGGACATACAATAATTTCTATATTAAGAATAAGATTCCAAGGTATAAAAAAGCCTCCTCTCTGTTCTATCAATCTATCTATCAATCTAGCTATCTATCTCTGGAGGAGAGGGGTCTTGACTCTCCCTCTCTTTCTCTGTCTATCCTTCCCTTTATCTATGGAACACGAAGCTTACATCCCCCTTTTCTCTCTCTCTCTCTCTCTCTCTGCCTTTCTCTGGAAATTCACGCTTCCTTCTGAACTCTGTAAGGCAGGGAAACTGCTTTGCTCTCTGCTTAATTGTAATGCTTATAAATATTGCTTTTCTGTAAGCCTATTTCTATAATATATTCTTTATGCAATCACCTCTGGCTGTGCCTATTATTTGATTCTACTCCCTGGTGAAACTTCAGTGAGGGAACTGAACCTGGGACCAGCGTTTGTCAGTACGCCTTTCACTTAACCCCTACCACCCATTGGGGGGACCACTAACAAAACTGACACCCACTACATATTTACTATCTTCCTTTTTTCTTTTTAATATAATTTTTAGCTTTGTAAACCGGTCAGATACATGTTGATGATCAGTATATTAAACTATTAATAAACTTGGAAACTTAGCCTTTAGCAGTCGCCCTGTTTTACTCCTCCATACGTGCAATTATATTTGCAATAATATATACTCTTAACAGCCTGCTGATTCAGAATAGTATTGAGCTGTAGCTTAACCTGCCGGAGACTGTCCCTGAAAGGGTTGTCTAATTGAGAGATGTGGAGGGTGCACAAACTATGTAATTCTTTAGTCAGTGCCAGCAATTTCTTCTCTCACTTCCATTTGGCAGCTGAAGAGTACGGCCAAGATATGACTTCGCAGAACCGCTTTTGTAGCTTCCCAATAAATGACTGGGCCCACATCCTCCACAGAGTTAGTTTTGAGGGAACTCCTCCCATTTCTTACCCCAAAAATCTGGGAAATTAATGTCTAAATACAAATGAGGGGACATCCGCCACACACGACTCTCGGTAGTCTGGGTAAACTGTAAAGAAATCCCAAAAGTGCATGATCCGACACAAGAGAATCCGCCATAGAGGCCTGTGCCAATTTAGGGAACAAAGCCTCCAAAATAAGAATTTAGTCTAATCTAGTGTTGTGAGGATATGAATAAAAGGAAAAGTCCTGTTCATCCAGCTGTAGCGTATGCCAAGTGTCATGTAAGCCAAACTCTTGCATCAGGAAATTGACACCGTGGGCACAGTGATGCTTAGTGGACGTTTTAACAGGTTTACAATCCAATAAGGGATTGGTTACAAAATTGAAATCTCCCCCAAGTATCAACATATGATCTGAAAACGGAGCAAGGATCCCCACCAAAGAAGAAAAAAATACATGAGAGTGTGTGTTCGGGGCATATATATTTCCCAATACTATATGTTGCCCACAAAGCTCCCCCAGGATCAAGCCCCTGCTAGCCACCAAAGCCATTCATACATACACCACCACAGACTCGGACACCCCCAAGTGGGTCTTCACCGGGAAGATAAACCACGCCCATGCCCAGTCATAGCCAGATTCCTCAATTTTGCTATTAAAGAAAAAATTCTCCTTCATTATCGTAAGGGGAAGGAACTCAGCTTTGAGGGGCGCAAAATTCTCATCTTTCAGGACTTCTCCCCACAAGTTTCATATTAGAGAATGACACGGGGAGCGATCCCCGCAGCGAACCGCTGCGTGGCTGCGGTTTGGCTGCGGGTTATGGTGACCTCATTAGCAAATCGCCGCAGACGCGGGGACAAATCCTTTCACCGCCCGCAAAAACGGTGAATAGATTTGTCCCCGCAGGCCAATGTCCCCCCTTCTAGGAACCGCTATTTACCTGTGTTTCACCGTGCTCCTCATTTGTCAGATCAACCCTTCCTGCCAATAGAACCCGCCCCCCCCCCCCCGACGATCGCCCTCAGCCCTTCATGCCGACAGAACCAGCCCTCCCCAACGATCGCGGCAGGAGGGTACCCATCCCCTCCTGCCTACCCCAACAGCCCCCCCCCCGACGATCGCAGCAGGAGGATATCCAACCCCTCCTGCCAGCTCCCCAACGGCCCTCCCGACAATCGCAGCAGAAGGGTACCCAACCCCTCCTGCCGGTCCTCCCAATGGCCTCCCCTAAGATCGCCGGCAGGAGGGTACCCAACCCCTCCTGCTGGACCCCCCCCAACGAACCCTCCCACCCCAGAACCCCCTTAGTCTTACTTTCCAAGTTGGACCGGACAGCTCCTCGCTCGTCTGGCCAGCAGGCCTGCCTCTGTCCAAATGAGGCGGGCCCGCCCCTCCCCTCCCCTGCCTAACCCACAGGATCCTAGGGCCTGACTGGCCCAAGCACCTAAGGCCCCTCCTATAGCGGGAGTGGCTTTAGGTGCCTAGACCAATCAGGCCCTAGGATCCTGTGGGTTGGGCAGGGTAGGGGTGGGCCCGCCTCATTTGGATGGAGGCAAGCCTGCTGGCCATACGTGTGAGGAGCCGTCCGGTCCAACTTGGAAAGTAAGACTAAGGGGGTTCCGGGGTGGGAGGGTTCGTTGGGGGGGGGGGGTCCAGCAGGAGGGGTTGGGTACCCTCCTGCCGGCGATCTTAGGGGAGGCCATTGGGAGGACTGGCAGGAGGGGTCGTGTTTGTTTTTGCATTGCTAGCCCCAGGGGTGATGGAAGATTAGTGATTGAAAAATTGTATGAAAAATAACTATTTTAAATTTAGTGATCAAAATGTGTCAGTTTTGAGAATTTATATTAATTAATTTTTTCTCTGCGTGTTTTGTTTTTGTATAGTTATTAACTAATATTTAACTAAGTTTTAAAGTTTTAAAGAATTTATATTAATTAATTTTTTCTCTGCGTGTTTTGTTTTTGTATAGTTATTAACTAATATTTAACTAAGTTTTAAAGTTTTAAAGAATGTTTCCTTTATACGTAAATAAAGAAAAGTATATAAAATCGTACCCGTTTGAGGCTTTTATGTATGCAGCGGTGACGGTGACGGGGCGGTGAATGGGGTTGCAGTGGCGGTGACGGGGCGGTGAATGGGGTGGCAGTGGCGGTGACGGGGCAGTGAAGGGAATGGCGGTGACGGGGCGGTGCAGAGGATGGTGAGACGGGGACGGGGCGGTGACGGGGACCAATTTTTTCACCGTGTCATTCTCTATTTCATATCACTGCCGCGCCAAGGCACTATACTGCAACAAACTTTTCAAACGGAATGTTTGGGTTTCACTGTATGCGCTCCTCAAAGTTGTACATTCATTCTTCTTGTTGGGCTATGCGGTCCTCGGCCCATTGTATGCGATTCACCTGGGAGTCCAAGATTTCTTTAATGTACTCCATTAAATACTGGATCTTCGTTAACTTATCTTCCATGACCAAAGTGAGGGACCGTGTGAGTTCTTGAACCGCTGCTTCTTGTAGTATAAACATAGGGACCTCGTGCCCTCTCATTCTCTCCACCTTGGAGAGGGTGAACAATCTCTCTTTCCCTACTAAGTCAATTCCCTTCATTATCTTGAATGTTTCGATCATGTCCCCTCTCAGTCTCTTCTTCTGAAGGGAGAAAAGGCTCAGTTTCTCTAGCCTCTCATTGTCCCAATAATGGAAGAGCCTGGCCCTGAATTTTACAAGATATTACAACAATACATTAGGGGAGAGTGTGGCGCAGTGGTTAAAGCTACAGCCTCAGCACCCTGATCAGCTTAAGATAAGTGGTTTTATCCTCTATCAAGAATTTTTGCATATGTGAAGTAATAGTTATTTGCTCGAAATGCTCAAGTTTAAACGAAGGTTTTGCCTGTGAGGTTACCGCTTAACCACCTTTATTCCACCTTTGTGGCGGTGGGAGGGCCTTTTCTGAGGCTTTTTCCTTCTTTTTAGAGCGGATTTAGAGCTGTTACTCACTTCGCAGTGCTTCTGCAAAATATATTCTCACTATAACAACTTATGACCACAATTGTCTCCAATTGAAAGTGTTGGTTATATATACATTGGTTTTCAATATATCTGAGTTTTTGTACCTAGCATATGTGACACCCGGGGCCCATCATTTTTTGACACCTCCCCCATCTATATGAAAAATATGATTTTTAGTAACAATCTACATATCGCACAAGAGTGTACCTAGGAAAAGGCAGCATCTTAAACACTGCAGTGAGCACTAGAACATCAACACATACATTGTAAAACTAAACAAGCCAGATCCTGCACAGTTAATTGATCCTGTACAGTCGATGCTATCAGAAAGCCATGTCCCTTTTATACACACAGACAGATACACCCTCGCCCAATATGGAATAATCGCAAACTAAAAATAGAAATATGTAGACAAAAGTTAAACTGAACTGCCAAGAAACCAGACTCTGCATACAATGCAACACCACAACACCAGTAATACATGTCCTCTAATACTGTGCAAAATATAAAAACAGTAGATGTAAATTTGAAAAAACTGATACATAACAATCACCACTTTACAAATTAACAAATAAAAATAAAACAAATATTGAGAAATAAGAAAATACCATTTTATTGGACTAATCCCCGTAAGCTCGATCCTCATCCCCACAAACCACCTGATTCCATCCACACAAGCCTTGAATTGTTTTATATTGAACTTATTATATTAAAGTATAAAAAGAAACAATATTCTGTACCATTGTCATTTTATAAATCAGCGTCTTCTCCCCACTCTCTTCCCCATTTCCCTTCAGCGTCCTCAGCCCACTCTTTCTCCACTTTCCTTCAGCGCACGCACATAAAAACAAGCAAGTAATTTTATATCATTTTCATTCTATTCATTCATAGAAATTAAAGTCTAAATAATGCCAGTCACATAACAAAACATGATTTTACAAATATAATTCCCTGCACAGTCAAGCCTGCAAGGATTACTAGATGTCTTTCAGCAGCTCCCCTCCCTCCCTCCCCCTTACCTTCGTGGCCAAGTCAAAATGATCTACCAACAATAAAATTTTAAAAACACAAAGCACATTGTACACAGAGAAAATGTTAATTATCATTTATATTCCACGGGTTTTCAAAGAGGTCAAGGCAGATGACTTTATGCAATGGTCACCTCAGTAACAACTATACAAAAAGACAAATATACCCCTCCCTTTTTACTAAACCGCGATAGCGTTTTTTAGCGCAGCGAGCTGCGCTGAATGCCCCACGCTGCTCTCAATGCTCATAGGCTCCCTGTGCAAAAAACTGCTATTGCAGTTTAGTAAAAGGGGCCCATAGTGCAAAATATAGACAGCAAATATAAATTCTCAAAACGGACATATTTTGATCACTAAATTGAAAATAAAATAATTTTTCCTACCTTTGTTTGGTAATTTCATCAGTCTCTGGTTGCACTTTATTCTTCTGACTGTGCATCCAATATTTCTTCCCTTCTTTCAGCCTTCTGTATGCTTCCTCTCCTCCAGACCTCATTCCCTCCCCCAACTTTTTCTTTGTTTCATTCTGTCCCTTTCTTTCTTTCTCTCTCCATGCCCCCTTTCTTTCTGTATGTCTGTCTTTCTCTCTCTCTCCGTGCCCCATTTCTTTCTTTCTTTCACCCTGCCCCCTTCTTTCTCTCTCCATGCCCCCTTTCTTTCTGTATGTTTATCTTTCTCTCTCTCTCCATGTGCCATTTCTTTCTTTCTTTCTTTGTTTCACCCTGCCCCCTTCTTTATTTCTCTCTCCATGCCCCCTTTCTTTCTCTATGTCTGTTTTTCTCTCTCTTTCCCCATGCCCCATTTTTTTTTCTTTCTTTCACCCTGCCCTCTTTCTGTCTCCCTGTTCCCCCCCTTTCTTTCTTTCTGGCTCCCTGTCTCCCCCCCCTATCTTTCTTTCTCCCTGCCCTCCCCCATGCCACCGCCATTGGGAAACATACTGCTGCCACCACCGCCGGGGAAAGGCTGCCACTGGCCATCGGAAACAGGCCGGCGCCGAATTCGCCCTGCTTCTTTTCCTGCGGGCCAACCAACTCTGGCTGTACGACGTCAATTCTAATGTCGGAGAGGACGTTCCGGGCCAGCCAGGCAGCGATTGACATCGGACGGCAAGAATTGGTTGGCTCGCGGGGAAGAGAAGTAGGGAGGGAGAACTCAGCGCTGGCTTCTTTCTGATGATGGCAATGGCAGCCTTTCCCCGGCGGCAGCATATTCCCCCTTGAGTGGCCAGCTGTGCACCCCCTTGGGCCGTGCACTCGGGGCGGATCTCCCCCCCTGCCTCCCCCTTGGTACGCCACTGGCGGTAAGGCATTCACGCATGTGTGGTGCGGGTGTCAAGAGCTTTTTCAAGTTCTTGAAGTGTCCGTCGGTGACGTCACCCATCAGTGAGAATATCTGCCTGCTTTGTCCTGGGATAATTATTATTATTTTTACTGTTAATAGTTCTGGTTCTGTACCTCTACTGGTGTTAAAATGTATTCTTATTGGGGTTTTTTCTATGATGCACATAATAAATACAGGAGAGGACACTGCTGTGCTTATCCACGTGGGAACCAACAATGTGAATGGACGGAAGTATGACAGGGAAGAACTGAAGGGCCAGTTCCACTTGCTCGGAAGAAAGCTGAAAGTCAGGGAGGTGAAGGTGGCCTTCTCCGAGATCCTCCCGGTACCGAGAGCAGATGAGAAGAGGTAAGAGGAACTGCAAGCGATCAACACCTGGATGAGAAGAAGAAGGCTTTGACTTCATGCGCAACTGGACAGCGTTCTGGGGTAGAAACAGGTACTACAGAAAAGATGGATTACACCTCACCAAGGAAGGAGCAAGAGTATTGGCAGGCAACATGAGGAGGGCCATTGACAAGGCTTTAAACTAAAGGTCAGGGGAAAGCTGACAGTTGACCACCAGTCGATGTCCCGGACGACAGAATGCCCCGAAGGATCCACAGACAGCTACCCAGACATAGGGGGTGAAGCCCACAAAGAAAATGAGGGGGACAACGTAGGAGCACATACAGATACCGGAAAAGACACAGTAGGGGCTGCGAAACTTAGAAAATCCAAGAAGGGACCACAAAGGGAACTTAAATGTATGTATACGAATGCTAGAAGCTTGAGAAACAAAATGGGAGAGCTGGAGATAATAGCAAGATGCGATGAACTAGAAATCATTGGCATAACAGAAACATGGTAGAATGATGAAAATGAATGGGATACAGTACTTCAGGGATACAAGTATACAGAAGGGATAGAACAGGGCAGAAAGTGGGAGGTATTGCCCTATATGTTCAGGAAGGAATAGAATCTGTTAGAGAGGTAAAGACAGAGGGGAAAGAGAAGCTGGAGTCCCTCTAGATCAAGATTCCCAGACGCAACGGTGCGGACACAAAAATTGGCCTTTATTATTGCCTCCCCCCCAGGACAGACGGAGGAGACAGACTCAGATATGATAGAGGAAATCAAACAAGGATGTAGGACAGGAAATGTAATGATCATGGGAGACTTCAAGTTCCCGGGGAACGACTGGAACCTGGGAACCTCAAACTGTGGTAAGGAGACGAAGTTCCTGGAAATGATAGGGGACTGCTTCCTAGAACAAATGGTGGGAGAGCCGAAGAGAGGAGACGCCACCTTGGACTTGGTCCTAAATGGCATTACTGATCAGACAAAAGAAGTAAAAGTCACGGTCCCGCTTGGGAAGAGCGATCACAACATGATCAACTTTAAACTAGATATCAAGAAAGGGAAACATACCAAAACCTTAACCACGACTTTCAACTTTAAAAAAGGAAGATATGATAGCATGAGAGCCATGGTACAAAAGCGGCTCATGAAAAGGATGGATAAAATCAGAATGGTTGATCAGGCATGGTCCCTACTAAAAACTACTATCACGAAAATACTAAACCTCTACATCCCACAGATAACCAAAGGACGGCAAAGTAAAGGCAAAAGAGAATCGGCATGGCTTACTAGAGAGGTGAGGGAAGCCATAAAGGGAAAGAAGGACTCCTTTAAAGAATAGAAACACACGAAAACAACCGAAGCTCGGAACAAACATAAGGAGGAGCAGAAGAAATGTCACAAGGCAGTGAGGGATGCCAAAAAGGACTACGAAGAGAAAATAGCGCAAGAGGCCAAGAACTTCAAGCCCTTCTTTAGATACATAAAAGGAAAAAATCCCTCAAAAGAGGCAGTGGGACCGTTGGATGACCAGGGAAGAAAAGGGTACTTCAAGGAAGACAAACAAATTGCTGACAAAACTAAATTCCTTCTTTGCATCCATCTTTACGAAGGAGGACACCGCAACAATACCAGAAGTAGTGAAAGTGTTCAAAGGAGTAATAGAGGACAGCCTCACCACAGTAGAGGTGGACTTGGACCAGATATACTCCATATTGACAAACTTAAAGGTGACAAATCCCCTGGACCTGATGGAATTCACCCGAGAGTCTTAAAAGAACTGAAGGTTGAAATCGGAGAGCTATTGCAAAAACTTGCCAACTTGTCAATTAGAACTGGTCAGATACCGGAGCCATGGTGAGACCTCATCTGGAGTACTGTGTGCAATTCTGGAGGCCACATTACCGTAAGGATGTGCTCAGAATTGAGTCGGTTCAGCGGATGGCCACCAGGATGGTCTCGGGGCTAAAGGGTCTCCCGTACGAGGAAAGACTGAGCAAATTGCAGCTCTACACTCTTGAAGAGCGTAGGGAGAGGGGAGACATGATTGAGACATTTAAGTACATCACAGGACGGGTCGAGGTGGAAGACGATATCTTTCTTCTCAGGGGACCCTCGACCACAAGAGGACATCCGCTCAAACTCAGGGGAGGGAAGTTTCGTGGAGACGTCAGGAAGTACTTCTTCACGGAGAGAGTGATCGAGCATTGGAACAAGCTTCCAGTGCAGGTGGTCGAGGCATGCAGCATCCCAGACTTCAAGAACAAATGGGATACCCATGTGGGATCCCTACGAGGTCATGCCAAGGATAGGGTCACTAGGACTTGAATGAGCGGGTCAGTAGAGTGACAGTATAATTACAATTATACTTAAGAGGTCAGAAGACCTAAGAGGGTGGGTAAATAGTGTGGGCAGACTTGATGGGCTATGTGGCCCTTATCTGCCGTCATTTTTCTATGTTTCTATGATTGGAAGATAGCGAACGTCATGCCAATTTTCAAAAAAGGATCAAGAGGTGAACCGGGCAACTACAGACCTGTGAGTCTTACGTCTGTCCCTGGAAAGATGGTAGAAGCACTGATTAAAGATAGCATAGTCTGGCACTTAGACACACACGACCTGATGGGAGCTAGTCAACACGGCTTCAGGGAAGGGAAATCAGGTTTGACGAATTTACTTCAATTTTTCAAAACCGTGAACAAATATATTGATAATGGAGAACCGGTGGACATAATATACTTGGACTTCCAAAAAGCGTTCGACAAAGTTCCACATGAAAGACTTCTCAGGAAACTACAAAGCCATGGAATAGAGGGAGATATACTAAGATGGATAGGCAAATGGCTGGAGAACAGAAAGCAGAGAGTGGGCATAAATGGGAAGTTCTCGGACTGGGAGAAAGTGACTAGCGGTACTTGGGCCCATCTTATTTAATATTTTCATAAATGACCTAGAAGAAGGAACATCCAGTGGGATCATCAAGTTTGCTGACAACACAAAGCTATGCCGGGCAATCAGATTGCGGAAGGACAACGAAGTACTCCAGAGTGACTTGTGTCAGTTAGAGAAATGGGCGGAGAAATGGCAGATGAAGTTTAATGTAGAAAAGTGCACAGTAATGCATTTAGGTAGCAAGAACAAGGAATACGAGTATAGAATATCAGGTGCAACTCTGGATAAGAGTGAACAAGAAAAGGACCTGGGTGTACTGATAGATAGGACCCTGAAACCATCGGCACAATGCACGGCAGCGGCAAAGAAAGCAAATAGAATATTAGGCATGATAAAGAAAGGAATCACGAGTAGATCAGAGAAAGTTATAATGCCGCTTTATAGGGCAATGGTCAGACCACACTTAGAATACTGTGTCCAACATTGGTCTCCCAACCTAAAGAAGGATATAAAAATGCTGGAGAGGGTGCAGAGATGAGCAACGAAGCTAATCAAGTTTCAAGTTTATTGGCTTTTAATATACCGACCATCAGCAAGTATCTGGCCGGTTTACAATAAAAAATTTGAAGGAAAAATAAATAGATAGTTTAAAAATAATCAAGGTGTACACTGAGGACATTAACTAGACAAACTTGAAAGTGAGGGAAAAATGGGAAGGATGGGGGGAAGTTACATGTTAAAAGAAGAAAGGAGAAAGAGGGAGGAGGGTAAAACAAATAGGGTGGGGGTCGCTTTATAAAAGCGGTTGGTTAAATGTAAATAGGAAGAAAAAAAGATGAAGAATAGAGATGAGGAGAGAAGGAAGAAAAGAAACTATATGTATTTAAAGGAAGATCTAAATACAGGAAAAAGCATCGCTAAATAAGAAGGTTTTCAAACTTATCTTAAATTTGTCGAGTTGATTTTCGGATCGGAGTAGTTGTGGCAGAGCATTCCACAAGGTGGGAGCTACTACTGCAAAGTTTATTTTCCTAGTGTAGAAAAAATCTTTTATAGTAGGAATTGACAAGAGTTTCTGATCTGATGACCTTAGGAGACGTATTGAGCGGTGTGGGATGAGAAGCTTGTCTAGGTATGAGGGCAGGTGAGAAAGTCTGATTTTAAAAGTAAGCAGAATTGTTTTATAAGTGATGCGGTGTGTAATGGGGAGCCAGTGTGCTTCCTTCAGAAGAGGGGTAACATGGTCAAATTTCCTGGCTTTATAGATGAGTTTTATTGCTGTGTTTTGAATTAGTTGTAGACGTCGAAGTTCTTTTTGAGGAAGTCCATTGTAGAGAGAGTTGCAGTAATCGAGGTGGGAGATAACTAGAGAATGAATTAGAATTTTGATTGCATCTGTCTCAAAGATCGAAGTTAAAGAGCGGATAAGACGGAGTTTGAAAAAGCAAATCTTAGCGACCGAGCTGATGTGATCGTGAAAAGTGAGATCTTTATCGATGATAACTCCTAGTAATTTTATTTTTGGTTCTATTTTTATAGGAATGGATTTGATGGAAATTTTTCCTAATAGAGTCTCACTGTTGTTAATTGGAAGTAGGAGACCACAGGATTTGTCAATATTGAGGGAGAGTTTATTTGTGTAAAGCCAGTCGCAAATTGTATCAAGTTTATTGTTAATAATGTTTATTTCTGAAATGTTTGAGGTATTGATAGGATGAAGGAGTTGTATGTCATCCGCATACGCAAAAATCTTGAATCTGATAGACTGTGCTAGGGTTAAAAGAGGAGATAGAAAAATATTGAATAATAGAGGAAATAGAATAGAGCCTTGCGGGACACCATAGGTTTGTGAAATGGGGGTAGAAGTTTCATTCTTTACATGAACGTTAAAACAGCATTCAGTAAAGTAAGAAGCAAACCATGAAAGTGCCTGGCCTGCAACACCGCAATCTTTGAGTCGGTTAAGAAGGAGAGAATGGTCAATAGTATCGAAGGCAGCTGATAAATCAAGAGAGACGAGAAGAACCGATTTTTGATGGTCATGATAGTAGTGTATAGTAGAGAGTAGACCTAGTAATGAATGGTATGGAGAACTTGGAATATGAGGAACGACTCAAGAAACTGGGACTGTTCTCCCTTGAGAAGAGGAGACTGCGAGGGGACATGATTGAGACTTTCAAAATACTGAAAGGCATCGACAAAATAGAGCAGGAAAATAAATTATTTACATTGTCCACTGTGACACGGACAAGAGGACATGGACTGAAGTTAAGGGGTGACAAGTCCAGGACAAATGTCAGGAAGTTCTGCTTCACACAGCGAGTGGTGGACACCTGGAATGCTCTCCCAGAGGAGGTTATTACGGAATCCACCGTTCTAGGATTCAAAAGCAAAATTAGATGCACATCTCCTTATGAGAGGCATAGAGAGATATGGGTGACTGAAACTACATCAGGTGTACACCTGACTGGGTCTCCGCTTGTGCAGATCACTGGACTCGATGGACCATAGGTCTGATCCAGAGATGGCAATTCTTATGTTTTTATGTTCCCTCTCCCCCCCCCCCCAAAAAAAAAAAAAAGAATTCTTTGCTTTGGTCTTCACTAAGGAAAATGATGGGTTGTTACTTGTGCCAGAATTGATGAATCAGAGAAATTCAAACAAATGGAAGATGTAATGGGACAATTTAACAAATCTGAACAGTTGCAAATCGCCTCGACCAGATGGTATATATCCCAGAGTGCTGATAGAATTGAAAAATGAACTTGCAGAGCTATTGCTAGTAATTTATAATTTTTCTCTAAAATTCAGCATAGTACTGGAAGACGGTACTATGTCGATTTTTAAAAAGGGTTCCAGAGGTGATCTAGGAAATAATAGACTTTTTTTTTTTAATCTTTATTAAGTTTCCAAGGCTATTATAAAGTGCATAAATTTGTACATACATTAATAATCGGAATCAGCACTTACAATCCATCAGTAACAATCCAAAATGAATTACCCCATCCCATCCAGTACATTCAATCAAGTACTAAAACAAAGGAGATAACCCCCCCTTCCCTCGATATGTGTGTATAATCTAGAGGAAATTAAGGTAAGAGACAACTATAACAAAGTAACAAAAGACGTCAATGGACCCCAAACTAATCCAAATAACTTATTATGTCCCGACATGTCAACGTTCATTTTTTCATACTTGTAGCATATATAATAATAATAATAATAATAATTTTTATTCTTATATACCGCCATACCCAGCGAGTTCTAGGCGGTTTACATTAAATTAGATTAGGATCCGCATAGACTTGTAGATTTACAACAAATTTATAGGATTTACAACAACTGTAGCCAAAACTTGGCAGATGAAAAGGGAAATTTACAACAAGTTTAGCCAACTTCGTAGATGAAGAGGGCAGAATTACAACAAATTAATCGGATTTACAACAGATTTGGTCAGACTTGAAGGAAGTGGGAAGGAGAAGCAGGGGGAGATAGGAGCTATCGTGAAGGAGAAGAGTCGGGTAGGGGGCCTTGAGATTATCTGAAGGGTCAGTTAAGGGTTTTGTTTGCTGAAAAGGTGGGTTTTGAGTGATTTTCTGAAGTCGAGGTAGGTGGGGGCCTCGAGTATCATTTGGGCTAGCCATGGGTTCATCTTGGCTGCTTGGAAGGCGAGGGTTTTATCAAGGAATCTTTTGAGTTGACAAAACTTTGGCGAAGGGTATGCGAACAGCTGAATTCTGCTTGTGAGTCTGACTTCAGTGCTAGGCAAAACGGCAGAGGCTATTATAAAGAACAAAATAACAGAACATACTGTATATATAAGTATGGATTCTTGTACATCTGTTTGTTCATCTGTACATCTTAAAAAAGTGAATATAAAACATATTTTGAGTTATGTTCTTATTGAAAAACGGTGTACTAAATTGAAGAATGGTGATTACTTGATAATTAGTTTGGATGCAGTCTTGTCAAGGACACGATATTATTTCCTTCAAGTGTTACATGAAGGAATATCAAGTGTGTATTTATAAGATCATATGAATTTTTCTGATATACTTGTTGTAATATGCAAAACTGAATAAAGAAATTATAAAAAAACGATATAATGTGATTTTGTATTTTCTTCTAATTGATGTATGTCTTCTTTTAAAATGTTTATTTTATAATGTATGGAAATTTGTGAGCCGCCTTGGATAAAGGCGGATTAAAAATGTTTTAAATACATAAATTCCACTTTATTCTGGAACCAGTGGGTAATTTCCGTCTACCCGCCAGGCCATTAGATTAGATTTTGTAGGAAGCCTAAAAATTTCAGACACTTAAAACCCTCCTCTTCATATCTCATCTCTGTGTCAGTGTCTCATTTCCTCAGTCATTCTTCCTTCAAGCCAGGCTGTAGGAGCTTATCTTTTCTGTTCCATGTTTAATTTCATGTATTTTCAGTATTATGTGTTTGTGGTTTTTGCCCTCATGCTGTGGAACTTCACTGTGGGAGATCGCAGACCTTTGGAAAAAGTCTGCTTCTAAGAGGTTCCCTGCTTGTCAGTAAGCCCCCTGGACAGCCTGCACATCTGATCAGGGCTCAGGGACTTTTCCCTTGGGAGCTTGCTCAGCTTAGTGGATAGAACGCAGGCTGAGCGGTTCCAAAGAGGCGTGACCGGGATCGGAGCCAGACTGCATTCCTCCACCAGGCCTTTGCACAGTGTGTCTGAGGGTGGTGGAGGTCTCTAGCCGTGGTGGTCAGGCTGGTGGGGGAATCAGAAGATTTGAAATCCAGATTTCTGGTTCTCTGAGGCAAAGGATCTCCCTGTGTAAGTACAGGCTGAAAGCCTGACTCAGGGATTTGGGGGTGTGTGTCTTAAAAGAGGGTTTGGGTGGTTTCCCTGCATTCCCTACTCCTCCCCACCTCTAAAAATCCCAAAATCGCTGTTTTTTTGAGGGTTCTTGTGATTTTTCTGGGCTATTTTTAAATCAAAGTTGGCACCCGCGGTAGCCATCTTGGATTTTTCCTAATTTGAATTTAAGCATATTTTTATGTATTTCCAAACTTCGTTTTTTTGCAAGAAAACTGCATAGATGGCCTCCCCAGGGGATGGCTGTCGGATGCGTTGTTGTGTTCCACGTGCACTACAGCCTGCGAGGGGTGCAAGGCTTGCCCAGATAGGGTGCCTTTGACCTCCAAGGAGGGTCTTATAGTGCTTTCTGCCCCAACTCCTGCGAAAATGGTATCAGGGGACCCTGGGGAGTCTGCTGGTGATGTTTCAACAGAACGCAAGGGTGTCTTTGGTGAGAAACCTCGCAAATCCTCCAAAACTGATGTGCAGAAGTCAGCTCCAGAATTTGTGAATATGCTTTATCAGTTAAAAAGTCTATCTTGTTTCCCTTCTACTGGCTCCTGTGCCAGTCACAGGAACCCCTGCTCCTCTGGCCCAGGGTATTTTTTCTTGCCTTCCTTTGGGGGTGCTGGCAATTAAACCGGCTGTGCCAGCATTTGCACCAGATACCCTTTCCATACCTCTGCTTTCACCAGGAGGCACTGCGGTAGTGGCAGATGTGGCAAACTTGGCAGATCTCCAGGATCCAGATCAGTGCGTAGCCACAGACTTGGGGGAGGTTCCCACTGTGTGCTGATTTTTCAAGTACACGCACCTTGTTAATATGATCTTGGAATTAGAGAATAACACGGGGACAATTTTATCCCCATCCTTGCAGGAACTCAATTTCCTTGTCCCATCCCCATGAGTTTTGTCGCTGTCCCTGTCCTATTCCTGTAAGCTCTGCCATAACCGCAGGAGCCTTGAACACTTTATGATTTAAAAGTGTTTGAGGCTTGTACAGATGAAGACAGAGCTTGCAGGAACGGGGCAGGGACAGGAAAAGAACTTGCAGGGACAGGAAAATGAGTTTCTGCAGGGACGGGGAAAAATTTGTCCCCATATCATTCTCTACTTGGAATCTCTTCAGGAATTGAAGCTGCAGTCTGAGCAGGCGACCACTGCAGACTGTCCCCTCATGAGTGACCAGAGGCCACAATCTGCCTTTCCTGATCATCCTGATCTTCTACGGATTCTTATAGACATCTGTGAGACTCCTGAGGGTCCCTTGAAATGTGCTCGTGCCATGGCATGGCTATATCCCATGGCAAATGCCTTAAACAAGTGCTTTGCTTCCCAAAGTTGGATTCTTTGCTGGTGCAGGTCACCAAGTGCACATCTCTCCTCAGTGATGGGGGGAGTAGTTCTGAAGTTTCAAGTTTATTATACCACTTTAAATACCAAAGTGGTTTACATCATACAAAATAAAAAAAGAGAATAATTAAAAACAGGGGGAAGGACAAATAGCCACAAAAATTCATTTGGCAAGACATGGAACAGGAGGGAAATGGGTAGGGTTACAATTCTTAAAATAAAATGAGGAGGTAATGGACAGAATATAGAAAAGGAAAAGACTCGAACAAACCATTTATCTAAATCTCAAATGCATCCTTAAAGAGAGCAGTTTCACATTACATTAGTGATTTCTATTCCGCCATTACTTTGCGGTTCAAGGTGGATTACATAAGATTTACCAGGAGGTTACAAGAATTGTAACTTTACATAAGAATTGTCATAGGGATCACATATGAATTATCTAAGAAATTGTCGGGAACTTGAGGTGATACATGTTGGGTAGTTAAAAATTCTTAGATTTGAAAGGGGTTAGAGAGTGAGGTGGTGGAGTTTGGGAAGGAACTGGTCTTGTTATATAGGTTTTATATATTTTTTGAAGAGTAGGGTTTTAGTTTCTTTCTTGAAGGCTTTGTAGTCTGTGGTCTAAGATAGCAGATTGGTGATTTGTCTGTCTAGTTTTGCTGCTTTGGTGGCTATTAGATTGTCATATAGTTTTCTTCGTTTGACATTTTTGGTTGGTGGGTGTGTGAATAGTGAGTGAGATCTCCTGTGTCTGGTTGAGGTGGATTGAGTTAGTCGGCTGTTCCAGTAGGATGGGCTTTCTTCATTAATCGCTTTGAATAGTTGGCAGTAGAATTTGAAGTGTACTCTTGCTTGAATTGGTAGCTAGTGTGTGTCGTGGTATGCTTCTGTTATGTGGTCATATTTTTTTAATGAGTAGATGAGTCTTAAGGCTGTAGTTTGTATTGTTTGTAATTGCTTTATCATGGTCGCTGGGCAGGGGAGGTATAGTATGTTGCAGTAGTCTATTAGTCCAAGGATAAGAGATTGTACCAACAGCTGGAATTGTTTCCTGTCGAAGAATTTTCAGATTTGTCATAGGTTTCTCATAGTCATGAATGATGCTTTTATAATTTTGTTGATTTGAGCTTCTGTCAATCAGTACTCCAAGAAGTTTTAGTGTGGGTTGAATACGGTGAGAGATCAAGTTTATTACAAGGTTTGTTAAGGTTGGAGTTTTGCTATTTTCTAGGAGGATGAAATTTGTTTTGTCAGGGTTAAGTTTTAGTTTGTGTTCAGTCATCCATGTTGCTACTGTTTCGAGTGTTCTGTGTATAGTGCCTGTCATGGAGGGTTCTGGGTGGTCGAAGGGGAGGAGAATGGTGATGTCATCTGCATAGCTGAATGGGGTTATGCCATATTCATCAAGGCAGGAGCTGAGGGAGGCTATGTATAGGTTGAATAGTGTGGGAGTTAGAGGTGATCCCTGGGGAACTCCGCAGGAGTTGGACCAAGGATCTGATTCTTCTTTATTTGTTTTAACCCTGTATGTTCTGGATTGTAGGAAGCCTTTAAACCATGAGAGAACCTTGCCTGAGATTCATATGAAGTCTAGCGTTTGTAGGAGGATGTTATGGTCTACCAGGTCGAAGGCTGCTGAGAGGTCTAGTTGTATGAGCATGATTTTTTTGCCTGTACAGAGATGTTGCCTAGCTGTGTCCATCAGTGTTCCTAGTAGGGTCTCAGTGCTTTAGTTGGATTTGAAACCAGACTGTGTGGATGGAGTAAGTTGTGGTTTTCTAGGTATGAGGATAAGGTTTTGGCTACGAGGCCTTCCATCAGCTTGATGTACACTGGGATTGAGGCTATGGGTCTGTAGTTGGATGGTTGGTCCGTTGTTCCTTTGGGGTCTTTTAGTATCGGAGTTATGATGATTTCGCTGAGGTCTTGAGGGAAATGTCCATCTATGAGCAGAGATTGTATCCATTGTAGGAGCAGGGAGCAGAATAGTGTGCTCGAGGCTTTCAGGCAGTGGTTGAGGTCACTGGCTGCGTGGCTGTATTTATTATATAGTTTGTTGAAGTCTGATCATTGTATAGGTAAGAAGTGGGACGAGGTTGTCTGCTGCAACTGATTCTTTTTCTGTGGGGGGGAAATGAGGTCTCTACTATGTGAGTGGGAATTCCATTGAACATGTCTCTGATGTTTGCGATCTTGTTTTTGAAGTATGTGGCTAAGAGAGTGGCTGAGGGAGGGGGGGAGTTGCTGTTGGCTAGGTAGGGTGTGGTGTCTGAGATTTTTTAGTAGCTGGAATAGTTTTTTTGTATCTTGGGGTCCTTCTCCTATTTGCTTTGAGTAATATGTCTTTCTTTTTCTTTCAGTTTTTGTTTGTATTTTTGTTTTATTATTCTCCATGCTGTTTTTGTGGGTTCTTGGCTGTTTTTTCTCCATTTTCTTTCTAGTTGTCTGCCTTGCCTTTTGAGTTGGAGTAGTTCGTTGTCGAACCACTTGTCTGATTTTCTGTGGATTTTGATTTTGGGTTTTTCTGGGGCTAGTTCGTCCAGGGTTGCAGTATTTAGATATTTCCATTGTGAGATGAAGTCTTTGGGTGTGTAGTATTGGATTATGGTGTCTTCTTTTGTCCAGAATATGGTGGGATCTGTGTGTTTGCGTGAGTTGTACGTTATTTTTTGAGGAATTGGAGTGCTTTTGTTGTTGGTCCAATTGATTTTGAAGGAGAAATGTGTAGTGATCGGACCAGAGAGAACGGTTCCATTTTCCGTTTGGATCTCTGGTTGTATAGGTTATTGGGACATGTAGGCTGCGATATCAAGTTGGTATCCTTTTTCGTGTGTGGTTTGAGGATCTAGGATTTTATAGGCTAAGGCCTCGAGATATGATAGTAAAGTTCCTACATGTTTGCAGGATTGGTTTTCGAGGTGGAGGTTGAGGTCTCCTAGGATTAGGTTGTATGTTTTCTTTAATGAGTTTCGATATTTAAATTCTTCAAATATTGGTTTTGCTGTAATCCAGTTATTAGGGGTTATGTAGCAGAGTATGCATGTTAGTGTTCCTTTGAGTGATGTGCTTGAAAGTTGACAGGCTAGTAAATCCATGTATGGGTTGGTTGTTTTGTCTTGTATTTTTAAGTTTATGGTGTTTCTGATTATGATGGCAATTCCTCCTCCTCTTTTATTTTCTCTGCAGACCATTGTTAACTTGTGGCTCTTTGGGCAAATTTCAGTTATTTTGGGGTCCGAGGTGAGCCAGGTCTCTGTGAGGAAAAGGCAGTCTAGGTTATCTTCTTCTATCCAGTTTTTTATGCATTCGGTTTTGGAGCCTATGGCTCTGATGTTCACATATGCACAATTGAGAGTGTTGTAGTCTGTTGGTGTGTTGCGAGTTGTTTTCGGGTATATGAGTGATCTTTGGTGGGGTTGTTTTTTTGGTCTTATATGGGTTTGTCAGTTTTCTTGTTGATTGTGGGATGGTTTGGTATGTGTAAGTGATGGTTTGAGTTTCTGTCTGTTGTGGGATGGTTGAGTTTCTGTCTGTTGGTTGGGTGATTCCCCTGGAATTTGCTATAGTTGGTATTGGAGAGATGTGGTTTGCAGTTGCTTTCCAGTTGGTTAGGAGCAGGGTTATTATTAGGATTGCTTGTGCGTATTTTGGTGGTGTTGTTCTCAAGGTGGTGCTAAGTGTGGCGACTATTGTAGTCGTGGATAGAGGAGAGACCTGTCTCGGTCCGTCGATAGACGAGTGTTGAGGGGTTCGGAGAAGGCTTAGTGACTAGCAGTGGTGAGGAGAGATGGAGTACTCTCTCGCGCCCGAGGAATGGAATACTTTCCCATGTCCGAGTCCCATCTCGGTCCATCGATGGAAGAGGGATGCAGGGTCAGGGGAAGACAGGAAGTGTTCAAGCCTTCCAACTAGCTCCGCAACTAGTGGTGATGGGGAGGGGCGGAGTGCTCTCCCATGCCCGAGTCCCATCTTGGTCTGTTGGTGGAAGAGGGTTGTAGGGTCAGGAGAGTGTAGGGCGTGTTTAAACTTGGGTTGCTGGGGAGGGGCAGAGTGCTCTCCCATGCCCGAGTCCTGTCTTGGTTTGACGATGGAAGAAGGTTGAGGTTCAGAAGAGTGTTCAGACTTGAGTTTCTGGGGGGATGGAGTGCTCTCCCATATCTGAGTCTTGTCTTGGTCCTTTGATTGTAGAGGAGCAGGGTCAGGAGAAGGCTGGAGGTGATCAAACTTGAGTTGCAGGGGGGGGCGGAGTGCTCTCCCACGCCCACGTTCCATCTTGGTTAGTCGATGGGGGAGGAGGCAGGGTCAGAAGAGGCAAGACGTTCAAATTTTGAGTTGCTGAGCTTTCCAACTGGCTCCGCAACTAGTAATGGTGGGGAGGGGCGGAGTGCTCTCCCACGCCCGAGTCCCGTCAGGAGAGGAAAGAGGTTCAAGTTTTGGGTCACTGAGCCTTTCAACTGGTTCAGCAACTAGTAGAGGTGGGGAGGGGCAGAGTGCTCTCCCACACCCGAGTCCCGTGATAGAGGTTGTGGAGAAAAAATAAAATAATAAAATAGGTAAATAAAATAAAGTGAGTTAAAGTGAAAATACTACATGGAGGTGGTAGAAAGAAATTCTAGATGTAGGTGATGGAAAAAGATGAGAAGCAGGTGATAGAAAAAATAAATAAATAGGTAAATAAAAGTAAAATGAAGTACAAATTCCAGGTGGTTTGGTTAGTAGATGAATCCTGCACTGTGGATATGTCCCCTTTTTCTCTTCCGAAGGTTCTTTAGTGGAGAACGTTGCCGCCGAAGGCAAAGGCAATAGCCTCCGTGGCGCTCCCTGGTTCGGCTCTCCAGTGTGGCGCTTGGGTGCACGGTCGATTTTCCCAACCTTGGCCTTGGTCCCTCTGTTTCGCCACAGCATTCGGGTGGGGAGCGCTGTCGTTGTAGTCAGCGGCGTTCGGGCTGAAAGCTGCGTTTCTGTAGGAGGTGGCAGCCTCCGCGGCGCTTTAGTGCTGGTTCTTTGCCTCGACGTACGGCTCTCTGCCGCGGCGTGTGGACGAACGGTTGCTGACCGGCCCAGGCGGGTAAACCGTTGGTTAGATGTTGAGGAGATCTCCTCTGTGAATCACGAACGAAAAGGTGAGGTCAATTGAGCGAAAACTAAAGAGAAATAAATAAAGAAAAAAATTAACGAGTAGCGCAACTTGTTCAGGCGACCATCCTCAGCGCCATCTTGAAGGAAAAATTTGTTTTAAGGTTAGATTTGAAATTAGAATTAGTCTCCCATCTCAGAGTTATGGGGAGGGCATTTCATAATGTGGATGCAACTACAGAATAAATAGTTTTGTGTTACGAGTCATAAAATAACTGTTGAACGGATGGGATTGTAAGAAGATGTTGCTGAGATGATTTTGGTGACCATGAAGTTTCATACAGGATCAAAAGTCTGTCAATAAACAGGGTGGAGTGATTGACCTGAACATTGAAAGCAGAAAAATAATTTTGAATGTAATTCTATGGGAGATGGGCAACCAATGGGCCTTTTTTTAAAGAGAGGTTATATGGTCAAACTTCTTTGCATTTAAGATAAATTTTACAGCAGTATTTTCAATAATTTGAAATCTCCTGATGTTCAGGACAGACATGTGGATTTTGTCCTAAAGCGTCTGTTTGATTCGGCTGCTGCTACAGTTAAGGCAGCGTCGGCCTCTTCTTTTGTTGCTAGGGCATGCCATTCCAAGCTGCGCCTTGATTCTGACACTATGGTGCTTCACGATTTGGATTTTCTCATCTCCGGTGTGGATTATATGGCTGATGCCTTGTATGACATCTTGAAAGTTTTCACCAAGTTTGCCTCCTATTCCTTTTCGGCTCGCAGAATGCTCCGGATCAGGCAGTGGTCTGGCGATTCATCTTCTAAGGCAGTGTTCTTCAACCACCGGTCAGCAAAAATTTCCTGCCAGACTGCGAAGAATTAGTGTCCCCTGCAAGCACTTGTCAGTCTTCTTTCCGGCTTGGCTGCTCCTTATCTTCAGCACCAGCTGCACTTGGTTGCCGGGACAGTGCACAGTGGCTCTTGCACGCTGCATGTGGCTGACCTGGCAAACAAGTGCAGCTGGCGCTGAAGATAAGGAGCAGCCAAGCCGGAAAGAAAACGGACACGCGCCTTTGCTTCGGCAGAGGCTGGACGGTCCTGAACAAGTAAGGGAGAGAAGCTGGACAGCCCTGAACAAATAAGGGAGAAAAGAGGTGGGGTGGGGGGAGGAGCGCATTGGGACATGGGAGGGACATGAATTTGGGACAAATTTTGGAAGGCAGGTAGGGGGGACACGAACTCTGGACACAGAAGGAAGGAAGGAGGCATGAACCTGGGACACAAGGGAAGGGATAGAAAGGGAGAATTGTTGGGGATGAGTGTGTAAGTGAGAGTGAAAGATGGTGCACCTGGGGAAAGGAAGAAAGAGGAAAATTGTTGGGCATAGAGAAAGGAGTGAGGAAGAGATACAAGGGGAAGAGAAGGATGAGAGGGAGACATGTTGGATATTGTGAAGGAGAAGGAACAGAGGGATAGATTGAAGTAGATTCAAAGGGGAGGAATGTTTGAACTAGTGATGGAGGGAGAGGTGTGGCATGGTGCTAGAAGGAGAAATGTTGGGCATGGGGCTGGTAGGCAATAGTGAAAAATGCTGCACATGATCCGGGGGATGAGAGAGGGAAAAATGTTGGATATGGCAGTAGAGGGAGTGGAAGAGATGCATCATGGATCTCTCTCTCTTTTTCCCCACTCCCTATACACACGATGGAGATGGAGACCGAGTTAAAGGAGATGGAATTTTTTTTTTAATTTCAGTCTTAGTAGTTTGCCAGTCCACAAAATAATTTTTATTTTCACCGGTCCATCGGTATTAAAAGGTTGAACACTGTTCTAAGGCGACCTTGAGCCAGTTACCCTTTAAGGGACAGCTGCTGTTCAGCCAGGGTCTGGATTACCTTTTGACTAGTGTGCAGGATCGCAAGCCCAAGTCGTTGCCTGTGAATGGATCCCACCCTTCCAGGGGTTCGGGATGTTCTAATTTTCATCCCTTCAGGCGCTCTCATCCATATTCGGGCTTATCCACGAGACAATGGTCATCATCTTCTTCTGCCAGACTGCACTTCGGTGGGTCTTAGTCAGCCAGCGGCTCTATCAAAGAAACAATTCTGACGCCGGGCCAATGTCTCCTCCCCATGAATCAGGGGGTGGTTGTCAGCCTGTCTGGTGAAATGGAAGGCAATTACCTCCATCCATTGGGTTCTGGAAGTTCTCAGGGATGGCTACAAATTGGAATTTCTCTGCATTCTAACCATGAATTCTCTGGATTCACCTGTGGGTCACCCCCGGGTAGGTGCAGGCCACAGTCCACAGGCTTCTGGATATTGCAGCCATAGAAACCATTGCAGAGCGAGACTTGGGCTCTGGGAGATACTCGATATACAGTGGTACCTTGGATTACGAGCATAATCCGTTCCAGGAGCATGCTCGTAATCCAAAATGCTCGTTTATCAAAGCGAGTTTCCCCATAGGAAATAATGGAAACTCGCTTTGATACTTCCCCCCACCCGAGGCCAGGGTGCTGCTCCCCCCCCCCCCGCTCGCAAAGTCCCCCCCCGTGTGATCCGGCACTCCCTGTGAGAACAGGCACCTCCCGCCCGACCAACTTTAATTCACCCCCCAGCGTCTGGCACCGGCACGAGAACCGCTCCCCCCGCTCGCAAAGGCCCCCCCCCGCTCGAATCGGCACCCTCCCCCCCCCGCGAGAACAGGAACCCTTCGCCTGACCAACTTTCTCACACCCCCTTTGGCACCGGCACGCAGCTCACAAGAGCTGGTGCTGCTTGAAGATCTTCTTCCTTGTCTCTGCCGGCTTTGAGCATGCATCTGCGCATGCTCAAGCCCTTCTAATTCTCCCTCTCGCCGAGACAAGGAAGAAGATCTTCAAGCGGCACCGGCACTTGTGGGCTGCGTGCCGGTGCCAAAGGGGGGGTGAGTTAAAGTTGGTCGGGCGGGGGGGTTCCTGTTCTCCCGGGGGGGTGCTGATTCGAGTGGGAGGGGTCCCTTTGCGAGCGGGGGGGAGCGATGCTGGTTATCGGGGGGTGCTCGTAAATTGAGTCAACACTCGGTTTGCGAGACACGTTTTGCGAGAATGTTTTGCTCGTCTTGCAAAACACTCGCAAACCGGGTCACTCGCAAACCGAGGTTTGACTGTACTTCATCATTCTAAAGAAAGATGAAGACCGATTGTGGCACTGAAAATGTCTCACTTCCGTATCTCCATCATCGAGCTATACGTATCTTCTCAGACAATGCCATGGCAATGACTTACATCAATTGTCAGGGGGGCACAAGGAATCCCTCTGAGTGTGGAGGTTCAGCTTCCCTTCTAGTGGATGGAGAGATATCTTGTGGCAGGAGTGAACAATGTTCAAGCAGACTTTCTCAGTCATCAGATGCTGGACCCTGGAGAGTGATCCCTGTCCCAAAGATAATTCAATTGCATTGTATATCAGTGGGGTGTCCCATGTTCAACCTCATGGCGACTGCGGCCAAGAAAGCTGGATGATCTGGTTCAGCCATGGCCATGGGAGGGTCTCCTCTATGTCTTTCCTCTGTGGCCCATGATAGGGCATCTGTTGAGGTGGATTGTGGCCTATGAAAGTCCGATAGAGATTCAATGGTTGTCGGCAGAGATAAGGGGTGGAGCCTTGATAAAGCGGTTCTCGCAAAACATGTTGGCTTGACATTCCCAACGGCATTGACATCTCTAGCCTAAGCTAAGCATTAACTTATAACATGAAAGAATAGAGTAAAAAGAAAAATTAAACTATTAAACTCTTGAATAGAGTAAAAGCAAATAACAAACCCAGTGTCGAGCTGGCACGTAAAGCTTAGAACTATGAGAACTTTGAGTTCTGAGTGGTGGCGCTGAGGGTTTGATAATACTGAAAAGATTGCTAGTCTAGCTAGAGCAAGAATATTCTGGCTTGATTGTGGGTTCATAAGAATTCTATAAGCATCGGAGATGTTACCACTGTGGCTGGTGATAAAAACTGTGCTATGCCTTTGTAAAAGGGGGGGGGGGGGAAGATAATTAATACGATGTAAACCACTTTAATGTTACTTGAAATTGCAGTATATACAAAATAAATTGAACTTGAAATCCAGTGCAATTGCCGAAGGCATTGTTTACACTTGATGAGTTAGTGCCACTGAAGACAATCTTTTAGAAGTAGAACATTGCCTTTTTATTCACATGAATTAAAAATTATGAAAAATGAATAAAGACATGTAGGAGAGATAAAATCTGTGCTTTTAATATTTGACTGTTGGTATTTCCTTGGTAATGATTGTTTGTTTTTTTAGGTTGTTGCCTGTGTTAAAACTTGTTCAAGGTAGCTGTGGGATATACAGTAAGAACCACTATAAGATAAGATGAGACAACTGGATCAACTTTGTGTAGAATTTAGTTCTGAAGAGATGAAAGACTTGGTGAAAACAAATTACTTTATATAAGACAGGAATCAAATAAGAGAAGAAAAATATTTTCTGTGTAAAAGTACCCAAACAACTAAACACCAATAGAAAGATATAAAGAAAAGAAATAGGGGTATAAAAAGTAAACATAAAGCTAGAAACCCCTAACAATCAATCACATTGGCAATAAAAGTCAAGCAACTGTTAATAGCAGGCAGAAATATTTAAATATATATATAATAAAGATAATCAAAAGTTTATTCATATAGCAATATCATAATATCATAATATCCAAATATAAAATCCATAAATTTAACATACACACATATAAGAACATAAGAAGCACCATCCCCGGAACAGAACCTAGGTCCATCAAGTCCGGCGATCCGCAAACGCAGAGGCCTCGCCAGGTGTATCCTGGCATAGTTTTGGTCCCCATATCACTCTAAGCTTCTCGTAAAGAGAAGTGCATCTAGCTTACCCTTACCCATGTCACTTCATGCCACTCATAAGGAGATGTACATCTAACTTACCCTTAAATCCTAGAACGGTGGATTCTGCAATTACCTCCTCTGGGAGAGCATTCCAGGTGTCCACCACTCGTTGCATGAAGCAGAACTTCCTGATATTTGTCTTGAACTTGTCCCCCCTTAGCTTCAGACCATGTCCTCTTGTCTGTGCCACATTGGACATTGTAAATAATGTTTTTTCCTGCTCTATTTTGTCGATTCCTTTCAGTATTTTGAATATCTCGATCATATCCCCTCATAGTCTCCTTTTCTCATGGGAGAACAACCCCAGTCCTCGTAATCCAGGTTCTCCATACCTTTCACCAGCTTTGTTGCTCGTCTCTGCACCCTCTCTAGCAGTTTGATATCCTTCTTTAGATATGGAGACCAATGCTGGACGCAGTATTCCAAGTGTGGTCTGACCATCGCTCTATAAAGTGGCATTATGACTTTCTCCGATCTACTTGTGATTCCCTTCTTTATCATGCCTAGCATTCTATTCACGTTCTTCGCTGCCGCCGCACATTACACCGACGGCTTCAGTGTCCTATCGATTAATACTCCTAGGTCCTTTTCCTGTTCAGATTTTCCCAGAGATGCACCTGACATACTATATTTGTGTTCATTATTTTTTCTGCCTAAGTGCATCACTTTGCATTTTTCTACATTAAACTTCATCTGCCATTTATCTGCCCAATTCTCCAATCAGCTCAAGTCACTCTGGAGTTCCTCACTGTCCTTCTGCGATTTGATGGCCTGGCCTAGCTTTGCGTCATCTGCAAACTTGATGATCTCACTGGATGTTCCATCCTCTAGGTCATTGATGAAGATATTAAATAAGATGGGCCCAAGTACCGAACCCTGGGGCACACCGCTAGTCACATTTTCCCAGTCCGAGAACTTCCCATTTATGCCCACTCTCTGCCTTCTGTTCTCCAGCCATTTGCCTATCCATCTTAGTATATCTCCTTCTATTACATGGCCCTGCAGTTTCCTGAGGAGTCTTACATGTGAAACTTTGTCGAACGCTTTCTGAAAATCCAAGTATATAATATCCACCGGTTCTCCTTTATCAATTTGTCTGTTCACTGTCTCAAAAAATTGAAGTAGGTTCGTCAAGCATGACTTCCCTTTCCTGAATCCATGTTGGCTGGCTTTCATCAGGTCATGTGTGTCTAGGTGCTGGGTTATGCTACCCTTGATCAGCGCCTCAACCATCTTCCCAGGGACCGACGTGAGACTCACAGGTCTATAGTTGCCTGGTACTCCTCTTGATCCTTTTTTGAATATCGGCGTGACGTTCGCTATCTTCCAGTCATCTGGTATCTGCCCTGTTTTGATTGACAGGTTGGCAAGTTTTTGGAATAGTTCTCCGATTTCCACTTTTAGCTCTTTCAAGACTCTCGGATGAATTCCATCCGGTCCAGGAGATTTGTCGCTTTTGAGTTTGTCGATCTGGCGGTAGATCTGGTCCAAGTCCACGTCTACTGTGGTAAGGCTGTCCTCTGTTACTCCTTGGAACACTTTCACTGCTTCTGGAATTGTTGCAGTGTCTTCCTTTGTAAAGACAGACGCAAAGAATGAATTTAGTCTGTCTGCGATTTGTTTGTCTTCCTTGGTCGTCCAGCGGTCCCACCGCCTCTTTTGCGGGTTTTCTCCCTTTCACGTACCTGAAGAAGGGCTTGAAGTTTTTGGCCTTCTGCGCTATTTTATCCTCATAGTCCTTTTTGGCATCCCTCACTGCCCTGTGACACTTCTTCTGATCACCCTTGTGTTTGTTCCAAGTTTTGATTGTTTTCGTGCATTTCCATGCTTTGATGGAGTCCTTCTTTTCCTTTATGGCTTCCTTCACCTCTTTAGTAAGCCACGCCGGCTCTCTTTTGTCTTTGGTTTTCTTTGCTTTGGATATCCGCGGAATGTAGAGGCTTTGTGCTTCCGTGATAGTATTTTTCAGAAGGGACCATGCTTGTTCTACCATTTTGACTTTACCCATTTTTTTCACCATGGCTCTCATGCTATCATATCTTCCCCTTTTGAAGTTTAAAGTTGTGGTTGAGGTTTTGGTACTTTTCCCCTTCCCGACATCGAGTTTGAAGTTGATCATGTTGTGATCGCTCTTCCCCAGTGGGACCGTGACTTCTACTTCCTTTGTCGGCCCCGTAATGCCGTTTAGGACCAAGTCCAAGGTGACGTTTCCTCTTGTTGGCTCTCCCACCAATTGTTCCAGGAAGCAGTCCCCTAGCAATTCCAGGAACATTGCCTCCTTGCCACAATTTGAATTTCCCAGGTTCCAGTCTATTCCTGGAAAATTGAAATCCCCCAAGATTGACATTACCTGTCTTACATTCGTGTTTAATTTCCTCTATCATTTCCACGTCTGTTTCTTCCATTTGTCCTGGCGATCGATAGTAAAGGCCAATCTTTGTGTCAGCACCGTTGGGTCTGGGAATCTTTATCCAGAGGGATTCCAGCTTCTCTTTCTCTTCTGTCATAGTCTTTCTCAAAGATTCTATTTCTTCACGAACATATAGTGCAATACCTCCACCTTTCTGCCCCACTCTATCTCTTCTGTACAGTTTGTATCCCTGAAGTACTGTATCCCATTTGTTTTCGTCATTCCACCAGGTTTCTGTTATGCCAATGATTTTCAGTTCGTCGTTCTTTGCTATTGCTTCTAATTCTCCCATTTTATTTCTCAAACTTCTAGCGTTCGTATACATACATTTGAGTTCCCTTTGTGTTGCCTTCTTAGACTCTTTAAGCTTAGCAGTTTCCCCTGGTTCTTTCACGGTACCCTTCCTTGCTCCTGTATTGTCTCTCATATATGCTTTGTGGTCGTCCCCTCCTATGTCTGAGTAGTTGTCCATAGTTCCTTCTTTGGGACATCCTGTCGCCCGGACCATCGACTGGTGGTCGACTGTCGGCTTTCCCCTGACCTTTAGTTTAAAGCCTTCTCGATGGCCTTCTTGATGTTGCCTGCCATTACTCTTGCTCCTTCCTCGTTGAGGTGCAGTCCATCCTTCCTGTAGTACTTGCTTCTTCCCCAGAACGTTGTCCAGTTGCGCACGAAGTCAAAGCCTTCCTCTTCGCACCATCGTCTCATCCAGACGTTGATTGCTTGCAGTTCCCCTTGCCTTCTTCCATCCACTCTTGGTACCAGGAGGATCTCGGAGAAGGCCACCTTCACCTCCCTGATCTTCAGTATTCTTCCGAGTGAGCGGAGATGACCCTTCATTTCTTCCCTGTCACACTTCCTTCCACTCACATCGTTGGTTCCCACGTGGATAAGCACAGCAGTGTCCTCTCCCCCTGCGCTGTCTATGATTCTGGAGATCCTGTTGGCCACATCCTTCACTCTTGCTCCCGGCAGGCAGGTGACGATTCTATCCTCTCTCCCTCCTGTGGTGTAGCTGTCCACATGCCGTATGATGGAGTCTTCCCACGATGATCCCCATCTTCTTTATTCGGTGGTTCCTTGGGGGTCGTAAGTCTACATCCATGGTATAGGGCCGATCTTTTTCTTCCTGCGATAATCCTGAAGTTGTTTTCTGCTCTTCGGGTGGGGGATGTCCTCCTGCAGTCTCCTCCTACTCCTGGTGTGTGATTGCCCTTTGTCTCCGCTTCCTTTTCTCCAGAATTCACAGGGATGTCTTCTCTTCTCTCATCCAGGCCTTCTTCCTGAGTTGTTCGGGTACAGTTCTCCACATGCTGCTGGTGTGCTTCCTCGATGTATCTTTCTAGTTCCTTGACCTCTTCGTTTGGACTGAACTGGACTAGAAGCTTTTCCTGTTCGCATATTTCCTCTTCAAAGATGAGGAGTTCTTTTAGATTCAGCACTGTCTCCTCTAGTAGCCAGACCTGCCATTTCAAGCTATCCAGCTCCATGCAGCGACTGCAAATGTATGCCCTAGTCCCCGAAGGGAGGTAGTCATACATATTGCAGCCAGTGCAGAAGACTAGAAAGCTCACCTTCTGGCTTCTCTGGGCATCCATCTCTTGTCCCCCTTCTGAGTTGTTTGGGCAAATCGGTTATGGACCTTCTGTCTCTGTCGTCTGGATGTTTTCTGGCTTCCTGGTTTCTACCTTCCTTTTTGCGAGTCTGCTAGTGTTACTGTTTGATCTGAGTCCACTAGTGTTATTGTGTTAGTGTCTGTGAGTGCCTTTTTCTCCTCTGGTTGTGTGGTATGTGAGGGAGTGTGTGCCCTGCTGTGTGACTAGATAAAGATTGGGTTTTGTGGCTGTCTTCCTGCTTGTAGTGAGTCTGCTGGCTTATTTTGGTTCTGATTCTGCTTATGTTATGGTGTTGGAGTCAGTGGTGGAGTCAGTGAGTACTCTGTTCTTCCTCTGTTTCCCCTCTAGGTGTGTGGTATGTGAGGGAGTGTGCCCTGTTGTGTAGCTATCTAAAGTCTAGGATTTGTACCTACCTTCCTGCTTGGAGTGATTTTGTTGGTGTTACTCCGCTGGTGTCCGAGTTTCCCGGCTCCTTCAATGGCTCCTTTGCAAAGGCTAGCTTGCTAAGGCGAGCGCCTTCGTCGCGCGCCGAACGGCTGCGCGCCATTGGCTCCTCCCCTTTTAATGTGGAGCTCCGAGGTCCGACGTCAGAGGGGTGGGCGGAGCTACTTCTCGCCGATACCCCTCACTCTACTCTTTCTCTGTGCCCTCCTGGCTCTCCTCCTCTCCTAACCCCTGCCTCCCGAGTCTCTCTCTTGCCTCTCTCCCTCTGTGTCTGCTTGCAGGCAAGCTGGACTCGATCGGCATTGGCTCCGCCCCTTTTAAGGCAGAGCTCTGAGGTCCGACGTCAGAGGGGTGGCCGGAGCTACCTCTCGCCGCTACCCCTCACTGTGCTCTTTCTCTGTGCCCTCCTGGCTCTCCTCCTCTCCTAACCCCTGCCTCCCGAGTCTCTCTCTTGCCTCTCTCCCTCTGTGTCTGCTTGCATGCAAGCTGGACTCGATCGGCATTGGCTCCGCCCCTTTTAAGGCAGAGCTCTGAGGTCCGACGTCAGAGGGGTGGCCGGAGCTACCTCTCGCCGCTACCCCTCACTGTGCTCTTTCTCTGTGCCCTCCTGGCTCTCCTCCTCTCCTAACCCCTGCCTCCCGAGTCTCTCTCTTGCCTCTCTCCCTCTGTGTCTGCTTGCAGGCAAGCTGGACTCGATCGGCATTGGCTCCGCCCCTTTTAAGGCAGAGCTCCGAGGTCCGACGTCGGAGGGGTGGGTGGAGCTACCTCTCGCCGCTACCCCTTACTCTGCTCTTTCTCTGTGCCCTCCTGACTCTCCTCCTCTCCTAACCCCAGACAACGAAGACAAAGGCTTCATGATCATGAGAAGAAGAGGAAAATAAAAAATGCTAAAAATCAGTCCAAAGAGTAATTAAAGCAGCAACACAGGTGAAAACTTGAAATCAGTTCAAAAGTTGTCTAAAGCAACAGCTCAGGTGAAAATTCAATGTTCAAAAATGCTGTTTATGCTGTTTTTATTGCTTAATCAGGCACGTTGATATGCTTATTTTTTGCTTTTAGCGTTGACTCTTCCTTTTGAGAAAGAAAGTTCGAAACACGGCCTGTGTCAAGGAAAGAAGGAAAGATGAGTTAAGATGAAGGAGAAGGACTAGTATCCTACAGTTTGCTGGGCTTCGTGATTGTGTGGTGATTTGGTGCTGCATTGATTTGTTATTATCCTGCACTCTGGTTTCATCTTTGCACTGGGTTTTCTTGCAAATTTGGATTTATTTGGACCTTATTGCATTTTATTTTTCTTCTTGATTTTTGAACATTGAATTTTCACCTGAGCTGTTGCTTTAGACAACTGTTGAACTGATTTCAAGTTTTCACCTGTGTTGCTGCTTTAATTACCCTTTGGACTGATTTTTAGCATTTTTTATTTTCCTCTTCTCCTCATGATCATGAAGCCTTTGTCTTCATTGTCTTATATGTGTATATGTTAAATTTATGGATTTTATATTTGGATATTATGATATTGCTAAATGAATAAACTTTTGATTATCTTTATTATATATTTAAATAGCTCTGTGTAAAAGTATAAAGTCAAAACAAGACCCGACTATACTGAAAACTAGTACTGAGAGAGTGACAGTTACTTTATAAGGTATGCTCAGAGAAGTGAAACTCTGAAGAGGGGGTGCAAACCCTCTCTTGGGGTAAGAGTTTACCGTCCAGTCATTGCATAGATAGTTGAGAACTAGTAAAAATCATGAAAACATTTTCATCCTGATACTATATCAAAATAATATAAATTCAAAAATTCAAGTATGTGATAAATCTCACTGAATCATAAGTGTACTTGTCTTGTAAAAATGAGCTTGTATCTCTGGGGGTCTCGACGTGGCCCCGTTTCGTGGTCTGCTTCAGGAGACCCAAAAGTCAATCTTTAAAGTACACTGTAGGCTGTAATGAGCTGTAATAAGCCGTAAAGCGTTTCAATGAAAAAATCCTTTGCAGGATCAATGAGATAATCGATTGCAGGAGGAGTTCAAAGGTTCCAAGCTTGGGAATTCATTATGGGATCTATTTTTATTAATTAACCAATTAACAATTAAGACAACTTCATTATCAATGGTAGACTCCCAAGATTTGATAGCTAATGATCTTGCTCATTATTTTAAAGAAAAAGTGATAATTACAGCTGCCAGTTCTTAAAAATTATTGAATGGGGGACACTTATCAGACTGCTTTTCACTCAATAACTCTGAAAAGGAATTGGAAATGCAATCAATTATAGTTGATTACATATGAGATACTTTTCACTGGATTTTTTAAATACTTAAGAAATATGATAAAGGTAGCTGCTGTTGGATCACTGCCCATAAAGGTTTTATAAGGACTTTCAAGAGAAAATGCTGACTTGGTCTGGCATACATTAGTTATCTTTTTATTTTAGGAAAATTTGGTAGCATTTTAGTAACTCCTCTGTTGAAATCCATGGAGAATGATTCAGGACTTTATTCAAATTACAGATCAATAGAAATCCATATTGTAGTGAAAATATCAGAAACAATTGTGGCAAATAAAATACAACTCGAAAAAATACAGTGGAATCAACAATAATCATTTACTTAATGAAAACAAACTTTACCCTGGAATGGAAGAAAAAGCCTCAGATGTCCGGTAATATGTAGCTTAGTCAATCTATTAAATAGCCAGTATGTATACACCCACTTTCATTTATAGGCAAAAATCTTCCATTCAATCTGCTTATATTAAAGCTCAAAAATAAATACAAAGGCAAAATCCCAGCTAGCACTTATCTGGCTCTCTGTAGCTGGCATAGCACAGAAAGTTTGCTGCTGTCTTATTGCAAAAATTAAAAGCTCGTCTGGAAAACATTAGTAGGGTTTCATGATGCAGCTATATCTTTCAGCCACATTTGATTTGATAAATCATAATTTTCCTGGCAGAATTGGGTGTATCAAACAGCTGAGTCACTGATAGCCTAAGATAATACCTGCTGACTTATGGATCTGCCTTTGAGCTATAGCAATGGAAAGTCAAAGGGCAATGTGAAATGATGTTCCCAAAAGGGCACTACTTTACTGTAAAGTATACGTATTAATTTTTTTAGACCATCCTCTCACAAGAGCTCAGAACGAGTTACAAATCAGGTACTTATTTTATGATGTGACTAAACAAAAGTGCATTTTGAGTTAGAATAGTGCAAAATACCTGCATTTTGGTATGTGTTTTTGCATTTCTTAAATCAGGCAAAGTAGTTCATTAATGCAAAAAACATGAAAATAAGTTGCAAAGAAATGGCTTCATGGGTTTGTTTTTACTGAAAAAATAACTACAACTCATGTTAATTTTTCAAAGCTGCTGAAAAATTGTATGCTCCTTTGCTGGTGAAAATTAAAGAGACCTCTGGCCAGAACTGAATGTTCCATTTGAGTCTAGTATACTAATATGCTCGTTCTGAGTGTGGGAGAAAATGTCTCAGATTAGAATCAGAAATAAGACACCAAAAAGAATCTCTTACCTTCATCCACTCTTCTAAGAGTGATTCCCATTCAGAGAGACAATCCCAAAGAAGCTGTTTCAGCTTTAGTTCAGCACTAACTTCTTCCAAGGCTTCAAATTTTGTTACTTCCACCTTTAAGAATACGTGATATACAATATGGGAGTTAATTTAGAAGCCTAATTTACAATTTCCCTATGTTAAATTCTAGCATTTACACAAGAAAATGGTATCCACATGTACCGTATTTTTCACTCTATAAGATACACCCACCTGTAGGAGGAAAAACCAAGAAAAAGAAATTCTGAACCAAATGGTGTGCCCTGTATCCTGCTGCTGGTCTAGTGGTAGGCCGGGACAGGATACACGGCACGACTAGTAGTGGGCATGTTTAATGGTAGGCACGTGTAGTGACAGCCAGACAGCCAGCCCTAAGGCAAAGGTAATAATAATAACAACTTTATTTTTATATACTGCCATACAATAAACAGTTCTAAGCGGTTTACATGGGAAGAGACTGAATACAGACAGCGACATTACAGCAAACTTACAAATTTACATTGGCATGTTAAATTTAGTCAGGTTTATCTGGAAGTGTATTGAAAGTACATCAGGTTGAGGTGGGGGTCAGAGAAATTTGTCAAAGAGGTAGGTTTTTGACTTTCTAAACGTTTGGTACGAAAGTACATTTGAGATGAAGTTGGTTAACCATTTGTTCCTTTGCCTGCTTGGAATGATAATGTTCCGTAGGCAAAAGCAGCCTCCCAGTACCTTTTTCCCCATCCTGGTGGTCCAGCGCACTTTCTGCGCTCCTGCCTCGATTCCCCTGCTCTCTTTCGGCAGCGGCACAGCGGTGCACGAGGCAGGCGTGCGCTTTTTGTGTGCCTGCTTAGTCCCACACTGCACTCCAAATGGCTACCTGTCAGTTCTCACGGGACAAGGACAGGCAGCCATTCCAAGTGCAGCGCAGGACCACACAGGCACACAAGAAGCGCACGCCTGCCTCGTGCACCGCTGTGCCACTGCCAGAAGATAGCAGGGGAACCGAGGCAGGATTGCGGAAAGTGCGTTGGACCTCCGGGATGGGGAGTTTTTATGTGTTTTTGGGTGTTTTTTGTTGTTTTTTTTGTTTTTTGAGGGTGGAAAAAGTGCATCTTATGGAGCGAAAAACACTGTAAATAAGAGCCCTAAAAGAGCTGAGTTTACACAGAAACCCATAATAGACAGAATTGCATGGGGAGTGTTGGGTTATGTAGTATGGATGTGATCCGAGACAAAAATCTACATGTGAATTCCCCATTTCATAAAGGGAATACATGCGTGTGACCTAATATTTTTATGTCAAGAGTTCCTTGGCATATACAGTACAGTTTATTAAAAATTGCTTGTTTCAGCAAGATATTTAAAAGAGTTAGTAAAGCTATCTGCCCTAATCCCCCCCCCTCATTTCTCTCTCCAAACTAAAAGTAGATAAGATTGCATCTTCTGTAATTCACTAGTAGCATTTATACAAATACAGATTAATATTCAAAGTGATTTAAATAGTCAGAAACAGCTCCTGACTGGTTAAAATTACCTGTTTGAGGCTAACTCAGTGGTCTTCAATGCAAGATCCTTGAGCCAATGGCGAACTGCAGAGATCTTCTGGGTAACCCGCACACCAATAGTGAGATCTCCTTCCAGTGAGATCTGGTGCTTGCTTACTGTTCTCATTCCTAGCAGCACTGCTTACTCTTTGGACTGCTGGCAGTGTGAGTGAAGTAAACACACTGCCTTCGGTGATCGGAAGCTTTCTCTCTGCTACTGCTACTGGGCTGAAGGCAGATTGTTTACTTCACTCATGCTACCAGTGGCCCGAAGAGTAAGAGCAGCACTACTAGTAATGAGAATGATGAGCAAGCATCAGATCTTGAGGGGGGGGGAATCATTTGGGGATGGTAATAGAGAGATGTTGGACCATGGATATGGGGAGGAAAGGAAAAGAAATAATACCAAACCTCCAGGGAAAGGAGGAGAACAGAGATTCCAGATTAAGGAAGGAGGGGGAAGAGAGTGATGCCAGACAAGGGGATGAAAGAAAAGGAGGGAAGAGTAATAAGGGGAGGGTAATATAGAGATGCTGGACTGTAGGGGTGAGGAGGGAAAGTAAAGAAAGATGATAGAACTCCAGAGAAAGAAAGGTGAGGGAAGGGGTGAATAAACATGTGGATAAAGGTGAGCCAGTTGATATAGTGTATCTAGATTATCAGAAAGTTTTTTATAAAGTTCCTCACGAAAATTAAAGTCATGGGATAGGTGGCAAAGTTCAGTTGTGGATAAGGAATTGGTTATTGGATAGAAAACAGAGGGTAGGGTTAAATGGTCATTTTTCTCAATGGAGGAGAGTAAACAGTGGAATGCCGCAGGGGTCTGTACTGGAACCGGTGCTATTTAACTTATTTGTAAATGATCTGGAAATTGGAACGACGAGTGAGGTGATAAAATTTGCAGATGACACTAAACTGTTCCAAGTTGTTAAAACGCATACAGGAAATTGGAAGACTGGGTGTCCAAGTGGCAGATGAAATTTAATGTGGACAAATGCAAAGTGATGCACATTGGGAAGAATAACCTGAATCACAGTTACCGGATGCTAGGGTCCACCTTGGGAGTTAGCGCCCAAGAAAAGGATGTGGGTATCATTGTAGACAATACGATGAAACCTTCCGCCCAATGTGCGGCTGTGGCTAAAAAAGCAAACAGGATGCTGGGAATTATTTTAAAAAAAGGGATGGTTAACAAGACTAAGAATGTCATAATGCCCCTGTATCGCTCCATGATGCGACTGCATTTAGAGTATTGCGTTCAATTCTGGTCTCCTTATGTCAAGAAAGATATAGTGGTGCTAAAAAAGGTTCAAAGAAGAGCGACCAAGATGGTATGAGGAGAGACTAAAATTGTTAGGGCTCTTCAGCTTGGAGAAGAGACGGCTGAGGGGAGATTTGATTGAAGTCTACAAAATCCTGAGTGGAGTAGAACAAGTACAAGTGGATCGATTTTTCGCTCCATCAAAAATTACAAAAAATTTGATAAAGTTACACGGAATTATTTTTAAAACCAATAGGAGGAAAGTTTTTTTTTTTTTCACTCAGAGAATAGTTAATCTCTGGAACATGTTGCCAAAGGATGTGGTAAGAGCTGGTTTTAAGAAAGGTTTGGACAAGTTCCTGGAGGAAAAGTCCATAGTCTGTTATTGAGAAAGACATGGGGGAAGCCACTGCTTGCCCTGTATTGGTAGCATGAAATAGTGCTACACTTTGGGTTTTGCCCAGGTACTAGTGACCTGGATTGGCCACTGTGAGAATGGGCTACTAGGCTTGATGGATCATTGGTCTGACCCAGTAAGGCTATTCTTATGTTCTTATGATAATGGGAGGGGGGAGGGAAGGAGACAGATGTCAAACAAGGGGATGAAAGGAAAGAAGGGAAGAGAGATACCAGAGCACAGAAAATTGGGAAGGAGAAGAAAGAGATGTCAGGCCACTGGATGGGGGAAGGAGAGGGATGGAGAGAGAGATGTCAGACCAGAGAAGAGAAGGAAGAGGGAGAGATTTCAGACTAAGGTAGGGGGAAGGGGAAGAGATGACAGGCTTCAAAAGGGGAAGGAGGGGAGAGAGCTATCAGATTGTGAAGAGAGAAAAAAGATCCCAGTCATTAGGAAGGGGAAAATGGGGAGACAGATATCAGACCTTGACAGAGGGAAAGAAGGAGGAGATGGTACACAGGGATAGAGAGAAAAGGAGAGAGAGAGAGAGGGAGGAGATGTTAAACAAGGATGGGAAGGGTGGGGAAAGGAGAAGGGAGGAGCAGCATCAAAGCATTTAGCATTCTGGGATATGGTAGAAACCTCTACCATGGCTTAGTAAAAGAGGGGGTATGTTAATATAATAATACCATCATAATAAATTTAAAATTTCACATTCTCATATGAATATGAGGTCTATGTTTGTATTTATATGACAAAATGCTAATGAAACTGATTGAACTTAAAAAAAAAAATCCAAAGTAATATTTCTAGTTAAATCACATTTACAATACTTCTAAACAATGAACTCAGACACTTATCTAGAAATCAAACAAATGTGTTTTAACAGATTTTCAAAAAAACATCAAATTGTCTAGCAATCTGATACAAGAAGGGAGTTGGCAGTGGCGTACCTAGGGTATGTGGCACCCGGGGCCCATCATTTTTTGACACCCCCCCATGTAAAAAAATATTTTTTGTAATGACCATGAAACGGAATAAATGGTCAGAATAGAAACAGGCAGTGAAAATTTTCTTATATTCCAAACATAACATAACATAAATTATGTCTGAATTGTCATGACATCAGAAGTACATATGGAGTAGTTGCAGGTGATGCTTGGGACAGTTCTGATTGTGTTAGTTCGGTTTTATGTGTTTTTTTGAATAGAAGGGTTTTTATTTCTTTTTGAAGGTTTTGCAGTCTGTGGTCGATGTCAATTGGTTGTAGGGTTGGGGGTCGAGTGTTGCAGCTCGAATGGCTAGGAGGTTGTCGAACAGTTTTTTTCTTTTGACGTTTTTGGTTGGAGGGTGTGTGAATGGTGCGTGAGTTCTCCTATGTTTGTTTGAAGTGGATTGAATTATTTAGCTGAAGAAATTAGTTACCCCCTCATCCCACACACATTAATTCTCTTCCATTTTTGTTCCCATTATAAAAAACACTGATAAGTTCCCAGAAAAAAAATACATTAAAATAAGAAGTGAAACAAAGGCCCCTACAGATGAGAACATAACATAAGAATAGTCTAACTGGGTCAGACCAATGGTCCATCATGCCCAGTAGCCCATTCTCATGGTAGCCAATCCAGGACACTAATACCTGGTCAAAACCCAAAGAGTAGCAACATTCCATGCTACCGATCCAGGGCAAGCAGACACTTCCCCCATATCTTAATAACAGATTATGGACTTTTCCTCCAGGAATTTGTCCAAATCTTTCTTAAAACCAGCTACACTATCTGCTTTTACCATAACTTCTGGCCACTTCATTTTTAAGTTTAGATCTTTCCTTTCAAACAGAGACCTTGCTAGATGTCAAATACAGCACAAGGTAACTTCACATGGACTTAGCTGTGCAGGAAATGTGAATCTCCTCATACACCCACCATATAGTGCAAAAATGTGCAAAGGTCTGTTTTTTTCTTTCGATCACTACATAGCCTAATGCCACACAAGCAGCGCTGTTACAAACATATTCTGTAGGTCAATGCTAAGGATAACAAAGTTTCCTTCCTTGGACCAGAAGGAGATACTGATAAACCACTGGAAGAGATCCCAACACAACACCCAATGACCCACTCAGTGTGTGAACCAGTTGAGTGGAGTGGACTAACTGGGGGGTGGAAATGGGCCCGGAGTTTGCTCAGCAGAATTTCCCAGACCACCTCTTCCTCTCAACACATTGACACGCTGCCCCACCACCACTAGGAACACCTCACTGGGTAGGCCAGCTATGCTATAAACTTTATAAAACACATTATTATATTTTCTTATAAAGCACATATTTTAACTGAACTCTCTGACATCCTCAGCCTTTCCATTCACAAAAATAGAAGGAAGAAAAGTTCCCATTTCCTGCTGTCTCATGTCCCCGGCCTATACAATATTTTTTTTCTGCAGACCCTTCAAAAGTCTGACCAAATCCTCGTTTCACTTGCATTATAAAGTACTGAGGATGCCATCTCTCCCCAATCCCAGGTCCTAAAGTCTAAGACAGTAGCGCAAACTAATGCTGCCAGATTCAGGAAAAAAAATTTTGATTCGATTCAGCCTATTGAATTGGTTTTTCAATTCGATTTTCCTGCCCAGTTGGGTGATTTTTTTCAAAACTCCTGGTGGGTTTTATAGCTTTTTCACCCCCTTTGGCTTCTCCTAATCACACTGGCGCTGTGGTGTAAATAAAATAAAGAAACAAAAAGGACTTTTCCTCTCTCTGTTAAATCCTAGCTCACGTTTGCAGTCCAACACCAGCTCTGGCAGGATACACATTTCAAATCTGACATATTATAATCACAAAACAGAAAATAAAATTAATTTTTCTACCTTTTGTTGTCTGGTTATATTTCAAATCTTGTTGGTCCAAGGCTCTGGTTTTCTTCTGATAACTTGGGGTCTCCTTCTTTCTTCTTTCTGCATGCTAACCATCCATCTGCCAACTCTGTCCTCCCTTTCCATTTCCCTTCCCTCCCCAGGAAGTCTGGTATCTTTCCTTTTTTTCATCTCCCTCCACAGATCCACCTTTTCTTAACTACCCTTTCATCCGGCATCTCTCCCTCCTTCCCCACCACCCGAGTCCACCATCTCTCCCTTTCTTTTCCCAATTACCCTCCTATCCAGTATCTCTATCCCTCCTCCACACCATCCCTTGTGTCCAATTTCTCTCCCTTTCTGTTCCTTCCCTCCCTAAATCCCATGGTCCATCATCTCCCTCCCTCTCCTCTATTTTCAGACCCATTATTTCTTCCTCCCCCCAAAGTTTGGCATATGCACGTCTCTTTGAACACCCCCTTCCCTCCGTGTACTTCTAAACCAGGGTCCCCCCCAAAGGCCTGTCCCCCCTTAAAGGTCTGCCTCTCCCCCCTTGAAGGCCTGTCCCACCTCCTTGAAGGCCTGTCCCCCCCCCTTGTAGGCCGGTCCCCCCCTTGAAGGCCTGTCCCCTCCCCTTGAAGGCCTGTCCCCCCTTGTAGGCCTGCCTTCCTGTCCCCCCCTGAAGGCCTGCATCCCCCTGAAGGCCTGTCCCCCCTTGAAGGCCGGCACCCCCTTGAAGGTCTGCACCCCCCCCAAAGGCCTGTCCCACCCCTTGTAGGCCTGTCCCCCCCTTGAAGGCCTGTCCCCCCCTTGAAGGCCTGCACCCCCCTTGAAGGCCTGCACCCCCCTTGAAGGCCTGCACCCCCCCAAGGCCTGTTCCCCCCTTGTAGGCTTGTCCCACCCCCTTGTAGACCTGTCCCCCCTTGAAGGCCTGCCTGCCCCCCCTTGAAGGTCTGCACACACCCCCAAAGGCCTGTCCCCCCCTTGAAGGCCTGTCCCCCCTTGAAGGCCTTCCTGCCTGTCTGTCACCCCCCTCCTCCTTGAAAGCCTGCCTGCCTGCCCGCCCACCCCACCCCGAAGGACCGTTCGCCCCTGGCCTCCCCGCACCACTATGAAGCAGCACTACCTATGCTCCCGGCCTTGCCATTCAGTCCCCCACCCCGAAGGACCGCTCGCCCCACTGACCTTCCTGCACCACCTATGAAGCAGCCGCAGCAGGATCCCGACGTCAGCGATCTCTGCACTGCTTAGGCGCTGCTTCCTGCGTCGCGTTCCCACCCCTCCTCTGACGTCAGAGGAGGGGCGGGACCGCGGCGCAGGAAGCAGCGCCCAAGCAGCTCAGGTATCGCTGAAGTCGCGATCCTGCTGTGGGCTGCTTCACAGGTGGTGCAGGAAGGTCAGTGGGGCGAGCGGTCCTTCGGGGGTGGTGGGGGGGAATGAACGGCAAAGCTGGGAACACCCCCTCATGGCTGGCACCCGGGGCGGACCGCCCCTCCCGCCCCCCCCTTAGTACGCCACTGGGAGTTGGTTCCACAGGTGTCACACCCGGGCTCTATGTGGACGCCCTGAGCAGCTGGGTAGTGGCACGTTGTTTGCTTCTGGTGTGGTCCCTTTAGAATTAGGGTATCCTTTCAAGTTGACCGCCACTAGGCAACTGCCTAATCAAGCTTACTTCCGAAGACTTTAAAGAAAACACGGGTTTCTTGATCCAAGATGGCCGAAAGCTAGGAGGTCTAAGTTTCATTCTCCCTGGCTCCCTTTGGAATTACTTGCCTTGCAAGAACATTACCTGGTTTCAAAATGCCGAAGAGGAGAGGACGAAGCGCTGGTGTAGCCTCACAGCGCTCCAGGACGGCCGTCTTCGGCAATATTGAAGAGCTGATGAGGAGAATGCAGGAAACGCCGACACCCTCGGGGAGTTCCCTGCAGGAGACGCGCAGTGGTGGCGAATCTGTGTCGTTCTCCATAGGGCTGGAAACATCGTTAAGCCCCGATGTGAGAGCACCTCCCCCACGCCCTCGGTCCACCAGTTCACCACGAGCGGAGGTACGCCTGGATGTTGGAGTTTACCTCCACTCTGAGGCTAAGGAGATCGAAGGGGGAACTGTGTTGCCGGGGTCCTTGTTGCTACAGGGAAGCCCGAATGTTGAGACTGAGGAGGAAGCGAAGGGAGAAGCAGGAGCCCAACAGGACGTTCGAACAGCTGGATTGCCAGTGGGTGAGCTAAGTAAATTTAATTTACACCCATTTCAGATAGAGAAGCCCCGGGAGGTAACATTAGACTCCCTGTGGGATCTTGTGGCTAATTTGGCAAAGTCCATAAACCCACAATTACAACAACTTGAAAATAAATTCAATTATCATGAGACTGAGATTAAAAACTTGAAGATTGGAATTGAGGACTCTAAGACCTCAATACAAAATGTTTACCAAGAATTAAAGGTTTCTAAACAAATTACTGAGACATTAATTAAAGATAATACTAACTTAAGAAGGAAGATGGAGGCAATGGAAAATTTTTCCCGGAACAACAACCTTAGACTGATTAATTTTCCCAGGGTGCCTATGATAGCCCCTAGAGAAATGATAAAACGCTATTTGATGGAAATATTGGAGATTACTGAAGAAACATTACCTCCATTCACACAGGTTTATTACCTTCCAAATAAGACACAGGATCAACAACAACAGAATTTGGTACATGACTCAATGAATATATCTAATATTTTGGAAATATCTGATAAAGAACTAGCGGTTCCAGCAACTTTACTTTTAACAGTAGCTCTTGCACCAGATAAAAACTGGTTGCTGAGACTTTTCTTTAAAAATAAACAAAAAGAATTCTTAGGTTGTAAAATACAGATGTTTCCAGATTTGGCTAAGGAGACTCAGCGAAGGAGACGTGAATTCTTACTAAGGAAACCTGGTGTTATAGCTCTAGGGGCTACATTTTACTTGCGACATCCATGTAAATGTGTAATTAATTATCGTTCACATAAATTTGTTTTCTTTGAGCCATCTCAACTGACAACCTTCCTCTCAACTTCGTGTTTGGAGAAAGATGGAACATGAGTGCTAAGTTTAAGAAAGGGTGCACTGACCTTAGTCAACTAGGATGTTTTTTAAAAATTAAAAAAAAACAAAAAAAAACTAGTATATTTTTGTAATTTAAATTTTCTTTATATTTTCGCCTATCATCCAACTTGGATCTTATTTGAGGACTTGAGTTGAAATTTAAGCTTCTATTTGATGTTTTATAATGTTTTCTTGCTGAATTTATTTTCTTGCTGAATTTACTTTCTGTACAAGTTATACTTGATTATATTGAAAATTCAATAAATATATATATATATATATATAAAGAAAACACGGTTGTCAGAATGGCCTTGGTACAAAACATAAGCTTTATTCGTAGAATCATCGTGCCATCCAGGTTTCCCTGGTAGCATAAAAAGAATACAAACAAAAAGGCAAAAGTTTAATTTCATTCACCAAACTAAATGATCAGCTCTGGGCTTGCCTGACCAATCATATACAGTCCTTTAGTTGTGGAAGGAGGTGTTTCCTGGAGAAAGTGCAGGGGAAAATAGGAAGAGGGTTAAAATTAGGTATGTCCATGGGGACAGTAGGCAATACCCGGTACGTTCCACCCTTATAAGGTATAATGATAAGGTGTATAGAACCCCCCTAGAAATAGTCCCCGAAGCTCCCTTTGAAATTATATTGGGTCATGATTGGCAGGGGTTCCCAGAAGCTATGGAGAACAAGCGGTGTCTGGTAAACACCCATTCAAGGGCCTCCAAGGGTGGAGCCAAAACCAGAGTTAGGGAGGATCTTTCCTTTCACGGGGGAAGTCTTCCAGAGAACTCAAGGGAGAGGAGAACGGGTGACACGCACCCAGAGGAGGAAGCAACAGCAAAGGAGGGGTCAGGCGATGGCAAGAGCTGGCAATACCAAGGAAGTACTCTGGTTGCCTAAGGAAGTCATGGAAACCTTCCCGACTTTCAAGGCTGAACAGAAAGCTGACCCCACGCTGAAGAAGGAGTGGCAGCGAGCAGCCAGTAGACAAGAGGGGGAAACCCGGTGGGTTAGAAAGCAGGGGCTACTATATAAGGAAGTGCCGGGGAGCCACACAGGGAGTAAAGAGTAGAAATTGGTAGTGCCCCGAGGATTCAGGAGATTAGTCCTCAGGGTAGCGCATGACCATCCTCTATCAGGGCATAAGGGGGTTGAGGTTGACCGAAGGTTCTTTTGGCTAGGGAGTAGATAGGAAGTGATGAAGTTCTGCCAGTCCTGTCAGAAGCTCTCCTTGGCTAGACCAGCTGAGGGCACCTCTCATACCTATCCCGGTAATTGAGGAGCCATTACAGCGCATAGTGATGGATATAGTAGGTCCCCTAGAAAAACCCCCTAGGGGGAACATTTTCATCTTGGTGGTCATGGATGTGGCTACACGGTTCCCCTGGGCTTTACCCATTAGGAAGGCCACATCCACCGCTATCATGAGAGAACTGCTGGGACTATTTTGCATGGTGGGGGTTTCCAGAGAGGTCCTTACCAATCAAGGGAGCAATTTCCTGTCAGCAGAAATGAGGATGTTCTGGGAAGGATTTGGAGTGAGGCATATCAAAACCTCAGCCTATCACCCTCAGGCCAATGGGATGGTAGAGCGGTTTAACCAAACCCTCAAATAGATGTTAAAGAAAGGGGTTGGAAAGGAGCCAAAAGATTGGGATGCAGAACCTTCAAAAAGATATAAAAAAGGATAGAGTTGGTCCAGAGGAAGGCTAATAAAATGGTGTGTGGTCATCATGAGGCATATGGGGACAGACTTAAAAATCTTAATATGTATACTTGGGAGGAAACGTGGAAGAGGGGAGATATGATAGAGGTTTAAATACCTACATGGCGTAAATGCGCATGAGTCGAGTCTCTTTCATTTGAAAGGAAGCTCTGGAATGAAAAGGCATAGGATGAAGTAAAGAGGTGATAGACTCAGGAGTAATCTAAGGAAATACTTTTTTTTACAGAAAGGGTGATAGATGAGTGGAACAGTCTCCTGGAAGAGGTGGTGGAACATAAGAATAGCTTTACTGGGTCCATCAAGCCCAGTAGCCCGTTCTCACGGTAGCCAATCCAAGTCACTAGTACCTGGCCATAACCCAAGGAGTAGCAATATTCCAGGGCAAGCAGTTGTTTCCCCCCCCCCCATGTCTTTCTCAATAACAGACTATTGACTTTTCCTCCAGGAAATTGTCCAAACGTTTTTAAAAACCCACTACACTATCCATTCTTACCATAACCTCTGTCTTAACTATTCTCTGAGTGAAAAAAAATTTCCCTATAATTCATAGAGTGTCTGATTGTCAAAATCTTCTAATATTCAATAGTGTCCATAAATATAGAATTAAAATTTTAAAAAAAATATGCGAAAAGTGCTCAGTGTCCTTTGTCTCCTGCACAGACGGTGCCACTAAGAGAATAAGTTCGGGGCCATCATAAATGTACAAACAAGTTATTACAACAGCTACTTATGGAAATGGAAAAGGTAGCACTTAAATTATGTTAAGAGTAACTGATCTTTAAAGTGACTGGTACATGCTCATAAAATTGTGCATAAAACGACTGCTTCCTCAGGAGGAGGTTAATCTGCCCTCAGTGAAGCAGCAGCCAGAGCTAATAAACCACCAGATGCCGGGAAAAGAAGTCATGCAAATTGGTGGTGCGAGTAAACATGTGGATAAAGGTGAACCAGTTGATGTAGTACAGGGGTGTCAAAGTCCCTCCTTGAGAGCCACAATCCAGTCGTGTTTTCAGGATTTCCCCAATGAATATGCATGAAATCTATTTACATGCACTGCTTTCAATGCATATTCATTGGGGAAATCCTGAAAACACGACTGGAATACGGTTCCCTATCCCTCTCTTAGAGGAAGAGATAATGGTAACTGCAGATGGGCAGACTGGATGGGCCATTTGCCTTTATCTGCCATCATGTTTCTATGTTAAGTGGGAAGGACTATTGGCTTTACAACGTAGAACAAATCTTTTAAAATGGTAAAACCAGAGGACATAATTTAAGGTTGAGGGGTGGTAGATTCAAGAGCAATGGTAGGAAATTCTATTTTACGGAGAGGTTTCATCAAACAAGTAAGGACCACGTTAAGATCCCAAACCACCGAAGGAGGTTTAAAGGGCGGATGAACGTGGTAAAGGCCTTTCATGAAGCGGGAAACCACAGGATGAACAGAGATAGGCTTCCCATCAATCGGCTGATGAAAAGCAGTAATGGCACTAAGGTGTACTCGAACCGAAGAGGACTTGAGTCCAGCGCTAGACAAGTGTAACAGATAATCCAGGACAGCAGACAAGGAGGCAGAGATCGGCTCCAGCTGCCGAGTAGCACACCAGGAAGAAAAGCGGGTCCACTTCTAAAGGTAACAGGGGATAGAGGGGTATAGATAGAGGATTATTGCACAGGTCCTGGGCCTATTGGGCCGCCGCGTGAGCAGACTGCTGGGCACGATGGACCCAGCAGAGGCATTGCTTATGTTCTTATGAGTAGACTCCTTTCAAGATGCCTCCAGGACGTCCAGCACAGGCTGGGAGAACTGGAACAAGGGCATCAAGTCTCGAGGAACCAAGCTGTTAAGTGCAGAGACTGTAGGTTGGGATGAAGAAGAGAACCTTGACTCTGCGTAAGCAGAGAAGGAAAAAGAGGCAGAAGAAGGGGCTCCCTGGAACTGAGTTGTAACAGAAGGGAGAACCATGGTTGTCGGGGCCACCGAGGAGCTATCAGAATCACGGTGGCATGTGTGGACTTTAGCCTGACGAGAGTCTTCAGAATTAGAGGGAATGGAGGGAACGCATACAGAAACAGGTCCGTCCAATTCAGTAGAAAAGCATCCACCTCGAGCCTGAGAGGGGTGTAAACCCTTGAGCAGGAGCGGGGCAACTTGTGATTGAGGACGCAAACAGATCGACATCCATAGTCCCCCAACGAGTAAATACCTGATGCAGAGTCAAGGAATGGATGGACCATTCGTGAGGCTACAGAAGACGACTCAACCTGTCCGCCAGACAATTGTGCTGGCCCTGAATGTAGACCGCTCGAAGGAATATGTTGCGGCGAATGGTCCAATCCCAGAGCCGCATTGCCTCATGGCACAGGGACAGGGACCCCGTGCCCCCCTGTTTGTTGACCTGGTTGTCTGTGCGGATCAGCACCACTCGGTCGCGAAGCACAAAAAGCTTTCAGGGTGAGGAAAATCGCTCGGAGCTCCAGCAGATTGATGTGACAAAGGCGGTCGGCACTGGACCAAAGACCCTGAGTGTGAAGACCGTCCAGATGAGCCCCCCAAGCATAGGTAGACGAGTCCGTCGTGAGGACCTTCTGTAGAGGAGGAGCATGAAACAGAAAACCTCTGGAAAGATTGGAAGAGAGCATCCACTAACGGAGAGACTGCTTCAACAAAGGAGTCACGACAATGAGTCGAGAGACAGGATCCCATTTCTGGTTCCATTGGGATGCCAGAGTCCATTGAGGAATACATAGGTGAAGTCTGGCAAAAGGAGTTACGTGAACCGTGGAGGCCATGTGACCTAGGAGGACCATCAGGATCTGAGCCGGGGCCGAGGACAGATGGGTCACCCTTCGGAATAAACGGATAAGGGCCTCCTGACGAGGCCGAGGCAAGAAGGAGCAGAGACGAACCGTGTCCAGGACTGCTCCGATGAACTCTAGAGACTGGGACGGACAGAGGTGAGACTTTGTGAAGTTCACCTCGAAGCCGAGACTCTGAAGGAGCAAGATGGTTTGATTTGTCGCTTGCAGAACTTCTTGGCAAGAGGACGCTTTGATCAACCAGTCGTCGAGGTAGGGAAACACTTGCAGGCTGCGGAGACGCAGGACTGCAGCTACCACAACCAGGCATTTTGTGAAAACCCTCGGAGAGGCCGCCAGGCCGAAGGGAAGAACACGATACTGGAGATGAAGATCCCCCACCCGGAATCTCCGAAACCGGCGAGAGGCCGGGTGTATTGGAATGTGCGTGTACGCCTCTTTGAGGTCCAGCGAGCATAGCCAGTCCCCCTCGTCCAAGAGGGGGTACAACGTAAGAAGGGTGAGCATTCTGAACTGTTCCCTGACCAGAAACTTGTTCAGAGCACAGAGGTCCAGGATCGGACGCAGATCCCCCATCTTCTTGGGTACCAGAAAGTACCGGGAATGAAACCCTGTATTCCACTGGTCCGGAGGAACCTCCTCGACCGCCCAAAGGCGACGAAGGGCCCGAGCTTCCCGCAAAAGGAGAGGCAGCCGAGACCAGGCCGAAGGAAACTCTTTTGGAGGGAGGTCGGGGGGTACGTGACTGAAGTGAAGGGAGTACCCCTCCCGAATGATGGAAAGCACCCAACTGTCGGTGGTAAGACTTTCCCATCGGGTGTAGAAATGATGGAGACGCCCCCGATGGGGAGGGGAGAAGTCTCCATAAGGAAGGGAGCCCAAAGGCTCACAATGGAATTGTCAAAAAGACGGCCCAGGCTTCGCCTCTGTTGCTGTTGATGCGGTTGCTTCGAAGGAGGCTGAGAGAATGCAGGAGTAGTTTTCTGTGGATACCTCCGGAGAGGGATTTTGTATTGCCGAGCCGGAGGGGTCTTCGGCTTAAGTCTCACCAGACAGGCGAAGGACTGTTCGTGTTCCGAGAGGCGCTTGGTGGCCGCCTCAATGGAATCATCAAAGAGCTCATTACCCACGCAATGGAGGTTGGCTAGACAATCCTGAAGATTCAGATCCATATCCCAAATCCTGAGCCAAACGAGGCGACGCATGGCGATTGCAAATGCCGTGACCCTCGAGGACAACTCTAAGGCATCATAGGCCGCCTGAAACATACAGAGGTGGAGCTGGGAGAGAATCTCGAGGAGACGAAACTCCTGATGACGAGAATCTGGCACATCTGCCCGGACCGAGTGGAGGGCTTCCACACAGAACCAGAGATAGGACGTGATGATAAAGTTATAATTAAGGACACGGTTCACCATCATTGAGTTTTGATAAAGACGGCGACCAAACTTGTCTATCGTACGGCCCTCCCGGCCCGGCGGGACAGCTGCATGTACCTTCGAGGGGTTGGATTTCTTCAAGGAAGATTCAACCACCAAGGATTGGTGAGAAAGTTGAGAACTTTCGAACTCCTTGACCGGGATCATCCGGTAACGGGACTCCAATTTGGAGAGAATAGCTGGGACCGCATAAGGGGTCTCCAGGTTCCGGAGAAATGTTTGCCGGAGAACCTGGTGCAATGGCAAGCGCAGTTCCTCACGGGGCGGATGAGCAACACCCATTTCCGCCAGGAATTCCTGGGTATAATGGGACTCAGACTGGAGGTCCAGGTTCAAGGCCCTGCCCATGTCAGCAATGAGTAAAGGAGGAGTTTCGAGAAGAAGACTCATCCTTCTGAGGAGACCCATAGTGAGATCTGGGGGCAGCAGAGAAAGAGGGAGAACTTTCCCTTGAATAGCATGCCGAAGACTCGGAGTCCTGCAAATGGGAGAGTGAGGATGCTCTACTAAAGTGCCTTGGGGGCGTCGAGGAATGCCCCTGCATAAGGCAGATCAGGGAGGACCCCGGAGTATGAGGCACTATTTTGTGGAGCCCCGGAGAATACGGGGCAAAGGAAAATTCCTCCACCGGTTTAGAAGAAGACCCTTGAGAGGCGGTCATACACCTCAAGGGGGAATGGACAGTAGAGTCCAACTCAAGGACAAGGGTGTGCTTGGAAGGCCTCATGGTCTGAGACCTGCTCCGAAGGGGCGGAGAAGACCACGGCTTCTTCGAAGGGACGAACCTCGGTAAAGTAGCGGGTAAGAAGCGGGTCCCTGTCACGGGCTCCTGAAAAGTCACAGGTCCCGATTCCGGAGACGAAGAATCGCTCGAGGGAATCCTGCAGGTCTTGCGAGCACAGCCCCGAGACCCAAGAGAAGGACGCTCAGTTTGGTCAGACCGTGGCTGGGTCGAGACTGAGGTCTGAGGCATCGAGGTCGGGACCAGTTGGCTCACCACCGAGGAAAGCTGCGACGTAAGGATAGCCTTAAGCATGTCCTCGAACATAGGCACCAAGACCAAAGGATGTTGAGTCACAGGTGCAGCAGTGCACTCCTTTGGGGGCGACCTCAAGGAACAGTATTTCCTACGTGAGGAGGCACGCTTAGTATGAGGTCTCGAAGATGATGACAAGGCGGCACTCGCATGAGACTCAGGAGGTAGGCTTCTTTGCCGGCACACCTGAGGAGGAAAGAGGAGACTTACTCCAGGCCGGAGTAGCAGGAGGAGCCGAGGCTGGAGCCTTGGAAGTCAAGGGGGATTTCGAGGCCGAGGACTTCGAGGCCAAGGCACCCAAAACCGGTGCCGAGGCCGAGCTCAAGGCCTGCCCATCAGAATCCATCGGGCCAAAAAGTTGAAGAATCTTGGCCACCCTCCAACGAAGAGCCCGCGGTTGCCAAGTCGCACAACGCGGACACGACTCAGCGTGGTGCTCTGCACTCAGACACTCAACACACTATCGATGAGGATCGGTGATAGAGATAACCCGGTTCCACTTAGTGCAGTTCTTAAACCCGGTGCGAGGCCAGGACATATGAAAAAAAAAGGCCGCAGCCCCATGAGGCCAAGAGCCAAAGCAAGACCGGAGTTCCGGTCACAAGGACGCGAAAGAAAATAAGGAAAAAGAAAGACGCGAGCACAGCGACTGAACAAAAAGAACCAAGAAAGCTGTGGTGCAAGAGGGACAACGAGATCGCGCGCAGCAAAGGAGCAGTGCTTCTGGCTCTGCGGAAAACAAAACTGAGGCCATGCTGAGAAGACGCATGCCCTAGGTTGGGCAGGAGGGGCACGCGCGCATGTGCTGGCCAATCGCAAGCTTGAAGGTCTTCAAGCAAGTTTGCTTGCGAAAATGTCCGCTAGAGGGCTCCATCGGTGACGTCACCCACATGTTGAGAATATGCTGCCTGCTTGTCCTGGGATAATAAGGTAATCTTTGTTAGCTTTTTCATTAGGGAGCTATCCTATACCAGCTCTATTAAGGATTTTTAGCTGCAAGACTATGGGTGTTATTATCTCAGACTGTTTAGCATCTGCAGGACAGTCATCCTGTACCAAGCAGAAAGCAATTACATTCTGGCCAGCTCAGTAATACTAATAAGGTCTTAAATCTGTTTCCATGTGCATGCAAGTCTTTGTGTGCCTAGTTCATGCAATCAGAGAATTGTTTTATGTGTAATTAAATGTCCTTTATATCATGGTCTCTAACTGAGAGCTATGGAGGAAGCAGATTAGTAATTACAAGAACTGACAATTAAGTTTGCAAACTCATCATAGACTCCCTCACAGACAGCGCCGTGTGAGCTGGTGCATTTGTCGTGATACAAGAGCCATGAGTTGGCGAAAAGTTCAGGTCAATTTCGTCTAACTTTTTCATGCAATCTTTTCAGCATTTCCAAATAGTAAACTTGATTAACTGTTTGTCCAGTTGGTACAAATCCATAACAAACAATCCCTCCGATATTTAAATAGGTTAGCAACATTGTTTTGACTCTTGATTTGGACTGGTGGAACATTTTGGTCGTGGAGAATTGGCTGACTTCCATTGTGCACTTTGACGCTTTATTTCATGGTTGTTTCATCACCAGTGATAACACAGCCCAAATCATCATCTTGCCTCTCCAAAAGGTCTTGGCAAACTTTGACTTTTTGCTTTTGTTCATTGGTTAACTCTTTTTAAACCATTTTTGCGCACACCTTTCTCATGCCAAGATTTTCAGTTATGATTTTCCTGTTTCTCTATCTTGGTCTGCTATTCTTCTCACAGTCAGTCGACGATTTTGATGCACAATTCACCAAATTTTTGCAATGTTTTCATCAATGATGCTTTCTTTCCCCTCAGAAAAACGTTTAATCCATTTGTACACTGCCGTTTTCTTCATGGCATTATCCCCATAAACTTGGGCTAACATGCTCTTGATTTCACTTCCACTCTTGCCAAGTTTAACAAAAAATTTAATGATTGTTGCTTTAATTCAAGCTCTGACATTTTTGCGACAGCACACAAAAGCACGCAACAATAATGAATGCTACTCAGCAAGACACCACCACACGTCGACGAACACAACTGTGAAATACTAATATACCAAGGTTTTGAAATCTTACTGAGTTATTTGTATAGTGCTGTCAACATAAGCGCACGGAGACAAGTTCTCAAACTTAATTGTCAGACCTCATAGATTAGTAAGAACCAGGTAGATTAGTTCCAGAGAAGGGTTGTGTGCATTCCAGCTTTATTGCTGAGCTAGTCTTCCACTAAAAACATAGTAGAGCAGAGGCATTCTATCTACACAACCTTGTCCAGGAGACAGCTGTGAAACATCATCTTGGAGTCTGAGAGGGGGAGACGAGATCTACCATGCTGAAGGAGCAAAGGACTTTTCTAGATGCATCCCACAATTCAGATGAGGACAGTTGTTTTCTTTCCTATGGTCCAGGGTTAGATAGAGAGCATTGCTAAATTCCAGAAGTGAATCAGGACCTATGACACTGGTTCATTATGTTATCACAGTTTTTCTGTTAGGTTCCAAGCGCAAGGTATCTTGCTGCACCTTAATGCTTGGAACAGACTGCCTGAGTACATATGTCAAGCTCTGCCTCTGGTAGTATTCAAATCTAGGCTAAAAACCACCTTCTTAGAGATTGCTTTTAACTTCTAACTCCTACTCGCTTGTAAAGAACCCACGCCTGTTTTATCATTTCCTCCCTAAGAAACTCCCTGACCCCCTACTAGTTCTGTTTTCAGTTTTAATTAGATTGTAAACTGTACTGGGCAGGGACTGTCTATTGAATGTTTAATGTACAGTGCTGCATATGTCTAGTAGTGTTACAAAAATGATAAGTAGTTGTAATAATTAATAGTTGTACCACTATTGCTACCTCACTGTTTTGACAAGTGTGTTTGACAAGTATTTTATATTACCAATAAATCATAATGTATACATTGATGGCCAAATTATTATGAATTTTGGTAATGCTAAGAGCTTTCTGACAGTTAAGATCAGTGTAAATTAAACTGCTGTGTTTAGCTGATGCTTATAACATAGAATGTCTCTGCTGTGAACAGGTGTGCTGCCTCAAAATGACAGCTAAGATGGAAGACGGTTCAGGTTTATTAAATTTGCTTAACCTCTTAGGGGATACCAAGTCCATTCAGGCAGATTACATACAACTAAAATAAAAAGCAGCGAAATGAACGCCATATTATAAAGGAAAGAGTAAAGCAGCTTATCTCCACACATCCTCCTCTGCCGAAGTTTTCTGAAAATAAGCTTTTAAAAAAATATTTAAAAGTGGATAAAGAGGAGGTAGCATGTAAACTTTCTGGAGGCTGGTTCTACAGAGTTGGTCCAACAACTGGCCACAAATTTTCCCACAAGAGTAATAGTGGATACCTGTCAAATAGACAGAACCAACAAAAGATGCTGATGGGAAGAGTGTAGAGGTATTACAGGAGAGTGTAACACTAGCGGCCTCTTTTACAAAGGTGCGCTAGTGGTTGCGCTGCACTAATGGCCCTGAAGCCCATAGAGAGTTAAAGGGCTTCGGGGCTGTTGCTGCACAGCAGCCACTAGCTCAGCTTTGTAAAAGAGGCTGTATATGTTGTGACAGAAATGCAGGAGAAGACTCCCTATGAGATTGAAATACCAAAAGCATCTAATTTAAAAGAATGCAAAATTTAACAGGCAGCCAATGTTCCTCCTGCAGCAGGGGACTCACATGGTCAAATTTTCTTCCATCTAGCAACAGTTTCACTGTCATAGTTTGAATCTTCTGGAGAAGCCACAAGCCCCTCTCGCAAAGTTCCTTAAAAAGGAAGTTGTAATAGTCTAGGTCAGACATGGGCAACTCCGGCCCTCAAGGGCCGGAATCCAATCAAGTTTTCAAGATTGCCCCAGTGTATATGCATTGAAAGCAGTGCATGCAAATAGATCTCATAGCGAATGACACGGTGGACCATTTACCACGGTAAACAGTGGTCACCGCAGTAAATTCGTAGTAATGGGGACATTTTGCAACTGGTTTACCGCAGGAATGGGGACAGCACAGTTCTTACCATAACAGGTGTTATCCAGGGACAGCAGGCAGATATTCTCTACATGTGGGTGACGTCATCCATGGAGCCCCGTCGCGGACAGCTTTTCAAGCAAACTTGATTGAAGATCTCAAAGTTTGCTAGTGCTGCCCACGCATGCGTACCTTCCTGTTCCACTAGAGAGCGCATCCCCTCCTCGTGGTTTTCAGTTGAGATAGCTAGCAAAGAAGCCAACCTCGGGGAGGTGGGAGGGTTGCAAGAATATCTGCCTGCTGTCCCTGGATAACACCTATTATGGTAAGTATCTGTGTTTTATCCCAGGACAAGCAGGCAGCATATTCTCTACATGTGGGTGACCTACAAGCTAACCAAAAAGGAACGGAGGGAAAATTGGCAATTTAAGAAAAAAGATTAAGCAAAACCGACTGGCCAAACTGTCCGTCGCACCTGGAAAAGGCATCCAAATAGTAGTAAGAGGTGAAGGTATGAACCGAAGATCAAGTGGCAGCCTTGAAGATCTCCTCAATAGGCGTGGACCTGAGGAAAGCGACAGACGCCGCCATTGCTCAGACTCTATGTCCCGTGATCTGACCTTGCAGCGAGAGACCAGCCTGAGCGTAGGCAAAAGGAAATACAAGCAGCCAACCAATTGGAAAAGGTGCGCTTGGAAACAGGGCGGCCCAACCGATTAGGATCAAAAGCGAAGAAAAGTTGAGGAGCCGTCCGATGAGACTCGATGCGGCACAGGTAAAAGGCTAACGCCCTCTTATAGTCAAGTGTGTGAAGCGCCACCTCGTCAGGATGCGAGTGGGGCTTCGGAAAAAACACCAGAAGAACAATGGATTGGTTGAGGTGGAAGTCCGAAACCACCTTAGACAAGAACTTAGGATGAGTGCGGAGGACCACCTGGTCATGATGAAATACAGTAAAAGGCAGATCCGCAACTAGAGCTTGCAGTTCACTGACTGCGAGCAGACGTGAGAGCAACAAAGAACACCACCTTCCAAGTGAGGAACTTCAAAGGAGTCTTATCAATGAGCTCAAATGGAGGTTTCATCAATTGAGCCAGAACCACATTAAGATCCCAAACCACCGGAGGAGGCTTGAGCGGAGGATGAACATTGAAAAGGCCCTTCATAAAGCGGGAAACCACCGGATGGACAGAGAGAGGTTTCCCATCAAGCGGCAGATGAAAGGCAGCAATCGCACTGAGGTGGACTCAAATAGAAGTCAATTTGAGGCCAGACCGAGACAAGTGGAACAGATAATCCAGCACGGAAGACAAAGAGGCCGAGGGCGGATCCATGCGGTGTTCAGCACACCACACCGCAAATCTGGTCTATTTCTGAGAATAGCATTGACGAGTGGAGCTCTTCCTAGAGGCCTCGAGAACATCCCTCACCGCCTGGAAGAAACCTAGGGAGGGAGGCACGTGGAGAGGAACCAAGCTGTTAAGTGGAGCGACTGCAGATTGGGATGCAACAGCGACCCCCCGACTCTGAGACAGCAGAGAAGGAAAAACAGGCAGTAGCAGAGGTTCCCTGACACTTAGTTGAAGGAGCAGGGAGAACCACAGTTGCCGGGGCCACCGGAGGAGCTATCAAGATCATGGTGGCGCGGACTGACTTGAGATGCACCAGCGTCCTGAGAATCAGACCAAAGGGAGGGAATGCATAGAGGAACCCGTCCGTCTAATCGAGAAGGAAAGCATCTGCCTCGAGACGATCCAGGGAGTACATCCTTGAGCAGAAACGAGGCAACTTGTGATTGAGGGGCGAAGCGAACAGATCTAACTGTGGAGTCCCCCACAGAACAAACACCTGCCGCAGAGTTTGAGAATGGAGCAACCACTCGTGCGGCTGAAGCAAATTGCTCAACTTGTCCGCCAGACAATTCTGCTCGCCTTGGATATACCGCCCGAAGGAAGATGTTGTGGCGCAGCGCCCACTGCCAAAGACGAAGGGCTTCCCTGCAAAGTGATAGGGAACCCGTATCCCCTTGCTTGTTCACATAATACATCGCCACTTGGTTGTCCGTACGCACCAGGACAACGGAATCCTGCAGCAAATGACGAAAAGCCACCATGGCGTTGAAAATGGCCCGGAGCTCTAGCAGGTTGATGTGGCAGTGCCGGTCCGCACTCGACCACAGACCCTGAGTCTGAATGCCGTCGAGGTGCGCTCCCCAAGCGTACGCCAAGGAGTCCATCATCAGAACCTTCTGATGCGGGGATATGAGAAAGAGCAAACCTCTGGACAGATTGGCAGAGTTGGCCCACCAACGGAGTGAGCATTTCAAGAAGGGAGTCACTGCAATATGCTGAAAAGTGGGATCCCGATCCTGCCGCCACTGAGACCCCAGAGTCCACTGAGGAACCCGAAGAAGCAACCGGACAAACGGCGTGACATGAACGGTGGAGGCCATATGTCCCAAGAGAATCATCATCTGCTTGGCTGAGACCGAATCCCGCTGAGCCACCAGCTGGCTCAGCCGCAGAAGTACAGCCTGCCGAGGCGGCGGCAGAAACGACCGGAGGCGGAGCGTGTCGAACATGGCCCCGATAAACTGCAGGGACTGAGAGGGGCACAACTGAGACTTGGGGAAGTTGATCTCGAACCCCAGACGCTGAAGGAAGATAATAGTCTGATGAGTCGCTGAAATAACCCCCTCCCTCGACGGGGCTTTGATAAGCCAATCGTCGAGGTATGGGAAAACCTGAAGGTCCTGCGATTGCAGGGCCGCCGCAACCACCACGAGGCACTTCGTGAAGACCCGGGGAGACAAAGCAAGCCCGAAAGGGAGGGCTCGATACTTCAAGTGGAGGCTTCCCACCTGAAAGCGGAGAAACCGCTGAGAAGCCGGATGTATCGGGATGTGAGTGTAGGCTTCTTTCAGGTCCAGGGAACACAACCAGTCCCCCTCATCCATCTAGGGATACAAAATGGGAAGCGAAAGCATGCGGAACTTCTCCCAAACCAGGAACTTGTTTAGGTTCCGCAGATCCAGAATGGGATGAAGGTCCCTGGTCTTTTTGGGTACCAGGAAGTACCGAGAATAAACTCCAGAGCCCTGTTGGCAAGGGGGAACCTCTTCCACAGCCCACAGGCGAAGGAGGGCCCACGCTTCCAAAAGCAGTAGAGGAAGCCGTGTCCTGTCGGAAAAAGACCCTCCGGGAGGTCTATCCGGAGGCAACGCCCGGAAGTTGAGAGAGTAACCCTCCCGAATGAAGGAGAGGACCCAAGAATCTGCAGTGATCTCCGCCCAACGGTGATAAAAGGTGCAGAGACGTCTCCCTATGTACAGAGGGGGAACTCCCAAGGCAGAAGGGGCCAACCCCCTCCCGCCAAGCCAGTCAAAAGGACGGCAGCTGTTTAGGTGCAGCAGGGGTCTGAGGCTTAGGAGGAGCCCTTTGCTGCTAGGGACGCCGAGGCGGAGGACGAGAAAACACCGGCGTGGACTTCTGCGGATACCGTCAGGGAGGCAGCCGGTAGGACTTGGGCGGAGCGGGTTTCGCCTTAGCCCCGACCAAGGAAGCAAAGGAGCGTTCATGTTCCGAAGAGGCGCTTCGTGACAGCCTCGATGGAATCATTGAACAGCTCATTCCCTAAGCACAGAAGATTGGCCAACCGGTCTTGCAGGTTGGGGTCCATGTCGACAATGCGGAGCCACGCCAGACGACGCATGGCCACCGTGAAGGCCGAGACCCTAGATGACAGCTCAAACGCATCATAGGAGGCCTGAAACATGTACAGCCGAAGCTGCGACAGTGTATCCACAAGCTGGTGAAATTCCACATGGCGCGCAGAAGGTAAAGCGTCCTCGAAAGATGGCAGGGACGTAAAAGTGAAGTTATAATTCAGGACTCAGTTTGCCATCATGGAGTTCCGATACAGGCGCCTCCCGAACTTATCCATAGTCCTACCCTCCTGGCCTGGCGGGACAGTGGCATAGACCTTGGACGGATGAGACTTTAAGGGTAGACTCCACTACCAAGGACTGGTGAGAGAGCTACGCCTTCTTGAACCGCCTTCAAGGCACCGTCCGGTACCGAGACTCCATTTTGGAGGGAATAGCCAGAATAGCATAAGGCATCTCCAGATTGCGAAAGAAAGTCTACTGCAACACCGGATTCAGAGGCAGCCACAGGGATTCCCTAGGAGGGTACGGAAGCTCCATCTCCTCCAAATACTACTTGGTATACCTGGAATCAGACTGAAGGTCCAGGTGCAAGGCCTTCCCCATATCCTGCACAAAGCGAGTGAAGGAAGAGGGCCTGCTCTCAGAGTGAGTGGTGGAACGAGACCGCAGGGCAGCCGAAAAGGAGGGGGAAGCCTCCCTAGAATACTGTGGGGGTACATCCGTATCCACCAGCATGGACGCCGAAGAAGCCCTGCTGAAAGAACGAGGAGGCGTCGACGAGAGCTTGCGCCTCAAAGTCCCCAGAGGGGAGGACCGCGAGGCATGGACTGTCGAGGTCCGAGGACGGTGCCCCAGAGAACTCCGGCCCAAAGACAAGCCTCGGGAAAATGAGATCGGGTTCTCTGAGACAGGCTCCACCCAGATCAGGGAATCCAACCGGACCGGCGACCTCAACAGACTCGGATTGGACAGAGTGAGGTCCGAGGTCTTAATGGAGCCAGTAGTGCGAGGACCCGGGGATCTGCCCCTCAAGGGAGAAACATGCCTCGATGGAAGAGGCGAGGAATCCGACGAGGACAGACGCCGAGAACGACGTGCCTTGTCTCAAGAAACCTCGACGCTACGCTCAGGCTGGTCCACAGCGCGCAAGGTCGAGGACGGAACAAGTTGAGCCAATGCCGAGGAGAGCTCTAAGGAGATGATAGCCTTCAGTACCTCCTCAAACATCGGCACCGTGACCATATTCGGCCTGGCAGGTGCAGCAGTACGTTCCACCGAGAGCAACCTCGATGATGAGTATTCCCGTGTGGTGGAAGCACGCTTGGAGGGTTTGGATGTTGGTCTCGTCAAGGCCGGCGGAACTACACTCACCGCCTAGATGGCCAGAGACTCCGAGGAAGGCTTCTTCGGTAGCTGAGCTGAACCTGAAGGAGGAAGAGGGGACTTACCCAGAGCCGAGGTCTTCGAGGTCAAGGCCTTCGAGATCGAGGGAGACTTGCCCAGGGCCGAGGTCTTCGAGGTCGAGGTCGCGATCGAGGCCGAGACTGAGATCGAAGCAGGAGCGGCTTCCATTGCGAAGAGCTCCGTAATCCTGGCCCTACGCTGCTGAAGAGCCTGAGATTGAAGCATGGCACAGCGAGGACAGGAATCCGTCGGGTGATCAGCACCCAGGCACGGGATACACCAATATGCGGGTCAGTGATGGAGATAGCCCGACCGCACTGGGAACTCTTCTTAAACCCGGTGAGAGGCCGGGACATAAGGTTAGACGGCCACAGCCACTCGAGGCCACGGTGAACCGGGAGCCCCCAGTCGCCGAACTGAAAAAAACAAAAAAACGAAAAATAAGTACAAGAAGCAATGAACAATAATAATAATAACTTTATTTTGTATACCGCCATACCCAGAGAGTTCTAGGTGGTTCACAACAATTGATTAAGATTACAAACGAAGATAACATTGGAATTAACAATTTTTGGAGTGTACAGGTCAATGAAGTTGACAGGAATATACAGAGTGTACAATAGGAATATACAAGAGTGTACAATAGGAAGGTAAAATTTTATTTACAGGGAAAAAAATGCGCACAGCGTCCTCCCGAATAAAACAAAGAAGCCGCGGTGCTAGAAAGGCACTTAGAGATCGCAGAGGAGAGAGACAGGGCTTTCTGGCTCTGCAGAAAACTAAGAACTGAAGACCACGAGGAGGGGATGCGCCCTCTAGTGGAGCAGGAAGGCACGCATGCATGGGCAGCACTAGCAAACTTTGAGATCTTCAATCAAGTTTGCTTGAAAAGCTGTCCATGACGGGGCTCCGTGGATGACGTCACCCACATGTAGAGAATATCTGCCTGTTTGTCCTGGGATAAAAGACCTTTCACCGCCCCGTGGAAGCGGTGAAAAGTCTTGCTCCTGTGGTTAAAAAATTGCGCCCGTGTCAGACTCGGCATCTCCTCCCCAGCTCCTCTTGGGCCTATTTTCCTTCAGGGGTCAGTCATGCCATGATGAAGACAGAAGGAACCCAAAACCAAAGCCCGAGATCAATGTGATTTGAAGAATAAAATGACCAGATAACAATAGATAGAAAAAAAAAAATTATATTTTGCGATTAGAATTTTTCAGATTTGAACTATGTATCCTGCTAGAGCTGGTATTAGATATAACCGGGAACCATAAAACCCAGGCTGTGCTTCTTTAGCTTCCAGCTGGCTTAGGGCTCTCTCTCTCTGAACAGGGGGCAGTTGCCCTAGTTGCTCTCCCCTAACACTATTCCTGCCATGTGTGACTGAAGTATTCTGTTAGCTTGATTTTTTTATGTTGCATTCTGTAGTAATTTAGTTTATTCAGTTTTCACAATAGTGGAGGGGATATTTGTGAAAGGGAGGGGAGACAGGTGTTTTGTTGATCCTTGCTCTGTATTATTTGTGTTTATAAAATGACAATTGTACAGAATAGTCTCTTTTTATACTTTAGTAAAATAAGTTCAGTATAAAATCATAACTATTCGAGGCTTGTTAAGGTGGGATCTAACAGTTTGCAGGGCGGTGACGGGGACTGAGCTCACGGGGACGGGGCAGGAATGGTAATTTTTTTCCCTGCGTCATTCTCTAAGATCTCATGCATGTTCATTGGGGAAATCCTGAAAACCCTCAAGGACCATAGTTGGCCATGGCCGATCTAGGTGGAAATTACTAACACATGCACAAGAGTCCGTAAAGCAATTTGAGTCAGTAGCGGGCTTAATCAAGCAAATCTACTTTAATTTAAAGTAACACTTCTGAACAGCTAGAGAAATATGTAAATGTACACAGCACTGTACATTAACATGTACGAGACAATCCCTACTCAATAGAGCTTACAATCTAATTAAATAGAGAAACAGGAAAAATAGGGGTTAGGGAATTGCTCACAGAGGGAATGATAAAACAGACATGGGTACTTAACAAGTGAGTGGGAGTTAGGTGTTAAAAGCAGCCTTGAAAAAGTGAGCTTTTAGCCTAGCTTTGAATACTGCCAGATATGGAGCTTGATGTACTGACTTGGGAAGTTTGTTCCAGGAATACAGCGAGATAGAAGGGACGGAGTCTGGAGTTCGCAGTAGAGGAGAAAGGTATAGATAAGAGAGATTTACCGATAATTGAAGTTCCTGGGGAGGAATATAAGATGAGAGGAGCTGAAAAGTGAATGAATTTGCAAGTCAATAAGAGGAGTTTAAAACTATATGCAGAAATGGATAGGGAACCAATGAAGTGACTTGAGGAGAGTGGTAATATGAGCACAGGGACACTGGTGGAATATAAGTTTATGATTCATAGTGTTACAATATAACATCACATAGAGTTACAACCTCTCCAACCCTATGCTGGTGCTATGGTATAAACAAAATAAACAAAAACGACATTTCCTCTCTGTTAGGTCCTAGCTCATGCTCGCTATCTAACACCAGCTCTGGGAGGATAGATTTTTCAAATCTGACATATTGTAATCATAAAATAGAAAATAAAATTATTTTTTCTACCTATTGTTGTCTGGTCACTTTATTATTCAAATCATGTTGGTCCCAAGCTCTGGTTTCTGTTTGTCTTCTGTTAACTCACTCGCCAGGGTCTCCTGCCCATTTGATGTTTTCTTTTCTATGCTCACCAGCCATCTTCCATTTCTGTACCTATTTCTGATTCTTTCCCATTGTCTACCATCTCTCTCTCTCTTTCTTTTCTTGCCTTGTGTCCTGGGTCAAACCTTTCTATTCTCCCATCCTCCCCTCTATTATCATGTGCAACATTTCCTTCTCTCTCCCTGCACCATCTCTCCCTGCCTTCCATCCTATGTCCAAACATAGAGAACGCAAATCATTTGAAACAAAATCCAACCCACAATTATAATATTCCAAGCAAAATAGGGTTAATTGGAAATATAAATGCCATTCAACTAAGTATAATATATCTAGCTCACAACGGGCCTTCAAGATTTTTCTTTCTTTCAATTTCTATTCCATTCTCCCAGAAGCTCAGAACGGGTTACATGTAGACATTCACAATCATTTGAAAACAGACTAGTCATGACAACAAATAGGTTACAGTAGACAAAGAGCTTATTCTAGAGACCAAACTGGTCATAGCGAAGAATACTAGAAGTATATTGAGGAGGCAGTTTTTAATGGCCTGACTGGCAGAAGAGGAAGGCCTTTACTGCTCTGCGGAAGGTCATTAGTGAGTCTAGTGACCTTATCTATGTAGGTAGTCTGTTCCATAGCTGAGGTAGGAAATGGCTGTAGGATCATTTGTATACCATACTCATTCAGAGGGATCTCCCTGCGGAAATGCTGAGTCTTTGTTCTGCTTTGGAGCAGAGGGAGCGGTTAGGAGTGTATAGGCATAGCTTGGATACTATGTAGGCTGGGATTTGGGGGTAGAATCTCTTGTGTGTCATGACCAGGGCTTTGAAGATGTATCACTTTTTGACTGGTAACCAGTGAGCTGCATAGAGCGCTGGAGTAATGGAGTAATTCATCTTTTTCTTCCTATATTATAGCAAAACCCATCAAGGTGAAATATGAGGCAGGTATATCATACATTGTTTACAATTTTCAGTGATAATGTACGTTATCACAAGTCCACATTCTGTCCCTTTTTCAAAGAAAGAAAAATCTTGAAGGCTCGTTGTGAGCTAGATATATTATACTTAGTTGAATGAAATTTATATTTCCAATTAACCATATTTTGCTTGGAATATTCCACCCTAAGTCCAAAATTTCTCCTTCTCTCTTCTCCATGCATGTCTCGCTCGTCTCCACCACATTTAGGATTTCTCCCTTTCCCTCCTTTCTACCTCTTTTTTGCATCTCCCTTCCTCTTCTCCAGCCCTTCCTCTTTGCTCTCAACCGCACACTCCCTCCAATCCCCCTGTATAGCAGTTTTCCATCCCTCCTTCCCATCCCACTATGCAGCACCTCTAGACCCAACTGACCCCCCCCCCATGAGATTTGGCATTCCTTCGGGTATCCAACAGCAGTGGCAGTGGTGGCCGACAGTCTGAAGCAGTGCCAAGTGGCCTGCTTGTAGCCTGCTCCACCAGGGCTTCTCTCTGCCGTTTCATCAGTGACATCATCAGTGATGCGGCAGAAGGAAGGCCCTGGCAGGCTGGGTCACAAGAAGCCTGTTCAGAGCGCTGCTGTAGAAGGCAGGCCCGGAGGTATGTTTATGTTTATTGTTCATTTGATATCCTGCCAAAGCAAAAGGTCTAGGCGGCTTACAATTCAAAAACAAAAGAACAGAGGAAAGGAACACCGTAACATTATAGTAAAGTCTACTTTCATACAGGTGACTAATCGTACATAAATTCAAGTAGTCAGTCATACATTAAAAATAAACAGTTGTGTTATCTTATCCAGATCTGTCATGAAGTATTTGAGTTCTCTCTTTGTTGACAGCTTTAACTCTGCCAGTGCCGGGCCTTCCTCTCTGCTGGTCCCACCTACTTCTTGCTACAGGGAGAGCAGCAAAGTTCCAGGCCCACGACACCAATCCCAGCTGCAGCCCCTCCCCCCAGTACGCCATTGCATTGTACATGCAAGTGCTTTGTCTTCTGTATGAATCTTTTGGTGAAATTTTAAACTTGAAATATGAGTGAATCTTTTATTCACTTAGTGGCTGATTCTGCAAGCAGCACCTAGCATGGCAGGCGCCTACAAAACAGGTACCTGCCGTGTGTCAATCACCAACAGGCACCAGTTCCAGAATCATGGCTTGACGGGACCCTAGGTACTGAAAATGTAGGCTAGGATTTCACAGGCCTACATTTCCAGCACCTAGGGTCCCATTGGAATCGCAGCCAGTGGCACATAGTGACACTGAAGTCTGGTGCCACCCCTAACCACAACCACTTCTGGGCTTTAGCGTTACTATGCACCACTGGCTGCCAGTCCCGGAAGCCATAGAGTGGCACCTCTTTTTTTTGTAATTACTTTTTAATTGATCTTAAATGACATGGTCAATTACTGTCGTTTAGCAGCAATTAAAACAATTTAGTTAGGTGGCGGTAGAACGCCTACTGCCACCTAACTTTTGGCATCCTAATGAGAATCCGGGCTTCAGTACACTCAGAGTAGGGTTGCCAGTTTTTCCTTTTGGAAAATCCGGACCCCCTAGCCATGCCCCCAGGCCCACCTAGTTCTACCCTCAATAGGAGGACATGGCCGGGGAAATCTGGACATCTGGTAACCCTAACTCAGGGTTGAATCATGAGTAACTCTCAGGACCTGAAAGGAAGACTCTGTTGACAGATCACGGTAGATAGCACAGGGCAATGAGTGTTCATAGGAAAAAAGAAAGCCTTAGTTTTTAGACATGTTCAGTTTGAGCTTGCTAACCTGCAACCAGTATGCCACTGAGAATTTAGCAACTATTTGGATATCAGCAGCATACAAGAAAAGGGTTAGTCACATTGACTGAAACAAATATGCAGGAGGAGATAGGAAGATATTAAACAGCAGAGAAGTCACTCTACATGGAAGGGAGATAACAGGATAGTCATCTCTAAGGTGACCATACGTCCCGTTTTGAACGGGACGGTCCCGTTTTCAGGCCTCCTGTCCCGTTGTCCCCACAGACAGCTTCGGGATGCGGAAATGTCCCGTTTTCAGGGACAGCTTCCTGAAGCTGTGCTCGGGGACAACGGGACAGGCTATCACTTCCTGTCCCTCCCTGCCGCAAAAAAAAAAAAAGCCTCCCCATCTTTCCCCCTGTCTGCTGCTCTTACTGCCCTGCCGCTACAGCTGCTAAACCCGACAGGAAGTCTTCTTTCTGATGTCAATTCTGACGTCGGAGAGGACATTCTGGGCCAGCCAATCGCTGCCTGGCTGGCCCAGAATGTCCTCTCCGATGTCAGAATTGACGTTGGAAAGAAGATTTTCTGTTGGGTTTAGCAGGGCAGGGCAGTAAGAGCAGCAGACAGGGGAAAAGATGGGGAGACGACTTTTTTTTTTTTGCAGCAGGGAGGGAAGGAGATATGTAGGCAGGCAAGCAGGCTGGCTTTGGCCAGGGAGGGAGGGAGAGAGGTAGACAGGCAGGCAGGATGGCTTGGGGGGTGGGGGTGGGACAAAGTGTGGAAGGCAGTGAGAGGGACATAGGAAGGAGGCACTGGGGGCACTAAAGACATGGGAAGGGGCACTAAGGACTTGGGAAGGAAGCACTGGGGGCACTAAAGACATGGGAAGGACGTACTGGGGGCACTAAGGACAGGAAGGGGCACTAAGGACATGGGAAGGAGGAACTGGGGGCACTAAAGACACGGGAAGGAGGCACTGGGGGCACTAAGGACACGGGAAGGAGGCTCTGGGGGCACTAAGGACATGGGAAGGAGGCTCTGGGGGGCACAGACAGACGGGTGCCAAACTCGTCCATCCGGCAGGCAGCCCACAGCAGAATGGGGCCGGATTGGCCCAGCCCTCCCAAAGCTCTGCCTACAGGTGGGGCCTAAGGCACCTGGGCCAATCAGAATAGGCCTGGGAGCCTTAGGCCCCTCCTGTAGGCGGAGCCTTAGCACATGGCCCGGGTGGGGCCTTAGGCACATGGCCCATACTGACTCCATACTGGGCCACATGCCGGTGCAGTTTTCAGCTGTAACCACTAGGAGCACTGAGGAGTCCAGTTGCTAAGCTCTAGTGCCGGTTACAATATTCATTCACTCAGAGGTAAGTACCACTTAGACACCTTATTCAGTCTAATGACTTATGGTTATCTTTATTTGATATACCAGATATTTGTGGATTGTTAGAGATCTGGCTGACAGACACTGATTTGGCATATTTGTCTCAGGCTGCATCTTTGGGTTATTCTTTCCATTGGTTTAACCATACTGATCATGGGGGTTGAGATTTAGCACTTTTTATAGATTACCTCTTTCTGTAAGACTTTCAGCATCCGATTCTGCCAGTTATATTGAATTTATTTTGACTCAGTAGAGTCAAAGGCTTTGATCTTTTATTATTGTTTGTTTCATTCCTGGTCACTAGGCCTAGGGTTCAGGCCTCACAGACATTATTGACTCACTACTCCTTCTTTTCTGCTAAATTACTGGTCATAGGTGATTTGAATCTCTACATAGATGAATGTGCTGTAAACTTTGCAAGAGAATTTACCCTGTTTCTGCATGACTATGCACATTTCAGGTCTGACCCATGTAGCGTGTCATTTACTTGATGTAAGAGGGCAAACTTAGCTCAGGCACCCTTACTGCATGCATTTCCTTTCTGGGAACATTTGCATTACTTTTTTCTGATCATTCTTTTCTCTGATGTTTCCTATGAAGTTCTCCTTGAGTCACATGCTCCACACAGACTACTAAATATATGCACTCCCTTGCTGCAGTTTCAGAGTAAGCTATAGTTCTGCATCTGAAAATCTTTCCTCATATTGCTCTTTGGATGTGACAGTGCAATCTGATACTTGGGATCAAGTCCTTTGCCTGATATATGATACGGTGGTGCCTATTAAAGTCACTAGTTCTGCTTTGCTATTGATGCATTGGAAAAAGCCATGGTTGTCTGGACAGTTTACGTGAATTGCATTATTGGTGTCAGAAATGGAGGATATGTCGCTATGAAGATCATAGGCAGAAATTTTGTTCAAATTCATCGGCATATAAACATGCTATCATTCAGGCTAAGAAACAGTACTATTCAGATATTGTACTCTGAGCACCTATACCTGATAATGGTATATGATCATTCGTAATCTTACTATGTCCCAATAGTGTGCTAGTAATTTGCAGGATCTTTCTGCACAAAAGTTTGAGGACTATTTATTTATTTAGATTTTTATCCCGTCCTCCCAGTAGCTCAGAACGGTCTACAAGTAAACATTCACAATGGAGTGTAATTGGGGGGGGGGGGGGGGGTCGTGTTTGACATGGCAGGAGGGCTTGGGCACCCTCCTGCCTGGATGGTTGGGGGGGGGGGGGGTGGATTCTGTAACCGGTGTTGTTTTTGACAAGACACCGGTTTCAGAATCCAGCTTTTAGGCGAAGGACTGGCTCCTCCTTCGCTTAAAAGCCCTTCTGTTGGACGTTTGTGGCTTAGGCGTTTTTTTGTTTCATTATGGCTGAAAAGTGTAGACGTGGTGTGGGTGTACTTTTAGACGTAGTGGTGATTGGACGTTTAGGCAGAGGAAGGCCATAATCAAAACAAGGACATTTGTTTTGGTTATGGACACTTTCCGTGCTTCTGGGTTGAATGTTTAAGGACTTAGGCCAAAAGGGGACTTAAGACGCTTTTTTTGATTATGCCCCTCCACGGCTTCAGGAAAGCAGAGTAAATCTGAAATAGCGATTTCTAACTCCGGCAGTGTCAAGAGATCCAAACCAGAGCCGGCTACACCATCAAAGTGTCCGTTACCAAAGGACAGTAAAAGTGACATTGATGTGATGAAAGAGCTTCAAGAAATAAAGGAAATTCTGTTGAAAAACGCTAAAAAACTGGATGACATACAGGAAGAAGTAGCGACCCTGAATAAATGAATGGGAGTGCTGGAGATAAAAACAACTAAGCTGGAAGTTCGCATGGACAGTTTTGAATCTGAAAAACGACAATTTAAACTGGACAAAGAGAAATAACTTTCGCTTACCAGAGAGGTGGAAGAACCGCATGAGGAGGAGTAATTTAAGACTCTTAGGATTACCGGAAGGGGTGGAGAAAGTTAATTCAATCTCATTCGTAGAAAATTTTTTGACGAAAATACTGCCTCTCAAATCCACTTACCCGATTTAAATTGAACATGCATACCGCATATCATTTTTAAGTTGTTACGCCACCAGCAAGTTATAGAAGTTTTACGCTTGGCTAAAGAACATTCAAATCTAAGATATCAGGATGCTAAAGTCCATATCGTTCCTGACTTTGCCAAAGCAATGGTGGATAAAAGGAAAAAGTTTTTGGATATGAGGCCAAAACTGAGAGAAGTCGGAGCAAGATACGGTCTTATATACCCAGCGTTTATGAAAGTCACTCTGGATAATAAAACTATGAGTTTTGATGAACCGGTCAAATTGGCAATGTATTTAAATCAAAGGGAGCAGCCAATGTCTGTTTAATATTGGCTTAGTCTCTTCATAGTGTTTGATTTGGGTGCTTTATATTTTATTTTTGATCTTTATTTACTTTCATATTTTGGACTTGAGATGCTTTTGAGTGACGGTTTATTCATATGAACATTCGAATAATAACGGTGGAAGGACTTCGTCTGCTGCATACAGAAGGTTCTGTATGCCTCCTTATTATTCATCTCAGAAAGGAGGTGGTCTGAATTTCAGATCTTGTACTTACAGCCAGTGGCATACCAAGGGGGGGAGCGGGGGAGGGAGGTCCGCCCCGGATGCGAGCCCTGAGGGGGTGCTGCGGCGTCCATTCCCCCCCCCCCCGACGTCTGGTTCTTCCTCTCTGGCCTCCCCACACCATTAAGAGTACCGAAGCAGCCTGCAGCAAGATCGTGATGTCAGTGATCTTGCGCTGCTTCATGCTGTCCTCCGCCACGGTCCCGCCCCCTCCACTGACGTCAGAGGAGGGGGGGCGGGTCCGCGGCGGAGGACAGCACAAGCAGCTCAAGATTGCTGACATTGCGATCTTGCTGCAGGCTGCTTCTACTCTAAATGGTGCGGGGAGGCCAGAGGGGAAGAACTGGACGTCTGGATGGGGGGTGGGAGGGAGGGGCGAGCGGTCCTTCGGGTTGGGGCGGGCAGACAGGCCTTCAGGGGGAGATGCAGGCCTTAAGGGGGGGGGGACAAGCCTTCATGGGGGAAGACAGGCTTTTGGGGGGGGGGACAGGCAGGCAGGCCTTCAAGGGGGGGACAGGCAGACAGGCCTTTAAGGGGAGAACAGGAGGTGGGACAGGCCTTCAAGGGGGGGACAGGCCTTCAAGGAGGTGCAGGCCTTTGGGGGGGGTGCAGCCTTCGGGGGGGGGGTGCAGGCCTTCAAGGGGAGGGACAAGCCTTCAGGGGGGAGACAGGTTTTCAAGGGGGGGACAGGCAGGCAGGCCTTTAAGGGGGGGACAGGCCTACAAGGGGGTGGGACAGGCCTTCAAGGGGGGGACAGGCCTTAAAGGGGGGGACAGGCCTTCATGGGGGAGACAGGCTTTCGGGGGGGGACAATAAGGCAGGCCTTTAAGGGGTGGGACAGGCCTTCAAGGGGGTACAGGCCATCGAGGGGGGGACCCTGGTGTAGAAGTACACAGAGGGAAGGGGGTGTTTAAAGAGATGTGCATATGCCAGACTTTGGGGGGGAAAGAAATAATGGGTCTTGAAATAGAGAGGGAGAGAGATGATGGACAATGGGATTTAGGGAGGGAAGGAACAGAAAGGGAGAGAAATTGGACACAAGGGATGGTTTGGAGGAGGGATAGAGATACTGGATAGGAGGGTAATTGGGAAAAGAAAGAGAGAGATGGTGGGCCCTGGGGTGGTGGGGAAGGAGGGAGAGATGTCGGATGAAAGGGTAGTTAAGAAAAGGTGGATCTGTGGAGGGAGATGAAAAAAAGGAAAGATACCAGACTTCCTGGGGAGGGAAGGAAAATGGAAAGGGAGGACAGAGATGGCAGATAGATGGTTAGCATGAAGAAAGAAGGAGACCCTGGCAAGCAAGTTATCAGAAGACAACCAGAGCCTGGGACCAACAAGATTTGAAAAATAACCAGACAACAAAAGGTAGAAAAATTAATTTTATTTTCTGTTTTGTGATTACAATATGTCAGATTTGAAATGTGTATCCTGCCAGAGCTGGTGTTAGACCGCAAACGTGAGCTAGGATTTAACAGAGAGAGGAAAAGTCCTTTTTGTTTCTTTATTTTATTTACACCACAGCGCCAGTGTGGTTAGGAGAAGCCAAAGGGGGTGAAAAAGCTATAAAACCAACCAGGATTTTTGAAAAAAATCACCCAACTGGGCAGGAAAATCGAGTCGAAAAACCAATTAAATAGGCTGAATCGAAATTTTTCTTCCTGAATCGGGCAGTTTGTGCTACTGTCTCAGACTTTAGGACCTGGGATTGGGGAGAGATGGCATCCTCAGTACTTTATAATGCAAGTGAAATGAGGATTTGGTCAGACTTTTGAAGGGTCTGCAGAAGAAAAATATTGTATAGGCCGGGGACATGAGACAGCAGGAAATGGGAACTTTTCTTCCTTCTATTTTTGTGAATGGAAAGGCTGAGGATGTCAGAGAGTTCAGTTAAAATATGTGCTTTATAAAAAAAATATAATAATGTGTTTTATAAAGTTTATAAGCATTGCTGGCCTACCCAGTGAGGTGTTCCTAGTGGTGGTGGTGGTGGTGGTGGTGGCGGCAATGTGTCAATGTGTTGAGAGGAAGAGGTGGTATGGGAAATTCTCCTAAGCAAACTCCAGGCCCATTTCCACTCCCCAGTTAGTCCACTCCACTCAACTGGTTCACACACTGAGTGGGTCTTTGGGTATTGTGCCTAGGTAGTTGTTTTGGGATCTCTTCCAGTGGTTTGTCAGTATCTCCTTGTGGTCCAAGGAAGGAAACTTTGTTAACCTTAGCATTGACCTTTTGTAACAGTGCTGCTTGTGTGGCATTAGGCTATCTAGTGATCGAAAGAAAAAAAAACAGACCTTTGCAAATTTTTGCACTATAGGTGGGTGTATGAGGAGATTCACATTTCCTGCACAGCTAAGTCCGTGTGAAGTTCCCTTGTGTTGTATTTGACATCTAGCAAGGTGTATGTTTGGAAGGAAAGATCTAAGCTTAAAAATGAAGTGGCCAGAAGTTATAGTAAAAGCAGATAGGTTAGCTGGTTTTAAGAAAGATTTGGACAAATTCCTGGAGGAAAAGTCCATAGTCTGTTATTAAGACACTAGTTGTTTAGCCCGTTACATTAACGGGTGCTAGCAGCCCTTCTCCCTTACTTTTACCTCCTCCCTGTCCAGCAGCACCCCCACCCATTCCCTGCTCCCCCTATATAGCAGTAGCCCTTCTCCTTTTATCTCCCCCTGTTCAGCATCACCCCATTTCCGGCTCCCCTTATCCAGCAGTAGCTCTTCTCCTTTGCAGGAGCCCTTCTCCCTTCCTTTTACCTCCACCCCCCCCCCCCCCGTCTAGCAGCACCTCTTCCCTGATTCCCCTATCCAGCAGTAGGCCTCCCTTCCTGTTACCTCCCCCCTTGTCCAGAATCACCTCTTCCCTGCTCCTCCTGTACTGCAGCACCCCCTTACCTGCTCCCCATGACCTGCCGGGAGTATTTGAATTAGACCCGACGGTTCCTGTTGAGGGAAGCACTCCTCACCGGACTCAGCGGTGAACTCCAGCCATCGGGCCGACATCCGCCTTGTTTTTTTGTTTTTTTTAGTTGAAAGACGCGGCAATGGCTCCTCTCATGATCCCCACCTGCATCGGAAGTCCGACGCAGGCGGGGATCGTGAGAGTAGCCACCGCCGCGTCTTTCAAAGAATCGTAAGCCACGCATGCGCACTTCATATATGTCGCTACAGCTCACGGAAAAGCGGCACACACTTAGGAAGTGCGCATGCGTGGCTTACCATTTTATTATATTAGATGGGGAAGTGTCTGCTTGCCCTGGATTGGTAACATGGAATGTTGCTACTCTTTGGGTTTTGACCAGGTACTAGTGACCTGGATTGGCTACCATGAGAATGGGCTACTGGGCATGATGGACCATTGGTCTGACACAGTTAGGTTATTCTTATGTTATGTTCTCATCTGTAGGGGCCTTTGGTTTCAGTTCTTATTTTAATGTATTTTTTTTCTGGGAACTTATCAGTGTTTTTTATAATGGGAACAAAAATGGAAGAGAATTAATGTGTGTGGAATGGGGGGGTAACTAATTTCTTCAACTAAATAATTGGCGAGGGAAGCAACAAACTTCAAATCGTTCTTCAGGTACGTTAAGGGGAAGCAACCAGTGAGGGAGGAAGTGGGACCCTTGGATGATGGGGACAGAAGGAGTGGTAAAAGAGGAAAAACAGATAGCTGACAGGTTAAATGAGTTCTTCACGTCAGTTTTCACGAGAGAGGACACAACCAACATTCCAGAACCCGAGGAGATCGTAAAAGGAGAGCAGGATGAAAATCTGGTCCAACTAGAGGTGAGCAAGGGGGATGTCCTCAGACAGATAGACAGGCTTAGGAGCGACAAATCACCAGGTCCTGACGGCTTACACCCAAGGGTACTCAAGGAACTAAGAAATGAAATAACTGAGACACTCCGACAAATATGCAACCTATCCTTAAAAATTGGAGAGATTCCGGGGGACTGGAAAATAGCAAATGTCACGCCCATCTTCAAAAAAGGCTCAAGGGGAGACCCGGGAAACTACAGGCCGGTGAGCTTGACCTCGGTCCCGGGAAAGATGATGGAAGCGCTGATTAAAGACAGCATCGGGGATTACATTGAAAAAAATGGGCTGCTAAAGTCAAGCCAGCATGGCTTCTGCAAAGGCAGGTCATGCCTCACAAACTTATTATACTTCTTTGAGGGGGTAACAAGCCAGGTGGACAAAGGGGAATCCATAGACATCATTTACCTTGACTTCCAAAAAGCTTTCGACAAGGTGCCACACGAAAGACTGCTAAGGAAGCTATGGAACCACGGGGTTCAAGGGGAGGTTCATCGATGGATCAAAAACTGGCTGGCGGACAGGAAATAGAGGGTTGGAGTAAAGGGCCATTACTCAGACTGGCAATGGATCACACGCGGAGTTCCGCAGGGGTCGGTACTGGGACCGCTCCTGTTCAATATATTTATCAACGACCTGGAGGCAGGAACGAAGTGTGAGGTTATTAAATTTGCAGATGACACCAAGCTATATAGCAAGGTAAATAACGTGGAGGACTGCGAAGATCTCCAAAAGGATCTGACAACACTGGAAAAATGGGCCAAAAAATGGCAAATGAGCTTCAACATAGGGAAATGCAAGGTCATGCATATAGGGAAAAAGAACCCGATGTTCACTTACAAAATGGGGGGTTCACCGCTAGGGGTGAGCAACCTTGAAAGAGACCTGGGAGTGATGGTGGACACAACATTGAAGGCGATGGCACAGTGCGCCTCAGTCTCAAGGAAAGCAAACAAAATGTTGGGTATCATTAAGAAGGGTATCACGACCAGGACGAAGGAAGTCATCCTGCCACTGTATTGTGCAATGGTGCGACCGCACCTGGAATACTGTGTTCAGTACTGGTCGCCGCACCTCAAGAAGGACATGGCAGTATTTGAGAAGAGCAACTAAACTAATAAAGGGCATGGAGGACCTCTCTTATACTGACAGGCTAAAAAAGTTGGGGCTTTTCTCCCTGGAAAAGCGGAGACTTAGAGGAGACATGATAGAAACCTTCAAGATCATGAAAGGTATAGAAAAGATAGACAGGGACAGACTTTTCAAATTAAGGGGAACCACAAGTACAAGGGGGCACTCAGAGAAATTGAAAGGGGGAAGGTTTAGATCAAACGCCAGGAAGTTCTTCTTCACACAGAGGGTGGTGGATACATGGAACGCGCTGCCGGAGGATGTGGTGAGCAGGAACACGCTACAGGGCTTCAAAGAAGCTTTGGATAGGCACTTGGAGGACAAAGGGATAGAAGGGTACAGAAAAGAATAGAGGTAAAGGTAAGTTATAAAATTAGTCAGGGAGCACTGTTCAGGCAATGGGCCTGATGGGCCGCCGCAGGTGCGGACCGCTGGGCGAGATGGACCTATGGTCTACCTCAGCGGAGGTAACTCTTATGTTCTTATAATTAAATCCACCTCAACCAGACATAGGAGAACTCGCACACCATTCACACACCCTCCAACCAAAAACGTCAAAAGAAAAAAACTGTTCGACAACCTCCTAACACTCGACCCCCAACTTTACAACCTATTGACCTCGACCACAGACTACAAAACCTTCAAAAAAGAAATAAAAACCCTTCTATTCAAAAAACACATAAAACCGAACTAACATAATCAGAACTGTCCCAAGCATCACCTGCAACTACTCCATACGTACTTCTGATGTCATGACAATTTAGATATAATTTATGTTGTTATGTTTGGAATAATGGTTACATATATGAGGTTCAATAAAAGAATATTTTCAGTCCCTGTTTCTATTCTGACTATTTATACCGTTTCATGGTTATTACAAAAAATATTTTTTACATGGAGGGTGGGTGGGGGGGTGTGTCAAAAAATGATAGGCCCCGGGTGCCACATACCCTAGGTACGCCACTGCTTACAGCCCAAGCTGTGGATGAATATGGAAAAAGGAGAGTGTTATCAATATTCTTTGAGGAGCATGTATAAAATCATTACTGCTATTCAGGAGCATGTAGGAACATTTGAGAGAAGCTTGGAAAATATTTAATTTGTGCTGGAGGAAGTATTTGATTTGATTTTCAGAGTATTTATTTCAGCATTTCTTATTTTCATGCTTATGGTTTTATGTTATAGAATATAGTTGGAGAATGCATAATAAGTTTATGATGATGAACAATTTGACAGATGTCACTTTGCTTTCAACAGAGACAGCTGATTTTAGTTTGGTTATATGAGACAAAATGAAGAATTGACCTGATTTTAAAAACAGGACAAAATTTGTCTGGTGGATTTCATATAGGATATACTTGCTTTCATTCTGGGTGTCATTTCTAGACTATAATATAACAGGAATAGTATGGGTATATTGGTGATGTATTGTTGCTTTGCTCTTTTCTACAGAATATGTTTTGGATTCCAGTAATATGATTGTAGAAGGATGTCAGGGTTTTCTGTTAATTTTATTATTACCTGGTTAATCCTTCTTGAAGTTATTAATTTTTCTTCTTTTGGTTTTCAGAATATTAGATTTTTAACATGACTTTTGTGATGACTAAACCTTTTTATTTCTTTTGGGTTTTTATTATTTACTTAGCTCTTATAAGTACTTAGGAAGAATTTTCTAATCTCTTTTGTTTCTAGAAGCAGATTTGAAAGATGTTTTAGATCACTTTTTTCTGGAAGGTATGTTTTAATGATTATATTATTTATGTTAATTTTTGCTTGATTATCTTCATACAATATTGTTTTTAAATTTGAGGTCTGTGGGGGTTTGCTCTTGTTTTGCTTGGTCTTTTATGTGCAGTTCCAAGTTTTCATTATCGTTAATTAGGGTGGGTAAGGGTGGGATGGGTGGGGGTATTTGGGAATTTGTTGATTGGGGTGGATGTATTTTTCAGATGGTAATATCTGGGAAAATGGTGTTTCTTCATTTCATATTATCTAATTTTTTCTATAAGAATTGGAAGAGTTTGTTATGGTTATTTTAATTAATGGAGGTAAAAATGTTTTCTCTCAATGTTAATGGCCTTAATCACCCAGTGAAAAGGAAAAAATGTTGACTTTTTTGAAAAGGCAACAGGCTGATTTATATTATCTTCAAGAGACGCATATGTCTGCAACAGAATCCAAAAAACTCAAAGGTAATTGGGTAAAGCACTGTTTTTTCGCACCTGCTGTGGGAAAAAAAGCTGGAGTAGCTATCTTAGTAAATAGTAAATGCTCAGCTTCGTTTAAAATGATAGATTTTGACCCTTTAGGAAGATGGATTATTGTGGAAATGAGCATGGGAAATAATACCTTGACTTTATTTAATATATATGCCCCTAATTCGAATCAAAATGTTTTTTTCAAGAACTTACAAAAATTAATACTCCCACTGGCTGCTTCTAATTTAGTAGTAGCTGGAGATTTTAATGCTGTTATGCATCCTTTTTTGGATAAAAAGCCTAGGAAAATTTAAAATCATTAGGGTTAGATAATTTGGTACAATCTTGTAATTTAAAAGATATATGGCGCATACTTCATTTTAATGATCAGGAATTGACATTTTGCTCACCGGTTCATAAGTCTTTTTCAAGAATTTATTATATTTTGGTTTCAAATTCATTGGTGCAACAAGTAATACAAGCTTCCATTGATCCAATTATTTTGTCTGATCATGGAGGGGTGTGGATTAAACTTACAATGGATAAAAACGATAACCTTAGATCTATTTGGAGATTTGATAATACATTGGTTTCAGATTCAGCTTTTCTTGAAAAGATTAAATTGAAAATATCTGAGTTTTTCCAAATAAACACTTCGGCAGATATTACTTCAGAAATTTTATGGGATGCTTTTAAAGCTACTATAAGGGGTAATATCATTTCATATGCTGCTTATATTAAAAAAAAACAACTTGTTAAACAATATACGGATCTGGAAAAAGAAATTAAATTGTTGGAATCCAAATTAGTTGAGAAATAGCTTCCAGAGACTTTGCAGGCTCTATTAAAGGCAAAGGGTAAATATAATGAGATTTCTTCAAGATTGGCAAGGAGAGATTTGTTTTCCCAGTAAACCTTGTAATGCAAATAAGGTAGGAAGTTTACTTGCAAATTATCTTAAAGCAAAGAGGAGAAGAACAAAAATAATAGCGATAAAAGATGAAAAAGGAATTACTCATACTCAAATTAATAATATTTTAAACCAATTGTAAGTTTAATCCACACCCCTCCATGATTAGACAAAATAATTGGATCAATGGAAGCTTGTGTCACTTGTTGCAGAATCGAACACAGATAAAGCCAAACTACTAAATGAGTACTTCTGCTCAGTCTTCACCTGCGAGGCGACAGGGTCTGACCCACAGTTACAGGAGAAGCATAACTCGGGAGACCCATTTCAGAACCACGAGTTTACACCCAGTGACATATACGGCGAACTATCGAAACTCAAGGTAAACAAAGCCATGGGATCGGACAATCTGCACCCGAGGGTGCTCAGAGAGCTGTGTGACATCCTAGCGGAACTGTTAGCAGTACTCTTCAATCTCTCTCTAAGTACGGGAAAAGTCCCTTTGGACTGGAAAACAGCTAATGTCGTTCCTCTGCACAAAAAGGGTTGCAAGGCAGAAGCTGCAAATTACAGACCGGTGAGTCTCACTTCGATTGTGAGTAAGCTCATGGAAACACTAATCAAACGCAAATTAGACACGATCCTTGATGAGGAGAACCTACGCGACCCCCACTAACACGGTTTCATCAAGGGTGGGTCATGCCAATCCAATCTTATCAGCTTCTTTGACTGGGTAAATAGGAAGCTGGACCTGGGAGAGTCCCTAGATGTCGTGTACTTGGACTTCAGTAAAGCTTTTGACAGCGTCCCCCACCGTAGATTACTGAGCAAGATGAAATCAATGGGATTAGGTGAAACACTAACTGCATGAGTCAGCGACTGGCTAAGTGGGAGACTTCAGAGGGTGTTGGTTAACGATACCCTCTCTAAAACGTCGAGGGTGACCAGTGGAGTGCCGCAGGGATCAGTCTTGGGTCTGATCCTTTTCAACATATTCATAGGAGACTGTGAGTGACACTGCAAATAAAATGATTTGTCCGACAGCATGAAGCAAGACCTGCTTTTACTGGAACATGAAAAAATGCAAGGTCATGCACCTTGGTAACAATAATCCATGTAGGACATACTCACTGAATGGTGAAACCTTGACCAGGACTGCAGCAGAGCGGGATTTGGGGGTGATCATTAGTGGAAACATGAAATCAGCCAATCAAGTGGAGAAGGCTTCATCCAAGGCTAGACAAATGCTGGGTTGTATCCGTAGAAGCTTTGTTAGCCGGAAGCCAGAGGTCATAATGCCATTGTACAGAAGCATGGTGTACTGGAGTACTGTGTGCAATTCTGGAGGCCACACTACCGTAAGGATATGCTGAGAGTTGAGTTGGTTCAGCGAATGGCTACCAGGATGATCCTGGGGCTCAAGGATTTCTCGTACGAAGACAGGCTGCACAAGTTTCGGCTATACTCTCTTGAAGAACGTAGGGAGAGGGGAGATATGATAGAGACATTTAAGTACATCACAGGTCGCATAGAGGTGGAAGACGACGTTTTCCTTCTAAAAGGACCCTCGTCCACAAGGGGACATCCGCTGAAAATCAGGGGGGGGAATTTCATGGGGATACCAGGAAGTACTTCTTCACTGAAAGAGTGGTGGACCATTGGAACGAGCTCCCGGAACAGGTGATTGCACCCACCATTTAAGGTAGAGTGGGGGTGGGCTTGTATTGGAGGGGTTATGTGATAGAATTAGTAACAGGGTTGGAGGGAGAGGGGGGAGGGCCTCTTATTTGTGTATAGAGTATGATGATAAGATTTTCAAGTGATTTATTAAGTATTGTTCTTATGATTTTTGTACACTTGTTGAAAGATTAAAAATGAATAAAGAATTTTAAAAAAAGAAAAGAAAACAGAGGCCATTTTTCTCAGTGGAGGACGATAAATAATGGAGTGCTGCAGGGATCTGTACTGGGACCAGTGCTGTTTAACATATGAATTATCTGGAAACTAGTATTTAAGCCCATTACATTTTCAGGTGATAGAATAGATGTGTAGAACTTCTGTCTCTCTTCCTTTCCCCGTCTTTCTTTCTGTCTCTCTCCCTGACCCCTTTCTTTCTTTCTTTCTGTCTCTCTCCCTGCCACCTGTTTGTCATTATGACTGTCTTTCTTTCTTCTATTGGCTCCTGGCACTATCCATCACCATCTGTACCCTTTTGGCCCTCATCAATCCTCCATTGCATTTATCACACTTTTAGTCGCAGTTCCATTCCAATCTATCCTTCCTTCCATTGCCTCCAAGGCCATTCCTGTCTCCATATTCCACCCCAACCCAGCTTCTCTTCCTTTCTTACCCAATTTCTCTCTCGTCTCTCCCCTGCCCCTCCCCACAGTACTGCAACTCTCCCCTCCCCATTACTTTAACCCTCTAAACCCAACCGCACCCTAACACCAGAGCCTGTACCAATTCAAACCCTCCCCCACTTACCTCCTCCCTGGCCACTGCACTGAATATTTGGGCAGGCTGCCCCTCCCCAGCCCTTCGCCTTGATGAACCCTCCACACACACACCTGGTCTACTGCCCCAGCAAGTCTGCCCTCCTCCCTCCACGTGGGTCTGGCCTCCTGGACCCCCATTACTTACCCGAGGCGACAGCAGCGGTCCTGAACTACCAACTCCTCCTCCCTCCCTCTGTGTCCCAAAGCAGTAGCAGTGGCAGCAGTCCTGACCTGCCAACCTCCCCATTCCTTACCCAAAGCAGCAGTGATGCTGCAGAGGAAAGGCCCTGCCAGGGCTTGCCGCGAACAGCCTGTTTACAGCACTGCCACTTTGGGTAAGGAATGGGGGGTTGGCGATCAATAAAAACAAGAGAAAAAGGAAGCCGATATGGTTCTCCAACCTAGTGGCTGAGAAAATAAAGGCGAAAGAGTTGGCGTTCATGAAATATAAAAAAACCTAAGAAGAGGAGAGCAGAAAGGACTACAGGGTGAAACTGAAAGAAGCCAAGAGAGAGATACGTTTGGCGAAGGCACAGGCGGAAAAACAAATGGCTAAAAATGTAAAAAAGGGAGATAAAAGTTTTTTCAGATATATTAGTGAAAGGAGGAAGATAAAAAATGGAATTGCTAGGCTAAAAGATGCTGGGAACAAATATGTGGAGAGTGATGAGGAGAAAGCAAATGTGCTAAACAAATACTTCTGTTCTGTGTTCACAGAAGAAAATCCTGGAGAAGGACCGAGATTGTCTGGCAAAGTTACACGAGAAAATGGAGTAGATTCTGTGCCGTTCACGGAGGAGGGTGTTTATGAGCAACTTGAAAAACTGAAGGTGGACAAAGCGATGGGACCAGACGGGATCCATCCCAGGATACTAAGGGAGCTCAGAGAGGTTCTGGCGAGTCCTATTAAAGACTTGTTCAACAAATCTCTGGAGATGGGAGTGATTCCTGGGGATTGGAGGAGAGCAGATGTGGTCCCTATTCATAAAAGTGGTCACAGGGATGAAGCAGGAAACTACAGGCCGGTGAGCCTCACTTCAGTTGTTGGAAAAATAATGGAAGTGTTGCTGAAAGAAAGGATAGTGTATTTCCTTGAATCTAATGGGTTACAGGATCCGAGGCAACATGGCTTTACAAAAGGTAAATCGTGCCAAACGAACCTGATTGAATTTTTTGATTGGGTGACCAGAGAGCTGGATCGAGGACATATGCTAGATGTAATTTACTTGGATTTCAGCAAAGCCTTTGATACAGTTCCTCATAGGAGGCTGTTGAACAAACTTGAAGGGCTGAAGTTAGGACCCAAAGTGGTGAACTGGGTCAGAAACTGGCTGTCGGACAGACGCCAGAGGGTGGTGGTTAATGGAAGTCGCTCGAAGGAAGGAAAGGTGACTAGTGGAGTCCCTCAGGGTTCGGTGCTGGGGCCAATCCTGTTCAATATGTATATAAGTGATATTGCTGAAGGGTTAGAAGGAAAAGTGTGCCTTTTTGCAGATGATACCAAGATTTGTAACAGAGTAGACACCGAAGAGGGAGTGTAAAATATGAAAAAGGATCTGCAAAAGTTAGAGGAATGGTCTAATGCCTGGCAACTAAAATTCAATGCAAATAAATGCAGAGTAATGCATTTGGGGATTAATAATAGGAAGGAACCGTATATGCTGGGAGGAGAGAAGCTGATATGCACGGACGGGGAGAGGGACCTTGGGGTGATAGTGTCCGAAGATCTAAAGGCGAAAAAACAGTGTGACAAGGCAGTGGCTGCTGCCAGAAGGATTCTGGGCTGTATAAAGAGAGGCGTAGTCAGTAGAAGGAGTTGATGCCCCTGTACAGGTCATTGGTGAGGCCCCACTTGGAGTATTGTGTTCAGTTTTGGAGACCGTATCTGGCGAAAGACGTAAGAAGACTTGAGGCGGTCCAGAGGAGGGCGACGAAAATGATAGGAGGCTTGCGCCAGAAGACGTATGAGGAGAGACTGGAAGCCCTGAATATGTATACCCTAGAGGAAAGGAGAGACAGGGGAGATATGATTCAGACGTTCAAATACTTAAAGGGTATTAACATAGAACAAAATCTTTTCCAGAGAAAGGAAAATGGTAAAACCAGAGGACATAATTTGAGGTTGAGGGGTGGTAGATTCAGGGGCAATGTTAGGAAATTCTACTTTACGGAGAGGGTACTGGATGCCTGGAATGCGCTCCCAAGAGAGGTGGTGGAGAGTAAAACTGTGACTGAGTTCAAAGAAGCGTGGGATGAACACAGAAGATTTAGAATCAGAAAATAATATTAAATATTGAACTAAGGCCAGTTACTGGGCAGACTTGCACGGTCTGTGTCTGTGTATGGCCGTTTGGTAGAGGATGGGCAGGGGAGGGCTTCAATGGCTGGGAGGGTGTAGATGGGCTGGAGTAAGTCTTAACAGAGATTTCGGCAGGTGGAACCCAAGCATAATACCGGGTAAAGCTTTGGATTCTTGCCCAGAAATAGCTAAGAAGAAAAAAAAAAAAATTTTAAATTGAATCAGGTTGGGCAGACTGGGCAGACTTTATCTGCCGTCATCTACTATGTTACTATGTTATGTTACTAGGACTGCTGCCATTGCACTGAAATGCTTCCCTGCTTGGCGGTTCCTCCCTGCTCGGTAGTTCTTCTACTGCACATGCGGAGGCATGGAGTTTCAAGTGCGCATGTGCGGCTAGGGTTTTATTATTATAGATTGGAATGATGAGTAGGTGATTAAATTGCAGATACTAAACTATGAAAATTTATAGGCAGGAAATTGGAAAACTGGGCATCCAAATGGCAAATGAAATTTAATGTGGACAAATGAAAAGTGATGCACATTGGGAAGAATAATCTAAATCACAGTTATCAGATGCTAGGGTTCAGCTTAGGGGGGTCAGCGCCCAAGAAAAAGATCTATGTGTCATTGTAGACAATATGCTGAAACCTTTTTTCCAATGTGTGGCAATAGTCAACAAGGCAAACAAGATGCTAAGAATTATTAGAAAAGGGCTGATAGAAATAGTAAGAATACTTATATAAAAAAGAATACTTGTATAAAAAGAGTAAGAATACTTATATAATCAATCCATATTACAATCACATATTTTTATTTATTTTAAAATTTCTTCCCCACCTAACACCTAGGCAGGTTACAACTAGACATACACAGTTCATTCACAGGAACGACAATAACCAACTACAGCTTCACATATCATCATGTGGAGCGGCATAATTTTTTTAAAAAAAAACAATCTAAGTCCATTTTGGGCCTAGAGCGCTAGTCGCCCATAGTCGGCAGCATCTAAAGTCCATTCTCAAAAAATATGTCCAGCCATTTTATCGTCCAAACTGCCAAGTTGTCTATCTTTATACCACATTCTCTTTCAAAAAAATCAGCCAAGTCCAAAACGCCTAGACCTTTTAGACGTGGGAGGGGTCAAAGTGATGGACTGGCCACCCAAACATAGCAACAGAGTAGTGGGGCACCTTTCAGGAGGGCACTGCTGTGAACATCACAAAAAGAGTGCCACATAAACATCTCACCACAACTCCTTTGCAGGTCATTGTGAGCCCTGCAAAACACCCCAAAACCTACCAACCTGTCCACCACTCCAATAGCCCTTATGGCTGCAGGTGGTACCTATATGGCAGTAGAGTAGGGTTTGGGGGGGGGGGGGGTTGGTGGACTCACATTTTTCACCATGAATGCAGTGGTAAGAGTGGCTTATGGACCTGGGTCCTCCTCTCTATGGTTCACTAACCCACCCCCAGACTATTTAAGCCACCTCTATGCAGCTCTACTAGGCTTTCCTATGCCATGTGCTGATGTTCCGGTGGCAGGTATGTATGTTTTTATTTCAATTTTAATGGCAGTGGGGGGGGGGGGGGGAGGGTCAGTGATCACTGGGGGAGTGTATGGGGGTCTGTACTGTGTCCCTGCAGTGGTTATCTAGTCACTCTGAATAACTTCTAGGCATTCTCGTCAAACTTTCAATTATTTCTGCAGGATGACTAAGTTTGGTCGCCACACATCCCCTCCCCCCCACTTCCTGCCCTAACCACTCCTCAAAAAACGTCCCTTTTCACTCTAGGCACACAGCGACAGTCATAAGGCCTAAGTTGCCTCTAGATACGTCTAAAACCTGTTTCGATTATCGGCACTTGGACGACCTGTCTTTTAGGTCATCCAAGTGCTGATTTAGGCAGGTTTTTAGATGTATTTTCACTTCAATTATGAACCTCATAGTATACTTTCTTCTTCTATATTGAGATCAGTAATTGAGAATGGCACAGGGAAAAAATTTGTCCCCGTCACTGCCCCGTCCCCGCGACCACCGACCCTGTCCCAACCCAGTTCCCACGACCACTATCCCCGTCCCATCCATACAAGCCTGCACTATTTAGCTTATTCCTTCCTTATAAATCAAAGTTCTGGCTGCTGAACTAGAGAAAAAGATGTTCAGCTGGCAGGACTTTGTTTATAAATTTCTATCAACACAACTAATATACTACTTTATCCTAAAGCAAAATAAATAAATGTACTTTTGTTGTCTCTATCTCTCCATCTACCCCTCCCCCCATCTTCTTTCCTCTGCTTCCTCCATAGTCTGGAATCTCTCTCTTCCCCAGTTCCTTCAGCATCTGTTCCTCCCCACACCACCTTTCCTCAGTTCCCTTCAGCGTTGTTCCTCCTCACCCCACCTTTCCTCAGTTCCCTTCAGCGTCTCTTCCTCCCCACCCCACCTTTCCTCAGTTCCCTTCAGCGTCTGTTCCTCCCCACCCCACCCAACCCCACCTTTCCTCAGTTCCCTTCAGCGTCTGTTCCTCCCCACCCCACCTTTCCTCAGTTCCCTTCAGCGTCTGTTCCTCCCCACCCCACCCCACCCCACCTTTCCTCAGTTCCCTTCAGCGTCTGTTCCTCCCCACCCCACCTTTCCTCAGTTCCCTTCAGCGTCTGTTCCTCCCCACCCCACCTTTCCTCAGTTCCCTTCAGCATCTGTTCTTCTCCACCCCACTTATCCTCCCTTTTTCCCTCCCTGCCCTTAACCTACATGGCAGGCAATTTCTAAATGTGCTTCCTACCAGCAGCCTGAGTGTTGAAATCACATTTGGCTGAAGGAAAGGTCGTCTCTGATGCAACTTCCGGTTGTGTCAGAGATGACCTTTACGGCAGCCACACGGGATTTCAACGCTCTGGCTGCTCATGAGAAGCACATTTAAATTAATTGCTTGCTGTGAAGGTAAGGGGCAGGGAGGGAGATGCTCAGGCAGCGGTGATCGGGCGCCAGCGATCCGTAAGGAGGGAGGGAGATGCTTGGGCGGCAACAGTGGCTATCGGTAAGGAGGGAGGGAGCACGATCGGTGACTGCGCGCATTCTCTCCTTAACTGCAGAGACAAGGCCATTCACCGCTCCACGGGGCGGAGAAATGGCCTTGTCCCCATAGCTGCTGTGAACACTATTTTTCCCCCCCCACCCTTTCGGCGGGTTACCCATGGGTAACAGCCACCATGTCATTCTCTACTCAGTAACAAAATATCCTACTGAGAAAGATGCCTGACTTGACACATATGAGTACTTTGTTCAATTCTGGTCACTGTATCTCAAAAAAGATATAGCGAAATTAGAAAAGGTTCAAAGAAGAGCGACCAAGATGATAAAGGGGAAAGAACTCCTCTCATATGAGGAAAGGCTATAGAGGTTATGGCTCTTCATCATGGAAAAGAGCTGATGATTGAAGTCTACAAAATCCCGAGTGGTATAGAATAGGTACAATTCTAGCAGTATTTTGATAGAATAGGTACAACAGGGAAAAGGAGTTAAAGCTACAGCCTCAGCACACTGAGGTTGCGAGTTCAAACCCACACTGCTCCTTGTGACCCTGGGCAAGTCACTTAATCCCCCCATTGCCCCAGGTATATTAGATATATTGTGAGCCCACCAGAACAGATAGGGAAAATGTTTGAGTGCTTGACTAAATTCATGTAAACCATTCTAAGCTCCCTTGGGAGAACGGTATAGAAAATTGAATAAATAAGTGAAATGGCAAATGAGGTTCAACGTGGATAAGTGCATGTCGGTAACAAAAATCATATGCACGAATACAGGATGTCCAGTGCTATACTCGGAGAGAGCCCCCAGGAAAGAGACTTGGGAGTACAAGTCAATGAAACCGTCCTCGTAATGTGTGGCAGCGGCGAAGAAGGCAAACAGAATGCTAGGAATGATTAAGAAGGGGATCACAAACAGATCTGAAAAGGTTATCATGTTGTTGTACCGGGCCATGGTACGCCCCCACCTGGTCACCGTACATGAAAAAGGACATAGTACTACTCAAAAGGGTCCACAGAAGAGCGACAAAAATGGTTAAGGGGCTGGAGGAGTTGCCGAAGAATGAGAGGCTAGAGAAACTGGGCCTCTTCTCCCTTGAAAAGAGGAGACAGTGGGGACATGAGCAAAACATTCAAGATATTGAAGGGAATTGACTTAGTAGAGAAAGAGAGATTGTTTACCCTCTCCAAGTTGATGAGAACGAGAGGGCACTCACTAAATTTAAAAGGGAATAGATTCCGTACAAACGTAAGAAAGTTCTTCTTCATCCACAGAGTGGTAGAAATCTGGAACGCTCTTCCAGAGGCTGTTATAGGGGAAAGCACCTTTCACGGATTCAAGAAAAGGTTGGATAACTCCCTGTTGGAACAGAACATACACAGGTAAGGCTAGATTCAAATATGGCACCGGTCTTTGACCTAAGGGCCGCTGCATGAGCAGACTGCTGGGCACAATGGACCACTGATCTAACCCAGCAGCGGTAAATCTTATGTTTTTAAAACTTACAAAGACTGGAGGATACATGATGAAATTACAGGGAAATACTTTTAAAACCAATAGGACATATTTTTTCACTCAGAGAACAATTAAGCTCTGGAACTTGTTGCTGGAGGATATGTCACAATAGTTAACATAGCTGGTTTTAAAAAGGGTTTGGACAAGTTCCTGGAGGAAAAGTCAATAGGCCACTATTGAGACAGACATGGGGAAAGTTCTGGGATCAGTAGCATGGAATTTTGCTACTCTTTGGGGTTTTGCCAGGTACTTTTGACCTGGATTGGCCATTGTGGAAACAGAATACTGGGCTAGATGCACCATTGGTCTGACCCAGTATGGCTAGTTTTACTTATGTTCTTAACCCTTCCATACATACTTTAAATTATCGACAACTTTACACACCTGGGGTCATTTTGACCTCATTAGTTATAAGCACTGAAAGTCGCTTCAGCTTAATAATTTAGCAAATTCTCACTGTCATGCACTGAAGTGACCGGGCCAAGTGGTTTGTGAGGTTGTTTTGGTAGCTTGGTACTGCCTTAATATAGAGTTCAAAACTTTAGGTGCAATTTTCTTGGATACTGTTTATGGTTTCACCAGCATAAACAAGTATCAAATAAATCCTCAGGTTTGTATCACGTTGTGCTTAAGTCCAGCATTCACAAACCAAACCAAACAATTGCAGTTTAAGCCAAAAACATGTTAAAACATAAAAGCCTTATTTCAACAAAATGAAAGTTTTTCTTCTGCCAGGCAAAACTCCCTTGGGGTTAGGCTTAATGCCCCAAGGGTGAGATCCTCTCCAATAATTTTCCCTCAATTAATCAGCTTGGAAAGATCCTCTTCCAAGATCCCAAACAAAATGGCTGCCTATGGCTTGTAATTTAAAGTTCAAACAAAACTGCACTTTGTCAATAATCTTGAGCCAACTTCCTTTCATGCAAACTCTTTTATCAATGGCCTTCAGCTTACTTCCATGCCTTCTAGGCTAGGCAAATCAGTTCCCTCTGTCTCCATGTCAGAGGAACTTTCACAATCAGCCATTTCAAAATCTGGCACAAAAAACAGCATTATCATTAGCCTTATTCCATGCCTCACAAACTTCTACCTTAGTTTGCTGCCATGGTAAGGATTGCTGCTCTCTGGCTCTTATAGGCTGTAGTGTACTGCCTTCCTTCTGCTGTATGGCTTTGGGTTGCTGGTGCTAGAGCTGGAACTGTTTGTGTTTAAGTTACACCCTTTTCTTTACCTGCAGTGAGCTGATTAGCTCTCACTGCAGGTGAGTGTGAGTAGCCTGCCCTCTGAGCCCTTCTAATCTGGCCTAAACCAGTCTCAGCTTGATTGGGAGTGGCTTGTATTCCAGCCCTGCTTTTCCCCTTCACTTGCCTCATGGCTGCTGGGACATGTAGTTTCTGTGGTTGCTTCTTACAACTGGTTTGGGAAAAGCTAAACCAGTTCTGGATGCTTTAGGCATAGCTTGAGGAGGTTTAACTATAGGAAGACTTAGCTTTTGAGTACTCCTAGGTGCTGCTTTGGGAGTAGAACTATCAGGCTTAGGAATACTTTTAATGTTTTTAACGTTACCTTCCTCTTTTGGCAAGGCTTCCTCCCTAGGAACAGGGGCAGCCCTGTGACAATATTTAGGCCTACAGCACAACTGGCGATGTTCCGGTAATGTTTCAAAAATATTTCTTCTCTTATTCAGCATAATCACTATACAAATGTTTAAAAAAAAAAAAAATGGCTGTTAGCAGTGTTTCTTTTACAGCAAAACCTAACAAAATATTTTCATATGTTTTCAACTTCTCTTATCTCATTTGTTTGGCATTACTTTGGACATTTGGAGATACATTACAACTTTTTCAGTACTGTATTCCACTGATGATAATGTTGCCTTCATAAACCTGTGGGGTCGATTTGATCCCAGGCGTATATAATTAGTATTCTCACGTTAAACTAGTTTAAAACAAAAAAATTCAAAAGCTGTATTTGTCACAGATGGCAGGAAACACATTGTCTGTTACTATCGAAAAGGTACCTGGCATTTGACATCAAAATTATAGTTTATAAGTAAGCAACTACACTAATTTGTCAGACTGGGGTCAAAATGACATAGGTGTGTACAGAAGGGTTAAGCTGAACATCTCACCACAGTTTGGTGTGTCTGTTGAAAAAAGTTGGCAAGAGGTGAACCTTTGTTGCCAAGAAGAATATCTGCCTGTTGTTGCAAGCCCTTGTCTAGTGCCAGGGATGACAGAATATTGGTCAACATGTGTCTGCAAACAGGAAAACGGAGAGAACATTCAATGACAGCAAAGGTGAGAACTGCTCATCAACTTTTTAGAGCAGGTTTGAAGGCATGTTGTCCCAAAAGAAGCCATGAAGAAGAAAAGATTATCCTGGATCAATAAATATTCATCCCTGACTACAGAAGTCTGGGACAAAGTAATTATATGAAAAAAACTTTGATTTTGAATGATATATATGTTACCTATACAGATATTAGTGTAATGTATGTAATACCTATTGTTCTTTCATTTATATGATACTGTTTTAGATTAAAAATCAATAAAGATTGGAGAAAAAAACTTTAAAAATTTTCACAGCTTCAGCACCACATCCTTTCGAATAAAGACTTCATTTTAAAACTTATGCATTTTAGATACTCAAGTCATAGTAAAATCATGTTGTATCATTATTGCATTTCCACAGGTTGTCTTTTCAGATAAGAACACAATGCAAATCCTTGATGATTGTGCTCAACTGGTGCATAGATGCCCTGGAGAGGAGTTCAGATGGTCAAACATCCACTTTCTGTGATGGTATGGGGAGCAATTAGCATCACAGCCTAAGCTAGTTGCACATTGTTGGAGGTACCATGCAGCAGGACCAGTATCAGAAGATTCTCTAAACATGGCTATTTCCCCAAATAGAAGCTTGGTATGGTGAAAACTTTAAAGAAAGAAATAATTCTTGAACAACACAAGGCCCACTGCCATACCGCTAAGAAAATGTGTGCATGGAATAAGATTTAAGGAATTCCAGATTGTATAAAAACAGTAATAGAGGCACAGGGTGGATGGACAAAGTATTGACATTACACTGACTGATATCTAAATTTTACATAAAATTTGAGAAATGTTCTAACAATTGTTATGAGTTTCATTTTAATGTACAATACTAAACATGTTGTTAAATTTTATATTTTTCTGTATTTTGCAATGAAATACCCGAATCATTATCAATAAAAACAGCTTATGTAATAAAATCCATAATCCCATTTAGTGCCTGCTCCTTTGGTAGACTATTATGAAACCGGTCTTATGCGGGAGGCTTCCCATCACATACTAACCAAGCTTTGATTACATTGCTTTTTAAGCCTGGTAAGCCTGCACATTGCCCTGATTCTTAATGCCCAATTTCCCTTATTAATGTTGATTTAAAAATATTAGCCCGGATTTTGGCTACTAGACTGGCTCTCATTTTGCCATGTTATATTTGTCCGGAGCAGGTGGGATTTGTGCAGGGCAGGCAGTCTGTTATAGAGAGTTGCATGGGGACAGAAATCCCACCCATCCCCGTCAGAATCCCACCCGTCCCCACCCATCCCCGTCAGAATCTCCTCCATCCCCGCCCAACCCCACGAGGAATCCCCTCCGTCCCCTCCCGTCGCCACGAGGAATTCTCCCCATCCCCGCCTGTCCCCATGAGGAATTCCCACTGTCCCCACCCGTCCCCGCTGTCCCCCAAAAAAGTTACCTGTCCCCATAGTACTTATTTGTATTTGGGACAGTGGAGAGTTAAGTGACTTTCCCAGAATCATAAGGAGATGCAGTGGGAATCAAACCTACCGGTAGTTCCCTTGGATCTCAGGCCTCTGCACTATTAGGCTACTCTTTAACCTGTCTGACACTATTTGGCCATATTGTTTAAGCTCTTAAAGAAGTTGACTAAGAAGCCTGAATTTGTCTATCATACCATCCACTCCATCATTCATTCATCCATCTATCTCTTTCCATCAGTATGCAGTGTGCTGCTAATGTCTTATCAAGGGCTTCTGGCCAACTTTTCTTCGCTATCGCTCTTTGCTGTCAGAAAAAAAAAAGTTAAACGAGAGACTCTAACAGGGAATTCCTTTCCTGCAGTCTGTCTCTCTTTACATCATCACCATGCATGCCAATCTCAGCTGTCCATCGACCCTTCTTCCATCCAGTTCTCCTCTTCCCCCTGCCTTAGCCCTCTGAAATAATTTCTACACTGTGAAGACATAGTTTTGTTTGCGCAATGTGCGTGTGAGTGCCTCACAACTGCACAAAGGATAACTCTGAGAAATGCAAGAAGCTCGAAATGTGTCAGACATAGTATTTTCCCCCTTCACCCCCCCAATTATACATATAAGGCGAATAAAGATCTCTGCAATCTGACTGCACTAGCCTCGCAGGTTAACTCGATACCTTATTGCACGAAAGGGAAATCTGTAAACACTGAAAATGAAGGCATTCTAAGAATAACAGAATTTCCTCTCCCAGCCCATCTCACGCACTCCCTGCACACTGGAGAGCCCTGATTCAACTTTCTCAGCCTTCCTCCAAAAGGGGAGGAGGTGGAGGTAGGGGAGGTGGATCCCTGTCGCGTGTCTTTGTTTCCAATTGGCCACAGCTGTGTTGAGGGCGGATGTTATGTAAATGCATGGGTGGGGAGGGTGTACGTCATACAGGCTGACTTCCTGTTTTAGCCTTGCACATGCCACTGCCCAGACTGGTATCATCTTGGAAAATTAGGTAGACCTCAGAATGGGAGATCCCAGTTCCATCTCCGTGGGAGTCCCGTTGGCCCATCGCAATGGCGATCCTTGATGATTTATCAATTGAAGATGGAACATTGTGACATTCCTGAGATGGACTCCGTTAAGGGCCATCAAATATAACTTACTTGGAATCCTTTTTGGGCCTCTTTGACTGGGTATGCTCATAGCCATGTATTGAATATTTGACTGTGTACTTATTTTCTTTTATTGGCTGTGACATTTGCTCTTCTGCTGCTCCATGCCTTTTCTTTCTTTCTTTCTTTCTTTCTTTTTATTTCTTTTGGGTGGGGGGAGGGGGAAGTTTTTATGGTTTTGAAAATTTGGTCTATGCTGTATTATTATTTCTGGTGGTTTTCCTTTGTGCTTTTGACCAATAAACAGTTTTACAAATAAAATCCATAATAATTTGGCCAGCACTGTATATTTCCAAAGTGTGGTACTGTTCTCTAATATTGCCAGTAAAACCTTCATAAATACACTTTTCTTTGTTTTGGAACCATAAGGGCAAAATCAAACTCCAAACAGAGAAGTCACAAACTATAACTAAAATACAGTGGTACCTTGGTTTTCGAGCATAATTCGTTCCAGAAGCATGCTTGTAATCCAAAGCACTCGTATATCAAAGCAAATTACCCCATAGAAAATAATGAAAATTCAGACGATTCGTTCCACAACCCAAAAGGTTTGCTATAAGGTGCTATAAGGAACTGGGAGGAAGTGGCGAGGGGTGGCCCAGGGGTGGATACCTGCCTGGATGATGCCCGGGTGCCACAACCCCTTCAGCAGGGTGAATTCCTTCAGCAGTTTGTAGGTGGCCAGGTGCTGGCAACCCTCAGGGTCTCTGTACAGCTGCAGGCAGCGCCGCATGTCACTGCCCTCCCGAAGGATGCGCTTCAGGGAGATGCCTCTGCCTTCCGCCAGCCTCCCTTTCCACACCAGTTTGGAGAACCCTGTACAGGCTCAGGTCCCGCTGCTGAACTCTCAGTTCCCGAAGTAAGCCGGCCGATCCAGGCGTTTGAAGTGCGGGCTGCTCATTTGAGATGAGCGCCATCCTGCTAAATGATCATGATAATTAACTTATTAGCTAATCGACTAATTGCCCTACAGTTCTGATGCAATGTTGCCCAGTTTTCTGTCTTGCAAGATCTACTGGTTTTCAATTAAGAAATTTTGAAAATAAAAAGTGATTAGACACTTTTATAAAATAGGATCTCCAGCAGTGCACAACTTCTCTCACACAAATTTAAACTGGCCTTGAATTAAGTGTAAAATTTGTGCATGCATTCTATGTATGTACACATACATTTCAGCTCTGCTCCAGCTCTGACCAAACTATGCTCCCAGGAACATCTATGTGCAAGTAGGCCAAATATTTCAGTGCCCATGAAAGATTTTTCATGTAAGTAATCGCACAAAATTTTATAACAGCTCCTATATTTATGGGTACAATATATACTGGAAATGGCCAAAAAGAAACCAAAATGTAAATACCAATAACAACGATAATCCAAACTACAGAAAATTGGTATTAATGGTGATGATCTATCCTAGAATAACCCTGGAGATGATATGGAAAAATGTGCTTCCCAGAATAAGAAAAATTAATTAATGAAAACAAGATGAATAAAAGGACCAATCAGTACGGGCCCAGTGCCCTCGTAATAACCGTTGGCCCCAGGCAGGTGTTTATGAAGTGACAAGCACTTAGAAATGAATCTAAATAAACCCTGCCCTGTACATCATCTTATCCTTATATTGTGTGTGGTTTATATAGAAAAAATATATATCTATGCGTAATAAATAATCGGGAGCACAATCATCCCCAGATTAAAGCAAGAGGAAAGAAAATCACCCCAAAAAAATCTCCCTGAAACCTACTACAAAAAAACACAAGATGTGAAAATGAAAAAAACAAAATACAAAAAATGACAAAAATCGTCAAAAAACGAATAAAAATATAAATATAATGTCCTCAGTCTCGTCCATCAATCCACAACGCAAGACTTTTTCCAACAAAATCAAGGGGTAGCTATGGGCACCACGGCAGCCCCAAGCATAGCCAACTTATTTATGACTAACTTTGAGGAACAACATCTATATGTCCATCCTTATTTCCAACAGATGGCTTGTTGGTTTAGATTTATAGATGACATTTTTTTCATCTAGACATCATCCATGGAAGCTCTTCAGCTCTTCATTTCGTGTATTAATTCTCTTACAACCAACCTCAGGTTTACTTACACTTGTCATACTCACAGTATTTCTTTTTTAGATACTGAAGTCATTTACAATGAGGGTAGTCTTTCCACCAGGATGCACCATAAACATACTGAAAGAAATAATCTTTTATCTTATGCCAGTTGCCATCCCAGACGCCTTAAAGCGGCGATTCCGATAGGCTAATTTTTATGGGCCAGGAGGATTTGTACCACTCTTCATGATTTTCAAATTGAAGCTAGGATTCTAAGGGATAAATTTTTGAATAGGGGTTATCCTGAGTCTGTCATTCGGAAAGCCTATTTACGTGCTCGTCACGCCAATAGAGATCTCCTTCTCATTCAAAAAAATAAAGAGACATCTACCAATCAAATTTGTGTCATCTCCCATTCAACTCAATCTGCAGTGGTAGCTCAGAGTCTACATGTAGAGAATGACACGGGGAGCGATCCCCGCAGCGAACCGCTGCGTGGCTGCGGTTTGGCTGCGGGTTATGGTGACCTCATTAGCAAATCGCCGCAGACGCGGGGACAAATCCTTTCACCGCCCGCAAAAACGGTGAATAGATTTGTCCCCGCAGGCCAATGTCCCCCCTTCTAGGAACCGCTATTTACCTGTGTTTCACCGTGCTCCTCATTTGTCAGATCAACCCTTCCTGCCAATAGAACCCGCCCCCCCCGACGATCGCCCTCAGCCCTTCATGCTGACAGAACCAGCCCTCCCCAACGATCGCGGCAGGAGGGTACCCATCCCCTCCTGCCTACCCCAACAGCCCCCCCGACGATCGCAGCAGGAGGATATCCAACCCCTCCTGCCAGCTCCCCAACAGCCCCCCTATGATCACTGGTAGGAGGGTGCCCAACCCCTCCTGCCGGCACCCCCAACGGCCCCCTATATCGCCAATAGGAGGGTGCCCAACCCCTCCTGCCGGACCCTCCCCCAACAAACCCCGCCATCCCGAAACACCACCCTTAGTCTTACTTTCCAAGTTGGACCGGACAGCTCCTCGCTCGTCTGGCCAGCAGGCCTGCCTCCGTCCAAATGAGGCGGGCCCGCCCCTCCCCTCCCTAAACCCACAGGATCCTAGGGCCTGATTGGCCCAAGCACCTAAGGCCCCTCCTATAGCGGGAGTGGCTTTAGGTGCCTAGACCAATCAGGCCCTAGGATCCTGTGGGTTGGGCAGGGTAGGGGCGGGCCCGCCTCATTTGGACGGAGGCAAGCCTGCTGGCCATACATGTGAGGAGCCGTCCGGTCCAACTTGGAAAGTAAGACTAAGGGGGTTCCGGGGTGGGAGGGTTCGTTGGGGGGGGGTCCAGGAGGAGGGGTTGGGTACCCTCCTGCCGGCGATCTTAGGGGAGGCCATTGGGAGGACCGGCAGGAGGGGTTGGGTACCCTTCTGCTGCGATTGTCGGGAGGGCCGTTGGGGGGGGGGGGTCTACAGGAGGGGTTGGGTGCCCCCCTGCCGTGATCGCTGGGGGGAGGGGAGACTTGCAGCCGTAGCCGCGGTCACTATGCTAATCACGGCAGGGAGATCTTTGCCGCGATTAGGTACAGCGGCCGCGTCTACTTACCATGTAGGCTAACATTGTAAGCATTTAAAGTACATGTCGTGTTTGTTTTTGCATTGCTAGCCCCAGGGGTGGTGGAAGATTAGTGATTGAAAAACTGTATGAAAAATAACTATTTTAAATTTAGTGATCAAAATGTGTCAGTTTTGAGAATTTATATTAATTAATTTTTTCTCTGCGTGTTTTGTTTTTGTATAGTTATTAACTAATATTTAACTAAGTTTTAAAGTTTTAAAGAATGTTTCCTTTATACGTAAATAAAGAAAAGTATATAAAATCGTACCCGTTTGAGGCTTTTATGTATGCAGCGGTGACGGTGACGGGGCGGTGAATGGGGTTGCAGTGGCGGTGACGGGGCGGTGAATGGGGTGGCAGTGGCGGTGACGGGGCGGTGAAGGGAATGGCGGTGACGGGGCGGTGCAGAGGATGGTGAGACGGGGACGGGGCGGTGACGGGGACCAATTTTTTCACCGTGTCATTCTCTATCTACATGAACATTGGCACGTTTTGCAGTTACATCCTGCTTTTAAAGATCACCCGTGCATTGCTTTCACCAGAGGCAGAAATCTATCCGAGCACCTTGTTTCCTCGGACTTTACTACCCAGTGCATTTGAGATTTGCGTGACAGCGCATTGTAATAGGTGGATAGTGTGATTTACAATATATACTGTACATATAAGGGAAGCTTTATAAAATAATTCCCTATGATAGAAATTATCAGTAGACCACATCAATTGCAATGTATGAGAATACTTACAGATCTTATATATTAAAGTCAATTTTGAATAGTTAACAGAATGTGCCCTATTCGGGACTCACAGTTGTTTGTTTTTCCTTCTGCAAGGGGTTGTGCATACAAACGATTCTTTAACAGAATTCTATCATATCAGGCAGGTGTATGCGAACAAAATTTGGTAATTTGATATTAAGCTCTAATAAGTATCTAGCATTTAGAAACTTGCTAGAAACATATTTAGATGATTTTTTTTTAACCTGGATTTATAATTCACTGTGAATGTACAGCAACTTATCACTTTGTTAACCACACTGAATTGAGAGGTAGCTTTGGTATACAAGTACAGTAAAACCTTGGATTGCAAGTAACTTGGTTTGCAAGTGTTTTGCAATACAAGCAAAACATTTTATTACATTTTAAATCATATCATCCTATATAATAAAACCCTAGCCGCACATGCGCACTCCTACCTGCGTGTTCCATTTTCCCTGTTCCGTGAGATGTAGGTCTGTGGTGGCAGGAGTGCGCATGCGCGGGTCCCCAGCCTTACAGCACCTAACTACACTCGCCAGCAGGACTGGCCGCCAGCGTTGGACTCCCTGCTCTGGTAAAATAATAATAATCTATAATAATAAAACCCTAGAACGCGCATGCGCTGTTGAACGATCGTGAGTCCTGGTGGCGTGAGGTGTGCTTCTGTGTCAGTCCTCACGGCGCCTGCGCCAGCGACTCCTCCCTCCTGCCGCTCCTCTTAGCGCTTCGGGTCTTCTACAAATTTGCTTGCTCCTTTTACTAGCATTTAAAAAATGTAGGTAAAAGTTCAAATTCTTCAGTCCTCTGCAATTCCTAATGTGGGTTTAATTCATTTTCAGTAGCAATAGGGTTAATGTGAACTGAAGCTGGCTTTGAAGAATTGGAAAACTAACAGAGAGAATCACAGACCTCTCACGATGAGCAGGAAAAGCTCAGTATAAATCCAGCAAAACTTTGTGAAATTGTCTTGCCAACAAAGTTATCTAAATTTGAACCTGCAAGGAAAGAAGGAGAGCAGGCTGCAATTTTGATGCAAATTTGCTTCCTGCCCCAGGACCAATGGGGTGTTACTTCCTGATTGAAGGACGCCTGGGGGATTGATGCAGGGAGTTGCCAGAGGAATGGAAAAGAATTAGCGGGAGGGTTTCGTTTTTAAGGGAGGAAGGTTCTGCTTTGTTTGTGCAGACGCGTAGAAAACTGGAAGATACGTTGATTTCACAGAGCGAGAGAGGTAAAAGCAAAATAACTGTATTCTTTGAGCCCAGCTATGCGTGTATGGTGTGAAGTTGCAATCCCCCTCCAATGACAGAGTCTGCAATAAAAACTGCCTGTTTTGTTTTGAACTGAGAGAAACTGTCTGTAAAACACATAAGCCCAGATCTTAGTCTGTGTTTGTGGTTCTCCTGATACTCTAGAGCAGGGGTGCCCACACTTTATGGGCTTGCGAGCTACTTTTATAATGACTAAGTCAAAATGATCTACCAACAATAAAATTAAAAAAAAAACACAAAGCACACTGAAATGCAGAGAAAATGTTAATTATTCATATTCCGGGTTTTTTTCAAAGAGGTCACGGCAGATGACTCTATGCAATGTCACCTCAGTAACAAAATACAAAAATAGACAAATACACCCCCTCCCTTTTTACTAAACCACAATAGTAGGTTTTAGCACAGGGAGTTACGTTGAATGCCTCGTGCTGCTCTCAATGCTCATAGGCTCCCTGCGCTAAAAAACGCTATTGCGGTTTAGTAAAAGGGAGCCATAGTGCAAAATATAGACAGCAGATATAAATTCTCAAAACCAACACATTTTGATCACTAAATTGAAAATAAAATCATTTTTCCTACCTTTGCTGTTTGGTGATTTCATGAGTCTCTGGTTGCACTTTCTTCTTCTGACTGTGCATCCAATCTTTCTTCCTTTCTTTCAGCCTCCTGTATGTTTCCTCTCCTCCAGACCTCATTCTCTCCCCCAACTTTTTCTTTCTGTCTCCCTGTTCCCCCTTCTTTCTGTCTCCCTGTCTGCCCCCTTTCTTTCTTTCTCCGTGCCCTCCCCCAAGCCACTCGGTTTGCTGCCACCGCCATCGGGGAACAGCCCCCAAGCCACCACCGTCTCAAGCTTTCCCTGCAGAAGCATCGCGCTGACCAGCATTCCACTCCCTGACGTCAATTCTGACGTAGGAGAGGAAGTTCCGGGCCAACAAGGCATTTCTCCTCATTCCATCCAGCCTGAGCCCCATCTCTCCTTGATCCAGCATTTCCCTTCTGTGTTTGTCAGAATTACCATTCCACCTATTTTCCAGCATCACCCTTCTTTGTGTCCATCTCACCTATATCCCTATCTCACCACTTTTTCAGAATCTTCATTTGTCTCTGTCCTTGTCTTTACCCTATGTTCACCATTTGCCCTTTCAATGTCTTTATCTCCCCCCCACACACACACACTTTTTCAGCATTACTTCTATGTCTCTATTTCACCTCCTCTTCATGTCCCCTCTGTATCTCTATCCTTAATCAGTAGGTACTGCTTACTCTTTCTCTTCTTTGTGTCACTATCTCCATTTTCAGCTTTCTCCCCTTTTCCTTTGTTAATGTACCCTGTAGCCAGAATCTTTCCACCCTCCCTCCACTCCGGCCCAGCCCAGTATGAAATATTTCCTTTTGTTTCCCTCCCCTCTCTCTTTCTCTTCTGCTCCCTCACCCACGAGTCCTGCATCTGGCCCTCTCCCTTCTACCTGCACCTGGCAAAACCCCCCTGCTCCGCGGCTCTCTTAAGCAACTCGTCAGCAGCGGTGATCAAGACAAGCTGCCGACATCGAGGCCTTCCCTCTACGAGTCCCGCCTTTGTGGAAAAAGGAAGTTGAAACAAGCGGGACTCGCAGAGGGTAGGCCCCGACGTCAGAAGCTTGTGTCAATCGCTGCTGCTGAGTTGCTGAAGAGAGCCGCGGAGCAGGGGGTGTGGCCGGAAGCAGGTAGAAGAGAGAGGGCTGCTGGAAGAGGTAGAACTTCCGGAGTATGACACCGACCCGGGCCAGGATGATTTCTTTTTCAGGCTGTTGCTGCTGCCGCCGCCACGCCACCACGCCCCCCCCCCCCCCCGAAATGACAAAAACAGCCTAATGCCCGGCGTCGGCGTCTTGGACGTCGGGGAGAAGAAGGCTGATAGGCCCGGTAGATCGGGACGGCAACACGAGTCTATCACAGAGCCCGGGATGGGCTCTGCGATCGACTCACGTTGCCTTCCTGAGCTACCGGTCGATCGCGATCGACGCGTTGGGCACCCCTGCTCTAGAGGCTGTGTGCTAAAACAAATCGTAGTTTATATTACTGACCTGAACAATAAAGCACAGTTGTTTGCATCGGAGGGGGGTGGGGGGTTTCATGGAAACATGCTGCAGGCAGGCAGGCAGACTGGCATCGGGGGGGAGGGGGGGTTCAATGGAAGGGGGATGCAGGCAACGGAGGGGGTGGGGGGGTTTCAATGGAAGGCAGGCAGGCTGGCATCGGGGGGGTTGTTTCCATGGAAACATGCTGCTCAGGGGGGTGGGAGGCAGGCAGGCAGGCTGGCATGGGGGAGTTCAATGGAAGGGGAATGGGAGGCAGGCTGGCATCGGAGGGGGGTGGGGGGTTTTCAATGGCAGGCAGGTAGGCTGGCATTGGAGGGGGGTGGGGGAGTTTCAATGGCAGGCATCAGGGCGGTGGGGTGGTTTCCATGGAAACATGCTGCTCAGTGGGATAGGAGGCAGGCAGGCTGCCATCGGGGGGGGGGTCAATGGAAGGGGGATGGGAGGCAGGCAGGCTGGCATCGGAGGGGGGTGAGGGGAGAAGGAGGCACTATGGACATAGGAAGGAGCACTAAGGACATAGGAAGGAGGCATTGAGGGCACTAAGGACACAGGGAGATTCACAGACAGAAAAAATGACAAACAGGCAGCGTGCAAGGAGAGAAAGACAAAGAAAAAAAATACCCAGACAGACAGACATCTACTCTAGCACCCGTTAAAGTAACGGGCTTAAAGACTAGTAATAATAATAATAACTTTATTCTTCTATACCACCACAATCTTGCGACTTCTAGGCGTTTTACAATCAAGAGAGCTACATTATGCAGATAGTCAGAGGAAATACAGAGTGCAGAGACTTTAAGAAAGCAAAATTATAGAAATACAATTTGCTGAGCAAGAGTATAAGATATACAGTTTGGTAAGTGATGTCTGAGAGGACCTGTTTGGAATAGGTTGCACATTTCAAAAAATACAGCGAAAAATTATGATATGATAAAGATAACAGTTTGTAGGTATCATAGTACCGTGAAATTATATGTGGGCTTATGAGGGGAGAGAGGATAAGGGTAGGAGGTCAGGAGGACCGTTATTGAGGAGAGAGAGAGGAGAGCGGGTCAGTTATTTAGGTATTTCAGGAACAGGTATGTTTTTAGGCGCTTCCTGAATTCCCTGTAAGTAGTGGGCGAAAGCAGTTGATCTAGGTCTTTACCTCATAAGGCTGCTTGGTGAGAGAGAAGGTGTTCGTGGTGTTTTTTCAATTTGCAACCTCTAACTGGAGGGGAAATGAATTTTGAATGTGTGTTTCTCTTGCGTTTGTTGGTGAAAAAGGAGAAAAGGTCCGTTATGTATTTAGGTGCTAGTCCATATAGTACTTTGAAGCAGAGGTAGGCAAATTTAAACCTTACGCATGCTTCCGTCGGCAGCCAGTGCAACTGCCGGTAGTAAGGTGTCACATGATCAAATTTCTTCAGCCCAAAGATAAGTCTTGCCGCAGCATTTTGCATTATTTGAAGACGTCTCATATTCTTTTGGGAGATTGCTAAATAGGCGATGTTGCAGTAGTCAAGTTGACTTAGTACGAGGGATTGCACTAGGATTCTGAATGCTGTCGTATCAAAATATGATTTAATGGATCTGAATTTCCAGAGAGTAAGAAAACCCTTTCTGAATAGGGAGTCCACCTGGTCTTTCATAGTTAGGCATTGATCAAGAGTTACACCTAGTATCTTCATGGTGGGATGGATAGGGTAATTAAGTTTATTGATGCATAGTGGGGTTTTATTGTCAAGCAGGTGAGGAGAGGCAACGAATAATTTTGGTTTTTCTGTGTTGAGTTTGAGCTTGAAATCTGTCATCCATTGTTCCATCTTGTTTATGGCATCGGATGCCTTGGGAATGGTTTCCGAGATAGAGTTAGCGAATGGGATGATGATCGTAAAATCATCTGCGTAGCTGAATAATTTTATCCCCAGTTGGGTTAGTCTCATGCCCAGTGAGGACATGTAGACATTGAAAAGCAGTGGGGAAAGCGGTGACCCTTGTGGCACACCGGATGAGTTGCTCCAGGTATCGGAGTGATCATAATTGAAGTGTACCTGGTAGGTACGGGATGTAAGGAAGCCACGAAACCAGTTCAGTACCTCATCCCTGATACCAATGGCGTCTAGGCATTGCAGCATTTTCCCATGGTCTACCAGATCGAATGCAGAGCTCATGTCGAATTGCATGATCAGGGCATTGAGGCCCTTGCTAAATAATAGGCGCAGATAGTCTAAGATGGCAGCAATCACTGTCTCCGTACTGAATAAGGATCTAAAACAGGATTGAGTTTCATGCAGGATTAAGATATTCCATCAATTGGGTGTGAACTAATCCCTCCATGATTTTGACAATGAATGGGATAGAGGCTATAGGTCTGTAGTTGGTTATTAGCGCTGAAGATTCTTTTCTATTTTTTGGGATAGGGGTTATTATTATGTGACCGTTGTTAGTGGGGAAATTCCCATTTTTTAGGTTGTGGGCTAAGTAATGTAGCAATGATAGTTTAAATTTTAATAGCGCCGCTTTCATAATCTCCGGGGGGCACGTATCTAGAACGCAGTGAGATTTAGAGTATTTGTTGTATAGTTTGATGTAGTTATTCCATTCTAACTCTTGAAAGGAACTCCAGATCATGTCTGTTGATATTTCATTGTCATGTGAGTTAGCTATTTGGTAATCGCTAGGGATGTTTGTTACATCGTTATTTCTTACACAGTTATTTCTTAGGTTTTTAATTTTGGAATCAAAATATAGTGCTAGGTCTTTCGCAGAGGGTAACTTCGTGTTGTGCACAGGTATGGTGTGGCGGGTGGTGTCAAATAGATTTGTGATTATGTTGAACAACTCTTTTGTATTGGTTCCTTGTGAACCATTGCAGGATAGGTTGATTTTGGTAGAGTAGAACGCTTTGCGTTTGTCTTTTATCAGTTGTTTGTAGGTTTTAATGTGGGCTCTCCATTCGTTGCGGTCTGCCAATTCTCCTGTTTTGTTCCAAATTCTTTCTAGACGTCTAGCTAGTTGTTTTGTTTTTAGTAATTCGGTATCGAACCATTTGTTATATTTGTTTGTATTGCTTTTGCTTTTGTGTAAAGGGGCAATTTTATCTAAAATGAATGTGCTGGTTGTCGTCCAATGGTCCCAGAAATCTACTCCTTCCTCTATTACTGTCTGCAGTTCGTATTGTGACCAGTATTCTTCTGGATTAATATAGCCTCTTGTGTGATGTTCTTTTTTTGTCATCAGACGTGTTTTAGATTTTCGGTGAGACCAGATTAACTTAAAATAATAAGTGAAATGGTCGGACCAGATGTCGTGACACCAGGTGCCTTCAGGCAGGGAAATGACTGGGTCAGGGATTTCCTTTGTGGACATGGCAACCAGATCTAGATGATGGCCTTTTTCATGAGTTTGTGTGGGTACGGGGATATTGTAGTTGAGTAGAGATAGAAAGTTTTTAAGCTCTTTTGTGTATGTGTTGTTCTCTTCATCTAGGTGTATGTTTATGTCCCCTGTGATGATGTTGTAGTTAGGGCCAATAGAATTGTGTAGGACAAATTCGCAGACGTCATCTTTGGCTTTGGGCCAGCTTTTAGGCGGGACATAGAATAGAATGCAGGATAAGGATTCTACTAGTTGGGTGTTATTGATTTTACAGGCTAGGATTTCTAGGTGGTCGGTCATTTTAGAATCCAGAAGTTCGAACTCGAATCCTTCTTTAAGGATAATTGCCAATCCTCCTCCTTTTTTGCCTGTGCGGTTTAACGTAAGAATTTTGAAATTGTCTGGTAGAAGATCAATTATTATTGGATCATCTTCAGACAGTAACCAAGTTTCGGTTAGAAAGAGGCAGGCTATTTGCTTGCTGATGATCCAGTTGTTCATAAGGAACGCCTTATTTATAACAGATCTGGTATTGAGATATGTGCAAGGAATAGAAGTGGATGCGGTAATTTCTGTGGAGGTTGTGGTTTTGATGGCCCTTGTTCTTTTTTTAAGGGTATGATGGTGTCTTTTTATTTGGGGGATAACATTAATATGATTTATTGTGTCTTCTTGTGGGTTAGTGATGTGGATGGAAGATAGATTTGGGTGGTGGATAGATTGTAATTGTGGGTAAAGAGAGTTAACGTCTTTGATGCTACCTCTTAACAGGTAGATTAATAGAATCAGTAGGAGATTCATGATTGTGGGATATATTGATTCTTCCTGATACAGAGGTTGTATTAGTTTCCCTAGAATTCTTGCCTTATGGTTGTATGCAGAGGTTGCATTAGTTTCCCTTGAATTCTTGCTTTAAGGTTTGTATGGTTGGTAGGGGAGTGCAAAGTCGATTATTGATTTATAGATTTTTTTGTTGTTGTTATTAAATGACCCGGGAGGAGATAGTTCTCAAGAAGTCCTAGCTAGATGACCTAAGTGGGTGTAGTTCTTAAGAGGTCCCATGCATCTAATAGCCTTGCTGCCCCCCCTTCCCTTCCCGCCCCGCGGTCCCGACTCCAAACCTGCCGACTCCAGCAGCGTCTGCATCACTCTACACTAGAGAGTTGCGCGGGGACAGAAATCCCACCCGTCCCCACCTGTCCCCATGAGGACTCCCACCCGTCCCCACGAGGAATCCCCTCCGTCCCCGCCCATCCCCGCGAGGAATCCCCTACATCCCCGCCCGTTCCTATAAACTACAGAAATAGTTATTTCATTTAATTATGCTACTGAATTAAAGGCTCTGGTAGAAACCCATTTAAAAATAAGCAAAAAGACTTTATTAATTTGGAAATATTAATTGGGAAGAATACATACTTTGTAAACGGGTTTCTACCAGAGCCTCTAATGTTTATAAATTTTTATCAACACAACTAATATACTACTTTATCCTGAAGCAAAAAAAAAAAAAAAGAATTTTTTTCCTACCTTTGTTGCCTGGTTTCTGCTTTCTTCATGTTCTCATTCAATTCCTTCCATCCACTGCCTCTCTTCTTTCTGTGTCTTCCATTTGCTCTGTTACTGTGCCTCTCCCTTTCTCCCCCCTCCCAAATTGGTCTGGCACCCATCTTTTTCCCTCCGCTCCCCCCATAGTCTGGAACCTCTGTCTTCTTCCCTGCCAGCGTCTTCTCCCCATTCCCTCTTCCCCATTTCCTTTCAGTGTCCTTCTCCCCCACCATCTTCCCCATGTCCTGTCAGGCAGCATCCTTCTCCCCCCTCTGTCTTCCCCATGTCCTTTCAGCGGCCTTCTCCCCCCTCTGTCTTCCCCATGTCCTTTCAGCGGCCTTCTCCCCCCCTGTTTTCCCCATGTCCTTTCAGCGGCCTTCTCCACCCGTTTTCCCCATGTCCTTTCAGTGGCATTCTCCACCCCTTTGTTTTCCCCAGTGCTTTCAGGGTCCTTCTCCCCCCTCTGTCTTCTCCATGTGCTTTCAGCATCCTTCCCCCCCTCCTCCCGTTTACCCCATGTCCTTTCAGCGTCCTTCTCCACCCCTTTGGCTTCCCCAGTGCTTTCAGCGGCCTTCTCCCCCCTTAAGCGTCTTTTCTTCTCCACTCCACCTTTCCTCCCTCCCTGCCCCTTACCTTTGTGGAGCTTCCGCACCCCACCGACAACAGAACAGGCCCGGTCGGACAAATCTCCCTGTCCTGTAGCCGCAAATCTAAATTACCTTCTTACAGCAGCTGGAGTAGTGAAGCTGCTGTAAGAGGTAATTTAGATTTGTGGCTACAGTTTTCAAGTTTCAAGTTTTATTGGACATTTGATTAATCGCCTATTACAAAATTTCTAGGCGATGTACATTAACAAAATAAAAGTATTCAAGAGACTAAAATATAACAAATATTGACAAATTACACATTACACTTAATATAAAACCTACATGAGGGGTAAGGAATAGCATAAAGTTACACTGTGGGTTCGGAGAAAAAGGAAAAAAACAAGAGGGTAGGTTTAACTATATCAGAACACAAGCTAATCTGTCTTTAAAGGAAGTGAACGCTATAAAAATCAAAAGACTCTTTAAGTAAGTAATTTAAAAAAGATAAAACAATAAGTTTCAAGCCTATATTAAAAAGCGTTTTAGGTCAGTCAGAAGTAAAAGCATCTTTAAATAAATACGTTTTTAACAATTTTTTAAAAGTTGTGATATCCTGTTCCATTCTGATATACTGGGGAATTGCATTCCACCATTGTGGCCCCATTACTGTAAACGTGTCAGCTCTTCGTGTACCTATGATTTTCAGTGACGGTACTGTTAACAGATTTTGTTCCGATGATCGTAATGGACGTTGGGTTGTGTAAGGGATTAATGATTTTGAAATAAATTGTGGTTCATTGTATAATAAAGTCTTAAAGATGAGAAGCATTGTTTTGAATAGAGTTCTGTGACTTATAGGTAACCAGTGAGCGTCTTTGAGTAGTGGGGAGACATGATCATATTTTTTTGCATTATATATTATTTTTATAGCAGTATTTTGGATGGTCTGTAATCTCCTTTTTTCTTTTTGTGTAATATTAAGAAATAATGCATTACAGTAATCTATTTTCGATATAACAAAAGAATGTATTAGAATCTTTAAAGATGGTAAATTTAGAAATTTGGAAATTGATCTAATCTGCCGTAGTTTAAAGAAACAATTTTTGACTATGTGGGAGATGTGATCATGGTAAGTCAGATTATCATCTAAAAAAACTCCGAGTATTTTCACAGTGGATACTAGGTTAAGAGTAATATTGTTAAGTACAAATGGTTTTGATAATAGAATGTCTTTTTTCCAATTAAATAGCATAGTTTTGGTTTTGTTAATATTTAATGATAATTTATTTGAGGTAAGCCAGTCTTGTATTTGTTCAAGTTTGTAATTGATGGAAGAAACTTCAGTGGTATTATTTGGATCAAGAGGATGAATTAATTGTATGTCGTCAGCATATGAATATGGAATAAAGCCTATGGATTGGCCTGTTGTCGGTCGATCGGGGGACCTGACTGGTTGTGCACATTCTCCGGGGCGGACCGCCCCCTCCCCCCTCTTTCGTACGCCATTGCCTTCTTCCTACCTGCCCTGCCGCACACAGCCGACTGGAAGTCTTCCTGATGTAAGCGCTGACGTTGGAGGAAGGGAGGGCTTTGCTTAAGCCCTCCCTCCGACGTCAGCGCTGACATCGGGAAGACTTCCGTTCGGCTGTGTGCTGCGACAGGGCAGGTAAGGAGGAGGAGACTACCCTCGCGGCTCGAGTGCACTGCGATCCAACCCCGCAGGAACCCCGCGACCCTTGGAGGTGTCCCCACGGAATCCCCGCGACCCTAGGGGGCGTCCCCACGGGATCCCCCGACCCTAGGGGGCATCCCCATGGGATCCCCGTGACCCAAAGGGGGAACCTGCGGGATCCCCGCGGGTCCCACGGGATTCCCGTCATCCCCGTTCCCGTGCAGCTCTCTACTCTACACACACTGCTTCGGGGCCGTCGGCAGGTTTGGAATCGGCAGGTGGAGTCGGCTGCTGGAGTCGGCAGGTTTGGAGTCGGGACCGCGGAAAGGGAAGGGGGGGAGTCGTCGTCAAGAGACTACGAGAGCCGACCAGACTTCTAGCACCCATTAATGTAACGGGCTAAAATACTAGTCTTGATATACAAGCAATGTCTTGCAATACAAGTATACACACAGCATAACTGAGCCGATGGTTCTTCTCTCTCGGACGCTGCATGAGTGTAGTGACTGTTCTAAACGAGCAATCTTGCAATATGAGTACATACAGTATACATGTGTCACATCATCACAACTGAGCCGATGGTTCTTCTCTCTTGGACTCTGCAGGAGTATAGTGACTGTTCTAAATGAGCGAGGTCTTGCAATACAAGTACGTATAGTATTTTGTATTAAAGTTTATGGGTTGTGGAATGAATTGTCTGAGTTTCCATTATTTCCTATGGGGAAATTCACTTTGATATACGAGTGCTTTGGAATACAAGCATGCTTCTGGAACGAATTATGCTCACAAACCAAGGTTTTACTGCACATTGGTATGTTATGGAAATGGAAAAGCTCACCTGCTATTTGTATGAATTGTCAAAAGGCAATGAAATAGTTTGCAAACATTTAAAAATGTGAAGTAAATATTCCATTTACTATCCTGTCATATACATGGGCTTAAAACTATGGAAGGTATAGAAGCTACAACACGAGTCAGGAAAAGCCTCAGACAAAGCCCTCCCACCACCACAGCTGTGGTTTAAGGTGTTCAGGTGGAGAACCTCATCGACATAAAAACCTCCCAGAGGGCCAAATAGCTCTGTGTTGTGCAAAAAGTAGCAAAAATCAATAAATGTATATCGCCAGGTGGTCACACATATGTATAATTTGACTCAAACTTATCTTTTGTCTTAAGCTTGGTCTTTAGCTCAATCGGTGTTTATTATCATTAATACCAGTGGAAGTTCACTTTTTCTGAGTTACTGATATTAAAACTATGGAAGCCCATGTGTACATTTAGCCAGAAGAGCAATTTTCAGTTAAACTATTTATTTTATCTATGGAACTGGGTTTGAAATGGCTTCCCCATTAAAAAATGAAAATACTTATCATGGCCTATTTGTAGATAAATATGCTTGAGTACCTGAATAAACTCATGTAAACCATTCTGAGCTCTCCTGGGAGAACGGTATAGAAAATTGAATGAATGAATAAATAAATAAATGTTACATTTTAATGTTTTACCTTAAAATTCTTTTGATAGGATTTGTACTGATATGCACGTTTCTGTAGTTCTTCTAGAACAATCTGCAGGTCTTTTAATATTTCTTTTATTTTAGTTTGGTCAGCTGCAATATCCAAAATCTGTGGATCCTGTGAAAAACAAACACATTTTTATGCTATGTTATACCATGTTTCCCCAAAAATAAGACCTATCCCAAAAATAAGCTGTAGCATTATTTTTATGTTCAAATCTGTTTTATTGTGAACGTGATAAAATAAAAAAGAGAGCAAGATATATAACAAGAACAAAGGAAACAGCAGCCCTCAATACACAGTGTTCAGAAACAATTCAAATAGCAACCCCCCCACCCCCACCGTGTAGCTACCCCACCGGGGACCCCCTCCAGCAATATATAAAAACGACCAAAAGGTCTCACAGATGCCAAAGGCTCATACTCTTGTGGCCCCTGGGTACGTCAAGGGGGAAACCCCCCCCCCCCCCAACAAACACAAAGAGAAAGAAGAAGAAGAAAAAAAAAGAGATAGGCGGTGACTGACCAGAGGAGCAAGCACAGGGAATACTAGGGAAGCTTAAGCAAGAGAATTCAAAAGGAGGCTACGACCTCTAGGAGGTAAGGAATCCAGATACGCTCCCCAAACCTGCAGGTGAGTGCGCTGCCGTCGAGGGCAACCAGTCACCTCTCGGGCCTCCCAGGCGGCCAAAGTATGTACCAAAGATCTCCAAGTCCAATAAGAGGGAGGCTCAGAAACAGTCCAGGATTGCAAAATGCACTTACAAGCAAGGAGACACACCTTACGACACCATTGGGGACCCCCCTGAGAAGGCCACAAAAAGCCCCAGGGGGGATCTAAAACCAGATTCTCTACAGTACCTGAAATGGGACCCCAAAATAAGCCCTGGAGATAATGAACAATGGACTTTCAAAAAGCTTGTACGGTCCAACAGTTCCAAAAAGAGTGAGCAAAGGTATTGGGATCCTGGCCACATTTCAGACAGAGAGGGGAATCGATGCCTCCCACTTTATGTAATTGTACCTGAATAAAATAGGCTCTGTAAAGCACTCGAAAATAGCATTCTTGAAACTGCATGCCCGTTATCAAGTGGGGGATCCCCCGCAGGGCCCGCAGGATGTCCCAATGGCCAAGGTCGCGGTGGAGCTCCCGACCCCACCCCCCTGCATCCTCGAGACATCTTTGGGACTTACAAATCCAGAAAGGGCTTTATACAGCGCTGATACCAAGGTAGAACAGATCTCCATCCCAGCAAAGAAAACCCAAAGACGGACTCCTATCGGCTGCATGAGGCGCTCAGGAGGAAGAGAGAGAACATAGTGCTTTACCTGACAGTAGGCAAAAGTATCACCCCAACATCTACACAAACGATCAGCAAAAGCATCACGGGATTTCAAACTCCCGTCCTCAGTCAACAAGAGTAATGCTAACAAAGAAAAGTAGGGTTATCCCGGCCCAGCAGAAAGGCTGAGTTCCCCTGAAGGGGTAACTGATTTGTCACATGAGGGTCTCCTCCCAATTTACCAACCAAGCTTCCCCACACAGCCCGCATTGATCTCACAAGAACACTGGAACGGAACTGGACAGGAAGCTCCCGAGCAGGCAAATGCAAGAGGCTAAAAAAAGTATGAGGGGTATACAAAGCACGTTCAAAATCCAAGAGAGTATATTGTTGGGTATCCTGTAACCAGTCCTTCAGGTGTCTAAGCAAACAAGCCTCATTATAGAGACCAAAGTCGGGGATTCCAAGGCCCCCTTGCAGCCATCCCTCCACCAAATAAGAAAAGTGCACCTTTGGCTTACGAGACCGCCAACAGAATTGAGACAATAAACGGTGTAATCTGGAAATATCCTTCTTCAACAGGCGAAGCGGTAAAGTTTGCAACATGTACAACCAACAGGGGAAGATCACCATGTGAATCAAGGCAATACAGCCCATCAAGGATGAAAGGAAGATCACCCCAGGTCTCAAGCTGAGCCCTAGCCAAGAGCCGGGAAATATTAAGGGAATAGAGGTGGGTCGTAGAGATCGAGATATGCACCCCCAAATATTTAAAAGAGCCCGTAGCACACCGTAAGGGAAAGGAGGCACCCCATTGAACCTTCAAAGCCAAAGAGGAGGGAAGAGCTTCAGATTTAAGCAAATTCAAATGAAAACCGGCATAATCTCCATATTCTCTAGTGGTTTCCAAAAGAGCTTGCAAAGAGTGGCCAGGGTCCGTCAGATGAGCCAAAAGATCATCCGCGAAAGCTGCAATTTTAAAGCTTCAAGACCCTAGGGCAACCCCCCTAATATCCAGATTCGAGTAAATATAACGAAGAAGTGGGTCAAGGGCCAGGACAAACAACAAAGGAGAGAGGGGACAGCCCTGACGGGTGCCCCTATGAATCTCAAATAAGGAAGATCTACAGCCTTTAACCCACAGAGTGGCTTGGGGAATAGCATAAAGCACGCGAATAGCCAAGACAAAGCGGCCCTGAAAACCATACTTGGTCAGAGTAGCAAACAAATAATCCCACCGAACAAGATCAAACGCCTTCTCAGCGTCGAAACTAATAAGAAGAGAAGGCGACGCTATACGTGCGCTATACTCTAAAGAGGTCAAGATCTTCCGCAAGCTCTTTGCCACCGAACAACCCTTAACAAAACCAACCTGAGACTCATGGAGAAAAAGCGGCATAAGCAGGGCCAACCGGTTGGCCAAGATCCTAGCCAAATGTTTGACATCGAAGTTAAGCAGAGAGATAGGACAGTAATATTCCGGAAGCATAGGATCTCTCCCAGGTTTGGGAAGAACTATAATTTGAATCACATTAAGGAGTTCAGGCATCGCTTCAGCATTGGTCATCACATTAAACATATTAGCCAGAGGCGCCACTATCTCTGATTTTAGAAGCTTATAAAACTCAGCTCGATACCCATCAGTGCCAGGGGCTTGCAGAGAAGGACTTTGAGAAATAGTGAGCTCCACCTCCCCAGCATCGATAGACATATTCACTTGGGCCAACTGCTCGTCAGTGAGACAAGGAAGATCCAGACCATCCAAATAGAGGTCCCCAGGAAGCCCCAAATCCGGGGGTGAAGAATAAAGGTTGGCATAGAAACAGCGAAAGACCTCACAAATGTCAGCATCACCCCTGACACGAGCCGAGTCACCAGTGCGAAGCTGCAGGATCTTCTTACAACTCTCCCGCTGGGAAACCAGTCGGGCCAAAAGTTACCCCCCCCCCCCGCCTTATTGCCGTGTACATATAAGTGGTATTTATAATAAGCAAGAGAGTGCGAAGCCCAGCTGTGTAAAATCTCATTGAGCTTCATTTGCAAAGACAATAAACTCTGTTAACCGAAGTAGGCCGAACAATGAGCTTTTGTCAATTGGTCAGACAAACAAAGCAACTCCTGGTCGTGGGCCTTCCGAACCCTACTAACATAGCTAATAATAGCTCCACGAAGAACCACCTTTGCCATTTCCCAATATAAAACGGGATCTTCCACATGCTGGCTATTATGGAATTGGTATCCCTTCCACTCCCTCTGAAGATAAGAGAAAAAGTGAGGATCCTCCTGGAACCACAGAGGGAAGGCCCAAGACCCCAGGGAGCGAGGCCCCACATCTAGGATCCAGTCTATCCACACCCAGGCATGATCCGAAATCGCATAAGGCCCAATCTCAGCACGCTGTACTTTGGAGAAAAGAGAACGAGAGATCAACACATAGTCGATACGAGATTGAGTGGAGTGAGCACGAGACAGATGGGTGTAATTCTGCTCCCCGGGGTGAAGTAGTCGCCAAACATCCAAAAGATCCAAAAGCTGACACAACTGGGTAAGACCCTTAGCTTCCTGAAGCAGAATGAGATTTATTTACAGAGGAGTCCCAAGCAACATTGAAATCCCCGCCTAAAATAATCGGAAGATGAGCATGCTGCAAGAGCAAAGCCTTCAAATCAGCATAGAAGGATTTATCATAGGTACTGGGAGCATAAACACAACCAATCAACACCATTACTCCAGCAATCACCGCCGTACAAAAGGCATAGCGGCCATTCGCGTCAAAAGCCACCGGTGTTATCTGAGAGGCCACCGATTTACGAAAAAGAATAGCCACTCCCCGCTTTTTCCCGACTGCAGCTGCAGTTATACAACGTTCAACCCAACTTCTCCGTAGTTTAGCATGCTCTAGGTCAGTAAGGTGTGTCTCCTGCAACAATGCAATATCTACTCGAAGCCTCTGCAAGTTTTGCAAAATTTTTGTTCGTTTAACAGGGGAGTTAATACCTCCAACATTCCAAGTAACAAGGCGCACCATTCAACCAACAAAAAATTAACGAAACAGAATAAAAAACAAGAATGGTCACTAGGATGCCGTCCCAGCGTACAGCATCCAGCGACGAGACAAATGCTCAAAGAAAAAATGGGTCCCCCAGGAGCAGCCACTGTCTCAACTAAAACAAGCAAACCCACCCAAAGAAAGAGTAAAAAAGAAGCACTAGAGCAAACAGAACAAACGAAGAAAAAAAGAAAAATCCCAAATCAATCAAAGCGCCCCAAACCCCGATGCACCCCAGCCCCATCACCCCCTCCCATCCTACCCCCGAGACCCACCATGAGCCCCACACCCCCTCCTCTAAAGATTCAGGTCCCCACAAAAGGAACCAGGCCCAGATTGACGCCTCCCAACCCAATCATAATCACTATAAAGGTAAAACATACCCACTCCTGAAACAGTAGGGATCCCACACAAGTGTAGACAAGCAGCCAATATACAAAGATCTCCCCGACCCCCACCACAAAAGCATCCCACCCGACCAACAGGTCAAACACCATAGCACACACACCAGACAACCACTACCCCACCCACACGCACACACCAAAGAACAACGCCCCACTACCCCACCCACATGCACACACTAAAGAACAACGCCCCATCAAAGAGGAGCCCTAAAGCTCCAAACGCCGAACAGGCCCAAACCCAGCATCTACCCCCCAGATAGAGATCCCACAAGTGGGGAAACAGGCACTCAGCAACCCCCCCCCAGACTCGCCAAGCAAACCGAGACCGCAACCCAACAAACACTCCATTCCAACAAAAGGGTACAACAAAGGAAAATGGAATCCTTAAGGCCTAGCACATGGTAGCAGTCTTTACAACAAGGCCACCAGGGACTCGCAGAGGACAGATGGAAGGCAAAGAAGCCAGTGGGCAGTGGGTCCCAGGCCAAGGTCAGCAACCCGGGAGACGGCTCCAGCAAGGTGGCCAGAGCATGAGTCAGGTGGGATTCCCAATCCCAGGCGCAGGGTAGTCCAATAGGGCAGCAAGATAGCAAAGAGTCACAAATAGCAAAAGACAAAAGCCTAGGCAGGCAGTCCAGCTGGCATCGAAGACAAACAAATCCTCGGAATCCTCCAAGCCGTCTGAATCCTCCAAGCGGTTAAGGAAATCCTGGGCCTCCGCCACAGTCGCATAGAAGCTGGTGGAGCCATTATGGGTGACCTGGAGCCTTGCTGGGTACAGCAGAGCAAAGCGGATTTTCCAGTCAAACAATCGAGAACAGATAGGGCTAAATTTTCGCCTCTGCTGGGCCACCCCCCGAGGAATAATCTTGGAAGCAGAGCACCCGATGGGACTGATAAGTCAACTGGCAGCCACCTTGTAGCGCTCGCAGCACCGCCTCCTTGTGGGCAAAGTTCAGGATGCGCAAGATAATTGCCCGGGGTCTCTCAGCCCCTTCTCACCGCACGTCAAGATGATGAGCGCGCTCCACCCACAGGGGGCCCAACTCTGCGGGAATCTCCAGGGACTCGGGCAGCCAGCGCTCAAAAAAGACGTGGAGCTCCGAGTCAGGCAGGGTCTCTGGAAGACCCACAAACTGGAGGTTGTTCCATCAGGCTCGATTCTCCAAGTCATCCAGTCGCTGTTCCAATGCCTCCAACCGATGTCCTGAAGCTGTCTGACTCTCTACCACGCCGCCAACGCGATCCTCCAAGTCACTCACCTGCTGTTAGAATTGGGTGAAATCATGGCCCATGGCCTCTAATTTACCCTGCAATGTGTCCAGTTTAGAATCAAGAGTAAGGAAATGAGCTTCTAGTATAGAAGCAACTGCCATGTTCACCTCCTGGGTAATAGCCGCCACCCATGGTGGCATCGAAGACGGATCAGCAGGGCTCGCTTCCTGTGCCATTTTGGGCTCCTGCACACGGCCCCAATCCTTGTCCTTCCGCAGGGTTTTGAAGGCCATCCAACGAACCCCCAAGATGCTGGCAAGATGCAGAACGGGTTCACAAGAAGTGCTGTGAACAGCGGGGCCCCGGGGAGAAAGCAGATTAAGTAGAAAAGCCGGGATTAAGTAGGCTGGTGGCTGGAGAGGAAGCTAACCGTGTCCTCCTCGGAGCATAGCGTCACATGACCCCCCTAGCATTATTTTAAAGGTGATCCTAATATAAGCCCTACCCCAAAAATAAGCCCTAGTTAAGACTGATCCGCGAAGCCCCTCCCAAATGTCCTCGACACTCTCCGACTCTACCCCTGACACTAGTGCTGCCCAATTCGCCAGCAGCAGCACTTTCTCCCTCCCCCCCTTCTGCAGCATCTTTCTATACCTCCCTCTCATCCCCCTGTGCAGCATAACCCCACCGACCCTCCCACAGTGAGACCAACATACCTCCGGTCAGAGGCCTCTAAAAACAGCAGCAGCAGAAGTACTCTGAAGGGGCTGCGTCATGGCCTTCCCCACCGGGGCCTTCCCTCTGCTTCCTCACTGATGACATCATCAGTAATGCAGCAGAGGGAAGGCCCCGGCCGGGAAGGCCGCGAAGCAGTAATGACTGCAGAAAAAGACCCATATGGTCCATCCAGTCTGTCACTCATAATAGGGTTACTAGACTTCCGGATTTCCCCAGACATGTCATCCTTTTCGAGAACATGTCCAGCTTCCTCTAAATCACATCGGGCAGGAGGAAATCCACGCATGCATGGATGGGTGGGACTGGATGGGCCTGGGGGCGAGTCTATGGATCCGGATTCTACTAAAGTAAAATCTGGTAATCCTACTTCATAAGAACATAAGAATTGCCATATTGGGACAAACCAGAGGTCCATTAAGCCCAGAATTCTGTTTCCAACAGTGGTCAACCCAGGTCCCAATTACCTAGCTAGATCCCAAGGAGTAAACAGATTTTATACTGCTTATCCTAGGAATAAGCAGTGGATTTCCTCAAGCCATTTCAATAATGGCCTATAGACTTCTCTTTTAAGAAATTATCCAAACCATTTTTTAAACCCAACTAAGCTAACTGATTTCACATTAAAGAATGACACGGGGGCAAATATTTCCCTGCCCCTGCAGGAATTCATTTTCCTGTCCCAACCTCACTAATTCTTTTCCCGTCCCTGCCCCATCCCTGCAAGTTCTATCCTCATCTGCAAAAGCGTCACCAGCACAAGCCAAATCATAAATGTTCAAAGCTTGTGCAGTTAAGACAGAGCTTACAGGAATGGGGCAGGAACAGGGACAGTGACAAAACTCACAGGGACGGGATGGGGATATTGAGTTCCTGTGTGAAGAAATATTTTCTCTGGTTTGTTTTAAATCTACTATTTAGAAGCTTCATTGCATGCCCTCTAGTCCTAATGTGATTTGGAAAGAGTGATTAAGCAATTCACATCTACCCTTTCCACTACACTCAGTATTTTATAAACCTCTGTCATATCACCCCTGAGCCATCTCTTATCCAAGCTGAAGAGCCCTAGCCACTTTAGCCTTTCCTTATAAGTAAGTCATCCCAAACCTTTTATAAAGATTGTAGTTTTCTCAGAAGCACTGCCTACATATGGGAAACGAGAGGAAAGAGTTAAAATCACAGAGGACTTCAATAGGTGGCTCAAATCCTGGTGTAATCAAGAAGGCTTTAGGTACATAGGAGGATGGGGAAATACATGGAAAGACAAGAGACTCTATGGTAATAATGGGCTACATTTTACTATAGCAGGAAAAAGAATCCTTGCTGAGATATTTAGACAATATGGGGCTCATAATCGAAAGAGAAAAATGTCCAAAAACCAGCTTAAGTCGGCACTTGGATGAACATTTCTCAAAAATATCCAAGTGCCGATAATAAAAATGGGTTTTAGACATATTTCTAAACGACCTAGGTCCTCATAGTGCCGCTGAACGACCAAAGCTAAACGGGGCATTTTGGGAGGCATGTCAAGGATGGGAGTTGGGCGGAACGTGGGCTGGCTTAGACTTAGTCGTACAGTATGTATAACCGAAAGTTTTACAACAGAGCCTAGACGGAACTTGGACGTTGTGACTTAGACCATGTAAAACATGGTCTAAGTCACAAAAAAACACCTAAAGTCACCAGATAAGCACTGCAAACACATAAAACAGACCGCCACACACTACCTCCATGATCACCAACCCCCCCACCCCCATAAAAATTTTAATCATAACTTTAAAATTCAGCCTTCAGACCATCATCACCTGGCAGCTTGGAATAGGAAAGCCTAGTCGTCCGGCCCAGAGGCAGCTTAAGTCGTCTTGGGGGTGGGTTAGGCACTCATGGAAAGGAGGACCCATGCCCATAAGCTCCTGTAATCACTGCATTGATACTTAAACATGTGCACTCCCCTATACACCCCCAAAACCCTTTTGTACTGGCATATAAGTGGCTTCTGCAGCCATAAGGGCTATTGGGGTGGTAGATAAGTGGGTCTAGGGGATTCTGGAGGTAGTTTGGGGGGGCTCACCGTAACCTATAAGGGAGCTGTAGGGAGGAGAAGACATGGCACCCTTTTTGTGAAGTTCAAAGCAGTGCCCTGTAAGGTACCCCACTATTTAGGTGGCATGTCTGGTGTGCAGCCCATCACTTTGCAGACCCCTCCCACATCCAACAGGGCTTGTTCTAGGCGTTTTGGACTTGGACGGAAAGTTGGATGAAAATGTGGTATAAAGATAGACGATTTAGTGGCTTGGACAATCAGATTGGCAGGACGTATAATTAGATGATTTTCAAAACGAAAAAAAGTTGGACGTATTTTTCTAAAATGTGTCTCAAGCTGTTTTTTTTACTTTGGACGACTTGCAAGATGGACGTAAACGGACTTAGACATCCCTTTCGATTATGCCCCTCTATGTTTCTAGGCATTTAAACTAGAAGATGGGGGTGGCATATGTATGAAGGACAGTTATAGAGACCACCCTCAATAAAAGACAAGATGTGATGGTAGTAAAGATAGCGATGTAAACAATATTAGCAACTCACTTCTTAGCAATGCAACAAGAAGTGAAACTAAACAAAAAACTATACAAAAACAGGAGTTTACCACAGGGGCGTGGCTTGACGAGCATGGTAGCAAGACATGCTGACTGAGCTCTCTCCGTAAAAGGGGGCATGGCTTGCCGAGCATGGTGGCAAGACATGCTGACTGAGATCTCTCCAGAAAATGGCTCCATATTTGAGAATCAGCGAGCTTACTGAACGATCATAAACTCATCGTTGTGCTTCTGACATGCTTGGAATACCGATCATGTCCACTGGAAAAAAATATTAAATCAGATCATCCATCCTCCACCCTTCCGAGTGGTAAAAGACCAAAACACAAGCCTGCATCCTCCGATAAAATGGCGTCGAAGTCAATTGACTCCCAAATAGAACTGTTGCCCACAGAAATGTGGGCAGTTAAAGATGTGGAGGGGCATAATCGAAAGGGACGTCTAAGTCCGTTTACGTCCATCTCGCAAATTGTCCAAAGTAAAAAACAGCTTAAGACACGTTTTCAAAAAATACGTCCAACTTTTTTTTGTTTCGAAAATCGTCTAATTATACATCCTGCCGATGTGATCGTCCAAGCCGCTAAATCGTTTCATCTCCACATAAAATACTTTGCATCTCCGCATAAAAGCTACTCTAGGTCACTCATTAAGATTCTTGGATCTATATAAATAATGGACTAAAGATTGATTAAGAAAAGTATTTTCTTTGTATTATATATTCATTTATTAAATATTGTAATGTCTTTCTCAATATTCTGAACAAGAAGTTGTTTCTTGATTTGTTATTGTGTTAAATATAAATACAGAATTAAAAAAAATAAATAAAAGCTACTCTAGGATTGACTATTTCCTACTTAGCTCTAACCTTGTTCCTAATCTGGTATTGTCAACCATAAAAACTATTGTGATTTCAGATCATGCTCCGATCTCTATCACTTTAAAATGGTGCGCGCCGAAACAAACCCAATCCCCACTTTGGAGATTAAATAATACCCTACTAACAGATGAATCAACTAAATGTCGTCTTCTCACGTTCATTGAATTTTTTCACTTTAACTGCACAGATTCCATGGATCCTCTTACTATATGGGAAGCATTTAAAGCTTCTTTACTTGGAGAACTTATTTCCAAACAGGCATACAAAACGAAACAAAATAACATTGAGCTACATAATCTTGATTTACGTATTAAATCTCTAGAGAAAACTTTCTTTGACACTAATGACAAACAGCTATTTCCTGAAATATATAAATGAAAATATTCGTACAACAAACTAACTAGCATTACTGCCCAGCAGGATATCTTTGTGACAAATAAGAACATAAGAACATAAGCCCCTGGGTCAGACCTGAGGTCCATCGTGCCCAGCAGTCCGCTCACGCAGTGGCCCAACAGGTCCAGGACCTGTGCAGTAATCCTCTATCTATACCCCTCTATCCCCTTTTCCAACAGGAAATTGTCCAATCCTTTCTCGAACCCCAGTACCGTACTCTTCCCTATTATGCCCTCTGGAAGCGCATTCCAGGTGTCCACCACACGTTGGATAAAGAAAAACTTCCTAGCATTCATTTTGAATCTGTCCCCTTTCAACTTTTCCGAATGCCCTCTTGTTCTTTTATTTTTTGAAATTTTGAAGAATCTGTCCCTCTCCACTCTCTCTATGCCCTTCAAGATCTGATAAGTCTCTATCATATCCCCTCTAAGTCTCCTCTTCTCCAGGGAAAAGAGTCCCAGTTTCTCCAATCTCTCAGTGTATGAAAGGTTTTCCTTACCTTTTATTAGACGTGTCACTCTCCTCTGAACCCTCTCGAGTATCGCCATATCCTTTGTTAAGGTACGGCGACCAATATTGGACGCAGCAAATTGCTTGCTAATTATCTCAGGAGGAAATGAGCTAAAGTTCAAATTCCTTCCATCAAACATTCTGACGGTCGTCTTCTTTGCACCCCTAAAGAAATTTCTGAATCCTTCTGTGAGTTTTATACCCAGCTATACTCTTCTACTCCATCGGCTACTCTAGAGACCGCTGATGCCTTCTTTAACTCACTAAATTCACCCAAGGTTTCGGACTTAGACAACAATAAATTACAACAATCTTTTGATGACTCAGACACTGATTTAGCCATACAAAATCTCTCTTCTGGAAAAGCTCCAGGTCCTGACAGCATTTCTGTAGAATTTTAAAAAGTCTTTAAAAACAGATTAACCCTGATTCTCACTTCTTTGTTTAACTCCTTTACAGAAAAGACTATTTCCAAAAGTCACTTTTTAGATGCTATTATCACGGTACTCCCCAAACCACTTAAAGACCCTCAATTGGTCCAAAACTATAGACCTATCTCCCTCCTAAACTCAGATTACAAAATATACGCTACTATCCTCTCCTCTAGACTCTAAGGTGTCATAAATAAGATTATTTCTCCTCATCAAGTGGGCTTCATGCCCGGCAGACTTATCACAAACAATTCCCGTCTCTTTTTCCATTTATCTTCTTTTGCTCGTTCCTCTAAAGACCCCTGCATTACTCTATCATTAGACGCTGAAAAAGCATCTGATAAAGTTGAACTGTCACATCTCTTTCGGACAATGTCTTGGTTTGGTTTTCACCCTAAATTTATAGAATCTATAAAACTGCTCTATTGCACTCCAAAAGCCTCCATAATCCTATATAATAAAACGCTAGCTGCGCATGCGAACTCTTGCCAGCATGTTCCATGATCCGTAGGTCCGTGGCCGGCAAGAGTGCACATGCAAGCTTTCAACGGACCGCACTCACGGTCTGGCTGGCTCCCTAAAGTTTTTCGCGGTGGCGGCTCACCTGCCCCACCTTCCTCTTACTGCCAGTCTCAGCCAGGCTCACTCATCCCCTCTTCCCTCCCCCCTGGTAGCCCTGAACCTGTTCTCCGTTCCCCGCCAGTCTCCTCCTCCAGCGGCTAATCCACCGTCGCCACCGTCGGATGTGTGGAGAGCGATGGGCCGATGAGTGGTGCGGCGGGGGCAATGCAGGTGGAGACTGTTGGCCGCCGCGGCTCTTGGCGGCTGCAGGCCGCGGCAGCTGTCCGGAGGCCAAAAAGTAAGAGAGAAATCCAAATTACTAAATAAATTGACTCATCTGTTAAACATCATCAGACAAAGACCATTTTTTTACAATAGCATTGCAATTAACCCAAAATAGCCATGTTTTAGCACCATACCTGCACTGGGTACATCGTTGTAATTGTCAGTGACCAAGGACAGACTAAAAGCAGAGAGAAACTGCTGTAGTTGGTTATAAGTTTTCATTATATATAAATGGTTAATGCTTCTTTTATATTTGACCGATTCTCAGAACAGTAACACAGGGGGGCAGGAAAGAGGTGCTGATGGACAGGGGAAGAGACGGGGGGGGGGAAGAAAAAGGAAGGGAGTCCTACTGCTGGACAGGGGTACAGGAAAGAGGTGCTGATGGACAGGGGGAGATAAAAAAAAGGGAGAAGGGCTGCTGCTGGATAAGGGGGAGCAGTGAAGGGGTGGTGGTAGACACAGGGAAGGTTAAAGGAAGGGATAATGGGTGGACAGCCGAGAAAAAAGAAAGACAGAAAGAAAGACAGAAATACAGAAAGCGGTTAAGGACAGAGAGAGAGAAATAAACACAGACACACACACACACATTTATTCTAGCACCCGTTAATGTAACAGGCTATAAGACTAGTTTCTAATAACACCTTATCATCTTATGTGACTTTACATAGAGGTATAAGATAAGGTTGTCCTCTATCTCCATATCTTTTCAATCTAGCTCTTGAACCTCTTCTTCTTGCTATCATCTCCAACTGTAATATCACTGGTATCTTATATGGTAACTAGCTTTATAGCCCGTTACATTAACGGGTGCTAGAATATATGTGTGTGTGTGACTGTCTTTATTTTTTTCTCCTTAGCCGCTTTCTGTATTTCTGTCTTTCTTTGTTTTGGCTGTCCACCACCACCCCTTGCGTGCTCCCCCTGTCCATTCTCCCTTCCTTTTACCTCCCCTGTGTCCACCACCACCCCTTCACTGCTCCCCTTATCCAGCAGCAGCCCTTCTCCCTTTGTTTTACCTCCTCCCTGTCCATCAGCACCTCTTCCTGCTCCCCCTGTCCAGCAGTAGGCCTCCCTTCCTTTTTCCCCCCATCCATCAGCACCTTTTCCTGCTCCCCCTGTCCAGCAGTAGGCCTCCCTTCCTTTTTTCCCCCCTTATCCATCATCAGCACCTCTTCCTGCTCCCCCTGTCCAGCAGTAGGCCTCCCTTCCTTTTCCCCCCTGTCCATCAGCATCTCTTCCTGCTCCCCCTGTCCAGCAGTAGGCCTCCCTTCCTTTTCCCCCCCTGTCCATCAGCACCTCTTCCTGCTCCCCCTGTCCAGCAGTAGGCCTCCCTTCCTTTTTTCCCCCATCCATCAGCACCTTTTCCTGCTCCCCCTGTCCAGCAGTAGGCCTCCCTTCCTTTTTCCCCCCCATCCATCATCAGCACCTTTTCCTGCTCCCTGTCCAGCAATAGGCCTCCCTTCCTTTTTTCTCCCCCTATCCATCATCAGCACCTCTTCCTGCTCCCCCTGTCCAGCAGTAGGCCTCCCTTCCTTTTATCCCCCCGTCCATCAGCACCTCTTCCTGCTCCCCCTGTGCAGCAGTAGGCCTCCCTTCCTTTTCCCCCCCTGTCCATCAGCACCTCTTCCTGCTCCCCCTGTCCAGCAGTAGGCCTCCTTTCCTTTCCCCCCCCTGTCCATCAGCACCTCTTCCTGCTCTCCCTGTCCAGCAGTAGGCCTCCCTTCCTTTCCCCACCCCCCACCAGAGCAGAATCTCCCCTCTGTCTATCCCCCCAAAAGTCCAGCATCTCCCTTCTCTCTATCTCCCATCAATCCATCATCTCACCTCTGTCTCCTCCTGTCAGCCACTGCTGTTCGCCATGTGGTCGATCTGCTGCCGACAGACGGGGTCCAGCTCCGGCGCGTCGCTCGCGCACAGCAGCGGGAGCAGCGCCACCAGCAGCAGCACCGCCATCAGGAGCCCTTCTTGAGGGGGCGGGACAGGCTGCTGAGGAGCTTCGGGGGCTGCTGAGACGGAGCGGCCGAGCTGAACTGGCGTCCCCCCCTCTCCCTGGTGCCAGCGCCGCTCTCCCTCTCAGTGGGCCAGGCCAGAAAAAGAGGAGACTGTTGTGTGGTGACGTATAAGCATGCATGCGCACTCTTGTGGCCACATCACGACGGATCAGGGAACACGGCTTTAGAGTGCGCATGCGCGCTTACCATTTTATTATTATAGATAATGAATATAAATTAACTGCATATGCGGATGACATACTTCTATATATTTCTAAACCTCATCAATCTCTCCCCATTCTTTTTGACCTGATCGAATCTTATTCCTCTTTCTCTGGATATAAAATTAACCAGCAGAAAACTGAGGTTCTACCCCTCACTATCCACTCTTTCCCAAACTTAGTCCAACCTTATAATCTGGTATGGTCTCCTTCATCTATAAAATACCTAGGCATAGATTTACATACTACCATTTCTGCTACTAATAAATATAATGGAGACAAGATCAACGCAAACATTAAATCTCTGTTACAGTCTTGGCATCCATTACATCTCTCTTGGTGGGGACGTATTGAAACAATCAAAATGGTACTTGTTCCCAAGATAAATTATATGCTTAGTATGATACCGATTCTGTTTCCCCCCTTTTTCTACAAATTGATTGAAAAACTAATCTCAACCTTCATTTGGCAATCAAAGCCCCCCAAAATAACTATGAAAAAGCTTAAAGCCTCTAAGGAGAAAGCTGGAGTATTCTTACCTGACTTCCTTTTTGAGTTCAATATTTTTTATTGATTTTTTGAAAAAATATAGGAAACAGTTCAAGTACATGGTATCAAAATATAAAACAAAACATTTAGTATAACTAATATTCAGTTACATTGTGCATTGTAGAATTGAATCGTTTTAAAAGATCTAAAGTACTAGGACTGTTCATGAAAAATTAGTAAAAGGAAAGATAAGAGGAAAGAGAAATTGAAGGAAGAAAAAGAAGAGGAAGAAGAAGAAGAGAGGAGTGTCTATGAAATAGATTTAACATATGAGTCTAGGAATTTCCAGGGTGATTTACATTGTATCAAATTTTTGGAAAGTCGAATTATATTTTTCTTTTCATAAGCATATGATTCAAATTTATGATACATGCTCAAAGAATTCCACCAGAAGGTATAGTTTAGTAGTGAAGAGGACTTCCAATTTTTCAAGATTTGCATAAGGGCAGTCACAAACATTGCATCAATGAGTTTAGGAGGACAGTTAGACTGTGTAAAACAAGGGTGTTGAGATCGGAGAATTATAGTGTCAAAGGAAATTTCTTCTGAACAATTGGTAATAGACTTTATGGTGTCCCAAATGCACGTCCAAAAGGAACGAACTTGAGCACAATGGAAAAGCATGTGATCAAGAGTCCCAACTTCTTTCATACAGTTCCAACATATAGAGTCTTGTTTTAGGTTAGCTTTCCACATCCGAAAAGGTGTCCATACCGCATTCCACATAATGAAGAACATTGATTGTGAGACTCTGGATGATAAAAGAGGTCGGTTTGTCGAGGACCAAAAGAGTTCCCAGTCAACATCAGAAAGTGAAGTTGTCAGCATAGGTTCCCAATGTTTCATGGAATGAGAGGAAAATGTAAAAGAGTGATCTCTTAGAATACTATAAAAGAGAGATATCGCTTTACCTTTTGATATAGCCAATGTGGACCAGTGATACAAAGTGTGAGTGGATGTCATATAATCAAAGCGTATAGACATAGAAGATAACATCTCAGTAAGAGAAAGCCACTGTGAGTAAGCAGAAGGAGACAACGAGTAAGTAGAGCAAATTGTATCAAAGGGAACAAACGAAGTGAGAGTGGTTATCTGATGGAGAGACCACAAACCAGCCCGCTGCCACCTCTTCCATGAAAGAGATTTACTATTGATTTGGATTTTGGGGTTATTCCAAATGGACAAGAGTGGACTGTCTTTAATTGAAATCTTTGCGATTGTGTCTAGTATATGAAGGGCATGCTGCGTTGCGCTCAATAAGGAGTATTTTCTCAAGAGTTTGGGTACTGGCACCGTCAACAAGCATGAAACATGTAGTGGTGCACATAAAAATCGTTCCAGGTCAAACCAGGTTGGTGAATCTTGGGTACTAGTGTTAGTAATCCAGTAGGCACCATATTTGGCCAATGATGCGATATAATAAAAATGAAAATCAGGTACATTCAGACCCCCATTAATTTTAGAGGCTTTCAGTTTATCGAGAGCAATACGAGGTTTTTTGTTATTCCACACAAAGTCAGATATTTTCTTATTCAACCAGTGAAAAAATTTCTTCTTGCATAAGGAGGGAAGCATTGAGAGGGTGTAGTTTATCTGAGGAGTAAGGGTCATTTTGATGGAAGCTATTCTGCCCCACCATGAAAGAAAGAGTGGAGACCAACGAGACAGGGTGTTATGAACTAAGCTTTTAATTTTAGATATGTTTAGATCTTGAGTTTGAGTTGGATCTTTATGTATTAGCACTCCCAAGTATTTTACAGCTCCGTGTGACCACGTGAAGGGAAATTGGGCGAGGTCTGACTTCCTTATAAACCACAAAGCATTTATTCTACAACAAGCTAGTCACTGGTTTTCTTCCTCGGCATATTATTGTCCACTATGGTTACAATTAGAATTTTCCTTTCTTCCTGCTATTGCCTCTTTAACCTCCCTATTGACAGCGGACGCCCCTCTCAAACACCATAATACCATCATAGCTATATCATCACAATGTTTATTAGATCTAAACAAATTGTTGGAAGTATCTGTTATCAACTCTGCTTACACCTCTATCTGGCATAGCCCTCTTCTCAAAATTGGTAAACTTCCTGTTTACTGGTCCCATTGGGCCCAAAAAGGAATATGGTCTCTCGGTGATGTTTGTGACTCGACCTTAAAATTACTCTCTTTTGCTGAGCTCCAACACAAATATAACTTACCTTCTTCTGCTTTCTTTCAATGGCTACAACTGTCTCAAGCAATTAAAAAGTCCAACATCCTTTCCACAATTCATAAAAACACTCCTTCATTATTCCCTTATTTTTCACTCATTTCCATCAAAGGACATATAGCATCAACCATCTACAAGAAGTTCATTGACACCCAGTTCAACTTCCATTCTTCCATACAGAACTCATGAGAAACTGATATTAACCATACCCTCTCTGAGAAAGACTGGTCTAATTTTTGGTCTAAAACAATAAGGACAATTCAGCTAATTCATTTCAATCTATGTATTTTTGACACCACAAAGGGAATTGGACACCACAAAAGCTAAATGTTGCTGGACTTCTCTCGTCAAATAAGTGTTGGAATTGCAAATCTGTTCCGGGTACATTAGTACATATGATTTTTGATTGTGCTCATGTACATCATTTTTGGACATCTGTGTGGGCAGTGATGCAAACTATTTTTGACATAAATATTCCGATTTCCATTGATATTGTCATATTTAAATCTGCTGCCGCACATACCAAGATCCTTCACTCTCAAAAGGCCTTATTCAACACCTTAATAATAATAGCACTGCGGCTAATTCTTTCCAATTTGAAATCCTCTGACTCCTTAAATGTTCACTTTTGGTAGCAATCAGTATTACTCCAACACAAGCGTGAAGTCCTAATATCTTCATATACTCCTCTAAATAACTCCTTTGAGAAAAAATGGGACTCCTTTGCCATTTACTTACATTCCATATAAATGGAACATCTCTCTCTCCTATACGTGTTAATGCCATGGTCTAATTTGTTCCAAACCCCTATCTATATTCTTTTTATCTTCGGCCTCTGGGGAATCTCATTACATCTTTTTCTTCTCTCTTATTTTTCCCTTTTTCTCCCTTCCCTCTTCATTTCTTCCCCTCTCCTTTTCACTTCAGGATTCTACTACAGATGTTACTTGGATGGTTGATCTGAGCTTGTAAATATTAAGTACTCATTTCTGTCTCATTTGTATTCTAAAATTTTCCCAAAAAATTTCATGTAAAAAAAAAAAAGAGGTAGCTTTTTCCTTGGAACTGATCAGCCGACTCCATTGCAAAAGACAAAGTATATCTGATAGTTGTAGATTGGAGATTTGAGTAGTGAATAAGGTCCATTTATGTTTTTGATGAGATAGAATGGAAAGACCGGTCAGAGAAAAGAAAGAGAAAGAAAATGTAAATGTGGTCCAGCGTCAATGTTAGAGATTTCAGTATCAGAAATACAAGACAAGAAAAGGAAGAAGAATAGAGATTACTATGAGGCAGCGAGAGATTGAGTGGCATAGAAGAGTCAAGAAAGGGGAGAGATGCGGGTATGGAAATTCAGCTGGTATTGAAAATAAATAAGAAAAGCGTGCAGCACATAGGTAGGTATAGAAGATGAGAAAGGTTACACAACCAGTCCAGATAGTCAGGGAAACCAAAATGCAGGTAGTGAACACATTCGCAGAGAGAATGAGGTAAAATAGAAAACAGGGGAGACCGATGAAGATAGAAGAGCAAGGTGAGGAATATATAGCAAAAGGAGAAAAGTCGACATCAGTCAATTTCAACCCAGTAGCATCAATCAGAGCATTATACTTCGAAAAATCAGAAAGAGTCCAATGAAACAGATGATGGCAGAAAGAAATCCGTTCGCACAAACAAGGCGGCAGTGTGTACAGAGCTGGGGACAATCACGCAGTTCCAGTGCAAAAAACAGTACAATATGAAGCAGACAAACCGTAGCAGACAGGCACATCTCTATTCAGGTTTGTCGAGTTGTTCAGTGTGATCACCATATTGCAGGATACTGCAGGCTGAAATGGGCTCCCATGGATTTGAGACGAAGCCTCATAGCCAGAAACGATTTTCTTTTCCGTGCAGTCGTCTTGGCAAGGTCAGGCACAATTATGACCTTTCTTCCATCAATGAAAATGCCTGAGTGGTTTCTGGCTGCGGTGAGTAGCTGTAGCACCTGAGGGAAGTGAAGGAGTTTAGCAACCACCAGACGGGGGGTGAGTTGATCTTGTCGCAGGCATGATAGAACTCGATGTGATTGTTCTATTTCTAATACACAGGTCGGGTCCATATTGAGGACCTTTGGTAGCCATTTCGTAAGGAAACTTGACTTGTCTGTCCCCTCAATGCCTTCCTTAAGCCCGATGATTCGTAAGTTGTTCCTGCAGCTCCTATTGTCCAGATTCTCAATATCTTGCTCAAGGCGTTTAATTCGTTTTTCTGTCTGCTCATGTTTCTGTACAATTTCCAGTGCTGTGCATCCGCTTTGGATTCTAGTGTGTCGATTCGGATTTGAAATGCTGCTAATGAGGAATTAATTGCTGTTAGTTCTTTTTTAAACTCTTTCGTTGTCTCAAAGTGCTTAGAATTAAGCTCCCTCAAAGCACGGAGCTCTTCAAGCATGAGATCACTCGATATGGCAGCCTTTTTTTCTGGTGCCATTATCTTCGGCGTTGGAGGGTCCAGTTTTGTTCTTTTAGTGCCGATTGTAGGATTTGCGGAGGTCTCAGCCTTGGATTGTTTTGTTGAGGACATCCTCCAGTACAGGAAGGGTAAAAAAAGAGTCCAAAAGTTAAATTTAAATAAGGTCTGGTAAGTCTTTATCTTGTAGATGGAGGGAGAGTGTGAAGCTCAAGCGTCCATCTTGTTTGAAGCACAGGACATGCCCCCGGGAAAAGCTACCTCAACATTTTACAAACAACTCAGAGATTCTTTTTTCAAACCACCTTAGGAAACTTACGACAAATGGAAACTAACAGCAAATGGGCCGTCAAACTTAACCTTCCTGACTCTCAAATTGACTGGAACTTATTTTGTCCAAGATTAATAGACCCCTTCTCTCAGCTAGCCTTTCCCAATCCCTCTTTTTTCTCATGTGGAAAGCAATTTGGACACCTCATAGGATGAAGAAAGCTAAACTTAATACATCTGATCTTTGTTGGCATTGTTCCCTCTCCCATGGAACACTCTCATATGATTTTCTCTTGCCCTCAGATTCGTCCTTTCTGGTCTAAACTATGGATAACTATCAAGTCTATTACTAACTGCTCAACTTATGTTACCTATGCTATTATTATCATACTCTCCTTGCATCCCTGTTTTGCAGCTAGTTCCTGTGATCCCAAACTGATAGACATCATGATCTTGGTAGGGATCCAACAAATCCTACAAAATTGGAAATCTGCTTCACTACTAGACTACACTTTTTGGTGGAATTCATTATGTTTATTCAAGAAATATGAACAATATATCTGTGATAAACTCATTCCCCTTGCCTCCGTCTCCAAACGTCATCTATGGTTCCCTATAGATAACTTCTTGGAGATTACTTGAACTCTGTTTTGATTACAACAGTCTGAAAAAATTATTGTTCATGTTTATACATGTTTTGTTTATGACAAAACTCAATAAAAATATTAAACTAAAAAAAAGGAGTTTACCACTGAAAGATAGCTGGAAAGCAATGACCACAAACACTTGCAGTCTAAGCAACAAAGTTCATGATTTGCAAGCCCTGATGATAGAGGCAGCCCTGGATATTATTGCTATCACAGATACATGGTTCAGTCAATCCCATTAATGGATGCAAACATAATAACATAAGAATAGCCTTACTGGGTCAGACCAATGGTCAATCAAGCCCAGTAGCCCGTTCTCATGGTGGCCAATCCAAGTCACTAGTACCTGGCAAAAACCCAAGATATAGCAATATTCCATGCTACCAATACAGGGCAAGCAGTGCCTTCCCCCATGTCTTTCTCAATAATAGACTATGGACTTTTCTTTCAGGAACTTGTCCAAACCTTTCTTAAAACCAGCTACGCTATCCGCTCTTACCACATCCTCTGGCAACACGTTCCAGAGCTTAACTATTCTCAAAGAGCTAAGGAACGAAATAGCGGAACCACTTCACCAAATATGTAACCTATCCTTAAAAACTGGGGAGATACCGGAGGACTGGAAAATAGCAAATGTCACGCCCATCTTTAAAAAGGGTTCAAGGGGTGACCCAGGAAACTACAGGCCGGTGAGCTTGACCTCAGTTCCGGGAAAGATGATGGAAGCACTGATTAAGGACAGCATCTGTGAACACATAGAAAACAATGGACAGCTGAAGGCGAGCCAGCACGGCTTCTGCAAGGGAAGGTCGTGCCTCACAAACTTACTGTACTTCTTTGAGGGAATAAACAGTCAGATGGATAAAGGGGAATCCATAGACATCATTTACCTTGACTTCCAAAAAGCCTGCGACAAGGTACCCCATGAACGGCTGCTTAAGAAGCTGTGGAACCACGGGGTGCAAGGGGATGTCCACCGATGGATCAAAAACTGGCTGGCAGGCAGGAAACAGAGGGTTGGAGTAAAGGGCCACTACTCAGACTGGCTATGGGTCACGAGCGGAGGCCCGCAGGGGTCGGTGCTGGGACCGCTCCTGTTCAATATATTTATTAACGACCTGGAGGCGGGAACAAAATGTGAGGTTATAAAATTTGCGGATGACACCAAACTCTGCAGCAGGGTTAGGACCGCGGAAGACTGCGAGGACCTGCAAAGGGACCTAACGATACTGGAAGAATGGGCAAAAAAGTGTCAAATGAGCTTTAACATAGAGAAATGCAAGGTCATGCATGTAGGGAAAAAGAACCCAATGTTCAGCTACAAAATGGGGGGATCACTGCTAGGGGTAAGTAACCTTGAAAGATACCTGGGAGTGATGGTAGACACAACATTGAAGGCGTCGGCACAATGCGCGACGGCCTCAAAGAAAGCAAACCAAATGTTGGATATCATTAAGAAGGTTATCACGGCCAGGACGAAGGAAGTCATCTTGCCACTGTATCGTGCAATGGTGCGCCCGCATCTGGAGTACTGTGTCCAGTACTGGTCGCCGTACCTCAAGAAGGATATGACAGTACTTGAGGGAGTCCAGAGAAGAGCGACTAAACTGATAAGGGGTATGGAAAACTTCTCATATGCTGTCAGGTTGAAAAAGCTGGGGCTATTCTCCCTGGAAAAGCGGAGACTTAGAGGAGACATGATAGAAACCTTCAAAATCCTGAAGGGCATAGAAAAGATAGACTGGGACAGATTCTTCACACTGTGGGGAACCACAAGTACAAGGGGGCACTCAGAGAAATTAAAAGGGGGCAGGTTTAGAACAAACGCTAGGAAGTTCTTTTTCACCCAGAGGGTGGTGGACACATGGAACGTGCTTCTGGAGGCCGTGATAGGCCAGAGCACATTACAGGGCTTCAAAGCAGGTTCGGATAGGTTCCTAGAGGATAAGGGGATTGAGGGGTACAGATAGGAGTTGAGGTAGGTTATAGGAATAGTCAGGGACCATTGCACAGGTGATGGGCCTGGAGGGCCGCCACAGGAGTGGACCGCTGGGCGGGATGGACCTCTGGTCTGACCCAGCGGAGGCTAATTCTTATGTTCCTTTTGGTTTTAAAAGTATTTCCATGTAACTTCGAGTGCCCCCTAATCTTTGTAATTTTTGACGGAGCGAAAAATTGATCCACATGTACCTGTTCTACTCCACTCAGGATTTTGTAGACTTCAATCATATCTCCTCTCAGCCATCTCTTTTCCAAGCTGAAGGGCCCTAACCTTTTTAGCCTTTCCTCATACGAGAGAAGTTCCATCCCCTTTACCATCTTGATCGCTCTTCTTTGAATCTTTTCCAGTGCCACTATATCTTTCTTGAGATAAGGAGACCAGAACTGAATGCAATACTCCAAATAAGGTAGCACCATGGAGTGATACAGGGGCATTATAACATTCTTAGTCTTGTTAACCACCCTTTTTAAATTATTTCTAGCATCCTGTTTGCTTTTTTGGCCGCCACCATACATTGGACGCAAGATTTCATCGTATTGTCTACGATGATACCCAGATCCTTTTCTTGGGCGCTAATCCCCAAGGTGGACCCTAGCATCCAGTAACTGTGAGTCAAGTTATTCTTCCCAATGTGCATCACTTGCATTTGTCCACATTAAATTTCATCTGCCATTTGGATGCCCAATCTTCCAATTTTTCACAATCCGTATGCGTTTTAACAACTTTGAACAGTTTAGTGTTATCTGCAAATTTAATCACCTCACAAGTTCCAATTTCCAGATCATTTATATATAAGTTAAAATAGCACCAGTCCTAGTACAGACCCCTGAGAAAAATGACCATTTAAACCTACCCTCTGTTTTCTATCAGATAACCAATTCCTAATCCACAATTGAACTTTGTTCCCTATCTCATGACACTTTAATTTTCTCAGGAGCCTCTCATTAGGAACTTTATCAAAAGCGTTCTGAAAATCTAAATACTATATCAACCGGCTTACTTTTATCTACATGTTTTATTCACACCTTCAAAGAAGTCAAGCAAATTTGTGAGGCAAGATCTCCCTCTGCTGAACCCATGCTGACTCCGTCTCATTAAATCATGTTTGTCTACTGTCACCTGCCGGGGCCTCTGTAAGATTAAGGAGGACCGCCGATAGGGGGTAGCACAACCCTGGCGTGGCTCCCAAAGGGGGAGACCTCACTGGTGCCTCAATATCCTAGTCTTCGCTCAAATAAAGCACAGCGAGCCTAGTTGAATCAAAAATAATGTGTCAGGTTTACTTTATCGCCTAACACATAATCATTAGAAAACTCAAAATACAGATAAGGAATCATTAAAGTCCAAGTTTCCCTGTTCAAAAAAAAACCACAAATAAAAGACTTTTGTCTTACACTCAGTTCTGTGAAAGCAGCGCAGGGCTGCTATCAGGCAAATTCACAGTCCTGGTTTTACTGCTCTCCCTGCATGGAAACACAGTCTCTGAAGAAAAACATCAAAATTAGTCCCATAGGAAGTCCTTAAGAATTGCGCTTGCACCCTGGACTTTCAATTCAAGACAATCCGGTTTCTTCACCAGGTATTTACAGGTTCTATCATAAAGTAAACTTAAAACATGCAAAGCAAAAAAAAACTCTAGCCTCACCGCAGGCTCTTGTTCTTTCAGCACTAATTAGCTTACAGTCTTTCCCCCTGCTGGGCCACAGAATTGTTGGATCCCCTTTCAATATCTAGCTTCAATAAGCTCCCTCTGAAACCCAACCCTTGGTTCTTCGGGGTTCCTACCCCAATTCTGTGAGTCCTTAGAACTTAGGTGGCTTAATTGGGAAACTGTTTCAAAAGCCAGCAAACCTTCTCCAGTTCCTCTGAGCTTCTGCACAGCTGTAGTGTAGTGAGTTAATCAGGTTGCTGCAGCCCTGCTCTGGGCTTGTCTTTACTCAAACAAAAACAATCAAAAATAGCTTTCCATTAATCTTTTCCCTTATTATTCTTATGCAGCTCCGTACCTGCAACCCTTAGTGGAAAGCTGCCAAGCCTACATCCATGGCTTCCTCCGTATCGGTCTCAGGCATGCCCCATTCATCCAGTTCCATGTTTTCCACCATACCCAGCTGCTCGGCTGGCTCTTGAGGCAGGGAATCCTCGCACTCCATAGGTTCTGGAGCGGGGTCTGGCCTTTGCCTGGCCCGGAGAACCTTCTCTGCCAGCTCCTGGTGTGCTTTCCCTCTTAATGCCCTGGAGAGCTGCTTAAGAGGCTTTTGGCCACGCCCTGCACTCAGTGTGTGTGTGTCTAGCTTGCGTGCTCTTGGGCTCCCCTCCAGGTTGCCGGGCAGAATACTACTGGGAACCTCCTAGTGTGACTCAGGCTTCTCTTGGGTCGTGGAGCTAACTTATACTCTGGGCATTGCTCCAGCTCAGAAGGCTCAGGACAGGCAGCATCGGTTTTCAGGATATTCATCCTGATCGTCCTTAGGCAGACTCTGGTCTCTAATACAGGATTGAGACCGGAGTTTCACTTTGACATGACCGTCGCGCAGGGCGGAAATGTCACACTACGTGTTCCACATTTTTATTTTTTATAACTGTTTGTACCATTTTACCCGGCACTAAAGTGAGGCTTACCAGTATGTAATTTCCAGGATCTCCCCCGGAGCTCTTTTTAAAAATCAGCATAACATTGGCCACTCTCCATTCTTCAGGTACTACAGATGATTTTAGTGACAGGTTACAGATCACTAACAGCAGATCAGCAATTTCATATTTGAGTTCCTTTAGTACCCTGGGATGTATACCCTGGGATGGTCCTGGCGATTTATCACTTTTTAACTTGTCGATTTGGCTTAGTACATCTTCCAGATTCACCAGGATATTTCAGTTCCTCTGCATTATCACCCTTGAAAACCATTTCTGGTTCAGGTAGATCTCTTACATCTTCCGTAAAGACTGACGCAAAGAATTCATTCAGTCTTTCCGCTATGGCCTTATCCTCCCTGAGTGCCCCTTTTGCTCCCTGATCATTCAACGGTCCCACAGATTCCCTCACAAGTTTTCTGCTTCTGATGTATCTAAAAAAATTGCTATGAGTTTTTGCCTCTTTTGCAAGTTTCTCTTCATATTCTTTCTTAGCTCTCTTTATCACTGCTTTATATCTAACTTGCCGGTGCTTGTGTTTCTTCTTATTTTCTTCATTCGGATCCTTTTTCCATTCTTTAAAGGATGTTTTTTTTACTCTAATTTCCTCTTTCACTTCACCTTTTAACCATGCCGGCTCTCGTTTCCTCTTTCACCTTTGCTGATACGTGGAATCTATCTGGTCTGGGCTTCAACGATAGTATTTTTAAATAATATCCATGACTAATTTACAGTCCTAACCTTTGAAACTGATCCTTTTAGCTTCTTTTTAACCATTTTCCTCATTTTATCATAGTCGTTCTTTCAAAAATTAAATGCCCCCTACAGTAGATTTCTTTTGCGATGTTACTCCCAGTGTCAGCTCAAATTTGATCACGTTATGATCACTGTTTCCCAGCAAACCCAACACAGTTAACTCCAGCATATAAATATGTGGAGAAAAAAAGCTTCATGCGCTAAGCTAAACACAGCATATAAATATACGGAGAAAAAAACCTCAGTTAATGCTTCATGGGCTCAAAAAAAACTCCACAGCAGTGTTACTGCAGTTCTATCACAATGTCTTTATAGTGTTTCATTCACAGGATCAGTCAGCATCAAAATCAAAAAGCAATATATAGACATTGAGATAGAACTACTGTGGAGTTTTTTGAGCCCATGAAGCATTAACTGAGGCTTTTTACTCTACATATTTATATGCTGTGTTTAGCTTAGTGCAAAATACTGCGTTTCTCTCTCACCCTATATTGTACTACATAGTGGTCAGTGGAGTGATCATTACTGTGTCAAGCATCATTTTTGCTTTTTCTTTGATAATTGAATTATGCTCTATTGAATTATATAGTAATTGAAATCACCCATTATTATAGTGTTGCCCATTTCTCCAGCTTTCCCAATCTCTGAAAACATTTCTTCATCTGTCTGCTCATTTTGTCCCGGGGGATGGTAGTATAACCCTACCTTTATATTCCTTCCCTTCACACATGGAATTTCTATCCATAAGGATTCCACACTGTTATCTATATCATGCAAAATGTTTATTTTATTTGATTCAATTCTCTCTTTAACATATACCGCAACCCCCTCCCCCCCCCCTTCAATTTGATCTATTCTATCCTTGCAATATAATTTGTACCCAGGTAACATAGTGTCCCATTGATTGTCCTCCTTCCACCAGGTCTCCAAGATGCCTATTATATCTATCTCATCATTCAGTGCTATATACTCTAACTCTCCTATTTTATTTTTTAGGCTTCTTGCATTTGTATACAAATACTTCAAATTGTGTTTTTTCCTTGAAACTACGGGCTGCTGAGAAGACAGGGAAAATTTGAGTCTTTTACTCTGCCTTCCTCTTAAATCCTCCTGGCTTTCTTTCACCATTAATGGAACCTTTCTACCGAGATACCTCACACCGAACCATCTGCTCCTGGGTGACTGTCAGCTTTCCCCAACATCTCAGTTTAAAAGCTGCTCTATCTCCTTTTAACTGTGTCTGATCTTGTGCCATACTAATTTCCACTTAAAGCTCGCTTAAACAATGGCAATGTGGTTTAAGTAAATGTTTTATCCAGTCCAAAAGCACTATCAATAAATGTTCAAAAAGTGTATCTGGATCAATATAAGATTTTAATAACTTATAATAAGTTCAAAAAGGACACCTCAGCCCCACCACTCCACCGCATGTAATATTTTCTATAGCGGGAAGCAAATTGTGGTGCTTCATCATTGGCTGTCGCTTTTTGTTTTTGCACTGTTATTTTTGGTTATTTTTTATATATATGTATATTTTCTTTTAACTTTTTATATATCAATAATTTAAAGAAATAAATATTTCCTTAACACTAAACATTCTCGGTGCCATATCTCCTTTTAAAACATTAGTGCCAGCAGCCTGGTTCCCTCCTGGTTATGGTGGAGTCCGTCCTTTAGGAACAAGCTCCCCCCTTTCCCTGAAAGTTGTCCAGTTCCTAAAAAATCTAAATCCCTCATCCCTGCACCATCATCTCAACCACGCAATGAGACTTTGGAGCTAAACCTGCCTCTTGGGTCCTGCACGTGGAACTTGGAGCATTTCTGAAAATGCAACCGTGGAGGATCTGGATTTCAGCTTTCTACGTAAGAGCCTAAATTTGGCTTCCAGAACCTCCCTTCCACATTTTCCTATATCATTGGTACCTACATGTACCAGGACAGCTGTCTCCTCCCCAGTACTATCTAAAATCCTATCTATGTGATGCATGAGGTCCTCCACCTTCGCACCAGGCAGGCATGTGACCAGGCGATCCTCACGCTCACCAGCCACCCAGCTATCTACATGCCTAATAATTGAATCACCAACTACAACCGCTGCCCTAACTTTTCCCTCCTGGACAGAAACCCCTGCAGACACATCCTCAGTGCCAGAGGATATTGCATCCCCTGGTGGGTGAGTCCTAGCTACAGGATTATTTCCTACTTCACCAGGGTGATGCTCTCCTTCTAGGAGACCTCTCTCCTCCAAGTCAGCACAGGGGCTACCAGACTGGGTGGGACTTCTCTACACCATCCCTGTAGGTCTCCTCTATGTACTTCTCTGTCTTCCTCAGCTCCTCCATGTCTGCTACTCTAGCCTCAAGGGGATATACTCTTCTTATCTCTGCAAACTTGGATTTTCAGCTTTGACAGAAATTAAATTGGAAAAAAAAGAACTGCAGATGGTGGATGATGAAATGCATGTTTGCTTGTTGACTATCAAGCTGTGTTTTCAGTTAATTTACCCTCAAAAGCAAGCACATCCATCACATTGATAAGCAATTCTGTTCTATCTACTTTAGATTCACCATTGTTACAATTACTCATACATAGCTTAAAGAATTTTAAATAAATAACTCTCAAATTTAGGCCCCCTTTTATCAAGCTGCATTAGGGTTTTTTTTATCACCGGCTACAGCAGTAAAAGCTCTGATGCTCATAGGAATTCTATCAAGCAGTGGCCAGCGATAAAATCCCTAATACGGCTTGATAAAAGGGGGGGGTCTTCATTTTTTGTTGGTTTTGCAATTTTATAATTTCAATTATAATGTGCTGTGAAAAACATTTGCTCCATTTAGTATGCCAGAGCTAAAAAAAAGTTTGAGAGACACTGCATTAGAGAATGTAATTATTAGTTGTAATGCATACCTGAGCCTGGTTTTTTATATCTTTTAACTCTTTGTCAAGTTCTTCAATGTCTTTGTCTAGGAGTCGACAGAACTTAAGAATGCTGGTATCTCTTTCAGCAACTGATTTATCAATTGCATTTCGTACAGATGAAATGGATGCCTTAAGCGTTGCATACAAAGCAAAATCTTCAGGAGGTGTAGGTACTTGGTATTGCTCTATAAGATGATACAGCTGTATCACTACATTACCTTCTTCTTCAAGACTTTCAATCTGAAATGAATGAATGGTATCAAAATATGCTAATGTACTACAAATTTTATAAGAATAGCATATAAAATAAAATCATTGTAAAGATCAAGTCTATAAATGGATGCCCACATTTATGTATTCCTTGCACATGTAAATTACAGAATACTAGTACTTTCACAGGTAAGTGAACACTTCTGCATGTAAGTCCTAGCAAAGCAATTAAATGATATTCTGTAACATCGTGCATATGTAGCATAGCACATAAATGCAATGGAGGTGGAGCATGGGCAGGACATGAGCATGGCTCAGACCTACATGCACAATTTACAGAATTCTGTATATTAAGCTCATCCCTGCCATATTTATGCACTAACAGTTATGCCCTTTTGTAGCCCCAGTGAATCAGCCAAAATCTTGCGGTCCAGTAATAGGAAAGCTCAAAGCCAAGACCAAGCTACCAACTGTGAGTACTCCTAATTTACTGGAGCCTACTGAAAGTCACCTAAGTCCTTTGAACTTGGATTCTTTTTTAATCTCAAATGCAGGGTTGGATTTGGGTGTGTTGAGCTCAGAGGATAGGCAAACCCCTGATCAACCTACAGCTTCTTCTGTCAACCCTCTACAGAGTTTTCCCAAAGTGGTGTTAACTCAGTGGAGGGATCAGCTGATATATCTCATTTTATTTCTTCCATTTGTGTGTTGCACATACATATACAAGCTCTAGGCGACATTACAGAGGAAGGGGTTAGAAGAGGGTAGGGAGGACTATGGAGGGCAGGAAGGAGTAGAGAAGAGAGAACCATGTAGAATATTTCATAAAAATTCCTAACTTTACAGTTAGAAGCACCATCTATGTAAATGATATCTAAATGAATTAAAGTAATATGTGAAAAGGAATAGAAGGGAGGAACCATTAAACAATAGAATTCAGGGAAATTCAATTAATAAAATAAAAGAATAGGAGTAAAATCAATGGAATAAAATTTAAAATAATTCATAAACTGGGAAAAAACCCAAAATCAAATAAGTCTGACAGAAGTCCAATTTCTTGAAGCAGTTCTGTTGCCTCAGCATATTTGGCAAACCACATAAAAACCTCTAGGACGCAGTCCACTAAAAAGCTTGGATGGGTCCAGCCAAGTTTTAATATTATTTTAATATTAATAAAGTCCATCTTAGGAACATCATTTCTCCACATTATTTTTTGTTTCTTCTTGGATTTGTCTGTGGAGATCATTGGGTCATTTCTCATGTTTTCGCCTCAGCATATTTTAAATAGTCCAAACGGCAAAAGTCCAGACGGGACAGATACCAGCTCGGGATTTCCAGCTGCTGCATCCCGGACTCATCACTTCTAGGCAGAAGATGCACAGAGATAGAACAATCCAGCGCCGGACCGCACTGCTTGTGGATGCTCAAGGGCAACTTCCAAAGAATACAGCACTTTGCCTCCATTGGAGAACAACCGGGAGGAGGAGTCCATGGCATGGCCCAACTCCACAGATCTGGAGATACCACCAGCTCCTCCCCAATGAGAGAGCAGATGCCGCCCCATCCTAGGCAACAACCAGCAACGATCAACCATGCCTTCAATGGTCCTGCCTCCAGCAATGATCTCCCCACAGTGATCTCCAGTCAGGTAGGAAGGGCCTCTGCTGAAAATTAACTGTTCCAGGCTTTTAGGTTAGTAGACTGTTATACTGTGATTCTATAACTGTCAAACTCCTCCTATCCAAGATGTTTTCTGACTCACCCGAGTGAAAATTAAAAGAAAAAAGTACAGAACCCTGTAAAACTATGAATAAGGTAGATGAAAGGACCAAAATTTGCTGCCTAAAGTGGTTTCTCTTGGGCTGATGATTTTTACTGAGGGTGTTTCAGAGTCTGTGGAGACTTCTTCACAAGTCTCCTTAGTAGACATCTGGAAAGTGGTGAAGAGAACAGAGACATTATTGCAAAGTCCAGTATTTATTATTTATTTAAAAATTTATATACTACTTATACTCTAAGCAGTTTCCATAAAATTTAACATTCATAATTACATCTCAATAACTTAAAACTAACAGACACACTCATCCCCAAGTGAAAACTAACAAACTTCACTCACTCCCTACTAACAGTCTATTCATCACATAGATGATCATAAAGCCGTCAACCTGTAGATTTCAGCAACCAATACAAGAGATACTTATTTCATAAGGGTCAAACATATCCTAAGCTGTATTGCCTCTACAAGTAGGCATTAACAAACAGCATGGTCTTTAACATTTTCTTGAAATTGAGGCAGTCAGTATATAATCTTAATTGTCTCGACAACATATTCCAGAGAGACATCCCAGCACTTGAGAACATTCTTGATTTTGTGACTACATATCTCACTCCTTCTTCCATTCTTGCTATGGCAGCTCTGTGAATTTCTCAGCTAGTGGTTTCTAAATGGAGGGCATGCATCTGTCATTAGTGTCTTGTGGAGAGGAGGAATTTAGAATGGTGCCTATCTGCGATCAGGCTAAGGCATGATTCTTTAACTGGAGCCTGTGATATGGGTGCCAGTTAGAGAATCAGGGGTTAGGCACCTGCCATTAGGGCAGACACAATTGTTCAGCACACAAGTACATGATTCAGCCACTTCTTAGGTGGCCACCGAGACTGGCATCCTCTACAGAATCAACACCAAAATATATACCATTGGGTCCCTGAAAAGTGGTATTTAATTCATGTTTCTTAACAGTTATACTTGGGGGGAATCAAAGGTAATGGTACCATTACTGGCTACCCCATTGAAAAAAGCATGGCAAAACTGAAAAGGTGTTCTCAGATTTTACTCCAGGGTTAAGTAGGTCTCTGGGTGACCAGAGAATTGGATATAGGGAGTGTGCTAGATGTGGTGTATTTAGATTTTAGCAAAGCCTTTGACAGTGTTCCACATTGGTGTCTAAAAAATAAACTGAGTGCCCTCAGGATGGGCCCAAAGTGAAAGATTGAGTCAGGAACTGGTTGAGTGGAAGATGACAGAGAATAGTGGTCAATGGATATCTCTCTGAGGAAAGGGATGCTACCAGTGGTGTGCCTCAAGGTTCGGTCCTTGGGCCTGGATGTTTTGGTTTTTTTAAAAACATTTTTGTAAGCAATATGGCTAAAGGACTATCAGGTAAGATTTGCTTCTTTGGGGATAATACCAAAATCTGCAATAGAGTAGACACCACTGATGGTGTGAATAACATGAGGAAGGACCTAGCAAAGCTTGAAGAATGGTCTGAAATTTGGCAGCTAAGATTTAATGCTGGGAAATGCAAGGTCATGCATTTGGACTACAAAAACCTGAGGCAACAGTACGGTTTAGAGTAGTGGTCATATTTTGGATTTATAAGTACTTGGAGGGCCTCAGAAAAAAAATAGTTGTCTTAATAAAGAAATGACAATTTTGCATGAGGTAAAACTTTTTATAGTTTATAAATCTTTCCTTTTGGCTAAGTCTTAATAATAATATTGTAATTTATAGCTAAAGAGACATATGATCATGAAACTGTTTTATTTTACTTTTGTGGTTATGATAAACATACCGAGGGCGACCTTGGATCCAAGATGGCCACGGTGCAGACGCTCTGAGAGCGATGCTTCTGACCGCTTCACTCGTTTCTTTTTTTCTGCTAATCAGCTCGCTGTTTACTTACTTCGGATGCCGAAGAGAAGGGGCAGGAGCGCAGCTGGCGCCTCGCGGCGCTCCGAGGTGCCCTCCTTCGCCAGAGTCGACGAGATGTTGCGGCGGTTGCAGGAGGCAGTCCTTCCTGAGTCGGGAGCAAGCCCGTTGAGAGCACCGGAAGGGGGCGAGACCGGGTTGTCTCTCCAGGGCTAGAGACTACCTTAAGCCCCGACTTGAGAGCTCCACCTCCATGTCTCCGGTCAGCCAGTTTTCCAGGGGTGGAGGAAACCCCGGAGATGGGGGAAGTACTTCCCCATGAGGCAGCAGGGTCATCATGGGAGACTGAGGAGGCAGTACTCTCTGACCAGGGAGTAGCTGCAGAAGAAGCCGGCGTAGGACAAGCAACCGGAAGTGAAGGATTCCAACCAGAACCTAACCAGGGGAACTTTTCTTCTTCTGACGGTGAGCATTTTTACACCCAGCAAAGTTTTCCAATTTTGGAAAAACCAGCGCAAGTGACTTTAGATTCACTATGGGATTTGATTGCAAATTTCACTAGGACTATTAGGGGAAATTGATCCAACACTCCAGAGAGCTGAAAGATTTGTCTGCGGATGTGACTGTTTCAAAGGCTACAATTCAAAAGCTTGATCAAGAAATCTCTATGACCAAAAAGTACAGGAGTCCCTAATTAAAGACAATATTAACTTAAGAAAGAAATTGGAGACACTTGAAAATAACTCCCGGAATAATAATTTGAGATTAATTAATTTCCCTAGATTGACTTCGGTTACCCCTAGGGAAATGCTTAGGAGATACTTGATAGAAACTTTGCAAGTTTCAGAAGAAAACTTACCACCATTTGCTCAAGTGTATTACTTGCCAAATAAAGAAGGGGCCCAAATGCAAGTTAAAGTATCGAATCAAGCATTATTGAATGTTTCTGAATTGTTAGAAACTTCAGACAGAGAAACAGTTGTACCTTCTACAATGATTTTGACTGTAGCTCTCGCCATAGATAAAACATGGTTATTGAGACTTTTCTTTAAAAATAGACAGAAAGAGTTCCTTGGTTGCAAAATACAAATGTTTCCTGACCTCTCCAGAGAAACTAAAAGCGACATAGAGAATTTTTGTTGTTGAAATCTGGAGTCACTTCACTGGGAGCAACGTATTACTTGAGACATCCTTGCAAGTGTATTATTTGCTACTGTTCACTTAAATATGTTTTCTTTGAACCACAACAGTTAACAGTTTTTCTGGCTATGTCTCGACTGGATAAAGAGAAATCAACAGCTCCATAATCATATATCTGCCCATTTCTCAGTTTTGTCTATATTTTATCTTCTAATAATAATTTCTTTTGCTCGCTTTAATGTAATCTTGGATCCAACAATAGAGAAACATGTGATTAAAAATCTCTTACTTTCTTACTTTCGTAGTTCTAGACAAAAATTCAATAGCACAGATGAAATCAAAAGGACATACCAGTAGTTGTCTCATGCATCTGAAATGGCTTCTGCAAGGTGACTCTGAATTTGAACTCTCCCGGTGGAAAACGTCAGCACCGGAAGTGAAAATGCATCACAAGGACGCTGTTGCTGAGAAAACATGTCATTGGCGTCCGGTTTGAAAGGTATGTCCTTTTGATTTCATCTGTGCTATTGAATTTTTGTCTAGAACTACAAGTAAGAAAGTAAGAGATTTTTAATCACATGTTTCTCTATTGTTGTTCTAGAAGACTGATCGGTCGGGATACACCCTGAGGCAGCAATTTTGTGAAACGCTGGCCACCGTTGGTGTACCAATCAGCTGAAGATAAGTTGAAAAAAAATTTTTTCTTCTATCTTTTGTTTTTAATTAAGCAAAGTACAGCATAAGGCTATAATTATATTGAAGGTTTTTTGCCAATGAGGTTACCGCTCAACCACCTTTAACAAACCACTTCAGTGGAGGTGGGAGCACCTTTTTCTGAGGCTTTTTTTCCCTCATTTTGAGTTATTTAATAACCTATGCTGTCCTTGTATTATACCATAGGACATTACAGCATCAACGATTACTGAAAGTGTTTATTATTTTACACATTGTGTTTTCATGATATCTGGGTCATTTGTACCTAGCATATGTGACACCCGGGGCCCATCATTTTTTGATACCTCCCCTCATCTATATGAAAAATATGATTTTTAGTAACAATCCACATATCACACAAGAGTGTACCTAGGAAAAGGCAGCATCTTAAACACTGCAGTGAGCACTAGAACACCAACACATACATTGTGAAACTAAACAAGCCAGAATCTGCACAGTCAATTGATCCTGCACAGTCGATGCCAACTGAAAACTATGCCCTTTTCATACACACAGAACAAGATACACCCTTGCCCAATATGGAATAATCACAAACTAAAAATAGAAATATGTAGACAAAAGTTACACTGAACTGTCGAGAAACCAAACTCTGCAAACAAAGCAACACCACAACACCACAAAAACAGTGACACATGTCCCCTAATACTGTGCAAAATAAAGACAGTAGATGTAAATTTGAAAAAACTGATACATAACAATCACCTCTTTACAAATTAACAAATAAAAATAAAACAAATAATGAGAAATAAGAAAATACCATTTTATTGGACTAATCTATTTTTCAATTAGTTTTCAGAGGCCAAATCTTTCTTCAGAACAGTACAGTATACTGCTGTTATGGTATCCTGGCCTGACCTGAGGAAAGGGGTTTAGTGCAAAAAATTGCCTTATTTCCATTTCCTATTTATAAACTTTTATCAATACAGTTACAATACTACTTGATTCTAAGTAAAGTAACAAAAAAAATTTTCTACCTTTTGTCGTTTCTGCTTTAATCATCTTCTCTTTGCTCTCTTCTTTCTATACAGCGTTTGTCCTCTCTCCCTTCCATGCAACATCTGCCCTCTCTTTGCCCCTTCCACCCAGCTTCTGCCCTCTCTCTCTACCCCTTTCATCTACTGCCCACACTCTCTCTGCCCCTTCCATCTACTGTCCACCCTCTCTCTCTTCCATATGGCATCTTCCCTCTTTCTATGTCCCTTTAATAAACTGTATATCCCATGTCCCTTCTCTCCTTTGCACATGATTCATTTCGGCTTCACCCCCTCTCCATTTTTCTGTCTCCACCCCCAATGCTTTGGCATCTCTCTCTTTCTCTTTTCCGTTCCTTCCTTCCTACTTCACACCATGGTCTGGTATCTCTATCTCCTTCCCTTCCCTCCCCCCATGCCATGTCATCTCTTCCTCCCCCTCCATGGTCTGGTATCTCCTTTCCTTTTTTCCTTTCCCTCCCTCCCATGGACTTGGCATTTCTGGTTCCTCTCCCTTGTCTTTCTTCTCCCTCCTTCCCTCTCTCTCCCAACTGGGTGCTGCAGGAGCAGCATTTCTCTCCCCCATTCCCTGTGTAGCAGCAGCATTTCTCCCCCCCTTGCCTGTACAGCATTTCTCCTCCCCCTTGCCTGTGCAGCATTTCTACCCCCTTGCCTGTGCAGCATTTCTCTCCCCCTTGCCTGTACAGTATTTCTACCCCCTTCCCTGTGCAGCAGCAGCATTTCTCTCCCCCTTGCCTGTGCAGCATTTCTCTCCCCTTCCCTGTGCAGCAGCAGCATTTTTCTCCCCCTTGCCTGTGCAGCATTTCTCTACCCCTTGCCTGTGCAGCATTTCTCCCCCTTCCCTGAGCAGCAGCAGCATTTCTTTCCCCCTTGCCTGTGCAGCATTTCTCCCCCTTTCCCTGTGCAGCAGCATTTCTCTCCCCTTGCCTGTGCAGCATTTCTCCCCCCCCCCATGCATGTGCAGCATTTCTATCCCCCTTGCCTGTGCAGCATTTCTCCCCCACTTGCCTGTGGAGCATTTCTCCCACACTTGACTGTGCAGCATTTCTCCACCCCCCTTGCCTGTGCAGCATTTCTCCCCCACTTGCCTGTGGAGCATTTCTCCCACACTTGACTGTGCAGCATTTCTCCACCCCCCTTGCCTTTGCAGCATTTTTACCCTCCCCCCTTCCCTGTGCAGCAACATTTCTCTTCCCTGCCCAGCATTTCTGGCTGGTTCCCCTGCTCAAAGCAGTGGGCGTCTATACCTCACATGATCCGTGGCTGCAACAGAAGCCTTCTCTATGACATTGTGACATCAGAGGGAACGCCTCTGATGCAGCCGTGGATTGAGCAAGGAGCTGATACCCGCGGCTTTTAGCAGGGGAGCCGGCCAGAAGCTGAACAACCACCGGACACCCCTGTTTACAGTTTACTGCTGCTGCTGCTGGTTAAGGAAAGCAGCAGCGGCAGAATAAGGAGGGTGGCCGGCTCTGCATCCCCTTGGGGTGTGCACCCGGGATGGACCTCCCCCCTGCCCCCCCCTTGATGCGCCACTGTCTGGATTTTCAAAAGGCATTTGAAAAAGTACCTCATGAAAAACTCAAGAAGGAAATTAGATAGTCATAGTATAGGAGATAATGTCCTAGTTAAGAACTAGATAAAAGATAGAAAATGACAGTAGAGTTCAATGTTCAATATTTTCAATGGAGAAGGGTAAATAGTGGGGTCCCCCAGGGATTTGTGCTGGGACCATTACTTTTTAACATATTTATCTAGAGATGGGAATAACTAGTGAGATAATTAAGTTTACTGATGACACAAAGTTGTTCAAAGTTGTTAAATCGCATGAGAATACAATAAATCAATTTCTAGATCGCATAACCAGGTAGTTCAATGCAGTTTACAAAAGATTAGTAATATGTACGGAATGAAATAGTTAAAGAATTAGTTGCCTATGAGTTTTTGAAAAGATGAGTTTTCGACTACTTTCTAAATTGAAGATAAGAATAAGAGGTTAGGAATCGATTCTTAAAGAAAGTTGTTGCTCATGAAATTTTTATACTTGCAATCAACTAACTGAAGGGAAAACAAAGCGTGAGTTTTCTTGGATTTTTCTGAGTTCAAAAGACAAATATTGTGGAGCTTGACCAGTAGCGACTTTATAATAGAAACAGCCCAGCTTAAATACAATACGCACCTTCACTGGGAGCCAATGCAGCTCTTGATACAATGGAGTAACATGGTCATACTTCCTTTGGTTATATATAAGTTTAATTGCTGTGTTCTGAATAATTCACATTCTTAGGATGTTTTTCTTAGTTCCTGCAAGATATACTATGTTGCAGTAATCGAGTTGACTCAGAATTAAAGACTGAACCAGAGATCTGAATATTGGGGCTTCAAAATAGGATCTCATTGTACGCAATTTCCACAGCATGGAGAAACCCTTCGGAATCACAGTATCAACTTGATGTTTCATGGTTAGATTATAATTAAGGGTAACACCCAGAATTTTGATTGTGGAATGGATTGTATATTACAAAGATTTGACGAATATAGATGAATCGTTGGGTAATTGTTGAGGGGAGGCAAAAAAGAATTTAGCCTTGGTAGGGTTCAACTTTAATTTGAATTCTGACATCCAAGTTTCTATAGTGTCAAAGATAGCCTCAATAATGTGGATTATACTACTCAATGATGTTTTACAGGGAACTACCCACGCAAACATTCTTCCCCCTGGATTAATGATGACTTAAGAACTAAGAAAAGAGAACTTTAGCTAGATTGTGAACCTTCGGGACAGACAGGGTAGTTTTTCTCAAGTACCTAATTTCATTTTAGTTTGATACATTATGAACCACTTAGATCAGTAAAATGCAGGAGCTGTATATCAAATCTTAAATAAACATAAACATAAACTAAGGAGAGCGGAATGAAAATGGTACATATCCAGACTAAATAATGACAAATCCAAATGGAAAGATCTACTTAAAGTATAACAATAGCCACCCTAGAGGCTAAAAAGAAGTACTCTGAACAACTTTTAAAGACTCCCAATAGATCAAAAAACCTTTTCAAACTAACAAAAAATATACTCACAATATCATAAGGAGACACTCAATATCTTAACACTGAACTTGACAGCGAAACACTCTCAGACTACTTCACTGACAAAGTAGACAAAATACAGTCTCACCTTGACTCTATTACACTACAGACACTGTCCCCCTGCAACACAGACAAAACAGCTAAAACTACAACTGGAACCTAACTAAACTCAATACAGTCTCCCAGTGACACCCGGGGCCCATCATTTTTTGACACCCCCGCCCCCCGGTGACAGGTCAAAAGTGCGCGACGACAAAGGCGCGACGACAACCCAGCGTAGACAACTGAGCGAAGGTGGAAGCGCGCCGAAGAAAAACAGTATTTTAAAGGGCTCCGACAGGGGGTGTGGGGGGGAACCCCCCACTTTACTTAACAGAGATTGCGCCGGCATTGTGGGGGGGTTTGGGGGGATGTAACCCCCCACATTATACTGAAAACTTTACTTTTTCCCTAAAAAAGAGGGAAAAAGTGAAGTTTCCAGTAAATGAGGGGGGTTACAACCCCCCCAAACCCCCCACAACGCCGGCGCGATCTCTATTAAGTAAAGGGGAGATCCTGCCAATCCAACCTGATCAGCTTCTTTGACTGGGTGACGAGGAAGCTGGATGTTGGGGAGTCCCTGGACATCGTATACCTGGACTTCAGTAAAGCATTCGATAGCGTACCACACCGCAGGTTGCTGAGCAAGATGAGTTCTATAGGATTGGGCGACACATTGACGAAATGGGTTGGAAACTGGCTTGGAGGTAGGCTTCAGAGGGTAGTGGTGAACGGCACCCCCTCCGAAATGACGGAGGTAATCAGTGGAGTGCCGCAGGGCTCGGTCCTGGGCCCGATCCTATTCAACATCTTTATAAGAGACTTGGCAGAAGGGTTACGAGGTAAAATAACATTATTCGCCGATGACGCCAAACTAAGCGATATAGTGGGCAAAAGCACAACAGACATAAATTCAATGTCCAACAACATGATGCACGACCTACTCCTACTAGAGCGCTGGTCTAGGTCCTGGCAACTCAGCTTCAATGCCAAAAAAATGCAAAGTCATGCACCTGGGCAGCCAAAATCCATGCAAGACTTACACCCTTAATGGCGAGATCCTAACAAGAACTGAAGCAGAACGAGACTTAGGGGTAATGGTCAGTGAGAACATGAAGACTACCAATCAAGTGGAGCAAGCTTCATCCAAGGCAAGGCAAATCATAGGTTGCATACGTAGGTGTTTCGTCAGCCGTAAGCCTGAAGTCATTATGCCATTGTATAGATCCATGGTGAGGCCCCACCTGAAATACTGTGTGCAATTCTGGAGGCCGCATTACCGTAAGGATGTGCTGAGACTGGAGTCGGTCCAGAGAATGGCCACCCGGATGGTCTCGGGACTCAAGGAACGGCTGGATAAGTTGCAGCTGTACTCACTTGAGGAATGCAGAGAGAGGGGTGACATGATCGAGACATTCAAGTATCTCACGGGCCGCATCGAGGTGGAAGAAGATATCTTCTTTTTCAAGGGTCCCGCGGCAACAAGGGGGCATCCGTGGAAAATCAGGGGCGGGAAACTGCACGGGGACACCAGGAAATTCTTTTTCACTGAAAGGGTGGTTGATCGCTGAAATAGTCTTCCACTTCATGTTATTGAGGCCAGCAGCGTGCCTGATTTTAAGGCCAAATGGGATAGACACGTGGGATCTATTCACAGAGAAAGGTAGGGGAGGGTCATTGGGGTGGGCAGACTAAATGGGCCGTTGCCCTTATCTGCAGTCTATTTCTATGTTTCTAAGAGTGTACCTAGGAAAAGGCAGCATCTTAAACACTGCAGTGAGCAATAGAACACCAACACATACATTGCAAAACTAAACAAGCCAGATCCCGCACAGTCAATTGATCCTGCAGTCAATGCCAACTGAAAACTATGTTCTTTTCATACACACAGAACAGAGATACACCCTCGCTCAATATGGAATAATCACAAACTAAAAATAGAAATATGTAGACTAAAGTTAAACTGAACCGCCATGAAACCAGACCCTGGATACAATGCAACACCACAAAAACAGTAACACATGTCCTCTAATACAGTGCAAAATATAAAGACAGTAGATGTAAATTTGAAAAAAATACATAACAATCACTACTTTACAAATTAACAAATAAAAATTAAACAAATAATGAGAAATAAAAAAATACCATTTTATTGGACTAATCCCCATAAGTTCGGTCCCCATCCCCGCAAACCAACTGATTCCATCCACACAAGCCTTGAATTGTTTTATATTGAACTTATTATATTAAAGTATAAAAAGAAACAATATTCTGTACAATTGTCAATTTATAAATCAGCTTCTTCTCCCCACTCTCTCTTCCCCATTTCCCTTCAGCGTCCTCAGCCCACTCTCTCTCCACTTTCCTTTAGCGCACACACATAAAAACATGCAAGTAATTTTATATCATTTTCATTCTATTCATTCATAGAAATTAAAGTCTAAATAATGCCAGTCACATAACAAAACATGATTTTACAAAAATAATTCCCTGTACAGTCAAGCCTGCAAGGATTACTAGATGTCTTTCAGCAGCTCCCCTCCACCCCTCCCCCTCCCTTACCTTTGTGGCCAAGTCAAAATGATCTACCAACAATAAAATTTTAAAAACACAAAGCACACTGTACGCAGAGAAAATGTTAATTATCATTTATATTCCGTGGGTTTTCAAAGAGGTCAAGGCAGATGACTTTATGCAATGCCACCTCAGTAACAACTATACATAAATAGACAAATATATCCCCTCCCTTTTTACTAAACCGCGATAGTGGTTTTTAGTGCAGGGAGCTGTGCTGAATGTCCCACGCTGCTCTTGACGCTCATAGGCTCCCTGCGCTAAAAACCGCTATTGCGGTTTAGTAAAAGGGGGCCATAGTTCAAAAAATAGACAGCATATATAAATTCTCAAAACGGACACATTTTAATCACTAAATTGAAAATAAAATCATTTTTCCTACCTTTGGTAATTTCATCAGTCTCTGGTTGCACTTTATTCTTCTGACTGTGCATCCAATATTTCTTCCCTTCTTTCAGCCTCCTGTATGCTTCCTCTCCTCCAAACCTCATTCCCTCCCCAAACTTTTTATTTGTTTCACCCTGCCCCCTTCTTTCTTTTTCTCTCTCTCCATACCCCTTTTCTTTCTGTATGTCTGTCATTCTCTCTCTCTCCGTGCCCCATTTCTTTCTTTGTTTCACCCTGCCCCTTCTTTCTTTCTCTCTCCATGCCTTCTTTCATTCTGTATGTCTGTCTTTCTCTCTCTCTCTCTCTCTCCTTGCCCCATTTTTCTTTGTTTCACCCTGCCCCCTTTCTTTCTTTCTGGTTCCCTGTCCCCCCTTTCTTTCTTTCTCCCTGCCTTCCCCTCCCCCATGCCACCATCATTGGGAAAATGCTGCCACCGCCGCTGGGGAATAGGCTGCCACTGCCGCCATCGGGAACAGGCCGGCGCCGGGTTCACCCTGCTTTTCTTCCCCGTGGGGCCGACCAACTCTCGCCGCCCGACGTCAATTCTAACGTCGGAGATGACGTTCTGGGCCAGCCAGACAGCGATTGGCTGGCCCAGAACGTCCTCTCCGACGTCAGAATTGATGCGGGTGGCGAGAGTTGGTCGGCCTCACAGGGAAAAGCAGGGAGAACTCGACGCCGGCCTGTTCCCGATGGCGGTGGTGGCACTCAAGAGGCTAAATAGCCGCAGTTTGCCGGCCTAGGGAGAACACTGGAGGGTGGCCAGCTGTGCACCCCCTTAGGGTGTAAACCCGAGGCAGACTGCCCCCCCACCCTGGTAGGGTACTGTCTGTACCTCACTCCCTCCCTATGACCAAAAATTCTCCTTTCTTCCATTCCCCGTGTACACAACCATCTCTTTCCCTCCCTTCCTCTCTCCCAAGTCCATGCCTTCTGTGTCCAAAAACGCATTCCTTCCCCCACCTCAGCATCTCTTTCCTTCCCTTCCTCTCTCCCAAGTTCATGCCTTCTGTGTCCAAAAACACACTTCCTCCCCCACCTCTTTACCTCCCTTCCTCCATCCTCTCTCCCAAGTTCATGCCTTGTGTCCAAAAATGCACTCCCTCCCCCCTTTTGTGTTCCGCGTTTGCCTCCTAGCCCTCATCTTAGCAACTTTCTCAGCCAAATACAACTCGAGCCGCGAGGCTCGTCTTCTGTTCCTACCTGCCCTGCTGCGCACACATAGCCGACCGGAAGTCTTCCCCGATGTCAGCGCTGACGTCGGAGGGAGGGCTTAAGCAAAGCCTGCCCTCCGACGTCAGTGCTGACATCGGGGAAGACTTCCGGTCGGCTCTGTGTGCGCGGCAGGGCAGGTAGGAACAGAAGACGAGCCTCGCGGCTCGAGTTGTATTTAACCCCGCGGGTCCCCCGTCGTCCCCGTTCAGCTCTCTCCTGTGCACCCCCTCGGGGCTTGCACCCAGAGCAGACCTCCCCCCTTAGGTACTGTAGCGTGGCCGGCCCTTGAGGCTTGCGGTAACCGGCCCACGCTTACAATATTCTCTCAGCGTGCTTCCCCAAGAGGGAGGAAGACCCTGTTGTGAATAAACTATCCTTTGTAAAAAAAACAGAATGGCCTCACACAGGTAAGTTATCAAATAAGGAAATCAAATTTATTGTGTATCCGAACAAGTCCAAACAAAAAAGGCATGAAGGATCACAGTCTCAAAAAGGTAATGGCAAAAAAATAGTGCAAGCAAAATCATACTGTGTTTACCAGCCTGGTCTGGTTAATTCTTCCAAAGTTCTTTTATTAATGTCCCAGGTATAGCAGAGTCTCTGGCAGTCTTTAACTCTCAAAAGTCTTCCTTGCAAATTGAAAAACAAACTATGGCACGTGGCAATGTGCAGCACTGACTTTTCAAATGCAGTGGCAGAAGGTTGGCAGATTTGCCAAAAACGGCTCCTTGTTGTAAAGAGCAAATAACCCGCAAACCCTCCGCTAAGGTGTTGGGCAAATCCTGCCCCAGCCTTCAGGATATTCCCATCTTATGGGAGATACTGCTAAAGCTGTTTCACTAAAGTCCAGTCATGGCTTGCAGCAGCCATCTTAAACCAAACCCTTCCAAGCACACAAAATACTGGGCTGGTATGTTCAGGACAAGTCTTAATTGTCCCACAGAAAAAAAAACATTTCAACAATGAACTCAAAAAAGAAAAGTTCCCCTCCAAGCCAGGAATGCCAAACATAAATTCAAACTTGACTCACTTCCATTTCCTCAATCAAATCCACCTCCGGTAAGGCAGTCCAATCCATAAGTTCTGGCTCAGCATTTACCAGCGTGGTTTCTTCTGGCTCTGAGTTCAGCATTTCTACATCATTTGGTTCAGGAGGAATTGGAGGCTCCTTCCACCTGAGAGCTTCTCCTGCCTCTCTCCTTTTCCTCGACAGCCAGCTTTCCAAATGCTGCAAAGCTGCTGTACCACGCCCAGTCCTACTCAGAGGCCGGACTTCTTTCAGCTGAGGCTGCCTTCTACCCTGTTTAGCCAGCTTTTCACAAAATGGAGGATTTAAAGGGGCCCTATCAGTTTTCACCAGGCTATGTTCTGTAGCAGGTCTGAACACAGCCTGTGCTTCCTGGTCCTGTTCCTGCCTATCAGGGACACAGTGATTAGCCCAGACTAGTTTCAGTGGACGTTTTCTCCGGGGTTTAACTGGCACAAGGCCGGCATTGGGCTCGGGTTTGTGACAGTATGCAACTGCAGTCTCCCACGACAACATCATTGAGATACGAGGCACAATTTACCCTTTTGGCTCCATCCTGGACCCCTGTCCACCACGCCTCCTAGTGACAGTAAAAGACGCCTTTACAGATTGCATCCTTCCTCTCATCAATACCTCCCTACAAACAGGCATAGTGTCCACAAACTGGAAGTCTGCAGTCATCAGACCGAGCCTGAAGAAACCCACGCTTGACCCTAACGTGCCCAACAATTTTAGACCTGTCTCTAACCTACCCTTTGTCTCCAAGATCCTGCAAAAAAACAGTATAAAACAATTGCACTCCTTCATAAACAAGGAGCCTTCCAATCTGGATTCAGGAAATTCTACAGTACTGAAACCATCCTTCTTGACATCATTGATAACTGCTGGAAACTCATGGATAAGGGAAACAATGTCATTCTGGTGCTGCTGGATCTCAGTGTGACATTCAACACTGTCACAACCCTAGCCCTAAAGCTAAGCTTGTGCCAGGGAAGTCTTCTGCTAATCCTAACATTACCCTAAAGAGGGCCAATCAATGTGACAGGGCAAACTCTAGTTCACAGCTAGGAGCAGAGTTTCAATTGAAACACCAAGTCACTGAGCCCTGGGGAGGGGAGGAGGAATGTGAGAATAGCCTAGAGCAGCAGGAGGTGTATCACATACAGGAACAGCCTAGGAAACAAGCTCCTAGGACAGGTAAAGCCCAGCTGCAGGGACTAATTAAGGCCCCAAGGAAAACTCAGTGCAAGGAGCAAGCTGCCCTTCCCCCTTTCAGGTTAGGGCGTGGTCAGCTGCACGCTTTAGAGGCTGCACTGAGGAGGACTAAGTCAGTCTATCCTGGCTCTGACCAGGGAGGATCCTCTCAGGACCGGGCTCCTGACTCAACTATAGGACAGGACGTTGAAATGCCAGAGGCAACTCCTGTCCCTGAAGCCAGCCAACTCTCCAATCCTGAACCCATGGAATTTATGGAGACTGCCATGGAATATGGAGATATAGTGATGGATGAAAGCTAAGTTCCATAACTTTATTGGTTTTTCTATATTGGAAAAGTTGGGGATTTTTGTGATTTGGAATGCCTGCATAAATCCCAGTGGACAGCTAAGTGAGCAGTGCTGAGCTCACTGCTACAAGTGTGCCTGTTTTTGTGGGACATTGAAGCAAGATTGCTGTTATTGGACCATTTTTGAGTTTTTGTCTTTTTGCAGTTTGTTTGGGACTTGTGCTAATTGAGTGAAAGGCAGTAGTGGGGAGAATCCACCGACCATCCTCGGGTTGGGCTTGTGGGGCCAAAATTTTGGCAAGCTAATTTGAAGCTAATTTCAGGTGGATTCAGCTACTCCCTTCCCCCACCAGTGTGCTTAGTTGGTTGGGGGCAGACCGGTTGCAAACCAGGTCTCTGCAGCGTTGCTCAATCCAGGGAGTAACCTTTTGGAAAGACTCATTTAAGGCTGAACAATTAAGAGAGCTGTATGTGATTTTTTCTTTACCTGCTCGGTTATTGAGACTATTGAAGCTGAGCTATCAGGTATTGCCTGTGACACTTACCTATTTCTACCTGACAAGAAGGTGAGGGCTATATTATTGAAAGCCCTGATTTATTTTTGCATATTGTTTGGAACTGTAGCATGAAGTGTTTCAAGGCCAATAAATTGAGACACTCTTTGGAAAAGAACTTTATTCATTCTGACCATTTTGTTGTTTTTTCTTATTATTAAGCCAGCAGGACCTTTAACTTATTTTGAAGGCACGTATAAGTCGGTCGTGGCTGAGCGGTGAACGGGCTCAGTCAAAACCCGGCACCGGCCTTGCCACAACACTAATGATCATTTTCACCTCATTGAACGGCTCTCTGAAATTGGAATCTGAGATACTGCGCTACAATGGTTCACCTCTTTTCTGGAAAACAGATCTCAAAGCGTTCTGCTCAATGACATACTATCAAAACTGAAACCAATCAAAAATATGGTGTTCCACAGGGAGCTCTACTATCCCCCCTACTATTCAATCTCTATGCTAGACCTGTCTTAGACAAAGCCCGCAAATATCAAATAAAGATTCACTCCTTCGCAATGACATCCAACTGTACCTACTACTAGGAAAAGCCTGTGACGCCCAGATTGCAAAACTCCTAAACTACCTCTCAAAAATCAAAAACTGGATGTCCGTAAACAAACTACAACTAAATGCCTCCAAGACAGAACTCCTTTGGCTTCACAAAGAACGATGCGACCGTGCCCATCCCTCGCTGTGCTGGGGCTCAACTATTATAACTGCGAAAGACCAAGTACGCAGCCTACGAATACTCCTTGACGGCAACCTATTGCTTTCCTACCATATCTCCCAGGTGGTATCTTCCTCATATTACTACCTACGACAACTCAGTAAAATAAGGAACTACTTTTCAGAGTCCGACTTTGCCCAACTACTCTATGCCTTAGTACAGTCCCGCATGGATTACTGCAATGCGCTATTCAATGGTCTCACGACGAAGAATGTACATCGACTTCAGTGTGTTCAAAATGCGGCGATCAGAATTCTAAGACTTCTAAAATACCTCCGTGCCCGTGACCCTGTCTCCTAAGCTCTGGCATCTGCCCACTGGCTACTCATAACTAAATGTGTCTTCAAGGGCCTGATTCTAGCATTCAAATCCTTGCACAACATGGCACCGGGCTATGTGATGACTAAGCTTCCTCCATATGTACCGAACCAGTCTCTCTGCTCCCAGGCTGAAATATTCATGAAAAAATGCCCTCTGGTTGTGCCCTGCAACTGCAAACCGCCAAATGACGTTCCTACTCTCACTACATTCCAAGCCACTGGAATCGACTGCCCCTGCAGATCAGATCCCTTGATGGACTCCTCAACTTTAGGAAAGCAATAAAAACATACCTTTTCACATAACCCTTACCCTTTACTGATGGACTACAAAGAAATGTACACCAAAGGAAAACTTATAATGTAAAATCTAATATTATAACTATGGCAAATCCAACCTATAAACTTTCTGGGTTTGTCAATTAGGATAAAACTTGTATTGTAGAATAACCAGAGTAAATTATATACTGTATTAGTATTAGACCCTAAATATGTGTCTAGTTAGAAAAAATTTGTATCGGAAACATGTACTGAAATTTTATTTTTTTTAAATTCTTTATTCATTTTCAAATTTACAATAAGTGTAACAATATATCCAAACAAATTAACAATAAATATAACACAAAGGGGGACATATACTAAATTTAAAAAAATATGGGGGCCATTGACAAAATACTATAATGAATAAATAATAGGATATTTTTTTTTTTTCTTCTTTTCTTTTTTTAAGGATTTTTTTTTATGACACACATAGAGGGGGGGTAAAGAAAATAATTTATACATAAAAAGTTATAATATATTATACAAAATGTAATGTATGAATAAAAGGTAATAAAAGGGTGGGGGGAGGGAAATGGGACAAAATTTATTTAGAATATATTGTATTAGATATAAAAATGTTATTGAATATTTATCAATTGTATTCTAATATGTTGTATAATTTTTATAAAATTTGAAAATTAAAAATATTATATTAAAGTAATAAAAGGGTGGGGGAGGGTGAGGGGGAAAATCAAATTTAGATATATAATGTATTAGATATAAAAGTGATACTATGCATTTATCAATTGTATTTTATTATTATGTACACTTTATGTAAAATTTGAAAATAAAAAAATAATGGAAAAAAAAAAAAAATAAATATAACACTTAATAATCATCAATGGTACAAATGATATGCTCTTATCTCCCACCCTTCCCACTTTCTTTTATCATATAATCAATACCTTATAAATATGTAACAATAAATTAACCCTCCCTACCCCCCTCACAATTGAACTTGTAAATTCAAGGGAAAAAAACATAAAATAAAATGTCATCTAATCAGTACAATACTTTGTAAATGGCTCCCGCACATCTTGAAATTTCCTGAAAAATCCACACTGTATTGCAATAAATCTCTCCATTTTATAAACATGACATAAGGAATTCCACCAGAAATTATAATTTAATCTACTCCAATGTTTCCAATTATACGTAATTTGTTGAATGGCAACCCCCATCATTATAAATAATAATTTGTTATTATTTGTAAAAATCTGACTTTTTGCTCTCATTGCCTTACCAATTAGCACAGTATCATAAGATAATGCGACTGGGTTATCTAATAAACAATTAATTTGGTCCCAAATTGATTTCCAGAAATTCATAATAAATGGACAATAGAATAATAAATGATCTAAAGTCCCTGCTTCGAGATGACAGTGCCAACATTTATTAGACTTAGAGCTATCCAATTTTTGTAACCGAACAGGGGTCCATAATGCCCTATGTAACAGAAAATACCAAGTTTCTCTCATAGATGCCGACACTGTACATCTCATCCTCCAAGTCCAAATTCGTGGCCATTGAGATGCAGTAATTTGATGCTTGGGCGTGAGCGGACTGCTGGGCATGATGGACCTCAGGTCTGACCCAGCAGAGGCATTGCTTATGTTCTTATGTTCTTAATACTCCAAATGTCTCTCAGACCAGTGTTTGGTTTCTTTTTAATAAATCCAGTCAGCAATTTATACCACTGGGCGGCCTGGTGTCCCAAGAAGTCCGCCTGAAAGCATAAAAACTCCATACTAAATTGATTATTAAGGTTTTTGCAGTCAGGGAACTCCGCCTGAATGGCCTGCTTCAGTTGCAACCATCTAAAACTTTTTGATTTATTAAGGCCATATTTATGTTGCAACTGTGAAAATTCAAGCATGTTACCATTAGAGATAACATCATCTAATAAATGTACTCCTGCTATCATCCCTGCTTCCAGGCGAGTCTTTCTCCGCCAATTTGAATCTTGGAGTTTAGCCATATAGATTGATTTGTAGATTTGTGAATTGGAATAGTTGTTAAATTACTTACATAATGCAATTTTTTCCATGTATCAGCTAATATTCTGTTATCTTTAGTGTAACTAGGCATTTTGATACTGAGCATATGGCAAAGGCGCAAAGGAGACATGAGTTGCCATTCAAGCCACAGCCAATCTGGGAGTTTTTCCATGAGCTCTGGGAGGACCCAATACATACCCTGGTGCAAAATATAGGCTTGATAATACCTATAAAAATTGGGAAAATTTACCCCTCCCTCTGAAATTGGCCTTTGTAAAGATACCAAGGCCACTCTAGGAGTTTTACCCAGCCAAATAAATTTTATGAGAATACTATTTATTTTTTTATAAAAGGACCCTTGAAAATAAACCGGCAACATACCCATCTGATAACAAACCACAGGCAAGATCCTGATAACATCTGATAACAAACCACAGGCTTCTTAATAGTTTGAACTCTCCCCCACCATGAAAGATGTAAAGGATTCCATTGCTCACACATTTCTGTGACCTTCTATAATAACGTACTGAAATTATGGCTAATCTAGTGTAAATTGTAACCTGTTAACTATATACTATGGGGCTCATAATAATAAAAAAAAATCTACAAAGTGGCCTAAATGGGTACTTGGATAATCAAAAAGCCTGATCATCCAAGTACCCATAACCAAAGCTGGTTTTAGACGTATCTAAAACCAGCTTAGGCCTTTCCCCTGCCTCTAACCGCATAGAGCGAAAAGAGGTGTTTTTAGAGGAGGGGAAAAGGGCGGGAGGTGGGCCGACCTAGACATAGTCGTATAGCAGGCATAACCAAAACATAGTAACATAATGGTCCATCCAGTCTGCCCAACCTGATTCAATTAGTCGGCACTTATACGTTTTGACTTAGACCAAGTCAAAACAGGTATAAGTGCCGGAAAAGGGGCCGCTGAGCTGATCGCAGCTGCCGCGATCAGCTCAGCAGCCCTGGCAACCTGCCCACCTTCCACCACAACCATTGCAGCAGGAGAGATAGCTCATCTCCCCTGCTGTGATAACGATCCCAAGTGCTGCCACTTGGGATCGCTATTACGGCAGGAGAGATAGCCAATCTCTCTTGCCGTGATCCACCACCCCCTGATCGGATCGGGTAGGAGGGAGCCCAAGCCCTCCTGCCAGGGTGAAACCCCCTACCCCCACTCCCTCTAAGATATGGGCAGGAGGGATCCCAGGCCCTCCTGCCCTCATTGCACCCCCCTCCATGATCACCCCCCACCCAGTAACCCCCACCTCCGACACCCCCAGTACCTTAAGAAAGTTGGACAGACGGACGGGTCCCAAACCCGTCCATCCGGCAGGCCCGCAATCCTCAGAATGACGGGCCTTAGGGCCTGAATGACCCAGGTGCTAAAAGCCCCACCCACAGGTGGGGCCTGAAGCGCCTGGGCCAACTGGAATAGGCCAAGTTGCCTTAGGCCCCTCCTGTGGGCTGGGCCTTAGGCACCTGGGCTCAACCCAGCCTATGTGCCTAAGGCCCTGCCCATAGGAGGCAACTGGGCCTCTTCTGTCCATCCGGCCATCCAACTTTCTTAAGTTACTGGGGGGTGGAGGTCCGCAGTGTTCGGGGGGACAGAGCGGGGATTCAGGGGAGCGATTGTGGGGGGGGTGCGATGAGGGCAGGAGGGCCTTGGATCCCTTCTGCCCATATTTTAGAGGGGGTGGGAGGTAGGGGTTTTTGCCGGGGCAGGAGGGCTTGGGCTCCCTCCTGCCCCAATGTTGTCAGGGAGGGGGTTTGCAGCTTGCCGGGACAGGAGGGCTTGGCTCTCTCCTGCCCCGATCACGTTGGGGAGGGTGCCGGTCTCTGGGGCAGGAGGACTTTGGTTTCCTCCTGCCCCAATGTTGTCGGGGGGGGGGGGTGTCACAGCTCACTGGGGCAGGGGGGCTTGGGCTCCCCTCTGCCCCGATCATGTTGGGGAGGGTGGCGGTTCTTCGGGCAGGAGTGCTTGGGCTCCCTCCTGCCCCGATCGTGTTGGGAGGTGGGGGGGGTGGATCGCTGCAGGGGAGATGAGCCATCTCTCCTGCTGCAATCATTGCGGGGTGGGGTAGGGTGGGGGTGGATTATGTAACCGGTGTTCTTTTTGGCAGACACCGGTTACAGAATCCAGCTTTTAGGTGAAGGACTGGTTCCTCCCTCGCCTAAAAGCTCTTGTGTTGGGCGTTTATGACTTAGGCTTTTTTTTCATTGACTATATGAGGTAAGAGTAGACGTTGTGGTGGTCTGGGCATTTAAACAGCTGAACGTAGAGGCAGGCCATTATAAAAAAAAAGCCTTCTTTTGGACATTTGTTTTGAAAATGGACATTTTCCCTGCTTCTACTTTCAGCATTTAGGGCCTAGGACAAAACTGGACTTAGACTTTTTTATTATTATTATGCCCCTCCATATATGTTAAACCTTTAACTCGTTCTGGGCTCTTTGGGGACAATGGGATAGAAATCGAAATAAATAAATAACTATTATTATAATATCAGCATAACTGAAAAATTTAGCATCTAAATTTGACAATCTTGGCCCGAGAGAAAGATATTAAAGTGAAAAATTGCAAAAGGGCCTTGCGAGACTGGGAGACTAGGCATCAAAATGACAGATGATGTTTACATTAAGCAAGTGCAAAGTGATGCCTGTAAGAAAGAGGAATCGTAACTGCACATTAGAAGCCACCACCCAAGAAAAGGATACATTAAGAATCATGATGAAACCCTCAGCTCAGAGTGCAGCGGCGGCTAAGAAAGCAAATAGAATGTTATGAATTATCAGGAAAGGAACAGAAAACAAAGATGAAATATTATAATGCCTTTGTATTGCTCTATGGTGCGGTCACACTTTGAATTCTGTATGCAAATCTGGTTGCCGCATCTCAAAAAAGATATAGTGGAATTAGAAAAGGGTGGCAAACACTATAAAAGTAATGGGATGACTTCCCTATAAGGAAAGGCTAAAGTGGCTAGGGCTCTACAGCCTGGAGAAGAGACAGCTCAGGGAAGATATGATAGAGGTCTATAAATTACTGAGTGTAGTGGAACAGGTAGATGTGAGTTGCTTTTACTCTTTTTAAAAATACTAAGACTAGGGGGCATATAATGAAGCTACTAAGTAGGAATTCGCTCTAGCAGGGCACTACACAAAAAGGAAATTAGAAGGCTTCAAATTATACAAAATACATCAATCAAAATCATTTATAAAGCAAAAAAATATGACCATGTCACACCCCTTTTAGAAAAGGCTTATTGACTTCCAGTTGCGCATAGGATCACCTTCAAAATACTGTTCCTTACATTTAAGGTCAAGGCCACTTTGCTCCCCCGCTTTTATCGACAGATTTCTGATGCCTTACACCACCTCAAGAATATTCCAATCAACTCCTCAGTCTGTTCTTACGATCTCATTAATGCGCCAAATAGTGTACAATATCACCCGTAAAGAAATCTTCTCTGTTGTAGCACCAACATTATGGAACTCCCTTGCGGGAGCCAGTATGGATGCCTCTCAGTACCGCCAAATCGCACTCCTGCTCGTGTCGCTCAGTGGCCGAAGGAACTCACAGCAGCCATTTAGCAGCAGGGCAGGAACTTGAAAAGTTCCCACCTGCCTGCTGCACCTCCACCGTGGATCGCCAATATGAGGTATCTTATGAGGCTAGGGCAGAGAGGGAGGCGGGGGCAGAACCTGGCGGTGGCAGCCTTAAAAAAAAATTCTGGGAGGGGGCATTGACCTGAATATAAACCAGGACCCCCATTTTGGACCAATTCTTTGGCCCAAAAATCCCGGTTTATATTCAAGTATATAAGGTATATGAGCTACAGAGCTAACTGAAGGCTGTGTTTTGGAATGTGTGCCAACATTGTAGATTAGCAAAGGTTTGGACAGGTTTTATAAGTGTGGCTGTATATCCACTGAGTTTGGTTAATACCTTTTAACTAGCCCAACTACTTCATTAAAAGATGCAGTGCAAGCTGTACTGGTGTACCAATGGGGGAGGGTTAGGGTTACCAGATGTCCGTATTTCCCTGGACATGTCCTCCTTTTGGCAGTCTATTTGAGCGACTTTCCTTTTTGCCCTCATTTGTCCAGGTTTCAACATTTAGGGGGCGGCATCGGCAAAGGGCGGCGACAGCAGAAATGAAGGTCGGCTGTCTGTGGTAGGCTGCGACCCGCCAATTGACCTCCCCCCCTCTTCCTTGTGAGATTTTGACTTTTGGGCCATGAACAGGCTGCTCCTGGCCTGCTCGCTGGGGCTTTCTCTCTGCCGTGTCACTGATGGAATCACTGATAGTAGTATAATGGGTACACCTCATGTCAAAATGATTGGCAGCTGTCAGAGATAAGGATCGACCAATCAGCATTCACTTCCGGGTTAAGCCCCGCCCATACCACACCCTGCCTGTCCATGGCCCCGCCCCACTCTCGGCCCATGCCCCGCCCCTCCCATAGGAATGAATGGTGGTAGCCCCGCCCATGCCCCATCCCCACCCATGGCCCCGCCCCTCATGCCCCGCCCCTCCCATAGGAATGAATGGTGGTAGACCGCCCATGCCCCACCCCTGCCTGTGGCCCCGCCCCTTCATGTCCTGCCCCGGAAATGCACTTTCTGATGACATCACCAGAAATGGGGGCGTGTTTGACCCTGGAAATACGCTTTCTGATGACATCACCGGAAATGGGAGTGCCTGCCCTACCGGAAGTGCACATTCTGATGACGTAGGCGGAAATAGGGTAAATGAAGCGTCGGAAATGCACTTTTTTGACCACGTAGGCGGAAATAGGGGAAACAGACTTAGTCAAAACCCTCCCGGAAATGATGTGGCCAGAAAAAGAAGTATCTTTATTTTAACAGTTTTTAGTTAAAAGAAAGGGTTTAAGAGCTCATGGATAGAGCAGATCACAAAAACAAAAAACATTCACAAAATCTTTCCTGCTTTTAAAATGGACCAGGGGCAGAAACAATTGAGAAAAGGCTGCATTTATTTATTTTATTTTCTGTTTTTAACACACTTTCAGTAGGAATTCTGAGCTAATGGTTAATGGGCCAGCTCCCCTATTGTCATGGTAACAGCTGATAAGCCACTTACAGCCCCCCTGATAAAGCCAAGGGGGGAGAGGTGGAGGTGTGTTTAAACATGTCTGAACTTGTCCCGGCCCCCTACTGTTGTCTTAACAATCTGAAAAAACAAAAGCAATTGTCACCTAACAGGGGGGTCTGTTAAAAAGGCAGAGTTTTAAGACCTATTTTTTTATTTAGAGCTATGAAAGAATCTTTATTGAAGCAAATTTATTATGATCCATACGCGGCAGGAAGCTATGGAGGCATTAACCCTCTACTTCAAGCGGCTAAAAAGAGCGATATCACAGTCCGGAGAAAAGACGTAGTGGATTGGGTCACCGGTCAAAACGCATACAATTTACACAGACCGGCTAGAATCCATTTTAAAAGAAATAAAACAATTGTGTCGGAAGTTGACAGACAGTGGCAAAGTGACTTAGTTGACATGTCAGCCTTTGCCCGTTATAAAAACGGTTACAAATACATCTTAACAGTAATAGATATCCTGTCAAAATATGCATGGGTCATGAGTTTAAAAACAAAAACCGGTCACGAAGTTACCAAAGCCTTTGAAACAATATTTAATTTAGGGCGTATACCTGAAAAACTTCAAACAGACAAGGGTAAAGAATTTTTAAATAAGTCTCTGAAGAATTTATTAAAACAAAAAGGTGTTAGCCATTTTGTGACCCATAATGATGTTAAAGCAGCTGTACTGGAAAGATTTAATAGGTCTTTACAACTCAATGGTTCATCCTTCTTAGGCCCCCCTGATAAAGTCAAGGGGAGGTGGGAGGTGTGTTTAAACCTGTCTGAACATGTCCCGGCCCCCCTGGTGTTGTCATAGTGATGTATGTCTTAGATCTTTAACAGCTGTTAACATCAGAAATAAAAGTTCTCACAGCTGTTAGCAACAGAAATAAAGGTTCTCAAGCCGTCAAACAAAATGACTGTCACGAAGGCTCGTAGATTGAGTTACTTTCTTAAAGATCGTGATGTAGAAAAAGAAGGTTACCCGAAGACAGAAAAACTGTACGAATCAGACAAAGAAAACATGGACCCCTTTAACAAGCAGGTAACTGAAAAAAGGCATACCAAGAGGTCTCGTAACTTTCTTAAATACTGTAATGTGGAAAAAGAGGGTTATCCACCGGCTGAAAAACCGATTGACGCGACGGCATACGCACGAATTAACAGATTCTGAAATACAAGAGTTTCCAGATGCTCAAAAGCTATATGATTAAAATGAAGATGTAAGCTATGAACTACCAGAGGATAATACTTCAGATATTGAATTTTATGAAGCCGCCGCTGACGCAGAAGCAACAGACATGTTGGAAAAGCCAGGATCTTCCACGGTAAGAGAGAGAGAGACACACACACTTTTTATTACCAGGGGTTATTGAAGGGTTTATGAAGCTGAATGTGTTTGTGTGTTTTAAAAAGGAAAATTTATTTCTGTATGTTTTTTTTTGTAGGAAAGTGGCGGATCTTCACGATCACAGAAACCTGTGGACAAGGTGTACATACTGATGATAAATCTATCCTGTTTGTGTTTTTTCTGCTCGTTTCAAAGAGAATCAGCAATGAATGAACGTAAACCTGAAGATTCTTGTGATTATGGTCTGTGGACCGGCATAGGCCTTTCCAAAACACCAACAGAACTTAAATCAGTTATAAAGGTAGCTGTATACTACATTCTAAATAAATGTCTGCAAGGCGTGAAGGATGAAGATTGTGGAGCCTGCTTAATACGTGCTGGGGGGCAAAAACACCATGATTGCTTGATATGGGGACATAAGGAAATACGAGAGAAACTCAGAAAAACTTGTGACATGCTGTGCCTAGAATGTGTGGTAAATGTAGTCACTTTTGTAGGCTATAAAATGAAAATACTGATGCTTTGTAATAAAAGCATTAATATAATCATTGATTTAATCAGAGATATTAAGACCTCTATAAATGGGCCACGACTACTCAATAGATTGGTCAATTTCATGAGAGATGGTGAATATGTAGAGATTGTAAATGATTTAATCCGTGACACCGATTATAAATCATTCTTCAAAAGAAATGCTTTTTAAAACATGTTTTTTATTCTTGGGATTGTGGGAAATACAGTGTGTAACTGCATGTTTGTATAAAAGTTTAAACATTTTATTGTTGTAAAATAAAGATTTTTTTTTTTTTAATACAAAATGTGTGGTGTGTTTTAGGAATGGCTAGCCACGTGAATTATCAGCCCAAACTAAAACAATAGAAGGTGTGACAGGTTATAAGGAACTAGGCTCTAGACACGTAGGGGTCATTTTGATATCTAAAATGACTAACCAAGACAAACAAGCTCTAGCAGAGGCCTTAGACATGCAATAAAACCTTTGTGAATGGATAACTTCTATAGAGGGTTGTAAGTGTATAAAAATAAGATGTGACAAGACCAGCAAGCGTTCTGGTTTTTGTGGATGTTTCACTGGACCCCGGATACATCAACCGCTAACATGGTGAGTAGAAAAGGGGCTTTTATTTTTGGTTTTAGGGATATCATTTTTTCTTTCTCTGAATCTATCATTGCATTTAAAAAACAGGAACGGGGGTCTGATGGTAGAAATAAACTATCTCTTACCAGAAAAAGACAACAGATATTAAACAGTAAGTGACAAATGTATTATCTGGCACATGTGTTGGTTTTTAAAAACAGCATCTACAAAACATTCTTTTTTTTTTACGTTATGATTAGACCAAGAAACGGCTAGAGAACCGACACCTTCTACATCGACAAGTTCTAACCAACAACCGGTTCCTTACCGGAAGCCAAAAGATAAACGAAATAGTAGGTATCCTGGTTTTGTAAGGAGACTAGGGTTAAAAGAAAAATTTCTATACTTTTATAATGGTTGATCAAGAAAGTATTAGGCAGTCAGATCCTCAAGGGTGGGGAAAAAGTATTAACGGTTATGCTATGTTATAAATTGTAGATCAAGAAAATGTTAGAAAGTTGCAAGCAGATACCATGAACCTGATGGAAAAGTATAACAGGAAAAGATCACATAGTGAAAGCTTCTTAGACGGGGAACCAGAGCCCAAAGGTGCTTACAGGAAACCAAAAGATAAATGAAATAGTAAGTATTCTGATTTTGTAAGGAGACTAGTGTAAAAAAAAATGTCTTTACTTTTATAATGCTTGATGAAGAAAATGTTAAGCACAGACAGATCCTCAAAGAGGGGGAAAAAGTATTAACGGTTATGCTATGTTATAAATTGTAGATCAAGAAAATGTTAGAAAGTCACAAGCAGATACCGTGAAGCCGACAGAAAAGCCTAACAGGAAAAAGACACAGAGCGAAATCGTCTCAGAGTCGGATAGCACAGAAGAAGGAGAATGTTATAAAGTTGATAATTATTCTGATAGCAGCAAAGTGTCAGAGGATGGATCAAATAAGGGTGCATCTGGTCCTTCTGAAGATTCAGAACCAATCAGCTATGTCCAGTTTGTGAAAAGATGGGATCGTAAACTGGACAAGTTTCATGGTGTACTTTATTCATAAGAATTTTGTTTCATTAATTTAGACAGGATAACATCATTACTTGAGGCTCAAAATGCTATACGCCAAGGCATTCAACATATCCTGGACAATGTTAGCAACAGAGTATCGCCTGGTGACTATGCATCTACATTCATCACTTTTTCACAACTCCTTGTTTTCTGGTAAATTAAATCCCGAATCGCTAGATGCTGATGATTTCTTAGACCAGGTTGCTAAACTCCTTCAAAGTCACAGAGAAATACAGGTCTGTGATTTATTTCGTGTTGTTGTGCTTGTAATAAGAAACAAGGATGGTGGGGATCTTAGGGTGTTAAAATCTATACTGTTTAGCCAGATTTTGCAGAAAAAAAGGATGTATTTAATAGATTTGAATAACACAGGCAATAACCTGTGTTTTGCCGGTAGCCTTACAGCACTTATGTCCCACGTAAAACTCACAGATGCTGAACTGTTAATAGGTGCTGAAAAGCTACATAATGATTTGGGATGGTCGGTACATAAAAAAAGTCATGCTTGATGATGTAGCAACCATAGAACTACATTTAAAGATACATATAAGAGTTGTGTTTTATACAAACTCGTGGTGTTGCTTTAAAACATCAGATCAACTCGTGTATCCAAAAATGGTTTTCTTATTGCTACATGCCGATCATTTCTATGGCATAACCGATGTCAAAAAATTCTACGGGGAGCTTAATTTCTGTACTTTTTGCCAGAAGCCATAGTCACGACCACTCCTGTACGTTATGGTGTCGTCTTTGTTCGACACACACGTGTTTGAACAATGACGGTATACAGCAGAGGTGTCCTAATTGCAAGATGTGTTGTCGCTCTAAATACTGTTTAGATAGACATATGCGCTGGCGTAGAAAAAAGAAGTGGAGTATTTATCTAAAACACTGTGTCTGAAATGTGAGTACTATGTGAAAGAAAAACATAAATGTAAGGGTAGGATGTGTAAGCTATGCCGTGAACCCTTAAGCGGTGATGAAATACACTTATGTTTTATGACACCCATCGATAAACTCAAAACATCTGAAAAGTATATTATTTACGATTGTGAATGTATGCAGGAAACGGGCTGGCACATTCCTAATTACATATATGGCGAGGACTTGTACGAAACAAGAAAATGGGAATTCAAGGGTCTTGAGTGTATTTTTGCCTTTATACAGATTTTTTGTGACAAAAAATGTAAAGACTATACCTTCATAGCCCATAATGCCAAAGGCTAGACGGGTATTTTATTCTTAGCCAACTGTTAAAGGAAAAGATGGACACAGATCTGTTGGTTCAAGGTGGCAAGCTTTTACAAATCACAGTAGAACCTTTAGCTATTCGTTTCATAGACTCTCTAAATTTCCGACCTATGAAACTTAGCAAACTTCCAAAGGCCTTAGGTTTTCCAGGCTGTAAGGGTTATTTCCCGCATTTTTTTAATACTCAGGAAAATCAAAATATGTGGGGCGTATGCCGGATATAGAGCATTATGATGTGGGAAACATGATGCCTGAAGAAAAAGAGGAATTTTTAAAATGGTACAAGGACAACCAGCACAAGATGTTTGATTTGCAAAAAGAGATGGCTTATTACTGTCAACAGGATGTGGCTATTTTGCCACAGGCATGTGTTCTCTACAGAGCAGAAATCATGAAAATGACACAGAAAGATGTGGTTGTAGAACGTGAGGGTACTTCAGAAATTCTAATGAATTGTTTAGACCCTTTCCAATATATAACCCTAGCCTCTGTATGTATGGCCATGTTCAGATTTATGTTTTTAGAACCCGAGACAGTGGCGCTCATTCCTCCGGATAACTATCACAGACACAAACTATCACAGACACATCATCCCACTCTATTCAATGGTTGCTGTAAGAAGAGGCTGCACAAAATATACAGATCATGCATGCTCTGAACGGGGGTGAAAGAAAGGTGGGGTCTTATTTTCTTGATGGTTACGCTGTCATTGATGGGGTAGAAACAGCTTTTGAATTTAATAGTTGCTTTTATCATGGCTGTCCGGTCTGTTATAATGATAAAGACCATAATCCTGTAGCAGCACGACCTATGGCTTTCTTTATTACAAAAAGCAGCTAAAGACAGCCTACCTGGAAAGCCTGGGCTTCAAGGTCGTAAGTGTGTGGGAGTATGAGTGGAAGCGGATGGTCAAAGAAAATGATAGGGGTTGTGCAGACTTCCTGGCTAGCGCTGCATTACTGCAACCCTTGGTTCCAAGAGATGCCCTTTTTGGGGGTAGAACAAATGCTGTTTCTCTATACTACAAAACAAACCTGGAGAAAAAATACACTACTACGATTTTACCAGCCTATACCCTTTTGTCAATAAAACAAAGGAATATCCAACAGGCCATCCGCAAATCATTTATGATAACTTTGCTCCACCCACAAATTACTTTGGTTTTATAAAAGCAAAAGTATATCCTCCAAGAAAGCTCTTTTTCCCGGTGTTACACGTCAGGGTGGGCGGTAAGCTTATGTTTCCTTTGTGCCGTACGTACGCCGACGCACGGCAACAGGAAATGTGTGCCCATAAGGATGAGGAGAGAGCTTTCGTGGGGACTTGGTGCATGGTGGAGATGGATGTTGCCATTGCAAAAGGTTATGTGGTTGTTGAAATCTATGAAATCTGGCATTTCAAGCAAATATCTGACAGTCTCTTTTCTAATATATCAAAATACACCTCCATCAAAAACAAGAGGCTTCTGACTACCCCAGTGGTGCAATGATACAGAAAAAACAAAACATGTACATCTCTGATTTCTATAGAAAAGAAGGTGTACTTTTGCGGGCAAACCATATTCAGCTAAACCCTGCTAAACACCAAATAGCAAAACTTTACTTAAATTCTCTGTGGGGGAAATTTGGTCAAAGGACAAACCTGCCTACCGTTAGCATTGTCAGAGAGCCCGATGATCTCTTTAAATATCTGTTTTCCCCTGAATTTGAGGTTTCATCGATGATGACTTTATCAATGATGAAACGGCCTGCGTGTCTTGGAAGCACTCAAAAGACCACACTACTTTGCCCGGTAACACTAATGTTTTCATAGCCTGTTTTTGCTATGCATAGCCTATGCGCATTTAGAGTTGTACAAACTTCTAGACAGTCTACAAGAACGTTGTCTGTACCACAATACAGATTCTGTGATATTTGTGAGCCCCGAGGGTGACTGGAACCCCCCTCTGGGTGATTATTTAGGGGAGCTCACCAGTGAGATACCTGCCGATGAACATATAACTGAGTATGTATCAGCGGGTCCTAAAACATACGGTTACAAACTGACAAGTGGAAAGACCTGTATGAAAGTGAAAGGGATAACGTTAAATGTAGAAAACAGCCAGAAAATCAATTTTACTAGTTTAAAAGATCTAGTTTTTGACTACAAACCGGGTGCAGAGGGTTTACCCCAGAAAAAGATAGGGGTGCAACAAACCGGTATTATAAGAAACAAAAAGAGGTGGGCTATAGAGACCGGTGTGATTAAAAAAACACAGCAAGTTGTGTATGACAAAAGAGTGAAGGAGGAGGATGGGTTCAGCACACTGCCCTATGGATACTAGCACGGTGGATGCCCGCTGGTCATACCCTTTCTCTTGTATATTAGCAGGACCGTCCAATTCAGGCAAGAGCTTCTTTGTTAAAAACTGTTAGAACACGCTGGCCGTGTATTGTCTGTCATACCTGACAATATTGTTTGGTGTTATAGTTGTTGGCAACCTTTGTATAAAGAAATGTTAAATAAATATCCTTTTATTACTTTTACGGACATTTTACCTGATACTTTTAACGATGACCGAATATTTCCAACCCATAAAGTAAACTTGGTTATTATAGATGATCTAATAATAATAATAACAGCTTATATACCGCAATACCGTGAAGTTCTATGCGGTTTATAAAAGATTAAGCAAAGGTACAAATTGACTGACTTCAAGAGGGGAAGAAGAAAGAGAAGTAATTAGACAGGAAATTCATTGTTGAGGAGAAAAGTGATCAAAAGGACAGTAGGTCGCTATTGAGAGGAAAGAGATAAGTGGATCAGTTGTCAAGATGTTTTAGGAACAGGTGTGTTTTTAGACGTTTCCTAAATACCTCATAAGTAGAGGGCGAAAGTAATTGTTCTAGGTCTTTACCCCATGATGCTGCTTGGTGTGAGAGAAGGAATTCATGGTGTTTTTTCAGTTTGCAACCTCTCACTGGGGGGGAAACGAAGTTGGAATGTGAACTTCTCTTGTGTCTGTTGGTTGAGAAGGAGAAAAGGTCAGTAATGTATTTGGGGGCAAGTCCGTGTAATGCTTTAAAGCAGAAACAGGCAAATTTGAACTTACGCGTGCCTTCATCGGCATCCAATGTAGCTGCCGGTAGTAGGGTGTCACGTGGTCAAATTTTTTTAGTCCAAAGATTAGTCTGACTGCCGCATTCTGCAACAGTTGTAGGCGTCGCATATTTTTTTGGGAAATTGCCAAATAGGCGATGTTACATTAGTCAAGCAGGCTTAGTACGAGGGATTAGACTAGGATTCTAAAAACCGATTTAACAAAATAAGCTTTAAGGGATCTGAGTTTCCAGAGAGTGAAAAATCCCTTTCTGATTAAGGAATCTACTTGGTCTTTCATGGTTAGGCATTGATCCAGAGTTACACCTAGTATCTTTATGGAGGGCTGGATAGGGTAACTAAGGTTATTGATACAGAGGGGTGATTTAATGTCAAGTGGATGTGGTGAAGCAATGAAAAAAGTCATTTTATCTGAATTAAGTTTGAGCCTAAAGTTTATCATCCATTGTTCCATCATGTTTATAGCTTCTGAAGCTTTGGGAATAGTTTCAGAGACAGAATTGGTGAATGGGATGATAATCGTAAAATCATCTGCATAACTAAATAGTTTTATCCCCAGCTGGGTTAGCTTTGTGCCCAATGAGGACATGTAGATGTTGAAGAGCAATGGGGATAGTGGAGAGCCTTGGGGCACACCGGATGGATTGCTCCAGGTGTCGGAAAGCTCATAATTAAAACGAACCTGATAGGTGCGGGATATAAGGAAGCCACGGAACCAGTTCAGCACCTTATCCCGGATACCAATGGCATCTAGGCATTGCAGCAGTTTCATGTGGTCCACTAGATCAAAGGCAGAACTCATATTGAATTGCATTATCAGGGCATTAAGGCCTTTACTAAACAGTAGGTGCAAATTGTCTAAGATAGCCGCAATTACTGTCTCCGTACTGAATAATGGCCTAAAACCAGATTGAGTTTCATGGAGGAGAGAGAATTGATCAAGATAACCCATCAGTTGGGTGTGAACCAATCCCTCCATAATTTTTATAATAAACGGAATGGAAGCTACCGGTCTATAGTTGGATATTAGGGCTGAGGATACTTTACGATTTTTTACAATTGGGGTTATAATAATGTGACCATTATTAGAGAGGAACTTCCCGTTGTTTAGGTTGTAAGCCAAGTATTGCATCAGTGATAATTTAAATTCTAAAGGTGCTGCTTTCATAATTTCTGGGGGGCATGAGTCCAGAATGCAATAGGATCTAGAGTATTTGTTATATAATCTGATATAATCATTCCACTCTAAATCCTGAAAGGAGCTCCAGATCATGTCTGCCGGTATATCATTTCCTTGGGTGTTCGCTATTTGATGATCACAAGAGTCGTTTGTTGAACAATGGATTCTAAGGTTCTTAATTTTAGAATCGAAGTACAGAGCTAAGTCATTTGCAGAGGGTAGTTTAATGTTGTGTGTGGGTGAGGTGTAGCGAGTGGTGTCAAATAAATTTGTGATCAGGTTGAATAGCTCTTTTGTATTGATTCCTTGTGAACCATTACAAGATGAGTTGATTTTAGTGGAGTAGAATGCTTTACGTTTGTCTTTTAACATTTGTTTGTAGATTTTTATGTTAGCTCTCCAGTTGTTACGGTCGGCTAGTTCTCCTGTTTTTTTCCAAGTTCTTTCCAGTCGTCTAGCTAGTTGTTTCATTTTTAGAAGTTCGATGTCAAACCATTTGTTATATTTATTTGAATTGCTTTTGCTATTACGTATAGGGGCGATTTTATCTAAAATGGATGTGCTGGTTGTCGTCCAGTGATCCCAAAAATCGATTCCTTCATCTATCTCTGTTTGCAATTCGTATTGTGACCAGAATTCTAATGGATTCTGCCTGTAAAAGTGGCGAAATAGAGAATGCCTTTACTAAGTACGTACATCACAGAAACCTGAGCATCATATATATAGTTCAGAATGTTTTCTGCCAGGGTAAAACAAGCCGGACTATAACTTTAAACACCAAATACATGGTTCGCTTTAAGAATCCTAGAGATAAGTTACAGATAGCCATTCTTGCTAGGCAGATGTACCCTGAAAAATCACAATTCTTTTTAGAGGCCTTCGAGGATGCCACCAGAAAGCCGTACAGCTATCTCTGTGTGGACTTAAATACCACGCCTGAGGCTTACAGATTGAGAACGGATATTTTCCCGCCAGACTGGACAACGGTATATTGTGTAAAACCACAATCAATCTATAAAAGGCTGTGAATACATAACCAGATTCCTTCATATACGCTGGGGCGTGTCTCAGGTAACATGTCTAGCCGTGTAAAGAGAAACCTGCCCCTTTTAAAACTTTTAGTCCAAGCCTCGCCGCAGCACAGAAAAGCCATCCTGAATACAGCTTCTGATGATTTGGTGGCTGCTATAGCTGAAATCACTCTCAACACCCTAACATCCCGCTTTCACAAAACCAGATAAAGGTTTTAAAAGGGAAGCGTCACGCTATAAAAAGACTGTGTGATAAAAGATTAACCCTTAAGAAGAAAAAGAAGCAGTTGGTGAAACAATCGGGTGGATTTATAGGGCCCTAAGGTTTAGTTTAGTTTAGTTTTGCTATACCGTTGATAATGGGTCTTCTGACAAACCGCTGATGCATCACGCTGAAAAAATGTACCTGGTCCCTAGTCAACAACTCGAGCGCTTGAGAAACCCCATAGATCGGGAAGAAAATATTAGAACCTCAATCATACATAGGTTAGATGAGGAAATGAAAAACATACTGCAGAGCCCTGGTATGTCTGACCATGAAAAAGTTAAACGTTACTCAGAAGTGTTACAACGTTATCTCGTGTTGAACAGACAAAGGGATATGGAAAAAGAAAAGCTAAATGTGTATCTACAGGGACCGGTTGATGCTTCAACAACCCCCTCTCCAGAAAATAGTATACCTCCCGACTCTGTGGTTCAAGAAGTGTTAAACAGCATCAATATGCGCTATAGGAAAAATGCCGAAGTCCTGCTTAACAAACTGTCAAAAAACAAAAGTGTTGCATCCTGGGAGGGAAATGGTACATTTGTATACCAAGGAAAACCTATCAGTGGTTCTAACCTGCTCGACCTCGTTCGCAGTGTTACGCAGACCCATGCTCTTTCAGAGCAAAGAAGGCCCCTAGGCTGGGGGGAGTTCATGCAAACCTTAGCTGAATTAAATATGCCTTCCTCCATTGTGGGTAACGCAGCCAACAGAGATGTACTGTTATGCTTCAAGGAGAACCCAGCTATGAAGGTTCCTGAACTATAAACAAGCCTGCCAAGACCAAAGAACTCCTTCCTTATAAAAGACGTAAATTATTACCCAGTCACCGGTGGCTGAGTGTATAAAAACATATCTTCAATAAAATAATGCTTTTTTAAAATGAAAATAAAAGACTGCAGACATTTTGGTTTTAAGGTTTACATTCATGGTAGGAAACACCTGGGGTGTATAAAACGGGTTTTGAAAAGGTCTACACAATACTTGTTTTTTATTTTTTACAAGTTTCAGTATCATTTCATCATTTTGCATTAAATCTTCAGAATACATTTCTAAAATATTTTCAAAAGGCTGCCCTTTACAGCGATGATGTTAAAAAAAACACACAGTGATAGCCACAGGCCTCAGACAGCGGTTGCTGTAACTGTCTGTTATGATATAATACGGCCTTACAGTGTTTATTGAAAAAGTTCATAATGCTGTTAGGAAAGAATAAACTATCCGGTGGTTGTCCGTAAGAACCAAAAAATTCTCCTGTCCCGTTCCCGGTCACATAGAGGGCCAACCAGAGTTCACCTGGTAGGTTGTGTGGGTGTGTGTTCACGACAATTCCCACGGGTTTCCTTGGTATTTCTAATCCTGTTAACCAGTCACAGGGCAGTACATCTAAAAAAGATTCTGCAACACAGGAGTCCTTCTTTAAAACACGGAAGGTCTGTACGGTGTTCATGTTCAAGAATGGTCAAAAAGAACATTCCTTCTATGATTAACCTCTATCACGTTGTCGAAAACCCCATAAACAATCATGTTCACAGTGTGAGGTAAAGCTCTGGCAAAATGTATTTCAGCCCGCAGGTTTTGATCAGCGAGTTGTGGTCAGCGCACTCCTGGTCTGGCGATAGGTCAAAGGCTAGCAGCATATAACCTTTGTAAAACTCCTGACGATCAACCAGGAGGGCATTGTCTTTTAGGTGTTTACCGGTCGCTTGAATTAGTTGCATACATTCTCTCACACAATTTCCATTTTCAAAGTCGGGTTGTAGAGGTTTTCCGGGTACTTGTTTACCATCTACATACAGAGCTGCAAAATTAATATCGTAATGTTTAAAATTGAAAGGGTTTTTAGCATAATTACCACTGAAAGCATCGTTATCCACAAAGCCCAACACGATGAGCTTTGATAACTGCCCCAAAAAGAGATTTTCCTGATTAGTCACACGGGCGCCGGCCGGTATACTAAACACCTTCAAACCCACATGGTCTATCGCATGCTTGGCGTTAGCTTTCAGTAGAGCTTCAGCATGTCCAAAGCGCACTCCAGGGGCCCTTTAACTCTCTTTATAAAGAGGGCAGCGTTTAGGATAAGGAGTTTATAATTTTGGTCAGCATGACCGCACATTAAACAGAAAGAGTTTTTGTTAGGAGACAATTTTATTTTAAGATCTACGCCGTTGATGAATAGCTTTTCTTGAAAAAATAGATCGCTGTGTAAATATCCCAACAGTTCCACCTTGTGGCTAGATGCTGTAAAGTGAGCCCTTTCAGTAAAACCCACATTACGTGCACCTATATCTCTAACGTCGTGATGTTCGGCTGTATCCTTATAAAACAGGCCACTTGTGAACTGTGATTTGAGGGCTCCTTCATCATAATTGAGGATCAGCTCTATGAGGGCTCTGTAGGGGTAACAGTTATTACTCTGACTAATCAGCTGGTCTCCCAGGGTAACAACCAATTGGCTAAAAATAGATGCAATCGGGTAGTTTACCAGGGCTACTTTGGCGGCTGCGTCAATGTCTGAACCGTCTTTAATTTTACAGGTCAGATGCAGGAGAGTGTTGTTTAAATCAATGTATTCTTCACCATGCCCCGCTATGTAGAAGTCCAAAGGTGCTGTTTCCAATAAAGCTGATAATGGTGGTATTTCCACATAGATGCTTTTTTCGATACTGGTTTGGGTTGGGGATAGCTCAAACAGATCTAGTTCTGATTTAACGCATTTTTCAGAGCCGTTGTGTACAAAAGCCATGGTTTTTTAGAATATATCACGTTTCGTAGAACGGGTCCTTCTCTTCTTGGATCCGCTGGATAGCTTCTGTGATTTGTTACTTTGGGGTTTCTTTCTTTTAAAAGGTTTTGGAGGTCCTTGCAGAATCTCTTGAGGATGGGTCCTCTTTCTTTTAACACCCCATCTAACCACAGCCAGTCCCGACCCCGCCTGCTCTGCGGAATGGTTTATTTTATTTAGAACGGTTGTTGCGACATGGCCCATGACATCTTTAGCTATGTTTTTTGCGGCTCCTTTCATATGTGGTTTAATAATTTCAAAACCCCTTCTCAAAAGCGGTATTGCTTTTCTAAAAAGACTATGAAATACGCCACCTACACCGGCACCGTACATGACAGGGGCCCCGTGATATCCTGAAAGTCCATAACCGGCTTGTGCTGTGTAATAATTTTTGTATGCTTTGGGGTCTCCAAACTCTTTAGACACCAACATTTTAAAACACAATAGTCTTCCTGGGTCGCAGGTGAAGCTTAAGGATCACTTTCCTGTAACGAAATGAGACGTTCCTGTTCTGATCTGTCTTTATTTCAAATGTGATGGTGTCGATGTGCTGCTTGTTCACAGGTACATAGTGTGGTTTATCGTACATGAGGGTGATAAACTTATCCGCTGACCTTAGAGCTGGAACACAGCGCAACAGTTGTACAAAATTGTCACCTACTAACTGGTGCTCTACAATATCGGTGTACACGTAGAGGGTATTAAAGCCGGCCTCGATATTTGCTGGGAAATGAGAATGCCTTTTATTAACATTAGTCTTTACCCCCAAAATGGTTGCCAAATCACCCCCTGCAGAAATAACAGACTTATCCTCTGATTTTACATGAATTCTTCACGTATTGGGGTCATATATGATTCTCGGTGGTCTCTCAGACTCAAAGACGCTTCTAATGTCATGATTCAAGGTTTCCAATAACCTCCCCATGGTCGCATAATATCCTCTCTGGATTGTAAATTGGTGTACATTTCCTTCTCCAGAGATGACAATGTACTTTATATCTTCCTTAATATTTTCCCAAGTATGTGGGTATTGTATTTCCACCAGCCCCGCTTCCCACGGCACCTGTAAGTCCAAAGGCCTAGCTATTTGTATGGTAAAATTAGAGCTGGTATTATGGGGAAACATAGCTGCCGAAGCATTGCTAGGCAATGTGATATAAAAGCCACCGTCATTCATTTTTTTTTTTTCTTTGTGTTGCTTCAAAAGACAAAATCAGATGTCTTGAATCTCTGAGGCTTTCACCCAACTGTTAAATTTATCAGGCCACCCCTTCCATTTCACGAGACAAATTTTGTTCTTACCCCCCTCCTTTTACCTTTAGAACCTTTTTGATATGGTATATTCTGTCCTCTAGAGGCTTGACTTTTAGTAATTCTTCAGGATAAAAAGAACCTTGTATAGCTTCGCTATCGTAATCCTGTATCTTGTATATTGTTCTCTGACCCCTGTTTAAAAACATCTTTTATTATAAATATCTCATCTGTCCATGTCTGCTCGTAACCTTTCTGAAATTTTCCTTTAACTTTTGATAGCCTCACATGGTCTCCTTTTATTAAGAGATCCTTGGTGTGATCGCGTTTGATGTTACTGCCGTAGATTGTTTTCCAAATCTGCAAAGAGTTTGAGGGTGTCACATCTACAGGCCTCGCCTGTATCGTTCTGTGAAAACTATAATTATAGCTGTGCACTATAGCCTGTAGGACGTAAAGGTATTATGAGCTGTAAAATATCTCCACATTTTGGATTTTAAAGTCCTGTTAAATCTTTCCACTACAGCTGCTTTAACATCATTATGGGTCACAAAATGGCTAACACCTTTTTGTTTTAATAAATTCTTCAGAGACTTATTTAAAAGTTCTTTACCTTTGTCTGTTTGAAGCTTTTCAGGTGTATGCCCTAAATTAAATATTGTTTCAAAGGCTTTGGTAACTTCGTGACCTTGTTTTTGTTTTTAAACTCATGACCCATGCATATTTTGACAGGATATCTATTACCGTTAAGATGAATTTGTAACCGTTGTTATAACGTGCAAAGGCTGACATGTCGACTAAGTCACTTTGCCACTGTCTGTCAACTTCCAACACCATTGTTTTATTTCTTTTAAAATGGATTCTAGCCAGTCTATGTAAATTGTATGCGTTTTGACTTGTGACCCAATCCACTATGTCTTTTCTCCGGACTGTGATATCGCTCTTTTTAGCCACTTGAAGTAGAGGGCTAATGCCTCCATAGCTTCCTGCCGCGTATGGATCATAATAAATTTGCTTCAATAAAGATTCTTTCATAGCTCTAAATTTAAAAAAAAAAATAGGTCTTAAAACTGCCTTTTTAACAATTGCCAATTGCTGCCTGGCTGGCCCGGAACTTCCTCTCTGACGTTAGAATTGACATCGGGTGGCTAGAATTGGTCAGCCTCATGCTGGGGAAGATAAGTAGGGAGAACTAAGAACTCGGCGCCGGCCTGTTCTCCAATGGTGGCTTGGGGGAGAGCAGGGAGAAATAAAGAAAGAAAGGGGGGACAGGGAGACAGAAAGAAAGAAGGGAGACGGGACATAGACAGAAAGGGGCATGGAGAGAGAAAGAAAGAAAGGGCATGGAGAAAGAAAAAAAGAAAGAAAGGGGGCATGGAGAGAGAAAGACAGACATATAGAAAGAAAGGGGGCATGAAGAGAGAGAGAAAGAAAGAAGGGGGCAGGGTGAAAGAAATAAAAAGTTGGGGGAGGGAAGGAGACAGATATCAGCAGGGGAAAGGAAGGAAGGAAGGAGGGAGGGAGAGAAAGGAAAGAAAGAGATGTAAGACCATGGAAATAGGGACGGAAGAAGAGAGAGATAGAAGGGAAGGTAAGACATGGAAACATAGATTTTGAAAAGAAAACAGAAAAAATTGAATATTAAGTTAGAGAATGACACGGGGAATAAATCTGTCCCCGTCACTGCACCGTCCCCGGCCCACCATCCTCTGCACCGCCCCGTCACCGCCGTTCCCTTCACCGCCCCGTCACCGTCAACGCCATCCCTTTCACCGCCCCGTCACCACCACTGCCATCCCATTCACCGCCCCGTCACCGTCCCCGCAGCATCCATATAAGCCTTAGTACTGCAATATTTAGCTTATTCCTTTCTTATAAATCAAAGTTCCTGCTGCTGAACTAGAGAAAGAGATGTTCAGCTGGCAGGGCTTTGTTTATAAATTTTTATCAACACAACTAATATACTACTTTATCCTAAAGCAAAAAAATAAATAAATAAATAGAATTTTTTTTCTACCTTTGTTGTCTGGTTTCTGCTTTCCACATCTTCTCATTCAATTCCTTCCATCCACTGTGTCTCTTCTCTCTGCGTCTTCCATTTGCTGTTACTGTGCCTCTCCCTTCACCCCCTCCCACAATTGGTCTAGCACCCATCTTCTTCCCTCCGCTCCCCCATAGTCTGGCATCTGTCTTCTTCTTCCCTTCCAGCGTCTTCTCCCTACTCTGCCTTCCACATTTCCAAGGAAGAGAAACTTTTCCCTTTCACCTCCTCCTTCCTTGTGTGAGCCGGAACACGCGGTCCCACGCACGCCGGCTCGATCGTTTAACCAGCTTCCTCTCTCCAGCTCTCCTTAGTTTGCCAGCTTTCTTTTTCGGCGACTGGCACGCTTTCAAAGAGCCGCGCATGCGCGGCTGCTCAAAGTTCAATCTTCTGCTCTGCTGCAACTTCCTGTTTCCGGTTGGGTCAGAGCAGAAGATTGAATACTGAGCAGCCACGCATGCGTGGCTCTTTTGAAAGCGTTCCGGTCGCTGAAAAAGAAAGCCGGCAAACTAAGGTGAGGTGGAGAGAGGAAGCTGGTTAAACGATCGAGCCGGCATGCGGGTAAGCGGGTGGGGGCTTCGGGGACCACACGATCCTTTATGCCACAAGCTGTCAAGTGCAAGCACTGGAGATTGGGATGTAAAAGAGATCCTTAACTCTGTGTGAGAAGAGATGGAAAGATATGCAGGGGTATTGGTTCCTTGAAATTGAGCTGAAGTATAAGGGAGCACCATGATTGTCTGGGCCACTGAGGGGCTATGAGGATCATGGTGGCCAATTCTTGTTTGAGCTTGATTTACGTCTTGAGAATGAGAGGAATCGGTGGAAACACAAAGGAATTTGTGCGTCCAATCCAGAAGAAAAGCATCTGCCTCTAGATGTTGCAGAGAGTATTGTCTGGAGCAGAATTGAGGCAGCTTGTGATTGTGGGGTACACAAAAGGGTCTAAAGTCCCACAAAGAGAGAATATCTGATGCAAGACTGTGGAGTTGAGCATCAACTCATGCGGCCGGAGAAATCTGCTGAGTTTGTCAGTGAGAGAATTCTTCTCTCCCTAACTATAGATCACTTTAAGGAATATGTTGTGAGCAATAGCCCAGTGCCAAATCTTCTCAGCCTCCTGACAAAGGAGAGAACCTGTTCCTTCTTGCTTGTTTATGTAATACATTGCCACCTGATTGTCCATGAGTATTAGGAGCACTTGATTGGCTATAATGTGCTGAAAAGACTTGAGAACATTGAGAATGGCCATGAGTTCCAAGAGATTGATGTAGAATTGTTGCTCTTGGGCTGACCAGTGACCCTCTGTACTAAGACAGTCCAGATAAGCTCCCCAAGCATACTTGTATGAGTCTGTGGTCAGAATTTCTGATGTGGAGTCATTTGAAACAAAAACCCTCTGAAAAGATTTGAAGAGTTCATCTACCACTGCAGAGATGTGACTCCAATCTCCAATCTCCTGTGAGATAGATTGAGACCACTGAGATGCTAGAGACCATTGAGGTGTCCTGAGATGAAGTCTCGCAAAGGGGGTAACATAGACCGTTGACGTCTTGTGGCCCAGTAGTACCATCATCCGCCTGGCCGAGATGAAGGGAAGGTGATAAACCTAGTTGCAAAGCTGAATAAAATTGTCTTGTCTTTGCTGAGGGAGAAATGTCCTGAGTTGAATGGTGTCGAGCAGGGCTCCTATGAATTGTAGAGTTTAAGAGGGTTGAAGGTGAAATTTTAGAAAGTTGATTTTGAACCCCACTGCTAAAGCAAAAGGATTATTGACTATGTTGCTGAGAGCACCCCTTGAGGAGTGGAATCTTTTATTTGCCAATCATCGAAATAAGGAAAAACCTGAAGACCTTGAGCCCTTAAAACCACTGCCACTGCTACGAGGTACTTGATGAATACTCTAGGCGAGGATGCCAGGCGGAATGACAAAACCTTGTACTGAAAGTGCTGATGGGCTACTTGAAATCTGAGGAGTTTCCTGTGGGCAGAATGACTTGGAATGTGGGTATAAGCTTCTATTAGATCCAGAGAGCATAGCCAATTATTCTGATCTAAGAGAGGATATAGAGTTGCCAAGGGCAACATGGAAAACTTTTCCTTTACTAAGAATTTGTTCAGGCCCCTGAGGTCTAAAATTGGACACAGATCTCCCGTCATCTATGGGATTAAAAAAACCTTGAGTAAAAACCCTAATTCTTTTGAGCAGGAGGGACAGTCTCTATGGCATTCAGAAGAAATAAAGATTCTATCTCCCAAAGAAGAAGAGACGTCTGCTGAGGGTTTAAATAATACTCTCTTGGAGGATGATCTGGAGATGTAGTAATGAAATGGAGAGTAACCCCCTTGAATGACTTTGAGAACCCAGAGGACTGTTGTTATCAGGGCCCAACTTGGATGGTATAATTGGAGCCGATCTCCAATTGGCTGAGAGAGAGGACCAGTGGCTATGCTCTCTATGAGTCCATCAAAAAGACTGAGCAAATTTTTGAGGAGCTGAATGTTTAAGACTTTTGAGGACAATGCTGATTTTGCTTCTTCTGCTGAGGTGGACAGGAGACAGAAGGTTTGGCAGAAAAACACCTCTGGTATGAAGAAGGTTAAGATGACAGAAGTTGTGGGAGACTTAGACTTGGTTCTGAGTAAAGCATTCCAATTCTTTTCGTGGTCAGTTAGAATTTGAATGGCCACCTCAATGGAATCACCAAAAAGTTGTTCCATACAGGGAATATTAGCTAATCTGTGTTGAAGGTTAATGTCCATATCCGAGACCCTCAAACATGCCATTGACATAGCCGAAGCTCTAGATGATAACTCAAAGGCATCAAAAGCATATCTCACCAAATACTTTATGGTTTGAGAGAGTGTGAAAGATGTTGTGAAATTCCTGAAGATGTTGTGCAGAAATATATTTGTGAAAAAAAAGGTAGTTTCCATACTAGATGTTTCATGTAATAGGATCGTCGAAGAGATGACTGATAGAAACATAGAAACATAGAAAGATGACAGCAGAAAAGGGCTACAGCCCATCAAGTCTGCCCACTCTACTGACCCACCCCCTTAAATCTATACCCTAGTGACCCTATTCCTTATCTTCATCCTCGTAGGGATCCCATTTATTCTTAAAGTCTGGGACGCTGCTGGCCTCGATCACTTGCACTGGAAGCTTGTTCCAATGATCTTTCACTCTTTCCGTGAAGAAGTACTTCCTGGCGTCACCATGAAATTTCCCTCCCCTGAGTTTGAGCGGATGCCCTCTTGTGGCTGAGGGTCCTTTGAGAAAGAAAATATCATCTTCCACCTTGACACGTCCCGTGATGTATTTAAATGTCTCAATCATGTCTCCCCTCTCCCTACGTTCTTCGAGAGTGTAGAGCTGCAATTTGTTCAGTCTTTCTTCATATGAGAGACCCTTGAGCCCCGAGACCATCCTGGTGGCCATCCGCTGAACCGATTCAATTCTGAGCATATCTTTACGGTAATGTGGCCTCCAGAATTGCACACAGTATTCCAGATGAGGTCTCACCATGGCTCTGTACAGCGGCATTATGACTTCAGGCTTCCAGCTGACAAAACTTCTCTTGATACAACCCATTATCTGCCTTGCCTTAGATGAAGCCTTCTCCACTTGAGTGGCAGTTTTCATGTCTGCACTGATGATTACTCCTAAATCTCGTTCTGCTGTAGTCCTAGTTAAAGTTTCTCCATTCAAGGTGTAAGCTCTGCATGGATTGTCTCTTCTGAAGTGCATGACCTTACATTTCTTGGCGTTGAAGCCTAGCTGCCAGGTCGAGGACCAACTTTCTAATGTAAGCCATAGTATCCTGTAGATTGCATTCACTTACTATATTACATAGTTTAGTGTCATCAGAGAATAATATTATCTTACCTTGAAGCCCTTGAGTCAGATCACCTATGAATATATTGAAAAGGAGTGGACTCAGGACTGAGCCCTGCGGCACTCCGCTGGTCACCTCCGATGTTTTAGAGAGGGTACTGTTAACCACCACCCTCTGAAGTCTGACGCTTAGTCAATCATTGACCCATGCAGTTAGCATGTCTCCTAAGCCCATCGATTTCATCTTGCTCAGCAGCCTGTGGTGTGGGACGCTGTCAAAGGCTTTGCTGAAGTCCAGGTTCACGACGTCCAAGGACTCTCCCAGATCCAACCTTCTTGTTACCCAATCAAAGAAGCTGATGAGATTGGATTGGCAGGATCTACCCTTGGTGAATCCATGTTGACTGGGATCCCATAGACTCCCCTCATTCAAGACCATGTCTAATCTACGTTTAATTAGTGTTTCCATGAGTTTACACACTATTGATGTGAGACTCATCGGTCTATAGTTCGCATCCTCCGCCTTGCAACCCTTAGCAACGTTAGCTGTTTTCCAGTCCAAGGGAACTTTCCCCGTACTAAGTGAGAGATTGAAGAGCACGGCCAACGGTTCCACCAGGACGTCGCTCAACTCTCTGAGCAATCTTGGGTGCAAATTGTCCAGTCCCATGGCTTTATTCACCTTGAGTTTTGTCAGTTCGCTGTATACGTCTCCTGGTGTGAACTCAAAATTCTGAAACGGGTCCTCCGCGATTTGCTTTGCCTTCAACTGTGGACTGTGTCCCGGTGCCTCGCAGGTGAAGATTGAGCAGAAGTATTCATTCAGTAGTTCGGCTTTATCAGAATCCGCTTCCGCGTAGTTTCCGTCCAGTCTCCTAAGGCGTACTATCCCGTATGTGTTCCTTTTCCTATCACTAATATACCTGAAGAAGGATTTGTCCCCTTTCTTAATGTTTTTCGTCAGTTTCTTCCACTCGAAGTTTGGCCTCCCTAACTGCCGTTTTGACCGCTGCAGACCTGGTCTTATATTCCACGTTAGCTTCTCTTTTCTTCGTACGCTTGTAGGATAGAAATGCTTTTTTTTTCTTCTTAATGAGGTGCATTTAGATCTCCTTGGTGAACCATTGGGGTTTATTGTTTCTTTGACGTTTGTTTACTGATTTTATGTAGTGGCTAATCGCTTCGTGTAGAGTTGATTTCAGGGTTGACCACATAGTTTCCACATTACCGGTCTCCGCTTGGTCCCGCAGCGTCCGACGGACGAAGTTTCCCATGCGTGCGAAGTCGGTGCCCCGGAAATTTAGTACCTTTGTTTTAGTGTTTAACCTAGGGAAGCCTTTACTAAGGTTGAACCATACTATGTTGTGGTCGCTGGAGGCTAGCGTATCTCCTACTGAGACCTCTGAGACGCCTTCCCCATTGGTGAGTACCAGGTCGAGGATCGCCTGGGCCCTAGTGGGCTCCGTAACCATCTGTTTGAGACGTGCTCCCTTTATGGAGGTTAATAGCCTCCTGCTGCCGCTAGTTGTTGCTGAAAACGTGTTCCAGTCTACATCAGGCATGTTGAAGTCCCCTAGCAGTACAGCGTCGCCCCGTAGAGTGATATTTTCCATGTCTTCAATTAATTCTGCGTCCATGTCTTCCAGTTGTCTTGGGGGTCTGTATACCACACCAAGATACAGGCATTTTTCTCTGCCTCTTGCCAGGTTTACCCAGAGGGATTCCCCGGTGTACTTGACATCTGTGATCCTGGTGGTTTTGATGTCCTCTTTAATGTATAGTGCTACCCCTCCACCTAACCTGCCCTCTCTGTCCTGACAAAGTATATTGTAGCCCGGTATAGCCATATCCCATCCATGTGAGTCCGTGAACCAAGTTTCAGATATCGCCACCACATCCAGGTCGGCATTCCTTATTTCAGTCTCCAGTTCCAGAATTTTATTGCCTAAACTGTGTGCATTAACATACATGGCCCTCCATACCTTGTGTTTGGAGTAGAATGTCAAGAAGATCCATGGTGACTGGATGAAGATCCATATCGACATTCTGAAGGACAGCTGACTGGGGTACCATGGGGTCTCATGGCAGTATGCTCAAACAGGGCTGGTACCAGAGAGTCGATGCTAGTTCATAAAGTTTGAAAAGAGCACCCAGCTCCCTTTGGAAAAACTCATTGAGCTTATCTTTTATCTGCTGGTACCATCGGTGCAGCGGCTTGCCTTAGAGAGGGTGACTTTGATGAGGATGCACACCTCAAAGGAGAGGCAAGCCACAATAATGGGCGCCACTGCTTGGTCTGCATCAGGGGACTTGATGCTGTTGGAGCAAGAGCTCCTAATACCAATGTCGATGCAGGAATCTTCAATGTCAATGGTTGCAAAGTCCATGGCAGCATCAAACAATTTTTCCTGCTGAAGTCGACAGCTTTTAATCAAGCCCTTCTGCAAGGTGGAACACCAAGTGCAAGTTTCCACCCAGTGTTCAGGTCCAAGACACTGTAAGCAACATCAATAAGAGTCGGTGAGGGAAATAGACCTCTGATACCTACAGCACTTTTTAAAACCCGTTAACGGTCTTGACATGGACAGGAATATCGTGTCATCAAAATTAAACTCAATTGCTGAGGAGAAAACAAACCCTCCAAGGCTGAAGCCCGCGAGGAAAGAAGAGAAATAAACTCTTTTTTTTTTTAATTTTACCAACGAAAGGGTAAAAAAAAAGAGAGAAAAATAATAAGAAAAAAGTTAACAGAAAAAAATAGGTGAAGCAGGAAGGCAAGGCAAAAAAACTGAACAGATTTCAGAAAACAAGACTTCACTCAGCGGAAAACAAAAAACTCAGGAATCGTAAGCCTATGTCAGGCGAGAAGGCACTCGCGCATGCATGGTGTGGGTAGTCACAAAGTTTCTAAAAACTTAAAGTGGCGATACACTTTTAAAGCTGTCTGTACCGGGGCTCCATAGATAATGTCACCCACATGTGAGAATATGCTGCCTGCTTGTCCTGGGATAAATAGAATTCTAGGGATAAAATGTCAGCAGACAAGTGTCACTTGGTCTAGCTTGTGCTAGTAAATTGAAACTTTAAACAGTATTCATTTTTACTTTATTAAAATACATTTTTACTTACCCTTTCTTGTATTTCATCAAGGAATATCAAGCTGTTAACGTATTCCAATGTTGCTGATGGAGAAAATTCAAGTTTAAATTGGGCATCTTGTGCCTCAGCTATAATTGCATCCAATTTTTTCTTTGCCAGATCAGGAAGCATCTCATTAATAGCCTAGAAATGTAGATGGTACTCATATAACTTCATTCTAATAGCACATAGCTAGACATAAAATACTAATATGCTTACCTTTGTCTCAAAATTTAATTGCAGTATATATTCCTCTGATTCAGATCATTTATGCTAACTTTTACGTTCTTTCTGATCAATATACAGCCTATGGTAGTCAACATTTTTTTAAAATGCCAGTAGCAGCATGCTTTTTCTGCCTAGATATTCAGTGCCAGGTTATGGTTGGATACTGGCACCAGATATAATGCAGCCATCAGTAGTTATATCAGCTAGCAATACATTTAGACCAGTACTCAAATAACTACCAAGCTAACATTAGAACAATTCTAAGACTGTTTCACTATGTTATTAGTGGCACTATCCAGGTAAGTACTGCTGAAAATCCAGGTTTGACCTGGTGAGTGGGACTTATCCAGATAAGAACTACTGCTACCTGGATATCCCAATAAATATCATGCCCTTTGATTTCAACATTTATAAAGACCCTAATGAAAATGATGTAACTACACTGAGACCGATGAGTCTGACCTCAGTTCTGGGGAAAATGGCGGAAGCACTGATAAAAGAAAACATCGATGAACATTTTGAAAGAAACGAACTTCTGATAACCAGCTAACATGGTTTCTGCAAGGGGAGATCGTGCCTATCGAACTTATTGCACTTCTTCAAAGGAATTAACAAACGGATGGACAAAGGAGACCCCATAGACATCATAAAGGCGGAACTTGCAGCATATCTTGAAAAATTCAACATACTAAGTGACAATCAATCAGGTTTCCGCGCAGATCACAGCACCGAAACCATCATAGCCTCCCTTCTTGACCACCTCCACACGCTCTTCAGCCAGGGCACAAGTGCCCTGATAATACAACTGGACCTCAGTAGTGCCTTTGACCTGGTAGATCACACCATTCTCCTAGAATGCCTGGCACACATCGGCATTTCTGATCAGGTCCTCAACTGGTTCCAGGGATTCCTAAGAAATAGATCATACAAGGTTTGCAAAAACAATGCCTTCTCATACAGCTGGGACAACACCTGTGGGGTTCCTCAGGGCTCCCCCCTGTCACCCACCCTGTTTAATATCTACCTAGCCTCCCTAGGTAACCTCCTACACAACCTCAACCTCAAATTCTTTATATATGCAGATGATATCACAATTGCCATCCCACTAACCAATTTCTCAAAAGAACTACTTAACCACATCACAAATATTCTTAACCAGATCGAACTTTGGATGCTCTCGTTCAGACTGAAACTCAATCCCGACAAAACAAAATTCTTCCTAGCCACCCCCAATGACAAAATCAAAAACAACTCTATTCAATTGAAAGGAATTACTTTCCCTATTGAACCCACCCTAAAAATTCTGGGAGTCACTCTGGACAAAAATTTATCCTTAGAAAACCACACTGAACACATGGTCAAGAAAAGCTTCTCCGTACTATGGAAACTACGCACAATAAAAAAATACTTTGACGACTCCGCTTTCCGTCTACTGGTTCAATCTTCCATCCTCAGCACTCTTGACTACTGCAACATCATTTACCTAAACGCCACGAAGAAAACCACCAGGAGATTAAAATTAATCCAAAACACCGCCGTGCGTCTCATCTTCGGCCTAAAGAAATGGGAACATGTCATCCCCTTCTACCACCAACTACACTGGCTGCCATTCGATTCAAGAGTCCTTTTCAAGTTTGCATGCTTCTGCTACAAATCGGTTAATGGTGCTACTCCAAGCTACATCAACCCCCACTTTAACCTCTATCACATAAACAAGAAATCCCGTAGAACTCAACTATTCGCCTTCCCCTCGCTAAAACTCTGCCACTATAAAAGATTCATAGACAAAACCTTCGCCTACCAAGCAGCCAAGCTCAACACATGGCTGGCCCAAATGATCCTCGAAGCCCCCTCCTACTTCGACTTCAGAAAATCTCTCAAAACTTACCTTTTCAGCAAACAAGACCTCTAACGGCCCTACCCGCTCACATTTTCCTCTCCCCCCCCAGCATTCACCCCCCCTTTTTTCAGCTCCTCTCTTCCACGTCTCCAACAACCTCCCCCATCCTCGGTCAATTTCAGTTTTTACTTGTTACTGAACTGTTTTATTTTATTTGTTTGTAAATCTGCTAGATAACGCAGATCCTTTTGAATTGATGTAAACCGCCTAGAACTCACTGGGTATGGCGGTATATAAAAAATAAAATTATTATTATTATTATTATATATCTAGATTTCCAAAAAGTCTTTGACAAGGTTCCCCATGAATGCCTATTCCGGAAACTGAAGAACCATGGGGTGGAAGGAGACGTACATACATGGATCAGAAACTGGTTGGCGGGTAGGAAACAGAGGATAGGAGTGAAGGGCCACTACTCGGACTGGAGGAGGGTCACGAGTGGGGTCCCGCAGGGCTCGGCACTCGGGCCGCTGCTATTTAATATATTCATAAATGATCTAGAAACAGGGACGAAGTGTGAGATAGTAAAATTTGTGGATGACACCAAACTATTTAGTGGAGCTCGGACTAAAGAGGACTGCGAAGAATTGCAAAGGGACTTGAACAAACTAGGGGAATGTGCGACGAGATGGCAGATGAAGTTCAACGTTGAGAAATGTAAAGTATTACATGTGAGAAACAGAAACCCGAGGTACAACTATACGATGGGAGGGATGTTATTAAATGAGAGTAACCAAGAAAGGGACTTGGGGGTAATGGTGGACATGACAATGAAGCTGACGGCACAGTGCGCAGCGGCTGCTAAGAAGGCAAACAGAATGCTAGGCATAATCAAGAAGGTTATTACAAACAGAACAAAAGAAGTTATCCTGCCATTGTATCGGGCGATGATGTGTCCGCATCTAGAGTACTGCGTCCAATATTGGTCGCCGTACCTTATGAAGGACATGGCGTTACTCGAGAGGGTTCAGAGGAGAGCGACGCGTCTGATAAAGGGGATGGAAAACCTTTCATACGCTGAGAGATTGGAGAAACTGGGTTTCTTTGCCCTGGAGAAGAGGAGACTTAGAGGAGATATGATAGAGACTTACAAGATCATGAAGGGCATAGAAAGAGTAGAGAGGGACAGATTCTTCAAACTTTTGAATAATAAAAGAACAAGAGGGCATTCAGAAAAGTTGAAAGAGGACAGATTCAAAACGAATGCTAGGAAGTTCTTCTTTACCCAACGTGTGGTGGACACCTGGAATGTGCTTCCAGAGAGCGTAATAGGGCAGAGTACGGTACTGGGGTTCAAGAAAGGATTAGACAATTTCCTGCTGGAAAAGGGGATAGAGGGGTATAGATAGAGGATTACTGAACAGGTCCTGGACCAGTTGGGCCGCTGCGTGAGCGGACTGCTGGGCATTGCTTATGTATATGCTGGGAGGAGAGAAGCTGATATGCACGGACGGGGAGAGGGACCTTGGGGTGATAGTGTCCGAAGATCTAAAGGTGAAAAAACAGTGTGATAAGGCAGTGGCTGTTGCCAGAAGGATGCTGAGCTGTATAAAGAGAGGCGTAGTCAGTAGAAGGAAGAAGGTGTTGATGCCCCTGTACAGGTCATTGGTAAGGCCCCACTTGGAGTATCGTGTTCAATTTTGGAAACCGTATCTAGTGAAGGACGTAAGAAGACTTGAGGCGGTCCAGAGGAGGGCGACGAAAATGATAGGAGGCTTGCGCCAGAAGACGTATGAGGAGAGACTGGAAGCCCTGAATATGTATACCCTAGAGGAAAGGAGAGACAGGGGAGATATGATTCAGACGTTCAAATACTTGAAGGGTATTAACGTAGAACAAACTCTTTTTCAGAGAAAGGAAAATGGTAAAACCAGAGGACATAATTTGAGGTTGAGGGGTGGTAGATTCAAAGGCAATGTTAGGAAATTCTACTTTACGGAGAGGGTGGTGGATGCCTGGAATACGCTCCCGAGAGAGGTGGTGGAGAGTAAAACTGTGACTGAGTTCAAAGAAGCGTGGGATGAACACAGAGGATTTAGAATCAGAAAATAATATTAAATATTGAACTAAGGCCAGTACTGGGCAGACTTGCACGGTCTGTGTCTGTATATGGCCGTTTGGTGGAGGATGGGCTGGGGAGGGCTTCAATGACTGGGAGGGTGTTGATGGGCTGATTAAAGTCTTAATAGAGATTTCGGCAGTTGGAACCTAAGCACAGTGCAGGGTAAAACTTTGGATTCTTACCCAGAAATAGCTAAGAAGAAAAAATTAAAAATTTAAATTGAATCAGGTTGGGCAGACTGGATGAACCATTTGGGTCTTTATCTGCCGTCATCTACTATGTTACTATGTTCTTATGTTTTTATCATGAGAATAGACTCTACTGTATAGTGGTTGCACCTACAAAAACCTAAATAAATACATTTCGTGTTAGTCATGTATCTTTGTCTTGACTAGAATGTAAGCTCCATAGAGCAGGGACTGCCTCTTGCATGCTTTCATCCAACACTGTGTATATCAATTTACTCTTTAGAAATGATAAGTTGTAGTAATGTGGAACAGCATTTTAGAAAGGATGTACAGCTCAATCTCTTTGGCTCCTCTCTTCAGGGCAGCTCCATCGATACCGGGAGCTGCCCCAACGTGGAACAGCCCTCCAACAGCAGGAACAGGACATCGGGCCACGTAGGAGTCCAGCTCCGCCACCCGAAGCCCCCTGCGGCTAAATTTCTTCACCTCCTCTCTTCAGGGCAGCTCCATTGATACCGGGAGCTGCCCCAACACAGAACAACTCTCCCGCTGCAGGGAAGAGACTTCGGGCCGATTGGGAGACCAACTCCGCCTCCCGAATCCCCTGCAACTCAATCTCTTCGGCTCCTCTCTTCAGGGCAGCTCCATCGATTCCGGGAGCTGCCCCAATGTGGAACAGCCCTCCAGCAGCAGGAACAGGACATCGGGCCGCGTGGGAGTCCAGCTCCCTGCGGCTAAATTTCTTCACCTCCTCTCTTCAGGGCAGCTCCATTGATACCGGGAGCTGCCCCAACACAGAACAACCCTCCCGCTGCAGGGAAGAGACTTCGAGCCACATGGGAGACCAGCTCCGCCTCCCGAAGCCCCCTGTTACCTCACATTTGAAAAAAAAAATAAAAAAACCAACCCAGGAGGATCTGTCCCCCTCACCAAAACCAGCAGGACATTGGATATACCGAACAAACAAAACAGACAACACTTCAAACCAGTTCAGATCCCACACCAAAACCAACAGGACAGACGACACTCCGAACCCAAAACCAACAGGACAGAAGACACTCCGAAGCAATTGGACAGACGACACTCTGGTCCAGATCCCTACCCCCTGACAACAAAATGAAGCTAATCCCACAAACTCACACTAAAGCCACCCTACTGATAATCCTCCTCTTCTCCAGCTGGAAAGCAGTAGCAAATAACTTATCCTCCACACCCACTAGCTTCACTACAACCAATATCTGACACCACAACAGGAGAACCCTCATAACAAGAAACTCAAACCTCCATTCCAGCACTCAACATCCCATCACCATAACCTGGAGAAGCAGACCAACACTTCCCAAGACCAAACTCCAACATCCTCCTAAAACGCTCATCTACCCTGAAACTACTCACATTCATCAAACTGATATCACCACGCTAAAATGTGCCTACATAAACATCAGAGCCCTAGGACCAAAAACAGAACATATAAAAAACTGGATAAAAACCGAAAACCTAGACTGCCTTTTCCTCACGGAAACATGGTTAACCTCAGACGCAGACCCTAGAATAACAGAGGTATGCCCACAGGGATACAAAATAACAGTGACCTGCAGAGAGAAAAAAAGAGGGGGAGGACTAGCAATAATAATCAAGGACTCCCTAACCCTAAACATACTAGAAAAAACATCTACCACACAAATGGACTTCCTCGCCTGTCATCTCACAAGTACCACACTAAAAAACTCACTAAACTGCATGCTCTGCTACATAACACCAGGAAACTGGACCACAGTAAGACCTGAATTTGAAAACTTCATTTACCAAAACTCTTTGACAGCAGAATATAACAAGAGAAGCTCACATTCCAACTTCGTTTCCCCCCCAGTGAGAGGTTGTAAACTGAAAAAATACCATGAACATCTTCTCTCGCACCAAGCAGCATCATGGGGTAAAGACCTAGAACAATTGCTTTCGCCCACTACTTATGAGGAATTTAGGAAACGTCTGAAAAAACACCTGTTCCTAAAGTATCTAGACAACTGATCCTCTCTTCTCTCTCCCCTCTATAGCGATTAACTTGTTCTATTGATCACTCTCTCCTCAAAAATGGATTTCCTGTCCTATTAACCCTCTTTCTTCCTCCCCTCTTAAAGTCAATCAATTTGTACCTTTGCTTAATCTTTGTAAACCGCATAGAACTTCATGGTATTGCGGTTTATAAGCTATTATTATTATTTAAATTCTACTGCTTGTTATTTAAAACCCTACATGGAGACAGCCCATCCTACCTAAACAACCGCCTCATCCAAGCAATCTCAACCAGACATAGAAAAACGCACTCCCCATTCATACCCCCCCCCAATAAAAGAAGTAAAATGGAAAAAACTACATGATGGTGGACAGGGACAGGTTCTTCAGACTAAAAGGGACGACAGGTACGAGGGGGCACTCAGAGAAACTGAAGGGAGATAGGTTCAAATCAAATGCAAGGAAGTTTTTCTTCACCCAAAGGGTCGTGGACAAATGGAATGCGCTCCCGGAGGAAGTGATCCGGCAGGGATTGGACAGATTCCTGAGGGAAAAGGGGATCGTGGGGTACTGAGGGAGGTGCTGGGGTGTTGCATAAGTATAGACATCTCACCAGGTCGTGCAGGTGCAAGGCCGGAGGGTTAGGACATTGATGGGAAGATAGGACTTCGATGAGAAACCTAGGGGGCAAGGGGGCCCCTTCTGGTGATTAAGGCAGGTCATGACCTGTTGGGCCGCCGCGGGGGCGGACTGCTGGGCGGGATGGACCTCTGGTCTGACCCGGCAGAGGCACTGCTTATGTTCTTATGTTCTTATGGCCTCCTAGCCACTCAAGCCGCAAAACTAGACAACCAGATCTCTAACCTACTGATAAGCACCCCAGACTACAAGATATTCAGAAAAGAATTAAAAACCATACTCTTCAAGAAATTCTTGAAACAATCCTGACATGATCCACTCTTAACAACTCTTGAAATGACAAAAGATCTACTCTCTACAACTCTAGAAAGGACAAATATTCTTCCATTGTACAACATGAAAAAACAACAAATGATCCTCCTTAATTTCCCTTTCTTCATAATTTCTACCTACTCCTCCCCACTTTTTACCAATTAATTCAGACAAATGTCCTTCTCTTTACAACTCTTGAAATGACAAATGATCTACTCTTTACAACTTAAGTAATGACAAATGTTCTTCCATTGTAACCCCCTTTCATAAATCTTTTGTAATCCGCCTTGAACCGCAAGGTAATGGCGGAATAGAAATCTCTAATGTAATGTAATATAAGTCAATATGTATCCAGTGACACCTAAATAAGCCCAGAATTAACAACCAATTTACAACCTTTAACATCTAAATTATGGATATAGCTAAATCAGAACATGGATGTTAACGTGAATGCTGATGTTCTAAAATATATCACAAACAAAACAGAAACCAATCCACTGCAGACCATCTGGTTTGTATGCAACAGCACGGTTAATAAAGAAGTAAATCAGCCAAGTAGTGTCCACAAAACTCTCTATTACACCAGTATAGACGAGACTTGACATGAATTGTGTTTCTGCTTTAGAAGCCTACCTCAAGAGTCTAAAACTTGTGTCCAAGCTGGGAATTGCCCAGAAAGAATGCTTTCTATGATAAAGAAATGTCTCTGCAATCTCAGTATGAATAATCACATTGAGAAAGCGTCAAACATCTAGGGGAAAATAAAATTTTAAAAATATGACACTTTCTCAAAATGAGTGTCCATACTGAGATCACAGAGACATTGCTTTACATAGAAAGTATTCTTTCTGGGCAATTACTGGCTTAGACAAAAGACACCTGAGCCAGGCTTCAATAGATGAAACATGATTCATGTCAAGTCTGTGTTGGTGTAATATAGGGTTTTGTGGACACTATTGGCAATTTTGTCTCTTCGTCAACCCTGCTGTTGTTTCCTTCCCTAATTTCTAAAATGTTCTATGTGGCTGAATTTGCTGTAAGTAATAATCCAAGGCTCATTTGCAGTCCAAAGTATGAAGAGCCGTTTTTCCAGGGTGAGAATGAGGCTTGGGGAAAAAAACACTGGAAGCACAATCGATAGATTAATATGAAATTCAGTGATTACCTTTGGGAGGAACTTTATCATGGTAAAACACTGTAAAAGTTGGGTCCGCCACCAGCATTTGAAGCTCACTCTCTTGACGAGGAGAAACGGCCAGGGACAAAGCCCACCTGGTTCGGATGAATAAGAGCAGGGACTACCTGTGCCAACCATCACACTAAAATAGCAGTGAGAAGCTTCATGACCTGATTGAGTAACGAGATAGGTCTATAAGACCCTACAAACTCGGGGTCCTTGCCTGGCTTAGGAAGCACCACCACATGGGCATGATTCTGTTCCGGGAGAAGCCGGTCAGCGAAGTGCATGTCCGTGTGAAGGAGTCTGGGACTGGTTTTCCTAAGTGTTGAACTAAGTTTTCTCTTTAATATGTTTAGCTGCTGACCTAACTTATCTGATGTTCTAGCCTGCCTGTACTGGGTGTTAGCTTGGACATTCTAACTTCTTATGGCTATCTCATCATAAACGACATGTAACAGAAAGACAGCAGGGCTTAGATAAGTGACCTGCTAATGACCTGCTAGTGTGAGCTTAGCACCAATGATTGTTAAGAAAAGTAACACGTGAAAAGTTTTTTCTAGAATTCAGTTGTATAGCCAGAAGAATGTATAAATATCTCTGTAACGTCCTGTTTTCAGGACTTCTGAAGTCAGCTTGGAGCTCAGGAGTCACATATGTATGCTGATAAAACCTGTTGCTTTCTTCAAGTCTCTAAGTTTTGTGGCTTCCCAAAGTGACCTTTCACGCGTACATAGCACACAAAGCAGGCCCGACATGAGGCCTCAAGATTAGCATGCGCTAAATGCTAACATGTCCATAGAATATAATGGGCGTGTTAGCATTTAGTGCGCCTTAATAAAAGGACCCCAAATTTAGGAGCTAACTGCTGACTGCTTTTAGTGTTAAACTCAAAAATTCCATGCTGGTCCATGTATGGGCACCAGCATAGCTGATTAAGTGTGAGATTCAACAACAAGGGGCACTGAATAAAGATAGGACTGACTTTTATATGTCCTATTTATGCAGTGATCTTAGTTGTTTAAGTGATAAGATATCAGCATTTAACCAGACAAATGCTGACCATCCCTCGAATGCCTCACAAATAGCTGGTTTTCAGTTCAGCACTAACTAGTTATTATCAGTGAAACTAATTGATTAAATGCCTCTGAAAATTAATGGTAAACCTAAGTAGGCAATTTAAACAGCCAAGGGCCATTTCTGGCCTGTTAAATTGCTTTCAATGTCAATCTATCAGGTTTTTTGTAATATCAGACTCACAGATTTGTCCAAGACCAATTCAGCTACTAGACATTGTAGCCTGTCATGGGTAGAAATCCTTCATTTGTCCCTGCCAAGGTTAAAACTGCCCCAGGTCCTATGAGTAGGAACAGTCCTTTGAATAAGAGTCGGTGAGGGAAATGGAGAGTGGGGTAGAAGGCAGGCAGAGGTGCAGCCCACAAAGAAGATTTCTACCTGGAATAAATAGCCCTATACTCCTGCCCATTATTCCTTTTGTAGGAATCCTGAACTGAATCTCTGTAAACCCCAGAAAATATTTTTGGATACAAATGGGGTTAACAGAGGAGGTGTGTCTCGAGCCACATGCTGTGCACCCAATAAGAGTGAAAGCTCACCAAGCAGGAAAAGAACAGAGGGAAGGTAAATTAGCCCCAGCCATGGTGTGCTGGGAGGAGCAGCTTAGAATGCCGGAGAAAGTGATGGAGTCTGGGACTGGTTTTCCTGAGTCTTGAATTACGTTTTCTCCTTAATAAAATGCTGAATTATGTTTAATTGCAGACCTGACTTATCTCATGTTCTAACTGGGTGGTGTAGCTTGGGTGTTTTAGCTTCTTATGGTTATCTCAGCATACACAATATTGTATTCCGCCCTCCTGGACATGTAACAGAAAGACTGCAGGGCTTAGATAAGTGACCTGCTAGTGTGAGCTTAGGACCCATGATTGTTAAGAAAAGTAATTCATTAAACTAAACTAAACTAAACTAAACCTTAAGTTTGTATACCGCATCATCTCCACAGTGCAACAATAGGTATAAAAAAAATTTTCAATAGATTTTATGAGTTGATATTGAAAGGTCACTTTGGGCAGCCACAAAACTTAGAGACTTTAAGAAAGCAACAGGTTTTATTAGCATACGTATGCGACTCCTGAGCCCCAAGCTGGCTTCAGAAGTCCCGAAACCAGGAAGTTACAGAGATATTTATACATTCTTCTGGCTATACAACTGAATTCTAGAAAAAACTTTTCACGTGTTACTTTTCTTAACAATCATGGGTCCTAAGCTCACACTAGCAGGTCACTTATCTAAGCCCTGCAGTCTTTCTGTCCAGGAGGGCGGAATACAATGCTAGAAGTAAAATTTTTTTTCTAGCATTCAGTTGTATAGCCAAAAGAATGTATAAATATCACTGTAACTTCCTGGTTTTGGGACTTCTGAAGCTGCCAGCTTGGGGGCTCAGGAGTCCACATATGCTGAATAAAACATCTGTGCTTTCTTCAGTCTCTAAGTTTTGTGGCTGACCAAAGTGACCTTTCAAAACCAGGCTTCAGGAAACAAAACAGAGGCTTGTAAGGGAGAAAAGTCCCTGCTCCTTCTTGCCCAAGGAACTCTGCTTCCAGGGAGAACCAAGCTGGGAAAGTGCAGTTTCTTAAGCCTAAATTAGCAGGGAGAGAAAGACTGGGGACGGAAGAAATCTTGAGGCAGTTCCTAGCAACGGTTTATCCCCACAGTCAGAAGGCAGTGAGAAACTGGTGGAAGTTGATTACTCAATGGAGTTTGAAGCCAGTGAGCCTGTTTTCAGTGACCCAGAGATTGGCGTTGAGTGGATGTCTGCTGAGGAGGATAGCCTATATGAAGGTATGAGTGAATAAAGCTCTATAAAGTGAGAATGGTTGTGTGAAAGTAAAAGTAGTTGGTTCTAGGTTATAAAGTGTACTATGAATGTAAGTTAACAGAGTTCCCTGAGAGACCAAGAGGATTTGGTGGTGGTTTGTTACTTAAGGAAAGGGGAGTGTAAAGCTGGGAAGCTTGCCCTTATCACATTGCACTTGATAAGGGGATTTGGGGGAAGCAGGGCAGGATTAATTCTTCAAGGGTCCCTGGGGGGCGTGCTATAGCCTGGAGAGGCTATAGTCAGGAGTGCTATAGCTTGGAGAGGCTCAAGTACTATTAGGAATCACAGTGCTATATGGAACTGAGCAGTGACCAGTTTAAATGACTATTTGAAGTGGTTCTAGTACTGGGTGGCCTTGCGGCCAGGATTGAGATAATTGGGCCAGGCTTACTATAGGCAGCCGCCTCATTCAGATGAGGATTGAACTATTTTTGTGCTAAAAAGTTTATTTTTCTTTCTTGAGGCATATGGCCCAGGTAAAGACAGTGCAAGAACTATTTGAGCAATATTGCCTGGAATGTGAGACTGTGAAGAGAAGACTTGTGGCTGAAATAAAGCACTTTTTTTCTTTTACAACTTATGGTGTTAAGAGTGTTACTAAACTTAACTGGGAAAAGTTCGCCACTACTGGTACTCCATGGAGACATGGGATACAGCTCTTATGGCGGGAGACAGGGAGCGCCTAGTGGCCTCTCACAGCCCTGCTACAACATCCACCCACATATATAGGCATACATATAAGAGTTGGAGTTTCCATTAAGCCCTAAAATATTGAAAAAAAAAAAGTTTAAACCTATGTTTGTTTGTGATATTTACCTGCAGACAGTGCTTTGGTGATGGAATTAATTTTTCTTTCAATTTTTTAGCATCTATAAGTAGCAATCCTAAATTTCTCTTTTGCTGAATACCAGTTGCTTCCTTGAGCTCCCTATGATATTTCTCCAGTTGTTCACCGAAAAATGCAACACCTGTATTAAAAAAAAAGAAAGTCATATTAGTTCCATTAAAAATATTGTACATGAACAATGTTCAGTGCTTAGTTACATTGGGGCCTTTCTTCAAGTCTCTAAGTTTTGTGGCTTCCCAAAGTGACCTTTCATTTGGCGCCTGAACAGGGACTTGAAGGTCTTTTGGCCACCGGCTACTTGATTGGTCACTTGATTGGTAAGAAATGGGCATAGCGTGCCCTTACATGGATCTTTCCTACACACTAAGACCATTTCTTGTGTGACCATAAAATTACCTTTTTTCATTATTTATGGTATGGCCATTCACTAATGTTAGCATTAGTGTCCAGCCATTTAAAAGAAAAACTGTGATGCACTTACTACCTCCTATTTAGGAGGCTATAAGGGCTCCACTTTTAACCATATTAACCATGTGCTTACCAGTTAGTGCATGCTAATGTGCACATACTAACTGGTTTCTTCCTCTTCCCCCCAAATAAAAAAAAATTAAATACTGTGTGCTTAGTATATGCAGATGTCAAAACTAACACAGGATGCTTTAACATATGCTTTAAATGTAAAGTGTTACAACAATTGATGAATTCTGCGGCTAGTTTAATTTTGGGTATCTCACATAGGGAGCACATTACTCTGGTATTAAAACAACTGCACTGACTTCCAGTGGCTCAAAGGGTTTGTTTTAAGATGTTATCAGTTATACATCAAAGTTTATATAGATTTGTGCCAGTAAATTTTCAAACTTTGTGGGAGGTGTATAAACCGAGGAGGGCACTGAGGTCAGAAGGCACCATGAGACTGACCTATATGAAGGAGAATACTGTTCGGTATGTTAAATCTAGAGCAGCAATGATGTCTGTAGCGGGAGTGAAACTGTGGAATTACTTCCCTGGCATCCTGAGGACCTTTTCTTACCAGTTAAAGTTCAGGAAAATGATAAAGATTGAACTATATGTTGAGGCCTTTTTTCTGAATTCTTGATGTGGATTTACTTGAACTATGATTACCCAGATAGTGGTAGAAAACTGGAACAATCTTCTGGAGTCTGTCATAGGGGAAAACACCCTCCAGGGATTCAAGACAAAGTTAGACAAGTTCCTGCTGAACAAGGACATATGCTGATAGGGCTAGTCTCCATTATGGCGCTGGTCTTTGACCAGAGGGTCGCCACGTGAGCGGACTGCTGGGCATGATGGACCACTGGTTTGACCCAACAGTGGCAATTCTTATGTTCTTATGTTACGTTCTTATAACTCAATGAATATTGATAACATATTACTTCCTCAGATTTTTGTGGTTGCTCCAAGAGTGTTATATTAGTATGTGATATACTGTAACCAAAATGTTACCTATGCTGTCTTGAACTATTGTGAATACTTTTTTTTTTAATTGTTAACCGCTTAGCTTTACATGGTCTAGAAATTTTAGAAATAAATAAATAAACAAACATATCTTGCATTAGGTCATTTTTGTTATGTTAGCTTAACACAGTTTAGAAAACAGGCCCCAATGTTAGCTAGGTTGAAAGAACATGAGAGATCCATTGAGTCCAGTTTTCTTATGATTATCTAACAGCTCATAAGATAGTAGAATAAATAGGGTAGTAAGTTCTAAGCTTTTGATGGAATTAGGTTATTATAAAGAGCCATGGATTAGGATAGGCTGGAGTGGGCTTTGATGGCAACTCCAGTAGTTAGAATCTAAGGACAGTACTGGGCAGACTTCTATAGTCTATGTCCCAGAAATGTCAAAGAATGCCAATACTCATGAATTAATTATGATTATGACTGTTAGGCAGACTAGATGGACTGTTAAGGGCTTTATCTGCCATCATTTACTATGCTACTATGGATTTGATATACCATCTTTCTGTGGTACAACCAAAGTGGTTTACCTTTATTATATGCAAGTAGTTACTCTACCTTGTGAGCTCATAAAGCACAGTTACTTACCGTAACAGTTGTTATCCAGGGACAGCAGACAGATATTCTCACTGATGGGTGACGTCACCGACAGAGCCCTGGTATGGACCACTTTTAGAATTTAAAAGTTTGCGATAGCCTGAACTGCGCATGCGCCTTTCCACCCAACGAAGGCGTGAGGTCCTTCAGTGAAGATACGTCACCTAAGAAGCCAACCCTGGGAGGTGGGTGGGTTGTGAGAATATCTGCCTGCTGTCCCTGGATAACACCTGTTATGGTAAGTAACTGTGCTTTAATCCAGGACAAGCAGGCAGCATATTCTCACTGATGGGTGACCTCCAAGCTAACAGAGAGGGGATGGTGGGAGTGTTGGCCAAAGAAAATATAATTTGAAATACAGAGTGGCCGAAGTGCCCATCCTGTGGAGAAAAATCCAAACAATAATGAGAAGTGAAGAAATGATCTGAGGACCAGGTGGAAGCTGTACTGAGTTCCTCAATGATGTAGCTGTAAGGAAAACAACAAAAGCTACCAGAACTCGAACTCTGTGGACTGCGACACGATTTCCCCGTGCCAGTCCAGTCTGAGTATAGCAGAATGAGATGTTGAAAAGCATTCCCATAAATATAGGATACCCTAACTTGACTGGACCAAAAGAAATAAAAAGTTAGGGAGAAAATCGCTGCAGCTTTGACCGGTGAATTAAGGAGGACAAAAACTTGCTTACATTCCAAAGTATACAAAGCAAGTTCTCCCGTAGGAGAATGAGGAGTAGGAAAAAAAAACTCAGGTAGAAGAAGTGACTGAGAGAGATGAAAATTGACCAATTGTACCACCTTGTCATGATGAAAAACTAAGAAGGATGAATCTGCTACTAATGCTTGTAACTCACTGACCCTCCTGGCAGAGGTGAGAGGAATAAGGAAAACCACATTCGAGGCAAGAAACTCAAAAAGAGTTGATGCCATTATTATAAACAAACTGGAAGGGACTACAGGAAGAGCCCAAACGACATGAGGAGACTGTAGAGATGGTTTCACAGGGAAAACAATTCCATCATAAACCTGGAAACTCAGTGGGAAAGGTTATAGCCCAAATGACAGGGGAAGGAATGAGCTGCTGTTAAGAATCTGGAAACCAGAGGATAAGCAGAAAGAGGTTGATCTCGACTGACAAAAGGAAAAAAATGCAATAGCAATAAAAAGAAGTCTAAGAGATATAGACTCGAGACTAGAATCAAACAAAAGAAGAAAATAATCCAAGATCAATTCCACCCACCAGCTAGGAAGGTGTAACATACAGATAAAAAAAGACACAAGGAGAAAAAACCTAAACCACTTTTGATGGTAACATGGTTGAGTGGCTGGTGTCCAGGAGACATCCAGAAATGAACAGGCTGAGAAAGATGTAAAAGAAATGTATGCAGCCCAAGATAAAACCAATGTAGATTGGAATGAATCAAAGATTCCTGAGTCGAAGTGAATCTAGTAGGACATATTAGAAGAAGTAAGGCCTCCCTAAAACTGAGTTGAAGAAAAAGGAAGAATCCTTGTTGCCTGGGCCACCATGAAATAAAGAAAAGCATGGTGGCTGCTTCTCTCTTGAACTTGAATAAAATAATGAACAGGAGAAGAAATGGAGGGAATGCATATAGAAACATGCCTGTCCAATCCAGTCTGGAGCAAAAAACTGGGGCAACTGGTGATTGAGAGTAATCGCCAATAAGTCCACCTGTGGAGCACCCTAATGATGGACTGGCGAGTTGTAAAATTGAGAGTCCATTCAGAAGGTTAAGGAATCCTGCTGAGATTGTCCACTAAAAAATTCTGGACCCCCATGAATAGAGGCAAGAGCAGATAGCAAGTTGTCTCTCAAGTCCATAACAGGAGAGAGCCTGAGCCTCCTTGCTTATTTATGTAGTGCAAAACTACTGGATTGATTGTGCAAGGGAGGAGGACTTGAGGGCCTAAAAAAACATCACTCGAAAGAGTAGGAAATTGGTATGAAATTTCCGTTCCTTGGCAGTCGAAAGATCCTGAGGCTGCAGATTGTCCATATGAGTCCCCCATGCAGGAAAAGATGCATCAGACATGATGACCATGCAAGGAGGAGACAAATAAAAAAGGGAAGACCTCTGGATAGATTAGAGGAGATCAGCCATAATTGAAGCAACTGCAGATCAAAGATATACATGCTTTGAGAGACAAGTTCTCGCCTTCTACCACTGGAAAACAAAAGCCCACCAAGGAGTACAAAAATGTAGTCCGATCCGTGGCATAACCGAAACAGGAGAAACCCTGTTGTTCAGAAGAATCATCATGTGTCTGGCAGAAAAGGATTGAAAGAGGAATAACTGCGGACACAGACAGATGAGAGATTGAAAGTAATCTTAAAGAAGAAACGCTCTCATAGGAGTGGTGTCAAGGAGTACCCCAATGAAACACAGATTTGAATTTGGGGTATGTAAACTCAAAACCTAAAGAAACTGAGATGGGTTGAGATGGTGCTTGAACCCTTTCCCAAGAAAAAACAGCCGGACCAGATGTTTAGGAAAGGGAAAAAACCTGAAGGCCCTGTAAACGAATAGATGTGGCCAGCACAATCAGACACCTCATAAAGAATCTTAGAGCATAGACCAGATGAAAAGAAAAAAACTATATTTGTAAGGACAACGACTGAGTTGAACTGAAAAGTATAGATTGGAAGCCATAGGAATTGGAGCATGTGGCGGCTGCCTTGAAAACCAGGAAGCAGAGCCATAAGGTCTGAAAAATGAGAAACTAGTCCTGAGCCAGAAAAAATGCAGTCCTCCGGTGTACTTGAAAATCAAAAGAAAGGAGGGATGAGAATCCCTAACTCCACTAATCGAAGAGAATCCTTTGAGAAGAATCAGCAGAAGAAACAAGGAAGGATTGCATAAGATCCCAATTAAACTCTTCGAACAAAAGAGTCTGAGAGCAGGGTGAAAACATTAAGAGGGGCATAATCGAAAGGAACGTCTTTTTTTTTTTAATCTTTAATAGTTTTAATACCATACACTCAATATGGAGCACATTTAGTATTGATATACTGCATAAAGTTAATAAACTAATAAAAATAACACAACTTTACAATGTTACAATTAAATTCACATTCATTCATTGTCTCCCCCCCCAAGAAACCTGGTTCCAAAACCATAATGATTAGATAGTTCTCTTTAAAGCTTCTTTTTCCAATGCAATATAACTCCCCCATATGTCATTAAATTTAGCCCATTGATTAGTTAAAAGAGCCAATAGTCTATATTTTTCACATACTGTTCCTAGACGTTCTCTTACATCTCTTAAAGTAGGTACATTTAACATGCGCCATTGCTGGGCTAATGTTAATCTAGCAGCTATGAATGCCTGGTCCAGAAGTTTAGATCTAAAAAATGTTAAACCTTCTATTCTTACTCCCAGCAGAGCCCTTTCCGCATTAATCTCAAGTGGGGTCCGAATAAGTTTGCTTACTTAGTCAAATACTTGCTCCCAAAATTTCTGGATCCTTTGACATTCCCACCACATATGATAGAATGTGCCTCTTTTGCCACATCCTTTCTAGCAACTAGTATCACTCTACTTAGTATATTTGCTAATTAGAACAGGGGTAGTATACCAACTTACTAAAAGTTTAATAGCATTTTCCACTAAGGTGGCCACCCTAGCTGTCTGAAAAAGATGTGATGTAATTAGCCCCCACTCGTCTATGGATCATTCCTTCCCCAGATCTTTTTCCCATGCTTTCATATATGATGTTTTGGTTGTTTTGTCTTCATTTATAATTTTATATAACCAAGAAACCAGTGGCGTACCTAGCATGTGTGACACCCGGGGCCCATCATTTTTTGGAACCCCCACCATCTGTACGAAAAACATGATTTTTAGTAAGAAACCACATGTCACACATGAGTACATAGGAAAAGGCAGCATCTTACATACTGCAGTGAGAAGTACAACAGCAATACACCCATTGTAAAACTAAACAAGCCAGACTAGTACAGATCAATCCTGCAGTCAATCCTAACAGAAAACCATGTCTTTCGAACACATAGAACACAGAAAACACCTTCGCCTAGTATGGAATATGTAATCACAAACTAACCCCTCCCTCTTTTACAAAACTGTAGTGTGGATTTTAGCCACTGTGGTAACAGCTCTGACACTCATAGAATTCTGAGCATCAGAGCTGCTACCACCACGGTTGGCGCTAAAAAACGCTCCACAGTTTTGTAAAAGGGGGAATAAAATAGAAATACATAGACAAAGGTTAAATTGAACCAGCAAGAAGCTGGACTCTGCATATAATGCAATACCACAGAAATAGTGACATGTCTCCTAAAGCAATAAATAAATAGAAAATTTTTTGTCTTCTCTGGTTTCTGCTTTCCTCATCTTCTTGTTAGTCTCTTCCTTCCATCCACTGTCTGCCATCTCTCTGCCCTTATATGGCATCTTCTTTCCTTCTATGCCCCTTCCAGAAACTGTATGCCTCCCCCTTCCATCTCTCCTTTCACCCCATTGGTCTGGTATATGTCTCCTCTCCTTTCCCCTTGCTCTGGCATCTCTCTCTCTGCTCCCTTCCTCCTGTTCTTCCCTGGTCTTCCTTCTCAATTTATTTTCTGCCTCTGTCTAAATTCTTTTTTACTATTCAGTCCTCAATTTCCCTCTTTCACTGTGTCTACCTATAGCTTGCCACCTCTTTCCCTCACCCCTTCCAGTAACTAACTCTATCCTCTTCCCTCAATCCTGCATGTGCCCTTTTTTCTTTCTCCTCCCCACTACCTTCCAGCATCTGCTCCCCCTTTCCCTCACACTTCCATTCAGCAGCTGTCCTTCCTCTCCCCCATACTTCCATTCAGTGTCTGTTTCCCTCTCTATACCCCTTCCATTTACTGTTCACCCTCTATCTCGCCCCTTCCATTCACTGCCCTCTGTGCTCTTTCTATCCAGTGTGCACCCTCTCTCTCTCTCTGCCATATGGCATCTTCCCTCTTTCTAAGCTCCTTCCATAAACTATCTATCCCGTGCCCCTTCTCTCCTTTGTACATGATTGATTTCAACTCTGTCACCTCTCCGTTTTTCTCTCTCTGTCACCACCCCCTCCCCTATGCTCTGGCATCTCTCTCTTCTCCTTTCTTTCCTTCCCACCTCACGGTCTGGCATCATCCCTTCCCTGATTCCCAGCATCTCTCTCCTTTCCTTTTCTTCCATCTCTCCCTCCCCCTCCATGCTCTGACATCTCCTCCTTCCTTTCTCCCTTCCTTTTCCCTTGATCTGGCATACCTTCCTCCTTCCCTCCATGCCCTGGCGTCTCTTCTTCCCTCCAAGCCCTGGCATCTCCTTTCATTCCCTACAGTTGGGTACAGCAACTCTCTCCCCAATTCTCTCCCTCTCTGCTCCCTTTCCTAGTTCTGTTACCCAAGGCCTGGTGTCCTGAACTTTATCGGGCAGCAGCAGCATTCACAATTCACTGCTGTTGCCGGCTTCAGGCTTTCCTCTCTGTCGGGTCCTGTCTTCATGAAAACAGGAAGTAGGCAGGACCCGGCAGAGAGGAAGGCCCGAAGTCAGCAACAGCAGCGAATTGTAAAAGCTGCTGCTGCCCGAAGAAGGTAATGGCACCAGGCCTTGGAGCACCGAGGCAGACCGCTTCTTCCCCCTCCCAGTCGAACCCCCGCTGACCCTCCTATCTCTCCCCCCCAAGTGAACCTTTCCGACCCTTCCAGCGAGAGCAGCAAACCTCCCTCCAGTAGCGTCAGCTGCTTCGCGGCTTTCTCCTGCCGATAAAGCGTCACTGATGATGTCATCAGTGATGCGGCAGAGGGAGGAGAAAGCCGCGAAGCAGCCGACGCTACTGGAGGGAGGTTTGCTGCTCTCGCTGGGAGGGTGGGAGCGCGATAGGGACCGGGCCAGCTGTTCACCCTCCCCTTAAGGCTGTGCACCCCCCCTAAGGCTGCACTCGGGGCGGACTGCCCCTGCCGCCCCCCCTTGGTACGCCACTGCAAGAAACATACCCTTTTGCTACTGGTTCTCCTAACCTTTTTACGAATTCAGATTTCTCTAGAATTCCATTGTTCTTTGCTTTATATGTTAATATATATTTTTTAATCTAAAGATATGGGAAAAGATCTCTCTTTTCTTAATTGAAAATGCTCCTGAATATCTTATAAAAGCCTTTACCTCGCCTTGTTCAACTAGTTGGCCAAAACATGCTAATACTTTTACCTCCCATTTCTTAAAAATTCCCCCTTCCCTGCCTGGTGTAAAATCTTGTGCATATATTATAGGGGGAAAAAAAGCCTTTTTCACTACCTAAAAGTTTTTTCTTAACACTTTCCAAATTTTCAGGGAACATTTACTGAAGGGATTATTTATATTTACTAAATCTTTTTCTCCCAGCCATGGTAAATATTTCAGTTTTCTTATACCATCTTTCCCATCTAACATTGCTTGTTCTACTTTTACCCAAAGCTTAGAAGGAGATGAATGCCATTCAACTATTGCTCTCAGCTGCGCTGCTTTATAGTAATTTTCCAAAGAAGGTAAACCTAAGCCTCCTTCCATCTTGGACTTAAACAATGATTGCTTTCTAACTCTTGGTCTTTTTCCTCCCCATATGAATCTCAAATTCATTTTATTCCACTTTTGGAAAAACTGTTTTGGAATTTCTATCGGTAATGCTTGAAATAGATAAAGAAATCTAGGGAGAATCATTATCTTCACCACATCCTAACCAAGAAATGTACAGCGTATTCCATCTATCTAAATCTTTCTGAATGTCATTTACCAGTGGTATATAGCTTTGTTGAAACAATGATGTCCAGTCTGCTCCCAATATTATTCCCAGATAATGAATCAGACCTTTTACCCATATCAAGGGAACTGCTCTTTGTAATTCTGTAATCCTCTCTATTGATGCTGAAATATTCATCACCTCCATCTTATTTAAGTTTGCTGTCTGAACACCCAGACATGGCACCTAAATAGTGGGGTACCTTACAGGGCATTGCTGTGAACATAACAAAAAGGGTGCCATGTCTTCTCCTCACTACAGCTCCCTTATAGGTCTTGGTGAGCCCCCCAAACCACCTCTAAAATCCCCTACACCCACTTATCTACCACCCCAATAGCCCTTATGGATGCAGGAGCCACTTATTTGCCAGTACAAAAGGGTTTGGGGGTGTATAGGGGTGTGCACATGTTTCATTATCAATGCAGTGATTACAAGGGCTTATGGGCATGGGTCCTCCTCTCCATGAGTCCCTAACCCACCCTCAAGATGGCTTAAGCCGCCTCTGTGCTGGACAACTAGGCTTTCCTATTCCAAGCTGCCAGGTGATGATGGTCTGGAGGCTGAATTTTAAAGATGTGATTATGATTTTTCTGGGATTGGGGGGAACATAAGAACATAAGAATTGCCGCTGCTGGGTCAGTGATCACTGGGGTAGTGTGTGAGGGGTCTGTTTTATGTGCTTGCAGTGCTTTAGATGGGTGTTTTATGGGTTTGCAGTGCTTTAGATGGGTTTTTGTGACTTAGACCATGTTTTACAACGTCCTGTCGATCTTGGGCTGTATAACTTGTCCAAGTTCTGTCGATCTTGGGCTGTATAACTTTTGATTATACATGCTGTATGACTAAGTCTAAGCTGGCCCAAGTCCTGCCCTTGACACTCCTACTGAAACATCCCGTTTAGCTTTGGTCGTTCAGCCGCACTATGAAGGCCTAGGTCATTTAGAAATACATCCAAAACCTGTTTTCATTATCAGCACTTGGACGTATTTGGACAATGTTCGTCCAAGTGCCAACTTAGGCCAGTTTTTGGACATTTTTCTCTTTCGATTATGAGCCCCTTAGTGTATAAAACCTGCCATATAAAGAAAACTCAGAGAGCTAAGGCTCTTAGTAGAAGGACAGGGAAAAATTAAAACGCAAATCTCCAATGAGAAAAAGATGGAGATGAAGGTGAAGACTGGTATTTTGATGTGAACAGAAAGTCTCACCTGGTCCCTTGAAGAAATGACTGTGGAGGAAACATGTCCCAGTATGGTTCTGGGAACACCAAAAGGCGTTCCCAAAATCAGACGTATTCATTACACTGACCTAGTGAGTGATGATAAAAGAACATAAGAATTGCCACTGCTGGGTCAGACCAGTGGTCCATCGCGCCCAGCAGTCCGCTCATGCGGCGGCCCCCAGGTCAAAGACCTGTGTCCTAACCGAGACCAGCCCTACCTGCATTCATTCTGGTTCAGCAAGAACTTGTCCAACCTTGTCTTGAATCCCTGGAGCATGTTTTCCCTTATAACAGACTCCGGGAGAGCATTCCAGTTCTCCACCACTCTCTGGGTGAAGAACTTCCTTACATTCGTATGGAATCTATCCCCTTTTAACTTCAGAGAGTGCCCTCTCGTTCTCTCTACCTTGGAGAGGGTGAACAACCTGTCTTTATCCACTAAGTCTATTCCCTTCATTATCTTGAATGTTTCAATCATGTCTCCTCTCAGTCTCCTCTTTTCAAGGGAGAACAGGCCAAGCTTCTCTAATCTCTCACCGTACGGCAACTCCCCTAACCCCTTAACCATTTTAGTCGCTCTTCTCTGGACCCTTTCGAGTAGTACCATATCCTTCTTCATGTATAGCAACCAGTGCTGGATGCAATATTCCAGGTGAGAGCGTACCATAGCCCGGTACAGCGGCATGATAACCCTCTCCGATCTGTTCGTGATCCCCTTCTTAATCATTCCTAGCATTCTGTTCGTCCTTTTCGCTGCCGCTGCACATTGTGCAGACGGCTTTATTGACTTGTTGACCAGTACTCCCAGGTCTCTTTCCTGGGAGGTCTCTCCTAGTACTGCCCCGGACATCTTGTATTTGTGTGTGGGATTTTTGATACCATCATGCATTACCTTACACTTATCCATGTTGAACCTCATTTGCCATGTCGCAGTCCATTTCTCGAGCGTGGTTATGTCACGTTGCAGATCTTCACAGTCCCCCTGCGTCCTCACTACGCTGTATAGCTTCGTATCGTCTGCAAATTTAATCACCTCACTCGTCGTACCCATTTCCAGATCATTTATGAAGATGAATAAAACCAGATACTCAATTTCAGACCAGATCTGGAAAACCCAGGTCTGTAAGAACAGGTACTGTAAACATAGACACTGTATGTGTAAGTAGAGAAAATGAAATGCGTCAACATGGAATGTATGAACAAATGTATGCCAAGGAAAATATACTATAAAATCATTCAGGTAATATAGGAATCTAGTAAACCTATTTGGCTAACCGGTCCCTAGCCTTGTCCACTCTGCCCAGAAAGACAGAGGCCTACACACTAGTCGGTAGAATGAATTCCACCAGTAGGGATTCAATGAAACATGCTGATTGTTTCTAAAGGCATGTCAAAAAAGCTCCCGTAGATATCATGAAAGGGAACAAACAAACCTTGAGTAGATAACTACAAATCGAGGAAATGACTGTACAAAGTCAACTTCCAAAGGAATGACACAAGTTACAGACAGTTCCCTAAGGAATCTGTAAAAAATTGTTGGTTTTTTTTACCCCACAGAAGGGAAAAAAGAAACATGTAATGAAAAACACCCACCGCTTCAAAGAGATTACATTACATTACATTAGTGATTTCTATTCCGCCAATACCTTGCGGTTCAAAGCAGATTACAAAGTTATCTGGCCATTTCCAGAGGAATTGAAGAGAAGAGTTGGTTGCTTCAGAGGAATTGGGATGAGTCTTGCAGTGTTAGTTTGTCTTCCAGGATTTCTTGAATAGCATGGTTTTTATTTCTTTTCTAAACGATTTGTAGTCTGGGGTCATTTTCAGGAAATTGGAGAGTTGGTAGTCCAATTTTGCTGCTTGTGTGGCTAGAAGGCCATCATACAGTTTTTTCATTTAACATCTCTGGGGGATGCGTGAACGGTTTGTGGGTTCTCCTATGTCTGGTTGAGGTAGCTTGGATTAGGCGGTTATGTAGGTAGGTTGGGCTGTCTCCATTTAAGGTTTTAAATAGTAGGCAGTAAAATTTGAATTGTACTCTTGCTTGTATTGGGAGCCAGTGTGAGTCGAGGTATGCTGCCATGATGTGGTCGTGTTTTCTCAGTGAATAGATAAGTCTTAGCGCTGTGTTTTGAACTGTTTGTAGTTGTTTATCATGGTTGCAGGGCAGGGGAGATAGAGTATGTTGCAGTAGTCTAGAAGAGATATGGGTTGAAGTTCCAAAAAACACCCCTACTCTCTCAGAAAATCAACCCCAATACAGTCAAGGAGTCGATGTTGAAGGCAGAATACAGCTTAATGACTGCAAAGCCTTCCCATATCAAATCGACACTGACACCGGTAACTTCAAAGAAAAACCGGCATCGCATTATAGGAGTCATCAAAATTAGAGGAGACTCCTATGAAAATGCTACAGGTATCAATAACTCAACCAGATCAGCACCAGAAGAGACGATGTCGATATGGCTGATGACCCGAACTGGAAACACAGTTGAACATGTTGATGTTGACAAAGGAGCTCCGACATCGACATAGGTGTCGCTATCGACATGAGCGTCAACATAGATGTCAACATCGATCATAGATGTCGATATCGACATGAGCGTCAACATAGATGTCGACATCGATCATAGAGGTCGACACCGATCATAGACGTCGACACCGATCATAGACGACGACAGGTATAGTGGAACATGTCGATGCCAACAGAAGTGGTGGACATGAAGGAAACACTGCTGAAAAGAAAGCACCGGTACCAATGGATGTAGCACCGGTACCATCGTGTTACACTTCAGAGATGAAAATGCCGGTATCAAGGCACACATCACTAGCGGAGCAGAAAAAAATAATTCAGCAGGAAGAAAAGAACACCGGTACCCTTGGCCCTTGACCGATACCATCGGTGTCGCTCCACATTTCCAAGATGATCATGCCCATATCAAAACACTCATCAACATCGAAGCGGAGCCAGAGATGGGGCTGAACGAGGTCAGAAGGACTTGACTAGCTGCTATAATGACCAAGGTTGGCAGGATTAGACTCACTGTGTACAATGACCTGAAGTCCAAGGAAGCAAGGAGCACCAACTTACCAAAAGAGGATCGGGCCCGTCAAAGACGGTGCAGACTGGAAGAGCGGTGCCGGAAGTACGCTGGGCACCAGATTACTGACGTCGGCAGGTGCCGAATTTCTGGCAGTGACGACGGGAAACTGCTTCTGAAGAATCCACATGAAAATACGCTGAAAAGGAAAAAAGCAAGGGAAGAAAAAATCGGCAAGGCCGAGGTCCTGACATTGCTAAAATCACAGAAGGATGTTGGTGAAGACAAGTTTCACAACAAAACAACCGCATGGAGGAAAATTGAGCAGGTACCACCTGAATGGAACAAGATCCATGAATTGGGGAGAGAACAATATGGCAATCCATAAGGCCTAACCAAGCCAACCGACAATGATAAAGAAAAAAAATAAATAAATAAACTATAATTGTTTAGAATTTTGTTTTGTTTTTTAAACTTACAATAAAAGAAGAAACTGACTAAAAAGTCAGAAAAAATTTTTAACAGCTGTTGTAACGCGACTTCTTAGCTCCGTGGAAACTAAGAAACTGAAGGACCTCGCGCCCTCATTGGGTGGGAAGGCACTCTCGCATGCGCGGTTCGGGCTATTGCAAACTTTTAAATTCTAAAAGTAGTCCGTACCGGGGCTCCGTCGGTGACATCATCCATCAGTGAGAATATGCTCCCTGCTTGCCCTGGGATAATCTAATTTTTTTTTTATCTGGTACAATGGAGGATTAAGTGACTTTCCCAGGGTCAAAAGGAACCACAGTGGAAATCAAACCCAAATCCCCAGGTTTTCAGACCACTTTGCTATTAGGCTACTCTTCCACACATACAGGTCCTGATATTGAAACCGCAGGAGGTAGCCCAGCTACTTTCTGCAGTTGGCAGCAATGCAGGGTATTCAATGTCGTGGACCCGGCCACTGGCACTGCTTTTGGATACATGGGACAGCATGGATATCTGCTTGCTTCTTGCTCAGTTAGCATTGTCACAGACATGTTGCAGTAGAGGCCACCTCTCATTTATATGTGACCAGCTGGGATACTGAGCTAATGTAATATACATGAGATCTTACAAAACCATTATGTTTCCAGCACTATGGCAGAATTGCTAAGTCATGCATGCCCTGCAAAAATGATCTCACCTTTCTGAGGCTAAGATCAGAGATTCCTAAATCTTCCAGATCACTGCATTGCTACATAGTGGGAGAGCCAAAGCCTTCCCCATACTATATAAACAAGGTTGCACATCAGAACTTCAGCTAGTTGCGATGACATCAGACTTGGAGGACATCTACAGTGTTCATCTGGATCTCACAAATCGACTGCCTCCCGCTATCCACATACCTCTCCTGGAAACCTTGCTGCTGAATGGTAAACCATAATATGGGGTAGTATTTTCAGCCTATCTTTAGGCTTAGTGAGGGCTGGTTTGTGTTCTCTCTAACTACTTGGTAGATAAGAATATGTGCCTTTCATTCTTTCAAGCAGCTTTATTTGTATTTAATTCTGATTTACTTATGTGTTTACGCTAGACTGTACTGTAAATAAAAGCTTCTATTTTTTTTATATTATAAATGGCCTGGATCATTGCTTATTAGGATTGGGCTGTGCAGGCTTAGAACTTAGGCTTTACCACCAAAATACTCTACTTTCTCGACCATCATCAATCTGTTTTACTCTTCTCTTTGGACCTTTCCTCAGCATTTGACACCATTGATCACTGTTTACTTTTAACAAGGCTTCAGGAAATCGGTATCTCAGACCAGGTCTTGGAATGGTTTATATCCTACTTTAAAGATATATCTTCTAAAGTAGTCTTCAATAATACTTCATCTGAATCCTTCTCATGTAAACATGGTATCCCACAAGGCTCTAAACTACCTCCTCTACTTTTTAATATTTTTTTGGCGCCTCTCTTGACTGTCTCACAATCCATCGGTTTCACCACATTTGCTTACACGGACGATATCCAACTTCTTCATTCTATCGATTTAAATAATAAGGAAGAAGTAGCCCTCATTAATCACAAATTAGAAAAAATTAAATCTTGGTTGGATGTTAACAAACTTTCACTTAACATTAATAAATCTAAACTAATGATCTTTCCATTAAAAGAAGGTACAACACTTCAAGCTCCCTTGAAATTTGAATCCTCCCCTATCAAAACTGTTCCAACTTTAAAGCTTTTGGGCGTTACCTTGACAGTAAATTTTCGTTTCATTCTCATATCAGCGCAGTTGTCCAGAAATATTTCTATCGATTGAGAATGATTCGTTCTCTATCTAAGTTACTGGAACCTGCTGCACTGAAAACTTTAATTCACTCATTGGTAATCTCCTGTTTAGATTACTGTAATGCCCTTTATAAGGGCATTACAAAAAAAGAGATCAGACAACTACAGATAGTCCAAAATACCACTATTAAGATCATTAGCGGGGCAAAGAAATATGATCACGTCTCCCCTCTCCTAATCAACGCCCATTGGTTGCCAATCGAACATAGGATTAACTATAAAATTTCACTTTTAACATTTACAACCAGACTGAATAACCAACCTGATTTTATTAATAGCCTTTTAATCCCGTATGTTACGTCAAAATCCCTCCGCTCAACTTCTCAAAATCTTTTAGTTATACCTTCTTTAAAATCAATTAATACTTTACGCACCAACAATTTTGCTGTTAATTTTGCAGGGACTTTGGGGAAAAATTGCATTATTTGCCGATGATGCTAAATTGTGCAACATAGTGAGCGGAGATACCATGCCTGACGCTATGACACAGGACATACTTGTTCTGGAACACTGGTCTACTCTTTGGCAGCTGAATTTCAATGCCAAAAAGTGTAAGATAATGCACCTTGGTGGCAGAAACCCATGCAGAACCTACACTCTGAATGGTGAGACCTTGACCAGAACTGTGGTAGAACGAGACCTGGGAGTAATCATAAGAACAAAAGAACATAAGAACTGCCATCTCCAGATCAGACCCATGGTCCATCGAGTCCGGCGATCCGCAGACGCGGAGGCCCAGTCAGATATACACCTGATGTAGTTTTAGTCACCCATATCCCTCTATGCCTCTCATAAGGAGATGTGCATCTAATTTGCCCTTGAATCCCAGCACAGTGGATTCCTTAATAACCTCCTTTGGGAGAGCATTCCAGGCGTCTACCACTCGCTGCGTAAAACAGAACTTCCTGACATTTGTCCTGGACTTGTCCCCCCTTAGCTTCAAACCATGTCCTCTTGTCCGTGTCGCGTTGGACAATGTAAATAATTTATTTTCCTGCTCTATTTTATCGATGCCTTTCAGCATTTTGAACGTCTCGATCATGTCCCCTCGCAGCCTCCTCTTCTCAAGGGAGAACAGTCCCAGTTTCTTGAGTCGTTCCTCATATTCCAAGTTCTCCATACCTCTTATTAACTTCGTTGCTCGTCTCTGCACCCTCTCCAACAGTTTTATATCCTTCTTTAGGTTGGGAGACCAATGTTGGACACAGTATTCCAAGTGTGGTCTGACCATTGCTCTATAAAGCGGCATTATGACTTTCTCCGATCTACTCGTGATTCCTTTCTTTATCATGCCTAACATTCTGTTTGCTTTCTTTGCCGCTGCCGCGCATTGTGCCGACGGCTTGAGGGTCCTATCTATCAGTACACCCAGGTCCTTTTCTTGTTCGCTCTTACCCAGAGTTGCGCCTGACATTCTATACTCGTATTCCTTATTCTTACTACCTAAATGCATTACTTTGCATTTCTCCACGTTGAACTTCATCTGCCATTGCTCTGCCCATTTCTCTAACTGATACAAGTCGCTCTGGAGTTCCTCGCTATCCTCCTGCGATCTGATTGCCCGGCATAGCTTTGTGTCGTCTGCAAACTTAATGATCTCACTGAATATTCCGTCTTCCAGGTCATTGATATAAATATTAAATAGGATCGGCCCAAGCACTGAGCCCTGGGGCACACCACTAGTCACTTTCTCCCAGTCTGAGAACTTCCCATTTATGCCCACTCTCTGCTTTCTGCTTTCCAACCATTTGCCTATCCACCTTTGTATATCTCCCTCTATTCCATGGCTTTGTAGTTTCCTGAGAAGCCTTTCATGTGGAACTTTGTCGAATGCTTTCTGGAAGTCCAAATAATCATTAGTGATGATATGAAGGCAGCCAATCAGGTGGAGAAAGCCTCATCTAAAGCTAGACAAATGCTAGGTTGCATCCGGAGAAGCTTTGTCAGTCGAAGGCCCGAGGTGGTGATGCCGCTGTGCAGGTCCATGGTGAGACCACATCTAGAGTACTGTGTACAGTTTTGGAGGCCACACTATCGGAAGGATGTGCTAAGAATGGAATCGGTTCAACGATTGGCCACCAAGATGGTCTCAGGGCTCAAGGATGTCCCTTATGAAGAATGACTAGGTAAGTTGCACCTTTACTCTCTCGAGGAACGCAGAGAGAGGGGTGACATGATAGAGACGTTCAAATACGTTACTGGCCGCATTGAGGTGGAAGAAGATATCTTCTTCCTTACAGGCCCTACGGCGACAAGGGGGCATCCGCTGAAAATCAGAGGCGGGAGATTCCATGGTGACACTAGGAAGTACTTCTTCACCGAAAGAGTGGTCGACCGTTGGAATAATCTTCCACTTCAGGTAGTTGAGGCCAGTAACGTGACTGATTTTAAGATCAAATGGGATCAACACATGGGCTCACTTCAAAGAGGAACTTATTCAAAGAGGTTATTTGAGTGGAAAGACTTGTTGGGCCGTAGGCCCTTTTCTGCCGTCATATTCTATGTTTCTATGCTCCTTCTCTCTGGAATTTATTGCCTATATATCTTCGTAACGAATCAGATATAAAACAATTTAAAACAGGATTAAAGACATTTTTATTCCGAGACGCTTTTGGTTAAAATGCCCTTTTAAGGGCCAAGTTTATAATTAAATCTTAATTTTTATTAATAATTTTTTACCTAACCTATTGTTTTAGCTATTGATGTTTTGCCTATCCTATATCAATTGTAGTTCTTCCCCATCCGTCCCTTTGTTGCCGTATGTCTGTGCAAGTCACTTGTTTTCCCTGTTTTAATATACGTCTCAATGTAACTGTTTAACTTGTTTTTATGTAATTTTATCATGTTAACCGCTTAGAAATTAGATTAAGCGGTCAAACAAATATTTTAATAAACTTGAAACTTGATCTGGGGGAAATAATCCAATATCCTAACTAATACCTAAACCCTATCTCATACTCTATATTGAATACTTTGCCTTTGGGGTACAAGCTAACTTTTCTGTCAGAGCTCAGGCTGTGTTAGGAATATTAGTATATTGGAGCTCCTCTCAGAATATATTATCCTTGTGTACAGTACACAAGGCACATATTTGATAAACAATTCTGCTATGGCAGTGTTTCCAGAAAGAAAGACTCAGAGACAAGCTGTGCTCTGTTTCTGAGCAGTAATAAGTCAGAAAAGATTGCTCTAAAGTAGGGAGTGCCCTTTTTAAATGCCAATCATTGCTGAGATGAGACTGCTCCATGCTACTATAATTGATATGTACTTAATACCAACATGCTTGTAATATATATTCTTTTAAATCATGGCACAAAGTTGTAAAGTTTAATTTCTGTGCTTAATACGAGTAGAATCTGTCAGTGGAACACTATCTTTGAACAATTCTCTTTTAAAACATCTTTAAGTGGTGATAGACACTGTTGAATAGTTTCTAATGTCAATGTTTGTTGTATGCTATAAATTAGAGAATGACACGGGGAAAAAATCTGTCCCCGTCACTGCACCGTCCCCGGCCCACCATCCTCTGCACCGCCCCATCACCGCCGTTTCCTTCACCGCCCCATCATCGTCACCGCCATCCCTTTCACCGCCCCGTCACCGCCACTGCCATCCCATTCACCGCCCCGTCACCGTCCCCGTCTAGCACCCATCTTCTTCCCTCCGCTCCCCCATAGTCTGCCATCTGTCTTCTTCCCTTCCAGCGTCTTCTCCCCACTCTGCCTTCCACATTTCCTTTCAGGGTCTGTTCCTCTCTACCCTCTTTCAATGTCTGTTCTATTCCTTTCCACCACCACCCTTCCCTCCCTCCTTTACCATCTGTTCCTTTCTACCACCCTTCTTTCATATCTTCTATCAGTCCCCCCACCATCACTAGCAGTCTCTCTTCTCCCTTACCATGAGCAAATAGAACTTCTGAAAATTGTATTGCTGAGGCATTATTTCTAGTATGCCTTTTTTTCCAGATGGATAATGACATCAATTTTATAATTCTTACTGTCTGCTCTGATTTCATTCACAATTTGGTTTGTGTTTTGTACCTGAGGATTCCATGAGGCATTTAACCTTTTCCTGTCTCTTCTGTGATTTCAAGTTGATTCCTTCAATAATGGAGTCTCAAGGCAGTAGCAGTTTTCTATTTTGGGCTCTTTTGACATTGTTTAAGGGATTTCTTGTACATTTGGTGCTGGTCTTCTTTGATGAGGTCACTTCAGAATCTATTTCCAAGGAAGAGAAACTTTTTCCGTTTCACCCCCACCTTCCTTGTGTGAGCCGGAACACGCGGTCCCCGCAAGCAAGTAATTTTATATCATTTTCATTCTATTCATTCATAGAAATTAAAGTCTAGATAATGCCAGTCACATAACAAAACATGATTTTACAAAAATAATTCCCTGCACAGTCAAGCCTGCAAGGATTACTAGATGTCTTTCAGCAGCTCCCCTCCCTCCCTCCCCCTTATCTTTGTGGCCAAGTCAAAATGATCTACCAACAATAAAATTTTAAAAACACAAAGCACGCTGTACGCAGAGAAAATATTAATTATCATTTATATTCCGCGGTCAAGGCAGATGACTTTATGCAATGTCACCTCAGTAACAACTATACAAAAATAGACAAATATTCCCCCTCCCTTTTTACTAAACTGCGATAGCGGTTTTTAGCGCAGGGAGCTGCACTGAATGCCCCACGCTGCTCTCGACGCTCATAGGCTCCCTGCGCTAAAAACCGCTATTGCGTTTTAGTAAAAGGGGGCCATAGTGAAAAATATAGACAGCAGATATAAATTCTCAAAACGGACACGTTTTGATCACTAAGTTGAAAATAAAATCATTTTTCCTACCTTTTTGTCTGGTGATTTCATGAGTCTCTGGTCCTTCTTCTTTCTTCTCCTGCCCCCCCTCTTTCTTTCTCTCTCCCCCTGGCTCCCCTCTTTATTTCTGCCTTTCTTTCTCTCTCCCCCTGGTCTCTCTCTTTATTTCTCTCTCCCCCTGGCCCTCCTCTTTCTTTCCGCCTTTCTTTCTCTCCCCCTTGACCCCCTCTTTATTTCTGCCTTTCTTTCTCTCTCCCTCTGGCCCCCCTCTTTATTTCTGCTTCTTTCTTCCCCTGGCCTCTCTCTTTATTTCTCTCTCCCCCTGGCCCTCCTCTTTCTTTCTGCCTTTCTTTCTCTCTCCCCCGGTCTCCCTCTTTATTTCTCTCTCTCCCCCTGGCCCTCCTCTTTCTTTCTGCCTTTCTTTCTCTCCCCCTTGACCCCCTCTTTATTTCTGCTTCTCTCTTCCCCTGGCCTCCCTCTTTATTTCTCTCTCCCCCTGGCCCTCCTCTTTCTTTCTGCCTTTCTTTCTCTCCCTCTTGACCCCCTCTTTATTTCTGCCTTTCTTTCTCTCTCCCCCTGACCCCTCTTTATTTCTGCCTTTCTTTCTCTCCCCCTTGACTCCCTCTTTATTTCTGCCTTTCTTTCTCTCTCCCTCTGGCCCCCCTCTTTATTTCTGCTTCTCTCTTCCCCTGGCCTCCCTCTTTATTTCTCTCTCCCCCTGGCCCTCCTCTTTCTTTCTGCCTTTCTTTCTCTCCCTCTTGACCCCTTCTTTATTTCTGCCTTTCTTTCTCTCTCCCCGACCCCTCTTTATTTCTGCCTTTCTTTCTCTCCCCCTGGCCCCCCCTCTTTATTTTTTCCTTTCTTTCTCTCTCCCCCTATCCCCCACAAAGCCATCGTGCCAATTTCTCCACTTCCACGATTCTTTCCCTACCCTCACCCCCCAAGCCAGCAGCCGATTTCTCCCTGCTCCTTCCCCGATGTCCTGAACTTCATCGGGCAGCAGCAGCATTCACAATTCACTGCTGTTGCCCGCTTCAGGCCTTCCTCTCTGTCGGGTCCAGTCTTCATGAAAACAGGAAGTAGGCAGGACCCGGCAGAGAACAAGGCCTGAAGCCGGCAACAGCAGCGAATTGTAAACGCTGCTGCTGCCCGAAGAAGGTAATGGAGCACCGAGGCAGACCACTTCTCCCCCCTCCCAGCCAAACCCCCACTGACCCTCCTACCTCCCCCCCGTGAACCTTTCCGACCCTCCCAGCGAGGGAGCAGCGAGCAGCAAACCTCCTTCGCGGCTTTCTCCTCCCTCTGCCGCGTCACTGATAACGCCACAGTGATGCGGCAGAGGGAGGAGAAAGCCGACGCTACTGGAGGGAGGTTTGCTGCTTTTGCTGGGAGGGTCGGAAAGGTTCACTTGGGGGGGAGAGATAGGAGGGTCAGCAAGGGTTCGGCTGGGAGGGGGGAGAAGCGGTCTACCTCGGTGCTCCAAGGCCTGGCGCCATTACCTTTTTCGCCCCTCCCACCCCCCACCCCCCTTGGTACGCTACTGCTCTCCAGCTCTCCTTAGTTTGCCGGTTTTCTTTTTCGGCGACCGGAACGCTTTCAAAGAGCCGCGCATGCGCGGCTGCTCAAAGTTCAATCTTCTGCTCTGCTGAAACTTCCTGTTTCCGGTTGGGTCAGAGCAGAAGATTGAATACTGAGCAGCCGCATGTGCGCGGCTCTTTTGAAAGCGTTCTGGTCGCCGAAAAAGAAAGCCGGCAAACTAAGGTGAGGTGGAGAGAGGAAGCTGGTTAAACGATCGAGCCGGCTTGCGGGTGGGCGAGTAGGGGCTGCGGGGACCGCACGATCCTTTATGCCTCACTCCACGGGGCGGTGATGGCCTTGTCCCCGTCCCCGCAGAGGCTGCTAATTTTCATTCCCCGTTTTTGGTGGGTTACCCGCGGCTAAATGCAGTAGCCGCGGGTAAACCGCCACCGTGTCATTCTCTGCTATAAATAACCCAGTGGTCTCAAACTCAAACCATTTACAGGGCCACATTTTGGATTTGTAGGTATGTGGAGGGCCGGAGAAAAATAGTTAGTGTCTTATTAACGAAATGACAACTTGCATGAGGTAAAACTCATTATGGTTTATAAATCTTTCCTTAATTGCTTCTGATAATTTCAGCTGAAAGCAGTGCAACATGCAGAAAATGAAGTTTAGATCAGGGGTGCCCAAAAGGTCGATCGCGATCAACCAGTCGATCACAAAGGTAATGCAAGTCGATCGCGGAGCCCATCCGGGGCTCCGCGATAGACTTGCATTGCCTTTGCATTCTCTCTTTTACCTGACGCCACAACAGGCCAGCAGCAACTACAGAAGCGCCAGGCAAGCCAGCCTCCACCTCCCCCCCACCCCCAGGTGCACGTGGAGCCGTTTGCGACGGACCACGAGAAAGAGGCCCCACCCGGAGTACGGCCTACCACATGTCTCGAGCAGCTGCTGCCAACTCTAAGGCTCCATTGAGGAGCCGGGCTGGGAAGAAAAGTTTTGCGGGAGGAAGAGCACCCCAACCCCCCATACCTGGCGGTGGAAGAGACGAAGGTCAGAGCAGCACGTAGAGGAGGAAGCGAATGAAAGTAGCCAGCCCGAGGTACGGTGTTTTAGTTGCCTGTGCAAGGGTTGCAGGAGCAGCCGGAGGCATCCAGCTGGACATTTGCAAGCCCGGAAGAAAGGGACAATTCGGCATTTCCAGATGTAGCTGACCATTTAGCATCTACTGGTGTATGCTAATATATGTTTTGCATATTCAGAAAACCAGAGTGCTTGGGAGTCTCTAAGACAGGTTAGAGAAGCCCTGCAAAACCAATGTGTCCTTCATTAGGTACCTTGAGTTTCAGGCTCTGATTCAGGAAGCATCAGACCAGGGTCTAATATTTTGCTGCTCCTACAGAGGACACCCCACTGTTTCTCACTGCTGGGTTGTGAACAGCCATGGCAATCTACCTGAATACATGCTTCTGTTGGACTAGTTAGTAAATAAGCTACCTATGCTTGCTTTCTATTAGCCAATATGTTTGACCCTGCCCAAAGTGAAAAACTTGCCAAGAGGGGTGAAGTAGCTTTAAGAAGAGTAGATGCATTTGAAAAGTGAATCTTTATTTTTCCTCTGGATCATCTTCCATGCAAATCTATTTTCCTTCAGCTGCACCTTTACTTCCAAAATCCAGTCTAAAATGTCAGTATTGCATGCAGTCAGAAGAAGAAAGTGCAACCAGAGACTCATAAAATCACCAGACAACAAAGGTAGGATAAATGATTTTATTTTAAATTTAGTGATCAAAATGTGTCCATTTTGAGAATTTATATCTGCTTGCTATATTTTGCACTATGACCCCCCCTTTTACTAAACCGCAGTAGCGGATTTTAGCACAAGAAGCCTATGAGCATCGAGAGCAGCGCAGGGCATTCAGCGCAGCTCCCTGCGCTAAAAACTGCTATCTTGGTTTAGTAAAAAGGGAGGGGGTATATTTGTCTATTTTTGTATAGTTGTTACTGAGGTGACATTGCATATTTTAAAGTCATCTGCCTTGAGCACTGTGAAAAAAAACCCCGAATAGAAATGATAATTAAAATTTTATCTGCGTACAGTGTGCTTTGTGTTTATTAAAATTTTATTGTTGGTAGATCATTTTGACTTGGTCATTTTAAAAGTAGCTCGCAAGCCAAAAAAGTGTGGGCACCCCTGGTTTAAATAGTTTTTCACTTTCAGCATGTTGCACTTCTTTCAGTTGTGTATAGCTGAAATTATCAGAAGCAATTAAGGAAAGATTTATAAACTATAAAGAGTTTTACCTCATGTAAAATTGTGATTTAGATTCTAATCTAAAGTATCAACTGCAAGAGACAAGATTATCCCAGGACAAGCAGGCAGCTTATTCTCATGGTGGGTGACGGCACCAACGGAGTCCCGAAACGGACATTTTAGAGTGAATTGCACTCTTGGAACTTAGAAAGTTCTTGCTAGCCCGCACCACGCATGCGCGAGTACCTTCCTGCCCAAAGTAGGTGCACGGTCCCTCAGTTTCCTAGCTTCCACAGAGCTAAGATGTTGCGTTTCAACTTCTGTTTAACTTTTTTCGCTGCCTCTACCTAACTTTCTGTAACAACGTAGTGTCATACAGTACTGCAGAGCCCAGCACTGCTGCACTGCATCTCCTGCCCTCTTACTCTGGATTTGCTATGTAATAAAAGGGGAGTCATCTCATGTATAGTTAGGCCATGTAGGTATTTAAACATCACTATTATCTCCCTTCTCATGCCCTTCCTCAAAGTAACCAACATACACTATGTTTCAGTGGTGAGAATTGTACTCTTTTATGGGGTGTCAGAAAGATCTTTGAAGACAAACTTAAGACTTCCTCAAAGTATACAGATGGAGATCATGAACTCAGTTCCCATATGCCTATAGGACATAGACCATCAACCCTTGTAGTAGCCTTCCTTTGAACTGAACTTAAATATACACAAAATTCACAAGGAGGTCACGCTGCATTTTTCCTTGATTTTTTTGTCTCTTTTCAATTTTATTTTATTTGTCTCTTCTTTTCTAAAAAAATTTGTGTATTTTCGGGGGGGTTTCCGGCGGGGCCTGTTGCCACAAATCAAACCTCGACCTTCGATTTTGCTGTGGCCGTGTTTCCATTCATGTCCCGACCACAATCAGGTTTCAAAAAATGCCCACGGTGTGCTCGCCCTATATCCCTTACGGATCCGCATCGCTGTGCCTCCAGTGTTTGTGTCCAGACCACAGGGCTGATTCCTGCACCCGTTTTTATTCTCTTCAGAAGCAGACCTTCAAAAACTGTCAGATTCAGCAGCGGTTATTATTCGGCTCCGGTATGGAGGGTGATTCAACACCGGCTCCGACGTCAGCGTCCACGCCGAAATCGGCATCACATCAGTCAACACCGCATGAATCTTCCTCGGTGTCGCAGCCAGTAGGTAAGCCAGCTAAGAAGCCTTCCCTTACCCCTTCGGGCCCTCAGGTAGCTTCAGCAGTGAGCCAAGTCCTTCAGACCTTGAGGTGTCCCAAGAAACACTTGGCTCCCATTGAGGTGAGTGCCTCGTCATTGGCCTCCTCATCTCCGGAGCGTAAAGTGGCACCAAATGTACCGGCGAAAAAGCAAGCAGTCCCTGGACGACAAAATTGTAGCAATACTGCAAATCCAGTTATGGAAGCAGTTACAACACATACTCCCTGCCTTGCTGACACCGGCTCCCCTGGTGCCGGTCCGGTCTGAGCCTTTGGTATCGGTATCGGCATCGACCCTTATGGCACTAGTTCGCTCTGACTCTTGGGTGCAAATGCTGGCACTTTCGATTCCGGTGGGGTCTGGGCCTATCTCCTCGGTAACAACCTTTGCAGAACTGGTGTTTACGGTTGTTTCGATGCCGCTGGGCCAGCGGTCAATGTTGGAGCCAGTTCAACATCGTTCTTCTTCCCATACCTCCCTTGACGTGATGTTGGTCAGATCGGGGAAGACCAGAAATATTGAATCCTTCACTCTGGATTCTCGGGGTTGGTTACCACCAGTGCGGGGCCCAGATCTCTGGGATGATTCTGAAGAGCCTCTTGTGACAGATGATGAGGCTTCTTCTAATGAAGATTCTTCTTCTCAAGAGCCTGTTCCTAAACCAGAACAGACTTCTTTTTCAAAATTTTTGAGGGAAATGTCAGAGACACTTTCTATCCCTCTAGAATCTGATTCAAAGAAATCTAAAGCATTTTTAAATGCATTGGATTTTGATCAGCCTCCTAAGGAGTTCCTCAAGCTCCCCCTTCATGACATTTTTCGGAAGACTTTTTATAAAAATCTTGAAACTCCTTTGACAATCCCTGGATCTCCTCGTAAGCTTGATGCCCTTTATAGGGTGATTCCTATTCCAGGCTTTGACAAGCCTCAACTTCATGAGTCCCTCCTAGTGGAGTCCACTCTGAAGAAGTCTGCTGGGGCCAGTGTATATGCTTCTGTTCCTCCTGGCAGAGAGGGCCATGGATTACTTTGGCAAGCATTTATATCAAAATGCCACGCTTGCCAACCGGTCTAGTAATTATGCTTTTCATTGTTACTTTTATCTCAAGCACTTGGTTCAACAAGTGTCTGTCCTTCAGAAGTATCTTCCTGAGCCTAAGGTACCTCTTCTGCAACAGTATACTTCCAGTTTGTTACAATTCCGGAAGTTTTTGTTACACTCAATCTATGACACCTTTGAGCTTACATCTCAAGCTACCGCCAAGGCTGTGGCTATGAGGCGCTTAGCTTGGCTTCGGGTATCTGAACTGGATGTTAACCATCAAGATCACCTAGCCAATGCTCCTTGTTTGGGCGATAAACTTTTTGGGGAATCCTTAGATACTACTACCCAAAAGTTATTGGCTCATGAAACTAGGTGGTCCCTTGTATATTTTTCTTTACATTTCTTTTCATTTTTACCTTTTTTCGTGTTTTCTTTTACTTTTTTCTTTCATTTCTCTAAATGTTTGTTTTTCGGTTCTCCATACATGACCACTGCACCAGTCATTCCATATGGCTTGTTGGCCCTCTGTCTCTCCATTCCATCCAGCCTGAGCCCCTCCCCCCATCTCTCCTTGATCTGTATCACCATTCCACCTCTTTTCCAGTATTTCATTTTGTGTGTGTCCATCTCTCCTATATGCCTATCTCGCCTCTTTTCCAGAATGTTCATTGTGTCCCTATCCTTATCCTCCTACCACCTATGTTCACCATCTGCCCTCTCAATATCCTTATCTTCCCCCCTTTTTTCAGCTTTGCTTCTCTGTGTCTCTATTTCACCTCCCCCTTTTCAGCATTATCCCCCTTCAGCATTGCTCCCTCTCTGTGTCCCCATTAACCCTCCATTTCAGTATTATTCCTCTCTGTTTGCCCATCTAGACTCTTTCAGCTTTGCCTCCCTCTGTAAACCCATTTACTCTCCCCCTTTCAGCATTGCTCCCTCTGTATTCGTATCCTTATAATTCTAGCTTGCTCCTTCTCTGTGTCACTATTTGTCTCCATTTTCAGTGTCTCCTCTCTTCCATTGTTCCCAGCATTCTGTAGCCAGCATCTTTCCACCCTCCTTCCAGCCTGTATAACATTTTTCCTTTCCCTCCTTTCCTCTCTTTCTTCCTCCTCCCTCACCCATGAGTCCTGCATCTGGACCTCTCCCTCCCACCTGCACCTGCATCCCCTTCCCCACGGCCCTCTTCAGCGACTCTACAGTGGTAATGATCAAGACAGGCTGTTGACGTCGGGGCCTTCCCTCTGTGAGTCCTGCCTGTGTGTAAAAAGGAAGTTAAAACAAATAGGTGGGACTCGCAGAGGGAAGGCCCCAACGTCAACAGCCTGCCTGAATGCTGCTGCAGAGTCATTGAAAAGGGCTGTGGGGAAGGGGGTGCAGGTGGGAGAGGGCTGGATGGGAAGGCTGCCAGAAGAGGAAGGAGCTCCAGAGCATAACACTGATCCTGGCTGGGTTGATTTCTTTTTTAGGCTGCTGCCACCGCCCCTCAAAATGGCAAAATTTGGACTTCAGCAGCAAATTAGAAAATACATCCAATGGAGCCCCCAAAAAGAGAACATGTCCTGGGAAATCCAGACATCTGATAAACCAACCATCAATGATGTCAGGTCCAGATGACCACAAGAATGCCAGACAGTTAAGATAGCACCATTTCTCTCTTCAGGCACCAATATGCTGTATTTTACCACCTCCTTCCCCAATATATCTGTGTGAAATATTTTATAAAGTTGTGTTCATAATGTAAACAAAGAAATATATTTTTAAAAAATTCAACAAAAAAAAAATAGAAATGCAAAAATTGTATAAGAACATAAGAATAGCCTTGCTGGGGCAGACCATGGTCCATCTAGCCTAGTATCCCATCTTCATGGAGGCCAATCCAAGTCACAAGTACCTGGCAAAACCCCAAATAGTATCAGCATTCCATACTATCATCCCATGTCTGTCTCAACAGCAGACTATGGACTTTTCCTCCAGGAATTTGTTCAAACCTTTTTTAAAAGCAGCTACATTAACTGCTCTTACCACATCCTCTGGCAACGCGTTCCAGAGCTTGACTATTCTGAATGAAAAAATATTTTCTCCTATTGGTTTTGACAGTATTACTCTGTAACTTCATCGAGTGTCCCTTAGTCTTTTTAAATAATGATGCAGTAAAAATCGATCCACTCAGGATTTTGTAGATTTCAATCATATCTCCCCCTCAGCTGTCTCTTTACCAAGCTGAAGAGCCCTAATCTTCTTAGTCTTTTCTTTTACAAGAGGAGTTCCATTATATACATTTTCTTTTGAAGTAATAATGTCTTGTTAAAACATTTACTCACCATGATCCTGCTCCTTCAGTGCTTCTAAATCAAGGCTTTCATTTTCTTTGAAAAATAGACGAAATCTTTCAAAAGTATCTGCATATATGTTGGCAGCTTCAAATGCTGATTCAGTAGATTCCTAAAATTGCCAGTAAAAAAGTTAGTTTACATACCAGAATTTAAACCACTAGAGAGGATCCTTAGCTACAAAAACTGAAAGGATGGCAGACATATGACTAGTGGCACCAGATGTCACAGAGGTAACTAAAGGGATCATCTACATGACGCAGCAATTATGAGTTTTAACAACAGATGTATACAACAAATTTCTAAGAAGGTATTTGAATAACCTGCAAGGAACAGCATTTATGACACTCATAGTCCATGTTTTCTAAAGGCATTTGGATTGACTGCATTGAGCAGCAATTACAACCACAACAGCAGAAATACAACTGCATCAGACCTTAAAAAAGGTATGGAGTAAGGCAAGGTTAAAACCCAAATTTCAGGAAACAAAAGAATGCCAGATGTTTGAGACAATGACTTCACAATTAGAAAATGTTATAAACCAATAGAGAATACAGGAGATGCATTCAAAGAAGCAGGTAAGAACAAACAAGTTTATTTATTTAATTTGTTTTCTATCCTATTGTCCCCAAAGAGCTCAGAACAGGTTACAGATTAAACATACATAATTTCAGTACAAGTTTACGATACAAGCTTTATCCTAACTTGACACATATTAGGGGTCGAATATTAATATAGTTTACCGGTTACAATTTTCCATAGTTATCCTTACAATTCAAGGTTTTCAGTACAAGCTTTATCCTAATTTGATACACACAGTTTACAGGTTAGATTTGCCATAGTTACAATGCAAGATTTTACAATACAAGTTCTCCTTATGTGCCACATACTGGTTCTGGTACCAATATACATTTCTTTGTAGTCAATCAGTCAAGGCCAGGGGGATAGGTGAAGAGGTATGTTTTTATTGCTTTTCTAAAGTTGAAGAGTCCTTCAAGTGATCTGATCTACGGGGCAGTCGATTTCAATAGCTTGTTATGAAGCGGAAGTAGGACCATCGTTTGGTGGTTTGCAGTTGAAAAGCACTACCAGGGGGCGTTTGGAGGTGTATTTCAACCTGGAAGTAGAGGGACCGGTTCGGTATGTAAGGAGGAAGTTTAGCCATCACGTAGCCCTGCGCCATGTCATGCAAGGATTTGAATGCTAGCAGAGAAATATCAAACCGGCAGAGGCTAAACAATTTTTGGGGCCCTTTTACTAAACCACAGTAAAAGGGGGTGCTGTTGAGCATGACATGTCCCGCAGTTTCTCTACATAGAGCTTACCATTCTTGGCAACTTTTTCATTTAGTAGCAGTTCTGCACTTTCAGATATAGTAAATGCCACAAGCTTGATCCACCGTCTCCCTCCAAGATGCCAGCAAAGAGAAACTAAGACTGTAAGAGAAATTGTAAGATTTCAGTTCACTTATCAGTGGTACTAGAAGAACTTAAACTTATTAAAGATCTTATTCAAACTAGCCACTCAGCAATAATAGATCTGTGATCTGAATTTGAGATGCACTACTGCACTTGAGAGTAAAACGGCTCTGCTTGACAAAAACTTTTCCTCAATACTTGCCCAATACGTGATGTAATTATATAAGATTCTACAAGGTGAATCTACAGCTGACCATTCTTTTGTGGAGATGATGCTCATTGTCTTTTTCAAGCCAGATAGAGATCCCATTGAGGTCAAGAACTATACCCTCATCTCTCTTATTAACCTGGAGGCAAAGATCTATGCCATAATACTGGTCTTGAGACTGAATAATGTTCTTCCATATGTCATCAATCCAGATGAAACCTGTTTTGTCTCAGGGAATCATTCTTATTCTAACACCAGACTACTTCCTTGTATATTATATAATGCTGGATCTATTACTTCTCTTGCAGCTCTCTTCTCAACACCTTCATCTGGGTTGAATGGATTTATCTATTTCAAGTTCTTCGCTGGTTTGATTTTAGTCCTCTTCTTATCAACATGATTGCCAAGTTATATGAAGCACCCATTGCTCAAATTTGGATCAAAACTGAGTTATCATCCAGCTTTCAACTGTCCAGAGTTTTTCTTTAAGATTCTTTTCTCTCAAATAAGCAATCACCAATTTCTTATCTTTAAAACACTGATGCCTCTTAAGAATATGCCAATGTTTTCATATAAAGCACAGTTATTACCATAAAGTACAGTTACTTATCGTAGCAGGTGTTATCCAGGGACAGCAGGCAACTATTCTCACATGTGGGTGACGTCATCCACGGAGCCAGGATGCGGACAGCCTCGCAAGCAGACTTGCTTGAAGAAAATCTGAAGTTTTGAGTCTGACGCACGCGTGTACCTTCCCACCCAGCACAGCGTCTCCTCAGTTCAGATAGCTAGCAGAGAAGCCAACCCAGGGAGGTGGGTGGGTTGTGAGAATAGCTGCCTGCTGTCCCTAGATAACACCTGTTACGGTAAGTAACTGTGCTTTATCCCAGGACAAGCAAGCAGCCTATTCTCACATATGGGTGACCTCCAAGCTAACCAGAATGAGATGGTGGGAGTGTTGACAATTCAGGAGAATAAATTTTGTAATACTGCCTGGCCAAAATGGCCATCTCGTCTGGAGAAAACATCCAGACAATAATGAGAGGTGAAAGTATGAACCAAGGAGCAGGTGGCAGCTTTGCAATTTCCTCAATAGGAGTGGATCTGAGGAAAGCCACTGAAGCCGCCATGGCTTTGACTTTGTGGGCTGTGATTCATCTCTGTAGATGTAGTCCAGCCTGAGCATAGCAGAAAGAGATACAAGCAGCCATTCAGTTGGAGATGGTTTGCTTTTGTCTCCTTCAATCCAACTTGTTTGGATTGAAGGAGACAAAAAGTTGAGCAGCAGATCTGTGTGATTTGGTGGTTTCTGAGTAGAAGGCCAAAGCATGTTTACAGTCTAGGGTATGAAGAGCTGATTCTCCAGGATGAGAATGAGGCCTTGGAAAAAACACTGGAAGAACAATGGATTGGTTGAGATTCCGAAATTCTGAAACTACTTTAGGTATGAATTTAGGATGAGTATGAAGTACCACCTTGTCTTGATGGAAAACTGTGAAAGATGGATCAGCAACTAAAGCTTGCAGCTCACTGACTCTTGGAGCAGATATGAGGGCAATTAGAAACACCACTTTTCAAGTGAGCTATTTCAGATGAGCCGTATCCATTGGTTCAAAAGGAGGCTTCATCCATTGAACAAGAACAATATAAGAACATAGAACATGAGAACATAAGAATTGCCGCTGCTGGGTCAGACCAGTGGTTCATCGTGCCCAGCAGTCCACTCCTGCAGCGGCCCTTAGGTCAAAAGACCAGTGCCCTGAGTTTAGCCTTACCTGCGTACATTCTGGTTCAGCAGGAACATGTCTAACTTTGTCTTAAATCCCTGGAGGGTGCTTTCAGCCTCCTATAACAGCCTCCAGAAGAGCATTCTAGATTTCTACCACTCTCTGGGTGAAGAAGAACTTCCTTATGTTTATATGGAATCTATCCCCTTTTAACTTTAGACAGTGCCCTCTCATTCTCTCTACCTTGGAAAGGGTGAACAACCTGTCTTTATCTACTAAGTCTATTCCCTTCATTATCATAAATGTTTCGATCATGTCTCCTCTAAGTCTCCTCTTTTCAAGGGAGAAGAGGCCCAGTTTCTCTAATCTCTCACTGTACGGCAACTCCTCCAGCCCCTTAACCATTTTAGTCGCTGTTCTCTGGACCCTTTTGAGTAGTACTAAGTCCTATGTCCAACATTGGGATCCCAAACCACTGGAGGCAGTTTGAGAGGAGGTTTGACATTGAAAAGTCCTTTCATAAATCTGGAAACTACAGGATACTAAATCTAATAATTCTATACTGAAAACTTAGGTCCATTAGAGCATACTTCGATGCTTCATCATTCAGAATTCTGGTACAATCCCTAATACTAAGCCATCTTGATTATTGTAACATTGCCCATCTGGCAATCTCCCAGAAGAAAATGCAGAGACTACAACTGATACAAAATGCGGCAGTCAGGTTGATCTTTGGGTTGAAGAAGTCCGATCACATAACCCCTTCCTACCGACTCCTGTACTGGCTGCCAATGGAGGCACGTGCGAAGTTCAAGCTGGGATGTCTCTGCTTCAAGGTACTATCCAGTCTAGCCCCTAAATATATAACTGACCTCTTCTCCTTCTCAACCAACAGACATAAGAGAAGAACACACCTGAAGTTCATTTCCCCATCGGCTAGAGGATGTAAATTTAAGAGACACCATTAACAACTTCTGTCGTATCAAGCAGCCTTATGGGGCAAAGATCTGGAAAAACTAATTATACACGCAAATAACTATGGTGAATTTAGGAAACATCTAAAAACATACCTGTTCTTGAAGTACCTAGGTAACAATTCTGTACAATCGACCCCATTACAATCTCACCCCCAAATCTGATCCCGTAAACTGTTAACCACTAATCTCTAACTATGAATGTTCCATTCAATTTGTAGAATCTTTCTTTTTTTTTTTTTTTAGTTCAATAATTTTTATTGAATATTATAAGAAATATACAGAAAGCAGTTCAAACACACAAAATCTGAATAAGAAATATTGGTGTAGAAAAAGTCCATATTTACAGTCATTTACATACAACCAGATTAATAAAAGAATCCAGGGTATGCGTAACTGCTAATAGAAGATATATAAAAGCAGAGAGAATGAAATAAGAGAGAAGGAAAGAAAGAGGGAGAGAGAGAGACAGATAGATAGATAAAGAGGCAGAAGTGTCTACTGGTTAGAATGAACATATGAATCTAAGAATGACCAAGGTGATTTATTTTGCACCATGTTTGTGGAGAGTCGAGAAATCATGTTCTTCTCATATGCATAAGATTCAAATTTATGATACATGGACAGAGAGTTCCACCAAAAGGTGTAGTCAAGTAACGAGGATGATTTCCAATTTTTAAGAATATGCATAAGAGCTGTTATAAACATGGCATCAATGAGTTTAGGTGGGCAGTTTGTGCGAAACAAGGGTGTTGAGAACAAAGAATTACAATGTCCATGGAAATTTCTTCTGAACACTTAGTAATAGATTTTATAGTGTCCCAAATACGAATCCAGAAGGAGTGAACCATAGTGCAATGAAAAAGCATGTGGTCAATAGTTCCAGACTCTTTCAAACAATTCCAGCAGGTAGAGTCTTGTTTTAGCTTCGCTTTCCACATGCGAAATGGGGTCCATACTGCATTCCACATAACGAAGAACATTGATTGCGAGACTCTGGAAGATAGGAGAGGACGATTTGTGGAGGACCAGAAAAGTTCCCAATCTATATCAGAAAGCGTAGTCTGCAGAATCGAGTCCCAATGGTTCATTGATTGAGGTGAAAAGGTGAAAGAGTGGTCCCTTAGAATACTATAAAAAAGAGATATCGCTCTACCCTTCATTAAGGCCAGAGAAGACCAGTGGCGAACAGTGTGGATAGAGGTCATAAAGTCAGAGCGCATATGTACCTTAGACAGTATTCCAGTAAGCATAAGCCATTGGGAATGTATGGAGGATGGAAGTGAATATGTAGAGCAAAAAATATCAAAAGGAACGAATGAGGTGGAGGAAATCAATTGATGGGCAAACTCGACACCCGCCCGCTGCCATCTCTTCCATGAGAGGGATCTACCCTTATTTTGAATTTTAGAATTATTCCAGAGGGACATTATTATTATTCCAGAGGGACATTATTATTATTCCAGAGGGACATTTCGCTAACAGAAATCTCAGCTGTTGCATCTAGAAGATGAAAAGCATGCTGCGTTGCACTCAACAAAGAATACCTTCTCAAGTGTCTAGGTACTGACACTGTAAGGAAGCAGGAAACGTGTAGTGGTGCACATAAAAAGCGTTCCATTTCAAACCATGCTGGTTGATCCTGAGGATTAGAATCAACGATCCAATGAGCTCCATATTTGGCTAAAGATGCGATGTAATAATAATAAAAATCTGGTAGATTTAATCCGCCATTATTCTTAGAGGCCTTCAGCTTGGCGAGAGCAATACGGGGTTTTTTCTTGTTCCAAATAAATTCAGAGATTTTTCTATTGAGCCAGTGAAATAATGTTTTCCGGCATAGGAGGGGAAGCATGGAAAGGGTGTAATTAATTTGCGGGGCTAGAGTCATTTTAATGGAGGCTATTCTACCCCACCATGACAAATAAAGTGGGGACCAGCGAGTTGTAGTGTTTGAAACTAAATTTTTGATTTTGGATATGTTAAGATCTTGGGCGTGTACTGGATCTTTATGAATTAGGACCCCCAAATATTTCACAGCTCCCTGTGACCATGAAAAAGGAAATTGAGCCAGATCTGAGGAGGAGATATGGTCATTGAGAGGAAAGATCTCTGATTTCTCCCAATTAACAGAATATCCAGAGAGTTGAGAGTATTGAGAGACAGTGTTAATAAGATGGGGTAAGGAGATGAGAGGATCCCTGAGAAAGAGGAGGATGTCGTCAGCATAGGCTGCTAGTTTAATGTCTCGAGTGGACAAGGGGATACCCTTAATTAGGGGACATTGTCGGATAGCTGACAGGAGAGGTTCCAGTGCCAAGTCAAATAACAACGGCGAAAGGGGACAGCCTTGACGGGTGCCTCTATGAAGGGGGAATTTGTTAGAGAGAGAGTTGTTAATCAAGATACGAGCTGTGGGTTGTCTATATAGTGTTTCTATCCAATCTGTGAAGAAAGGACCAAAATTATACCATTTCAGTACTCAGAATAAGAATGGCCACTCCACTCGGTCGAAGGCTTTCTCAGCATCAATGGCTAGACCAATCACAGGATCCGACAGTGTTTTGGCATGAGCATTGATATGGTGAAATAAGCGTAAATTATCTCCTATGTATCTTTGTTTGATGAATCCTGTTTGATCTTTGTGTACTAGGGTTGGGATCACTGTGGTGAGTCTTAATGCGAGTAGTTTTGCCATAATTTTGTAATCCAAATTAAGGAGAGAGATAGGACGAAAATTTTTAACCAAAGTAGCATCACGTTCTGGTTTAGGGATAACTACAATAGTGGCCTCAGCGAAATTAAACTGTTTATCCGGAGTGGAGTGGAGAAAATCATAATACGTGAGGAGTTGAGGCGCCAAAAGAGCTCGGAAACTTTTGAAAAATTCATTAGTAAAGCCATCCGGACCTGGGGCTTTCCCAGTGGGTAAGGAGGATATAGCAGTTTCAATCTCAGACGTGGTGATGGGAGCATCCAGTTTTGTTTTAATAGATTCTGATACAGTCGGGTGAGTTAAGGAGGCGAGGAAAGAATCTATGTCCGATTCAGAGGTTGAAAGCTCAGATTGATATAAAGCAGTATAAAATTTTTCATATTGGGAAGAAATCAGAGATCTGGTTCTAGCTAATTGTCCTGATGAGTCTTGAATAGCTGAGATGTGCAAACGTTTTGATTTAGTTTTAAGGTACCTAGCTAAAGGGCGACCCATAAGATTATCTCCCATATAGTGACCGGAGGAGGAAATGAAAATGTCATGCCGGGCTGTGTGGGAAACCAGGGTATTATATTCATATTTAAGATTTTGAATGCGTTGGAACATGGATGGATCATGTAAATGAGTGGACATATGTTGCAGTTCTAAGTTTTTGATAGAGATTTCCAATTCTTTTTCTTTATGGGAGGATTGTTTTTTTTTCCAGGAAGCAAGTTTAATCAATTCACCTCTGAGAGAGGCTTTGTAAGCTTCCCAAACAATAGCAGGACAGGTTTCTGAATCTTTGGTGTTAATTTCAAAAAATTCCGTGGTAAAAGATTTGATTTTGTCCACTATTGCATCATCTAAAAGTAAGGCATTATTAAGTCGCCAAGATGGAGATTCTTTGCGTGAGGCCGAGATAGTATAAGGAAATGGCTGCGTGGTCTGTAAGAGATATTGGATGAATGATAGTATTTGTTACGTCTTGAATGAGTGAGGGGGAAAGAAGAAAGAAATCAATTCTTGAGTAAGTGTTGTGTGGTGGTGAAAAATGAGAGTACTCTCTACCTTTCGGGTGTAGTAAACGCCATGGATCTACAAGGGAGAAGGCTTCCATTAAAGCATGTAAGGCTGAGAAAGATCTGGATTTTGAGGGTCTGCAAGAGGATGATCGGTCTATATAAATGTCCTGAATTTGGTTGAAGTCACCTCCTAATATCAGAGAGCAAGAACTATATTCAACTAACGCCAGCTGAAGATCTTTGAAAAAGTCCGGATGATCCAAAACAGGAGCGTAAATATTAAGGAGCACAAAATCTATTGAGTGCAACGCAGCATGTACCAGACACCACCTTCCGTCAGAGTCGGTTTTAACAGAATGAATAACCGGGGATAGCTTGTCACTGAGAAATATTGATATCCCATTTTTCTTCCTCTGAGTTGCAGGGGAATACAAATGGGTGGAATATCCTTTCAACTTAAATTTAGAGGCGGCAGCAGGCGGGAGGTGGGTCTCCTGTAAATAAATCACATCAGGATGCTTATTAAACACATAGTTAGCTATCTTTTTCCTTTTAATGGGATGGTTCAAACCATTCACACTAAAAGAAAAGACATGTAAATCAGCCATAGTCTGTTGCAAGCAATGTTAGGACATAGTAAATATCACCTTTATGGGAAAAAGACAAATAATATAACCAGGATATCAGGTAGACACTCCTGCCAGAGAGAGGAAATAAAGAGAGCATAAGAATATGAGTAAGAGTAAGTAGACTAGCAATGAAAGCATGATACAAGGTCAGAAAAAAGAAAGACCTTACTATCATGCATGAGATGAAACAGTTTAAGGGTGCTCCTGTGAGCACGGAGGAGCAACACATATAGAATCTTTCTAATTCATTGTAAACCGCATAGAACTTCATGGTCCTGCAGTATATAAACTGTTATTATTATTATTATCCTTGAGAAATATGTTGTACATTTACTATTTGTATTTTGTAAATCGCTGATTGTCCAGTTCTCTTCAGTGTAAACCGCCTAGAAGTCGTATGATTGTGGCGGTATAGAAGAATAAAGTTATGTTAAAGTTAGGTTAGGTTAGGATGAGGTTTCCCTTCAATAGGCTGATGGAAAGCAGCAATTGCACTAAGATGAACTCAAATGGATGTAGACTTGAGGCCAGAGGTAGAAAAGTGCAGAAGATAATCCAAGACGGAAGACAAGGAGGTATCTCAAGGCTCCTTGTTATGAGTGATGCACCACATAGAAAATCTAGTCCATTTCTGGTTGTAGCATTGTCTAGTGGCAGGCTTTCTGGAAGCCTCTAAAATGTCCCGAACAAGTTGAGAAAACTGAAGAGGAGTTATGTTGAGAGGTACCAAGCTGTCAAGTGTAGAGACTGCAGGTTGGGATGAAGAAGAGATCCTTGACTCTGTGTAAACAGAGATGAAAAAACTGGTAGAAGATATGGCTCCCTACTGCTAAGCTGAAGTAGAAGAGAGAACCAGGGTTGCCTGGGCCACTGAGGAGCTATTAGAATCATGGTGGCATGATCATTCTTGAGCTTGACAAGAGTCTTGAGAATGAGAGGGAATGGAGGCAACACATACAGCAGGGGTGTCAAAGTCTCTCCTCGAGGGCCACAATCCAGTTGGGTTTTCAGGATTTCCCCAATAAATATGCATGAGATCTATTAGCATACAATGAAAGCAGTGCATGCAAATAGATCTCATGTATATTCATTGGGGAAATCCTGAAAACCCAACTGGATTGTCGCCCTCAAGGAGGGACTTTGACACCCCTGGCATACAGGAACAGATTTGTCCATTCCAGAAGGAAAGCATTTGCCTCGAGGCAATGAGGAGAGTATATCCTGGAACAGAACTGAGGCAGTTTGTGGTTGTGGGAGACGCAAAGTGAGGAGTTCCCCACTGAGAAAAAATGTGATGAAGAGGTGAGGAATTGAGTGTCCATTTGCGAGGTTGCAGAAGACGACTCAATTTGTCCACCAGGCAGTTTTTTTCCCTTTGAATATAGACTGCTTTTATGAAGGTTTTGTGATAGATCGCCCAGTCCCACACCCTTTGAGCTTCCTGACAAAGAGGGAGAGATCCTGTTCCTCCCTGCTTATTGACGTAGTACATGGCGACTTGATTGTCTATCCGAATAAGGACTACCTGGTCGCGAAGAAGATGCTGAAAAGCTTTGAGAGCATTGAAGATCGCTCTGAGTTGCAACAGATTGATGTGACACTGACAATCCATGCTGGACCAGTGGCCTTGAGTACGGAGATCGTCAAGATGAGCTCCCCAAGCGTAGCTCGAGGAATTTGTCATGAGGACCTTCTGATGAGGGGGGTGTCTGAAACAGTAAACCTCTGGAGAGATTGGAAGAGAACATCCACTAGTGGAGAGACTGTCTCAATGAAGGAGTGATTGTAATGTGTTGAGAGAGTGGGTCGCAAGCCTGAGCCCACTGAGATGCCAGTATCCACTGAGGAATCCTGAATTGAAGTCTGGCAAAAGGAGTCACATGAACGGTCGAGGCCATGTGACCGAGTAGTACCATCATGTGTCTCGCTGAGAGTGAAGAAAGGGAAGACACTTTGCGGCAAAGCTGAAGGAGAGTATTCAGATGCTGCTGAGGAAGGAATGCTCTGAGTTGGACAGTGTCCAGAACAGTTCCGATGGTTTTGAGAGGGCTGAAGGTGGGATTTGGGAAAGTTGATTTTGAATCCCAGGTTTTGTAGGAACCACATAGGTCTCTACAATAACCTCCTGAGATGTTGACTCTTTGATGAGCCAGTCGTCCAGGTAGGGGAATACCTGAAGACCATGATTCCGCAGAGCTGTTGCAACCACCACTAGGCACTTGTTGAACACTCTTGGAGATGATGCCAGGCCAAAGGGTAGCACTCTGTACTGAAAATGCAGATTCCCCACCTGAAATCTGAGGTACTGACAGGAGGCCAGATAAATGGGGATGTGAGTGTAAGCCTCCTTGAGATCTAGAGAACATAACCAATCATTCTGATCTAGAAGGGGATAAAGGGATGCCAGGGACAACATGCAAAATTTTTGTTTGACCAAAAATTTTTTGAGAGCCCTGAGGTCCAGTATAGGCTGCAGATGCCCGGCTTCTTCGGAACTAAGAAGTAACAGGAGTAAAACCCCTTCTCTGCTGTTCCAAGGGAATTTCCTTGATGGCACAGAGACGAAGCAGAGCTTGAGCTTCCTGAAGAAGAAGGGCAGTCTCCGGATAGATTGGAAGGATAGTCTCTTGGAGGAAGCTCTGATGGAATTTGAGTGAAATGTAGAGAGTATCCTTCCCTGATTATTGACAGCACCCAGAGGTCAGATGTAATGGTCTCCCATTGATGGTAAAAATGATGGAGATGACTTCCGATGGGAAGAGGAGAGCCAGAATGATGGAGGTTATGCTCAGTTTGAGACAGTCATAAAGGCTGAGAAACCTTTGGTACAGCAGAAGGCTGAGGTTTCTGTTGCTTCTGCTGTTGTTGCGGTTTCTTGGGAGGTGCTCGAGTGTAAGGAGCTGCTCTCGGAGGATAATGCTTCTGATAGGATGGAAGAGGTCAAGAAGGCTTGGCAGGAGCTGGCTTAGGCTTTGGTCTGACTATAGAAGCAAAAGATTTCTCATGTTCAGACAACTTCTTGGTGGCGTCCTCTATAGATTCATCAAAGCGGTCATTGTCTTCACAAGGAATACTGGCCAGATGATCCTGAATGTTGGGATCCATATCAATGGTGCAAAGCTAGGCAAGGCGGTGCATTACTACTGAGAAAGCAGTGACCATCGAGGAAAGTTCAAAGGCATCATAAGATGACTGAAGAAGGTGAAAACGGAGTTGTGCTAAAGGTAGCAATGACTTGCTGGAACTCTAAAAGTCTGTGCTGAGCAAGGTCTTTAGTAAAACCAGGGAGTATATCAATAAAATACTTAAAATAAGTAGTAAAGATGAAATTATAATTCAAAACCCTGGAAGCCATCATCAAATTTTGATAAAGACGATGGCCAAACTTGTCCATGGTCCTGCCCTCTCTGCCAGGAGGTACGGTAGCATAGAGCCTGGAAGGATGACTCCTCTTTAAGGAAGATTCCACAAAAAGGGACTGATGAGATAGTTGAGCGTTCTGAAAGCCCTTGCAACGTACAGTTCTATACCTCAATTCCAACTTGCCTGGAACAGCAGGAATGGCATAAGGAGTCTCCATGTTTCATTTGAAAGTTTGAGAAAGAAGCCTGTTAAGAGGAAGTTTGAGAGACTCCGCAAGAGGCCGAGGCAAATTCATTTCCTCTAAATACTCCTTAGAGTACTTAGAACCAGAGTCCAATTTAAGATCTAGATCCTCAGCCATTTGACGGAGGAATGAGGAAAAGGACAATTGATCCACAAGAGGATGGCCTTGAGAGGGACTCGATGACCTCGAGTGGAAAAGGAAGGTGAGGCCTCTCTGGAGTACTGATATCCCAGCGAATAAGCAGACTGAGACGAGAAGCGGAGCCCTCAGGTTCTGCTATTGGTGTCCTGGATCAAGGAGTTGGAGGCCTCAAAGAGCTGGAACACCTGGACGAGGAAGGCTGCTCTCTTGAATAATAATAATAATAATAATAATAATTTATTTCTTATATACCGCCAAAGCCGTAGAAGTTTGAGGCGGTTTACAATAAAGAAGGGCTGGACAATCAGCGAATGGGGACAATCAGAGAAAGGGTATAATCAGCAAATACAATCAGTGAATGGGAACAATCCGCAAAATAGATACAATTAATAGATGTAAGTAGGGGAGCTGGTACAATATAAGGGGTTAGAAGAGGACCTGCGCCTTGATGAGTGCCTCGATGGGTGCCTTGACTGGCTATGAGAGTGCTGCCTGCACTGTGGTCTAAGGAAGGCTGTAAAATTATTCCACTTTTATATTTTTTGGATTTATATTAATATTATTCTACTGTATTTCTGTAACAAGAAGTTATTTTTCTTGTAAAAAATTAGATGAAAATATAAATTAAAGAAAAAAAAAGAGAGTGCTGCCTGGAAGCAGGTCTCTTGCGAGGTCAAGGAGATTTCACCCTATGCTTCAAAACACGCAATGCCTTATGTGAGGATATAGGGCTGGAAGCTGTAGATCAAAGTCCCATAGATTCAGTGGTTTGGATCCTTGTATGAAGTGTGAGGATTCCAAACTTGGACTCCTTGCAAAGACTTGACTCCTTGCATAGAGTGTGAAGATTCCAGACCAGACAATCACAAAGACTGGACTACTTGCATAGAGTGTGTAGATTCAGCTCGAGGCACAGGCAAGGACTCGACCTCTAATGAGACTGCTGAGTGCCCAGGCTGGACAACAGGAAGCAGAGTTGAGGCAGGACTATATTTGGTCAGTAACAGAACAAATTCCTGGTTTAAAATGGTCTGGATGGTAGCCTGCAATTGTGGATCCGAGGACGAAGAGGAAGAATGCTTTGACTTGGAGAAATAATGCTTAGGTAGCTTGGAACTGTCTGCTGAAGTATCTGACTTGAGGGAAGCTCAGGAGAAGACTTGGCAGATTTACTCAAGGTCGAGCACATTCTAAATGAGGAAGATTTGATGAGAGTTGAGGTTGACGAGGCAGGAGGACACCCCATAGCAGGCTTGACTAAATCAGAGGTCGAGGTCAAGGCTGGAGTAGGGATTTCCATACCGAAAATGATCTCCACTTGAACTTGACGACCTTTGAGGGCTTGAGGTTGAAAGGTAGCTCAGTGAACGCACGACTCTGGCAGTGGTCAGGGCCCAAACACTGAAGGCACCAACAGTGTGGGTCAGTGAGGGATATCGCAAGCTGGCACTGGCTACTGTTCTTAAAGCCCGTGACCGGCCAGGACATAGAAGGAAAACAAGCCACCGCAAAGTCGAAGCCCGCAGGCTGAGGGCGTGCAACAGACCCCGCCATCACTTGACGAAAAAGTTAAACTTTTTTTTTTAAACAATGACTGAAAGAAAACATGACATGGTAATAAAGAAATAAAACACAAGCCACGGTGAGAGAAGGCACAAAGCGGACTAAGTTCAGTGCAGAGCATCAAAGATGGACTTCATGGCTCCGCGGAAACCTGAGAACTGAGGAGACGTGCCCTGTGCTGGGCGGGAAGGCACTTGTGCATGCGCGGTGCGGCAGACTCAAAACTTCTGAGTTTCTTCAAGCAAGTCTGTTTGCGAGTCTGTCCGTATCCATGCTCCATGGATGATGTCACCCACATGTGAGAATAGGCTACCTGCTTGTCCTGGGAAAACAAGTATCAAGGGACAGCAGGCAGATATTCTCACATGTGGATGACATAATCCATGAAGCCCCAGTACAGACAGCTTTAAAAGTGCATCACTACTTTAAGAACTTGAGAAAGTTTGCGAACTGCACACACCATGCATGCGCCATTTACCTTTTCACCCGACACCACTCATGGCTCCTTAGTTTGGTAAGCAAGCTAAGAAGCCAACCAGAGGAGGTGGGTGTGTTTTGAGAATATCTGCCTGCTGTCCCTGGATAACACCTGTTATAGTAAGTAACTGCGCTATATCCCAGGACAAGCAAGCAGCATATTCTCACAGGTGAAACTCCCTAGCTTACTATGATGGGATGGAGATGGAGATCTGACAGAAATATGGTTGGTCTAAAATAATGATCTCATGTTAAACAATTGTCTTCCACAAGGTTTTAAAATATTAGCTATATCTAGAAGTTGGAAGCAGGGAGGTGGATTAGCCATTTTCTTTAAGGACTGCTTTGACTTCCAGCTTCTAGACTCAAAATCCACTGAGAATTTTGAAATTCTAACTTGTAGGATTTCAAAGAATGATCTAGAGGATGTTCTATTTGCTACATTATTCTATATTCCTCCTAAAAAAATGGAATATGGCGAGAGGAAAACTTTGAATTCCTTCTTTCCAATACATTGGTAGGACCCTATAATCCTGTCTTGGGGGATAGTAACATCCATTTAGAGCAAAATGAAAATGCAGCTTCTATTGATTTTTACTCTTTTTTTAACCTCTTTAGGATTTTTAAACCTACACCAGTTAAAACACACCAAAAAGGCCACCAATTGGATCTGGTTACCTTCTCTTCTAAAGAGTTGTTAAACCCCAAAATTATTTTTACTCAGGTATGTTGGAATGATTTTATCTAGTTAGACCATAGTATTTGTAATTCTAAATTAAGCTGGCAGGAAAGTCCATCTCATTCAAATCTTTTAAAAGTTAGAACAGAAAAGAATGTAATTAAAAGAAGCTTTGTTGATCCGAAAGAATTGGGGTCTCATTATGACTTAGCAGTCAAATCGGACTCTGAGGTGTTGAGGAATTTCTGAAATTTACAGGTGCAATAAGGTGTCACAGAAAATTGAGTTTGTGAATGGATTAAAACAAGGTGCCTATTAAATATTTGGGAACTCAGATGAGAGATCTATAGAGACAAAGTTTGATGCAATGTAATTAAAAGATTGAAAAGTTTAAATTGCTGATTCTACATTTTAGCTAATGCTAAGGAAGTTCAAAAGTTTAAATGCCATTGTTTAAATGCAGTCATGGAATTTAAAGATAAGGGTTTCAGAGGAAACAGGAAAACTGTCTTTGTATATAGACCCACATACAATTATGGGGTCCTTTTATCAAGCTGCGGTAGGGGTTTAATGCGCATAATACCGCACGTTAAACCACCTGCCGCGCTAGCCTCTAATGCCTGCATTGAACAGGTGTTAGTTTTTGAGCTGGCCACAGGGGTTAGCGCATGATGAAATGTCCAATGCGCTAACCCCGCTAGCGTGGCTTGATAAAAGGACCCCTATGTGAATGCCTCCGTTTCTTATAGCTTAACAAACACAAAAGCTAATTAAAAGTTTACACAGATATTGGGAAGTGTCTGTTTTTATAAACCAGGAAGCAGGGCTTTTTACTGACATGATCTATGTCTTAACAGGTCAGTTGTTATATGGAGAAAAGGTGTAACACTGACATCTATTGGATTTGATGAAAAATACTAGTCTATCTTTTACATTGGAAATTTACTTTTAGTTCAGGCTATGAAGGGTTAACTGGGACAATTATATAGAAAAATATGTTTTTGTAAATGAACTCGTCTCCACAGGATATACGTGTTTAGGAAGCTTACACGTCAGACTATTGTATGTTAATGTCAGAGAAAGGATAAAATGTATAACTTTGAATAGATTTCTTTGAAGGAATTCAAACAGGAGAATGCAATGCGAGTTTCTTTATTCCTTCCAATTGAACACATAACTACTTTATAATTTGATATTTACTTTGCATTTATTATAATAAATCTCAAAGATTTTGCTCTTTAAAATCTTCAGTGTTATGTGTCTAATTTTTACATATCAGGACGGGAAGCTCTTCTCGTAACTGCCTAAGAGAGGAATTTTTATCCTGTGGAATTTCTCCTGAACTTGTATCCAGGTAAATAGCAGCCCCTGGATAGAGGCAAACTTTCCAAATATGTGGAAAATGATCAGTAATCAAATTTTAGATGAAATAGCTCCATTGAAGATATGTAAAAGAAAAGAGAGACCTCAAAATGAATGGTATAATGCAAAATTATTGATTTTTAAGCAGAAATTAAGAAAATTAGAAAGGATCTGGTTACAAACAGGTAATGAGAAAGAAAGAAAACTGGAGATAAAATTTATAAGAATCTTATTTTTTTTATATAAATTCTTTATTCATTTCCAATCATTATGCACAAAAAATAGGCACAATCAAGATAAACAGTAGAGAATTATTTAAATTAGTGAACACGTTAACCGATACTGCTTCTGTAAAACAATCAAGCAATGAAAAATCTCCGTATGCTGACATATTAGCAGAATTTTATAATAATAAAATTTGTACTTTAAGGGCTACTTTACAATCTACTAATGATCTTCCCCATTGTCAACCGGTGCAGCTGAGAGAAGGTGTAAGGGCTGACATGCACTGGAATGAATTTGACATCCCAGATTGGCAACAATTTATTAAGTTGTACAACAAATATGTTAAAGCAAGCTGTTTATTAGATACAGGTTCTCCGACAATTATGAAGAAGGTCCCAATTACTTTTAAGGCAGATTTGTTCAAATGGATTAGTTATTCTTTGATTAATGGGCTATTTCCAAATGAGTTGGGTCATATTTTGGTTACTCCGATCATAAAGAATCATAAAGAAACTATATCTATTAAAACAAATTACAAACCCATTTCAAGTATATCTTTGTTTTGTAAAATAATGGAAGGCCTGGTCAACTTAGAATTAGTTAAACATCTAGAACAATTTCACATTCTTCATGTTCACCAATCTAGTTTTAGACAAGGTTTCAATACAGAAACGGTTGAAGCCTCTCTGATTGATCATATTCATTCTCTATTCAGCCAAGGCACTAGCGCACTACTTCAATTTGATCTTAGTAGCGCTTTTGACTTGGTGGATCATGAGATTCTTTTGGGTTGTTTGGATGCTATGGGAATTTCTGGGAAAGTTAGAGATTGGTTTCAGGGCTTTTGGGGAAAAAGATTATATCAAGTTTTTAGCAATGGTCAGTATTCCAATTTAACATCTATGTTGCTTCCTTCGCCAATCTTTTACAAAGCTTAAATGTAATTTTTTATATTTATGCTGATGACATCATAATATTGATTCCAGTTATTTCTTTTCTACTGAATTTCTAATGTCATTCAGCGGCATTATGAAGGCCTAGGTCGTTTAGAAATACATCCAAAACCTGTTTTTGGTATCGACACTTGGACATATTTGAGAAATGTTCATCCAAGTGCTGACTTAGACTGGTTTTTTGACGTATTTCTCTTTTGATTATGAGCTCCATAGTATATAAATATTCCAAAAATATATGTAAAGGTACCAAAACTGAACAATTACCAGAGACTATTGATCTGCCAGGTGGGTTGGCAGCAGATTTATGTATTTTATATATACTGTATATTGTATATATTATAGGGATAATAGGTAATTTAATAACTTTAAAAATCACTCTTTTTTTTGAGTAAGCCGGTTATCTATATCAACAATTTCTGTAATCTCCTCTTGTAAAATTGGTTAGGATCTTAGTCCAGTGATATATAGAATTATCTCTCTCTTTCTTTATTGTAGTCTATCTTGTTAAGTATCACAATACCCCTGCCTTTAACTGTGGGCTTAATAACTATATGATTGTTAGATGTGAGTGATCCAACTGCCAAATGTTCTTTCTTCATAAAATTTGAGTATTGCTGTCTCTTTATCAGTTCTAATTTTCCCATGTCTTATTGTATACATTGATTAATTGAATATAAGAGCATTAAGAGAGTCAGCTGGACTAGGAGGGATCCATTTAGAAGGTTTTTTTTTAACCACAGTCATATTGATATGATCAAATGCCTTATGAGAAAAAGATTAAGGTCTGTAATTTTCTTGTAAAACAGAACAAATCGGCTCTGGTCTGAAAGGCCTTAAAATATGTTGATGGTACAAATGGTAAACTTTTCTTTATGATACTGATTTCTGTCACAGTGAGAACTACACCAGACAGGTTACAGATGGGTATATTACTGCTAGTTGTCCCTATATTGGGGGACACAATCTCATCTCCAGTGAAATACATGTGTGACCCTTCCTCTGCTCCTGCCCCTGCATCACCCTCTGCCTCTCTGTTTCACATATGGTTAAAACTATGCTCTGAGCCCTCTGAGGTGAAGGTGGCAGGTATTCGACTCTCTGGTGTGACATCTCCTGATGCTCTGCAGGAGGTAGGTTACTAAAGCTCTTCTGTCCCAGATCTAATCTAAAAAAAGATTTAGACAACTCAGTTGGAGGTGCAGGGATGAGGGATTTAGATTTATTAGGAACTGGATAACCTTCTGGGAAAGGGGGAGCTTGTTCCGAAAGGACGGAATCCACCTTAACCAGGATGGAACCAGGCTGCTGGTGCTAACGTTTAAAAAGGCGATAGAGCAGCTTTTAAACTGAGATGGGGGGAAAGCAGACAGTCGCCAGGAGCGGATGGTTCAGTTTGAGGTATCCTTGGAGGATACTATTGAAACAAGATATTTAGGGAGTCCCGGTAGACAGGTTGCAATAATGGTGAAAGAAAGCCAGGAGGGTTTAAGAGGAAGGCAGAGTAAAAGACTCAAATTTTCCCTGTCTTCTCAGCAGACTGTAGTTGCAAGGAAAAAAACCAATTTGAAGTGTCTATACTGTATACAAATGCTATAATAGGAGAGAGAGTATATAGCACTGAATGATGAGATAGATATAATAGGCATCTCGGAGATCTGGTGGAAGGAGGACAATCAATGGGACACTGTGTTACCTAGGTACTAATTATAACGCAAGGATAGAGTAGATCAAATTGGAGGGGGGTTGCATGATATGTTAAAGAAGGAATTGAATATTCTGCATGACATAGATAGCAATGTGGAATCCTTATGGATAGAAATTCCATGTGTGAAGGGAAGGAATATAAAGGTAGGATTATAATAATAATAATAATAATAACTTTATTTTTGTATACCGCCATAACCAGGGAGTTCTAGGCGGTTCACATCAATTAAACAAAATTTAATAAGAAATTACAATTAACTAGATTTACAAGTAATAAAGATATTAAGGTGAGCATGAGGAGGGGAGTTTTCACAACAAATAAACAAGATTTAACAAGTAATTACAATTGATCAGAATTACAAGCAATGAGGATGATGAAGGTGAGCATGAGAGGGGGGGATTGTACAGGTCATTGGAGTTAGCGAGTTGGGGGAGATCAATGAGAGGGGGTAACGGGAGAGATTGGGTCGTTTGAAGGAGGGGTGAGAGAAGTGGAAGAGGGGATTAGGGATTTTGAGCATGGAATAAATGAGTTTTGAGTATTTTTCAGAAATCAAGGTAGGTGGGGGCCTTGAGCATAATTTGGGCTAGCCAAGGGTTCTGTTTGGCCGCCTGGAAGGCAAAGGTTTTGTCGAAGAACATTTTGAGTTAACATAGTTTTAGGGAGGGGAAGGCGAAAAGATTGATTCTGCGGGAGTTTTTTTTGTTGCAGTTCAGGTTGAAATGAGGGGTGAGGTAGCTCGGAGATAGACCAAAAACAGTTTTGTAGCAGAAGCACGCAAACTTGAATAGGATTCTAGATTCAAGGGGTAGCCAATGTAGTTTGTGGTAAAAAGGGGTGATGTGTTCCCATTTGTTTAAGCCAAATATAAGGCGAACGGCGGTGTTCTGGATCAGTTTCAGTCTCCTGATGGTTTTCTTCGTGGAGGCCAGGTAAATGATGTTGCAGTAGTTTAGGATGCTGAGAATGGAGGATTGTATCAACAGGCGGAATGAGGTGTCGTCGAAGTATTTTTTATGGTGCGTAGTTTCCAAAGTACTGAAATGCATTTCCTGACAGTAATATCAGTATGTTTTTCCAGGGATAGATGTTTGTCTAGGGTGACTCCCAGTACTTTTAAGGTTTGTTCGAGGGGGAAGGCATACCTTTCACTTGGATTGTGGTGTCTTTGATTTTGTCGTTAGGGGTAGCTAGGAAGAATTTGGTTTTGTCAGGGTTTAATTTTAATCTGTGGGATAGCATCCAGTGTTCTATTGTGACAGGGATCTGGCTAGGCCTAATAAAGCCAAGGGAAAAGCTCCTGTAAGTATCACTAAAGTTCCAGTGACTAAGTGGAAGAAACATCCTGGGTATAGTGGATATCCTGTGCACAATGTCAAGACTGAGCCTGCCCCTTTAAAAGTTCACAGAGCTCAGGCAGGAACTAGAAGGACAGGGCTCTTTAAGAATTTAGCTGACTCTGCTGTTAGGGGGCGTGGTTGCTGGCCGAGTCTCCCTTTTTCTGAGCTTCCCTTGTCAGTAGGAGAGGAGAGGCAGCTGGGACTGGAAGCTGAGAAAAAGCTGAGAAGGAAGTCAACTGGAGCAGCTAACTTATAGACAGCACAGGAAGGTTCTCACAAGGATTGGGAAATGGAAAATCCTGAAGTACAGTTTGAGGTTTGTGATATGAACTGGCTGGAGAACAATGTTATGCCTCAGGGGGAAGAGCACCCCATGGAATGGGAGTAGGTTTGGGAAGCCTGAAATTTCTTTACCTTTGTGAAGGTTTTTTTTTCTCTTTTTGGGAGTTTTGTGTTTTAAATGTATTTTTATACACTGTTTTGAACCTGTGCTGGAAGCTGCAGAATTTACCTTGAGCTTAGATGATTGGAAAGAATGGCAACACCTATAGGAGAACCGGCCTCTCTGTTCCTGCTATTAGGGGGAGCTGCTGTTCAAGGTTACTCCAAACAACTTTAGAGCTAGTACTGTTAAAAGCCTTATATCCTAAACCATTACCAGAGGCAGGAACTGTTCTGTCTTACCTTGAAGGTGGCATATCTTCAAGGTGAATTGGGTTATTGTGTTATTCTTGTTTTGAACTTATTTCTGAAAGCACAGCCGGTGCTGGGATTAGAACTTGCGTATATGAGAAAAGAAGCAGCAGAGAAAACTGAATGTGTGGTTTTTTATTGATGCCAAATTTTGACCTTTTTGTTGGGAACTTTCATTGATGTTCAATAAAAGTGTAATACTTGGACAAACCGGGCCATTCTGGTGTGCAATTTATGGGAGACACTAGGCAAGCTGTGTTCCACCATCTTTATGCTCACGCCAAGACTAGGATTCTGCGGAGCTACTAGGCCTCGCCAGGATCCTTGTCCCACACTATCTGAGTAAGTGAGCTTGAAAGAGAGGTGAGCAACTCTGGAGTGAAACTGGTTAGTGGGATGACTATTGTAATGTCATCTGCCATACTACCATCCCCTGGGACAAAATGAGCAGACAGATGAAGAAATGTTTTCAAAAATTAGGAAAGCTGGAGAGAGGGGGGTGCTATTTTAGATTTGGTCCTTAGCGGAATGCAAGACATAGTACAGGAGTTAACTGTGTTGGGTCTGCTGGGAAACAGTGATCATAATGTGATCAAATTTGAGCTGATACCTGAATTGGCTACTGGGCTTGATGGACCATTGATCTGACCCAGTAAGGCTATTCTTATGTTCTTATGTAACAACTTGACTACTGAGGGGAGATATGTAAAGATCACCAGAATCAATACTTATGTGTGATCACGATTTACATTTTATTTATTTTATTTCATTTTCTATCCCATCTTCCCCAATGAGCTCAGGATGGGTTACAGGTTAACATACATAATATACAGATAACAGGTTGCAATTTGCCATAGAAACAGTGGAAGGATTTTTGTTTTTTTTTTACTGGTACAAGATTTTGTCCTAATACGAGACATACTAGGGATCTAATACCCATATCTGTAATATATAGTTTACAAGTTAAAAATGTCACAGCTACAGTATAAGATTTTGCAATACAAGTTTTTATCCTAATGTGACACAAACCGAGAATCTTGTATCAATATACATTTTTGTGTAATCTATTGGTTGTGGGGGTTAGGTGAATAGATATGTTTTTATTGCTTTCCTAAAGTTGAAGAGTCCTTCAAGGGATCTTATCTGCAGGAGCAGTCAATTCCAGAGGGTCAATATGAAGTGGGAGTAGGAACATAGTTTGGCAGTTTGCAGCTGAAGGGCACGGCCAGGGGGTGTTTTGAGATGTATTTCATCCTGGGAGCAGAGGGACCTGTTTGGCACTTACAGAGGAAGCTTGGTCATCACATATCATCACGTAGCCCAGCGCCATGTCGTGTAAGGATTTGAACGCTAACAGGCCTTTTAAGGTAATATTTGGTTATGGACAGCTAGTGAGCCAATGATAGGGCCTGAGATACTGGGTCGTGGGGATGAAGGTTGCTTAGAAATCTGATCACCACATTTTGTACATGCTGGAAACATCATATGTTCTTCGCCGTGAGATCATTGAATAGGGCATTGCAGTAGTACAGCGGGAGAGGACTAAGACATAGCTGGGTGAAGTCAGACTCAGAAAAGTAGTTCCTTATTTTTTAGAGTTGCTACAGGTAGTAAAATGAGTTAGATGCTACCTGAGAGATGTAGTTGGAGAGTGTAAGGTTGGAGTCAAGGAGTATTCCTAGGCTGCGTGCTTGGTCTTTCGCAGTTATGGTAGTCGAGTCCCAACATAGAGAGGATCATGTAGTTGTAGTGTTCTTTGCAGATCCAAAGGAGTTCTGTCTTGGAGGCATTTAGTTGTAATGTGTTAATGGACATCCAGTTTTTGATTTCAGAGAGTTCAGGAGTTTCACGATCTGGGCATCAGGGGTTGCTCCTAGCAGTAGGTATAGAAGGATTTTTAATACTGATTCTGTATTGGCTCTGTTTTTAATACTGACATTCCTCCTAGATTTTGGATAAATCTTAGCTTCTGAGAGGGCATAGGATGAAGTTAAGAGGTGATGGGCTCTGAAGTAATCTGAGGAAATACTTTTTTATAGAAAGGGTGGTAGATGTGTGGAACAGTCTCCCGGAAGAGGTGGCAGAAACAGAGACTGTGTCTGAATTCAAGAAGGCCTGGGATAGACACATGGGTTACTGCAGATGGGCAGACTAGATGAGCCATTTGGCCTTTATCTGCCGTCATATTTCTTTGTTTCTATGAACCTTTCCTAGGTCATCCAGCTGCAAGGAAAAGGGGCAGAAGTGGCTCCATAGCTGCCAACATATCTAGATTCAAACACACCACAAATTGCCCCTTTCTGAAAACAATGATAACCCTTCATTGGTATTGAAAAACTGGTTTTCACCACAGCTGCTAATAGGTTATTCTAGGCCTGTGCCACTCTCTAATCAGAAGTACCTTTTCATGTTTTCACTAAACCTTCCTTCAACTTCATAACATGACACCTCCCAGATGTAGTTTTTAAATGCATTTTAAACTTGTTCTTATCCTTTCTGCCCAAACCTAAGAAACATAGGCTTCAAAAAGATAAAAAAAGGATGGAGTTGGTCCAGAGGAAGGCTACTAAAATGGTGTGTGGTTTTCGTGATAAGGCGTATGGGGACAGACTTAAACATCTCAAGCTGTATACTTTGGAGGAAAGGCGGGAGAGGGGAGATATAATAGAGACGTTTAAATATCTGCGTAATGTAAATACATATGAGTCGAGTCTCTTTCGTTTGAAAGGAAACTCTGCAATGAGACGGCATAGGATGAAGTTAAGAGGCGACAGGCTCTGGAGTAATCTAAGGAAATACTTTTTTACAGAAAGGGTGGTAGATGCATGGAACTGTCTCCCAGAAGAGGTGGTGGACACAGAGACTGTGTCTGAATTCAAAAGGGCCTGGGATAGGCACGTGAGATCTGTCAGAGAGAGAAAGAGATAATGGTTACTGCAGATAGGCAGACTAATAACGGTCACATAATAATAACCCCAATCCTAAAAAATAGTAAAGAATCTTCAGCTCTAGTAACCAACTACAGACCAGTAGCATCCATTCCACTTATTGTAAAAATTATGGAGGGATTGGTACATACCCAATTGATGGAATATCTTAATCAGTTTTCTCTCCTACATGAAACTCAGTCTGGTTTTAGACCTTTATTTAGTATGGAGACAGTAATTGTGGCTATCTTAGATAATCTGCGTCTACTGTTTAGCAAGGATCTCAATGCCCTGATCATGCAATTTGATATGAGCTCCGCCTTTGATTTAGTAGACCATGCGAAAATTCTACAATGCCTAGATGCTATTGGTATCAGGGATGAGGTGTTGAACTGGTTTCATGGCTTCCTTTTGTCCCGTACCTATCAAGTACGTTTCAATTATGATCTCTCCGATACCTGGAGTAATCCATCCAGTGTGCCGCAAGGGTCACCACTATCCCCATTGCTTTTTAATGTCTACATGTCCTCACTGGGAATGCAATTAACCCAGCTGGGGATAAAATTATTCAGTTACGCAGATGACTTTACGATCATCATCCCATTTGCTAACTCTATCTCGGAAACTATTCCCAAGGCATCAGAAGCTATAAATTTGATGGAGCATTGGATGACAGACTTCAAGCTCAAACTTAATTCAGAGAAGACAAAATTTTTTGTTGCTTCGCCACATCCACTTGACACCAAAACACCACAATGCATCAATAAACTTAGTTACCCTATTCAGTCCACCATGAAGATACTGGGTGTAACTCTGGGTCAATGCCTAACCATGAAAGACCAGGTGGCGTTCATCATCTACAAACAATCAGGGAAGCGAGAATCCAAGGAAGACTATCTGGCCAAGTCAAAAGCGGTCAAAATGGCAGTCAGGGAGGCCAAACTCCGAATGGAGGAGAACCTTGCGAAGAACATCAAGAAGGGCGATAAATTCTTCTTCCGGTATATTAGTGACAGAAAAAGAAACACAGATAGTATAGTACGCCTTAGGAAACCCGAAGGGAACTATGTAGAATCGGACTCCGACAAAGCCAAACTTTTAAATGAATATTTCTGCTCGGTCTTCACTTGTGAGGCGCCGGGATCCGGCCCTCAGCTGCTGACAAGGGAAAACTCAGAAGACCCGTTTCGAAATTTCAAGTTTACAACCAGCAGTGTCTACGAGGAGCTATCAAGACTCAAGGTGAACAAAGCTATGGGACCAGACAAACTACATCCCAGGGTGTTCAGGGAGTTGAGTGTCGTCCTGGCGGAATCATTATAAACTTGACCTAGTTTATCACTGATTAAATGCAAACAAATTGGCTCTCAATATCAAAAAATCCAATATTATGTTATTCCCATGGAAAGAAAGTTCCACTCTCATTGCTCCTATTACTATAAAAAATATCCCATTGCAATTAGTAAACAATATAAAAATTTTAGGGGTTACTTTTGACACCAAACTTAATTTTCATGATCACATCAGTACTATTATTACAACTACCTTTTACAGACTACGTAAGATTCGAACAATTTCAAAATTTCTATGCCCCAAATCTTTAAATATTCTTATTCACTCGTTGGTAATCGCGAAATTGGACTACTGCAATGCACTCTTTAAAGGGATAGCATTAAATGAGATCAAACGTCTCCAAATTATTCAAAACGTCTCTATTAAACTTATAACTAATTCTAGAAAGTTTGATCATGTTACTCCTCTTTTAATAAAAGCACATTGGCTCCCAGTTACTCATCGAATAACTTATAAACTCTGTCTACTCAACTTCAAGGCTTTACTCAATAAAACTCCAGCTTTTATCTATAAATTATTAATCCCATACAATCCGACTAGAACATTAAGGTCCAATGAGCAAAATTTACTAACCATTCCTTCACTCAAGATCATTAATACAAGACGGCAATTCATTTTTTCAGTAACTGCGCCACAGATCTGAAACGTCCTCCCAATCTATCTACGAAATGAGCATGATCTGGGAAAATTTAAAAGTAATTTAAAAACATTTCTTTTTAAAGATGCATTTGGCATTTGATTTATTAATTTTTAAACTGTTGTTTTAAATCTTAATTTTTACTGTTACATACCTTCCCAATGTTTTTTCCCTTTGTTTGTTCTACTTTTCTATCATAAATTGTATTTCACTTCCCCTTTTTACCTTTTGTTACGAATATGTTGAACTATTTCTAATATTATGTTATTATTCAAGTTTGATTTGTATTATATGTTTAATCTTTTTTAAGGTTTGTATTGTATTGTTTCCCTCTGAATATATTTTAAATTGTACATCGCTTTGAATTATGATTAAGCGATTAATCAAAAAATCATTAAACTTGAAACTTGATTATCCGCGCTCTTCAATCTTTCCCTAAGTACAGGAAGAGTCCCATTGGATTGGAAAATGGCTAACGTCATTCTACTCCACAAAAAGGGATGCAGGACGGAGGCTGAGAATTATAGACCGGTGAGTCTCACATCGATAGTGAGTAAACTTATGGAAACACTAATCAAACACCAATTGGATACGATCCTGAACGAGGAGAATCTTCGAGATCCCCATCAACATGGTTTTACGACGGGGACGTCCTGCCAATCAAATCTGATCAGCTTCTTTGACTGGGTAACAAGAAAGCTGGATATAGGGGAGTCCCTGGACGTCGTGTACTTGGACTTCAGCAAAGCGTTTGATAGCGTCCCACACCGCAGGTTATTGAGCAAGATGGGTTCGATGGGACTGGGTGAAACATTAACCGCATGGGTTAGGGACTGGCTTAGAGGTAGACTTCAGAGGGTAGTGGTAAACGGTACCCTCTCCGATACGACGGAGGTGATTAGCGGAGTGCCGCAGGGCTCGGTCTTGGGCCCGATCCTATTTAACATCTTCGTAAGAGACTTGGCTGAGGGGCTTCGAGGTAAAATTACATTATTCGCCAATGACGCCAAACTATGCAACATGGTAGGCAACCGCACAACAGATGAAAGCACAGTGCCCGACAAAAGCTCAATGCCCGACAGTATGATGCAGGACCTACTCCTGCTGGAGCATTAGTCATAGACTTGGCAACTAAGTTTTAATGCCAAAAAATGCAAGGTCATGCACATTGGCGGCAAAAATCCATGCAGGACTTACACCCTAAATGGTGAGATCCTAGCAAGGACTGTAGCAGAACATGACTTGGGGATGATCATTAGCAAAGACATGAAGACTGCCAATCAAGTGGAGAAAGCTTCATCCAGGGCTAGAGAAATCATGGGCTGTATCCGTAGAAGTTTCGTCAGCCGTAAGCCCGAGGTCATAATGCCGTTGTACAGATCCATGATGAGACCCCATCTGGAATACTGTGTACAATTCTGGAGGCTGCATTATCAAAAAGATGTGCGAGAGTTGAGTCGGTTCAGCGAATAGCCACCAGGATGGTCTCAGGACTCAAAGATCTCCCGTATAAGGAACGACTGGGTAAGTTGCAGCTGTACTCACTCGAGGAACGCAGAGAGAGGGGAGACATGATCGAGACATTCAAATATGTCACAGGCCGTATTGAGGTGGAAGAGGATCTCTTTTTCCTTAAAGGATCCACGGCAACAAGAGGGCATCCGTTGAAAATCAGGGGTGGGACATTTCATGGCGACACCAGAAAATATTTCTTCACCAAAAGGGTGGTTGATCACTGGAATAATCTTCCACAACAGGTAGTTGAGGCAAGCAGCGTGCCAGATTTTAAGAAAAGATGTGATTGGCATGTGGGATCTCTTCATGGAGGTAGTTAGGGGGTGGGCCATTAGTGTGGGCAGACTAGATGGGCCATGGCCCTTTTCTGCCGTCATGTTCTATGTTTCTATGTTTCTAATCAGAAAGGGTTTTTTCACTCTCTGGAAACTTAAATCCATTAAATCATATTTTGATACCTCAGGATTCAGAATCCTGGCACAATCCCTCGTACTGAGTCAACTTGTTTACTGTAACATCGCCTATTTAGCAATCTCCCAAAAGAATATGCGACGTTTACAATTAATGCAAAATGCAGCGGTCAGACTAATCTTCGGGCTAAAGAAATTTGATCACGTGACACCTTACTACCGGCAGTTACACTGGCTACGGATGGAAGCACGCGTAAAGTTTAAGTTTGCCTGCCTCTGCTTTAAAGTACTATACGGACTAGCCCCTAAATACATAACTGACCTTTTCTCCTTCTCAGCCAACAGACACAAGAGAAGCTCACATTTGAACTTCGTTTCCCCCCCCCCATGAACACCTTCTCTCACATCAGGCAGCATTATGGGGTAAAGATCTAGAACAATTGCTTTCGCCCACTAAGTATGAGGAATTCAGGAAGCGCCTAAAAACACATCTGTTTCTGAAGTATCTAGACAGCTAACCCATATATCTCTTTCTCCTCAATAACGGTTCTATTGACTTATCAGCCACTTGCTTTCACCTCTTTTAAGTTCAATCAATTTGTACCTTCTTTTATTCTTTTGTAAACCGCTAGAACTTCACGGTACTGCGGTATATAAACTGTTATTATTATTATTCATTTGGCCTTTATCTGCCATCATGTTTCTATGTAAATTTAAGATTATCAATAGTCCCCATCTTTCATCTCTCTCTTCCTTCTATCTAGCCTGTAGATAACTGCTGTTATCCTCCTTGCTTGATGTCCAAAGAAAAATGTTTCATCCAGAATTCAGAAAATATACCCTCAAGGTAATGACACTGAAACCAACATAGTGTGACAGGGATCCGGCTAGGCCTAATAAAGCCAAGGGAAAAGCTCCTGTAAGTATCACTAAAGTTCCAGTGACTAAGTGGAAGAAAAAATCCTGGGTATAGTGGAAATCCTGTGCACAATGTCAAGAGTGAGCCTGCCCCTTTAAAAGTTCACAGAGCTCAGGCAGGAACTAGAAGGACAGGGCTCTTTAAGAATTTAGCTGACTCTGCTGTTAGGGGGCGTGGTTGCTGGCCCAGTCTCCCTTTTTCTGAGCTTCCCTTGTCAGAAGGAGAGGAGAGGCAGCTGGGACTGGAAGCTGAGGAAAAGCTGAGAAGGAAGTCAGCTAGAGCGGCTAACTTATGGCCAGCACAGGAAGGTTCTCACAAGGATTGGGAAATGGAAAATCCTGAAGTACAGTCTGAGGTTTGTGATATGGACTGGCTGGAGAACAATGTTATGCCTCAGGGGGAAGAGCACCCCATGGAATGGGAGTAGGTTTGGGAAGCCTGAAATTTCTTTACCTTTGTGAAGGGTTTTTTTTCCTTTTGGAGTTTTGTGTTGTGAAAATATTTTTATACACTGTTTTGAACCTGTGCTGGAAGCTGCAGAATTTACCTTGAGCTTAGATGATTGGAAAGAGTGGCAACACCTGTAGGAGAACCGGCCTCTCTGCTCCTGCTATTAGGGGGAGCTGCTGTTCAAGGTTACTCCAAACCAGCTTCAGAGCTAGTACTGGTAAAAGCCTTATATCCTAAACTATTACCAGAGGCATGAACTGTTCTATCTTACCTTGAAGGTAGCCTATAGGATGAACTGTATTTTGTGTTATTATTGTTTTGAACTTTTCTCTGAAAGCACAGCCGGTGCTGGGATTAGAACTTGTGTGTATGAGAAAAGAAGCAACAGAGAAAACTGGAACGTTTGGTTTTTGTATTGATGCCAAATTTTGACCTTTTTGTTTGGAACTTTCATTGATGTTCAATAAAAGTGTAATATTTGGACATACCAGGCCATTTTGGTGTGCAATTTATGGGAGACACCAGGCAAGCTGTGTCCCACCACCTTTATGCTCGCGCCAAGACTAGGATTCTGCGGAGCTACTAGGCCTCGCCAGGATCCCGGACCCACAATAGGTAGAAACCAACAAGCCCAGAAATCAGTATGTATTACAATTCAATTATGGTTACAACTCTGTTCCCTCAGATGAGGCCTCTGAAACAACCCACTGTTATTGAAAACTTACCTTTATTTGACGAATAATGAATTGTAAATGCTTATCATCCTCAAACATTGTGGTTAAACTTGGTCCTTCTCCGCATGTCTTTTCTTCAGGTTTGTTATTAATTATAGGTCTTGTGAATGCATTAAAGTATGAATCTGGTACAAGATTAGCAACAGATAATACAGTTTCTTGAAACTGACAAATTACTCCTGAAATCCCATCCTGTTTAAAGAAGAAAAGAACAGCTTAAATTAGGGAGGTTACGTTTAGTGGAAGTGGATTAACAATATTTCAAAAAATGTTTCAGCATTATAGCTTAATAACCTTATTAACATGGGTAAGCAGGCAGTTACCTCACATTAACTTGGTTCTATTACCTGAAATTTCATGTGACCTTCCAGGTTAAAGCCTACTAAATCAACAATACATAAGAACATAACATAAGAACATAAGCAATGCCTCTGCTGGGTCAGACCTGAGGTCCATCGTGCCCAGCAGTCCGCTCTCGCAGCGGCCCAACAGGTCCAGGACCTGTGCAGTAATCCTCTATCTATACCCCTCTATCCCCTTTTCCAGTAGGTAATTATCCAATCTTTTCTTAAACCCCATTACCGTACTCTGCCCTATTACGTCCTCTGGAAGCGCATTCCAGGTGTCCACCACACGTTGGGTAAAGAAGAACTTCCTAGCATTCGTTTTGAATCTGTCCCCTTTCAACTTTTATTTTTTGAAAGTTTGAAGAATCTGTCTCTCTCCACTTTCTCTATGCCCTTCATGATCTTGTAAGTTTCTATCATATCCCCTCTAAGTCTCCTCTTCTCCAGAGAAAAGAGACCCAATTTCTCCAATCTCTCAGCATATGAAAGGTTTTCCATACCTTTTATCAGATGTGTCGCTCTCCTCTGGACCCTTTCGAGTAACGCCATATCCTTCTTAAGATACGGCGACCAAAATTGGACGCAGTACTCCAGATGCGGACGCACCATCGCCCGATACAACGGCAGAATAACTTCTTTCGTTCTGGTCGCAATGCCCTTCTTGATTATACCAAGAATTCTATTCGCTCTCTTAGCGGCCGCTGCGCACTGTGCCCTCGGCTTCATTGTCATGTCCACCATTATCCCCAAGTCCCTTTCCTGTGTACTCTCATTCAATAATATCCCTCGCATCGTATAGTTGTACCTCAAGTTTCTGCTTCCCATATGTAATACTTTGCATTTCTCAACATTGAACTTCATCTGCCACCTTGTCGCCCATTCCCCTAGCTTGTTCAAGTCCCTTTGCAATTCCTCGCAGTCCTCTATAGTCCGAGCACCACTAAATAGTTTGGTGTCGTCTGCAAATTTTATTATCTCACACTTTGTCCCTGTTTCTAGATCATTTATGAATATATTAAATAGCAGCGGCCCAAGCACCGAGCCCTGCGGTACACCACTCGTGACCCTCCTCCAGTCTGAGTAGTGGCCTTTCACTCCTACCCTTTGCTTTCTACCTTCCAACCAGTTTCTGATCCATCTATGTACATCTCCTTCCACCCCATGGTTCTTCAGTTTCCGGAGTAGACGTTCATGGGGCACCTTATCAAAGGCTTTTTGGAAATCTAGATATATGATGTCTATGGGGTTTCCTCTGTCCATTTGTTTGTTAACTCCCTCGAAGAAGTGCAATAAGTTCGTTAGGCACGATCTCCCCTTGCAGAAACCATGTTGGCTGGTTATCAGAAGTTCGTTCCTTTCAAAATGTTCATCGATGTTTTCTTTTATCAGAGCTTCCGCCATTTTTCCCGGAACCGAGGTCAGACTCACTGGTCTGTAGTTTCCCGGGTCACCTCTTGATCCCTTTTTAAAGATGGGCGTAATGTTGACTATCTTCTAGGTCCTCCAGGATCACGCCTGTTTTCAGGGATAGGTTGCAAATTTGCTGTAATAGTTCCGCTATCTCCTCCTTTAATTCCTTCAGAACCCTTGGATGTATTCCGTCTGGACCCGGGGATTTGTCAGTTTTTAGTTTTTCTATCTGCCTGCGTACGTCTTCAAGGCTCACTTCTATGGATGTTAATTTTTCTGCTTGACTTCCATGAAAGAATTGCTCAGGTTCCGGTATGTTTGATGTGTCCTCATTTGTAAATACAGACGAAAAGAACATGTTAAGCCTTTCTGCCACTTCTTTCTCCTCCTTCACCACTCCCTTCCTGTCTCCGTCGTCCAGTGGTCCTACCTCCTCCCTAGCCGGCTCCTTCCCTTTAACATATTTAAAGAACAGTTTGAAGTTTCGTGCTTCCCTGGCTAGCCTCTCTTCGTACTCTCTTTTGGCTTTTCGAACCACACGGTGACATTCTTTTTGATTTTTCCTGTGCTCTTTCCAGTTCCCCTCAGTTTTGTCCTTTTTCCACTTCCTGAATGAATTTTTCTTATTGCCTATTGCTTCCTTCATTATTTTGGTTATCCACGCCGGGTCTTTTGTTCGACTCTTTGTGCACCCCTTTCTGAACCTGGGGATATATATATTTTGCGCCTCGCTCACCATGCCCTTGAAAAAAGACCAGGCATGTTGTACCGTTTGCCATTTTTTGGAAGTGTTCCTAAGTTTCTTCCTTACCATTTCCCTCATTGCCTCGTAGTTTCCTTTCCTGAAGTTAAAAGTTGTCGCTATGGTTCTCTTCCCTTTCGGTATTCCTACCTCAACCTTGAACTTGATCATATTATGATCACTATTTCCCAACGGTCCCACTACTTCTACTTCCTTTGCAGGTCCCCTTAACCTATTTAGGATTAGATCCAGAGTGGCATTTCCTCTCGTCGGTTCTCTAACAAGCTGCTCCATGAAGCAATCCTGTGTAGCTTCCAGGAATTCTGTCTCTCTAGCGCATTTTGAGCTTCCAAGACTCCAGTCTATCCCAGGGTAGTTGAAGTCTCCCATAATAACTGTGTTACCGCTTTTGCATTCTCGCTTCATCTCGGCTTCCATTTCTTCATCGATATCTCCGGTTTGTCCAGGTGGATGATAGTATAGGCCTATCTTTATTTCAGGCCCTTTCCTTCCTGGTATTTTAGCCCATAGCGATTCTAGCTTATTGGCCGTCTCTGCTTTGTCCATTTTTGTCGATCGTATGCTTTCTTTTATGTATAGGACTACTCCACCTCCCTTCTGTCCTGGCGATAGAGCTTGTACCCCGACAGTGCTGTATCCCATTTGTTTTCCTCATTCCACCATGTTTCAGAGATTCCAATGATGTCTATGTCTTCTGCATTGGCCATGGCTTCTAGTTCCCCCATTTTGTTTCTCAGGCTCCTTGCATTGGTATATATGCAATTTAGATCCTGGTATTTTGTTGTCTTCATTTCCATTCCCTGTGCTTTGGTCTTTATTTTCTTCTCTTTTGCTACAATCTTTCTAACCTCCTCTTGCAATTTGTCCCTTGCTTCTTCCTGGCCTTTTTTCCCCTCAGTATCTTCACGGGATACCTTCTTCCGAATCGTCGACGCTTGGTCGACTGTCAGCTTTCCCCTTCTTGTTAGTTTAAAGCCTGTTCTATTACTCTCCTGACGTTGTTTGCTAGAAGTCTAGTTCCTGCCGTGCTCAGGTGCAGTCCATCTCTCCTGTAGAGCTTGCTCTTGCCCCAGAACGTTATCCAGTTCCTCATGAAGTGGAATCCTTCTTCCTCACACCATTTCCTCATCCATGCATTTATTGATTGTAGTTCTTCCTGCCTTTTCACATCTGCCCTCGGTACTGGTAGGATCTCTGAAAATGCTATCTTCTGGTTCCTCATCTTCAGCTTCCTTCCCAGAATCTTGAACTGTTCTATCAGCGTGCTTCTTCTGTAGTCTCTCCTGCTGACATCATTCGTCCCGATGTGGATCATTACTGTGGTCTCTTCCGTCTCCTCTCCATCCAGGATCTTTCCAATGTTGTCCACGATGTCCTTGATTCTTGCTCCTGGGAGGCAGGTCACCAGTCGATCCTCTCTCCCTCCTGCTATGTGGCTGTCCACATGCCTCAGGATCGAGTCTCCCACTAGGATCGCTGATTTTCCCTTCTTCAAATTTCGCTTCGGTCTCAGGTCGATGTCCTTGGTATGCTTCCCTCTTTCTTCTTCTGGGCCTCGACTAGCCAATTTCTCCCCTTCATGCGGTATCCCTCTGTGGATGTCTTCTTTGAGGTCATCTGCTTCTTGTTCTCCCTTCCATGTTGGTGTCGGGGTGATTTCTTCTTTCATACGAAGTTCGTTCTCTTCCACCCTCTTCCTGTATGCTTCCTCAATGAATAAAAATATGCTAGTCACTTAAAAGTTCCTCATCTACACACATATTTTCCTGGGTTTGTTGAAATAAAATTTTGACTGAAATTTATGGGAAAATTAGGTTCTTGTCTTGACAATCTCCTTTACAGTATAAAGGAACATGAGTCTTGACCAGTGGGTTATTCACCTCTATCTGCGAGTTTTTGCAGAAGGAATCATATAAGAACATAAGCAATGCCTCTGCTGGGTCAGACCTGAGGTCCATCGTGCCCAGCAGTCCGCTCACACGGCGGCCCAACAGGTCCAGGACCTGTGCAGTAATCCTCTATCTATATCCCTCTATCCCCTTTTCCAGCAGAAAATTGTCCAATCCTTTTTTGAACCCCAGTACTGCCCTATTACGCTCTCTGGAAGAGCATTTCAGGTGTCCACCACACGTTGGATAAAGAAGAACTTCCTAGCATTCGTTTTGAATCTGTCCCCTTTCAACTTTTCTGAATGCCCTCTTGTTCTTTTATTATTCAAAAGTTTGAAGAATCTGTCCCTCTCTACTCTCTCTATGCCCTTCATGATCTTGTAAGTCTCTATCATATCTCCTCTAAGTCTCCTCTTCTCCAGGTAAAAAGAGACCCAGTTCCTCCAATCTCTCAGCGTATGAAAGGTTTTCCATCCCCTTTATCAGACGCGTCACTCTCCCTTGAATCCTCTCGAGTAATGCCATGTCCTTCTTAAGGTACGGCGACCAATATTGGACGCAGTACTCCAGATGTGGGCGCATCATCGCCCGATACAATGGCAGGATAACTTCTTACGTTCTGGTTGTAATACCCTTCTTGATTATGCCTAGCATTCTGTTTGCCTTCTTAGCGACTGCTGCGCACTGTGCCGTCGGCTTCATTGTCATGTCCACCATTACCCCAAATCCCTTTCTTGGGTACTCTCATTTAATAACATCCCTCCCATCGTATAGTTGTACCTCGGGTTTCTGTTTCTCATATGTAATACTTTACATTTCTCAATGTTGAACTTCATCTGCCATCTCGTCGCCCATTCCCCTAGGTTGTTCAAGTCCCTTTGCAATTCTTCGCAGTCTTCTTTAGTCCGAGCTCCACTAAATAGTTTGGTGTCATCCGCAAATTTTATTATCTCACACTTTGTCCCTGTTTCTAGATCATTTATAAATATATTAAATAGCAGCGGCCCGAGCACCGAGCCCTTCGCGACCCCACTCGTGACCCTCCTCCGGTCCGAGTATTGGCCCTTCACTCCTACCCGCCAACCAGTTTCTGATCCATCTATGTACATCTCCTTCCACCCCATGGTTCTTCAGTTTCCGGAATAGGCGTTCATGGGGCACCTTGTCAAAGGCTTTTTGGAAATCTAGATATATGATGTCTATGGGGTCTCGTTTGTCCATCCGTTTGTTAATTCCTTCGAAGAAGTGCAATAAGTTCGATAGGCACGATCTCCCCTTGCAGAAACCATGTTGGCTGGTTATCAGAAGTTTGTTTCTTTCAAAATGTTCATCGATGTTTTCTTTTATCAATGCTTCTGCCATTTTCCCCGGAACCGAGGTCAGACTCACCGGTCTGTAGTTTCCCGGGTCACCTCTTGATCCCTTTTTAAAGATGGGCGTAACGTTGACTATCTTCTAGGTCCTCCAGGATCACGCCTGTTTTCAGGGATAGATTGCAAATTTGCTGCAGTAGTTCCGCTATCTCCTCCTTTAATGCCTTCAGAACTCTTGGATGGATTCCGTCCGGACCCGGGGATTTGTCAGTTTTTAGTTTTTCTATCTGCCTGCGTAAATCTTCAAGGATCACTTCCATGGATGTTAATTTTTCTGCTTGATTTCCATTGAAGAATTGCTCAGGTTCCGGTATGTTGGATGTGTCTTCGTTTGTAAATACAGATGAAAAGAACATGTTAAGTCTTTCTGCCACTTCTTTCTCCTCCTTCACCACTCCCTTCCTATCTCCGTTGTCCAGCGGTCCCACCTCCTCCTTAGCCGGTTGCTTCCCTTTAAAATATCTAAAGAACGGTTTGAAATTTCGTGCTTCCCTGGCTAGCCTCTTCATACTCTCTTTTGGCTTTTCGAACCACTCGGTGACATTCTTTTTGATACTTCCTGTGCTCTTTCCAGTTCCCCTCAGTTTTGTCCTTTTTCCATTTCCTGAATGAATTTTTCTTATTGCCTATCGCTTCCTTCACAATTTTAGTTATCCACGCCGGGTCTTTTGTTCGACTCTTTTTGCACCCCTTTCTGAATCTGGGGATATACAGATTTTGCACCTTGCTCACCGTGTTCTTGAGAAAAGACCAGGCATGTTCTACCATTTGCCATTTTTTGGAAGTGTTCCTAAGTTTCTTCCTTACCATTTACCTCATTGCTTCGTAGTTTCCTTTCCTGAAGTTGAAAGTTGTCGCTATGGTCCTCTTTCCTTTCGGTATTCCTACCTCATCCTTGAACTTGATCATGTTATGATCGCTGTTTCCCAAAGATCCCACTACCTCTACTTCCTTTGCAGGTCCCCTTAACCCATTTAGGATTAAATCCAGAGTGGCATTTCCTCTCGTTGGTTCTCTAACAAGCTGCTCCATGAAACAATCTTGTATAGCCTCCAGGAATTCTGTCTCCCTAGCACATTTTGAGCTTCCAAGACTCCAGTCTATCCTGGGGTAGTTGAAGTCTCCCATAATAACCGTGTTACCGCTTTTGCATTCTCACTTCATCTCGGCTTCCATTTCTTCATCGATATCTCCAGTTTGACCGGGTGGATGATAGTATAGGCCCATCTTTATTTCAGGCCCTTTCCTTCCCGGTATTTTAACCCATAGTGAATCCAGCTTGTTGGTCGTCTCTGCTGTGTACATTTTTGTCGATTGTAAGCTTTCTTTTATGTATAGGGCCAGTAGCATACCAAGGGGTGGACAGGGGGGGGACGGTCCACCCTGGGTGCAGCCTTAGGGGGGGTGCACAGCTGGCCCGGTCCCTATTGCGCTCCCACCCTCCTAGTGAAAGCAGCATCGGCGCCATTACCGAAAAAGGTAATGGCGCCAGGTCTTGGAGCACCGAGGCAGACCACTTCCCCCCTCCCAGCCGAACCCCCGCTGACCCTCCTACCTCTCCCCCCCAAGTGAACCTTTCCGATCCTCCCAGCGAAAGCAGGAAACCTCCGTCCAGTAGCTTCAGCTGCTTCTCTGCTTTCTCTTCCCTCTGCCGCATCACTGATGATGTCATCAGTGACGCGGCAGAGGGAGGAGAAAGCCGAGAAGCAGCCAACGCTTCTGGAAGGAGGTTTGCTGCTCTCGCTGGGAGGGTCAGAAAGATTCACTGGGGGGGACATAAGAACATAAGAACTGCCATCTCCGGATCAGACCCATGGTCCATCGAGTCCGGCGATCCGCACATGCGGAGGCCCAGTCAGGTATACACTTGATGTAGTTTTAGTCACCCATATCCCTCTATGCCTCTCATAAGGAGATGTGCATCTAATTTGCCTTTGAATCCTAGCACAGTGGATTCCTTAATAACCTCCTTTGGGAGAGCATTCCAGGCGTCTACCACTCGCTGTGTAAAGCAGAACTTCCTGACATTTGTCCTGGACTTGTCCCCCCTTAGCTTCAAACCATGTCCTCTTGTCCGTGTCGCGTTGGACAATGTAAATAATTTATTTTCCTGCTCTATTTTATCGATGCCTTTCAGCATTTTGAACGTCTCGATCATGTCCCCTCGCAGCCTCCTCTTCTCAAGGGAGAACAGTCCCAGTTTCTTGAGTCGTTCCTCATATTCCAAGTTCTCCATACCTCTTATTAGCTTCGTTGCTCATCTCTGCACCCTCTCCAGCAGTTTTATATCCTTCTTTAGGTTGGGAGACCAATGTTGGACACAGTATTCCAAGTGTGGTCTGACCATTGCTCTATAAAGCGGCATTATGACTTTCTCCGATCTACTCGTGTTTCCTTTCTTTATCATGCCTAACATTCTGTTTGCTTTATTTGCTGCTGCCGCGCATTGTGCCGACGGCTTCAGGGTCCTATCTATCAGTACACCCAGGTCCTTTTCTTGTTCGCTCTTACCCAGAGTTGCGCCTGACATTCTATACTCGTGTTCCTTATTCTTACTACCTAAATGCATTACTTTGCATTTCACCATGTTGAACTTCATCTGCCATTGCTCTGCCCATTTCTCTAACTGATACAAGTCGCTCTGGAGTTCCTCGCTATCCTCCTGCGATCTGATTGCCCGGCATAGCTTTGTGTCGTCTGCAAACTTAATGATCTCACTGGATACTCCTTCTTCCAGGTCATTGATGTAAATATTAAATAGGATCGGCCCAAGAACCGAGCCCTGGGGCACACCACTAGTCACTTTTTCCCAGGAGATAGGAGATAGGAGGGTCAGCGGGGGTTCGGCTGGGAGGGGGGAGAAGCGGTCTGCCTCGGTGCTCCATTACCTTCTTTGGGCAGTAGCAGCTTTTACAATTCGCTGCTGTTGCTGGCTTCAGGCCTTCCTCTCTGCCGGGTCCTGCCTACTTCCTGTTTTCATAAAGACAGGACCCGACAGAGAGGAAGGCCTGAACGGGCAACAGCAGTGAATTGTGAATGCTGCTGCTGCCCGATGAAGTTCAGGACATCAGGACATGGGGGAAGGAGCAGGGAGAAATCAGCTGCTGGCTTGGGGGTGAGGGTAGGGAAAGAATCGTGGAAGTGGAGAAATTGGCACCATGGCTTTGTGAGGGCTAGGGGGAGAGAGAAAGAAAGGCAAAAATAAAGAGGAGGCCAGGGTGAGAGAGAAAGAAAGACAGATATAAAGAGGGGGTCAGGTGGAGAGAGAAAGAAAGGCAGAAAGAAAGAGGAGGACCAGGGGTAGAGAGAAAGAAAGGCAGAAATAAAGAGGGGGTCAAGGGGGAGAAATAGAAAGGCAGAAAGAAAGAGGAGGGCCAGGGGGAGAGAGAAATAAAGAGGGGGGCCAGGGGAGAGAGAAAGAAAGACAGAAATAAAGAGGGGGTCAGGGGGAGAGAGAAAGAAAGGCAGAAAGAAAGAGGGGGACCAGGGGTGAAAGAAAGAAAGGCAGAAATAAAGAGGGGGTCAAGGGGGAGAAATAGAAAGGCAGAAAGAAAGAGGAGGGCCAGGGGGAGAGAGAAATAAAGAGGGGGGGCCAGGGTAGAGAGAAAGAAAGGCAGAAATAAAGAGGGGAGCCAGGGAGAGGAAGAAATAAAGAAGGGAGCCAGGGGGAGAGAGAAAGAAAGAGGGGGGAGCAGGAGAAGAAATAAGAAGGACCAGGACTCATGAAATCACCAGACAAAAAGGTAGGAAAAATGATTTTATTTTCAACTTAGTGATCAAAATGTGTCCGTTTTGAGAATTTATATCTGCTGTCTATATTTTGCACTATGGCCTCCTTTTACTAAACTGCAATAGCGTTTTTTAGCGCAGGGAGCTTATGAGCATCAAGAGCAGCGTGGGGCATTCAGCACAGCTCCCTGCGCTAAAAACCGCTATCGCGGTTTAGTAAAAAGGGAGGGGGAATATTTGTCTATTTTTGTATAGTTGTTACTGAGGTGACATTGCATAAAGTCATCTGCCTTGACCTCTTTGAAAACCCGCGGAATATAAATGATAATTAACATTTTCTCTGCGTACAGCGTGCTTTGTGTTTTTAAAATTTTATTGTTGGTAGATCATTTTGACTTGGCCACAAAGGGGGAGGGAGGGAGGGGAGCTGCTGAAAGACATCTAGTAATCCTTGCAGGCTTGACTGTGCAGGGAATTATTTTTGTAAAATCATGTTTTGTTATGTGATTGGCATTATTTAGACTTTAATTTCTATGAATGAATAGAATGAAAATGATATAAAATTACTTGCTTGTTTTTATGTGCGTGCGCTGAAGGAAAGTGGAGAGAGAGTGGGCTGAGGATGCTGAAGGGAAATGGGGAAGAGAGTGGGGAGAAGACGCTGATTTATAAATTGACAATTGTACAGAATATTGTTTCTTTTTATACTTTAATATAAACAATTCAAGGCTTGTGTGGATGGAATCAGGTGGTTTGCAGGGATGGGGACCGAGCTTACGGGGATTAGTCCAATAAAATTGTATTTTTTTATTTCTCATTATTTGTTTTATTTTTATTTGTTAATTTGTAAAGTGGTGATTGTTATGTATCAGTTTTTTCAAATTTACATCTACTGTCTTTATATTTTGCACTGTATTAGAGGACATGTGTTACTGTTTTTGTGGTGTTGCATTGTATCCTGGGTCTGGTTTCTTGGCAGTTCAGTTTAACTTTTGTCTACATATTTCTATTTTTAGTTTGTGATTATTCCATATTGGGCGAGGGTGTATCTCTGTTCAGTTGGCATTGACTACAGGATCAATTAACTGTGCGGGATCTGGCTTGTTTAGTTTTACAATGTATGTGTTGGTGTTCTAGTGCTCACTGCAATGTTTAAGATGCTGCCTTTTCCTAGGTACACTCTTGTTGTGCGATATGTGGATTGTTACTAGAAATCATATTTTTCATATAGATGGAGGGGGGTGTCAAGAAATGATGGGCCCCGGGTGCCACATACCCTAGGTACGCCACTGTATAGGGCTATTCCACCTCCTTTCTGTCCTGATCTGTCCTGGCTTGTACCCTGGCAGTGCTGTATCCCATTTGTTTTCTTCATTCCACCACGTTTCAGAGACTCCAATGATGTCTATGCCCTCTGCATTGGCCATGGCTTCTAATTCCCCCATTTTGTTTCTTAGGCTCCTTGCATTAGTATATATGCAATTTAGATCCTGGTATTTTCTTTTCTTCATTTCCTTTCCCAGTGCTTCGGTCTTTAGTTTCTTCTCTTTTGTTACAATCCTTCTAACCTGCTCTTCTGGGTTAGTCGACTCCTGTAATTTGTCCATTCTTTCTTCCCAGCTTTTTTTCCCCTCGGTATCTTCACGGGATACCTTCTTCCAAATCATTGACGCTTGGTCGACTGTCGGCTTTCCCCTTCTTCTTAGTTTAAAACCTGTTCTTTTCCTCTTTTGACGTTTGCTAGAAGTCTTGTTCCCACCGCGCTCAGATGCAGTCCATCTCTCCTGTAGAGCTTGCTCTTGCCCCAGAACATTGTCCAGTTCCTCATGAAGTGGAACCCTTCTTCCTCACACCATCTCCTTATCCACGCATTTATTGATTGTAGTTTTTCCTGCCTTTTCACATCTGCCCTCGGTACTGGTAGGATCTCTGAGAACGCTATCTTCTGGGTCCTCATCTTCAGCTTCCTTCCCAGAATCTTGAACTGTTCTATCAGCGTGCTTCTTCTGTAGTCTCTCCTGCTGACATCGTTCATCCCGATGTGGATCATTATTGTGGTCTCTTCCATCTCTGCTCCTTCCAGGACCTTTCCAATTTTGTCCACGATGTCCTTGATTCTCGCTCCTGGGAGGCAGGTCACCAGTCGATCCTCTCTCCCTCCTGCTATGTGGCTGTCCACATGCCTCAGGATCGAGTCTCCCACTAGGATCGCTTATCTTCCTTTCTTTAGGTTTCGCTTCGGTCTCATGCCAATGTCCTCTGTGTGCTTCAGGAGCAGCTCCCCTGCCTTCAGGTGCTGCTCCTCACTCCAGCCCGGCGACTTCGGGCAGCGTGGGAGCCCAGCTCCACCCCCGAGTCCCCTGCAATTTCCTTCAGATTTCTTCAAGAGCAGCACCTCTGCCATTGGGTGCAGCTCCTCATTTCAGCCTGCGACTTAGGGCCGCATGGGAGCCCTGCTCCGCCCCCCCGAAACCCCTGCAGTTTCATCTGATCTCTACGGATTTCTTCAGGAGCAGCTCCCCTGCCTTCGGGTGCTGCTCCTCACTCCAGCCTGGCGACTTCGGGCAGCGTGGGAGCCCAGCTCCGCCCCCGAGTCCCCTGCAATTTCCTTTGGATTTCTTCAGGAGCAGCACCTCTGCCATCGGGTGCAGCTCCTCATTTCAGCCTGCGACTTAGGGCCGCATGGGAGCCCTGCTCCGCCCCCCCCCCCCGAAACCCCTGCAGTTTCATCTGATCTCTACGGATTTCTTCAGGAGCAGCTCCCCTGCCTTCGGGTGCTGCTCCTCACTCCAGCCCGGCTACTTCGGGCATCGTGGGAGCCCAGCTCCGCCCCCGAGTCCCCTGCAAATTCCTTCGGATTTCTTCAGGAGCAGCACCTCTGCCATTGGGTGCTGCTCCCCACTTCAACCCGCGACTTCGGGCCGAGTGGGAGCCCTGCTCTGCCCGAATTCCCCCGGAGTTTATCTCCTATACTCTTCCTCCGCCCGACACCGTTCTCCAAGCAGGAGGGCTCTGCTCCCGCTCTCTAGAGCCTCCGGAGATCGCTGAAAGCCTCCTACCGGTGTAGGTCTCTGATCGGGCTGATCCTGTCCAACTTTAATTGGCCACGTGAACTTTTAACTGGTCCCCCCCAGATCGGCGAACCCACAAAAAAAAAAAAAAAAAGAATTTTGTATCCCGGACCCCAGAATACACCCCTTGACTTATTATCCAACTGCACTGCTTGTCTCTTTAAACTGCATATTTAGCCAAGACCCACTTCAATTGTATCACTCTATTAATCAATTGTGCTAAATCCCAACCTGTCTGGTATCACACTAGAATCTGCTGGATACAAATTCCTTTACAGTCTCTGTTCCTCTCCCATTCGCTATCAGCCCTCCTGAACTCTCTCTTCCCCTCTCCCTCCTTCCTGGCAAATTCTCTGACAACCCCCCTCTCATTGGCCCACCTGTCTCCAACCATGAAGCCATCACTGGCTCCTTATTCTCCTTCTCTGCTCCCTCACAAACACTTCCCATTCCCAAAAACCTCTCCCCCCAAACTCTCCCGATGCTATATTCACCAACAACATCTGCCCTGGCCGCAGAATCCCCACGCTAGTACCCACCAGACCCCATCATTTCAAAAAGCACCGAGGAGTTAACCTCACCTCCTTAAAGCCTGTTCCCCCAGCAAACCTACCCAACCTTACCTCAGACTCTCACCCCAGTCCCTACTCTCTATTGTAACGCCAGATCCGTCAGAAATAAGACCCAAATAGTATAAGATTTACTCGATGATTTTGATCCGGGTTTTTTGTGCATCACTGAATCATGGATCGAAAAAGACGACTTACTCACTCAAAATGAACTCTGTCCCCCAGACTACCATGGTCTTTTCTCTCCTAGAATAAACCGGAAAGGAGGAGGTCTAGCCCTTCTCTACAAATCATTCTTTAATGTTGAGCTCCTCGAAAAGGGCAGCCATCTTTCCTTAGAATTGATGCTAGCTTCAATAAATGACGAACTTCATCCCCACCCATTGGGCATCCTGCTACTTTACCACCCACCCACCCTCTGGAATAAATCCTCTGATTTTGTTCTTGAGATCATAACAAGGGCCTATCTAAAATTCCAAAGACTACTGATCATTGGCGACATAAACCTTCACCTAGAGGACAACACCAACAAGGACACAACTGATTTCAAAGACTTCCTCATTTCCTTAGGCTTCACTGCTCCACCGCCCACCCCTACCCACGAAAAGGGGCACTCCATTGACATCATCAGCTTTCTTGATCTGACTGAGCACAAAACTTCCACTGATGAGACCCGTTGGGAACATGTCCCATGGTCTGATCACCTCCTAGGCTCTTTCTGCCTCCCTGTCTTCATGTCAGTCCTTGGTACCCCTACCCGAGCCACAGGGCCGCCATCAGAAATTTCTGGGCCCCTTACTGAGCAATCCTATTGGGCCCCCCACGCACCCCTTCCCCCCCCTGACCCCCCTCCTTCTTCCATGGGCCGAATACACACATACTTTTCTCTGTCGCCGCACTCTTTGACCAAAAGATTTGTAAGCCTGCAACCACGTCAAGGTAGACTCTTTCAGCAGGGCCCTAACCTAACCTAAACTAAACTAATCTATACCTATCTATTCTAAACTAACATATGTCTAATACTGAACTAATAACAAACTAACAAACATCTGCATAATAAATAACTAATAAATAATAGTGCTAGTAACTATAATTCACTTTTGAATGTAAAATCTCAGTTAAGGATTTCTTTTGACCTTTGTAGGCCAGAAGTAGATCACAATTGCACAATATTTTTTGTAACAAGTATTAAATGTGTTTTTATAAATACTGTAAGCTTAATAAATATATCAGAAAAAACTACACATCTGAGCGCATATCTGAACATACACATCTGTATGATCCCATCCTCCTCTGCTTGCCTATAGCTGCATCATGCATGTTAAAAATGTACGATATGTTGATATGTGCACCTTCCTTCCTTCCCATCCATCCTCCTCAGCCTGTCCTTACACATCCACAGCTGCATGTTAATGATGATGTATATGTTATGATGATAAATAAGTGCATATGAGCACATCATTAACATGCAGCTATGGATGAATATAAAAAAGAAACAATATTCTGTACAATTGTCAATTTATAAATCAGCGTCTTTTCTCCATTCTCTCTTCCCCATTTCCCTTCAGCGTCCTCAGCCCACTCTCTCTCCACTTTCCTTCAGCACACGCACATAAAAACAAGCAAGTAATTTATATCATTTTCATTCTATTCATTCATAGAAATTAAAGTCTAAATAATGCCAGTCACAAAACAAAACATGATTTTACAAAAATAATTCCCTGCACAGTCAAGCCTTCAAGGATTACTAGATGTCTTTCAGCAGTTTCCCTCCCTCCCTCCCCCTTACCTTTGTGGCCAAGTCAAAATGATCTACCAACATTAAAATTTTAAAAACTCAAAGAATGCTGTATGCAGAGAAAATGTTAATTATCATTTATATTCCGCGGGTTTTCAAAGAGGTCAAGGCAGATGACTTTATGCAATGTCACCTCAGTAACAACTATACAAAAATAGACAAATATTCCCCCTCCCTTTTTACTAAAACGCGATAGTGGTTTTTAGCGCAGGGAGCTGCGCTGAATGCCCCACGCTGCTCTCAACGCTCATAGGCTCCCTGGGCTAAAAAACACTATTGCGGTTTAGTAAAAGGGGGCCATAGTGCAAAATATAGACAGCATATATAAATTCTCAAAGCAGACACATTTTGATCACTAAATTGAAAATAAAACCATTTTTCCTACCTTTGGTAATTTCATCAGTCTCTGGTTGCACTTTATTCTTCTGACTGTGCATCCAATATTTCTTATATTTCTTCCCTTCTTTCAGCCTCCTGTATGCTTCCTCTCCTCCAGACCTCATTCCCTCCCCAAACTTTTTCTTTGTTTCACCCTACCCCTTCTTTCTTTTTCTCGCTCTCCATACCTCCTTTCTTTCTGTATGTCTGTTTTTCTCTCTCTCATCCTGCCCCCTTCTTTCTCTCTCCACACCCTCTTTCGTTCTGTATGTCTGTCTTTCTCTCTCTCTCTTTCCGTGCCCCATTTTTCTTTGTTTCACCCTGCCCCCTTTCTTTCTTTCTGGCTTCCTGTCCCTCCTTTCTTTCTTTCTCCCTGCCCTCCCCTATGCCACCACCATTGGGAAAATGCTGCCATCGCCACTGGGGAATAGGCTGCCACTGCTGCCATCGGGAACAGGCCGGCGCCGAGTTCGCCCTGCTTCTCTTTCCCGCGGGGCCGACCAACTCTCGCCACCCGACGTCAATTTTAACGTTGGAGAGGATGTTCTAGGCCAGCCAGGCAGCGATTGGCTGGCCCAGAACGTCCTCTCCGATGTCAGAATTGACGAGAGTGGTGAGAGTTGGCCAGCCCCACAGGGAAAAGCAGGGAGAACTTGGCGCCGGCCTGTTCCCGATGGCGGCGGTGGCACTCAAGTGGCTAAAGAGCCACAGTTTGCCGGCCTAGGGAGAACACTGGAGGGTGGCCAGCTGGGTACCCCCTTGGGACGTAAACACGGGGCGGGGCGGACCACCCCCCCACCCTGGTATGCCACTATCTGTACCTCACTCCCTCCCTATGACCAAAAATTCTCCTTTCTTCTATTCCCCGTGTACACAACCATCTCTTTCCCTCCCTTCCTCTCTCCCAAGTCCATGCCTTCTGTGTCTAAAAACCCATTCCCTCCCCCACCTCAGCATCTCTTTCCCTCCCTTCCTCTCTCCCTCTCTCCCAAGTCCATGCCTTCTGTGTCCAAAAACCCATTCCCTCCCCCACCTCAGCATCTCTTTCCCTCCCTTCCTCTCTCCCAAGTCCATGCCTTCTGTGTCCAAAAACCCATTCCCTCCCCCACCTCAGCATCTCTTTCCCTCCCTTCCTCTCTCCCAACTCCATGCCTTCTGTGTCCAAAAACCCATTCCCTCCCCCACCTCAGCATCTCTTTCCCTCCCTTCCTCTCTCCCAAGTTCATGCCTTTGTCCAAAACGCACTCCCTCTCCCTTTTGTGTTCCGCGTTTGCCTCCCAGCCCATCTTTGCAACTTTCTCAGCAAAACGAAGCTCAAGCCGCGAGGCTTGTCTTCTGTTTCCAGCCTGCCCTACCGCGCACAAATAGTCGACCGGAAGTATTCTCCGACATCAGCGCTGATGTCGGAGGGCAAGCTTTGCTTAAGCCCTCCCTCCGACGTCAGCGCTGATATCGGGGAACACTTGCGATCGGCTATATGTGAGCGGCAGGGCAGGCAGGAACAGAAGACGAGCCTCGCGGCTCGAGATGTATTGAACTCCGTGGGTCCCCCGTCCAGCTCTCTCCTGTCCATGTGGGGTGGACCGCCCCTCCCCCTAGACTGTGGCCTAGAACCCTGGGGGAGCCCGGGCCCCCTGTCAGCTCCGGGCCCCTGAATGCAAAACTGGTGGTACTGCCCTGATGGCGGCCCTGCCGAGCCACAAACTCCATCACCTACCGCAAAAAAATCACTAGCGAACTATTCTGGTCCCAATTTCTCAACAAACTTCCTCCCCTTCCCAATCACACGGACCCAGACTCAATCTGGCACAACTGGGTGACTCTTTCCGAAACCACATACCGTGCTCTTGCCCCTCTAGCCACTAAATCCATCTCCTACTCTCATAAGGCTCCCTGGTATCTCCCATACCACAGGGAATTAAAACAGAAATGTTGGGCCCTAGAGCGGCCTCATGGGATCTTCAGTCCTCCTGTGAGTAGCTCTCTCTCCCTCACCCTCCCTCTCTCCTCCCTCACTCTCCCTCTCTCTCTCCTCCCTGACCACAGTGTTTTCTTTGCCCTCCAGCCTCCTGTGTTGCAGCAGCTGTGACTACAACTTCACAATTGAATTCTCCAGCATCATGACTCACCTGCCTCCTACCGTCTCGTGGGATCTTCAGTCCTCCTGTGAGTGGCTCTCTCTCCCTCACCCTCCCCCTCCCTCTCTCTCTCCTCCCTGACCACAGTGTTTTCTTTGCCCTCCAGCCTCCTGTGTTGCAGCAGCTGTGACTACAACTTCACAATTGAATTCTCCAGCATCATGACTCACCTGCCTCCTACCGTCTCGTGGGATCTTCAGTCCTCCTGTGAGTGGCTCTCTCTCCCTCACCCTCCCTCTCTCTCTCCTCCCTGACCACAGTGTTTTCTTTGCCCTCCAGCCTCCTGTGTTGCAGCAGCTTTGACTACAACTTCACAATTGAATTCTCCAGCATCATGACTCGCCTGTCTCCTACCGTCTCAGCTTCCATGTCTGCACTTGGCTTGGCAGCTCTCCTTTGATGATCAGAAAAATGTGACATCATATCTATGATACTTTTAAAAAGACATTTTAATATATAGTTTATTGAAAATAAAGGACAACTGCGTACAGGATAAATGCAAAACCTTATCAAACATAAGTGTTAATTTACATGGTTGTGTCAACTAGGTAGAATTTGTAATGCTACAAGATTGACAGCTTATCTTGTTTAGAGATGTTCTTAATAGAGTAGAACACTTATCATTCTTAATCCTTTAAGTATAAATTAGATGAAATGCATAGAGGTGATATGTTAACATCTTTCCTTTCGTGCACACACAATGTGATAGATGTATAAGGTGTACACCTGGTGTAATTTTAGTCACCCATCTCCCTGTATGCCTCTTGTAAGGAGATGCGCATTTAGTTTACTTTAAATTCAGAATTACTTACCATTAATAAAACAGGGGCACTGGTCTCCTGAAGTAATAGCATGTATTTAATACGTACTTCCTGAGTGCAGTGTCAAAGCACTAGCATTGAACAGGTGCGCCAGTTTCCCCCAGGCCCAGTCCATTTCACCTATATTTCTAACTTTCCTCTTGATGTGGAATAGCAGTTTAGCATTGAGCGACATGTACTCAGTTAATCAGAGTACTTCACGCTTGGAGAATTTGTGCTTGTGCACACAAAATCCATAATAGGAAGCCATCTTCTCTGTGAATCTATGACATTTTTGCAAAGTACTTAGTTAATCTAAGTACCTCTCCACCAACCACCCCTGTTTCAGCGACCACTATTGTGGCTCACACTGCACACAGACACACACACACACTGACTGAATGAGAACCAAAGAGTCAGTTTTCTCCACACTATGTCCATTTTTCAAATGTTCCTGTGCTTGATGGGGGAACAATACTTTAGCATTGAACAAAATGTACTCTATATGGACTAGATTTATGTATATATCTCTATATATGATCATTTAAAGTTCATAGCCTTTTACATCCTCCAGTTCAAACACTGAAGCTCAAGGCTTAACTATTTTATAACTAAAGCATACAGGAAACTTCCCTTTCTGTGAATTTAGGCTTTTGCACTAGAGTTTCATCCACTCCCTGTCAGTTTCTACAATGTTCCTGTGCTTACCCTTGCAGTCATTATATCTCTGTTGACTAAGAATTTTTTTAAGCATTAACAGGTCTTCATATACTTCTGACACAACATGCATTTATTTCTTCAGATGAGAGTGAGGATGTGGAACAATAATTGTCTTTTCAATTTACGACTGCTTTTAATGTTCAATTCTCCAATATTCCTGTGCTTGCCCTTAATGAGGAAAAATACTTTCTCATTGACAGAAAAGTACTCTATATGTGTATATGTACTATACTTATGTATGTATATAATCTTTTACATCCTCCAGTTCAAACACTGAATCTCAAGCATACAGAATACTTCTCTTTCTGTGAATTTATGCTTTCACCCTCATCATCATCATCATTTTTAGACCATGTAATTGTCTTTTCAATTTCAAACTTCTTATAATGATCTTTATCATTCAATGTTATTATTTGCTGTTCACATCATGTTTACTTGTGTTCAATAATACTTACTTTGCATTTAACTTTGTCCTGGGGGACCTATGTTATCCATTCTATATGTTCACTGTATTATGCTTTCTTCAATAATACAGTTACCCAGAAATAAAAACATTATAATACAACTATTGATTCCAGAATTTATTTTACACTCACAAACTCCAATGACATTATGAACTTATAATGACTTATAATGACTAAGGTTGCCATTTAACAAATTGGTTATTATTATCTTTTAACATATTAAGACACTTCATAAAATCAATAACTAGAGGGCTGCAAACAAATTGTGGACAGTTTTGTTTGGGTTTTATTTGGGGGGGGGGGTGCAGTGAAGCTTGTCTTTAATCTTTGAAATCTGTTGGGCCTGAAGACAACTGAGCGTGAAGACAACTGAGCGTGAAGACACTTGTAAGTTTGAACATGAATAACGATTTAAACAAAGAAAACGAGATAATGATCTTCATAAACACTTTAAACATATATTCTGTCATGTAAAGATTATTAAGCAAATTCAGCTTTACAAAATTTTAACAATTCATACAACAAACATATCATGCAAGACAAACAGAAATAATGAAACTTTGCATTTGACAGATGGATCAGATGAATAGACACTGCAGGCATCAGACTATGGGCATTTCATTATGACCCCAATGCAAACACCCACTATGCCCATTTACCTTCCACTATTACAGGTCTCACAGTCCCCAATGAATGTGTCTGGTAACTGGACAAAAACACCTGGGTCAAAAACTGAGAACTATCCAAAAATCTGCAGCCTGGAACTGGGTAACCTGGCCACCCTATTACTTTTATTTATTAAACTCTTTTTTCCAATATGAGAATGACACAGGGACACAGGAACTAAATTTCACCATCCTGTCCCTATGAGTTATGTTGCTGTCCTTGTCCCTCTCCCATTCCTATCATCTCTGTTTTAACAGTGTCAGGTCAAAGGCCAGGACAAAGGCCGCGCGCAGACAACTGAGCGCAGCGCAGAGGCACCTGCCTAACAAAATTAATAATGCATTTTTAAGGTCGGTTCATAAACAATTGCTTTAATAATGCATTTTTAAGGTCTCTGACGGGGGTGTGGAGGGGGAGAAAACCCCCCACTTTACTTTTTACAGATGACGCCACGTTGTGGGGGCATTGTGGGGGGTTTGGGGGAATGTAACTCCACACATTTTACTGAAAACTTCACTTTTTCCCTAAAAAACAGGGAAACAGTTAAGTTTCCAATATAATGAGAGAACTTACAACCCTCCAAACACCACACAACGCCGCCGCGATATGTATTAAGTGGTGTCAGGTCAAAAGCGCGCCGCGACAAAGGTGCGCCCAGACAATTGAGCGCAGCGTGGAGGCGTGCACCGCACAAAATTACAGTTTTTAGGGGCTCCGATGGGGGGTTTTGTTGGGGAATCCCCCCAGTTTACTTAATAGACATCGCGCCGGCGTTATGGGGGGTGTGGGGGGTTGTAACCCTCCACATTTTACTGTAAACTGAACTTTTTCCCTAAAAACAGGGAAAAAGTGAAGTTTTCAGTAAAATGTGGGGGGTTACAACCCCCCACAACGCCCCCACAACGCGGCGCGATGTCTATTAAGTAAAGTGGGGGTTTCCCCCCACGCCCCCCGTCGGAGCCCTAAAAACCGTAATTTAGAGCGGCGCGCGCCTCCGCGCTGCGCTCAATTGTCTGGGCGCGCCTTTGTCGTGGCGCGCTTTTGACCTGACACCGTCTTGTGCTCAGTTGCTGGCGCTGAGTTGTCTTGCGCTCAGTTGCTAGCACTGAGTTGTCTTGCGCTGAGTTGTTTTGCACTCAGTTGCTGGCGCTGAGTTGTCTTGCGCTCAGTTGTCCCGCTCGTGCACATTTCGGAAAATAAGTTGCGCTCAATTGTCTTGCGCTCAAATGTCTCACGCTCGGTTGTCTTTGCGCTCACTTGTCTTAACGCTCAATTGTCTTCCGCTCATTTGTCTTGCGCTCAGTTGTCTCACGCTCGGTTGTCTATGCGCGATTGTCTTGCGCGCAATTGTCTATGAACCGGCTTTATATGCCTCCCAAATGATAGAAGGGTATATCTCAGGACCTTTCATATTAAGGGTGAAGAATTCAATCATGAAGAGTCTTATTTTTTCCATAATGTCTTTGTCTAGTAAAAGGTGATTATTTAATCTCCATGAGGAGGTGCTGGATGCTAAGGAGGAATTGAGTATGTGCAGGGAGATGGATGCATGATCTGTAAGGCTGATCGGATGAAGATAGAAGATGGGCGAGGTGAGATGAAATGAGGAAACAGTTGATTCTCATGTAAGTATTATGTGGTGGGGAATAGTGCGTATATTCCTTACCTTTGGGATTAAGTAGTCTCCAGGAATCAGTTAAGGAGTAATTATCAATGAGATTATGCAATTCTTCATATGATTTTGATTGGGATGGTTTGCAAGAGGAAGATCTATCTAGAATTAAGTCTTGTATTTGGTTGAAGTCCCCTTGAATGATTAGGGATTTGGAAGAGAATTCATGAAGCATGGATTGGTGTCCTCTGAAAAATTCAGGATGATCAAGAACTGGAGCATATATATTCAGGAGTACATATTCCACTGAGCGCAATACAACATGGGCCAGGCATCATCTTCCCTCTACATCTATTTTGTGTGATAAAATGGTTAGAATCAATGAAAAGATGACTACCTTATGGAGTTCCTTCCCCCCAGCAGTCTCTTACAATTCTCTGCCTCCCAACGACTCCAATCCTATCCCTGCTGATAGATCCTGGACTGCCTTTGAACTTGTATCCGAATCCCAGATCTCTAAACTCTGTCTCAAACTGAAATCCTGCAATTGCATCCTGGATCCTTTCCCTTCCTACCTTTACGTTAAAATTCCCGCGCAGGCCTCTCCTCCCTTACCAGGCTTATAAATTCTGCTTTACTATCGGGCCTGTTCTCCACAGAAATGGGACACATTGCCTTGTCCCCTCTTCTGAAAAAAGCCGATCTCGACCCTTCCTTACCATCTAACTACCGCCCCATAGCAAATATCCCTCTCCTAACTAAACTGCTAGAGGCCATAGTCGCCACCCAGCTCTCTTCTTACCTAGACAGATTCTCCATCCTCCATCCCTACCAATATGGCTTCAGTTCCAGCTTCAGCACCGAATCCCTCCTAGTTTCCTTAATTTCTAAGATGCAACAACTACATTCTCATAACAAATTCGCTGTCCTATTACAATTCGATCTCTCTGCAGCTTTCGATGTTGTCCACCACGACATACTACTTTATCAACTTTCCGAGATAGGAATTGAATCCACCGTCCTAAAGTGGTTCTCAAACTTCCTAAGCTCTCGCTCCTACACTGTCAACACAAATGGCACCATGTCCATTCCTTGGACACCATCTTGTGGTGTCCCTCAGGGATCACCCCTATCCCCTATTCTCTTTAACATCTATATGTCCTCCTTGAAACTCCTCCAATTATCCCCCCTTGAAACAATCTATACATACGCTGATGACATCCTTGTCCTCCTTGAGACAGACCAGAACCTCATCAACCTCCACGAGAACATTACAGCTTGCATAATGAGACTCCATTCTTGATCCTTCTCGGTACAGATGAAATTGAATGAATCAAAAACAAAATTACTCTGGCTCGGCCCAAAATTAGAACACCTGTCCACCCTCTTCGCACTACCCTCAGGCGCTGCACTGCAGCTTGAGTTTTCAAGCAAGGTCCTTGGCATCATTATCGATTCTTCTCTCTCCCTCAATGACCACCTCAACTCCTTGGCTAAATCATGCTTTTTCAGCCTCCACATGCTGAGGAAAGTAAGATCCTATTTTCGCCAACAACATTTCGCCGTCCTTGTCCAATCCATCATCCTCTCCAAATTAGACTACTGCAATGCCATCTACTTAAGCCTATCAAAAAAAAGTCTTCAAAGACTCCAGCTAATCCAGAATACTGCAGCCAAGTTGATCTTTGCAAAATGCAAGTCTGACCATGTCTCCCCACTCCTAGCCAAACTTCACTGGCTCCCAGTGATTTCCAGAATCCATTTCAAATGCTCCTGCCTGGCTTTTAAGATCATTGACGCCATCCTTCCTCCCTTAATCCCACTATCTTATAACTCCTCGAGTCCTGACTCTACCAGACCCACCCAAAGGTATAAATTATCCTTCCCCTCTCTACATGGTATTCGCTATGCAGGCAAACTGGGAAAATCCCTTCTCTTTAGAATAACAGGTCTTACTACCCCGCTGTGGAACCTGGGCTCCCTCCAATTATTCCGCAAGCAACTGAAAACCTGGCTTTTCACTAAAATGTAATTCTATCCCCCCTTACTCTTCTCTTCTATATATAAGTTCATGTAAACCTTTTTTTTTTCCTTCTCTTCCTATATTTTAAGTTCTTGTAAACTGTGCCGAGCTCCACAACATCTGTGGAGATGATGCGGTATATAAACTTAAGGTTTAGTTTAGTTTAGTTTAGAAGTACAGTCAAACCTCGGTTTGCGAGTAACCCTGTTTGCGAGTGTTTTGCAAAATGAGCAAAACACTCAGCAAACTTTTGACTCGCAAACCGAGTGTTGACTCGATTTGCGAGCACCCCCCCCCGATAACCGGCATCGCTTCCCCCCCCACTCGCAAAGGCCCCCTCACTCCAACCGGCACACACCCCCACCGCGCGAACCGGCCCCCCCGCCAGTACAACTTAAATTTACCCACCTCCCCGTCTAGCACCAGCACCGGCACCGGAACACAGGCACTGCTCGTGTGCCTAGATCTTCCGGCTTCCTGCTTCGGGTCATAGACAAAACGCGCCTTTGTCCCGGCGCGCTTTTGACCTGACACCTCCGGCTTCTGCCTACCTCCCTGCCTTGAGCATGCATCTGCGCATGCTCAAGGACTTCTATTCTCCCTCTCGCCGAGAATCTCGGCGAGAGGGAGAATTAGAAGTCCTTGAGCATGTGCAGATGCATGCTCAAGGCAGGCAGGTAGAAACCGGAGGTGTCAGGTCAAAAGCGCGCCGGGACAAAGGCGCACTTTGTCTATGACCCAAAGCAGGAAGCCGGAAGATCTTCTAGGCACATGAGCTGTGCCTGCGTGCCGGTGCTGGTGCTAGACAGGGAGGTGGGTAAATTTAAGTTGTACTGGCGGGGGGGCTGGTTCGCGCGGTGGGGGGGGGCCGGTTGTAGCGAGGGGGCCTTTGCGAGCGGGGGGGGAGCGATGCCGGTTATTATCGCGAGTGGGAACGTATCAAAGCGAGTTCTATTATTTCCTACGGGGAAACTCGCTTTGATAAACGAGCATTTTGGATTACGAGTATGCTCCTGGAACGGATTATGCTCATAATCCAAGGTACCACTGTATATTGTTTTTAAAGAGAATGGAAACACCATTTTTCTTTTTATTAAGAGCGGGGAAAAAAAATGGGATGAGTATCCTTTTATGCTTAATTTGGGTGCAGCTGCAGAGGGAAGGTTTCCTGGAGGAAACTACATCTGGATGTTTAGTGGTAATATAATTAGCAATTATTTTCTTTTAATTGGGTGATTGAGCCCATTGACAATATAACACAAAATATGGAGATCAACCATTATCAAAAACAAAGGATATAGAAGAGAAAAATCTTTGGCATATACCATCAAAAGCTTTAGGTAGGAGAGGTGGAGAAAGCAGAATTGCGGACCATTCCAGTTATGAAGGACAGAGGGAGAAAGAAGAAGTGAAAAGAAGGATAAGAGTAGAAGGGAATCAGCATAACAAACACACAGCATGGCTGTATAAGAAAGTATGCACATGTGTATGACATATAACAACAATACGCGGGTAAACCTGAAAGAACAAGTGAGAAACCCATGGAGCATTGAACAGCTCCACACCATAGTTATAAATGGATCAGTGTTATTCTATTGATATGGAAACAGTAAGAAAAGTGATTATCCAACAGAGAAAAGTTAAGTCATAGCATTCTGGATGGAATCCAAGAAGGATTTTAAGTCCACTGGATCCAAGTATGAAGTGGTATGATTGTTGTAGGTTACCTTCATTCTGGCTGGATACATGAGGCCGTATTTTGTTCCAATATCTTTCAGCTGCTGGTGGTAAGATAGAAATTCCTTGCACTCTTCAAGGGCATCAAGCCGATGTCGGGCGTGGACAAATTGATCATTTAAGACTTCAATTTCTGCTCGCACTAGCTTAGTTTTGTCCACCAGTCCTCATGCTTCGTCGCCAATTTGTCTGGCAAGCTGGACTCAGTTTTAGGCCTCTTACCACTGGGTTGAGTTGGAGTGGAATCATCTTTTGCGTTTTTCAGCGGTGACATGTAGGGAAGATGTCCGAGCAGTGCCGATTGTAAAGGAGCACAATTTAGATGGAATAGGTCACGGTAATCGTAGAAATTGGTGTCGGTGTGGAGGAGCTTCTACTCCATGTGTCTGCTCTCTATACCTAAAATAGTAACAACAAAGAGGCACAACCAGTCACAACAGGGTTTGGATGGGGGACGCCCAGGGTAAGCTCTAGTCCAAGCCTGCAATAACTCCACTTGAGAAATAAAGGGCGCTCTCAGTGTGAACCATCAGCAATGGGAGCAGAAGCTCCGATGCTTCACTTCTAGGTTAAGGCGGGAAGCCTCCACCACCACACCATCATTGAGCCCCCTATGTGTATAATGAAAAACACCTGCAATAAGGCCCTAAATAAATGATACAATTTAAACAACCCCGTGAGCAAATCAAACTCAATGGTGGAATAACAACCTGAGCGACCCCCACACAAACCCTGCCAGCCGGAACCCGCCAAGCTAGAAATAAAGCAATAACAAACAAATATCACAAAATACTGAAATTCAATCAAAAATGATAATACTTATCTGAACCAAACTACCGCAAATGAAAACGCCAGGAGCCGAAGTTCAACCACGCTGGTTTCGGGGAGGAGCCCTTCTTCAGGAACCTAGCCCCCGACCACAAACCAAAAAGCAAAAGAAGAAATGCAAAAACGCGAAGCGGGACGGCTGGAGGGAGGGGTATCCGAGCGGGAGAGCACTCACGCCTAAAAAGAGGACCAGGATACACGTCACACACAAACCAACCAATCATACAGGACGCGCGACGCGTCAACAATCACTCACACCGGGGCGGAAAAAAAGAAAGAAAGAAGCCCCGATGCTGCAGAAAGGGAACGATAAAACCCGTTCAGTACTAGAGGCCCAACCATGCTGGAAACCACCCAGCGCAGAAAACCTGCACAATAACACGGCACCCAGAAAAAATATAGAATGGAACCCTATATGATGGTGTTCCATTCCACATTTTCATTAAGACCATGGGGAAAAACAGCTTGAAGTTGGAAAATCCAATATTGTTCCCTAAGGTTTAAATGGAATTGTTTGTCCCCCCTGAAATCCCAGGGAATTTGCTCAAGCACAAACCACACCAAATCGGTAAACTGATGACCAGCTTCCAGACAATGAGGCACCAAAGGGGCAGATAAAGATGTCGTTCTGATGCGACTCCTGTGTTCTTGTAGTCTTGTTCTAATCTTTCTGCTTGTGCGCCCCACATAATGTAGCGCGCAAGGACAGATAATGACATATACCACCCAAGCAGAATCACAGGACGTTTGGGATCTAAGATGGTAAGTACGCTGAGTCCGGGGGTGTTGCCATTGAGAGATAGATAGAGAAGACGCACACATATCACAATGGCCGCACGGACCATGCCTCCCCCCGGTGACTGCTCGGCTTTTAGTGGATAACAGTTCCTTCAAATTTTTGGAACGGGAGAAAGCTATGCAAGGAGCCTGATTGAAAATGGCGTGATGGTCCAAAACATGCCAATGCTTTCTCACAATGCCGGCAACCTGGTGGGCTTGGTCAGAAAATGAAATGACACACACCTGCTGTTCCATGGGCGGCCTAATGGCAGGAGCCCGCAGGAGCTCAGGATTGGCATAACGAGCTCTGCGATAGGCTCTCTTGATGGTCCAATCTGGATAGCCGCGTGCCCTAAAGCGCTGCGATAACAACTTGGCCTGGGTCCTAAACTCCCCCAAGGAGGAGCAAATTCGGCGGATCCTAAGAAATTGCCCCACAGGCAACGATTGGCGCAGCCTAGCTGGATGACAGCTGGTGTAGTGTAAATATGAGGTACGATCGGTAACTTTCCGAAAGACCGTTGTAACCAAACGCCCACCAGATTTGCTGACCATAGTGTCCAAATAAGTGACCCTGGCTCCATCCACCGTGGCGGTGAACTTCAGGTGTCTATCAAGAGTGTTCAGCCAGGTAAGGAATTCATCAAATCTGGCCCTGGTGCCTGTCCAAACCAGGAACACATCATCAATGTACCGGAGCCATGTACCAATATCCGACATCCACATGGATGGGTATAACAGCTGCTCTTCAAAATTCGTAACGTAGAGGTTGGCCACACTGGGGGCCATGGCCGTCCCCATGGCTACCCCGTGAGTCTGCAGATAAAACTCCCCTCGTACTTCAAAGAAGTTCCGCTGTAAAACCAAAGTGGCTAGTTGCATCAAAAAAGCCTTGGTTATGCGATGATGGAAGAGACCTCCAGATAACTGTTGTTCCACAATCTTCAAGGCCTCGATCTGAGGGATATTGCAATATAGGGCTTCCAAGTCCATGGTAACCAAAAGGTCGGTGTGTTGAACCTGGATGGACTCGATTTTATTCAAAAAATTGGTGGTGTCAAGTACGAAGGAACGTGCCTGAGCGACCCTGGGTTTCAAGAAATGATCGACCATTTTGGACAGGGGCTCAAGAATGGTCCCACGGAGGGAGACAATCGGTCTGCCCGGAGGATTGGAAAGGGTTTTGTGAATTTTGGGTACCGTGTAAAAGCGAGGGCTGCGACTGGGAGGTTGGGATAAATATCTGGCTTCGGATTGAGTGATAATATTGTCCAGGACAGCCCCCTGGACCAAAGTCGCTATTTCCATACGCAAACCGGGAGAGGGATCCCTCTCCAATTTGGTGTACCAGTCAACGTTGGAAATATGGGTCGCCACCTGGGCTCCATATTGGGCAGTGGACTGGACAACCACCGCCCCACCCTTATCGGCGGGTTTGATGTCCAAGTCAGGGGCGTTCTTCAGAGCCTCCAGAGCAAGCCGTTGGGCCTTGGTGATGTTAACATAATGATGAGTAGAACGTGCGTTCGGGAGCTGGTCAATATCACGTAAAACCAGGTCCCGAAACACTTTGATGTGAGCATCAATGGGACCCGGGGGGATCCAATGAGATTTAACCCTAAAAAGGGAATCATCCCGGGATCCTTCTTGGGTGGAAAAAAACAGCTTGATCTGGAGGCCCCGAACAAACCGTGCCATATCCCTGTGTGCAGTGAACAAATCCAGAGCAGTGGTGGGAACGAACGAAAGCCCCTTCTCCAGTAATTGTGTCTGTGCTTCAGAAAGGGGAACCCCTGATATGTTGACCACTAGGGACCCCTCGCTGCCTGCGAGCGAGTCACTGGGATGTTTTGCACTGTGTTGCGGTCCGGGTAGCCCCTGCGGCCCCGAGACCGTCTTCTTGGGCCTCTTCTGGAACCCCGGCCTAAAAAACGCGCTGACCCCATGTAGGAACTACGTCCGCTGGAATCACTATTGGAGGAACTATCCTCCGTCGGGTAAGTGGAATGAGTATTAACCTGCTGTATTGCAGTGGAAGACCCCTGGGGCTGCATCCATGCATACACATACCCGGATGCGTAGTCCTCTGCATCCCTGTGAAATTTATTGATTTTGCCCTGTTTGATCTTGCTACGATACTGATCGTGAAATGCCTGTAAATCAGGCAAACATTGGGCAAACAGAGGAGATGTGATGGGATCAGCGGTTAATTTGGTCTGTATCTCAACACTTTGTACCTGGACCTCTTGAGATACTTCCTGAATGGTATCAATTAATAACACCATCAGATCCAAAGAGCACTTGTTGAGTATTGCAGCCCATTTATGGAGGAAGGGGTCCCTATTGGTGAACATACCAGGGGGTTTGTGAACCCGCAAACCCCGAGGGATGTAGTGGTTCTTAATATACTCCACCAAGGACATGCTGTGTAAATCCAATTTAATTAATTCTTTTTGTAAATTGGACCATAAGTTCTTATTGGCCACAAAATCCGGCGCATATGTATTCATCTGGTGGTCTGCCTGAAACAAAGAAGTTTTGGTAGTGCATGACGTTACCTGGTCCGCCGAAAAGCAAAGAGTGCGCTGCCATTCGGGCAACTCCATAGAGTGAGACTAATAATACGCACAACACAACACTCAATATATATGCCAAAAATCCTAAAATAGTAACAACAAAGAGGCACAACCAGTCACAACAGGGTTTGGATGGGGGACGCCCAGGGTAAGCTCTAGTCCAAGCCTGCAATAACTCCACTTGAGAAATAAAGGGCGCTCTCAGTGTGAACCATCAGCAATGGGAGCAGAAGCTCCGATGCTTCACTTCTAGGTTAAGGCGGGAAGCCTCCACCACCACACCATCATTGAGCCCCCTATGTGTATAATGAAAAACACCTGCAATAAGGCCCTAAATAAATGATACAATTTAAACAACCCCGTGAGCAAATCAAACTCAACGGTGGAATAACAACCTGAGCGACCCCCACACAAACCCTGCCAGCCGGAACCCGCCAAGCTAGAAATAAAGCAATAACAAACAAATATCACAAAATACTGAAATTCAATCAAAAATGATAATACTTATCTGAACCAAACTACCGCAAATGAAAACGCCAGGAGCCGAAGTTCAACCACGCTGGTTTCGGGGAGGAGCCCTTCTTCAGGAACCTAGCCCCCGACCACAAACCAAAAAGCAAAAGAAGAAATGCAAAAACGCGAAGCGGGACGGCTGGAGGGAGGGGTATCCGAGCGGGAGAGTACTCACGCCTAAAAAGAGGACCAGGATACACGTCACACACAAACCAACCAATCATACAGGACGCGCGACGCGTCAACAATCACTCACACCGGGGCGGAAAAAAAGAAAGAAAGAAGCCCCGATGCTGCAGAAAGGGAACGATAAAACCCGTTCAGTACTAGAGGCCCAACCATGCTGGAAACCACCCAGCGCAGAAAACCTGCACAATAACACGGCACCCAGAAAAAATATAGAATGGAACCCTATATGATGGTGTTCCATTCCACATTTTCATTAAGACCATGGGGAAAAACAGCTTGAAGTTGGAAAATCCAATATTGTTCCCTAAGGTTTAAATGGAATTGTTTGTCCCCCCTGAAATCCCAGGGAATTTGCTCAAGCACAAACCACACCAAATCGGTAAACTGATGACCAGCTTCCAGACAATGAGGCACCAAAGGGGCAGATAAAGATGTCGTTCTGATGCGACTCCTGTGTTCTTGTAGTCTTGTTCTAATCTTTCTGCTTGTGCGCCCCACATAATGTAGCGCGCAAGGACAGATAATGACATATACCACCCAAGCAGAATCACTGGGTGGTTTCCAGCATGGTTGGGCCTCTAGTACTGAACGGGTTTTATCGTTCCCTTTCTGCAGCATCGGGGCTTCTTTCTTTCTTTTTTTCCGCCCCGGTGTGAGTGATTGTTGACGCGTCGCGCGTCCTGTATGATTGGTTGGTTTGTGTGTGACGTGTATCCTGGTCCTCTTTTTAGGCGTGAGTGCTCTCCCGCTCGGATACCCCTCCCTCCAGCCGTCCCGCTTCGCGTTTTTGCATTTCTTCTTTTGCTTTTTGGTTTGTGGTCGGGGGCTAGGTTCCTGAAGAAGGGCTCCTCCCCGAAACCAGCGTGGTTGAACTTCGGCTCCTGGCGTTTTCATTTGCGGTAGTTTGGTTCAGATAAGTATTATCATTTTTGATTGAATTTCAGTATTTTGTGATATTTGTTTGTTATTGCTTTATTTCTAGCTTGGCGGGTTCCGGCTGGCAGGGTTTGTGTGGGGGTCGCTCAGGTTGTTATTCCACCGTTGAGTTTGATTTGCTCACGGGGTTGTTTAAATTGTATCATTTATTTAGGGCCTTATTGCAGGTGTTTTTCATTATACACATAGGGGGCTCAATGATGGTGTGGTGGTGGAGGCTTCCCGCCTTAACCTAGAAGTGAAGCATCGGAGCTTCTGCTCCCATTGCTGATGGTTCACACTGAGAGCGCCCTTTATTTCTCAAGTGGAGTTATTGCAGGCTTGGACTAGAGCTTACCCTGGGCGTCCCCCATCCAAACCCTGTTGTGACTGGTTGTGCCTCTTTGTTGTTACTATTTTAGGATTTTTGGCATATATATTGAGTGTTGTGTTGTGCTCTCTATACCTAGCAGGCTCCGCCCCCCCCAACATGGCCATTTTCTAAACAAAAAGTGGTCATGTTTTCCACAAAACATCCAAAATCGAATTTAGACATCATAACACAAATGCCCCATCTATATATATATTTAATAACCAAGAAGAGAAATAGGATACATGTTTTTTTCTAGATTGGCAGCCCTAATTGCAGAAGAGGGGTATATCGGTTTAATGTAACACAATAAGCCATATGACTTCAACATATTTTGTAAGTTTTACTTTTTTTACACATTCAGGAGTGTTGGGAGGGGGGAAAGGATGGGGATGGTAGGGGTGGGGTGGTTCTTGGGAGTTTAACTGTCATTCTATAAAATCCTGTTAGAATCCTACCAATTTGTTTCAATGGGAGGTCTGAAGGAACAACAATTCACCCCCCCAAGAACAAAATTACTGAACATATAGACAAACATGATTTAATGGGACAGAGTCAACATTGATTCAGCCAAGGGAACTCTTGTCCCAACATTCTACTACATTTTTTGAATGCATAAACAAACATGTAGATAAAGGTAAGTCAACTGTTATAGTTTACTGTAAATCTGGAGAAAAAGTTTGGCAAAGTTCCACATAAGAGACTCAAGAGGAAATTAAAAACCATAGGATAAGGATCCAAGATGGCCGCGGACAACAGTCAGTGAGAGAGACGCTCTCAGAGAACTGTGTTTGCATACCGGAGCGCAGCGATGCCGAAAAGGAGAGGGAAAAGCACTGCTGGAGCCTCGCGGCGCTTGGAGACTCCCTCACAGGCAACGATTGATGATTTTCTGAGACGCCTTCAACAGGAACATTTCGCGACTGGGAGTCGCCCGCTGGAGCCACGGGCATTGAGTGAAGCCGCAGTGTGTCTCCCTGGGCTGGAATCCACGCTGAGCCCAGACGCTAGGACCCCGCCTCCACAACCGCAGAGTGCCAGCTCTCCACGGGAGGACAGTCTGCCTGAGGTGGTGGACTCTATGTCCCGGAAGGCTATCTTGAGTTTGGCACTGGATGAGAGCTTGTCTGCGGGGGATCCATCGGTGGAGCAAGAGGAACAAGGCGTTCAAGAGGGAATCGGAACAGCTGGACAGGATTCAAAGGCTGCAAGTATCTTTACAATTACTAAACCCATTAATGTTACACTGGACTCGCTATGGGATTTAGTTGTGACTCTGGGTCAAACTTTGTCACCCCAAATTAAAGTTCTAGAACAGAAATTCCAGGAACAAAATGAGGATATAAAAACTTTGAAACAGGATAATATTGCAATTAATACAAAAATTGAAAATGATTTCTTGGAAGTTAATAAGATTCAGTCCACTATAATCAGAGACAATCTGAATCTGAGAAGGAAGATGGAAATTTTGAAAGATAGCAGGATAGAAATCACCACACATGGGTAAGGTGAATTCTTTTTTTGTGCATGCTTAATAATCATGTCAGCACATAAGAATTTTCGTTGATGGGTCAGACCAGTGGTCCATCGTGCCCAGCAGTCTGCTCACGCGGTGGCACTTAGGTCACATGTTTATAAGTGACCCCCACTGCCATAGAACACCTCCTCAGCCTCTGATGCTCCCTGCCCCTTACCTTATCTTGGGATGAACCTGGGAGGGGCCTGATACAACCTGGACCAATCAGAGCCTAAATGAGAGGGGGAGGCATTGGAGGGGGAGGTGTTCTATGGCAGGGGGAAAGTGAGCATCTCTCCCGCTGAAGGGGGTGCGCGCAGCTGAATGGTGGCAGGCGTTTCTTGGCAGTAGAGAGAGGGAGCATCATTCCCACGGCAGGTGGTGTACAAGGCTGAGTGACGGTAGGCGTTTTTTGGCAGCAGAGAGAGAAGAAAACTCTCCTGTGTGTGGCTAATAATCTTAGAATTTTAAATTTTCCCAAAATATCCTCAATCTCAGCTAAAGAAATGTTAAAAAAAATATTTTCAGGATATACTTGATGTCTCAGAAGAAATTTTTCCTCCATTTTCAAAAATCTATTATCTTCCAATGGAAAATCAGGAAAGGCAGCAATCCAGGCAACAACAAGATCAGGATCAGGAGCAATAGATGGACTTAACAACTATGCTGGATACTTCATTGAAATAATTATTAAGACCAGCTACATTGTTGGCCAATGTAGTATTGCTGCCAGATAAAAACTGGATATTAAAACTATTCTTCAAGAACAGACACAAGGAATTTCTAGGTCAAAAAATCCAAATATTTCCGGATGTGACAAAAGAAACTCAGAAGCGAAGAAAACAATTTCTGTTGTTAAAAACCAGGAGTAATTGCAATGGGTGCAACTTTTCTTTTACGATATCCATGTAAATGTTTAGTAAAATATAAATCTTCTAACTACATATTCTTTGAACCCTCTCAGCTGTCGGGATTTCTAACCATGAAACGTCTTGAGGGGGGAAATGCGATAACAACTGCAATTGAATAAGAGAAAATATTTTTTTTCCTGTACTCACTGAAAGTTGTCTGCTTTTCTTCAACAGGATATGTTATTTCCTTTCTTTTTATATTGATTCACTCATTTGAATTTTGGATCGCTCTATTATGGGACTTTAAAGATTGATTAAATTGATAATTTTACTTTAAAAATTTTGTTGTTGTGATATTTGAATCCATATCTTATTCATTTTCTGTACAAGAAGTTTATTTTCTTGTTTAAATTGTTAAAATAATAAACAAATAAAAAAAAAAACAACAAAAAAACATAGGATAGAAAGCAATGTTCTGTTGTGGATTCAGTGCCGGTACCCACATACCTAACCTAATTGGGCAAAGACAAAAATGCAGCACTGGCACTGAATATTATATAATTTCAAGATCTACTGCAATTCTACTTCCCAACTGCCCAGATTATGCTATAAGCTATCAGAGCTGATATACAGCAGTACTGCCCTATTATGTGTTGCTGAATATTGGAAGTTGGTCACTCAGCATTTAAATCATCATGAGCTTCTCTTTTCCACTTAAACCCTGCTGAATATCATCCTGGGGAGGACAAGTTTCATGAACAAACCTGGAATTCTTCAAGAGATGGCTCAAACATCATTGTTTGGATTTCCAAAATTATTTCCGTGAGAAACATTGGTGCTTCTTCTTCAGTCTGACCTCCAGTTGTTGTAACAGCCTAAATATATACATATAAAAATTCATAGTGAAACCACAATAGAATTAACTCCAGTCTTGTATTTAGTACTCAAAATATCTTAATTTCTGAAGCAAAATATAATTCTTACCAGTGGCATAGTGAGGGTGAACAGTACCTCTCCCCTGCCCTCTTCCCTGCCGCACATATGCACCCCTTCTCCGTACCTTTTTAACTTCAGCATGAGCAGCCACCAACTTATTGCCCGCATCGGCTGCGGCACTCTCTTTGACGTCAATTCCAAGGCGAGGGTCCTGGAAGTAATGTCAGAGAATGCCACAGCTGACGAGGGCAGAAAGTTGGTGGTAGCTTGTACAAGGGAAAGGGCGTGCGGAGGAGTGGGAAGAGGGAGAACAGATAGGAGGAAGGGTGCCGACGCACCAAGGAAGCTCGGGCAGATCCCCCCCCCCCCCCCCCTTAATACACTCCTGGTTCTTACTACTCTATTTAGAAGACACAAAAGAAAAAGATAAAAATATATAACCCAGGAAAATATGTAGTCAATGCTTAATAGCACTTAAGTGGTTAGAATCAGGTACTAGCTCCATAAGTTTTTATTGTTAAAGTACCTCAGAATCTACCAGGTAAATTTTGTTCAAATAAATTGATATATGTCCATAATATATCATTTAAGTTGAAGAGGGTTCCAAAAACATTCTGGGAGTGGGGCCAAAGGTTATGTGGATAGTAGCAATATTCAACAAAAGAAAATAAATCCAACAAGTCTGCAGTGAATGTCGAACAGCCTGAAAACCCAAAAGAAAACTGCAGAACGAATGCAGGCACTTTATTGAGACAATCAAACGTTGTTTATTAAAAGAAAAATCCACCTTATTTCTAGAGAAATGAGGACCCAATACGGTCCGTGTTTCGATTAAAACATCTCATCTTCCTCAGAGTTCCAAAGTTTTCCTATTGGCAAGAACAAAGTGGAACACAACAACGTGCAAGAGAACCTGATGCCTGTAGTAATAATCACATAAGTGTTGTCACCGTAGTGAAGATTGTCTTAGCACTTTGCCTAAAATGTTCTAAGCAAAGCGCTAAGACGATCTTCAGTACGGTGACAACCCTAACACGATTATCACTACAGGCACCAGGTTCTATTGCACATTGTTGCATTCCACTTTGTTCTCACCGAAAGGTGGATTTGTCTTTTTTAAAATAATGTTTGATTGACTCAATAAAGTGCCTGCATCAAGTATATTCATTCTGCAGTTTTCTTTCTGGTTTAGTAGCAATATTCAGACATTATTCAGATAATGATATGTTTAAGTGGATCACCTAAATAAGAGATGTAGAAAGGGACTTCCAGAGAGGGAGAAAACTTCACTGGTATTTGCTGGGAAATTATTCTTAAACATGGGGAAAGTAGACTTACAGTTTAATAGGTAACCTCAGTGACTTTATTTTGTTATTATGCTCACTTAGCAAAGGCAGTTTAAGGAATAGCTTTTTTAAGCATTTAGGCCCTGATTCTGTATAGGACGCCCGGGAGAGGTGTCCTATTCAGAATCGGCCTACACTAAACCCCGATTCTGTAACTGGCGTCCATGTTACAGACGCTGGTTAGAGAATCGGGTTAGATTAGACATGGCCCGCTACACTTATCGCGGCATGGTATCTCTCTGCCGCTATAAATATAGCGGGCCGCGGCCACCTGTCCGATCACTGGCAGGAGGGTGCCCAAACTCTCCTGCCAGAACATGCCCCCCCCGACACTACAGACCGCCCCCCCCAACACTACCAACCGCCCCCCCCCCCCCGATACTACTGATCTCCCTCCCACCCCGACACTACGAATCGCTGGCAGAAGGGTGCCCAATCCCTCCTGCCCGGACGCACCCTCCCCCCCGACAATATCGATCGCTGGCAGGAGGGTGCCCAATCCCTCCTGCCAGAAGATGCACCTTCCCCCCCACCCCGGCGCTAACAACCCCCAAACCTCCACCCCACCAAACTAACCTTTTCTTAAGGCCAGACGGGTCTTGCCCGTCCAGGCGACAGGCCTGCCTTGTCGAAATGAGGCGGGCCCGCCCCTTCCCGGCCCATCTCGCTGAAGCCTAAGGCCTGATTGGCCCAGGCTCTAGAAGCCTAGACCAATCAGGCCTTAGGCATAGCGGGTCCGCCCATCCCCACTTAATCTAAGATAGAGAGGACAGCAATCGTCATAGGCGACTCCATCATCAGACAAGTTGACAGCCACATAGCGGGAGGAAGACTTGATCGGCTGGTGACCTGCCTACCGGGAGCCAAGGTAGAAGACATAGTGAGCCACATCGACAGGATCCTCAACAGTGTGGAAGAAGAAGATACGGCGGTGATGATCCATGTGGGGACGAACAACATGAGCAATAGGAACTTCAACAGGGAAGTACTGAAGGACCAGTTCCGGATGCTAGGAAGGAAGCTGAAGACCAGAACTCAGAGAATAGCATTCTCGGAGATCCTGCCGGTATCCAGGGCAGATGAGAAGAGGCAGATGGAGCTGCAAGCAGTCAACGCTGGTGTGAGGAAGAAGGATTCCACTTCGTGTGCAATTGGACAACGTTCTGGGGGAAGAGCAAGCTCTACAGGAAGGATGGACTCCACCTCAGCAGAGACGGAACGAGGCTACTTGCAAGCAACATCAAGAGAGAAGTGGACAAGTTTTTAAACTAGGAAGAAAGGGAAAGCCGACAGTCGACAGAGAGAGAGAGAGAGTCGATGGTTCGGGAACTGGTATACCCAGAGGATACCGTGCAAGAAGATAGAGGGAAAGACTCACCGGATTACAGGCAAGAGAGATCGAAAAGGACACAAGAGGGAAGGAAATGCAAGAAAGGAAAAAGCTGCAAACTCAAGTGTATGTACACAAACGCAAGGAGCCTTACAAATAAGATGGGTGAATTAGAAGCCATAGCACAAAAAGATAATGTTGACATCATAGGCATCACGGAAACATGGTGGACTGAGGAAAACATCTGGGACACTGTGCTACCGGGATACAAACTATGCCGCAGAGACAGAGCGGCTCAAAAAGGTGGGGGCATTGCCATATACGTCAAAGAGGAAATTGAATCTGCTGGAGAGAACACGCCACAACTGACGGATAAGTTAGAGTCTCTATGAGTCAAAATTCGAGGAACAAATGGCCTGGAAATGAAGATCGGTATCTACTACCGACCCCCAGGACAGTCCAAAGAAATTGATGGAGAAATGACTGATGAGATTAAACGCAACTGCAAGGGAGGCAACACAATTATCATGGGTGACTTCAACTATCCGGGAATAGACTGGAACCTAGGCATCTCCGGCTGCATTAGAGAGACCAAGTTCTTGGATGCTGTAGGCGATTGCTTCCTGGAACAACTTGTCAAGGAAAATACTAGAGGAAATGCAATTCTGGACTTAATTCTAAATGGCCTGCGAGGACCAGCACAAGATGTAGAAGTAGAAGGGACGCTGGGAAGCAGCGATCACAATATGATCCGCTTTGATCTGGACGACAGCCACGGTACTGAACTTCCGAAAAGGGAATTACGATGGGATGAGACTCATGGTAGGGAAGAAGATTAAGAACGCTAGAGCAAGCTTGGTCCCTTTTTAAGGACACAGTCACCAAGGCGCAAAATATATATATACCGCGTATCAACAAGGGATCCAAGAGGAAAAAGAACAAAGAACCGGCGTGGCTCACTGTAGAGGTGAAGGAAGCGATCAGAGACAAGAAAACTTCATTTAAGGAATGGAAAAGGTCAAAAACGGATGAAAACTGGAACAAGCACAAACAACATCAAAACAGATGCCATAAGGCGGTAAAAGGGGCCAAAAGAGACTACGAGGAAAAAATAGCTAAGGAGGCGAAGAACTTCAAGCCGTTCTTTCGATATATTAAGGGGAAACGACCCGCAAAGGAAGTGGTGGGACCGTTGGACGACCATGGAATAAAGGGAGCACTAAAGGAGGACAAAGCCATCGCTGACAAACTGAACACATTTTTTGCATCTGTATTTACCGAAGAAGATGTACATCAGGCTATATGCTGGAAATGAAGACAGAAAGCTGACAGGATTGACGGTCAGTCTAGAGGAGGTATGTGTCAGCATAGCTATTGCTGGCATTCAGCATTTTCAGTTGGCATAACTGATGTCAGCAAAGGCCTATGGGAAATTATATCAATCTGACTCTGGCATGTGAATGCAGAGAGACTCTGAGGGCAGGGAGACTGTTTTAAGTAGCCCTGATTGAATCATGATTAGCTAAAAGGTGTTAATGTGTTAATGTCTGATTAAGAGGGTGCTTAGGACAATGGGTCCAGGTGCACAGATAACTAAAGTTAATCAGAAACTATTGTCAGAGGCACAAGTTTACTAAGGAGGGGGAGATTTAACTTCTATTGAAGCTCAATAGTTTCTATATTCAGAATAAGATTCCAAGCTTTCTTTCTCTCTCTCTCTGGCCGATCTCTGGAATCCAAAACTTAGACTATCACCCCATCCCTCTTTCTCTCTCTCTCTCTCTCTGGCTCTCCCTAGAACTTCAGACTCTCTGTCTCTTTGCCTCTGAACTATGTAAGGCAGGGAAACTGCTTTGCTCTCTCATTAATTGTAATGCTTAATTGTAATGCTTATAAATACTACTTTTCTGTAGGCCTATTTCTATAATATATTCTTTATGCAATCACCTCTGGCTGTGCCTTTTTGATTCTACTTCCTGGTGAATGTTCAGTGAGGGAACTGAACCTGGGACCTGGCGTTTGTAAGGGTGCCTCTCAAGTGACCCCACCAACCATACATTGTGGGGGCTACTAACAATCCTTACATTTTGGGGGCTCATCTCGGTCCTTCCTGATTTCATTTGGGTAAGTAGAATTCAATTTTTTTTTTCTTCTCCTTGTATGCACTGTGCAATAGGATTATGCATAGACAGAGTGAGATAGAAATCAAAAGACCTTGGAAAACCCTTAGATTGATTGTACGTTAGACTGGATGACACACTGGTGAAAAGTTCCAGTAATATTGTGGGGTTTTATACTTGGTGAGATTTTTTTTTTTTTTAATCAATAGACTTTGTATTTTTGATTGATAGACAGAGTGAGATAGAAATCAAAAGACCTTCTGGAACCCTTAAATTGTTATAGACTGGATGACACATTTGTGAAAAGTTCCAGTAATATTTTGGGTTTTATATTTGGTGAGATTTTACTATCAAAAGGCTTTGTAGTGTTACCTGTGCCAGTTTGCATTTTATGCTTTGCTAGAGTGTGTTGACTCTTCGGTTTGATGTGACACCTTGCTTACCAATTACTGGTAATGGAGATTTTCTCCCTGGTATGGGCTTGGACGCGCATCCCAGGTGGCCGGGGAGGGGCATGCACTACTTGTTTCATGTCCTACAATCTGATGGTACTCTTCAATCTTTCCAAACGCTATGTGATTCCTCTGCCTTGGTAGCTGGGGATTGGTTTTCTTATGGACAAATGCAACACTATGTTCACTCACTCCCTGGTTTAGCTTTACGAGAGGATGTCCAGGAGAAGTTGTCTGACACCTTGAGTCTTACTGCTCAGGTGCGCATCCCTTTGCGCTTTCACCATCGTTCTTTGCAGGAGATGGCTGGAGAGTTGGATTATGCAACCCTGGCCGCTAAGTGGTCCGCAGACTTACGGTTCTCCATTCCTGCGGATATGGTAAAGAGAAGTATTCTACAAGGGACAAAATCCTTGGTTGCAGTGACTGAACGGGAACGTTATTATAAATTTCTAGTTCGGGCTTATTTTGCTCCTGTTAGAGCCTTTCATGCCCGCATTTGTACATCTGATGTTTGCCCTAAGTGTGCGACCCCTCGAGCATCCTTGGGTCATATGTTTTGGTTGTGTCCCGGTATTCGGGCCTATTGGAATCGTCTTTGCCTATCTATTGCTGCTTTCTGGGACTGTACTTGGACACCTACGAACACTTTTCTCTTTACTTTGAAGTTGTCTCTGCAACCGATTCGTCCTGGTGCTGCTGAGTTTGCTCGGAAGGCCATCTTGATGGGCATCAAAACTATCCTTCAACGCTGGCTATCACCTTACACACCTACTGTTTCGCACTGGCGGACCCAGATGATCCAACTTGCAGGGTGTGAACGATTGGACATCACGGACATGAACTCCAGACGTGGCACATTGTATCTCAAATGTTGGTTACCCTTTTGCTCTACTTTAACGCCAATGGTGCGCAGCAGACTTTTGAACTGACATACTGGTATGCTGGACTATAGCGTAACTGTTCCCATGGGGGGGGGGAGTTGGGTGGAGGGGGGGGGTTTGTTGGAGATTTCTGACTGTGTTTGGTTGATGTTTTTTTCTGCACTCAAAATTAATAAACAGATTTAACCATAAAGATGTTCCCTTCATGACGAATACCATAAAAATGTATCCAGATGTCTCTCGTTCCACCCAAAAGAGAAGGAAACAATTTCTCATTTTGAGACCCCAGGTAGTTCATTTAGGGGCAACTTTTGCTGCAAGTGCATATTGGTATATAAAGAAAATAGATATGTTTTCTATGAGCCTCAACAGCTGTCTAAATTTATTTTGGCTAGAGAACAGCCTGTATCTAACTTATGAGTCTTGCTGTTTTTCAAGATAGCTTAGGAAAAGAATTGTTCTAAGAGCAACCAGACCTCCATTTGACTTCCTTTGATTTAATTTCCTATGGTCTGTTTCAGTTTTATTTTAGCCTCGCCCTCCAGAATATTGTGGACTAACTATACTGTGTATTAATAAGGAGATGTCTTCAAACAATTTGGTATATTTTAATTATAGTTTACATTGTATTTTTCTTGTTTGACTTGTAAGAATGTCAATTATTAAAATGATAAATAAAGAATTTAAAAAAAAAAAGAATTGCTACTGCTGGGTCAGACCAGTGGTCCATCGTGCCCAGCAGTCTGCTCACGTGGCAGCCCTCTGGTCAAAGACTAGCGCCCTAACTAAGACTAGCCCTACCTGCATAGGTTCTGGTTCAGCAGGAACTTGTCTAACTTTGTCTTGAATCCCTGGAGGGTGTTTTCCCCTTTAACAGCCTCCAGAAGAGCGTTCTAGTTTTCTACCACTCTCTGGGTGAAGAAGAACTTCCTTATGTTCGTACGGAATCTATCCCCTTTCAATTTTAGAGAGTGCCCTCTCGTTCTCCCTACCTTGGAGAGGATGAACAACCTATCCTCATCTACCAAATCTATTCACTTCAGTACCTTGAATGTTTCGAGGAACAACTTAGGAGACTGAGATTGTTCTCCCTCGAAAAGAGGAGACTGCGAGGGGACCTGATCGAGACTTTCAAAATACTGAAAGGATTCGACATAATAGAGCAGGGAAAGCAGCTATTCACAATGTCCAATGTGACACGGACAAGAGGACACAGACTGAAGCTGAGGGGGGACAGGTCCAGGACGAATATCAGGAAGTTCTGTTTCACACAGCGAGTGGTGGACACCTGGAATGCTCTCCAAGAGGAAGTAATTGCAGAATCCACCGTTCTAGGGTTTAAGGGTAAACTAGATGCACATCTCCTTAGGAAGCATACAGTGACATGGGGACTTAATCCATGCCAGGGCACACCTGGCGGGGCCTCCGCGTGTGCGGATCACCGGACTTGATGGACCCAGGGTCTGATCCAGAGATGGCAATTCTTATGTTCTTATGTTCCCCTCTCAATCTCCTCTGTTCGAGGAAGATGAGGCCCAGTTTCTCTAATCTTTCACTGTATGGCAACTCCTCCAGCCCCTTAACCATCTTAGTCGCTCTTCTCTGGACCCTTTTGAGTAGTACCGTGTCCTTCTTCATGTACAGCGATCAGTGCTGGATGCAGTACTCTAGGTGAGGGTGCACCATAGCCCGGTACAACAGCATGATAACCTTCTTTGATCTGTTTGTGATCCTCTTCTTTATCATTCCTAGCATTCTGTTCGCCCTTTTCGCCGCCACACATTGTGCGGATGACTTCATCGACTTGTCGATCAGAACTCCCAAGTCTCGTTCCTAGGAGGTCTTTCCAAGTACCGCCCTGGACATCCTGTATTCGTGCATGAGATTTTTGTTACCTACATGCATCACTTTACACTTATCCACATTGAACCACTTTACTATTACAGAGTGTTGTGTATTCTCTGCAAGCTGCTTAATACCTCAGACATTGAAACCCTTGAGCGATCTCTGGCTGGCCTAGCAGAAAAGAACAGGTCTCTACCTATAACTAGGGCTTCTTTCTGTCATGTCCAATTTTCTGTCCACTTATGTGTACATTTCAAAGTGCTTCAGGTAGGCCTTAGCAAGATCCCACACTACAGGGGTTATTTCACAAGCAAGAGGCAGACAAAGAGATGCTGCGTGGTCTGTTTCTAGCTATAGTTGCTGGTTGCAGGTCTGGTGGCAAATTTTCATTTTGCTGTGTGAATGTGGTCCATTTGTTCTTTTCTCTTGTTTGAAGCTGATCAACTGTACTTGTAACCTCACTAGTATGAGTAGCAAATATCTAGTATGTGCTAGTCATCTCACATTGTGAGAAGTTAAATCTGTACTAATGAGGAAATTGCTGAGAGTCCTGAGGTGGACTCTCACCCCCCCCCCCCCCCCATGGCTATCCAGAAGGTATCGGATGCTGTTTGCTGCTTCCTCCTACTTTTGCTACCTACAACTCTTCTAATGGCTGACACTATTCTAGTTCATTCAGCCCTGTCTCACTTTTTTTTCCCATGGACAGTAAAATAATTCTGATTTTTTTTTCCACTCAGAGAATAGTTAAACTCTGGAACACTTTGCCAGAGGATGTAGTAAAAGTGTATAGTGTAGCTGGTTTTAAGAAAGGTTTGGACAAGTTTCTGGAGGAAAAGTCTGTAGTCTTTGTTTGAGAAAGACATGGGGGAAGCCATTTTAATGCACCCTATTGTCTGTTTTTTTCTGTAAACCGCTTAGAATCCTAACGGAGTTTAGCGGTATATAAGAAATAAATTACATTACTGCTTGCCCTGTATTGGTAGCATGGAATATTGCTACTCCTTGGATTTTGGCCAGGTACTAGTGACCTGGACAGGCCACCATGAGAACGAGCTACTGGGCTTGATGGATCATTGGTCTGACCCAGTAAGTCTATTCTTATGTTCTTATGAGTTTGCGGCTTCCAGATGATTTGTGTAGGGTCATGCTTTGTGGGTTTTTTTAATTTTATGGTTACTATTATGAATTAATAAGATATTGTGTGTACATGAAAAATTAATGGAATAAATTGGGGGTGGGGCTGGGGCGGGATTGGGAGCGGGAGCGGGACTGAAAATTAGTAGATGTCCCGTTTTAAGGAAAAAATAAATGGTCACGTTATGCATACCTCTTCTACACTGACCATCAACCCTGTCAGTTTCCCTTCTTCGTTTCCTGCATATAGCCTGTCGGCTTCCAGTATGTTGTGCATATCCTCTTCGGTAAATACAGATGCAAAAAATGTGTTCAGTTTGTCGGCAATGGCTTTATCCTCCTTTAGCACTCCCTTTATTCCATGGTCATCCAACATCCCCACCACTTTCTTCATGGGTTATTTCCCCTTAATATACTGAAAGAACGGCTTGAAGTTTTTTGCCTCCTTGGCTATTTTTTCCTTGTAGTCTCTTTTGGCCCCTCTTACCACCTTATGGCACCTGCTTTGATGTTGTTTGTGTTTTTTCCAGTTTTTATCCATTTTTGACCTTTTCCATTCCTTAAACGAAGTCTTCTTGTCTCTGATCACTTCCTTCACCGCTACAGTGAGCCACGCCAGTTCCTTGTTCTTTTTCCTCTTGGATCCCTTGTTGATACATGGTATATATAGATTTTGCGCCTCGGTGACCATGCTTGATCTAGCATTTTTACAGTGCTTATCCTCTTCTTAATCTTCTTCCACACCATGAGTCTCATCCCTTCCTAATTCCCTTTTCAGAAGTTCAGTGCCATGGCCGTTGTTCTGGATCGATGTTTTGCCCCTGTTGCCTCCCTTGCAGTTACGTTTAATCTCGTCCATCATTTCTCCATCAGTTTCGTCGGACTGCCCTGGGGTCGGTAGTAGATGCCGATCTTCGTTTCCGTTCCATTTGTTCCCAGAATTTTGGCCCTTGGAGACTCTACCTTATTTTTCTTTTCTGGCGTGTTCTCTCCGGTAGACTCAATTCCCTCTTTGATGTATAGGGCAATACCCCCACCTTTATGACCTACTCTGTCTCTGTGGTATAGCTTGTATTCCGGTAGCACAGTGTCCCAGATGTTTTCCTCGTTCCACCATGTTTCCAAAATGCCGATGATGTCAAGGTTATCTTTTTGTGCCATAGCTTCCAATTCCCCCATCATTATTCCTTAGGCTCCTTGCGTTTGTGTACATACACTTGAGTTTGCGGCCTGTTAATTTCTTGCATTTCCTTCCCTCTTGTGTCCCTTTTGATCCGTCAGGATTTCTGTCTTCCCCGCAATAATAATAATAATAACAATTTATATACTGCAGGACCATGAAGTTCTATGCGGTTTACAATGATTAAAAGATGCTACCAATTGAGTGGAATTAACAAAGTTAAAAGCTAGTGATTAACATCTCTAGAGATCAGTTATTGTGGAATAAGATTGTGCAGGTTAGTTGCCTAAATACTTCAGGAACAGATATGTTTTTAGGCGTTTCCTAAATTCCCCTAAGTAGTAGGCGTAAGCAATTGTTCCAGATCTTTACTCCATAATGCTGCCTGTTGCGAGAAAAGATGTTGATGATGTCTTTTAAATTTACATCCTCTAACTGGAGGGGAAACAAAATTCAAGTGTGAGCTTCTCTTATGTCTGTTGGCTGAGAAAAAGAAAAGGTCAGTTATATATTTAGGGGCTAAACCGAATAGTACCTTAAAATAAAAACAACCAAACTTAAACTTCACACATACCTCCATCGGCAGCCAATGCAGAAGTCGGTAGGAAGGTGTTACATGATTGAACTTCTTCAACCCGAAAAGCAATTTGACCGCTGCATTTTGCACCAGTTGTAGTCGCCGCATATTCTTCTGGGAAATTGCCAAGTAGGCGATATTACAGTAATGGACTGAAGCTTCCAGAGAGTGAAAAAACCATTTCTGACTATGGAGTCCACCTGGTCTATCATGGTTATGCTCTGGTCCAGTGTTACACCCAATACCTTCATAGTAGATTGAATAGGATAACTAAGTTTATTGATGCATAGTGATGTTTTGGTACCAAGCGGTTGTGGCAAAGCTACAAAAAATTTGTTTTTTTCTGAATTAAGTTTCAGTCTGAATTCAGTCATCCATTGCTGCATGGTATCCTCTGGGTATATTGTTTCCTGAACCATCGACTCTTGTTCAACGGTCAACTTTCCCCTTCTTCCTAGTTTAAAAACTTCTCAATTTCTCGCTTGATGTTGCTTGCAAGTAGTCTCATTCCGTCTCCACTGAGGTGGAGTCCATCCTTCCTGTATAGCTTCTCTTCCCCCAGATCGTCGTCTAGTTGCACACAAAGTTGAATCCTTCTTCCTCACACCAGCACCTCATCCATGTGTTGACTGCTTGCAGCGCCATTTGCCTCTTCTCGTCAAATGCATCTTTAAAAAGAAAGCATTTTAACTTGCCCTTGAATCTGTCAATATGTAAGGCATTCCATAATTGATGCACTGTAACTGAAAAGATACATTGTCTATGAGTATTGATGGATTTAATTGAGGGGACAGCCAGTAGGTGTTGATCATTGGATCGAAGTAATCTAGCGGGGATATAGGGAATAAGAACTCTATCGATGAAGGATGGGGTTTTGTAAAGCTGTGATTTAAGGGTTAATAGGCAAATTTTATAGTTTATTTGGTGTGATACCAGAAGCCAGTGGCATTGTTTAAGAAGTAGAGAAACATGATCAAATTTCTTTGCTTTCAAAATGATTTTAATAGAGGCGTTTTGGATTATTTTCAATACAAACATAAACACAGTTACTTACCGTAACAGGTGTTATCCAGGGACAGCAGGCAGATATTCTCAACATATGGGTGATGCCAACCACGGAGCTTGCATGAAGAACTTTTGGAAAGTTCACGACTGCTGCACCGTGCATGAGCGAGTGCCTTCCCGCCCGACATAGGGCACGCGTCTCCTCAGCATCTCCTCAGTTCAGATAGCTAGCTAAGAAGCCAACCAGGAGAGGTAGGTGGGTTGTAAGAATATCTGCCTGCTGTCCCTTGATAACACCTGTTACAGTAAGTAACTGTGCTTTATCCCAGGACAAGCAGGTAGCATATTCTCAATATATGGGTGACCTCCAAGCTAACCAGAATGGGATGGTGGAAGTGTTGGCAATTCAGGAGAATAGATTTTGTAAAACTGTCTGGTCAAAGTGGCCGTCCTGTCTAGAAAAAGAATCCAGACAATAATGAGAGGTGATTGTATGAACTGAGGACCAAGTGGCAGCTTTGCAGATTTCCTCAATAAGAGTAGGTCTAAGGAAAGCTACAGATGCTGCAATGGCTCTAACTTTATGTGCTGTGACTCGACCCTCTAGATGCAGTCCAGCCTGAGCATAGCAGAATGAGATGCAAGCAGACAACCAGTTGGAGATAGTTCTCTTGGAAACTGGATGTCCCAACTTGTTTGGATCGAAGGAGGCAAAAAGTTGAGGAGAAGATCTTTGTGGCTGAGTCCTTTGTAAGTAGAAAGCCAAAGCACACTTGCAGTCCAGAAGTACAATTGATTGATTGATTGAGATGAAATTCTGAAACAAATTTTGTTAAGAATTTAGTATGAGTACAGAGGACTACCTTGTCATGATGGAATACTGTGAAAAGAGGGTCCGCTATTAAAGCTTGTAGCTCACTGATTCTGCGAGCAGACGTGAGAGCAATGAGAAAAACCACTTTCCAAGTGGATATTTCAGATGAGCTGAAGACATTGGTTCAAATGGAAGCTTCATCAATCTAGCAAGAACCACATTGAGATCCCAAACCACTGGAAGTGGTTTGAGAGGAGGTTTGACATTGAAAAGTCCTTTCATGAATCTGGAAACCACAGAATGAGCAGATAAAGGTTTCTCCTCTAAGGGCTGATGGAAAGCAGTGATTGCACTGAGATGGACTCTAATGGATGTGGATTTGAGGCTTGATTGAGACAAATGCAACAGGTAATCCAAAACTGAAGACAAGGAGGCTCCTTCTGATAAGGAGTGCACCAAGCAGAAAACCTAACAGACCTGGCGTGGATAACTAAAATAGTGAAGGAAGCGATAGGCAATAAGAAAAATTCATTCAGAAAATGGAAAAAGGACAAATCTGAGGGAAACTGGAAAGAGCACAGGAAGTATCAAAAAGAATGTCACCGTGTGGTTCGAAAAGCCAAAAGAGAGTACGAAGAGAGACTAGCCAGGGAAGCACGAAATTTCAAAACATTCTTTAGATATGTTAAAGGGAAACAGCCGGCTAGGGAGGAGGTGGGACCACTGGCCGACGGAGACCGGAAGGGAGCAGTGAAGGAAGAGAAAGAGGTCGCGGAAAGATTTAACATGTTCTTTTCGTCTGTATTTACAAGCGAAGACACAACCAACATACCGGAACCCGAACAAATCTTCAATGGAAATCAAGCACAAAAGTTAACATCCATGGAAGTGAGCCTCAATGATGTGCGCAGGCAGATAGAAAAACTAAAAACTGACAAATCCCCAGGTCCGGATGGAATCCATCCAAGGGTTCTGAAGGAACTAAAGGAGGAAATAGCGGAACTACTACAGCAAATTTGCAACCTATCTCTGAAAACAGGTGTGATCCCGGAGGATTGGAAGATAGCCAACGTTACGCCCATCTTTAAAAAGGGATCAAGAGGTGACTCGGGAAACTATAGACCGGTGAGTCTGATCTCGGTTCCGGGGAAAATGGCGGAAGCACTGATAAAAGAAAACATCGATGAACATTTTGAAAAAAACGAACTTCTGATATCCAGCCAACATGGTTTCTGAAGGGGAAGATCGTGCCTGACTAACTTATTGTACTTCTTCAAGGGAATTAACAAACAGATGGACAGAGGAGACCCCATAGACATCATATACCTAGATTTCCAGAAAGCCTTTGACAAGGTGCCTCTTGAACGTCTACTCCGGAAACTGAAGAACCATGGGTGGACGGCGATGTGCATAGATGGATCAGAAACTGGTTAGAGGGTAGGAAACAGAGGGTAGGAGTGAAGGGCCACTACTCGGACTGGAAGAAGGTCACGAGTGGTGTTCCGCAGGGCTCGGTGCTCGGGCTGCTGCTTTTTAATATATTCATAAATGATCTAGAAACAGGAACGAAGTGTGAGATAATAAAATTTGCAGACGACACCAAACTATTTAATGGAGCTCGGACGAAGGAGGAATGCGAAGAATTGCAAAGGGACTTGGACAAACTAGGGGAATGGGCTGAGAGATGGCAGATGAAGTTCAATGTTGAGAAGTGTAAAGTATTGCATGTGGGAAACAGAAACCCGAGGTACAATTATATGATGGGAGGGATGTTATTGACTGAGAGTACCCAAGAAAGGGACTTGGGGGTAATGATGGACATGACAATGAAGCCGTCGGCACAGTGTGCAGCGGCCGCTAAGAGAGCGAATAGAATGCTAGGTATAATCAAGAAGGGTATTACAACCAGAACGAAAGAAGTTATCCTGCCACTGTACCGGGCAATGGTGCGTCCGCATCTTGAATACTGCATCCAGTATTGGTCACCGTACCTTAAGAAGGATATGGCGTTACTCGAGAGAGTTCAGAGGAGAGCGACAAGACTGATTAAGGGGATGGAAAGCCTTTCATACGCTGAGAGATTGGAGAACCTGGGTCTCTTTTCCCTGGAGAAGAGGAGACTTAGAGGGGATATGATAGAGACTTACAAGATCATGAAGGGCATAGAGAGAGTAGAAAGGGACAGATTCTTCAAACTTTCAGAAAATAAAAAAACAAGAGGGCATTCGGAAAAGTTGAAAGGGGACAGATTCAAAACAAATGCTAGGAAGTTCTTCTTTACCCAACGTGTGGTGGACACCTGGAATGCGCTTCCAGAGGACGTTATAGGGCAGAGTACAGTTCTGGGGTTTAAGAAAGGATTGGACAATTTCCTGCTGGAAAAGGGGATAGAAGGGTATAGATAGAGGTTTACTGCACAGGTCCTGGACCTGTTGGGCCGCCGCGTGAGCAGACTGCTGGGCGTGATGGACCTCAGGTCTGACTCAGCGGAGGCATTGCTTATGTTCTTATGTTCTGGTTGTAACATTGCCTAGTAGTAGGCTTTCTGGAAGCATCTATAATGTCTGCTACCGATTGAGAGAACTGAAAATTGGCAGTTATGTCAAAAGGTACCAATCTGTCAGGTGGAAAGACGGCAGGTTGGGATGAAGTAGAGACCCCTGACTCTATTTAAGCAGAGACGGAAAAATTGATAGAACTAGTGGCTCCCTGCTCCTGAGTTGAAGGAGAAGGGAGAACCAAGGTTATTTGGGCCACCGAGGAGCTATCAGAATCATGGTAGCGTGGTCATGTTTGAGTTTGACGAGTGTCTTGAGAATTAGAGGGAATGGAGGAAACGCATACAGAAATTTGTTTGTCAATTCCAGGAGAAAGGCATCTGCCTCCAGGTGGTGAGGAGAGTATATTCTGGAATACAACTGAGGCTGTTTGTTGTTGTGGGGAGACACAAAGAGATCTACTTGGGGAGTCCTCCACTGAGAAAAAATGTGATGGAGAGGCGAGGAATTGAGTGTCTATTCGTGAGGCTGTAGATGACGACTCAATTTGTCCACCAGAAAGTTTTTCTCTCCTTGATTGTAGACAGCTTTCAGAAAGATGTTGTGAAAAATTGCCCAATTCCAAACCTTCTGAGCTTCTTCGCACAAGGGAAGATATCCTGCTTGTTGACATAGTACATGGCTACTTGATTGTCTGTATGAATGAGGACTACTTGATCATGAAAAAGATGCTGAAAAGCTTTGAGAGCATTGAAAATCACTCTGAGTTCCAACAGATTTATGACACTGACGATCTATGATGGATTAATGCCCTTGAGTACGGAGATCATCGAGATGAGCCCCCAAAGCGTAGGTCAAGGAATCTGTCTCGAAGACCTTCTGATGAGGGGGCGTTTGAAACAGCATATCTCTGGAGAGATTAGAAGAAAGCATCCACCAGTGGAGAGACTGTTTGAATGAAGGAGTCAGTGTAATGTGCTGAGAGAGAGGATCGGAAGCCTGCGCCCATTGAGAAGCCAGCGTCCATTGAGGAATTCTGAGGTGAAGTCTGACAAAAGGAGTCACGTGAACTGTAGAGGCCATGTGACCCAAAAGAACCATCATGTGCATTGCTGAAAGAGAGGTGAGGGGCAACACTTTATGACAAAGTTGAATGAGACTATCCTGATGTTGTTTAGGAAGGAATGCTCTGAGTTGCACAATGTCCAGTACAGCGCCAATGAACTGTAGAGTTGTAGCTGGGATTTTGGAAAGTTTATCTCAAACCCCAAACTTTGGAGAAACCAAATAGTCTATTGGGTCACTACATTAACCCCCTAAGAAGTTGAATCTTTGATGAGCCAGTTGTCCAAGTACGGGAAAACTTGAAGACCATGGCTGCGCAGAGCTGCTGCTACTACCATTTGGTGAAAACTCTGGGAGATGAGGCCAGGCTGAAATGTAGCACTCTGTATTGAAAATGATGATTTCCCAGCTGAAATCTGAGAAACTTGTGGAAGGCTGGATGAATGGATGAAAGAATTAACAGACACCAAACCATACACTACCACCACGAACACCCCTCCACCATCACCCACCCTCTTAGCAGAACACTTCAAGAACAAAATTACCAACACCAGAGCCACTCTCATCCTCAACCCATCCCATCAAAACTCAATCACAATCCACCCTACAGGAAAAGAGGCAACCGCAGCAGACAGAATTTGGACTCAATTCCCCAACATACAATGGTCAGAATTCAACAAATTCTACAAAAAATACAGCCATGCCTCCTGTGACCTCAACCACTGCCCCTCATATCTCCTTACCACCTCTAGTGTAAAATTCCGCACCATAATTCTACAATGGATTCAATTCACGCTCACAGAAGGCACATTCCCGGCTGACCTCAGCGAAATCGTCATCACCCCAATCCAAAAAGACCCAAAAGCACCACAAAACCACCCATCTAACTTTAGACCTATAGCCTCAATTCCGCTATATGTCAAAATTATAGAAGGCCTAGTAGCCAAACTCCTCTCCAATTACATAGATGACCACAACCTACTCACAGAACCACAACCTACTCCACCCCACGCAATCAGGCTTCAGAACAAACTTCAGTACAGAGACACTACTAGGCTCCCTTATGGATACCGTCAGACAACACCTTAGTACAGGGAAAAAAATGCTTCTCATACAACTGGACCTAACTGCAGCATTCGACTTAGTGGATCACAACATCCTTCTACAGAGCTTAGACGCAATAGGCATCTCAGATAAAGTATACTCATGGTTTGAAGGATTCCTAAAACTCAGAACTTACAGTGTAAAATCAAACAAAGAAAAGTCAGAATCCTGGTCAAACCCCTGCGGCGTACCACAAGGATCTCCACTATCCCCTACCCTCTTCAATCTCTACACTGCTTCTCTAGGAACGCATCTGGACAATCTGGGCATAACCACCTATAGTTATGCTGATGACATCACCATCCTCATCCCATATGATCATTCTAAACCTACCATGACAGACAAACTTCACCAAACACTTGAAACAGTCACAACCTGGATGAAAAAACACAAACTTAAACTCAACCAAGACAAAACCAAATTCATCCTTCTCGAAAATGACAAGGTCCAAACCACAACCAACTTAGAAATAAACGCAATCAAATACCCAATCCAAACCACCATAAAACTACTTGGCATGACCATAGACAGATGCTGCACTATGCAACCGCAAATAAATAAAACAATTCAGAAATCATTCGCAGTCATGAGAAATCTGAGACAAGTCCGAAAATTCTTTGAAAGAACACAATTCCAACTTATAGTACAATCCCTAATACTAGGTATATTGGACTACTGCAACATCCTCTTCCTTCCTTGCCCTGTAACCACGATTAAACAACTCCAAACAATCCAAAATACAGCTTTGAGACTCATCTACTCATTGAGAAAACACGACCACATCACTGAAGCCTTCATCAACTCACATTGGCTTCCAATCCAAGAAAGAATCCAATTCAAATTCTACTGCATACTATTTAAAACCCTACACGGAGACAGCCCATCATACTTGAATAATCGCCTCATCCAAGCACCCACTACCAGACACAGAAAAACACACTCCCCATTCATACCCCCCCCAATCAAAGAAGTAAAAAGAACAAAACTACACGACGGCCTCCTAGCCACTCAAGCCGCAAGGCTGGACAACCAGATCTCCAACCTTCTGATGACCACTCCAGACTATAGGACGTTCAGAAAAGAAATAAAAACCACACTTTTCAAGAAATTCCTGAAGCAGCATTAACATCACGACCTCTTAGTAACTCTAAAACCGACATCTGATCTACCCATTACTGCACTAACAACAACAAAAGAACCTCCACTATGACCAACTATTAATTCTCTCACAAACCACCTCACCCTCAACAACCCGTTAATGTTTATAAAATCTACAACTTACCTATCTAGCCAATCAATGTAACTCTGTATTTCTAAATTAACCTTTTGTAATCCGCCTTGAACCGCAAGGTAATGGCGGAATAGAAATCCCTAATGTAATGTAATGTAATGTAATTTGAGATCCAGAGAGCATAACTAATCATTGTGATAGAGAAGGGGATACAAGGATGCTAGAGACAGCATCCAAAATTTTTCTTTGACAAGAAAGGTCCAAGATAGGTCTTCTTCGGGACAAGGAAGTAATGAGAGTAAAACCCCATGCTCTGCTGTTCCAGAGGAACTTCCTCGATGGCACGGAGATGAAGCAGAGCTTGGGCTTCCTGATGAAGAAGGGAGGTCTGTGACTGATTGGAAGGATACTCTCTTGGGGGGAGATTTGGTGGAACCTGAAGGAAGTGAAGAGAGTAACCTTCCTTGATTACTGTGAGGACCCAGAGGTCAGATGTAATAAGTTGCCATCACTGGTAAAAAAAAATGGAGATGACCCCCGATGGGAATAGGAGAGGACAGAGGCAAAACAATTGATGTTATTCTCTGCGTTAGATGGTCAAAAGGGCTGAGTGGACTTTGGTGTAGCAGGAGTCTGAGGTTTATGCTGCCTTTGTTGTTGTTGCTGTTGTTTCTTAGGCGGTGGCCTGGAATATGGTGCTGACTTCGGAGGGTAACACCTCTGATAGGATGGAGGAGGTTTATAACTTTTAGTAGTAGAAAGCTTTGGCTTCGGCTGAATTATAGAGGCACACGATTTCTCAAGCTCCGACAAGCATTTTGTAGCTGCCTCAATGGAGTCGTCAAATAAACTCAGTCCCCTGACATGGGACGTTGGACAGATGATCCTGCAGATTTGGATCCATATCTACAGTACTGAGCCATGTTAAACGACGCTTGGCCACTGAGAATGCCGTCATCCTGGAGGATATTTCAAATGCATCATATGCGGCCTGAATTATATGCATGTGCTGAAAATCTGGAAGTCAATGTTTAGGTAGATACTTAAAGAACGTAGCATTGACCCAATGCTTGAGATAAGATGACCCAATGCTTGAGATAAGATGTGAATACAAAATTATAGTTCAAAATCCTATTTGTCATCATAGAATTTTGATACAGCCGACAGCCAAACTTGTCCATGGTCCTTCCCTCTCGACCAGGTGTAACTGTGACATAAACTTTTGCAGGATTGGTTCGTTTTAGAGAATACTCCATGAGAAGTGATTGATGGGATAGTTGAGACTTCTCAAATCCCTTAGTAGGAACCGTTTTATAATGGGATTCTAGCTTTGCTGGCACTGCAGGAACAGAATATGGTGTATCTAGATTTCTCTTGAAAGTCTGAGAGAGAATAGCATTCATGGGTAATTTGAGAGAATCCCTAGGAGGATTAGGCATACCCAGTTCTTCCAAATACTCCTTAGAGTATTTTGAGTCAGACTCCAAGGTAATGTTGAGATCTTTACTCATTTGACCTAGGAACTTAGTAAAGGACACCGGATCACAAGAGGGATGTCCATGTTGAGGTGAAGGTGAATGAGAGTCCCTTGAAGTACCTCTGACAGCAGAGAAAGAAGGTGAAGCCTCTCTGGAATATTGGTACCGAAGGTCTGAATCCATAGGCAAAGATGCAGATGAACGCCCACTTCTGGAATGAGTAGAAGAAGCAGACCGTTTTCGTTTTGAAGAACCAGTTGGTGAAGAAAACCTCGCAGAAGAAGAACTCAACTGGCAAGAGTGCTGAGGTAGTCGAATGTGAGGTTCCACAGTAGTTTTCCTTGACAAGGGAGTTGGTTGTCTTGAAGAGTCTCGATAAACGAGGTCTGTCTTGAGAAGAAGACCTGGGTCTCAATGAATGCCTCGACACATGACGAGGAAATGAACTGTGCCTCGAAGAACGAGGCAGTAATGTTAAATCCAGCCTTGATGTGGAATGTCGAGGAGTTCTCGCCCTTTGCCTCGAAGAGGGCAATTCATTATGTTGAGAGGTAGGGCTGGAAGTCGAAGAATGAGGTTGAGACACTTGCAAGGACTCGGCTCCTTGTAAAGAGTGTTCAGACTGACCTCGATGCACTTTCAAGGACTCGACTCCTTGGATAGAGTGTGTAGGTTGAACTCGAGGCACTCTCTAGGACTTGACTCCTTGCATTACTGCTGAGTGCTCAGGCTGGACTGTAGAAAGAAGAATTGAGGCAGGAGTCAATTTGGCAAGCATATTACCAAACTCCTGATGTAGAATAGTTTCCAAGATATTCTGTAAAGCCGGCACCGAGACTACTGAAGCTGATACAATTTGTGTGGCTATGGACTCCGAGGAAGATGACCTGGAGGACGAGTGTTGCCTCGATTTCGAGACCCTTTTCTTGGACAGTCTCAGAACTACCAGTTCTAAGGATGGCATGCGCTTTGACTCCAGAAGAGTTGGCTTAGATATCTTACCTGATCGAGACACTGAGGATAATGGCCCTTCAGGAGATGATTTAGCAGACTTTCCCGACGATGAATGCATTAACGAAGCCGAGGTCGATGTTGAAGGTTTGAGTCCCACAAATGACTTCAATGGAGTCGAAGTCGAGGTCGAGGGCGCAATTGGGGTCGAGGCTTTAGCTGAGGAAAGATCCATATCCCTGAAGATTTTCTCAATTTTAACTCAATGACGTTTAAGGGCTCAATTTTGAAGTGTAGCACAGCGGGCGCACAATTCCGGATGATGATCAGGTTCTAAACACTGTACACATCATTTATGTGGGTCAGTGTTAGAAATCGCGCATTGACACCAGCTACAATTCTTGAACCCCGTGATCGGCCGGGACATGGATTGAAAAACGGACACGGCAAAATCTAAGCCCACAGGCTGAGGCTGCGGAGTAGGCCCCGCTGTGACATGATGAAAAAGAAACAAGAAATCTACTTTTTTTTTAAAACACTGTACTACAACCCTATAAAAAGAAAATAATTACATGAGCCGTGGTGAAGAGAAGGCACGAGTTTGAAATAACTCTCACGCTTCTCAGCTCCACGGAAAACTTAGAACTGAGGAGATGCTTAGGAGACGCGCGCCCTACGTCGGGCGGGAAGGCACTCGCACATGCACGGTGCAGCAGTCACAAATTTTCCAAAAGTTCTTTAAGCAAGTCTGCTTGTGAAGCTGTCCGCATCGGGGCTCCATGGTTGATGTCACCCATATGTTGAGAATATGCTGCCTGCTTGTCCTGGGATAAAGTAAGGTAGGATCACTCATGTGAATATCTAGTTAGAACTACAGGGCTCCCCCGTGAATTCGCGGTCCGCGATTCGCAGTCCCGGTCATTCACAGTATTTTCCGACCACGAATGACCGGGCAGGAGAGGGCAGCCAGAGAGGCAGGAGAGGGCATCTGGAGCACCGGCAAGCAAAGGAAATCACCCGCGGTATGCTCCGACTGCGTCTTCCTGAACTAAAGTCGGGCCTCACCAATCAGGAGCTGCTTTGACACGGCTGCCCTCTCCTGTCTCTCCTGCTAAAAACCGTATTCACGGTTTTTCCAACATTCATGGGGGTTCCTGGAACAGAACCCCCACGAATATTGGAGGAGTACTGTATTTCCTAGAGAAGTAACCTTAAAAAGAACCTTTTGCAACATTTTTCCTTTAGGAAGATAAACACTGTATTTTGTTATCAGTCCAGAAAAGAATCTGTGAGAAGACTGCCAGAAAGGGAGAGAAATTTACTGGTATTTACTGGGAAATTGCTTTTAAACCTAGGGAAAGTTTTCTTTTTGGTTTAGTAGCAATATTCAGCCATTATTCAGATAATTTATATGCTTAAGAGGATCACCTAAATAAGAGACAGAGAAGAGGACTTCCAGACAGGGAGAGGAGGAGAGGACTTCCAGAGAGGGAGAAAACTTCACCGGTATATGCTGGGGAAAGTAGACTTACAGTTAAATAGGTAACCTCAGTGACTTTATTTTGTTATTAAGCTCACTTAGCATGAGGTGAATTTCACTGAGGTTATCTTTAGTTACTCTGCTCACTTAGCAAAGACAGTTTAAGGAATAGTTTTTTGTTTTATTTGGGGGGGGGGGGGTTGTTTGGTTGTTTGTTTAGCATGTACAGTGTCTATTATAGTTCCATAGGCTAACATTTAAAAGGACTATTTTAAAGTTACCATAGTATTAGTATAAAGCACAGAAAACTTCAAATTAGACTTATACAAATTATATTGCAGTGATAAGTTGGATCAAATTAGAAGATAACATGACCATTTATTTTTATCATCAATATGGGACATCTATTAATTTTCAGTCCCGCCCCCAATCCTGCCCTAGCCCCCCCCCAATCCCACCCCCAATTTCATGTACACATATCATTAATTCATAATGGTAACCATAAAATTTAAAAAACCCACAAAGCACACTGTACACAGAGAAAATGTTAATTATCATTTATATTTGGGAGGTTTTCAAAGATGTCAAGGCAGATGACTTTAAAATATGCAATGTCACCTCAGTAACTATAGAGAAATAGACAAATATAGTGCAAAATATAGACAGCGGATATAAATTCTCAAAACACTGACATATTTTGATCACTAAATTGAAAATAAAATCTTATCCCAGGACAAGCAGGCAGCCTATTCTCACATATGGGCGACGTCATTGACAGAGCCCCGATGCAGAAGCCTCGCAAGCAGACTTGCTTGTAGAAACTAGAAGTTTTGAGTCAGCCGCACCGCACAGGGCACGTCTCCTCAGTTCTCAGTTTTCCATGGAGCCGAGAAGTCCGTCTTTGACTCTCTGCATTTAACTTTGTTACTTCGTGCCTTCTCTCACCGCGGTTTGTGTTCTTTTTCTTCACGAATCGCTGTGTTTTTCTTTTATTTCTCTTTTTTTTTTTTTTTAAAAATTATTTCTTCCATTCGGCTGCCGGGGCAGGCTGCTCAGCCGCAGCCCAGAGGCTTCGACTTTGCGGCGGTTGTTTTTCCATTTATGTCCTAGCCAACAACAGGCTTCAAGAAGTGTAGCCAGTGTCAGTGTGTGATTTTTTTCACAGATCCACACAGTAGGTGCCTCAAGTGCCTTGGGCCAGACCATCACCCAAAGGTCCCATCCTTCCAAGGTTTATGCTAACGTTCCTCCTGGAAGGGAAGGGAAAACTATGGACAAGTACAGACGTCGTATCTATCAAAATCCCATGATGTCCTCTAAAGTCCTTAATTACAATTTCCATTTTGTCATTTATTTTGAGTTCCTCATTGCTCTTTTGCCTAAATTTCTCAGTTATTTAGACACTCAAAAGCACTTTGAATTTCAAGAAGTCATAGCTTCTCTATCACAGCTCAAATTATATCTACTTCAGTCTTCTTACGATGCTTTTGAGATGTCTGCCAGGGCGGCTGCTTGTTCTGTAGCAATGCGCCGCCTTGCCTGGCTTCGTACCATTGATATGGATCCTAATCTTCAGGACCACTTAGCTAATGTTCCTTGTGCACGCAATGACCTCTTTGATGAATCAATTGAGGCAGCCACCAAGAAATTGTCTGACCATGAAAAATCTTTTGCTTCTATTGTTAGACCTAAGCCAAAGCCAGCTCCTGCCAAGCCTGCAAGCCCTCCTCCTATTTACCAGATCTCCAAGAATCTCGGCGAGAGGGAGAATTAGAAGGCCTTGAGCATGCGCAGATGCACATTTACTCTTTTGGCATCATGCCAGGTACTTGTGCCTGAATTAGCCATGGTTGTAAACAGGATACTGGGCTTGATGGACCTTTGGTTTGTTCCACTATGGCAATGCTTATGTTCTGATATTCTTAACAGTTCTAATTTCAAACAGATAATTTATCCATTTAATGTTAGGACCACATATTCCATTATGCCAGTTTAAATGTCCAGACTTACTGAAAATCCTCTTAAAGATATCCAAATAAGTTTTCTGGATATCTTGAGGAGGCTGTTGCCCCATTGAAAATATTGTTTTCTGTGCTTTGTTTGGATTATGTGGAAATTAATCCTGGAAACCTTTTCTTCCTCCTTTAGCATATAATTTATGTTTCCCATATTCTGATCAGACAGTATAGGCGTACCACTCATACGTGCTTAAATGTCAATATTCTGCCTAACTGCCAGTCTGTAAACTTGTATCTACATGTATTCATCAGAGATCTAGACTCTATGGGGCTCATAATCAAAATGGAAATACAAAACCGGCCAAAATCAGCACTTAGACGATCAGTGAGACAGGTCGTCCAAGTGCCGATAATCGAACCGGGTTTTAGACGTATTTAAAAACGACCTAGGCCTTCACAGTGCTGCTGAACGACCAGAGCTAAAAGGGGCGTGTCAAGAGAAGTGTTGAGGATGGGATTTGGGTGGGATGTGGGCTGTCCTAGACTTAGTCGTACTGCATGTATAGCCAAAAGTTTTACAACACTGCCTAGACGGAACCTGAACGTTGTGACTTAGGCCATCTAAAACCAGGTCTAAGTCACAAGAAGGTATCCAAAGTATAGACCCCCACACACTGTCCCAGTGATCACTGACTCCCACCACCACCATAAAAATTGTAATAATAACTTTACATATCTGCCTCCAGAACATCAGCACCTGGCAGCCTGGCATAAGAAAGCCTAGTAGAGCTGCACAGAGGTGTCTTAAGTGGTCTTGGGGGGGTGGGTTAGTGAATCATGAAGAGGAGGACCCAGGTCCATAAAAGCCACTCTAATCACTGCATTCATGGTGAAACCCAAACCCTTTTGTACTGCCATATAAGTGGCTCCTGCAGCCATAAGGGCTATTGGAGTGGTAGACAGGTAGATCTAGTAAATTCTAGGGGTGTTTTAGGGGGCTCACCTTGGCCTATAAGGGAGCTGTAGTGAGATGTTTATGTGGGACCCTTTTTTTGAAGTTCACAGCAGTGCCCTGTAAGGAATCCCACTACTCTGGTGCCATGTCTGGGTGTCCAGTCTATCACTTTTCTGGACACACCCAAAAGGTATTTTTCTAGGTGTTTGTGACTTGGACGAATTTTTGGGCGACAATGGGGTATAAAGATGGATGACTTAGCGGTCTGGGCAATCAGATGGCTGGACATACAGTTGGATGATTTAAAAAAAAAAATATATATATATATATATATATATATACACTAGTCTTTAAGCCCGTTACATTAACGGGTGCTAGAGACTCCTCTTCCTGTATAAAGTTGGTTTTTGTGTTTTTTTTCATTTTAGGCTTCCTCTTCCTTCCTTTCCTCTTCCCGTCCCACCTTTCGCTTTTTCAACCCCCTTGCATTTCCCTTTGCATAGTCTCCCTCGTGCTGTGATCTTGCTTCATCCGCTCCTTCTCCTGCGCAGGCCACCGGAGCAGAGAGAACGGGGCGGAGGGGGCTGCCGGCCAGGGCCGGCAGAGAGGAGCTAGACGGCTGGAGGAGTAGCAGCAGCCGCTGCCGATCACAGCCTCCGTCCCGCCTTCACCTACCTGGATTTGCTTTTTTTTCTTATAGTTTTCTTCACCGATTCTTTTGTTTCTTGCATTGCATCGGGAAGGTGGAGAGCGGCTTGCAAGGTTCGCTACAGCGGCTGGCGAACCTCAGCAGGCCGCTTTGAAGAGGACCGGCAGTGGGAAGGAGGAATCGCTGGCACACGTGCCTCCAGCTAGCGCAGGCACCATGAGGACTGGCACAGAAGCACACCTCACGCCACCAAGACTCACGTACTTTCGACAGCGCATGCGCGCTCTAGGGTTTTATTATTATAGATAGATAGATATAGATAAAAATTCATCATATATATATATATATATATATATATATATATATATATTGGACAAATTTTTCAAAAATGGACCTTTCTCCCTATCTGACTTTAGGTGACTTGTGGACTTAGGCCCAAAAAGGACCTAGACGTTTCTTTTGATTATGCCCCTCCACGGCTGGTATGATTATATCTACAATACAGGCACGTTCGTGGCTCCAAATAAGTGTGTTGTAGGCATCAAAATGCCTACATTTTGTAGTATATGCACATTGATGGAAACTCTGCAAGTACCTGTAAGGTTTGCATTAGTAATTTAATTCAATATGTATATCCGGTCTTTTCAGTCATGAAGAAATTATAAAGCAGAATACAAACAAATAAAAGCAATAAAAATACCATGACAGTGAAATTGAAAAATTAATTAGTGAATATTCAAAGCCCTTATCCAGCACTTAGCTGGTGCTGGTCATTCAGCAGCATTGGTATTGCAGAAGTCCCTGACAACAAAACTTTCTTCTTCTACCACCCAGTTCAGTGCCAAAATCTAAAATAGCATTAAGGACACCTACATTTGCCTGCTGTATGCTATTCCTAAGTAAGGTGCTCAGTGCTAGAAGTTATCACAGAGCTCCTAATTGCATTCCTTTGTCCCGGCCCTGTCCTTAGCTGAATCTACTTTTAAGATATCTCAGTTTAGATACATGTACCTTATAATTTAAATTGCTAAATTTAGGTTTTTGGAGATAACTAATATTTTAAATCTAGGTGCTTAACTCCTAAATCTTTTAAAAATCATTCTATTAATAGGAGTCAATGCTTTAAAGCCAATCACCATATAAATTTGCCAGATAGTCTGTGGTCCGTTTAGGTAGGACTGACATATATAGGGTCCTAAACTTGAATAGATAATTATTAGTTCAAAGTTAGGACTGTTATTTATGGAAATCAACTAAATTAATAAATTTACCCAGATAGCAACTGAATTTTGCCACTATACATATAAATTCATGCCCAGCCCCCAAGAAAATCTAGCCTCTCCTTTTCTACAATTTTCTTTTGGTTGCCTTGCATTTTCTTTAATTTAAAAAAAAAAAAAAGTTATTACATCTTCAGCATCTGCTGCTGACCATTTAAGTACTTTTAAATGTAAAATTATTCTATGTGTCTTTTGAATATAATTTATGGTAGATAAAATCTAAATTGAAACCATCATCATCATTCATGCTGTCCAGACTAAAGATTTATCAAAAAAGCTATTGATGTTTCTTGAAATAAATGTACCTTTTTATCTGCAACTCCCATTTCTTGTTGAATATTCCAGGTCTGTATAACATCCTGAGTAGGGGTCCGCTTGATCTTTTCAATCAAATAATTCAACAGAGTAGTGATTGAATTCACTGCCAGCACATGCATAGTAGTGACAATTAAGTAGTCAGCAAGGCGGATAAAACTTAAAGAAAGAAAATAACTATTACTTTTTACCTACCATAAATTTTGGATTATTCAACACAATATTTTTACGTGGAGGGGCATAATAAAAAAAAAACCATCTAAGTCCCCTTTTGGCCTAAGGCCTTAAATGTCAAAGTATAAGCAGGGAAAATGTCCATTAACAAAAAAACCTGTCCAAAACGAGGTTTTTTTGATAATGGCCTGCCTCTACATTCAGCTGTATAAATGCCCAGACCACCACTACGTCTAAACTTACACCATATCATCAACCTAAAAAAAGCCTAAGTCCCAAACCCCCAAAACCAGGGCTTTTAAGCGAAAGGAGGAGCCATTCTTTCGCCTAAAAGCTGGATTCTGTAACCAGTGTCTGTGAAAAACAACACCAGTTACAGAATCCCCCCCTCTACAACGATCGGGGCAAGAGGGAGCCCAAGCACTCTTGCCCCGGTGACTCCCCGAACCCCCGACTATGATCAGGGCAAGAGGGAGCCCAAGCCCTCTTGCCCCAGTGATTCCCCACCCCCCCCTACAATTACGATGGGGCCAGGAGGGAGCCCAAGCCCTCCTCGCCATGCGACCCCCACCTACAAGATCGGGCAGAATGGAGCCCAACCCCACCTGCCCAAGCGAACCTCCTACTCCCATCCGCACTAAGATAAGGACAGGAAGGATCCCAGGCCCTCCTATCCTCAATGCACCCCCCCCCACGAATGCCCCCCTGAACCCAATCGCCCCCCCCCGATCCGTGAGACCCCCCCTGCTGACCCCTCGATCCCCCACCCCCAATCCCCCCTACCTTAAAATCATTGGCCAGACGGACGGGTGCCAAGCCGTTGAATGGCTGGCCTTAGGGCCTGATTGGCCCAAATGGCTTAAATCCCACCCACAGGTGGGGCCTGAGGCACCTGGGACAACCAGAATAGGCCCAGTAGCCTTAGGCCCCTCCTGTGGGTGGGGCCTTAGGCATATGGGCCGGGTTGGTAAAACTGGCCAGCAAAAATAAAATTGAAAGTCATAGCAATTTCTTTATTTCTTTTTTTAAATTCTTTATTCATTTTATAATTCACAAGTGTACAGTAAATATCAAACAATTAGAATACAATATCACTTGAAAATCTGCCATATCATACAACAAAAGGATATAATCCCCACCCCCTTCCACTTCCATATACAACAAAAAAAAATATACCACATGAATATAATATCTTATCATTCATATATATTATTAATAGAAATCCAACCCCCCCCCGATCCACATGTAAGAATTAAAATTGGGAAAAGTGTAAATTATTCATTATAATAATTTAAAAATGGCCCCCATACATCCTTAAATTTATTATAGTAACCTTTTTGAACTGCCAACGCTCTTTCCATTTTAAACACATGACATACTGAATTCCACCAGAAACAATAATTCAACCTTGTACAATCTTTCCAGTTATAAGTTATTTGTTGAATGGCAACTCCTGTCAATATCATCAAAAGCTTATTATTATTAGCAGATATTTGAGGCTTAGCTCTCATCAGCATGCCAAATAAAATTGTGTCGTATGATAATGCTACATAATTTTCCATTAATGATTTATTTGATCCCAAATAGAGATCCAAAAATTTTTAATGAATGGACAATAAAACAAGTGATCTAAAGTTCTAGCATCAAGGTTACAATGCCAACATCTATTAGACCTAGAGCAATCCATTTTTTGTAAACGAACAGGGGTCCAGAGTGCTCTATGCAACAGGAAAAACCATGTTTGCCTCATAGAAGCAGACATTGTACACTTCAACCTCCAGGACCAAATATGTGACCACTGAGATGCATTAATTTGATGCTTAATCTCAATGCTCCAGTTTTTGGTTTCTTATTTACATAGCCAGATAATAATTTATACCACTGCGTGGCTTGGTGACCCAAGAAGTTTGCCTGAAAGCATAGGAAATCTAAACTAAATTGATTATTAAGAGATTTCCATTCAGGGAACCCTGCCTGAATAGCCTGCTTCAGATGCAACCATTTATAACTTTGTTTTTTATCAAGACCAAATTTTATTTGCAACTGTGAAAAATCCAGCAGTTTACCATCAGATATAACCATCATTTAAGGTTTGTATATCTGCTTTAATCCAATCCTTCCAGACAATCTTAAAACCGCCAATTTGGATCCTGGAGTTTAGCCAGATAATTTTGATATGTAGATTTTTGAATTGGAAGAGGTGTTAAATTATTAACATATTTTAAAGTTTTCCTTGTGTCCATTAATATCTTATTTTTTTTCCGCAACCTAGGCATTTTAATACTGAGAAGATGACGAAACCTAATAGGAAACATGAGCTGCCAATCAGGTAGCTTTTCCATGAGTTCTGGGAGGACTCAATATATACCTTGGTGCAAGATATAGGATTGATGGTACCTATAGAAATTTGGAAAATTTACCCCACCCTCAGCAATTGGCTTTTGTAAGGTCACTAAAGCAATTTTTACTCTTTTACCCAGCCAAATAAATTTAGACAAAATACTGTTTAACTTTTTATAAAAAGACCCCTGAAAAAAAACTGGTATCATACCCATTTGGTAACAAACCACAGGCAATATCATCATCTTTACAGTTTGGACTCTTCCCCACCAAGATAGATGCTACGGATTCCATTGTTCACACAATTCTGTAACTTTTTGTAATAAAGTTTTTTCATTCACTCTCATTGTCTCCTCAAATGTGTTTTTTAGCCAAATACCTAAATATTTTTATTCCTTCCTCCTTCCAAATAAAAGGAAATGAATCAAATAAACCTTTTATACAGTGCACATTTAAAGGAAGAATTTCTGACTTATTCCAATTTCTCAATCAAATCAAGCAAACATGGAATGGTTGTTTCAGGATTCCTCAAATGAAGCAGTATATCATCTGCATAAGCAGATACCTTATATTCTTTTCCAGAATATGGAATACCCTGTATTTCCCCTACCTGTTGAATAGCTAATAACAAGGGTTCAAGTACTATATCAAAAAGCAAAGGAGACAGAGGACAACCTTGTCTAACCCCCCTTTGCAGCTTAAAAGACTCTGAAAAATTATTATTAATATATAATCTAGAACAGGGGAGCTATACAACGCTTGAATCATTTGTATAAATCCTGAACCCATACCAAACCACTCCATAGCCTGGTACATAAAGATCCATTCTACTCGATCAAAAGCCTTTTCCGCAACTAAGGACACAGAAAAGGCCAGATCTTTAAGGTCCTTTGTTAAATATAACATCTGAAGAGCCAATCTGGTATTATTAGAAGAGTGTCTTTGAGCAAAAAAACCTGTTTTGTGCATTACAATTATGTAAGGAAGAGCCTTGGCCAAACGTAAAGCCAAAAGTTTAGCCAATAATTTCCCATCAACATTAATTAAAGAAATAGGCCTGTAATTTGAAACCAAAGTAGGATCTCTATTTGGCTTTCGGCAAAACAATAGTTAATGATTCTGCCATAGTACCTGTAATACAACCTTTATTTAGTTGTGTCAAATATAAGTTTAATAAATGAGGTAATAAGATAATTTGAAAAGATTTATAAAACTCTACAGTATAACCATCACCACCTAAAGCGGTCCCAACTCTAAGAGACTTCAATGCTGTTTGTAATTCTTTTAGTGATATAGACTCTTCTAAACTTCTTTTTATATGATCTGGAACCTTCAGACCCTCAATTAATTTTAAAAAATCAATGCCATCCTTTTCCCTATCCAAATAAGGCTCAGAAGAATAAAGGGCTTTATAGAAATTTAAAAATTGTTTTAAAATAGGACCAATTTGAGAATGTGTATCCCCTTTTTCATCTTTAATTATACTAATTTTTGTTTTCCTTTTCTTTACTTTAAGATAATTAGCCAATAATCTTCCCGCCTTATTAGAGCTTCCATAATACAGAGCTTGATGTGAAAAAATATCATTTCTTGCTAATTTAGAAGAAATCTCATTATAATTACATTTAGTTTTTAAAAGAGCTTGTAATGTGGAATGCTCCCATTTATCAATTAATTTTGCCTCTAAAATCTTAATCTCTTTTTCTAAGTTAGAAAATTGCATTTTTATTTGTTTCTTAACATAAGCTGAATATGAAATGATTTGCCCTCTTATGGTTGCCTTAAAAGCATCCCATAAAGGTTCTATAGAGATTTTCTCTGTATTATTTATTTGAAAATATTCAGTAATTTTTAATTGAATAATCTTCACAAAATTTTGAATCTGCAAGCAATGTATTATCAAATCTCCATACTGGTCTACTATTATCATTATCAATAACATTAAATTCAACCCACACACCCCCATGATCAGACAAAATAATTGGATCAATGGAGGCTTGTGAAACCTGATGTATTAAATTATCTGAAATAAAAACATAATCTATTCTTGAAAAAGATTATGAACATGAGAACAAAAAGAAAATTCTCGATCATTAAAATGAAGAATACGCCATATATCTTTTAAATTAGAAGATTGTACAAAATTATCTAACCCTAATGACTTTATAACTTTACTAGGTTTTTTATCCAATAAAGGATTCATAACTGCATTGAAATCTCCCGCCACTACTAAATTAGAAGCAGCCAGTAGCAAAATCAACTGTTGTAGAGACTTATAGAACTTTATTTGGTTCGAATTGGGGGCATATACATTGAAAAGCGACAAAGTAGTATTACCCATACTCATGTTAACATGCAACCATCTTCCTAATGGATCAGAAGCTATCATACTAAACATTGCATTATATTTTTTTATTGACCAAAATAGCAACTCCAGCCTTTTTCCCCACTGCAGGGGCAAAAAAACCAATGTTTCACCCAATTCCCCTCCAGCTTTTTAGATTCTTCAGCAGACAGATATAACAGATATCCGCATTCTGATGTTTTAAGAATAAGAGCGTTTTTTTCCTCTTAATCGGATGGTTTAGACCATTTACATTTAACGAAAATATTTTCAATAACATTATAACTTATTATGTATTGAACCTCCAAAAATCTTTAAGCAAAGAAAATTATATTGAAAATAAATTATACTAACACTTTTCCCAAAATCAAATGTGAAAACACAAACCCCCACCTATCCACTACCCCCAAATTTGAAACCCCCACCCTTCCCCTCCCATCCCTCCCAAATCAAAAGTGAAAACTTGGAGACACACATGTGGATTCAGGTAACGAAAAATCCCCTACGGAATATATTGTTATACTTTATTATCAAAATACAATAAGCTATTTATTTTATATCACCCCAAATTATATATAAATGAAATTATCATACTTATAAATGAAATACTCAAAATCATTACCATTCATATATATCTAGATATCCCATATATAACATTAAATCTATTATTTGGACAAAAAATGATTCATTCAATACCTAAAAAAATCATATATAATTACCAAATGACTAAGTAATTTATGTATGTAAGTATATATCTCTAACATAAATTTTCATTCTTCAATCTCATTACTACTATAAAGATAATCAGTAAGTAATAAAAGATTATCCTAGTAATTAAAGTTACCTCCTCATCAATAATAATGTTACTCAATACACACAAATAAAACCCATTTAAAGCCGAATCTCACTGTAAATCATGTACTAAAAATTATATTAAATACATCACCCAAAATCATATGTAATACACAGAATATTCTATTCTGTTTCCTTACTGGAACCACATAAAATGTGACTAGCTCTATCTATCTTTATGCTGTGTAACCAGATGTTAAACAAAAGGTCAACATCAATATTCCATCACGTACTACCAGAAAGGACAAGTTAACAGCTATTAGAAGAAACATAAATAGAAAAAACATTCAAAGAATGTTACCATAAATGTAATTTTATCTTTATATTTGAAGTCACTGAAACAAGCAATAAAATGCAATAATGACCCACCTATTATAATACCAATATATCTTACATAGCTAAAGGAAATTAAAAATTAAACAAAATTAAAAAGATCAGACAACCTCTTCCTTTAAGTAAAAATAGGCTTTCACAATATATCATACTTATCAGCTCCTAGAAATTGCATTAGGTTTAATAAATAACCCACACCAGCACTTCCAGTAAATATATCATGTTAGGAATGTACAATATTCTCTCTGACTCAGTCCATAAATATACCCTCAAATACGTTCATACATAAGGTTTCTGCTTCCTTTCGAATAATAAACACAAGAATTCAAGGTGCAAAAGTTTTTGTACTGTACTCAAATCCCTCTCGCCTTAGAAATTTAATTTCTTCAAACTGACAAATGATGACTCTTTCTGAAGAATGGACTTAATGAACATTCCAAAATTTGCATACTGACATTCTTGAATGACTTTAGAGAGTTCTTATAATGAGTGGAGCAACTGCTATTACCTTTTCCCAGTTCTCAGATTCATGTCACTGCCTCTTTCATTGCGTGATGCAGTTGTCACCCAATGTCCTGGGCATAACGGTCCGATATCACTGTCCGTAAATCCTCAATATCTTTGTGCAGTTGTTTTTACTTCTGCCAATTTCTTTGTGATAACTGTTGGGTCCTGAATATCCTTTTGCTCATCAATGGAAGACTGTGCAGAGTGTATGCCCAAAGAAGCAGCGAGAGGTTGGGATCTTTGCCTGAGCCTGCTGTGTTACAACGCTGCAGACAGACTGTAGATCTTGAGGCAGCGAACCAACTCCTGATGAAGCTGCAATGTGAGCTGGCCAGAATTCACCTAAAAGCAGTGTTTTGTGGTCAATCTGTTGTAGCCGCTCCTGTACTGTCAGGTATTTTTCCATCAGATCTTGGTTCTGCAATGAAAGCCTTTCACTGCCGCTCGCAGCTGCTGGAGCATAACATCCTTTGTCCTCACTTCCTCTTTCAGAGCTTGAACTGTGCCCTCTTCTTAAAGCCACTTGCTCCTGCAGATTTTTAATGCATAAAGACATGGGTGGGTGGGGCCTTAGGCACATGGGCCGGGTTGGTAAAACTGGCCAGCAAAAATAAAATTGAAAGTCATAGCAATTTCTTCCAGGTCAATCAAAAACTCAGATGGATAATTTCAGATTTGCTCTAGAGTTGGAGGGATTTAAAAAATATTTTTGTGGGCACTGTTCTTCCTGGATTAGCACGTTTGGCATGAAGATGGGGATTGGACAGCCATCTTAAGATTTGGAGTAGCGTATTTGCATGAAGATGTTATCATTTTGTTTGACTGATTTTGGGGGGTTTGTTTTTTTAAAAAATATATTGTTTTTGAAGGGAGGTTTGTCTTTCTTTTTTTTATGCCATCTTTCTTGATATTGTCTTGATACTACGTGTAAGAATGCTGTCCTGACATGGTTAACACCCAATTGGGAGAATTATTAAACTGCACAAACACTGGGAGTTACTACCTGCTGGTGAGCCTCTTTGGACATTTTCTCTTGTTTGTATGCTTATTTGTTGTTGCTTTGTGAGGAACATTAAGGCCAGGACAAATTCTCCTTCAGCTGGAAAAACAACTGCGGGTTGCCCCAGGGCTCCCCGCTATCTCCGACCCTATTTAATATCTACCTTATCACATTGGGACATTTGCTACAAAGCCTAAAACTCAACTTTTACATTTACGCTGATGACATTACTGTAGTGCTACCACTAATCTGTCTGTCGTCAGACTCTATTAATCTCTTAACCAACACCCTAAAGCAAATAGAGCTTTGGATGATGGCCTTCAAACTAAAACTGAACACAGAAAAAACTAAATTTTTCCTGGCATCTCCCAATGAAAAGATAAAAGACAACACGATTCACGTGAATGGCCGTGATTACGAAATTGACCAAACTATAAAATACTAGGAGTCACCCTTGACAAACACCTAACCCTGGAAAAGCATACAGATTTAATGTTCAAAAAAAGTATATCAGTCCTATGGAAGCTCCGCACCATTAAAAAATACTTCGATGATTCATCCTTTCGATTACTTGTACAATCAATCATCCATCTTGAGTATGCTGGATTACTGCAACATTATATATCTGGGAGCTTATAAGAAGACACTTAACAAGCTGAGATTAATTCAGAACACTGCGGTCCGGCTCATCTTTGGTTTAAAAAAATGGGAACATATTACCCCATACTTCCAGATACTTCACTGGTTGCTGGTGGAATCCAGAATACTCTTCAAGTTTGCCTGCATCAGCTACAAAGCTATCTTTGGGATGCTACCAACTTACCTCACCTCTCAATTCATCCTCAACAGCTCTAATAAGAGCTCTCACAGAATAAATTTCTTTATTACCCATCCCTGAAATCATGTCTTTACAAGAAGTTCCTAGACAGAATGTTATCATTCCAGGCAACCAAACTGAACACATGGCTCGTAAAACCCATTCTCGAGGCCACTTCTTACGCCGACTTCAGAAAATCATTGAAGAACCGTCTCTTTAACAAATTCTAATTCCTAATTCTTGCCCAATCCCCCTCAGCTATCCTAGTCCCAATCCCCAATTCTCTTGATTTTAGATTAACTCATCCTTCTTCTCATTTGTAAAGGTATTCCACCCAAATTGTTTTCCCCTGCACCCCAATCTCTGACTAGATACTTCCTTTTGATTCAAACCATCTTGGTTCTCTTCCATTTGCAATTTGTATCCCAGAAAGTACTTTTTCTGTTCCCCTTACATCTCATACTCTCATTGTATGTAACTTGTTGTAAACCGCTTTGAACTAATGGTATAGCGGTATATAAGAAATAAAATTATTATTATTATTATTGAGAAAGCTGAGTGCGAAACAGGGCTGCTGTTGAGCCTGGCGATTGATGTGTGGACTGTTTCCTTACATTAAGCCATTTTTTTAAATTGGGGGATTTTTTTTTTGGGGGGGGGGATTGGATTTGCCCTGCAATACTTCTATATGGAAGAATATTAGTTGCAATCTTCTGAGGTCTCTTTCTCCACTTTTATTGAAATTGATTGTTATCTTCTTGTAGGGGTCATTTACTATATTACATTACATTAGGGATTTCTATTCCGCCATTACCTTGCAGTTCAAGGCGGATTGCAAAAGAATTATCCAAGATGTATTACAACAAGAACTTACAAAAAAGAAATAAAAATTGGTCATTTTCAAAAAGAGTAAGAAATGGGTAAGGTTATTTGTTTGGGGTAGTTGGCTTTAGTGAGAGGTGGAGTTTGAGACTTGCGGTATTATTTCTTTTTCAGAGTTTTCTTGAAGAGTATGGTCTGTATTTCTTTTCTAAAAGTCTTGTAGTCGAGGGATGCTGTCAGTAGATTAGCGATTTGATTGTCTAGTTTGGTTGCTTGAGTGGCCAGGAGGCCATCATATAGTTTTTTTCCGTTTGACCTCCTTAATTGGGGGGTATGAGAATGGGGTGTGAGTTTTCCTATGTCTGGTTGCGGTGTTGTGGATGAGGCGGTTATTCAGGTAGTTTGGTTTGTCTCCATATAAAGTCTTAAATAGTAGGCAGTAGAATTTAAATTGTATTCTTGCAGGGATCGGAAGCCAATGCAATTGGAGATATGCTTCTGTAATGTGATCATGTTTCTTTAATGAGTAGATGAGTCTTAGTGCTGTGTTTTGGATAGTTTGTAGTTGTTTTGTTATGGTTGTAGGGCATGGGAGGTAGAGGATATTACAGTAGTCAAGTAGGCCTAGTATTAAGGACTGAACTATGAGCTGGAATTGAGTTTTTCTCGAAGAATTTCTGAACTTGTCTTAAGTTTCTCATGACTAAGAATGACTTTTGTATTGTTTTGTTGATTTGCGGTTGCATGGTGCAGCATCTGTCGATAGTTATTCCTAGAAGTTTTAGGGTGGTTTGTATGGGGTAGTTGATTGCGTTAATTGCAATGTTGGTTATGGTTGGTATTTTGTTGTTTTCTAGGAGGATGAATTTCGTTTTATCAGGGTTCAATTTCAGTTTGTGATCTTTCATCCAGGTTGCTATTGATTTTAGTGTTTGATATATTGTGTTTGTCATGGAGAGTTCAGGTTGATCAAAGGGTATGAGAATGGTAATGTCATCGGCATAGCTGTAGGAGGTTATGCCTTGTTTGTCCAGGTGAGAGCTGAGGGAGGCTGTATAGAGATTGAAGAGAGTCGGGGATAGAGGGGATCCTTGGGGAACTACACAGGGGTTTGACCAAGGTTCAGATTTTTGTTTGTCTGATTTTACTCTATAGGTTCTTGATTTAAGGAATCCTTCAAGCCATGTGTATACTTTATCTGTGATACCTATTGTATCCAGGATTTGTAGTAGAATGTTATGGTCCACCAAGTCGAATGCAGCGGTAAGGTCTAGTTGTATGAGCATCATTTTTTTTCCTGTGCTGAGATGTTGTCTGGCTGTGTCCAAGAGAGATCCTAGTAGTGTTTCCGTGCTGAAGTTGTTTCTGAAGCCGGATTGTGTGGGATGGAGTATGTTATGGTTTTCTAGGTAATTGGAGAGGAATTTGGCAACTAGTCCTTCTATTATTTTGAAGTAGAGTGGAATAGAGGCAATGGGTCTGTAGTTGGCTATCGGTCCTTTGGGGTCTTTGAGGATCGGGGTGATGATGATTTCGCTGAGGTTGGTAGGGTAGTGGCTGTTTATTAGCGAGATTTGTATCCAGTTTAGAAGAAGAGCGCGGAATTTTGTGCTGGATGTTTTTAGGAGATATGGTGGACAGTTGTTGAGGTCACAGGATGCATGGCTGTATTTTTTGTAGTATTTGTTGAATTCAGGCCATTGTATGTTGGGGAATTGAGACCATATTCTATCTGCTGCAGTAGAATATCTATGGGGAGAATTGTGAATTCGTTAGGATGGGTAGAGGTGTCATTGAGGGTAGATCTTGCATTGGTAATTTTATTTTGGAAGTGTTCTGCTAATAGAGTGGCTGAGGGGGGATAGTATTGTTAGTGGTCAGGTAGGGCTTGGTGTCTGTTAGGGTTTTTAGAATTTGGAATAGTTTTTTTGGTGTCTTGGGTTTCAGTGCCTATTAGGTTGGTGTAGTATGCTTTTCTCTTGTCCTTTAATTGTGATTTGTATTGTTTGTTGATTTTTTTTCCAGGCAGATTTTGTATGATACGAGTTCGATTTTCTCCATTTTCTCTCTAGTTGTCTACATTGTCTTTTGAGTTGTAGCAGTTCGGAGTCGAACCATTTATCTGATCTCCTGCTGGGTCTGGATTTGGTTTGCAGTGGGGCTAAATCATCAAGGGTGTTGGAGCAAAGTCTTTCCCAATGTAAGATGAAGTCCTTGGGGTTGTTTTCTAGAATAGTTTCATCTATTTTAGACCAGAATATGGAGGGTTCAATGTGTTTGCGTGAGGTGTATGTTACTTTATTGAGTCATGTCATGAAATTTAGACACATAAGGCCCTGATTCTGCAAAGTGCGTCCCGATTTTATGCAGCTGTAGACATCCTACATAATCAGCCAATCGGGATGCACGTTTAAAAAAAAAAAATGCTCCCCAGGCAGGCTGCCTATATTGAAGGTGCCTTTGGGAGACTATGGAGGCCTGCAAGACCGCCTAAGCTTGCCTAAGGGCCTTAGGTGAACCTAGGCAGTTCTACGTGTCTCCCTAGTAGAGGAAGAGACGCTTACAATCAAGCCAGAACCTAAGTACCCCATATTTCAAGAGAAATTGAAGACTTTCCATTTTGAGAACATATACTTCATCAATACTTAAGCATGCTCTTCCACAGAAACCTACACAGCATTTCCTCTTCCAGAAACCACAAGAGCTCCCTCCCCAAATTCTACATACATAATCGCACCAATCTACTTGTATCTAACTCAACTGTATTGTACTTCATCCTGCTGTACTGTAATTCTAATGACAGCTTAGTGTCCCCCTCTTTTGAATGATTACTATATCTCCTATCTCTGGTAACTACCTCATATACTGCTTACTTTATATTTCATTGTTGTAACTCCTAAACGTAATGTAAACTTCTTGATTTGTATGTCGCTTTGAACCTAGATAGGCACAGAGCAACCCAGAAATTGAAGATTAGATCAGAGTGTAAGGCAGATGCATGCTACTCCTAATTAGTGCCAATTAACTGTAATTGATTGTTAGCACCTAATTGGCTAATGTGAGGGACTTTGGAGCACTTCTGAATCCAGTTGTGGTTCTGGGGAGGTGCAAAGAATATCATATTAATTAATTTATGCACACATCTGTGATCTACAATTTGGATGCCCAAATTTGGACAACTTATACAGAATCAAGGGGAATGTGTGGGTAATAAATGTTCCAATAAATAGAAATAAATGTGTGTATATTATAAAACTAACCTCCACATGACTAAGAAAGCCAAAATATCTTCAATAAGTATATGATCTAAAGTACAAAAATAAGGCCTCAAGTTTTCCTGAGTATGGATAATTTATAATTTCTAGGTCATATTTGTCTTATATATTAATATAATCACTTTCATATATAAGAATTACTGTGTATATTTCTTTTAGTAGTGTATTACTTTCTTGATTATTTTTTATTTTTGATGTTTATAAAATATGAAATGGTCCTCCATTAATGTGGGCTAGAGGGATAATGATGTTATTTTTGAAATGTAAATAAGGTTGACAACCTTTTTCTTTATGTCTGTAAATTTCCATTTCCTTGCTGAAATGGCAAAAGTTTGAAATAAAAGCAATAAATAAAAATTTTAAAAAAGAATTACTGTGTAATAAGAACTTATCAGGAACTTCTGAAAATTTTTTTTCCATAACAGTGATAAGTATATAAAAGCTGCTGGTGGTACATATACTAACCATGTTAGCCTTCTACAGTGAGATCTTTTGTTAGCTTGCTGTGTGTAGGTTGATTTGTCAGCTGATTCTCCGTAAAGATCTCCATCAAAATGAGGAAGAACAAGATGTTCTGAGGCTAAGGATCCTTTTACCATACTCATTAATTCTATGAAAAGATAAAGCATATTATATAAATTGTTTAGTTTATTTACATTTATAATTCACCTTATCTTATAAATTTCTATAAAATAAGCAATAAATCAATACAAGAGCCATCAGCACTGAATATAAGCAAAAGCAAGCACAATAATACAACATAAACATAACAGTAGAAATTTCATAAGAGTGCCTATTTTAGAACTCCTAAAAATGTACTTATTTTATGCAGACAACATAGGCACTTTGGCCTAGATTCTCTAAAAGTGCGTCCCGATTTTAGGCAGCTGTAGGCGTCCTACAGCTGTCTAATCGGCCAATCGGGATGCACGTTTTTTTAAAAAAAATGCTCCCCAGGCAGGCCGCCTATATTGAAGGCGAGGCCCGCAAAACACCTAGGCCCTGATTCTGTATAGGACGCCCGGGAGAGGCGTCCTATTCAGAATCGGCCTAAACTAAACCCGATTCTGTAAACCGGCGTCCATGTTACAGACGCGGGTTAGAGAATCGGGTTAGATTAGACACGGCCCGCTACACTTATCGCGGCAAGGGATCTCTGTGCCGCTATAAGTATAGCGGGCCGCGGCCCCCTGACCGATCACTGGCAGGAGGGTGCCCAAACCCTCCTGCCCGAAGACGCACCCCCCTCCCCGACACTACCGACCGCCCCCCCCCCCCCGACACTACCGATCACCGCCCCCCCCCGACAATATCGGTCGCTGGCAGGAGGGTGCCCAATTCCTCCTGCCCGAAGACGCACCCCCCCCCGGCGCTAACAATCCCCACTCCACCAAACCTGTTCTTACAGATGGGTCTTGCACGTCGAGCAAGCAGGCACGCCTCGTCGAAATGAGGCGGGCCCGCCCCTTCCCGACCCATCCCGCCGAAGCCTAAGGTCTGATTGGCCCAGGCTCTAGAAGCCTGGACCAATCAGGCCTTAGGAATAGCGGGTCCGCCCATCCCTACTAAGTCTAAGGTCTGATTGGCCCAGGCTCTAGACCAATCAGACCTTAGACTTAGTAGGGATGGGCGGACCCGCTATTCCTAAGACCTGATTGGTCCAGGCTTCTAGAGCCTGGGCCAATCAGACCTTAGGCTTCGGCGGGATGGGCCGGGAAGGGGCGGGCCCGCCTCATTTTGACGAGGCGTGTCTGCTTGCTCGACGTGCAAGACCCATCTGTAAGAACAGGTTTGGTGGAGTGGGGGTTGTTAGCGCCGGGGGGGGTGAGTCTTCGGGCAGGAGGGCTTGGGCACCCTCCTGCCAGCGACCGATATTGTCGGGGGGGGATCGGTAATGTCGGGGGGGCGGTCGGTAGTGTCGGGGGGGGCGGTCGGTAGTGTCGGGGGGGATGTGTCTTCGGGCAGGAGGGTTTGGGCACCCTCCTGCCAGTGATCGGTCAGGGGCCACGGCCCGCTATACTTATAGCGGCAGAGAGATCCCTTGCCGCGATAAGTATAGCGGCCGCGTTTACTTACAATGTAGACCAGCATTTTGCTGGCCTACATTTTTAAGCTTCTCATCTACTAGGGAGACGCGTAGGGCCGCCTAGGTTCAGCCTAAGGCCCTTAGACGAGCTTAGGCATCTTGCGGGTCTCCCTAGGCTCCGGAGGCGCCTTCAGGCCTGCCTGGGGAGCATTTTTTTTTTTAAAAACGTGCATCCCGATTGGCTGATTAGACAGCTGTAGGACGCCTACAGCTGCTTAGCATCCCGATTGGCTGATTAGACAGCTGTAGGACGCCTACAGCTGCTTAAAATCGGGACGCACTTTTAGAGAATCTGGGCCTTTATGTGCTTTTATAAAATAGACTCCTACAATGAACTCCAAATGTTCAAAAGCTCTTGCCTGTATTGGATATCTCAATTTGGGATTGCTTTTATGAATTTGCTTCTCTATTTTATGTTGTATGTTATTTTTTGAAAGTGGATATGTCTATTTAAGTAAGCAAATTTAATTATTCAACAAGCCTAATCAGCACCAATAATTGGCAATTAACACCTCATAATTGGCACTAATTAGAAGTTACATTCACCACTTGGTAGATGGGTTCTATAAAGTGCCATGCATCAGTTCTAGGGTTAGATTCACAAACCTGCGTCCGATCCGGGCAGTCCGATGGATTCTTCAATTTCAAATATGCAGATGGGGGTGATTGGAGGAATGCCTCCATCTGCCGGCACGGATCGCTGGTGTGCAATCCTGACGCACACACAGATCATCTGTAGATGGTCTGCACATGCGTCTAACCCATCCGAGCTGTGACTTTTTAAAAAAAATATTTTTTACTTTTAAGCCCAGTGAGCCCATGGTTTTAACCCTCTTTAAACCCGTGGGTTAAAACCACGGGCTCTTAGTGCGGGTAAGGGCAGCCGAGATTTGGGGCAGCAGGCAGGAAAGATCCGGGGATGAGCAGGGCGGCAATTTCGGGGCAGAGCAGGCAGGAGAGATCGTGGAAGAGCAGGGTGTCAATTCAGGGCAGAGCAGGCAGGAGAGATCGGAGAAGAGCAGGGCGGTGATTCGGGGCAGAACAGGCAGGAGAGATCCGAGGAAGAGTCTTGGGGCAGCAGGCAGGAGAGATTCAGGGCAGCAGAGAGCTGGGCGTACAGAGAGCAGGACTTCAATGGAGCTGGAGAGTCGGAAAGCTGTTTGCGACTGGTCCCCAGCAGTCGCTTCTTGGGTTGATCGGCCAGCCCAGTCAGTTTTACAATTTCGTTAGTGAATTACGTCCCTTTCTACTTTGCATGCGTTTCCCATCATTTGCATGCACAGATCGGAAGTGGATCGCAGGAGAGGTTAGTGAATCGGGCCGGAGGGAAATCTGGTCGCAAAGGGGTAGCAAACCGATCAGTACATGATAGGTTTGCTTTGTGAATCTAGCCCCTAGTGTGCAAATCTGAAAAGGGGGTCTGGTCAGGGGAGAAGCATAGTCAAATCACGGGCATTAACATTTATGTGCACTGTTACAGAATATGCCTGATGTGCGCAAAAGTTAGGTGCAGGTATTTAGGCCTGGTTTTTCTTGGCCTAAATGGGTGCGCTTAAAAGTTATTACATGCACTGTCACTATAACTTCTATAGAATCATGCTAGGCACCAGTTTTTTGGTTGATAGTCAAAACAGCAGATCAGCCAAAGTGAAGTAACCAAAAATCAGTTTATTGTTTCAGAGACACAGTACCCATAGAAAGACCCGACACAGGCCATGTTTCACCCATCAAGAGATACATCAGGAGATTAGCAAAACCAAGGGTTGTTGAAAAACAGCATCACCAAAACATTGCAGTACTCCAAAGTCAAACTAAACAGCTGGTTGCTCTGTAAACTCAGAGATTAGGTCAGGAGTAAGATATGGGGTGCCTGCTGGTGAGAGGGTTGCCTTGAAGGGCTTTGGAATGGAGAGGGTTGTTCCAGGGGAAGCTCATGGGGGGAAAGGTGACTGGATGATTAAGTACCACCAACAGGAGGCTAATGGGGGGAAGCTGGCATCAAAATGTCAGTGGTTACATCAAAATGTCAGTGGTTACAATTGCCTTTACAGTGGGACCCAATATAATGACGATTTTGGATATGTTTGCCTGCATTATAATTGAGTCTGCATAATAATCAAACCATCAATACAGTAAAGTATTTTGACAGAAACTAAAACTGTGCGGAATTACAACACAAAGTTTGGGCAGAAATAGCATGAGGTAAGAAATGGAGTCCTACCTATAAGTGATTCATTGTAAAGAGAATGCCTCTAGTGGTGAGAGCTTACTATTTGAAGAATAATAGGAAAATATTGAAAAAGAGTCTGTATAGGAAAATCAACTATTATATTTGGATAGTTTAAATCTTACTGACTTTCTGGAAAATGATAGCTTGTGAGAGTGAGATATCCTGTTCCACTTTGGTGACCACCTTTACCCTGGAGTAAGACTGAAATTGAGTTTTGAAATTGCATTTTCTGTTATAGAGATGCTTCCTTTATGGGCAAAAACATAGAAATATGATGACCGATAAAGGCCAAATGGCTCATCCACTCTGCCCATCCACAGCATCCACTATCTCCTCTTCTCCCTAAGAGATCCCACTTGCCTGTCCCACACTTACTTGAATTCAGACACATTTTTTTGTCACCACCAAGTTTCAGACCATTCTTCAACCTTCACCAGGTTTTTCTTCATATTATTCACACCATCCGGATACCATGATTTTGGTATCGTCCGCAAAGAGGCAAATCTTGCATGTCAGCCCTTCAGCAATATCATTTACAAAAATGTTATAAAAAACAGGCCCAAGAACCAAACTTTGAGGTACAGCACTGGTAGCATCCCTTTCCTCAGAGAGATCTCCACTGACCACTACACTCTGTTGCCTTCCACTCAATCAGTTCCTGACCTAGTCTGGTTCTTTGGGGTCCATCCCGAGAGTACATAGTTTATTTATTAAACGCCTGTGTGGAACACTGTCAAAGGCTGGACTCATTTAGAGCACTGATATTTGACCTGGGGGCCACCGTGTAAGCTGACTTCTGGGCACGATGGGCCACTGGTCTGACCCAGCAGCAGCAATTCTTATGTTCTTATTTTTAGTGCCTTCCTAAATTGAAGATAGGAGGGTGTTGGGAGGTAGTTCAAAATTTTGGGGCCTTGAAACGTGAAGGTGGATTCAAAGAGTGATTTCCTCCAGATTTGACATGGAGAGGGAAGAGTTGGGTAATTCTTGAGTTACCAAGACTGTGAAACTTGAATGGCTGAAGTAGCCCAGTTGAGCTTGCTCCATATATAGAAGAGTGTGGTGCAGTGGTTAAAGCTACAGCCTCAGCACCCTGAGGTTATGGGTTCAAACTCTGTGCTGCTCCTTGTGACCCTGGGCAAGTCACTTAATCCCCCCCATCGCCCCAGGTACACTAGATAGATTGTGAGCTCACTGGGACAGAGTACCTGAATAAATTAATGTAAACCATTCTGAGCTCCCCTGGGAGCACGGTATAGAAAATTGAATAACTAAATAAATACATGCAATTTTAAATTGAATTCTACACAGGACAAACCTCTTTTTCCTTACCTATACTTTTCATCTATACTTTTGAGAACCAAAGCAGCCTTCTTTTCCTCTTACTTTTACTTATTTTTCTTACAAAATGGTTTTGTTGCCCTTACAATACCTCTTTTCAGTTTTGCCCACTGCTTTCCTTCATCTTCCAGATGTTCCCATCCAGCCAACAATTCCTTGATATAATCCCCCTTCTCAACAAAGTTAGTTTTTTAAAAGTCTAGAACTTTTACTTTTGAATGAACCCTCTCTACATCTCTCTTAATCTTAAACCACACCATGCAGAAATCACTGGATGCACTTGATGATCACCTACTGTAACATCAGAAACACTTTCCCCATTTGTACATCCAGGAAGGCCCCATCCTGCATAGGTTCTATTACCAACTGCTGGATCAGTTCTCCTTATAGAAAATCCAGGATCTCTCTACTTCTGGAAGATCCCACTATAGAGATACCCCAAATAAACATCTTGCATGTTAAAATCACCTATTTGTAATACTTCCCCTTTTATATCTATATTCTAAAGCTCAGATAATGTTTAGGATGCCCGGTCTCAGAAGCCGACGTCCTATACAGAATTGGGGCGTCCTATACAGAATCGGGCCTAAGGCTGCCTAAAATAAACCCGATTTTGTAAACTGACGTCCATGTTACAGATGGTTACAGAACCAAGTTATTGTAGACACGGCCGCTGCACTTATCGTGGCAAGGGATCACCCTGCTGCGATAAGTATAGTGGCCGCTGCTGCAGCCACCAGTCCCCCCATCTCCTGAACGGAACACCGCCGAACATACTCCACCCCTCCCTGAAGATCGCTGGCAAAAGGGTGCCCAATCCCTCCTGCCTGACCCCCTAAACACCCCCACCCCCTCCCCGAAGATTGCCAGCAGGAGGGTGCCCAATCTCTCCTGCCTGACCCCCCCAATGAAAACCCCCCCTCCCTTGACCCCACAACTAAAACCCTCAATCTCCCCGGACCCCCGTCACCTTCCCTGGCTAACCTTGAAAGTTGGCCAGCCAGGTTTTACTACTGGCCGGCCAGCAGGCCCACCTCCATCGAAATGAGATGGGCCTGCCCCTTCTGGTCCATCCCAGAGGAGCCTAAGGCCTAATTGGCCCAGGCACCTAAGGCCCCTCCTATGGCACCCTCCTGCAGGTGATCTCTGGGGAGGGGTGGGGGGATGTTCGGGGGGTGAGTCCAGCAAGAGGGATTGGGCGCCCTCCTGCTGGCGATCTTCGGGAATTGATGGGGGTGTTCTGGGGTGTTCCGGGCAGGAGGGTTTGGGCATACCTTCTTCCGTGTTTGTTCAGGAGGGGGGGGGGGGACTGGCGGCCGTAGCCGCTATAATTATTGCGGCAAGGAGATCCATTGTAGCGATAAGTGTAGCAGCCACGTCTACTTACATTGTAGGCCAGCATTTCCTGGCATACATTGTATGCATCTCCGCTGACCTAGGGCTTTAGATGAACTTAGGTGGGCGTGCGGGCCTCCCTATGCTCCCAGAGGCACCTCCAATATAGGCAGCCTGCCTGGGGAGCATTTTTCTAAAAAAATGTGTGTCCCTGTAGGGTCATGAAATGGTTAACTGTTGTTTGAAATGCTGTTCTGGCCTACATAGCTGGAAACAGTGTACCATCTGCTGACATCATCTGCCTGAAATGTATGTCCCTGCCTTACCACATTGTAAGCTAAATAGATAAGAGTTTGAGCCATGATGTACCCTGCCCTCCTGATACATGTAACAGTTAGAACTGCAAAGCTTAGATAAGCAGGTAAATGAACTAGCTTCCTATATGGACTATAATTTGTATCCCTGAACCTATCACAAGTGCTGGCTTAGGACCAATAATAATTGTAGAAAAGTTATAGAAGTAACAAATGAGAAGTTGTAGATTTTGAATGTATTAGTTTGCATATGTCTTAGTTAAAAGGATATAAAAGTGCTTGCACTTCCTGTTTCTGGCACTCTTGTAAGCAGGCTGCTCACTGCACAAGAGTCCGGTATGCTGAAAATAAAACTCTTGTACTTTCTTCACGCCTCTGACTTTGTGTGTTCAAGTGACCTTTCATCCCAATTGGCTGGTTAGACAACTATAGGACGCCTACAGCTGCCTACATTCGGGACACAGTTTACAGAATCCGGGCCTGAATGTCTACTATTAAATCACTGTCCATTTCTATCTGTGAAGGAGGCCTGTATATCACACCAATGTAAATACATTTTCCATTTCCTCTTTCCAGATTGACCCATAATGCCTCTTCCTTACCCTGCCAATCCTGCAATTGCATGGCTCTAATATGATCTCTGTCATTAGATCACCAAACACAAGTGTGGAAGGATCATATAATACAGAGTTAGAGAGGACCCTTTCCCTTCCTTGTCCTCTCTAACTCTGGAGAGAAAGCTGCTGGCTTTTCAGTGTGAGAGCCACGCTCTGCTCTCAGTGTGCCTGCAGGCTACACTGCTCTGAGGCTCTCTTGGGCTCCTCCTGTGGATGGTCGGGTAAATACAGGGTTTTCTCACAGGGGCATTTTGCCTAAACCTAATATTCACAGGTTTGCAGACAAACTTTGCAGAGCTGGGCTGAGTTTCCATCTCCTCAGCTTCTGAATGTGTAGATAAACTATCCCCTTCTACTAAAAAAATAAAACACATTTAAGAGGGATTTAAGAGGTGTGGTTTTCCACAGCCATGTTTGGGAGGCCACTTAGAAACAGAGGAGTTACAAGTGGTTGGGTAGCCTGCAGGAAAGCTTTATGGTAGGGGTGTCCAACCTTTTGGCTTCCCTGGGCCACATCGGCCGAAAAAAATGTTTCTGGGGCCGCACAAATACGCAAACGCTGCAGCAAGACAAAGGAGGGAGCCGGCAAGATGGTAAACACCTGGGGCAGCAGAGGAAAACACTACATCGCCCTCGACCAGGGCCGAACAAAATACTTCAAGGGCAGAGACAGAAAAGTGGCAGAGCAGTTTTAATTGTCTTTATAGTAGGAAAGAAAGCCCAAATCTCTGTTAAGGTATTTATTTTGATTTTCAAAGGTTTTATGTTCTTGGATTTTTTTTAAGTTCCCTTTTAGTATTCTTACATAAAATCATTGATGAAGTGTCAGTTCTTTTCTAAGTGTCCAACAGAGGTGACATCCTGGTTAGTATGATATCCTATGTAGGTTGCATTCTGGTTTTTAGCATTTGGCTTGGTTCACCAATGTATTATGCCTCTTTGCATCTTGTCTTACATAGAATTGATGAACATTTAAATGATCCCTTTATGCCTGAATATTTTTTCCTATATGAGTGGCCATGTTTGTACAGTTTGCAGTTTGTCACACCACAAGGATGTGTGCCATTCTCTTCTTCATGGGTTTGTGTGGGGAGTTTGCTTTTTACCAATTTTTTGTTTCAAATTAAGTGACTGACGGAAGGCCAGCACAGGTGGAGCTGGGTATATTTCTTATAGTAATTCATTTTTTCTGGAGTAGTGGTTGTAAATCTCTTATAATTTTTCTTAGTTTTTTTCCAGCTCATAATAATAATAATAACAATAACAGTTTATATACCGCAATACCGTGAAGTTCTGTGCGGTTTACAAAAGATTACAAGAGGTACAAAATGAGTGATCTGAAGAGAGAAGAGAGTGAGAAATAGGTTCAAGAAAACGTTGTTGAGAGTGGTGTGCGGGTCAGTTGTCTAGGTACTTCAGGAATAGGTATGTTTTTAGGCGCTTCCTGAATTCCTCGTAAGTGGAGGGCGAAAGCAATTATTTTAGGTCTTTGCCCCATAATGCTGCTTGATGTGAGAGAAGGTGTTCGTGGTGTTTTTTTAGTTTGCAACCTCTGACGGGGGGGGGGGGGGAAACGAAGTTCAGGTGTGGGATTTTTTCTTGTGTTTGTTGGTGGAGAAGGTGAAAAGGTCTGTTATGCATTTAAGGGCTATACCATATAGTACTTTGAAGCAGAGGCAGGCGACTTAAACTTTTACGCGTGCTTCTGTCGGTAGCCAGTGCAACTGCCGGTAATAAGGTGTTACGTGATCAAACTTCTTTAACCCGAAGATAAGTCTGACCGCTGCATTTTGCACAAGCTGCAGACGTCGCATATTCTTTTGGGAAATTGCTAAATAGGCGATGTTGCAGTAGTCAAGTTGACTTAGTATGAGGGATTGTACCAGGATTCTGAATGCTGACGTGTCAAAATATGACTTAACGGATCTCAGTTTCCAGAGAGTGAAAAATCCCCTTCTGATTAAGGAGTCCACCTGGTCTTTCATGATTAGGCACTGATCTAGAGTTACACCTAGTATCTTCATGGTGGACTGAATAGGGTAACTAAGATCGTTGATGCATAGTGGAGTTTTGGTGTCAAACGGATGAGGGGAAGCAATGAAGAATTTTTTTTTCTGAATTAAGTTTGAGCTTGAAGTCTGTCATCCATTGTTCCATCACATTTACTGCTTCTGTTGTCTTGGGAATGGTTTCCAAGATAGAGTTAGCAAATGGGATGATGAGCGTAAAGTCATCTGCGTAACTGGAGTTGGTTATTAGCGCTGATGGTTCCTTTCTATTTTTTAGGATTGGGGTTATTATTATGTGACCGTTGTTAGTGAGGAACTTCCCGATTTTTAGGCTATGGGCTAAGTAGTATAGCAATGGCGCCGCTTTCATAATTTCCGGGGGGCATGTAAGATTTAGAGTATTTGTTGTATAGTTTGGTGTAGTTATTCCAATCTAAGTCTTGAAAGAAACTCCAGATCATGTCTGCTGCTATTTCGTTTCCTTGAGCATTAGCTGTTTTTTAAACAGTTGTTTTTAATTTTTGAATCAAAATGCAGCGCTAGGTCATTTGCAGAGGGTAGTTTAGAGTTGTGCACGGGTATGGTGTAACGAGTGGTGTCAAATAGATTTGTGATCAGGTTGAACAGCTCTTTTCAATTGATTCCTTGAGAACTATTGCAAGATAAGTTGATTTTAGTAGAGTAGAATGCTTTACGTTTGTCTTTTATTAGTTGTTTGTAGGTTTTTATGTTGGCTCTCCATTTGTTACGGTCTGCCAATTCTGTTTTTTTCCAGGTTCTTTCTAGTGTCTAGGTAGTTGTTTTGATTTTAGGAATTCGGTGTCAAACCATTTATTATATTTATTTGTATTGCTTTTGCTATTACGTTTAGAGGCTATTTTATCTAAGATTGATGTGCTGGTTGTTGTCCAGTGGTCCCAGAAATCGACTCCTTCTACTATCTCCGTTTGCAGTTAGTATTGAGACCAGTATTCTTCTGGATTAATGTACCCTCTTGTGTGATGCTCTCTTTTTATCATCGGACGTGTTTTAGATTTTCGATGAAACCAGATTAATTTGAAATAGTAAGTGAAATGGTCAGACCAGATGTCGTGACACCAGGAGCCTACAGGTAGAGAGATGGCAGGGTCAAGGATTTCCTTTGTGGACATGGCTACCACATCTAAATGATGACCTTTTTTCATGTGTTTGTGTTGGTACAGGGAGGTTGTAGTTGAGTAGGGAAAGAAAGTTTTTAAACTCTTTTGTATCTGCATTGTTCTCTTCATCTAGGTGTATGTTTACGTCTCCTGCCGATGATATTGTAGGAAGGCCCAATGAATTGTGTAGGACAAATTCACAGAGTCCTCTTTGGCTTTAGGCCAGCTTTTTGGTGGGACATGGAATAGTATGCAAGATAGGGATTCTTCTAGTTGATTGTTACTGATTTTACAGGCTAAGATCTCTAGTTTGTCGGTCGCTTTGGAATCACTAGTTCGAATTAAAATCCCCTCTTTAAGAATAATTGCTAATCCTCCACTTTTTTATCTGCACGGTTTAGCGTAAGGATTTTAAAATTGTCAGGTAGGAGATCAATTATTATTGGATCATCTTCAGACAATAGCATGTTTTCGGTTAGGAAGAGGCAGGCTATTTGCTTGCTTATGATCCAATCTTTAATTAGGAAGGCCTTATTCCGGACAGATCTTGTATTAAGATATGCACAGGGAATAGATGTGGTTGTGATAGTTTTGGTGGAGGTGGTGGTTCTGATGGGTTTTACTTCCCTTGTTCTTTTTTTAAAGGTTCGTTGGTGTCCTTTTTTTATTTGAGATAACATTAATGTGATTTATTGTGTCTACCTGTGGGTTAATGATGTGCGTGTTTGATAGGTTGGGGTAGTAGATTGATTGTAGTTGTGGGTAGAGTGAATTAAATTTTTGATGCTACCATTTCTTAGCAAAGATTAATAAGATTAGTGGGAGATTCATGATTGTAGGATAGTGTGTTTCTTCCTGACGAAACAATTTGGTATCCCTAGATTTTTGGATTATAGTTTGTAAGGCTGTTGGACGGATTGATGTGGTTCTTTAAGCTGACGAGGTGTATATTGTTCTTAGGCTGGTCCCAGTAGGTGACCCGGGTGGGTATAGTTCTTATGAAGTCCTAATTTACAATGCATCAATAATTGTACATCAATAAATAATTGTGCAATCACCTAACACTTACACATGCAGCAGACAGTTAAACATGCTTCTATCGCTTGCACAAGCTTCAATAACTGTACATTCGTCTAATAATTATACATGCAACTAACAATTACGCATGCATCTATCGATTGCACATGCCCCTAAACAGTTATGCATGTATCTAACAGTTACGCATGCCTCTACATGCCTCTAAACAGATATTCATGCATCAAATAGTAACGCATGCCTCTAACGCATGCCCGTATATTACTTAATGGTGCCTCTAGTGCATGCACATATATCTAATAGTTACACTTGCGTCTAATGATAGCGCATGTATCTAACCGTTACACATGCTTCTAATAATTAACTATGTCTACCGGATGTCTAACGATTGCGCATGCATCTAATAATTACACATGCCTCTAACAGTTATACATGCCTCTGACAGCTACACGTGCCTCTAGTGGTTACACGTGCCTCTAGCTATTGCGCATGCATCTAAAGAACTAGCTATTTTAGCGTGAGTAGTCTGAGTTTGGCAGAGAACTTGATGGGTGAACCTTAGTGAAAAGTTTAGCTGGCTGTCGGTGTTGGAGGTAGTAGGTAGAAGGGCTGTAAGCAGGTGGTCAGTTTTAGCTGCTGTGGGGGAAGGGTTCCCAGGATGTTTCCTGGGGGTGGAGGCACGTTTTACAGGCCCGGCCGGGCGAGGAGGAAGGCGGCTTGGGAACCCTGAGGTTATTGGACTCGACGTGGGCCATTGGAGACCGTGGGGGTCAGATGGGGAAGGTCCATTTCCCAGCCTCGTCTTGTGCAGCAGGTTCAATCTGTGAGGTTTTCTTCACCAAGGATGCTTCACAAAGGCACTTACTAAGGTGCACGCGCTCTTTTGCCGTGCGCCTTAGCCGCGCGCTGAACGGCTGCGCGCTGTTAGCGCTGCTGTTGAAATCCTTCTCCTGCAGCGCTAATGGCGCGCAGCTGTTCGGCGCACGGCTAAGGCACATGGTAAAGGCGCGTGCGCCGTATGTACGCGTCCTTTGTGAAGCGTCCTTGATGAAGAAAACCTCACAGATTGAACCTGCCGCACAAAACGAGGCTGGGAAATCGACCTTCCCCATCCGACCCCCACGGTCTCCAACGGCCCACGTCGAGTCCAACAACCTCAGGGTTCCCAAGCTGCCTTCCTCCTCGCCTCCTTCCTCCTCATGGGGGTCCTGTCTGTGGTTTTGTTGTCCTTGTAGTGTAGTACATTTTCTCTGGCTGTTTTAAGGGATGAGGCAATATTCTTGGAGACTATTTTAGGGATGTATCCTTTTTGTTTGAAGGATTTCAGTCAGGGTCTTTAGGTGTTTATCTCTGTCTCTTGAGTCAGGACAAATGTGATGGTATCATGTGGCTTGGCTATGTATAATGGATTTTTTTTATATGTGAAGGGTGAAAACTGGAATTATGGAGATAGTTGCAATTGTTCGTAGGTTTCTTGTATACAGATGTTTGTATATAACCACTGTTGATAGAGACTGTGGTGTCTAGAAAATTGACTTTTTCTGGGGAATAGTCAATTTTGAATTTGATTGTAGGATGGTATGTGTTGAAAGAATTGTAGAATTTTTTTTGAAATTAAATACTGAAAAAACTAAATTTTTTTTAGCAACACCTAATGAAAAGATAAAAGAAAACACGATTCATGTGAGCGGGCTGGAATATAATATTGAACAATCTATAAAAATATTGGGCATAACTCTGGATAAACATCTGACTCTGGAAAAACATATAGACCTACTGTTTAGGAAATGTATTTCAGTTTTATGGAAGCTCCGCACCATCAAGAAGTTTTTTTGATGAAGCTTCTTTTCGTTTGCTAGTGCAGTCATCCATCTTGAGTATTTTAGATTATTGTAATATGGAAAAATTATGTTCTTACTGTTAATTTTCTTTCCTTTAGACGCAGCAGAAGAATCCAGAGACCAATGGGATAGCACACATCTACCAGCAGGTGGAGATAGAGAAACTGATTAACAGGTGGTCCTATTGGCTGGCACTCCTCCTGTATCTTCATTATAGCTCCTTGCCCAAGTATCCGTGACCATCAATAGGCATAGCATGTAAAAAAACTTCTTTCCCATAACAAATCTCAAAAGGCAATAATACAGAATACAATCATCAATAACAACAAACTGCAAAAGTTGCAAAAGAAAAAAACAACAGACAATATCTAGAAAGGGTGGGGCTCTGGATTCATCTGCTGCGTCTAAAGGAAAGAAAATTAACAGGTAAGAACATAATTTTTCTTTCCTTAACAACAGCAGCAGATGAATCCAGAGACCAATGGGATGTAGCAAAGCAATCCTCAATCTGGGTGGGAAGCAAACGCCGCCTCCGCAACAACCGAAGCACTAAATGCATCCACCACATGTGCCCCCACATCCAACCGGTAATGCTGAGATAAAGCACTCTAGGAAGACCAAGTAACCATCGCTCTGGTGGAATGGTCATGAAGTTCTTTTGCCAACCGCTTCCCTGCCATCAAGCAAGTGTAAATAATGTCCTCCTGGACCCATCAAGCGATGGAGGCTTTGGACGCCGCCATACGTTTGAGGCGTCCCTTGAAGAATACAAAGAGGTGATCTAAACAACTAAAAGTCGTTAGAAACCTAGCTCGCGGAGAACGCTACCCACTTTCAAAAAATGCAGTGAATAAAAGCACGGCTCCCCATTTCTCCTCCCAGGAAGAAGGAAGGAAAAGTGAGAGTGTCATAAAGGAAGGATGACACCTCCTTAGAAAGAAATTGTCGGTACCGTCCGAACTGACACCCCAGATTTTGTAAATCAGAAATAGGAATCTCCGCCGAACAAGGCCTACAATTCAGAAAACCGCCGAGCTGAAGCCATGGCCACAAGAAATCTCGTGTTCAAAAGACAAGGATGAAATGAAGCCTTCGGTAAACTGTGAAGAAGTACCTTAAGACTGTACTCTGGACAGGGCTTTCTAAGAGGTTGTACGAATATACCGTATTCCGTTTATGAACTGAACTACATGAAGTTGAGAAGTAAGCAAAGAGCAATATACCTAGCCCTTGTAACAAGCTAAGAATAGCACTTGAAGCTGAAGGGAATTGAACGCCTAAGCCCTTGGCAATACACTTGTGCCAAAAAAGAACTCTGGAAGGGTGCAAATGTTGAGAAGTACCCAAGAAAGGAAAAACCTCCAAAAGGAAGCAGAAGCCACAGGTGAAGACGTCTGTATCGCCTGGATAAGAGAAGAAACAACCTGCTTCGCATAACCCTTACACTTTAGCCGTGACTTTTCAAAAGCTAGGTTGTAATACCAAAGTAGTACGAATATCCATGTTGATCGGACCCTAGGTGAGAAAATTCGGAGATACCAGGAAACTTAACAGTCCAGCTGTCAAAAGACTCATCAGATCCGCATAGCAAGGATGGCGCAGCCAATCCAGAGATTCTACAAATACTGTGCCCTGAAAGCGAGCTTGAGATGGCAAATCCAAGCCATCATCAGCCAGGGGAAAACACTGAAAAAGTAGAAACCAGAGGCGAGAATGAAGCCATGCTGCTACCCCTTCTGACTCCACTCCTTGTGCCCACCGAAGAAGCTAGGAAGCTTAGAATTTCGAGACGAGGCCATGAGGTCTAGTTCCAGGAGATCTCGCTTCCATAAAAAGAGCTGGAACACCTGAGCCAAAATTTTCAATATCCAGGATGTAGATTTCACTATTACTAACATTTACACTTTCTAGATCATACACAGCGCTGTACACTGTAACATACAATAAATGGGCCATGCTCAGATTTTGCGGAGAGAAAGTCTATCCAAACTCTTTTCCTGACTCATAAAATGATCTGCCAACAGAAAAGGAAGATGAGGGTCCACCCATTGAAGTAGAACCACAACTTTACCCGCCAACTGAGTACATCACCTACTGCCCAGGCTGTAGAGAAATACCAAAATATAAACACAAAATAGGACTTTAAATGTTGTCACCAGTATAGAACTAGGAAGTCTCTTAAGCTCTCAGACGCCTGCATTGGCTTATCAAAGTGTTTTTTGAACCAACTTGTGCAGGAAAGAAGGTATATTTCATCGAGCTATAGAGTTTTCAATTTTTTAATTTTTCAATTTTTATATGAAGTATCAAAGCTAAGATACTATACACTAAAATGCAACTGAAAAACCAGCATTTAGCTTTTAATCGTGTATTATTGCTGCATTCTGTTGCGAGTCACAACCCAACGGGCCCCGTTTCACCCAACTATGGGCTTCCTCAGGGGTCTGATAGTGTATCTAATATAATAAAATGATAGGCCGCGCATGCGCACTAAAAAAACGTGTTCCCTGATCCGTTGCGAAAACACAAGTGCACATGCGCGGGCTTTACGTCACCACCTGCTTGCTTAGTACATCAAAGCCACCTCACAATACGGAAGTTTCTTTACACGCTGACGATCACCTCCACAAGCCTGCTCCCAGCCAGCCGACGATCGCCTTCACAAGCCGGGACTGGGGTACAAAGACCGCCTCCTCCCCCCCCCCGGACGAACCAAAAAACTGACCCCGCCTCCCGGGACCCAAGTCCTTTGCCACCCCACCCTTCCCTTCCCGCGGACCCCAGGAGGAGTCGGTTTCCGTGTAAGCCAGATCGTCGTCGTCGCCCCCATCCCTCCCGCCGCACACGAACCCCTTCACGCGGTCTGGCCGCTACCCTTACTCCCTTGCCGCCCCCCCTTCACGCGGTCCCCACAAACCTCTCGCCTCTAGCAGCGGCAGCAGCACTCTACACACGCTGCTTCACGGCCTTCAACTGCCCTGATTGCTCCACCGCGTCCCTGATGACATCATCAGAGATGCGGCAAATCAAATCAGGGCAGTTGAAGGCCGCGAAGCAGCGTGTGTAGAGTGCTGCGGCCGCTGCTACAGGCGAGAGATTTGTGAAGAGTTGCTGCTGACCAGGGGAGCAGGGAAGAGAGACCGGGGGAGCAGGGAAGATGTGCTGCTGAGCGGGGGATCAGGGAAGAGGGACCAGGGGAGCAGGGAAGAGGTGCTGCTGACCAGGGGAGCATGGAAGAGGTGCTGCTGACCGGGGGAGCAGGGAAGAGGGACCGGGGGAGCAGGGAAGATGTGCTGCTGACCGGGGGATCAGGGAAGAGGGACCAGGTGAGCAGGGAAGAGGTGCTGCTGACCAGGGGAGCATGGAAGAGGTGCTGCTGACCGGGGGAGCAGGGAAGAGGGACCGGGGGAGCAGGGAAGATGTGCTGCTGACCGGGGGATCAGGAAAGAAGGACCAGGTGAGCAGGGAAGAGGTGCTGCTGACCAGGGGAGCATGGAAGAGGTGCTGCTGACCGGGGGAGCAGGGAAGAGGGACCGGGGGAGCAGGGAAGATGTGCTGCTGACTGGGGGAGCAGGGAAGAGGGACCGGGGGAGCAGGGAAGAGGTCCTGCTGACCAGGGGAGCATGGAAGAGGTACTGCTGACCGGGGGAGCAGGGAAGAGGGACCGGGGGAGCAGGGAAGATGTGCTACTGACTGGGGAAGCAGGGAAGAGGGACCGGGAGAGCAGGGAAGAGGTGCCGCTGACTGGGGAAGCAGGGAAGAGGAACCGGGGGAGCAGGAAAGAGGTGCTGCTGACCAGGGAAGCAGGGAAGAGATGCTGCTGACCGGGGGAGCAGGGAAGAGGTGCTGCTGACCGGGGGCGCAGGGAAGATGTGCTGTTGGACCGTGGTGGGAGGGAGGGGCGTAAAAATGGGTTTGGAGCTGGGGCTGAAATAGGGCACATGTGAGGGAAGGTGGCTCTACTAGCACCCGTTAATGTAACGGGCTTAAACACTAGTCTAAAACATAAGAACGTAAGTTAAATATTAGCATAAATCTATTTGGCAGACAAACAACTAAAGCCCACGGGTACTTACTGTGCTGCTAAAGCCCAATTCTTAAAGTTGAAAAAATGGTGCTGGAAGCCGCCAAACGCCACGCAAGTGCTTTAAAGCTCATCTACAGCTGAAACTCATACTAATCGCACATGCTCATTAGAGTCCCACAACAATATCTCAAATCCACTATCCAACACTAATGCACCTTATGTCACTATTATTGACTTTAAAAGACCAGACTTAAAAGTAAAGATTGAAAATTAAAGATACGGCGCTCAAAAGAAAGAGCACCAATCAACTGTTGTATTAAGTCCCCTAGGTTTCAAAGTGCCTAATCAAAATATTCAACGGGACTCCCTCTGTTGCAATTTTCGTTTCCTATCACCTCCTCGGGGATGTGTGCCTTCTTTATCAATACAGAAGAATCTTAAATCAGAGAAACTATGTTGCTTTTCAGTGCAATGTTCTACCAAGGGGGCATTTTGTCTATTACAATTAAGACTGGACCTGTATTCAGTCATTTTCGTCCTGAAAGGACGAGTAGACATGCCAACATACAGCATATTGCATGGGCATAAAATCACATACAAAATGTGATTAGCGTCACAAGATAAAAAATGCATCTTACCATCTTGAGGGTTAATAAATATTTTTTGTGATATGGTGAATTGACAAATACTATAATGCCCACATTTGTAGAAACCCAAGGGTAACACTCTGAGTGGTTTTTCCACTGTATTTATGACTGTTGGAGACAAGAGATCCTTAAAGTTACTGCCACGTGAAAAGGCTATCTGTAAATCCAGATCTTTAAAAATAGGATTAGTTTGTATGATCTTCCAATTGTCTTTAAGGATCCTGGCTGTCATATTCCCTTGCGCAGAATAATGAAGCACACAAGTGCATTTTTTCTGATGTTAAATCTTCTCTGGGTTTAATTTTCTTTTGTAATAACCAGTCTCGTTGATAGTATTTTGCACGTTTAAAAGCTTTCTTCAAAATGTCCTTGGGATAACCCCTTATTTCCAGTTTCTTACTTAGGATTTTTGAATGTTTTTTAAACCTTTTGTCAGTGGAACAGTTCCTTTTTAGGTGTAAGAACTGAGAAAAAGGGAGATTTCTCCTCAGACTTGCTGGTGACAGCTATGGAAATTCAAGAAAGTATTGCGGTCTGTAGGCTTAGTGTGGACTTCAAAATCAAAATGATCTTCCTTTTGAATAATTATCAAGTCCAAATATACCAACTGTTTTTTAGAAAAATTCATAGTAAATGATATGTTGGTGTCACAACTATTAAGCCAGATTGAAAACCTATGCAAATCGTCTTCATTGCCTTTCCACAATACCAAAATATCATCAATATAACGAAACCAGCTGTGTATGAAGGACTCAAATGGTGAATGTTTAATCCAGTTTGTTTCAAAAGCTGCCATATAGAGGTTAGCTATAGACGGAGCAAACACCTCCCCCATCGCTACCCCTTTTAGCTGTCTATAAAACTTGTTGTTGTAAATGAAAAATTTTCTTTCATGGCAATTCTCGCCAGATGTAACAAAAATGATGTAGGAATGTTGTGAGGTCTCTCCCTGGAGTCAAAAACCTTTTGGATAGTTAATAAGGCATCATCCTGAGGGATGGAAGTATATAAAGAAGTGACGTCGAACGTGACCAAAATGTAAGGAAAACTATCATTGTGAATATCAATTAGTTGTAACATTACGTCTCTTGAATCTTGTACATATGAATCAATTTTCACTACTTCATCTTTGAGAAATTAATCAACGAACATGGACAAAGGTTCTAATAAAGAACCTCTAGATGACATAATTGACCTGCCTGGAGGATTGCTTAGGCTTTTATGTATTTTTGGTAATACATAAAATGCTGGAATCATAGGAGCATGTTTGTTAAAAAATCTATAGTCTTTTGATGTCAAATAATCAGCCAGTACTCCTTGGTTGGTTATATTAGAGATCTGTCTTTGTAATCGCTTTGTGGGATCCAATGTCAATTTTTCAGCAGCAACTCAGGGAAGGTGAAGACCGTAAAGGAAGCCTGGACACTGCTTAAAGGCATAGTGCTCGAGGCACAAGACCTGTGCGTCCCAAGGTTTAGGAAAGGGTGCAAAAAAAAAAATCGAACTAGAAACCCAGCATGGATAACATCTGCGGTTAAAAAGGCGATAAGCGACAAGAAATCATCCTTCAAGAAATGGAAAAAGGATCCAACAAAGGAAAACCAGGAAGAGCACAAAAGACACCAGAAAGAATGTCATAGAGAGGTCAGGAAGGCAAAGAGAGAATATGAGGAAAGACTAGCAGGAGAAGCAAGAAACTTCAAACCCTTCTTCAGGTATGTGAAAGGGAAACAAACAGCCAGAGAGGAAGTGGGACCACTGGACGACAGAGACAGGAAAGGAGCGATAAAGGAGGAAAAAGAGATAGCTGAAAGGTTAAACAAATTCTTCTCGTAGGTCTTCACCAGAGAGGACACATCCAATATCCAGAACCCGAGGTGATTATAAACGGAGAACACAACGAAAGGCTGGTACAACTAGAGGTAAGCATAGAGGATGTCCACAGACAGATAGACAGACTAAAGAGCGACAAATCACCAGGCCCGGACGGCATCCACCCAAGGGTACTAAAAGAACTGAAAAACGAAATAGCAGAGACACTTCACCAAATATGTAACCTCTCCCTAAAAACTGGGGAGATCCCAGAGGACTGGAAAATAGCAAATGTCACGCCCATCTTTAAGAAGGGATCAAGGGGTGACCCGGGAAACTACAGGCCTGTGAGCTTGACCTCGGTTCCTGGAAAGATGATGAAAGCAATGGTAAAGGACACAATCTGCGAACACATAGAAAACAATGGACAACTGAAGGCGAGCCAGCATGGCTTCTGCAAGGGAAGGTCGTGCCTCACGAACTTGCTGTACTTCTTTGAGGGAATAAACAGTCAGATGGATAAGGGTGAATCCATAGACATCATTTACCTTGACTTCCAAAAAGCCTTCGACAAGGTACCTCACGAACGGCTACTTAAAAAACTGTGGAACCACGGGGTGCAAGGGGATATCTACCGATGGATCAAACACTGGCTAGCGGGCAGGAAACAGAGGGTTGGAGTCAAGGGCCAATACTCAGATTGGCAATGGGTCACGAGCGGAGTTCCGCAGGGGTCGGTGCTGGGACCTCTACTATTCAATATATTTATTAACGATCTGGAGACGGGGACAAAATGTGAGGTTATCAAATTTGCTGATGACACCAAACTCTGCAGCAGGGTTAGAAACACGGAAGACTGCGAAGACCTACAAAGGGACCTAACGAGACTGGAAGACTGGGCAAAAAAGTGGCAAATGAGTTTTAACGTAGAGAAATGCAAGGTCATGCATGTAGGAAAAAAGAACCCGATGTTCAACTACAAAATGGGGGGAACACTGCTAGGGGTGAGTAACCTGGAAAGGGACCTGGGGGTGATGGTCGACTCATCACTGAAACCATCGGTGCAATGTGCGACAGCCTCAAAGAAAGCAAACAGAATGCTGGGCATCATCAAAAAGGGTATCACGACCCGGACGAAGGAAGTCATCATGCCGCTGTATCGCGCAATGGTGCGCCCGCACCTGGAGTACTGTGTTCAATACTGGTCGCCGTACCTCAAGAAGGACATGGCGGTACTCGAGGGAGTGCAGAGGAGGGCGACTAAGCTGATAAAAGGTATGGAAAATTTTCCATACGCTGACAGGTTAAAAATGCTGGGGATGTTCTCCCTGGAGAAGAGGAGACTTAGAGGGGACATGATAGAAACCTTCAAAATCCTTAAGGGCATAGATAGAGTAAATAAGGACAGATTCTTTAAACTGAGAGGAGCCACAAGCACTAGGGGTCACTCGGAGAAATTGAAAGGGGACAGGTTTAGAACAAATGCTAGAAAATTCTTTTTTACACAGAGGGTGGTAGACACATGGAACGCGCTTCCGGAGGAAGTGATAGGCCAGAACTCTGTACAGGGATTCAAGAAGGGTTTGGATAGGTTCCTGGAGGATAAGGGGATAGAGGGGTACAGATAGAACTTGAGGTAGGTTATAGAAGTGGTCAGAAACCACTTCACAGGTCGCAGACCTGATGGGCCGCCGCGGGAGCGGACCGCTGGGCGAGATGGACCTCGGTCTGACCCAGTGGAGGCAACTTCTTATGTTCTTATGTTCTTATCTGCTTCATTTAACTGTCTCATGATCTCTTGATGATAAGCTTTTCTTTCCATCACAACATTGACTCCTCCTTTGTCAGCTTTCTTTATGAAGATTGTCTCATCTTTTCTTAAAGTGTTCACTGCTAGTTGTTCTTCTTTCTTTAGATTACTGAAGGATCGAACGCCTGAAAGTTGCCAGTTCTCTATGTCTTTAAGTACATACTTTTTAAAAGCGTGTACAGTTAAATCCAAAGGTATTGGTGGAGACCAAATGGATTTGGGTGATAAAATAGTGCGGTCTTGCACATTATCTTTATCAGAGAAATAGGTTTTTAATTGCAATTTTCTTATGAATTTTTCAAAGTCAATATGGAACTTAAGACCAGACTTCTGGAACTGAGGATGGAAGGCACCGAGCCCCCCAACCCGACAGCCTGGGATGTTTGGTGACCATGAGCTAGTCCAGCAAAGACCGAGGCATGCCTTTGAAAAGAGAAATCTCGCTGAGCCACCAAATCATACAGAGCAATGCTTGAGGAGCCTACCAAATAATTGGAGCCCTGAGATACCGGGAACCACCAGACCAAAAGCGACTGCTGTAGTGTTATAATGGGAAAGCAAGCCGAAGTTCCCAGTGGAGTCAGCAACATGGATCCTAGAACCTATACAGAATCCCATACTCTTGGTCATGGTGACCGAAGAAAAATGCAAACCTGAGACTGTGACCCATCGCCCTAGTCTCTGGGAAGAAACACATTTCTCTCCTATATGAATAAAAACATCTCCCCGATATACCTATAAATAGTATAGGAGAAAAGAGCGCTGTGCAAATTCGAAGATTCACGTCCAAAGAACTGAGGAAAAGAAACCACCCTTTCGTGTCAGTCAAATGGCCCGACTGGAAGACGGCCGAATCAAGCAGTTAGTCAAGAAGATAGTAGGTGAATCACTTGGTAGTGCCAAAACAGTACCACTGCCCACATTTTCTAAAATGTTTGTGAAGCCTTGGGTAGGCGAAATGGCATGTGCCAAAACCAAAAGCGCTGCTCCAAACCTAGTGCCGATTCAGAGTCCATAGTGAAAATGTAAATATTCTCCCAGTTTTTCTACAGAAATGTGTAACCCTGAGAAACTAATTCAGCAGAATGGGGTCCAGCTTGCCCAATGCCCCCATCTTGGGCACCATGCAGTAAATGGAACAACGTCCCTTATTTCCTGAAGAACTACAAGAACTGCCCTGAGGACCAGTAACACTTAAAAGGGAAACACAAAACATAGAGACTCCAAGAACGAACCGGAAACCTGAGGAGGATGCAAAGTTGCAAGCATCCTGAAAAATGTTCACAGCCCCCTGACCTGACATTATAGCAGTTTTCCCCTCATGAGAAAGCCTGAAGAGTCATTGGAAGAAGTCAAGATCCCCTCAGAAAGAAGTGCAGAAGGTCAGGGAATGGCAGGATGAGAACGTAGGATCTGTCAGAAGAAAGCAATTCTCCTAGGAAAATTTCCTAGGAAGTTTCGCAATGTAAAGAGGAGTATATTGGATCCATGAAAAAAGTACTAACTCCTTGCAACGTGAGCGAAATACGTATGTCCTTTAAAGTGAATACATACTAGACACAATCAAGATGCTGCATCAATCGCCCCGTGGAAAACAACAACATCCTAACAGGTAACAGACAAAGCTCACATCGCTAATGAGAGCTTCAGGGATGAGGCTAACAGCCACATAGCGCGGGCTCCTCCGCAGGTTTGATAGAATAGGTAACTGGCTCCTGGTTAGAAGAAGCTGTACAGCCCTTCCTGTCTGGTCAGGGGATCCGTCTAGCATGTGCCATGAGAAAATTTATAAATAACTTTAAAAAAAAAAGACCAACAAACCCCTCTAAGACCAAACCTCCATACAACACCCTCACCCAAGACACTCATTTACCCCAAAACAATAAACAGTACATAAACATCAGAGCTCTAGGCCCAAAGACAGAACACATAAAAGACTGGATTGAAAACGAGAATCTAGACTGAGTCTGATGTAAGCCAGAAACCTGGCTTACATCAGACTCAGATCCCAGGATAACAGAAGTCTGCCCTAAAGGATACAAAATAACAGTGATCTGCAGGGGAAAAAAAAGAAGAGGAGGTCTAGCCATCATAGTCAGAAGCTCCCTAAATCTGAACATACTAGCCAAAACATCCACTAGCCTGCCAACTCTCATGCACCACACTAAAAGGATCCATAACTTGCATGCTCTTCTACATAACACCAGGGAATTGGAACACAGCAAGACCCGAATTTGAAGATTTTATATACCAAAATTCACTAACGACAACTTACAACCTAATCCTAGGAGACCTAAACCTCCATCTCGAAGACCTATTCACCAAACAAGTAGAAAACCTACTGTTATTCCTCAAAGCCCTAATATACAAGATTTTAGACCCACAAGTCACACATGAGAAAGGTCACCAACTAGACATCACACCTTTCATGAACCAACAGCCCTTACTGCCAGAGATTCAAACATCAAATGGAAAGTGGTCTCGATCCCTCTGGTCAGACCACTACACATACTCCTTCAACCTCAACTGGGCCAAAGACAAAACCAAACCAAAACCCCAAAGATGAACCTACAACTCTCGTAAATACATCGACCCCACCAAATTCTAGACTAAAACAGACGCAGCAATCCAAGAATGCAACCCCAAGGACTTCAACTCACAATGGTGCAAGCTAAGCACAGCTACCTAGACGAGCTAGCCCCAATACAAACAAAAACCAGAATTAGAAGATGATCAGACAAATGGTTCGATAACGAACTACTCCTACTCAAAAGACAATGCAAACAACTAGAAAGAAAATGGAGAAAGAATAACCAAGAACCCACGAAAACAACATGGAGAAAACTAAACCAACAATACAAGCTGAAACTAAAAGAAAAAAGAAAAACACATTACACCAACCTAATAGGCAAAGAAACCCAAGATTTAAAAAAACTATTCCAAACACTAAAAGAACTCACAGACACCAAACCCTATCTGGCCAATAATGAAACCCCTCCCCCCTCAGCTACACTTTTAGCCAAATATTTTAAAAACAAAATCACAACCGCCAGGACTACCCTCTCCAGACGCCCAACCCTCCTAGAAGAGATCACAATGCCCCCCACAGAATAAGACTCAACAGCAGCAGACAGAACTTGGTCCCACTTTCCCACAAACTCTACAAAAAATACAGCCACGCAACCTGTGATCTCAACCACTGCCCTCCATACCTATTAAAATCTTCCAGTACTAAATTCCCCACTCTCCTCTTACAATGGATACAAACCACAGATGGCCTTTTCCCACAAGACCTCAGCAAAATCGTCATCACCACGATCCTATAAGACCCTAAAGGAGCAACAGATCAACCATCCAACTACAGACCCACGGAGGGGCATAATCAAAAAAAACGTCTAAGTCTCCTTTTGGCCTAAGGTCTTAAACGTTGAAAGTAGAAGCAGGAAAAATATCCATTATCATTAAAAAACGTCCAAAAGGAGGGTTTTTTTGATAATGGCCTGCCTCTACGTTCAGCTGTTTAAATGCCCAGACCACCACTACGTATACACTAACACCATATAATCAACCTAAAAAAAGTCTAACTCCCAAATGCCCAAAACAAGAGCTTTTAAGCGAAGGAGGAGCCAGTCCTTCGCCAAAAAGCTGGATTCTGGAACCGGTGTCTGTGAAAAACAACACCAGTTACAGAATTTCCCCCTACAACAATACGGGCAGGAGGGAGCCCAAGCCTTCCTGGCCCGCAGCACCCCGAACCCCCAACTATGTTGGGGGCAAGAGAGAGCACTCTTGCCCCTGCGGCATTCCGAACCCCCAATTACGTTCGGGGCAAGAGGGAGCCCAAGCCCTCTTGCCCCGTGATCCCCAAACCCTCGTCCCGCTGAGTCCGATGGGGCCAGGAGGGATCCCAGGCCCTCCTGCCCTCGACGCAACCACCCCACAACCACCCCCCCGAATTCCTGATCGGCCCCCCCTACCGACCCATGACCCCCCCACCGACCCCCCAACCCCCCAACCCCACCCCCCTTCCCCATACCATAAAATATGTTGGTCAGACGGATGGGTGCCAAGCACCGCCCACAGGTGGGGCTTGAGGAGCCTGGGCCAACTGGAATCGGCCCAGTTGTCTTAGGCCCCTCCTGTGGGCAGGGCCTTAGGCACATGGACCCAACCGGGGATTCGGGGGGGCAGTCATGGGGGGGTTGCGTCGAGGGCAGGAGGGCCTGGGATCCCTCCTACCTGTATTTTTGTGGGGGGTGGGGGTTAGAGGGTGTCACAGGCCAGGAGGGCTTGGGCTCCCTCCTGGCCCCATCAGACTCGGCGGGGGGGGGGGGGGGGTGGGGATCGCAGGGCAAGAGGGCTTGGGCTCCCTCTTGCCCCGAACGTAATTGGGGAGTCAGGATGCCGCAGGGGCAAGAAGGCTTGGGCTCCCTCTTGCCCTGAACACAATCGGGGAGTCGGGGTGCCACAGGGGCAAGAGGGCTTGGGCTCCCTCTTGCCCCAAACGTAATCGGGGAGTCGGGGGTGCCGCGGGGCAGGAGGGCTTGGGCTCCCTCCTGCCCTAATTGTTGGGGGGGAAGGGTGGATCTTGACAGGGGAGATGAGCCATCTCTCCTGCCGCGATCATTGCTGTAGGGGGTAGGCAGGTTGCTGGGGCAGCTGAGCTGATCGCAGCAGCCACGATCAGCTCAGTGGCCCCTTTTTAGCACTTATACCTGTTTTGACTTGGTCTAAGTCAAAACGTATAAGTGCCGACTAGGCAACCTGCCTAAAGTTTTGGTTATACTTGCTGCACGCCTAGGTCTAGGTCAGCCCACCTCCCGCCCACCACCCACCCTTTCCCCTCCTCTAAAAATGCCTCTTTTCTCTCTGTGTGTTTAGAGGCAGGGGAAAGGCCTAAGCTGGTTTTAGATACGTCTAAAACCAGCTTTGATTATGGGTACTTGGACGATCAGGCTTTTTGATCGTCCAAGTACCCATTTAGGCCACTTTTTAGACATTTTTGTTTTTTTGATTATGAGCCCCATAGCCTCTATACCACTTTATGTCAAACTAATGGAAGGCCTGGTAGCCAAATTCCTCACCAACTACCTAGAAGATCACAACATACTCCACCCTACACAATCGGGTTTCAGAACCAACTACAGCACAGAGACACTCCTGGACACAGCTAGACAACACCTCAGCATAGGTAGAAAAATGCTGATTATACTACTGGATCTCACTGCAGCATTTGACCTGGTGGACCACAACATCCTACTACAAATACTAGATACAATAGGAATCACAGACACATGATTTCAAGGATTCCTACAATCCAGAACTTACAGAGTAAAGTTGAACAAAGAAAAATCAGAACCATGGTCCAACCCCTGTGGGGTTCCCCAAGGATCTCCACTATCCCCAATTCTCTTCAATCTCTACATTGCATCCCTTGGCACCTGCCTGGACAAATTAGGCTTAACCTCCTATAGCTATGCAGACGACATCACCATTCTCCTTCCTTTTGACAAACCAACGTCCTCCATGACAGACACTCTACACGGGACACTTGAAACAGTTGCAACATGGATGATTAACCACAAACTGAAACTGAACCCAGACAAGACAAAATTCATTCTCCTCGAAAATAATAAAACCCCAACTATAACAAATCTAGTAATAAACTCAATCACATACCCCATACAACTAAACTTATGGGAATGTCAATAGACAGATGCTGTACCATGCAACCACAAATCAACAAAACAATACAAAAATCATTTGCGGTCATGAGAAACTTAAGGCAAGTTTGAAAATTCTTTGACAGAATACAATTCCAGCACTTGGTCCAGTCCCTAGTCATAGGTCTTCTAGATCAATGGTTCCCAACCTTGTCCTTCGAGGACCACCAAGCCAATCGGGTTTTCAGGCTAGCCCTAATGAATATGCATGAGAGAGATTTGCATATAATAGAAGTGAGAGGCATGCAAATCTGCTCCATGCATATTCATTAGGGCTATCCTGAAAACCTGATTGGCCTGGTGGTCCTCCAGGACAGGGTTGGGAACCACTGTTCTAGACTACTGCAACATACTTTATCTCCCCTGCCCCACAACTATGATAAAACAACTACAAACAGTTCAAAACACAGCGCTAAGACTTATCTATTCACTGAGGAAACACAACCACATCACGGCAGCATACCTAGATTTACACTGGCTCCCATACAAGCAAGAGTACAATTCAAATTCTACTGTCTACTATTTAAAACCATAAACGGAGATAGCCCAGCTTACCTAAACAACTGCCTAATCCAAACTACCTCAGCCAGACACAGGAGAACTCACAAACCGTTCACTCATCCCCCAGTCAGAAGCGTCAAATGAAAAAAAACTGTACGATGGCCTTCTAGCCACACAAGCAGAAAAACTAGACTACCAACTTTCCAATTTACCGATAACGACTCCAGACTACAAATTGTTTAGAAAAGAAATAAAATCCATCCTATTCAAGACATCCTTGAAGACAAACTAATACCACAGACTCATTTTAATTCTCTGAAGCAACTCGCTCTACTCTTCAATTCCTCTGGAAATGGCCAGATAACTTCTTTTGTAATCCGCCTTGAACCGCAAGGTATTGGCGGAATAGAAATCACTAATGTAATGTAATGTAATATGCCCTTGATATACTGCTTTTTCTCTGTGGTTACAATCAAAGCGGTTTGCATTTTTAGACAGGTACTTATTTTATTTCTGGGGCAATGAGTGTTAGTGGCTTGCCTAGAGTCATAAGGAACCTCAGTGGGAATCAAACTCACAACTTCAAGGTGCTGAGGCAGCTGCTCTAGCCACTAGGCCACTCCTTCATTCCATTTATTAAAGGTTATGTAAATATTGACTATTGACAGGATACAATTTTGATAATTATGTGTTCCACAAAAATAAGGCACAGCATCAATGCATTTCCCTCTTTTGACTGATTCTAGTATATAAATCCTTCCTCCTGAAGATGATCAGGGAAACTCGCATTGAATTGAGGAGGAGAGATTGAATGAAGAAGGTTGATATTTTAATCACTGGAAATGAATGGGTTTTAATTTGTTCATAATGTCTCACAGTTATTTCACGTTATTGTCACTATGAAAGACTATGACATTCTGCCTCTGTAACATCCTCTTTCCTCCTGGTCAACCTCTGCTGCCCTTACCTCTCTTGCTACCTGTAGCTCTGCCCCCTGCTGCTTCTGAATAGTGCCTTCTGGCTGGCTGTAGATCTGCCCACTAACTGCCAATCAATCGCTCAGGTGATCTCACAAGCCCTGCTCCCTACTTAAGCAAAGCCCCGTCAGGGCAGCACGGGCTGCTGGCACGCGATGGAGCACAAACAAGGAGCACATGCTCCTTAGTGCACTCCTTTGTGCAATTCCAGAGGATGCCTCCCTATTCTTACTACCATACTTCCTTTGTACATTTCTGTTTCCTTCACTATTCCTCTCCTTATGGCTTCAATTCACTTTCTGCTTCTTACTCAGCTCTGGAAAGTGTTGCCAGAGGATATGGTAAGAGTGGTTAATGTATATTCTTTTATTCAGGAATTTGAGGAGAAATGGGAATGACAGCTAGGAGATACCTCTACGAAAGATAATATGAAAAGTTTAGCCTTCCAAATACTAAAAAATACCATGCCATAAAGTATACAAAATAAGCTGGATAATGTTGTGGGAATGGAAGGAAAACCTTGGTCGGAGATTGTTTCTCACATTATTCATTATACTAAAACAATAGACGAATCAGATAACAGAGACAAGGAACTTTTACAACTTCAGAAAAAAAAAGCCTTAGCCATGACAATACAGGAAAAGGAAGGGCAGAAAGATAAGTCTGTTGATATTGCCACACAAGTAAATTAGGTAGTCCAGCTGGCACAAATTCAATGGGCCCAGAATACCCATGGTTTTGGGCAAAATTATAGAGTGATGAGAGGAACTGGATGAGGAAATAACAGAGGTAGAGGTTATGGGGTAATAAAGACAAATCACAAGTTCAATGTTATGCTTGCCACAAGTTTGGCCATTATGCACATTAATGCTGGACTAAAAACAATCAGAGGGGTGGTAGAGGGGATGGGCAAGGTCGGGAAATGCCCCTACCGAGTGACAATAATCAAAATTATAATTGGGATTATTCTCCGGATTTTCCCTCACCAATATACTGTATATTGCTACATGCCCAGTTAATCTTCTAGGGCGGGAAGTGCTTTCAAAAATAAAGGCAGTAATCACACTTACTGGCCTTGGTAGAGTAATGCCCAACATTGAAAACCCAGTCAAAAAATATACTGAAGGGGTAACTTACTCAACCAATAGGTGAATGCAATAGAGTGACAAAAGGAAAATATTTGAAAATGAAAAAAGACACTACTTGAAAAGATCACTTCAAGAAACTTTATACATACTCTTGTATAATGAACTCTGCTCAGAGATATGAAGGCATAGTATTCCGCCTCACCCACCAAGAAAAAATTGGGTCTTTGAAATCGTTAGAAATTTATATATCATATCTAGTGAGCTTGCACCTCCAGTTCAACTATACATGTTGTGTCGGTTCCCTGACGCAGATTTGAAACGTGGCACGTCGGAACCAGCTACTTTTTCAAAGTTAAGTGAATGACTTCTTTGATATTTTTGCTATAGCTATTAAAATTAAGCATAGCTTTAGCAGCTAGCAACACAATAGTTTCAGAATCTAAACCTGGAGAAATTTGTCTGTATTGAACACTGCAATGATTGGTGGGTGAGGCGGAATACTATGCCTTCATATCTCTGAGCAGAGTTCATTATACAACATTGAAAACCAGCAACAATATGACTGTGTCAAAAATGTTGCTGGAGTAAAACTAATTTTGAAACATTCAAAGACAGGACTAACAATTCCACCGTACCCCCTTAAACCAGAAGCCTCAGAGGGCACTAAACATAGAAACATAGAAATAGACGGCAGATAAGGGCCACGGCCCATCTAGTCTGCCCTCCCCAATGACCCTCCCCTACCTTTCTCTGTGAATAGATCCCACGTGTCTATCCCATTTGGCCTTAAAATCAGGCATGCTGCTGGCCTCAATAACCTGAAGTGGAAGACTATTCCAGCGATCAACCACCCTTTCAGTGAAAAATAATTTCCTGGTGTCCCCGTGCAGTTTCCCGTCCCTGATTTTCCACGGATGTCCCCTTGTTGCCACGGGACCCTTGAAAAAGAAGATATCTTCTTCCATCTCGATGCGGCCTGTGAGATACTTGAAAGTCTCGATCATGTCACCCCTCTCTCTGCGTTCCTCGAATGAGTACAGCTGCAACTTATCCAGCCGTTCCTCGTACGGGAGATCCTTGAGTCCCGAGACCATCCGGGTGGCCATTCTCTGGACTGACTCCAGTCTCAGCACATCCTTACGGTAATGCGGCCTCCAGAATTGCACACAGTATTCCAGGTGGGGCCTCACCATGGATCTATACAATGGCATAATGACTTCAGGCTTACGGCTGACGAAACTCCTGCGTATGCAACCTATGATTTGCCTTGCCTTGGTTGAAGCTTGCTCCACTTGATTGGCAGTCTTCATGTTCTCACTGACGATCACCCCTAAGTCTCGTTCTGCTTCAGTTCTTGTTAGGATCTCGCCATTAAGGGTGTAAGTCTTGCATGGATTTTGGCTGCCCAGGTGCATGACTTTGCATTTTTTGGCATTGAAGCTAAGTTGCCAGGACCTAGACCAGCGCTCCAGTAGGAGTAGGTCGTGCATCATGTTGTCGGACATTGAATTTATGTCTGTTGTGCTTTTGCCCACTACATTGCTTAGTTTGGTGTCATCGGTGAATAATGTTATTTTACCTCGCAGCCCTTCTGCCAAGTCTCTTATAAAGATGTTGAATAGGATTGGGCCCAGGACCGAGCCCTGCGGCACTCCACTGATTACCTCCGTCATTTCGGAGGGGGTGCCGTTCACCACTACCCTCTGAAGCCTACCTCCAAGCCAGTTCCCAACCCATTTCGTCAATGTGTCGCCCAATCCTATAGAATTTATCTTGCTCAGCAACCTGCGGTGTGGTACGCTATCGAATGCTTTACTGAAGTCCAGGTATACGATGTCCAGGGACTCCCCAACATCCAGCTTCCTCGTCACCCAGTCAAAGAAGCTGATCAGATTGGATTGGCAGGATCTCCCCTTAGTAAATCCATGTTGACGGGGATCCCGTAGATTCTCCTCGTTCAGGATCGTATCCAATTGGCGTTTGATTAGAGTTTCTATTAGTTTGCACACTATTGATGTAAGACTCACCGGTCTGTAGTTTTCTGTCTCCATCTTGGAGCCTTTCTTGTGGAGGCACTGGTAGATGACCTTCTCAAACATGGAATAATTGAGCCAACTGAATCACCCTGGAATACCCCATTGTTCCCCGTTCTAAAAGCAGATGGGAAATCCTGGCGCCAAGGGCATGACATGAGAGGTTTAAACCGTATCTTGGAACAAGAATTCCCTGTGGTCCCAAATCCTATCACTCTACTTACATCACAAACACTACATGCCTGATTTTCCATCATACTGTAGATTAAAAAATGCCTTTTATTCCATAGTTCAACATCCTGAGTCACGCCCACTCACAGCATTCACAGTAGAGACCAATAGATTCCAGTGGACTAGAATCCCCCAAGGATTACATGAGAGTCCGGGAATATTTTCCCAGGTAATAACCCATAATTTGCAGGAATTTAGGGATATCAGGACACCCGACTCACAGGCTTCACTGTTTGTGTATGTAGATGATATTCTGCTTTCAGCACACACAGAAGTTTTGTGCCAGAGACTTACCGATGATCTCATACAGTTCTATATCAGTAAAGGCCATGCTATTAATGCTGGCAAAGTTCAATATTGTCAACAGGAAGTTACTTACCTGGGTCACACTATCAGAGAGAGTAATAAATTTTTATGTCAAACTCTGTTGAAAGAAGTTGAACAAATTGATACCCCACAGACAGTAAAAGAGCTGCGCGCACTGCTAGACCTATTAAACTACTGCAGAGATTATATTCCTTGCCTGAGTACAAGAATCTTGCCTTTGAGAATTTATTTAAAAGGAAACCCCGAGGGGAATCATAAGATCAAATTATTAAATACTGACACTGACATCATCATATCCTTGAAAGCAGACTTAGAGAAAGCCCCACAATTTATGCTGCCACAGAATTCCCTCCCGGTAGATCTATATGTCATCAACCATCTAGAAGGGTGGGCCGCTGTGGCCTGCCAACAAGATAATACCATTTGTTATGTCTCAGGGTCATTCACGCCAGTAAAACAATGTTTTAATATTTGCGAACAAGGGGTAGTGGCAGCAGTAATCTACTAGTTTCTTCCTTATGCCTGCATTACTTTGTATTCGACACACACTGTACTAAAGATTTTAACAATTCCATCTATTGCTTTTACTACGCGTAGGCTATCTACTTATCTTGCTGTCCTCATGACAGGAAATATTAAACTGAAAGCAGTAACACATTCAGAGACAATCTCTGCAAACCGCAGTGGCCTTACATGGCTGCCCACAGGAAACCCCTCCTAAACAAGATTTAAAACAAGATGGCTTTCACATCTTTGTGGACAGTTCACAAACTAGAACTGGAACCGCATTTGCATGGTTTGTGTATAATACCAAGGAGCAAGTTTGGGAAAGTGGATGGAACACCATACCTGCTTCCCTCACTACTCAGGCTGCAGAATTAGCAGTACTATTACAAACACTTGAGACATATCCAGGTCAAAATTTCACAATTTATTCTGATTCTATTTATGCTATCAAATGCATTGAAGAAAACTGTGACAAATGGCAAATAAGAGGATTTATTGATAGTGCAGGAAAACCACTTCAACATGTTACATTACTCAAGCGTCTCATGACGGTGTTGCAGCAAAGACCAATCCCAGCAGCCATTGTTAAAATAAAAGAACACAATAACACAGACGCTTCTTATAACCAACAACACATCAGCATATGGACCTTTTGGCAAAGGAGGCCACCAAATATCAACATTCTATCTCACAATATGTTTGTACCAGGGCAAACCCAGAAAATTATGAAGCTTCTTTTGCCATTGGTGTCACACCAGATGAACTGCAGCAATGGGAAAAATCAGGAAACAAACAACTAAAAGAGGTATGGAAAACAACAGATATGAAAACATGCATATCCACCTCTTCCTTGTGGCTAAATGCACAAGACTATCACTTTAAGACACACGCCCCACTGTCCCACATCAGAACTCGATTTAAATTGATCCTGTGGCATCCCAAGTTGGATGCCATTTTAAAAAGGCATTGTCCAAAAATGCCCGGTGTGCATCAAAGTAAATCCATGGGGTACCCCTACTCCACTGGGAGACATCCCCATACAAGAAGGGCCCTGTAGGAGGTGGTATATTGATTATACAGATATGATTATCAAGAATCAGAGAAAAAGATATTTATTGGGTGTGTTTGTCCTTTCTCTCAATGGGTAGAAGCATATTATCCTTGTGCGTCAGAGGCTGGTAAAGAGGCTACGCTCATGTCACCCCTCTCCTTAAGTTACTTCACTGGCTCCCTATCTGCCATCGCATACAGTTCAAGATCTTATTGCTGACCTACAAGTGTATTCATTCTGCTGCCCCTCAATATCTCTCCTTGCTTCTTTCTCCTTATACACCTCCCAGAGAACTCTGTTCCTCACATAAGTCGCTCTTAGCTTTACCCTTCTCCACTGCCAATTCCAGCTTCGTTCCTTTCATCTAGCTGCCCCCCTATGCCTGGAATAAATTACCTGAGTTTATCCGTCAAGCCTCTTCCCTTGTTTAAAAGCAGCTGAAAACCCACCTTTTTGATATAGCCTTCAATCCTTAACCCTACTCCTTTGCCCTCCAACCCAACCAGCTGATTAACTGTTCCCCTTAACTGCATCCATGACATGACATCCTGTTTGTCTTGGCTGTTTAGATTGTAAGCTCTTTCGAGCATGGATTGTTTTCTTCTTCTTTGTGACTCTGTGCAGTGCTGCGTGCGTCTGGTAGCGCTATAGAAATAATTAATAGTAGCAGTAGTAGTAGGTAGGTTAATGTATACACGGAAATGCATGAAGTATTGATAAAATATTCCAATGTGAGCTTTAGATTAGTCAAGCATTTCCTCTTACCGCCATTAATGGGTGGACAGCGATGTCAGTCAAATAGCTTTAGGTTTTCCCACAAGGGAGTTTTAAAATAAATTAGTAATGTTTTTTCTGGGATCTCCTCCAAAGAGTATAATTTCGTTCCAGAATAGCACCAGCAGAATTTGTAAATGGTTTATCTCCTTAATAATCAAGACCGTTCAATCTTTGAAACCCTGAAATACTATGGCTACACTGTACATGATTCTAATAGATTCAAGAAATCCATCAAGACAAACTAATTCCGCAGGAAGCATTTCAATCCCCCAAACTAACTCGCTCAACTCTGTAACTCTTCTGGAAATGTCCAGATAGCAGATTAAATTCTCTAAAACCAATTGGCCTAAACGTGTCCATTGCCTGGAAAGCATTTTTGTAACCAGTGTAACACGAGTCATTAGTGTAGCCAAAGGGCACATATATGTTTTAGGCATGTTGTTCACGAGTAAGCGCTTTAAGAAGCAATGACATCATAGACTTTGTATCAGTTTAAAAGCGCATGCGCTGGCGTTGTAAGCTGTCAGCGCCATTTCTGCTCATGAACCAGAGCACAGCTGCACAGTAAGCAACGTTTTAACTTTTATATTATCTTAAGACATAATAATATGAGCTTTTTATGTATTTCACTGATTTGTTACACTTGTCTTTTGGTTGTAGAAATTGTTATGACCCCTGAATAAGCCTTTATTAGGTGAAACGGGTCCCCGTTGGGCATTTTCACAGCGTTCTACAACTGAAATAGCGGCACTGAATCTAACTACAAAGATAAGTGCCTTTGTTCACTAATTTAAGTTTGAAAAGTAAATTCACTTTATTTAACAAGACTAAACTCAATGAAAGATACCTCTGTCCTGCTTAAGCTGTTAAACCAATCTTTTATGATTGCACAGTGCAGGCATCTGAGAGTTTTGTCTTATGAGCATATACAAGTTATTATATGCTCTTTGTGTTAAGATGATGCATTAAAACAGTTTTTGGTTTTGATTTATCGGTAGATATTTTACCTGTTTCCATTGTGATATATTGCAATATTTAGACACACACATTTTCATATGTGCTGCTGCATTTTGTATAACCTGCAGTGCCCTACATCTTGCCTTTGTTATTCCAAGGTATAGAGCATTGCAGTAATCAAGACAAGACAAGACCATGGCCTGAATAACAGTTCGAAAATCATATGATGCGCGCGTTGCTTTTAACCGGTGCAACAAGTGCATTTGTGCAAAACATGCCTGAATGGTCTTAGTTACTTACAAGTTCACCTAAGATGGTCAAGACTCGTGCACGGAAAGAACATCATTGATAACTTTAACCTCTGTAGGCCACTGATATTCTGACTTTCCCACAAACATTATTTCAGTTTTATCTGCATTTAGTTTCAGACCTTGTTCTCCCATCCACTCATAAGAACATAAGAATATAAGAATTGCCGCTGCTGGGTCAGACCAGTGCTCCATCATGCCCAGCAGTCCGCTCACGCGGTGGCCCTCTGGTCAAAGACTAGCGCCCTAACTGAGACTAGCCCTACCTGCCCATGTTCATATTCAGCAGGAACTTGTCTAACTTTGCATTGAATCTCTGGAGGGTGTTTTCCCCTATGACAGACTCTGGAAGAGCGTTCCAGTTTTCCACCACTCTCTGGGTGAAGAAGAACTTCCTTACATTCGGACGGAATTGATTCACTTTCAACTTTAGAGAGTGCCCTCTCGTTCTACCTACCTTGGAGAGGATGAACAACCTGTCCTTATCTAATAAGTTTATCCCTTTCAGTACCTTGAATGTTTCAATCATGTCCCCTCTCAATCTCCTCTGTTCGAGGGAGAAGAGGCTCAGTTTGTCTAATCTTTTGCTGTACAGCAACTCCTCCAGCCCCTTAACCATCTTAGTGGCTCTTCTCTGGACCCTTTTGAGTAATACCGTGTCCTCCTTCATGTACGGTGACCAGTGCTGGATGCAGTACTCCAGGTGAGGGCACACCATGGACCGGTACAGTGGCATGATAAACTTCTCCAATCTGTTCATGATCCCCTTTTTTATCATTCTTAGCATTCTGTTTGCCCTTTTCGCCACTGCCGCAAATTGCGCGGAAGGCTTCATCGACTTGTCGATCAGAACTCCCAAATCCCTTTCCTGAGAGGTCTCTCCAAGTATTGTCCCGGACATCCTGTATTCGTGTATGAGATTTTTGTTACCGATATGCATCACTTTACACTTATCCACGTTGAACCTCGTCTGCCATGTCGATGCCTATTCCTCGAGCCTGATTATGTCATGTTGCAGATCTTCACAATCCCCCTGTGTCTTCACTCCTCTGAATAACTTTGTATCGTCCGCAAATTTAATCACCTCGCTTGTCGTACCTATGTCCAGATCATTTATAAAGATGTTGAAGAGTACGGGTCCAAGCACCGAGCCCTGCGGCACCCCACTGGTGATGCTCTTTCAGTCCAAGTTTTGTCCATTTACCCCCACTCTCTGTCTCCTATGCTCCAGCCAGTTTTTAAACCACGTGAGTATTTCACCCTCGATTCCATGGCTCGCAATTTTCCAAAGTAATCATTCATGCGGAACCTTATCAAATGACTTCTGAAAATCTAGATACATAATGTCGAACAGATCGCCCTTGTCTATCTGCTTGTTTACTCCCTCGAAGTGCAGCAAGTTCGTCAAACAAGATCTGCCTTTGCTGAAACCGTGCTGGCACTCCTCAATCTTACACATGTATACAGAAAATGATTGTTCAACATTATTATCTCCACTACCTATTGTGAAGAAAAAAATAATATCATCTGCATAAGTTCGATATTCAACTCCCAAGGACTCAAATAAACTACCTATAGCAGCCATATAGATGATAAATAAGAGGGCAGAGAGCACCCAGCCCTGTGGCACCCCTGTCCTGGCCGAATATACTCAGTCACTTATCCAATTTCTAAGCGAAATAAAAATTAAAATATAATAGGGAAAACAAAAACATGACAAAATAAAAACAACTAAAAAATCACCAAAAGGTATTCACTTTTTAAAGCCTCACTGAGATAAATTAAGGCAGGGACCTACTACAGAGAAAAGACCTCAGTGTTCCCTAAGAGTGAACTTGGGAAACTGCTATGACAAATATTAAGTTATCATAGAAAGCACATCCTCGGTCATAGAAAAACTCCGTAAAGATATAATAAATATTAATTATGTTTTAGCATAAAGCTTTTAAGGTACAAAAGTGCAACCAGCACAAAAAGAACCCCACACTTATCTTAATATTCTCCTCAGATGAGGGAAGATCACCTCCTAGAAGATTTTTGAAGCGTGAGCTCGTTTTTTGAATCACTTCCCATGAAGCAGCAAGAATCGCGAAACAGGGCCTGTCGGGAGTTTTGAGATGACAGTCTTAAGATGGATATTATATTGAAACATTGACTGTGGGAAGGAATCGAGCAGCGGTGATCTTCCCTCATCTGAGGAGAATATTAAGATAAGTGCGGGGTTCTTTTTGTGTTGGTTGCACTTTTGTACCTTAAAAGCTTTTTGCTAAAACATAATTAATATTTATTATATCTTTACAGAGTTTTTCTATGACCGAGGATGTGCTTTCTATGACAACTTAGTATTTGTCATAGCAGTTTCCCAAGTTCAATCTTAGAGAACACTGAGGTCTTTTCTCCGTAGTAGGTCCCTGCCTTAATTTATCTCAGAGTGAGGCTTTAAAAAGTGAATACCTTTTGGTGATTTTTTATTTGTTTTGGTATTCTGCTTGTATTATTATTTTTTGTCAAAATAAAAACAATGCCAATAACAGGATAATTAAAAGAATTTAAGTTGAAACAACATCAAATAAATGGCATACTAATAGTTGACAATTTTGAGAGACAAACATAAGACAGAAATGAAGCTGGGCTGGAACAGCACAGGTGTTATCCAGGGATAGCAGGCAGCTATTCTCACATGTGGGTAACGTCATCCATTGAGACCCGGATGTGGACAGCCTCGCAAGCAGACTTGCTTGTAGAAACCTTAGAAGTTTCACGACTGTCACACTGCGCATGTGTGAGTGCCTTCCCGCCCAGCGTAGGGCATGTCTCCTCAGTTCAGATAGCTAGCAGAGAAGGTGGGGAGGTGGGTGGGTTGTGAGAAAAGCTGCCTGATGTCCCTGGATAACACCTGTTATGGTAAGTAACTGTGCTTTATCCGAGGAGAAGCAGGCAGCCTATTCTCACATGTGAGTGACCTCCATGCTATCCAGAATGGGATGGTGGGAATGTTGGCAATTCAGGAGAATAAATGTTGTAATATAGCCTGGCCAAAATGGCCATCCCATCTAGAGAAAACATACAATAATGAGAGGTGAAAGTATGAACTGAGGACCAAGTGGCAGCTTTGCAAATTTCCTCCATAGGAGTAGATCTGAGGAAAGCTACAGATGCCGCCATGGCTCTGACTTTGTGGGCTGTGACTTGACTCTGTAGATGTAGTCCAACCTGGGCATAGCAGAAAGAGATACAAGCAGCCATCCAGTTGGAGAGCGTGCGCTTAGAAATGGGATGTCCCAACTTGTTTGGATCGAAGGAGACGAAAAGTTGAGGAGCAGATCTGTGTGGTTTGGTGCGTTCTAAGTAGAGGGCCAAAGCATGCTTGTAGTCCAGAGTATGAAGAGCCAATTCTCCAGGATGAGAATGAGGCCTTTGAAAAAACACTGGAAGTACAATTGATTGATTGAGATGAATTTGTGAAACCACTTTAGGTAAGAATTTAGGATAAGTACGGAGGACCACCTTGTCATGATGGAATACTGTGAAAGGTGGATCAGCAACTAAAGCTTGTAGCTCATTAACTCATCTAGCAGAAGTGAGTGCAATGAGAAAAACCACTTTCCAAGTGAGATATTTAAGATGAGCCGAAGCCATGGTTCAAAGAGAGGCTTCATCAGTTAACATAAGAACATAAGAAGTTGCCTCCACTGGGTCAGACCAGAGGTCCATCGTGCCCAGCGGTCCGCTCCCGCGGCGGCCCATCAGGTCCATGACCTGTGAAGTGGTTTCTGACTATTCCTATAACCTACCTATACTTCTATCTGTAACTCTCAATCCACTTTTCTTTTAGGAACCTATCTAGACCCTCCTTGAACCCCTGTAGCGTGCTCTGGCCTATCACAGCCTCCGGGAGCGCGTTTCATGTATCCACCATCCTCTGAGTGAAAAAGAACTTCCTAGCATTTGTTCTAAACCTGCCCTTTTTCAATTTCTCTGAGTGCCCCCTTGTACTTGTGGCTCCCCACAGCCTGAAGAATTTGTCCCTGTCTACCTTCTCTATGCCCTTCATGATTTTGAAAGTTTCTATCATGTCTCCTCTAAGTCTCCGCTTTTCCAGGGAGAATAGCCCCAGCATTTCCAATCTGTCAGCGTATGAGAAGTTTTCCATACCTTTTATCAGCTTTGTCGCTCTTCTCTGGACTCCCTCAAGTACCGCCATGTCCTTTTTGAGGTACAGCGACCAGTACTGGACACAGTACTCCAGATGTGGGTTCACCATCGCCCGATACAGCGGCAAAATGACTTCCTTCGTCCTGGTCGTGATACCCTTTTTGATGATACCCAACATTCTGTTCGCTTTCTTTGAGGCTGTCGCACACTGTGCTGATGCTTTCAATGTTGTGTCCACCATCACCCCCAGGTCTCTTTCAAGTTTGCTCACCCCCAGCAATGATCCCCCCATTTTATAGTTGAACATCGGGTTCTTTTTCCCTACATGCATGACTTTGCATTTCTCAGTGTTAAAACTCATTTGCCATTTTCTTGCCCAGTCTTCCAATCTCGTTAAGTCCCTTTGCAGGTCTTCACAGTCTTCCTTGGTTCTAACCTTGCTGTAGAGTTTGGTGTCGTCCGCAAATTTAATAACCTCACAGTTCGTCCCTGTCTCCAAGTCATTAATAAATATATTGCACAGGAGCGGTCCCAGCACCGACCCCTGTGGGACTCCACTCGTGACCCATTGCCATTCTGAGTAATGGCCCTTTACTCCAACCCTTTGTTTCCTGCCTGCCAGCCAGTGTTTGATCCATCGGTGGATATCCCCTTGCACCCCGTGGTTCCACAGCTTCTTAAGCAGCCGTTCATGGGGTACCTTGTCGAAGGCTTTTTGGAAGTCAAGATAAATGATGTATATGGATTCCTCTTTATCCATCTGGCTGTTTATTCCCTCAAAGAAGTACAGCAAGTTCGTGAGGCATGACCTTCCCTTGCAGAAGCCGTGCTGGCTTGCCTTCAGCTGCCCATTGTTTTCTATGTGGTCGCAGATGGTGTCCTTAATCAGTGCTTCCATCATCTTTCCCGGAACCGAGGTCAAACTTACAGGCCTGTAGTTTCCCGGGTCACCTCTTGATCCCTTCTTGAAGATGGGCGTGACATTTACTATTTTCCAGTCCTCTGGGATCTTCCCTGTTTCTAAGGAAAGGTTACATATTTGGCGAAAAGTTTCTGCTATTTCGTTTCTCAGCTCTTTTAGTACCCTTGGGTGGATGCCGTCCGGACCTGGTGATTTGTCACTCTTTAGTCTGTCTATCTGACGGAGGACTTCCTCCTGGCTTACCTCTAGTTTGACCAGTTTCCCATCCCGGTCTCCATGTAAGATCTCCTCGGGTTCTAGAATATTGGATGTGTCCTCTCTTGTGAAGACTGACGAAAAGAACTTGTTTAACCTGTCAGCTATCTCTGTTTCCTCCTTTACCACTCCCTTCCTGTCTCCATCATCCAAGGGTCCCACTTCCTCCCTGGCCGGTTGTCTCTCCTTCACATACTTGAAGAATGGTTTGAAGTTTCCTGCCTTCTCTGCCAGTCTCTCCTCATATTCTCTTTTTGCTTTCCTTACCACTTGGTGACATTCCTTTTGGTGCCTTTTGTGTTCATCTTGGTTGTCCTTGGTTTGGTCCTTTTTCCATTTTCTGAACAATGCTTTCTTGTCACTTATCGCCTTTCTTACTGCATTTGTTAACCACACCGGATTTTTTGTTCAATTCTTCTTGCACCCTTTCCTAAACCTGGGGACATACAGGTTCTGTGCTTCGTGCACCGTGCCCTTGAGCAGGAACCAGGCTTTTTCTACGGTCTCCATCTTCCTTGAGCTGCTGCTGAGTTTCTTTCCCACCATTTTCCTCATGGCCTCGTAGTTCCCTTTTCTGTAATTGAGTGCTGTCGTTGTGGTTTTCTTCACTTTTGGTGTTCCTATTTCTAGCTTTCACTGGATCATGTTGTGATCGCTGTTTCCTAGTGGCGCTAGTACTACCACCTCCTTTGCGGGTCCCCCTAGCCCATTGAGGATTAGGTCAAGAGTGGCTTCTCCTCTTGTTGGTTGGCCAGCTGTTCCATGAAGCAGTCCCTTATAGCCTCCAGGAATTTTGTTTCCCTTGTGAAGTTTGAGTGTCCAATACTCCAGTCTATGCCAGGGTAGTTGAAGTCCCCCATCACCACCACACTTCCGCTTTTGCATACCTGCCTTAATTCAGCCTCCAGGTCCTGGTCGTTTGCTTCCGGTTGAGCAAGAACAACATTGAGATCCCAAACCACTTGAGGTGGCTTAAGTCCTTTCATGAATCTGGAAACCAGAGGATGAGCAGAGAGGGGTTTCCTTTCAATAGGCTTATGGAAAGCCGCAATTGCACTGAGATGGACTCGAATGAATGTTGACTTAAGGCCAGAGGTAGATAAATGCAACAGATAATCCAAGAAGGAAGACAAGGAGGAAGATTGAGGCTCCTCGCGATGAGGGGTACACCGAGCAGAAAATCTAGTCCATTTCTGGGAGTAGCATTGTCTAGTGGCAGGCTTCCTGGAAGCCTCTAAAATGTCCTGAACAGATTGGGAAAACTGTAAAGTAGCATTCAGGTTGAGAGGTACCAAGCTGTCAGGTGTAGAGACTGTAGGTTGGGATGAAGTAGAGGTCCTTGACTCTGTGTAAGCAGAGAGGGAAAGACTGGTAGAAGGAATGACTCCCTGCTGCTGAGTTGAAGTAGAAGTGAGAACCACGGTTGTCTGGGCCACCGAGGAGCTATCAGAATCACGGTGGCATGTTCGGTCTTGATTTTGACAAGAGTCCTGAGAATCAGAAGGAATGGAGGGAATGCATACAGAAACTTGTCTGTCCATTCCAGAAGAAAAGCATTTGCCTCTAGTTGGTGAGGAGAGTATATCCTCAAGCAGAATTGAGGCAATTTGTTGTTGTGGGGAGACGCGAAGAGGTCTATCTGAGGAGTCCCCCACTGAGAAAAAAATGTGATGAAGAGGCGATGGATTGAATGTCCATTCGTGAGGTTGGAGAAGGCAACTCAATTTGTCTGTCAGACAGTTTTGCTTCCCTTGAATGTAGACAGCTTTCAGGAAGATGTTGTGAGAAATAGCCCAAGTCCAAAGTTTCAGAGCTCCCTGGAAAAGGGGGAGAGATCCTGTTCCTCCCTGCTTGTTGACATAGTACATAGCAACTTAGAACATAAGAAATGCCTCCACTGGGTCAGACCAGAGGTCCATCGTGCCCAGCAGTCTGCCCAGCGGTGGCCCAACAGGTCTAGGACCTGTGCAGTAGCCCTCTATCTATACCCCTCTATCCCTTTTTCCAGTAGGAAATTGTCCAATCCTTTCTTGAACCACTGCACCGTACTCTGCCCTATTACGCCCTCTGGAAGCGCATTCCAGATGTCCACAACACGCTGGGTAAAGAAAAACTTCCTAGCATTCGTTTTGAATCTGTCCCCTTTCAGCTTTTCCGAATGCCCTCTTGTTCTTTTATGTTCTGAAAGTTTGAAGAATCTGTCCCTCTCTACTCTCTCTATGTCCTTCATGATCTTGTAGGTTTCTATCATGTCCCCTCTAAGTCTCCGCTTTTCCAGGGAGAAGAGCCCCAGTCTCTCCAGTCTTTCAGTGTATGAAAGGTTTTCATTCAGTGTATGAAAGGTTGATTGTCTGTTTGAATGAGGACTACTGTGTCGTGAAGAAGATGCTGAAAGGGTTTGAGAGCATTAAAGGTCACTCTGAGTTCCAACAGATTGATGTGACACATGCGATCCATGCTGGACCAAAGGCCTTGAATATGGAGACCATCGAGATGTGCCCCCCAAGCGTAGGTCGAAGAATCTGTTGGGAGGACCTTCTGATGAGGGGGCATTTGAAATAGCAAGCTTCTGGAGAGATTGGAAGAGAGCATCCACCAGTGGAGAGATTGCTTGAACGAGGGGGTTGTTTTGATTTGATGAGAGAGAGGGTCGAAAGCCTGATTCCACTGAGGTGAAGTCTGGCAAAAGGAGTCACGTGAACTGTAGAGGCCATGTGACCCAAAAGAATCATCATGTGCCTTACCGAAATTGAATTGAGGGAAGACACTTTGTTGCATAGCTGAAGAAGAGCATCCAGACATTGTTGAGGAAGGAATGCTCGGAGTTGAAAAGCTCCAATGAACTGTAGGTTCTGAGAGGGCTGGGGCTGAGATTTAGGAAAATTGATTTTGAACCTCAAACTGTGAAGGAAGCAAATAGTCTGTTGGGTCGCTTCAATAACCCCTGGAGATGTTGAATCTTTGATGAGCCAGTCGTCCAGGTACTGGAACACCTGAAGATCATGGTTCTGCAGAGCTGCTGCAACTACAACTAGGCACTAGGTGAACACTCTTGGAGATGATGCCAGACCAAAGGGCAGCACTCTGTATTGAAAATGCAGATTCTCCACCCGAAATCTGAGGTACCGATGGGAGGCTGGATGAATGGGAATGTGAGTGTAAGCCTCTTTGAGATCTAGAGAGCATAACCAATCGTTCTGATCTAGAAGGGGATATAAGGATGCCAGGGACAACAAGCAAAATTTTTCTTTGACCAAAAATTTGTTGAGGGCCCTGAGATCCAAAATAGGCTGCAGATCGCCCATCTTCTTCAGAACAAGGAAGTAACGGGAGTAAAAACCCCTGCTCTGCTGTTCCAAAGGAACCTCCTCGATGGCACAGAGACGAAGCAGAGCTTGAGCTTCCTGAAGAAGAAGGATGGTCTGGGATGGATTGGAAAGACACTCTCTTGAGGAAGCTCTGGTGGAATCTGAGTGAAAAAAAAGAGTATCCTTCCCTGATGATTGACAGCACCCAGAGGTCTGATGTAATGGCCTCCCATCGATGGGAAGGGGAGAAGAGAGAGGCAGAATGATGGACGTTATGCTCTGTCTGAGACAGTCGAAAAGGCTGAGAAGCCTTGGGTGCAGCAGAAGGCTGAGGTTTCTGTTGCTTCTGCTGCTGCTTTTGTGGTTTCTTAGAAGGTGCTTGAGAGTAAGGAGCTGCTTTCGGAGGATAACGCCTCTGATAGGATGGAAGAGATTGAGAAGGCTTGGAAGGAGCTGGCTTAGGTTTCAGTTTGACTATGGAAGCAAAAGATTTCTCATGCTCAAACAACTTCTTAGTAGCCGCCTCAATGGATTCATCAAAGAGGTCATTGCCCTCACAAGGGATATTGGCTAGACGATCCTGAATGTTGGGGTCCATGTCAATAGTGCGAAGCCAGGCAAGCCGGTGCATCGCTACTGAAAAAGCAGTGACCCTTGAGGAAAGCTCAAAGGCATCATAAGATGATTGGAGAAGATGTAACCTGAGTTGGGCCAGCGTAGCAATGACTTGCTGGAACTCCAAAAGCCTATGCTGTGAAAGATCTTTAGCAAAGCCAGGCAGTATGTCAAAATAAAATATTTGAAATAGGTAGTAAAGATGAAATTATAATTCAAAACTCTGGATGCCATCATAGCATTTTTAAATAGGTGACGGCCAAACTTGTCCATGGTCCTGCCTTCCCTTCCAGGAGGAATGGTAGCATAGACCCTGGAAGGATTATTCCTCTTCAAGGAAGATTCCACAAGAAGGGACTGATGAGAAAGTTGAGTGTTCTTGAAGCCCTTGCAATGTACCTATACCTCGATTCCAGCTTACCTGGAACAGCAGGAATGGAATAAGGAATTTCCAGGTTCCGTTTCAAAGTCTGGGTAAGAAGCCTGTTGAGAGGGAGTTTGAGAAACTCTGCAGAAGGTCGAGGCAAATTCATTGCTTCTAAATACTCCTTAGAGTACTTAAACCCACCTATCTCTACAATCGCCTAAATCGTCTTCTACCAATCAGAACAAGAAGATCACAGAACATATTTTCCTATCCATCACTAAAAGGCACTCAGTGCAAAAAGCAATATGATAACCTCCTAGCAACACATGCAGCAAAACTAGAATCCTCTATCTTCAAATTGTTATCTACAACATCTGACATTAAAGTTTTCCGTAAAGAAATCAAAACTTTCCTATTCTTAAAGTATATTCAACCTACTTAAACTTCTCCTTCGTCTACTCTTTTTATAACATTCCCATGTATAGTCTACTCCCTGGTATCATCCTCTCAATATTCTAATAAGCAACAGGATTTCCAAATAATCAACTTAATCCATATTATCTTCCACTATAACCTTCTACTTAACATTTTATGATAATCAGATAAGCTTTTATGCAATGTAACCAGAATTAATTTACCCATGAAATGTAATTTATTATGTTATGTAATTCCTATGTAACGTTATTTCTTATGAAATGTAATCAGAAATAATTTCCTATGTAACATATCCAGAAATAATCTCTGATATATTGTATCTATGTCTTTATCTATTCTATCTGCTTTATCTAATAATTATTTTTCTTGGGTACTTTAGCTAGATTGTGAGCCTTCGGGACAGTTAGGGAATTTGTAAGTACCTTTATTCATTTATTTCAATTTTTATTGCATATTTATGGTATCTATACTGTAAACCGCTTTGAACCTCACGGTATAGCAGTATACAAGAAATAAAATTATTATTATTATTAAAACCAGAGTCCAATTTGAGATCCAGGTCCTCAGCCATCTGACAGAGGATGGAGGAAAAGGATAATTGATCTGCAAGAGGATGGCCTCGAGATGGACTCGATGACCTCAAGTGAATAAGCAGGCTTGGACAAGTCACTGGGAGAAGCAGAACCCGCAAGTTCTGCTAACGGTGTCCTCGATCGAGGGGTTAGAGGCTTCAAAGAGCTGGTATGCCTGGATGAGTGAGGCTCGTCTCTTGAAGAGGACCTGCGCCTCGATGAATGCCTTGATGAGTGCCTTGACCAGCGATGAGATTTATGCCTAGAAGCAGGTTATGCTCGAGGTCGAGGAGACTTCGCCCTGTGCCTCGAAAAGGGCAATGCCTTATGTGAGGATGAAGGGCTGGAAGCTGTAGATCAAAGACGAGACACCATAGAAGACTCAGTTGTTTGGATCGAGGTATCTCAAAGCACTCCCAAAGATTCGGCTCCTGGTATGGAGTGTGAAGAATCCAGACCTGACACTCGCAAAAACTCGACTCCTTGCATAGTGTGTAGATTCTGCTCGAGGCACAGGCAAGGCCTCAACAATTTGTGAGACTGCTGAGTGCCCAGGCTAGACTACAGGAGGCAGAGTCGAGGCAGGAAAATATTTGGCAAGTAATTTACCCACTCTAAAACGGTCTGGATGATAGCCTGCAATTGTGTATCTGAGTCTTTAATTGGAACACTTGCTGAGGCTAAAGGCTCCAGGACGAAGAGGAAGACATATGCTTCGCCTTAGAGGGATGCTTCTTGGGCAGCCTAAGAACTACTGCTGGAAGCATCTGCTGAGGTATCTGACCTGAGGGAAGCCCAGAAGTAGACTCAGCTGATGTCATCAAGAAAGAGGACTTTCCAAACGAGGAGGGCTTGATGAGAGTCGAAGCCGAGGTCGAGGTGGAAAGCTTGACCGAGTCAAAGGCCGAGGTCGAGACCGGGGTGGGGGATTTCATTCCAAAAATCTTCCCCACTTGAACTCGATGGCGTTTAAGGGCTCGAGGTTGAAGGGTAGCACAGTGAACGCACGACTCCGGGCAATGGTCAGGCCTCCAAATACTGAAGGCACCACCGATGTGGGTCAGTGAGGGAGATCGAATGCTGGCACTGGCTACACTTCTTGAAGCCCGTGACTGGCCGGGACATAGAAGGAAAAATAGCTGCAGCAAAATCGAAGCCCGCAGGCTGAGGGCGCGTGGCAGGCCCCACCATCACTCGACGAAAAAACACGAAGAATTGACTTTTTTTTTGCACATGAAAGAAAGAAAAAGCACAGCGACACAATAATAAAGAAATAAAACATGAGCCTCGGTTGAGAGAAAACTGAGAACTAAGGAGACGCGCCCTATGCTGGGCGGGAAGGCACTTGCACATGCGCAGTGCAGCAGACGTGAAACTTCTAAGTCTGCTTGCGAGGCTGTCTGCATCCAGGGCTCCGTGGATGACGTCACCCACATGTGAGAATAGGCTGCCTGCTTGTCCTGGGATAATACAAGTTATACATGATAGAAAGCGAAATAAGGAACAAACAAAAGAAAGGGGAACATTGCTACTTGTTTCTTTAGAGGAATTTGAAGAATGATAAGAGTGAAAAAATCAAATGTTGAAAGCTTCTTTGAATAGATGACTCTTAAGTAGGCCCTTGATACGGTCAAGGTTGCACACCTCCCTTACGGGAGCTGGAAGGGTATTCCAAAGTTGTGGGGCCACCACCGATAAAATGTCATGCCTTCTTGTTCTTATTATTCGAAGGGAGGGGACTATAAGCAATTTACGGTCAAATGATCTAAGAATCCGGGATGGCTCATATGGAATAAGATATTTATCAATGAATTGAGATGATTTGGAATGTATCACTTAAATGTTATTAATGAAATTTTATAAGAAATTCTTTGATTGATTGGTAATCAATGGGCATTCCAAAGCAAGGGGGTTACATATGTCATATTTCCTAGTTTTTGTTATTAGTTTGATTGCAGCATTTTGAATTATTTGAAGGCGTCCCAATTCTTTCTCAATTAATTAAAATATTTACCAAATAGATCAGTCTTCAAAAATTTTCTAAATGCCAATAATAATAGTACTAATTGTAATGCAATTTCTTCCATCCATTTTTCATATACATAGAAACATGATGGCAGATAAAGGCCAAATGGCCCATCCAGTCTTCCAATCCGCAGCAACCATCATCTCCTTCTCTTTCCGAGAGATCCCACGTGCCTATCCCACCACCTCTTTTGGGAAACTTTTCCATGCATCTACCACCCTTTCTATAAAATAGTATTTCCTTAGATTATTCCGGAGCCTATCACCTCTTAACTTCATCCTATGATCTCTCAATGCAGAGTTTCATTTTAAATGAAAGAGACTCGACTCATGCACATTTACATTACATAGGTATTTAAATGCCTCTGTCATATCTCCCCTCGCTCGCCATTCCTCAAAAGTATACAGAATAAGATCTTTAAGTCTGTCCGCATACACCTTATGATGAAGACCACATACCATTTTAGTAGCCTTCCTCTGAACCAGGAGTGTCAAAGTCTCTCCTCGAGGGCCACAATCCAGTCGGGTTTTCAGGATTTCTCCAATGAATATGCATGAGATCTATTAGCATACGATGAAAGCAGTGCATGTAAATAGATCACATACATATTCATTGGGGAAATCCTGAAAACCCGACTGGATTGCGGCCCTCGAGGGACTTTGACACCCCTGCTCTGAACCAACTCCATCCTTTTTATATCTTTTTGAAGGTGTGGCCTCCAGAATTGTACACATTATTCTAAATGAGGTCTCACCAAAGTCTTATACAGGGGCATCAATGCCTCCTTTTTCCTACTGGCCATACCTCTTTCTATGCAACCTAGCATCCTTTTAGCTTTCGCCATCACCTTTTCAACCTGTTTGGTCACCTTAAGATCATCACATACAATCATACCCAAGTCTCGCTCTTCTGTCGTGAACATACGTTCTTTACCCCCTAAACCGTACCGTTCCCTCGATTTTCTGCAGCCTGAATGCATGATCTTGAATTTCTTAGCATTAAATTTTAGCTGCCAAATTTCAGACCATTCTTCAAGCTTCGCCAGATCTTTCTTCATGTTATTCACACCATCTGGCATATCTGCTCTATTGCATATTTTGGTATCATCCGCAAAGAGGAAAATCTTACCCGACAACCCTTCAGCAATATCGTTTATAAAAATGTTAAAAAGAACAGGCCCAAGAACAGAACCTTGAAGCACACCACTGATAACATCCCATTCCTCAGAGTGATCTCCATTGATCACTACCCTCTGTCGCCTTCCACTCAACCAGTTCTTCACCCAGCCCACCACTTTGGGACCCATCCCGAGGGCACTCAGTTTATTTATTAGACGTCTGTATGGAACACTATCAAAGGCTTTGCTAAAATCTAAATAAATTACATCTAGCGTACATTCTCTATCCAATTCTCTGGTCACCTAGTCAAAGAAATCAATTAGATTTGTCTGACAGGACCTACCTCTAGTGAATCCATGTTGCCTCCAGTGCTGTAATCCATAGGATTCCAGAAACTTGACCATTCTCTGTCTGAATGATATGTTACCTTAATTTTTGAACAATTTGTACATCGCCTAGAATTTTGAATAGGTGATAAATCAAACTATTTAATAAACTTGGAAACTTGGAAACTTAAAAGTGTTTCCATTAATTTGCTTATCACAGAAGTCAGACTTACCGGCCTGTAATTCCCTACTTCTTTCTTACTTTGATTTTTGTGGAGAGGGACCAAATCCAACCCTTCTCCAGTCCTCCGGTACCATTCCTGACTCTAGAGACTTGTTGAAATGGTCTCTCAGAAGAACTACCAGATCTTCCCTAAGTTCCTTCAGCACCTTAGGATGTACACCATCTGACCCCATTGCTTTGTCTACCTTTATTTTAGCTAGCTCCTCACAAACACAACCCTCTGAAAATCGATCAGGGTCTATTACTCCTCCATCCCTATTCATGTTTCTCTTCTGCGGTCCCACTCCCAGCGCTTCAGCAGTGAACACAGAACAGAAATATTTGTTAATTAATTTGGCCTTTTCTTTATCAGTTTCTACATATTCCTCCCCTTCACCTTTGAGTCTCACAATGCCACTTTTGCACTTCCTATCACTAATATATCTAAAAAATGTCTTGTCTCCCCATTTTACCGTGTCAGCTATTTTTTTCTTCTATTTGCATCTTTGCTTTCCTGACTACACAACCAGCCTCTCTTAACTTTTCCAGATATTTTTGCCTGTCTTCCTCTTTATGCGCTCTTTTATAGTTTATGAAAGCTAACCTCTTATTCCTTACCTTCTCAGCTACTACTTTTGAGAATCAAAGTGATCTTCTTTTCCTGTTACTTTTACTTACTTGCCTCACAAAAAGGTTTGTCGCCCTTATAATTGCTCTTTTCAGTTTTGACCACCGCATTTTCACTCCTTCCAGACATTCCCATCCAGACAATAATTCCATGATGTAAACCTCCATCCGAACAAAGTTAGTTTTTTTAAAGTCTTGAACCTTTGCTTTTGAATGAGCCCTCTCTATACCCATCTTAATATTAAACCATACCATGCAGTGATCACTGGATGCCAGATGATCACCCACTGTAACATCAGAAACACTTTCCCCGTTTGTAAGCACTAAGTCCAGTATGACCCCATCCCGTGTGGGTTCCATTACCAACTACTGGAGCAATTCTCCTTGTAGAGAATCCCTACTTCTAGAAGACCCCTTAATAAGGATAACCCAATAAACATCTGGGATGTTAAAATCATCTATTAGCAAGACTTCACCTTTTTTTAGATATATTCTGAATGTCTACTATTAAATCTCTATCTACTTTTTCCGTCTGTGAAGGAGGCCTGTATATCACACCAATGTAAATATATTCACCGTTCTTTCTTTCCAAATTGATCCACAGTGCCTCTTCCTTGGGTGACCGAAGAGCTGGATCGAGGACATATGCTAGATGTAATTTATTTAGATTTCAGCAAAGCCTTTGTTACGGTTCCTTACAGGATGCTCTTGAACAAACTTGAAGTAAGGACCCAAAGTGGTAACCTGGGTTAGAAACTGGCAGTTGGACAGACGCCAAAGGGTGGTAGTTAATGGAAGTCGCTCGGAAGAAGGAAAAGTGAGTACTGGAGTCCCTCAGGGTTCGGTGTTGGGGCCGATCCTATTCAATATGTTTGTGAGTGACATTGCTGAAGGGTTAGAAGGAAAAGTGTGCCTTTTTGCAGATGATATCAAGATTTGTAACAGAGTAGAAAATATGAAAAAGGATCTGCAAAAGTTAGCAGAATTGTCTAATGCCTGCCACTGTTCCCTCTAAGCTGAGCAGGAGTCCTCCACCCACAGTCTCACCAATAGAGGGTGCTGTTTTACCGTCACATTTTTCAATTGTGAGGGACAGGCAAGTTCTGCAGGACTCCAGGGAACATACCTGTCCTTAGCGACTGAAAATATTCCACCCCCTAGTGGTAGCAATGCAGCTGGAGGACACCTGCTCAGCTTAGAGGGAACACAATGCAAAGAAATGCAGAGAAATGCATCTGGTGATTAATAATCGGAAGGAACTGTATATGCTGGGAGATGAGAGGTTGATAAGCATGGACGGGGAGAGGGACCTTGTCCGAAGATCTAAAGGCGAAAAAACAGTGTGACAAGGCAGTGGCTGCTGCCAGAAGGATGCTGGGCTGTATAAAGAAAGGCATAGCCAGTAGAAGGAAGAAGGTGTTGATGCCCCTGTACAGATCATTAAGAACATAAGAACATAAGAATTGCCACTGCTGAGTCAAACCAGTGGTCCATCATGCCCAGCAGTCCGCTCACGCGCCCAGCACCCTAACTGAGACTAGCCCTACCAGCGCACGTTCTTGTTCAACAGAAACTTGTCTAACTTTATCTTGAATCCTTGGAGGGTGTTTTCCCCTATAACAGCCTCTGGAAGGGCGTTCCAGCTTTCTACCACTCTCTGGGTAAAGAAGAACTTCCTTACGTTTGTACGGAATCTATCCCCTTTCAACTTTAGAGAGTGCCCTCTTGTTCGCCCTACCTTGGAGAGGGTAAACAACCTGTCCTTATCTACTAAGTCTATCCCCTTCAGTACCTTGAATGTTTCGATCATGTCCCCTCTCAATCTCCTCTGTTCGAGAGAGAAGAGGCCCAGTTTCTCTAATCTTTCGCTGTACGGCAGCTCCTCCAGCCCCTTAACCATCTTAGTCGCTCTTCTCTGGACCCTTTCGAGTAGTACCGTGTCCTACTTCAGGTTCGGCGACCAGTGCTGGATGCAGTACTCCAGGTGAGGACGTACCATGGCCCGGTACAGCGGCATGATAACCTTCTCTGATCTGTTTATGATTCCCTTCTTTATCATTCCTAGCCTTCTGTTTGCCCTTTTTGCTGCCGCCGCACATTGTGTGGACGGCTTCATCGACTTGTCGATCAGAACTCCCAAGTCCCTTTCCTGGGAGGTCTCTCCAAGTACTGCCCCGGACATCCTGTATTCGTGCATGAGATTTTTGTTACCGACATGCATCACTTTACACTTATCCACGTTGAACCTCATCTGCCATGTTGATGCCCATTCCTCGAGCTTGATTATGTCACGTTGCAGATCTTCGCAATCCCCCTGCGTCTTTACTACTCTGAATAACTTCGTATCATCCGCAAATTTAATCACCTCGATCGTCGTACCTATGTCCAGATCATTTATAAAGATGTTAAAGAGCACTGGTCCAAGCACTGAGCCCTGCGGCACCCCACTGGTGACGCTCTTCCAATCCGAGTATTGCCCATTTACCCCCACTCTCTGTTTCCTATGCTCCAGCCAGTTTTTAATCCACGTGAGTATTTCACCCTCAATTCCATGGCTTGCAATTTTCCGAAGTAGTCGTTCATGCGGAACCTTGTTGAACGCCTTCTGAAAATCCAGATATACAATGTCGACTGGATCGCCCTTGTCTATCTGACTGTTTACTCCCTCAAAGAAGTGCAGCAAGTTCGTCAAACATGATCTGCCTTTGCTAAAACCGTGCTGAGGCCCCACTTGGACTATATATACAATATAATCTTATTAATACATAATTGTAACCACAAAATTAAAAAAAAAAACCAAAGTACACTTTATGTAAAGAAAATGTTAATTATCATTTATATTCGGTGGGGGAGGAGGTTTCAAAGAAGTCAAAGCAGATTTTAAAATATGCAATGTCATCTCAATAACAACTATAGAAAAACAGAAAAATATAGTGCACAATATAGACAGCAGAAATAAATTCTTTAAACAGACACATTTTGATCACTAAATTGAAAATAAAATCATTTTCCTACCTTTTTGGCTGGTGATTACATCAGTCTCTGGCTGTACTTCCTTCTGATTGTGCATCCAATATTTCTTTCTTTCTGCCTCCTGCATGCTTCCTCTCCTACAGACCTCATTCCCTTCCCCAACCAACATCTCTGTGTCCCTCCATGAGTCCAGCCAGCATTTCTCCCTCTCATCCCCAGATCATGTGCAGCAATTTTCACAACTGCCCACCAGCCCCATACCCATTTCTCCTTCCATCATCCTTCTCCAGCACCATGCCACATCTCTCCCTCCATCACTATGTCCAATATTCCTCCCCCTTGCATCCCCTTCAATCTGTTCCTCTGTTACCTATCCACCACCATATCCAACATTTCTCCCTCTCATCCTTCTCTTCCCCATGCTTCTCTACCTCTTTCTCTATGCCCAATTTTCCTCTCCTTTCCCAATTTGCCACCATCTCTTTCCCTCTTACTCACACACTTTTAAGCCCAATAATTCTCTCTTTCTATTCCTGCCCTCCTATGTTCCAAGTTAGTGCCCCCTTAGTCCCTCCCTTCTGTGTCCCAGGTTCATGCCACTTCCCTTCCATCTGAGTTGAGTTCATGCCCTCTCCCCCTCCCTGCCTTCCAGCCGTTGTCCCAGACTCATGCCCCTCTAATGCCCCAATGTGCTCCTTCCCCCACAACTTTCTCCATTTGTCCCAGAAAGATCGTGTCCCCTTACTTGTTCAAGCCACACTCGCTTCATCTGCCTTCAGCAGCTTGTTGGGGGAGGGGAAGCGCAGGCAGCGATTCACATGCTCCACATGGCTAACCCACAAGCCTTCCATCCAATGTCAGCTCTGACATTGGAGAGAAGGTTTCTGGGTCAGCTATGTGTAGTGTGTGAAACACTGCTGGCTGCGCTTCCCCCCAACAAGCCGCTGAAGGTAGGATTGAGTGGGGCAAGGAGGTAACTGGGAACCTCCCCCCCCCCACTGACCCAGAAGGCTTTTTCTGACCCAGAAGGCTTTTTCTCCCCCCCCCCCCCACTGACCCAGAAGGCTTTTTCTGGGTCGGCTTCGGGAGAGAGGGAGGAGATGGGGGAGGGCAGGGAACCCCGGCAGCAACTTCATCAGGTGCAGTGGACAGCGAGGGATTCCTAGTGGTGGCAGCGCAGCTTCGACAGATAGGCAAGGAATATTCTCCATGGTAGCCATGTGGCGTACCCCCAACAAGCGGCCTGCATACTCCCAAGGGTTCACATACCACGTGTTGAGAAACACTGATCTATATGGTTTGATATATGTTTTACATGTGCTCACTGAGTTAGTATGGTTCATTAGTTTTATGTTTTTATTATGATTTTATGTTCAAATATTTTTATTGTTTCATAACAAAATAGTGAATACAATAAAGACAACCAAACCAGTATCCAATAATACAGAGTGTTTGACAGGAGAGAAAACCAGCCCACCTCCCATCCAATTCTGGCCCAAACCCCCAAATCCTAAAGTGCAACCCCCTCCCCCTAGAGAAAAGCATGCAGAAGGCAACCAAAAGGTCTCTAGCGCCCCAGAGGCCTGGACTCTTGTGGCCCCTGAGCAGCCTCACACAACAGCTCCCCATAAATAGACTTGAGGCGGTCCAGAGGAGGGCGATGAAAATGATAGGAGGCTTGCACCAGAAGACATATGAGGAGAGACTGGAAGCCCTGAATATGTATACCCTAGAGGAAAGGAGAGACAGGGGAGATATGACTCAGACGTTCAAATACTTGAAGGGTATTAACGTAGAACAAAATCTTTTTCAGAGAAAGGAAAATGGTAAAACCAGAGGACATAATTTGAGGTTGAGGGGTGGTAGATTCAAAGGCAATGTTAGGAAATTCTACTTTACGGAGAGGGTGGTGGATGCCTGGAATGCGCTCCCGAGAGAGGTGGTGGAGAGTAAAACTGTGACTGAGTTCAAAGAAGCATGGGATGAACACAAAGGATCTAGAATCAGAAAATAAGATTAAATATTGAACTAAGGCCAGTACTGGGCAGGCTTGCACGGTCTGTGTCTGTAAATGGCCATTTGGTGGAGGATGGGCTGGGGAGGGCTTCAATGGCTGGGAGGGTGTAAATGGGCTGGAGTAAGTCTTAACAGAGATTTTGGCAGTTGGAACCCAAGCACAGTACTGGGTAAAGCTAAGAAGAAAAAATTAAAAAATTTAAATTGAATCAGGTTGGGCAGACTGGATGGACCATTCGGGTCTTTATCTGCCGTCATCTACTATGTTACTATGTTACTATGTAATACGGCTCTCGAGGACTGGAGTTCCCTACCCCTGCCTTAGTGGCACCTTAAGTCAATAATTCAAATTCTTATACTGTCCATCACTGGTGCTTTAAGATGCGATGATTGAGTGGTAAGATATTAATGCTGGGGTTCGACCCCGTTATTGTTTCCTTGATTCTGAGCAAAAAAGTTACCATAAGGGTGCTTCTTATGGAGCAAATACCCAACCCTCTCCCATTACCTTTTTAAAATTCTGAGGCGCTCCCTCACTGGACACGGCTGCCTGCCTGGTTCCCCAAGCACTGACGGCTGATGAAGCTTCCTCAGAGTCCTCTTCCCTTGCGGCACAGTGGCACACAAGGCTGCTGGCCTGGTCCCATGCCACTTCCCGCGAGAGTTCTTAATAGGAGAGAGAAGGCAGGAGAGAAACAGCAGGGGATAGATGGCAGGAGAGAGCAAGGGGCAAATGGTGAGAGTTAGCTCCGCCCACCCACCCCCACCCCTCCGATGTCATCCACCGGAGCTCCCCCTTAAAAGGGGAGGGGAAGGGCCTTAAGAAGGGATGAGTCACTGCAAAGGAGAACAAAGGGCAACCACAGCAGACACAGAGGACATACAAACAAGCAAGGAGAGCAGAGGGCAACCGCAGGAGTCACATAGGACGCACAAACAAGCAAGGAGAGCAGAGGGCAACTGCAGCAGACACAGAGGACACACAAACAAGCAAGGAGAGCAGAGGGCAAATGCAGCAGTCACAGAGAACAACCACAGCAGTCAAAGAGGACAGCCACAGTAGACCGGCAAGCGGGCAGCAATGGAAGCAGCAGACAGAAGCAGGAAGTTGAGCTACCCAGTTTTCAGCACCATCTGCCATATGTACGACTACCTCCCCTCTGGGAGGTGGTCTTATGTATGCACTCGATGCGGGGAACTGGAGAGCCTGAAGAAACAAGTCAGACTCCTGGAAGGCAGAATACTGGAACTAGAAGCACTTTGAGCAGTGGAGGAGGAGGACAGAAAGGCATAAAACTTCAAGGCAGAGGAAACTATTGAGGAAGATGTCCAGGAGCTACAGAAGTTCATCAAGGAGGCATACAGGGAGGCCATGGAAAATCACCAGCAACAGTGGAACTGCCAAGATACACCTACACTGAGTGAGGACCACCTGGAGGATAACCACAAGGAAGAAATGGGTGGCACAGCAGCAATACCTGGAAACAGCAGAGGGAACCCACAGGAAGATGAGTTCAGTGCAAGCCAACGCCTGGATGAGGGAAGTTGGAAGTGCACAGAGGACACGGACCTACGACTGGAGAGATGGACATGCATTGGGGACTTTGACCTGTGGCTGGAGAGACAAGAAAAGATAGAGAGGACAGCAATCATTGTGGGGGACTCCATCATCAGACAAGTCGACAGCCACATAGCGGGAGGAAGACTGGATCGGCTGGTGACCTGTGTACCAGGAGCCAAGGTAGAAGACATAGTGAGCCACAACGACAGGATCATCAACAGCGTGGAAGAGGAAGATATAGCGGTGGTGATCCATGTGGGGACAAACAACGTGAGCAACAGGAACTACAACAGGAAAGTACTGAAGGACCAGTTCCGGATGCTAGGAAGGAAGCTGAAGACTAGAACACAAAGGATAGCGTTCTCAGAGATCCTGCCGGTACCCAGGGCCGACGAGAAGAGGCAGACGGAGCTGCAAGCAGTCAACTCATGGATGTGGCACTGTTGTGAGGAAGAAGGATTCCACTTCGTGCACAACTGGATGACGTTCTAGGGGAACAGCAAGCTATTCAGAAAGGATGGACTCCACCTCAGTGAAGATGGAATGAGGCTACTTGCAAACAACATTAAAGAAAGAAATTGAGAAGTTTTTAAACTAAGAAGAAGGGGAAAGCTGACAGTCAACAGAGTCGATGGTTCAGGAACCGATATACCGTGCAGAAAGATAGCAGGGAAGACTCACCAGATCATAAGCAAGACAGAAATCCTGACAGATCAAAAGGGATACAAGAGGGAAAGAAATGCAAGAGAGTAACAGGCTGCAAACTCAAATAGATGTAAATGAATGCAAGGAGCCTAAAGAATAATATGGGTAAATTAGAAGCTATGTCACAAAAAGATAACCTTGACATCATCGGCATCACGGAAACATAGTGGAACGTGGAAAACGTCTAGGACACTGTGCTACAAGCTATACCGCAGAGACAGAGTGGCCCAAAAATGTGGGAGCATTGCCCTATATGTCAAAGAGGGAATTGAGTCTACCGGAGAGAACACGAAGAATAAGTTAGAGTCTCTATGGGGCAAAATTCCGGAAACAAATGGAATTAAAACGAAGATCGGCATCTACTACCGACCCCCAGGGCAGTCCGAAGAAATTGATGGAGAAAAGACAGACAAGATTAAATGCAACTGCAAGGGAGGCAACGCAGTTATCATGGGCGACTTCAATTATCCGGAGATAGTTGGAACCTAGGCACCTCCGGCTATGGTTGGGAGACCAAGTTCCTGGATGCTGTAGGCGATTGTTTCCTGGACAATCTTTCTTGATTTTTTCTATTTTCATTTAGATTAAGTCTTTTTTTTATTAAAAAAACAATTACTTTTAGAACAAGTTTCACCAAAAATCTTTTAATACCCCTCCTGATGTTCTTCTCTAAATGTTTTTCTTTTTGTTTTTTTTTATTTTTAAACAAATGTAGTTTATCCTTGTATTCCTTATGTATCTTTAAATAATTATGGATAAGATTATACGTTTATTGTTTTAAATGGTTTTTTATTTGTCCTCCCAAATTATTATTGTTACTAGTCTTATAGCCCGTTACATTAACGGGTGCTAGAATATATGTGTGTGTGTGTGTGTCTGTCTTTATTGATTTTTCTCTCTCCTTAGCTGCTTTCTGTGTTTTTTTGGGGGGGGGGGGTTTCCTTGGCTGTCCACAACCACCCCTTGCCTGCTCCCCATCCATTATCTCTTCCTTTTACCTCCACTGTGTCCTCCACCACTTCATCACTGCTCACCTTATCCAGCAGCAGCCCCTTTGTTTTACATCCCCCCTGTCCATCATCACCTTACATTAACGGGTGCTAGAATAGATTAGTCTTATCCAGTATGGCTATTCTTCTTATGTCTTACCCCCCTCTATTCAGGCTCCCATTTCCCCTTTTACCTTCCCTATTTCCACCTTTTTTTCACCAACTTAAAAATCTGTCCCCTTTCTCTGTCCTTCACCTCCATAGAACTCCCTCTTCATTCCCCCTTCACTTATTCTTCCAGCTCCTGTCTTCAGCCCCTTTCTCTCACATGCCCCCTTTTGTAGCCCCCCTTCTCCCATCTCCTCCTTTTTTCATCCCCAGCTCCCTTCTCTCACACATTCCTTTATAGCCCCCAAACCCAACCCCCTTCTCATACCTACTCTTCCAGCCCTCAGTTCTCCTCGGACGGTTGGGAGTGATCTCTCCCTCCCCCCTTTTCCGGGCATCCAATCTTGCTCCAGGGGAGTTTACTTGGGGTGGTGGGGTCACAGCCGCAGGCATCGGGAGTAGTTTTTGCTGTTGCTTGGGGGGAGGGGGGTTTGGGAAATCGGGGGTGGCGCTGGTCTGTTACATATGGGTGTCGTCCGGCTCCCCTGGAGCAGGTTACTGTTCCATCCGAAGGTGAACGCCAGTCCCAACTCTGAGCGATCCTCCCAAACTGATTCCCCGCTTGACCTCCCTTACCCGGGTTGCGTTAGCCAGCGCTAATGTGCGCAAGCGGCTCTAGCATCGGCTTCTCCACCTGGACCCTGAGCACGCGCCGCGCTCCGCCCCTTAGCTACCCGGAAGTACCGGGCTTCACTCGCCTACTTCCAGTAGGCCAAGAGAGAGGGTGGGAGGGGGGAGTGGCTGCCGTGGTGATCTGGCCGACTCGCTGGTGACAGGAGCTGCCGCGGCACCTTTAAAGTGAAAAAATAACTCTGGCAAGGGAGCCGGCCAACTGGCAGTTCAAGTTGGAGCTTTGGTCTGGCCTGCTCCCTGCTCGCCTTGCCATATTGTATTTTTTTATTTGAAAGATGCGGCGGTGGCTCCTCTCATGATCCCCACCTGCGTCGGAAGTCTGACGCAGGCGGGGATCGTGAGAGGAACCACCGCCGCGTCTTTCAACTAAAAAATACAATACGGCAGGGAGCAGGCCAGACTGAAAAACAGCAAGGAGCAGCATAGTAAGGCAAGGAGCAGGGCAGAGGGAAGAACCGCACGGCTGACAGCCGCCGCGTCCGACATCAGCCTTGGGGAGGAGAGAGGACTTCAGGCAAGGAGCAGGGCAGAGCAAAAATCAGCACGGGCCGACAGCCGCACGGAAAACGGACGCACGTGATGAAAGTGCGCATGCGCGGCCTAGCATTTTATTATATTAGATACGCATTGAAATTACTTGATATTGTGTTCAAATCAAAACTTTGATAAACTTGAAACTTGTCAAGGAGAATACGAGAGGAAATGCATTTCTGGACTTAATTCTAAATGGACTATGAGGACTGGCACCAGTGATCACAATATGATCCACTTCAACCTGGAAACAGGGGCAAAACATCGATCCAGAATGACGGGCACGGTGCTGAACTTCCGAAAAGGGAATTACGAAGGGATGAGACTCATGATGGGGAAGAACATTAATAAGAGGATAAGCACTGTAAAGATGCTAGAACAAGCATGGTCCCTTTTTAAGTACACAGTCACTGAGGCGCAAAATCTATATATACTGCATATCGGCAAGGGATCCAAGAGGAAAAAGTACAAGGAACTGGCGTGGCTCACTGTAATGGTGAAAGAAGCGATCAGAGACAATAAGGCTTTGTTTAAGGAATGGAAAAGGTCAAAAATGGACAAAAACTGGAAGAAGCACAAACAGCATCAAAGCAGGTGCCATAAGGTGATAAGTGGGGCCAAAAGAGACTACAAGGAAAAAATAACCAAGGAGGCAAAGAATTTCAAGCCATTCTTTCGATATAATTAAGGGGAAACAACCTGTGAAGGAAGTGGTGGGGCCGTTGGATGACCATGGAATAAAGGGAGGACAAAGCCATTGCCAACAAACTGAACACTTTTTTGCTATCTGTATTTACCGAAGAGGATATGGACAACATACCGGAAGCTGACAGGCTATACAAGGGAAACGAAGACTGGGAAACTGACAGGGTTGACGGTCAGTCTAGAAGAGGTATGCAAGCATAGGCTTAAAATTTATAATAGGCTTAAAATTATAATAGGCTTAAATATTATAAATTCTCCGGGACTGGATGGCATCCATCTGAGGGTAATCAAGGAATTGAAAGGGGCTATAGCAGAACTGCTTCAACTAATAGCCAATCTATCGATCAAATCAGAAAGAATTCCAAAAGACAGGAAGGTGGCAAATGTTATGCCAATCTTCAAAAAAGGTTTGAGGGGTGATCCGGGAAACTACAGACTGGTGAGTCTGACCTCGGTACTGGGAATGATGGTAGAGGCACTGATAAAAGACCGCATCATTGAGCACCTTGATGGACATGATCTGATGAGGACCAGCTAGCATGGCTTTAGCAAAGGAAGATCTTGCTTGACGAACTTGCTGCACTTCTTCAAGGGAGTAAAAAGACAGATAGACAAGGGTGACCTAGTCGACATTATATATCTGGATTTTCATAAGGCATTCGACAAGGTTCCGCATGAACGACTACTTTGAAAAATTGAGAGTCATGGAATCGAGGGTGAAATACTCACGTGGATTAAAAACTGGCTGGCAGATAGGAAACAGAGAGTGGGGTAAATGGAAAAGCATCACCAGTGGAGTGCTGTAGGGTTCGGTGCTTGGACCTGTGCTTTTCAACATATTTATAAATGATCTGGAAATTGATACGATGAGTGAGGTGATTAAATTTGCAGACGATACGAAGTTATTCAGAGTAGTAAAAATGCAGGAGAATTGCGAAGATCTGCAACGTGACATAAACATGCTTGAGAAATGGGCCGCAACATGGCAAATGTGTTTCAACGTGGATAAGTGTAAGGTGATGTCAATAACAAAAATCTTATACACGAATACAGGATGTCTGGGGCATTACATGGAGAGACCCCCCAGGAAAGAGATTTGGGTGTACTGGTCGACAAGTTGATGAAGCCATCTGCGCAATGCACGGTGGCGGCAGCAGCGAAAAGGATAAACTAAACTAAACCATAAGTTTATATACTGCTGGATGAAAATGGAAACAAGGGGGAGTGCAAATCAACAGAAGATTCTACCTTAGCTTACCACCCCTTCCCAGCTGAGCTGCACGCACTGACCTTTTAAAAAGTGCTGGCAGGAAGATCTTTGTTTTGTTACTGAAGTTGACACTGTTAGGGCAGGTGCTCTGGGTCTTGTCTGCAAGCTCCTATTTCTCTCGGGGTGAGAATTTCTCCAAAAATGCAGTCATTTGCTTAGCTTGGCTTGCTGGGAAGAGCCCATACCCAAGATGGAACAAAATTTGCAGAAATTTAAAAGCAGTTTAAAAGAGCTTTCTTTTTAAAGATGCCTTTAAACTGAAAATACAATGCTTTTCACTAAAAAATATATTGCTTATCAATTTTAGCAGTTTTTAAAATTAATAATTTTAGCAGTTTCCAAATTTGACATATATCTTTGCCAGCAATCCTTTTCTTTCCACTCCCCTTATGTACTTTCCTTCTATGTACTTTTTCTTTAAAATTGTAGTTCTCCCCCTCTTTCCTATTGTTTCTTGTGGCTTTAAAATGCAGTTACCCAAGTATGTCCTATATTGTATAATGTATATTTAATTTAATGTATAGTGTCCTTTTTATATTTTACTCTTTGTACAACGCTTTGTACCTTAGGATAAGGTGTTTAATCAAAAACATGAATAAACTTGAATGTCTTCAGGTAGTGCATTTTCAGGCAGGCATTCTTCTTTAAATTGGAGGTTTCTAGTGACAAGACGCACACCCCATCACAGGTGACCAAAATTGCACACAGTATTCGAGGTGTGGCCGTATCATAGAGCAATAAATACAAAGGCATTAAACATTTTCATATTTGTTTTCTATTCATTTTCTGATAATACCTAACATTATGTTTGGTTTCTTAAAGATCCTCCAAAAAAAAGGCTAATGCTCAAGCCAAAAAGTAATCTATATGTCAATCAAAAGATTGAGATAAGAGATTTTTAGGATCATAAGTGCTCGCAGTTGCATGCTATATAAATATAGCAAATTGCATAAAAAGAATGAAGTATATGATACAATAAGAGTTTAAAGGACCGATGATAGCTCACAAGATAGTTACATGCCGAGACTTGTTCAACTAGCATGCGACTGCGAGCACTTGAGATCCTAAAAATCTCTTATCTCAATCTTTTGATTGACATATAGATTACTTTTTGGCTTGAGCATTAGCCTTTTTTTGGAGGATATTAGTGTGTTACACAAGTGTTTGAAGGGACTATTTGGTTTCTTAAAGATGACACTAAACTGTTCAAAGTTGTTAAAACTCATGTGGATTGTGAAAAATTGCAGGCGAACCTTAGGAAATTGGAAGCATGGGCGTCCAAGTGGCAGATGAAATTTAATGTGGACAAATGCTAAGTGATGCACATTGGGAAGAATAACCCAAATCTCACTTACGGGATGCTAAGGTCCACCTTCAGGGTTAGTGTCTACCTTCAGGGTTAGTGCCCAAGAAAAGGATCTGGGTATCATTGTAGACAATACGATGAAACCTTCCGCCCAATGTGCGTCAGCGGCCAAAAAAGCAAACATGATGCTGGTAATTATTAAAAAAGGGATGGTTAACGAGACTAAGAATGTCATAATGCCCCTGTATCACTCCATGGTGCGACCTCATTTGGAGTATTGCATTCAGTTCTGGTCTCCTTACCTTAAGAAAGATATAGTGGCGCTAGAAAAGGTTCAAAGAAGAGCGACCAAGATGGTAAAGGGGATGGAACTCCTCTCATATGAGGAAAGACTATAACAGTTAGGGTTCTTCAGCTTGGAAAAGAGATGGCTGAGGGGAGATTTGATTGAAGTCTACAAAATCCTGAGTGGAGTAGAATGGGTACATGTGGATCAATTTTTCGCTCCGTCAAAAATTACAAAGACTAGGGGACACTTATGAAGTTACACGGAAATACTTTTAAAACCAATAGGAGAAAATTCTTTTTCACTCAGAGAATAGTTAAGCTCTGGAACGCGTTGCTAGAGGATGTGGTAAAAGCAGATAGCGTAGCTGGTTTTAAGAAAGGTTTGGACAATTTCCTGGGGGAAAAGTCCATAGTATGTTATTGAGAAAGACAAGGGGGAAGCCACTGTTTGCCCTGTATTGGTAGCATGGAATATTGCTACACCTTGGGTTTTGGCCAGGTACTAGTGACCTGGATTGGCCTCTGTGAGAATGGGCTGCTGGGATTGATGGACCATTGGTTTGACCCAGTAAGGCTATCCTTATGTTCTTCTTAGCTGTACATTGAGCTGAGGGTTTCAACGTATTCTCAATTATGACACTTAGAGATCCTTTTCCTGGGTAGTGACTCCTAATGTGGAACCCTGTATCACGTAGCTATAGTTCAGGTTTGTCTTTCCTCATGTATCACTTTACACTTGCTCACATTAAACATAGGTTATTATAACCCAAAGATCCTGAATGTAAATACAGTATCCCTTTAACTTTCATTTCAATATTTTGTATTAAAATACCTGTTTTTATGGATCCATAAAAGTAATCATCAGGTGTGAATCCAGCTTCAAGTAAGGCAGTTCGGCAAGCACTTCTAACAACTTCTTTTGCAAGCTCCCTGAATTCTGATAAGCGGTTTGCCACCTAGGAAGAGAGTATATTAGCTATATGTAATAATTCAAAAAAAACTGAAGTAAAGAAATTTTAAAGAGTTTTTTAAATTTTATTTATTTTACCTCTTCAAGGAGCTTGAACTGAGCATCTGTAAATTCTTTCAATGTGTATGTATAGCCTCTCTCAATACGGCATAGTACCATGTCACAGATTCGATAACACATTTCTTGAACATTAAGAATGGCAGGTCTCAAAGACTTATATATAACAAAAAAAAGAAAATATGAACAGAAAATTATTTTAGCAATATCTTAATAACAGATGCATTCACTGTATTTGTAACCAAGTTCTCAAGTCCTTTCTCTTTATTTTCTTTCCCTCTACTCACTGTTTTATGCTATAGAAATTATCTTCTGGGGGGGGGTTCTCTCCACATTCATTTTTCCTCTTATTAGGGCACAAATTGTTGCATCCAGTCTCTAACTCAGGGGTCCCCAAAGTCCCTCCTTGAGGGCCGAATCCAGTCGGGTTTTCAGGATTTCCCCAATGAATATGCATTGAAAGTAGTGCATGCACATAAATCTCATGCAAAACCTAACTGGATTCAGCCCTCCAGGAGTGACTTTGGGGACCCCTGCTCTAACTAGAGGTCTGGTTAGTTCAAGGCTCATGATTTCACTCATTTGCAGATTGCTAAAGTGGCTGGCCCTAAGGCAGGGGTGTCAAAGTTCCTCCTTGATGACCGCAATCCAGTCGGGTTTTCAGGATTTTCCCAATGAATATGCATGAGATCTATTAGCATACAATGAAAGCAGTGCATACAAATAGATCTCATGCAGATTCATTGGGGAAATCCTGAAAACCCGACTGGATTGCAGCCCTTGAGGGATTTTGACACCCCTACCCTAAGGCAAAGCTATTTCTGATTTCCAGTGGCAGTCATGGGTGAAACCAGGTGGACAGAGGCCCACCAACTGAACTCAGCTCACCCAGCACTGAATGATGGGGGTCCCCAAAGCTCACCAGAGAAAGACATAATTGTTCTTACCAGGGCCTTTGTAGCAGTGTACTGCTTGACTAACCTCTCCTCACTTTCCAGCTTCTCTCCCTCTCACTTTATCTCCCCTCCCCCATGGTTCAGCTTTCCCTCCCCTCCCACCTGCTTATCCACCATGGCCCACTCTATCAACACCCCTCCTCCTCCCCCCCTCACCCCCGCCGCCATCAGTGTACCTTTTACAATTTAATTTCTGGAAATCACTTTGTGGCCAGCCCCAGAGCCCTCTTTCTGATGCAATTTCTTGTTTCTGTAAAGGGGGGACACAGTCAAAAGTAAGATTCTGGGGTCAACTGTGAGCAGCATGAGTGAAATTGCTGCTTGCTGCTAGCGACCTCCAGACATGAAGCCCTAAAAGGTACACCAGGGAGGAGCGGTGTTGAGAAACTGTGGAAGATGATAGTCATCGGAGGTAGAGGAAGGGTTGGAGAGAATTTTGTGTCCACCCAAGATTGGCCGTCTTGCTAAACCATTGGTCTTTATGACTTCTACAGAAGTCCTGGGACACCAAGAATATGGATACCATATTTGTGAAGCCAAAAAAAGGACACATGGTCCCACCCCTTGCCTCGCCCCTCACCTAGACGATTGCCTGCTGTGTGCAGTCACAGTTGCATCAAGCTATAACTGCATTCCATGCGACTTGGCCTCCATGGCATCCCCATCCTTTCTTCTGCTGTTCCCATGATATATCAGACTTTCAGTTGTGAGTCTATAAAATACTGAGTGGAGTGGACCAACCCTTGAGTTGATAACCATGTGGAAACAACATTAAACAGTTCTCCAGTTGTAACAGATCTGAAGCATCAGGGGGCAATTGAAAACACTAACAAAACACCAAAATAGCAGGCTCTGTGGGCTTTATTTCAAAGCGTAACCAGGGAAACTAGCTCTATTTCCTGACTATAGTCAGGTTCAGTGCCTGTCCCTCTCAACTTTTTAAAAACATTCAGCAACTGGTCACATATAGCAATATGTGACATATATAAATGTCAAAATGTACAGCACTGTGTATGCTTTTCAGCAATATATAAGTGATAAGTAGTACTAGTAGTAGCCCCAGAGGTCTCAGTAACACATGCAGAACACAAGTTACAGATTTATTTATTTATTTATTTATTTTTTGGGGGGGAGTTGACAAACATCTCTGTCTTAAATCCATAGCATCCATTCAGTGGCATACCAAGGGGGGGAGTCCGCCCCGGGTGCACGGCTTGGGGGGGTGCACAGCCGGCCAGGTCTGGGTCTTCCTGCCCTTCCTTTCCCCCGGCCGCGCCGCTACGATCTTACCTCCCCCCGCAGACAAGAAGTCTTTCCGACATTAATTCTGACGTCGGAGAGGACATTCCGGACCAGCCAGTCAGTGATTGGCTGGCCCGGAACGTCCTCTCCGACGTCAGAATTGATATTGGAAAGACTTCTTGTCGGCGGGGGGAGGTATGATCGTAGCGGCGCAGGCTGGAGGAAAGGAAGGGGTGAGGCGCTTTTTTTTTCCGCGGCAGGAAGGGCAGGATGTAGGCAGGCTAGCTGGCTGGCTTTAGCGTGGCAGGGAGGGAGGGAGATAGGTAGACAGGCAGGCTGGCTTTGGGGTGGCCAAAATCTGAAAGGTAGTGGGGGGGGACAAAAGGAGGCACTGGGGGCACTAAAGACACAAGAAGGGGGCACTGGGGGCACCATGGACACGGGATGGAGGCACTGGGGGCACTATGGACATGGAGAGTGTGTGGCGCAGTGGTTAAAGCTACAGCATCAGCACCCTGGGGTTGTGGGTTCAAACCCACGCTGCTCCTTGTGACCCTGGACTGCGATAGAGAACTTACACTCGGAATGCAACAAATTTTCATTTTTATTACTTTAAATTCTAGGATAAGTTTTTTTAGAGGACTTCTGTTCAATAACACCAGGTGGATTTGGAAAAACGTAAAGAAAGTAACAACTGAGCCCAAGCAAATGACTGATTAAAATGATGATTTTAAGGAAGATTGAAAATTTAGAAAACCAACAAAAAAAATTTAAAATTTAAGGATTCTTAATTTTCTGATTGCTAGGTTTATGTCTCCACAGGAACTCTTTAAGAACTTTATGTTAACTGTTCTAAATATTCCTGAAGCTAGTCTCCCCCCCAATACAGAAAATTTATTATTTAAAACAAATGCAAAAGGAAAAAAAGCTGCGGTAGCTGAAAATACACAATTGGATGTTTCTGCTATTTTGCAATCTTCTGATATTGAAATCCGGGGACAGGGCAACATTGTTGGTCTTTCTTGTATTCTTACAGGATAAACAAATGTTGGTTGAAATTATACTTTAAGTTTAAAACAGATCACCTATTTAGGTGAAAGGGTATACATATTTCTAGATGTCTCAAAGTGGACACAATCCAGGAGGAAAGAATTTTTTTTTTTGTGTAAATATGTTTTATTGAACAAGAAAAGCAGCATACAGTGAATCAAAACTTTTTTCTCCATACCAGCACGGTTCCCAATCCCCCCCATCCCCCCCACCCACCCCACCCAGGCAGCAGCAACTAGAACCAGTGTGAGAAACAAACAAGAAGCATCTCAAGTAGCCCAGAGTTGTCTACGAACATAGGGAGTAAAGGTCAAACTAAAAGAATACCAACATTGGCGAAAGAGTCTGCCTGTCTTGGCTGACATGTCCACTATGTCTCTGCGCTCCAGCAACATTTGCTGTAGCATTAATGCTCTCCACTGCTGAATAGTCGGGGGTTGAGAAGAAAGCCACTGCAACAGAACACACTTCCTCCCCAGCAGTATAGTCCTCTTAAGAAAGGCCGAACAGCCCGGCTTGGGCGGGTGGAAACGAATCTGTAGAGTAATGAGAAAACTCGCCGATTTAGCCTGCATGGGGGTCCTGGATCTAGTCAAATATTTTTCCATGCACTAGCGCTAGCCCAATCTGTGGCGTGCGTGCAGCGGGTGGGGTTCGTTTGTCCGTTTTCAGCGAAAAGTCGGCAGGGCAGTCCCGGAGCGAGCGAGGAGACGTCCTCACGCGCTCATGACACCACGTGACCCTCGGAAAGAATTTTTAATTCTTCGTCCAAAAGTGATTGCTTTGGGGACAGTGTTTCAGTTGAGATTTCCATGTAAATATTTTGTCTTATATCAAGGGAGTAATTATATTTTCTTTGAACCTGCCCAATTAGGTTTTTTTCTAGAGAGTAAAGGAGGCTCGACACTAGCCAGAATGAAACAGGTTATAAATGCGGTATTTAATTAATAGATAGGTTAATATCTTATTACTGCTTTATTTCTTTTCTTTGTATATGAATTCCCCTTTTCCCAAGGGGTTTTCTTACTTTGCCTCTTATCCTCAGATTGTGGACTGTATTAGATAAATATTTCATTGTTTAAATTTCTGGTGCTTAGTCCGAATAACTAAGTGAGTTTTACACTTTTGTATTTCTTTTATCATCTATGGTATATTGGATGTATTGAAATGATAAATAACAAAAAAAAAAAAAAAAAAAGAATGGCTTGAAGTTTTTTTGCCTCCTTGGCTATTTTTTCCTCGTAGTCTCTTTTGGCCCCTCTTACCGCCTTATGGCACCTGCTTTGATATTATTTGTGCTTATTTTCCAGTTTTCGTCCATTTTTGACCTTTTCCATACCTTAAACAAAGTCTTCTTGTCTCTGATTGCATTCTTTCACTGCTACAGTGAGCTATCCCGGTTTCCTTGTTCTTTTTCCTCTTGGTTCCCTTGTTGATACGCGGTATATAGTACTCCCCTGAAATTCGCGAGGTTACGTTCCAGGAACCCTCCGCGAATTTTGAAAAACCACGAATGGGTTTTTAGGCAGGGAGACAGGGAGAGGGCAGCAGGAGATACAGGAGGGGGCAGCCGGAGCGCCGGCAAATGGAAGGAAATCACTAACTGTATGCTCCGACCGCCTCTTCCTGTAACTGAAGGCGGGCCTCACCAATCAGGAGCTGCTTTGACACGCAGCAAAATATAAAGACACTGCTTCCCAGCATCCCTTCTACATTCATACCACCTTGCGCCAGTCCTCGTATCCATTTTAGAATTAAGTCCAGAATTGCATTTCCTCTCCGTTATTTTCCTTGACAAGTTGTTCCAGGAAGCAATCGCCTACAACATCCAGGAACTTGGTCTCCCTACCTACAGCCGGAGGTACCTAGGTTCCAATCTATCCCCGGATAATTGAAGTCACCCACGATAACTGCGTTGCATCCCTTGCAGTTGAGTCCAATCTCATTGTAATTCTCCATCAATTTCTTCGGACTGCCTGGGGGTCGGTAGTAGATGCCGATCTTCATTTCCATTCCCATTTGTTTCCCGGTATTTTGACCCATAGAGACTAACTTATTTTTCATTTCCAGCGTGTTCTCTCCGGTAGACTCAATTCCCTCTTGACGATACGGCAATACTCCCACCTTTCTGACCCACTCTGTCTCTGTCATCAAAGTGGAGAGTACAACACTCGAGGTCACAAGCAGCTGGAGGAAGTTTGGGAATGAAATAGAACAAACCAACACAGTGGAGAAGATGTTGGTGTGCAATTTTATTCAACAAATCAACGATCGTTATGCGATGGCTAGACACACATGTTTTTGCCTTTGGCCTGTCTCGGAGGGGGGGGCCTACAATATATATATACAAAACAATAATGAATAAATATTCCCCTTATTTTGTTAATTTTATTATCATGTACATCGCTTAGAATTTAGATTAAGCGATTAATCAAATTAATTATATAAACTGGAAACTTGAACAAATGTCTTCCCTATAGGAGGAAAGCATCTGTCTCCAAATGATGAGTATAGTCTGAACAGAAGTGAGGAAGCTTGATTGGTCAAGATGTAAAGAGATCTATTTATCAAGTCCCCTAGGTTGAGAAGATCTGATGTAAAACAGCCGAGTTGAGTGACTACTTGTGAAGTTTAAGGAATCTGCTCAGTCTGCCTGCCAGAGTGTTTTGTTTGCCTGCTAGATATACAGTCTTGAGAAAAAGTACCCCTTTGTGTTTTGTTTACACAGTACATGGTTTCATGATTGTCTATCTGGATCAGTATTACTTTGTTGAGAAGACAATTTTGAAAGGTCTGAAGAGCATTGTGAATCGGTCATAGCTCTACGAGATTGGTGTGGAAAGATTTTTCTTGGACACTCCAGAGAGCTCTGAGTGTGAAGGCTATCTAGGAGAGCTCTCCATCCTAACATGTAGGCATCTATTGATAGCACTTTCTGATGTGGAGGAATAATGTAGGTCTCTGGACAGATTTGCCGGTACCAACCCCACTGAAGGGACTGACTTAGCAGGGAGGGTGATCTGAGTTTCTGGGATGGCTGATCTGTGGCTTGAGGCCACTGAGAGGCAAGAGTCCACTGAGGCAACTCTGAGGTGAAAGGCATGCAAGTGGAGTTACATGAACTGTAGAAGCCATGTGTCCTACAAATCTGCATCATCTGTCTTGCAGTGATAGTTTGGAGAGTAGACATGTGTTTGCAGAGGGTGAAGCAGAGTGTCTATCCTCAGTTGAAGAAGGTAAGCAATGAGTCTGAATCCCAGTGAATTCCACATTTCTGGGTTGGTTGAAGATGGGTCTTCTGGTAATTGACTTGCAACCCTAGAAGTTCCAGGAGAAGTATGGGCTGAGGTGAGGCTAACTGAGCAGCTTGAGGTGACAACGCCAGTCATCGAGTTAAGGGAATACATGAAAGCCATAAGAATTGAGCATTGCAAACCATTCCAACTAAACATTTTGTGAATACCCTGGTGCTGACACTAGCCGAATCGCAGCACCTGTATTGGAAGTGTCGTCTTCCTATCTGAAAGTGAATGATACTTTCTGTGGACTGTAAGGTTTGGAATATGTATGTATGTATCTCTGAGATCCAGAGAGCATAGCCATCATCTTTCTCCAAGAGAGGAAATATAATCGATGGTACTGGTACCAAGTACTTTTTTTCATCGCCATTGCGAAGGATTTTGATTTGAAGTTTCTGTTTGTAGATTGATTCAACACGGGCAATTGTTTGATACCTCTTAGCAGTCCATTTTATACCTTGTGCACCATGAATCCCTGAGGAAGGCGTGTTGTCCGAAACACGGACCATGTCGGGTCCTTGGTTGCTTTTTATCATTGGTATAATAAAAATTGCCTGCATCCTTGTACATAGCCTGCAGTTCTTGTTTGGTTGTTACTGTATCAAGACTGATATCGGTACAGTAGGTGCCGAGGTGTTGGTGACCTTGATAACGACGCATGCCTCTGAGGTAAGAAATAATAACAAACTAAGCCTCAAAATCAGACTTGCTTGAAGAAACTAGAAGTTTCGAGTCGCCCGCACCGCGCATTTGCAAGTGCCTTCCCGCCCAGCACAGGGCGTGTCTCCTCAGTTCAGATAGCTAGCAGAGAAGCCAACCAGGGGAGGTGGGTGGGTTGTGAGAATAGTTGCCTGCTGTCTCTGGATAACACCTGTTACGGTAAGTATCTGTGCTTTATCCCAGGACAAGCAGGCAGACTATTCTCACATGTGGGTGACCTCCAAGCTAACCAGAATGGGATGGTGGGAGTGTTGGCAACTTAGGAGAATAAATTTTGTAATACTGTTTGGCCAAACTGTCCATCCCATCTGGAGAAAGTATCCAGACAATAGTAAAAAGTGAAGGTATGAACCGAGGACCAAGTAGCAGCCTTGCAAATTTCCTCAATAGGTGTAGATCTGAGGAAAGCTACTGAAGCTGCCATTGCCCTGACTTTATGGGCTGTGACTTTACTGTGAAGGGGTAATCCAGCCTGGGTATAGCAGAATGAGATACAAGCCGCCATCCAGTTGGAGATGGTACGCTTAGAAATAGGATGTCCCAATTTATTTGGATCGAAGGAGACAAAAAGTTGAGGAGCAGTTCTGTGTGGTTTGGTGCATTCCAAGTAGAAGGCCAAAGCACGTTTACAGTCCAGAGTATGAAGAGCTGATTCTCCAGGGTGAGAATGAGGCTTTGGAAAAAACACTGGAAGTACGATGGATTGGTTGAGATGAAATTCTGAGACCACTTTAGGTAGGAATTTCTGATGAGAACGAAGAACCACCTTATCATGATGGAACACAGTGAAAGGTGGGTCAGTAACTAAAGCTTGCAGCTCACTGACTTGTCGAGCAGAAGTGAGGGCAATGAGAAACACCACTTTCCAAGTGAGATACTTCAGATGAGCCTTATCAATTGGTTCAAATGGAGGCTTCATGAGTTGAGAAAGGACAAGATTGAGGTCACCTGCAGAGAAGGAGAATGGTATCTCTGAGCATCGATGCATTGGGGTGCGTTGATGAAGTCAACATTTGAGAAGACTCTGACGCTCTTTAGGGTGGGGAAGAATTGCTTGTGCTTCTTAGCTTTCTTAGTAGGCGTCGCCAATGGAGGCAAAGGAAATGAAGCCGACAAGGAAGGCACCGATGCTAGGTGCTGGTTTCAATGCCGATGATGGGCAGAAGTTTAATATAGAGAAATGCAAAGTGATTCACCTGGGCAGAAAAAAACAGGGAGCACGAATATAAAATGTTAGGTGTAAAATTGGAAAAGTGCGAGCAAGAAAAGGACCTGGGGATACTAATAGACAGGACCCTGAAACCGTCGGTTCAATGCGCAGCAGGCGGCTAAGCAAGGCAAATAGGATATTGGGCATGATTAAAAGGGTTGAGCCGAGCGCCGGCTGCCGATTCTCTGACCGAGAGAAGCAGGGGGTTCGGAGGAGCATCGGAGAGGAGGAGGAGGAGGCCAGGCAGAGTCGGGCAGGCAGGCGATCCAGCGGGGGTAGCGGCGAGAGTAAGCTCCGCCCACCCCACCGCATCAGAGGCAGCGTCAGCGCCCGGGCTTCCCCTTAAAAGGGTCAAGCCGAGCGCGGCTGCCGCTTCTCTGACCGAGAGAAGCAGGGGTTCGGAGGAGCATTGGAGAGGAGGAGGAGGAGGCCAGGCAGAGTCGGGCAGGCAGGCGATCCAGCGGGGGTAGCGGTGAGAGTAAGCTCCACCCACCCCACCGCATCAGAGGCAGCGTCAGCGCCCGGGCTCCCCCTTAAAAGGGTCGAGCCGAGCGCGGCTGCCGCTTCTCTGACCGAGAGAAGCAGGGGTTCGGAGGAGCATCGGAGAGGAGGAGGAGGAGGCCAGGCAGAGTCGGGCAGGCAGGCGATCCAGCGGGGGTAGCGGCGAGAGTAAGCTCCGCCCACCCCACCGCATCAGAGGCAGCGTCAGCGCCCGGGCTCCCCCTTAAAAGGGTCGAGCCGAGCGCGGCTGCTGCTTCTCTGATCGAGAGAAGCAGGGGTTCGGAGGAGCATCGGAGAGGAGGAGGAGGAGGCCAGGCAGAGTCGGGCAGGCAGGCGATCCAGTGGGGGTAGCGGCGTGAGTAAGCTCCGCCCACCCCACCGCATCAGAGGCAATGTCAGCGCCCGGGCTCCCCCTTAAAAGGGGGCGAGCCAACGGTGCGCGGCGAAGGCGAGCGGCAAAGGCGCTCGCCTTAGCGAGAGCGCCTTTGCGAAGGAGCCTTGCGAGGGAGCCAGAAACGCCAAGTAATTCACTTTCTTTTCTCTTTCCCTTTTCTCTCTCTCTTACCCACAGCAGGAGCACACCAACACTTCACGAGAGAGATGGAGGACCCAGGATCCCAGAGGTAATTTCCGGTATACTGCACAGAGTGTAATATGTATGACTACCTCCCCTTGGGAAGGCGGAAGTACATATGCAGTCGGTGTCAGGAACTGGAAAGCCTGAGGATGGAGGTCCGGCAGATTGAGGGTCAGGGTCCAGGAACTGGAAGGACTGCGTACCACAGAGGAGACGAGCTGGTCAACCAAGGACACAGACGGAGCAGGCCCCATTGTGGACCAGGTGAGGGACCTCGAGAGATTCATCGAGGAAGCCTATAGGAAGGTGGAGGAACAGGACCAGCAGCTGTACAGATGGATGTCGGCAACGAGACCCAGGATCCACAAGGCGACACACGGCGAAGGACCTAGCGGAGGAACCACGCAAGAGGAAGAGACCTTGATCACCGGGACCCCGAGGGAGAGACACTGCACTACGCTGAGGACACGGACCTGAGACAGAGGAGGTTGCTGAGGAAAGGGAGGTCTGCTAGTGTGGTGGGAGACTCGAATCTTGAGAGAGGTAGATAGTCATGTAGCTAGGAGGAAGGAGGATCGGCTAGTGACTTGTCTCCCAGGGCCAAGACACGAGACGTCACTGATAGGATCGAGAGGATCTGGACGGAGCAGAGACAGAGGAGACTGCGGTGATAATCCACTTCGGAACGAAAGATGTGAGCCTGGAGGAACTTCAGCATGGCCACACTGACTGACCAGTTCAGGGGTCCTGGGATGAAAGCTGAAACAGAGTACCCGGAGGATAGCATTCTCAGAGATCCTGCCTGTACCGAGAGCAATGCAAAGAGGCAGGCAGACCTCCAGGCTGTGAATGCATGGTTGAGGGAGAATGGTGCCAGGAGAGGGCTTCCACTTTGTGAGGAACTGGACGTCCTTCTGGGGAAAGAGTAAGCTCTACCGGCGGGACGGCCTGCACCTGAGCACAGCGGGAAACTAGACTACTGGCAGCCAATGTGAGGAAAGGAGATCGAGAGGGCTTTAAACTGAGGAGAGGGGGAAAGCCGACAGCTGATCTGAGTTGACGCTTCGGACAACAGTATCCAGAACAGATGCTGAACGGGCTGACTGCAAGGCGTGAAGTAGAGAGACGGTGGATCTTATGATCAGACAGCGAGGGAAACATCAGGTAAGGGGAGCTTGCTGGGAGGTGACTAAGGGGCATGGAGACACAGGGGGACTGGGTGGCACGAGGGCGAAAGCTGAGGGCAATATAGGGGTGCCACAAGGTGAGGGGGATCAAACAGAGGCTCAAGGGATGATAGCCCAGGAGGGGGCCAGTAGGGCTAGAAAACCCAGAGGAAAAGCGGGGAAGTGGGGTGGCGGGAATGTGGGGAAACCGAAAGCTACGATGGTAAAGGCTGAGGGCAAAGCAGAAGCACAGGGAACAGGAGAACTGCCCGAAATTCAAGGGGAGGCGGCCCAGGTAAATGCAGAGGTGGAGGAAAAACGACGGGACCTGCGGTGCTTATACGCAAATGCAAGAAGACTCATGGCCAAGATGGGGGAACTAGAGGTTGTGGCCAAGGGGGAGGACCTGGATATAATTGGAATTACAGAAACATGGTGGACAGAGGAGAATCAATGGGATGTAGCGCTGCCGGGGTACAAGCTCTACAGGAGGGACAGGACCCACAAGAAGGGGGAGGCATAGCACTATAATAAAGGACTCTATCTACTCGGTCGGGAATGGATATGGCAACGAAGGCAGAGGGGCTGGAATCACTATGGGTCAAATTGCCGGGGAAACAAGGGTGGCAGGCATAAAAACTGGGGCTGTACTATCGCCCACCTGGTACGCCGGAAGGAGTCGGACACGACTTGAAGTTGAACTGAGACAGGAATGCAGGACTGGAAGTGTAACAGTGATGGGGGACTTTAACTACCCGGGATAGACTGGAGTACGGGTCACTGCCAACTGCACTAGGGGAAACAGGATTTGTAGAGGCTGTGAGGGACTGCTTCATGGAGCAACTAGTCAGGGGAAACCGACGCGAGGGGGTGCTACTCCTTGACCTTATCCTAAAACGGATTAGGGTGGGCCTGCAAGAGGGGTAGAAGTTGGAGGACCACTAAGCAAACAGTGACCACACAATGCGATCAATTCACAATAGAAAGGGGGACACCCATAGTAAGGAGGGACCGCAACAACTGTGCTCAACTTCAGGAAAGGGAACTATGTTGCTATGGAGGTGAAATGGTGGGGAGGAAGCTCAGAAACATCTTTAGGATGGAGACTGTAGGAAGCGCCTGGACCCTATTCAGGGACACCCATGCAGGAAGCACAAAGAATGTAACGTCCCCAGTTTCAGGAAAGGCTGCAAAGAACAAGCGTCAAAGGGACCAGTTTGGATGTCAACAGAAGTAAAGAGGGCAATAAATGACAAAAAAGTATCCTTCCGGAGATGGAAAAAGGGACCCAACGGAGGAAAATCACCAGGCGCACAGGAAATGCCAAAAGGAATGCCACCGAGAGGTTAGAAAAGCAAAAGGGAAATACGAAGAGGGGGCTGGCCAGGGAGGCGAAAAACTTCAAGCATTCTTCAGTTAACGTAAAAGGGGAAGCGACCAGCGAGAGAGAGAGGTGAAGCCGTTGGACGATGGGGATAGGAAGGGAGTGATTAAGGGAGGATAAAGAGGTAGCTGAGAGGTTGAACACGTTCTTCTCGTCGGTTTTCACGAGAGAAACACATCTAATAAACCGGACGCAGAGGAGCTCATGAGTGGGGAACAGCTGAAAAATTGGAAGCACATAGAGGTAAGTAAGGAGGATGTCCTCAGAATATGATAGACAGGTTGAAATGCGGCAAATCACCGGGGGCCCGGACGGGATCCACCCAAGGGTTCTGAAGGAACTAAGACAAGAAATAGCGGGCACAATCCAGCATGTTTACAACCTATCCTTGAAAAACTGGAGAGGTACCAGAGGACTGGAAATTGGCGAATGTCACACCTATCTTCAAGAAGGGGATCGAGGGGGTGACCCCGAGAACTACAGGCCGGTGAGCCTGACTTCAATTATAGGGAAGATGGTGGAAGCTATGATCAAGGACGGCATTTGCGAGCACATCGAGAGAAATGGCCTACTGAGAACAAGCCAGCACGGATTCTGTAAGGGAAGGTCATGCTTAACGAACCTTCTGTACTTCTTTGAGGGAATAAGCAGTCGGGTGGACAATGGGGAACCCGTAGACATCATTTACCTAGATTTTCAAAAGGCATTTCGACAAGGTGCCACATGAAAGGCTGCTTAGGAAGCTGTGGAACCACGGGGTGGGAGGGGGATGTGCACAGATGGATCAAGCACTGGTTGTCGGGTAGACTGCAGAGGGTCGGAGTAAAGGGCCAATATTCTGACTGGCGGGGAGTCACGAGCGTTGTGCCTACAGGGATCGGTGCTGGGGCCGTTACTCTTCAACATATTTATCAATGACCTGGAAAAGGGAGACAAAGTGTGGAGGTTATAAAATTTGCAGACGATACCAAACTGTGCTGCAGAGTTAGGTCCAGGGAGGAATGGTGAGGACCTGCAAAGGGACCTGGACAAACTGGAAGATCTGGGCAAACAAATGGCAAATGCGCTTTAACGTGGAAAAATGCAAGGTCATGCATATAGGGAAAAAGAACCCGTTGTTCAACTACAAATTGGGGGGGGCATTGTTGGGAGACAGCAGTCTTGAGAGGACTGGGTGTGCTGGTGGATGCATCACTGAAGCCATCTGCACAGTGCGCAGCAGCCTCGAAAATAAAAGCCAACAGGATGCTGGGCATCATAAAGAGGTGGCATAACAACCAGGACGCGGGAAGTCATCATGCCATTGTATCGAGCGTGGTGCGTCCACATCTGGAATATTGCGTTCATATTGTAGTTCGCAGCGTAACCTCAGGAAGGACATGGCAGTACTTGAGAGAGTCCAAAGGAGAGCAACGAAACTGGTAAGAGGGCTGGAACACTGCCATACGCAGAGAGGTTGGATAGGCTGGGGCTCTTCTCTCTGGAAAAAGGAGGCTCAGGGGAGATATGATAGAGACCTTCAAGATCATGAGGGGCATAGTAGAGGGTGGATAGGGACAGATTCTTCAGGCTGAAGGGGACAACAGGTACGAGGGGGCATTCGGAGACAACTGATAGGGAGATAGGTTCAGAACAAATGCAAGGAAGTTTTTTTTCACCCAAAGGGTCGTGGACACCTTGGAATGTGCTACCGGGAGGAAGTGATCGGGAGTACGGTACAGGGATTCAAACAGGGATTGGAACAGATTCCTGAGGGATAAAGGGAATCGTGGGATACATGAGAGAGGTGCTGGGATGTAACACAGGTTTAGAAAAGCTAACCAGGTAATAAGTATAGAAACCCAACCAGGTCGTGTATGTGCAAGACCGGAGGGTTAGGACTTCGATGGGAAGATAGGACTCAATGGGAAACCAAGGTGGCAAAGGGGCCACTTCTGGTGATTCAGACAGGTCGTGACCTGTTGGGCCGCCGCGGGAGCGGACTGCTGGGCAGGATGGACCTATGGTCTGACCCGGCGGAGGCACTGCTTATTGTTCTTATGTTCTTATAAAGAAGGGAATCACGAGTAGATCGGAGGATGTCATAATGCTGCTCTATAGAGTCATGGTCAGACCCACACTTGGAATACTGTGTCCAGCACTGGTCTCCCTAAAGAAGGATATAGCAATACTGGAGAGGGTGCAGAGGAGAGCGACGAAGCTAGTTAAAAATATGGAGAAGTTGAACTACAATGAACGCCTTGAAAAACTGGGATTGTTCACCCTCGAGAAGAGAAGAATGTTCGGATCTGATAGGAGACTTTTAAAATATAAAAGGAATCGACAAAATAGAGCAAGAAACAACGTTATTCATGTTGTCAAATATGACTCGGACAAGAGGTCATGGACTGAAACTGAAGGGAGACAGGACCAGGACAAATGTCAGAAAATACTGTTTCACACAGAGAGTGGTGGACGCCTGGAACGTACTCCCGGAAGAGATTTGAGGCAGAAACTACCATTCTAGGATTTAAGGGCAAGTTGGACGCACATCTTCTTGCAAGACACATTGAGGGATATGAGTGACCAAGGTCCTCATCAGGGAACACCTAGCTGAGCCTCTGCGGATGCGGACCACCAGACTAGATTGGACCCACGGTCTGATCCGGTGCGGGAATTTCTTATGTTATGTTCTTATGTTGGTCTCTGGGCTTCGGAGTCAGAGATAGCGGACATCCTTAATGCTTCTGACAACAAACTGAAAAGTTTTTCATGCTAGAGTCGTCTAGCCTTACAGGGATCTTTTATACAGCTAGCTGCAGTGCTTACAGGGTTCTACCTGATGATCATGACACAGACAGTGAAGCACCAATTGTGGCAAATCAGTGCCTGAGATTTAGAGAATGACACAGGGACAAATTTTCCCCTAATCCCATGGGAACTTATTTTTCCCATCCTGCAAGTTCTTTTCCTGTCCTTACATCATTCCTGCAAGCTCCATGCTCATCTGCACAAGCCTCAATACACCTTTAAAATCATAAGTGTTCGAGGCTTGTGTGGCTAAAGGACAGAGCTACAGAAAATGGGCAGGGACAGTGACAACTCATGGGTCGGGGATGGGAAATTGTGTTCCTGTTGGGGCTAGGGACAAATTTGTCCCCATGTCATTCTCTACCGAGATGGTCCTATTGCATTGAGTGTACTGCTTAAACCCACTAGAAGGCTTGGTCATTAAGGGAAAAACCGCTGATGTAAATCAAAGGACTCAATGGTTCAAGGGAGGTAGAGTAGATTGAATACTGAAAAAATGGTCGACGCTCCTGGCCTAAAAATTAGGCTCCATGGGGCCAGAAGGCCCAAAAACTGAAAAATTGAAAAAAAATTAAAGGATAAGATAAAATTTGAAAGAAAATTGAAATACTGAAGAAAATAAAATCGGGAAAGCACATTAAAAAAAAAAAGGAATAGTCTGACACACTTGGAGTAGCTCCAAAAATACAGCTTCTCAGCTCTGCAGAAAACTGAGAATTAATGGTTCTGTGAGCCGACATCAAGCATGAAGGCACGAGACACAAGTGTGGTATGGGCAGTCTTGAGGACTTTTGAAGTTTAAACTGACAGTATACTTCTGCACTGTCTGTACGGGGGCTCTACGTATGATGTTACCTATCTGTGAGAATATACTGCCTGCTTGTCCTGGGATAACTGGCAATATTCAGCAGGAGTGATTAGTGCCGAATAGCTGATTAAGTGCCAGTCAGGAGCTGTTTCTGGATGGTTAAATAATTTTAAATATCAGATGGCATGTGCCAAGTTGCTGGCTTTGCTGAACCTGTGTTCTGAGAGCCGGAAAGAAGGTTTGGGCCTGAACCATGCCTAGCCAAGGCTCCATTTGAACTCCACATTGTTGAGGTGTAGTTAGATGGGACTTTGTTATAGGCATCTCTCTTTAGAGTTCATTTACACAAGTTTGGAATAAGAGATTATATTTGGCTCCAATTAATAAGGTTCTGATGTATGTTTAGTTTTACTATATTTTTATGTTGTCTGATATTTCATCATAATAAGGGACATTGTTTCCCTTTTCTTATTTCATAATCCACACTAAGCATATTGGCAATGTAATGGAATATAAATTCCCATATTGCATTGTACTCTAACTCCCAAATGGTTCTCTACATTGATTCTTGAGCGCCCTCCTGCAATCTGCCCTTCACTAGCCAACTGTCTTGGAAATACATTCACTCCCAGCCAGTATAATGATGCTGCAACTACTACAAGGCATTTTGTTAAGACTCTGGGAGCAGATGAAAAGCCAAAAAGCAGGATACAATACTGGCAATAGTATTTTTCTTCTCAAATCTAAGATTGTGACAGATGTATCTGTATGTGGCTATAAGCATGCTTTAAGTTCAAGTGCACAGACAATCTTTTTCCTGAATTATGGAAAAAGCACAGTTACTTACCGTAACAGGTGTAATCCAGGGACAGCAGGCAGCTATTCTCACATGTGGGTGACGTCATCCGACGGAGCCCCAATGCGGACGCCTCACAAGCAGACTTGCTTGAAGAAACTAGAAGTTTCAAGTCGCCCACACCGCGCATGCGTAAGTGCCTTCCTGCCCAGCACAGGGCGCGTCTCCTCATTTCAGATAGCTATCAGAGAAGCTAACCAGGGGAGGTGGGTGGGTTGTGAGAATAGCTGCCTGCTGTCCTTGGATAACACCTGTTACGGTAACTGTGCTTTATCCCAGGACAAGCAGGCAGCTTATTCTTACATGTGGGTGACCTCCAAGCTAACCAGAATGGGATGGTGGGAGTGTTGGCAACTTAGGAGAATAAATTTTGTAATACTGTTTGGCCAAACTGTCCATCTCGTCTGGAGAAAGTATCCAGACAATGGTGAGAAGTGAAGGTATGAACCGAGGACCAAGTAGCAGCCTTGCAAATTTCCTCAATAGGTGTAGATTTGAGGAAAAATACTGAAGCTGCTATTGCCCTGACTTTATGGGCTGTGACTTTACTGTGAAAGGGTAATACAGCCTGGGTATAGCAGAATGAGATACAAGCCGCCATCCAGTTGGAGATGGTACGTTTAGAAATAGGATGTCCCAATTTATTTGGATTGAAGGAGACAAAAAGTTGAGGAGCAGTTCTGTGTGGTTTGGTGCATTCCAAGTAGAAGGCCAAAGCACGTTTACAGTCCAGAGTATGAAGATCTGATTCTCCAGGGTGAGAATGAGGCTTTGGAAAAAACACTGGAAGTACGATGGATTGGTTGAGATGAAATTCTGAGACCACTTTAGGTAGGAATTTCGGATGAGTACGAAGAACCACCTTATCATGATGGAACACAGTGAAAGGTGAGTCAGTAACTAAAGCTTGCAGCTCACTGACTTGTCGAGCAGAAGTGAGGGCAATGAGAAACACCACTTTCCAAGTGAGATACTTCAGATGAGCCTTATCAATTGGTTCAAATGGAGGCTTCATGAGTTGAGAAAGGACTACACTGAGGTCCCAAACCACAGGAGGCAGTTTGAGAGGAGGTTTGACATTGAAAAGTCCTTTCCTGAATCTCAAAACCACCGGATAAGCAGAAAGGGGTTTCCCTTCAATAGGCCGATGAAAAGCCGCAATTGCACTAAGATGGACTCGTATAGATGTAGACTTGAGGCCAGAATTGGATAAGTGCAAAAGATAGTCCAAAACAGAAGATAAGGAGAATGCTGAGGCTCCTGTATGATGAGAAAAACACTATGAGAAAATCTAGTCCATTTTTGGTGATAGCATTGTCCTAGTAATAAGCTTTCTAGAAGCTTCTAAAATGTCTCTTACAGATTGAGAAAACTGAAGAGGGTTATTGTGAGAGGTACTAAGCTGTCAGGTGTAGAGACTGTAGGTTGGGATGAAGCAGAGATCCTGACTCTGTGTAAGCAGAGAGGAAAAACTGTAGAAGGTATGGCTCCCTGCTGCTGAGTTGAAGTAGAAGGGAGAGTACCAGGTTGCCTCGGCCATCGAGGAGCGATTAGATCATGATGGCATGATCATTCTTCAACTTGACCAGAGTCTTGAGAATGAGAGGAAAAGGAGGAATGCGTAGAGGAAAAGACTCTGTCCATTCCAGAAGAAAAAGCATCTGCCTCAAGGCGATGAGGAGAGTATATCCTGGAGCAGAACTGAGGCAGTTTGTAGTTGTGGGGAGCTGCAAAGAGACCACCACACACTGTGAAAAAATGTAGATGAAGTAGGCAGAGGAATGGAGTGTCCATTCATGAGGTTGCAGGAGACAAACTCAAGTTGTCCGCCAAGCAAATTCTTCGCCCCTTGAATGTAGACAGCCTTAAGGAAGGTGTTGTGACGGAATGCCCAGTCCCAAACTTCCAGAGCTTCTTGACAAAGGGAGGCAGACCCTGTCCCTCTCTGTTTGTATGACATAATACATGGCGACTTGGTTGTCAGTGCGAATGAGTACTGAGTCTTGAAGGAGATGTTGAAAAGCATGGAGAGCTTTGAGGATCGCTCATGAGTTCCAACTGATTGATATACAGTGACGATCCGTACTGGTCCAGAGGCCTTGAGTACGGAGACCATTGATAAGAGCGTCCCAAGCGTAGGTCGAAGAGTCTGTCGTGAAGACCTTCTGATGAAGGGCGTTTGAAAAAGCAAGCCTCTGGAAAGATGGAAGAGAGCATTCCACCAACGGAGAGACCTTCTTGAAGGAAGGAGTGACTGAAATGTGTCGGGAAGGAGGATCGCAGAAGTAGTGTACCTGACTTCCAAAAAGCCTTCGACAAGGTGCCTCATGAGCACTTGCTAAGGAAACTGTGGAACCACGGAGTGGAAGGGACATACACAGATGGATCAGAAACTGGCTGGCAAATAGGAAACAGAGAATAGGAGTGAAAGGTCACTATTCTGACTGGAAAGAGGTCATGAGATGGTGTCCCACAGTGGGTCAGTGCTGGGACCGCTCCTGTTCAATATATTTATTAATGACCTGGAAGCAGTGACGAAGTGCGAAATTATAAAAATTTTGCGGACAACACAAAACTCTCCGGTAAGGTTAGTACAGTTGAGGAATGTAGAGAACCTCCAACAGGACCTGAACAAACTGAGTGAGTGGGCAATTAAATGGCAGATGAACTTCAATGTGGAGAAATGTAAAGTTATGCACATGGGGAAAGGAAACCCGATGTACAATTACACGATGGAGGGGATATATTGGGGGAAGGCAACCCTAGAAAGAGATTTGGGGGTTTTGGTGGATAAAACAATGAAACCGGCAGCACAATGCGCCGCAGCCTCGAAAAAGGAGAACAGAATGTTGGGCATTATTCAAGAAAGGTAGCGCTACCAGAAGCAAGGAGGTTATCCTCCCGCTGAATAGGGCGATTGTTACGACCGCATCTGGAGTACTGGGGCCAGTTCAATACTGGTCGCCGTACCTTAAGAAGGAATATGGCGGTACTTGAGAGGGTCCAGAGAAGAGCAACAAAAATGATAAGGGCATGAGAACCTTTCGTATGCTGAGAGATTAGAGAAAGCTGGTGGCTCTTCTCCCTAGAAAAAGCGGAGGCTTAGAGGGGATATGATAGTAAACTTACAAGATCATGAAGGTTAGTAAGAGAAGTTAGAGAGGGACAGATTCTTCAGATTGGCAGGGCAACAAAAACTAAGGGCATTCGGAAAAAATTGAATGGAGACAGATTCAGAACAAATGCCAGGAAGTTCTTCTTCACTCAGAGGGTAGTGGACACCTGGAATGCACTTCCGGAGGAGGTCGTAAAGCAGATGCACGATTTTGAGTTTCAATAATGGGACTGGACAAATTTCTGAAGGGAAAAGGGGATTGAAGGGTACAGTTAGAGGGGAACTAAACAGTACAAATGCATTTAGAGTATTAGATCACTTACAGGTCATCAACCTGGGGGACCGCCGCGGGAGCAGACTGCTGGGCATGATGGACCTATGGTCTGACTCAGAGGAGGCGATGCTTATGTTCTTATGTTCTTATGCCCAGGGTCCACTGAGGATTTCTGAGGTGAAAGTCTGGCAAAAGGAGTCACTATGTACTGTGGAGGCCATGTGACCCAGAAGTACCACCATGTGTCTCGCTGAGATGGAAGAGCGGGAAGACACTATGTGACAAAGTTGTAGAAGAGCTTCCAGACGTTGCTGAGGAAGGAATGCTCTGAGTTGGACATTGTCCAGAACAGCTCCAATGAATTGTAGATTCTGTGAGAGTTGAAGTTGGAGATTGGGAAAGTTGATTATTCGAATCCCAAACTTTGTAGGAACCAGATAGTCCCGTTGGGTCGCTACAATAACCCTTGAGATGTGGAATCTTTGATGAGCCAGTTGTCTAGGTAGGGAAAATACTTGAAGTACCATGATTCTGTAGAGCTGCTTGCTACCACTACCAGGCAATTGGTGAACACTCTGGGAGATGAGAGCCCAGGCGAAGGGTAGAACTCTGTATTGGAAATCTGAGGTATTGACGGGAGGCCGATGGATGGGAATATGAGTATAGGCCTCCTTAGATACCAGAGAGCATAACCAGTCTGTTCATGCTCGAGGAGGGGGATAAAGAGATGCCAGGGACAACATTCAAAATGTTTCTTTGACTAAAAATTTGTTGAGAGCCCTGAGATCCAGAATGGGTCACAGATCGCCCGTCTTCTTCGGAACAAGGAAGTAACGAGAGTAAAACCCCCTGTTCTGCTGTTCCAAGGGAACTGGTCGATGGCATGAAAATGAAACAGCTTGAGCTTCCTGAAGAAGAAGGGCGGTCTGGGATGGATTGGAAGGATATTCTCTTGGAGGAAGCTCTGGTGGAACCTGATTGAAATGGAGAGAGTATCCTTCCCTGACGATGGTAAGCACCCAGAGGTCAGATGTAATTAGTGTCCATCGATTGTAAAAATGATGGAGATGACCTCCTATAAGGGGAAATGGAGACAGAGACAGAACGATGGAGGTTATGCTCTGTTGTAAACAGTTAAAAAGGCTGAGAAGCCTTAGGTGCAGCAGAAGGTTGGGATTGCTGTTGCTTCTGAGGTTGCTGTTTTTTCAGAGGAGGGCGAGTATAAGGAGCCGGCTTTGGAGGAAAACGCCGTTGATAGATAACAGCAGGGCGTGCAGGCTTGGCAGGAGCAGGCTTTGGTTTGGGTCTGACGATGGAAGCAAATGATTTTGCATGGTCAGATAATTTGTTGGTGGCTGCCTCGATGGATTCATCAAAGAGGTCATTGCCTTGACAAGGAAGGTTAGCTAAGCGGTCTTGAAGGTTAGAGCCCATGTCAATGGTTCAAAGCCAGGCAAGACGACGCATAGCCACCGAGCAAGCAGCCACTCGGGCAGATGACTCAAAAGCATCATAAGATGATCAAAGAAGATAGAGACGTAACTGAGAGAAAGAAGCAATCATATAAGCCAAAAACTTCAGCAGAAGGGAAAGAAGAAATTCAAAATATGTAATGACATAAAAATTATAGTTGAGGACTTTAGAGAACATCATAGCATTTCTGGTAGATGTGACGTCCAAATTTGTCCATAGTTTTCCCTCTCTTCCAGGAGGAACTGTGGTATAGACCTTGGAAAGATGGAATCTCTTCAAGGAGGATTCAACAAGCAGGAGATTGATGAGAAAGCTGCGAGTTGTCAAAGCCTTTGTGATGCACAGTTTTATACCTCGAGTCCAATTTTCCTGGAACTGCTGGTATGGAAAAAGGAGTCTCCATGCACCGAGCAAAAGTCTGATTCAAAAGCTTATGAAGTGGAAGCTTGTGAGACTCTCAGCCAGAGGCTGAGGGAGATGCATGACTTCTAGATATTCCTTAGAATATGTGGAGCCAGTATCCAATTTTACATCCAAGTCCATAGCCATCTGTCGCAGGAAAGATGAAAAAGATAGCTGATCTGGCAAGGCTTTGTCTCGAGAAGGACTCGAGGACGTCAAGGCAGCTTGTATCGACGAAGAAGCTTTGGCATGGAAAAAAGTATCGAAGGAATCTGATGACTTGGATGAGGCAACTGAGACCGGAACATCCTAGAGGTCTGGCATCGGAGACCTCGAACGAGGAGTTGGTGGTCTGGTCAAGGTCAGAGTAGAGCGAGGTTTCGAGGAAGAGGTATATCCTGCGAAGACGATTGCCTGGAAGAATGCCTTGATGAAGGCCGATGGTGAGAGCTGTGTCTAGAACCAGATCTTGAGGATTGAGGAGATTTTGCCTCGGAGACATAAGCAGCCGATGCCAACGTGTGAATAGGGCTAGAGGCTGTAGATCGAAGCTCCAGAGGCTTTGGAGGAGGAACCTCGATGCACTCGCAAAGACTCTGCTCACTTGCTGAGAGTATGAGGATTCTCGTCGATGCACTCGCAAAGAATCTACTCCTTGCTTTTCGTGCTTGGATGGCAAGACAGACACTCGCAGAGACTCTGCACCCTGCAAAGAGTGTGAAAGCTACCGACTGGGACATAGGAAGCGGCTCGACCTCGTGGGAGTCTGCTGAATGCACCAGGCCAGGATAATAGGAAGCAGTTTAGGACCCCATAATAGTAAGGTACTGAAGAAACTGCTTCTCTAATATGGTCTGGAAAGAAGCCGTCAAGGGTGGATCCGCGTCTGAAACCGGTCCATCTGCCTTGTCTGGAGGTTCCTTCAAGCCAGTGTGAGTGTGTTTCTACTTAGTAGTCTTGGACACTTAATCACCACCGGTTGGAACCGACTCCTGAGCTATCTGACCTAGGAAACAGGGGAAGATACAGCAGGTGATGTCAAAGCAAGAGCCGCTGCAAACGATGAAGGTTTGATGAGGCTCGAGGTGGAAGCAGGAGGCGCAGAAGGAGCCTCAATGGAAGTCGAGGTCGAAAACGCCTTCGAAGTCAAGGGATCAGTTGGAGACTCCATGTCGAAGAGCTTATCCACCAAAATGCAATGACGCTTGAAAGCACGAGGGCTGAAGTGTTTGGCAAGGCAGGCACGATGTTGGATGATGTTTCAGCCCAAGGCACTTGAGGCAGCGTCTGTGAGGGTCCGTGAGGGAGTTCGCGCGCCGACACTTGCTACACTTCTTAAAGCCTGTAGCAGGCCGGGACATAGACCGAAAAATAGCCGCCACAGTCAAAGCTCGTGGGCTGCGCTGAGCGGCCCGTCCCAGAGGAATGGACGAAAGACAAAAAAAAATTTATTTATTTTTTTTAACTAAAAAAAAATAAAAACAGCTATTTGTGAAGGAAATACACCAACCGCGGTCGAGATGAAGGCAAAAGGTGAACGAAGGAGATGCGCCCTGTGCTGGGCAGGAAGGCACTCGGGGTATGCGCGGTGCGGGCAACTCGAAACTTCTAGTTTCTTCAAGCAAGTCTGCTTGTGAGGACGTTCGCATCGGGGCTCCGTCGGATGATGTCACCCACATGTGAGAATAGGCTGCCTGCTTGTCCTGGGATAATAGCGTGTCCAGGGATATAATCCTGAACTTTTCTCTGACCAGGGGCCCTTAGGTCTAGGATGTGACAAAATTAGCCTGCTTTATGGGGCACAAGGAAGTATTAGGAAAAGAGTCCCTTCCCTTCTTCTGGTGGTATGGACTTGATCCCAGGGGCCTGCAGAAGAGAAGAGAGTTCCTCTGAGAACACATCTTGATGCTGAGATATGAACCTTTGTTGTTCTCTGTGGGCAATTTGGAGGGAATTCTCACCAATGCAGGGATGTAACCTACACTGCAGACTATTTTGAGAACCCACCAGTCTGAGCTTACCAGGGACCACCTTGCTTGGATAATTGCACCCTTCCTTTAACTCAGGGGTCTCAAAGTCCCTCCTTGAGGGCCGCAATCCAGTCGGGTTTTCAGGATTTCTGCAATGTAATATGCATGAGATCTATGTGCATGCACTGCTGTCAATGCATATTCATTGGGGAAATCCTGAAAACCTGACTGGATTGCGGCCCTCAAGGAGGGACTTTGAGATCCCTGCTTAATTGGTACTTCTAGGGTGATCTCATTCAAGTTGTTAAAAGCTTCCACTCTACTTTGACTGAGAAGTGGCTGGGGCTCCTGGGTTCACTGCTTATGGGCAGCAGTGGGTAACCTGGAACTTCTAGAAAAGATGGTTGATGGAGTGAACATATGCATTGGTTAATAGGAAGTTCTCCTCTGATTTACTGCTCAATAACCTCCAAGAAGTAGAGACTGCAGAAGGAATGGCCTGAGATATGGGACTACATATATTAGCATGTTTCTTGATAAGTTCAGCAACCTCCATGGTTGAGGCTGCCAAAAGCTTCTGGACATTTTTAGAATGTTGGGCAGCATCTGTACCAGTGCTGTTTTGATGACATCACCTGACTAGGTAAATGTCCTGCCTCTCTCTGGAGAATAATTGTGTAGAGTTTACCATGCTTTTATTGGCAGGGTCATTCAGTCTTTATTATAATTGTATGCTGACTGTTCTTGGTTGCATTTAATAAGCTAATGAATCTAAAAGCTGTAATAAATACATTCATCTTACCAGTTACCAAATACTGTATATATTAATTTCAGAACTATACTATTACATATACAGTAAGTATATTTACCCCATTAACAATGAATAAGTTCTCCTGCAAAGCTTTTCGACATTCACTGATTTTTCTTAGCACGTACGTTCATTCCTCCATACAGTAAAATGCCTTCCATTTCCGAAAGAGTGCAAATGTTGGTATCCGTGTAAGTGCTTTATGGTATAGATATTCCTGTTCCCAGCAGTTAAGCTCCACAAATTCAACTTCCCTGTCACATGTATGGATGACTCCTCGTTGACTGATAGTGTAGTAGTCATTTTTGTTGATGTTTTCATGATTTACAATTCTTGCAGCCCATATCACAATTAGAGATTGAAGTTGTAAAACATTAAGAAAAAATGAATTAAGGTTGAATAAGGGCAGAACTATAATATCATGTGGCAACTTAGAAAGGAAGGCAACGAGGAAGTGTAATTTGGAGACATATTAGTAAATAATAAGAGTTCAGTTTATACTACAGAAGGCTACTGTCCACTCCCAATATTTCCTAAATTAAATAGTGACTACAGACTAAGACATTCAAGGGAGGATAGTTAAGTTGTAGTAAAAGCCCATATACAGCATTTTAATTTACCACAGAAATGACTAACCTGCAGTAGCTCAGTACCACAGATTAGTCTCACCAGCAGTATAAGAATAACACTCCTTGCAATCAACCTTGCAAGCAGCATTATTTTTACCTTCCTGGAGGTAAAAGGCCATAAAGCTACATTCCAATGCACCCAGGCACTTCTTAAAGGGTTTGTAATGCACAAATAGAAGCTGCCCTGGCAGCTCCCCTAAAAAAATCCCCTTCCCTACCAAACAACTTCCCAGATGATATCTTTCATAGAAAGCTCCCCCAGTAGTAGAGTTACATATGGCTCCAGATAAAGGAGGACAAATTGGACATCTAGGTTTCATTTCCACTGATGATCTCGTCAACTCAGTTAAAAGCTTGAACCCTGCTTTGACTGAGAAGGTGACTGGGGCTCCTAGGTTCACTGCTAGGGAACCCTGGGATTTCTGGAGAGGATGCCTTTATTAGTAGAAATCTCTCTCACTACCTCCTAATAATCTCAAGAAGTGGAGACTGCAGAAGGAATGGGCCAAGACAGGGACTAAATTGTATTAGCATGTTTCTTGATAAGGTCAGCAACCTCCATCTTGTCCCAAAAAAGATGATCAGCTCAGCAGAGGATGTCCACAAGTATTTCCTGAACCACCGGTTCTAGGTCTGAAATACAAGGCCGGGTGAATCTGTGCATGCAAGCCAGAGACACTGGATGCCACATCAGAAGCATCATAAGTTGCCAGGCCATGTGTTTTGACATTCCTTCAGCTTGGCTACTATGTGGCAGAGTTCTGCAGCCTGCTCTGAAGCCAAAGTGCTTGCAGGTTCTACCACACTATGCACCAAGTTCTTCAAATAGAGTCTCGTATAGACCTCGATAGAACCATATGCAGGAAATTAACCCTGGAAACTATCCTCCCAAAAGATTCCAAAGTCTGAGCATTCTTTCCCAGAGGTACTGAGGCATGGGTCATGGAGCTTCTGGTCCTTTTGAGGGCAGATTCAACCATCATGCAATGGTGAGAAAGCTGCTGCTTCTCAAATCCAGGAGCCTTTTAGACTCTTTACCTAGAGGCCACCTTTTAGGGGTATATAGATGAAAGCACACGGGACAATTACGCAAGGACAAATGAGCTGAGACAAATGTGCGCAGGACATCAGTGCGCCAGATTAAAAGTTAAATTTAAAGCACTCTGAGGAAGGTGGGGGGGAACCCCCCCCCCCAGTTTACTTAGAAATGTTGGCACTGCTGTTGGGAAGTTCAGGGGGACCCCCTCCATTACAGAGGAAAGTGTAATTTTTCCCTATTTTAGGGAAAAATTACATTTTCCTCTCTAAGTGTGTGTGGGGGTGCCCCCACCCCACTCCCCCAACAGCAGCACAACACTTCTAAGTAAACAGGGGGGTTCCCACACACACACACATACACACACACACCCTTGGAGCGCTTTAAATGTAACTTTTAATCTGGCACACTGACGTCTTGCGTGCATTTGTCTGAGCTCCCTTGTCCGTGCGCGATTGTCTGGCATGCTTTAGTCCGGTCACCTTCTTAAGTATAGGCTGCACAAAGAGAGAGGTCTCCCAATTTTTCATCTGCATTGTCCTATGGATGCTGTGCACAGGCACTGTCACAGTCTCTTTGGAATGGAAACAATAGTGGACGAGGTCCAACATCTCAATCTTGGCCTCGTCCTTGACCACCAGCTTAAAAGGGACAGACTTTGCCATCGCCCTTAAAAAAAGTGACAAAGGAGAATCTTTATATCTTATGCGTTTATTAATTCCTTATATGCCATCAAGGTCATTGAGATCAGAAGTAGAGGTCTGCACGGGAACGGGGATCGCGGGGATCCCGCGGGTTCCCCCCCCTGGCCCACGGGACTCCCACGGGGACGCCCCCTGGCCCACGGGACTCCCACGGGGATGCCCCCTGACCCACGGGACTCCCACGGGGACGCCCCCTTGCCCACGGGACTCCCACGGGATGAAAACAACCTACCTAAATTCTGGCGATGCAAGCATGCAGCTTACAAGTCTGGCGTCGCGTCGGGAAATAGCCATGTTGAGCAGTGAGCTCAGCACGTACACAGATGAAAGCCTTGCTTGCTGATTGGTCCGGCGGCCCCGCCCCACGTGCCGCCGGACCAATCAGCAAGCAAGGCTTTCATCTGTGTACGTGCTGAGCTCACTGCTCAGCATGGCTATTTCCCGACGCGGGCATTAGGCTGTTTTTTTGTCATTTCGGGTGGGGGATGGCAGCGGCAGCAGCAGCCTGAAAAAGAAATCATCCTGGCCGGGTTCGGTGTCATGCTCCGGAGCTTCTACAGCCTTCCTATCTCCCTCTCCCTTCTACCTGCGGCTCTCTTCGGCAACTCAGCAGCAACGATCGACACAAGCTTCTGGCGTCGGGGCCTACCCTCTGCGAGTCCCGCTTGTTTCAACTTCCTTTTTCCACAAAGGTGGGACTCGTAGAGGGAAGGCCTCGATGTCGGCAGCTTGTCTTGATCACCGCTGCTGACGAGTTGCTTAAGAGAGCCGCGGAGCAGGGGGGTGTTGCCAGGTGCAGGTAGAAGGGAGAGGGCCAGATGCAGGACTCGTGGGTGAGGGAGGAGAAGAGAGAGGGGAGAGAAACAAAAGGAAATATTTCATACTGGGCTGGGCCGGAGTGGAGAGAGGGTGGAAAGATTCTGGCTACAGGGTGCAGTAACAAAGGAAAAGGGGGGGAAAGCTGAAAATGGAGATAGTGACACAAAGAAGAGAAAGGGTAAGCAGGACCTTCTGAATAAGGATAGAGATACAGAGGGGACATGAAGAGGAGGTGAAATAGAGACATAGAAGTAATGCTGAAAAAGTGTGTGTGGGGGGGGGGAGATAAAGACATTGAAAGGGCAAATGGTGAATATGGGGTAAAGACAAGGACAGAGACAAATGAAGATTCTGAAAAAGTGGTGAGATACGGATATAGGTGAGATGGACACAAAGAAGGGTGATGCTGGAAAATAGGTGGAATGGTAATTCTGACAGACACAGAAGGGAAATGCTGGATCAAGGAGAGATGGGGCTCAGGCTGGATGGAATGAGGAGAAATGCCTTGTTGGCCCGGAACTTCCTCTCCTACGTCAGAATTGACGTCAGGGAGCGGAATGCTGGTCAGCGCGACGCTTCTGCAGGGAAAGCTTGGGACAGCGGTGGCTTGGGGACTATTCCCCGATGGCGGTGGCAGCAAACCGAGTGGCTTGGGGGAGGGCACGGAGAAAGAAAGAAAGGGGGCAGACAGAGAGACAGAAAGAAGGGGGAACAGGGAGACAGAAAGAAAAAGTTGGGGGAGAGAATGAGGTCTGGAGGAGAGGAAACATACAGGAGGCTGAAAGAAAGGAAGAAAGATTGGATGCACAGTCAGAAGAAGAAAGTGCAACCAGAGACTCATGAAATCACCAAACAGCAAAGATAGGAAAAATGATTTTATTTTCAATTTAGTGATCAAAATGTGTCTGTTTTGAGAATTTATATCTGCTGTCTATATTTTGCACTATGGCTCCCTTTTACTAAACCGCAATATTGTTTTTTAGCGCAGGGAGCCTATGAGCATTGAGAGCAGCGCGAGGCATTCAGCGTAACTCCCTGTGCTAAAACCTACTATTGTGGTTTAGTAAAAAGGGAGGGGGTGTATTTGTCTATTTTTGTATTTTGTTACCGAGGTGACATTGCATAGAGTCATCTGCCTTGGGAAATGTATATGGCAGATATCTTTGTTTTGTGTTCAAAAGAAAAGGAAATGCATTTCTGGTTTTATTTCTACAGTGTTGAAGTACTTGTTGGCCCTTGCTGTGACTGGTGGGGATCCCCAAGCACCGCCAGCAGAGGACCTCCTCTAGAGATGGTCAGAACTCCCCTCCACCAAGCGCAGCAGTCGCTGGCAGCATCCATGAGCCACTGAGGTGCCAGCATCTGTGACTCAGGGACGCTACTGCTGCCTGCCAAGCTTGGCAAAAGGGACCCCAGGCCAACTGCAAAGGAAGTCCTCAGCTGACAGTTTGTGGGTTCTCATCAGCTGAGTATTTATATTTTATATTTACATTAGAGGTTCTGGTAGAAACCCATTTACAAAGTATGTATTCTTCCCAATTAATATTTCCAAATTAATAGTCTCTTTGCTTATTTGTAAATGGGTCTCTACCAGAGCCTTTAATTCAGTAGCATAATTAAATAAAATAACTATTTCTGAAGTTTATAGGGAAGGATGGTGACGGAGGGGATTCCTCGCGGGGACGGGTGGGGACGGAGGGGATTCCTCGCGGGGACGGGTGGGGACGGAGGGGATTCCTCGCGGGGACGGGTGGGGACGGAGGGATTCCTCACGGGGACGGGTGGGGACGGAGGGATTCCTCACGGGGACGGGTGGGGATGGGTGGGATTTTGGCGGGGACGGGTGGGATTTCTGTCCCCGCGCAACTCTCTAATCAGAAGCTCAAAATTGTCTTTCAGTCCCAACATATCGAGAAATAGTTCACAAACTTGTTAGGACTGCTATTTTCTCAGTAACTGGTCCTAAACTTTGGAATTCTCTACCATTGTATGTAAAATTGTCAAATTATTTGGACAAATGTAAGACTGATCTTAAAACATTTTTATATGCAGATGCTTATAAAACAATACATTTTTGAAAATTTGGTCTATGCTGTATTATTATTTCTGGTGATTTTCGATTGTGCTTTTGACCAATAAACAATTTTGCAAATAAAGCATAATACATTTTGTCAATAAAAAAGTATTGTACAGTAGATTCAGTTGCACTGGAGGGGCCCTGCAGAACACAAGATTACCAAATTGTATTTACTTTCCCCCTCTTTTACTATAAAAATTGTATTCCAACTTTTAACCTTAGACCAGTGTATCGCAAACTGTGTGCCGCAGCACACCAGTGTACCTCCTGAGATTTCTAGTTTGCTGCAATACAGTGGGTAAGAGGAGAGGTGCCGGCGCCAGATAACTGTTATACAGGACGTGCCTCTCTTCGTGCCTCTCACACGAAGAGAGGCACGTCCTGTAAGCAATCTCCCAATTCCGGAACCTCTTTTCTCTGCTGGCCCTTCTCTCCAGCGCTGGTCTTTCTCATGGTGCAAGGGTGCATCTCTGCTGCTACCGGTGGTGTATGTCGGTTGGTTGTGGGAGAGCATGGGCAACTCTCCCGCTGCCGAGAGGGGTTGGAGGGATTGGAAGACATTGGACATCTCTCCCGCTGCCTGGGGGTGTGTCATTTGGATGGGAGACTGGACATCTCTCTCGCTGCCGTTTGTGTGTGTCGGTTGGCGGCAGGAGAGACTGGACGTCTCTCCTGCTGCCAAAGGGGGCTATAATACATGAACTCAAGAAGTGTGCTTTTACTACTCCCACTAAAAAGTAAAATAGACTACAATTTAGGATTCTTCATATAATTTTTTTAGTTTTTCATTAACCATAGTCAAAACACATGCCACAAGATGCACTTTTAACAGTGCTGTCATTGTACCGACACCCCAGGACTAGTCGCTGATTTTTATCACCAAAGGCCGATGGTGCTCTTGAAGGATGGCTTGGTGATTTTTAAAAATCCACCGGAGTGCTCGTTTCATTAATGAAAAGCTCATTTGCATGGCAGTGTCGGAGATTGCTAGAAAGCTCGCTAAAGCCCGAGATAAGCCATTTTGATAATCTGCTGCTAAAATGTATGCAGGCTAAACTGTCAGAAACCAGTTTTGATAACCACATTCAGTGTTCTCTTCAGAAATTTTTCCAGCTGGGTGGCATGAAAAAGTAGCCGGGTGAGGCAGGACAGGAAAATTTGGTGGTTAGAATAGGGTCATTAAATCCAGTGGCGTACCTAGTATATATGATAGCCAGTGTTGATAATTTTTTAACAACCCCCTCCTCTATATAGAAAAGTTATTTTTAGTAAAAATCCATGAGCCACACAACAAAGGTGCACCTAGGAAAAGGCAGCATCTTAAACACTGCAGTGAGCACTAGAAACCAACACACGAATTGTAAAACTAAACAAGCCAGATCCTGCATAGTCAATTGATTTTATATAGTCAATGCTAACAGAAAACCATGTCCTTTTCATACACACAGAACACAGAAACACCCTCACCCAATATGGAATAATCACAAATTAAAAATAGAAATATGTAGACAAAAGTTAAACTAATGCAACACCACAGAAACAGTGACACGTCCCCTAATACTATACAAAATATAAAGACAGTAGATGTAAATTTAAAAAAACTGCTACATAACAATCACCAATTTACAAATTAACAAATAGAAATAAAACAAATAACGAGAAATAAGAAAATACCATTTTATTGGACTAATCCATTTTTCAATTATTTTTCAGAGGCCAAATCTTTCTTCAGGACAGTACACTATACTGCTATTATGGTATCCTGTCCTGACCTGAGGAAAGGGGTTTAGTCCAAAAGAAATTGCCTTATTTCCATTTCCTATTTATAAAGTTTTATCAATTCAGTTACAATACTACTTGATTCTATGTACAGCAACAAAAAAAATTATTTCTACCTTTTGTAGTTTCTGCTTTAATCATCTTCTCTTCGCTCTTTTCTTTCTATACAGTGTTGTCTTCTCTCCCTTCCATGCAACATCTGTCCTCTCTCTTTGCCCTTTCCACCCAGCCTCTGCCCTCTCTCTCTCTACCCCTTCCATCTACTGTCCACTCTCTCTTTGCCCCTTGCATCCACTGTTCACCATCTCTGCCCTTTCCATTCAGTGTCCACCTTCTTTCTGTTCCATATGGCATCTTCCCTTTGTCTGTGTCCCTTCAATAAACTGTATATCCTGTGCCCTTTCTCTCCTTTGTACATGATTCATTTCAGCTTCACCCCCTCCCCTATGCTCTGGCATCGCTCTCTTCTCCTTTCCTTCCTTCCTTCCCACTCCACCCCATGGTCTGGTATCTCTATCTCCTTCCCTTCTCTCCCCCCATGCCCTGTCATCTCCCTCCTCTCCCTCCTTCTCTGGCACCTCCTCTCCTTTCTTTCCCTCTGGTCTGGCATTTTGTATCCTTTAGTTTCCCTTCCTTCCTCGCATGCCCTGGCATCTCTCCTTCCATCTCCCCCTCCCACTCCATTATCTGGCATCTGTACTCCTTCCTTCCTTTCACCTGGTCTGGCATCTGCTTCATCCCCCTCCCCCCCCATATATCCTGACATCTCTCCCCCCCCCCCTCCAGGGTCTGGTAGCTCCTTTTCCTTTATTCCCATGGTTTTGGCATCTCTTTCCTCTCCTCTCCCTTCCCTGGTCTTCCTTCTCACCTCTCTTTTCCCAATTTGGTGCTGCAGCAGCACTTCTCTTCTCATCCCTCCTCCCCAATTGGGTGCAGCAGCAGCACTTCTTTTCCCCTCCCCAATTGGGTGCAGCAGCAGCAGCATTTTTCTTCCCCTATCCCCTCCCCAATTGGGTTCAGCAGCAGCAGCACTTCTCTTCCCCTATCCCCTCCCCAATTGGGTGCAGCAGCAGCTTTTCTCTCCCCTCCCTCCTCCCTCCCTTGGGTGCAGCAGCAGCAGCATTTCTCTTCCCATCCCTCCCAGCGGCAGAGTCGCAAGCTTCCCTCCATCGCTGACCTATCTTCCATAGGTCAGCAATGGAGGAAAGCTTACAACTTGCTACTCTTCCTTGCTTTGGGCCTTCCTCATTGCCGGGTCCTGCCTTCACGGAAACAGAAAGTAGGCAGGACCCATCAGCGAGGAAGACCCGAAGCAAGTTGTAAGCTTCCCTCTATCGCTGACCTGTCTCCGTTAGCTTCTCCCCATCACTGACCTGTCTCCTCCACTGACCTGTCTCCCTTAGCTTCCCTCCGTTGCTGCCCATAGCGAACTCATGTTCCGGGGCTCGAACATGTCTCATGAGAATCTCGGAGAGGGTGAGATCCAGAAGGCCTTGAGCATGCGCAGATGCTCAAGGCCCAGCAGCAGCCTAGCAGAAAACCAGTGGCAGGCACTTTCTAACACTGGCGGCACAAGGGTAAGTACAGGGCTGGTAAGTGGGGGGGAGGAGGCGATCGTGAAGGGTGGAAGAAGTGCTGGTGGCCTCAGGGGAGCAATACTGCTGGTTCCCAGGGTCGGGTTGGGATGGGTGAGGGCTCGCAAATCGAGTCCATGCTCGGTTTGCAAATTACAGTTTGCTCGTGTGTTTTGTTTGTCTTGCAAAACACTCGCAAACCGCGTTACTCGCAAACCGAGGTTTGACTGTATCACTTTAGCTATGTGTTGTTTCATTGAAAACTGATAAGCTAACCATATCCCAAGAACCAAAATCTCAGGCTCCAAAATCCCCTCAGGTGAGGTTCAAGTTATACAGTGATACCTTGGAATCCGAACTTAATCTATTCCAGAACCCCGTTCGAGTTCCAAAGCGTTCGAGTTTCAAGACAATTTTTCCCATTGAAAATAATAGAAACTGGATTAATCCGTTCCTGGGTCCCACAAACTCAAATTTTAACAGGAAATACACTGGATTTTAAGGTAAAATATTAACAAATATTCCAAAGCAGCATTCAGATTCTGGGGCACAAACACACACACAGCACAGGGATCGCTGGCATTGCGATCCCGCTACGGGCTGCTTCGTAGGTGGTGCGGGGAGGCCAGGATGGCGAGCGGTCCTTCAGGGTAGGTCGGGGCATCAGGCCTTCAGGGTGGGGTGGGGCGGGAAGGCAGGCAGGCAGGCCTTCAAGGGGAAGGGGGGTGACAGGCAGGCAGGCCTTCAAGGGGGGGGGGACAGGCAGGCTTTTAAGGGGGGGACAGGCCTTCAAAGGGGGGACAGGCAGGCAGGCCTACAAAGGGGGGACAGGCCTTCAAGGGGGGGACAGGCAGGCAGACTTTCAATGGAGGGACAGGCCTTCAAGGGGGGGATAGGCAGGCAGGCTTTCAAGGGAGGGACAGGCCTTCAAGGGGGGGACAGGCAGGCCTTCAAGGGGGGTGACAGGTCTTCGGGGGGTACAGGCCTTCAAGGGGGGATAGGCCTTCAAGGGGATCAGGCAGGCAGGACTTCAAGGGGGGGACAGGCAGGCAGGCAGGCCTTCAAGGGGGGGCAGGCCTTCAAGGGGGGTGCAGGCCTTCAGGGAGGGTGCAGGCCTTCGGGGGGTGCAGGCCTTCGGGGGGGGGTGCAGGCCTTCAGGGGTGGGATGCAGACCTTTAAGGGGGGGTCAGGCCTTCAGGGAGGGGGGCCCTGGTGTAGAAATACACGGAGGGAATGGGGGGGTTCAAAGAGACGCGCATATGCCAGACTTTGGGTGGGAAGAAATAATGGGTCTGAAAATAGAGAAGAGGGAGAGAGATGATGGACCATGGTTTTTAGAGAGGGAAGGAACAGAAAGGGAGAGAAGTTGGACCCAAGGGATAGTGTGGAAGGGGGGATAGAGATACTGGATAGGAGGGTAGTTGGGAAAAGAAAGGGAGAAATGGTGGACCCTGGGGTGGTGGGGAAGGAGGGAGAGATGCTGGATGAAAGGGTAGTTAAATAAAGATGGATCTGTGGAGGGAGACAAAAAAAGGAAAGATGCCAGAACTCCTGGGGAGGGAAGGGAAACGGGGAGGACAGAGATGGCAGATGGATGGTTAGCATGCAGAAAGAAGGAAGAAGGAGACCCTGGCAAGCAAGTTATCAGAAGACAACCAGAGCCTTGGACCAACAAGATTTGAAAAATAACCAGACAACAAAAGGTAGAAAAACTAATTTTATTTTCTGTTTTGTGATTACAATATGTCAGATTTGAAATGTGTATCCTGCCAGAGCTGGTGTTAGACCGCAAACGTGAGCTAGGATTTAACAGAGAGAGGAAAAGCACAGTTACTTACCGTAACAGGTGTTATCCAGGGACAGCAGGCATATATTCTCACATGTGGGTGACGTCATCTACGGAGCCCCAGCGCGGACTGCTTTTCAAGCAAACTTGATTGAAGTTTCAAGTTTGCTACACTGCACCAAGCATGTGCATGCCTTCTTGCCCACTAGAGGGCGCATCCCCACCTCGTGGTCCTCAGTTCCATAACCAGCAAAGAAGCCATCCCCGGGGAGGAGGGCGGGTTGTGAGAATATATGCCTGCTGTCCCTGGATAACACCTGTTACAGTAAGTAACTGTGCTTTATCCCAGGACAAGCAGGCATGATATTCTCACATGTGGGTGACCTCCAAGCCAACCGAAAAAGGGCAGGTGGGAGGATGGCAATTTAGGAAAACAGGTTACGTAACACCGACTGGCCAAACCGGCCGTCGCTTCTGGACAAAGTGTCCAGACAGTAGGGGGAGGTGAACGTATGAACCGAAAACCAAGTGGCAGGAGTAGACCGGAGGAAAGCAACAGAAGCTGCCATTGCCCGGACCTTATGCCCCGTGACTCGACCATGGAGCGTGAGACCAGCCTGAGCGTAGCAAAAAGAAATACAAGCAGCTAGCCAGTTGGACAAGGTGCGCTTGGAAATAGGATGTCCCAGCCGATTAGGATCAAAGGACAAAAATAATTGAGGAACCTTCCGATAAGACTTGGTACGTTGGAGATAAAAAGCCAATGCCCTCTTACAGTCCAGCGTGTGAAGAGCCGCCTCACCAGGATGAGAGTGGGGCTTCGGGAAGAACACTGGAAGGACAATAGACTGATTGAGGTGGAAATCAGACACAACCTTAGGTAGAAATTTTGGATGGGTGCGAAGAACCACCTTGTCATGATGGAACACAGTAAAAAGCGGGTCCACAACCAAAGCCTGAAGCTCACTAATTCGATGAGCAGACGTGAGCGCAAGTAAAAAGACCACCTTCCAAGTGAGAAATTTAGGAAGAGACTTGTCAATTGGCTCAAAGGGAGGTTTCATCAGCTGAGCCAAGACCACATTCAGATCCCAAACTACCGGAGGAGGTTTCAGAGGAGGATTAACATTAACTAAACCCCTCATGAAATGAACCACCAGAGGATGAAAAGAGAGAGAACGTCCCTCTAGATGCCGATGGAAAGCAGCAATAGCACTGAGATGCACCCGGATGGAAGTTGTCTTCAGCCCAGACTTGGACAAATGCAGCAAATATTCCAGAACCGAGGACACCGGAACCAAATTCGGGTCCAGATGGTGCGAGGTACACCAGGATAAAAATCTGGTCCACTTCTGTGAATAACAAAGCCGAGTCGAGGCCTTGCGCAAGGCTTCCAACACCTCCCTGACCGCTGGATTCAGGGGGAAAGGAACCAAGCCGTCAGATGTAATGACTGAAGATTGGGATGCAACAGCGAACCCCGACTCTGAGACAGCAGAGAGGGAAAAACTGGCAGAAGTAGAGGCTCCCTGGCACTGAGTTGAAGGAGCAGGGAAAACCAGTGCTGATGAGGCCAACGTGGCGCTATGAGAATCATAGTGGCTCTGGATGACTTGAGGCGAACCAACGTCCTCAAGATCAGAGGAAAAGGAGGAAACGCATAAAGGAATCTCCCTCCCCAGTCGAGAAGGAAGGCATCTGCCTCGAGACGGTCCTGGGAGTAAATCCGGGAACAATAGAGGGGCAGTTTGCGAGTCTCCGGGGAAGCAAAGAGATCCACCTGAGGAGTCCCCCAGCGGTCGAAGACCTCGCGTAGGACTCGGGAGTTTAGCGACCACTCGTGCGGCTGGAGAAGACAACTGAGTTTGTCTGCGAGACAATTCTTTTCTCCCTGAATGTAGACCGCCCGCAGGAAGATGTTCTGGGAGGTCGCCCATTCCCAAAGGCGCAAGGCTTCCCGGCACAGGGACCAAGAGCCCGTTCCCCCTTGTTTGTTTACATAATACATCGCCACTTGGTTGTCCGTCCGTACCAGGACCACCTGATTGTGCAGCAGATGGCCGAAGGCTCGAGCTGCCAGAAAAATGGCACGAAGCTCCAACACATTGATGTGACAACGACGGTCCTCCGCCGACCATAGCGCTTGAGGCCGCAGACCGTCGAGGTGAGCCCCCCACGCGTACTCCGAAGAGTCCGTGGTCAGGACCTTGCGATGTGGAGGGACGAGAAAGAGCAAACCCCCGGAAAGATTGGAAGAGTTGGTCCACCAACGGAGCAATCGTCTCAAGGAAGGAGTGATCTTTACAGGAAGGGAGAGCGGGTCTCGATCCTGGCGCCACTGGGAGGCCAAGGTCCACTGAGGGAGTCTCAGACGCAATCAGGCAAACGGCGTGACATGAACTGTCGAAGCCATGTGGCCGAGCAGGATCATCAGCCGGTGTGCAGAGACGGAGCGCTGCAGCAGAATCTGACGGGCCAGGCGAAGCAGAGCCTCCAGTCTTGACGAGGGCAGGAATGCACGAAGGCGAACCGTGTCCAGCACGGCCCCGATAAACTGAAGGGATTGAGCCGGGCACAACTGCGATTTGGGAAAATTTACCTCGAACCCCAGACGTTGAAGGAAGATGATAGTCTGTCGGGTCGCTGAGATAACCCCCTCCCGGGATGAAGCCTTGATCAGCCAATCGTCCAGGTAGGGGAAGACCTGCAGCCCCTGGGATCGTAGGGCAGCCGCGACCACCACCATACACTTCGTAAAGACAAGAGGAGACGAGTCCAGCTCGAAGGGGAGGACTCGATATTGGAGGTGCAACTCCCCCACCTGGAACCGTAAGTACTGGCGAAAGGCGGGATGCACCGGAACATGGGTATATGCTTCCTTCAGGTCCAGGGAGCACATCCAGTCCCCCAAGTCTAGTAGAGGGTATAGGACTGGAAGGGACAACATACGGAACTTCTCCCGGACAAGGAACTTGTTGAGCCTCCGGAGGTCCAGAATGGGGCGTAAGTCCCCGGTCTTCTTCGGGACCAAAAAGTAACGGGAGTAAAACCCCCGTCCCCTTTGGTTCGGGGGCACATGCTCCACCGCCCGAAGGCCCAACAAGGACCTGGCCTCGGACAGGAGAAGAGGAAGCTGGTTTCGGCAGCAAAGAGAAGCCCCCGGCGGATGTTCCGGTGGCATGGATAAGAAATTCAGCGAGTAGCCCTCGGAGATGATCCGGAGTACCCAAGCGTCCGACGTGATCTCGGCCCATGCTGGGAGAAAGGCCTGCAATCAGCCCCCGATAGGAAGGGGGTCCTTTGACAGTGCGGAGGGGGCCCGCCCCCAACCGCGCATCACGTCAAAAAGACGGAGCGGGTTTAGACGCTCCTTGCGCCTGAGGCTTTGGTTGGGACGCCCTGCCCTGCTGCTGGGGACGTCGGGGCGGAGGCCTGGAGAAGGCCGGCATCGACTTCTGCGGGTACCGCCGCGGAGGAGGTCTAAACGGCTTCTGCGGCGGAGCCCGGGGTTTGGGATGGACCAATGAGGCAATAGAGCGCTCGTGTTCAGACAAACGCTTGGTCGCCGCCTCCAAGGACTCATCAAACAGCTCTGAGCCAACACATGGAAGATTGAACAGACGTTCTTGTAAGTTCGGGTCCATATCCAGGGTACGGAGCCATGCCACCGCGAAGGCTGACACACGAGAGGCAAGCTCAAATGCGTCATACACCGCATGGAAGAGGTAGAGACGCAGTTGGGACAAATTGGACATAAAAGCCCCAAAATCCTCTTTATGGGAATCTGGCATGACTCCATAATACCTCGGCAACGACTTCACCATCTGTCTCAAATAAGACGAGAAGGTGAATACATAATTCAGGACCCTGGTCGCCATCAAAGAGTTGGAATAGAGGCGACGACCAAACTTGTCCAAGGTCAGTCCCTCCCGTCCGGGGGGAACAGCCGCCGAGACTCTGGAAGGCTGCGACTTCTTCAAAGCTGACTCCACCAGTAGGGACTGGTGGGACAGCTGTGCCTTATCAAATCCCTTGCACGGAACCATGCGATATTTAGACTCCATCTTAGAAGGCACCGCTGTGAATGTAAGAGGGGAGTCAAGGTTCCTCAAAAAGGTCTGGTTAAGAACCTTATTGAGAGGTAGCCGAGGCGTCTCTCGAGGAGGGGAGGGCAAATCCTGCTCCTCCAAAAACTCTTTCGTGTACTTTGATCCTGCTCCCAGATCAAGGTCCAAAGCCCTTCCCATATCAAGAATGAACCTCGAGAAGGAGGAGGGCTTCGAAGGCGGAGAGGGAGATCGAGATGAGCGCCTCGCCATGAAGGAAGGAGAAGCCTCGCGTGAGTATCGAGGTTCCTTCCCCGTGCCAGACACCGAGCCCCACGAAGCCGCACCAAGCGATCTGGACGGGGTCGGGGACCGCCCATGCCCCGAGGAACCCCTTCGGGAAGTCCCCGGGGTATGGGGCACCGAGGCACGCCCCTTTCGTCTTGGCGAAGACTCCCTCGAGCACTCAACCTCAGACGAACGAAAAAGCCTCGGGTTATCGAGGCGCAGTTCGGAGACCCGCAGGGTCTCAGCCCTGGTCGGCGAGGAGCGACCGTGTCGTCGAGGAGAAGCCCGGTGGCATTTGGGCTTCCTCGACCAACGCTTCGCCCGAGGCCGACCCAAGGGCGAGGAACCCCGGGAGGACCTCGACGAGGACGAAGAGGAAGAGATCCTCCGAACCCACCGCACCTTGTCCCGAGGCCGCACACTCTGCTCAGGCTGGTCAACCGAGGTCGAGGGCAAGGTCGGGGCCGAGGCCGAGGCCGAAACCCCCCCGGGCCCGAAGTCGAGGGCACCGAGACCGAGGTCACCGACGCCGGGGCAGCCGAGGCCGAAGCCTGCTGAAGGTGCGTGAGGGCCCCGAACAGCTCCGAGGCAATGAGAGCCCGGAGCAGGTCCTGAAAGATGGGAACCCCCATCATAGTCGGCAGGTCCGGGGCCGTCGGGTGCTCCCTCGAGGGCGACCTCGGTACCGAGTATTCCCGCGGGGCACCCAACTTCGGCGCTCGGGGCGGGGCCGAGGACGACCCACCCGCCCCCGCCGAGGAGCTCGAGGATGGCTTCTTCGAGGCTGAAACTGAAGCAGGAAGTGAGGACTTACCTTTCGCCGACTTCGGGGTCGAAGACACCGGTTTCGACGCCGGGGGCTCCCAGGGCGAGGACGAAGGAGTCGAGGCCGAGGTCAAGTCGGGGCCGAAGCCGAGGCCGACGTCGAGGCCTTCCCCGCCGCGGGGTCAACTGCAAAGAGCTCTGCCATACGAGCCTGACGGCGGCGGAGAGCTCTCCGTTGAAAAGTGGAGCACCGAGAACAGGTGTCGGAGGGGTGCTCAGGGCCCAGACAACGCAAGCACCACCGGTGAGGATCGGTAATCGACAGGAGCCGATCGCACCGGGTGCACTTTTTAAAGCCCGTCACAGGACGGGACATGGGCCCAAAAACCGGCCGGGAACAAACGATGTCCCGCGGCTGCCGGGAGCCCCCGGAGCCGAACGGAAAAGATTTTTTTTTTTTTTTTTGACGAAAACTTGAAGAAATAAAAAGAACAACAAAGAAAAGCACAGCGACCGAGTCGAAAAAAGGACACAGCCGCGGTGACAGAAGGCAAAAGTAAGAGCACAATTTCCACAGGGCTTCTGGCTCCGCGGAAGAGAAAGAACTGAGGACCATGAGGTGGGGATGCGCCCTCTAGTGGGCAAGAAGGCATGCACATGCGTGGTGCTGTGTAGCAAACTTGAAACTTCAATCAAGTTTGCTTGAAAAGCTGTCCGCGCTGGGGCTCCGTAGATGACGTCACCCACATGTGAGAATATCATGCCTGCTTGTCCTGGGATAAAGTCCTTTTTGTTTCTTTATTTTATTTACACCACAGCGCCAGTGTGGTTAGGAGAAGCCAAAGGGGGTGAAAAAGCTATAAAATAAACCCACCAGGATGTTTGAAAAAACAAAACAAAAAAAAACACCCAATTGGAAAGTTGAATCGAAAAACCAATTCAATAGACTGAATTGAATCGAATATATATATTTTTTTCTTTTCTTGAATCGGGCAGCACTAGCTTGCGCTACTGTCTTAGACTTTAGGACCTGGGATTAGGGAGAGATGGCATCCTCAGTACTTTATAATGCAAGTGAAACGAGGATTTGGTCAGACTTTTGAAGGGTCTGCAGAAGAAAAATATTGTATAGGCCGGGGACATGAGACAGCAGGAAATGGGAACTTTTCTTCCTTCTGTTTTTGTGAATGGCAAAGCTGAGGATGTCAGAGAGTTCAGTTAAAATATGTGCTTTATAAGAAAATATAATAATGTGTTTTATAAAGTTTATAAGCATTGCTGGCCTACCTGGTGAGGTGTTCCTAATGGTGGTGGTGGTGGCAGCGTGTCAATGTGTTGAGAGGAAGAGGTGGTCTGGGAAATTCTGCTGAGCAAACTCCGGGCCCATTTCCACCCCCCAGTTAGTCCACTCCACTCAACTGGTTCACATACTGAGTGGGTCTTTGGGTGTTGTGCCTGGGTAGTTGTTTTGGGATCTCTTCCAGTGGTTTGTCAGTATCTCCTTGTGGTCCAAGGAAGGAAACTTTGTTAACCTTAGCATTGACTTTCAGAATATGTTTGTAACAGCGCTGCTTGTGTGGCATTAGGCTATGTAGTGATCGAAAGAAAAAAACAGACCTTTGCACATTTTTGCACTAAATGGTGGGTGTATCAGGAGATTCACATTTCCTGCACAGCTAAGTCCTTGTGAAGTTACCTTGTTCTTTCTGTATTTGACATCTAGCAAGGTCTCTGTTTGGAAGGAAAGATCTAAGCTTAAAAATGAAGTGGCCAGAAGTTATGGTAAAAGTAGATAGCGTTGCTGATTTTAAGAAAGGTTTGGACAAATTCCTGGAGGAAAAGTCCATAGTCTGTTATTAGGACATGGGGGAAGTGTCTGCTTGCCCTGGATCGGTAGTATGGAATGTTGCTACTCTTTGGGTTTTGACCAGGTACTAGTGTAGAGGTCTGCACGGGAACGGGGATCGCGGAAATCCCGCAGGTCCCGCCGGGATCCCGCGGGTTCCCCCCCTGGCCCAAGGGACTCCCATGGGGACGCCCCCCTGGCCCACGGGGATGCCCCCCTGACCCACGGGACTCCCATGGGGATGAAAACAGGCCTACCTAAATTCTGGCAATGCAGGCATGCAGCTTACAAGTTCAAAGTCGCGGCGGAAACATCCATGCTGAACAGTGAGCTCAGCACGTACACAGCAGAAAGCCTTGCTTGCTAATTGGTCCGGCGGCACGGCAGGGTGGGGCCGCCGGACCAATCAGCAAGCAAGGCTTTCAGCTTTTAATGGGTATTGTGTGTGTTTAACATATTCACATCTGTGCCATTAAAAAAAAAGAAAAAAAGTCTTCCTGCCTCAAAAATCAGAGTGGCAAAAGGCTACTTTGGGGCTCTACAAATGAGTGAAAGTCGGTTTTCCAGCATCTGGTGGGGTGGGATTAAGGCAGACTTCTGCAAAACTGCAAAACTTGGACAGGCTACTTCACTGATGCCGCCAGAGAATCATATTTAGGTTCTTTAGGAAAGAACTAAAAACCACCTTGTTTAAGAAATTTATAACCTAACCAGACATCTCCCCTAAAATCGGAGCCTCCTCCCATCCCAAGGAGTCCGTCTACCCTCTTCTGCCAAAATTTCTATCTTTAATTGTTACCAGTTTTTCCCACTGGTGCCCATCCTTCGTTCAAATGTACCAAGTTAACAACTTACTTCTCATCAACATCTTATGTTATCTTTTTCACCTTCGCAGTCTTGCACCTTTGTAACTCAAAGCGCAATCTCCTTTCTCTTCTCCAACTTATGCTCTGAATATCGTCGACTGTATAATGCTACTCATTGTGAAACAGTGTAATACACAGACCCTGTAACTCTCCTGTTACTATCACTAGATGTTCAATGCTATACTCTGTAATTCGCTGTCTGTACAGTTTCTCTTCATTGTAAACCGCCTAGAAGTCGCAAGATTGTTGGCAGTATATAAAAATAAAATTATTATTATTATTATTATTATTTGCATGGGAAGCCATATGAACATTGATCGCCATTATGGAATCAGTCAAAAAATCGGACTACAGTGACCCACACAGTCTTAAAGACCATTTATAGTGCATCCGGCCCTTAGCCTCCACCAACTGAGTTTTTGCCAAAGTTTGTTTGAAAAATTGAGCAAATAGTGTGCAGAGCTTATGCATGGAATCTACAGTCATCCAGACATCTTCAAGAGTTATTACAATAGGCCTTATTGAAGTGGGAGAGCTGTTAGCTGCATAGGAAAAATTCTGATTTTATAAAGCAAGGATATGGATGTCAAAAACTGCAGTACATTCATAAGGTAAGGGGAAGTGGCCTGGGCATGTTGTGAGTGGGACTAGCGAAGGGCCAAACTATGAATGTTTAAATCCAATTGCAGAAGGGGCGTCCATGTCCAAAAGGATGAATGTTGTTATTTAGACCTGGTACTTAGCACACTCAGGTTACATAAAATGCTCTGATTGAGAATCTATCTACTATGGATTAAGGCACATCACCTCCCTAATCCTCCCAGTGTTTGCTGTCCCTCCTCCATCCTCCAAATGTGAATCTAGCATGGGATACAAGGTGCTATGACAACTTTGGGAACTATTTGCATTCTTAATTATCCTCAAAAGAGATCCAAGGAATGGCCTAGCAGTTATTGCAGTGGATTGAGAACCAAGGGACCCAGATTCAAATCCCACTTCAACTTTTTGGTGGTTTTTTTTTTCTTTTTTGGATTGTGAGCCCTCCAGCATGGCTGTTTCCCGCCGCGACGCCGGACTTGTATTTAAGCTGCATGCCTTCATCGCCAGAATTTAGGTAGGCCTGTTTTCATCCCCGTGGGAGTCCCGTGCTCTATGGCTGCAAGTCTCCTTACTCTGGGGCACCAGATCTCCCTCATACAAAGGTCGGGAATGCAGAATTAGTTCCGTTCTCGGTAGGGGATGCCTCGGTAGGCTGGATTGCGTCACGGCACCGGCTCACTGCTCAGCCACTGGGAACCCAAATTCGGTCCTGTTCTGGGTGGAGGACACTTATGGGATGGGGAGGGGAGGGGTGCTTGTTTGCGCCATCGTGCAGGCTCACCACTCTGCCTCTGCCGGCAAAAGCACAGTCTGTCCCATTCTAGGGGGAGAAAACTTAGCAGGGACCAGGCTGCACCACAATATTGGCTTCTAGAAAGCACAATGGACTAGGGGGAGGGGGGTTTAGCAGTGTGTGGCACCATTTGGACCCATGTATACTTGCAAGGCCATTCTGATGCTGACCTGAGGTTCCTTTCCATCCAGCACCTGCCCCTGCCCCTCTTTCCATCCAGCATCTGCCCCTCTGTCTCCTGCTTCTGCCCAGCATCTGATCTATCTCCGCTCTTCCTCCTTTCTGCCCCCTCTGTCATCACATCTATCATCCACCCTTCTTTCTCCCCCTTCCATCCAGCATCTGCCCATCTTTCCCCCCTTTCAGCCCAGCATCTGCTTCATTTCTCTTTCTCCCCCTTCTATTCAGTGTCTGCTCCATCTTTCTCTTTCCTCCCTTCCATCTGTATCCTCCCCCTCTCCTCCTTTCCATTCAATGTTTTCCTTCCCTCTCCTTTTCTTTACATCCATCATCTGTCTTTTTCTCTCTCCCCAGGCATTCCAGCTTGTCTTATCTTTCCCCTTTCATCCAGTGTGTCTGATCCCTCCCCCTTTCTATCTAATCTGTCTCCTCTCACCTCCTACATCCAGTATCTACCCCCTCCCACCTGACACCTCAGCCGCTGCCAGACTGATGCAAAGCCTTCCCTCCGATGTCAGCTCTGACTTTGGGGGAAGACTTCTGGATCGGCTACATATGGCGTGCTGCAGGCTGCCTCCAACCCCTCCAATCCCTGTGGTGGAAGGGAGTGCATTTTTGGACACAGAAGTCATGAACTGGGGAGAGAGGAAGGGAGGGAAAGAGATGCTGAGGTGGGGGAGGGAATAGAAAGAGAGAATTGGGTGTGGGTGTGTCAATGAGCGGGAAAGAGAGATGGTTGTGTACACATGGCAAATGGAAGAAAGAGGAGAATTTTTGGTCGTAGGGAGGGAGGTACAGAATATGATAGGGAAGAAAAAGATGAGAGTGAGAAATGTGGCAAGGGAACAATGGGACAGATTGAAAGGGATGCAAGAGGGAGGAATGTTGGACAGTGGTGAAGGGAATGGAGGGAGAGATGTGGCATGGTGCTGGAGAGGGGTGATAGAAGGAGAAATGTTGGGCATGGGGCTGGTGGGCAGGCACGAAAGATGAGAAAGAGATAAATGCTGGACCATGGTAGGGGGAACCAATGGACAGCAACAGAAGAATTTACAGAAGATGGGAAAGTGGAAGAAAGAAACTGGGACCAACTTTATGGAAAAATAAGTCTCCAGACAACAAAGGTAAAAAACGGAATTTATTGACTAAAATATGTTAACTTTGGGAAATGTATATGGCAGATGTCTTTGTTTTGTGTTCAAAAGAAAAGGAAATGCATTTCTGGTTTTATTTCTACAGTGTTGAAGTACTTGCTGACCCTTGCTGTGACTGGTGGGGATCCCCAAGCACCGCCAGCAGAGGACCTCCTCTAGAGATGGCCAGAACTCCCCTCCACCAAGCGCAGCAGTCGCTGGCAGCATCCATGAGCCACTGAGGTGCCAGCATCTGTGACTCAGGGATGCTACTGCTGCCTGCCAAGCTTGGCAAAAGGGTCCCCTGGCCAACTGCAAAGGAAGTCCTCAGCTGACAGCTTGTGGGTTCTCATCAGCTGAGTATTTATATTTTATATTTACATTAGAGGTTCTGGTAGAAACCCATTTACAAAGTATGTATTCTTCCCAATTAATATTTCCAAATTAATAAAGTCTCTTTGCTTATTTGCAAATGGGTCTCTACCAGAGCCTTTAATTCAGTAGCATAATTAAATAAAATAACTATTTCTGAAGTTTATAGGGAAGGGTGGGGACGGAGAGGATTCCTCGCGGGGACGGGTGGGATTCCTCGCGGGGACGGGTGGGATTCCTCACGGGGACGGGTAGGATTTTGGCGGGATGGGTGGGATTTCTGTCCCCGCGCAACTCTCTATACTAGTGACCTGGATTGGTTACCATGAGAATGGACTACTGGGCATGATGGACCATTGGTCTGACCCAGTTAGGCTATTCTTATGTTATGTTCTCATCTGTAGGGGCCTTTGTTTTCACTTCTTATTTTAATGTATTTTTTTTCTGGGAACTTATCAGTGTTTTTTTAGAATGGGAACAAAAATGGAAGAGAATTAATGTGTGTGGAATGGGGGGGTTACTAATTTCTTCAGCTAAATAATTAAATCCACCTCAACAGAGATCACGTGATACACTGAGCCAAGGCAGAAGCAGGCTGCCTGAGCTCCCGGGCCCCGAGTCCTGAAGCGCTCTCTTACTAGCCTTTGGAGGTGATCCGGGAGACAGCGCTTTGCAGCGCTTGCTGTGCACAATATATGGACAGATTTCTGTCCTCTCCTGTGTCGCCGATGTCCACCCGCACTCAAAAAAAGGATCGGGACCGCCCGCAGCACGGCGCTGACAAAATGGCGCCGGTCACCTCCACAGCCGCGATTCAGTAAATAGTGCCGGAGGCGCTGACGGCCCTTACTCAAGCAGTAACAGTGGCAATGCAGCCCAGCATAGAAAAACTTTCTGAACAGTTCCAAAAGCTTGAAAATCTACTTAGCCGCGCCACAGCGCTGGAGACTTGGGTTTCCAGCGTCGAGGATACACAGCAGGCACATGACACCACGTTACAGGAACTGCAGGCTCTGATCTTGAAAATAGATCCAGAAGATCTAACTTACGTTTTTTGGGGATTCCGGCAACAGTACCCGGTCCTAAGCTCCTGCAGGTGCTGGAGGCCTGGCTGACCAGTTCCTTTCCCTTGAAGGAGGGCCTGGGGCCTATTCGACTGGAGAGAGCACACCGCCTAGGCCGAGAACAAGCAAGAGAGGCGAGGCCTCGCATGGTAATAGCCAAACTTTTAAACTATAACCATAAAGTGGAAATTTTGCACAAATATAAATAACTTCGGGAGACTTAGCATTTTCCAGGACTACTCTGTGGCCCTAACGGAGCGCAGGAAGCAATTCTACCCACTTTGCTCCTCTTTAGCTGAAAAAAAATGCGCTTTCTCTTTTTATATCCAGCCACTTTGAAAATTTACCATCAGGGAAGCTGGTAGGTATTTGAGGCCGCGGCTGAGGCGGCCCTTTATGTGAACACTCAGGTGTTGCCCCAGTCGGACCTTACATGAAAGAGCACATGGTGTGCTTCCTTGTTTGTCACATGCTCCTGTGTGCCTGTGGCATTGTGGATGCACCGGGATTTCCTGGTTTGAGGGAAGCCTGGATCTCAGATAATATGACTGTTACTTGCTATTCTGGTTTAAGTTTATTTACAATTTTGTGTTTTTTCCTGTTCTAGTTCAGAAATTGATATACTGTATATTTGAGCTCATCCTAACGTTCATTTGCTCTGCAGACTGCTCTTATGACTATTGTATTTACTGTATGGGAACTCGGGGCCCGGAGTGGCATTGTTTTGTGATCTTTCACACCTTTGGGACCGCCTAGGGCGAACCTGAGGCTGTGACCACAACCATGCAATTGAGGAGAAAGTTGGGAAGGGAGGGGGGGGTTGGGGTTCCAGGGGGGGAGTCCTTGGCCTACATGGTTGCTGCTGGTATTCTTTCGATTATTGGGAACGGTGGGATCAGACCCTGCTGCGAGACTCCTGCACCTGACATTTACCATGGTACTGGTGCTGCTCGGGCAGGTCCTGAGCGTCATGTGGCTGCCCTGGATATGGCTGGGAACCCGGGGTGGATTTTTTCCGCACTTAGCATTTTATATGTTTGTATTAGCCCTTTTTGTACCTGCTGGCTAACACTTTGAGAATAGTATCCTGGAATGTTTCGGGCATTACCTCTCCCATAAAATGAACAAAAATTTTAACACAGCTCAAACGACATAAGGTCGACATAGCCTGTCTGCAAGAAACCCGACTTATAGACTTGGAACATCAGAAATTGAGGAGGTCCTGGGTAGCCGCAATGCATGCAGCATCTTCAACTCATAAGCGGGCAGGGGTGGCGATACTGATTAGTAAGACATTGCCTTACACTGCGAAAGTAGTAGCCTCGGACCCATAGGGCCGCTACCTCTTGCTGCAGTTGACAGTAGGCATATATTCCTTTTACTTGATGAATGCATATGCACCTAATACCTATGACCATTCCTTCTTTGAGGGTCTAACTGCCATGCTTCTTGGGCGGGTTACTGATCCGGTATACATTGCAGGGGATTTCAATCAGGTGTTTGACCCAACTTGTGATAGTTCTCAGCCGGGACCTGGTGCGAGTATATCTCATACTAGAGGCCTGCCCTATCTTTGCGCCACTTTAGATCTGGTGGACCCGTGGAGAATTCTCCATACCACTGAACGGGATTACACACACCGCTCCAGAGCACATAACACACAATCTAGGATAGATTACATCCTTACCACGCGCAGAGCATTTCTAAATGTGGATGCAGCGGTAATAGGCCCGGCGGTGATTTCAGATCACGCGATGATCTGGCTAGATGTGAATGTGGGCTTCGGTTTACGCGAACCTGTACGTTGGCGCTTCCCTAGTTATCTATTTTTTGATGACCATTTCAAAACATACCTAACGACTAAATGGGGTGAATTCCTAGACTTTAATGGTCAGCATAGCAATGATTCGACACTGTTTTGGAGCACGGCTAAGGTGGTGCTCAGAGGAGATTGTATAGCTTATGTAATAGCGCGTAATCGCCATTTGTCCCGGGGAATACTGCGGTTGGAAAAAGAACTAGCAAGCGCTAAGCGTCAGTATACCCTGTTCCCGACCCGCCATGCTAGGGAACACTTAGCTTCCGTGGAAACGACCCTCAACTCCTATATACATGAGCGCACGGTGAAAATGCTCTTGTATCAAAAATTTTGCTACCATCGCTATGGAAATCGGGCAGGGAAGTTATTAGCCCGCTTGACTTCCCAGGTGCGGGGTCACCGTTATGTTCTGGGATTGAGGGATAGTACGGGCCAATTTCAACACACTACTGAACACATTGCACAACTTTTTCAGTCCCACTTCGGGAAGATATATGGGTGCCGGGACTCGGGAGCTGAACCCCTTATTAAGGACTATTTCACAGATTCCGGTTTACAGCCGCTCTCTGACTCGGATGTTAGGTTTCTTAATGCACCCATCACCCCTAAAGAACTACATAAAGCTATCCACAATCAACAAAATTTTTCGGCTCCAGGGCCGGATGGCTTTACGGCAGAATTTTATAAACTGCTCTCAGAGCAGCTTAGTCCTTTTTTGAGGGACTATTACTCCCAGGTAATCCAGGATGAACATTTCCCTGAGGAAGCAAATGAGGCTTTAATCACGTTGATATTGAAGCCTGGCAAAGACAGTTCTGCTCCCGAGTCCTATCGCCCAATTTCTTTGCTGAATGTAGACATAAAAATTCTGTCCAAAATCTTAGCTGATAGATTAGCGACCCTTCTCCCCTATGTGATTGCATCCACACAAGTCGGCTTTGTACAGGGTAGACAAGCAGTACACAACGTACGTAAAGCATTGATAGCCTTAGCGCACACGCAACTCCATCACACTCCTATGCTTCTACTCAGTTTGGATGCGGCACAGGCATTCGACCAGGTCAATTGGACGTATCTCTTTGAAGTGTTAAATTGTATGGGGATATCTGGCTGGTTTGCCTCGGCATTACGCACTTTATATTCCACTCCAACAGCAAGACTACTTGTCAATGACATTATTACTGACCCAATACCTATTGAGAGGGGAACTCGACAGGGCTGTCCCCTGTCACCCCTCTTATTTCTATTGTACCTCGATCCCTTTCTACGCACAGTGTCTCAGGACCCCGACATAGTGGGTGTGGACTTCGGGATTCATTCACTCAAAGTGTTGGCCTTTGCAGATGACCTATTATTTTTGCTAACTGACCCCGCTCACTCTGTTCGATATTTATTGCAAGCACTTGACGAATTCAACTTTTATTCGGGATTTATGTTGAACTACCAGAAATCTATGGCCCTAGCTAGCCCCATGACACTACAACAGACATGGAGCGGTCACTTCCCATTTACGTGGGCTCAGACTTCAATTCGCTATTTGGGGGTACAGATCCCCCGAGACCTTATGACCCTGTACACCAGCAATATCACCCCATTGCTTCAAGACACCTCACAACATCTACTGAATTGGTCCACTTTTCCCTTATCGGTGGTGGGCCGGGTAGCCCTTTTTAATATGGTGCTCTTTCCCAAATGGTTATATCGCTTTCAGGTTTTACCTCTGCTGCTGTCCCATGCCCATAACATTCGTTTAACGAAAGAGCTACAGCGTTTTCTATGGGGTGGTAAGCGACCACGTATGCCCTTGCTACGGATGTGTCTGCCCAAGGATAGGTGGGGCTATGGTTTATTAAATGTACTTTGGTATGCTATGGCTTGTCAGATGAGACATATTAATGATTGGTTTAGAGGAACATCTGATTTTTCTGCTACACCACTGGAGTTATCTTTGCTGGCTCCGTTCCATGTGAGCTATTTTCTACATGTGGCGGATCCGAAGATGCGTCCTTTGGTGTCTCACTACCCCATTTTTACGCCGGAAGGACATGGAGATGGGTCTGTAAAACAGCCAAGTTGTCTTCTAGGGTGTCTTTATATTTGCCTATACAGGGCAATGGAGCTTTCCAGCCGGGCATGCAAAATGCCACCTTTCTTAGGTGGCAAGCACAAGGTCTACAATATCTTTTTCACCTGTTTTCGGAGGAGGGGAACCTGGTCACATTTGCCGAGCTGCAACGTACTTTTGACCTACAGGCTAATGATCTCTTCGCCTATTACCAGATCCATCACTATGTTCAGTCCCTCCCAGTGGCTGCCCTTACTGAAGTCTGCAGGGAGGCGCTTTCGGAACTCTTCAGCCTTTCAGCCCAACAGAGGATTCCTCTACGATTTCATATTGTGGGGATCCGGGATTGCCAACCAAGTACGAATCTGGATATATTAGCGACAGCGTGGGCTGAGAACTTGCATTGCCAGTTGACTGCTCAACAGTTACAACGGGTCCTGAAGAACATTCAGAAGGTGTCACCCAATATTACTCACTGGGAAATGCAATTGAAAATTGTTCTTAGATTTTACATTCCACCGGAACGTGCAGCCCGGATGTGGATTACTGCGTCGCATTCTTGCCCGAAATGCAATCAGGCTCATGCATCTTTGAGTCACATGTTTTGGGCCTGCCCCGCAATCCAACAGTTTTGGAGACATCTTGGCCTATATACCACATCGCTTTGGGGAAGGCGATGGCTTCCGCAACCGAGGGCGTTATTTGGATTTTATAATATAGCCTCGCCCAAACCCAGGGGAATGTCAGCATTTATCTCCAGAGCCCTTTTGATGGGAAAAAAAGCCATCCTCACCAAATGGCTCTCCCGTAATCCACCGTCATATGCACAATGGAGATCCCTAATGATAGTGCACGCAACACTGGAGAGACGCATGGTGGGAGACTTGACTCTTGGCCCGGGTCGCAAATTTTGTCAGGTGTGGGAGCACTTCTGGCAGGACCTCACACCGCATGCTCGCAGTTGACTTTTGAATCTTTAAGATTTTATTCCCACTCTCAGCTTTTGTACTGGCCATGGATTCTTGGGGAGGGGAGGGGAGGGGGGGAGGGGAGGGGAATTGATTATATTGTTGAAAATGTTATTTCATGAATGATACTACTGTTTGTATTTGCTTCTTACTGCTGGAATAATAAAAATCATTTAAACATAAATCCACCTCAACCAGACATAGGAGAACTCACGCACCATATATTTTATTATAATCTACATTTGTTTCCCTTCCTCTTGTTTTTTACCTTAAATGTTTTTCCTTTAAACACCGATTGTAATTTTTTAATAATTTTCCCTTTTGTTTTGATATTGTTTGTATAAGTTATTATACCTAACAGACTTAGATTTAGCCTAGGATTGTTTTTTATTTGTTGATTTAACTTGTCTTAACTCATGTGAGATATGTTTCCCATAATTTTGTATTTTTATTTAATGTATATCGCCTAGAACTTGGAATAGGCGATTAATCAAATTTTTATAATAAACTTGAAACTTGATTCACACACCCTCCAACCAAAATCGTCAAAAGAAAAAAAACTGTTCGACAACCTCCTAACACTCGACCCCCAACTCTACAATCTATTGACCTCGACCACAAACTACAAAACCTTCAAAAAAGAAATAAAAATCCTTCTATTCAAAAAACACATAAAACCAAACTAACACAATCAGAACTGTCCCAAGCATCACCTGCAACTACTCCATATGTACTTCTGATGTCATGACAATTCAGACATAATTTATGTTATGTTTAGAATAATGGTTACATATATGAGGTTCAATAAAAGAAAATTTTCAGTGCCTGTTTCTATTATGACCATTTATTTTTCATGGTTATTACAAAAATATTTTTTTACATGGGGAGGGTGTCAAAAAAATGATGGGCCCTGGGTGCCACATACCCTAGGTACGCCACTGCACACACATACAATATGCAGGGTTTTCGGATTCCAAAGCAGAGTTCGGATTCTGGGACACAAACACACACATACTGAAGGAGTCTGGGACTGGTTTTCCTAAGTGTTGAACTAAGTTTTCTCTTTAATAAAATGCTGAATTATGTTTAGCTGCAGACCTAACTTATCTCATGTTCTAGCCTGCCTGCCTTGGGTGTTAGCTTGGACTTCTAACTTCTTATGGCTATCTCAGCATAAACGACATGTAACAGAAAGACTGCAGGGCCTAGATAAGTGACCTGCTAATGACCTGCTAGTGTGAGCTTAGCACCAATGATTGTTAAGAAAAGTAACACGTGAATAATTTTTTCTAGAATTCAGTTGTTTAGCCAGAAGAATGTAGAAATATCTCTGTAACATCCTGTTTTCGGCACTTCTGAAGCCAGCTTGGAGCTTGGGAGTATCATACGTATGCTAATAAACCATCTGTGCTTTCTTCAAGTCTCTAGGTTTTTTGGCTGCCCAAAGTGACCTTTCATTTGGCGCCTGAACAGGGACTTGAAGGTCTTTTGACCACCGGCTACTTGATTGGTCACTTGTGTCTGGTCTGAGAACCGACCTGTCTGCTAAGCCGGCTTAATTCCTTTTGGAATTTGTAGACCTCGTGGCTCTGGCCGGCTCAACTGATTAATCGAGACCTGGCTCAAAGTGCAGGTATCTGTCTGGGGTTGGCCACCAAACTGGTAAGGAACTGATCATTCCTCCTGTTTCTTTTCCCTTGCTGTAGTAAATGACTTGATCCATCATTGAAGCAGCAGGGAGGGATTCTTGGAACTGTGTCTGTCTGTTTGGTAAACGAAACTGAATCTGTAGATCTGAAGTTAGACAATAGATGTAAGCTGTTTGCAGGAGTTAGGAAATTGGTTAGAACTGGCTATATTTCTATTGTGCTGTATTTGTAAAGGAAGATTGAGGAGGGGTAATAAATATCTGTTGGATTTTTGCCTGCTAGGCTCATTAATGACTGTGTTTTTAGCTGCTCAGAGCAGGCAGTGGAATCAAGAATATACGCATATGTTGAAAGTATTTTAGAGAAAGTATGTGCATGAATTCTGATCTGATTAAAAGGGCTCATGTAGCTGGAATCAGCAGATGTAGGTAGGGGCAATGCAGTTGAGCAGCCCAATAGGGAAGAACAAATCTTTTGTGTAGGAAAATTTTATTCCAACCGAGATACCACGTTTATAAGAAAGATATGAGACTAAAATTGTACGAAAGTACAAAGATTGCTGTTTGCACGGACCATTTATCAGCATGTATGTATGGTTTTTTATGTGTGCATGACATTCAAAATCCCCTTCCTTGTCTGTATTTCTATCCTGGGTTCCTTATGAGTTCTGTCTGTCCAAATGTATCAGTGTAATTTGAAACTGTCAGTTGTTCAAAGCAGGAGGGGGGAGTACCCCTCCTCCTCCTTTTATGCTGATAAGGGCCATGAAGTTTTCAGCACTTCAAATGCAGTTTCTCCTGAAACAGATAAGTAGGTTTAGATTTAAAGTTTTTGGCTATGTTATAAAATGTTTATGTATATTCAGAATTGAATGTAAACAAAAAATATGATTTCTGGAACTTATATTCCATGCTAAAAAGAAGTTATTTGTCCAAATTTAGAAGTTCTTTGTCCAAATTTAAAATTCTGAAAAGGACTACATCAGTAATTTGATCTCTTTGATCTTTAAGCAACTCTCTCTCCTCTGTGAAATTCTGAAGGGAGGGGAGTAAGTCTCTACAGAGACGTATGTTAATTGTAAAAAAAAAAAAAAAAAAGGTTTAAAGTTGTGTGTATGGATTATCTTTTGTGAGTATAGTAAAACCTTGGTTTGCGAGCATAATTTGTTCCAGAAGCATGCTTGTAGTCCAGGGCACTCGTGTACAAAAATATACATACTTGTATTGCAAGCCCTTGCTCATTTGGAACAGTCACTGCACTCCTGCAGCATTATAGAGAGAGGAACCATTGGCTCAGTTGTGATAATGTGATGCTTGTATACTGTATGTACTTGTATTGCAAGACGTTACTGGTATAGCAAGTTAAAATTTAATAAAATGTTTTGCTTGTCTTGTAGAACACTTGCAAACTAAGTTATTTGCAATCCAAAGTTTTACTGTATATTTCAATCTTTGTTTTGCATTTCTGTTTATAAATCATGTAAGCTTAGTAAAAGAATGTAACTTTTAGGTATAAGAATGTAATTTTTAGGAATGCTTTTGTATGGAAGTAAATATTTTTGCCAGTCAGCTGATAGTGAAGAGACTGCCACTTTAGAGAGCACTTGTGTCAGACTACCCTGCTTAGTGGGTGGACCCAGTGCTGAATTTTAGCTTAATTTTTACAAGTCAGCTCTTTGGGGTAGGAACCTGATACAGAATAGGGATTGAGAACAATTCTTATGTGCTAGTAGATAGTGGATCTGCCTTTTAAATGTTCCTGTGGCCATATTTACACTGATTTCAAGTATGCCTTCCTCGTGTCACCTACCTTGGCTTTCAAATCTCCCAGGGTACCAGGTCCCTTCCTACACCCATGTCCAGGCTGTCTGTAGTCTCCCTGTTCCTGACAATTGCAAAGCCCTGCGCACCTTCCTTGTATTGTCGGATACTGTCGTATCTGGATCCCTGATTTCTCTATTATTGCCCGCCCTCTGTATGATGCCTCCAAAACTTCTGACTCAGGCCCCTGCCCTCTGGCCCTTCCGCCTAAGCAGCTGAGCTGTATGCCCTCACTTCTATATTTATATTCTGCCTCTTTAGTCTTGCAACATCTACCCTGACTCCAAATATGCTTTCTTTACCTTGCATTCCTATAGGGCCATCTGGAAATATTGAGGTTTCATTACAGCCTCTGGCTGCCTGATCCATCATGCTCCCCTCATTCTTGACCTCCTCGAGGCCATCAAATTGCCCTCCCATATTGCGGTTATGCACTGTCGAGCTCACTGTTGTATCACTGATCTCGTCTCACGCGGCAATGCCCTTGCTGACCACACAGCCTGAGCTGCCAGCCTCTGCCCCCTCCTTCGGCTCCTCTGTAAACTAAACTAAACTAAACTAAACCTTAGGTTTGTATACCGCACCATCTCCGCATGCGCAGAGCTCGGCACGGTTTACAGAGGTAGAGAGGAAAGGGAACTACAAAGAAGGGATATAGGAGAGGGACTGAGAAGGTAGAGAGGGACAGAGTACCAGACACCCCAATACACTTCTCAGGAACAGACTTGGGTCAGCATTTTTTCGGACCAGTCTGTCCTGAAAGGGGGGTGGATACACAAGATACAAATATGCGCCAATTCAAGTGCCAATCCAGACCCACACACTGATACTTCAAACGCAAGCACAGCGGGTACCCTCATAGTCATTCCTCAACACCTGGCCCTCACGATTGTCAAAAGATGCCATGATCTGGTGCACTCTGGAGAACCCGCTATGAAAATGACTCTCAAGAGACATTTCTTTATCAATCACCTTGATCAGCTAGTCCGGAATATGGTCCGACTGTGTGTTGTCGGTTCTAGAATAAATTCCCCACTGCCACCTGTTGGACACCAATCCATTGGAACACATTCGATGCAGGTTCTGTCTGTAGATTTTACCCACATGCCCATTTCCCGTTCCTTCAGTCACCTCCTAGTCTTCACAGACACCCTGACTAGATGGGTTGAAGCCTTCCTTACTTGCACTAAACGCACCAGGGAAGTAACCAAACACCTCCTGAATGATATAATTCCATCCTTCGGTCTCCTTTTTTCCATAGGCAGCGACAACAGCCCCGTCTTCATTGCTGATGTCATACAACAAACTGCTCAGGCCCTCCGAATTGAATGGAAAGTATACGCCTGCTTACTAGCCCCAGAGCTGAAAGGATGAACAGAATCTTAAGACCCTTCTCACCAAACGAATTGAAGAAACCAATCTGCCCTGGCCTATCTTGTTGCCTTCTGTTCTTTTTCAGATTAGATGCACCCCATCTAAATCCACTAAACAGTCCCCGTTCCAGCTCATGTTCGGCCACCACCCATTGTGAATCCAGACTCTGGTTTCTTTGATACTCTGGGATCAGATATCTTCCAGAGTCAGGTCCAATCTTTAGCTAAAGCCCTTCAAGAGCTCCACAAATGGGTCCTGGAAAGGGCCCCACTACCGATAGCTACACAAGTTCATGGGTATGTCCCTGGAAATACGGTATGGCTGAAAACTTGGAAGTCAGACCCCCTGAAACCTTTTACTGTCCTAATTTCTTCTCTTACAGTTGTCAAGGTGTCCGAACATGAAACTTGGTTCCACTACAACACGGATCTTCAGCTGAAGCTTTCTAAGACCTCAAAAGTTCTGAATATTTACCACTGTACTTAGCAGGTGTTCTGAATATAATTCTTTACAAGTGTTTGAGTTTAATTGACTGCTTGTGGTTCACCACTGCCTTTAGCAAGTGTCTTGAGTATAACTGTTTGAAGTTTTCTAAGTTGTGCCTAAAAGAAAAACTGAGCTTCCTATGTTAGCATTGTAGGCACCTTTTGTCTACCTATGATATTTGTGTTGCCCTCACTGCCTTATGTTTCTTTCTTCTGTATTTCTTTCCTATTGTACTTAATAAGGGCCCCTAGCCCCTTTGCCTGATGTTTGTTTGCATGATGGAGTTAAGTACAGAAAATGTCAAATATCAGAGGGTATTTTCTGTTTCCAACCTCTGGTGATGAAGTTTAAAAGTGAGCGGAAATCTGCATTAATAATGTTAAGGGTCCACTTATCAACCAGACTCTTATTGTAGACCCCACTCACCCGGTGTCTTTGTATTTTGATACATGTGTGTTATTTGATGTTGTCCAGGGTCATGGTTTTGTCCCTAATACAGTTTTGTGTGGTTCCCTAGATTGACAGCGTTAATATACCAAATGTGCTAAGTATATATGTCTGTATAACCTGATGCCTTTAAGAACTGCCCCTATGAGGAAACCTTCACTAATGGTGGAGCCTGTCCTTTATAAGAATGTGTCTTGTGAACCACCTACAAGAACCCTCATAAATACCCAGCCAATACCTCCTCTGCCTCCCTTACTTTAGGTCCTAGCTCCGGCCCCTTGTGTACTACAGGCCACTGCAATCCCATGGTTTTCACTATCACTGACCCACATAACTGAAATGCCAATGTCCAAGTCCAGAGGGCCAGAGACTGCATGGCATTCTATATTGATGGTAAAAGGTGAGACCCAGGTACTGATGTATATGTCCGTATTGTATCCCGCTCAAGGGTGTCAGGTCAAAACCGCGGAAGACAAAGGTGCGTGCCGACAACTGAGCGCAGCGTGGAGGCGCGCGCCAAAAAAAATAACTGTTTTTAGGGGCTCCGATGGGATGTGTGTGGGGGACCCCCCCCCACTTTACTTTATACAGATCGCGCCGCGTTGTGGGGGCGTTGTGGGGGGTTTGGGGGGTTGTAACCCCCCACATTTTACTGAAAACTTCACTTTTTCCCTAAAAACAGGGAAAAAGTTAAGTTTACAGTATAATGAGGGGGGTTACAACCCCCCAAACCACCCACAACGCCGCTGCGATCTGTATTAAGTAAAGTGGGGGGGCTCTCCAACAAAACCCCCATCGGAGCCCCTAAAAACTGTCATTTTCTTCGGCGCGCACCTTTGTCTTCCGCGGTTTTGTCTATGAACCCAGCTCAAGTGCTCCTGTCCATCACTCTGTGGTGTTTCCCCAGTTTTATGAAATTATGAAAGTAGATACTGATATTCCTGTAATCACTAGAAATCTGTTTATACAGTTTGCTGAAGCTATAAGTCAGACTCTTAATGTTAGCAATTGTTTTGTATGAGGAGGGACTGGTATGGGAGAACAGTGGCCATGGGAGGCAAAGCAGCTGGACATGTTAAACCTGACTTCACAGAACCTCACTTTTATGTCAGATCCACGACCTTCACGATGGGCCTTGTGAACCTCCATTGTTGCTTCCCACTGTCTTCAGCGCCCTTCAGACACTGCTTAATGGAACTTCCTATGAATGATGGCCAACTCCTGATGATCAATATTGGCTCTGTGATCTGTTTGCTTACTCTTGGTTGCCTGCTAACTGGACTGGTACATGTGTACTTGGCATGATCCGTCCCAGCTTCTTCCTGTTACCACTGGCCGATGGTGAACATCTGGGAGCCCCTGTATTCGACAACAGGGGTCGCCAAAAGCGGTCTACTGCCACTAATTCCCTTAAAATAGGTGAATGGGGAGATGACTGTCCTGCAGAATGGATCATTGCTGTTTACAGACCTGCCACATGGGCCGAGGATGACACCTGCAGCTATCGGACCCCAATCTATATGCTGAACTGCATTATTAGTCTACAAGCTGTACTCGAACTGATAACTAATGAGACCTCCCGAGCTTTGAGTACCATTGGCAGAGCGAATGCTAAAATGCGCACTGCTATGTATCAGAACTGCCTAACTCTAGATAGAAGGTGGTGCCTGTGGTAAATTCAAAATCTCCAACTGCTGCCTTGAACTTGATGACGATGGTAATGTGATTGAGAAATTTGTAGATCGTATCACCAAACTGGCTCATGTTCCTGTCCAGACCTGGCGTGGCCTCACTTCAGACTGGATCTCTGGCACCTTCGGCTCCTGGTTGCCCTTTGGATCAGCAATGAAGACCATTTTGCTGGTTGCCGCCCTGTCTTCTCTGCTCCTTTGCTGCCTTCCCTGTGTGGTCCCCATAGCCATAAAGCTGCCCCACTGAACTGTTGACTCTGCTGTTGACCGTTCCACTGCTGCTATGGCCCTTGCGCTTCCCAAGTATCAACCAGTCCCTACTACTGATCCTGACCTTCCTCCTTCTCAAACTTTATTAGGCTCATCTCCTTCCTCCTTCATTCGACTAGCCTGAAAGGGGGGACTAAAGGAGTCTGGGACTGGTTTTCCTAAGTGTTGAACTAAGTTTTCTCTTTAATAAAATGCTGAATTATGTTTAGCTGCAGACCTAACTTATCTCATGTTCTAGCCTGCCTGCCTTGGGTGTTAGCTTGGACATTCTAACTTCTTATGGCTATCTCAGCATAAACGACATGTAACAGAAAGACTGCAGGGCCTAGATAAGTGACCTGCTAATGATCTGCTAGTGTGAGCTTAGCACCAATAATTGTTAAGAAAAGTAACACGTGAACAATTTTTTCTAGAATTCAGTTGTTTAGCCAGAAGAATGTATAAATATCTCTGTAACATTCTGTTTTTGGCACTTCTGAAGCCAGCTTGGAGCTCGGGAGTCGCATACGTATGCTAATAAACCATCTGTGCTTTCTTCAAGTCTCTAGATTTTTTGGCTGCCCAAAATGACCTTTCAATACAATGTGCAGGGTGTTCGGATTCCAAAGCAGAGTTCAGATTCTGGGGCACAAACACACATATACAATAAGGAGGACGTTCGGATTCCAAAGTAGAATTTGGATTCCAAGACAAAATTTATTACAAAAAAAAGTGTGGATTCCAAGTTGTTCGAGTTCTAGGGCGTTCAGATTCCGAGGTATCACTGTACTTCCTTAGCATTACTCTCATAGCATAGTAGACAGAAAAGGAAAAGGTTACGGATTTTCCCTCCCCCACACACTATAGCTTCTCCTGCACTTAACAGAAATACTTCTTGAAGTTTGTTAGCAGGGCCGGATTAAAGGATAGGCCCAGTAGGCACATCCCTAGGGTCCAAAATTGTTAGTGGGCCCGCTGAAGGAGGGCAAAGAGAGAGAGCCCTTTTTTTTTTTTTTTTCAAAGGGCAATGCGCGGCATCGGCATTGGGCCTCCCCCTCCCTGCAACACAGATCAAGATCGGCAATGGGCACCCCCCGGCACTCAAGATCGGCAACAGGCCCCCAGCACTCAAGATCGGCAACGGCTTCATTCTCCCCCCGGCATCAACAGCACTTCAGATCGGCAACGTGGTGCTCAGCCTAAAGCTTCCCCTCTGACGCAGCTTCTTGTTTCCACCCAGGCAGTTCGAATCAGAGGGAAGCTTTGCACTGAGCATCATGTTGCTGATCTGAAGTGGTTGATGAAGGCAGGAGCCATTGCCAATCTTGAGTGTCATCGCAGGGGGGGAGCTCGTTGCCAATCTTGTTGCCAAAATCAGAAAGAAAGGTGAGAGGAAGGGAGAGAGATGGGCTTGTGGTAGATGGAGAGATGGAGAGAAGGGGGAAGATGATGGAAGTGGGCAAAAGGGAGAGAGAGAAGAGGGAAGATGATGGAAGTGGGGAGAAGGGAGAGCAAATGTTGAATGGAAGTGGAGAAAGAGAACACATACTGGATGAAAAGAGAGATAAAGAAAAAGGACATATGCTGGATGGGGGAAGTGAGATAGTGGAGGGGTGAAGGAAAGGGGTGGCATGCTGTGGGTAGACACAGTAGAAGAGGGAAACTGAGGACTGCATAGTAAGAAATAATTTAATTCAGACGGAGACAGAAAATAAAGAAGGAAGATCAGAGAAGAAAAGGAAAGGAAAGAGAGAGGTGAGAAAGATGCCAGAGAACATGGAAGGAGACAGAGATATCAGATCTGAGTGGAGGAAATGAGAAGAGAGAGATGATAAAAACCACAGGGGGAGGGAAAGGGAGATGAAAGGAGAGGAGAGAAATGCCAGACCATGAGGGAACAGAGGGAAGATAATGGATGCCAGACCAAAGAGGGGGGGGCTCAAGAGGAGAGATGGCAGGGGGGACAGACAGTTTCTGGAAGGGGCAGACAGTGGATGGAAGAAAAAGAATGACATGAAAATGAGGAAAGCAGAAACCACATGACAAGGGTAGAAAAAATTATATTTTTTTTGCTTTAGGATAAAGTAGTATTGTAGCTGTGTAGATAAATGTTTAAAAATAGAAAATGGAAATACGGTGATCATTTTATTGGACTAATTTTAATACATTTTTGACTAACTTTCAGAGACCAAATTCTCCTTCCTCAGGTCAGGACAGGATTCTGTAACAGTAGTATACTTTACTGACCTAAGGAAAAAGGGTTTGACCTCTGAAAGCTAATTAAAAAATGTATTAGTCCAATAAAATGGTATCTTATTTTCCATTTTTTGTTTCATTTTTAGTTGTTAATTTGTAAAATGATTTGTTATTTCTCTTTTTTTCAAATTTACATCTGCTATCTTTATATTTTGTTCAGTATTGGGGGATATGCACCACTGTTTCTTCACCCCCTATACTGTACAATTCCTTTGGTTTGAAACATAAGCCAGCATGCTGAATGCTCTGCACTGCTCCGATGGTCACAGAATTCCTATGATCGTCAGAACAGTGCAGAACATTCAGCCCACCAGCCAGTGCTAAAAACCTCTTCTGTGCTTTTGTAAAAGGGGGGGGGGGGTAGTTTGTGATTACTTATTCCATACTGGGTGAGTGTGGCTCTATGTCCTGTGTGTATGAAAGACATGGGTTTCTGTTAGCATTGACCAGCCTTATTTGGCAAAATGCATCAGGCATGGTTCCTGGGAGCACCTTAAATAAACCTGATTTGAATCTCCTTATTGTCTGCCGATCTTTTCTTTCACGTTGGATTCTTTGGTGGACCGCTTGCCTTGTTATTTTGTTACAAATTAACAGATTTGGTTGTTTATACATACATATGGGTTAAAGTTGGACGACAGAGTGAGGCAGTTGAGAGGAGTTGCAAACTTGGTTCTTAATATAGACTTATGTTTTGGATAATATTACTGCTGTACAATGCATTTGAACATTTTTATATACGCATGGGTTCAGAGTTAAAGTCCTGGGCAAGTAGGTGGGAAGGGAAGGGAAAGAAAGCACAGGTACTTACCGTAACAGGTGTTATCCAGGACAGCAGGCAGATATTCTCTACATGGTGCGGACAGCTTTTCAAGCAAACTTGATTGAAGATTTCAAGTTTGCTGGTGCTGCACCACGCATGTGTGTGCATTCCTGCTCCACTAGAGGGCGCATCCCCTCCTCATGGTCTTCAGTTCAGATAGCTAGCAAAGAAGCCAACCTCAGGGAGGTGGGAGGGTTGCAAGAATATCTGCCTACTGTCCCTGGATAACACCTGTTACGGTAAGTAACTGTGCTTTATCCCAGGACAAGCAGGTAGCATATTCTCTACATGTGGGTGACCTCCAAGCTAACCAAAAAGGGACCGAGGGAAAGTTGGCAATTCTGAAAACAGATTACGCAACCCCGACTGGCCAAACTGGCCGTCGCGCCTGGAAAAACGTCCAAACAATAGTGAGAGGTGAAGGTATGAACCAAAGACCAATTGGCAGCCCTGCAGAGCTCCTCAATAGGCATGGCTCTGAGGAAAATGACAGACGCCGCCATCACTTGGACATAATGCCCCGTGACCCGATCTTGCAGCGAGAGGCCAGCCTGAGCGTAGCAGAAGGAAATACAAGCAGCCAACCAGTTGGATAAGATGCACTTGGAAACAGGGCGACCCAACCGACGAGGATCAAAAGAGATGAACAGTTGAGAAGCCGTCCGATGAGGCTCAGTAGGACGCAGGTAAAAGGCTAACGCCCTCATACAATCAAGAGTGTGAAGCGCCCCTCGCCAGGAGGCGAGTGGGGCTTCGGAAAAAAGACCAGAAGAACAATGGGATGATTGAAATGAAAGTCCGAAACCACCTTGGGCAAGAACTTGGGATGAGTATGCAGGACCACCGTGTCATGATGAAATACAGTAAAAGATGGGTCCGCAACCAGAGCTTGCAGCTCACTGATTCTGCGAACAGACGTGAGCCAGGAATACCACATGCCAGGTGAAGTATATCAAAAGAGCTTTATCAATGGGTTCAAACGAAGGTTTCACCAATTGAGCCAGGACCACACTAAGATCCCAAACCACCGGAGGGGGCTGGAGCAGAGGATGAACATTGACAAGACCCTTCATAAAGCGGGAAACCGTCGGATGGACGGACTAGAGCAGCTTCCCATCAAACGGCCGAAGAAAGGCAGCAATCGCACAGAGGTGGACTCAAATAGATGTCGATTTGAGACCAGACCGAGACAAGTGGAACAGATAATCCAGCACTAAAGGCAAGGAGGCAGAGAGCGGATCCATGCGGTGCTCAGCACACCACGCAGTAAATCTGGACCATTGCTGGGAATAGCATTGCCGAGTGGAGCTCTTCCGCGAGGCCTCGAGAACATCCCCACCGACTGAGAGAAACAGGAGGGAGGCACGTGGCGAGGAACCAAGCTGATAAGTGTAGAGACTGCAGATTGGGATGCAACAGAAAACCTCAACACTGAGACAGCAGAGAAGGAAACAGAGGTAGAAGCAGAGGCTCCCTGACACTGAGCTGGAGGAGCAGAGAGAACCACGGCTGCCGGGGCCACAGAGGAGCCATCAAGATCATGGTGGCGCAGACCGACAGGAGGTGTACCAAAGACCTGAGAATCAGAGGAAAGGGAGGGAACGCATAAAGGAACCTGCCCGTCCAATTGAGAAGGAAAGCATCTGCCTCAAGGCGAACCCGGGAGAACATCCTCGAGTAGTATCGAGGCAACCAGTGAGTGAGGGGCAAAGTGAACAGAACTACCTGTGGAGTTCCCCACTGAACAACCACCTGCCGCAGAGTCTGAGAATGGAGCAACCATTGTGGCGTAACGCCTCCTGCCAATGACGAAGGGCTTCCCTGCAAAGTGACAGGGAACCTGTACCCCCCGGCTTGGGTCACAGAATACATCGCCACCTGGATGTCTGTATGCACAAGGACCCCGCAATCCTGCAACCAAGAACGAAAATCCACCACGGCATTGTAAATGGCCCGGAGCTCCAGCAGGTTGATGCGGCAGCGACAGTCCGCACACGACCAAAAACCCCGAGTCCAAAGGCCGTCGAGGTGCGCCCCTAAGCCTATGCAGAGGAGTCCATCGTCAGAACCTTCTGATGCAGGGGTACGAAGAGGTGGCCCACCAACGAAGCAAGCGTTTCAAGGAGGGAAGCACCGCAATGTGCTGGGAAGCCACTGCCACCACTGAGATGCTCGGGTCCAGTGGGGAACACGAAGATGAAACCAGGCGAATGGCGGGACATGAACCGTGGAGACCCATGGTCCCAAAAAGATCATCATCTGCTCGGCCGAGACCGAAGACTGCTAAGACACTAGCTAACTCAGGCGCAGACGGGCGGCCTGCCGAGGCAGAGGCAGAAAAGACTGGAGGCGGACCGAGGACAGAGGGGCCACCTTCCGGCATAAATGAACAAGGGCCTCCCCCTGAGGCTGAGACAAGAAGGAGTGCCGACAAACTGGGTTCAGGTCCGCCCCGACGGACTCCCGAGACTGGGGCGGACAGAGGTGCTGAACCGCTCCCGGACTAGAAAATAGTGTAGGTCATGAAGGGCCAGGACCAGACGCAGATGGAATGATGGGAACGCCCAACCGACAGCGGCGAGGCTATACCCCCTGTGTGTAGACACGAAGGAGACACCCCTCCCGAAGGGAGGGGAGGAATCCCCAGAAGGAGAGCAGCCCGGAGGCTAAGCGAGAATAGTCAAAAAGACGGCCAGGAGTCACCGAAGCCGGTGGCTGGACCGTAACCCGGCGCTGCTGCAGCTATTATGGCCGCTGCGAAGGAGACCGAGAGAACACAGGAAAGGTATCCAGAGGGCCTCTCCGGAGAGGGAGTCCAAACCGCCAAGGCAGAAGTGATTCAGCTGAAGGCGGCCAAATAGGCGAAGGACCAGTCGCGTTCTGAGAGGCGGTTAGTGGCCGCTGCAAGAGAGGCCTCAAGAAGCGCAGTACTCACGCAAGTAAAAGTGGTGAAACGATCCTGGAGGTTCGGATCCCCAGCCACACTCTGCGCCAAGCGAGACGACGCATGGCAGGAGCAATAGAGCCGGAGCAGGGAGAGAGTCTCCTCCAGGAGACCAAACTCCGTACTACAAGATTCCAGCACGTCTGCCCGGAATGAACCGAAGAGAAAGCGGAGAACCCTCTCGAACAGGAGCCTGAGACGTCAAGGCACAGAGCCCCAGGCAACATCGAGGCACTAAGCCCCCGTCGATACCGGGGCACAAAACCGCAGTTGACGCTGAGGCCCAAAGCCTCAGCCGACGTCGAGGTATAAAGCCCACAGCGACGTTGCGGCACCAAGCCTCAGTCGACATCAAGGCACAAGGCCACAGTCAACCAAGGGGCACAAAGTTGCAGACGACGTCAAGTCACAAAGCCCTGGTCGACGACGAGGCACGAAGCCTCGGTCAACGACGAGGCACAGAGCTCCAGCCGACGTCGAGGCCCCCAGCCTCAGTCGACGTCGAGGCACCAAGCCACAGTCGATGACGAGGCACAAAGCCTCAGATGACGTCGAGGCACCAAGCCTCAGACGACGTCGAGGCACAAAGCCTCAGTCGATGTCGAGGCACAAAGCCTCAGTCGAGGTCAAGGCACAAAGCCGCAGTCGAGGTCAAGGCACAAAGCCTCAGTCGAGGTCGAGGCACAAAGCTTCCGTCGATGTCGAGGCACAAAACCTCCGTCGACGTCGAGGCACGAAGCCCCAGTCGACATCGAGGCATGAAGCCCCAGTCAACGTCGAGGCACGAAGCCTCAGGCGACGTCAAGGCACGAAGCCTCAGGCAATGTCAAGGCACAAAGCCTCAGTCGACGACGCCTCAGTCGATCCCAGGTGACGTCGAGGCACAAAGCTGCAGTCGACATCGAGGCACCAAGCCTCAGTCGATGTTGAGGCACCAAGCCTCAGTCGACGTCGAGGCACAAAGCCTCAGTCGACGTCAAGGCACAAAGCCTCAGTCAATGACGAGGCACGAAGCCTCAGTCGACGTCGAGGCACAAAGCCCCAGTCGACGTCGAGGCACACCGAAGTCCGTCGAGGGTCGGAAGTTGGCACCGTACCAATGAAACTGGTAATGAAGGTGCAGCAGTGCGCTCCAAAGAGGGCAACCTCGAGGATGAGTATTCCCATGAAAGGAGGCACGCTTCGAAGGTCTCGTAGAGACTGGCACGATGCCTGGATGCCTGGCACGATGCCTGGATGCCTGGCACGATGCCTGGATGCCTGAGACTCAGCCGGTGGCGTTACCAAGGTAACGCACCTAGAAAGAAAGAAAGAAAGAAAGACTTACCGGGGATCAATGCTACGTCAGCCCGATTCCAATGCAGGAAAAAAGGTCCCGGCCATTCTGCTCACACGAGGTGAGCCCAGAGAGAGGCCAGGGAAGAAGAAAACACAGCTGCAGCCAAATGAGGCCTAGAAGCATGGCTGAGGCCCAAGAAGGGCCTGCCGGTGGTAAACCAGCAGAAACACAACAAAAAGTCCAATTTTTTTTTTTTTTGAAACAAAGAAAATACACGATCAATCAATAAACGCACAGCGACTCCTGAACAAAATAAAGAAGCCGCGGTGCTAGAAAGGCACTTAGAAGAACGCAGAGAAGAGAGACAGGACTTTCTGGCTCTGCGAAAAACTAAGAACTGAAGACCATGAGGAGGGGATGCGCCCTCTATTGGAGCAGGAAGGCACACACATGCGTGGTGCAGCACCAGCAAACTTGAAATCTTCAATCAAGTTTGCTTGAAAAGCTGTCCGCGTCGGGGCTCCGTGGATGACGTCACCCACATGTAGAGAATATGCTGCCTGCTTGTCCTGGGATAAAGGAGGATTTGTTCAGAGATGTTTGGGGCTTGCATTAAACTAAAGCTACACTGGCACTGGTATGGTAATCTTTGTTGTTTGTTTTGAATTATAAAATAAAAGAAAAAAAGAAATACAAGTGGAAATGAAGTGAATAAGAAAACAGGTAAATGAATGGGGGTGGGGGTGGGCAGGGCAGAGGGTGGGGTATGGGCATGGTGGGCGGAGCAGGGCCAGGAGAGCCCAGTGTACTTGTGTGCCTAGGGGCCCTCGAAGAATTAATCCTGCCCTGTTTGTTAGCCTTAACTTTCTTTCTTAGGCTACCACTATTCCTAGCATAGTCTTAACAATGACTATTAGAGAATGACACGGTGGCGGTTTACCCGCGGCCACCGCATTTTAGCCGCGGGTCACCCGCCGAAAACGGGGAAGAAAACTAGCAGTTGCTGCGGCGACGGGGACAAGGCCATTCACCGCCCGCGGGGCGGTGAATGGTCTTGTCCCCGCAGTGAGGCATGAAGGATCGCGCGGTCCCCGCAGCTCACACCCGCCTGCCCAATCGATTCTAGTGTTTAGCCAGCTCTCTCCCTTCTTCTCACCTTAGTTTGTAGATTTTCTTTTTCGGCGACCCGCACGCTATCAGAGAGCCGCGCACCCGCTGCTGCTCAGTTTCGATCTTCTGCTCTGACGCAACCGGAAACAGGAAGTTGCAGCAGAGCAGAAGATTGAACACTGAGCAGCCGCGCGTGCGCAGCTCTTTGGGAAAGTGTGCAGGTCGCCGAAAAAGAAAACCTATAAACTAAGGTGAAGAGAAGGGAGAGAGCTGGCTAAACACTAGGATCGATTGGGCAGGCAGGTAGTGGCTGCGGGGACCGTGCGATCGCTAGTGTTCCCGGCTCAAATTGGAAGGAGGGAGTGAAAGGGAAAAGGATTCTGGGCCAAGGGGATGAAGTCGGAAAGAAAAACCCACAGCAGGAAAGAAAGGGAAGGACTGGCAGGTGAGCCAGATGCTAGAAGCAGGGGGGGGAAGAAAGAGGGAAAAAAGCTAGATGGGGTTGAAAAGAAGAGACACACTGGTATGGAAGAGGAAGATAGGGGAAATCTGGACACAGGAAGGTAACAGAAAGAGGGGAAATTATGTGCATGGGGCATAGGGACAGAGACATAAAGGGGACATGCCATGGGGATGGTATATGGACACAGGGGGGGCAATGACAGATACATAGGGGAGATATTAGACATGGAGAAAATAGGAGCACAGAAGCGAGATGGTTTGTGGGGATGGGACAGGGACCGAGCTTGCAGGCTCCAGTGGCTTGCACAAATTACATTGTAACGTGCCATGAAAATAAGAGGAAGGAAGGTAGATAGGCCACGCGAGAGGAGCTGAAGGGTAGTAGAAAGGAACAGATGGTAAAGGAGGGAGGGAAGGGTGGTGGTGGAAAGGAATAGAACAGACATTGAAGGAGGGTGGAGAGGAACAGACCCCCAAGGGAAATGTGGAAGACAGAGTGGGAAGAAGACAGATGCCAGACTATGCGGGAGCGGAGGGAAGAAGATGGGTGCTAGACCAATTGGGGGGGGGGGTTAAGGGAGAGGCACAGTAACAGCAAATGGAAGACGCAGAGAGAAGACACATAGTGGATGGAAGGAATTCAATGAGAAGATGTGGAAAGCAGAAATCAGACAACAAAGGTAGAAAAAAAAAATTATATTTATTTATTTATTTTTTGCTTTAGGATAAAATAGTATATTAGTTGTGTTGATAAAAATTTATAAACAAAGCCCTGCCAGCTGAACATCTCTTTCTCTAGTTCAGCAGCAGGAACTTTGATTTATAAGAAAGGAATAAGCTAAATATTACAGTACTAAGGCTTATATGGATGCAGCGGGGACGGTGACGGGGCGGTGAATGGGATGGCAGTGGCGGTGACGGGGCGGTGAAAGGGATGGCGGTGACGGTGACGGGGCGATGAAGGGAACGGCGGTGACGGGGCGGTGCAGAGGATGGTGGGCCGGTGACGGGGCGGTGACGGGGACAGATTTTTTCCCCGTGTCATTCTCTACTCCTTATAGAGCAGGAAACACATAACATTCATTAATTCAGCTTTAAGGGAAGATATATCATTCATACTAGGTTCTAGGCAACTCTTCTGTGTTTCCCCTGGCTCCCACAATATTTCTGTCTCATCTCTTGTACTCACAGAAACATTCATCTATCACTGGCATTACAAGTTTCAAGTTTATTAAAATTTGATGAAACGCTAAATTCTAAGCATTTAACAATTAAAAAATTAAAATGGGGAACAATTAACATACTTGTTAATGACAAGACGTAACTTACATGAAGACAAAAGAACAATAGGAGAAATACAATTTTAAAAAGAAAAGAGTACAATTAAGGTTAAAAACAAGAGGGCAATGGGAGAAATCATATAAATGTTGAATATGGTTAATACAGAAATCGGCAAGGATGGACCCAGTGATCATTTAGCATTCATATTGTCACACCTGTGCCCCCAAAGAAACACCCTAGGCAGGTAGTGACACGTTGTAGGCTTCGGGCGTAGTCCCTTTAGAATTAGGGTGCCTTTCAAATCTTAGCTTATTTCCAAGGTTCCTTTAAAGAACACCCTATAGTCAGAATTGCCTTGGTGAAAAATCATAAGCTTTATTCGGCCACTTGCCGCAGAATCATAATGCAACCCAGGTTTCCCTGGCAGCATGAAAGCAATACAAAAAGGAAACGGTTCATTCCACCCACTTAGATTCAATTACCAGCTCTGGTTTTGCTAGATAAATCATATACAGTCCTCTGCACCAGAGTTTTACAGTTGGGCAAACCTGATGCCAGGACAAAACACAGTCCTTTTGCTTTTAATAATTCTCTGTGGTGTTACAGTTGAAACCTACAGCTCTTTAAGCCAGGGCTGCAGGAGACAACATTTATAGCAGTACTTAAGAAGGAGAAGGAGGCAGCCAGCAATATTGTTATGGAGCAAGTTCTTTAATAAGCTATACAGTCCGTTTGCTAGCAGTACTCAAGAAACATTCTATGCTGATTTCCAGAGGTGAGATCACTCTCCAGCTAGGCTGGTCTTTAACCAAAAGAAACGGAACAAGTTTACACTCAGTCTTTATCTCCATTTCTACGAGGCATGTAGGCTAATTGCATTTAACAGTTGCTATGGCAATCAGTTCACAGCTGGTGTTCTTTCATGGAGTTCAGAAACCAATTATTTTCTCTCTAAATCAGAACCCCATATGGACACAAACACCCCCTCTGCAACACTAACAGGCTTTAATCACACACACACACACAAACCAATCACACAACAGGTAGCAACAGGGAAAAAGAAAAAAAAGAAAGAAAGGTGGAGAAAAAGCCTCAGTTCAGCTTCATCTGGCAAAAAACTCCACCTTTCATAGCAAACCCTGCACTCCAAAATATAGAACAAGTAGAAAAAAGCACTATGGTAGCCTGCAGGGAGATGTTACATAGCACACCGGGACACACAGCCCTCAGTCGCGAAAATGTGGGTAAATCAGCACTGTAGCAATGTAGTCTAGGATTTAGCATGGAACACAGCAAAAAAAGAGAACAACTTAGCTGCTTCAGCATCCAGGATCTCTCAGTCCTTCACCTCCTGGGCCCTGCAGCCACTGAACCCGATGGGGAACCCTCCGTTTCGCTCTAGTCGCTGCGTCAGGGGTTACAAATTCACTGCTTCTCATACGCTCTATCCAGACCCACAAAGCTCTTCAGGCTCTCATACCACTTCACGAATCAATACCGGCTTTAGTATCCACCAGGCTGAAACTCCTGCCCAGCGTTTGGCTCAATTAATCACTGTTTCATACAGAGGAAAAATACTGTCCCTTTTTTAAGAGCATAGCAAACCACCATGTGGCAACCTTGCAGTTCAGGATTACACGTTTCTGATAGCATACCCTGTCAGCTTACCAGAGAAGAGAAAAAAAACAGCAAGTAACAAAACTCTTTCACAGACTCACTTTTGACCAAGCTACTTCCATTTCCTCTGGCCAGATTTCAACTACACCACTACTATCTTCCAACACCATCGACTCTGGAGGGAAGAATTCTGAAGATAAGTTACCAGCCTGCTCTTCCTTCATTTCCCAGTCAGTGCTATTAAGATGCCCTGCAGGGTCTGAGGCAAGCTCAGTCCCGTTCTAGACTTCCTCTCTCCACTCTTGTCCTGCTGTTCCTTCCTCACCTGCCTCTCCTCCCTCTGCTCTCTGAAAAGCCTCGCTTTAAGCTGAGGGAAAGAACCACACCCCGTTGGCTTCTGTGGGGATAAGGGCTTCCTTCCTCAGTTTGTGCCGTTTTTCTGAGGAGAAACTGTTTATCTGCTTTCTGCCTTACAGGCACTGGATAATAGAAAGATAGATCTTTCTTGCTTTGCTTTGGGACTACCTTAGGTAAGTCAAAGCTTTCCTGTTCTATCTCCATTTCTTCTTCACAGCTCACAGGGTAGTCAGCTATATTATTGTCCTGGGTACTGACTTGGTCAGCCCTTCTGCACCAGGGTTTGTATGCTTTCCTACATTTTCCTGTGAAAAATCTCGGGACTGCAGTAGGTTTGTCACAATATGTTGGCTGCCGCTTCCATCTTGCTTTTCAAGTCTAAGATCTATGATCATTATCAGCCTTAATTTTAGACTTACCATATACCAGGAGTATTCTTACGCCAGGCCTGTTATCCAGCACTGAGTACAGGAACTGCTGACAACAGAGAAGGGCTGTGTGATAAGCACAGGGAGTGCTCTTATCCCATGTCTCATACCTATTCCTGAGAGTGCCAGAGCTGCCAGCAGCAGAAAAACAGTGCTGTATGGAACATTTACACCTCTATGCTGACAGCCGCATACTCTCGTTTCTCTGTCTTTGAAGTTGGGCCAGTGGGGAGGAAGATGGCACATCAGAGTGAGCTCAGAGGCGGTGCGTCTGAGGTGAGGACGTCCCCAAAAGGATCCCAACATGTGCAGCCGAAGGAGTAGTCGTCCTGCCTGGGAACTGACCTGTTCACTGGAGGGACCCTGAGATCTTTGGGAGCAGCCGTCAGGTCTGGTGATGGTAGCGGTTGGCCGTTTGAGGCAGCTGATACACCGGGATGATGGCGGCAGTTGTCCAGCTGATGCGGAGTGCATCTGATCTAAATGACATGCCTGCATTTTGGCACTGCCTTGACTCTGATCCAAATGTCTAGCCTGCATTTTAGCACTTAAGACTACATCCTGGAAAACCTCATGGCTGACATATTGTGTGGTGGCTTCATACTTCAGGGCTCAATGAACATACCAGCTTTCGCTCCTTGGCATGTCATCTTTCAAACTTTTAACATCAGATCCTATTGTCTGACTGGAATTAACTTTATTTTCTATATTTTATTTTTAATTCTAATTTTTAATTTTAATTTATTTACTGAATACTTGTTGGAATGTACATATCTTGTCTCTATCTCTATCTTTCCTATCTTTCCTATCTGAATATGTTTAATGGATTTTTTTATTATTTGAATTATTATATCTTTACTATTTAATAATTATTTTCTCAGGTACTTTAGCTAGATTGTGAGCCTTCAGGACAGTTAGGGAACTTCCAAGTACCTAATTTTTATTTTTATTTTATTGTAACCTGTTCTGAGCTTCTGGGGAGGATGGGCTATAAAAATGAACAAATAAATAAATGCATCTATAAAGAGGAAACTTTTAAGGTTTCCCTTAAATTTATCTAAATTTTGCTCAAACCTTAAATGTGAAAGTAACGAGATCCAAATTGCAGGGTCTATAGTTGCGAATGAAGAAGCCCTATGAGCACTAATGATTTTTAAAGATGGGACATGAAGAAGGTGCTGAGATGCTGATCTTAAAGGTTCTCAAAGGATCATGAAGGATGAGGAGCTTATGAAAGAAGGCAGGTTCTTTGGTATTCATGGTTTTAAAGGAAATTAAAGCAATTTTATATGTAATTCGATGAGGGATTGGTAATCAGTGTGCACTCTTTAGCAAGGGAGTAACATGATCAAATTTCTTCTTGTTTGTTATAATTTTTATGGCAGTGTTTTGTATTAATTGTAGACGATAGATGTCTTTTTGACAGACACCTTTATATAAGGAACTAGTCTTTAGGCCGTTACATTAATGTGTGCTAGAATATATGTCTGTCTGTCTTTCTTTCTGTCTGTCTCTCTTCCTGGCCCCCTTTGTCTGTCTTTTTGTCTCTCTCCCTGCCCCTGCGGCTTTCTTCCTTTTTTTCTGTCTCCCTCCCGCTGTCTATCTTTCTTTCTTTCTCCCTCCCGCTGTCTGTCTTTCTTTCTATTTGTCTCTCTCCCTGCCCCCTATGCAGCAGCAACATTTCTCCCCCCCCCCACTTCCCTGTGCAGCAGCAGCATTTCCCTCCCCTCCATTTTCCTGTGCAGCATTTCCCTCCCCCACCCCACTTCTCTGTGCATCAGCAGCATTTCCCTCCCCCCCACTTCCCTGTGTAGCAGCCGCAGCAGCAGCATTCCCTCCCCCTCCATTTCCCTGTGCAGCAGCATTTCCCTCCCCCACCCCAGTTCCCTGTGCAGCAGCAACAGCATTTCCCTCCCCCCACTTTCCTGTGCAGCAGCCACAGCAGCATTCCCTCCCCCTCCATTTCCCTGTGCAGCAGCATTTCCCTCCCCCACCCCAGTTCCCTGTGCAGCAGCAACAGCATTTCCCTCCCCCCACTACCCTGTGAAGAAGCTGAAGCAGCATTCCCTCTCCCTCCATTTCCCTGTGCAGCAGCATTTCCCTCCTCACCCCACTTCCCTGTGCAGCAGCAGCAGTATTTCCCTCCCCCTCCACTTCTTTGTGCAGCACCAGCAGCGGTATTTCCCTCCCCCTCCACATCCCTGTGCATCAGTAGCAGCATTTTCCTCTACCCCCCTTCCCTTTCCACAGTCTGGCCTGCTCCCTTAGTCCCTTACCACCCCCCTTCCCTTCCCGCAGTCTGGCCGGCTCCCTTAGTCCCTTGCCGGGGTTTATTTTTAAGTTTATAGGTGCCGCGACGGCTTCTCTCACGATTGCCGCCTGCGTTGAAAGCCTTCTCCAATGCAGGTGCGGCTCATGAGAGGAGCCACTGCAGCGGCTTTTAAACTTAAAAATAAGGGGATCACGTGACGCTATGCTCAGGAGAAGACGGTGATTTGCGTCTCTCCTGCCGCCGGCCTGGAATCGCCCACTATTAGCTTTTTTTTTAACCCCTATCCGATCGCTGCTTCCCTGCTTGGGGCTTCTTCATCGCTGTGCCGATGCTGAGGAGTGCGAGCGGGGCTGTATGGTGGCAAAAACGGTACGACCGCAGAGAGATCGCGCCCGGCTCGCTGAAGACAAAATGGCGGTGGACGCCAGCCCAGCGGGGCCCTCCGCTTCACCGTCGTGGGTGGCGGAGATTACAACGGAGGTCACAGCGGCTTTGGAGTCTGTGTTGGAGAAGAGGCTCAAGCCGCTGGATGATAAGCTGGAGCGGCTGCAGGGGAAGCTGGATGGAGTTGGCCGTGATTTGGAGCAGTTTCAGAGCAGGGTCGGCGAGGTGGAGGACCGCGTGGGTGGAGTGGAGCAGGCTCAGCGCCAGCAGTTGCAGCGCCTAGAGGCCCTGGAGATCAAGGTGGATGAGCTGGAAAATCGGGCCAGAAGAAATAACCTTCGTTTTGTAGGGTTCCCAGAGTCTTTGGTGGAGTCGGACTTACAGTCTTTCATGGAGCGCTGGATCCCAGAGTCTTTGGGGCTCTCGGCAGACCTGGGCCGCTTTAGGGTGGAGAGGGCCCACAGGATTGGAGCTTGGCGGGACGCTAACGCCAGACCCCGAGTGGTTATCATCTGAGTGCTCAACTTTGCTTATAAGACCGCGATCCTGCAGGCGCTGAGAGGGGGTCGTCAGCTGACCTATGAGAACTGTAAAGTTTTGTGCTTCCAGGACTATTCCCCCCATGTGGCTCAGCGGCGCTAGGGCTTCAGCTCCGTTTGTTCAGACTTGTTCACTCGTCGGATCCGTTTTGCTTTACTGTACCCTGCTCGACTCCGTGTCTCCCATGGTGGCTCTGTTCGCTTCTTTGAGTCCCCATCGGCAGCCCGGGATTTCCTCGCCCAGCTGGATGGTGGCGGTGGCCTTCCATCTTCCACTGCCCCTTGACCTGTTGTTTGGATGTTGGGGCTGCTCGTCTGCAGGCAGGGACATTTGAATCTGGGGGACGTTTATGGTATTGGCTTCCCCCCTTTCCTTCTTCATCATTTCTCTGGGGGGCACCTTGCCACCCCCGCTTGGAGCCTTTGCAGGGAGTACGCAGAGATATGGGAGTGCCCTACTTCCTCCGAGGTCTTTTGGTGGACAAGCTGCTGCTTTTGAATTGATCCCCTGGTTGCCTTTGCTTGCCTTGTTCCTGGTTGGGATCTCTCCTGGACTGTTGATTGGACTTTGTTTGGGGCGATTGGGAGACAGGGGGGGGCTGAGCTCCGGGGTTTTGGTTGTGTGGGTTGGGGGGATTTGGTGTGTTGGGAGTGCTAGGTGAGTTGGAGTGCTGAGTGTATCCAGGGGGGTGGATTGGTCTCTGGGACAGGGGGGGGGTTTGGGTGGGTAAGACCTGTGATGGCCTCTTCACTGAATCTGTGTGGGGGGGACTGGGGTCTCCCTGGGGCGTGTGGGGTTTGGGTTGTTGCTGTTTGAGGGTATGGTTGGGGGTTTTGTTCTTTGCTACGGGGGTGGGGTGTTTCATGGGGACTTTAGTGTGGATGGCCCAGGTAGGTTGGCGTCTTAATGTGATGGGTCCTCTTTTGAGGATCGGTTTGGGGAGTTATTGGGGGGTTGGGGTTTGGATGATGGTGGGGGGGAGGTTGGGGTTGGGGGTGGGAGTGGGCTAGTTTTAGCTCAGAGCGGAGGGATGTCGATTTTTCTTCTGATCCGGAGTGGCTTGGGGGAGGTTGGTATGGTGGGACACCACTGTGTTCCAGAGCCCGCTTGCTGGGACGGTGCTCTGGAGTACCCATGGATTTTTTCTATATTTGTTTGGTGCTTTTGTTTTCTGTTTTTCCATGGTTCGAGTGGTGACATGGAATGTTGGGGGGGTCACGTCCCCGACATGGAATGTTGGGGGTGAAGCGTACTAAAATTCTTCAAGCTTTACAACGCCTCAAGGCGGATATTGTCTTGCTACAGGAGACACACCTTACTGCGGCGGACCATGCTAAACTCCAGCATGGCGGCTGCTGGTTCAAGTCGGAAATGCGGGGTGGCTATTTTGGTTCGTAAGGAGATTGCTGCTCGTCTGGATACTGTGGTGGCTGATTCTGAGGGCCGATATATCTTTTGTAAGGCCCAGATCGCGGGGTCTGTGGTTCTTTTGGGAAGTGTGTATGCTCCAAACACATACGATCGGAGATTTTATATGCGTTTACAGGCGATTCTTTCACCCCATCAGGGTCTACCGATGTTGTTGGGGGGGGATTTTAATTCGGTTTGGGACCCCTCTTTGGATAGATCTACTGCGGTCCCTAATCGTCGGGCTCAGGATGGTAGGGGGCTTCCCTCCTTCTGTCAGCTCTTGGAGTTGGAGGACGTTTTGAGGATTTTACACCCGACTGAGAAAGACTTTACTCATATGTCGCGGGCACATTCCACGCAGTCCCGTATTGACTACTTGCTTCTTTCGAGGGCTGTTTTTTCTCAGGTGGAGCGAGCGGTCCCTACGTGATTTCAGATCATGCTTGGGTGTGGTTGCAGTGGACGCCCCCGGGGCAGTGCTCGCAGTCCCGTCAATGGAGGTATCCTCTTTGGCTGGGCCAAGACCCTAAGTTCTATGATTCATTGGTGGCGCGTTGGAAAGACTATTGCTTTTCTTCGTGGTCATATTATTAGTTATGTCTCGCAAGCCAAGAAGAATCGGGATCGGGAAATTTTTCGTTTGTCCCGGCATTTGGGGTGCGTATGGCCACCAGCCTACTGATGTCAACCGGCAGGCTTTGTTGGACGTGCAGGTCGCTTTGAATGAGAGGCTTCACCAGCGGGCATCTAAGAGTCTGGCCTATTACAAATATCGTCTTTCTGCTTATGGTAATAAATGCGGTCGTCTTTTAGCTCGTTTGATTTCTCACAGAGAGAGCAGATAGAAAATAGTAGCCCTTACTTCTTCGGACTCCAGGCCTCTTACGGCTGATGCGGACATTTGTCAGGCTTTTCGGGATTATTATGCTGAGCTATATGCAGAGCCTTCTGCGCAAGGGTTCCCGGGGGAGCTGTATTTGGACTCTTTGGATTTACCTGGCTTGGACCCGGCTCATTTGGAGATGTTGAATGCCCCGTTGTCGGAAGCGGAGGTGGATTCGGTTATTCGTCAGTGCCCGACTTTGAAGACGCCGGGCCCAGACGGCTTTCGTGCGGAATTTTATAAGTTGCTGCGGGTAGATATTGTCGCGCTGCTTACGGCTATGTTCAATGTCATGGTGGATGCGGAGGCTATGCCGGCTTACCTTAACTTGGCTCAAATTATAGTTCTGCCTAAGCCAGGGCGAGACCCTGCCAGGGTGGAATCTTATCGCCCTATTTCCCTGCTCAATTGTGAGGTGAAGATCTTGGCTAAGGTTCTGGCCAATCAATTGGCTTGTGTTCTTCCTGGGCTTCTTCATGAGGCTCAGGTTGGGTTTGTGAGGGGCCGTTCGGTCGAGAAGAATTTGAGACGTATTCTTGCCTCTTTGGAATTTTGTGCACACCGCCAACAGCCCTCGCTTATGGTCAGCTTTGACGCAGAAAAAGCCTTTGACCGGGTGCATTGGGATTTTTTATTTGCCACCCTGGCCAAGTATGGGTTTGCGGGCCGTTTTGTTTCGGCGTTGAGGGCCTTATATGCTTCTCCAACAGCGGCCCTTATGGTGAACAGTTGCTGCTCTTCGTTGTTTGATATCTCCCGCGGAACACGACAGGGTTGTCCTTTGTCCCCGCTTTTGTTTATTCTCACTTTAGATCCCCTGTTGCGTGCGATCCATTTGACTCCTGAGGTGCAGAGGGTTACTTTCGGTTCCCCTTGTTTTAAGGTGGCGGCTTTCACGGATGATCTGTTTGTTCATCTTACGGACCCGCAGAGCTCGTTGACGGCGTTATTGGAACTGATTCAGGAGTATGGGGACTTTGCGGGTCTTCATCTGAACTTGGGGAAGTCGGAGGCTTTGTCCACTTCGCCGGTCTTGCGGGATAACTGGGAAGTTTCGTTTCCGCTGCGTTGGGCGACTGATTCCTTTTGTTATCTTGGGATCCGGCTCCTGGCTTCTCTTGGTCGTCTTTATTCTCTTAATGTCGGGGCGCTTTTGGATCGCACGTCGCAGCAGTTGGATCATTGGAGGGATCTCCCTCTTTCCTTGTTGGGGCGCGTGGCGGTGATTCGTATGGTTATTTTTCCTCAGTGGCTCTACGTACTCCGGATCCTCCCGCTGCGTCTTCTTAAGAAAGACTTGAGGATCCTGCGACGAGTTTTGGCTCGGTTTTGTTGGCGAGGGAGGAAACCTCGGTTGCGTTATGATCTGCTGGTGGGGGGGTGGCAGCAGAGCGGTCTTGGTATCCCGAATTTTGGTTTGTATAATTTAGCTTGTCTTTTGTGGCACCTTAAGGACTGGTTGCTTGGGGATTCTCAATATATTCCCACCTCGCTTGAAACTGTTTTGTATGCCCCGTATTCTCTCCTTGCTTTGCTTCACATGCCTGGGGGGGCCTTGCCACGGGAGGTTCGGGGCACGGTACTTTTGGCTTCTATGCGTGGGGCGTGGGAGGGCCTGGTTAGGCACCTGGGGGGGACCCGCGGGTGTCTTCTTTGTTGCCCTTGATGGGCAATCCGGATTTTGTACCTGGCATGGACAATTCGAGTTTTCGTCGTTGGAAGACGTTGGGCTTTTTTCTGGTGGAACATCTGCTAACCGTCGATGGGGACCTGTGAACTTTGGAAGATCTGAGGGATCGGTTGGGGCGATGCTGGGGGGACACTTTCGCTTACTGCCAAGCTAAGCATTATATTCTTGCGCTTCCCCGGTTGGCCCTTCAGCACCCGTTGGGGGCACGGATTCGGGATCTGTATGCCCAGGTTGAGCCTTTTCAGACTTCGGTGTCCGCCTTATATTGGGCTTTACTTCCTTTTGAGGCTCCTAGAAACTGTCTGAGGGTTCGGGACGGCTGGGCCTCGGAACTCCACCTGGACCTAGCTTCTTGGGAGGTCTCCCGGAGTCTGGCGGGCTTGCCGCGTTTAGTCAGAGGAGCCGTGTTATTATAGTAGATTACAATAGTCGAGCTTGGAAATAATAAGGGAGTGAATTAGAATGTTGAGAGACTGAGGGTCAAGAATGTTTGCTAAGGATCTGATCATTCTGAGCTTGAAAAAACAGTTCTTAACAACTACACTAATCTGAAGGCGGTAGGACAGTTTACTGTTGATCATTACCTCACTTCCCTCTGACTTAGAATACATTTCTACATCCCGGACCTTTGGTATATAGTTCCTACTGTGTAGAATCTTTAGCCTTATTGAGCCTCAGAGGTTCTCTAGCCATGATATTTCTCTCAGCTTTTCTATCATGAATGGCTATTGCTCTGGCCAACTGCCCTCATCCTTCCATTTCCAGCCTGCAGTGGAGCTCCTCTGTTTCTGTTTCCCCACCTGTTTAATCATCCCCACAGGTAAAACAGAAGTTCCCTCTGGTTGAAGCATGGGCCGTTTGCCTGCCGGTCTCAAAGCAATAAATACCAATAAATTGTAATACAGTGGTGCCTCACACAACGAACTTAATTCGTTCCAGGAGCAAGTTTGTTATGCGAAAAGTTCGTTATGTGAAACGCGTTTTCCCATAACAATACATGTTAAAAAAAATAATTCATTCTGCAGCATAAAATATGCTAAGATGACATAAAAAAAGATAAATTTGTCAAAATGGTGAAAATGGTGGTCTTGCTGAGGCCAAACTCTTTGACGAGGTCACACTGTTTTACCCCACATTCACTCCTTCTAATTATTTCCCGTTTCATTTCAACAGAAATCACCTTCCTGCTTTTTTTAGAAGCCATGATATATAAAAAATATTGAGTTTATCTTAAAAGGACGACTGTATACAGTGAGAGAGGGCAGTTAAGCGCAGTGACTAACGACTGCCTGCAGTGCCTGCGCGGAAGGATGCAATACATCGGCAGCTCGGGCGACTTCGTTGTGTGAAACGAAGTTCGTTGTGTGAAACGAAGTTCGTTGTGTGAAACGAAGTTCGTTGTGTGAAGTTCGTTGTGTGAAGTTCGTTGTGTGAAACGAAGTTCGTTGTGTGAATCAAGACATGAAGTTCGTTGTGTGCAGCGTTCGTTGTGCGAGGCGTTCGTTATGCGAGGCACCACTGTATATATATAACCAATAAATTGTAATATATTTCCAAAGTGTGACATTCTTCTCTCATATTGCCAGAAAAACCTTCAAGAGAACCCTTTCCTTGTTTTGCAAGCATATTAGGGCAAAATCATTCTTCAAACAAGCCACAAACTCTAACCAGAGTAATTATTAGCTAATTGGCTTATCAGCTAATCACCTATCTAGCCCCACAATCCACAGAGATAAATATTCAGTGACCAGTCAATGGTATAACTTTACATGTATAGGTTAGTCATTTAAAATTATGTAGATTTTCAGCAGTATATATATACTGTATGTTTATATTTTACCCATATAACCTTATGTGGCAACCTAGTTATGTCAAACTGTGCCTCAAATTTAAAATGTATAACTTAAGCCTACTAGGAAGTACTATATTTTTCGCTCCATTAGACTCACTCGACCATAAGATGCACCCCCCTGTAGAGGAGGAAAACCCAAGTAAAAAAATTCTGTCCCCCGCCTGGCCTGTACCCCATCCCCCATCTGGTGATCTAGTGGTAGGTCGGGACAGGATATAAGGCAGGTCTAGTGGTAGGCAGGCAGGCAGGCAGGCCCCCCCCCCCCGCCCGGTACCTTTTATTTAAATTTCAGTGGTCCAGCGCTGTAAAGCAGAAGAGGATGCCAGAACTTACCCCCGGGCCCACCAGGACCTGGCAAACAACCACCAGATGATGATCCGCTTTAAGGATGACTACAAGTGGTAGAGCGCCGAGCTACGGAAGAAGTATGGCCTGCGGGAGCTGGACAGCGAGACTTTGCGTGAGTGGGAGGAGCTGTTCAGTCAGCTGCAGGAGGAGAGGAAGGAACGGGCCTGAGCCCTGCGGGATGTCGACGACCTCTTCGGGCAGCTGAAGGACGTGAGCAAGGATCGGGACATGGTTCTGAGTGAGCGGCAAGAATGCATCAGGAAGCTGGAGGAGGAACTGCAATGGCTCTCGGCAGAAGGCGAGGAACAACGGACCTACATCTAGGAGCTCGAATAGCAACACTGGTGGGCCAAAGACGGAGGATCTGCATGGCCAGCTGAGCCAGGAGAAGGACAAGCTGCTGGACCTTTCCATGTTTCAGGGCCAGTTGATCCAGGAAAGGCTGCAGCAGGTAGTGCTACTGCAGGACGAGCTGCAGGCAATCATCGAGGAGCCCTGGGGAGAGGGGTGTTAAAAAAAATTGCTATTCGCTCCATAAAATGCACCTACATTTCCACCCACTTTTGAGTGGAAAAAAAGTGTGTCATATGGAGTGAAAAATACGGTACTTCTGTAACATAGGTGTAACATAGGTGTAACATTCTGTAACATAATTTATAGGCTGATTATGTGTATAAATGTTTAAAATAGTAGTATTTATGTGTATATGTGTACACATGGATCTGCCAAAATTTGCCTAAGAGCTATTCTGCAAATACCCACTTAGTATACATAACATGTATTTGTAAGAAGGGTGTACATATAGACAGGATTCAAACCTACATGCTTAACTGTATAAGATTTTCCAAATACTGATCAGACAATTTTTTTTTTTTTTTTAATGTAAAGGAATCTCTTTAAAAAATCCCAAAAGAGATACATAAGTCCAAACCCCATTCAACTTTGTGCTGGGAAAACTTCAGCTTGATACAGTTAAAAATATGCAAAATGGCATTATGCACATACCTTTACCTCAATATAGTCATGGAAATTCCATAACAAGTCATGAGTACCTGATTGTAAAAAAACGCTTAGAAAACCTTGATAGGCGGTATATAAAATCCTAATAAACTTGAAACTTTTCATGCATACATTACAGTTTTCAAATGTCTTCCTTGCCCCATCTCTACCACTGCCTACTTTTTTGGAGCCAAGTACAAATAGATTTCTGAATCTAGGCACTTATTAGGGGCACAGTTTTCATTTAGGAAGACCTAGGCAACTAACTCCTTAACCCCACCCACACACCCCTTTTATCAAGCCAAATTAGGTTTTTTTTTATCACAGGCTGTGGCTGTAAAAGCTCTGATGCTCATAGAATTCCTATGAGCGCTGGAGCTTTTACCATCACAGCCTGAGATAAAAAGCCCTGAGATAAAAGGAAGTAAGTTAGGTACCTAGATCTTTCGACCATCAGCTTCACTGCAAAATGAGTTGCTAGCATTGCTTATATAAGCTATTAAAAAACTTTTTTTTAAAACTATTTTCATTGTTTATATGGCTGATGTTACTATGTATATTGTTCTGTGTATTTTGAGGAACTAGTTTTATTTCTCTTATGGTTATGTTGTTGTAATGTGTTCTCTTTCTAAATTAAAAGAGTTTTAAAAAATAGATAAAACTTACTTTAGGTTATATGAGTCATATTGAATTGATGCCTTGGGAACTGCTGGAGTCATGTAAAGAAAGCCAAGATGTTTATTTTCACGTATTATTTTAATTATATGCAAAGGATCTTGAATATTGGCTTTAATGACATCTTCTACTGCTTCAAAAGTACATGGAGGAGGAGGAGATGAAAGCCATGTATAGGAACTTGTTCTTCCAACTATAATTCGTGGTTGCTTGGGAGGAATAGGAGATATTGTTCTACTCTGGTTCAACTGTACCTACATAAAACAAAAATATCAATTTGCACATAATTATATCATAATGATACTGAGACAAATCATATCACAGTAATACTGATGAACAAATTTAAAAGATATCCAAACATTAGATTACTGTATTTAGCAAGTTTTGCAAGGTATTAGATATGAACAAATACATTTTAAATATTCTTAAAAAATGAAGACAACACTGCAGTCACTACCTTAAGAACATAAGAACATAAGAAACGCCCTCACCGGATCAGACCGAGGTCCATCTAGTCCGGTGATCCGCACACGCGGCGGCCCATTTAGGTACACCTTTTTGGAGACCTGGATTTACCGTATCCCTCAATATGATATGCAAGAAGGTGTGCATCCAACTTGCGTTTGAATCCCAGAACAGTAGTCTCCTCCACAACCTCCTCCGGGAGTGCATTCCAAGCACCCACCACGCGCTGTGTGAAACAGAATTTCCTGACATTTGTCCTAAGCCTGCTGCCACTCAGTTTCAGTCTATGTCCTCTTGTCCTCGTCACATCAGAATATTTAAGTAATGCTTATTTTTGGTCTATTTTATCAAATCCTTTTAATATTTTAAAAGTCTCTATCAAATCCTTCACACTCATGAGTTGTTCTATTAAGAACTAGTTTATGCTAAAACTGTACATTTCTCGAACTGGTGGAATGGGTCCTGTAGAAATACATTATTCATATAAAGCTATTCTCACATGCTCCCAGGCCTATTTAACAGCATCAACAGATCCAAATGTACAAAAAGTATCCACTTTCATTATTACATGTAGTCAAGCACAACATGCAGAAGAGTGAAAATCCAACTGTAGCACAGAAAAGGAACCATAAGAAAATGCAAAACAGGAGAAAAAGCTCTATAATGAATTGGATCGGCAAACAAGAAAAAACAACTGGCAAATGTGCATATACAGTGGGAAATATAATGTGTCACTCTAAGAACTCTATATGGATCAAACCCAGACACATGAATGGTTAGAAATACAAGAACTGCAACTATTAGCCTAGGACAGTAGATTAGCAAGCACAGAAAAAAAACTGCTACAACAGACATCTGTGGGTTCTGTATAAAAAGAACTGGAAATGGTTACTCATTTTGTAGCATTGGGATCATGACTGTAAGAGAATCATGATGAGAACATCCCCAACCTGACTGATAAAAAACTGAATGCAAGGTAGCAGGTGTGGCAGAGACCCTGTGCAGCGTAACAGGAACCCTGTGCCAGATGCCCAGCTAGCCCCTACACCCGGTTCTCAATATAGATCTTTGCCTAAAACTTCCCAGAGAGGAAAGCCTCAAAGTTTTAGAACACCTAGGTTTGATTTGTGCCTTTAAGAAACCATAGCACAGAATCTAAGATAAAGAATGACTGGCCCTTTAAGAAATTGCCTGAGACTGCTAAAGGGGAGGGACAAGGTGATTCAGAGCCCTTTATCTCCCATAGCTTGCCAGATGATAGAGGCGGGACGAGTAGGAAACTACATACCAGCACCATACTATGAAATGGAGAATGTGACTCTCGAGAAGGAAACACCAGCAGAAGAAAGTTTCCCAGATCATGTAATGAAGTGGGAGGACTCAGCAACAGTGGCGTACCAAGGGGGGGGCGGGGGGGAAATCCGCCCCGGGTGCAGCCTTAGGGGGGGTGCACAGCCAGCCCGGTCCCTATTGCGCTCCCACCCTCCCAGTGAGAGCAGCAAACCTAACCTCTAGTAGCGTCGGCTGCTTGGCGGCTTTCTTCTCCCTCTGCCGCGTCACTGATGACATCATCAGCAACGCTGCACCAGCAGGAGAAAGCCGTGAAGCAGCCAATGCTACTGGAGGGAGGTTTGCTGCTCTCGCTGGGAGGGTCAGAAAGGTTCACTTGGGGGGGGAGGATAGGAGGGTCAGCGGGGGTTCGGCTAGGAGGGGAGAGAAGCGGTCTGCCTCTGGTGCTCCAAGGCCTAGTGCCATTATCTTCTTCGGGCAGCAGCAGCGTTTACAATTTGCTGCTGTTGCCGGCTTCAGGTCTTCCTCTCTGCCGGGTCCTGCCTACTTCCTGTTTTCATGAAGACAGGACCCGACAGAGAGGAAGGCCTGAAGCCGGCAATAGCAGTGAATTGTGAATGCTGCTGCTGCCCGAAGAAGTTCAAGTTTCAAGTTTATTAGGATTTTATATACCGCCTATCAAGGTTATCTAAGCGGTTTTTACAATCAGGTACTCAAGCATTTTCCCTATCTGTCCGGGTGGGCTCACAATCTATCTAATGTACCTGGGGCTATGGAGGACACCAGGCCTTGGGTGACAGAAGGAGGAAAGGGAGCAGAGGGGGAGAGAATTGGGGAGAGCAGGGGGGAAGGAGAGGAGACAGATACCAGACCAATGGGGTGAAAGGAGAGATGGAAAGGGGAGGCAGTTTCTGGAAGGGGCATAGAAGGAGAGAAGATGCCATATAGGGGCAGAGAGATGGCAGACAGTGGATGGAAGGAAGAGAGTAACAAGCAGTTGAGGAAAGCAAAAACCAGAGAAGACTAAGGTAGAATAAAAATTTTCTATTTATTTATTGCTTTAGGAGACATGTGTCACTGTTTCTGTGGTTTTGCATTGTATGCAGAGTCCAGCTTCTTGCTGGTTCAATTTAACCTTTGTCTATGTATTTCTATTTTATCCCCCCTTTTACAAAACTGTGGAGCATTTTTTAGCGCCAGCCGTGGTGGTAGCAGCTCTGATGCTCAGAATTCTATGAGCGTCAGAGCTGTTACCACCATGGCTAAAATCCACACTATAGTTTTGTAAAAGGGGGAGGGGTAAGTTTGTGATTACTTATTCCATACTAGGCGAAGGTGTTTTATGTGTTCTGTGTATTCGAAAGGCATGGTTTTCTGTTAGGATTGACTGCAGGATTGATCTGTATTAGTCTGGCTTGTTTAGTTTTACAATGGGTGTATTGCTGTTGTACTTCTTACTGCAGTATGTAAGATGCTGCCTTTTCCTAGGTACTCATATGTGACATGTGGCTTGTTACTAAAAATCATGTTTTTCGTACAGATGGGGGGGGGTGCCAAAAAATGATGGGCCCCGGGTGTCACACATGCTAGGTACGCCACTGCTCAGCAACTTCAATGCTTGAAGAAGCTGAGAGTATGGAACTGTAACCTCTGTTCCACACAGGTCAGAAATAGGTGTTTCAAGTTTAAGCAGCAGTGCTTGTGTCTTTTTGTTTATCTGGCTGCTTGAGAAAGAAAAGTGTTTGTTTTCTTGAGAGGCTGGAAGCCAGGTAAAAATTTACAAGGACTGTGTTTTAATAAAAGATTAACGTTTGCTCATGTGTTTAAGTGCGGATTAGTAGCTCTGCTGGGTAGCACAGAATGTGGTTTTGTGTTTGTTTGTTTTTTCCCTTTTTGAAAGTGTAAGCCTGAGGGAGGGCTGACTGACCTGAACTGTAAGATAAGCAAACCTGCTTAAGAAGTTCTTATGCTTTTTTCCACCCTGTATTTTTGAATAGGCTGAAGCTGGAAATATAGTATGGCAGGGGTGTCAAATTCAGGCCTGCGGGCCAAATTTGGCCTGCAGGGTGATTTAATTTGGCCCACGAAAAAATACCCTGTTCCTTCTGTCCCTCTATCTCATTTTCCACCATCTCTCTCCCGGCTTCCTGGTCTCACCTTCAAAGCAGCCTGCAGAGGATAGCCATTTGGCTGTAGCGATCCTAGCAGGCTGCCTTAGCCTCCAGAGCATGTTCCTTCTGCCATGGTTCCGTGCGTCAGAGGAGGAGCGAGACCGCATCAGAGGGAACGTGCTGCGGAGGCCGACAGCAACCTGCTAGGATCGCAAAACTTACTGGCGATCCTCTGCACGCTGCTTTGAAGGTGAGACCGGGAAGCCGGAGGACACTAGAAGGAAGGGGTGAAACATGCGGGCCTTCGGGGGGAGCCTGGTGTAGAAGTGTGTGGAGTGAGGGAGGGAAGGAGAGGTCCAAATATGCGTACATATGCTGGACTGAGGGTGGGGAAGAGGGGAAGAAATAATGGGTCTAAAAACAGAGGAGAGGGAGAGAGATGGTGGACGATGGAGGGAGGAAAGGAAAAGAAAGGGAAAGAAGTTGGACCACAAGGGATTATGTGGAGCGGGCGATAGAGATACTGGAAAGGAGGGTCATTGGGAAGAGAAAGGGAGAGATGGTGGTGGTGTGGAAGAAGGGAGAGATGCTTGATGAAAGCGTAGTTGAGAAAAATAGATATGGTGGATCTGGGGATGGTGGGGTCCATTGCTGCAGCTTCGGGGATGGAGACGAAAGAAAGGAAAAATGGCAGACCTCCAGGGAAGGGAACGGAGATGGAAGGGGAGGACAGAGATGGAATATGGACGATTAGCATGGAGAAAGAAGGAAACGACAAATGGGCAGGAGACCCTGGCAAGCGAGTTATCAGAAGATAACCAGAGCCTATACCAACATGATTTGAATAATGACCAGACAACAAAGGTAGAAAAAAATAATTTTATTTTCTATTTTGTGATTACAATATGTCAGATTTGAAATGTGAATCCTGCCAGAGCTGGTGTTAGACAGCAAGCGTGGACTAGAACATAAAAGAGAGAGGAAAAGTATTTTTTATTTATTTTGTTTACATCACAGAGCTGGCATGGGGGTTGGAGAGGTTGTAACCCGTACTTCTACTAAGACTAAGGGGTCCTTTTATTAAGGTGCGCATTTAGCAGATACTAATCTTTAGTGCGCACTAAATCAGTTAGCGTACCTTAAGAAAAGGACCCCTAAGTATCTTAATAAAAAATTTGGCCCACAGCTATGTTATAGATTTCGGTCCCTTATGTGATTGAGTTTGACACCCCTGTTTTATGGACTAAAGTTTTAATATGCTGACTTTGAACATAAGATTTGCCGCTGCTGGGTCAGACCAGTTGTCCATCGTACCCAGCAGTTTGCTCATGCAGCGGCCCTTAAGTCAAAGACCAGTGCCCTCTTTGAGTCTAGCCTTACTTGCATATGTTTTGTTCCAGTAGGAACTTATCCAACTTATAACAGCCTCCGGAAGAGCATTCCAGATTTCTACCACTCTCTGTGTGAAGACCTTCCTTACGTTTGTACAGAATCTTTTCCCTTCTAACTTTAGCGAGTGCCCTCTGGTTCTCTTCGCCTCAAAGAGGGTGAACAATCTCTCCTTCTCTACTAAGTCTATTCACTTCAGTATCTTGAATGGCTCAATCATGTCCCCTCTCAGTCTTCTCTTTTCAAGGGAGAAGAGGCCCAGTTTCTCTAGCCTCTCGTTGTACGGCAACTCCCCCAGTTCCTTAACCATTTTTATCGCTCTTCTCTGGACCCTTTTGAGTAGTACTATGTCCTTTTTCATGTACTGTGACCAGTGCTGGACGCAGTATTCCAGGTGGGGGAATACCATGGCCCAGTATAATGGCATGTTAACCTTTTTAAATCTGTTTGTTAAACAAGATCTTCCTTTGAATGAGTGATACTAAGTTTGTGCTGGACAAAGTACTGGTAAGTGGTTCTAACCAGGACCTGGAACGAACTATCCTTAGGGAAGATTTTGAATTCCTCTGTTTTTCCTTGTTTTTCTTGAATACCCTTTTGGCCATCTGACAAAGATATACCGTATTTTTCGCTCCATAAGAACATAAGATTTGCCGCTGCTGGATCAGACCAGTGGTCCATCGTGCCCAGCAGTCCGCTCACATGGCGGCCCTTAGGTCAAAGGCCAGTGCCCTATTTGAGTCTAGCCTTACCTGTGTACGTTCTGGTTCAGCAGGAACTTATCTAATCTTTTCTTGAATCCCTGGAGAGTGCTTTTCTATATAGTAGCCTCTGGAAGAGCGTTCCAGATTTCTACCACTCTCTGGATGAAGAAGAACTTCCTTATGTTTGTACGGAATCTATCCCTTTTTAATTTTAAAGAGTAATTACAATAGTTTTAAAAAGATTTGGGGGCCATTGATTACATATTCTTTTTTTTTTGTTGTTCAATAAGTTTTTATTGAATTTTCATAAAAGACAGTGATACATAAAGAAGAAAGAAAGAAGAACAAGAGAAATCAACATGTTCTCCAGGACGCTAATGTTCATACAGTACACAATAAGTTCAAGTTCAAGTTTATTTATTCTTGATGAATCGCCTATTTAAATTACTAGGCGATGTACAATAATAATAACATATATTAATAAATTAAACAAATACAATGTTAATGTTGACATAAAAACAAATTTGTTGTTAGTTAAAATTTAACACATTTAACAAACTGAGTGTAAGCATAATTTTAAAATAATTTTGTGGGTAAGACATACAAGACATGTGTGGTTAAGAGGGGGAATAGTTACAATTTTTGATAGAAGAGAAGAAAAAACAAAAAAGGGAAGAACAAGAAGGGGGGTTATAATAGCTGTTTAAAAAAAAAAAAAAAAAAGGTAACGATTAAAAAATAATCGATTTTTTTAGTGTCCTAAGATCCATACGCATCTTTAAAGAGAAAGGTTTTTAACGTTTTTTTAAACAGTGTTAGGTCTTTTAGTTCTCTAATGTATTGTGGTAAAAGATTCCATGATTGTGGGGCCATAACAGAGAACATGTCGTGTCTTCTAGTTCCTATCATTTTAATTGAAGGCACGGAAAGAAGATTAAATTAAGATGAACGAAGTGATCGTGTTGTACTATATGGGATAAGCCATCTGTTAATAAATTGGGGTTCATTAAAATTTAAAGCTTTAAACACCAAAAGCAGTAATTTAAAGGTGATGCGATGGCTTATCGGAAGCCAATGGGATTTAATCAGCAGTGGGGTAACATGATCATATTTTTTAGCTTTGTAAATTAGTTTCACAGCGGTATTTTGTATAAGTTGCAGCCTTCTTTTTTCTTTTTGTGTTACGTTTATAAGAAGGGAATTGCAGTAATCTAATTTAGACATTATTAGGGAATGAATGAGAATATTAATGGATTCTGGTTGTAAGAATTTTGCAAGAGAGCGAATTAATCGAAGTTTATAAAAACATGATTTAACGATATTGTTAATATAGTTGTGATATGTGAGCTTATCATCTATCAAAACTCCTAGTATTTTTAAAGAAGTGACCTGTTCTAAATCAGTATTATTGATAGAGATTGGAGATCTTAATGTTATATCTTTTTTCCAAGGGAAAAGCATCGATTTTGTTTTATTAATATTTAATGATAGTTTATTTGTATTTAGCCAATTTTTTATTGTTACAAGTTTATTGTTAATTGCTGCGATGTCGTCATTACTATCTGGATCCAATGGATGAATTAGCTGAATATCATCTGCATAGACGAAAGCTGTAAAACCTAGAGATTGGGCTATGTTTAAAAGTGGTGAAAGAAATATATTGAAAAGAAGAGGAGATAGTATTGAGCCTTGTGGGATACCATAATCTAATGAGTAACTCTTGGATGTACTATCGTTAAATCTAACAAAGGAAGAACGGCTTAACAAAAAGGAAGTGAACCATTCAAGAACTTGATCTATGATTCCAATAGATTTTAGTCGATTAAGTAACAAGTAATAAGTAACAAGATTAAGTAATAAGTCGATTAAGTAACAAGTAACAAGTAATAAGAATGCAGTCAAACATGCATCATGAAACTGCACACATGAGCAACAAATATGCATCATGAAACTGCACACATGAGCGACAATAATATACTGTAATTATATAGAAAACTTAAATAAAATTAAAAATGAAATTTAAATCCTGGCAGCATAGTCCAACACATAAGACCAAATTTGTTTATAGGAGGTGAAAGACAGGCTATCCTTTTCTGCTATTGACTTTTCGTATTTGGCATATAAACACACAGTATTCCACCATTCATGGTAATGTAGTGTGGAAAAGTCCTTCCAATGTGATAAAACAGTTTTAACAGCAATTAACAAGAAACTATACAGAAGTCTTTGGGCACCTCTATCCAGTTTAGAAGTTAAAGCTGCACCACCCATAACAATAACAGAATAATCAAGAGGGTCAGTAATAGGCAAAATGTCACAAATGGTGGACCAAATTTGGGACCAGAAGGGCTGTAATAAATTACAGGAGAATAACATATGATTTAAAGTACCTATATGAGTAGAACAAGACCAGCATAAGTTAGAGACATCAGAAGATACTTTTGACAGTTTATATGGCGTCCAATATGCTCTATGGTACAAATATAATACTAATTGTTTAATAAAGGCCGCATGTAGCGCCCCAAAAGAATTAAGCCAGTGTGTCTCCCAGTCAACAGGCGATAGGGAGAGTGATGTATCTTGAGCCCAAATATCGTACAATGTATTAGGGCATTGGAATTTGGATTTTTTAATCAGTTTGTACCATTTTGAAGCTTCACACAGTTTTCCACTAAACATTGTACACCACTCAAGAATGGTAGGCAAGTCATGGGTTATAGAAACCTTATTGAAAAAAGATTGAATACTATGTCGCAATTGGAACCATTAAAAGAACTGTGTTGTTGGTATGTTATAGGTAGAGGATAATTCAGCAAAAATAGCCAATGTCTTATTGGTCATGACATGTGAGATGGACCATATACCAGTTTTGATCCAAGATTTCCATTCAACATGTTGACCCTGGATTGTAACGTGTGGATTGAGCCATATGGGAGCAAGGATAGTAGAATTCCATTTGTTAGACGCTAGTTTGTCAAATTCATTTATTGCCACTATGGTAGAGTTCAGTATCAAATTGTCACGTATGATGGAAACAGGTATTGTAAAGGGAGCGTATTTTAGAAAGGTCATATTGTACAACTGATGCTCCAATTGTAGCCAAGGAGGAATGATCTGATGCTCAGCTTCTAAGAGCCATTTAGACCCTTGCCTGCTTAAAAAGGCGATATGATAATCGTATAAGTTGGGGAAATTCACACCACCATTACACTTAAAAGTTTTTAACTTCTTTAGAGCTATACAAGGCGTTTTATGGTTCCATAGTGTGACATTTCCGCTCCCCGAGACGGTCATGTCAGAGCAAAACCCCGGTCTCAAGCTCTTACTCGAGACCAGGCTCTCTCTGAAAAGGATCAGCAAGAAGATCCTGAAAGCCCAGCTGCCTATCCGGAGCCTTCTAACCTAGAGCAGTGCCCAGAATATAGGATAACTCCACGGACCAGGAAAACCTCCAGCCACACTAAGAGATTTAAGCAAGTTCCCAGTGATATTCTGCCCTGTAGCCTGAGGGGGAGCCCAAGAACACACAAGCTAGGCACACAGACACCCAGTGTAGGGCGTGGCCCTAGGCCTTTTAAGCAGCTCTCCAGAGCATTAAAGGAAGCTGCCCAAGAGAGTCTGGCAGAGAGAGTTCTCCGGGCCAGGAAAAGGCCAGACCTCACTCCAGAGCCAATGGAGTGTGAGGCTTCAATACCCCTGGAACCAGCAGAGCAGCTGGACATCCCAGAAAGCATGGACCTGGATGAAGTGTGTATGCCGGAGTCCGTTATGGGAGAAGCCATGGATGTGGGCTTGACAACTTGCCACTAAACACTGCAGGTACGGAGCTGCACAGGAATAATAATGGAGAAGAGTTTAGAAGAACTAAATTTTGATTGTTTGTGAGGTACAAACAAGCTTAGAGCAGGGCTGCACCAGCTTGATTGTTTTGCTACACTGCAGCTGTGCAGAAGCTCAAGGGGAACTACAGGACTGTGAGCTAATTAGGGCTGACACTTTAAGAGCCTGCAGTAAGGTTTTAGTTTTGTCTTTTGGTTCCTGCTTAAAGTTTACTTTATAACCACAAATGCAAATACCTGGTGAAGAAACTGGACTGTGTTGATTGGTAAGCCCAGGACTCAAGCTCACGGCTTGATAATTTCTTAAGAGAGATTACTTGTGCTGTGTTTTTTTTTTTAAGTGACTGTGGGGCAAAGTAGAGAAAGCACTAAGACCTGGACTGGAATTATACTTGCCAGAAAGCTTGCTGTGCTTTCACCGGACCGGGTGAAAGTTAAAAGGATTTCATTTTTTTTTGTTTTTCTTTCTTTGCCCTGTTTTGGAGAAGCCAGGAAACTTGAACTGTAATAACTGCTTATATGATTTCTAGTTGGTGTGTTAAGTGACTAATTAAACTTTACACATTATGTTTGGTTCAACTTGACTCACGGTGCTTTATTTTTGGGGCAAAACCCGGATAGTGAGACACCAGTGAGGTCTCCCCCTTTGGGAGCCGCGTCAAGAGTGTACTACCCCCTATCGGGGGTCTTATTAACCGTACCAAGACCCCGGTAGGTGACAAAATGGTGGCAGTGGTGGGATATTAGCACACTCTACTGGTGGTTTCAAGTTTGAACCTATAAGAAAAAAAAAAAAAAAAAAAAAAAAGTTTTGCAGGTTTTTTTTTGCTTCATGATTTTTCTTTTGGAGTGTTCCTGTGATGCAGGACGACGCTGCAGGAACCGCGCCCAACTAGACTACTGAGGGACCGCCAGGAGGACCAGGCCAGAAGGAAGGGCCCGAGCCGGGAGAGGCAGGACGTACAAGCACAGCCCGAACGACTGGAGGCCAAGGAGGCCTATTAACCAAAGGCCCAGACTCGTCAGTACCTCAGGTAATGAGTACCTAGGGAGGGGACTGACGAGGATACGAGAAGTATCGGCTAGGGTACTCCTCAGGGTTAAACAAAGAGGGATAGTTTCTCTCTCTGGTGAGACCGCACTTGGGTTTCCTTTTTGTTTGTGTTTGTCTTTTTGCACAGATCGGATGATGGACCCGCAACAATTCCTGGCAGTGTTGGCCCAAGAAAGACGTCAACATTCAGAAGACATACAGAATCTAATAAAGGCGAACCAGGAGATGTGGCATTCTGGACAGCAAGCCGCAAGGCGGCAACATGACGAAATCCTATTGGCCATGGGAGAGCAGACCAAAGTCTGGTCGCAGACATTACACCCTACGGTGACCAACCCAGGCGCAGCGAATCCGCTGGGTTCTCCAGCGCAGCCCATGGTAGGACAAATTCCATTACACACATTGAATTTGTGTAAAATTGCTCCTGGGGACGCGCCTGACGAATTTTTAAACGCCTTCGAGCGTATTGCAACAGCAGCCGGATGGCCCCCTGATCAGTGGGCCGTGCGTCTGTTGCCTTGCCTGGCCGGAGAAACTCTATCGGCCTTTCAGACTCTCAGACCTGAGCAAGCTAGTAATTATGCCACAGTAAGAACACACATCTTAGATTACCTAGGATATACCTGTGAACACTACAGACAGAAATTTAGAGCCACAGAGTTACTAGCGAAAGAAAGACCCAAAGCGCTAGTACAGAGACTGTCAAAACTTGCAGAAAGGTGGCTACAGCCTTATCTGGCGGATCCTCGAGCCCTCATTGCGGAGGTTGTGAGGGAGCAGGTACTCGAAGCAGTCCCCAAAGATTTGAGGGGATGGATCCGCAGGAAAGGCTGTCAGACCTTACCATAGTACAGAACATTCACTAATTGGTATGACAACTTCAATTCAATATTTCTTGGATCATCATCAATCGGTGCTTTTAACATCTCTTGATCTCTCAGCAGCGTTTGATACGATTGATCACGAATTACTCCTTGCTAGACTTCAATCTATTGGGGTTATAGATGATGTTCTAGCATGGTTTACATCTTACTTCAGTAATCGCACATCCACAGTAATCTTTAATGATTCTTCTTCTTCAATTTCACAAATATCATATGGGGTTCCTCAGGGATCAATTCTTTCACCTTTACTTTTTAATATATTTTTGGCACCTCTGTTGACATTATGTCAATCTATAGGATTTCATGTTTTTGCCTATGCTGATGATATTCAATTATTGTACCCCCTAAATAATAACAATATAAATGAAATTCTGACAATTAATGAGAAACTGGAGCAAATTCATCATTGGCTGGACAAAAACAGGTTGGCTCTCAATATTAAAAAAACAAACATCATGCTGTTTCCTTGGAAGGAAAACTTTTCTTTAGTTACTCCTATTATGATTCAAAATATTCCTCTTCAATTAGTTAAAAATACTAAAATTCTAGGAGTAATTTTTGATAATAAACTCAATTATCATGATCACATTAGTAGTATTGTTAAAACCACCTTCTATAGATTGCGGAAAATTCGATCTATTTCTAAATTCCTCTGTCCTAGAGCACTTAATATTCTTATTCACTCTCTGGTGATGTCTAAAATCGATTACTGCAATTCACTATTTACAGGAATTACGTTACAAGAAATTAAACGTTTACAAATTATTCAAAATGCTTCTATTAAATTAATAACAAAATCTAAAAAATTTGATCATGTGACACCACTCCTTAAAAAGGCTCATTGGCTTCCAGTCATACACAGAATTACACACAAATTATGTACTATTATCTTTAAAACATTAGAAAATAAGACTCCAGCATTTTTATTCAGACTACTTATTCCATATTCTGTTAAAAGAACTTTAAGATCTAGTGAACGGAATCTTTTATCAATTCCTACGTTAAAAGTAATCGGCACAAGAAGACAATTTATCTTCTCATGTACAGCTCCCCAGATCTGGAATGCGCTTCCTATGTTTTTACGAGAGGAGAAAGTGTTTGGGAAATTTAAAAGCGAATTAAAAACCTTCTTGTTTAAAGACGCATTTGCAAATTAATTAAATTTTATTATACAGTGTTACTCTAGTTAATTATTTTTTACTCATTTTTTAATTTCCTTATGTGTTTTCCCTGTATGTTCTTTCTTTACTATAAAAAATGTATTTCTCTTCCTCTTTCCCTTTGTTTTTGTTATAATTGATAAATTGTATGTAATGTTTTCGTTTTCTTATGTGTATATTTTATTGTACATCGCTTAGAAATCTGATTAAGCGATTCAACAAACAACCTAATAAACTTGAAACTTGAAACTTGAAACTTGTAGAGGCAGCCGAAGCATTTATGGATGCTCAGAACTCTTTTGAGGAAAGGAAGGTGGATAGGCCCAGTAGAGGGGAAACATGGAGAGATCAGCACCCATGGTCAAAGTCACTGGATGCCCGGAACTCTCCCCAGAAGAAAGCGATACCCAGTGCTCCTAGGAGGACAGGGCAGGATGTGAGCCTCCGGTGCTTTAAATGTGGGAAACAGGGGCATACCCAGCGAGATTGTCGGGGGAAAAGAGACCTAGTAGTGATCAGGCCCTCGGGGGTAAACCAGACCGGACCTTATCAGGTACCTATCTCGATAGCTGGGAAGAGAGTCAAAGCGCTAGTAGATACTGGCGCCGAACAATCAGTGATTTCACGCAGACTGTGGAAACAGATTGGGACGGCAGATTATCCTAGAGAAGGTCCCGAATCTGTCACCATTGCCTGCATACATGGCGACTCCAGGGAATACCCTCTTCGCCAAATGCTCATAGAGACGAAGAGTGAAAGCTGGGACTTGAAGGTAGCGGTGGTGGACTTTTCACCATACCCAGTAGTGCTAGGGAAGGACTGGTCAGGCCTAACCCAACAGGTCGCCCAAGCTGGAGAGGGGGTGCGTAAACCCCATCACAAGCAGAAGTGGGTAATGGGGGCCAGAGTGGGACGAAACCAGGCTCAAGTTTGCCCACGGGGGAAGAGAGAGAGTACCCGGGGGACGAGTAGGAATTGGAGACCGGTCCTAAGGTGGGCCCCGTTATCCGATAAAGCCCATATCCCTACAAGGGCTTATGACGGTGCCGCGGGGTACGATTTATACGCCGCCCAAGAACAGGTAGTTCCAGCTCAGAGCCGGGCACTGATTAACACAGACATACAGGTGTCCTCGCCGCCGGGCTCCTACTTGAGGATAGCGCCGAGGTCAGGGTTAGCACTACGGCACGCTATAGATGTGGCCGCAGGAGTGGTGGACCCGGACTATAGAGGTAACTTAGCGGTATTGCTAGTTAACCAGAGCAATACTGACTATAAGATTGGGCCCAGGGAGCGAATCGCTCAAATGATTTGTGAGCGCATTTGGCACCCGAAATTAACAAAATATACGGAACTTCCCGATACTCAGAGGGGAGGAAAAGGATTCGGATCCTCTGATAAAGGGCAAGCCGGGGAGTCCCAGCCACCGGGGATAGGGAAACAAACCGAACAGGACCAAACCTTCCGGGAGGAGATGAAATCCTTACGAGAGGAACTGGAGAAATTAAAGGCAGGTCAGAATCAGGCAAGCCCACAGATAATCCCTCCTGAAACAGTTAGCAACCAGGTTAGTTCAACAGGAGCAGAGGTGGAGAAGCTGCAAAAAGACCTCGCTCAAGTATATGGGCAAGTGCAGCAAGTAAGGAAACAGCTACAGGAGGAACAAACTCGCGGCCAAGATATGTGGGTGAGGATTAAAAGAACGGAAGAACTTAAGGACCGACTAGCGGAAAAAGAGGCAGAGGCCCAGTTGCTGGCCAAACAAAATGAGGCAGGCGACGAACGATGGGAACGTCACTTGAGCCAGTTAGGGAAGATGGCTGATTCACTAGACGAAGCAAGTGGGGATATGGACAAGCTACAGCAGCAGGTTAATGGCATCCGGGACAAGGAGTTAGGAGAAGTCAGACAAGCAGTGTCCGCCCTGGCTCAGAGAATGGATGTTTTAGAGGAGTCGGGTAGAGAGACTAGCCCGGGGGTACTGGCCGGGTATGAAACTCCAGTATTGCAGTGGCCCGATGATTTCATGGACCCTGACCCATTACCTACGAATCCGGGAAAGAAATTTAATAAAACCCGTAAGCGGTATTGAGGTGCCTAGACCTGGGAAGCTTAACACCAATGTGGATGTTCTGTCTAGAATGTACGAGACACACCAGCAGAAGCCTCAGACTAGGCAGCTTTTAAGTGAGGGGGTATGTGACATTTCCGCTCCCCGAGACGGTCATGTCAGAGCAAAACCCCGGTCTCAAGCTCTTACTCGAGACCAGGCTCTCTCTGAAAAGGATCAGCAAGAAGATCCTGAAAGCCCAGCTGCCTATCCGGAGCCTTCTAACCTAGAGCAGTGCCCAGAATATAGGATAACTCCACGGACCAGGAAAACCTCCAGCCACACTAAGAGATTTAAGCAAGTTCCCAGTGATATTCTGCCCTGTAGCCTGAGGGGGAGCCCAAGAACACACAAGCTAGGCACACAGACACCCAGTGTAGGGCGTGGCCCTAGGCCTTTTAAGCAGCTCTCCAGAGCATTAAAGGAAGCTGCCCAAGAGAGTCTGGCAGAGAGAGTTCTCCGGGCCAGGAAAAGGCCAGACCTCACTCCAGAGCCAATGGAGTGTGAGGCTTCAATACCCCTGGAACCAGCAGAGCAGCTGGACATCCCAGAAAGCATGGACCTGGATGAAGTGTGTATGCCGGAGTCCGTTATGGGAGAAGCCATGGATGTGGGCTTGACAACTTGCTACTAAACACTGCAGGTACGGAGCTGCACAGGAATAATAATGGAGAAGAGTTTAGAAGAACTAAATTTTGATTGTTTGTGAGGTACAAACAAGCTTAGAGCAGGGCTGCACCAGCTTGATTGTTTTGCTACACTGCAGCTGTGCAGAAGCTCAAGGGGAACTACAGGACTGTGAGCTAATTAGGGCTGACACTTTAAGAGCCTGCAGTAAGGTTTTAGTTTTGTCTTTTGGTTCCTGCTTAAAGTTTACTTTATAACCACAAATGCAAATACCTGGTGAAGAAACTGGACTGTGTTGATTGGTAAGCCCAGGACTCAAGCTCACGGCTTGATAATTTCTTAAGAGAGATTACTTGTGCTGTGTTTTTTTTTTAAGTGACTGTGGGGCAAAGTAGAGAAAGCACTAAGACCTGGACTGGAATTATACTTGCCAGAAAGCTTGCTGTGCTTTCACCGGACCGGGTGAAAGTTAAAAGGATTTCATTTTTTTTTGTTTTTCTTTCTTTGCCCTGTTTTGGAGAAGCCAGGAAACTTGAACTGTAATAACTGCTTATATGATTTCTAGTTGGTGTGTTAAGTGACTAATTAAACTTTACACATTATGTTTGGTTCAACTTGACTCACGGTGCTTTATTTTTGGGGCAAAGCCCGGATAGTGAGACACCAGTGAGGTCTCCCCCTTTGGGAGCCGCGTCAAGAGTGTACTACCCCCTATCGGGGGTCTTATTAACCGTACCAAGTCCAGGGGTCCCACTGCCTCTTTTGCAGGTTTTTTCCCTTTCACGTATCTAAAGAAGGGCTTGAAGTTTTTGGCCTCCTGGGCTATTTTTTCCTCATATTCCTGTTTTGCATCCCTCACCGCCTTGTGACATTTCTTCTGATCATCTTTATGTTTGTTCCAGGCTTCGGTTGTCTTTATGCATTTCCATTTTTTGAAAGAGTCCTTCTTTTCTTTTATGGCTTCCTTCACCTGTATGGTAAGCCATGCCGGTTCTCTTTTGCTCTTTGTTCTCCGATCTTTGGAAATCCTTGGAATGTAGAGATCTTGTGCTTCTGTGATAGTATTTTTCAGTAGGGACCATGCCTGATCTACCGTTTCAAGTTTGTCCACCATCTTCTCGAGTCGTTTTTCTACCATGGCTCTCATGCGATCGTATTTACCCTTTTTAAAGTTTAAGGTCGTGGTTAAGGTTTTGGTACGTTTCCCTTTCCCGACGTCAAGTTTAAAGTTGATCATGTTGTGATCGCTCGTCCCCAGCGGGACTGTGACTTCTACTTCTTTTGTCGGTCCCATAAGGCCATTTAGGACCAAGTCCAAGGTGGTGTTGCCTCTTGTTGGCTCTCTTACCATTTGTTCCAGGAAGCAATCCCCTAGCATTTCCAGGAACTTGGCCTCCTTGCCGCAATTATAGGTTTCCAGGTTCCAGTCTATCCCCGTGAAATTGAATTCTCCCAAGATTATTACATTGCCTGTCTTGCATTCTTATTTGATTTCCTCTATCATTTCTGAGTCGGTTTCCTCTGTCTGTCCTAGGGGTTGATAGTAAAGGCCAATTTTTGTGTCTGCACCATTGTGACTAGGAATCTTGATCCAGAGGGACTCCAGCTTCTCTTTCCTTTCCGTCGTAACCACTCCAACAGATTCTACTCCTTCCTGAACATATAGGGCAATACCTCCACTTTTCTGCCCTACTCGGTCTTTTCTGTATAGTTTGTATCCCTGTAGTACTGTGTCCCATTTGTTTTCTTCATTCCACCATGTTTGTGTTATGCCAATGATTTCCCGTTCGTGTCTTGCTATTGTCTCTAATTCACCCATTTTGTTTCCCAGACTTCTAGCATTCGTATACATACATTTGAGTTCTTTGTGTTACCTTCTTGGACTTTCTACGCTTAGCTGTCTCTACTGTATCTTTCACAGTATCCTTTTCTGCTCCTGCATTGTCTCCCTTGTTTGCTGTGTGGTCGTCCCCTCCTGTGTCTGAGTCATCCCTTCCTGCCTTGTCTCCCTTATTTGCTGTGAGGTCGTCTCCTTCTGTGTCTGAATAGTTGCCTGTGGTTCCTTCTTTGGGGCATCCTGTTGTCCAGGCCATCGACTGGTGATCGACTGTCGGCTTTCCCCTGCCTTTTAGTTTAAAGCCTTCTCGATGGCCTTCTTCATGTTGCCTGCCAATACTCTTGCTTCTTCCTTGTTGAGGTGTAGTCTGTCCTTTCTGTAGTACTTCCTTTTTCCCCAGAACGCCGTCCAGTTGTGCATGAAGCCAAAGCCTTCCTCTTTGCACCATTGTCTCATCCAGGTGTTGATCGCTTGCAATTCTCCTTGTCTCTTTCCGTCCGCTCTTGGTACCGGGAGGATCTCGAAGAAAGCCATCTTCACCTCCCTGATCTTCAGTTTTCTTCCGAGTGAGTGGAGCTGGCCCTTCATCTCTTCCCTGTCGTACTTCCGCCCACTCACATCGTTGGTTCCCACATGGATAAGCACAGCAGTGTCCTCTCCCCCTGCGCCGTCTATGATCCTGGAGATCCTGCTGGCCACATCCTTCACTCTTGCTCCAGGCAGGCAGGTGACGATTCTGTCCTCTCTTCCTCCTGCGGTGTGGCTGTCCACATGACGTATAATGGAGTCACCTATGATGATCCCCATCTTCTTTATTTGGGGGTTCCTTGAGGGTCGTAAGTCCACGTCCATGGTGTAGGGCCAATCTTCTTCCTCCTGCGATATGTTTGAAATTGTTTTTGGCTCTTTGGGTGGGGGAACGTATTTTTGCATTATCTCTCTTCCTCCTGGTGTGCAATCATCCCCTACCTCAGCTTCAGTTTTTTCTGAATTTGCAAGGGTGTCTTCTCTCTCATCCAGGCCTTCTTCCTGAGTTGCTCGGGTACAGCTTTCTAGCCCTGGGAACTCCTCGTGTTGCTGGTGAGCTTCCTCAATGAATCTTTCTAGTTCCTTGACCTCCTCGTTTGGACTGAACTCTACCAGAAACTTCTCCTGTTCTCGGATTCTATCTTCAAAAATGAGGAGTTCTTTTAGTTCGGTCACTGTCTCCTCTAGTAGTCGTACTTGCCGTTTCAAGCTATCCATCTCCAAGCACCGACTGCAAATGTATGCCCGGATTCCCGAAGGGAGGTAGTCATACATATTGCAGCCGGTACAGAAGACAGGAAAGCTCATCTTCTGACTTCCTTGGGCTTCCATTTCTTGCTTCCCTTCTGAGTTGTCCAAGTGATTTGTTGTGAACCTTCTGTCTCTGTTGACTGGTTGTTTTCTGACTTCCTGTCTGCTGTCTTCCTGTTTGTAGTGAGATTGTTGGTGTTGCTGTGTTGGGACCTTTGTGTGTTTGTTTCCCTTCTAGGTGTGTGGTACTGTGCCTGCCTCACCCTTACCTTCTGACTTCCTGTCTGCTGTCTTCCTGTTTGTAGAGAGTCTGTGTTGCTTTGTTGGGACCTTTATGTGCTTGTCTCTTCTAGGTGTGTGGTACCGTGCCTGCCTCCCCCCTACCTTCTGACTTCCTGTCTGCTGTCTTCCTGTTTGTAGAGAGTCTGTTGGTGTTGCTGTGTTGGGACCTTTGTGTGCTTGTGTCCCTTGTAGGTGTGTGGTACTGTGCCTGTCTCCCCCTTTCCTTCTGTGACCGCCGCTTCCTTGCTGTCTTGCTGCTTTTATTGTGTGTGCTGTCTTCGCTCTACCTTATCTTAATTTGGTTTGTGTGGGTTTGTTCCTTTTGTGTCTATCTCTTCCTTACCTTCTGTGCTTGCCGTTTGCTGCTTCTTTACCTTTCTGTTCTCCTCTGGTGTTCTTGGTAGTAGTGACTTGTCCCTTCCAAAGGCCCTTCGCAAAGGCACTCTCGCTAAGGCGAGCACCGAATGGCTGCACGCCGTTGGCTCCTCCCCTTTTTAAGGGGGAGTCCGGCGCTGCCTCTGACACGGTGGGGGTGGGCAGAGTGTACTCTCGCTGCTTCCCCGAGCCTTCTGCTCCCTCCTGCCTCCTTCTTCTGTTCTTTCTGCGAGTTCTCCTGGTTCTTCCTGGCTACCTGAGCACGCTGCCTCCTTCTCCTGTGCTCGGCACCAGCACCGCGTGTGCTGCGTTGGCTCCTCCCCTTTTTAAGGGGGAGTCCAGCGCTGCCTCTGATGCGTTGGGGTGGGCGGAGCATACTCTCGCCGCTTCTCCGAGCCTTCTGCTCCCTCCTGCCTCCTTCTCCTGATTGAAATATTCAAGATAATGAAGGGAATAGACTTAGTAGATAAAGACAGGTTTTTTACCCTCTCCAAGGTAGGGAGAATTAGAGGGCACTCTCTAAAGTTAAAAGGGGATAGATTCCATACAAACACAAGGAAGTTCTTCTTCACCCAGAGAGTGGTGGAAAACTGGGATGCTCTTCCGGATGCTGTTATAGAGGAAAACACCCTCCAGGGATTCAAGACAAAGTTAGACAAGTTCCTGCTGAACCGTAATGTACGCAGGTAAGGCTGGTCTCAGTTAGGGCACTAGTCTTTGACCTAGGGGCCGCTGCGAGAACAGACTGCTGGGCACAATGGACCACTGGTCTGACCCAGCAGCGGCAATTTTTATGTTCTTATGTTCCCAATGATATCGATATGGCGAAGGATGTTCGTGACATACAATGTAGCAGGATTAGTACTTAAATATATGCCCAAGTATCAAACCGGTTTAGCCGATGATGTGATAGGGAGAAGTGCATGCCATGGTTCCATGGGGCTTCCAGCCAGTAACAGGAGTTCAGATTTATTACAGTTAACCTGCAGGCCTGATAGCGCCCCAAAATCCTGCATGATAAATAACGCCTCTGCCAGATGTGTAGGGACCCTGCCAAGATATAACAGAATATCGTCCGTGAAGAGTCTGTGAAGAGGCTATTTTTGCATTCTGGGCCCCTTACCCGCACCCCCCGAGTTTGAGCTGCCTGTTGTATCTTAATAGCAAGGGGCTCTATGGCAAGGAGGAACACCAAAGGATACAGCAGACACCCTTGCTGTGTACACCTCTGCAACCCAAATGCATCCATCAAACCCCCATTGATCAGCAAACAAGCCCCAGGGTGTGTATATAAGGCGCGAACCCAGTCCAAAAACAACACCATGAAATCATAACACTCCAAAACCCAAAATAAATACTCCCATGAAATACTATCAAAGGCCTTCTCCATATCTAAACTTGCCACTGCTGACTGTCCTCCCCTACCAGCATGGTCGTGAATGGCCCCCGAAATTTTCAGCAGATTCATAGAGGCATAACGACCAGGCACAAAACCTACCTGATCCGGGTATATCACCAGAGTCATAGCTAGTAATTTGTTATCCTGGTCCAGGAGTGAGATGGGTCTAAAGGATCCCACCAATTCGGGGTCCTTTCCCAGCTTAGGCAGTAACACGATATGTGCCACATTTTCAGGAAAACTCAGTCCCCACCACCATGTTACACATCTGGCTAAGTGGACGAGATACTAGATCCCGGAGTAACATAAGAACATAAGAACTGCCATCTCCGGATCAGACCCATGGTCCATTGAGTCCGGCGATCCGCACATGCGGAGGCCCTATCAGGTATATACCTGATGTAGTTTTAGTTACCCATAACCCTCTATGCCTCTCGTAAGGAGATGTGCATCTAATTTGCCTTTGAATCCTAGCACAGTTGATTCCTTAATAACCTCCTTTGGGAGAGCATTCCAGGCGTCCACCACTCGCTGCGTGAAGCAGAACTTCCTGACATTTGTCCTGGACTTGTCCCCCCTTAGCTTCAAACCATGTCCTCTTGTCCGTGACACATTGGACAATGTACATAATTTATTTTCCTGCTCCATTTTATCGATGCCTTTCAGTATTTTGAACGTCTCGATCATGTCCCCTCGCAGCCTTCTCTTCTCAAGGGAGAACAGTCCTAGTTTCTTGAGTCATTCCTCATATTCCAAGTTCTCCATACCTCTTATTAGCTTCGTTGCTCGTCTCTGCACCCTCTCCAGTAGTTTTATATCCTTCTTTAGGTTGGGAGACCAATGTTGGACACAGTATTCCAAGTGTGGTCTGACCATTGCTCTATAAAGCGGCATTATGACTTTCTTCGATCTACTCGTGATTCCTTTCTTTATCATGCCTAACATTCTGTTTGCTTTCTTTGCCGCTGCCGCGCATTGTGCCGATGGCTTCAGGGTCCTATCTATCAGTACACCCAGGTCCTTTTCTTGTTCGCTCTTACCCAGAGTTGCGCCTGACATTCTGTACTCGTGTTCCTTATTCTTATTACCTAAATGCATTACTTTGCATTTCTCCACGTTGAACTTCATCTGCCATTGCTCTGCCCATTTCTCTAACTGATACAAGTCGCTCTGGACTTCCTCGATATCCTCCTGCGATCTGATTGCCTGGCATAGCTTTGTGTCGTCTGCAAACTTAATGATCTCACTGGATATTCCGTCTTCCAGGTCATTGATATAAATATTAAATAGGATCGGCCCAAGTACCGAGCCCTGGGGTACACCACTAGTCACTTCCTCCCAGTCTGAGTACTTCCCATTTATGCCCACTCTCTGCTTTCTGTTTTCCAGCCATTTGCCTATCCACCTTTGTATATCTCCCTCAATTCCATGGCTTTGTAGTTTCCTGAGAAGTCTTTCATGTGGAACTTTGTCGAACGCTTTCTGGAAGTCCAAATATATTATGTCCACCGGCATTCCACTATCAATTTGCTTGTTCACGGTCTCATAAAATTGAAGTAAATTCGTTAAACATGATTTCCCTTTCCTGAACCCATGTTGACTGGGTTTCAGCAAGTCGTGTGTATCCAAGTGCCGGACTATGCTATCCTTGATCAGTGCTTCAACCATCTTTCCAGGGACAGACGTCAGGCTCACAGGTCTGTAGTTTCCCGGTTCTCCTCTAGATCCTTTTTTGAAAATTGGCGTGACATTCACTATCTTCCAGTTGTCTGAGTAGCTGGTAGTATTCCAGACCAAAACGGTCCGGGCCTGGTGCCTTGGCCAAAGTAAGAGATCTAATTGTGACAGACATTTCAGCCAGGCGTGCCTCGTGGAAGAGGAAGGAGAGGAGAGTGAGACACCAGCACCGGCAGGAAGCGGAGGAGAAGGGCTGCGGAAGGGAGACTAGCAGCCGGGAGACCAGCAAGCCTAGGGGTAGCGGCGAGAGGTAGCTCCGCCCCCCCTCAGCGTCATCGGACAGACTCCCCCTTAAAAGGGGAGGAGTCAACGGCGCGAGGCAAGAGATCGCTCACCAGCCAGGCGTGCCTCGTGGAAGAGGAAGGAGAGGAGAGTGAGACACCAGCACCGGCAGGAAGCGGAGGAGAAGGGCTGCGGAAGGGAGACTAGCAGCCGGGAGACCAGCAAGCCTAGGGGTAGCGGCGAGAGGTAGCTCCGCCCCCCCTCAGCGTCATCGGACAGACTCCCCCTTAAAAGGGGAGGAGTCAACGGCGCGAGGCAAGAGATCGCTCACCAGCCAGGCGTGCCTCGTGGAAGAGGAAGGAGAGGAGAGTGAGACACCAGCACCGGCAGGAAGCGGAGGAGAAGGGCTGCGGAAGGGAGACTAGCAGCCGGGAGACCAGCAAGCCTAGGGGTAGCGGCGAGAGGTAGCTCCGCCCCCCCTCAGCGTCATCGGACAGACTCCCCCTTAAAAGGGGAGGAGTCAACGGCGCGAGGCAAGAGATCGCTCACCAGCCAGGCGTGCCTCGTGGAAGAGGAAGGAGAGGAGAGTGAGACACCAGCACCGGCAGGAAGCGGAGGAGAAGGGCTGCGGAAGGGAGACTAGCAGCCGGGAGACCAGCAAGCCTAGGGGTAGCGGCGAGAGGTAGCTCCGCCCCCCCTCAGCGTCATCGGACAGACTCCCCCTTAAAAGGGGAGGAGTCAACGGCGCGAGGCAAGAGATCGCTCACCAGCCAGGCGTGCCTCGTGGAAGAGGAAGGAGAGGAGAGTGAGACACCAGCACCGGCAGGAAGCGGAGGAGAAGGGCTGCGGAAGGGAGACTAGCAGCCGGGAGACCAGCAAGCCTAGGGGTAGCGGCGAGAGGTAGCTCCGCCCCCCCTCAGCGTCATCGGACAGACTCCCCCTTAAAAGGGGAGGAGTCAACGGCGCGAGGCAAGAGATCGCTCACCAGCCAGGCGTGCCTCGTGGAAGAGGAAGGAGAGGAGAGTGAGACACCAGCACCGGCAGGAAGCGGAGGAGAAGGGCTGCGGAAGGGAGACTAGCAGCCGGGAGACCAGCAAGCCTAGGGGTAGCGGCGAGAGGTAGCTCCGCCCCCCCTCAGCGTCATCGGACAGACTCCCCCTTAAAAGGGGAGGAGTCAACGGCGCGAGGCCGTTCGGCGCGCGGCGAAGGCGAGCGGCAAAGGCGCTCGCCTTAGCGAGAGCGCCTTTGCGAAGGGCCTTGCAAGGGACGAGTATCTACTATCAAGAACACCGAGGAGGACTGAACGGTAAGGAAGCGACAAACACAGAAGGTAAGGAAGAGACAGACGCCAAAGGAACAAATCCACACATACAATCAAGGTGAAGTAGAGCGGAGACAGCACACACAAAAGAGACAGCAAGGCAAGCAACATAAGGAAGCAGCAGGCAAGGGACACAAGCACACACAAGGGAAGCAAGAAATGGAAGCCCAAGGAAGTCAGAAGGTGAGCTTTCCGGTCTTCTGTATCGGCTGCAATATGTATGACTACCTCCCTTCGGGGACCCAGGCATACATTTGCAATCGATGCATGGAGATGGATAGCTTGAAATATCAGGTAAGACTACTGGAAGGAACAGTGATGGAACTCGAAGACAGAATCCGAGCACAGGAGAAGATTCTAGTGGAGTACAGTCCAAACGACGAGGTCAAGGAACTAGAAATGTTCATAGAGGAAGCTCATCAGCACCACGTAGAGATCCCAGGGCTGGAAAACTGTACTCAGGAAACCGATGTGAGGAGAGAAGACACCCATGCAAACACAGAAGAGACCGAAGACGAGGTAGGAGACAACCGCACACCAGGAGGAATAGTGAGAGCACAGGAAGACATCGCCCCACCCAAAGAACAGGAAAAAATTTCAAGAGTATCATTGGAGGAAGAAGACTGGCCCTACTCCAAGGACGTGGACCAACGCCCCCCAAGGAACTCCCGAATAAAGAAGATGGGGATCATCGTAGGCGACTCCATCATACGACATGTGGACAGCTACACCGCAGGAGGAAGAGAGGACAGAGTCGTCACCTGTCTGCCTGGAGCAAGAGTGAAGGATGTGACCAACAGGATCTCCAGGATCATAGATGGAGCAGGGGGAGAGGACACCGCTGTACTTATCCACGTGGGAACAAATGATGTGAGCGGGCGGAAGTATGACAGGGAAGAGCTGAAGGGCCAGCTCCGCTCTCTCGGAAGACAACTGAAGATCAGGGAGGTGAAGGTGGCCTTCTCTGAGATCCTCCCAGTACCAAGAGCGGATGGAAAGAGACAAGGGGAATTGCAAGTAATCAACGCCTGGATGAGACGATGGTGCGAAGAAGAAGGCTTCGACTTCGTGCGCAACTGGACGGCGTTCTGGGGAAAAAGCAAGTACTACAGAAGGGACGGACTACACCTCAACAAGGAAGGAGCAAGAGTTTTGGCAGGCAACATGAAGAAGGCAATCGAGAAGGCTTTAAACTGAAAGACAGGGGAAAGCCGACAGTCGACCACCGGTCGATGGTACGGATAGCAGGATGCCCCGACGAAGAAGCCAAGGACAACTACACCTACACAAGAGAAGACGACCTCACAGCCAATAAGGGAGAAAAAGCAGGAAGGGACAACTCAGACACAGGAGGGGACGACCACACAGCAAACAAAGGTGATAACACAGGAGCAGTAAAGGATACCGTAATTGAAACTACAGGGAAGGCCAAGAGTAGAAGGTCCAAAAAGGTAACACGAAGGGAACTTAGATGTATGTATACGAATGCTAGAAGTCTGGGTAACAAAATGGGGGAACTAGAGACAATAGCAAGACATGACATATTGGATATCATTGGCATAACAGAAACATGGTGGAACGAAGAAAACAAATGGGACACAGTACTACAGGGATACAAACTGTATAGAAGAGATCGAGTAGGGCAGAAAGGTGGAGGTATTGCTCTATATGTTAAGGAGGGAATAGATTCTGTTGAAATGGTTACAACAGAAATGAAAGAGAAGCTTGAATCACTCTGGATCAAAATTCCTGGTCAATATGGCGCAGATACGAAAATTGGCCTTTACTATCGTCCACCAGGACAGGCGGAGGAAACTGACTCAGAAATGATGGAGGAAATCAAACAAGAATGCAAGACAGGCAATGTAATTATATTGGGAGACTTCAATTTCCCAGGGATAGACTGGAAACTAGCAACCTCCAACTGCGGCAAGGAAGCCAAGTTCCTGGAGGTGCTAGGGGATTGCTTCCTGGAACAAATGGTAAAAGAGCCGACAAGAGGCAACGCCACCTTGGACTTGGTCCTAAATGGCCTCACGGGACCGATAACAGAAGTGGAAGTCATAGTTCCACTGGGAACGAGTGATCACAATGTAATCAACTTTAAACTTGACATCGGGAAAGGGAAACATGCCAAAACCTTAACCACCACCTTGAACTTTAAAAAGGGTAAATACGATAGCATGAGAGCCATGGTAGAAAAACGACTCGAGAAGATGGTGGACAAACTTGAAACGGTTGATCAGGCATGGACCCTACTGAAAAATACTATCACAGAAGCACAAGATCTCTACATTCCGAGGATTTCCAAAGATCGGAGAACAAAGAGCAAAAGAGAACCGGCATGGCTTACCATACAGGTGAAGGAAGCCATAAAAGAAAAGAAGGACTCTTTCAAAAAATGGAAATGCATAAAGACAACCGAAGCCTGGAACAAACATAAAGATGATCAGAAGAAATGTCACAAGGCGGTGAGGGATGCAAAACAGGAATATGAGGAAAAAATAGCCCAGGAGGCCAAAAACTTCAAGCCCTTCTTTAGATACGTGAAAGGGAAAAAACCTGCAAAAGAGGCAGTGGGACCCCTGGACGACCAGGGAAGAAAAGGGTACATCAAGGAAGATAAACAAATCGCAGACAAACTAAATTCCTTCTTTGCGTCCGTCTTTACGAAGGAGGACACCTCAACAATACCTGAAGCGGAGAAAGTGTTTGCAGGAGAAATAGAAGACAGCCTCACCACAGTTGAAGTGGACTTAGACCAGATATACTATCAGATCGACAAACTTAAAAGTGACAAATCCCCTGGACCGGATGGGATTCATCCGAGAGTCTTAAAGGAATTGAAGTTGAAATCGGAGAGTTATTGCAAAAACTTGCAAACCTGACAATCAGAACTGGACAGATACCGGACGACTGGAGGATAGCGAACGTCACCCCAATTTTCAAAAAAGGATCGAGAGGGGAACCGGGCAACTATAGACCTGTTAGTCTTACGTCTGTCCCTGGCAAGATGGTTGAAGCACTGATCAAGGATAGCATAGTCCGGCACTTGGACGCATACGACTTGATGAAACCCAGTCAACATGGATTCAGGAAAGGGAAATCATGTTTGACTAATTTACTCCAATTTTTCGAGACCGTGAACGAGCAAATTGATAGTGGGAAGCCGGTGGACATAATATACTTGGACTTCCAGAAAGCGTTCGACAAAGTTCCACACGAAAGACTTCTCAGGAAACTACAAAGTCATGGCATAGAGGGGGATATACAAAGATGGATAGGCAAATGGCTGGAAAACCGAAAGCAGAGAGTGGGCATAAATGGGAAGTTCTCCGACTGGGAGAAAGTGACTAGTGGTGTACCCCAGGGCTCGGTACTTGGGCCGATCCTTTTTAATATTTATATCAATGACCTGGAGGAAGGAACATCCAGTGAGATCATCAAGTTTGCAGACGATACAAAACTATGCCGGGCAATCAGATCGCAGGAGGATCGAGAGAAACTCCAGAGCGACTTGTGTCGGTTAGAAACATGGGCGGAGAAATGGCAGATGAAGTTCAATGTGGAGAAATGCAAGGTAATGCATTTAGGCAATAAAAATAAGGAATACGAGTATACAATGTCAGGTGCAACTCTGGGGAAGAGTGAACAAGAAAAGGACCTGGGTGTACTGATAGATAGGACCCTGAAGCCGTCGGCACAATGCGCGGCAGCGGCAAAGAAGGCAAATAGAATGTTGGGCATGATAAAGAAAGGAATCTCGAGTTGATCAGAGAAAGTTATAATGCCGCTTTATAGGGCAATGGTCAGACCACACTTGGAATACTGTGTCCAACATTGGTCCCCCTACCTAAAGAAGGATATAAAGCTGCTGGAGAGGGTGCAGAGACGAGCAACAAAACTGGTGAAGGGTATGGAGAAACTGGAATACGAGGACAGACTTATAACACTAGGATTGTTCTCCCTTGAGAAAAGGAGACTGCGTGGGGATATGATCGAGACCTTCAAAATACTGAAAGGAATCGACAAAATAGAGCAGAGAAGATTATTTACATTGTCCAATTTGACACGGACTAGAGGACATGTAATGAAGCTGAGGGGGGACAGGTTCAGGACTAATGTCAGGAAGTTCTGCTTTACTCAGAGAGTGGTTGACACCTGGAATGCTCTCCCAGAGGAGATTATGACAGAATCGACCATCCTAGGCTTCAAGAGCAAACTAGATGCATATCTCCTTAAGAGAGGCATATAAGGATTTGATGGACTATAAATTACGCCAGGTGTACACCTGGCAGGGCCTCCGCGTGTGCGGATCGCCGGACTTGATGGACCGAAGGTCTGATCCGGAGAAGGCAGTTCTTATGTTCTTATGTTCTTATGTTCTCTGTGATAGGGTATTCAAGACAGCAACCTGATCCTCTGTCAACCTAGGCAAACCCAGATCTGCAAAAATATGGTGGAGAGCGGCCTGGTTCAAAGCTTATACCCATACAAGGTTTTATAATAATGAACAAAATGCTCAGCTATTTGGCTTTCCCCCACATGGCGAACAACCTTGGCGTCTTTAATTCTAGTAATGATCTGTCATTTTTAATGCGAGCGTACCAGATTGGCTAACAATTTTCCAGTCTTACTCCCCATTTGTAAAGCTGGTACCGTTGATAATACAGAGAGCTTTCCGTACACTTATTGAGGAGTTCCTCTATTTGACTCAGAATATCCCAATATTCTAGACAATCCTCCTCCAACAAAGTGCTAAAAGGTCATGCTGTCTCCAAGACAGCCGCAAGAGCTTCACTTCCCTCGCTCTCCTTTTGTCCGCTGTGTACATGATTATGTGCCTGCGCAGCACTGCCTTAGAAGCAAACCAAAATGTAACAGGTCTCACCTCTGGCATGTCATTTAAAAGTTCATAATCCACCTTTCACGCCCTTAAAAAGGCCCTAAAATCCGGGTCATGACATAATTGGGGGGTATTCTCCAGGAGGAAGCTCAACGAAAAGATGCTATGCTCAATAAGAGTCCCACTGGCGCATGGTCTGAGACTGTACTCTCATATATCTCAGACTTAGTGGCCATAGAAAACAGGAGCTTGTCCAGAAGGATGTAATCCAGCCTGGCATACACCTTGTTGGGAAAGGAAGTCCACCCCAGGCATGTTATATTCCCTCAAACGCCCTGGGCAGTTTATAATTCACACCTGGGTTCACTGTAATATTAAAATCTCCACCCAGAACCAAGTGGTATTCAGCATATTGGGAGATATGATCAAGAACAGAGGAAATAAATTTATGACAATAAACATTTAGGGCGTACAAATTCCACAACAATAACTTGAGGCTCCACAGCTCACCCAGGACTATTACAAAGCAGCCGTCCTTATCTTGAATTTATTTATGAAGATGAAAGGGTAAACTTTTAACCAGGATGGCTACCCCCGTTGTCTACCTCCACCCAGTTACATCTGAATTTAGCATGTTCTATTTGAGAGAGATGGGTTTCCTGTAAGTAGGCAATATCGGTGCTCAATTTGCGTAAACTGGACAGTACTCGGGATTTGATCCCATCCACATTGAGTGTAATCACCTTCAACTCATGCATAATTGCTCAAGTAGATAGGTATAGCAGAAGAGAAAATACCTCCACCAGCCACCCCAAAACCTCCCCACCGGACCACAGGGCAATACTGTAGATACCAACATTCACTTCACATATGTAGACTCCCCCCACTGCACTCCAATCTGTTCTCCCACACCAAGCACACCCCCATTCAAGCCCCCATAGCAACACACCCACACCCTCCTGCCCCCTCTTAACCTTCCCTGTGTACCCTGTACACATCCCCAAGAATTTTTCCCTCAGCCTGCCCAAAGGAATTCCCCACACCCCCTCCCCACAACCCTGAACCCCAAACAGAGATCCCCTACAACGGTAAAATAGAAAACCAAACAGGTTTGTTTTTTTTTTACTATAATTAAGTAAAATTAAAAAAGAGAAAACCGAAGCAAAAAAAAAAAAACCCGAAAGGAATTGAACCCCACAGCTCAAAGACAGTTGTTCGCACAGAACCTTGAAGAAGGGACTTCTCAGCTCCACAGAAAAACTAGAACTGAGAAGACATACGCCTAAGTCAGGCGGGAAGGCACTCGCGCATGCATGGTGCAGCTGTCGTGAATTTTCTATAGTTCTTCAAGCAAGATTGATTGTTAGGCTGTCCACATCAGGGCTCTGTGGATGACGTCACCCACATGTGAGAATATGCTGCCTGCTTGTCCTGGGATAATAACTGATTTGCAATGGTCCAGGTAGTATTGTATGGTAGTTGTTAAACCTAGTATAGCATGTTCCATGGAATGATTTTTGCGAAACCCAGTCTGATTGGGGTGAAGGATTTGAGTTTTGTCTACAAAATCTGAAATTTGATTAAATACCAATTAGAAACCGAAAGCTGTGTTTTTCATGTGCTGTGCTTCAGATAATGGATCTTTTCCTCTAATTAGCAAATAGCATTGCTGTTTGTCCACAAAAATAGGTTTTGCATGCAATATATCTGTTTTCATGTGCCCCATTTATGTGATGTCTTATTAAATGTATTTTGAGCTTATTATGCAAAAATAAAAATTCAGAGAGCTATTTAGCAGATCGCATTAAGGACATCCAAACTGTGCCTAAGTTCCGGAAGAATGTCCAAAGAGTGCCTAAGTTCCGTCCATAGAACTCAGATCTATTTGAAGCCCAAACTAATCTCAAAAATAGACCTGGTTTTCATTCGTCTACAATATAGGCATCATATGGATGTCCTAGGTCACTCAGGGCCTGATTCTCCAAAGTGCGTCCCGATTTTAGGCAGCTGTAGGCGTCCTACAGCTGTCTAATCAGCCAATCGGGATGCACGTTTTTTAAAAAAATGCTCCCCAGGTAGGCCGCCTATATTGAAGGCGCCTCTGGGAGCCTAGGGAGACCCGCAAGACGCCTAAGCTCACCTAAGGGCCTTAGGCAGGCCTTAGGCGAACCTAGGCGGCCCTACGCGTCTCCCTAGTAGAGGAAGAGAAGCTTAAAATGTAGGCCAGCAAAATGCTGGTCTACATTGTAAGTAGACGCGGCCGCTATACTTATGGCAGCAAGGGATCTCCCTGCTGCAATAAGTATAGCGGCCGCAGTCGCGGCCGCCTGTCCCATCGCCGACAGGAGGATGCCCAGTCCTCCTGCCGGAACCCCCCTGGAACCCCCCTCCCCCCAAAACTGGTAATCGCAGGCAGGAGGATGCCCAGTCCTCCTGCCGGAATCCCCCTGGAACCCCCCTCCCCCCCATACTGGTAATCGCGGGCAGGAGGATGCTCAATCCTCCTGCCGGAAAGCCCGACGACCCCCCCACCCCCAAAACTAACCTCCCTCCCCCAACTAACCTTTACATGTTGGTCGGCTGGACGGGTCTTGCTGCTGTCCAGCCGACGGGCCCGCCTCGTGGAAATGAGATGGGCCCGCCCCTTCCCGGCCCATCCCCGCTAAATCTAAGGCCTGATTGGCCCAGGCTCTAGAAGCCTGGACCAATCAGGCCTTAGGCATAGCGGGTCCGCCCATCCCCACTAAACCTAAGGCCTGATTGGCCCAGGTGCTTCTAGAAATGTCAAAGCAGCAGGAACCGCAGAAGACAAACGTGAATAGGGATGGAGGACTAATAGACCCTGATTGATTTTCAGAGGGTTGTGTTCGTGAGGAGCTAGCTAAAATAAAGGTAGACAAAGCAAAGGGGCCAGATGGTATATATCCTAAGGTGCTGAAGGAACATAGGGAAGTTCTGGTAACTCAGCTGACTGACCTTTTCAATGAGTCTCTAGAGTCAGGAGGCAGTGGCGTACCAAGGGGGGGGGGCGGTCCACCCCGGGTGCCAAGCCCTGAGGGGGTGCTCCCGGTCCGGTCCGGTTCCCCCCCCTGCGCCGGGTGTCGCGTCTGGAAACAGCCTGCAGCAAGATCGCGATGCCAGCGATCTTTGCCTGCTTCGGCTGTTTCCTCCGCCACGGTCCCGCCCCTCCTCTGATGTCAGAGGAGGGGCGGGACCGCGCCGGAGGAAACAGCCGAAGCAAGCAAAGATCGCTGGCATCGCGCGATCTTGCTGTAGGCTGTTTCCCCAGGGAAATGAAGCGGGGAGGCCGGGGGAATGAGCAGTGCTTCGTGGTGGTGGTGGTGGGGCCGAGCGGTCCTTCGAGGTAGTGGGGGGAGGCAGCAGGCCTTCAGGGTGGGGCGGGCAGGCAGACCTTGTGGAGGGGGGGAGACAGGTCTTCAGAGGGACAGGCCTTCAAGGGGAACAGGTAGGCCTTCGGGGGGGTGACAGGCCACCGGGGGGGTGCAGGTCTTCGGGGGGGGACAGGCCTTCAAGGGAGGGCACAGGCCTTCAAGGGGGGGACAGGCCTTCAAGGGGGGGACAGGCAGGCAGGCCTTCAAGGGGGGTGTAGGTCTTCGGGGGGGTGCAGGCCTTCGGGGGGGTGCAGGCCTTCAAGGGGGGCAGACCTTCAGGGGGGCAGACCTTCAGGGGGGCAGGCCTTCAAGGGGGGTGTAGGCCTTTGGGGGGTGCAGGCCTTTGGGGGGAAAGGCCTTCAAGGGGGGTGTAGGCCTTTGGGGGGTGCAGGCCTTCAGGGGGGTGCAGGCCTTCAAGGGGGGAAAGGCCTTCAGGGGGGCAGGCATTCAAGGGGGGTGTAGGCCTTCGGGGGGGTGCAGGCCTTCGGGGGGGGGCAGGCCTTTGGGAGGGTGCAGGCCTTCAAGGGGGGGGAAAGGCCTTCAGGGGGGGCAGGCCTTCAAGGGGGTGCAGGCCTTCAGCGGGGGGGGGGGGTACAGGCCTTCAAGAGGGGGACAGGCCTTCAGGGGTAGAATGCAGACCTTTAAGGGGGGGACAGGCCTTCAGGGGAGGGGGGGCCCTGGTGTAGAAGTACACGGAGGGAAGGGGGAGGGGTTCAAAGAGACGTGCATATGCCAGACTTTGGGTGGGAAGAAATAATGGGTCTGAAAATAGAGGAGAGAGAGAGAGGTGATGGACATGGGTTTTAGGGAGGGAAGGAACAGAAAGGGAGAGAAGTTGGACACAAGGGATGGTGTGGGGGGGGAATAGAGATACTGATTAGGAGGGTAGTTGGGAAAAGAAAGGGAGAGATGGTGGACCCTGGGGTGGTGGGGAAGGAGGGAGAGCTGCTGGATGAAAGGGTAGTTAAGAAAAGGTGGATCTGTGGAGGGAGACAAAAAAAGGAAAGATGCCAGACATCCGGGGGAGGGAAGGGGAGGACAGAGATGGCAGATGGATGGTTAGCACGGAGAAAGAAGAAAGAAGGAGACCCTGGCAAGCAAGTTATCAGAAGACAACCAGAGCTTTGGACCAACAAGATTTGAAAAATAACCAGACAACAAAAAGGTAGAAAAACTAATTTTATTTTCTGTTTTGTGATTACAATTTCTCAGATTTGAAATGTGTATCCTGCCAGAGCTGGTGTTAGACCGCAAACGTGAGCTAGGATTTAACAGAGAGAGGAAAAGTCCTTTTTGTTTCTTTATTTTATTTACACCACAGCGCCAGTGTGGTTAGGAGAAGCCAAAGGGGGGTGAAAAAGCTATAAAATAAACCCACCAGGATGTTTGAAAAAAACACCCAATTGGGCAGGAAAATCGAATCGATAAACCAATTCAATAGGCTGAATCGAATCGAAATTTTTTTTCCTGAATCTGGCAGCACTAGTTTGCGCAACTGTCTTAGACTTTAGGACCTGGGATTGGGGAGAGATGGCATCCTCAGTACTTTATAATGCAAGTGAAATGAGGATTTGGTCAGATTTTTGAAGGGTCTGCACTCTGCAGAAGAGAAATATTGTATAGGCCGGGGACATGAGACAGCAGGAAATGGGAACTTTTCTTCCTTCTATTTTTGTGAATGGCAAGGCTGAGGATGTCAGAGAGTTCAGTTAAAATATGTGCTTTATAAGAAAATATAATAATGTGTTTTATAATGTTTATAACATTGCTGGCCTACCCGGTGAGGTGTTCCTAGTGGTGGTGGTGGCAGCGTGTCAATGTGTTGAGAGGAAGAGGTGATCTGGGAAATTCTGCTGAGCAAACTCCGGGCCCATTTCCACCCCCTAGTTAGTCTACTCCACTCAACTGGTTCACACACTGAGTGGGTCTTTGGGTGTTGTTCCTGGGTAGTTGTTTTGGGATCTCTTCCAGTGGTTTGTCAGTATCTCCTTCTGGTCCAAGGAAGGAAACTTTGTTAACCTTAGCACTGACCTACAGAATATGTTTGTAACAGTGCTGCTTGTGTGGCATTAGTCTATGTAGTGATCGAAAGAAAAAACCAGACCTTTGCACATTTTTGCACTATATGGTGGATGTATGAGGAGATTCACATTTCCTGCACAGCTAAGTCCATGTGAAGTTACCTTGTGCTGTATTTGACATCTAGCAAAGTCTCTGTTTGGAAGGAAAGATCTCAGCTTAAAAATGAAGTGGCCAGAAGTTATAGTAAAAGCAGATAGCATAGCTGGTTTTAAGAAAGGTTTGGACAAATTCACCACGCCCTCTTGACACCCAAACCCCACTAGACATCAACAAACATAACTACCCCATACAGCCCACCATTAAAATACTGGGTGTAACTCTGGACCAATGCCTCACCATGAAAGATCAGGTGGACTCCCTAATCAAAAAGAGTTTTTTCACCCTCTGGAAACTTAAATCCATTAAAGCATACTTTGATAACTCTGCCTTCAGAATCTTGGTACAATCCCTCGTATTAAGTCAACTTGACTACTGTAACATCGCCTACTTAGCAATCCCCCAAAAGAATATGCGACGATTACAACTAATGCAAAACACTGCGGTCAGACTAATCTTCGGTCTAAAGAAGTTCAATCACGTGACGCCATACTTCAAACAGCTACACTGGCTGTCGATGGAAGCTCGTGTAAAGTTTAAGTTCGCCTGCCTCTGTTTTAAAGTTTTCTACGGTCTAACCCCTAAATACATCACTGACCTATACTCCTTCTCAGCCAACAAACACAAGAGAAGCTCCAACTCGCACTTCGTTTCTCCCCCGGTTAGAGGATGCAAACTAAAAAAACACCAAGAGCATCTTCTCTCACATCAGGCTGCTCTATGGGGTAAAGACCTAGAACAACTCCTATTGCCCACCACTTATGAGGCATTCAGGAAACGCCTCAAAACTCACCTATTCCTGAAATACCTAGACAGCTGACCCACTTCCCTCCTTCCCCTCTCTTGCCCTTTCTCCCCATTGTTCCCACATCCCTTAAGTTAACTCAACTTGTACGTCAACTCAACTTGTACTCCACTAATCTTCTGTAAACCGCAAAGAACTTAACGGTATTGCGGTATATAAACTGTTATTATTATTATTATTATTAGTCTGTTATTAAGACATGGGGGAAACATCTGCCTGCCCTGAATCGGTAGCATGGAATGTTGCTACTCTTTGGGTTTTGACCAGGTACTAGTGACCTGGATTGGCTTCCATGAGAATGGGTTACTGGGCATGATGGACATTGGTCTGACCCAGTTAGGCTATTCTTATGTTATGCTCTCATCTGTAGGGGCCTTTGTTTTCACTTCTTATTTTAATGTATTTTTTTCTGAGAACTTATCAGTGTTTTTTATAATGGGAACAAAAATGGAAGAGAATTAATGTGTGTGGAATGGGGGGGTAACTAATTTCTTCAGCTAAATAATTCAATCCACCTCAACCAGACATAGGAGAACTCATGCACCATTCACACACCCTCCAACCAAAAACGTCAAAAGAAAAAAACAGTTCGACAACCTCCTAGCCATTCGAGCTGCAACACGCGACCCCCAACTCTACAACCTATTGACCTCAACCACAAACTACAAAACCTTCAAAAAAGAAATAAAAACCCTTCTATTCAAAAACACATAAAACCGAACTAACACAATCAGAACTGTCCCAAGCATCACCTGCAACTACTCCATATGTACTTCTGATGTCATGACAATTCAGACATAATTTATGTTATGTTATGGTATGTTTGGAATAATGGTTACATATATGAGGTTCAATAAAAGAAAATTTTCACTGCCTGTTTCTATTATGACCATTTATTCAGTTTCATGGTTATTACAAAAAATATTTTTTTACATGGGGGGGGGTGTCAAAAAATTATGGGCCCCGGGTGCCACATACCCTAGGTACGCCACTGACCGGAGGACTGATGAAAGGAGGATGTGGTCCCTCTCCACAAAAGTGGAAATAAGGAAGAAGTAGGGAATTATAGGCCAGTAAGTCTGACTTATGTGGTAAGCAAATTAATGGAAACACTTTTCAAATGGAGAATGGTGAAATTTCTGGAATCCTGTGGATTACAAGACCAAAGGCAACATGGATTCACTAGAGGTAGGTCTTGTCTGACCTTTGACTAGGTGACCAGAGAATTGGATAGAGAATGTGCGATAGATGTATTTAGATTTTAGCAAAGCCTTTGACAGTGTTCCACACAAACGTCTAATAAATAAACTGAGTGCCCTTGGGAACTGGTTGAGTGGAAGGCGATAGAGGGTAGTGATCAATGGAGATTGCTCTGAGGAAAGGGATGTTACCAGTGGTGTGCCTCAAAGTTCTGTTCTTGGGCCTGTTCTTTGTAACATTTTTATAAATGATATTGCTGAAGGGTTGTCGGGTAAGATTTGCCTCTTTGCAGATGATACCAAAATCTGCAATAGAGTAGACATGCCAGATGGTGTGAATAACATGAAAAAAGACCTGGTGAAGCTTGAAGAATGGTCTGAAATTTGGCAGCTAAAATTTAATGCTAAGAAATGCAAAGTCATGCATTTGGGCTGCAAAAACCCGAGGGAACGGTACAGATTAGGGAGTGAAGAGCTTATGTGCATGACAGAAGAGCAGGACTTGGATGTGATTGTATGTCAGTGTTCTTCAACCTTTTTACACCTATGGACCGGCAGAAATAAAAGAATTATTTTGTGGACCGGCATCAGTCCGCAGACTGGCGGTTAAAGAACACAGGGCTAAGTCGTGGGCCAGACCCTGCCCATCTCTACCCAATCACCACCCCAGACCCTGCCCCCATAGTCCTAATTGTAACACTATTTTTTCCATTCATTTTTCATATATACACACAATATCATCTTATTAACAACGCATTGATCGCACCGCAGACCGGCAGTTGAAGAACACAGTTTTGGGCCTGATGCACATGCCGGCCCTGTGGACCGGCAAGAAATTTCTGTGGACCGGCACTGGTCCATGGACCGGTGGTTGAAGAACACTGTTGTATGTGATGATCTTAAGGTGACCAAACAGGTTGAAGAGGTGATGGCAAAAGCTAGAAGGATGCTAGGTTTCATAGGGAAAGGTATGGTTAGTAGGAAAAAGGAGGTATCGATGCCCCTGTATAAGACTTTGGTGAGACCTCATTTATAATACTGTGTACAATTCTGGAGGCCGCACCTTCAAAAAGATATAAAAAGGACGGAGTCAGTCCAAAGGAAGGCTACTAAAATGGTATGTGGTCTTCATCATAAGGCATATGGAGACAGACTTAAAGATCTCAATCTGTATACTTTGGAGGAAAGGCGGGAGAAGGGAGATATGATAGAGATGTTTAAATACCTATGTAATGTAAATGCACATGAGTCGAGTCTCTTTAGTTTGAAAGGAAACTCTGCAATGAGAGGGCATAGGATGAAGTTAAGAGGTGATAAGCTCCGGAGTAATCTAAGGAAATACTTTTTTTTACAGAAAGGATGGTAGATGCATGGAACAGTCTCTCAGAAGTGGTGGTGGAGACAGAGACTGTGTCTGAATTCAAAAGGGCCTGGGATAGGCACGTGGGATCTCTGGTTACTGCAGATGGGCAGACCAGATGGGCCATTTGGCCTTTATCTGCCATCATGTTTCTATGTTTTTATTCATATTGGGGGTTTTTTGTGGGTTTTTTTTAAATCATTGACAGTCCAATGAAGTGATAAAATATAAAAGTCATATGAGAATACACCTCAACATAAAAACAAAGTGAAAAACGGTGTGAAATGTTGTACCAGGAATGGAAGAAGAACAGGAGGAATGGGAATTCAAATTGTTATCTAGAAACTCAAAGTACTATATAGTTGACCCTTGGTACCCTTGATACTGGACAGAAGCACCGATATCAGTAGAATGAACATGCTTCGGTACCCTTGACACTATCTGTACCATTGGCGAGCATCTCTACCATCGACATCCCATTGGTACCATCGGCAGCATCGGTACCATCGACATCAGTGCATGGATATCAGTGTATCGACATCAGTGCATGGACAGCAAGCACCCTCGACATTGGCGCCAGATAGCATCGGTATCATTGGTAGCATCGACACCGGCAGCATCGATGTTGGCACCAGAAAATGAGGAGACGCGCACTACATCAGGCAGAAAGGCACTCGTGCATGTGCGGTGCAGTCAGTTGCAAACCTTCTAAAGTTCTTCAAGCAAGAATGCTTGTCCACATCAGGGCTCCGTGGATGACATCACCCACATGTGAGAATATGTTGCCTGCTTGTCCTGGGATAAAGACCTATTACACATGTGTAGTATCACATAGGAAGATGAAAACAGATAAATGGTAGATTCAAAAAATGAAGGTAGTCATGTGAGAAGATGTTATAGTGACATAATCAGCAAGACCTATGTAGTACATTTACACTTGCACTAATAATGGAAAAAAGGTGTGTGTGGGGGGGGAAATTATGTATCCACTAAAAGCATTGAAACTAAAAAAAGTTATAGGTTACATGTATACATATTACTTATGGATTCATGTAGAGCAAGTGCCCAAATATGGGCAATTGTAAATAGGGTCAGAGGTCTGTGAGTCGGAGGTCTGGGAGTAAGAGTAATGGGAGATGTAAATAGGGGTGAAGAGAGAAAGAAAGTAGTCAAGAAAGAATCTGATAGGTTGTGAACTGTTGTCCCTCCATCCAATGATTGGGTAGGCAGGAGGGACTAAGAAATGTTTGAACTAGCTATATAAATCAACTAGTCTTTAAGCCCATTACATTAACGGGTGCTAGAATAGATGTGTCTGTCTGTCTGTGTTTCTTTCTCTCTCTCTCCTTGGCCACTGTCTGTGTCCTTCTATCTTCCCCCCCTCCCCAAGCAAAACTGTCTGCCCCCAGCACACCCCTCCACCCAAAGCAGCCCCCTTTCCCTAACTGTCTCTCCATGGCCCCTTCTGTCTTCCCCCCACAGCAAAAGCTGTCTGTCCCCAGCACACTTCCCCCCCCAAAAGCAGCCCCCTTTCCCTCTCACTGTCTCTCCATGACCCCTTCTGTCTTCCCTTAGTGCCCCCAGTGGCGCCTTCCATGTCCTTAATATCCCATTCAATGTCCTTAGTGCCCTCAGTGCCTATATCCTTAGTGCCCTAAGTGCCTCCTTCCCGTGTACTTAGTGCCCTTTCCTATGTCCTTAGTGCCTCCTTCTAATGCCCCCTCAATGCCTTTTAGACTTTGTTCCACCCACATCCTCCTCCCGAAGCCAGCCTGCCTGCCTCCCATCCCCCTGTGCAGTAGAACCTTTAATTTCTACCCCCCCATTCTCCCATACAGTAGAATTCGCCATTTGCAACATATTTCTATCTACCCCACGCCCCCCCCCACGCCACTACTGCTGCCATGCAGCCGACCCCACTGACCCTCCCATCGTGAGACGAACACAAACCTCCGGCCTGCAGCAGCTCCACAGCGAAAATCAAGTCAGTAGAAGGCTGGAAGCAGAACTGCAGGCCGGAGGTTTGTGTTCATGTGGCGGTGGGAGGGTTGGATGGTAGGTTCAACCCGTCAGGCCGAATGTTAGTCGTGTAGACACCTCCTTGGGCAGCAAGGTTCAGACGCGCACCGCCACGCGTTTTCGTCGACCCGGGGCTTCGGTGCCATCGACGGAGGGAAAGAGGTGCAAGACGCGAGCCGCTTCATCTTGTTTCTTTGGCAGCCGGCCCCTCGCCCGGAGCGACTCCGACCTCTACCGGGCCGTCCAGCAACTTTTGTTCGGCAGCCGACCCCTCCCCCGGAGCGATTCCGACCTCTACCGGGCCCTCTAGTAGCTCACACTCGCAAATCCGTGCTCTCCCAGCAGGGAATTTTGAAAGCTGCGGCGCGAGGTGGAGAGCAGGGAGGCTGTGGTAACGTAAAACCCGCGCATGCGCAATCGTTTTTCTGCAACAGATCAGGGAACACGATTTTTTTAGTGCGCATGTGCGGCCTATCATTTTATTATATTAGATGGATGTATTGAACTCTGTGTGCCTATTTTGTCATATTAATCAGATACAGCAACAGGTTAATGATAATAGATAAATAAACCTAAATGGAGGAAAAGATCTCAGATACATGGGAACATCTAAATTTTCTCCCTTTAATCATGTGGTGATAGGTTTCTTTCATCGATCAAAAAAACTCCATAATTTTTATATATATTTTTGTTTATATTTTTTAATTTATTCAGATAAAACTTGTAAAGTATGTGGTTCAATAAATATAACTAATACGCAGAAAAGAAAACATTACTTATCTGCAGCTGAAGACAGGTTAAAGTGCTCAGGTGCTCCAATCAAAAAAGTGCAAAAAGCCAAAGCTGAAAAAGATATTGCACAGAAAAGATTAAAGTGCTAAGTGCTCACCACATTGCACAATATTCAAAGATAATTTGCAGAAAAGCTACTTATCTGCTGACTGGAGAAATAGAATAAAGTGCTATAGTGTAAAGTGCTGATGCTTAATCGTTAATAATGCACTTCACATGCACTCTGCGATTCAAAGTATTGCACAACCCCATCACAGTTCATTAAACTCGCTCAACGGGTCCCTTTCACCCTAAAGAGGGCTTCATCAGGAAACGAGCTAAATAAGTAAAACATTAAAAAGTCATTCAAAAGTCATTCACACTGCTATTGACCATAAACTATTGACAAATGAATCACAAAACTAAAAGTTACTTACTGCTTCTGCGGGATAGACCTATGCTATTCACACTAAATTTAATACAAGATGGCGCTTATAACTGCTAAGAACGCCAGCACATGCGCAATGAATATTTAAATTTGTTGATGACGTCAGAGGGAACACGAATGAACTCTCAAAGCTACTTTAGTGTAAAGCAATTTTTTATTGAAGCAAAAAGAACACTGTAAAAATACAATCAGGTGAAAAGAGTAACAAATCCCCCCCATCCCCCCACCCCAAACCCTACTCCTCCCCAACCCACCCCCAACCAACACCATCCAAGCGGGAGAAAGAAGAAGCACGAAAATGCCAGCCCAGAACCAGCAGCATCCCAACCCCGTGCTACTAGGGAGGCTCAAGCAGCAAAGGCCACAACATCATGCAAACAGAGCTCTGTACTCTGATGAGCCCTGAGAGGAACCCAAGCCCCCCTACCTCCACTCCCAGTAAAACACGGAAAAACAAAAATTAAAGAAATAAAACTAAAAATAAAATAATAAAGAAAGAAATTGAAAAGAACAACCATGGCCGGGGAGGGGCATCCACGGGTCCACACACCCACCGCCTAGAATAGCTCAAATCTGCAACCTATTAAGAATTAAGCTCCGACTTCTTGGGGACAGGGAAGAAATATAGGGCCTCCAGACACGCAGAAAAAATTTTTTGTGTCGCAAGGAACCATGCACCTGACTCTTCTCAAGGAACATTAAAGCATGCAGCCGATTGCGCCATGCCCAATACGCAGGAGGATCTGCGGACACCCACTCAGTCAATATGACCTTTTTAGCCACCAAGCCCGCCTTCCTCAAGAATAAATTGCCGACTCCCCGCGGCAAACGAAAAGCCTCAAATTTATCCAAGAGAAACCCCACCGGGGTAAGCGGGATGGAACACCTCAACACCGCCTCCAAATACCGGACCACCCGCCTCCAGAAAGACTTAACTACCGGACATCCCCAAAAGGCGTGAAAAAAGGACTTCGGGGAGGCGGCACACTTCTCACAAAGGTCCGAGTCAGCCAAACCAGAATGAAACAGTTGGACCCTCGTGAAATACGCCCTATGGAGCACCCGAAACTGGCATTCCCTAAGGTCAGCGGAAACAGAAAGAGTCGGGATCCGACGAATAAGGACGCCCACATCCAAATCGTTCAGGGGAAGGCCTAAGTCCGTGGCCCAACGAGCGCACAAGAGGGCCCAAGAGCGAGGCTGGGACAACAAGCAAAGCGCCTTATGGAGCGCCGACACAGAAAGCCCGCCCTCCTCAAAACCAGCAAAAAAGGAGCGAAGCCTAGCACCCAAACCAAGCCGCAAGCCCTCCGGCCTCAAGGAACGAATATAATGGTCCAATTGCATATAGGCAAAATAATCCGAGTCACAAATCCCTTGTCGAAGCAGCAATGCCGGCCAAGAAATGAGAGTCCCATCCCCGGTCAGTACATGTTCCAAAGAAGTCAAACCAAGCAGAGCCCAGCGTCGAAAGGAAGCTGAAGAGCGGCCGGGCAGGAATTGAAGGTTCCCTTGCAAAGGCAACTGATCAGACACCCCCGGTTTGTCTCCCAGGCGCTGCACAAACATCTTCCAAGTATCCCGCAAAGAGCACAGCAAAAAACTAGAACGCAACGAGGGAGGAAGAGCCGATCGAGGCGCATGCAGTAAAGAAGATAACTGCCAAGGATGATAGTACGCCCGTTCATAATCCCAGCACGTATACACCTCTTGTTCCAAAATCCAATCACCAATATACCGGAGGAGGCAAGCCAGATTATAAGTCTGCAGGTCGGGAACACCCATGCCGCCCCTCGACCAAGACCCTATCAAATGTTGAAACTGCATCCGCGGTTTCCTCCCATTCCAGAAAAACCTCGATAGGAGTCTATGAAGCTCCCGAATGTCCTTCCTCAACAAACGAATGGGCAACAACTGTAGAACATACAGCCACTTTGGGAAAATAACCATATTGAAAAGATGGATGCGACCATGCACCGATAGGGGAAAAAACCTCCAGCCGTCTAGCCGCCGACGAGTATAATCAAAAAGCATTTGTAGGTTAGTCTGCTTAAGGGAAGCAACCGAAGCCGTCAGTTGAATACCCAAGTACCGAAAAGCACCAGGCGCCCAACGCAACGGGAAGCTCCCCGGCCAAGAGTCCCGAACCTCAGGAGACGTCGGAAGGGCCAAGGACTTATCTAAATTCAACCGAAACCCGGAGAAGTCCCCATATTCGGCCATCACCATTAAAAGAGCAGGTAACGAGGCAACCGGATTAGTAAGATGCACAAGGAGGTCATCCGCGAAAGCCGAAATCTTAAAAGACTCCCGCCCAATACGAACCCCACAAATATCTGGGTTATGGAGAACATCCCGAATCAATGGGTCCATGGTAAGAACAAACAAAAGAGGAGATAAGGGACATCCCTGTCTCGTGCCCTGCCGGATATCAAACGACTCAGAGAGTATACCGTTAATCCAAAGCGCAGCCGTGGGGGAAGCATACAGCGCTCCAATCGCCTCCAGGAAGAACCCCTCAAAACCATAATGTCGCAACGTATCAAACAGGAAGCGCCACGAAACCCTATCGAAAGCCTTCTCTGCATCAAAACTGACCAACAGGGAAGGCTCCCGACGAGATGCAACAAATTCCAATGAAGTCAAAAGACGGCGAATACTCCTAGTGCTATGTCGGTTTCGGACAAACCCAACTTGAGAGGCCTCCACCAGATCCGGAAGAACACGAGCCAATCTGTTAGCCAGGATTTTTGCAAAAAATTTGGCTTCCAAATTGAGAAGAGAGATCGGGCGATAAGAACCAGGCAAAGTAGGATCCCTGCCAGGCTTCAACAACACCACCATGTGAGCCTCCCGCAATGACGGCGGCAAAGACCCCCGTTCTACATACACAGTAAAGGTAGAGGCCAAAAGAGGGGTGATCTCCACTGAAAGCATTTTATAAAATTCCGCTCGAAATCCATCAGGACCCGGAGCCTTCCATAACTGACTCGACTGTATTGCCAGAGCCACCTCGTCAGGCGAAATGGGCGCATTCAGACTCTGGAGCTGAGGAGCAGTCACGCGTGGCACAGGCACATTGTCCAGATAAAGAGCACTCGGCAGAGACTGCTCAGCGGGCTGCGAGTACAACTGCCGGTAAAATGTACGAAAAACCTCAACTATTCCAGCATCCGAGTGAACCAATCCGCCCCCTTCCCCCACCACCCGCAACACCCTACGAGGACCGTCCGCAGCACGCACCAAATTAGCCAAAAGCCGTCCTCCCTTGTTCCCGTGTAAATAAAATTTGCGACGAAAATATTGTAAAGAGCAGGAGGCTCGAGCCTGTAGCAACTCGTTCAAGGAGGTCTGGGAAGCCAACAAATTGCTACGGCGCCGAGGAGTCGGGTTACACGCATACCACATCCGGTCTGCCTTCACCTGTTTTTCCAGTCGTAAGATCTCCCTGTCCCGAGCCTTCTTCCGGAAACTGGCATACGCAATAATTTCCCCACGTAGAACAGCCTTAGCCGCGTCCCAGAACAAAACAGGGTTATCCAGATGAGTCGCGTTGTGGAACTTATAGTCTGCCCATTTCTGAAGCAGATGATCAGAGAAACCAGGATCCGTGTAGAGCGCCGGTGGAAACCGCCACCTCCTAGATCTCCCCGCGTCCAACCCGAAGTCCAAAACACACCAAACAAAAGCATGATCAGAAACACAATATGGTCCAATCCCTGCAGCTCTCGTGGAAGAAAAAAGAACAGAAGACAAAAGCCAATAATCGATCCGAGACTGAGTTCCGTGAGCCCGAGACAAATGAGTGTAGTCGCGGTCCCCAGGATGCAACGTGCGCCAAACGTCCACCAGGTCCAAAGAGGAACAAAGATAAGGAATACCTTTGGAAGAATCCAAACGGTCTTGGGGGCGGGGGTCCGATTTATCCAAACTGGGGTCATGAACAATATTAAAATCACCCCCCAGCAACAAAGGTAATCCAGAATATGTGCTCAGCGCCTTGAACAAACGAATGTAGAACGCTTTGTCATAAACATTCGGCGCATAAATATTACAAAGGAGAAGAGACGTTCGTGCCAAGGTAATGTGGGCCAATACAAACCGGCCAGACGGGTCCGCGTAAACCCCCTGAACTGCCGCGTCTAAGGTCTTGCGAAGGAGAATAAGCACTCCAGCCTTACGGCGCACCGCGGCCGCACCCACCACCTTCCCCACCCACCAACGAGCAAATTTGTCATGTTCCTGAGAGGTCAGATGTGTCTCCTGCAAAAAGGCAATATCTGCCTTGTGACGATTCAGGGTTTGCAAAATTTTTTGGCGCTTAATGGGGGAGGTAACCCCGCAAACATTCCAAGATACCAATTTAACCATCAGACGTCAAAAGGACCCAAAAGGAAAGAAACTCTTGAGCACGAGTGAAGGGATGGTGGGACCGTCCCAGCCTACAGGCCCACCAGAACCCCAACTCCATCCAAGCGGTGAGCAGCACCCCCGAGAGCCCACCGGAGCGGCAAGCCCGGAGAGCCCCCCCCCCCCGGCCAATCCTCTGCACCATGGCTACCAAAGAAAACCTAAAGCAAACAAACAAAAAAAAAACATAACAGCAAACCAGACAAGGAAAAATTCAAACAAAGAAAACCATCCCCCACCCTTCCCACCCACCCAACCCCCCCCCTCCTGACCCTCATAGGGACAGCCCCCATACCCCCCCCAAAACACCTGTGTCCCAGAGGACCCGCTCGGGTTGCCCCAAGCCCCCCAAACCCCTCCCGCACTCCCAAAACTAGAACTAGAACACAGAGAGCTCCCCCGCCAAATGCCCCCCATAACTGACCGCCCCCCATTAGCCAAGCTGTTCTATACAGAAAGGAACACACCCCCCGACCTGCAACCACACATCGGGAAGCCCCAGGAATTATCAGCCGAGGGCCAGCCATGGGTGGCCCGCGACCCAACCCAAGTCTCAACTGATCCCCTCCAGTCAAACCCCACATCCACACCCTCCCCTCAAGCGAGCAATCCCAAGAGCGCAACAGGAACCAAACAGGAAATCGGGATCGCCCGCTCCCACCCACCCAGCTGCACAGACACATCGCCAGCCAACCTTCCCACAGACATACCAAGTCCCATCCACAAATCCCTCCCGAAACACACTGTCAAGCAGTCAAAAACCCCCAAGGAGTGAAGCTCCACAAAGACGGCTGAAGTCCAATCCAAAGTCCAGAAATTAGGCAATGTGCAGGTGGCAGGTCTCTCGAGCCCCAAGGAGTGTCCTCCTGCCTCCTGAAACTCCAGGGCCAGCGGCAAACCAGAGAAGAGGGAGCCAAGTAGAACTAGGAAGGGCAAGAGCCGTCGCACCCTCCAGGCAGGAAGAGAACTCAGCAGACAGCAAAGCAGAGACCACCCTGGACACCGAAGCAGGCCACAATCCTTCCCACCAAAGTGACAGGGGACTACTACCCCAAGACCCGCAGGAAACTCAAAGTCAGCAAGCCATCAAAAAGCTCGATTAAGGAAGCGATCCTCAGTCGGAGCCAAGAGAACATCACGGAGATGCAGAGCTGGTAGACGGAGTAGCCATCTGTGCCACAAATCGCGTGGCATCTTGCAGATGGTCAAAGAAATGCGGCTTCCCTTCATAAAAGATCTTGAGCTTGGCAGGATACAGCAAGGCGAACTGCACATGTCTGCGGTGTAGATCCGCGCAGAGAGAAGAATAGGCCCGACGCTGACCGGATACCCTAGGAGAATAGTCTTGGAAGCAGAGAACTCGGTGATTATCATACAGGAGCGGCCCCTTCTGACGGATGGCGCGAAGAATCTCCATCTTATGCACATAGTTGAGAAGTTTAAAGATCACCACTCTCGGTTTTTCTGAAGGGGCACGTTTAGGCCCTAGCCGGTGCGCCCGCTCAATCCGGAGAGGTCCCGCCCCCGAGCCCAACTCCAAAGACTCGGGCAACCAGCGCTCCAAGAATTCTCTGAGCTCCCCCTCAGTGATGGATTCCGGCAGGCCAACCAGCCGCAGATTCCCCCGGCGCGAGCGGTTCTCAATGTCATCCAGCTTATCTTCCAGTGTGCTAATCCGGGACTGCATATCAGCCTGTGCAGTGGTGACCTGAGAGACAGTGTCCTCCAATATGGACACGCGCTGACAACACCCAGCAAACTCCCCTTTCAGGGACTCCAAATGGCCATCCACCACCTCTAGCTTGTCTGTGATAGATTGGAGACGCTGATCTAGAGAGGTCTTAATGGCGTCTTTCACCTCGGCGACAATCGCCTGCAGCCATGCCGAGCTTACCGGAGGGCCCTCCGAGCCCTCCCCCTCCGCCATTTTGGGATCCGCGGGCCTCAATTTCTCCTTCTCCCTCCGGAGCGTCTTAGCAGCCATAAACGCTCAGCTGCGGGAAACTGCAGCAGCCGGGAAAAGCGAGCGGCTCCAAACTGCTGAATGAGCCGGGAGAGGACACTCGTGTGCTGGGGCTAATTGCCGATAACGCGGGAGAGGCTCGGGAGCTCGAGGCACACGCGTCTGCTTCCTAGCTCAGCATCACGTGACCCTCCTCTCAAAGCTACTTTAAATTAGCGCATGTGTATGAAGCAAATAATAGTAGTGATTCATAAGAAGATAAAATATAAACAATGTTGGATATTTATTGGGAAAATCCATAAACATATTTATCTACAGGAAATCCACTGGACTACAACAGCTAAATGAACATGGACCACTCAACCTTGGTGTTTAATCCGTTGGGATATGTACTATTCAATCTATAAATCCATCTTGATTCGACAAATTCGATCTCCACCTCTAATGGACTTGGGTTCAATATCAATGACAAAACACTTCAAATCTTGGAATGAATGGTTTGAAAGCTTGCAGTGCTCAACTATAACTTCAGAGCATCGTTCCAACTTCAAATTAGATTTATGCTCACGCATTCTAGTCCTTAAATCTCTAGATGTCATACCTACATAATATTTCTCACAAGGACATAGGTAGTTTTGCAATTAGTGAAATGTCTAAGGAAATATGTCTTTTGGTCTTGTGGGTTGGTGAATTTTTTACATTCTTTAGTAATGCTACAGATATTGCAACAGCCACATTTATAGTGACCCAATACAATATTTCCTACTGAAGGTTTAATAGGTCTCTGTGGAGTAAAAGATGAACTTAGTATTTCTTTCAAATTTTGATTCCTCGAAAAAGCAATTCTTAATTTTTTATTCTCAAAAACTGGATGCAGATTGACTATCTCCCAATTTTTCTTTATGATATCCACTGCTGTTTTACTTTTGGAACAATATCTCATAACAAATGTTTCATAGTCTTCTTCTGGCATGTCCTTTAAATTGATGTAGTAAGTGATCTCTGTTCAAATATTTTGCTCGTTTTTGAGCTCTTTTGAGAAGTTTCTTTGGGTAACCTCTTGATTCAAATTTAGTTTGCAAAACTTTAGATTGAATGCTATATTCTCTTAAAGATGAACAGTTTCTCCTGATCCTGATCATTTGAGAAAAGGGGAGACTTTCTTTTAATTTTCTGGAGTGGCTACTGTCAAACCTTAAAAAGGTATTTCGGTCAGTAGGCTTAGTATACACTTTAGTTGAAAAGCTATTGTTTTCAGGATCATGAAAAATATCCACATCCAAAAACTGAATATTTTCACTTGATGACTTCATAGTGAATTGAATGCAAGGATCACACGTGCCTAACCAAGTATAAAAAGATTTTAATTCTAAACATGTGCCACCCCATAGCATAAAAATATCATCTATAAAGCGATATCAACCCAAAATTTTTTCTGCAAATGGTAATTGTATAATCCATTCTTTCTCAAAATTTAACATATATAGGTTCGCAATAGAGGGGGCAAAAGCTGCCCCCATTGCTACACCAGATGTTTGCAAATACAGATCTCCATCAAATGTAAAATAATTCTCAGTGACCGCTAGTCTAGTGATGTTGGTAAGAAAATCTGATGGAATTAAATGTGGTCTAGGAAGATTTTGTACTGCTTCCCACTAAAAGCATTGAAACTAAAAAAAGTTATAGGTTACATGTATACATATTACTTATGGATCCATGTAGAGCAAGTGCCCAAATATGGGCAATTGTAAATAGGGTCAGAGGTCTGGGAGTCGGAGGTCTGGGAGTAAGAGTAATGGGAGATGTAAATAGGGGTGAAGAGAGAGAGAAAGTAGTCAAGAAAGAATCTGATAGGTTGTGAACTGTTGTCCCTCCATCCAATGATTGGGTAGGCAGGAGGGACTAAGAAATGTTTGAACTAACTATATAAATCAATGGATGTATTGAACTCTGTGTGCCTATTTTGTCATATTTCCATGCAATTTGGACATCCTTTCTGGCCAGGAAGAAAATAAAAGATATTCTGCTTTACCTTAAGATTTTCTGGAGTATCCTTGTGAGCTGTTTTTGCATTTCATACAATAGCAGCAGTGGCCTACTCGAAAACAACAGATGTAAATGGAGTGCCCCAGGTGGGATTCATTTTTAGAAAAGCCAAGTTGTCACCGCAACCAAGTCATACCATTTCACGTATGGAAATATGTGGAGCAGTACTAGCCATAGAAATAGCAGATATGGTACTAAAAGAACTTGACAGTCAAGTGAACGCAGTCTACTTCTACACTGACAGTAAAGTTGTCCTAGGTTACATCCATAATCAAACCAGGAGATTTTACATATACGTCAGCAACAAAGTTGAACAAATAAGAAAGTCAACATGACCAGAGCAGTGGTATTACCTGCCAACAAATCAAAATCCAGCAGATTGGGCAATCATAACCGTGCCAGCATCCTGGCTAATAGAAACTACCTGGTTTACAGGGCCAGAATTTCTCCTGAAACCTGGTCATCCAATGTCAACTAAAGAGAAAACCCTTTAAGCTCTTAGACCCCCGAGTCCGATGCAGAAATTCATCCAGACAGGACTGTTCTTACCACAAGGACTGCAACTGAAAGCAACTTAGGAGTTCACCAGTTTTCTAATTTTTCAAGCTGGTCATCACTTAGAAGGGCCAAAGCACATCTGATCCATATTGCAACTTGAGTAGTGGCTCGTGGCCAGCAGGGGGTGCTGGTTATGGGACGGAAATGGGAATGGATGTCAGGACATGATAAGTGCAGTATTTTTTATGGAGTTTTTTTCTACAAAAGTGCCTGTTTTTCGTATGATTCTGGGTAATTCTAGTCAGACAAACATCTGTGTCAGTTAGGGACACGCCCAGTAGAAACATACAAAAAACGGGTGAATAAAAGCCTGAATAATAATATAGCTAAGGCCAGAGAAAAATACACTAAGGATTAATATAAGGGAAAGCATAATAATATCTGTTTATGTACTTTGCTGTTGAGCCAAATCATGGTGGAAATCATGATTACATGATTACATGGAATCCATTTTGGGTTCTCAGTTTGTACTATATCTGTCCTGTCTTCGGACACCATCTTGGGCCAGTGAATAGTATTCTGTCTTCTTTGTCCTCTCTGAGTTTTCCCGCTCCCAGCCTCGTGGTGTTAATTAACACCAGCTGTGCTTGCTTTAGACTGGTAAAGAAGGATCACATGTCCTGAACTAAGATATAAAATGCATTAAGTATGAATGGCCGAGTTATGAATGGAATGAATGGGGCCCCTGGAGTGATTTGTGTGACTGGAGTGATTTATGTATGACTGGGTAGTTTGAACAAAAGGAATAAGTTTTGAAAAACATATTTATATATTTTTTGCAATCTAAGAGAAATCCTGAGGCAACATCTGGGATATAAAATGCATTAAGTATGAATGGCCGAGTTATGAATGGAATGAATGGGGCCCCTGGAGTGATTTGTGTGACTTGAGTGATTTATGTATGACTGGGTAGTTTGAACAAAAGGAATAAGTTTTGAAAAGCATATTTATATATTTTTTGCAATCTAAGAGAAATCCTGAGGCAACATCTGGGAGTAATTAGGTCAGAGACTCCTGCTCTTTGTGTGTGAGACTGTCAGCTCAGGCAGCCCAAGAGTTTTTTCCTTTAAAGCTCAGAACTTGTCAGCATGGAAGGGCTGAGCATTTCTCAGCACCCTGTTAATAATTGTAGATTCTTTTGAATATGTTATAATGTTATAATGTTAATTCAGAAATCAAAAGTAATTTTCTAAAACTGCCTAACTTGAAAACGTGGAGGGATTTTTCCTTTGTCTAAACTTTTAAGACCACCTCTTTGGTGAATTGTTATTGGTTGTTATGATGATGATGATGATGTCACGAAAAGCCAACAGTATATAATAGAAAATCTGGAGCTAGTAAAACGAGACCGTTAGGAGAAGGCCAGCATTTGGCCACTATAACGATCTCCCATTAGCGCAATCGGTAAGCAATTATGCTGATGCTTTTGATCTAATAATGGAAAAATAGAAACAATAATTCAATAAATCTTGGTTATAATTTTAAAAACCTTGCGCTGGTGTCATTTTGCATGTATTATTATTTTCAAACCTGAAGCTTTCACAAAGGCGTTGATGTCCCTTGCTCAAACTTCAACTCATAAACCATCTTATTTAAGAACAGACACTCAGTGGTCAAGTGTTGTCAGAGAGACGAAGCTTCAGCTCATCAAAAGCAACCTGGCATCTGACCAGGAACCAAGAAACAGCGAAGACCTTCATTCAACCAGTCAGAGAAGTGATCTTCCTGCATCATGAAGGAACCTGAGACAAGGACAACATGGACCATTGTCCATCCCAGAGACTCAAAAGACACTTTCTTTTTCTTTGTCTGTGTTGTCAGTCTCTCATTACAGCTCCTTCGAGACTGCCAGAGAGTTCTTCCATGCGTCAGAGATGTCAAGACAAGCCAGAAGTCATCAAGTCAAGCTTCAGTGTCTTATGGACTTTGTTATTAAGTTTAAATAGTAATAGTGGTATCTACTGATACCAGACAGGGAGTGTTCTACTAACATTTCATGTGGGCAGTTTCACAATTTCTTGTATAAAACAAGTACATAGATTAGTTTTGTCTAAGTTGTGTAAACAGTGTGTGTTCAGTGGACTCAAATTCCCAGAGGGCTTAACAGCTCCCAGAGGTATTGGCTGCTTGCTGGAGCCCGCCTTCTTCTTCAGCTCTGTAAAGAAAGCTGACTGTAGAGAAAGTTTGTCTCCCCACTCTGGGTGTGCTGGTCTCCTGACTTTAGGTCTGCTATCTGCCTAACTTGAGTCTGTTAGTAAAAATTCAGCTTGTGAGAGAAGCAAAAGCACATAATAATAATTTATTTTCTTATATACCACCCAACCGGAAGTTCTGGGCTGTTCACAGCAAGAGAACTGAGACATATCAGTGAAGACACAAAATACAGTAGAATTCAGTGGAATACAATACAGTGAAATACAATATGATGCAGTACAATGTAATATAATGTAAAATCATTGCATAAATTTACCAAACAAACAGGTTTTTATCGATTTTATGAATTCAAGGTAAGATTGGGATTGGGCAATTAGAGGACACAGCCAAGAGTTCATTTTCCCTGCTTGAAAAGCCAGAGTTTTGTCTAAGAAACTTTTAAAACAACAGGCTTTCAGAGCAGGCTACATAAACATACCTGAGTTTCTTGTGCTCTTATTTGATGAGAATAATTTTAGTTGGGTGGATAAGTATGATGGTAATAGTCCGAAGAATGCTTTATAACAAATGCAGCCAAATTTAAAAATAACTCTAGTTTCGAAGGGGAGCCAATGAAGTTGCATGTAAAAAGGACTTACATGGTCAAACTTTTTTAATCCAAAGATCAGACGAACAGCCGCATTTTGAACCAGGCGAAGTCTTAGCAATATTTTCTTGGTTAACCATAGGTATGTGATATTACAATAGTCTAAGGTAGATAGGATGGTGGATTGAACTAGTATCCTAAAGGACTCCATGTCAAAATATTTTTTATGGTTCTTAGTTTCCATAAAATAGTGAAGCATTTTTTAGTCAGTTGGTCAGTGTGTTTCTTGAACATGTCGGTCTAGAGTAACTACCAAGATTTTGATGTGACTTGGCTATCTCAAAATTTTGACTATTAAGTTTCCCCGAGTTTGTCATTGGGGTTAGCATGAAAGATCTTAATTTTAAGAACATAAGCATTGCTTCTGCCAGGTCAGACCAGGGGTCCATCGTGCCCAGCAGTCTGCTCCCGCGGCGGCCCCCCAGGTCCATGTCCTTAAGTGATCCTTTACCTAAATTGTGTATTCCCTATTCATTTAGTGTCCTGTATAGTTACTCTCTATCTGTATCCCTCAATCCTTTTCACCTTCAGGAAGTCATCCAATCCTTTTTTGAAAACCAATATTGTACTCTGTCCTATCACCTCTTCTGGGAGCGCATTCCAGGTGTCCACCACCCTCTGAGTGAAGAAGAACTTCCTAGCATTCATTTTGAAACTGTCTCCTTTCAATTTTTCTGAATGCCCTCTTGTTTTTGTTGTCCCCGCTAGTCTGAAGAATCTGTCCCTCTCCACCTTCTCTATGTTTTTCATGATTTTATAAGTCTTTTCCAGGACAAAGAGCCCCAGCTTCTCCAGCCTTTCAGCATACAAAAGGTTTTCCATGCCCTTTATCATCCTAGTTGCTCTTCTCTGGACCCTCTTGAGTATCGCCATATCCTTCTTAAGGTACGGCAACCAGTATTGGGCACAGTACTCCAGATGCGGGCGCACCATCGCTTGATACAGTGGTAGGATAACTTCCTTCATTCTGGTATTGATACCCTTTTTGATAATGCCCAATATTCTGTTCGCCTTCTTTGAGGCTGCTGCACATTGCGCCGCCGGCTTCATTGTTTTGTCCACCAATACCCCCAAGTCTTTTTCTAGGTTGCTTTCCCCCAGTACCCTCCCTCCCATCGTAGAGCTGTACATCGGGTTCCCTTTCCCTATATGCAAAACTTTACATTTCTCAACATTGAAGTTCATCTGCCATCTTTCTGCCCACTCGCTCAGTTTGTTCAGGTCTCTTTATAGATCTTTGCATTCCTCAACAGTTCTGACCCTACTGGAGAGTTTTGTTTCGTCCGCAAATTTTATAACTTCGCACTTCGTCCCTATTTCCTGGTCATTTATGAATATATTGAACAGCAGCGGTCCCAACACTGACCCCTGTGTGACACCACTTGTGACCCCTTTCCAGTCAGAGTAGTGTCCCTTTACTCCTACCCTCTGTTTCCTGTCCGCCAGCCAATTCCTGATCCATCTGTGCACGTCCCCTACCACCCCGTGGCTCCACAGTTTTCTTAGTAGGCGCTCATGAGGTACCTTGTTGAAGGCTTTTTGGAAATCCAAATATACGATGTCTATGGGGTCACCCTTGTCCAATTGTTCGCTTATCCCCTCAAAGAAATGAAGTAGGTTCGTTTGGCATGATCTTCCTTTACAGAAACCATGCTGGCTTGTTCTCATCAGATTATTTCTTTCTAAATGCTCACTGATACTTTCCTTGATCAATGATTCGCCCATCTTCCCTGGAACTGAGGTTAAGCTCACCGGCCTGTAGTTCCCTGGGTCACCTCTCGATCCTTTTTTGAAGATAGGTGTAACATTTGCTATCCTCCAGTCCTCCGGGATTACCCCTGTTCTCAAGGATAGGTTACAAATCTGCCATAGTAATTCTGCTGTTTCATCTCTGGCCCGGAGATTTGTCCGTTTTTAATCTATCTATCTGCTTGAGTACGTCTTTGAGGCTTACCTCCATGCATCGAAGACGTACTCAAGCAGGGTTGAGTTTCAATTTTGACTGCAACATCCATTGTTCTATTTTTCTCAGAATATTTGAGATTAGAATACTTAGTTCTGTTGAGAATGATTGTAATGGTATTAGTATAGTGATATCATCAGCATAGATTTAGAATATCACATTGAGACTTTGTAATAAATTAGCCAAAGGGACTAATGGGACAGGCATGTGGGATCTCTCAGGGAGAGGAGGAGATAGCAGATGCTGCGGATGGGCAGACTGGATGGGCCATTCGGCCTTTATCTGCCATCATGTTTCCATATAAAGTAGTACTGGATAATATTGCTCCTCAAAAACAGAAGGATATAGATCGCGAAAGTAATTCCTAGAAACTTAAAACAGCATTATAAAAAGTTAGAAAGGATGTGGTTAAAGGAGAAGAATGATGAAAATAAGCAAAAATGAACATATATGATACTTTTATATTGTGGTAAAGTCTGGAATCACTCCTCAAAAAGATGAGAAGAAACCACCACAGAACCTCACCTTAATCCAGTACCAATCTTAATTGGATAAGGGTTTTCAGACCTTTCTCAGATCTTGGACTGGCTCAGGTGCTTCCCTGGCAATCTGCATGAATTACTGGCTTGCCTTTTACTGTGACCACCCTTGACTCTAATAAGAGAGTTCAGAGAGGCTTTGGCTAGTATTAGTATATTTACCAGAGGTCACTATCATTTCATACTCTTACAATACAATTTCTTGTATCTCACAATTTTTCTTCAAGTAATCAGTGCAGCTCACAGCAAGAGCTTCTTACATTAATGACTCACGATATGGAGAAGTTTGTGAAGAGGATAAACAGGGATGAGAATCCCAGATATAGTGAAAAGGTGCTGCCAGTGCTAACCTCTTCAAAATAGGGACCTCGCAACAACAACCCAATTGCTGTATAAAATATAGGTTTATTAGTAACTAGTATTTTAGCCCATTACATTAATGGGTGCTAGAATATATGTGTGTCTGTCTTTCTTTCTTTCTGTTTCTCTCCCTCCCGCTGCATGTCTTTCTTTCTGTCTCTCTCCCTCCCACTGTCTGTCTTTCTTTCTGTCTCTCTCCCTGGCCCCCTTTGTCTGTCTGTCTTTCTGTCTCTCTCCCTGCCCCTGTGGCTTTCTTCCTTTCTTTCTGTCTCCCTCCCGCTGTCTATCTTTCTTTCTATCTGTCTCTCTCCCTGCCACCTATGCAGCAGCAGCATTTCTTTCCCCCACTTTCCTGTGCAACTGCCACAGCAGCATTCCCTCCCCCTCCATTTCCCTGTGCAGCAGCATTTCCCCCAACCCACTTCCCTGTGCAGCAGCAGCATTCCATCCCCCTTCATTTCCCTGTGCAGCAGCATTTCCCTCCCCCACCCCAGTTCCCTGTACAGCTGCAACAGCATTTCCCTCCCCCCCATTTTCCTGTGCAGCAGCATTCCCTCCCCCTCTTCCCTGTGCAGCAGCATTTCCCTCCCCACCCCACTTCCCTGTGCAACAGCAGCAGCAGTATTTCCCTTCCCTCCACTTCTCTGTGCAGCAACAGCAGCAGCAGTTCCCTCCCCATTACCCTGTGCAGCTGAAGCAGGATTCCCTCTCCTTCCATTTCCCTGTGCAGCAGCATTTCCCTCCCCACCCCACTTCCCTGTGCAGCAGCAGTATTTCCCTCCCCCTCCACTTCTTTGTACAGCAGCAGCAGTGGTATTTCCCTCCCTCTCCATGTCCCTGTGCATCAGTAGCAGCATTTTCCCCTACCCCTTCCCGCGGTCTGGCCTACTCCCTTAGTCCCTTTCCGCCCCCCTTCCCTTCCCGCAGTCTGGCCAGCTTCCTTAGTCCCTTGCCGGAGTTTATTTATAAGTTTAAAGGTGCCATGGCGGCTCCTCTCACGATCACCGCCTGCGTCGGAAGCCTTCTCTAACGTAGGTGCGGCTCGTGAGAGGAGCCGCTGCTGCAGCTTTTAAACTTAAAAATAAATTTCGGTCGGGTGTAAAGTATAAGGGAGCCGGCAAGACCGCATATCACCTTGGGGTCTGCGAGAGAGGGACCATTGTATGCGCGCATGCGCACTCCTGCCGGCCACGGACCTACAGATCACGGATCAGGGATCATGGATCACGCAGGTAAGAGTGCGCATGCGCATTTTGTTCCATGTAAGCAGACAAAAGTCTGCTTACATGGAACAACAAAGTACAGCAAATTGAGCCAATGGATAACATATAGAGTGGTCGGCTACTGTTATGGATCCATCCTGAAGTTAGGCCATCTGGTATGCTACTTATATACTTTAGTTCAGTAGCCTAGAGTACTACTTAGTTACAGATTACATACTCACTTTCTATTGGGTTGACACATCTATCATATCTATTGATTGTATAGTCTGCATACTTATCTCGGAGCCATATTGAAGTATGATGTCACCTACTGTCAAATCTGACTCCTCTCTATTTCCCCTAACAATGCATTCTTAATACTAAGTTCAATCATTTCTGAGAGTAGGCCCCCTCCTTCATGAGCTTCATTGTTCTTTGTCAGCAGTTCAGATAACTTTTGGTAGGACATCTTGTCCTGCAGTAATGTTGCCTGGAATTATCTTCTTGTTTGGGTTTGTCTTCTTGGAAAGTCCTGAAATATCCAATACTGTTACAGTCAGCAGATATTTTCTAGTTCTGAGCAAAGATGAACCTCTTACATAAGCATATTGTTTCTTGCTGACAGCAAGCATATTGTCTCTTGCTGATATGATTGCTCAGAAACTTGAATTCATAAGCACAATGTCTCTCTTAAAAATATCTTTTGGGGGTCTCATAGGGGTCCTCACCTTCATTCTCATAAAAGTCTTATTCCTCATTCTCCCTCAATAGTATGGTTGTTATAAGGAGAATAGATGAGGAGTGTCGCAAGTATGTTGGGATATTGTTCCTTAAATTCAAAGGTGAATTTGAACATCTTTTTTTGGCGTACCTGTTGAGACGACGGGAAGGGTATCTTGAAGCACTGTGTAGATCTTAAGTTAAGGAAGGTGTGCAAGATCTTAATATTGGACACTAGACTATTAAAGTCCTCTCTGTACATAACTCTGTAAACCATACAAGTTAACTTGTAGTGAATTCTCTTTTTTACCGGTAATCAATGTAACTTTTTCAGTAGTGGACTGGCCTTTTGAAACTGGCTTAAGCGAAAAATTAATCTGGCTGCTATGTTTTGGAGTAGTTGCAGTCACTTGAGTTCCCTCTCTGTAACACTATAGTACAGGGAGTTGCAATAGTCTAGTTATAGCCTGAGCTTCTATTCTAAAGCTATCCTGGGTCAGAGTTGGTCTTATTGTTCTCAGTTGTCTTATTCTGAAAAATAATTTCTTTACTAAGGTCATAATTTGGTCACTGATGGGTGAGTTCATTATCATTCACTGTTTGCTGTCACAGCCCTTCTAACTCTTGAAGAGGATTTCTCCTGAGCTGCACCTACTCCCTCACTCACTTATTTTCTTTTCTCACTGAAGAACAAAGTTTACAAAAGATAGTCCACTTAGCTTTATTCATTATGCAAATAAGCCTTGACTTTCCTCTCAGGTTCCAGCACTCTATCTACTAAGCAGACTGAGGTATTTTTCCTTTTTAACTATATGCCTCCTCACCATGGATGACACCATTATTTCTCATAACACTGCTTTTCAATGTCATTCTTCACCTCCAGCTTATAATTAAAAGGAAAAACTAACAAACACTGCTGGACTCAATCTTCCCAGCATTCCTGCATTGACCATACAATCAACCTAGCAAAATCCAATACTATTCTACTTATAATACAAACAGGTAGCTGGAATCTTCTCTCAGTTCGCTCGGGGCGTGGAGCAGTTAAGTCATGTTCTGCAGGATGCTGGGTCCCTTCTTTCTTGCGAAGCCTTGGAGAGGAAGGGGGTTCCTGGGCTTGGCCATCCTTTTGTCTATTGTCAACTCAGGCATTATATGGGCTCTCTCCCTGGGATTTCTCGGGGGGAGGGGGGACTTTGGGACCTGTTTCTGTGCTTTTTTTAACAGCAGACCAAGACATTAGGGTCTCCATTTCTTACTTTCATAGCCAGATCATGGCTCTTTGCCCCCCTAGGGTTTTTCCCGGGATTTTGGAAGCTTGGCAGCGTGACTTGGGCAGGGACTTGGGGGGTAATTTTTTGCTAAAGATATTGAAACGTACTGCTGGTCTGGTCTATAGTGCTGAACTGCGCGAATGTCACTATCGCACAGTCCTGCGGGCATATGTTTCCCAAAGTCAGGCTTATTATATGGGCTGTATTGGCGCTGAACTCTGTGTCCATTGTTCTGTAGAGGTTAACTCTTATTTCCATGGTATCTGGAGTTGTGAGGGGATTCAGGCCTTTTGGAAGGCGCTGGCTTCTTTCTTACAGGACCTGGTGCAGGTTCCTGTGCCTGTCTCAGTGCTTTCTATGTTATTTGCCCAGTTTTCCTTACTCTCTGTGTATACTTCTTCAGAAAAACTATTTCTTAGTAAATGTTTTATTTTGGGGAAAAATGTATCTTATATTGTTGGCTCTCTTCTGAACCCCCCTCCTTTTAGTATTGGAGGAATCGACTTCATGAACTTATGGGCTGGGAGGCCCGTTTGGCCTGTTCTTCTCATCACCGGAGCAGAGACTTTGTCAACACTTGGACTCCATACTTGAACATTTTGTCTCCTGCAAGTCGTAGCCATATCCTGAATAGACTCCAAATATAATTGGGTTTACCTGTTTGACATCGGTCTTTCCCTGTTTGTGTGTTATAACGTCTCTCTTGGTGGGGAGGGGAGGGGAGTGATTGGGGTTCTTTCTGTTGGGTTGGGGTGTTGATCCCGATTGTGGAGGACATAAGAGTCCAGTCCTCCGCGGTTGTTGGTTGATATTGTAAACTATGTTTTATGCTATTGTTGTACCTGCTGTTGTCACTGCTTAATAAAAAGATTTAAATATAAAAATATTATAGGTATTTGCCTCCCCTCACCCGCTTGACAATAAAACCCCACTATGCATCAATAAACTCAACTACCCTATTCAGCCCACCATGAAAATACTAGGTGTTATTCTAGACCAATGCCTAACAATGAAGGAACAAGTGGATTCCCTATTCAGAAAAGGTTTCCTTACTCTCTGGAAACTCAGAACCATTAAATCATACTTCGATACGTCAACATTCAGAATCCTAGTGCAATCCCTCATACTGAGTCAGCTTGACTACTGCAACATCGCCTATCTAGCAATCTCACAAAAGAATATGAGACGTCTCCAAATAATTCAAAATGCTGCGGTCAGACTTATCTTCGGGCTGAAGAAATTTGACCACGTGACACCCTACTATCGGCAGCTGCACTGGCTATCAACGGAAGCCCGAGCAAGGTTTAAATTTGCCTGCCTCTGCTTCAAAGTACTATACAGCCTGACCCCCCAAGTACGTAACGGACCTTTTCGCATTTTTTAATAACAAACTCAAGAGAAACACACACCCAAAACTCATTTCCCCTCCAGTTAGAAGCTGCAAAATGAAAAAACACCACGAACACCTTCTCTCTCACCAAGCAGTCCTATGGGGCAAAGACCTAGACCAACTGCTTTCGCCCACTACATACGGGGAATTCAGGAAACGCCTAAAAACATACCTGTTCCAGAAATACCTAAACAATTGACCCGCTCTCCCTCTCCCTCCCCCCTCCCTATTCCACCTGAACTTACAGCACTGTTATAAATATAATCTGTTATCTTCATCTTATCGTAACTTTACGTTGCTATTTATCCCCAACAGGTCCTGTCGGACATTACCTACTAAAATGTACATATTACATTTTCGCTCAGCAAATTGTATTTCTATACTATTGCCTCCTGAGGTCTCTGATCTCTGTATTTCCTCTGAATATCTACTTATTGTATTTCGCTGAATGTCCAGCACTCTTGATTGTAAACCGCCTAGAAGTCGCAAAATTGTGGCGGTATAGAAGAATAAAGTTATTATTATTATTTGGGATGAGAAAATTAAGGAAAATAAAAAATTCCTTTTAACAACATAGTTTTGGGATTTTAGTATATTCTTTGATTTTACCACAGATAGATTATGACAATGTGATCAACATAGGCTGTAGAAATAGTGAGCAAAAGATTTTACAACTGCTGCAGAACATTACAGCTAGGTTAATTTCTTCTAGGTCAAGATATGAGAATGTTATAGCTTTTTTTTAATAAAAATGCATTCATTGGCTTCCAGTAGAAGCAAGAACTGCTTTTACAGTAAGTTATATATTTTTATATATGTGGAGGGGCATAATCGAAAGGAACGTCTAAGTCCGTTTTCATCTAAGTCATAAGTCGTCCAAATAAAAAAAACAGCCTAAGACACGTTTTCGAAAAATACATCCAAAATTATTTTTTGATTCAAAAATCGTCTAAGTATACATCCTGCCGATCTGATCATCCAAGTCGCTAAATCATCCATCTTTATACCACATTTTTGTCCAACTCAAAAACGCCTAGAACAAGCCCTGTTGGATGTGGGAGGGGTCTGCAAAGTGATGGACTGAATACCCAGACATGGCTCCTAAATAGTGGGGTACCTTACAGGGCACTGATGTGAACTTCACAAAAAGGGTGCCATGTCTTCATCTCACTACAGCTCCCTTATAGGTCATGGTAAGCCCCCCAAACCACCTCCAGAATCCCTTAGATCCACTTATCTATCACCCCAATAGCCCTTATGGCTGCAGGAGCCACTTATATGCCAGTACAAAGGGATTTGGGGGGTGTATAAGGCAGTGCAAATGTTTAAGTATCAATGCAGACATTACAGGGGCTTATGGGCATGGGTCCTCCTCTCCATGAGTCCCTAACCCACCCCCAAGATGGCTTAAGCCGCCTCTGTGCTGGACGACTAGGTTTTCCTATGCCAGGCTGCCAGGTGATGATGGTCTGGAGGCTGAATTTTAAAGGTGTGATTACAATTTTTCTGGGTTCGTGGGGAGGTCGGTGATCACTGGGATAGTGTGTGGGGGGTCTGTTTTATGTGTTTGCAGTGCTTATCTGGTGACTTTAGATGGGTTTTTGTGACTTAGACCCCAGTTCTTCAACTGCCGGTTCGCGGACCGGTGTCGGTCCACAGAAAATTTCTGCCGGTCCACACAGGACCGGCGAGATGAACGCCGTTAAATTTTCTGCCCTGGTGGTGTTTGGAAATCTTCTGTTCCTCCAAGCCTCGGGCGATCAAGACAGGCTGCCGACGTCGGGCATTCCCTCTGTGAGTCTCGCCTATGCGGAAACAGGAAGTTGAAACAAAATAGGCGGGACTCAAGAGAGGGAAGGTCCCGACGTGGGCAGCCTGTCTTGATCGCTGCCCCGGCCGAGTCGCCGAAGAGGGCCGCGGGGAAAGTGCAGGCAGAGAGGAGATGGTCAGCGTGCGCGGGGAGGTCAGCGTTTCGATTGGGGCCATCAGCAGCGTTTGTGCTGAGAGTCTGCCCACGTGCAGGATGCGGCGGGTAGGGGCCTCCGGCTTGTCTTGGGCGGCAGGGCCTGCGGTGCAAAGCTGTTTTTTTTTGTTTTTTTTTTTGGGGGGGGGGGTCGCGAATGTGCAGGGAGCCTTCAACAGTGGCTGTCTCCTCTCCTAGCAGCTCTGTACTTCCAGGGCAGTGATTCACTTTGGCAACTTCACCTTTCCTCAGAGGCGGCAACGGACCCAAGGCTGCCTAAGGAAATCACTGCTGCAGGCAAGTACTGAGAGCTGCTGGAAGGAGAGGAAGCCACTGTTGGAGGCTGGGAAGCTGATTGATAAAAGGAGAGCTGCTACCGCACCTGGAGGGAGGTAGAAAGAGAGATGCTGCTGGGAGGGGAAGAGAGAAAGGGATGGGAAGAGAGCTACTGTTGGATAGGGGGGAGGAGGGAAGGGAGAAGGAAAAAAAAGGAAGGAAACAGCTGGCAGGGAGATTAGAGGAGGGAAAGGGGAGAGACAGGAATGAGAAAGTAGAGAGAGATTGATGCTGGAAAGGGGGTCAGCAGAGAAATGAGAGAGGGATAAAGATGCTAGATCTGGCGTAGGAGAGATAAAAATGAAGAAAGCAGTGAAGCTGGAATGAATGATGTAAAAAGGAGAGAGGAGGCACAGGCTGGATGGAAAGGGGAGAGGGGCATAGAAAGAAGTCAGATACATATGGAAGGGGGAGAGGCCAGACAGTGGATGGAACGGGCAGACGCTGGAAGGAAGAGTGGAAAGAAGATGAAAGCAGAGACCACGAAAGGTAGAAAAAAAATCATTTTATTTCTATTTTGTCATTACAATATATCAGATTTGAAATATATATCCTGCTAGAGACATAACTGGGGACTGCAAAGCCTAACACTATTCCTATCATGTGTGATTGCAGTATTCTGTTAGCATGATATTTCAGTGTAGCATTCTGTAATAATTTGGCTTGTTCAGTTTTCTTGATAGTAGAGGGGATATATGTGAAGGGGAGGGGAGACAGTGGTTTTGTTGGTCCTTGCTCTGAATATTTATATTTATAAAATGACAATTGTACAGAATATTGTTTCTTTTTATACTTTAATAAAATACGTTCAATAAAAAATCATAACTGAGGCTTGTGCAGATGGGATCAGATGGTTTGTGGGGACCGAGCTTGCGGAGACGGGGCGAAAATGTGTTTTTTATTTCGGTCTTAGTAGTTTGCCGGTCCACAAAATAATTATTTTATTTCTGCCGGTCCACGGGTGTAAAAAGGTTGAAGAACACTGGCATGTTTTACATGGTCTAAGTCACAAAGTCCCAAGTTCCATCGATCCTGGGCTGTATAACTGTTATACATGCTGTACGACTAAGTCTAAGCCGGCCCACATCCCGCCCAACTCCCATCCTCGACACTCCTCCTGAAACGCCCCGTTTAGCTTTGGTCATTCAGCGGCACTATGAAGGCCTAGGTCGTTTAGAAATATGTCCAAAACCCATTTTTATTATTGGCACTTGGACTATTTGGACAATGTTCATCCAAGTGCTGACTTAGGCCAGTTTTTGGACATTTTTTTCTTTCGATTATGAACTCCATAGTATTTTATGGAGCTTCCCCAGCTTACATGCAAGATTTGATTTCGATATCAGATTAGAATAGATTGGGAACAGCAAGATGTTTTTTAGAACGATCTTATCCTAGTTGGAAGGGTGTGGTTTATAAATCTGTGTTCTCAAACACATTCCAATATTTACAAGCTGCCAAGTGGTGGACTCAGATTCCAGTGAAAATTAGGATGATACAAAATTATGGTCGGTTTCAAAAGAATCTTAAGACTTTTGTGTTGTCTAAATTTGTAATAATGAGCAACTGAATGTTTATTTTATGTTAAGCTGTAATTGCTGAGTATGTCCAGTTTACTTTTAATGTAGGCTTTGTAGAATTCCTTTGGGATATTTGTGAGATAGAAGATTGGATTGTGAAGTGATATGAAGATGTGTTCTAACAGATGGGTGTACTAGGGCCTGATTCTCCTCAACTGAAAATCTCCTTTACATATAGATTGTTTTGACAAGGCGCACCCATTCTACAAGATGCATGTTTTGTATACATCTAGACCTAGTCTTTTCAATCTATCAAAGCAAACGTCACCTATTATCACCCATTCCAAGGCAAGTCAGTAGGCATGTGAAGCATCAGATGGACCTGTATGTAACTCACAAAATCTGATCAGGTGGCATATTTTGTCCTAGTAAGAGTTGGCCTTCAGATCCAAGGGCTGCAGATACTCCACTATAGGTAGCAAGTGAGGGTGGTGTTGAATAACCTCTTTCCTACTATCAGGTATCTATTTATTATCAGGTATTTCTTCCCTACTATCAGGTATCTATATACTATCAAGTATTTCTTCCCTACTATCAGGTATCTATTTGCACTCCATGAGAGTTGGTAAATGTGTTTTGTTGCTGCCATCCATTGCTTCTATTACTTAACCACTTGCTTTTCTCCTTGTCTTCCCATAGGTTTTGAGATTGTAGGTATAGCAGTCTCCCTGGATGTCAAATAACTGTCTTTGTGAGGGACTAGTTACTCTGCTCATATATGATGACATACATCTTTACTTCCCTTTCTAGTTGCTCTTTCAGGTATGTTTTAGTCATTTGATATTCCACTGAGGCCCTCTCCACATACTGTAGTCTCAAAAACATTACCAGGATGGACTCTCAATTTTATAACAAATCTTCTTTAATGTAGTAACTCAGAACAAGGAGACAAATAACTAACAGTTCTGTTTCTTGGAAAGAATTGTAGCCTATGCTACTCTCAACTAATGCACCCTAAAAGCAGAGGACTGGGAGAGTAATTTCAGCACATGCCGAGAGGTAATGCTGTAATTTATAGTAGGAATAGTTGTTAGGAATAACAGAGCTGGAGTACTAAAGGGTAAAAAGACTTGATAGAATTAGTGGTCTTGAAAGCATTTACTGGCTAGATCAACATTTTTCTCTCAGAGAAAAAAAGGAAGTTGAGGAGGACTGCTAGCCCCAGCTTGAAGAGCAAGCAACATATAGGAAGTGTCCCATAAACCTCAGGGAGCTATATGTGTGCTTTGAAAGAGCCTATTACAGAAAACTACAATACACAAATCTGTAGCCCAAGGGCAAAATCTTATATCATAAAGGCATACTCTATATAAAACAAGTTCCATGAATATGGGGGCAGAAAGCTCTCATATCTTTCTGCTTATATGTCCAGAGCTACTTCTGTGGAGGTGACATGTTGAGGGATGGCCATGACTGATGATCCAGGGGAGAGGAGCAAGTGAGTGGAGAAAAAAGAAACAGAGCTCCATGGAAAGGGGCCCACAAATATATATTTTCCTAAGGCTTTGACTCAGATAGTGACACAGATAAATTCATAGAAAAATAGCCCATCCAGTCTGTCCATCCATGGCATCCACTATCTCCTCTCCCTAAGAGATCCCATGTGCTTGTCCCATGCTTTATTGAATTCAGACACAGTCTTTGTCTTCACCACCTCTACTGGAAGACTATTCCATGCATTTACCACCCTTTCCTTAGATTATTCCTGAGCCTTTCACCTCATAACCTCATTCTATGTCCTCTCACTCTGGGGTCTCCTTTCAATTAAAAGAGACTTGCCTCATGCATATTTATGTCAGATAGGCATTTAAAAAACATCTCTATCATTTTTCCCTTCTCTCGCCTTTCCCCATATGCCTTATGATGTAGACCACCAATCATTTTAATTGCCTTCCTCTTGGCAGATTCTATCCTGTTTATATCTTTTTGAAAGTGTGATCTCCAGAATTGTACCATATAATGATGAAGTAAATACCAAATCAGTCCTATTTATTTAAAAATTTATGTACCTTATATTAACTAGACGGTTTACAAAAATTATTACCAAGATAAATGCCATCACTCTAATACATAACAATACAATCAAATAATAAAGTGCATAGAGTCCCAAAGCTACCTCCCCAAAATCATCAGCAAATTATAAAGTGCAATAGAATCTTTGAAACACAGAAAAAAAAAATCATGAGTCTCTGTTACTTAATCTCCGGAATCTCACAATCACAATTATTACCAGGATAAATACCATCACATGCATGAAGAAAGTAGTGGGTCAGCAGAGAATGGATTTCTCTTTCCCGTTGGTTGTCGCTAAACTATATTTAGGTGTATAGCCCTGTTGTTTACTCCTCTGAAGTCTTGTCTCCTAAAGACGCTATTGAAGAAACACCATCGGGTATAGACGGCTGCTTTAAAATACTACTACATGTGAACGCTTTGAACTTTTGCTGCATGTGAATGATCTATGAGTCAAGAGAACTGCGGCAAAGCTTTCTTCTTATAGAACTGATTGTGAGATTCCAAAGTTACAGGGAAATACTTTAAAAACCAATAGGAGGAAATTTTTTTTACTCAGACAAATCTTTAATGTAGTAACTCAGAACAAGGAGAAAAATAACTTACAGTTCTGTTTCTTGGAAAGAATTGTAGCCTATGCTACTCTCAACCAGTGCACCCTGAAAGCAGAGGTTGTGGTAAAATTGGATAACGTAGCTGGTTTTATGAAAGGTTTGGACAATTTCCAGGAGGAAAAGTCCATAGTCTGTTACTGAGACATGGGGGAAGCCACTGCTTGCTCTGGATCGGTAGCATGGAATGTTGCTACTCCTTGTGTTTGGTCAGGTACTAGTGACCTGGATTGGCCACCAATGGTCTACTGGATTTGATGGACCATTGGTCTGACCCAGTAAGGCTATTCTTATGTTCTAAAGAACAAGTAACAGAGACTCATTACTTTTGTTCTGTGGTTTTTAAGATTCTATTGCACTTTATAATTTCACGATGGTTATGGGGCGGTAGCTTTGGGACTCTATGCACTTTATTATTTGATTGTATTGTTATGTATTAGAGCAGGGGTGCCCACACTTTTTGGGCTTGCGAGCTACTTTTAAAATGACCAAGTCAAAATGATCTACCAACAATAAAATTTTAAAAAAGCACAACGCACACTGTACGCATAGAAAATGTTAATTATCATTCCTATTCCAGGGTTTTTCAAAGAGGTCAAAGCAGATGACTCTATGCACTATCACCTCAGTAACAACCATACAAAAATAGAGAAATATACCCCTCTCCCTTTTTATTAAACCACGATAGCAGTTTTTAGAGCGCAGGGAGCTGTGCTGAATGCCCAGCGCTGCTCTCGACGCTCATAGGCTCCCTGCGCTAAAAAACTCTATTGCAGTTTAGTAAAAGGGGACCTTAGTGTAAAATATAGACAGCAGATATAAATTCAGACACATTTTGATCACTAAATTTAAAATAAAATAATTTTTCCTACCTTGTCTGGTGATTTCATGAGTCTCTGGTTGCACTTTCTTCTTCTGACTTTGCATCCAATCTTTCTTCCCTTCTTTTAGCCTGAATGCTTCCTCTCCTCCAGACCTCGTTCCCTCCCCCAACTTTTCCTTCCTCTCTCCCTGCCCTTTCTTTCTCTCTGCCTCCCTTTCTTTTTTTTCTGTTTCTCTTCTTTCCTTCTGTCTCCCTGCCTGCCCTTTTTCTTTCTTTCTCCCTGCCCTCCCCTAAGCCACTGCCATCGGGGACCAGAACCCAAACCGCCACCAATAACAGGCCCCAAACCGCCACCAATAACAGGCCCGAAAGCCGACGACGCCCCAAGCTCTCTCTGCTTCGGCCGACCAGCATTCCTCTCCCCGACGTCAATTCTGCCGTCGGGGAGAGGAAGGCTGATTGGCCCAAGATTGCGATCGACCTATTGGGGGAAATGCTGCCGGGTCCTGCCTTCGCGGAAACAGAAAGTAGGCAGGACCCGGCAGCAAGAAGAGCAAATGCTTCACTAACCTGTCTCCCGCCTTAGCCCATAGCGAACGCTTGCTTCAGGGCTCTCAACATGTGCGTGCCGGCTTCCCTTCTCCCTCCCACCCCCGGACATAACTTCCGGTTTCGGAGGGAAGAGAAGGGAAGCCGGCACGCACACGTTAGAGCCACAGAGCATAAGTTCGCTACGGGCTGAAATCTCCAAGCCGGTTTTTTTTGGGTTTTTTTAATGTTCAGCAGCGGTGGCAGCAGCAGATGACAGCTGGGCGGACCGCCCAGCTAAAAGGCCCTAGAGAGAACACTGGAGAGGAAGGCTGATCGGCCCAATAGATCAGGACGGCAACATGAGTCTATCACGGAGCCCGGGATGGTCTCCGCGATCGACTCGCGTTGCCTTCCTGAGCTACTGGTCGATCGCGATCAACGTGTTGGGCACCCCTGTATTAGAGTAATGGTATTTATCTTGGTAATAATTGTTTATAATAAATAGGATTGATTTGGTTGCTTCATTATATGATATTTTAAAACTTATATTTGAAGCTGTTTTTTCTTTATATTTTTTCCCAGTAATTTTTGTTTAGTTAACTCCAGAATTGTACACAATATTTTAAATGAGGTCTCACTAGAGCCTTAAACAGGGACATCAATACCTTCTTTTTTCCTACTAGCCATTCCTCTCCCTATGCATTCAAGCATCCTTCTAGCTTTTGCTGTTGCCTTTTCAACCTAATAGAACAGAGACATAGGGGATAAACGAAGCAGGGGAGACTCTCAGACAATACAGCCCAGATGAACAGGCACACACTGGGCAAAGGTGGCCTCACAGATGGGGTTGAAGGTGGGAAGAGATGTTTGTGAGGCGCAGTAAAAGAGGTGTGTACTTGAGGCTTGCAAGGAAAGTGTTATATGGTCTCAGAGGGACGGTGGAAGTTGGTAATTTACAAGCCATTCTGGCCAGAGATGCCAATCACACAAACAGATGGCTCTCAATTTCCTCCAGTTAGCTGCAATGTAAATACAGTAGAACAAAAAGACAGGTTGAACCAGCATATGGATGTCTTTTCTAGCAGATATAAATACTGAGGTTTATATCTCCTGGTCTGCACATCCCCATGGTATACATAAGTAATCGTTTCTGAATGTCCATAATATGGCACCACCCAGGCCTTGCCTCCAGCACACTTATTTCCGGACATTCACCTTTCTGCATCAATGAAAGATCAATGTTCACAGTGCACCATTTCTAAAATGGTACCTTCAACATAAATATGATATGAACATGGAAATGCCAGCATATCCACATCCATATTGCAAACAGAATTTCTAAAATAAGCACCCAATTCTTATGCAAATTTTCATGAAGTACAATAGCAAGGGAATACACTGTTTTATTGAAGCTTGCTAAACTGGTCTCAAAGTAGCTAGAAAATAATGAAGTTTATCATTTACAAGAAATAATGGTGTATACATACCAGAGGTTCCAATTTTACAGTCTGTTGCCGTTTTCTTGTTCTTTCTTGAGCTTTTGTGTTATATATGAAAGTTAGAGCTTGAGGATTCAACACTTTCTGTTGTGGTGCTGCTGAAATAAGTCTTTCTTTGAGTTTGCAAACATCAGCTCCTGATGACACTTCTTCACTACATAATGAACCATTTTTAGAAGCTGGAGACTGGTGTAAGTCAAATGAAATCTTTTTAGACATCCTTAACTGAAAAAAAGTCAAAATAAGCAAAAATAATTAAAAGAAGTATTATTATATGGATACATTTTCTTTTAGAATTAAAATTATCAATTCTATTTTTTAAATGGCTTTTAGATGTTGTATATATACTTTTTTGTAAATTCATCAGGGAAATATACAAAGCCTTGAGGTGCTACTACTGAGAAAGCACAGTTACTTATCATTACAGGTGTTATCCAGGGACAGCAGGCAGATACTCTCACATATGGGTGATGTCATCCACGGAGCCCCGATGCGGACAGCCTCACAAGCAGACTTGCTTGAAGAACTTTAGAAAATTCGCAACTGCCGCACCTCGCATGCGCGAGTGCCTTCCCGCCAGATGTAGGTCGCGTGTCTCCTCAGTTCAGATAGCTAGCTAAGAAGCTAATCAGGGGAGGTGGGTTGTGAGAATATCTGCCAGCTGTATCTGGATAACACCTGTTACAGTAAGTAACTGTGCATTATCCAATGACAAGCAGGCAGCATATTCTCACATATGGGTGACCTCCAAGCTAACTAGAATGGAATGGTGGGAGTGTTGGCAATTCAGGAGAATAAATTTGTAAAACTGCCTGGCCAAAGTGGCCATCCCGTCTGGAAAAAGAATCCAGACAATAATGAGAGGTGAATGTATGAACCGAGGACCAAGTGGCAGCTTTGCAGAATTCCTCAATAGGAGTAGATCTAAGGAAAGCTACAGATGCTGCCATGGCTCTAACTTTATGGGTTGTGACTCGACCCTCTAGATGCAGTCCAGCCTAAGCATAGCAGAAAGAGATGCAAGCAGCCAACCAGTTGGAGATTGTTCTCTTGGAAACTGGATGTTCCAACTTATTTGGATCGAAGGAGACAAAAAGTTGAGGAGTAGATCTGTGTAGCTTAGTCCTTTGTAAGTAGAAAGCCAAAGCATGCTTGCAGTCTAGAGTATGAAGAGCTGTTTCTCCAGGGTGAGAATGAGGCTTTGGAAAAAACACTGGAAGTACAATGGATTGACTGAAATGAAATTCTGAAACAACTTTAGGTAAGAATTTAGGAAGAGTACAGAGGATCACTTTGTCATGATGTAATATTGTGAAAGGTGGGTCTGCTACTAAACCTTGTAGTTCACTGACTCTGCGAGCAAACGTGAGAGCAATGAGAGAGATCACTTTCCAAGTGAGATATTTCAGATGAGTCAAAGATATTGGTTCAAATGGAGGCTTCATCAACTTATCAAAAACAACATTGAGATCCCAAACCACAGGGGGCGGTTTGAGAGGTGGCTTGACACTGAAAAGTCCTTTCATAAATCTGGATACCACAGGATGAGCAGAGAGGGGTTTTCTCTCCAGTGGCTGATGAAAAACAGCAATTGCACTGAGATGGACTCGAATGGATGTTGATTTGAGGCCTGATTGCGATAAATGACACAGGTAATCGAGAACTGAAGACAAGGAGGTAGACTGAGGCTCCTTGTGATGAAGAGTGCACCAAGAAGAAAACCTAGTCCATTTCTAGTTGTAGCATTACCTAGTAGTAGGCTTCCTGGAAGCCTGTAAAATGTCATTGACAAATTGAGAGAACTGTAGATTGGCAGTTGAAAGGTACCAAGCTATCAGGTGCAGAGACTGCAAGTTGGGATAAAGTAGAGAACCCTGACTCTGTGTAAGCAGAGATGGAAAAACTGGTAGAAGTAGTGGCTCCCTGCTGCTGGTTGAAGTAAAAGGGGGAACCAATGTTGTCTGGGCCACTGAGGAGCTATCAGAATCATGGTGGCATGTTCGTGTTTGAGTTTGACGAGTATCTTGAGAATTAGAGGAAATAGAGGAAATGTATACAGGAATTTGCTCGTCCATTCCAGAAGAAAAGCATCTTTCTCCAGGCGGTGAGGAGAGTAGATCTTGGAGCAAAACTGAGGCAGTTTGTTGTTGTGGGGAGACGCAAAGAGATCTATTTGCGGGGTTCCCCACTGAGAAAAAATTTGATGGATAGGCGATTGAGTGTCCATTCGTGAGGCTGTGGAAGGCGACTCAATTTGTTCACCAGAAAGTTTTTCTCTTCTTGAATGTAGACCACTTGCAGAAAGATGTTGTGAAGAATTACCCAATTCCAAACCTTCTGAGCTTCATTGTAAAGAGGGAGGGATCCTGTTCCTCCCTGCTTGTTGACATAGTACATAGCTACTTGATTGTCTGTATGAATGAGGACTATTTGATCGTGAAGAAGATGTTGAAAAGCTTTGAGAGCATTGAAGATCGCTCTGAGTTCCAACAGATTCATGTGGCTCCGACGATCTGTGCTGGACCAATGCCCTTGAGTACGGAGACCATCGAGATGAGCCCCCCCCCCCCCCCAGCTTAGGTCGAGGAATCTGTTGTCAGGACCTTTTGATTAGGGGGCATTTGAAATAGCAAACCTCTGGAGAGATTGGAAGAATGCATCCACCAGTGGAGAGACTGTCTCAACTTAGGAGTCACTGTAATGTTCTGAGAGAGTGGATCAGAAGCCTGCGCCCACTGAGATGCCAGGATCCACTGAGGAATTCTGAGGTGAAGTCTGGCAAAAGGAGTCACGTGAACTGTAGAGGCCATGTGACCTAGGAGAACCATCATGTATCTCGCTGAAAGTGACATGAGGGACGACACCTTGAGGCAAAGCTGTATGAGATTATCCAGACGCTGTTGAGGAAGGAATGCTCTGAGTATCCAGTATAGCTCCAATGAACTGTTGATTTTGAGAGGGTTGTAGCTGGGATTTTGGAAAGTTTATTTGAACCCCAAACTTTGGAGGAACCAAATAGTAAGTTGGGTCGCTACAATAACCCACTGAGATGCTGAATCTTTGATGAGCCAGTCATCCAAGTACAGGAAAACCTGGAGACCATGGCTGCGCAGAGCTGCTGCCATCACTACTAGGCACTTGGTGAAAACTCTGAGATATGATGCCAAGCTGAAAGGTAGCGCTTTGTACTGAAAATGATGCTGTCCCACCCGAAATCTGAGGAACTTGCGGAAGGCTGGATGAATGGGAATTTGAGTGTAAGCCTTTTTGAGATCCAGAGAGCATAACCAATCGTGACAGCATCCAAAATTTTTCTCTGACAAGAAATTTGTTGAGGTCTCTGAGATCCAAAATAGGTCGCAGACCCCCATCTTCTTTGGGACAAAGAAGTAACAGGAGTAAAACCTCATACTCTGCTGTTTCAGGGGAACTTCCTTGATGGCATGGAGATGAAGCAGAGCTTGAGCTTCCTGAAGAAGAAGGGTGATCTCTGATGGATTGGAAGGATACTCTCTTGGGGGGGGGAGGTCTGGTGGAACCTTAAGTGAAGAGAGTAGCCTTCCCTGATTATTGTGAGGACCCAGAGGTTGGATTTAATTAGTTCCCATCGATGATAAAAATGATGGAGACGACCTCTGATGGGAAGAGGAGAAGACAGAGGCAGAACGATTGAAGTTAAGCTCTGTGTGAGATGATCAAAAAAACTGAGTAGACTGAGTCTGAGTAGAGGAGGCTGAGGCTTACACTGCCTTTATTGTTGCAGCTGTTGTTTCTTAGGAGGCAGCCTTGAATAAGGTGCTGCCTTCTCAGGATAACGCCTCTGATAAGATGGAGGAGGTCTGTAACTTTTAGCAGTGGAAGGCTTCGGCTTCAGCGAACTATAGAGGTAAACAATTTCTCATGCTCAGACAAGCATTTTGTAGCGGCCTCAATCGAGTCATCAAACAGCTCATTCCCTTGACATGGGTTGATGGCCAGTTGATCCTGCAGATTTGGATCCATATCTATGGTGTGGAGCCAAGCTAGATGGCGTATCACCACTGAGAACGCAGTGACCCTGGAGGACATCTTAAAAGCATCATATGCAGCCTGAACAATATGCATGCGAAGTTGACCTAGAATTGAATGCATATGCTGGAATTCTGATAGGCGATGTTCTGGAAGATACTTGAAGAAAGTAGGCATAGCATTGAGATAGGATGTAAAGACAAAATTGTAGTTTAAAATCCTATTTGTCAACATAGAATTTTGATAAAGCCGACGGTCAAAATTGTCCATGGTCCTGCCCTCTCGGCCATGAGGGATGGTGGCATAAACTTTGGCAGGATTGGTTCTTTTTAAAGAAGACTCCATGAGAAGAGATTGATGGGATAGTTGAGACTTCTCAAATCCCTTACAATGGACCATCTTATATCGAGATTCCAGCTTTGCTGGAACAGCAAGAATGGAGTATGGTATATCTAGGTTCCTTTTAAAAGTTTGAGAAAGAATGCCATTCATGGGTAATTTTAGAGAATCCCTAGGAGGATTAGGCATACCCAGCTCTTCTAAATACTCCTTAGAGTATTTTGAATCAGGCTCCAAAGCAATGTTGAGATTATTTGAATAATTTAGTAAAGGACACTCGTTCAGCTTTACCTTGTTGAGGTAAAGCTGAACGAAAACCTCGCGAGGTACCTTTGGCAGCAGAGAAAGAAGGTGAAGCCTCTCTGGAGTATTGGTACCACAGGTCTGAATCCATAGGCAGAGATGAAGATGAAAACCTACTTCTAGAACGAGTGAGAGACAGAATGTTTTTGTTTTGAAAAACCAGCTGGTGACGAAAACCTCGCAGGAGAAGAACTCGACTGGCGAGAATGCTGAGGCTCCACAATAGATTTCCTGGATAAAGGAGTTGGAGGTCTCGAAGAGTCTCGATACCTCGATAAATGAGTTCTGTCTCGAGAAGAAGACCTGGGCCTCGATGAATGCCTCGACAAATGATGTGAACAGGAAGTATGTCTCGAGATGCCCTGCCCCCTCCCATAGGATTGAATGGTGGTGGCCCCGCCCATGCCACACCCCATGCCACACCATCGGAAATGCACTTTATGATGACATCACTGTAAATTGGGTGTGTTTGACCCCGAAAATACGCTTTCTGATGATATCAGCAGAAATGGGAGTGCCTGCCATACCGGAAGTGCACATTCTGATGATGTAGGCAGAAATATGGTAAATGAGGCGCTGCAAATGCGCTTTTCTGACCACATCAGCGGAAACAAGGTAAATGAAGCACCACAAATGCGCTTTTATGACCATGTCAGCGGAAACTTGGTAAATGAAGCACCGGAAATGTGCTTTTCTGATGAGATGGAAATGCATTTTCTGATGATATTAGCGGAAACAGATTTAGTTGAACCCCAGGAAATTATGTGGCCAGCAAAAAATTTAAAAAAAGTGTCTTAATTTTAACAGCCTTTTAGTTAAAAGACAGGTTTTAAGAGCTAATTGTTAGAACAGTGTGCAATGAGCTTAGAAAAGAAAAAAGACCTCTAAAGTTGCTTTTTTTTCTTTCCTGTTTTTTTTAACAGACCCTTCAGTAGGATATCTTAGTTAATGTTTGTGGAGAAAGGTAACACCCAGATTGTCATGGTGACAACTGATAAACTGGTTCATCATTAAGGTTCTTGTAGCCCCTCATAAAGCCAAGGCGGAGGGGGAGGTGTGTTTAAACCTGTCTAAACATGTCCCTGCCTACTGGTGTTGTCATAGTGATGTATGCATTAGCTCTTTAACAAATATCTGTTAACATCAGAAATAAAAGTTCTCACAGCTGTTAACAACAGAAATAAAGGTTCTCAAACCGTCAAACAAAATGACTGCCATGAAGGCTCGTATATTTCTTAAAGACCGTGATGTAGAAAAAGAGAGTTTACCTGATGACAGAAAAACTGTACGAATCAGACAAAGAAAATATGGACTCCTTTAACACACAGGTAACTGAAAAAAGGCCTACCAAGAGATCTCATAACTTTCTTAAAGACTGTAATGCAGAGAAAGAGGGTTACCCACCGGCTGAAAAACCAATTGACGCACGAATTGAGCATACGAACAAATTAACAGGTTCTGAAATACAAGAGTTTCCAGACGCCCAAAAGCTATATGATTCAGGCACAGAAAATGAAGATATGAACTACCAGAGGATAATACTTCGGATATCAAGTTTTATGAAGCAGCAGAAGCTGCTGAAGCGACATACATGTTAGAAAAGCCAGGATTTTCCACGGTAAGAGAGAGAGACACACTTTTCATTGCCAGGGGTTGGTGTTGAAGGGTTTATGAAGCTGGATGTGTTCGTGTGTTTTAAAAAGGAAAATTTATTTCTGTATGTGTTTTTTTGTAGGGAAGTGGCGGATCTTCACGATCACAGAAACCTGTGGACAAGGTGTACATACCTATGATAAATCTATCCTGTTTGTGTTTTTTCTGCTCATTTCAAAGAGAACCAGTGGTAATTGAACGTAAACTAAAATTAAGACCTGAAGATGCTTGTGATTATGGTTGGTGGACTGGCATAGGACTTTCCAAAACACCACCAGTTATAAAGATAGCTGTATACTGCATTATAAATAAATTTCTGCAAGGTGTGAAGGATGAAGACTGTGAAGCCTGTTTAATATGAGCTGGGGGCAAAAACACCATGATTGCTTGATGTGGAGGCAAAAGGATATACAACAGAAACTCAGGAAGACTTGTGACATCCTGTGCCTGGAACGTGTGGTAAATGCAGTGGCGTACTTAGGGTATGTGGCACCCGGGGCCCATCATTTTTTGACACACCCCCCACCCACCCTCCATGTAAAAAATATTTTTTGTAATAACCATGAAACGGTATAAATGGTCAGAATAGAAACAGGGAGTGAAAATATTCTTTTATTGAACCTCATATATGTAACCATTATTCCAAACATAACATAACATAAATTATGTCTGAATTGTCATGACATCAGAAGTACGTATGGAGTAGTTGCAGGTGATGCTTGGGACAGTTCTGATTGTGTTAGTTCGGTTTTATGTGTTTTTTGAATAGAAGGGTTTTTATTTCTTTTTTGAAGGTTTTGTAGTCTGTGGTTGAGGTCAATAGGTTGTAGAGTTGGGGGTCGAGTGTTAGGAGGTTGTCGAACAGTTTTTTTCTTTTGACGTTTTTGGTTGGAGGGTGTGTAAATGGTGTGCGAGTTCTCCTATGTCTGGTTGAGGTGGATTTAATTATTTAGCTGAAGAAATTAGTTACCCCCCCCCCATTCCACACACATTAATTCTCTTCCATTTTTGTTCCCATTATAAAAAACACTGATAAGTTCCCAGAAAAAAAATACATTAAAATAAGAAGTGAAACCAAAGGCCCCTACAGATGAGAACATAACATAAGAATAGCCTAACTGGGTCGGACCAATGGTCCATCATGCCCAGTAGCCCATTCTCATGGTAGCCAATCCAGGTCACTAGTACCTGGTCAAAACCCAAAGAGTAGCAACATTCCATGCTACCGATCCAGGGCAAGCAGACACTTCACTATGTCTTAATAACAGACTATGGACTTTTCCTCCAGGAATTTGTCCAAATCTTTCTTAAAACCAGCTAAGCTATCTGCTTTTACCATAACTTCTGGCCACTTCATTTTTAAGCTTAGATCTTTCCTTCCAAACAGAGACCTTGCTAGATGTCAAATACAACACAAGGGAACTTCACACGGACTTAGCTGTGCAGGAAATGTGAATCTCCTCATACACCCACTTATAGTGCAAAAATGTGCAAAGGTCTGTTTTTTTTCTTTCGATCACTAGATAGCCTAATGCCACACAAGCAGCACTGTTACAAAAGGTCAATGCTAAGGTTAACAAAGTTTCCTTCCTTGGACCACAAGGAGATACTGACAAACCACTGGAAGAGATCCCAAAATAACTACCTAGGCACAATATCCAAAGACCCACTCAGTGTGTGAACCAGTTGAGTGGAGTGGACTAACTGGGGAGTGGAAATGGGCCCGGAGTTTGCTCAGGAGAATTTCCTAGACCACCTCTTCCTCTCAACACATTGACACACTGCCACCACCACCACCACCACCACTAGGAACACCTCACTGGGTAGGCCAGCAATGCTTATAAACTTTATAAAACACATTATTATATTTTTTTTATAAAGCACATATTTTAACTGAACTCTCTAACATCCTCAGCCTTTCCATTCACAAAAATAGAAGGAAGAAAAGTTCCCATTTCCTGCTGTCTCATGTCCCCGGCCTATACAATGTTTTTCTTCTGCAGACCCTTCAAAAGTCTGACCAAATCCTCATTTCACTTGCATTATAAAGTACTCAGGATGCCATCTCTCCCCAATCCCAGGTCCTAAGGTCTGAGACAGTAGCGCAAACTGCCCGATTCAGGAAGAAAAATTTCGATTCAGCCTATTTAATTGGTTTCGATTCGATTTTTCTGCCCAGTTGGGTGATTTTTTTCAAAAATCCTGGTTGGTTTTATAGCTTTTTCACCCCCTTTGGCTTCTCCTAACCACACTGGCGCTGTGGTGTAAATAAAATAAAGAAACAAAAAGGACTTTTCCTCTCTCTGTTAAATCCTAGCTCACGTTTGCGATCTAACACCAGCTCTGGCAGGATACACATTTCAAATCTGACATATTGTAATCATAAAACAGAAAATAAAATTAATTTTTCTAACTTTTGTTGCCTGGTTATTTTTCAAATCTTGTTGGTCCCAGGCTCTGGTTGTCTTCTGATAACTTGCTTGCCAGGGTCTCCTTCTTTCTTCATGCTAACCATCCATCTGCCATCTCTGTCCTCCCTTTCCATTTCCCTTCCCTCCCCAGGAAGTCTGGTATCTTTCCTTTTTTTCATCTCCCTCCACAGATCCACCTTTTCTTAACTACCCTTTCATCCGGCATCTCTCCCTCCTTCCCCACCACCCCAGGGCCCACCATCTCTCCCTTTCTTTTCCCAATTACCCTCCCATCCAGTATCTCTACGCTCTACGAACGTGGAGATGATGCGGTATACAAACCTAAACCAAACCTCTATCCCTCCTCCAAACCATCCCTTGTGTCCAATTTCTCTCCCTTTCTGTTCCTTCCCTCCCTAAATCCCATGGTCCATCATCTCTCTCCCTCTCCTCTATTTTCAGACCCATTATTTCTTCCCCCCCAAAGTCTGGCATATGCACATCTCTTTGAACACCCCCTTCCCTCTTTGTACTTCTACACCAGGGTCCCCCCTAAAGGCCTGTCCCACCCCCTTGTAGGCCTGTCCCACCCCCTTGAAGGCCTGCACCCCCCTTGAAGGCCTGCACCCCCCCAAAGGCCTGCACCCCCTTGAAGGCCTGTCCCCCCCCTTGTAGGCCTGTCCCCCCTTAAAGGCCTGACTGCCTTTCCCCCCCTTGAAGGCCTGCCTGCCTGTCCCCCCCCGAAAGCCTGTCTCCCCCCATGAAGGCATGTCCCCCCCTTTAAGGCCTGCACCCCCCTTGAAGGTCTGCACCCCCCCGAAGGCTGCACCCCCCCAGAAAGCCTGCACCCCCCAGAAGGCCTGCACCCCCTTGAAGGCCTGCCCCCCTTGAAGGCCTGTCCCACCCCCCTGTCCTCCCCCTTAAAGGCCTGCCTGCCTGTCCCCCCCTTAAAGACCTGCCTGCCTGTCCCCCCTGAAAGCCTGTCTCCCCCCAGGAAGGCTTGTCCCCCCCCTTTAAGGCCTGCATCTCCCCCTGAAGGCTTGTCCCTCCCCTTGAAGGCCTGCACCCCCCGAAGGCCTGCACCTCCTTGAAGGCCTGTCCCCCCCTTGAAAGCCTGTCCCACCCCCTGTCCCCCCCTTAAAGGCCTGCCTGCCTGTCCCCCCTTGAAGGCCTGCCTGCCTGTCCCCCCCCTCAAAAGCCTGTCTCCCCCCATGAAGGCTTGTCCCCCCCTATAAGGCCTGCATCTCCCCCTGAAGGCTTGTCCCTCCCCTTGAAGGCCTGCACCCCCCCAAAGGCTGCACCCCCCCAGAAGGCCTGTCCCACCCCCTGTCCCCCCCCTTAAAGGCCTGTCCCCCAAAAAAAAAGCCTGTCTCCCCCCCATGAAGGCTTGTCCCCCCCCTTTAAGGCCTGCCTGCCCGCCCCACCCCGAAGGACCGCTCGCCCCCCCCCCAATCCAGACGTCCGGTTCTTCCCCTCTGGCCTGCCCGCACCATTTAGAGTAGAAGCAGCCTGCAGCAAGATCGCGATGTAAGCAATCTTGATCTGCTTGTGCTGTCCTCCGCCGCGGACCCGCCCCCTCCTCTGACGTCAGTGTTTGGATGGGTGAGAGCATGGGAATTGTTGGTTCGGTGTGGGTGCAGATGTGGGGGTTTTTGTTTTGGGTGGGCTCCTGGTGGGGGGTATCTGGAGTGGGTGGGGTGGGGGGCAGGGGGCCCTGTTTACATCATAGAGTGACTCCCTCTCTGCTCCACGTTGGTGGGACGGGGTGTGAGATAGTGGTTGGGCTTATGGGGGATTGGTTTGGGTGGGTGGGGGGAGTGGTTGGGTTGGGGTGGGTTGGGTTTGTGGGGGTGGAGGGTCCTCCTTCAGAATGTATATTCAGATTTTTCAGCACTTGTCTTACTCTTGTTTAGTTTTTCAGGCAATGCCACCTTTTTCTTCTTTCTTTTCTATTTTGTTCCTATCCTGATTTTCCGACCTGAGTACCCCCTTTAGGCTTACCTCTTGGAATGTCGGAGGCATTACGTCCCCGATTAAGCGGTCCAAAATACTAGCTGCTTTGCAGCGTTATTGCTCGATATTGCTTGCTTGCAGGAAACTCGTCTGACTGACGCTGAACATCTTAAGTTGAGACGTTCCTGGGTAGGAGAGGTATATTTTGCTTCCTCTCAGGGCTGCCATGGGGGCATAGCTGTGTTGGTTCATAAGTCTTCGCCTCTTGGAGAGCAGGTTCTTGATAAAGCTATTGATGGTAGACATCTGCTTTTACGCCTGACCTTGGGTGCTCGCTCCTATCTCTTATTTGTGGTCTATGGCCCTAACTTGGGGGAATTGGTCTTTATGCAACGGTTGCTTCACTTCTGCTCTCATTTTTCTGGGGATCCTCTTCTTATCTTGGGGGATTTTAATTTGGTGCTGAACCCTGACCTGGATAAGTCTGGAACCTCTATTGCTTCTTTGGGAGCTAAGGGTCGTCTCCTTGTTGACTTTTGTGATACTCTTTCTGTGGTAGACCCTTGGCGACTTCTTCATCCTGAAGTTCGTGACTATACTCATCTTTCTCGGGCCCATGGTACCTGGTCTCGGATAGACCATATTTTTCTGTCTTCGACTTTATTCTCTTCAGTCGTGTCGGCTGAGATTGGTCCCTGAATAATTTCTGATCATACCCCGATTTTGGGTTGATATTCATCTGGATGTCACGTATCTTCAGACATCCTCCTGGAGGTTTCCATTCTATCTGGCTCAGGACCCGGAATTTCAAACCTTTTTGTAGGCCCAATGGGAGGATTTACTCTACTAACAATTGCTCCACATATGGATGATCCTATTTTGTTTTTGGAGGCTGCTAAGATGGTGATTCAGGGCATATCATTTTCTTTTATGATTGCTCGTAACCAAACGTATCCACTGAGGTATCATTAACTTAGAACGGGCTTGCGAGTAGCTAAGCGGGCGTTTCATTCGACTCCCTCGAGGGAGACTCGACAAACGCTAATTGTCTACCCAAGAGGCTTTAAATTCGCTACTTCATTCCCGTTCTCACAAATGGGTGGCTTTCCACAAACATCGATGAGGAAATGGAAGCCAAGATGAAGCGAGAATGCAAAAGTGGCAACACGGTTATTATGGGAGACTTCAACTACCCCGGGATAGACTGGAGGCTTGGAAGCTCAAAATGCGCTAGGGAGACAAAATTCCTGGAAGCCACACAAGATTGCTTCATGGAGCAGCTTGTTAGAGAACCGACGAGAGGAAATGCCACTCTGGATCTAATCCTAAATGGGTTAAGAGGACCTGCAAAGGACGTTGAAGTAGTGGGGACGTTGGGAAACAGCGATCATAATATGATCAAGTTCAAGGTTGAGGTAGGAGTATCAAAAGGCAAGAGATCAATAGCGACAACCTTTAACTTCAAGAAAGGAAACTATGAAGCAATGAGGGAATTGGTAAGGAAGAAACTTAGGAACACTTCCAAAATATGGCTAATGGTAAATCATGCCTGGTCCTTCTTCAGGGACATGGTGAACGAGGTGCAAAATCTGTATATCCCCAGATTCAGGAAGGGGTGCAAAAAGAATCGAACAAAAGACCCGGCGTGGATAACCAAAATAGTGAAGGAAGCGATAGGCAATAAGAAAAATTCATTCAAAAATGGAAAAAGGACAAATCTGAGGGGAACTGGAAAGAGCACAAGAAGTATCAAAAAGAATGTCACCGGTGAGGTTCGGAAAGCTAGCCAGGGAAGCAAGAAATTTCAAACCGTTCTTCAGATATGTTAAAGGGAAGCAGCCAGCTAGAGAGGAAGTGGGACCGCTAGACGACGAAGACAGGAAGGGAGTGGTGAAGGAGGAGAAGGTAGTGGCAGAAAGGCTTAACATGTTCTTCTCGTCTGTATTTACTAATGAAAATACGTCCAACATGCCGGAACCTGAGCAATTCTTTAACGGAAGTCAAGCAGAAAAATTAACATTCATAGAAGTGAGCATTGAGGACATTCGCAGGCAGATAGAAAAACTAAAAACTGACAAATCTCCGGGTCCGGATGGCATACATCCAAGGGTTCTGAAGGAATTAAAGGAGGAGATAGCAGAACTACTGCAGCAAATTTGCAACTTATCCCTGAAAACAGGCGAGATCCCGGAGGATTGGAAGATAGCCAACGTTACGCCCATCTTTAAAAAGGGATCAAGAGGTGATCCGGGAAACTACAGGCCGGTGAGCCTGACTTCGGTTCCTGGAAAAATGGCAGAAGCACAGATAAAAGAAAGCATTGATCAACATTTTGAAAAACACGAACTTCTGATAGCCAGCCAGCATGGTTTCTGCAAGGGAAGATCGTGCCAAACAAACTTATTGCACTTCTTCGAAGGGATTAACAAACAGATGGACAAAGGAGACCCCATTGACATCATATATCTAGATTTCCAAAAAGCCTTTGACAAGGTGCCCCATGAACGTCTACTCCGGAAACTGAAGAACCATGGGGTGGATAGGAGGACGTACATAGATGGATCAGAAACTGGTTGGAGGGTAGAAAACAAAGGGTAGGAGTGAAGGGCCACTATTCCGACTGGAGGAGGGTCAAGAGTGGTGTACCACTCTTATAATCTGTTTTTAAATGTACATCGCTTAGAATGTTTTAAATAGGCGATTCATCAAAAATAAAGTGAACTTGAACTTACCGCAGGGCTCGGTGCTCGGGCCGCTACTATTTAATATCTTCATAAATGATCTAGAAACAGGGACGAAGTGCGAGATTATAAAATTTGCGGACGACACTAAACTATTTAATGGAGCTCGGACTACAGAGGAATGCGAAGAATTGCAAAGGAACTTGAACAAACTAGAAGATTGGGCGACGAGATGGCAGATGAAGTTCAACGTTGAGAAATGTAAGGTATTACATGTGGGGAGCAGAAACTCGAGGTACAACTATACAATGGGAGGGATATTATTGAATAAGAGTACCCAGGAAAGGGACTTGGGGGTATTGGTGGACATGACAATGAAGCCGACGGCACAGTGTGCAGCGGCCGCTAAGAGAGCGAATAGAATGCTTGGTATAATCAAAAAGGGTATTACAGCCAGAACGAAAGAGGTTATCCTGCCGTTGTATCGGGCAATGGTGCGCCCGCATTTGGAGTACTGCGTCCAATTTTGGTCGCCGTACCTTAAGAAGGATATGGCGTTAGTCGAGAGGGTTCAGAGGAGAGCGACGCGTCTGATAAAAGGTATGGAAAACCTGTCATATGCTGAGAGATTGGAGAAGCTGGGTGTCTTTTCCCTGGAGAAGAGGAGACTTAGAGGGGATATGATAGAGACTTATAAGATCATGAAGGGCATAGAGAGTAGAGAGGGACAGATTCTTCAAACTTTCAAATAATAAAAGAACAAGAGGGCACTCGGAAAAGTTGATAGGAGACAGATTCAAAACAAATACTAGGAAGTTCTTTTTTACCCAACGTGTGGTGGACACCTGGAATGCGCTTCCAGAGGACGTGATTGGGCAGAGTACGGTACTGGGGTTCAAGAAAAGATTAGACAAATTCCTACTGGAAAAGAGGATAGAGGGGTATAGATAGAAGATTACTGCACAGGTCCTGGACCTGCTGGGCCACCGCGTGAGCGGACTGCTGGGCATGATGGACCTCGGGTCTGACCCAGCAGAGGCATTTCTTATGTTCTTATGTTTTGGTAACAGGCCTGGGTGCCTTATGGCACGTTTGGTAAGGGCTGAGACTAGTAGGAAACCGATCTTGTCTCTTCGGACTCCGGGTGGGGGTGTGGTGACTAATACAGCTGATATCTCTGCAGTTCTTTTTGACATTTTTAGCCAGCTCTATGCTGCTCCCAATGATGTCTCTCCGGACTTACTGACAGATTATCTTCAGTCCTCGGAATTTCCTTGCCTGCCGGAGGATGATAATAATAATAATAATAATAATTTTATTTCTTATATAGCGCTATACCCTAAGTTCAAAGCAGTTTACAATGAGAGTCGTGTCGAGAGAGAGTGAAGAGTTTACAGCAGGAGACAGGTGTTTACAACAAGGTACATATGTTTAGAACAAGATTTAAGATACAAGCTTTGGGACCAGGAATCTGAGATACATTAGCTTTGGAACAGGATATCTAAGATACATTGGATTGAAACAGGGTAAATCTGAATGGGGCAGTTTGCAAGAAGAAGAAGAAGAAGAGATGTACTGTCCTCCCTCAATAGCCCATTTCGGGCGGCTCAATTAGAATCCGCAATTAAAGATCTCCGCTCTGATAGGGCCCCGGGTGGCTTTTCGGGAGACTTTTACCGTCTGCTTTCTCCCCATCTCTGCGGTCCTTTATTGGCCTACTTTAACGCTGCCATAACTCAGGGCTCCTTTCCGCGTTATACTAATGAGGCCCTTATCACTTTATTGTTGAAGCCTGGTAAGGAGGCTGATTCACTGGTCTCCTATCGTCCCATCTCCCTGATCAACGTGGATCTTAAGCTTTTTACTCGCATATTGGCCGACCGTCTCGCTCCCCATCTTCCTACGATTGTTCATGAGGATCAGGTCGGGTTTGTCCGGGGACATCAATCGGTTTGTAATGTACGAAAGGTTCTCTTTGCACTTGCTCACTGTCATTTTCACCAGATACCAGCTCTGATTGTCAGTTTAGATGCTTCAAAGGCATTTGATAGTGTCAATTGGTCTTTCTTTTTCGTACTCTGGAACAGGTTGAGTTGGAAGGATTTTATCTTAACGCAATACGCTCTCTCTACTCTAACCTGAGGGCTTCGCTTCTAGTCAATGGGATCCGTATGGACTCTTTCCCCATCCTTCGTGGTACCCGGCAGGGGTGCCCCCTTTCCCCTTTGCTATTCCTCCTTTCTTTAGAATCCTTGCTTTGTACTCTTCAGAGGTTTGTAGAGGTACAGGGTCTCCATGTTGATGGGGTGGAGTTTAAGACCCTGGCATTTGCGGATGACATGTTTTTGATTCTAACTAGGCTCGAAGATTCTTTACCAACGGCATTGGACCTCATTTCTGAATTTGGTTTTTATTCTGGTTTGTCTCTTAATTTGGATAAGTCCTTTGCCTTGCCGTTCCCCCAAGTTACGTGACAACTGGAGGGGTGTCTTTCCTCTTCGTTGGGCTGACTCCACTTTGAAATATTTGTGGGTTTTTATTCCTCAGGATTTATTTAGTTTGTATCGCTTGAACGTGGAACCCTTGTTTCAGGCCCTTCAGAATAAACTGCAGTTATGGGGATCTTTCCCCTTTTCACTTCTAGGTAGGGTGCATCTTTATAATATGCTCATTGTCCCCTGTTGGCTCTACGTCTTTCAGGTCCTTCCTCTTTACTTGACTTCTCGAGATGAACGTCGTCTCACACGTTTGGTTCAGAGTTTTCTTTGGGCTGGAAAGCGGCCTCACCTGCCTTACCTGCGGATTGGGTTTGTTGAACCTTCGCTACCTGACTATTGGATGTGGCATGCGCCACATTAAAGATCTTTTCAGGGGTACTTCAGCGTTCACTAATACTTCTTTGGAACTTTCCTGTTTTCGTTCTACTCACTTTAGTGCATATCTTCATTCTCTTCCTTCTCTTTTGCCTGAGCCTCTCTCTATGAAGGTGCTTCACCGTCCCTTGAGGAAGGTTTGGCGCTGGGTTTGTTAATTCCACGCTCTTTCTGCTTCTGTAACTCCCTTTCTGCCTATTCACTTTAATAGTTCCTTCCTAGCTGGGATTGATGGCTTGAGCTTTGCTCGGTGGGAAATAAGGGGCATTCATTATGTGTTTCAATTGGTTGATGATGATGGCAAACTGAAGCCTTTTGCACAGTTGCAGGACGAGTTTGATCTCCCACCCACTGATTATTTTGCTTACATGCAAATCCAACATTACATTTCTTCTTTACCCTCTCATTCTTTGCAAGCCTCGTGCCACGAGACGCTGTCTACTGCTTTTACCATTAGCTCCCAACTTCCTGTTCCCCTTAAATTTCATCATTGCCATTTGAAAGATGAGTCCCCCTTGTTTAATCATTCTAAATTGCGGGATGCTTGGGCCTGTGACCTTGCAGTAGCTTTGCCTGATGATGTGCTTTTGCAGGCTGTCCTTAGGCTGCCTGCCTTTCGAAAATATACCACCTTTTGGGAGCAATACTATAAGTTGGTCTTCTGTTTCTACATTTCTCCCAAGAGGGCTTATTTATCAAGATTGCATGATTTACCTTGTCTGTCTTCATTGCCAGGCCCCAGAAGCGGGGTTGGGACACATGTTTTGGACTTGCCCTAAGGTACAAGAATTTTGGAATGCTATTTTTGTATTTGTGGAGCGCATTTGGACAATTACCATTCAACGCTCCCCTTTGTTCTTGTTTGGAGATGTCCCTCACTACTTCCCTCGTACAAGGGGGGCTGCAGCTTTTCTTAAGTGGACTGTTCTCGTTGCCCTGAAATGTATTTTGCTGAAGTGGCTTGAGACTGATGCTCCGGATTACTCCTTTTGGCGCTGTCAGATGATTACTCTCCTGATGTGGGAACGGAGGGATGTGACGGACCTTTCTTCTCTCTCAGGTCGCATCCTTCAGCACACTTGGGAATCATTTTGGACAACCATGACTCCTCTGGCTCGCAGCCGTTTACTTAACTGTTGAATCTTGTTTCCTGTCCGACCTTGTTGCACTTGGTGTGCCTGTTTTCTTTTGTGTTTTTATTAGTCATGTTGTACCTGGAAGGAGGACCTAGAGGGGTGTTTTTTTGGGGGGTTGGTTTGGGGATGGGGTGGGGTTATTCGGGGGCATGATCTGTGGGGTCTAGGGTATGTAATTTTGAAAATGTTGAGCTTGTCTGCACTTTGTTTTGTTCTTCTATTTGGTACTTCTGCTTAGCTCAATAAAATATATTTGAATATACCGTATTTGCCGGCGTATAAGACGACTGGGCGTATAAGACGACCCCCCAACTTTTACAGTTAAAATATAGAGTTTGTTATATACTCGCCATATAAGACTACCCCTTCTTCCGCACACCTTCTGCACAACAAATAAAACTTAAAAGAACATCAGAATTTATTTCAACAATTTTAATTAATTCACTAAAGCTGAATAGAACAATAAACCCATGGGAGCTGCCATGCTATTTGTTTTCTAAACTGTTAACCAAACTGAAACTGTCAATGATAGAAAGAAGATAACACATAGAGGGAGAGAGCAAGTGCCGGGCAAGTCCCTAGCAAGTTTGCTGGCATGACAGTTTCTCTTTAAAAGCCTTCAAAAGCCTCCTGTTCGCCCCCGCAACTTCCTTAAGGGCTAGACTCCACACATGGCCGCATGTGCGAGAGACGTAGTAAAGAGAAAAGGGGTGGGGCCAGAGCGCCGCTGCTTTCCGCTGCGCAGGATGAAGGAGCTGGCACCCTTGTCACACTGATGTCCCGCCATGGCCCAGCTGATGTCCCGGCAGGTTTACTAGTACCGTAAGCACCGTAAAGAGGTATGGAAGGAGATGTTAGGGCATGTAAAGTAAGGGCATGTAAACTAGAGAGTTGCGCGGGGACAGAAATCCCACCCGTCCCCGCCAAAATCCCACCTGTCCCCACCCGTCCCCGTGAGGAAATCCCTCCGTCCCCACCCGTCCCCGCGAGGAATCCCCTCCGTCCCCATCCGTCCCCGCGAGAAATCCCCTCCGTCCCCACCCATCCCCGCGAGGAATCCCCTCCGTCACCATCCTTCCCTATAAACTTCAGAAATAGTTATTTTATTTAATTATGCTACTGATTGGGGATTTGGGAGAGTTTGGTTTCAGTTACAAAATGTTTTTGATGTCAGTATCTATGTGTTGACTTGCTGATTTAATAAACATTATTCCTATAATTATGCTACTGAATTAAAGGCTCTGGTAGAGACCCATTTACAAATAAGCAAAGAGACTTTATTAATTTGGAAATATTAATTGGGAAGAATACATACTTTGTAAATGGGTTTCTACCAGAACCTCTAATGTAAATATAAAATATAAATACTCAGCTGATGAGAACCCACAAACTGTCAGCTGAGGACTTCCTTTGCAGTTGGCCGGGGGTCCCTTTTGCCAAGCTTAGCAGGCAGCAGTAGCGTCCCTGAGTCACAGATGCTGGCACCTCAGTGGCTCATGGATGCTGCCAGCGACTGCTGCGTTTGGTGGAGGGGAGTTCTGGCCATCTCTAGAGGAGGTCCTCTGCTGGCAGTGCTTGGGGATCCCCACCAGTCACAGCAAGGGTCAACAAGTACTTCAACACTGTAGAAATAAAACCAGAAATGCATTTCCTTTTCTTTTGAACACAAAACAAAGACATCTGCCATATACATTTCCCAAAGCTAACATATTTTAGTCAATAAATTCCATTTTTTACCTTCGTTGTCTGGAGACTTATTTTTCCATAAAGTTGGTCCCAGTTTCTTTTTTCCGCTTTCCCATCTTCTCTAAATTCTTCTGTTGCTGTCCATTGATTTCCCCTACCATGGTCCAGCATTTATCTCTTTCTCATCTTTCATGCCTGCCCACCAGCCCCATGCCCAACATTTCTCCTTCTATCACCCCTCTCCAACACTATGCCACATCTCTCCCTCCATTCCCTTCACCACTGTCCAATATTCCTCCCTCTTGCATCCCTTTCAATCTGTCCCATTGTTCCCTTGCCACATTTCTCACTCTCATCTTTTTCTTCCCTATCACATTCTGTACCTTCCTCCCTACGACCAAAAATTCTCTTTCCCTATCACATTCTGTACCTTCCTCCCTACGACCAAAAATTCTCCTCTTTCTTCCATTTGCCATGTGTGTGCTGTGAGGGAGGTCTGGTGCCCCAGAGTAAGAGCAGGGGTGCCCACACTTTATGGGCTTGCGAGCTACTTTATAAAGACTAAGTCAAAATAATCTACCAACAATAAAATTAAAAAAAAACACAAAGCACAATGAAAGGCAGAGAAAATGTTAATTATTCATATTCCGGGTTTTTTCAAAGAGGTCACGGCAGATGACTCTATGCAATGTCACCTCGGTAACAAAATACAAAAATAGACAAATACACCCCCTCCCTTTTTACTAAACCACAATAGTAGGTTTTAGCACAGGGAGTTACGCTGAATGCCTCGCGCTGCTCTCAATGCTCATAGGCTTCCTGCGCTAAAAAACGATATTGCGGTTTAGTAAAAGGGAGCCATAGTGCAAAATATAGACAGCAGATATAAATTCTCAAAACAGACACATTTTGATCACTAAATTGAAAATAAAATCATTTTTCCTACCTTTGCTGTTTGGTGATTTCATGAGTCTCTGGTTGCACTTTCTTCTTCTGACTGTGCATCCAATCTTTCTTCCTTTCTTTCAGCCTCCTGTATGTTTCCTCTCCTCCAGACCTCATTCTCTCCCCCAACTTTTTCTTTCTGTCTCCCTGTTCCCCCTTCTTTCTGTCTCCCTGTCTGCCCCCTTTCTTTCTTTCTCCATGCCCTCCCCCAAGCCACTCGGTTTGCTGCCACCGCCATCGGGGAATAGCCCCCAAGCCACTGCTGTCCCAAGCTTTCCCTGCAGAAGCGACGCGCTGACCAGCATTCCACTCCCTGATGTCAATTCTGACGTAGGAGAGGAAGTTCCGGGCCAACAAGGCATTTCTCCTCATTCCATCCAGCCTGAGCCCCATCTCTCCTTGATCCAGCATTTCCCTTCTGTGTTTGTCAGAATTACCATTCCACCTATTTTCCAGCATCACCTATATCCCATGTGTCCATCTCACCTATATCCCTATCTCACCACTTTTTCAGAATCTTCATTTGTCTCTGTCCTTGTCTTTACCCCATGTTCACCATTTGCCCTTTCAATGTCTTTATCTCCCCCCCCCACTTTTTCAGCATTACTTCTATATCTCTATTTCACCTCCTCTTCATGTCCCCTCTGTATCTCTATCCTTATTCAGTAGGTCCTGCTTACTCTTTCTCTTCTTTGTGTCACTATCTCCATTTTCAGCTTTCCCCCCTTTTCCTTTGTTACTGCACCCGGTAGCCAGAATCTTTCCACCCTCCCTCCACTCCGGCCCAGCCCAGTATGAAATATTTCCTTTTGTTTCCCTCCCCTCTCTCTTTCTCTATCTCTTCTCCTCCCTCACCCACGAGTCCTGCATCTGGCCCTCTCCCTTCTACCTGCACCTGGCAACACCCCCCCTGCTCCGCGGCTCTCTTCAGCAACTCGTCAGCAGCGGTGATCAAGACAAGCTGCCGACATCGAGGCCTTCCCTCTACGAGTCCCGTCTTTGTGGAAAAAGGAAGTTGAAACAAGCGGGACTCGCAGAGGGTAAGCCCCGACGTCAGAAGCTTGTGTCGATCGCTGCTGCTGAGTTGCCGAAGAGAGCCGCGGAGCAGGGGGTGTGGCCGGAAGCAGGTAGAAGGGAGAGGGAGATAGGAAGGCTGTAGATCTCCGCTCTTTTCAGCTTAGACCACTGTCTTTCCACTTCTCTTATGTCCTCCCATCTGAACAGCTCTTTCTTCAGGTACTTTCCCATTTCATTAAAGTCCGTACGTTTGAAATCTAGGACTTTAAGTATCGTGCGGCCACTCTCCACTTTAGCTGTTATATCAAACCAAACCATTTGATGATCGCTACTTCCCAGGTGAGCACCCACTTGAACATTAGAGATACTCTCTCCATTTGTGAGGACCAGATCCAATATTTCTTTTTCCCTCATGGGTTCCATCACCATTTGTCTGAGCAGAGCCTCTTGAAAGGCATCCACAATCTCCCTACTTCTTTCAGATTCCGCAGATGGAACATTCCAGTCAGCATCCGGCAGGTTGAAATCTCCCAACAGCAGCACCTCCTCTTTCGTTCCAAACTTTTGGATATCCACAATCAGTTCTCCAGCCGTTTCTTGGTCTAATCATAATGTAAAAAGAATGTTTTGTAGATGCTGCTTTTTTAAAAACAAACAAACAAACATACGTACCAGAAAAATATACCGTATTTGCCGGCGTATAAAATGACTTTTCAGTACCTTAAAATCCTCCCCAAAGTCGGGGGTCGTCTTATACGCCGGGTACTGTTTACATTAGAGGTCTGCACGGGAACGGGGATCGCGGGGATCCCGCGGATCCCGCGGGTTCCCCCCCTGGCCCACAGGACTCCCACGGGGACGCCCCCTGGCCCACGGGACTCCCACGGGGATGCCCCCCTGACCCACGGGACTCCCACGGGGACGCCCCCTGGCCCACGGGACTCCCACGGGGATGAAAACAGCCTACCTAAATTCTGGCGATGCAGGCGTGCATCTTACAAGTCCGGCGTCGCAGCAGGAAATAGCCATGCTGAGCACTTGACACACTTTTAAAACCGGTAACAGGCCGGGACATAGGCCGAAAAAGCTCCGCCGCAAGGTTGAAGCCGCGGGGCCGCAGCCACGCGACCTGCCCAGTCGAACGATCGAACAAAATTTTTTTTTTTTTTTTTGGAAAACAACAAAACGCAACATGAGCCAACAGGAATGAGCACAAAGAACCCAAACCCGCGGGCACAGAAGGCACAAAAAAGGAACTTTGCGCAGAGAGTTAAAAGGCAAACTTCTCAGCTCCGCGGAAGAGAAAGAACTGAGGAGACACGCCCGGTGCATCGGGCAGGAAGGCACTCGCGCATGCGCGGTGTGGGCAACTCGAAACTTCTAAAAGTTTCTACAAGCAAGTATGCTTGTGAGATGTCCGCATCAGGGCTCCGTTGGATGACGTCACCCACTAGTGAGAATACCTGCCTGCTTGTCCTGGGATAAGAAAAGCATCTGCCTCGAGGCGATGAGGAGAGCTTATCCTGGAGCAGAACTAAGGCAGTTTGTAGTTGTAGGGAGCTGCAATGAGATCTATCTGAGGCGTTCCCCACTGTGAAAAAATGTGATGAAGAGGCGAGGAATGGAGAGTCCATTCGTGAGGTTGCAGAAGACTTAAGTTGTCATCTTCTGCTAAGCAATTTTTCGCCCCCTGGATGTAGACAGCTTTGAGGAAGGTGTTGTGGTAGATTGCCCAGTCCCAAACATTCAGAGCTTCTTGGCAAAGGGAAGAAGATCCCGTTCCTCCCTGTTTGTTGACATGGCAACTTGGTTGTCCGTCCGAATGAGGACTACTTGGTCGTGAAGGTGTTTAAAAACGTTGAGAGCCTTGAAAATCGCTCTGAGTTCCAACAGATTGATGTGACACTGACGATCCGTACTGGTCCAGTGGCTTTGTGTACGGAGACCATTGAGATGAGCGCCCCAAGCGTAGGTCGAAGAATCTGTCGTGAGGACCTTCTGATGAGGGGGCGTTTGATAAAGCAAGCCTCTGGAGAGATTGGAAGAGAGCATCCACCAACAGAGAGACTGTTTCAAAGAAGGAGTGACTGTGATGTGTCGAGAAAGTGGATCGCAAACCTGCGTCCATTGAGAAGCCAGGGTCCACTGAGGAATTCTGAGGTGAAGTCTGGCAAAAGGAATCATGTATACTGTGGAGGCCATGTGACCTAGTAGTACCATCATGTGTCTCGCTGAGATGGAAGAGTGGGAAGACAATGTATGACAGAGTTGAAGGAGACCTTCCAGACGTTGTTGTGGGAGGAATGCTCAGAGTTGGATAGTATCCAGAACAGCTCTGATGAATTATAGATTCTGAGAGGGTTGAAGCTGGGATTTGGGAAAGTTGATTTTGAATCCCAAACTTTGTAGGAACCACGTAGTCCATTGGGTTGCTGCAATACCCCCCTGATATGTTGAATCTTTGATGAGCCAGTCATCGAGGTAGGGAAATACCTGAAGACCATGGTTCCGCAGAGCTGCTGCCACACCACCAGGCACTTGGTGAACACTCTGGGAGAGGAAGCCAGCCCAAAGGCAGCATTCTGTATTGATAATGCAGATTCCCCACCTGAGATCTGAGATATTGACGGGAAGCCGGATGGATGGGAATATGAGTGTAGGCCTCCTTGAGATCCAGAGAGCATAACCAGTCATTCTGCTCGAAAAGGGGATAAAGGGATGCCAGGGACAACATGCAAAATTTTTCTTTGACCAAAAATTTGTTGAGAGCTCTGAGATCCAGAATAGGCCGCAGATTGCCCATCTTCTTCGGAACAAGGAAGTAACGGGAGTAAAAACCCCTGTTCTGCTGATCCAAAGGAACTGATTCGATGGCATGGAGACAAAGCAGAGCTTGAGCTTCCTGAAGAAGAAGGGCAGTCTGGGATGGATTGGAAGCTCTTGGAGGAAGCTCTGGTGGAACCTAAGTAAAATGAAGAGAGTATCCTTCTCTGATGATGGTCAGTACCCATCGGTGGTAAAAATGATGGAGACGACCTCCTATAGTGGGAAGAGAAGTCAGAGACAGAATGATGGAGTTTATGCTCTGTTGTAAACAGTCAAAAAGGCTGTGAAGCCTTAGGTGCAGCAGAAGGTTGAGATTTTTGTTGCTTCTGAGGCTGCTGTTTCTTAGGAGGAGGGCAAGTGTAAGGAGCCGGTCTTGGAGCAAAATGCTTCTGATAAATGGGAGGAGGGCGTGTAGGCTTGGTAGGAGTCGGCTTTGGTTTAGGTCTGACAATAGAAGCAAAAGATTTTTCATGTTCAGACAACTTCTTGGTGGCAACCTCGATCGATTCATCGAAGAGGTTATTGCCTGCACAAGGAATAATTAGCCAAGCAGTCCTGAAGATTAGGATCCATGTCAATGGTACGAAGCCAGGCAAGGCAACGCATGGCTACAGAGCAAGTAGCCACCTGGGCAGACAACTCAAAGGCATCATAAGACAAATGAAGTAGATGGAGTCTGAGTTCTGAAAGAGAAGCGATGACTTCCTGAAATTTGAAGTGTTTTTGAGTGTCTAAATAGGTAAGAAATTTAGGTAAAAGAGAAATAAGGAGCTCAAAATAGGTGACAAAATGGAAGTTATAATTGAGTACCTTAGAGGACATCATGGCGTTTTGATAGATGCGACGCCCAAATTTGTCCATAGTTTTCCCTTCTCTTCCAGGAGGAACTGTGGTATAAACCTTGGAAGGATGGGACCTCTTCAAGGAGGACTCCACAAATAGGGACTGATGAGATAACTGAATTATCAAATCCCTTACAATGGAGTGTTTTGTATCTGGAGTCCAATTTGCCTGGAACCGCTAGAATTGCATAAGGAGTCTCCAGGCATCTGGTAAAAGTTTGAGACAAAATCTTGTGAATAGGAAGCTTACGTGACTCTGCTGGAGGTTGAGGAAGATATTCCTTAGAGTATTTGGAACCAGCATCTAGTTGAAGTCCCAAGTCCACAGCCATCTGATGAAGAAAAGATGAGATAGATAGCTGATCCGGCAATGCTTTGCCTCGAGAAGGACTCGAGGTCGTCGAGGCAGCCTGGGTCAAAGATGAAGTTTCGGCCGGAAAAAAGGCCTCAAAAGAATAAGGAGACTTGGACGAGGCTTTGGAAGCCGCTGAATCCTCGAGGTGTGGAAGTGGAGACCTCGAACGAGGAGTCGGTGGTTTAGTAGAAGTAGGTGTAGATCGAGGCTTAGTGGAAGAAGGACGCTCCTTAGAGGAAGAACTATGCCTGGAAGGATGCATTGGTGAGAATGGTGCTTGGAAGCAGATCTTGAAGATCGAGGAAACTTTGCCTCGGAGACAGTAGCAGCCGATGCCACCAAAGAATGGATGGGACTGGAGGCCATGGATTGAACCTCCAGAAGCTTGATGAAGGAACCTCGATGCACTCTCAAAGACTCTACTCCTTGTATAGAGTGTGAGGATTCCTGCGAAGGCACTTGCAAAGAATCTGCTCCTTGCTTCATGTGCTTAGATGCCAGACCAGACACTCGCAAAGACTCTGCTCCCTGCATAGAGTGTGAAGCTTCAGCCGATGGCAGAGGAAGAGGCTCGACCTTGCAGGAGTCTGCAGAACGCCCAGGCTGGATTAGAGGACCTAGCTTCGGTCCCATTTTGGTAAGGAACTGAAGAAATTGCTGCTCTAACATGGTCTGGAAGGAAGCTGGCAAAGATGGATCCGCATCTGAAACCGGACCACCTGCCTTGGCTGGAGGTTCCACTGAGGCAGTGGAAATGTGCTTCGACTTAGAAGTCTTAGGCACCTTAAGCACTATCGGTGGAACTGTCTGCTGAGCTATCTGATCTGAGGAAACAGGGGAAGATGTAGCAGACGTCGTTGAAGAAAGAGCCGCTGCAAACAAAGAAGGTCTGATGAGGCTCGAAGTCAAAGCGGTGGAGACAGGAGGGCCCTCAGTCGAAGGTGAGACCAAAGTAAGCTTCGAAGTGGAAGGTGTGGACGAATCCATCTGGAAGAGCTTCTCCACCAAAAGTTGATGACGTTTATGAGCTCGAGGTTGAAGGGTAGCACAGCGTTCGCACGACTTCGGATGATGTTGTGGCCCAAGGCATTTGAGGCACCTAGTGTGAGGGTCCGTGAGAGAAATAGAACGTTGACACTGGCTACACTTCTTGAATCCTGTCGCTGGCCGGGACATAGAAGGAAAAACAGCCGCTGCAAGGTCGAAGCCCTTGGGCTGCGGCCAAGCGGCCTACCCCGGCAACCAAATGGAAGAACTAAAATTTTTTTAACTGAAAATAAAATAAAAAACGTACGAACAGCGATTCATGAAGAAAAAAACACAAACCGCGGTGTAGAGAAGGGACGAAGTTGAAAAGTTAAACGCAGAGAGTCAAAGACGGACTTCTCGGCTCCGCGGAAAACTGAGACTTGAGGAGACATGCCCTACGCTGGGCGGGAAGGCACTCGCACATGCGCGGTGCGGTCGACTCAAAACTTCTTGTTTCTTCAAGCAAGTCTGCTTGCAAGGCTTCCGCATACGGGCTCCGTCGGTGACTTCACCCATATGTGAGAATAGGCTGCCTGCTTGTCCTGGGATAAAGACCTCAACTGTGCTCATCCTTATTGTCGCATAGGCTTGGGCCTTGACTCTTGTCCAAACCCCCAAGATTGTAGCACTTATGGTAATTGTATTCATCTTCCCCCACATATTAATTTTTCTGATGGAATTAGTCAACCTTTTCCAGTTCCCCTTCGAACCTTAATGTTCACTGACCACGCTCAGGCCTATTTCGAATCCAATCTTACCCCCCGACAAATTATAGCCCAACAAGAACACTCTTCTCATTATGTCTACCTCTGACTTGATAATTTAGCCGGATGGACAGAATCATGTGCCCCACAAATTACCCCATTTCCCCGTGACGGTTCCTTTGCAACTAAACACATGAATACGGCCCGCTTATATATATGTCAAGGTTTTCACCTTAAATATATGAAGGAAGGCCTTAAAGTGTGGGAAAAGTATGAACGTAAATTTTATGGCCAACCAGCAGAACCCCCTATGCCTGCTCCTGCCTCTCCGGCTTCCCTTATTGATGTCCCTTTGCAACCTCTGGTTTCTGTTATAAAAGCTCCAGCCCTTCAAGCTCCACTTATCACTAAACAAACCAATGCTGACACTACCAAAACTGAATATTCCGCCTGGAGCTTTGCAGACAAGCTTTCTGTGAAAGCCCAACTCCCCCCTTTGCTTGCTGGAGCATCCCCTTGGATTTCCAAATTTGAACAGATCACTTCTCAGTGGGAACTGGCCCTTAGTAGAATGTGTTGGCAAAGTCACTACTGACATATTTGCCGACACTGGTATAGCCAATTACACTATAGACGTTAAGAATTTTGATGGCGACCGCTTTATTAATTACCGGTCTTATGTCTGGCAGCTCTGCGTGCCAGATATGCCAATGAGAAAGATATGTCTAAGCTCACCTCTTTACAATACAAGGCTGGTTCTGACATTTATTCTTTCATTCGGGATTTTGAAGATAATTGGGAATTACAAATTGGAGACCCTTGTTCTAAGGAAAAAATTAAAGGCCTTGCTTTCAAGACCCTTAGAAATACTATGCCTAAAGGCATTCAGACCAAGTTGGACGGTGTTGTTGGCATTGCTGGAAAACCGTGGTCCGAAATTGTGCCCCATGTTATACATTATTCTCAACTATTAGCTGAACCTGAATCTAAAGAACAAAAAGAGTTGCTTTAAATGCAAAAGAAAGCTCTTGCAGCTCAAATTCAAGGTCAGGCCCAAACCCAACCCCCTGCTACCAAAGACATTGATAAACCTACTGATGCTGTCTCTCAAATGAAACAGGTAGTGTGACTTGCTCAACAGGAAGATGTTCAGCTTGCACAAATTCAATGGGCCCAAACCAATGCTCCTTGGCCACCACACTACCCACAGACTGCCCGTGGTTCTGGGACTGGCCCTAGGGGTATGTGAGGTGCTGGTCGTGCCGCCCTTTGTGACGGCACTTACTAACCCCTTGACATGTCCCACATATTCAATGCTGGACCTACAATAAGTATGGCATTACTCCGCTGACTGTTGGTCTAATGCGTCTAACCGGGGAGGTAGAGGGGCCAGGCGTGGCCGTGGTGCACCCCCTCCTACTCAGTTTGGTTCTAATACTAATCCGTTCTCCTCCCCTCCATCTTTTCCTTATCCCCAAGCTCCCCCACAGCAATGGCAGAACCCTACAGGAGATTTTACCCCTGATGATTCTTACAATCCACAATGACTAGCTCAGTATGTACACATTTCTGTTTCTGCTCAGACCGAACCCATTAAACTTGTTCAAATTGGGGACCAAAAGGACATTCCCTTTATTGTTGACACTGGAGCTACCCTGACTTCTATTAACTTTATCCCTCCCCATTATCCCTTTTCTACTCGTACTATCCCTACCATTGGTATCGAAGGTGCAGCCCAACAGCATCACATTATTCCTGATCATTGACGGACAGGTAGTACTTTCAGATATTCTGTATGTTGATTCCTGCCCCATAAACCTCTTAGGTCGTGATATTCTTTCCAAAATTAAGGCCATCATTACCTTTGTAGGTTTTCACAACTCTGCACCCACTTTCGACTCTTCAATTAAATATGGTTGTGTTCGCAGTGTGTCTGGTGTCACTTTAATTCTGAAAGACCCTGCCACTGGTCCTACTATCCCACAATACCCTTTGAAACCTGAAGCTTTAGAAGGCATCAAATCCTTGATATTGGAACGCTTGGCAAATGATATCATTGAGCCCACTGAATCCCCCTGGAACACGCCTCTCTTTCCTGTCCGCAAGGCTGATGGGAAAGCCTGGCGTTTGGATCATGAGTTACAAGGCCTTAACCGTCTCTTGCAGCAGGAATACCCTGCTGTTCCTAATCCTGTCACCTTACTTACTTCTTATACTCTTCATTTTTGGTTCTCTGTCATTGACTTAAAGAATGCTTTCTACTCTATTCTTTTACACCCTGACTTACGCCCTCTTACTGCATTCACTGTTGGCACTGATCGTTATATGTGGAAAAGACTTCCCCATGGCCTCCATGAGAGCCCCGGCATCTTTTCCCGAGTTATTTCACATGATCTACAGTGGTTCCGCGATACCATGCCCCCTGATTCCCAAGCTTCCCTCTTTGTGTACATTGATGATCTCCTTTTGTCCGCTGACACCGAACCTCTCTGTCAGCGTCTCACTGATGATCTTCTCCACTTTCTGATTTCCAAAGGCTATGCTATTAATGCTGACAAGCTGCAGTACTGTCAACATGAAGTTACTTTTCTTGGCCATACAATTTGTGCTGATGGCAAGTTCTTATGTCCCACCCTGTTGAAGGAAATTGACCACATTTCTATTCCATCTACCGTGCATGATTTACGTGCATTATTAGGCCTTCTTAATTATTGCCGAGATTACATTCCTTGTCTTAGTACACGCTTTCTCCCTCTTCGCTTTCACCTTAAAGGGAATCCAGAGGGGAAACGCCCCATTCATTTGACTCCCACTGACTCTGATATTATCATATCTTTGAAGAATGATCTGAAACTTGCTCCACATTTTAGGCTTCCCTTAAACTCTCTCCCTGTAGATATGTCATTAACCTCCAGAAGGGTGGGCCGCTGTTGCTTGTCAATCTGACCACACCATTAGCTACCTCTCCGGCTCTTTCACACCTGTTGAAGTCTGCTTCAACAGCTGTGAACAGGGGGTGGTAGCCGCTGTTAATGCAAATTTAAAAATTTATCAATTTTTGCCTTATGCCTACATTACCCTGCACTCTACACACATTTTGTCCAAAATCCTATCTATCCCTACTGTTACCTTTACTACTCGAAGGTTAGTTACTTACTTAGCAACCCTTCTTACAGGAAACATCGACATCAAACCAGTTACGAGTGTAGACATGTTGCCTGCTAAAGTCAAATCATTCCTGGCTTTCTTTGGCCCTTCTGCAGTAACCTTGCATGGGTGTCCACAAGAACCGCCTTCAAAACAGATCATTAAACCCTATAAAGATGGTTTTCACATCTTTGTAGATGGTTCACAAACCTAAACAGGTACGGCTTTTGCTTGGTTTGTGTATAATGTCAAAGACCAGCTTTGGGAAAGTGGTTGGAGTATAATGCCCACTTCCCTTACTGCTCAAGCTGCAGAACTAGCAGTCCTTCCCTGACCAGTCTTACCCTGGCCAGAATCTAACTATTTATTCCGACTCCATATATGCTATCAAATGCATTGAAGAAAACCATGATAAATGGTAAGTTAGAGAATTCATTGATAGCACAGGAAAACCACTGCAACACGTTGTGCTCCTAGAGCGCCTTATGGCAGCCATACAACACAGATGCACTCTTGCAACAATTGTCATAATAAAAGCACATGACAATACTGATACATCAATTGCCCAAAAGACACATCAACATGTTGACTACTTGGCTAAGGAAGCCACCACATATCCATACACAGCTTTGTTCTATGTGAGTTCGAGGGCCCGCCCCACTGACATTGAGACCTTCTTTACTGAAGGAGCCACTCCAGATGAACTACAACAATGACAGAAATTAGGTTGCAAACAGATAAAAGGAATATGGAAAACACAAGACATGAGAACGTGACACAGCCTCACTATGGTTATATGCCCAAGATTATCATGTCAAAACACATGCTCCTTTTACACATCTCAGTGCCAGGCTTAAATTGATAGTATGGCATCCCAAAATAGATGTCATCCTTAAAGAAATCATTCAAAAATGCCCAATTTGTATTAAGACAAATTCTAGAGGGACCCCTACCCCATTAGGTGTCATACCTATCCTGGAAGGACCATGTAGGAAGTGGTATATTGATTATACAGATATGATTTTTGAAAATTTGGGAAAAAGGTATTTGCTATGTGTGTATGTCCCTTCTCACAATGGATAGAGGCATATCCATATGCTTCAGAGACTGGAAAAGAAGCTGCCCAGAAAATATGTACCAAAATTGTGAGTAGATATGGTGTCTCTGATAATGGTAGTCATTTTAGGAATGACCTTCTACGGGAACTCTGCAGTTCCCTAGGTATTGAACAAAAATTTGTCACGGTTTATAGACTGCAGGCAAACAGGCTGGCAGAGAAGGCTAACGACCTTATTAAGGTAGCCCTGAAGAAATTGATGCCCCTGGAATCAAAAAATTGGCTAAAATACTTACCTGCAGCTCTGTATGCTGTCCGTAATCGGACCCTACAATTTAAAGACCTTGTAACCAGTCCGTTCCAGTTATGTACTGGATGATTGCCATACTTTCCGCCTTTCCAACAACCAGGCCAAAGGGTTCATAGTAAGTGGCGCACAAGACACCAGCGTGCTGACAATCCAGCGCTGACAATTCAGCGCAAGACAGAAGCGCACGGGTGTTTGTGCTGCTGTTGGAGGGGGATTCGGGGGGTTGGAACCCTCCATTATAGAGAAAACGGAACTTTTTCTGATTTTTTTCGGGAAAAGTTCTGTTTTCTCTATAATGTGGTGGATTTCACCCCCACACACCCCCTGCAACAGCAATGCGAACACTATGCATTAGAGTGGGGGGTTCCCCCCACACCCCCCATCGGAGCTCTTTAAAAAGTAGTTTTTCCCCTGCGCGCTTCTGTCTTGCATTGAATTGCCAGCACTGGATTGTCGGCGCACTGGCGTCTGGCGCTCGATTATCCCATCACCGGCCAAAGGGCCTTACCGCAGGTCATATCTGAATATGTGTTCTCTTTACAGACAGCTCTGCAACTACTGGAAGACAAAAGAAAATCCTCAGCAAGGGCCCCAACGCCAAGTACTACAAAGGAAAACAGGTATACAAGCACACATTTCAGAAGAACAATTGAAAACAGCTGGCTTTCCACGGACCATAGACTATTGAGGAATCTTATCTCTTTGCGGTTAAGTTACAAGGACATGATACTTTGGTGCACCATAAAGACATTAAACCAGCCCCTACTGAGACACATGTTGGGTGATTGTCACGTTTATGAGCTGGTGGACTAGATTTCTGTTCTCTGAGTTTGTTTTTCTTTTATTCTCATTTAGTATTTCAATTTTGTTAGGATATGTTATATTAGCATTGTGTACTAAGAGGTGCAGAACTACCATAGATTTTGGCTTCCACGCACATTTTGTTAAGCCATAATATCCACACCCCTCCCCGTTTTAGGGAAGAGATTTGCTTTGTCCTCGTTAAATCCCTCGCCTACTCCTTCCTTGCTGTAGTTGCTTTAATAATTGTCTGGGCCATCCTTTCTGTACTCCAAGCTATTGCTTGGTTTTTTTTATTTTAAATTCCCTTGGTGGGTCTGCTGTGTATGCCGTTGTCCTATTCCAGTGCATCCTTTATTGTTTTCTCACAACCATGGGGTCCAAGGTGGGATCTCCATGGAATCTATTCCCCAGACCTCCTCAGGCTCTGTCTCCCAAATTCCTTCAGTTTCTTGGGCGAAGGTTCAGTGTCTTTCTAAAATTGCTAATTATCTTCTTCCTGCAATATCCCGTCACTGTCTCTCCCGATTCAGAAATACTCACACCTGCACTACCCACACCTTCGCCTGTACCAGCCTGTACCCCATGCATCCATCAGACTAAAACTGGCACTCATATTGCTAATACCCTGATGTACCATAAGCATTACATATGCAACTCCACTATTACCGAATGTACACATAATGGCCTCGTGTACCACATATGTGCCATTGATAGAGGAGATGAAACAACAGGCCAAGTCTGCTTTGATTTCCGAGCCAGACCAACATACCGTTGGTTTATACGTTCTTATGATAATCACAGACAAGCTGGAGGATTTGTCTGCTGGAATATAAAGAAGAGCAGGACTTCTAGTTTCCCATTTGACATATGCACTGTCATCAATCATCAGAAATTTTCAGAACACAACTATGATAAAAGAAATCCCTTTAAGTATTTCCACATAAAAAAGTATATTTGCCAGAGCTGGCCTGGGACAGAGAAGCATATTATAGGTATTACTGGTGTAGTAGGTGGTCCCAGGTAGTAGCCAATACTCAAAACCCCATATTTGAAGGGAACCCATTGGTAAAGCTAACGCAGAGTTCAAAGCCTCCTCCTGAGCAATGTGTTCGGCAAAATACTTGTTCTCTGATTTACTTTCATATACAAGATCCTAAAGCCTTTTTGACCCCACACAGATACCAAATCGGTATTAATGCCGTTGGAACTGTCCCATATGGGTTTATGGAGGTAGGAATCAAACTTACCCAGACAGCTTCTTTCCATTAAATTCATTTTACAGAAGAAATAGAACATAATATTGAATATGGTACGTGTGCAACCAATCTGTTCCTTACCTTAGCTGAAACTATAGCCGATACACTGAGCGTAACTGACTGTTACGTCTGTGGAGGAAATCACATGGGAGAATATTGGCCTTGGGAAGCACAAGAAGTAGATCTTACTAAATCCTCTTCTTTTATAGTCAATTTTACTAGATCTCCTCCCATATCAGTAGGCTCTCCCTGGATATTGAAAACTTTGTTCCTGATCATTGTCTTGTTAGGCTCCAAACATCAGATGCCTTTCAAGCAGGATGGTCTGCTTGTACACGTACCTATACTTGGGTACCTGAAAATTCCAGCTGGGTCATTTGGCCCAATGGCACTCGACCCTTTCATGACACATTTTTCCTACTTGCCGATTTTCCTCTCAATGAAGAGCCAGCCTCAATAATATATTCAGATATCAAGGATACAGCTGAATCCTAGGACACACAATTATAATCAGTCTATTTGTCACTCCAATCCAGTTTTTATGATTCCACATATTTACTTATGATATTAAAAACATATTTTCTTATGAAATTATTATTTTAAGTGTAATGATTTTGAGTAACATTATATCTTTTTAATGATTTGCTTTGTCAGCATTGAGTCATACTTTACTATTGTCCTTACAGTTTATTTTGGGGTTGGGTCACTTGTCCCTTTAATCTTTTATCAAGCTCGATTTCAAGTACCTGGGACTTATGCCTGTATTTTGTGATTAACACTAGCTCAGCATAACCTGCATGCCCACCCTACTTCTAGGGTGTCAAAGCCTCCTTAGACTTTGAAGATGGGAATGAGAGAGGATGAAGAGAGCAAGTCCTTGTATTGATACAGGTGAAGATCTCAAGCCCTTTAGGTAAGGAAACTAAAGGTGAAGAACCTCTGAAATCCCTAGGCCATATTGTAGGCCTAAAATTGATTAAAAATACCCTGGCTATAGCTGTCAGTTTTTGCACAATATATGCTTGCTAGAAGATAACTTGCTGAGAACAGCAAGTGAAGCGAAACTTATGCTAAGATAAGCAAGCCAAGCGAAACTTATTCTTTCACATGACAACAGGCGCCACATCTGCCATGATATCATAAAAGGATTAAGACATATCCTGATCAAGAATATAAAATACACTTCAACTACATCAAGATCGACATATCCTGATCAAGAATATAAAAGAACACTTCAACTACATCAAGATCGACATATCCTGATCAAGAATATAAAAGAACACTTCAACTACATCAAGATCGACTCCAAATCGTCAGAAAACCTTGAAATACTAACTTGCAAAATCACTAACGCACAGTTAGAAGAATCATTAATTACAACTTTGTTCTATATCCCACCCAAAAAATGGTCAAACGCTAAAGAGGAATTCACCGAATTCCTTACCTTATCCTCCCTAAAAGGATCTTATAACCTGCTTCTGGGAGACATCAATACTCACCTAGAGCAAAAGACTAAACCAGAAATAACTGAAATCGCCAGCTTCCTAATGTCACTGGACTTTCCAAACCCAGACGCAGAAATAACCCATGAAAAAGGACACAAACTAGACTTACCGTATTTTCGCGGATATAACGCGCGCGTTATACGTGATTTTACGTACCGCGCATACCCCTCGCGCGTTATATGCCTGAGCGCGGTATACAAAAGTTTTTAAACATAGTTCCCACCCCGCCCGACGCCCGATTCACCCCCCCCAGCAGGACCGCTCGCACCCCCACCCCGAACGACCGCTCGCACGCGCTCCCACCCGCACCCGCATCCACGATCGGAGCAAGAGGGAGCCCAAGCCCTCTTGCCCGGCCGACTCCCCGACGTCCGATACATCCCCCCCCCGGCAGGACCACTCGCACCCTCACCCCGAAGGACCGCCGACTCCCCAACAATATCGGGCCAGGAGGGAGCCCAAACCCTCCTGGCCACGGCGACCCCCTAACCCCACCCCGCACTACATTACGGGCAGGAGGGATCCCAGGCCCTCCTGCCCTCGACGCAAACCCCCCTCCCTCCAACGACCGCCCCCACCCCAAGAACCTCCGCCCGTCCCCCAGCCGACCCGCGACCCCCCTGGCCGACCCCCACGACACCCCCACCCGCCTTCCCCGTACCTTTGTGTAGTTGGGCCAGAAGGGAGCCCAAACCCTCCTGGCCACGGCGAACCCCTAACCCCACCCCGCACTACATTACGGGCAGGAGGGATCCCAGGCCCTCCTGCCCTCGACGCAAACCCCCCTCCCCCCCAGCCGACCCGCGACCCCCCTGGCCGACCCCCACGACCCCCCCACCCCCCTTCCCCGTACCTTTGGAAGTTGGCCGGACAGACGGGAGCCAAACCCGCCTGTCCGGCAGGCAGCCAACGAAGGAATGAGGCCGGATTGGCCCATCCGTCCTAAAGCTCCGCCTACTGGTGGGGCCTAAGGCGCGTGGGCCAATCAGAATAGGCCCTGGAGCCTTAGGTCCCACCTGGGGGCGCGGCCTGAGGCACATGGGCCAAACCCGACCATGTGTCTCAGGCCGCGCCCCCAGGTGGGACCTAAGGCTCCAGGGCCTATTCTGATTGGCCCACGCGCCTTAGGCCCCACCAGTAGGCGGAGCTTTAGGACGGATGGGCCAATCCGGCCTCATTCCTTCGTTGGCTGCCTGCCGGACAGGCGGGTTTGGCTCCCGTCTGTCCGGCCAACTTCCAAAGGTACGGGGAAGGGGGGTGGGGGGGTCGTGGGGGTCGGCCAGGGGGGTCGCGGGTCGGCTGGGGGGGAGGGGGGTTTGCGTCGAGGGCAGGAGGGCCTGGGATCCCTCCTGCCCGTAATGTAGTGCGGGGTGGGGTTAGGGGGTCGCCGTGGCCAGGAGGGTTTGGGCTCCCTTCTGGCCCAACTACACAAAGGTACGGGGAAGGCGGGTGGGGGTGTCGTGGGGGTCGGCCAGGGGGGTCGCGGGTCGGCTGGGGGACGGGCGGAGGTTCTTGGGGGGGGGCGGTCGTTGGGAGGAGGGGGTTTGCGTCGAGGGCAGGAGGGCCTGGGATCCCTCCTGCCCGTAATGTAGTGCGGGGTGGGGTTAGGGGGTCGCCGTGGCCAGGAGGGTTTGGGCTCCCTCCTGGCCCGATATTGTTGGGGAGTCGGCGGTCCTTCGGGGTGAGGGTGCGAGTGGTCCTGCCGGGGGGGGGATGTATCGGACGTCGGGGGGGGCATCAGGCTTTCAGGATGGGGACAGACCTTCAAGGGGGGACAGGACTTCAAGGGAGGACAGTGCACGGAAGTCAGGGGGGGTGAACGGAGAGTCGGGACAGCGCACGGAAAGTCAGGGCGGGCGAAAGGAGAGTCGGGCAGCATGCGCGTTATATGCCTGAGCGCGGTATAGAAAAGTTTTTGTACATATCGTGATTTCTGCGCGCTATACCCCTGTGCGCGTTTTACAATGGTGCGCGTTATATCCGCGAAAATACGGTAATCACCTTCTCCCACAAAGAAACAATAGATCCCAAAATACAATATTACCCAGGACCCTGGGAAAAATGCATCTGGTCAGACCACTACATTGGCAAATTCAATCTACACTGGCTAAAACAGAATACACAGCAAAAACACAAAAACGTCAACACGAACACAATAACCAGCCGGGGCATTATTAACCCAATCGAATTTTGGACCCACTATGAGTTACATCCCACAACCAAAGAAATTCAGAATTTCCCTACAAGATGGGAAACTTACAGCAAAGAACTCCTAGACCAAATAGCACCATATAAAACATACAAAAAGAGAAATAGACCGCCAAATGAATGGTTTGACAGTGAACTACTAACCACCAAACAGGAACTAAGAAAATTGGAGAGAATCTGGCTAAAAACAAACAAAGAATCAGACAAGACAAACTGGAAACAAAAAATGAAAATATACAAAAATCTGATCAAAGAAAAACGCACTAAGCATTATGCGAAAAAAATTGGTACATCAAAAATAAACAGCAAAGAATTGTTCAAACTAGTAAAAACAATAACCGATACAACACAAATACTGAAAAAGGACAATGAGCCCACCCCATCGGCACAAACCCTAGCCAACTACTTTCAAAATAAAATCGCGGAGTTAAGAGCAACTCTACCCACAACCACAACAAATGCTCTTCATTACCTCGAACCCCATGACCAAGACACCAGAGTAGACATGATATGGGACCACCTCGATTACCCTGACTGGCATCAGTTCCTAAACTTATTCAATAAGTACACCAAATCTAACTGCCTACTTGACGCATGTCCCCCAAAAATCATGACAGTTGCCCCTCCAGAATTTAAAAAGGAACTATTCGCATGGCTAACATCCGCCCTCACAAGCGGAACATTAAACAAAAAAATGGGTCACATACTAATCACCCCAATCCCCAAAGATCGGAAAACCTCTTCAGCTCTGACATCCAATTTCAGACCCATAGCAAGCATTCCCCTCTTTACAAAGATACAGGAAGGATTGGTCAACCTTCAACTAGTAAACTACCTGGATAAATTTAACATCCTTAGTGAACACCAATCAGGATTCAGGAAAGGATACAACACAGAAACTGTCTTAGCCTCCTTACTGAATCACCTTTATGATCTCTTTAGCAAGGGCAAAAGCACACTGATCCTACAATTAGACCTCAGCAGCGCGTTCGACTTGGTAGACCATGAAATCATGCTGCTGTGCCTTGAAGTAATGGGAATCTCTGGAAAGGCAAAGAAATGGTTCCAAGAATTCCTAATAAACAGATCCTACCAAGTAATCAGCAACGAAAACTACTCCAAACCATGGAAAAACCCTTCAAGCGTACCTCAAGGTTCCCCCCTATCGCCCACCCTTTTCAATATCTACATTGCCTCCTCCTACAAAAACTCAACTTAATACACTACATTTACGCAGACGACATATCCATTATAATCCCCATAAATGACATCACAAAAGAAATTGTAGACAACCTCTCAAACATAATGACCGAAATTGACAAATGGACCACTAATTTCAAACTAAAACTAAACGCAGAGAAAACAAAAGTCTTTCTGGCTAGTCCTAATGACAAAATCACGAGAACATCGATAAAAATAAACAATCACGAATACCCAATTTCCAAAAACATAAAAATACTCGGTATCACCCTAGACATTCATCTAACTATGACTGATCACACAAACTCACTAGTGAAAAAATGTTTTTACATGCTATGGAAACTAAGGACCATAAAAAAATACTTTGACCCGACGTCATTCAGGTTGCTGGTACAGGCACTGATCCTATCCATTCTTGACTACTGCAACATCATCTACCTGGGCATCCCACAAAAAAACAATTAAAAAACTGAGATTAATACAAAACACCGCCGTTCGCCTAATTTTCGGACTAAGAAAAAACGATCACATCAGCCCCTACTATAAAAAACTGCATTGGCTTCCAATAGATGCGCGAAAACTATTCAAATTTGCATGCACCTGTTTCAGGCAAGCCTGGGGACTAGCACCTTCATACCTGCAAACTCACTTCATCCTGCACAACCCCGCACGAGCAACCAGAAACAATAACTTCTTTGCATACCCAAAGATTACAGGCTGCAGATACAAATCATTCCTGGACAGAACCTTTAAGTTCCAAGCAAGCAGACAGCAAGTTTGGCTGAAAAACTACATAAACGAACCCAATCTGTCTTACAGTGCCTTCCGTAAATCGATCAAAACCGCCCTATTCGCTAAATTCATTGACTAAAACTGTCCCCTTCCTCACGAGGACCCTCCCTCACTAGGACTCCCCTCCCCTTAAACGCCTTTTTCTTCCTCTCAAGAAGCTCCTCATCTATCCAGATTTCCTCTACTCGTAGAACTCCTACTCATATGTAAGCTCTAAAGTATTCAGGTATTCATTACCCATAGAACTCCAATTAGCACGTTAGTTTCCCATTAGACTATTATATTGTATTAGACACATTGCATGGTATTGTATCTAGTCTTATTGTATTGTATTGTATTTAGACTCACTGTATTGTACTGTACTATTTTGTATTGTTATTGTATGTAGACTTATTGTTTTGTATTAAGACCTTTTGTTATTCGCTGAATGTCCAGCCTTCTTACAATGTAAACCGCCTAGAAGTCGCCTGACTATGGCGGTATAGAAAAATAAAGTTATTATTATTATTATTATTATTTGCATGAAATATCCTGTGAGGGGTGGATACTTATTGGCCTTTGACTTGAAATCGCTGACCATAATGATTAAAATGACATTTGCAGGAAAAGGTAGTGATTTTACAGTAAACAGGATACACATATAGTATGACACAAATATTGTAAACCAATTAATGAACTAATAAGTGTGATGATGTGTGTAAGTAACCAATAAAAACGAATCATATGATACGTGCCAACGTGGCCTTTGACTACCAAGAATTATATAAAAATAGCTTTTCTGATCATGTAAGCAGGACAGACACGAGATCTCAGGTCTGATGATCATATGCTCTGTTACTCTATATGCTGAAAGATTTATCCTTGTAAGCTGTTACTGACTTATTAATAAAATACTTATTATTCAAGAACAGTATATTGAGTGTGAGGTCTCTCATTGAGTGTAGGCCTCTAAACAGCTGGGCCACACCACCTTGTCATGATGGAATACTGTAAAAGGTGGATCCGCCACTAAAGCTTGTAGTTCACTGAAACGTCTAGCAGAGGTGAATGCAATGAGAAAAACTACTTTCCAAGTAAGATATTTAAGATGAGCCAAATCTATTGGTTCAAATGGAGGTTTCTTAAATGAGTAAGAATCAGATTGAGGTCCCAAACCACCGGAGGCAGCTTGAGAGGTGAACTGACATTGAAAAGTCCTTTCATAAATCTGGAAACCACAGGATGAGCAGAGAGAGGTTTCCCTTCAATAGGCTGATGAAAAGCAGCAATGGCACTTAGGTGGATTCTAATAGATGTGGATTTGAGACCAGAGTGAGATAAGTGCAGGTGGTAATCCAAAACTGAAGACAAGGAGGTAGATTGTGGCTCCTTGTGATGAGTAGTACACCAAGCAGAAAATCTAGTCCATTTCTGAGTGTAACACTATCTAGTAGACGGCTTCCTGGAAGCCTCTAGAATGTCCTGTACAGATTTGGAGAACTGTAGAGTGGCAGTTAGGTTAAGAGGTACAAAGTGTAGAGACTACAGGTTGGGATGGAGTAGAGACTCTTGACTCTGTGTAAGCAAAGAGGGAAATACTGGCAGAAGTAGGGGCTCCTGGTGTTGAGTTGAAGTAGAAGGGAGTACCACGGTTGTCTGGGCCACCGAGGAGCTATCAGAATCATGGTGGCATGTTCCTTCTTGAGTTTGACAAGAGTCTTGAGAATCAGAGGGAATGGAGGGAACGCATAGAGAAACTGATTCGTCCATTCCAGAAGGAAAGCATCTGCCACGAGGCAATGAGGAGAGTATATCCTGGAGCAGAACTGAGGCAGCTTGTTGTTGTGGGGAGACGTAAAAAGGTCTATCTGAGGAGACCCCCATTGAGCAAACACTTGATGTAGAGGCGAGGAATTGAGTGTCCATTCGTGAGGTTGTAGAAGATGACTCAATTTGTCCACCAGTTTTGCTGCCCTTGAATGTAGACAGCTCTGAAGAACTGCCCAATTCCAAAGTTTCAGAGCGTCTTGACACAGAGAGAGAGAGCCCGTACCTCCCTGCTTGTTGACATAGTACATGGTTGACTGTACGAACAAGGACTATGTGGTTGTGAAGAAGATGTTGAAAAGCTTTGAGAGCATTGAAGATCGCTCTAAGTTCCAACAGATTGATGTGACATTGACGAGCCGTGCTGGACCAAAGGCCTTGAGTACGGAGACCATTGAGATGAGCCCCTCAAGCGTAGGTTGAAGAATCTGTTGTGAGAATCTTCTGATGAGGGGGCGTGTGGAATAGGAAACCTCTGGAAAGATTGGAAGAGAGCATCCACCAGTGGAGAGACTGTCTCAACGAAGGAGTTACTGTAATATGTTGAGAGAGTGGGTCGCAAGCTTGCTGCCACTGAGATACCAGGGCCCACTGAGGAATTCTGAGGTGAAGTCTGGCAAAAGGAGTCACGTGAACTGTAGAAGCCATGTGACCAAGAAGAACCATCATTTGTCTTATCAAGATTGATGAGAGGGAAGACACTTGTTGGCAAAGGTATATGAGAGCGTCCTGACGTGATTGAGGCAGGAATGCTCTGAGTTGAACAGTGTCCAGTATGGCTCCAATAAACTGTAGAGTTTGAGAGGGATGTAACTGAGATTTTGGAAAATTGATTTCGAACCCCAGACTTTGGAGAAACGTAATAGTCCATTGGGTCGCTACATTAACCTCCTGTTGAGACTACGCTTTGATGAGCCAGTCATCCAGATATGGAAAGACCTGAAGACCCTGCGTCCGCAGGGCTGCGACTACCACAACCAGGCACTTCGTGAAGACCCTGGGGGATGAGGCGAGTCTGAAAGGAAGAACTCGGTATTGAAGATGGAGATTCCCCACCCGAAATCTCAGGAATCTACGAGAGGCTGGATGAATTGGAATATGAGTGTAAGCCTCTTTGAGATCTAGAGAGCATAACCAATCCCCCACAAATCAGATTACAGAACTCATTGATGAATTTCCGGAAAGCAGAACTAAAATTACTACTGCAATCTACCCCTCTCCCCCTTAACCTCCCCCTCTCTTCTACCCTCTCTTCTCCACTCTGAACCTTTACTTAAATTGCTGTATAGTCCATTTGTAACCTGTACTTAAATTGCCTTATAGTACTTGTACTTAAACTACTGTATAGTCTTTGTATTATCCAAATGTACTCCACTGTGAATGTTTGCTTGTAAGCCATTCTGAGCTATTGGGAGGACGGAATAGAAATCTAAATAAATAAATAACCAATCCCCTTGATCCATCGGGGGTAAAGTGTTGGAAGAGAGAGCATCCAAAACTTTTCTTTGACAAGAAATTTGTTGAGGGCTGCAAGATCCAGAATAGGTCGTAAATCCCCCATCTTCTTTGGGACTAGAAAATAACGGAAATAAAAACCCGTGTCCCATTGGTTCTTGGGAACCTCCTCGACAGCTCAAAGGCAAAGAAGAGCCTGAGCCTCCTGAAGAAGGGGTAGTTGCGACAAACTGGAAGGAAACTCTCTTGGAGGGAGATCTGGTGGCACTTGAAGGAATTGAAGTGAGTTACCCTCCCAAATGATGGCGAGAACCCAGAGCTCTGATGTAATCTGTTCCCACTGATGGAGCCGACCTCCCATGGGTAAGAGAGAAGTCTGATGGATGTAGGTGGATATTATGCTCAGGCTTAGATTGTCAAAAAGACTGCCGGCTTAACTGCAACAGGAGTCTGAGGTTTTTGTTGATGCTGTTGCTGCTGTTGTATTCTAGGCAGAGGCCTGGAAAAAGCTGGAATAGACTTTTGAGGGTAACGATGTGGAGGTGGCTTATAAGGCTGGAGGTTTAGTCTTAGGCCGCACCAAAGATGCAAATGTTCTGACAGACGCTTGGTAGCAGCCTCGATGGAACTGTCAAAAAGCTCATTACAAGGTAAATTAGCGAGACGGTCTTGCAAGTTGGGATCCATGTCTACAATGCTTAGCCAAGCCAGACGGTGCATTGCCACAGGAAAGGCAGTGACCCTGGAGGACATCTCAAAGGCATCATAAGTGGCTTGGAGCATGAAAAGACAAATTTGTGAAAGGGTCTGCTGCAGTTGTTGAAATGCAGGTAGCTGATGCACAGCCAAGTCAGGAAAAAAGTAGGGCATGGTTTTAATGCAGTACTTTAAGTAAGAAGTAAAGATGAAGTTGTAATTCAGGATTCTATTTGCCATCATGGAATTTTGATATAGACGTCGTCCAAATTTATCCATGGTGCGTCCCTCCCTGCTCGGAGGTTTTGCAGCTTTGTAGGATTAGATTTTTTAAGAGATGATTCCACCACCAAGGATTGGTGAGACAATTGTGGCTTCTCAAACCCCTTGCAAGGAACCATATGGTAACAAGAGTCCATTTTAGAGGGAATAGCCGGAATTGAATAAGGAGTTTCGAGATTCCTGAGAAAATTTTGTTTCAACACAGGATTCGTGGGAAGTCTCAAGGTTTCCTTTGGCAGATGAGGCAGCTCCATTTCAGCCAAATATTCAGGACAGGACTGAAGGTCGAGCTGAAGAGCCTTACTCATATCAAAGATGAATCTTGAAAAAGATGTCGACTTTGAGGCTGAAGACTCCTCAGGAGGTGAAGAGAAGCGAGACCTAGGTGCCGCTGAGTAGGATGGAGAAACTTCCCTGGAGTATTGAGAAGGCATGTTTGTATCCAACGTAAGAGTCACAGAAGAAGCTCCGCTGTATGATATAGGTGGAGTCAGAGAGTGCTTACGTTTAAGAAGCCTCGATGGAGAAGTCCCAGGCGTATGAGGGATTGAGAGCCTCGACTCAAGCCTCGTACTCAAGGGAGGAGTCCTCGACCTGGACGTGCCTCAAGGTGGAGACGCAGGAGATGTCGAAGGCTTCAGAAGTTGAGACCTATGCCTGGGCTTCGAAGGGGTCTCGATGGGCCTCGACAATCAAGATATAGGCGACTCTGTACTCCTGTGAGGCTCTTTACTCCTACAAGGGGACTCTTTACTCTTCTTCGAAACCAGGAATCTCGAGGACGAGGTATATTTCGACTGATGCCTCGATCGAGGTTTGTCCATCTCTTCACCAATAGGATGAGTATCTGGAGACTCGAACCTGGAAGGACGAGGCGAGGAGTCACTGGAGGACAATGGTCGAGACCTACGAGGCTTGTCTCAAGGTGCCTCGACAGTATGCTCAGGCCGGCCCGCAGGGAGCAGGGTCAGGCAGGTGCAAGCTAGACCAAGACTGAGGTAATCTGCGTGGTCAATATGGCTTTCAGCATGTCCTTGAAGACAGGCACCGAGACCAATGGATCTGGTCTAATAGGTGCAGCAGTGCGCTCCATTGAGGGCAACCTCGAAGATGAGTATTCCCTATATTTGGAGGCACACTTGGATGGTGGTCTTGTAGAGGCCCGCACGACTGTACTCATTGCCTGGATTGCCTGAGACTCAGCTGGAGACTTCTTAGGTAGCGTATCTGTGGAAGGGAGACTTTCCTGAGGACGGAACCTTAAGAGGTACAGCAGACGAGGCCTTCGAGGTCGAGGGCGACTTGCTCGAGGTCAAGGTCTTAGAAGACGAGACTGCCACTGGGGTCGAGGACGAGGTCAAGGCCTTCTCCACAGACTGTTCCATAGGGCCAAAAAGCTCAAGAATTTTGGCACGACATCTGCGAAGCACTCTTTTCTGAAGGGTAGCACAGCATGGGCAGGACTCAGGTCCTAAGCACTTTATACACCAACAATGGGAGTCGGTTAAGGAAATGACCCGGCCACACTGGCTACACCTTTTAAAACCGGTAAGAGGCTGGGACATAGACAAAAAAAAATCAGCTGCAGCTGAATGAGGGCCTAAGCCCAAGTTCCGCCAGACTAAGACCAACGGAAAAAAAATTAAAACTTGTTGGTTTTTTTTAAAGATGCACCACACAGCGACTTGTAAAATAAATAAAAGAAATAAAAAAGGAATAAAGCCGCGGTGCAAGAAGGCAACTTGAAGAAACGGCAGAGCTGTAGAAAAAGGGCTTCTTGGCTCTGCAGAAAACTAAGAACTGAGGAGATGCGCGGCCTGACTCGGGCGGGAAGGCACTTGTGCATCCACAGTTCAGCACTTGCAAGCTCTTAAAAGATCTTCAAGCTAGTCTGCTTACGAGGCTGTCTGCTGCGGGGCTCCGTGGATGACGTCACCCACATGTTGAGAATATGCTGCCTGCTTGTCCTGGGATAACTCGTTGTACCACATTTTCCGGCAGCGTCTGAGCTATCAGAGCCTTATTTTCTGCTCAGTGCATGAGGGCTGATTGGCTCAGGCACTGACAGGAAAGTAAGGTTTGACAGCTCAGACACTGCCTCCTGGCCCCAGCAAATTTAAAAAATAAAAGACCCTCAAATCAAAGATTGGCAGGAGGGATACCCACTCCCTCTCATCGCAGCCATCACCATCACCCACCCCCTAGCAGGAAAATGCCAACTCTCTCCCCCCACTTCTGTCACCCCCCCCCCGACAACCTGCCAACATCCCCAGCAGGAGGGATGCCCACTCCCTTATGTTGCTGCCATAGCCCACCACCCTGACAAACTTCCAACACTCCCAGTGGGAGGGATGCCCACTCTCTCCCATTGCCACTGTCACCCACCCTCTAACAAACTCCCTCCTGCCGCTGAGATCCCCACCTCCATGTACCCCAACATACCCATGCCCCCTGTACCTTTAGCATGAAGGCTGACCGGAGGGATGCCTACTCCCTCTGGCCAGCAGGCCTACCTCCTCAAAATGGTGGGCCTGCCCCTTCCCAGTGCATCCTGGGATGCGCCAGGAAGAAGTCTAAGGCTCTGATGGGAGGGGTCTTAGGTGCCTTAGGCCCATCCCAGGCATATCCCAGAATACACTGAAAAGGGGCCCAAGTCCCTGATTGGCCTAGGCAATTAAGGTCTCTCCTATGGGAGGGCCAATCAGAGACTTAGGCTCTTCCCCGGGGAGGGGTCATCCCTCCTGCCGATCATGTAGAGGGGGAGGGAGCTGGGTTGTGAGCATGCACCAGGCACAGTTTCTCCTGTTCTTTACTGGCGATTCTCCATACAGTTATTATGCTGAGAATCGCCTGTAAAATAAAAATTGCTCCCATTGCGGCCACAACATTGACCCGCTGGATTTTACCAGCGAGTTTTGAGATTTTCCCCTAGGTATCTACTGGCCTTCTTAAACTAGGTGCCCCCTTATAAAATTACTCCAGCATATTGCCCCATTTCTGTATCCCATTAGGCTCCTACTTCAACCCTGACAAAGCAACTACTTGTTCTTCACAGCTTTCTCTATGTTATCTCATTCCTGTAACTGGAGGCCTGTGGGGTCAATCACAGACACTTGATGTATCTTTGTCTTGCATGGCCTTCTGTTTATAGGATGGCAGACTGGGGCAGTCCCATGACCACCCAAGTGAGATATGTTGGCACAACCCCCTGATCTCCAAATATATAAATCATAGACTACTAAACACATCAATGTATGGAAACTCAAGTGTTTGTATTTTCTTTATGATCCTGTATTAGCAACCCAGGGGAAAAAGAATTCAAGTGCTCACAGTTTCCGGATGTTAGATGAATCTTGTCTGGTCACCTTCTTGTGAGCTATCATTAGTCTTTTTTTTTTTTTTTAAACCTTTTTTTGTTTGTTTGTTTTTACTACACATAATTTTATTTGTTTGCTCTTATTTTTATGTTTTTTCTTTTTATTTTCACGTGCTGCTTATTAGCTACTACTAATTCAGCGACTTCCGCTAAAATATTGACTCAGATCAGTCACGATTTTCAGGCTAAATAAGTTAGGTATTACTGGAACTGTCCTAGTGCATGGCTGACTGAATTTCTATGCGAATGATCATACAGAGTACAGAAGAAAGATTTTTGACAACCAGAGTGTGGTGTTCCACAGGGCTCACTCCTCTCTCCTTTATTATTCAACATATATCTAAGTTCATTAGGAGATTACCTAAATTCTTTGTCTTTATGTATTGTCGAATGTTGATGACATCTTTCTGCTGTGCCCAGTTCTGGATTCATACTCCAAAATACAGTGGTACCTTGGTTTGCGAGCATAATTCGTTCCAGAAGCATGCTCATAATTCAAAGTGCTCATATATCAAAGCAAAGTTCCCCATAAAAAATAATGGCAACTTGGATAATTCGTTCCACTGACAATACAATATATCGCTCCTCCTCCCCCCCGACCCAACTCATATCCCTTCCAACACTTCTCCCACTGCTGTCCTCCACTTTGAACATCCCCACCCCCAAGGCCAGCCGGGAAACCAGCTTTGCTTCTCCCCCGAGGCCACCGACTCTGCTCCTTCCGTTCACAACCATCATACTGCTGTCCACCTCCTCCCCCCACTGACCGGCCCTGTGCTTACAGCGCCGGTGCTGGTTCCATGCTGGGCTGCTGCGGGGCCTTGAGCATCTCGGATCTCATGAGAATCTCAGAGAGGGTGAGAGCTAGAAGGCCTAGAGCATGCGCAGATGCTCAAGGCCTCGCAGCAGCCCAGCATGGAATCAGCGGCAGGCACTTTCAGCATCGGCGCACGGGTAAGCACAGGGCCGGCCAGTGGGGGGAGGAGGTGGACAGCAGTACTAATGGTTACGAAGGGAAGGAGCAGCGCCGGTGGCCTCGGGGGAGAAGCGAAGCCAGTTCTCAGGGTGGCATGGTGGCAGCTCACTCATCGAATCAACGCTTGGTTTGCGAGTTAAAGTTTGCTCAAGTGTTTTGTTCATTTTGCAAAACATTCATAAAATGAGATAATTTCCTCAAATTAAAGAAGCAGAAAATCTACACTCCTCCCTCCGTATTCGCAGGGGTTAGGGGCAGAGCCAACCTGCGAATAAGGAAAATTTGCAAATAACCTTTGGGCTGACTCTGACCCATCCCTGGACCTTACCTGGTGGGCTGTGCAGAACCATGCTGTGCACCTGTGCAGTGAGTTCCTGTGGTCTCACGAGACTACAACGGGAGTTCCTGCTGTAGTCTTGTGCGACCACGGGAACTCACAGCAGGGGTGCACAGCACGGCTCAGAACGTTTAGGAAGATCGCTCCTGCCCCGCGTAACCGCTAGACCATCAGGTAAGGTCCATGCATGAAGCTGCCACTGGAGCTGTGTCCACAGCTGAGGGCACAGCCCTGGGGTGGCTGCTCATCTCCAATCACCTCCTCGCCCCAATCCAAGTCCCTGGTCGATGCGGGCTGCCTCTAAACGATTCTCTAGGGTAGGGGCCCAGGCAAAAAAAATCACGAATAGTCGAATCCGCAATTGCTGAAACCGCAAATAGGGAGGGAGAAGTGTAAACTCATCTGGTTGGTCAATTAAAAATTCATTCCTTGCAAATGTTTCAAACTATCTACTAGTGAAACTCTCCAAATTGAAAATATTTCCAAAGTATTAGGTGTCATTCTAGACTCGGGTCTACCTATGAAGAATCAGGTAAATTTGTTAGGACTGTATTCCATGGGTTACGCCAGTTGCAAAGAATTAAAATATATTTAGACCACACTAGTTTTCGCATCATAACTCAAGCTACGTATATTGCTGCCTCAAATTGACTACTATAACTCACTATATGAGGGCATTACAAAGAAGCTTCAGAACAGAATACAGCTTTTGCAAAATACAGAAGCCAGACTGATTACAGGGCTAAAAGAATTGAAAGAATAACCCCTATACTGCATGAGATGCACTGGCTACCAGACCAATACAGGACCAAATTCAAATTTCCTTGTATTATTTTCAAGGCACTGACTGGAAAAAGTTCATCATCATTAATTTAAAACTGTCATCTACTTCATAACACAGGCTCCTGATTTATCCTACATTCAGATATGTCAAAAACAAAAGACATGAAACCACCTTTCAATACCTGGGAGATAAAATCTGAAATGATCTAACAGAAATTAGAACTATTTACAATTTCGCAAATTACTGAAAACCTAGTTCTTTGAGAAACTAGGATCTAACTGAACTAGAAATATGCCTTTAAGTTTCTTTCCATAAACTTTTCTGGAGCCATACCGGTTGAGGCAAGGATTACTTTCTGTTACATAAAGAAATTAATCAAGCATTACCTTGTGATTCTTCAGTCAAAATAATGAGGCAAAGACCGTCCCCTGTGTAGGCTCTTGGATGTATGTTTTAGTGCTATGTTTCTTGCTCTCCACACCAATTTATTCAGACTTGAATCACTCACCTGCTTTTACGAACATCAAAGTTCAGAAACTTTTCTCCGATCTTGAGAAACAGAATCTAGTGTTTGTACCGTAAAGTAAACTGCCACTGCTCCCCAGTGTTTGTCGTTTCCTAGTAACCTGGATTCCAAACTCTTTCCTACTACTTGTGTATTATAACCATGGAAACTGAGCAACTACATGACACTGGTCACATCATAGCTGTGCAGCAGCTTTCTGATGTCAACTAGGGAGGCAGTGGAGAATTTTTGTTGTATTTTCTGCTTGAAGAGAGACTGTCTGACAAATACTGTTATTCTTTTAATTCTCTTTCAACATTACACTTCTCCCTCCCGATTCGCGGGTTTGACTTGCGACTTTGGTTATTTGCGAGATTCTAAACCCGGAACCATCCCCGCCTCCCGGACCTCCATACAGCTTACCTGGCGGGTCTAGTGGGGCAGCAGCGCTCTTCCTACGCTCCTGCCCCGTACAGAGCCATCCACAAAAATGGAAACGCATGGCAGCCATTTTTGTGGACGGCTCTGCACGGGGCAGGAGTTTAGGAAGAGCGCTGCTGCCCCGCTTCACCGCTAGACCTCCAGGTAAGCTCTATAGAGGTCCAGGAGCCGGGGGTGGGTCGAAGTCGACCCTAAAAGTTATTCTGCTACAATAGCTACATACAATAAGGATTCTGCTGTGTATTTGCATACTTTGAATATCAAATGTTAATGTAGTTTACATAATAAAAAGTTTTTAATCATGCTTGTGTGTGTATGTATATATATATATATATATACACTAGTTTTTTAGCCCATTACATTAACGGGTGCTAGAATAGATGTGTAGACTTAGGCATTTCTTTATGTCAGTCTTTCTCGCTCTCTCCCTGCCCCCCTTTCTTTCTCGCTCTCCCCCTTGTCCAGCAGTAGCCCTTCTCCCTTCTTTTTACCTACCCATATTCCCATTTCTCATTTTATCTTTCCTATTTCCACCTTTTTCACCCCATCCAGCATCAGAGTACTTGTTCCATTGTTGGCGTTCTGGTGTCTTCTCTGCCTTGGGCCTGGGCCGGCTATTGTGGGTCAGGATTGCTGGGGGGTTCCCTGTGGGACAGGCCGGGGTGCAGGTCAGCAGAGGGGGGGGGGAGTTCTGGGTGGCAGCGCGAGTTCACTCTGGTGCAGGGAGCTGGTGTCTGTGGAGCTCGGTGTCTGGGGTTGTTGGGTAGGTGCTCCGGGAAGAGTGGGATGGTTGGCGGGCCTTTTTGGAGGTTGAGGCAGGGACCCATGCAGTCAGCAGCGTAACGCTTGCAGCATTGCCAATGGAGGGTGATGAGGAAACCACTGCAGGCAGAGTTCTATTCTGCACATGCAGGGCCACGGAAGAACAGATCAAGGACTCAGGGATCATGCCGTTTGAAGTGCGCATGCACGCTAAGGGTTTTATTATAGCAGATATTTTTTTTTTTCTGGGCAGGAGAATCTTTGTGCTGGGGAATAAGGATTCTGGGATAAAAGATAAGATCTCAAGATGGGGATATAGGGGAATTATTATACCTAGGATCTTTTGAATCTGGGATTGATATGGACTGGCAGGGGGCTGCATGCGAAGATTATCTCCCTGGTCATTCTCTTAATTGGCATAATAGGAGGTGCACACAAAATGTTTCTCCCATCCAGAAAGAATGAAGGGAAACAGAACGAAAGAAAGGGGGGACAGAGAGATAGAAAGAAAGGGAGGCAGGGAGATTAGAAAGAAAGAAAGGAGAGGGGGCAGGGAGAGAGGAAGAAAAAGTTGGGGGAGGGAATGAGGTCTGGACAAGAAGAAGCATACAGGAGGCTGAAAGAATGGAAGAAATATTGGATGCACAGTCAGAAGAAGAAAGTGCAACCAGAGACTCATGAAATCACCAAAGGTGGAAAAATAATTTTATTTTAAATTTAGTGATCAAAATGTGTCCGTTTTGAGAATTTATATCTGCTGTCTATATTTTGCACTATGGCCCCCTTTTACTAAACCACAATAGCGGTTTTTAGTGCAGGGAGCCTATGAGCGTCGAGAGCAGCGCAGGACATTCAGCACAGCTCCCTACGCTAAAAACTGCTATCATGGTTTAGTAAAAAGAGAGGGGGTATATTTGTCTATTTTTGTATGGTTGTTACTGAGGTGACATTGCATAGTCATCTGCCTTGACCTCTTTGAAAAAACTCTGGAATATAAATGATAATTAGCATTTTATCTGAATACAGTGTGATTTGTGTTTTTTAAAATTTTATTGTTGGTAGATCATTTTGGCTTAGTCATTTTAAAAGTAGCTCGCAAGCCCAAAAAGTGTGGGCTCCCCTGGTATAGAGTGTGGTACAATAGTCTTTGAATATCATAAAAACATAAAAATAGCCTTTCTGGATCAGACCAATCATCCATCAAGCCTAGTAGCCCATTCTTATGGTGGTCAATCCATGTCCCTAGTATCTGGCTAAAACCCAAGGAGTAGCAACAATACATGCTAATGATCTAGGGCAGGGGTAGGGAACTCCGGTCCTCGAGAGCCATATTCCAGTCGGGTTTTCAGGATTTCCCCAATGAATATACATTGAAAGCAGTGCATGCAAATAGATCTGCATATTCATTGAGGAAATCCCGATTGGAATACGGCTCTCGAGGACCGGAGTTCCCTACCCCTGATCTAGGGCAAGCATTGACTTTCCCATGTCTTTCTCAATAACAGACTAAGGACTTTTCCTCTAGGAAATTGTCCAAACCTTTCTTAAAACCAGCTACGCTATCCACTCTTACCACAACCTTTGGCAAACTATTCTCTGAGTGAAAAAATTTCCTCCTATTGGTTTTAAAAGTATTTCTCTGTAACTTCATCAAATGTCCCCTAGTCTTTGTTATTTTTGACTGAGTTAAAAATCGATCCACTTATATCCGTTCTATTTCACTCAGGATTTTGTAGAATTCAATCATATCTCCTCTCAGCCGTTTCTTTTGCAAGCTGAAGAGACCTAACCTTTTTAGTCTTCACTCATACGAGAGGAGTTCCATCCCCTTTATCATCTTGGTCGCTCTTCTTTGAACCTTTTATAGTGCTGCTATATCTTTCTTGAGATAAGACTACCAGAATTGAACACAATATTCCAGGTGAGATCACACCATGTAGCAATACAGGGACATTATAACATTCCTAGTCTTGTTAAGCATCCCTTTTAATATTTCCTAGCATCATGTTTGCTTTTTTGGCCGCTGCCGCACATTAGGCAGAAGGTTTCATTGTATTGTCTACGATGACACAGATCATTTTCTCTGAATCTAAGCCCCAAGCTAGACCCTAGCACCCGGAAACTGTGATTTGGGTTATTCTTCCCAATGTGCATCACTTTGCATTTGTCCACATTAAATTTCACCTGCCACTTAGATGCCCAGTCTTCCAATTTCCTAAGGTTTGCCTGCAATTTTTTACAATCCACATTATAATCACTTTATTACTTTATTGAGCCTGTTAAAAATAATTAAAAATTAATTTGTACACGTCACTTTACCAAGCCCGATGAACACATCACCCCTGTAAGGGTATGAAAAATTAACAAGTAGTGCCTTGGGTGTTTGAGGTCTGGTAATGAAATCAACTTGATATGAGTGTGTTCTCCATCGTATTCAAGTTAGTTTATTGAACATCTCTAAATTTTTCCTTATTCAGCTGACATGAGTATATAGCCGCAATATCTCAGATAAACTGGCCCAATTGAGAGATTATGCTCGTTGGGAGGGGATCTACCTCTTTCTCTGTTTGGACAGGTAGCATTAGTTAAAATGGTCCTGCTTCCAAAGATCCTTTATCCTCTGCAGATGATACCTTTGTGGATTAGGGGTGCTGATGAGAGGAAGTATCAGGTCTTTCATCTGGCATAATCACAGGGCATGTAATGGTTATTGGAAACTCACCCAGAGCAGACACAGGGGGGGTCTTGGCCTTACCAGATCTTAGATTGTATAATGTGGTGGCACTGATGAGGTGGGTGCATGAACTTTTCACTAACCAGTGCCGGTTTGCTCCTGAGGTGTTAATTCCTGTGTCTTCCCAGACGCAGCCCTGTCATGTTTAACAGCTTCTCAATGGCATCGCTGTGGTGTGGGTTTTCAGGTGGTATGGCATGCCCCACTAAGGCTGGCTCTGAATTGGTGGCGGCTTTGTATTGGAAAAGGGCAGGGAAACTGGGCCTTTCAATTAATACAGGACAATCCTGAGTTTCCTCCAGGGGTTGGGGAGGCAAGGGGCCTTGGAGATTGTTTTGGAGATCGTCACTACCTGGGCCATATTTGGTCTTCTTTTGCAGATGCTTCTGTATGGGGACTTGCATCATCATGGGCTTTGCCCCGTATGCCATTTTTCACATTCTTACAGTTGCAACATTATTATTTGGCAAAGTCCAGGCTGCACTCAGGGGAATATAATTTCTTGAAGGTTGATCATATTTTCCTCTCTCTCCCTCCGTCCTTAAATTCCTTGTCCATGTGGTATGGAGTTGTGTGAGAGGACTCCCAACTGCTAACCCTGGTGGCTAAATGGTTACTGGAGATGGGTGAACCTGACATTCTGAAAGTTTGGTTTAGCAATATTCTCCAGGGAGTCTGTAATGCACAGCTGCAAGAGATACACTTACCGTACTTCACTGGGACACAGGGGGTTAGGGCTTGTCTTTGGAACTCTGATGTGTGTGTGAGGTGTAAACATATGAGAGGGTCATTATTGCACATGCTTATTGAATGCCCTTCGCTGTGTGATTATTGGAACAGAGTCCTCAACTTCCTACCTAGGGTTTTGGGTGTCTCTGTCCAATGGTCTTATTTGATTTTAGTGCTGGGCGATGATATGGAATTGACTACACAAGGGTTGTCAACTGAGCAATGGAAGTTCCTTTATGTGTCCCTTCTTGTGGCTAAACTGGGGGATTGATCAGGGCTCACCAGAGGTGATGGGGTGGCACAGGTCCCTGAAAGAAGTGGTGCATTGGGAGCTTTGTAGTCTCAGAGTGAGTGCGAGGGGAAGTCGGCAGACATATCAGTCACTCTGGGAATTAGTTGTAGCAAATGTAGATGCTGTGAGTTTCCTGCTGGATTCTGTAAGTTGATGGAATGTGGGGTGGGGGTCAGGGAGATTCCCTTAGTCTTCCTTGTTGCTATCTATATCTAAAATAACATCAAACCTGTTCAACTGGATGCATTTGTTGTTGTGATGAACATTCTAAAGCAGTGTTCTTCAACCTTTTTACACCCGTGGACCGGCAGAAAAAAAATAATTATTTTGTGGACCGGCAAACTACTAGGACTAAAATTTAAAAACCCCGTTTCCGCCCCATCTCCGCGAGCTCAGTCCCCACAAATCATCTGATCCCATCCATACAAGCCTCAGTTATGATTTTATATTGAATGTATTTTATTAAAGTATAAAAAGAAACAATATTCTGTACAATTGTCATTTTATAAATACAAATAATTCAGAGCAAGGATCAACAAAACCCCTGTCTTCCCTCCCCTTCACATATATCCCCTCTACTATCAAGAAAACTGAACAAGCCAAATTATTACAGAATGCTACACAGAAATATCATGCTAACAGAATACTGCAGTCACACATGACAGGAATAGTTTTAGGGGAGTGCAACTAGGGCAACTGCCCCCTGGTCAGAGAGCGCCCTAAGCCAGCTGGAAGCTAAAGAAGCACTGCCTGGGTTTTGCAGTCCCCAGTTATGTCTAACACCAGCTCTAGCAGGATATATATTTCAAATCTGATATATTCTAATCACAAAATAGAAATAAACCTTTTGTCGTCTCTGGTTTCTGCTTTCAATCTTCTTTCACTCTCTTCCTTCCAGCGTCTGCCCTCTCTGTCTCTTCAATCCAGCATCTGCCCCTTCCATCCACTGTCTGTCCTCTCCCCCTTCCATATGGTATCTGTCTTCTTTCTATGCCCCTCTCCCCTTTCCATCCATCCATTCCTCTCCTTTTTACATGATTCATTCCAGCTTCATTGCTCTCTTCATTTTTATCTCTCCTACACCAGATCTATCATCGTTGTCCCTCTCTGCTTATTTTTTTGCTGACCCCTTCCTATCATCAATCTCTCTACTTTCTCATGCCTGTGTCTCCGCTTCCCCTCCTCTAATCTCACTGCCAGCTGTTTCATTCCTTTTTTCATTCTCCCTTCCCTCCTCCTCCTGTCCAGCAGTAACTCTCTTCCCTTCCTCCCCTCCCAGCAGCATCTCTCCTTCTCCCTCTCCAGTAGCAGCTGTCCCTTTTTTCCCTTGCCCATCAGCTTCCCAGACTCCTTTCCCTCCTCCCCTCCCAGCAGCATTTCTCCTTCTCCTTCCCTCCAGGTCCAGTAGCAGCTGTCCCTTTTTTTCCCTTGCCCAACAGCTTCCCAGATTCATTTCCCTCCTCCCCTCCGAGCAGAATCACTCCTTCTCCCTCTCCAGTAGCAGCTGTCCCTTTTTTTTCCTTGCCCAACAGCTTCCCAGATTCCTTTCCCTCCTCCCCTCCCAGCAGCATCTCTCCTTCTCCCTCTCCAGTAGCAGCTGTCCCTTTTTTTCCTTGCCCAGCAGCTTCCCAGATTCCTTTCCCTCCTCCCCTCCCAGAAGCATCTCTCCTTCTCCTTCTCCCTCTCCAGTAGCAAATGTCCCTTTTTTTCCCTTGCCCAGCAGCTCTTCTTACTTCCCAGCGCAATTCAGGAAGGCAGCCTCAGGTCCTTTGTTGGGTCGCGCCGCCTCTGAGGAAAGAGGAAGTTGCATCATCAGAGGCAGCCGCGACTCAGCAAAAGCCCCGAGGCTTCCTTCGTGAATCGCTGCGCTGGGAAGTAAAGGAGAGCTGCAGAGAGGGGAGAAAGCCACTGTCGGAGGTTCCCCAAGATCTCTCCGGCCCAGCGCAGACTTCAGATGTTGATCTTGCTGGCCCTGTGCGGACCGGCAGGAAGTTGAAGTAAGTCAATCTTGCCCTGCGCAGACCGGCAAAAATTTCCTGCGGACCGACACCGGTCCGCGGAACGGCGGTTAAAGAACTGTGATTCTAAAGTATGCTGGAGGCAGCTGCTGGCTTGGGCATTTGCTCTCTTCTATGTATGCATCCTACTGTTTTGTTATGTATATCATTTCATACTTTCCTCTAGAAAAGAATGTGTTATTATATTGGTTTGTTTGTTTCAATAAAAATATTTCAAACAAACAAAAAACACACATTTACTTATAATAATAACTTTTAATAATAACTTTATTTTGTATACCGCCATACCCAGAGAGTTCTAGGCGGTTCACAGAAGTTAATAAGATTACAATTTTTGGAATGTACATGTCATAGAAGTTGACAGGAATTAACAATTTTTGGAGTGTACAGGTCAATGAAGTTGACAGAATATACAATAGAGTACAGTAGGAAAATACAAGAGTGTACAATAGGAGGGTGCGTGAATATGTGAGTTAAAAAATATTTTGTTATGTGTGTGAATATCCCCCCCCTCCCCTTTTTACAAAACCGCGGAAGTGTTTTTTAGCACAGGCCGGCACACTGAATGCTCTGCGCTGTTCGCAACACTCAGAGAAACTCTGATTGTCAGACGTAGCACAGAGCATTCAGCGCACCGGCTGTGCTAAAAACTGCTTCCGTGGTTTTTTAAAAAGGGGAGGTATGTGAACTAGAAAATATTTTTAACATTTGGTGATATGTATGAATGTATGTTCAATCAAATGGTGTGTTAGAAGTGTGCAATACCAAACATACCAAGTGGATGGTACTCTTGTAACATCAGAGACTGATATGTAATGAAAACAGATTTGAATGAAACAGTTCACAATGAAGTGTCTTATTTAAATGAAAAAGTTCACAAAGGAAAGTCCTTATTGTAAGTGGAAAAATAGTCATATCCAAACAAATTTATCTTTCTGCGAATATTAGATCATGATTAGACCAGGGTACTTAATGTTGCTGTGAGATGTAAAAGCTGAAGCTGTGGGGCTCATAATCAAAAGAGAAAAACGTCCAAAAACCGGCCTAAGTCGGCACTTGGACGAACATTGTCAAAATACGTCCAAGTGCCAATAATAAAAACAGGTTTTGGATGTATTTCTAAATGACCTAGGCCTCATAGTTCTGCTGAATGACCATCGCTAAACAGGGCGGTTCAGGAGGAGTGTTGAGGGTGAGAGTTGGGCGGGACGTGGGCCGGCTTAGACAGCCCAGGACTGACGGAACTTGGACGTTGTGACTTAGACCATTTAAAACATGGTCTAAGTAAAAAAAAAACATCTAATGTCACCAAATAAGCACTGCAAACATATAATACAGACCCCCACACACTACCCCAGTGATCACTGACCTCTCTCAACCCCATAAAAATCGTAATCACACCTTTACAATTCAGCCTCCAGACCATCATCACCTGGCAGCCTGGCATAGGAAAGCCTAATCGTCCAGCACAGAGGCGGCTTAAGCCATCTTGGGGGTGGGTTAGGGACTCATGGAGAGAAGGACCCATGCCCATAAGCCCCTGTAATCACTGCATTGATACTTAAACATGTGCACTCCTCTATATACCCCCAAAACCCTTTTTTACTGGCAAATAAGTGGCTCCTGCAGCCATAAGGGCTATTAGACTGGTAGATAAGTGGATCTAGGGGATTCTGAAGGTGGTTTGGGGGGCTCACCATGACCTATAAGAGAGCTGTAGTGAGGAGAAGACATGGTATCCTTTTTATGAAGTTCACAGCAGTGCCCTGTAAAATACCCCACTATTTAGGTGCCATGTCTAGGTGTTCAGTCCATCACTTTGCAGACCCCTCTCGTGTCCAACAGGGCTTGTTCTAGGCGTTTTTGACTTGGATGAAAAGCTGGACGAAAATGAGGTCTAAAGATGGACGATTTAGTGACTTGGACGATCAGATTGGCAGGATGTATATTTAGACGATTTTCAAAACAAAAAAAATTTTGCACGTATTTTTTGAAAATGTGTCCTAGGCTGTTTTTTACTTTAGACGACTTGCGACTTAGATGAAAACGGACTTAGACGTTCCTTTCAATTATGCCCCTCTATGCATTCAAAACTGAATGGTGTATAGAACAAGTCTATCAGCAAGCGACATGCCCAAACCGATTTCCTGTTGGTAACATAATTTTTTATTCTTTACCGGTTCGAGCATGTCATTCGCTGATAGATTTATTCTATACACCATCCAGCTTTGAATGCACAGCTTTTGCATTTCACAGGCAGCCTGTTAGAAATGCTGGAGTACTGGCAGTCCTCTACAGACCATAGTTACTTTTTAAAGTCAGTCCGGGAAGACCAAGGGGATGCCAAACGAGGGTGGAGACAAAGGGAAAGTATGCCAGCTTTTGGGAAGCCCCTAAAGCCATAGAGCTGAGGGAAACTGCTCTATATGCCCTAAAGCCAAAAGGCTCTTCTTGAAGTACATGGGAGGAGGGGGTACAAAGAGAAGGGGTTATGCTGGACTGAGGGGGGAGGGGAAGAGATAATGGGCCTAGAAACAGAGGAGAGGGACAGATATAGTGGATAATGGGATGAAGGGAGAGAAAAGAAAGGGAGAGAAGTTGGACCTGAGGGGTGGTGTGAGGGACTGGATATGAGGGCAGTTGTGAGGAGAAAGGGAGAGATGGTGGACCCTGGGGTGGAGGGGAAGGAGGAAGAGAGATGCTGGATGAAAGGGTAGTTGAAAAGAGAAAAGGAAAAATGGTTGATCTGGGGATGTTGGACTAGGGTTACCAGATATCTGGATTTCCCCGGACATGTCCTCTTTTTGAGGACTCTGTCAGAAGTCCGGGTGGCTTTTAAATTTTAGAACTTTTGTACGGGGAAACCGGACACCTAGTAACCCTACACTCGCACACCTTAAACAAGTCAAGTTTGGCAAAATGGTGGTTCATGGACTGATCCTGTGTCATAACTGCATCAAATAATATTTTAATAATCTGCCCAGGAAGGAGGGTTAGGGCAGCTGTTGTAGTTTGTGATTCAATCATTCAGCATATAGATAGTTGGGTGGCTGGTGGGCATGAGGATCACTTAGCCACTTGCCTGCCTGGTGCAAAGGTGGTTGACCTCACATGTCACTTAGATAGGATTTTAGATAGTGCTGGGGAAAAGCCAGCTTTTTTGGTACACATAAGTAACAATGACATACGAAAATGAGAAAGGGATGTTCTGGAAGCCAAATTTAGGCTCTTAGGTAGAAAGCTGAAATCCAGATCCTCCAGGGTAGCATTTTCAGAAATGTTCCATGTTCCATGCACAAGACCCAAGAGGCAGACAGGGCTCCAAATTCTCAATGCGTTGAGACAATGGTGCTGGGATGAGGGATTTAGATTTGTTAGCAACTGGGCAACCTTCTGGGAATGGATGGACTCCAATTTAATTGGGATTAAACCAGGCTGCTGGCACTAACATTTGAAAAGGAGATAGAGTAGCTTTTAAAATTCATATTGAGGGGTCGGAAAGCTGATAGTCACCTAGACTATTGAAACAGTGAAAGAAAGAGTAAAGCACACAAATTATCCCTGTCAACTTCTAAGCAGCCTGTAAATGCAAGGAAAAAACACAATTTGAAGTGTCTTTATACCAATGCTAGAAGCCTAAAAAATATTCAAGGTACTGAAGGGAAGAGACTTAGTAGATAAGGACAGGTTGTTCACTCTCTCAAAGTAGGGAGAACGAGAGGGCACTCTCTAAAATTGAAGGGTGATGGATTCCGTACAAACCGAAGCTACTGATGAAGAAATGGAAGCCGAGATGAAACGAGAATGCAAAAGCGAAAACACGATTATTATGGGAGACTTCAACTATCCCGGGATAGACTGGAATCTTGGAAACTCAAAATGTGCTAGGGAGTCCGGATTCCTGGAGGCTATACAGGACTGCTTCATGGATCAGCTTGTAAGAGAACCGACGAGAGGGAATGCCACTCTGGATCTAATCCTAAATGGGCTAAGAGGACCTGCAAAGGAAGTGGAAGTAGTGGGACCGTTGGGAAACAGCGATCACAATATGATCGAGTTCAAAGCTGAAGTAGGAATACCGAAGGGAAAGAGAACCACCGCGATAACTTTTAACTTCAAGAAAGGAAACTACGAAGGAATGAGGGTAATGGTAAGGAAGAAACTTAGGAGCAGCTCGAAGAAATGGCAGACTGTAGAGCAAGCCTGGTCTTTATTCAAGGACACGGTGAGAGAGGCGCAAAATCTGTATATCCCCAGATTCAGAAAAGGGTGCAAAAAGAACCGAACAAAGGACCCCACGTGGATAACTAAAGAAGTGAAGAAAGTGATAGGTGAGAAGAAATCTTTCAAGAAATGGAAAAAGGGCAAAACCGAGGAGAACTGGAAAGAACCTCGTGGTTAGAAAAATGAAAAGAGAATATGAAGAGAGGCTAGCCAGGGAAGCACGAAATTTCAAACCGTTCTTCAGATATGTTAAAGGGAAGCAGCCGGCTAGGGAGGAGGTGGGACCGTTGGATGACGGAGATAGGAAGGGAGTGGTGAAGGAGGAAAAAGAAGTGGCAGATAGACTAAACATGTTCTTTTCGTCAGTATTTACAAAAGAGGACACATCCAACGTACCAGAACCTGAACAAATCTTCAAAGGAGACCAAGCAGAAAAATTAACATCCATGGAAGTAAGCCTCGAAGATGTTCACAGGCAGATAGAAAAATTAAAACCTGACAAATCACCGGGCCCGGACGGAATCCACCCTAGGGTACTGAAAGAACTGAAGGAGGAGATAGCGGAACTACTACAGCAAGTCTGTAATCTATCCCTAAAAACAGGCATGATCCCAGAGGATTGGTAGGTAGCCAATGTTACGCCCATCTTTAAAAAGGGATCAAGAGGTGACCCGGGAAACTACAGACCGGTAAGTCTGACCTCGGTTCCTGGGAAAATGGTGGAAGCGCTGATAAAAGAAAGCATCGAGGAGCATCTAGAAAGGAATAAACTTATGATAACAAGCCAACATGGCTTCTGCAAGGGAAGATCATGCCTGCTAAACTTATTGCACTTCTTCAAAGATATTAACAAATGGATGGACAAAGGGGACCCCATAGACATTGTATATTTAGACTTCCAAAAAGACTGACAAGGTACCCCATGAACGCCTACTTCGGAAACTGATGTACCATGGGGTGGAAGGAGACGTATACAGATGGATCAGGAATTGGTTGGCGGGTAGGAAGCAGAGGGTAGGAGTGAAGGGCCACTACTCGGACTGGAGGAGGGTAACGAGTGGTGTTCTATAGGGGTCGGTGCTTGGACCGCTGCTGTTCAATGTATTTATAAATGATCTAGAAACAGGGACGAAGTGTGAAGTAATAACATTTGCAGATTGTAGGGAAAATTAAGTCTTTTGAAATGCTCTGTCAAGAATTTGGCCTTCCCCAAACAGATGGCTTTGCTTATCTGCAAATTCAACATTATATTGCATCTTTGCCACCTGCCCATTTGACGGCTTCTTGCCAGGAGCTTTTATCCACGGCATTTACCTTTGGATCTCAGCTCCCGGTCCCCCTTAAATTTCATCATAAACATTTGAAGGATAGTCACCTTTGCTAGACCATATTAGATTGAGGGATGCTTGGGCTCATGACCTTTCTGTACCATTGCCTGATGTTATTCTTTGTGCTATATGCAAATTACCTGTTTTTCGCAAGTATGCTACGTTTTGGGAACAACACTATAAATTGGTATTACGTTTGTATATATCACCTAAACGAGCCCATCTTTCAGGGTTCCGGGCTTCTTCTGCCTGTCCTCGCTGTGCTGCTCCTGATGCGGCTCTGGGACATATGTTCTGGACTTGTCCTGTCATTCAGTCCTTTTGGGAAGCTATTTTTCTTTTTGTTGAATGCATTTGGAACATTGGTATTCGTTGTTCCCCTCTATTACTTTTTGGTGTTTCTCTTCATTTTACTTCTCGCAGACCAGGGACTGCTGCATTTCTTCGGTGGACTGTGGTAGTAGCTCTCAAGTGTAATCTGCTCAAGTGGCTGGAAGTGGAAGGGCCTGACTATTCCTTCTGGCGATGTTGCTTGATCACCCTTGCGATGTGGGAGCAGAGAGATGTTGACTTTTCTTCTCTGCTGGGCTGGAACTTTCAACCTACCTGGAAGCCTTTAGGACCACTATGACTCCGGTGGCCCGTAACCGCTTCCTGAATTGTTAGCCTGTTGCTTTGGACTATATTCTCCACTGGTTCCCTGCTTTCCATTACTTGCCATTTTCTGTTCCGATGTAGTGGGTTGGGTTTGCTGGAGGACTGGGAATGGGGTGGGTAGGGGGTTTGGGGGAGTGGTACCTGTGACTGCTTGTTGATTGAGGGTTTTTCTTGTTTATTCTTATTGGTTTGCTTCTTTCTTCGTGACTCTGTAGAGCTCATCAGGGCTCGAGGGGTTGTGTGGGTGGGGGTGCTGGTTTTCCTCACGCTTTCCCTTGACATAAAGTGAGCTCCCATTGTTCTATTTGTACTTGCTTGTGTACTTTCTTTTGAGCTCAATAAAATATATTTGAATATAAAATTTGCAGATGACACCAAACTATTTAATGGGGCTAGGACTAAAGAGGACTGCGAAGATTTATAAAGGGACCTGAACAAACTAGGGGAGTGGGCGACGAGATGGCAGATGAAGTTTAATGTAGAGAAATGTAAAGTCGTGCACGTAGGGAACAGAAACCCGAGGAACAGCTACATGATGGGAGGGCTTTTACTGAGTAAGAGTACCCAAGAAAGGGACTTGGGGATAATAGTGGACAAGACCATGAAGCCGTAGGCACAGTGTGCAGTGGCCGCTAAGAAAGCGAATAGAATGCTAGGTATAATCAAGAAGGGTATTACAACCAGAACGAAAGAAGTTATCCTGCCGTTGTATCAGACGATGGTGCGCCCACATCTGGAGTACTGCGTCCAATATTGGTCGCCGTATCTAAAGAAGGATATGGTGATATTAGAGAGGGTTCAGAAGAGAGCGACACGTTTGATAAAAGGTATGGAAAACCTTTTATACGCTGAAAGATTGGAGAAACTGGGGCTCTTTTCCCTGGAGAAGCTGAGACTTAGAGGGGTTATGATGGAGACTTACAAAATCATGAAGGGCATTGAGAAAGTGGAGAGGGACAGATTCTTCAAGCTTTCAAAAACTACAAGAACGAGAGGGCATTCAGAAAAGTTAAAAGGGGACAGATTCAGAACCAATGCTAGGAAGTTCTTCACCCAACTGGTGGTGGACACCTGGAATGCACTTCCAGAGGGCATGATAGGACAGGGTACAGTATTGGAGTTCAAGAAGGGATTGGACAATTTCCTCAAGGAAAAGGGTATAGAAGGGTATAGATAGAGGGTCACTATACAGGTTCTGGACCTGTTGGACCGCCACGTGAGCAAACTGCTGGGCATGATGGACCCCTGGTTTGACCCAGCAGAGGCACTGCTTATGTTCTTATGTATAGGGTAATACCCCCACCTTTATGACCCACTCTGTCTCTGCGGAATAGCTTGTATCCCGGTAGCACAGTGTTCCAGACGTTTTCCTCGTTCCACCATGTTTCCATGATGCTGATAATGTTGAGGTTATCTTTTTGTGCCATAGCTTCCAATTCCCCCATCTTATTCCTTAGGCTCCTTGCGTTTGTGTACACACACTTGAGTTTGCGGCCTGTTACTTTCTTGCATTTCCTTCCCTCTTGTGTTCCCTTCGACCTGTCAGGATTTCTGTCTTGCCTATGATCCCGTGAGTCTTATCCGCTATCTTCTTGCACAGTATGCTCTGGGTATACCGGTTCCCGAACCATCGACTCTAGGTCGACTGTTGGCTTTCCCCTTCTTCCTAGTTTAAAAACTTCTCAATTTCTCTCTTGATGTTGCTTGCAAGCAGCCTCGTTCCATCGCCACTGAGGTGGAGTCCATCCTTCCTGAACAGCTTGCTCTTCCCCAGAACGTCATCCAGTTGCGCATGAAGTGGAATTCTTCTTCCTCACACCAGCGCCTTATCCATGCGTTGACTGGTTGCAGCTCTGTCTGCCTCTTCTCATCAGCCCTGGGTACCGGCAGGATCTCCGAGAATGCTACCCTCGGCGTTCTGGTCTTCAGCTTCCCTCCTAGCATCCGGAACTGGTCCTTCAGTCTTTCCCTGCTGTAGTTCCTGTTGCTCACGTTGTTTGTCCCCACGTGGATCACCACTGCCGTATCTTCATCTTCCATGCTATCGATGATTCTGTTGATGCGGCTCACTATATCTTCTACCTTGGCTCCCTGTAGGCAGGTCACCAGCTGATCCTGTCTTCCTCCCGCTATGTGTCTGTCGAGTTGTCTGATGATGGAGTTCTCCATGACGATTGCTGGCCTATCTATCTTCTCTTGCCTCTCTAGTCGCATGGTTTCTGCAAGGGAAGATCGTGCCTAACGAACTTATTGCACTTCTTTGAAGGGATCAACAAACGGATGGACAAAGGAGACCCCATAGACATCATATATCTAGATTTCCAAAAAGCCTTTGACAAGGTGCCCCATGAACGTCTACTCCGGAAACTGAAGAACCATGGGGTGGAAGGAGACGTACATAGATGGATCAGAAACTGGTTGGAGGGTAGAAAACAAAGGGTAGGAGTGAAGGGTCACTACTCCGACTGGAGGAGGGTCACGAGTGGTGTCCCGCAGGGCTCGGTGCTCGGGCCGCTGTTATTTAATATCTTCATAAATGATCTAGAAACAGGAACGAAGTGCGAGATAATAAAATTTGCGGACGACACCAAACTATTTAATGGAGCTCGGACTACAGAGGACTGTGAAAAGTTGCAAAGGGACTTGAACAAATTAGAAGAATGGGCGGCGAAATGGCAGATGAAGTTCAACATTGAAAAATGTAAAGTATTACATGTGGGGAGCAGAAACTCGAGGTACAACTATACAATGGGAGGGATGTTATTGAATAAGAGTACCCAGGAAAGGGACTTGGGGGTAATGGTGGACATGACAATGAAGCCGTCGGCACAGTGTGCAGCGGCCGCTAAGAGAGCGAATAGAATGCTTGGTATAATCAAAAAGGGTATTACAGCCAGAACGAAAGAAGTTATCCTGCCGTTGTATCGGGCGATGGTGCGCCCGCATTTGGAGTACTGCGTCCAATATTGGTCGCCGTATCTTAAGAAGGATATGGCGTTAGTCGAGAGGGTTCAAAGGAGAGCAACACGTCTGATAATAGGTATGGAAAACCTGTCATATTCTGAGAGATTGAAGAAGCTGGGTCTCTTTTCCCTGGAGAAGAGGAGACTTAGAGGGGATATGATAGAGACTTACAAGATCATGAAGGGCATAGAGAGAGTAGAGAGGGACAGATTCTTCGAACTTTCGAAAAATAAGAGAACAAGAGGGCATTCGGAAAAGTTGAAAGGGGACAGATTCAAAACAAATGCTAGGAAGTTCTTCTTTACCCAACGTGTGGTGGACACCTGGAATGCGCTTCCAGAGGACGTTATAAGGCAGAGTACGGTACTGGGGTTCAAGAAAGGATTGGACAAATTCCTACTGGAAATGGGGATAGAGGGGTATAGATAGAAGATTACTGCATAGGTCCTGGACCTGTTGGGCCGCCGCGTGAGCGGACTGCTGGGCACGATGGACCTCGGGTCTGACCCAGCAGAGGCATTTCTTATGTTCTTATGTAGGTCCGTGTCCCTGGTGTATGGCCATCTCCGCATCCATAGATCCATGTTCTCTGTGCACTTTCATCTTCCCTCATCCTGGCGTTGGCTTACACCGGACTCGTCTTCTTTGTGGTTGTCCTCCAGGTGGTCCTCACTCACCCTAGGTGTATCCTGGCCCTCGCTCACTGTGGGTGTTTCTTGGTAGCTCCACTGTTGTTGGTGATTTTCCATGGCCTCCCTGTATGCCTGTTCAATGAACTTCTCTAATTCCCTGACTTCTTCCTCAACAGTTTCCTCTGTCATGAAGTTTTCTGCCTTTCTGTCCTCTTCCACTGCTCGAAGTGCTTCTAGTTCCAGTATTCTGCCCTCCAGGAGTCTGACTTGCTTCTTCAGGCCCTCCAGTTCCTTGCATTGAGTGCATACATAAGACTGCTTCCCAGAGGGGAGGTAGTTATACCTATGGCAAACAGTGCAGAAAACTGGGTAGCTCAACATCCTGCTTCTGTCTGCTGCATCCATTGCTGTCCGCTTGCAGGTCTGTCATCTGAAGTGGCTTCTCCTTGTGTTGGAATCCATGTAGCGTCCTTGGTGCTACTGTGAAGTCCTTTTCTTCATTTTAAACCTGCTACTCCTGTTGCTTGTATGTGTCCTCTGTGTCTGCTATGATTGCCCTCTGCTACTACTGTGTTTGTTTATCTACTACTTGCCTGTGTAGGTGTCCTTCCTTAGTGTTTCTTCTTTTGCTTGTCCCGTAAGGCTCTTCACAAAGGCGCTCTCGCTAAGGCGAGCACCTTTAACGCTCGCCTTTGATGCTCACTGAATGGCTGAGCTTTAAGGAGGAGCTCCAGTGATGTAGGTGGGTAGGTGGAGCTACCTCTCACTGATGCCCCTTGCTCTCTCCTGCCTTCTGTTGCTCCTTCTTCCCCTATCCTATTCTCTGCTCTGCTTTTCTCTCCTTCTCTTTTCCTGCCTGCTGAAGCCTGTTTAACTGAGCTCCGTTGGCCCCTCCCTTTTTAAGTAGGAGCTCCGGTGGATGATGTCAGTGGGTGGGGCGGAACTACCTTTCGCCGATGTCCCTTGCTCTCTCCTGCCTTCTGTTGCTTCTTCTTCCCCTCTCCTGTTCTCTGCTCTGCTTTTCTCTCCTTCTGCTTTTCTCTCCTTCTCTTTTCCTGCCTCCTGCTTGCCTGCCCAAGGAGGAGACTGTGGGACACTGTGTTACTGGGGTACAAATTATATCACAATGATAGAGTACATCAAATTGAATGGGGGGGGTTGAATTATATGTAAAAAATGGACCCCATATTAAGCGTTTTCTCTGAATACTCCATGGCTTGCTACCTGATATTACTTATTTTGAAATGGGATATAAATTCATTTGTCACCTGTATATAGCACCCTGGTGTGCCTATAGGGCAATGCTTGTATCTGTTGGCTCTTGCCTAAAATGTAGTCATACTAAGGCTACTTTAGCCCATATGTTTTGGATTTGTCCTTAGGTATACTATTTATGGTCTGTAGTTTTTTCTAAGGTCAGTAGAATGTGGGACATCACCTGGTATTGCAATAGTTATAGCCTATTTTGGTTATTTGATCTCCCTCATCCTATACCTAGAGGCCTTAAAGGCTTCCTTCGCCAAGTAATTTTGGTGGGTATGAAGGTCATATTTGGATAGGACCCTTGAAGCCTGAATATGGACACTGACGCTGGCCTATGATTCATTTATTGACTATGGAAAGTATGCAATTATCCGAGTGGGAAACTAAACAAGGAAGGTTGTGGCAACCTTTTTTGGACACATTAACTCCTTATGCCCATAGTCATGTATTCCATTGTCATTCTTAATATATTTATTTATTATTCTTTTGTAATGCAGTCCTGAGATGGATGGGCTGGGAGGGTAGGTGGGTGGGTTAGTTTATTGTATAATTGTTTTATTAATTGTGTTGATTTTGAGATTTGTTTTTATTCCTTTTATTCTAAATTTGTTGAAATGTAATTTTATCTTTGTAAAATTAATAATAATAAAAAAGGATGTTAAATAATATGGCAGTAATAAAACTCATGCTGACTTTGTTAAAAGGGAATTGAATAAAAAAACAAAAACATTTTGACCAATGGCAGCTCCTCATCACTCGAAGAAGGCTGCCCACTCAAACCGGGCATGGGGCTAGACAAATTGTGATTGGTAGATTCATTGCTGGTTTTTTTGTCTCAAAATTCACCATTGGTCAGAATGTTGCCAGGGGCAGAGTTTGGTGCATTGTTGAGCAGCCTCTAGATGGCATTTGGAACTGCCAGTGCCATTTTTCTTTTCTTTGGAGTTGTGTGCTCAGCTTTGAATAGTTTCTTCAGTAAGGACCAATCCCTGACACAGCTATCAGTGAAACAGGTGTGTGTTGACTGCAATGTCCCTGGAATGCATTGTGAAGTTCTGGTGTCTTGTGGATTCCAGTGGAGCATAAAGTGCAGCTAAGTGACTGTTTATTACTGGTTTGTTCATATGGGCACAGCATTACTTGACTTTTGGACTTTATGCTTGGTGAGTGCAAAAAAATTTTTTTAACCCTCATCTCATCCTCACTGCTTCTTTATAACACTGATATTCTACCTTCGTGCGTATTCCTCTGTTCTCTAGACTAGTCCACAACCAAAATTCTTTCCAGTTTCCCTTCCCCCTTCCATTGTTATGACTCCCTTACTTTCCTTCCCCAATCTTTTCCTTCTCCCTAAGCCACTGAGCACCTTAACACTTCACCCTTCACTCTTTAAAGCCACTGCCTCTCCCCTCTTCGCTGTAAAGATCCTACACTTTCTTCCTCATTCAGTCATCCCTGCGTGCACCTCACCCACGTCATAGCAGCAAGTGCCCTTTCACCTTCTCTACCCTCACTGTACCTTCCTCCACCTTCTCTTGCTTTCCGCTGGGAACATCAACCCAAATCCCACCCTACTCTTATGGTCCACCTTACTCTTACGGGCCAACCCACAATACCACCAATCTTATTTCTATTCCTCTCCTACCCCCATCCTCACTTCTTGCGTCTCTGGTGCCTTATAGAATGCCCGCTCCATTCCCAACAAGCTTATCTACATACATGACCTCTTCATCTCTCGATCTCTCCACTTGCTCGCACTTACAGAGACCTGGATCTGCCCTGATGACTGTACCTCAGCTTTTGCCCTGTGTCATGGAGGCTACCTTTTCTCCCAAACGCCTTGTCTGATTGGTCAAGGAGGCATGGGGCTACTACTCTCACCCTCTTGCAGATTTCGACCCCCTCCGACTCCATCTCAATGCCCTTCCTCCTTTGAAGTCTATACCATCTGTCATTTTGCTCCCCTACCTGATATGTCCCACTCTTCCTCACAGACTGACTCCTAGTTCTCCTCCTTCCTCGAGCCCTCATCCCCTTCTCTCATCTTCGGTGACTTCAATATCCATGTCGATGACCCCTCCAACTCCTTCGCCTCTAAGTTCTTTGCCCTAACATCTTCATACAATCTCCTGCTGTGCTCCACCACCCCTACAGACCAGAAAGGACATTGCCTAGACCTAATTCTATCCCCCAACTGGTCAATCACTAAATTCTGCAATACCACCCTTCCCATCTCTGACCATCAGGAGGGAGAAGGGGTACTGCTGGACAAGGGGAGCAGGGAAGGGAGAAGGGGTACTACTGGACAAGGGGAGCAGGGAAGGGAGAAGAGGTACTGCTGGACAGGGGGGATGGGAAGGGGGACAGGGGGGACGGGAGATGGGGTACTGCTGAACAAGGGGAGCAGGAAAGGGAGAAGGGCTACTGCTGGACAAGGGGAGCAGGGAAGGGAGAAGGGGTATAGCTGGACAGGGGGAGGTGCTGCTGGACCTGGCAGAAAGGGAAGAACAAGAAAGGTGCTACGCACTGGAGGAGAGAGAGCTTGTTGGGTTGGGGGTGAGAAGGAGGGATGCCATTGAGGGAAGAGGCAAGGTCAGAGAGAAAGCGTGCAGGAGGCAGAAAGTGTTGGATTCATGGAGAGGGCAAGATGGATGGGGAGGATAGAAAGGAGGGAAGGAGAAATGTTATACCGGGGAAGGGGGAGAGGGCAGACAGTGAAAAGTTGGACTCATGGAGGGAGAGAAAGAAATGTTGTTTGGTTGAGGGAAGGAGGACCAGAGGAGAAGCATGCAGGATGAAGAGAAAAAAAATGTTGGACTGGTGGAAAGGAGGGAGAAATGTTGGACTGAAAGGGGGCCAGAAAGGAGGAAGGGAAGGGAGATGGACTGCAGGGGGCAGAAAGGAGGAAAGGAAAGAGAGATGTTACACTGGGAGGGAGGGGAAGGAGAGAGATGTCAGACCATGGAAATAGGGAGGGAAGGAGAAAGAGATAGGAAGGGAAGGTAAGACATGGAAAAGGATATTTTGAGAAGAAAGCAGAAAAATGGAAAAATTGAATGTTAAGTTAATGCCAAAGATGGATGCAAGGAAGAAAGTGAATATGGAGAGAAAAACAGTCAATGGACAAGAAGGCCCTGAAAACGTAGTTATAAGCACAGAAAAATAAAGTCACCAGACAACAAAGATAGGGAAAATGATTTTATTGAAACGTGTCAGTTCTGAGAAAGGAAAGATGTTAAACTTTAACTGTGAGAGCCGCAGAAAAAATAGTTAATGTCTTATTAAAGAAATGACAATTTTGCATGAGGTAAAACTCTTTATAGTTTATAAATATTTCCTTTAACTGTTAAAGGAAAGATTTAATATCTTTAACAATTAAAGGAAAGATTTATAAACTATAAAGTTTTACCTCATGCAAAATAGTCATTTCTTTAATAAGACACTAACCATTTTTTCTGCGTCCCTCCAAGTACCTCCAAATCCAAAATATGGCCCTGCAAAGGGTTTGAGTTTGAGACCACTAGTGTAGAGGTATTCAGTTATTTACTTACCTGAGGGCTTTTATCACCCTGCCCCATCGCTTACCCGGGGGCTTTGATCACCCTGCCCTATTGCTTCTAGTTTAAAGCCCTTTTCAGTAGATTGGCCAGCCTGCTTCTGAAGAAACTTCATACCATCCCTACTCAGCAGCCTTGAAAATCATCCCATGGTCCAGGAAGCCAAAACGCGCTCGATAACACCATCCACATAGCCACGCATTCATCTCCAGGATATGAATTTCTCTGCCCTGGCCTTTACCCTCACCCTTGAATACCACCCATGCACCCGACTTTCCAAAGTGTGCTACTCAATACAGCCTTATCAAAACCAATCAAATATGGTGTTCCACAAGGGGCTCTACTATCCCCTCTATTACTTAACCTCTACATTAGGCCTGCCCTAGACATAGCCCATAAATATCAAATCCAGATTCACTGCTTTACTGAAAACATCCAATTGTATCTACTGCTGGGTGAAATCTGTGATGCTCAGATCATGAAACTCATGAACTGCCTTTCAGAAATCAAAAACTGGATATCATACACAAATTGCAACTGAATGCCTCCAAAACAGAACTCCTTTGGATTCGCAAAGAGCACTGCACTCACCCCTCTCTATGGGAATCAACTATCATAACTGCAAAAGACCAAGCATGCAGCTTAGGGATACTCCTTGATTCCAACCTAGCACTCTCAAACCATATCTCTCAGGTGATCTCTTCCTCATTCTACTACCTGCAATAACTCTGAAAAATAAGGAACTACTTCTCAGAGCCTGACCGCCCAACTACTCTATGCCTTCGTCCTCTCCCGCATGGACTACTGCAATGCACTGTTCAACGGTCTCACAGCAAAAAACCTATACTGTCTCCAACCTGTCCAAAATGTAGTAATCAAACTTCTGAAGAACCTTCACACCCACGACCCTGTATCTGAGGCTCTTTTATCAGTCCACTGGCTGCCCATAGCCAAATGCCTGATGCTAGTGTACAAATCCCAGCACAACATGGTGCCAGGCTACATGTCAACAAAACTCACCCCATATGTAACAAACAGACTACTCCACTCCCAGGAAGCAATATGCCTCCAAACACCCCCAAGCTGTGCCCTTCAACTACAGAACGCCAGACGCCGATCCTACTCCCTTTTTCTATCAAACTACTGGAACCAACTACTCCCAGAGCTCCTGAACTTTAGGAAAGTAATAAAAACATACCTCTTCACATAATCCCTTGCCTACTACCATATGTTTAAAAAGAGAAATGTATATTAGAATCTGACCATGTGTATTGTCATACTAGGACATTCACATTATACTATACACATGTCATATTGTAACCATTTGGACTGTATATTATGTATGTTCAACCTGTAAACCATCTTGACTATATATTATGTATGTTCAACTTGTAACTCTTTCTGAGCTCATTGGGGAGAACAGGATAAAAAATGAATTAAATAAATAGTCTTGACCATCAGGATGATTCAGAGCAGTCCCCAGTTCCTAGGGTAGAACAGATGAGCCTGCTGCCAGTACTAAGGGCCCAAAAGTGGTGTCCAGCCCAGATGCTACATCCACCCTGTAAAACTTAGTGAACATGTGGATATTAGACCAAGTGGCTGTGCTGCAAATCTCTGCAGGTGAGACTGCTCTAGACTCTGACCAAGAGAACGCAGCACTGCAAGTGGAGTGTGCCTTCACCAAAACCGGAGATTGCTTTCCACTTCCAATACAGGTGGAAGATATAGCCATCCTGATCCATCTGGATATGGTCATTTTAGATGCTGGTCACCCCCCGATGTGCCGCATTCGTAAGTAACAAATCAAAATTTGTCGCACATCCAGAACTTTCAACACACTATCTGCTTTCTTCACTCCTGTAGGTGTGAAGGCTAGGAGCCGCACCTCCTAGTTCACATGAAAACTGGACACGACCTTAGGTAGGAAGGAAGAAACTGTTTGAATCAAGATGCTAGCCTCTGAAATGCAAAGAAAGGGTTCCCTGCAGGACAGAGCCTGCAGCTCAGACCCCTTCTTGCTGATGTCACAGCCACTAAAATAGTTGTATTGATCTATCAAGGGCGCTTCCTCCAAAGGCTCATATGGGGCCTTTGCAAGTGCCTGCAGGAACAGATTAAAGGTTCCAAGATGGAAAAGATTGTCGTACTGGAGAATGAAGACTTAGGACTCGCTTTAAAAATTTGGATACATCCAGATGGGACGCCAATGAGCGCTTGCTGACCTGCGCTCTGAAGCAGGAAAGTCTGGCTATCTCTATCTGAGACAGGTAAACACAAAGCCCTTCTTCTTCTGTAGGAAGTTGAGCATAACCAAAATTTGTACGGTCACCAGGTTCAAGCTTTGTCTCATTTACACCAGTTCTTGAAACACTTCCAGACTTTTGCATAGGCCGCTAACGTGAAGTGCTTCTTAGACATCAGGAGCGTGGAATAACTTCAGGTGAATAGCCTTTATGCCCTTAGGCTTCGCACTCAAAAGCCCAAATCATAAGACCAAAAACTCTGGATCCTCCAGCGCAATTGGATCCTGTGAGAGAAGATTCAGATAAGAAGACTGAGAGCGTCACCCCTCTGCAGATGTACTAAGTCTGCATATCATGGCTGTCTCAGCCAATCTGCAGCTACCTGGGGATGTTCCGACCCACTGATGTACTTTGGCTATCATTGGCCATGAGCGGAACACATACAGGAGCACTTCTGCAAGCCAGGCTTGGAGAAGAGTATCAAGCCTGGTGCTTCTGGACTAGTACCTTTGACTGAAGAAATGATCTGCCTTTTTGTTGGATGCTGAGGCCATGAGGTTGAATGTCGGGCGCCCCTTCATCTCTCTATGGACTTGAAGGCCCTCCGAGAAACCACTCCCCCGGGATTCAAAGTCTGCCAACATAGGTAATCTGCCTGCACATTCTTCACCCTGACTACTGAAGAGACGCTGCTTACCTCCTCACTGACTCCCTATAAGGGAGATAATACATTTATTGTTCAAAGCAGAGTATATAAAAAAAAAAAAATAACAGCGGAAGCATACCACAAAGCTGTATTATCACCCAGAAATGACAATGGAGAAAAGCATGCAGATAGAGGCCGGCAAGAGTCTAGCTGTACAATATTCTCTGGCGAAAATCAGGAAGTGTAGCCCATTATATAGGCTTTATTTGGTCCATGCCCATGCATCCTGTGTCACCTGAGGACTATTCCAATTGGTGCAAATGTGCTACTACGCTGCCCTATCCCCATCACTTCCTTGTTCCTATGTCCATACCTGGAAGGTTTCTTAGTGTTCTCTGTGGTTTTCCTGTGACTGGGCCCTTCGTCCAGATGTGTACTGGCAGTTGCTGTTTCAACGGTTGCTGGTGACCGCAAAGTGCTGACCCAACAGTTGCTGATGTGCACATTTCTCTGTAAACCTATCTCTCTTTTTGAGCAATGAAACTTAGGGTCATGACCACAAGTTCATCTCCAGGGCAAAACACAGTAGAAATGTGTTTTAATCTTTTAGTTCAAAATGGTTGCAGATTTCCGTGGGGGTCCATAGATCCTCCCTCACTATGTGAGCTGCCGAGATGGCAAAGAGATGGGCTTCTGCTTACCGAAAGAGCAGATGACCTTCCAAGCTCAGCAGTGTATTCCTGGTGCCTCCTTGCCTGTTTACAGGCCACTGCAGTTGCATTGTCTGAGAAGAATTGAATTGCCCTTTCTTCTAGGGCAGTGATTCCCAACCCTGTCCTGGAGGAACACCAGGCCAATCGGGTTTTCAGGCTAGCCCTAATGAATATGCATGAAAGAGATTTGCATATGATGGAAGTGATAGGCATGCAAATTTGCTTCATGCATATTCATTAGGGCTAGCCTGAAAACCCAATTGGCCTGGTGTTCCTCCAGGACAGGGTTGGGAACCACTGTTCTAGGGCACTATCCAGGGCTCACAAAGATTGGGGCCACTGCCTTAGCAGCGGGCATTCCTTGCAATGAGCTCCCCAGCCAAACAGACTGGCATCCAGATGGCAGTAGGTGGGAGTGGCCTACTGCCATCTAGGCCACCCCAGCTTCGATCTCCTGAGGATGTTGGGGAACAGAAACAAGCTGAGCCCACCCCTGATGTACTGCCATCCGAGCCACCTCGCCCCCTCAAAACACCAGTAGTGGGAGTGGCCTACTGCCATCTGGGCTGCCTCAGTTTCAATCCCCCGAGGATGGCAGGGTCCAGAGAAGAGCAACTAAAATGGTTAAGGGGCTGGAGGAGTTGCCATACAGTGAAAGATTGAAGAAACTGGGCCTCTTCTCCCTTGAAAAGAGGAGACTGAGAGGGGACTTGATCGAAACGTTCAAAATACTGAAGGGAATAGACTTAGTAGATAAAGACAGACTGTTCACCCTTTCCAAGGGAGGGAGAACGAGAGGGCACTCTCTAAAGTTGAAAGGGGATAGATTCCGTACAAACATAAGGAAATTCTTCTTCACCCAGAGAGTGGTGGAAAACTGGAACGCTCTTCCGGAATCTGTTATAGGGTTTCAAAACAAAGTTGGACAAGTTCTTGCAAAACTGGAATATACGCAGGTGAGGCTGGACTCATTTAGAGTACTGGTCTTTGACCTGAGGGTCACCGCGTGAGCGGACTACTGGGCAGGATGGACCACTGGTCTGATCCAGCAGCGGCAATTCTTATGTTCTTATGTTCTAAGCAAGTCAGGTCCTGGAGAGTCGCTCCACCCCAAGATGCACTGGCAACATGGCACCATGCCTAGCAGTGTATTGCCACTCGGCGCGTCACCAAAGGCATGCTTTTTTTTGCACAGTTATTTCCTCCACTACCACAGACTTCACCAGTAAAGCTAACTACAGACTTCACCAGTAAAAAACTGACCTTCTACATCAGGGGACTACAGTAGAAGTGCACTGATAGAACAGTTCAAGATTCTGGGAAGGAAGTTGAAGATGAGGACTCAGAAAATAGTGTTTTCAGAGATCCTGCCAGTACCGAGGGCAGATGTGAAGAGGCAGGAGGAACTACAATCAATAAATGCATGGATGAGGAGATGATGTGAGGAAGAGGGGTTCCACTTCGTGAAGAACTGAACGTTTTGGGGCAAGAGCAAGCTCTTCGGGAGAGATGAACTGCACCTGAGCGCGGCGGGAACTAGACATCTAGCAAACAACGTCAGGAGAGGAATAGAACATGCTTTAAACTAAGAAGAAGGGGAAAGCCGACAGTCGACCAAGTGTTGACGATTCGGAAGAAGGTATCCCATGAAGATACTAAGTGGGAAAAATGCTGGGAAGAAACAACGGGCAAAACACAGGAATTGACTGACCCAGAAGAGGAGGATAAGAGGATTGTAGCACAGGGGAAGAAAATAAAGATCGAAGCACAGGAAAAGGAAATGAAGACAAAAAAACTACCAGAACTTAAATTGCATATATACAAATGCAAGGAGTCTAAGGAACAAAATAGGTGAATTAGAAGTCATGACTAAAAATGAGAACCTAGACATCATTGGGGTCTTAGAAACATGGTGGAATGAAGAAAACAAATGGGACATAGCACTGCCGTGGTACAAACTCTATCGCGAGGACAGGTCAGGTCAGAAAGGAGGAGGAATAGCCCTATACATAAAAGAAAGCATACACTCGACCAGAGTGGACACAGCAGTGACGACCAACAAATTGGAATCACTATGGGTTAAAATACTGGGAAGGAAAGGGCCCAAGATAAAATTGTGCCTGTACTATCGTCCACCTGGGCAAACCGAAGCTACTGATGAAGAAATGGAAGCCGAGATGAAACGAGAATGAAAAAGCGGTAACACGATTATTATGGGAGACTTCAACTATCCCAGGATAGACTGGAGTCTTGGAAACTCAAAATGCACTAGGGAGACCAGATTCTTGGAGGCTATTCAGGACTGCTTCATGGATCAGCTTCATGGAATGCCACTCTGGATCTAATCCTAAATGGGCTAAGAGGACCTGGAAAGGAAGTGGAAGTAGTGGGACTGTTGGGAAACAGTGATCATAATATGATCAAGTTCAAAGCTGAAGTAGGAATACCGAAGGGAAAGAGAACCACAGCGACAACTTTTAACTTCAAGAAAGGAAACTACGAAGCGATGAGAGTAATGGTAAGGAAAAAACTTAGGAACAGCTCAAAGAAATGGCAGACTATAAAGCAAGCCTGGTCTTTATTCAAGGACTCAGTGAGCGAGGTGCAAAATCTGTATATCCCCAGATTCAGAAAAGGGTGCAAAAAGAGCCGAACAAAAGACTAACTAAAAGAGTGAAGAAAGCGATAGGAGATAAGAAGAATTCTTTCAAGAAATGGAAAAAGTGCAAAACAGAAGAGAACTGGAAAGAATACAGGAAGTATCAAAAAGAATGTCACCTCGTGGTTAGAAAAGCAAAAAGAGAATATGAAGAGAGGCTAGCCAGGGAAGCACGAAATTTCAAACCGTTCTTCAGATATGTCAAAGGGAAGCAGCCGGCTAGGGAGGAGGTGGGACCGCTGGATGACGGAGATAGGAAGGGAGTGGTGAAGGAGGATAAAGAAGTGGCAGATAAACTAAACATGTTCTTTTCGTCAGTATTTACAAAAGAGGACACATCTAATATACCGGAACCTGAACAAATCTTCAAAGGAGACCAAGCAGAAAAATTAACATCCATGGAAGTAAGCCTCGAAGACGTACACAGGCAGATAGAAAAATTAAAAACTGACAAATCACCGGGCCCAGACAGAATCCACCCTAGGATACTGAAAGAACTAAAGGAGGAAATAGCGGAACTACTACAGCAGATTTGTAATCTATCCCTGAAAACAGGCATGATCCCGGAGGATTGGAAGATAGCCAATGTTATGCCCATCTTTTAAAAGGGTTCAAGAGGTGACCTGGGGAACTACAGACCGATAAGTCTGACCTCGGTTCCGGGGAAAATGGTGGAAGCACTGATAAAAGATAGCATCGAGGAGCATTTAGAAAGGAATAAACTTATGATAACAAGCTAACATGGATTCTGCAAGGGAAGATCGTGCCTGAAAAACTTATTGCACTTCTTCGAAGGAATTAACAAACGGATGGACAAAGGGGACCCCATAGACATCGTATAGTTAGACTTCCAAAAAGCCTTTGACAAGGTACCCCATGAACGCCTACTTCGGAAACTGAAGAACCATGGGGTGGAAGGAGACGTACACAGATGGATCAGGAATTGGTTGGCGGGTAGGAGTGAAGGGCCACTACTCGGACTGAAAGAGGGTCACAAGTGGTGTTCCGCAGGGGTCAATGCTTGGACAGCTGCTAATCAATGTATTTATAAATGATCTAGAAACAGGGACGAAGTGCGAAGTAATAAAATTTGCAGATGACACCAAACTATTTAATGGGGCTAGGACTATAGAATACTGCGAAGATTTACAAAGGGACCTGAACAAACTAGGGGAGTGGACTACGAGATGGCAGATGAAGTTTAATGTAGAGAAATGTAAAGTCTTGCACGTAGGAAACAGAAACCCGAAGTACAGCTACACGATGGGAGGGCTGTCATTGAGTGAGTGTACCCAAGAAAGGGACTTCGGGGTAATAGTGGACATGACAATGAAGCCGTCGGCACAGTACGCAGCGGCCGCTAAGAAAGCGAATAGAATGCTAGGGTATTAATCAAGAAGTGTATTACAACCAGAACGAAAGAAGTTATCCTGCCATTGCATCAGGCGATGGTGCGCCCGGATCTGGAGTACTGCGTCCAATATTGGTCGCCGTACCTAAAGAAGGATATGGTGATACTCGAGAGGGTTCAGAAGAGAGCGACACGCTTGATAAAGGGTATGGAAAACCTTTCATACGCTGAAAGATTGGAGAAACTGGGGCTCTTTTCCCTGGAGATGCGGAGACTTAGAGGGGATATGATAGAGACTTACAAGATCATGAAGGGCATAGAGAAAGTGGAGAGGGACAGATTCTTCAAACTTTTGAAGACTACAAGAACGAGAGGGCATTCGGAAAAATTAAAAGGGACAGATTCAAAACCAATGCTAGGAAGTTCTTCTTCACCCAGATGGTGGTGGACACCTGGAATGCGCTTCCAGAGGGCGTGATAGGACAGAGTACGGTTTGGGGGTTCAAGAAGGGATTGGATGATTTCCTGAAGGAAAAGGGGATAGAAGGGTATAGATAGAGGATTACTATACAGGTCCTGGACCTGATGGGCCGCCGCGTGAGCGGACTGCTGGGCATGATGTACCTCTGGTCTGACCCAGCAGAGGCATTATTTATGTTCTTATGTTCTTAAAGTGGCTCTCATTGAAACACTACAGCCACTAAAGAGGTAACTACCCAAGAACTACCCTAACTCTTCACACATGCAAAACAAACCAGACACTCCCCCCCTACTTAAAGAGGTAATGTAATGTAATTTATTTCTTATATACCGCTACATCCGTTAGGTTCTAAGCGGTTTGAAGAAAATATACATTAAGATTATAAATGAGAAGTAAGAAGGTACTTAAAAAATTCCCTTACTGTCCCGAAGGCTAACAATCTAACTAAAGTACCTGGAAATTAATAAAGAAGAGAAAATAAAGATGGTTGAAAAAAGAAAAATTCTATGTGAATTTATAGGATGGAAATTAAACTGACTGTGAAGAACTGTATTACTGCATACCAGACTAACCCTGTGGACACAAAAGCCTAATCACTCCACAAAACCCAATCACCTCCTTTAAAACCTCAACAACCACCTAATCCAAATTATTATGATGGAACCATTACTCTTACCACTCCTCTGCCTCCTAAGCCTCATAGAATTTCAGTCCACATCTCCTACTAGCAGACCCATTTCCTTATGGCACACCACCCAGCAAAAGCCCATGCCCCAAAACCCATCCGCCACTCTGGAGAACTTCTATGCACCTCACTCTAACTCTATCCCCATTCTAAGGCTCAAACGTATTACCAACAACCCCTCCCCCCCCCCGTTAAAACAACTCCCCTTCATAAATCACATTAACCTAAGATATATCAAGCATACATAAATCAAAAAAAGACAAGCAGGCAGGCAGCGTGGGGTAGTGGCGAGAGGGAGCTCCGCCCACCCCATCGCGTCATCACCAGCGCGCCGGACTCCCCCTTAAACAGAGGAGACCGCGGCGCCTAGTTCCACAACTTCGGCCGGTGCAGGAGCCAGCAGGCACCGGCGAAGAAAGCCACAAGGAGGGAAAGAGGAGCAGCAGGAGAGACAAGCAGGCAGGCAGTGTGGTGGGGTAGTGGCGAGAGGGAGCACCGCCCACCCCATCGCATCATCACCAGCGCGCCGGACTCCCCCTTAAACAGAGGGGAGCCAACAGCGCACAGCCGTTCGGTGCGCGGTGAAGGCGAGCGGCAAAGGCGCTCGCCTTAGCGAGAGCCGCCTTTGCGAAGGAGCCTTTGAAGGAGCCAGGAAACTAAGCCAGCCAACAGAGAGACACAGAACGTAAGTTACATTACTGTTTGTTTTCTTCCAGGTTGCTAACATCTCAGTAGCACCATCACAACTCGAAACCGACAGGAGCAAAGCGAACAAGAGGAAAGGACACACACAACCAGCTGAGACAAATGACAAGGAGAATAGGACATGATCACCCACGGAAGACAGAAGATGAGCTGTCCAGTCTTCTGCACCGGCTGCAGTATGTATGACTACCTCCCCTCGGGGACTAGGGCATACATTTGCGGCTGATGCATAGAGCTGGATAGCCTGAAACAGCAAGTCCGGCTGCTGGAGGGAACCGTGGCAGAACTAGAAGATCTCCTCGCTAAGAAAGAAGATAACCGCAAGTAGGAGAAATTGCTAGGGGAGCCCAGCGCAAGCGAAATGATTGAAGATTTAGAGAAATTCATCGAGGAAGCTCACCTGCAACCTGTGATGGCCCCAGGACTGAAGATAAGTACCCAAACATCAACTAAGGAAAAGGGCCCAGGCGATATGGAAGGAGGCACCATTACATTTGAAGAAGAGGCTGAAACGGAGATTGAGGACGACCACACACTTAGCAGTAATGAAAGCCAGTCTGGGGATGCATCACAGAAGAGAGAGGACAGGTCCTACACCATGGATACAGACTTGCAACCCCCTAAGAACCACCGACTGAAGAAGTCTGGGATCATTGTCGGAGATTCCATTATACGCAATGTGGACAGCCACATCGCAGGAGGAAGGGAAGATAGACTGGTCACCTGCCTGCCTGGTGCAAGAGTAAAGAATGTAGCCAGCAGGATCACTAGGATCATAGACAGCGAAGGAGGAGAGGACACTGCTGTGATTATCCATGTGGGAACCAACGATGTGAGCGGACGGAAGTACGACAGAGAGGAAATGAAGGGTCGACTCCGCTCACTCGGAAGAATACTGAAGGTCAGGGAGGTGAAAGTGACCTTCTCCAAAATCTTCCTGGTACCGAGAGCGGATGGAAGGAGACAGGAGGAGCTGCGAGAAATCAACGCCTGGATGAGACGATGGTGTGATGAGGAGGGGTTTGACTTCATACGCAACTGGACGGCATTCTGGGGAAGAAGCAGATACTATAGAAAAGACGGCCTGCACCTCACCAAGCAAGGTGCAAGAGTCTTGGCTGAAAACATGAAGAGGACCATTGAGAAGGTTTTAAACTGAGGAACAGGGGAGAGCCGACAGTCGACAACCAGTCGATGGCCCGGGCATCAGGTGATTCCAAAGAAGAGCCTACAAACAACTGCTTGGATAAAGGGGAAGAGCTTGTTGAAATTGAAAGTGACAGAGAAAGAGCGCAAATAGATACAATGAGGGCTGCGAAGACTATAAAGCCCAAGAAGCCAGCACAAAAGTTGCTCAAATGTATGTACACAAATGCCAGAAGCTTGAGAAACAAAATGGGGGAGCTGGAGGCACTAGCGGGACGAGAAAAACTTGATATCATTGGCATAACAGAAACATGGTAGAATGAGGAAAATGAATGGGACACAGTACTGCAGGGATACAAACTATACAGAAGAGATAGAATAGGGCAAAAGGGGGAGGTATTGCCCTCTATGTACAAGAAGGATTAGAGTCTATCAGAGAAGGGCAGATGGAAGGAAACGAAAAACTGGAGTCCCTTTGGATAAAGATCCCTGGAAAAAGCGATGCAGACACAAAAATTGGCCTCTATTATCGACCCCCAGCACAGACAGAAGAAGCACATGAAGAAATGATGAAGGAAATCAACCATGAATGTAGAACGGGAAATGTAACAATCATGGGATACTTCAACTTTCCAGGGATCAACTGGAACCTAGGAACCTCGATGCGGCAGGGAAACGATGTTCCTGGAAACAATAGGGGGCTGCTTCTTAGAACAAATGGTGAGAGAACCAACAAGGGGTTCCGCAACATTGGACTTAGTCCTCAATGGCTTAACTGGGAGAACATCAGACGTGGAAGTCCTGGTCCCCCTGGGGATGAGCGATCACAGCATGATCAATTTTAAAATTGGCATTGGGAAGGGAAAAAGAACCAAGACCCAAACTACAACCTTTAACTTCAAAAAAGGGAATTATGACAAAATGAGAGTCATGGTAAAAAAACGGCTCAAGAATAAGACAGCTGGAATCAAAACGGTCGATCAAGCATTGTCCCTACTAAAAAATACAATCACCGAAGCGCAGAATCTCTACATCCCGCAGATATCCAAAGGAAGACGAAAAAAGAACAAAGGAGAACCAGCTTGGTTAACTAAAGGGGTGAAGGATGCGGTAAGGGATAAGAGGGACTCGTTCAAGAAATGGAAACGCGAACGAACAACGGAGGCCTGGATTAGACACAAGGTCGACCAGAAGAAATGTCACAAGGTGGTAAGAGACACCAAAACAGCCTATGAGGAAAAGATAGTGCAAGAAGCCAAAAACTTCAAGCCCTTTTTCAGGTATATAAAAGGGAAAAAACCAGCAAGAGAGGCAGTTGGCCCTCTTGACGACTAAGGAAGGAAAGGGTGCATTAAAGAAGACAAACAAATTGCAGATAGGCTAAATTCATTCTTTGCCTCCGTCTTTACCAATGAGGACACAACAACAATGCCGGAAACAGGAAGGGTATTCATGGGTGACATAGAGGATAGCCTCACCTCAGTGAACGTGGAATTGGACATGATATACTATCAGATTGATAAACTGAAAAGTGACAAATCCCCTGGACCGGATGGAATTCACCCGAGAGTATTAAAGGAGCTAAAGGTAGAAATTGGAGAACTATTACAAACCCTAGCTAACATGTCAATTAGAATCGGGCAAATACCAGATGACTGGAAGATAGCGAATGTCATCCCAATCTTCAAAAAAGGATTGAGAGGAGAACCAGGCAATTATAGACCTGTCAGTCTTACATCAGTTCCTGGGAAGATGGTTGAAGCACTAATCAAGGATAGCATAGTGCAACACCTGGAGAATCATGACCTGATGAGAGCTAGTCAGCATGGCATCAGGAAGGGGAAGCCATGTTTGACGAATTTACTTCAATTTTTCGAGAAGGTGAACAAACTAATCGACAGCGTACTTAGATGGATAGGCAAATGGCTAGAGAATAGATTGCAGAGGGCAAGCATAAATGGGAAATTCTCGGACTGGGAGAAGGTGACTAGCGGCGTGCCCCAGGGCTCGGTTCTTGGGCCCATCTTATTCAATATCTTCATAAATGACCTTGAAGAGGAATCAACAAGTATTATAATCAAGTTTGCAGATGACACAAAACTATGTCGGGCAGTTGGGTCACAAAAAGAAAGTGAAGATCTCCAGAAGGATCTAAACCAGCTGGAGCAATGGGCGGAAAAGTGGCAGATGAGGTTTAACATAGACAAATGCAAGGTGATGCACCTGGGCAAGAAAAATAAGGAACATGAATATAAAATGTTAGGTGTAACATTGGCCAAATCCGATCAAGAAAGGGACCTGGGGGTACTGATAGACAGGAACCTGAAGCCGTCGGCTCAGTGTGCAGCAGCGGCAAAGAAAGCAAACAGAATGTTAGGTATGATAAAGAAGGGGATCACGAGTAGATCGGCGGCCGTTATAATGCCGCTTTACACAGCAATGGTCAGACCACACTTGGAATACTGTGTCCAACACTGGTCTCCATACCTAAAAAAGGAAAGGGTGAAGAGGTCTCCATACCCTGCTGGAAAGGGTGCAGAGGCGAGCCACGAAGCTAGTAAAAGGTATGGAAAATTTGAGCTACAAAGAACGCCTCGAAGGACTGGGACTGTTCACCCTCGGGAGGAGGAGACTGCAAGGAGATATGATTGAGACTTTTAAAATACTGAATGGATTCGATAAAACTGAGCAAGAAACATCATAAGAACATAAGAAACGCCTTCACCGGATCAGACCTAGGTCCATCTAGTCCGGCGATCCGCACACGCGGAGGCCCAGTTAGGTGCTCCCTGTTGGAGACCCGGATTTCCCGTATCCCCCGATATGATTTGAAAGAAGGTGTGCATCCAACTTGCGCTTGAAACCCTGAACACTAGTCTCCGCCACAAGCTCTTCTGGGAGAGCATTCCAAGCGCTCACCACTCGCTGTGTGAAACAGAACTTCCTGACATTTGTCCTGAACCTGCTGCCACATAGTTTCAGGCTATGACCTCTTGTCTGCGTCACATCTGAAAATGTCAGTAATGCTTCTTCCTGGTCTATTATGTCAAATCCTTTTAATATTTTAAAAGTCTCTATCAAATCCCCTCTCAATCTTCTCTTTTCGAGGGTGAACAGTCCCAGTTTTCTGAGGCGTTCTTGGTAGCTCAAATCCTCCATACCTTTGACTAGTTTCGTGGCTCGCCTCTGCACCCTCTCCAGCAGAGTTATATCCTTCTTGAGGTATGGAGACCAGTGCTGGACACAGTATTCCAAGTGTGGTCTGACCATTGCTCTGTAAAGTGGCATTATGACGTCCTCAGACCTACTCGTGATCCCCTTTTTAATCATGCCCAACATCCTGTTTGCTTTCTTTGCTGCCGCCGCGCATTGAGCCGATGGTTTTAGGGTTCTGTCTATCAGGACCCCCAAGTCCCTTTCTTGTTCGCATTCGGCTAATGTCACACCCAATATTCTATATTCATGTTTTTTGTTTTTCTTTCCCAGATGCATCACCTTGCATTTGTCTATATTGAAATTCATTTGCCACTTTATCGCCCATTTTTCCAGCTGGTTCAGATCCTTCTGAAGATCCTCGCAGACCCTTGGAGAGCCAACCCCCCGACATAATTTTGTATCATCTGCAAACTTGATTATATTGCATGTCGTTTCCTCTTCAAGGTCATTTATAAAAATATTGAACAAGATGGGCCCAAGAACCGAGCCCTGGGGCACGCCGCTAGTCACCTTCTCCCAATCCGAGAATTTCCCATTTATGATCACCCTCTGTTTTCTGTTCTCTAGCCATTTGCCGATCCATCTGTGCACTTCTCCTCCTATTCCATGACTTAGTAATTTACTCATAAGCCTAGCGTGCGGGACCTTGTCAAACGCTTTCTGGAAGTCCAAGTAAATTATGTCCACTGGGTCTCCACTGTCGATTTGTTTGTTCATCTTGTCAAAAAATTGAAGTAAATTTGTCAAACATGACTTCCCTTTCCTGAAGCCGTGTTGACTAGCACTTATTAGGTTGTGCTCTTCCAGGTGTTGTACAATGGTATCTTTAATTAGTGCTTCAATTATCTTCCCAGGAACCGATGTGAGACTCACAGATCTGTAGTTTCCCAGTTCACCTCTTGATCCTTTCTTGAAAATTGGGATGACATTTGCTATCCTCCAGTCATCCGGTATTTGCCCGGTTCTTATTGACATGTTAGTTAAGGATTGTAATAGTTCGCCAATTTCTATCTTAAGTTCCTTTAATACTCTTGGGTGAATTCCGTCCAGTCCAGGGGCCTTGTCACTTTTAAGTCTATCAATCTGAAAGTATATCGCGTCCAACCCCACATGTACTGTTGCGAGGCTCTCCTCTATGCTTCCAGCAAATATCCTCCTTGTTTCTGGGATTGTTGTAGTGTCCTCATTTGTAAAGACAGAGGCAAAGAATGAATTTAACCTATCGGCAACCTGTTTGTCTTCTTTAATTGACCCTTTCTTTCCTTGGTCGTTTAGAGGACCCACTGCCTCCCTTGCTGGTTTCTTTCCTTTTATATATCTATAAAAGGGCTTGAAGTTTTTGGATTCTTGCGCTATCTTCTCTTCATAGACTCTTTTGGCGTCTCTTACCGCCTTATGACACTTTTTCTGGTCGATTTTGTGGCAGTTCCAGGCCTCCGTCGTTTTTTCACGTTTCCATTTTTTAAACGAGTTCCTCTTATCCCTCACTGCATCCTTCACCTCTTTGGATAACCAAGCTGGTTCTCCTTTGATCTTTTTTTGTCTTCCTTTGGATATCTTCGGTATGTAAAGATTCTGTGCTTCTGTAATGGTGGTTTTCAGTAGAGACCATGCTTGTTCAACTGTTTGGATTTCTGCTTTCCCCTTCTTGAGCCGTTTTTTAACCATGGTTCTCATGCTGTCATAATTCCCTTTTTTGAAGTTAAAGGTTGTGGCTTTAGTCTTGATTGGTTTCCCTTTTCCAATGCCAATGGTAAAATTGATCGTATTGTGATCACTTGTCCCCAGCGGGGCCGTAATCTCTACATCTGCTGTCCTTCCAGTAATGCCATTTATGACCAAGTCCAGGATTGCGTTTCCTCTTGTTGGTTCTCCCACCATTTGTTCAAGGAAGCAATCTCCTATCATTTCCAGGAATCTTGTCTCCCTGGCGCAGATTGACGTCCCCATTTTCCAGTTTATCCCCAGAAAGTTGAAGTCCCCCATGATCGTTACATTCCCTGATTTACATCTACAGTTAATTTCCTCCATCATTTCTTTGTCTGTTTCTTCAGTCTGTCTGGGGGGTCGATAATAGAGGCCAATTTTAATGTCTGCTTCTTTTTGTCCAGGAATCTTTATCCAGAGGGACTCCAGTTTACCATTTGCTTCCGTCTCCCCTATTCTAGTAGATTATATCTCCTCTTGGACATACAGGACAATACCCCCCCCCCCACCTTTTTGCCCAGTCCTATCTCTTCTGTATAGTTTATATCCATTTAATGCTGTGTCCCATTCATTTTCTTCATTCTACCATGTTTCTGTTATTCCTATGATATCCAGTTGTTTTCTTTTTGCTAGTTCTTCCAGTTCACCCATTTTGTTTCCTAAGCTTCTGGCATTCGTGTACATACATTTGAGATTTGTTTGTGCTAATTTCCTTGATTTAGTGGTCCTCGCTTCCCTTTTTGTAGCTATCTGATCTTTCTCATTGCCTTTTGTAGTTTCTTCGTGTACTTCCCCTATAATTTTGCGGTTGCTTGAAGTTTCCTCCTCAGGATATCCTGGTGTCCGGGCCATCGACTGGTTGTCGACTGTCGGCTCTCCCCTGATCTTTAGTTTAAAGCCTTCTCAATGGATTTCTTCATGTTCTCAGCCAGGACTCTAGCTCCTTGTTTGGTGAGGTGTAGGCCGTCCTTCCTATAGTACCTGCTTCTTCCCCAGAATGTTGTCCAGTTTCGCACAAAGTTGAAACCCTCTTCTCCGCACCATCACCTCATCCATGCGTTTACTTCTCTCAGTTCATCCTGTCGTATTGCGTCTGCTCTTGGTACCGGGAGGATTTCCGAGAAAGCCACTTTCACCTCTCTGACCTTCAATTTCCTTCCGAGTGAGCGGAGTTGGTCCTTCATTTCCTCCCTGTTGTATTTCTGTCCGCTAACATCATTGGTTCCCACGTGTATAATCACGGCGGTATCCATTCCTCCTGCGTCGTCTATGATCCTGGTGATCCTGCTAGCCACATCCTTCACTCTTGCACCAGGCAGGCAGGTGACCAGTCTATCCTCTCTTCCTCCCGCAGTGTGGCTATCCACATTTCTTATGATGGAATCTCCAACTATGATCCCAATCTTCCTTTGTTGGAGGTTCCTCGGGGGTCTTAAGTCCGTATCCATGGTGTAAGTCCTGTCTTCCTCCTTCTGTGGTGCAACCCCAGATTGACAATCATCTCTGCTGAGTATGTGGACATTTACGGCCTCCGTTGCTAGCTTCCCGTCAATTAGATTGGTGCCTCCTTCCGTTTCAATTTTTCCATCCTCCTGGGTTGTTCGGTTGCTGATCTCAAGCCCTGGAATCTCCACAATCTGCTGGTGGGCATCCTCGATGTATCTCTCCAGTTCCTCAATCACTTCACAGGTGCTGGACTCCACAAGCAACCTCTCCTGTGTGCGCTTTTCTTTTTTGTTTATGAGAAGTTCTTCTAGTTCCTTCACAGTTCCTTCTAGCAACAAGACTTGCTGTTTCAGGCTTTCCAGCTCCCTGCACCGACTGCAAATGTATGCCGTAGTCCCTGAGGGGAGGTAGTCATACATACTGCAGCCTGTGCAGAAGACTGGAAAGCTAATCTTCTGACTTCCGTGGGTACTCATAATCTGTTCCTCCTTCAAGCTGCCTGTGTCTTATGTGTGAATCCTTTTATACCAGTGAGTTGTGTGTGTAGTCCTCCTTTCGTACCAATCGTCTGGGCTTGTATAACAGATTACAACTTACGATTTGGGATTATTAGTATGCTTCCTGGCTCTTTCTTAAGGGGTCTTCGCAAAGGCGCTCTCGCTAAGGCGAGCGCCTTTGCTGCTCGCCTTTGCCGTGCGCCGTTGGCCCCCACCCCTTTTAATGGGGGAGCCGAGTCGCGCTGTTTATGACGCGCTGGGGGTGGGCGGAGCTACCTCTTGCCTACCCCACGCTGCCTGCGACCTCCGTTGAGCTTTCCCTGCTTTTAAAGTTTAAAAGATCTCCTCTACCTGCCACTGCTCACAGCTCCGGTGACCACTGCTGCCTCCTTCACCGGCTGCTTTATCTCCGCGGCTCTCCCTTTTAATGGGGGAGCCGAGTCGCGCTGTTTATGACGCGCTGGGGGTGGGCGGAGCTACCTCTCACCCACCCCACACTGCCTGCGACCTCCGTTGAGCTTTCCCTGCTTTTAAAGTTTAAAAGATCTCCTCTCCCTGCCGCTGCTCACAGCTCCGGTGACCACTGCTGCCTCCTTCACCGGCTGCTTTATCTCCGCGGCTCTCCCTTTTTCGTTGTTCACATTGTCAAAAATGACACAGACAAGAGGTCATGGACTGAGGCTGAGGGGCAGCAGGCTCAGGACAAATGTCAGGAAGTTCTATTTCACACAGCGAGTGGTGGACGCTTGGAATGCTCTCCCAGAGGAGGTGGTGACGAAGACGACCATTCTGGGTTTCAAGCGTAAGTTGGATGCACACCTCCTTGCAAATCACATTGAGGGATATGGGTAATCAGGGTCTCCATCTGGGAGCACCTAGCTTGGCCTCCGCGTGTGCGGGTCGCCGGAATAGATGGACCTAAAGTCTGATCCAGTGAAGGCGTTTCTAGTACAGTATTGGGGTTCAAGAAGGGATTGGGCAACTTTCTGAAGAAAAGGGGATAGAAGAGTACGGATAGAGGACTACTACACAGGTCCTGGACCTGATGGGCCTCCGCGTGTGCGGACTGCTGGGCATGATGGACCTCTGGTCTGACCCAGCGGAGGCACTGCTTATGTGCTTATGTGCCACCTCCTCACCTGTCGTTCTTAGGAATTTGGATGATGATGTATTATGGTGGGCATAGGTGGGGTAATTCTGGACAATTTGTTTCTTTTAGCCAGGTTTTGGTGAAGGCCAGTCCCAGGTCGTTGGTAGAGATCAGTTTGTTAGGTAGAAATAATTTGTTTACTATAGATCTTGGATTGATGTATATGCAGAGGACTGGTGAGTTGTGGAACTAGGCATAGCCATTTGTCTACAAGAACACCTTGACTGACTCCGCCACCCACCACGATCTTGAATCCAGCGGTCCCACCTCCTCCCTAGCCGGCTGCTTCCCTTTGACATATCTGAAGAACGGTTTGAAATTTTGTGCTTCCCTGGCTAGCCTCTCTTCATATTCTCTTTTTGCTTTTCTAACCACGAGGTGATATTTTTTTTTGATACTTCCTGTGTTCTTTCCAGTTCTCTTCGGTTTTGCCCTTTTTCCATTTCTTGAAAGAATTCTTCTTATCCCCTATCACTTTTAGTTATCTATGCCGGGTCTTTTGTTCGGCTCTTTTTGCACCCTTTTCTGAATCTGGGGATATACAGATTTTGCACCTCGCTCACCGTGTCCTTGAATAAAGACCAGGCTTGCTTTATAGTCTGTAAGCTTGAAGACAAACCCAGTTCCACCACATTGGCACACTGCTGGTATACCAGCCCCTGAGATCTCAATTAAGCAATAAAACTAAGCTAGAAGAAATTATATTGAGCCTTGCCTGCCAATACAGCAAACTGCTCATACTCTGAGATGTTAACATACCTCTTGGAACTACCAGCAACAATGCTGCTTATTACTTCAAAAAACTGCTAGAAAATGGCCATATCAACATCCAAGACATGAAAAAGGTCACACCCTTCACTTGCTCACATCCACACCTTCAACACCAAATGGGCTCCAGTTCCCTGGTCAGACCACTAACTCCTTATCTCTTTACTTTCAACCTGAACCTCCATACAGGAAGCACAAATAGCAAGCCCCCGCAACACAGAAAGCTGGTAAGAGGCAAAACAAATCCTACCAAATTCTGGAATGCAGTTGCTAAATCACTGACCACTACATCTCATTGTACGATGCTATCAAACTGGTACAAATCCATCATAAACACTTTAGGCACCCTTGCCCCATGACATTATAAATCAATAAAACACATCAAAATCTCTCCCTGGTTTACAGAAAAACGAGCATGTCGAAGGTTAGAAAGATAGTGGCAGAAAAGTAAATCACCCAACCACAAAACACTATGGAGGATGGTGATAAACAAATACAAATTCAATATCTCAGAGGCTAAGAAAAGAAATAAAAAATAAAACCTTAAACAAGAAGCTGTGGACCAGACATGATTCATCTCAGGATATTGAGGGAGCTCAGAGAAGTTCTGGCAGGTCCTATTAAAGATTTGTTCAACAAATCTTTGGAGACAGGAGTGGCTCCTGGGGATTGGAGAAGAATGGTTTTGGTCCCTATTCACAAAAGTGGTTGCAGAGATGAAGCGTGAAACTACAGGCCAGTAAGCCTCACTTTGGTTATTGAAAAATAATGGAAGCATTGCTGAAGGAAAGGATAATGAAATTTCTAGAATCTAACGAGGCAGAATGGTTTTACTAAAGGTAAATTGTGTCAAACAAATCTGATTGAATTCTCTGATTGGATGACCAGAGAACTGGATCAAGGACATACCCTAGATATAATTTACTTAGATTTCAGCAAAGCTTTTGACACGGTTCCTTATGAGGCTCTTGAATAAACTTGATGGGCTGAAGTTAGGACTCAAAGTGGTGAATTGGATTAGAAACTGATTGACAGACAGATGCCAGAGGGTGGTAGTTAATGGAATTTGCTCAAAGGAAGGAAAGGATCAATGTTGGGGCTGATCCCTGTTCATTATTGCCGAAGGGTTAGAAGGAAAGGTTTGCCTTTTTTGCGGATGATACCAAGATTTGTAACAGGGCAGACATCATGGAGGGAGTGGAAAACATGAAAAAGGATCTGCAAAAGTTAGAATAATAATAATAATAATAATAATAACTTTATTCTTATATACCGCCACAATCTTGCGACTTCTAGGCGGTTTACAATGAAGAGAAACTGTACAGACAGCGAATTACAGAGTATAGCATTGAACATCTAGTGATAGTAACAGGAGAGTTACAGGGTCTGTGTATTACACGGTTTCACAATGAGTAGCATTATACAGTCGACGATATTCAGAGCATAAGTAGGAGAAGAGAAAGGAGATTGCGCTTTGAGTTACAAGACTGCGAAGATGAAAAAGATAACATAAGATGTTGATGAGAAGTAAGTTGTTAACTTGGTACATTTGAACGAAGGACGGGCACCAGTGGGAAAAACTGGTAACAATTAAAGATAGAAATTTTGGCAGAAGAGGGTAGACGGACTCCTTGGGATGGGAGGAGGCTCCGATTTTAGGGGAGAAGTCTGGTTAGGTTATAAATTTCTTAAAAAAGGTGGTTTTTAGTTCTTTCCTAAAGATACTATATGATTCTCTGGCGGCATCGGTGAAGTAGCCTGTCCAAGTTTGCAGTCTACCTGCTTGGAATTTGAATGTTCTATCAAAGAAGGTGCGATATCTACAGCCTATGATATTTGGGTAGGTAAAGAGGTTACGGTTTCTGGTAGGCCTAATAGAGGAGTGGAATTCGAAGTGAGGTAGTAGGTAGCTGGGGGCCAGTCCCCAGATTAGTTTATAGCAGAGGCAGGAGAATTTGAATAGAATTCGTGCTTCAATTGGTAACCAATGAAGGAGTTTGTAGAATGGACTAACATGATCGCTCTTCTTTAGTCCGAATATTAGACGGATGGCCGTATTTTGAACTATTTTCAGTTTTCTCACATTTTTTTTAGGTATTCCCAAGTAGACAATGTTACAGTAGTCCAGGGTGGATAAAATCAGTGATTGTACCAATATTCTGAAGGATAGCGGGTCGAAGTATTTTTTTATGGTTTTCAGTTTCCAAAGGATGAAGAAGCATTTTTTAGTCACCGAGTTTATGTGCTCGGTCAGGGTCAGGTGGGTATCCAGGGTGACTCCCAGTATTTTTATGGTTTTTAGTATTGGGTGATCATGGCCAATAATTAGAATAGTCTAATGTCTAGCAACTAAAATTCAATGCAAAGAAGTGCAGTGTGAGGCATTTAGAGATTAGAAATCTGAGGGATCTACTAGGAGATGAGATATGCATGGATGGGGAGAGAGACCTTGGGGTGATAGTATCTGAAGATCTAAAGGCAAAGAAACATTGTGTCAAGGCAGTGGTTGTTGCCAGAGAGATGCTAGACTGTGTAGAGAGAGGTATAACCAGTAGAAGAAAGAAGGTGTTGATGTAATGTAATTTATTTCTTATATACCGCTACATCCTTGATGCCCATGTACAGATCATTGGTGAGGTCCCACTAGGAGTATTGTGTTCAATTTTGGACACTGTATCTGGCAAAGGATATAAGAAGACTTACAGCAGTCCAGAGAAAGGTGACAAAAATGGTAGGAGGTTTGCGCCAAAAGACATATGAGGAGAGACAGGAAGCCCTGAATATGTATACTGTAGAGGACAGGAGGGACAGGGCAGATATGATATGATTCAAACTTGAAAGGTATTAACATAGAACAAAATATTTTCCAGAGAAAGGAAAATGGTAAAACCAGACGGCATAATTTTGGTTTGAGGGGTGGTAGACTTAAGAGTAATGTTAGGAAATCCTTCTTTATAGAGAGGGTAATTGATGCCTGGAATGCCCTCCAGAGGGAGGTGGTGGAGAGGAAAACAGTGACAGAGTTCAAAAAAGCATGGGATGAACACTGAGGATCTCTAATAAGAAAATAATGGGCATTTATTGATGAACTAAGGCCGGGACGGACTTGCATTCAATTGAGGATGGACTGGGGACGGCTTCAACGGAGACTCCAGTAGATGGAACCAGTTTGTGTGTGACTTTTGTTGTGAGAGGAGCTGAAGAGAGAGCTGCAACTGGGAACCAGAGGCCTGTGGAAGGTGGGAACTAGGCCTAGCTCCGTGCCCCAGGCAGAGCTATGAAGCCTGGGGTCCCTTCCCAGGGGAAGTCCCAGGCAGGACGGCCTGCTATGGAATGTGATGAGGAGAAGCCTGGGCCTTCGGGCTGGAAGAAGCCAGGAAAGCCAGACCTTGGGGCTCCTTAAAGAGGGGTTCCTTCCCCAGCATTGGAGCCAGGGAAAGAGAAGGTACACCAGGGGTCTGGCAGGGCCTGGGCTTTGGAGGTGGAGGTGGGAAGGCAGAAGAACCAGGCAGTTACTGTGGTGGAAGATTCATTGGAATCAGAGGAAGAACTTTTCAGTGGAGAGGAAGGAGAGCTGGAGTTAGATTTGGCCAAAAGAGTCATACTAACAGTTAAAGGAATGGCAGGCTTGGAGAGGAAGCTCCAAGACCTGCAAAAGAAACAGCGCATGTTGGCCACACTTTGCAAGCTGGCTCCAGAGGAGCAGAAGAAGAAATATAAGAAGGAACAAACAGTTTTTGCAAAGGCAGGTTGAGAACTGCATGGCTGAAATGACAACCATTACAAAAGAAAGTACAAATCCTATGGCAGAAATATATAGGAATCGTGAGAGGATGGCTGGGCTAGCAGGACACCTGGTGGTAAGGGCAGCAGGAGAACCCAGGGCTGAAACTGTACAAAAGGAAAAGCAAGCGCCCAGCACTGCAGTACAACAGCAAACTCCCAGACCAGTAGTGGAGGAACAGCAAGCCTCCATAACAGTTGTGGAGAAAGCAATCTCCACAAATGCTACAGGTAACCAGCTTGGGGCAAGTTTGGACTGTTATAGCTGGGGAGAAAAAGAAGCAGTAACTAGGAACAGCAAATTAGAAGCTGGAGTGGAGGAGGAGCAGACAAAGGAGCGCAGAAAGAAAAAAACCACACAAAGAGAAAAATACTTGGAGACAGAGTTTGAGCAATCAAAATCTTTAATTAAAGCACCTGAAGGAGAGGCTTTGGAACTGCTGGCACCTGAGCAGAGCTTACCAAGTAACATACTGAAGTTCATGGAGGAGGAGATGGTAGAAGAAAATGGTTTGAATGTGACTGAGAACAGGCAGGGATTACATACACCTGGGTTCCTGCTGCAAGGAAAATCCCAGCTAATGGGAGTGGGGCAGATTGCAGCCCATGGGAGGAGTTCTCTGGACCAACCTAAATCTGAGAGCAGTGCACAGCAGGTTGCTGTTTCCAGTGTGGTGGAAGGTGTGGAGTGGAGTGTGGAGCGGAGTCGGGAACAGCAGGAACAAGAGAAACTCCAGAGGCCAGAGCAGGAGGAGGAGGAGGTTGCTGGTGATGGAACAGCGCAGCCGCAACGGCAGCAAGGGACAAAGCAAGCTTTGCCTTGTTCTAAAGAACTGCAGTTGAGAGAACTGAATGCAGGGCAGTTTGAAGTAAGACAGGTCCCTGTGTTGGGGAGGGGGAGGGTGTTGGGGAGGGGGAGGGGTGGGGGAGGGTGGGGGATCTGGTGGTGGTGGGCATGGTGCCCGGAAAGGGGTTAAACGGGGAATATCTTTTGCAGATGTGGTGGCTGGGGGATTGGGGCAGGGGGGGTAGGAATCGGGGGAGGGGGAATGTGCAAAGGGAGAGTGGGGGGGAGGAGGGAAGATGGTGGAGGGAATGAGAATGGTGGTGGGGGTGGGGTACCGGGGGAGGGGGAGAGGGTGGTATTTTCAAGAGAAGAAATGTGGTTCAGTTGAAGTGGGTGGGGGTGGGGAATATGCCAACAAGAGAATGGTTCTGGGGTTGGGCTTCATCCCTGAGGACCTGTATGCCTGTATTCACCCGGTAATGGTTCCGGAGTGTGACATCAGTTTCCAGAGACAGAGGGGTTTAGAGTTATTTTGGGTAAAATATGAGTGGGTGAGGGGGAGGGAGCAGTGGGCAGAATTTAAAGCCATACCGGTGAGTAAACCTGACCTTGTGCAAGTGACAGTGTTGGTGAGAAATGAGTCCATCCCCAGTTCAGACCTGACATACTGGTTGAATCGATATGGGGTGCTTTGGATTCCAATAGTGAAGATCATGGACCCGAGTAGGGTCTGGGCTGGTGGATGGACGGCCAGCATGAAGCTAAGTCAAGTGGGTAATGTGATACAGCATGTTCCACCAGTGGCATACATTGGGAGAGAGCGCATCCAATGTTTTTACAAGGGGCAGCCCAGGGTATGCTTTCGATGTGGATTGTTTAGGCATCTAAGTATGGTGTGTCCTACCCTGATGTGTATAAAATGTGGAGGGAAGGGGCATATTGGGGAGGAGTGTGACCTCATTCGGTGCAACTTGTGTGGATGTCTGGGGCACCCATTCAGCAAGTGTCTGAGGGCTGCACATAACAGGTGGCAAGAGGAAAATGATGGGGGAGGGGAGGAACCTCAGGAGCGGGCCCAGGAGGAGGAATGGGATCAGGAGGGTGGTCAGGAAGATAGCCAGGAAACGGTGAGGCAGGGTGAAGGGCTGGTGCTGGAAGCAGAGGGGGAGAGAGAGGGTGGGGGTGGGGATGAAGGTACATGGGAAAAGGTACGTAGTAAGAATGTGGGGAAACATCAGAGGAAAAGAAGGGGGGATAGGGTTGAGGATACTAATAGGTTTAGTGTATTGGCACAGGAGGAAGAGGATGGAGGTGGAAAGGGAAAAAAGGTCGGGAGGGAGGGCAGCAGTGATTCTGGAGAGGATGCGGGTTGAGAAAGTGGGAGAGGAAGGGGATGGGGGAGGGGCTTTTCTAAATACAGAGGTGGGTGGGAAGGAGGGTATGGAAGTAGATGGAGGGGACATTTTGCTGGTGGGGAGGGATGTGATTAAGGAAGGGGAAGATAAGGAAAGGGAAGGAATTGGGGAAGAGTTTATTCTGGCGGAGGGCGAGGCGGTCCTGCCAGGGGTGGTGGTGAAGAGAGGAATGGAAGAGGGGAGCGGAGAGAAGGGGGGGAAGAAATCTAAATTAGTGTCATGATGGGGGGTCCCGGTTTGAATATTGCAACTTTGAATGTTGCTAGTCTCCAAACAGAGAGAAAGCGGTTTCTGGTTTATGAGTTCCTGGCTTCCAAAAAATTGGATGTTATCATGTTGCAAGAAACAAGGGTTGACCACCCAAGTTTATTGTGGAAAGCTAAAAGGGACTGGAAATGGGGGCCGTCATACTGGGTATTAGCCCAGGAGGCTTATGGGGGGGCAACAATTCTGTTTAACTCCAGGGCGGTGGAAGTGCGTAGGGTGGTGGAATTGGGTGGGGGGAGGGGGCAGATATTGGATGTAAGGAGGAAGAGGAGGTAAGGTTGGTGAACATCTACGGTCCTCAGAGGAAGTGGGTGCGTAAAGCTCTAATCTCCCGGATCAGACCATATTTATACATGGCCAGGAGGGTGGTGTGGGGAGGTGATTTTAATGCAGTGGTGAGGCAGGAGGATAGGGAAGGGAGGAAATTTTCTTTAGGATATGATGAATTATTTTTGAAACAGTTTTTGGGAAGCAAGGGGGGGGTTACGTTTGGCAGGGGGAAATGCCATAGTCGTATCGACAGGTTTTTTGTAAGGAGGGAAGACTGTCAGGTCCCTCCCCAAGTGCAGCATGTTGAATTTACGGATCACGCTTTGGTGAGCATACAGGTAGGGGACAGCTGGCACCGGACACAGTGGCGATGGATGTGGTGCGGGCAGTGTGCCAAGTTGCAGAAGCAGAGAGAAAAAGGAGGAGTGAACAGCAGTGGCATTTACTGTGGAGGGGGGTGCGGCTTCGGCCTCCCTGACACCTGTGGATGAGTGTTTCAGTTTTTACTGAGTTTTTGTATTTATGTTTATTTATTGCTGGGGGGGGGTTCTAGTCACTCTGTGTACAGGTTTTGGGGATGTTTAGTTTTTATATGTACAGGTTTGGTGTGGGGATAGTGAAATGTCAGTTTATGTTTGTATTATTTGTATGATATTTGCTGCTGTGACTTTGTAATGTGTTGAATTGTAATGCTTTTTGGTGTAAGTCTATATAATAAAAAAGAACTTTCCAGTAGTTGGAACCTAACCACAGAACTGGGCAGACCTTTAGGTCTCTGGCCCAGAAATATCTAAGAAAATAGACAATTTAATTTATATTATGAATTGTAATGTGTGTACAGTTGGACAGACCAGATGGACCATTCAGGTCTTTATCTGCTGTCATTTACTATGTTCACCTTGTACTTAGCTTAACAGCACTCCCAAACAGGGCAAATCACCTCTCCCAACCAATGGCCCAGGACTTTGTTGACTTCTTCCTCAACAAGATCAGAAAGGTCCAAACAGTAGAAAAAAACGACCCTCACTCTGAGACCAACACACTACACACATGAAAACCCAGAGGAACCCTGCAATGCAGACCAAATATGGAACTCCACACCCTTATCAACCTCTAAGACAGAAAAACTGCAAAAAAAACTATCTGCCATTAGCAACTACCTAGACAATTGTCCCTCTTACCTTCTCACTTTTGCACCAGAAGCAATCATCACGTGGATCACCAAATTCCTAAATAACATTCTAGATCAGGGTCAACTTCTGGCAGAAATGGGAAAAATAGCAATCGCCCTAATACTAAAATCACAGAATGCAGATCTTTCTACTCCCTCAAATTAGTTCCATTGCTTGCATTCCCATACTCACCAAGCTCCTGGAAACCTATGTAAACAAACAACACACAACTATATTGAACAATACTCCAATCTACATCCATCTCAGTTTGGATTGCAAGCACAGCACCAAACTCCTCCTCCTATCTCTGGCCACAAAAATCAAACAGATACTAAGCAAGGACCAGCAAGCAACTCTTCTCCCAATCAACATCTCCACAGCTTTCAACTCTGTAGATCATCACCTTATTCTAATGAAACTCTCAGAAATAGGAATCACGGGTACCACACTAAATTAGTTTAGAAATTTCCTTGAAAAGAGAGAATATCTCATGAGGAAAAACAAAGCCTTTTCCAACAGCTGGAAGACTTTCCATGGTCAGACCAATGATCTATCTAGCCCAATATCACGTCCTCACGGTGACCAGTCCTGGTCACTAGTACCTGGCAAAAACCCAAAGAGTAGCAACATTCCATGCTACTGATCCAGGGCAAGCAGTGGCTTCATCCATGCCTTTCACAATAACAGATTATGGACTTTTCCTCCAGGAAATTAATTTAAACCTTTTTTTAAAACTAGCTATGCTATTCACTCTTCCAACAACCTCTGGCAATGTGTTCCAGAACTTAACTATTCTCTGAGTGAAATAATTATTTCCTATTGGTTTTAAAACTATTTCCCTGTAACTTCGACTGTCCCGTAGTCTTTGTAATTTTTGACAGAGTTAAATTGATCCACATGTACCCGTTCTATACCACTCAGTATTTTGTAGACTTCAGTCATATCTCCCCTCAGCTGTCTCTTTTCCAAGCTGAAGAGCTCTAACCTTTTTAGTCTTTCCTCATATAAGAGGAGTTCCATCCCCTTTATCATCTTAGTCAATCCGACTGATCTTCGGACTATAAAAATGGGAACACATAACTCCCTATTACCACAAACTTCACTGGCTATCCCTAGAAGCAAGAGTGCTATTCAAGTTTGCCTGTTTCTGCTACAAATCCATCCTTGGCTCGGCCCCCCTTTACTTAGTACCCTATTTTATCCTAGACCGCCCATCCAAACTCACACGTAGAACCCACCTGTTTAGCTACCCTACCCTAAGGACCTGCCGTTACAAAAGATATCTAAATAGAACTCTTGCCTTCCAAGCAGGCCTTCAGGGGTGGGATGCAGACTTTTAAGGGGGGGACAGGCCTTCAGGGTGGGGCGGGCAGGTAGGCCTTCAAGGGGGGAGACAGGCCTTCGGGGGGTGCAAGCCTTCAAAAGGGGGACAGGCCTTTAGGGTGGGATGCAGACTTTTAAGGGGGAGACAGGCCTTCAGGGAAGGGGAGGCCCTGGTGTAGAAGTACAAGGAGGGAAGGGGGGTTCAAAGAGACGTGCATATGCCAGACTTTGGGGGGAATAAATAATGGGTCTGAAAATAGAGGAGAGGGAGAGAGATGATGGACCATGGGTTTTAGGGAGGGAAGGAACAGAAAGGGAGAGAAGTTGGACACAAGGGATGGTGTGGAGGGGAGAGATAGAGATATTGGATAGGAGGGTAGTTGGGAAAAGAAAGGGAGAGATGGTGGACCCTGGGTTGGTGGGGAATGAGGGAGAGATACTGGATGAAAGGGTAGTTAAGAAAAGGTGGATCTGTGGAGGGAGATGAAAAAAGGAAAGATGCCAGACCTCCTGGGGAGGGAAGGGAAATGGAAGGGGAGGACAGAGATGGCAGATGGATGGTTAGCATGCAGAAAGAAGAAAGAAGGAGACCCTGGCAAGCAAGTTATCAGAAGACAACCAGAGCCTTGGACCAATAAGATTTGAAAAATAACCGGACAACAAAAGATAGAAAAACTAATTTTATTTTCTGTTTTGTGATTACAATATGTCAGATTTGAAATGTGTATCTTGCCAGAGCTGGTGTTAGACCGCAAACGTGAGCCAGTGTGGTTAGGAGAAGCCAAAGGGGGTGAAAAAGCCATAAAATAAAACCACCAGGATGTTTGAAAAAAACACCCAATTGGGCAGGAAAATCGAATCGAAAAACCAAATCAATAGGCTGAATCGAATTGAAATTTTTTTTCCTGAATTGGGCAGCACTAGTTTGCGCTACTGTCTTAGACTTTAGGACCTGGGAATGGGGAGAGATGGCATCCTCAGTACTTTCTAATGCAAGTGAAATGAGGATTTGGTCAGACTTTTGAAGGGTCTGCAGAAGAAAAATATTGTATAGGCCGGGGACATGAGACGGCAGGAAATGGGAACTTTTCTTCCTTCTGTTTTTGTGAATGGCAAGGCTGAGAATGTCAGAGAGTTCAGTTAAAATATGTGCTTTATAAGAAAATATAATAATGTGTTTTATAAAGTTTATAAGCATTGCTGGCCTACCCGGTGAGGTGTTCCTGGTAGAAACATAGAAACATAGAAAGATGACGTCAAATAAGGGCTACAGCCCATCAAGTCTGCCCATTGACCCCCTTTTAAATCTACTGGCCCCCTTAACTCTACTGACCTGCTCTATTACGTCTATATCCTAGTGACCCTATTCATTGGTATGACCCTCGCAGTGATCCCACATAGGTATCCCATTTATTCTTGAAGTCTGGGATACTGCGGGCCTCGATCACCTGTACTGGAAGCTTGTTCCAATGCTCTATCACTCGTTCCGTGAAGAAGTACTTCCTGACGTCTCCACGAAACTTCCCTCCCCTGAGTTTGAGCGGATGTCCTCTTGTGTTCGAAGATCCTTTGAGAAGAAAGATATCATCTTCCACCTCAACCCGTCCCGTGATGTACTTAAATGTCTCAATCATGTCTCCCCTCTCCCTACGCTCCTCGAGAGTATAGAGCTGCAATTTGTTCAGTCTTTCTTCGTACGAGAGACCCTTTAGCCCCGAGACCATCCTGGTGGCCATCCGCTGAACCGACTCAATTCTGAGCACATCTTTACGGTAATGTGGCCTCCAAAATTGCACACAGTATTCTAAATGAGGTCTCACCATGGCTCTGTATAATGGCATCATGATCTCAGGCTTCCTGTTGATGAAACTTCTCTTGATACAACCCATCATCTGCCGTGCCTTAGATGAAGCCTTCTCCACTTGAGTAGCAGTCTTCATGTCTGCACTGATGATCACTCCCAAGTCTCGTTCTGCCGTAGTCTTGGTCAAAGTTTCTCCATTCAAGGTGTAAGTTCTGCATGGATTTCCATTTCCGAGATGCATGACCTTACATTTCTTGGCGTTGAAGCCCAGCTGCCAGACAGAGGACCAACTTTCTAAAGTACGGAGGTCCTGTTCCATAGTATCCTGCAGATTGTAGCCATTTACGATATTGCATAGTTTGGCTTCATCAGCGAATAAGGTTACCTTACCTTGAAGCCCTTGAGTCAAATCCCTAATGAATATGTTGAAGAGGAGTGGACCCAGGACTGAGCCCTGCGGCACTCCGCTGGTCACTTCCGACGTTTTGGAGAGGGTACCGTTAACCATCACCCTCTGAAGTCTGCCACTTAGCCAATCTTTAACCCATGCAGTTAGTGTTACTCCTAACCCCATCGATTCCATCTTGTTCAGTAGTGGTAGTGGCAGTGTGTCAACGTGTTGAGAGGAAGAGGTGGTCTGGGAAATTCTGCTGAGCAAACTCCGGGCCCATTTCCACCCCCCCAGGTAGTCCACTCCACTCAATTGGTTCACACACTGAGTGGGTCTTTGGGTGTTGTTCCTGGGTAGTTGTTTTGGGATCTCTTCCAATGGTTTGTCAGTATCTCCTTCTGGTCCAAGGAAGGAAACTTTATTAACCTTAGCATTGACCTTCAGAATATGTTTGGGATTTCTTCCAGTGGTTTGTCAGTATCTCCTTCTGGTCCAAGGAAGGAAACTTTATTAACCTTAGCATTGACCTTCAGAATATGTTTGTAACAGTGCTGCTTGTGTGGCATTAGGCTATTTAGTGATCAAAAGAAAAAAAAACAGACCTTTGGGTGTATGAGAAGATTCACATTTCCTGCACAGCTAAGTCCGTGTGAAGTTACCTTGTTCTGTATTTGACATCTAGCTCTGTTTGGAAGGAAAGATCTAAGCTTAAAAATGAAGTGGCCAGAAGTGATGGTAAAAGCAGATAACGTAGCTGGTTTTAAGAAAGATTTGGACAAATTCCTGGAGGAAAAAATCCATAGTCTGTTATTAAGACATGGGGGAAGCATCTGCTTGCCCTGGATCGGTAGCATGGAATGTTGTTACTCTTTGGGTTTTGACCAGGTATTAGTGACCTGGATTGGCTACCATGAGAATGGGCTACTGGGCATGATGGACCATTGGTCTGACCCAGTTAGGCTATTCTTCTCATCTGTAGTGGCCTTTGTTTTCACTTCTTATTTTCATCCTCCTCGAGACAGACTCGAACCTCACTAACCTCGCTGAGAACATATCCGCATGTATAATGAACCTCCAATCCTGGGCCCAATCTGTACAAATGAAACTGAATGAGTCCAAAACAAAATTACTTTGGCTCGGCCCAATATTAGATAATTTACCCATCTCCATCCCTTTATCCTCCGGCCCCATTCTTCAGCTCGAGTTTTCAAGCAAAGTCCTGGGCATCATCATAGACTCCTCTCTCTCCTTCAATGACCACCTCAACGCCTTGGTAAAAAAATGCTTCTGTAGCCTTCATATGCTGAGGAAAGTGAGATCCTGCTTTCATCATTCTCACTTCGCCGTCCTTGTTCAATCCACCATCCTCTCTAGACTGGATTATTGCAACTCCATCTTTATAAGCCTAACTAAGAAAAACCTCCATAGACTTCAGCTAATTCAGAACGCCGCGGCTAAGCTTATTTTCGCAAAAGGCAAGTTCGACCACGTCTCTCCACTCCTGTCCAAGCTCCACTGGCTTCCAGGACACTCCAGAGTCCTCTTTAAATGTGCCTGCTTAGCCTTCAAGATTCTACACGGTATCCTTCCTCCCGTTATTTCACTCCTTTGGAACTCCTCTAACCCTAACTCCACCAGATCTTCCCAAAAACTGAAACTATCATTCCCTTCTACAAAAGGTATATCCCGCGCAGGAAAACTAGGAACATCCCTCCCCTTTAGAACCACAGATCTCTGGAACAACCTCACATCCTCACTCAGAAATTCAAACTCCTTCCAATTCTTCCACAAACACCTGAAAACTTGGCTCTTTTCAAAAATCTAACACCTCCTGCTCTCTGGGACCCTTGTCCCTCTCTTTCTTCTTGTTCCTTTCCTATAACTCTTCATTGGAGTTCCTTTCTTCCTAACTCTGTAAACCATGCCGAGCTCTACACTTGTGGAGATGGCGCGGTATACAAACCTAAGGTTTAGTTTAGTTAGTTTAGTTTAATGTATTTTTTTTCTGGGAACTTATCAGTGTTTTTTATAATGGGAACAAAAATGGAAGAGAATTAATGTGTGTGGAATGGGGGGGGGGTAACTAATTTCTTCAGCTAAATAATTCAATCCACCTCAACCAGACATAGGAGAACTCATGCACTATTCACACACCGTCCAACCAAAAATGTGAAAAGAAAAAAAACTGTTCGACAACCTCCTAGCCATTCGAGCTGCAACACTCGACCCCCAAATCTACAACCTATTGACCTCGACCACAGACAACAAAACTTTCAAAAAAGAAATAAAGACTTCCGGTTTGGACTCAAACAGTATGGCTGCGTGAGCTGTGAGATCCCACCTTCTCTTCAGATAATCGCTCTAATACTATTCAGATCACTTACTTTTTTCTTCATCTGACACCTTGCCACACGCTATCTTCATCATACTAAGCGTTATGGCCAACAAAAAAACCAAAACAGATGTGCTTCCTGCTAATAAACGCCTGAAATCGGCTCCCCCTTCTCCTGATAAATCTGGCGCCAACACGGACCTCGACGAGGAAAACGACCCAATTCTCACCGAACTGCAAAGCATAAAATCCTTGATGAAATCCCACATGGATATATCGAAGGATATGCGGGTGGAATTGGAATCGATTCACACTCAAATGGCTGCCTCTCAACAACATTTTTAGCTTCTTTCTAATCGAGTTGCGGCTGTGGAAAAAGACATTCCGGCAGTGCGGGCCAACTCAGCAGCCATCTTAAAATTGTCCTCGGACCTCGAGGATATGGCCAACCGCAGCCGTAGGTCGAATTTGCGGATCCTTGGCATGCCGGAGGGGGCCAAAGGCACTGACACACTCTCCTTCCTAACATCCTGGCTGCCTAAGTTTCTTAATATCGAATTCTCCCCGACTTTGGAGCTAGAACGCGCCCATCGCTCTCCTTCCACCCTACAACCTGGAAGCAAGCACCCGCGCCCGCTGGTTGTCAAGGTGCTCCGTTTTCAGCATACTTTACAGATCCTGACCGCAGCGAAGGGCAAAGCATCGATGTTACATCAGGGCCGCAAGATCATTATCGTGCCCAACCTGGCTCCTGCTACAGCGGCAAGATGGAAGGCCTTTCTTGCTATGCGCCAGGATCTAAAGGGCCTAGGAGCGCAATATGGCCTTTTCTACCCGGCGAGATTCCGTGTTACTTACCGGAACAAAACTGATAACTACTCAGATCCTGCAGGAGTGCTTGGCTTCACCAAACCAAAATGGGATAATCCTTTCCTGACTGTCTTCGTTGAATCTTTGTTCGTTGGACTTATCGACGCCACCCTGCTGTGATTTGTCTCCTCGTGCTGACCGGTTTCCTGCCTCATCTTGCCTGCTGTACTGCCTTCACTTCTTGGGGACATTATATTTTCCCTCCCTTGTCTCTTTCCTTGTGCTATTTTGTAGTTCACCCCCACCTATTTTCATCCCTTTCCTATTATCTCCCCTGCAATTTTAGTGTGATATTGCTTTCTCGTGCTTTCTGCCTCTTCCTGTTTCTCTCTGTCGCCATTTTGCTCTTTGCTTATCTTGGTTTATCTTATTTTATTTCTCGATTTCTCGGCGGTCTAATATTATTTTCTATCTCTTCCAAGTACTTGCTCTTTCTATGCTTCTAATATCTTGCCTTGAATAATTGCTTTTCTTTGCGTTCACTTCTCACTCGTTTCTCCTCCTTTAACCCCCTCTTATTTGCTTACCTTTTTGTTTGTGCACTTCCAACCATTTTCTGGGAAGCTTGCTCTTCCTTCCTGCCTAATAACTTATCGCTTTAATCTCCGCTTTTGCTCTAGACCTTCTTCTCCTTCTCCAATCTCCTCCTCATTGTGCTCTAGTGCCTCCTGATGAACTTACTAATATTTATATATAATGCATTATTTATACCCCCGTAATCTTACTCCATTATTAATGCACTTTGTCAGATTCTATCTCTACCTATCCTCCCGCCATTCCTACACGTGGTTCTTTCCCTCTTTGCACTGTCTCGTCTTGCTTTGCTTCGCAATTGCAATGCTGCTTTTACTCAGAGATATATTTCTATTTGCTTGATGAATTTACAAATAACTGATTACTTCCATCATTATTCACTTTTCTTTTTGATCTCCTTCTCTATGTGATGCACCCTTTGATTTTTTACGATTATTCCCTATACTATTTTTTCTTTTTTTTACCTTAATATCTTGTCTTCATGTTATAATGTACACATGTTGTTAATATATGAATCGCCATCTACCTAGTAATAATTTCATTGTTGTTTGATGAATTTACAATCTTAAGCTTATTTCCTGTAATATTTATTTTCCTTTATGGACTCCTTACATATACAATGTATTCCAAGATGTCTTATGTTTCTTTTTTTATATCATCTACTTTTGCTCTACTATGCTGCCATATTGTTTAGATGAACTATTGTATATATTATAACCCGACGTTGTTTCAACGACACCATAATGATCTCATATCTACTTGATGAATTCACAATCTTCCAATTTTTTCTCCCCTCTTATACTTCTCTTCTTCATTCCCTTCCCCTTACGTTGTCCTATAGGCAGTTCTTGGCTTACTTATTAAGTTCTCTCCTTTCTCTCTATTATGCTGTCACTTTTCTGATGAAATATTATCCATAATATGTTTGTACAATACACTGCCTGCAAATAATGATCTCTCCCTTGTTTGTTGAATGTACAGTCTTTGATCCTCCTCTCCTTGTACCTTTTTTCTTTTTGCACTCACTCCTTTCAAGATGAACTCTATTTTGTATTTGGATTTATTTTTCCTATGATTCATTTTCTCTCTTAATACTATATTATCACGTTTCCCCAGATGAATTTGTCATTTTATCAACCTCCATGATATTAATTTTTTTTCTACTATACTGCTTTACCCTCCAGACGCAATATTGCTCCAGTTTTGAATTTTATATTGTTCTAGTGATATAATACTATTTAATAATTATATTCTATGATATTTATTTTCCTTTATTATGCTGTCATGTCCTCCAGATGCATCACTTCACATAATTTGGAACAGTGCCCTTTCCTGATATATTTCCTCCTCTCGAATTTACACTATTTATTATGCACTTTTATATGCTGTTCATTCCTTCTATGTATTATTATAACCAATATTGTCTTGTTCATTTGCTCTGTGATTATCCTTTATCATATTGATCTTTTTATTTTGCTTCCTGATCACATTAATGCATTCTTCTCTCCCTTGTCCTCTCTCCTTTCTATGTCCCCCAGGGCTTGCCAATATTATATATATATCCCTGTTGACCTGTTTTATACTTATGAGACCGTTTATTATATTGTAGGCCTTTGACTCATGTACAGCTCCTTGGTGACCGCTATACACACTTTAATCCTGACTTTGTTGGATCTGCTTTTTGTTGTAGTGCAGATCCCGAAGACACCCTACACTATTTTGAATGTTTTGTACCTTTTACTCTGTACCACCTGATTATATACACACGGTGTATTTTACTTTGCTCCATACTTTCCCTGTTCAGTATATGTTCTTAAATTTGAATTTCCCCTTTCTGTTTTGGATAACTTCACCATGTTGCATTTACCATTGTTGGTATTTGAATTGTTCATAACATCTTCTATTTCAAAGACACTCTACATATTTGTGAAAGACTTGTACCTTGCATTTTGTACCATTTGATCTTGCTCCCTGTGTACTCCATTATACTACACTCCCTCACTGATTTACACATGTTCTCAGTCTGTGTTCCTCCTATTTGTTTAGGGTAACCTACCCCTGTTATATTTACCATTGTTGGTATCTGTAATGATTACATTATTTTCAATATTGAGTGGGTTATTATAGCTCTTTCGCCATATGGTTGACAAACTGGTGTTTTCTTCTCTCCCTCCCTCTTCCTGGAGAGGATTCCTCTTTATTTCTCTCTTTTATGACTTCTTCACTCTCTTTCTACTTACTACGTTCTTGTTCGGGGCGGACATCCCCTCTCATAATTTCTCTCACATCCGTTTCTTCTTCTACTATTATGTCATCCCTTAAGCTTGTCTCGTGGAACGTCAACGGTATCAATCAACCTCTTAAATGTAAAAAAATTATAGATTATCTTAAATCAAAAGATTATGATATTCTCTTGTTGCAGGAGACTCATCTTAATTCTACAGATTGCTCCAAACTCCATGTCTCAGGATATACCACGCATTTATTTTCTCCGGCATTTCATAAGAAGAGGGGAGTGTCCATCTTCATCAAAACCTCATTGTAAGCTCGTATCTTACATCAACTATCTGACTCAGAGGGCAGATGGATTGCAACCTCAGTTCAAATTGGTGATTTGTTCTTCTCCATCGTCAATATTTATGCACCAAACATCGACATACCGTCCTTTATGTCTTCGTTGAGAGACACACTGCTGAATGTAGCCGATAACCCTTTAATTATCGGAGGTGACTTTAACCTTCCGCTAGATGTCTGCAAGGATAGGCATTTTCTCTCCCAGTTCCGCCCCTCCAAAATGTGGACTGAACTTCATCATGTTATTCAGGATTTGGGTCTCTGCGACCCTTGGAGATTGCTTCACCCTGATGAACATTCATTTACGTTCTATTCTGCTCCTCATCGATCTTATTCTAGAATTGATTTCTTTCTCATCTCTAAATCTCTCCTTCCTTTGATCCGTGCTTCTCTCATTCACCCCATTATTCTTTCGGATCACGCTCCCATCGGTTTACATGTGTAATTACAACATACTCGTCCGAATCGCATTTGGCGACTTAATACCTCTATTCTCTCGGATTCTGCTTTTCAAGATAAAATTCGTAGCTTCATTTCTGAATTCTTAATTAACAACGCCTCCTCTATTTCCTCTTATACCACCATTTGGGAAGCCTTCAAAGTGAGTCTTAGAGGCAAAGTGATTAGTTTTTTGGCATGGAAGCGCAAATCCGATTCTTCCAGCATGGAGACCTTGGAGAGGGACATCTCCCTATTAGAAACACAACAGGTTAAAAATAATCTATCTCAGGTCTCCCCGGCCTTAATTAAGAAAAAAGTTGAATTCAATCTGTTATCCCGGCTTAAAGCCCAACAAGACTTTTTGATCTCCAAACCCGGCACCTATATCTCTTCTAACAAATCTGGTCGCTTTTTAGCTCGTTATCTCGCCAACAGTAAACAACGATCTAGAGTGGCGGCTTTGTTGAGAGAGGATGGTACTTCCGTCACCGATGATGCCTCCATATCTCAGCTCTTCACTACCTTTTACCAGACGTTATACTCCTCGTCAACTGCCTCCTCTTCTATCTCTAGTACTGACTTCTTCAATGACATCTCCCATCCCTCTCTAGATCATTCTCAGGCTTCCAGTCTTGGTGCCCCTATTTTAGAGACCGAGATTCTGGAGGCTATTAAATCTCTAGCTTCACACAAATCGCCTGGGCCTGATGGTTATCCGATCGAATTTTACAAAACCTTTTCCACAGATCTTGTCCCACTGTTAAAACATCTTTTCGATTATCTCTTTTCCAATCCCGAGGATCAGGGTAGATTTGCGGAAGCGCACATTATAGTTCTACCCAAGGCAGGGAGAGATGAAACCTTAGTGGCTAATTACCGACCTATCTCTTTGCTTAACACTGACTGTAAGATTTTGGTCAAAGTTTTGGCCTCACGATTGGATAAGGTTCTTGGCAGTCTAGTTCATCCTGATCAAGTTGGTTTCATGAAATCCCGATTTATTGGTGACAACGCACGTACATTCCACGCTGTTTTGGATATCGCTCATTCTTCACCTGATCCTTTGATTGCGATTTCCTTGGATGCAGAGAAGGCTTTTGATATGGTCGAGTGGGATCACTTATTTGCCGCTCTCCATTGGTTTGGATGTGGTTCGGACTTCGTACATTGGATTCGATTACTATACACCAAGCCTTATTCTAGACTTCGTATTAATGACTCTCTTTCGGCCCCCGTATATCTCCATAGAGGCACTCAACAAGGCTGCCCCTTATCCCCTCTTTTATTTAATTTAGCCCTTGAACCACTGTTACTGGCCATCCGGCAAAATCCTCATCTAATAGGGATTCCAGTGGGCTCCTTTCAAGTTAAAACATTAGCATATGCTGACGATTTGCTGGTGTTTCTTTCTAAGCCAGCTTCTTCTATTCCTGTACTTCTCCAATTGGTATCTGAATTCTCTCGGTGTTCGGGTTATCGTATAAATTGGGACAAATCCGAAGTCATGCCTCTTAATGATGTTACTTCTTTAGCCGACTGCGGTCCAATCTCCTTTCGCTGGGCCAGCTCTTCCTTGAAATACCTTGGTACCTTTTTCCATCAGGACACTGAATCAGATCTTGGATAGCGGAAAACTCCTATCTTTCTCCCAGATCATGGACAAGTTTGCCCTACCACCTTCTGAATGCTTCCGTTGGATTTAACTCTCTCATTGTTTGATGAAATGCTCTCCTTCTATCTTTACATACACTCCGACTTCTACCTTCACGACACTTTCATGCATAGGACTAGAACTCGGCCACACCACGTCCCTCTTCTACAAAGAACTCCGATCCCATTTATACCCCATATCTAAGAGAACTACTGATGTTTGGTCATCCCACACTACTTGGCGTGGTTCAGACCAGGCTTGGGATCATTATTTCAGTAAAATCGTTTGCCCGATGGCATCTGCCAGCTTATCTCAATCTCTATATTTTCTTGCATACAAAGTTTTCTGGACGCCTAATAAGATGTTTATGGCAGGACTCAGAGATTCCAATTTATGCTGGCATTGTGCGTCGGAGTTGGGGGATCTCCACCATATGATCTATGCTTGCCCTATCCTTCAGGGGTTTTGGACACAAATATGGCGCCTTATCCAACGCATTATTCCTATCTCCTCTGAGTTCTCATTTGATATCTTACTTTTCAGAGCTTTAGCGGTGTCAGACCCTCTTTCCGCCAGTCAACAATCCCTTCTTAATATACTGATCGCCTTAACGATTCAAATGATTCTTCACAACTGGAAGTCTGCCGACTTACTTAATGTTGTTTTCTGGTGGAACACTGTCCTTATGATCCATTTGTATGAGATGAAAGCGGCAGAATTCTCCAATAGAGCTCTGATCATCTCCCGAATATGGAAACCTATTCAATACTTCTCTCCTTAACCGTTGCCTTTCCCTTTGGTTCCATTGAGCCCGCCTTTATCCTCTTTCTTTTTTTTCCCCCTACTGGGAATGGGATGTCCGCCCTGCATCTTTTATATAATTGCTTCTTTCTTTTAATATCTCTCTGGCTGAATTCTTCTTCTTATCCTTCTTTTCTCCCCTTTCTCTGCTTCCTTTTCAGGTTTATATTAGGTCCCCCCGGACCCTCTGGTTCTCCCCTAAGGTTCTCTTTGAGATGTATTGTATGCTAACCCTCTGGATTTCCAGACGGTTCCGTTGAACCTCATTGTTCTCTTGTTAATTGATGATTCTGTTCCATTACCTGTTTCTCTACTTGTTTTGGAAACTCAATAAAAATATTTGAAATAAAAAAAGAAATAAAAACCCTTCTATTCAAAAAACACAATCAGAACTTTCCCAAGCATCACCTGCAACTACTCCTTATGTATTTCTGATGTCATGACAATTCAGACATAATTTATATTATGTTATGTTTGGAATAATGGTTACATATGAGGTTCAATAAAAGAAAATTTTCACTGCCTGTTTCTATTCTGACCATTTATTCCGTTTCATGGTCATTACACAAAATATTTTTTTACATGCAGGGGTGTCAAAAATGATGGGCCCTGGGTGCCACATACCCTAGGTATGCCACTGCTTTGTATTATGCATGAGCATATCCCTTAGCTATGTCAGTATTGAAAACCACAAGAGCTGAATTGCGCATTAATATTTTCCTGATAGAGCTATCTTATATATAGAGTAACTGTGTTACATGTGAGCATTTTGCCAATATTTAGAAACTACAGGAGCTGGTTATTCTTTGAACAAAAGTCAAAAGGCAACCATTTTAGATGTGGACTATTAAGGGCTCCTTTTATTAAGGTACGCTAGTGTTTTTAGCGCACACAGGAAATTACTGCACGCTATGGGGCTCATAATCAAAAGAAAAAAAGTCTAAAAAGTGGCCTCAATGGCTACTTGGATGTTCAAAAAGCCTGATCGTCCAAGTACCCATAATCAAAGCTGGTTTTAGACGTATCTAAACCCAGCTTAGGCCTTTCCCCTGCCTCTAAACGCACAGAGAGAAAAGAAGCATTTTTAGAGGAGGGGAAAGGGCGGGCGGTGGGCTGATCTAGACCTAGGCATGCAGCAGGTATAACCAAGTCAAAACAGGTATAAGTGCCGAAAAAGGGGTCGCTGAGCTGATCGTGGCTGCTGCGATCAGCTCAGCTGCCCCAGTAACCTGCCTACCCCCCTACAGCAATGATCGCGGCAGGAGAGATGGCTCATCTGCCCTGCTGCGATCCACCCTTCCCCCCGACGATTGGGCAAGAGGGAGCCCAAGCCCTCTTGCCCCGGTGGCACCCCGACTCCCTGATTACATTCGGGGCAAGAGGGAGCCCAAGCCCTCTTGCCCCGGCGGCACCCCGACTCCCCGATTACGTTCGGGGCAAAAGGGAGCCCAAGCCCTCTTGCCCCGGCAGCACCCCGACTCCCCGATTATGTTCGGGGCAGGAGGGAGCCCAAGCCCTCTTGCCCCGGCGGCACCCCGACTCCCCGATTACGTTTGGGGCAGGAAGGAGCCTAAGCTCTCTTGCCTCGGTGGCACCCCGACTCCCCGATTACGTTCGGGGCAGGAGGGAGCCCAAGCCCTCTTGCCCCGGCGGCACCCCGACTCCCCGATTACGTTCAGGGCAGGAGGGAGCCCAAGCCCTCCTGCCCCACGCCCCCCCCCCCCCCCGATTACGATCGGGCCAGGAGGGAGTCCAAGCCCTCCTGGCCTCTCGCCCCCCACCCCCTACAAGATCGGGCAGGAGGGAGCCCAACCCCTCCTGCCCAGGCGGACCCCCTACCCCCCCACTACAATATGGGCAGGAGGGATCCATGGCCCTCCTGCCCTCGACACAAACCCCCCCAACGACTGCCCCCTCGAAACCCCGATCGCCCCCCCCGTCGACCCACAACCCTCCCACCCCACCCCCCTTCTCCATATCTTAAAACGTTGGCCGGATGGACGGAGCAGGCCAGCCGGCTCCGGAATGGGGCCGGATTGGCCCAGGCGGCTGAAACCCCGCCCACAGGTGGGGTCTGAGGCGCCTGGGCCAACCAGAATAGGCCCGGGAGCCTTAGGATCCTCCTGTGGGCGGGGCCTTAAGCACATGGGCCGGATAAAAGGCGCCCTAAGATAATGAATCTAAAAGGAAAAGAAAGAAGGAGGAAAAGAATAGAAAGCGTGTATTGAGTATTTACACCATAGATAGCTTTCTTAAAGAAAATGTATCAATTCTAATTCTGTGTTCAATCTATTTGGTTCATAGTGTCATGTTCTCGCAAAACTTTTTGATCCAAATTTCCACCTCGCCAATTTTGTTTAATCACTTTCATGACAAAAAACTTCAAATCGGTTAAAGTGTGATTGTTATCGAACCAATATTTAATAAAAGGAGCTGACTCTATATGCCTCTTGTTTTGATCATTCTTTTTGTCTTTCCAATGTACCATAAGTTGCATGGGTAGATTATGGCATAAATCACAGAGGAAGCGTTGCAATTTGTTTTGTCTCTCAAGATTGTTTGTTTCTTACTGACTGGAAGTGTGTATTCTGTAATTTCTATACATGTTTACATACAGTGCAAGTGCCATAGGAAGAATAACCTTTCTGGGTATTGTGCTTAGTTTTTCTTGTTTCTATTGTGACCAGTCAGACTCTGTGCCTGACGTGTTCCCAGCTAGAAACCCCAGGAGAGGCAGAAATAGGGCTAGGAAAGTTGTTCCCAAGCCCCGCAGAGCCCAGCAGCCTAGGTTCCCTGAGTACACTAGGGAGAAATCTGCTGAAGATGAGTTTCTTTCTGACCATTCAGAAGCTGAGGAGATGGAAACTCAGCCCAGCTCTGCAAAGTTTGTCTCCAAACCTGTGATTATCCCAGGACAAGCAGGCAGCATATTCTCACATGTGGGTGACATCATCTACGAAGCCCTGACGGGGACAGCTTTTCAAGCAAACTTGATTGAAGATTCAAGTTTGCTGTGCTGCTCCACTTATGTGTGCCTTCCTGCTCCACTAGAGGGTGCATCCCCTCCTCGTGGTCTCCAGTTCGTTTGTTTCCGCGGAGCCAAGAAGTCCTGTCTTTTTGGCTTCTGCCCAACAACGTGCCTTCTAGCACCGCGGCTTTCTTATTTTTTCGATCGGAGAGTCGCTGTGCGCGTGTTTGTTATTATTTCGATCAAGTTCTTTGATTCGCAATCTTTTTGGCTGCCCGGGGGCTCCCGGGTTGTCACGGCCGCATGGCCTCGTCGGCCGCGGCCGGTTTTTGCTTATGTCCCGGCCCTTGACTGGGTTTAAAAAGTGCGCCCGGTGCGAGCGTCTTCTTTCTATCATTGACCCGCATCGCTGGTGCATTCTGGGTTTGGGGGCTGATCATCCGACTGAGTCCTGCCCCCGGTGTGCTACGTTTCAACACCGGGCTCTTCGTCGACGTAGGGCCCGTATGGCGGATCTTTTTGCGGTCGATCAGCCCTCGACCTCGGCCTTGAGGTCGGCTTCGGCCCCGGCCTTGACCTCGGCCTCGGGTGCCTCGGCCCCGCCTTGGGACCCAGGCCCAAAGTCTTCGACGTCGTCCAAGGCTTCGGCTCCGGGTAAGTCTCCTCTTCCTCTCACAGGTTCTACTCCCGCGAAGAAGCCTTCCTCGGGGACGCCGGCCGGGCCTAGTGGGGGTTCCCTGCCTGTTGCTTCGGCGAAGTCCTATAAACCCTCGGGTCGTGCCTCCGCCACAAGGGAATACTCTGTATTGAGGTCGCCCTCGGTGGAGTGCACTACGGCACCGGACATGCCCTCGATGATGCCCATGCCGGTTTTCCAGGATATGCTCCGGGCGATAATCTCGTCGGAGCTCTCCGCTGCGCTGGCCCATCTGCAACCAGCCTCGACCTCGCGTGCGCCGGACCAGCCTGAGCAGCGCATAGGAACTCCGGGGGCCAAGGTGCGCTGATCCTGACGTTTGTCCTCGTCCTCGGACTCCTCCCCTCGGGCCTCGAGGCGGTCTTCCCCCGCGGGGCTATGCGGGGCGAAGCGTCGCTCAAAGCACGCCGAGACCTTGGTCCGGAGGGGTTCTAAGAGGGCCCGAGGTTCCCCTCCAAAGCAGGGTTGCTCCCCGACTTCTCGTGCTGAGGGACCACTGAGGGTTACAGAGTTGTCTCTGGCTAACCCTCGGCTCTTATTCACTCCCCCTCGGTCCGGGACTCCGGACCGAGGCTCGAGGCTTACGCCGAGGGAGTCTGGGGACCGGTCTCTGACCCATCATCGGTCGGTGCACCGTACCCCGGCGTCGTCTCCGAGGGGCTCCTCGAGATAGCGCAGGTCTTCGACCCCTGCGCGCTCTTTGAGTGCCTCCTGGGGTTCGGAGCGCACTACGGAGCGGGAACCTCGCTATTCTAGGGAGGCTTCCCCGTCCTTTTCGGCGCTGGGGCAGTCTCGTTCGGCGTCGCCTCCCGGGGCCAAGGGAGCGGCCCGCCTGTCCTTTACTAGGTTTGTCCAGGACATGGGTCGGGCGTTGGATTTGGACCTCCAGGCTGACTCCAGATATTCGAAGGAGTATCTGGCGGAGCTTGACATGCCGTCTCTGCCTAGAGAGTCCCTTCGGCTGCTGTTGAACCCTGTGCTCCGGCAGACCTTCATCAGGAATCTTGAGACTCCCTATATGGTGACGGCTGTCCCCTCTAAGATGGAGTCAAAGTATCGCACGGTACCCTGCCCGGGGTTCGAGCGCCCGCAATTGTCTCACCAGTCATTGCTGGTGGAATCGTCACTGACAAAATCTCACCCCTCCCGTGTCTCGGCGGCGGTCCCTCCGGGTCGTGAGGGCCGGACCCTTGACAAGTTTGGACACAGATTTTACCAAAACTCCATGATGGTCTCTAGAGTGCTGAATTATTCCTGCACCTTCACGTCCTATCTCAAACACCTGATTGGACTGTTAACGGCCTTCCAGGCGGACTTGCTGGCCTCTGTTCCATGCGGCGTACGATGGGTTTGAACTTTCGTCCAGGGTTTGCGCCTTTGCGGTGGCCATGCGTCGGCTGGCTTGGCTGCGCCTGGTCGACATGGACCCGAATCTGCAGGATCGGTTGGCCAACCTCCCCTGTGTTGGCAAGGAGTTATTTGATGACACCATTGAGATGGCTACGAAGCGCCTCTCGGAGCATGAGAAGTCGTTTGCTTCGTTGGTCAGACCGAAGCCTAAGCCTTCCTCGTTGAGGCCTTATAGGGCTCCCTCGCGGCGTTATCCGCAAAAGTCAACTCCGGCCTTCTCCCTGCCTCCGCCCAGACGTCAGCATGCACATCCTAGGGCCTTGCCCAAGTCCCAGCCGTCTGCTGTTGCGAAGCCCTCCCCGTCTTTTTGACGGGGTGAGCGGAAAGGGGCGGGTCCCCTCCGCACCAGTGTCTGGCCTCCTCCCTATCGGGGGCTGCCTCAGAGCCTTCTACCCTCATTGGGTGACCATCACGTCGGACGAGTGTGTCCTGGGCATGATTTCCTCAGGCTACTCTCTCAGCTTTCGGGAGCTTCCTCCCGACCACTCCCCAAGCGCGTGTCCTTCCAATCGGGCGCAGTTGTCCCTCCTTCTATCGGAGGCTCGGGCCCTTCTCCTGTGGGTGGTGGAAGTAGTCCCTCCTTGTCAACAGGGGCGGGGGTTTTACTCCTGTTACTTCTTGGTGCCAAAAAAGACCGGGGACCTGCGCCTGATCCTGGACTTGAGACGCCTCAACAAATACCTTGTGCGGGAAAAGTTCTGGATGCTTTCCCTTCCGGTTCTTTATCCCTTGCTTGAAGAGGGCGATTGGCTCTGCTCCCTCGATCTGAAGGAGGCCTACACGCATGTTCCGGTGCATCCCGCTTTTCGCCGGTTTCTGCGCTTTCAGGTGGGGGAGTACCATCTTCAGTACCGGGTCCTCCCCTTTGGTCTGGCTTCGTCCCCTCGGGTCTTCACAAAGTGTCTCGTTGTGGTCACAGCAGCCCTGCGGTCCCGGGGGTTTCAGGTGTTTCCCTACCTGGACGACTGGTTAATCAAAGCGCCGTCCCGGGAGGGGGTTATCTCAGTGACCCGACAGACTATTATCTTTCTTCAAAGTCTGGGGTTCGAGGTAAATTTCCCAAAATCCCAGCTGTGCCCCTCTCAATCTCTACAGTTCATCGGGGTCTTGCTGGACACGGTTCGCCTCCGTTCGTTTCTTCCTCCGCCGCGATTGGAGACGCTCGTCCGTCTGAGTCAGCAAGTTTTTCTGCTGCCCTCGGTATCGGCGAAACGCATGATGATTCTGTTGGGTCATATGGCTTCTACCGTCCATGTCACACCGTTTGCCCGTTTGCATATGCGGATCCCTCAGTGGACATTGGTCTCTCAGTGGCGTCAGGATCGTGACTCGATCTCCAGTCCCGTGACGGTGACTCCCTCTATGAGACGCTCGCTCTGTTGGTGGGCCAACTCTTCCAATCTTTCCAGGGGTTTGCTCTTTCTCGCCCCTCCACACCGCAAGGTCCTAACCACGGACTCTTCATAGTATGCTTGGGGGGCTCATCTGGACGGGCTGCGCACTCAGGGGCTGTGGTCAGCGGAGGACCGTTGCTGCCACATCAACGTCTTGGAACTTCGGGCCATTTATCTGGCCGCAGTGACCTTCCGCCACCTACTTCACGATCAGGTGGTTCTCGTTTGTACGGACAATCAGGTGGCGATGTATTATGTGAACAAGCAAGGGGGCACGGGGTCCTGGTCCCTGTGTCAGGAAGCTCTTCAACTCTGGGAGTGGGCGATTTCCCACAACATCTATCTTCAAGCGGTTTACATTCAAGGGGAGCGGAACTGTCTGGTGGACAAGCTCAGCTGCCTACTCCAGCCGCACGAGTGGTCGCTTCACTCTCAGGTCTTACGACAGGTGTTTGAGCGCTGGGGGACCCCCCAGATATATATGTTCGCCTCCCCCCTCAATCACAAATTGCCTCTCTTCTGTTCCCGGATGTACTCCCCGGATCGTCTCGAGGCCGATGCCTTCCTCCTCGCTTGGGAGGGGAAGTTCCTCTACGCGTTTCCGCCTTTTCCTCTAATCCTGCGATCGCTGGTCCATCTCAAGTCTACGCAGGCCACTCTGATCCTGATTGCTCCTCGGTGGCCTCGTCAACCATGGTTCTCCCTCTGTGTCAGGGAGCCTCTACTTCTACCTGTTTTTCCCTCTCTGCTGTCTCAGAGTCGGGGTTCACTGTTACATCCCAATCTGCAGTCTCTACACCTGACAACTTGGTTCCTTTCCACCTGAGTTCTCTTCCATTGTCTCAGTCGGTGAGGGAGGTTTTGGAGGCGTCTCGTAAGGTCTCGACTAGACTCTGCTACTCTCAGAAGTGGACTAGATTCTCTTCTTGGTGTTCGTCTCATCATCTGGATCCTTTGTCGGTTCCAGTGTCCTCAGTCCTGGAGTATTTACTTCATTTGTCTCACTCAGGTCTTAAGACAAATTCTATTTGTGTGCTATTGCTGCCTTTCATCGGCAGCTTGGTGGGAAGTCCCTTTCTCTTCATCCTTTGGTTTCTCATTTCATGAGGGGTCTCTTGAATGTCCATTCTCCTCTCAAGCCTCCACCTGTGGTTTGGGATCTCAGTGTAGTTCTGGCTCAACTTATGAAACCTCCGTTTGAGCCTATGGATAAATCTCATCTCAAGTTTCTCACTTGGAAGGTGATCTTCCTGCTTGCGCTCACTTCTGCTCGAAGAATTAGTGAGCTGCAGGCGTTGGTAGCGGACCCATCTTTTACTGTGTTCCATCATGACAAGGTGGTTCTCTGCACTCATCCTAAGTTTTTGCCTAAGGTGGTGTCTGATTTCCATCTCAATCAGTCCATTGTTCTTCCGGTGTTTTTTCCAAAGCCCCACTCTCATCCTGGAGAAGTGGCGCTTCACACACTTGACTGTAAGAGGGCGTTGGCTTCTTATCTTCAACGCACTCAGTCTCATTGGACGGTTCCTCAATTGTTTTTGTCCTTCGTTCCTAATTGTTTTTGTCCCTGTTTCCAAGTGCACCTTGTCCAACTGGTTGGCTGCTTGTATTTCCTTTTGCTACGCTCAGGCTGGTCTCGCGCTGCATGGTCGGGTCACGGGACATAAGGTCCGAGCGATGGCGGCTTCTGTTGCATTCCTCAGGTCAACGCCTATTGAGGACATTTGCAAAGCTGCCACTTGGTCTTCAGTTCACACTTTCACTTCCCACTACTGCCTGGATACTCTGTCCAGAAGCGACGGCCGGTTTGGCCAGTCGGTTTTGCGTAATCTGTTTTCTTGAATTGCCAACTTCCCTCCGTCCCTTTTTGGTTAGCTTGGAGGTCACCCACATGTGAGAATATACTGCCTGCTTGTCCTGGGATAAAGCACAGTTACTTACCGTAACAGGTGTTATCCAGGGACAGCAGGCAGATATTCTCGCTACCCTCCCGCCTCCCCGAGGTTGGCTTCTTAGCTGGTTATATGAACTGGAGACCACGAGGAGGGGATGCGCCCTCTAGTGGAGCAGGAAGGCACGCATGCGTGGTGCAGCACAGCAAACTTGAATCTTCAATCAAGTTTGCTTGAAAAGTTGTCCGCGTCGGGGCTCCGTAGATAACGTCACCCACATGTGAGAATATCTGCCTGCTGTCCCTGGATAACACTTGTTACGGTAAGTAACTGGGCTATACAGTCAAACCTCGGTTTGCGAGTAACCCGGTTTGCGAGTGTTTTGCAAGACGAGCAAAACATTCTCGCAAAACGTGTCTCGCAAACCTAATGTTGACTCGATTTGCGAGCACCCCCCGATAACCGGCATCGCTCCCCCCCGCTCGCAAAGGGCCCCCCACCGCTTGAATTGGCACCCCCCTGCGAGAACAGGAACCCCCCGCCCGACCAACTTTAACTCACCCCCCCTTTGGCATCGGCACGCAGCCCACAAGAATCTCGGCGAGAGGGAGAATTAGAAGGGTTTGAGCATGCGCAGATGCATGCTCAAAGCTGGCAGAGACTGGGAAGAAGATCTTCAAGCGGCACCGGCACTTGTGGGCTGCGTGCCGGTGCCAAAGGGGGGGTGAGTTAAAGTTGGTCGGGTAGGGGGTTCCTGTTCTCGCGGGGGGTGCCGATTCGAGCGGGGGGGGAGCCTTTGCGAGCGGGGGGAGTGGTTCTCGTGCCGGTGCCAGACGGGGGGTGAGTTAAAGTTGGTTGGGCGGGGGGTGCCTGTTCTCACGGGGGTGGCGGATCACGCGGGGGGGGACTTTGGGGGGGGGGCGCAGCGCCCTGGCTTCGGGGGGAGGTGGGGGGGGGGCGAGTTTCCATTATTTCCTATGGGGAAACTCGCTTTGATAAACGAGCATTTTGGATTACGAGCATGCTCCTGGAACGGATTATGCTCATAATCCAAGGTACCACTGTATTAGGTTTAGGCAAAATGCCCCTGTGAGAAAACCCTGTATTTACCCGACCATCCACAGGTGGAGCCCAAGAGAGCCTCAGAACAGGCACACTGAGAGCAGAGCGTGGCTCTCACATTGAAAAGCCAGCAGCTTTCTCTCCAGAGTTAGAGAGGACAAGGAAGGGAAAGGGTCCTCTCTCCTGTGCTCAGCAGTCAGCTAGACCAGGGCAACTAAATAGCCTGGAACCCATTGAAGTAGAGAAATGTAGCCCCTTGCTAGGAACCTGAGGCCACACCTCAAGAGGAAGCAATGGAGGTTTGTGAACAAATATTTCCAGAACCTGAAGCAATGGAAATTGGTATTGCTTGCAAGGTTAGCAACTGAAAAACTGTTTTTCCTTTTTTTGTGAAGTTTTTTTCAAGTAAGCCACTGTTTTGAATGCTGTTTTTTAGTTTTGCTTGGACAATTCTCAAGGCTTGTGCAGCCTAGAAAGGAAGAGGTTTTTTTCTTTTCTTTTTTTCTGCTACCTGGGCTCACAGCTCTAGTGAGGCCCAATGCAAGGCACCTGGTGGAGGCAGGACTCTGTGGCTGGAAGGTAATGTTTAAAGGACTGTTACTGGTGCTTTCACAAGTTTTGCTGGAGAAATGTTTTGTTGGTTTTTTTGGACTGCATTACTTTTGGTTTGAGTGCAGTAATGCAGACTGAGAACTGTTCTGATGAGGGAAAAGTTTGTCAAGACCTCGGGTGGGAATATTTGAATTTTTGATATTTGTATGAAGACAAACTTGTCAGTTCTCCTGCCCCAGCTCAGGAGCAGAGAGCTGAGGGCCTCCTCAACTTTTCCTTTTTGCATTTGTAGGTTTGGTGGAAAATTATTACACTGTGTTTGGTGAGATTAACTCTCTCCACAGTAAGGCTTAGGTCCAGGTGAGGCCTAGCTTTAGGAAGCTGTGCACTTGCTATAGCACAGGGACTTTGTATATCCTGATTTACTGACCAGGATTTTTGCTTTGCGTTTTTTCTTATTGTTTCTTGCTTGCCATTCTGATTTTGTTTTTGTGGTACAAAGAACCCTGGATAGGATTTAACTAATTACCTGGTTTGCCTGTTGACTATTTTATTTGATATTTTGCCTGTGGGCACTGTCTCCTTATTGAGCAGAACGCCAACACAATTTTCCTGTGATCCATTCAGGCACTATCAGCCTAGTCCAGGGCCCGGTTGCCACACTATCGATGGAAGAGTAGATGAAACCAAGTATTCTTTCAAGTTTCTTGATCTGGAATAAGCAATAATAGGTGATGTCTCCTTGAAACAGGGATGGATTTGCACTATATGCCAATAGTTTTGGATAATCTTTCGAATGTCCTTGGAAAAATAAGAGAATCTCATGGTACACACAATCTTTGGATCCTCTTTATTGCTTTTCTTTTGTAGAAGTGTTCTTCAATCTTGTTTCTTGGCATTTAGGTATCCTTTTTTAGGGGGAGTGTGTGGCGCAGTAGGGGGAGTGTGTGGCGCAGTGGTTAAAGCTACAGCCTCAGCACCCTGGGGTTGTGTGTTCAATCCCACGCTGCTCCTTGTGACCCTGGGAAAGTCACTTAATCCCCCCATTGCCCCAGGTACATTAGGTAAATTGTGAGCCCACTGGGACAGACAGGGAAAAATGCTTGAGTACCTGAATAAATTAATGTAAACCGTTCTGAGCTCCCTTGGGAGAACGGTATAGAAAATTGAATAAATAAATAAAAAAATAAAAAAAATAGACACTTATATGGATATCCCCTTTTTTTTATCATAGTCGGTGCCTGCTGATCATACGAGGGTCATTTCATAAATAATGCACACTATTTTTTAAATTTACATGTTTTATTTTTGTCAAGTATTTCTTTACAATCCTTCATATAGTCTCCCTGCTTTGCAATGACCGAGTCCCAACGTCCGGGAAGCTTCATTATTCTATCCAAGACACTGTTTTTGTTCATTTGCTGAATGGCTCGGGTACCGGCGGAAGAAAGCTCTTTCAGAGATGCAAAACGATGTCAATGCATAGGTTGTTTCAACTTTGGAAAAAGATTGAAATCTGGATGGACTCATGTCTGGACTATAGGGAGCATGAGGTAACACCTCCCAGCCGTATTCGCATAGTTTTTCAATGACGACATTCCCTATGTGCGGGTGAGCGTTGTCATGAAGAATGAGTGGCTCAGCCAAGAGCAACTGAGATTGGGTTTTGTGCATTTTTCTGAGCATTGTGTGCAAAAATCATGATAATACACTGCTGTGACACTTCTTCCACATGGAACTTTGTGATAATGCCTTCATGATCATAAGTAAAAAATCATCATTTGTTTGTCTTTTGATTGAGCTCATTGAAATTTTTTGGGTCGTAGGGAAGATGAAGCTCTCCACTCGTCATTGAAAAACTACGTGAATACGTCTGGGAGGTGTTACCTCATGCTTCCTACAGTCCAGACATGAGTCCATCCGGACTTTGACCTTTTTCCAAAGTTGAAACAACCTATGCGTTGACATCGTTTTGCATCTCTGGAAGAGTTTTCTTCTGCCAGTACCCAAGCCATTCGGCAACGTAACTAAAATGGTGTCTTAGATGGAATAATGAAGCTTCCCAGACATTGGGACTTGGTCATTGCAAAGCAGGGAGACTATATTGAAGGATTGTAAAGAAATACTTGGAAAAAAAACCTGGTAGCAAATTTTGGGAAGATAATTAGCCCTAATTTCCAACAAATTGAAAATAAATTGAGTCATCACTCAGAAGAGTTAGAAAAATTAAAATTGGACATGACTTCTAATAATTTACTTCAAAAGACTCAGCAGGATATAGTTTCAGTAAAACAACTCCAGGAGACCATAATTAAAGATAATTTGAACCTCAGAAGAAAAGTAGAGTCATTAGAGAGCCAGGCATGTATTAATAATTTGAGACTGATAAACTTTCCAAGAGTAACTTTGGTTACACCTAGAGACAACCTTAGAAGAAAAGTAGAATCATTAGAGAGCCAGGCATGTATTAATAATTTGAGACTGATAAACTTTCCAAGAGTAACTTTGGTTACACCTAGAGACGTGCTTAGGAATATTGGAAGTCCTGGAAGGGAACCTACCAACATTCTCTCAAGTGTATTATCTCCCTAGCAAAACCCCACTTCAACAGCAACCTGAACCTACTGAAGGACAAGCATTGAATATTACTGAGATTTTAGAGAAATCAGACACGGAGGTGGCAACACTGGCAACATTAGTTGTTACATTGGCTCTTTCTATTGATAAGTCTTGGTTATTGAGACTATTTCTAAAGAATAAACAGAAGGAATTCCTTGGTTGTAAAATTCAAATGTTCCCTGATGTTTCAAGGGAAATGCAAAAACGTAGGCGTGACTTTCTTCTTTTAAAACCAGGGGTCACCTCATTAGGGGCTACATTTTACTTAAGACACCCTTGTAAGTGCAATGTTCATTACCACTCAACTAGATATGTATTCTTTGAACCTCAACATTTGAACAATTTTGTGGCTATGTCCCTTCTGGATAAGGAGAAATTACAATCTTGTGCTCTAAAAGAAAAATGTAACTCTGTTCTCAAGGTATAGAAACAGCATTACTTAGTTGTATTGTTTACTTTTCTTTTGCTCGCTAGTAACTTTTTGGGATCCAAGGAGGACTTGAGCTAATTTCACCATAATAATTTATTTTGTAAATTTTACTTAACTTTGTTAAGTATGGATTTATCGTTTAATGATTGTAATATGCTTTGGTTAAATTTGCTTTCTGTACAAGTTTTACTTGATAATATATTGAAATCAATAAAAATACTTGAACACAATACTTGGAAAAAATAAACATGTAAATAAAAAAAAAGTGTGCATTATTTATGAAATGACCCTCGTATGATCAGCAGGCACTGACTATGTTGTCTAATGTGATGGACAGGTGACAGAGAAAAGGGAAGAGTCAAAGAAGTTGCCAAAGCATTACTTCCATGTTTGTGACTACACAAGACTTGCATAAATGGACATGTACTCTTTTTGTGTGTTTGGGGTTTTTTTTTTGTATGTATACAATTTTTTGCATGTGTACAATTTTATAAGAGCTTTTGTTCATCATGTAAAAAAGAATGATTCAAATTAAATGTTAGACATAATTCCACCCATAACTTAGTGTTAGAAAACTGCCAGATGTGTGGTAAAGGCTGTGGGGGCATATAAAAAATTCTACATTATTAAATTGCCAACATCAAACTTTATAATACTGTATCCTCAAATAATGCAGTACGTAAAATGTCAAGTTAACATTTCCACAATGAGAAATTTATTTTGAAATTTATAAGCAGCATATGAATTATTATTTCACTGAATACAAACATTTTTTTTGGGCAAAGACACAGTTAAAATTCTTATTCCTAAAATTTGGTATAAAGGTTGATTTAAAATTTAGAAACACTGTTATATAAGTAATTAGAAGTAGAAAAAAATCTTTAAAATAACGGTCCTAGTAATATGTAGAATCCTCTTAAGATGTTGCTGCTTCTCTTTCTGTTCTGTTCACAGAGATACCTGATGTGTCTGCACGTAACCTCTTATAGTCTGTGTGGAAAAAAAGAACAAAGCAGCAGGCTCCAAAGCTGCATATACCAGCCATTGCAAGGATCGGTACTGTATTTAAAGAAGAAAACAGAAAAGTTTCAGTAGAGCAGCTGAGCATATTCACTTAAAGGATTGTTTTATTAAGCTGTGGTAAAAAATGGCCTTAGCCCTTACTTGGGATTTTACTAAACGTTTAAGGCCATTTTTAACACAGATGTAAAAATGTCTTTTTCCTCTTTCCTGTATTAATAGACATGTACTAATGTTGCCATTAGCATGCACCCAACACAATATGTAGTTTACAATGAAATATATCACCAAGAAAAATGTGATACTATATATTAGCAGTTGCAATCCCTGGTGTTCAGCACATCAAATACAATGTATCAACTTCAATAGTGCTCAGAAAAAAAGTTTTGAGAGACCAGACTTAGAGCAATGCCCCAACAGCAGATAGCTCTCCTTTTTCACTCACAGCACCGTCAACAGCTTTTCATTTATCAGACTGTTGTTTATATCAAACATAAGACAAGTTAAAGAACTCATCTCTGCTAGAGTGAGGCCAAACTTTCTGGATTTTGACACGTTTTGCAACTAGCTTTCAAATAATAATAATAATAACTTTATTTTTGTATACCGCCATACCCAGAAGAGTTCTAGGCGGTTCACATTGGTTAGAACAAATTACAAGAAGTTACATACCAAATTGATCATAGAGTTGCGAATAGCAAGGAGAAAGAAGTTACAAATGGGTACATACCAAATAGATCATAGAGTTGCGAATAGCAAGGAGAGAGTAGTTACAAGTGGTTACATTCCAAATTGATCATAGAATTACGAACTACAAGGAGGAAGAAGGGGGGAGACGGGAGGGAGAAGTTTCGGTGGGAGGGAGGAGGAGGATTGAGGGAAGGGGCATTGGGACTTTAAGGGTCTTGCTCTCGGAATAGGTGGGTTTTAAGTGTTTTTCTGAAGTCGAGGTAGTTGTGGGCTTTGAGGACCATTTGGGCCAGCCAAGGGTTTAGTTTGGCGGCTTGGAAGGCATAGGTTTTGTCAAGGAATTTTTTTGAGTGGCATAGTTTTAGGGAGGGGTAGGCAAAGAGTTGGATTTTGCGGGAGGTCTTATAGTTGTGGTTTAGGGTAAAGTGAGGGGTGATGTAGCTTGGGGATAAACCAAATATTGTTTTGTAGCAAAAACAGGCGAATTTGAATAGGATTCTGGATTCTAGTGGGAGCCAGTGGAGTTTGTGGTAGAAGGGGGTGATGTGGTCCCATTTTTTCAGGTCGAATATGAGGCGGACAGCCGTGTTCTGGATCATCCTAAGTCTCTTGATGGTTTTCTTTGTGGTACACAAGTAAATGATGTTGCAATAGTCCAATATGCTTAGGATGGAAGATTGTACTAAGAGGCGGAAGGAAGTGTCGTCAAAGTATTTTTTTATGGTGTGAAGTTTCCATAGTATCGATATACTTTTTCAAATGCTAGTCCCATTACTATGTGTGCATTTACCACCAACAAAAAGGATGGGAGTAAGGACTTGTGCACTCTGTTAACCAGTTAGCATGCGGTAATGTAGCTATGTTGACTGGTTAATGTGGGAACACCCATGCTCTGCTCCCTGAAAAATATTTTTTAGCATGCATACTTTTGACAGTTACTACTACAGAGTGCCTGAGTGCATCCTGTAGTACACAATTTTAAGCTGCGTTAGGTGTATGTTGACGCCTAACAGTTTAGTAAAAGGACCCTTAAAACATGGACATGAAATAAGCAAGACATACAATCTCAATAAGAAACACATCTGGGAATACTCTACCAAAAGTGCACAGATTTATTAAATCTCTCAGCCATTCATTTATACAGATTATTTTAAGTTGTTTTTAGTCAAAAGATAGCAGCACAAATTTCTATCCTGCAAATTCTGTAAAATTAAAACATACAAAAATTTAAAAACAAGCCGTACTAAAAAAAAAACAAACATGAAAATAATAGACGAACTTCATAAAAACACTAAATCACAAGTTATAGTAGGTGAGAACAATCCAAGAATGGGTTCTTAACTGAAAACCCCATGAGTTTCTGGATCAGTAAACATTTTGGGAAGTGAAGGGTAGTGGTAATTGGCCATTTCCTTTTTAGAAGCACAGAGGTGTCCTTCTGCCAACCAGACATACTGTTCTGGAAGGTGTGTTGTCTGCCTGGTACCAAGATTCTGCGTTAATAAACCTATTGAGTATTATCTGATACTGCATCATAAATTTGAGAGAGAAGATGAAGCAGATATGTGTGCCGATAGTAGTCTTGTTGATTCTCCCTCTTCAGTAGAAGTATAGAAATTTACATCCTGAATACATGCTGTGTGGATGGAGTCTCAAGAGTGTTTAGGTTTCCTGGACAATGGGAAGAATGTTAAAGTAAAAATGGTGTTTATCACAGAAGGGATGAAGTGTCTTCCTTGCAGCACAATGACTTTAAACTAGATTCACTGGGGATGTATGAATAAAGTTTACATGGTAAGCAAAACTCTCAGGGAAGTAAAATATTAAATTGAAAGGAGCAATGTCTGGAAAATTGTGTATATTAATGCTCACAGTATGGGAAATAAGATTCTGGATCTTGTGGTGTTCTGTCGCCATATAGCCTACAATGCTTCAGTCAAGGACTCTTTCAGCAGACATGCGGTATATTCAACAGAAAGCTAAACCTTCAAAGCTCACACAGGCAAGTCCTTATAATTTTCTGAAATGGAGATCATATGATGAGCTAACATTCCCTAGTACTGTCCATCTTTGTTAATTTTATAATTTGGTTTTATTGTATCTATGCTTTGTATTATTAGTATTGTAAACCGCCCAGAAGCCTGACCTCTCTGCTAACAACTGCAACCGGAAGAAGAGGGGTGAGGCTAGAAAAAGGCTAGTCAAGTGACATCATACAGCAAGCAGAATTCAAAAAATATGAAAGAGTTTCAGAAAACCTGAACAGCATAGTGTGTCAAGAAGAAATAACAATATCAGCAGTACAAACTTTTTGATTTTTCTCTTATTTTGATATTTTTATTTGATTTATTTTTTTAATAAATTAATTAAAAATAAAAAATTAATTAATTAAAAATAAATCAAATAAAAATATCAAAATAAAAGAAAAATCAAAAAGTTTGTACTGCTGATATTGTCATATAGTAATGTGCATGATAGAAGAGCGGGACAGTGAAGAGTAGAAGCTCGTGGCCAGTAGGGGGTGATGTTTATGGGACAGTATTGGAATGGATATCAGAACTTGATAGTGCAGTATTAAGTGCCTATTTTTCATATGATTCTGGGTATTTCTAGTTAGATACAAGCATATGTGTTTGTTAAGGCTATGCCCAATAGAAGCGTATGACAAACTGATGAATAAAAATCTGAATATAAATGAAGCTAAAGCCAGAAAAGCACACTACAAATTAATATAAGGGAAAGTATAATAATATTTTTAATGTACTTTGCTGTTGGGCCAGATCATGAAGGGAACCAGGGTATACATGGAATCCATCTTGGTTCTCTGGCTTTCTTTTCTATATCTTCTCTGTCTTTGGAATCCATTTTGTGGTCAGTTTATCCAAGTCTTTGTTCTAAGCCATGTGGTGTTAATTGATACCAGCTGTGCCTTAGGCTGGGAAGACGTATCCTAAACTAAGATATAACAGGAATTAAATATAGTTATGAATGTATGGAATGCTTGGCCAAGCAAATATGAATGTGTGGCTGTGTATTGAACAAAAGAATGGGTTTTGAAAAAACATATTATATATCTTTGCAACCTAAAGAAATCCTAAAACATCTGGAAATGAGTAGCAATCTCTAGTGTAGAGAGGGGGAGACCAGCCCCTCCTCCTCCTTTTCTAGGAAGGCTTCTGTGGGCTAAAGCCATGAAATTTGAATCTGTCAGTTTAGGGAGAGTTTTTTTTCCTCTAAGGCTGACAACTTTTCAGCATGGAAGGGCTTAGAACATTTCAGTATCTTTTTAACTAATGATGTTCTTAATATACTTTTGTGAAAATTATGAAATGAATATAAGCAAACAAATGTAATTTTCTGAAACTTTTAAATGTAGAGGAATTTTCTTTGTCTAACTTTTAAGACCACCCATGTTAATTTTTATTGGTTGAGAAACTGATGATGTCACACTGAGCCAAAAGTATATAATAGAGTGACTTGAGATATTAAGCTGAACTCGTTATCAGAAAGCCAGCATTTGGCAACTATAACGATCTCCCACTAATGTAACGATTAATGCAATTATGCTGTATTCTTTTGGTGCCATGATTGAAGATAACCACAATAAAATTACCGGTAACTTTACATTAGTGAAATTTTGCATTTTTTATTATTTTTTTCACACCTTTGAGCTTATGCGTCAAAAACCTATGCTCAACAGGTGTGACTGTACATGACGATCTTAAGGTGGCCAAACAGGTTGAAAAGTTGACGGCGAAAGCTAGAAGGATGCTAGGGTGCATAGGGAGAGGTATGGCAGTAGGGAAAAAGAGGTATTGATACCCCTGTATAAGAATTTGGTGAGACCTCATTAAGAATATTGTTTACAATTCTGGAGGCCGCACCTTCAAAAAGATATAAAAAGGGTGGAGTCTGTCCAGAGAAAGGTTACTAAAATGGTGCGTGGTCTTCGTCATAAGGCATATGGGGACAGACTTAAATATCTCCATCTGCATACTTTGGAGGAAAACAAAATCAAAAGAAGAACTGACCTCACTTAAAAGTCTGTCTATGGAGAGTGATCAAAAGGTTTGTTAGTTGCTCAGAGGTGTGAAACTCTGCAAGGAAGGTTTGCACCTTCCTAGTGTTGTTATAGAGTTTACTTTCCAGTCATTGCAGCTTTTTTTAAAACAATGATCACGCTCTGAGACAGGGTTGACAAAATAAATAAAGAAAGTGTTACAGTCCTTCACAAACACTTTAAAAGATAACGTTGTTTGTTCTTATACTTCTTCTTCAGAATGCACATCACTCAAAATAAGTAGGTTGTAACACTATTACTTAGCTTTGTTAAAGGATTAGGGGACAATAGCGGACAGCCTCGCAAGCAGACTTGCTTGTAGAAACTCAGAAGTTTCGAGTCTGCCGCACCGCGCATACACAAGTGCCTTCCCGCCCAACACAGGGCACGTCTCCTCAGTTCAGATAGCTAGCAAAGAAGCCAACCGGGGAGGAGGGTGGGTTGTGAGAATAGCTGCCTGCTGTCCCTGGATAACACCTGTTACCAGTTCAAAGTGGAAATAGGAATGCCAAAGGGGAAGAGAGCCATTGCAACAATGTTTAACTTCAAGAAAGGGAACTATGATGCCATAAGACAAATGGTGAAGAAGAAACTCAGGAACAGCTCCAGGAAAGCACAGACTGTGGAGCAAGCCTGGTCCTTATTCAAAGACATGGTAAATGAAACGCAAAACCTGTATATACCCAGATTTAGAAAACGGTGAAAAAGAATCAAGCAAAAGACCCGGATAACTAATGAAGTTAAGAATGTGTTAGGAGATAAGAAAAAATCATTCCGGAAGTGGAAAAAGGATAAAACCAAAGAAAATTGGAAAGAGCACAGGAAGCATCAAAAAGAATGTCAATGCATAGTCAGAAAAGCAAAAAAAGAGTATGAAGAGAGACTTGCCAGGGAGGCACGGAATTTTAAACCATTCTTCCTATATGTGAAAGGAAAACAGCCGGCGAGGGAGGAGGTGGGACTTCTGGATGAGGGAGACAGGAAGGGAGTGGTGAAGGAGGAAGAAGAGGTGGCAGACAGACTAAACACATTCTTCTCGTCGGTCTTCACAAAAGAGGACACATCCAATGTGCCAGAACCGGAAAAAATCTTGAAGGGAAATCAAGAGGGAAAATTATCATGCATGGAGGTAAGCCTCGAAGATGTACTCAAACAGATAGATAGATTAAAAACTGACAAATCTCCGGGCCCAGACGGAATCCACCCGAGAATACTGAAAGAGCTCAGAGACGAAACAGCGGAGTTACTGCAGCAGATTTGCAACCTATACTTGAAAACAGGGGTAATCCTGGAGAACTGGAGGATAGCGAATGTTACACCTATCTTCAAAAAAGGATCGAAAGGCGACCCGGGGAACTACAGATCGGTGAGCTTAACCTCAGTTCTGGGGAAGTTGGCCGAATCATTGATCAAGGACAGGAGCATATAGAAAAAAATAATCTGATGAGAAGTCAGCATGGTTTCTGTAAAGAAAGATCATGCCAAACAAACCTACTGCACTTCTTTGAGGGGATAAGCGAACAATTGGACAAAGGTGACCCCATAGACATCGTGTATCTGGACTTCCAAAAATCCTACGACAAGGTACCTCATGAGCGCCTACTAAGGAAACTGTGGAATCACGGGGTGGAAGGTTGACGTGCAGATGGATCAGAAATTGGCAGGCAGACAGGAAACAGAGGGTAGGAGTATAAGGAATACTACTCTGACTGGAAAGAGGTCACGAGTGGCATCCCACGGGGTCAGTGCTGGGACCACTGCTGTTCAATATATTCATTAATGACCTGGAATCAGGGATGAAGTGCGAAGTTATAAAATTTGCGGACGACACCAAACTCTCAAGTAGGGTTAAAACTGTGGAGGAATGCTTGATTCTTTTTCACCGTTTTCTAAATCTGGGTATATACAGGTTTGGATGACACCTGAAGTAAAGAGGGCAATCAGTGACAAGAAAGTGTCCTTCCGGAAATGGAAGAGGGATCCAACGGAGGAAAATCACCAGGAGCACAGGAAATGCCAAAAGGAATGCCACCGAGAGGTTAGAAAAACAAAAGGGAAATACGAGGAGGGGCTGGCCAGGGAGGCGAAAATCTTCAAGGCATTCTTCAGTTACGTAAAGGGGAAGCAACCAGTGAGAGAGGAGGTGGGGCCATTGGACGATGGGGATAGGAAGGGAGTGATTAAGGAGGATAAAGAGGTAGCTGAGAGGTTGAACACGTTCTTCTCGTCGGTCTTCACGAGCGAGGACACGTCCAATATACCGGACTCAGAGGAGCTCATGAGTGGGGAGCAGGCCAAAAGATTGGGGCATATAGAGGTAAGGCGGGAGGATGTCCTCAAGCAGATTGACAGACTGAAAAGCGGCAAATCACCGGGACCGGACGGGATCCACCCAAGGGTTCTAAAGGAACTAAGTCAGGAAATAGCGGGCGCAATCCAGCATGTTTGCAACCTATCCTTGAAAACTGGAGAGGTACCAGAGGACTGGAAACTGGCGAATATCACACCTATCTTTAAGAAGGGATCGAGAGGTGACCCCGGGAACTACAGGCCGGTGAGCCTGACTTCAGTTATAGGGAAGATGGTGGAAGCAATGATCAAGGACAGCATTTGCGAGCACATCGAGAAAAATGGCCTACTGCGGACAAGCCAGCACGGATTCTGTAAGGGCAGGTCGTGCCTGACAAACCTTCTGTACTTCTTTGAGGGAATAAGCAGTCAGGTGGACAAAGGGGAACCCATAGACATCATTTACCTCGATTTTCAAAAGGCCTTTGACAAGGTGCCACATGAAAGGCTGCTTAGGAAGCTGTGGAACCACGGGGTGGGCAGGGATGTACACAGATGGATCAAGCACTGGCTGTCAGGTAGACTACAGAGGGTCGGAGTAAAGGGCCAATATTCTGACTGGCGGGGAGTCACGAGCGGTGTGCCGCAGGGATCGGTGCTAGGGCCGCTACTCTTCAACATATTTATCAATGACCTGGAAATGGAGGCAAAGTGTGAGGTTATAAAATTTGCAGACGATACCAAACTCTGCGCCAGAGTTAGGACCAGGGAGGAGTGTGAGGAACTGCAAAGGGACCTCGATAAGCTGGAGGACTGGGCAAACAAATGGCAAATGCGCTTTAACATAGATAAATGCAAGGTCATGCACATAGGGAAAAAGAACCCGTTGTTCGAGTATAAAATAGGGGGGATTCAAACAGGGATTGGACGGATTCCTGAGGGATAAAGGGATCGTGGGATACTGAGAGAGGTGCTGGGATGTAACAAAGGTATAGAAAGCTAACCAGGAAATAAGTATAGAAACCCAACCAGGTCGTGCATGTGCAAGACCGGAGGGTTAGGACTTCGATGGGAAGATAGGACTCAATGGGAAACCAAGGTGGCAAGGGGGCCCCTTCTAGTGATTCAGACAGGTCGTGACCTGTTTGGGCCGCCGCGGGAGCAGACTGCTGGGCAGGATGGACCTATGGTCTGACCCGGCGGAGGCACTGCTTATGTTCTTATGTTCTTAAGACACCGGACTTGAGAGAGACTTGGGTGTGCTAGTGGATCCATCCATGAAACCATCCGCACAGTGTGCAGCAGCCTTGAAGAAAGCCAACAGGATGCTGGGCATCATCAAGAGGGGCATATCAACCAGGACGCGGGAAGTCATCATGCCGCTGTATCGAGCGATGGTGCGCCCACATCTGGAATACTGCGTTCAATATTGGTCGCCGCACCTCAAGAAGGACATGGCAGTTCTTGAGAGAGTCCAAAGGAGGGCAACGAAACTGGTAAGAGGGCTGGAAAACTGCCCATATGCCGAGAGGCTGGATAAACTGGGGCTCTTCTCTCTGGAAAAGAGGAGGCTCAGGGGCGATATGATAGAGACCTTCAAAATACTTAGGGGCATAGAGAGGGTGGACAGGGACAGGTTCTTCAGACTAAAAGGGACGACAGGTACGAGGGGGCACTCGGAGAAACTGAAGGGAGATAGGTTCAAATCAAATGCAAGAAAGTTTTTCTTTACCCAAAGGGTCGTGGACAAATGGAATGCGCTCCCGGAGGAAGTGATCCGGCAGAGTACAGTACAGGGATTCAAACAGGGATTGGACAGATTCCTGAGGGAAAAGGGGATCGTGGGGTACTGAGGGAGGTGCTGGGGTGTTGCATAAGTATAGACAGCTCACCAGGTTGTGTAGGTGCAAGGCCGGAGGGTTAGGACATTGATGGGAAGAGAGGACTTCGATGAGAAACCTAGGGGGTAAGTGGGCCCCTTCTGGTGATTAAGGCAGGTCATGACCTGTTGGGCCGCTGCGGGGGCGGACTGCTGGGCGGGATGGACCTCTGGTCTGACCCGGCAGAGGCACTGCTTATGTTCTTATGTTAATGTAAAGAATTACAAAGGGACCTGAACAAACTGAGTGAGAGGGCAAATAAATGGCAGATGAGCTTCAATATAGAGAAATGTAAAGTCTTGCACATAGGGAAAGGAAACCCGATGTACACAATGGGGGGGATGGTACTGGGGGAAGACAAACTGGAAAAGGACTTGGGGGTTTTGGTGGATAAAACAATGAAGCCGGCGGCACAATGCGCAGCGGCCTCAAAGAAGGCAAACAGAATGTTGGGCATTATCAAAAAAGGTATCACGACCAGAACGAAGGAAGTTATCCTGCCACTGTATCGGGCGATGGTGCGCCCACATTTGGAGTACTGCGTTCAATACTAGTCGCCGTACCTTAAGAAGGATATGGCGATACTCAAGAGGGTCCAGAGAAGAGCAACAAGGATGATAAAAGGCATGGAAAACCTTTCATATGCTGAAAGGCTAGAGAAGCTGGGGCTCTTTTCCCTGGAAAAGCGGAGACTTAGAGGGGTCATGATAGAAACTTATAAGATCATGAAGGGCATAGAGAGAGTAGAGAGGGATAGATTCTTCAGACTAGCAGGGGCAACAAAAACAGGAGGGCATTCAGAAAAATTGAAAGGAGACAGATTCAGAACAAATGCTAAGAAGTTCTTCTTCACTCAGAGGGTGGTGGACACCTGGAATGCACTTCCAGAGGAGGTGGTAGGGCAGAGTACGATTTTGGGTTTCAAAATGGGATTAGATGATTTCCCGAAGGAAAAGGGGATTGAAGGGTATAGTTAGAGGGTTACTATACAGGATATTAAATGATTAGGGAATAAAATGTTTTAGGTAAAAGATCATTTACAGATCATGGACCTTGGGGGGCCACCGCGGGAGTGGACTGCTGGGCATGATGGACCCATGGTCTGACTCAGCAGTGCGATGCTTATGTTCTTATGTACAATGGTTGATTGAGATGAAATTCTGAAACCACTTTAGGTAAGAATTTAGGACGAGTACGGAGGATCATAAGAACATAAGGAAAAAAAACCCCAATGTTCACTTACAAAATGGGGGGATCAGCGCTAGAGGTGAGCGACCTTGAAAGAGACCTGGGAGTGATGGTAGACACAACATTGAAGGCGTCGGCGCAGTGTGCAACAGCCTCAAGGAAAGCAAACAAAATGTTGCGTATCATTAAGAAGGGTATCACGAAAAGAAAGAAGGAAGTCATCCTGCCACTGTATCGTGCTATGGTGCGCCCGCACCTGGAGTACTGTGTTCAATTCTGGTCGCCGTACCTCAAGAAGGACATGGAGGTACTTGAGAGAGTTCAAAGAAGAGCAACTAAGCTAATAAAGGGTATGGAGGACCTCTCATATACTGACAGACTGAAAAGGCTAGGGCTTTTCTCCCTGGAAAAGCGGAGACTTAGAGGAGACATGATAGAAACCTTCAAGATCATGAAGGGCATAGAAAAAATAGACAGGGACAGATTTTTCAAATTAAGGGGATCAACAAGTACAAGGGGGCACTCAGAGAAATTGAAAGGGAAGTTTAGAACAAACGCTAGGAAGTTCTTTTTCACACAGAAGTTGGTGGATACATGGAACGCACTACCGGAGGATGTGATAAACAGGAGCACGCTACAGGGGTTCAAAGAAGCTTTGGATAGGTACTTGGAAGACAAAGGGATTGAGGGGTACAGATAAGAGTAGAGGTAGATTATAGGGATGGGATTAGAGGTAAGTTATAAAATTAATCAGGGATCACTGTTCAGGCACTAGGCCTGATGGGCCGCCGTGGGAGCGGATCGCTGAGCAAGATGGACCTCTGGTCTGACTCAGCGGGGGCAACTTCTTATGTTCTTATGTTCTTATAAGCAGTGCCTCCGCTGGGTCAGACCTGAGGTCCATCGTGCCCAGCAGGAAATTTTCCAATCCTTTCTTAAACCCCAGTACCGTTCTCTGCCCTATTATATCCTCTGGAAGCGCATTCCAGGTGTCCACCACGCGTTGGGTAAAGAAGAACTTCCTGGCATTTGTTTTGAATCTGTCCCCTTTCAACTTTTCCGAGTGCCCTCTTGTTCTTTTATTTTTTGAAAGTTTGAAGAATCTGTCCCTCTCTACTCTTTCTATGCCCTTCAAGATCTTGTATGTCTCTATCATATCTCCTCTAAGTCTCCTCTTCTCCAGGGATAAGAGACCCAGCTTCTCCAATCTCTCAGCATATGAGAGGTTTTCCATCCCTTTTATCAGACGTGTCGTTCTCCTCTGAACCCTCTCGAGTAACGCCATGTCCTTCTTAAGGTACGGCGACCAATTTTGGACACAGTACTCCAGATGCGGACGCACCATCGCCCGATACAACGGCAGGATAACTTCTTTCATTCTGGTTGTAATACCCTTCTTGATTATACCTAGCATTCTATTTGCTCTCTTAGCGGCTGCCGCGCACTGTGCCGTCGGCTTCATTGTCATGTCCACCATTACCCCCAAGTCCCTTTCTTGGGTACTCTCATTTAATAACATCCCTCCCATCGTATAGTTGTACCTCGGGTTTCTGCTTCCCACATGTAATACTTTACATTTTTCAACGTTGAACTTCATCTGCCATCTCGTCGCCCATTCTTCTAGTTTGTTCAAGTCCCTTTGCAATTCTTCGCAGTCCTCTTTGGTCCGAGCTCCACTGAATAATTTTGTGTCATCTGCAAATTTTATTATCTCACACTTCATCCCTGTTTCTAGATCATTTATGAATATATTAAATAGCAGCGGCCCGAGCACCAAGCCCTGCGGAACAGCACTTGTGACCCTCCTCCAGTCTGAGTAGTGGCCCTCTGTTTCCTACCCACCAACCAGTTTCTGACCCATCTATGTACGTCTCCTTCGACCCAATGGTTCTTCAGTTTCTGGAGACGTTCATGAGGCACCTTGTCGAAGGCTTTTTGGAAATCTAGGTAAATGATGTCTATGGGGTCTCCTTTGTCCATCCGTTTGTTAATTCCTTCAAAAAAGTGCAATAAGTTAGTTAGGCACGATCTCCCCTTGCAGAAACCATGTTGGCTGGTTATCAGAAGTTTGTTTCTTTCAAAATGTTCATCAATGCTTTCTTTTATCAGTGCTTCCGCCATTTTCCCCAGAACCGAGGTCAGACTCACCAGTCTGTAGTTTCCCGGGTCACTTCTTGATCCCTTTTTAAAGATGGGCGCAACATTGGCTATCTTCCAATCCTCTGGGATCACGCCTGTTTTCAGGGATAGGTTGCAAATTTGCCACAGTAGTTCCGCTATCTCCTCCTTTAATTCCTTCAGAACCCTTGGATGGATTCCATCCGGACCCGGGGATTTGTCAGTTTTTAGTTTTTCTATCTGCCTGCACACATCTTCAAGGCTCACTTCCATGGATGTTAATTTTTGTGTTTGATCTCCTTTGAAGAATTGCTCAGGTTCCAGTATGTTGGTTGTGTCTTCGTTTGTAAATACAGACGAAAAGAACATATTTAGTCTTTCTGCAACTTCTTTCTCTTCCTTCACCACTCCCTTCCTTTCTCCGTCGTCCAGCGGTCCCACCTCCTCCCTAGCCGGTTGCTTCCCTTTAACATATCTAAAGAACGGTTTGAAATTTCGTGCTTCTCTCTCTTCATACTCTCTTTTGGCTTTTCTAACCACGAGGTGACATTCTTTTTGATACTTCCTGTGTTCTTTCCCGTTCCCCTCAGTTTTGTCCTTTTTCCAGTTCCTGAATGAATTTTTCTTATTGCCTATTGCTTCCTTCACTATTTTTGTTATCCACGCCGGGTCTTTTGTTCGACTCTTTTTGCACCCCTTTCTGAATCTGGGGATATACAGATTTTGCGCCTCGCTCACCATGTCCTTGAAAAAAGACCAGGCATTCTTCTACCGTTTGCCATTTTTTGGAAGTGTTCTTAAGTTTCTTGCTTACCATTTCCCTCATTGCTTCGTAGTTTCCTTTCCTGAAGTTAAAAGTTGTCACTATGGTTCTTTCTTTTTGGTATTCCTACCTCAACTTTGAACTTGATCATGCTATGATCGCTGTTTCCCAACGGTCCCACTACTTCTACTTCCTTTGCAGGTCCCCTTAACCCATTAAGGATTAGATCCAGAGTGGCATTTCCTCTGGTCGGTTCTCTAACAAGCTGCTCCATGAAGCAATCTTGTATAGCCTCCAGGAATTCTGTCTCCCTAGCGCATTTTTAGTTTCAAAGACTCCAGTCAATCCTGGGGTAGTTGAAGTCTCCCATAATAACCGTGTTACCGCTCTTGCATTCGTGCTTCATCTCGGCTTCCATTTCTTCATCGATATCTCCGGTTTGCCCGGGTATAGGCCCATCTTCATTTCAGGCCCTTTCTTTCCCGGTATTTTAACCCATAGTGATTCGAGCCTGTTAGTCGTCTCTGCTTCCATTCTTGTCGATTGTATGTTTTCTTTTATGTATAGGGCTATTCCACCTCCTTTCTGTCCAGCTTGTACCCCGGTAGTGCTGTATCCTATTTGCTTTCCTCATTCCACCATGTTTCAGAGATTCCAATGATGTCTATGACCTCTGCATTGGCCATGGCTTCTAATTCTCCCATTTTATTTCTTAGGCTCCTTGCATTAGTATATATGCAGTTTAGATCCTGGTATTTTGTAGTCTTCCTTTCCTTTCCCTTTTTTGCGGTCTTTAGTGTCTTCTCTTTTGCTACAATCTTTCTAACCTCCTCTTCTAGGTTAGTCGACTCCTGTAATTTGTCCCTTGTTGTTATTTCCCAGCCTTGTTTCCCCTTAGTATCTTCACGGGATACCTTCTTCCGAATCGCCGACGCTTGGTCAACTGTCGGCTTTCCCCTTCCTCTCAGTTTAAAGCTTGTTCTAGTCCTCTCCTGACTTTGCTTGCTAGAAGTCTAGTTCCCGCCGTGCTCAGGTGCAGTTCATCTTTCCTGTAGAGCTTGCTCTTGCCCCAGAACGTTGTCCACTTCCTCACGAAGTGGAATCCTTCTTCCTCACACCATTTCCTCATCCATGCATTTATTGATTGTAGTTCCTCTTGCCTTTTCACATCTGCCCTCGGTACCAGTAGGATCTCTGAGAACGCTATTTTCTGGGTCTTCATCTTCAGCTTTCTTCCCAGAATCTTGAATTGTTCTATCAGTGAGCTTCTTCTGTAGTCTCTCCTGCTGACATCATTCATCCCTATGTGGATCTTTACTATGGTCTCTTCCGTCTCTGCTCCTTACAGGATCTTTCCAATTTTGTCCACGATGTCCTTGGTTCTCGCTCCTGGGAGGCAGGTCACCAGTCGATCCTCTCTTCCTCCTGCTACGTGGCTGTCCACATGCCTCAAGATCAAGTCTCCCACTAGGATCGCTGACTTTCCCTTCTTTAAATTTTGCTTCGGTCTCAAGTCAGTGGCCTCGATGTGCTTCGCTTGTTGTTCTCCCTTCCATGTTGGTATAACTTCATCTTCCATCTGAAGTTCGTTCTCTTGTACCCTCCTCCTGTATGCTTCCTCAATGAAATTCTCGAGTTCCCTGACTTCCTCCTCAATGTGTCTCTCACTCCTGAAGTCAACAGCTGTGCTGATTGCATCCTCTGTGGTGTAAAGTCCTTCTAGCTCCTGTATCTTGTCCTCTAGTCGCTTGACTTCCTTCTTCAAGCTTTTCAGCTCCTGACACCGACCGCATACATATGACTGTCTCCCCGAGGGGAGGTAGTCATACATATGACAGTCTGTGCAGAACACTGGAAAGCTCATCTTCTGGTTTCCCTCTGCTTCCATTGTCGTTCCTACTTTAAGATAACAGTTAAGGTTACGTGTTCCTTCTGTGCCTGCTTTCTTCTATGCCTGCTTCTTGTCTTGCAGCCTTCTTCTTGTGTGTGCTGCCTTCGCTCTACCTTACCTTACTATTGCTTGTGTGTTTGTCCCTTTTGTGCCTGCTTCCTTCTGCGCTAGCGTCTTACCTTACTGCCTTCTTGTGTGTGCTGCCTTCGCTCTATCTTACCTTACTTTTGCTTGTGTGTTTGTCCCTTCTGTGCCTGCTTCCTTCTGCGCCTGCTTCTTACCTTGCTGCCTTCTTCTTGTGTGTGCTGCCTTCGCTCTACCTTATCTTACTGTTGCTTGTGTGTTTTCGTTACTTCTGCGCCTGCTTCTTCTTTACCTTCTGTGCTCCTGTGCTTGCCGCTTCCTTACCTTTCAGACCTTCCCTTCCATGGTGCTCTTGTGTGGAGTGACTTGGCCCTTCTTGAGGCCCTTCGTAAAGGCGCTCTCGCTAAGGCAAGCGCTTTTGCCGCTCGCCAAACGGCTGTGCACTGTTGGAACCTCCCCTTTCAAGGGGGAGTTCGGCTCTGGCTCTGACGCGGCGGGGGTGGGTGGAGCTAACTCTCGCCTCTGCCCCAAGCTGCTGGTCCTATCTGGCTTCTGCCTGCTCCTTTCTGCTCTTCTGTGTGCCTCCTTTAGCACACCTTTCCGATGCTGCTCCTTCCTTCCTCCGTTCAGCACCGCGTGTGCCGCGTTGGCTCCTCCCCTTTCAAGGGGGAGTTCGGCTCTGGGTCTGACACGGTGGGGGTGGGTGGAGCTAACTCTCGCCTCTGCCCCAAGCTGCTGGTCCTATCTGGCTTCTGCCTGCTCCTTTCTGCTCTTCTGTCTGCCTCCCTTAACGCACCTTTCCGATGCTTCTCCTTCCGATGCTTCTGATGCTTCCGATGCTTCTCCTTCCGATGTTGTTCCTTTTCATGATGGAAAACTGTGAAAGGTGGATCAGCAACTAAAGCTTGCAGCTCACTGACTCTTCGAGCAGATGTGAGGGCAATGAGAAACACCACTTTCCAAGTGAGATATTTCAGATGAGCCGTAGACATTGGTTCAAATGGAGGCTTCATTAACTGAGCAAGAACAACATTGAGATCCCAAACCACTGGAGGCGGTTTGAGAGGAGGTTTGACATTGAAAAGTCCTTTCATAAATTTGGAAACCACTGGATGAGCAGAAAGGGGTTTCCCTTCAATAGGCTGATAGAAAGCAGCAATTGCACTGAGATAGACTCAGATAGATGTAGACTTGAGGCCAGAGGTAGATAAGTGCAAAAGATAATCCTGAACAGATGATAAGAAGGAATGTTGAGGCTCCTTATCATGAGAGATGCACCATGTAGAAAATCGAGTCCATTTTTGGTGATAGCATTGTCTAGTGGCAGGCTTTCTAGAAGCCTCTAAAATGTCTCGTACAGGTTGAGAAAACTGAAGAGGAGTTATGTTAAGAGGAACCAAGCTGTCAGGTGTAGAGACTGCAGGTTAGGATGAAGTAGAGACCCTTGACTCTGTGTAAGCAGAGACGGAAAAACTGGTAGAAGGGAGTACCAAGGTTGTCTTGGCCACCGAGGAGCTATCAGAATCATGGTGGCATGATCGTACTTCAGCTTGGCAAGAGTCTTGAGGATAAGAGGGAATAGAGGGAATGTATACAGGAAGAGATTCGTCCATTCCAATAGAAAAGCATCTGCCTCGAGGCGATGAGGAGAGTATATCCTGGAGCAGAACTGAGGCAGTTTGTGTTGTGCAATGTCACTCACAAATATATTGAACAGGATCGGCCCATTGCTCACCTTTCCTTCCTCTAAGCGACTTCCATTAACCACCACCCTCTGGTATCTGTCTGACAGCCAGTTTCTAACCCAGTTCACCACTTTGGGTCCTAGCTTCAGCCCTTCAAGTTTATTCAAGAGCCTCCTATGAGGAACCGTGTCAAAGGCTTTGCTGAAATCTAAGTAAATTATATCTGGCATATGTCCTCAATCCAGCTCTCCGGTCACTCAATCAAAAAATTCAATCAAGTTCGTTTGGCATGATTTACCTATATAAAGCCATGTTGCCTCGGATCCTGTAACCCATTAGATTCAAGGAAGTACACTATCCTTTCTTTCAGGAACACTTCCATTATTTTTCCAGGGTGAATGAAGATGAGAAATCGAAGGGAGGCTGTTACCTTTGACTAATCGCCTGTTCATATTTTTATAAAGACAGATGGAGTTCTACCAAAACATGTAATTCAACAATTGCGCTTATTTCCAATTTTTAAGAACTTGTAAAATACCAATGGCTAACAGGAAATCTATCAGTTTAGGTGGACAATCTAGAGTAGTGAAACAGGGGTGTTGAGTAGAAAATTACAACATCAATGGAAATATTTGCAGAACATTTGACAATGTCCTTATAGTTGTCCAAATTTGAATCCAGAATGGTTTAACCTTATCACAGTGGAAGAGCATATGTGCTAGGTTGCCTTCGTCCTTATTGCAGTACCAACAAGCAGAATTAGGTCTCAGTTTTGCTTTCCACATGCAAAATGAGGTCCAATTGGCATGCCACATTAAAAAGTATAAAGATTGTGAAATTCTGAAGGACAAAGAAGGGCGGTTAGTTTTTGACCAAAATCTGTCACAATCCACATTAAAATCTGTAGTTGAGAATTCTTTCATCCATTGTTGTGTAACCTCCACAGACAATTTGTAATGAGCATCTCTCAAAATATCTAATATAATAAAACGCTAGGCCGCGCATGCGCACTTCCTAAGTGTGCGCCGGTTTTCCGTGAGCTGTAGTGACACATAGGAAGTGCGCATGCGTGGCTTACGATCTGTCCTGCTCCCTGTTGAAAGACATGCGCACTCGCGCCGCGTGTTCGTGCATCACAAAAGCTTCCCTGCTCTCCACTTCACAATACGGCCCTACCGGCTGAAGCGCGAGCGAGCTGCGGAAGTGGTGGTGGTGGTGGGCACCCTCAGGTATCAGTTTGACGTTAGGATGATGGGGTGGGGAGGCCTGCGGAGCCCAGCAACTTTCCGCTGCCTGGGACCAGAGTCTTGCCGCCTCCCCCTTCCCTTCCCGCGGGCCCGACTGGCGATTTAAGCAGCGTGTGCAACAGTCTTCACACGCTGCTTCAGGCCCTTCTACTGCCCTGATTTGCTCTGGACGTGCCAGAGTAAATCAGGGCAGTAGAAGGACCCGAAGCAGCGTGTGAAGACTGCGGCACATGCTGCTTGAATCGCCATGTGTAGTCGGGCCCAAGGGAAGGGGGGAGGGGGCGGCAAAGGACTCGGGCCTGCGTTTGTAGTCGCTACTGTGGGAAGGGAAAGGGGGTAGAGGAAACGCTAATGCTGCTGCACAGGGAACTGGTGTGGGGGGAGGGAAATGGAATGGGGAGGGAATGCTGCTTTGGACAGACAGACAGAGGGAGGAAGGGAGACAGAAAGACACAGGGGCAGGTACACAGGGAACTGGTGTGGGGGGAGGGAAATGGAGGGGGAGGGAATGCTGCTTTGGACAGACAGACAGAGGGAGGAAGGGAGACAGAAAGAAAAGAAGAAAGACACAGGGGCAGGGAGATATACAGAAAGACAAACAGACAAAGGGGGCCAGGGACAGAGACAGACAGAAAGAAACACAGCGGGAGTCGCGTCAGGAGGGGTGCGGGATGGTAGTGGACAGCCAAGGAAAAAGAAAGAAAGACAGAAATACAGAAAGCGGCTAAGGAGAGAGAGAGAAAGAAATAAAGACAGACACACACACATATATTCTAGCACCCGTTAATGTAACGGGCTATAAGACTAGTGATATATAAAGGAGACAGCTTTCCCTTGTGAAATGGCTAAATCACACCATTTTTCGATAGTAGTAGAAGAGTCCATGATACAAAAATTCAGGTCAATGTTGTTTATAGAAGAAGTCAAAATTTTCCATTGTGAGAAATGATGTTGGAGTCCAGGAAATTGTTTACTTATTGATACAAAAGGTAGCAAGGGTTGTATAGAGAGAAAACCAAACTAACAACACTAAGCATACTCACTGAAAAAGGAGCAGAAAAGTGTGTAAGGCAAACAGTTTGCAGGTGTTCCTGTAAGAACAGTGAAGTAGTGCTCCAGAGAAGTGTGCCACCTCCAAGAACAAAACTTTATATCTGAAGCATACCTTTGCTGGTATCTGTTCAAAAATGCAAAGAAGTTAGAATAAACAGCAGAACAGAATCACTGCATTTTGAGTAGACTTCTTAGAAGAAGTTTCTGAGTTCTGTTGGTTCAAGGTAAGATGAGGTATGATTATTGTATGTGACTCTCATCCTGGGAGGATATATTAGCCCCAATTTCGCTCCAATATCTTTCAGATCTTGTCTCAGTGAAAGAAATTCTTTGTGTTTGGTAGCTGTTGTCTTCGCCAAATCCGGAACTATGTGAAGGCGTTTCCCCTGAAATAGCAGCTGAGGATGTGATTTTACAGCCTCCATAATTTGTAGAACATGCTGGAAACGCAGAATCTTCGCCACAATCGGTCTCAGTGTTTTCTCCGAGGGTAATGGGTGAGAAGAAACTCGATGTGCGTGCTCGATTTCGAGCAGCTCTTTTAATTGTAAGACAAGTGATTTAGGCAGAAAATCTCTGGTAGAACTATAAGTCTTATATTGTTGCATCAACTTCTATTTGAGAGGTCTATATCTCTCTGTAGAGCGAGTATAGTTTTATCATGCTTATCCAGCATGGCAAGCTTTGATTGCATCGATGCAGCTTGTTCTTCTAAGGCATCTAATTTGTGTCTTGCATCTACAAATTGAGCATTTATTGCTTCTAGTTCCACCCTTACTAATTTTGTTTCTTCCACCTGTGCAGACATTATTGATTTGAATGATCTCACCTCGGCAATAAGTAGATCAAGTTGAGAGTCCTTGGTTCTCGACACCATTTTTTCAGGCATGCTAGGCTCCGGTTTAGGCCTTTTTCCACTGAGTTGGGTTGTGGAAGTCTGTTCCAACTTATTCGTTTTTGCTGGGGTCATCCGCAGTGTGTAATGGAACCGGATCGATGAAAACGCAAGATTTAAGTTGCAAAGGAGTAAGATTATCTGCAAATTTGTAAATGTTCGCTGTGCTTGCCAGGCTCTGCTACCATGCCACTTTAGTTTTATTTCTATGTGGTGATTGGTATTTCAGTCTTTTCAAATTTACATTTGCTGTCTTTATATTTTGCACAGTGCTAGGGGACATGCATTACTGTTTATCTATTTATTCAGTTTTCTATATCATTCTCCCAAGGGAGTTCAGAATGGTTTACATTAATTTATTCAGGTATGCAAGCATTGTTTCCCTGTCTGTCCCAGTGGGCTTACAATCTATCTAATGCACCTTGGGCAATGGTAGGGGGGAAGGGGGATTAAGGCCCCTTTTTACCAAAGTGCGCTAACCGATTAGCACGCGCTAAATGCTAACGCGTCCATAGACTATGCATGTTAGTCTATGGACGCGTTAGCAATTAGCGCATGCTAGTCGGTTAGCGCACCTTAGTAAAAGAGGGGATAAGTGACTTGCCAAGGGTCACAAGGAGCAGCTGTGGTGCTGCATTCTATGCAAAATCTGGTTTCTTAGGGTGCAGTTTCATTGTTGTCTACATAGTCTATTTTTAGTTTACAGTTACACTCTCACCCAGTACAGAAAGGATCAATTTGTACTAATATGGCTTGCTTAGTTTTACAATGGGTATATTGATGTTCTAGTGTTCACTGCAGTGGTTAAGATACAGCCTTTTCCTAGGTGTGACTCATGGATTATTACTAAAAATATATATTTTTTCATATAGAAGAGAGGGTGTTAAAAATGATTGGCCCTGGGTGTCAAATAAGCTAGGTACAAAACTGCTGGCTGGACTTGTAATTCCAGACCCGATGCTGCAGCAGTAGAGGGTTTGCTTGTTTTTTTAGGGGGGGGTTGACAATCTGTAACTTGTGTTCTTCATGTGTTGCTGAGATCTCTGGGGCTGTTTGTTATACATGACCATTTGTTATACATGACCATTTGCTGAATGTTTTTAAAAGGTTGGGAGGGAGAGGTACTGAACCTGCCTATGGTCAGGAAAGAGAGCTAGTTTCCCTGGCTACGCTTTGAAATAAAGCCCACAGAGACCGCTACTTTGGTGTTTGGTTGGTGCTTGCAATTGCCCCAGATGCTTCAGATCTGATACAGCAGAAGGACTGTTTAATGTTGTTTCCACATGGTTATCAACTCAAAGGTTGGTCTTCTCCATTCAGCATTTTATAGACTCACAACTGAAAGTCTGATATATCATGGGCGCAGCACAAGAAAGGATGGAGGCGCCATTGAGGGTAAGTCACATGGAGTACAATTATAGCTTGCTGCGACCCTGACTGCATACAACACACAACCGCCTAGGGGAAGGGAGGGACAAGGGGAGGAGTTGGTCCATTTGTCCTCTTTTTTGGCTTCACAAATATGGAAACCCTAACTTGGGGAAATGAAGCAACTCACAAAGAATTGGAAGGATTTGCCCTTAATCTGAAGTGGTAGAATACAGCTAATAAAAATGCTTTTTCTACCATACTACGTATTGCAAAATCTCCCTATTCATGTTAAGATTTAAAGAAATAAAATAAAATATTGACCCAGTTTTTCTGGAGCAGAAAAAAATAATGGATGCAAATTAAAAATGAAGGTGGATTTGGCCTAATGGACATTCAAGCATACAACATATTTTCAAAATGTCTAAATTCAATTTTGGATGTTTCAGGGAAAATGTCCAAAAATCCATTAGAGAAAATGGTAATTTGTACACCAGAAAAACAACCAATTTTTGAAAATAGCCATTTGTTAGATGTTTCTCAGCTCAGTGTATCAATCTTTTAAGATCATTTTTGAAAACAAAATTTCCAAGGGAAAAACACACAAAACAAGCCATTAAAATGTATTGGGGGTCAGCATTCTTAGTAGACTGGCCATGGGAGAGGGGGGGGGGGTGTTACGTAATGCAGCCTACCTAAGCAGAAGCATGTGAGGAGAGCTCCGATCTCACACCGCTCAAATCAGCATTTTTACCTGCCTTTCTGCATTCCCTCGGGGCACATTCCTGGCAGGGAAAGAGTCTTTGCTTCTGTTGGGAGTCCTTTGTACTGCACAGACACGCCAGGTATGCCTATAAAATAGGCACGGAGCTCCAAGGATAAGCTCTCCTCAACCCCCTCCAAGATGGCGGCAGACCATGCAACGTTCACGATCCCGACTGGAGACCGGATTACAGACATCACCAAATCTGTCTCGGCTGCCCTGGCGGACCAGTTAAAAAAATCCAATTGGCAGTTGACGAGATGAATGAGATATTCTTGAGGGCCCGCTGGCTAGACTACCAGGCTACCAATACCTTCCCTGAGAGAGGCCCTGTACCCTTCTGGTACGCCTCTAAGGCAGTCCTGTGGGGTCATATCATTGCTTACACGGCCGTTAAATGAAAGGAGAGGAACAGGGAGCTTCTACAGCTGACTAGAAAAATGCAGCCTTTGAGAACAGCGCACATTACCACTGTCCAACTCAGACCATTTTGAATACAAGAGTATTTGCGGGAAAATAGAAACCCTGTTAAACAAGCGCAAGGATCAATCCTTTTATTACCAACGCTATCAATTCTATTGATGGGGGAGAAAGACGGGGAAGCTTTTAACCAATTTGGTTCTCCCCTTTACGAATCGCCAAATTATCACAGCTATTAGAGATCTGCATGGGATACGGTACAAGGGGGAGCAGCAGATAGTGGACCAGTTTGTTCATTATTATAAAACATTGTATGGCAGGAAACCCTTGGATCGGGAGGCCCTTGAAGGGTTTTTTCGGGGCCTGGGTGTGCCACAGTTGGAAGATACCCAGGTCGATTTGCTGAATGCGCCAATTATTGAGGCAGAGATGTTGGTGTCCATCAAGTCTCTTACCTTAGCTAAGGCACCTGGGCCTGATGGTTTTGGACCGGAGTATTATTGGATCCTCCAGGATCTGGTAGCGTAACGTGCAATGAGGTAGCGGAGGTGCCTTCCCGGATAATGTGGCCCATGTAGCATTGATCCCTAAGCCAGGCAAGGACCCGGACATGGTGGGCTCTTATAGGCCGATTTCATTGTTGGATCAGGATATTAAGCTTTTAGCCATGACACTGGTGTGCTATTTGAACTGTTTCCTCCCTGGTCTTATCCACACTGATCAGGTTGGCTTTGTGCCAGGGTGCTATGCCTCTATGAATTTGCTGAAGATCCTGGGTGCTATCTATACCCATGCTGGACAAGGGGGTCACTCTGCGGTTGCGGGGCTGGACATGGAGAAGGCCTTTGACAGCATCTCCTGGGAGTATCTTTTCTGGGTTTTATAGAGAGGTGGTTTTCGGGGTTTCTTCCTGGCTTGGGTGATGGCCTTATTCACTGACTCCCCGGGCTCAGCTCTTAATTAATGGGGGGCTCATGGAGGCTTTTGGATTGCAGATAGGTACATGGCAGGGGTGCCCCCTATCCCCTCTTCTCTTCCTCTTAGCTATTGAGCCCTTGGCCATTAAGATCTGGCAAGCGGAAGCTATTCGAGAGATCCAAGGGGGGGGAACGGAATGCAAGATAAGTTTGTTCGCTGATGATATCTTGCTTTATTTGGACCAAGTTGATCCTCATCTACATAGGTCCTTGGAGGTGGTTCATGACTTTGGTGCTCTCTCTGGTTTGCAGGTCAATTGCAACAAATTGAAACTCTTGCTTTTATCAGGGGGCCCCCCAAAACCCTGGCATGCTTTATTACCCATTCCTCCATCGACTAAACCCATGCGCGCTATTTGGGCATCTACTTGAATACCGATAAGGCCACACTCTACACTGCTAATGTCAAACATCCCCTTGAGACTATTGGGAGATTGTGTCAGGCAAGGCAGGAGCTTCCGCTGCAGCTTTTGGGGAGGGTGGCTTTGGTAAAAATGGTCATGGTTCCTAAGTTGTTATACCCCCTGCAAATTATACCCCTTTGGCTTAGTCGTCGATATGAGAGACAGTTCAAAACAATTATTTCACGGTTTATTTGGAGATCCAAAGACATCCTGGATCAGCCTCGCTAAACTGACCCTGGATAAGGGAATAGGAGACCTAAATGCTCCAGATATCCGGTTACATAATGTAGCGGTGCTTATGTGCTGGATTCATGAGGGTTATACTGGCAATGCCCAATACTCTCCCCCGGGTTGGCTGGAGGGATGGAGTCATCCTTTTCAATTCCTTAACCTACTCCATTCCCAATCAGACCCTGCTCGTCGCTATCAGACCTGTTTCCAGTTTCTGCAGCCCTTATGACTAGCTTGGAAATGGTGGAAGCGTAGATAGAGCCTCAGCCCTGGGGTGTCTCCTTTTCTGAGACTCGAGGGTAATTCCCAATTCACTCCGGGCTGGGGTCGGTCGGTATTCAGGGATTGGACGACCCGGGGGTGTGTGGCCATGGAACCCTTGTTGGAGATTCCTGCGGATTTCCCCTCCTTTCAACAGGTCTGGGATGCCTGGGGCTTGTCTCATCGTTAACTGTTCTCCTATTTCTAACTCCGGCATTATTGGGAGGTTAAGCGCCGGGGGCATGAGGGAGCCTGGGTTAAGGGGCAGCTAGATGCTGCCTTCTCGGCTACCCCGGTCTTGCTTAGCACTCTGTCTCATTGGTATAGGCTGTTGAAGTCCTCTCTCTCTCTTTGTTGGTCCTTACACCTTTACGGGTACAATGGGAACAGGATCTTGGGTACAGCATCACTGAGCAGCAGTTCTTGACCTGTTTTCAGATTCTATACTCCTTTACTAAGTCTGCTGACTAGTGCTACCCAATTCAGGAAAAAAATTTTTGATTCGATTCAGCCTACTGAATTGGTTTTTCGATTCGATTCGATTTTCTTGCCCAATTGGGTGTTTTTTTCAAACATCCTGGTGGGTTTATTTTATAACGTAGTATACAGTATTCCACTCAATTTAGGAGGTGCATCTATAGTGTTATATTACATATAACACTTTCTCTCTATTCAGGAAAAGGCCTCAGAATTGGAGCCTATGCGCAGTCTTATCACAGACTGAGAGATCAGCGTAGTTTTTACTTCTCCATGCTCCAGTCATTGGCCAAAAAACCTGAAATCTATATTTATTCTTAACATCTTAATTATTTTTAATTTGTTTCACTTAAGATATCATTCAGCATTTAAAATTACCAGAGATGCACTACTCCATTGGTTTGGAAAACATTTGACAGCTAGTTACTTATCTCAGTCAATGTTTGTTAAGAACAAATACTGAACAAACATTGACTGAGATATTCTTCCATTCACTGACTGATATGATAGTTTCTATGGGTGATACTCCCTGCATTCTAGGTGGAGACTTTAATCAAATTATGGATATGAAGATAGACAGGAAATCTAACACACACTATAGGCAAACTAAAGTTTGGTCTAGTATACAAGATCTACTGTGCACTGCGAAACTGATTGATATATGGAGACTACTGCATCCAGGTGAGAGAACGTTCACCTTTTACTCTCCCCCTCACTCTTCATATTCCAGAATAGACTATTTTCTCACGAGCTATTCCTTAACTTCTAAGGTGGAAAGTGCTGAAATTCATCCTATATCGATCTCACACCATGCATCTATTACTCTTACATTTAAAGACATGGGTACATAAGAACATAAGTAGTACCTCTGCTGGGTCAGACCAGAGGTCCATCATGCCCAGCAGTCCGCTCACGCGGCGGCCCATCAGGTCCAGAACCTGTATAATAATCCTCTATCTATAACCTTCTATCCCCTTTTCCTTCAGGAAATTGCCTAATCCCTTCTTGAACCCCAATACCGTACTCTGTCCTATCACACTCTCTGGAAGCGCATTCCAGGTGTCCACCACCCTCTAGGTAAAGAAGAACTTCCTAGCATTGGTTCTGAATCTGTCCCCTCTTAACTTTTCCGAATGCCCTCTCGTTCTTGTAGTTTTCGAAAATTTGAAGAATCTGTACCTCTCCACTTTCTCTATGCCCTTCATGATCTTGTAAGTCTCTATCATGTCCCTCTAAGTCTCCACTTTTCTAGGGAAAAGAGCTCCAGTTTCTCTAATCTTTCAGCATATGAAAGGTTTTAAATACCCTTTATCAATCGTGTCGCTCTTTTCTGAACCCTCTCGAGTATCGCCATATCCTTCTTAGGGTACGGCGACCAATATTGGACGCAGTACTCCAGATGCGGGCGCACCATCGCCTAATACAATGGCAGGATAACTTCTTTCATTCTGGATGTAATACCTTTCTTGATAGTACCTAGCATTCTATTCGCCTTCTTAGAGGCTGCTGTGCACTGTGCTGACGGCTTCATTGTCTTGTCCACTATTACCCCAAGTCCTTTTCTTGCGTACTTTCACCCATTACCAGCCTTCCCATCGTATAGCTGTACCTCAGGTTTCTGTGTCCTACATGCAAGACTTTACATTTATCTACATTGAACTTCATCTGCCATCTTGTTGCCCACTCTCCTAATTTGTTCAGGTCCCTTTGTAAATCTTTGCAGTCCTCTTTAGTCCTAACTCCACTAAATAGTTTGGTGTCGTCTGCAAATTTTATTACTTCGCATTTCATCCCTGTTTCTAGATCATTTATAAATACATTGAACAGCAGCGGTCCAAGTACTGACCCCTGCGGAACACTACTCATGACCCTCCTCCAGTCTGAGTAGTGGCCCTTCACTTCTACCCTTTGCTTTCTACCCGCTAACCAATTTTTGATCCGTGTACGTCTCCTTCCACCCCATGGCTCTTCAGTTTTCGTAGTCATTCATGGGGTACCTTGTCAAAGGCTTTTTGGAAATCTAAGTATACGATGTCTATGGGGTCCCCTTTGTCCATCCGTTTGTTTATTCCTTCGAAGAAGTGCAATAAGTTCATTAGGCACGATCTTCCCTTGCAGAAGCCATGTTGGCTTGTTTTCATCAGTTTGTTCCTTTCTAGATGCTCATCGATGCTGTCTTTTATCAGCGCTTCCGCCATCTTCTCTGGAACCGAAGTCAAACTTACCAGTCTGTAATTCCCCGGGTCACCTCTCGATCCTTTCTTAAAGATAGGCGTAGCATTAGCAATCCTCCAATCCTCTGAGATCACGCCTGTTTTCAGGGATAGATTACAAATCTGCTGTAGTAGTTCCGCTATTTCCTCCTTTAGTTCTTCCAATACCCTAGGGTGGATTCCATCCAGGCCCGGAGATTTGTCAGTTTTTAATCTATCTATCTGCTTGTGTACGTCCTCCATGGCCTTTGGCGTTTTAATTCATCTCTCAGCTCTGACCCGCTATTCATAGCGCATACCACCAAGCACATTGTAGAATTTTTTGAATTAAACAAAGTATGTGATACTTCTTGGCATATTACCTGGGACACCTTTAAAGCATATATAAGGGGAATTATAATAGCATATGTTGCATAAGAAAAAAAGGATGCACAAATGAATATAAAACAGTTAGAGCAACAAATACAAGAGACAGAGCGTCTTCATGTAGCTAGCCTAGGTAATTCAAAGCTGCAAACTGCCCTTCACAAACTAAGATATGAATACAATCTTGCTTTGAGTACAAAAGCAGCTAAAGAACTATTCACGAACTCTGCCTGTTACTATTCCACAATGAACAAGTGCAGTCACCAGCTTGCCAATTATCTAAAACTGCGCTCAGAGAAAACAACGATACCTGCTATCAAAGACCACAAGGGTAAGATAGTGGTGACCACTGACAATATCTGCTCCCAGTTTCATGCTTTTTACATGGACTTATATACCACTGACAACCCGAAAGCAGATCTCAGTGAAGCCTTTTTAAGGCATTTACCACACCTGATTCTAAAGGATACAGACTGAGAAATTGATGGAACCAATACATTCTTCGCAAATAGAATCAGCAATTCTCTCTATGTCCAAACATAAATCTCCTGGACCGGATGGACTGACTGTAGAATTTTACATTACGTTCCTGGATGCTTTGCTTCCTGTATTGACACAATACTTCTCTCATCTAATCGAATCAGAGGAGGCATATGGCTCGTTCACTGAAGCTTTGACCATTGTTTTGCTCAAACCGGATAAAGATCCACTACAGGTACAAAACTATAGACCACTATCACTAATTAACGTTGACGCCAAAATATACGCAAAATTATTAGCGACCAGACTGAATGAAGTTCTTTCACAAATCATCCTTACTGAGCAGACTTTTTACACATGTCCTATATCAAGCTCAGGATTTACTGGATCCATTAGTAGCAATTGCTTTAGATGCTGAAAAGGCGTTTGACCGGGTAGAATGGTCCTTTCTTTTCCAGGTGATGAGTTGGTTTGGTATACCTGATGGTTTCATTAAAATGGTCAGAGTATTGTATTCCAATCCTACTACTAAACATAGAATTAATGGCAACTTCTTTGCCTCTTTCAGATCTTCACGAGGAACAAGACAGGGTTGCCCCCTATCTCCCCTACTATTTAACATAGCACTGGAACCTCTCCTAATAGCCATATGCTCCAATCCTTATATCATTGGATTACAAATTGATGAATTACCCATCAAGATATCCACATATGCGCATGATGTCTTCCTCTTCTCAACTTTAGATTCCATACCACATATTCATGACATCATTGCCAACTATTCATCTATATCAGGATATAAACTCAACAACACGAAAACGGAAGTTATGCCTCTAAACTCTAATTATTGTGCTGATGTTATACTTCGGATGGGTCTTAGATACACTCCGGATAAGTTGAGATATCTAGGAATATTCTTTGCCTCTACCATTGAAGACACCAGCTCCTATGCAGTGGAACACATATTACAAATAATCAAGAAAGTTACCACACAATGGTCCCCATTGAAACTTTCATGGTGGGGCAGATTAGACTCTATTAAGATGGTACTATCTCCTAAGATTACATATATATTATCAATGTTACCTTTTCTACTTCCTCTTACCGCATACTCTAAAATGGATGCATTGTCTGACTTTCTATGGAATCATAAGGTTCCTAAAATAGCGCTGAAAGAACTAAAGTGCTCAAAAAATAATGGAGGAGTGAATTTTCCGAGTATGTACGACTACCATATAGCTTTTTGTGCAGGCAGGGATCACAGTGGCTGCTGCCACCTGAAACTCCAAAGGCACCTACTTGGTTGGTATTGGAATACAAATTGTATAACAAAAATTCACTACAACTCATGCCTTTTATTCCCCCACCTGTATCGTTAAAAAGTAATCCTATTATGATGTCTACTTCTTCAGCTATTAGAGAAATAGATACTTTTGCGGATATCAAGTAGAATTTGACTACATCAGCTTCCATCTGGCTTAATCCACAAGTCACCATTCAAGGAAAACACATAGAATGGAAATCCTGGATCAAATCTGGTTTCTGGACTATCAACTATATCGGGACAATAAGATGAGCAACTTTGCAGACATATCTGCTGAATTCTCTATTCCACCTAACCAATTATATCAATGGATGCAACTACAGCATTTTTTCAACAATAGTTCCATCTCCCATAGACCCCTACCTTATTACTATGGAGTGCTCAACTTTGAATGAAGAATGGTGAGGCCTCTGCCTGGTATAAATTGCTTAAGAAACACAAATTTACCCCCTCCCAGGTTGGGCCTGAGATACTGTCTCCACCTTCCCTCTCTCTACTTGGGAAAATATCTGGATTAATTCATTTCATTCACTACAATCAGTGACTCATAAACAATTAGTTCTCATTCTCTATCACATATTGGGCTCCACATAAACTGTCCAAAATCTCTACAAGTAACTCCAATTTATACTGGTCTTGCTCTGCCCAGATTGGTACACTGGATCATATGCTTTTCCAATGTAATCTTTTGCAACCTTATTGGTTAGAACTGTGATCTACAATTTGTAATATACTATCTATCAATAATCCTATTACATTTTCGATTGTAATTTTTGATGGTTATGCACTATCCCCGATGCTAGACAAATATGAGGATAAATTGTTAAGGTGTTTACTATTTATTGCCATCAAAATGATTCTATCTTACTGGAAAGATTTTACGGGACTGAGCTATAATGAATGGTGGAATACTGTTTGTCTTTATGCAAAATATGAGAAAACTTTAGCTATCAATACGAATTCCATATCTTCTTTCAATAATACATGGCAGAGAGTACTAGATTATTGTACCAATACTCACAACTGATTTATTATCCATATTTATGGTGCCCATATTATGTGCCCATTGATCTATTGTTCATATTACTCTGTATACCCTCATGAAATGCTTATGCATTCCTGCACAACTGTAAAATGTTTTCTTGTATTCCTCACTGTTTGTTTTTCTGTATTATGTTCAAAAAATTTCCAAGAAACATTATTGAACATAAAAAAAAATATGCATGTAGATTGTAAAAAATTGCAGGCACATCTTAGGAAACTGGAAGACTGGGCATCCAAGAGGGAGATGAAATATAATGTGGACAAATGCAAAGTGATGAACATTTGAAAGAATAGCCCGAATCACAGTTACCGGATGCTAAGGTCCACCTTGGGAGGCTTGCCTCCAAGAAAAGGATCTGGGTGTCATCATAGACAATACAATGAAACCTTCTGCCCAATGTGCAGCAGCGGCCAAAAAAGCAAAAAGGATGCTAGCAATTATTTAAAAAGGGACTGTTAACAAGACTAATAATGTTATAATGCCCCTTTATCACTCCATGGTGTGACCTTATCTGGAGTATTTTGTTCAATTCTGGGCTCCTTATCTCAAGTAAGATATAGCGGCACTAGAAATAGGTCAAAGAAGAGCGACCAAGATGATAAAGGGGATGGAACTCCTCTCTTATGAGGAAAGACTAAAAAGATAAGGGCTCTTCAGCTTGGAAAACAGACAGTGAGGGGAGATATGATTGAAGTCTACAAAATCCTGAGAGGAGTAGAACAGGTACAAGTGGATTGATTTTTCACTCCACCAAAAATTACAAAGACTAGGGGACACTCGATGAAGTTACAAGGAAATACTTGTAATACCAATAGGAGGAATTTTTTTTCACTCTGAGAATAGTTAAGCTCTGGAATGCATTGCCAGAGGTTGTGATAAGAGCGGATAGTGTAGCTCACTGTTCTTCAACCACCGGTCCGCGGACCGGTGCCGATACACAGGAAATTTCTGCTGGTCCGCACAGAGCCGGCAAGGTTAAGGTGACCATAGGTCCCGTTTTCAGATCTCCTGTCCCGTTGTCCACACGCTGTCCCGAAGCTGTACTTGGGGACAACGGGACAGGCGATCATTTCCTGTCCCTACCTGTCGCAGCCTCCCTCCTTCCTTTTCCCGGGTCGGCTGCTATCTTACCGCCCTGCTGCTGCTAAAGCCAACAGGAAGTCTTCTTTCCGACGTCAAATCTGACGTCGGAGAGGACGTTCTGGGCCAGCCAATCGCTGCCTGGCTGGCCCAGAACGTTCTCTCTGACGTCAGAATTGATGTTGGAAAGAAGACTTCGTGTCGGCTTTAGCAGTAGCAGCAGCAGGGCGGTAAGATAGCAGCCGACCCGGGGAAAGGAAGGAGGGAGGCTTTTTTTTTTTTGCGTGGCAGGGAGGGAAGGAGGTAGGCAGGTAAGCAGACTGGCTTTGGCCAGGGAGGGAGGGAGAGAGGTAGATAGGCAGGCAGGCTGGCTTCGGGGGTGGGGGTGGGACAAAGTGTGGAAGGCAGTGAGAGGGACATAGGAAGAAGGCACTGGGGGCACTAAAGACATGGGAAGGATGCACTAAAGACAGGAAGGGGCACTAAGGATATGGGTAGGAAGCACTGGGGGCACTAAAGACAGGAAGGGGCACTAAGGACATGTGAAGGAGGCACTGGGGACACTAAAGACATAGGAAGGGGCACTAAGGACATGGGAAGGAGGCACTGGGGGCACTAAAGACAGGAAGGGGTACTAAGGACATGTGAAGGAGGCACTGGGGGCACTAAAGACAGGAAGGGGCACTAAAGACATGTGAAGGAGGCACTGGGGATACTAAAGACATAGGAAGGGGCACTAAGGACATGGGAAGGAGGCACTGGGGGCACTAAATACATGGGAAGGAAGCACTGGGGCACTAAGGACATGGGAAGGAGGCACTGGGGGCACTAAGGACATGGGAAGGAGGCACTGGGGGCACTAAAGACATGGGAAGGAGGCACTGGGGGCACTAAAGACAGAAAGGGGCACTAAGGACATTGGAAGGAGGCACTGGGGGCACTAAAGAATGGGAAGGAGGCACTAGGGGCACTAAGGACATAGGAAGGAAAGAGGGAGGGAATAGAAAGGGACAATTCTTGGGCCTAAGTGCAGAAAGAAAAAAATGAAAGAAAAGATACACAGGCAGAAAGAAACACAACCAGAGACTCATGAAATCACCAGACAGCAAACGTAGGAAATATGATTGTATTTTCAATTTGGTGATCAAAACGTGTGAGTTTTGAGAATTTATATCTGCTGTCTATATTTTGCACTATATTTGTCTATTTTTCTATAGTTACTGAGGTGACCGAGCTCGCGGAGATGGGGCGGAAACGGGGTTTTTAAATTTTAGTCCTAGTAGTTTGCCGGTCCACAAAATAATTATTTTATTTCTGCCGGTCCACGGGTGTATAAAGGTTGAAAAACACTGATGTAGCTGATTTTAGGAAAGTTTTAGATAAGTTCTTGGATGAAAGTCAATAGTCTGTTATTGACAAAGACAGGGGGGAAGCCACTGCTTGCCCTGGATTGGTAGCATAGAATATTGCTACTCCTTGGGTTTTGGTCAGGCTACTATTCTTAATGGATCATTGGTCTGACCAAGTAAGGCTATTCTTATTCTCTTATGTAATTAACTACAAAATATGACCTGACAAAGGGCAGATAGGTGGCATGTCTGGCATGTCCCACAGATCATCTTTTGAGTGAATTATGCATAGGCATCCTCAAACAGAAACGTTTTAAGGTCAGATTTGCATCTATACAGAGATCTCTTTCAATACACAATTAAAAATGGGAATACGATACAGCACTAGACTGCACAGAAGGGGAATTTTTGGAAAGAGTGAGAGGAGGAGAGGAATTAGTTAAAGTGTCCAACTGCGAGAAATGCACTATAAATAATGTTATACATAGTAACAGTCACACTCAACAGCAAGGCAATGTTGAACCAATAATCTAGTAATTATTCATTTTACTTGCTAAATTGCTCTATAAAATATCCTCCCTCCCCTCACCCACCTCCATGAAAAGCAAGACCTATAATCAGATGATATGAATGTGGTATAAAATACATTACTCTCTCTATATATCCCAATATTTAATGGGGTACCTCAGGAAATTGTGTTAAGTGTAGAAACCAAGAGGGGCCCTATATTCATTCTTGATGGAACTCTGGAAGCATTATGGAACCATCTTGAGCAACCTGAACAAGCTTTAAGAATGGACATAAGAACATAAGAAGTTGCCTCCACTGGGTCAGACCAGAGGTCCATCGCGCCCAGCGGTCCGCTCCTGCGGCGGCCCATCAGATCCATAACCTGTGAAGTGGTTTCTGACTATTCCTATAACCTACCTCTACTTCTATTTGTACTCCTCAATCCCCTTTTCTTTTAGGAACCTATCTAGACCCTCCTTGAACCCCTGTAGCGTGCTCTGGCCTATCACAGCCTCCGGGAGCGCGTTCAATTTCTCTGAGTGCCCCCTGGCTCCCCACAGCCTGAAGAATTTGTCCCTGTCTACCTTCTCTATGCCCTTCATGATTTTGAAGGTTTCTATCATGTCTCCTCTAAGTCTCCGCCTTTCCAGGGAGAATAGCCCCAGCATTTCCAATCTGTCAGTGTATGAGAAGTTTTCCATACCTTTTATCAGCTTTGTCGCTCTTCTCTGGACTCCCTCAAGAACCGCCATGTCCTTTTTGAGGTACGGCAACCAGTACTGGACACAGTACTCCAGATGTGGGTGCACCATCACCCGATACAGCGGCAAAATGACTTCCTTCGTCCTGGTCGTGATACCCTTTTTGATGATACCCAACATTCTGTTCGCTTTCTTTGAGGCTGTCGCACACTGTGCTGATGCTTTCAATGTTGTGTCCACCATCACCCCCAGGTCTCTTTCAAGTTTGCTCACCCCCAGCAACGATCTCCCCATTTTATAGTTGAACATCGGGTTCTTTTTCCCTACATGCATGACTTTGCATTTCTCAGTGTTAAAACTCATTTGCCATTTTCTTGCCCAGTCTTCCAATCTCGTTAAGTCCCTTTGCAGGTCTTCACAGTCTTCCTTGGTTCTAACCCTGCTGTAGAGTTTGGTGTTGTCCGAAAATTTAATGACCTCACAGTTCGTCCCTGTCTCCAAGTCGTTAATAAATATTTTGAACAGGAGCGGTCCCATCACCGACCCCTGTGGGACTCCACTCGTGACCCATTGCCATTCTGAGTAATGGCCCTTTACTCCAACCCTTTGTTTCCTGCCTGCCAGCCAGTGTTTGATCCATCGGTGGATATCCCTTTGCACCCCGTGGTTCCACAGCTTCTTAAGCAGCCGTTCGTGGGGTACCTTGTCGAAGGCTTTTTGGAAGTCAAGATAAATGATGTCAATGGATTCCCCATTTATCCATCTGGCTGTTTATTCCCTCAAAGAAGTACAGCAAGTTCGTGAGGCATGACCTTCCCTAGCAGAAACCGTGCTGGCTTGCCTTCAGCTGCCCATTGTTTTCTATGTGGCCGCAGATGGTGTCCTTAATCAGTGCTTCCATCATCTTTCCCGGAACCGAGGTCAATCTTACCGGCCTGTAGTTTCCCGGGTCATCCCTTGATCCTTTCTTGAAGATGGGCGTGACATTTGCTATTTTCCAGTCCTCTGTTTCTAAGGAAAGGATACATATTTTGCGAAAGTTTCTGCTATTTCGTTTCTCAGCTCTTTTAGTACCCTTGGGTGGATGCCGTCTGGACCTGGTGATTTGTCGCTCTTTAGTCTGTCTATCTGACGGAGGACTTCCTCCCGGCTTACCTCTAGTTTGAGCAGTTTCCCATCCCGGTCTCTATGTAAGATCTCCTCGGGTTCTGGAATATTGGATGTGTCCTCTCTCGTGAAGACTGACGAGAAGAACTTGTTTAACCTTTCAGCTATCTCTGTTTCCTCCTTTACCACTCTCTTCCTGTCTCCATCATCCAAGGGTCCCACTTTCTACCTGGCCGGTTGTCTCCCCTTCACATTCTTGAAGAATGGTTTGAAGTTTCCTGCTTTCTCTGCCAGTCTCTCCTCATATTCTCTTTTTGCTTTCCTTACCACTCGGTGACATTCCTTTTGTGTTCATCTTGTTTGTCCTTGGTTTGGTGCTTTTTCCATTTTCTGAACGATGCTTTCTTGTCACTTATCGCCTTTCTTACTGCATTTGTTATCCACACCGGGTTTTTTGTTCGATTCTTCTTGCACCCTTTCCTAAACCTGGGGACGTACAGGTTCTGTGCTTTGTGCACCGTGCCCTTGAGCAGGGACCATCTTCTCTGAGCTGTTGCTGAGTTTCTTTCCTACCATTTTCCTCATGGCCTCGTAGTTCCCTTTTCTGTAATTGAGTGCTGTCGTTGTGGTTTTCTTCACTTTTGGTGTTCTTATTTCTAGCTTGCAATGGATCATGTTGTGATCGCTGTTTCCTAGTGGCGCTAGTACTACCATCTCCTTTATGGGTCCCCCTAGCCTGTTGAGGATTAGGTCAAGAGTGGCTTCTCCTCTTGTTGGTTCCATGACCAGCTGTTCCATGAAGCAGTCCCTTATAGCTTCCAGGAATTTTGTTTCCCTTGTGGAGTTTGAGTGTCCAATACTCCAGTCTATGCCAGGGTAGTTGAAGTCCCCCATCACCACCACACTTCCGCTTTTGCATACCTGCCTTAATTCAGCCTCCGGGTCCTGGTCGTTTGCTTCCGGTTGTCCTGGTGGGCGATAGTACAGTCCCAATTTTATGTCTGCTCCATTTCCTCCTGGTAGCTTAACCCATAGTGATTCCAAGTTGTCCGCCCCTATTGCTGTTTCCATCCTGGTTGAAGGAATGGAGTCCTTTATGTATAGCGCTATTCCTCCACCCTTCTTGTATGTCCTGTCTCTCCTGTAAAGTTTGTACCCTGGTATGACCACATCCCATTTGTTGTCCTCGGACCACCATGTTTCAGTGACTCCAATTATGTCTATGTCCTTCTTACTGGCTAAGACTTCTAGCTCCTCCATTTTGGCTCTTAGGCTCCTAGCATTAGTGTATAGGCAATTTAAGTCCCGGTTGTTTACCTTCCTTGTTGGTTTTCCTCGTGGTTTGGTGTTCCTGCCTACCCCCTCATGGGCTGCCAGTCCCCGGGCCTCGCTTTGTTTATCCTCCTCCTGTGGTGTGTCTATTTCGTCCTCAGCTCCCTCCTGTAATGTGTCTATCTCGTCCTCAGCCTGCTTCCCCATTTTTGGATGTCCTTCCGACTGTTTCCTCCATTTCTTGCTCTTTGGTTTTGTCAGTTCCCTGGGCCCCTGCTTTGCGTCCTTGGATTTTTTGTCAAAAAATGTCCACTCAGTCTCGATCCCTCTATCGCCTTTTCCTGGTCTAGTATCCTTGTTTGATACTCTAGTCCGGTGTGTCGATGTCAGATCGACTATCAGCTTTCCCCTTTTCCTCAGTTTAAAGCCATGTCTATGTTGTTCTGGATGTTGTGTGCCAGCCTCCTCGTCCCATCGGTGCTCAGGTGCAGTCCGTCCCTCCTGTAGAGCTTGTTCTTTCCCAGGAAAGTTGTCCAGTTCCGTACAAAGTGAAAACCTTCCTCTTCGCACCACCTCCTCAGCCAACCACCTCAGCCAACCTCCTCGGTCTGCCACCTTGCATCCGCCCTCTGTACTGGCAGGATCTCTGAGAAGGCTATCTTCCTTGTCCTCAGCTTCAGTTTCCTCCCCAGTATCTTGAACTGCTCGGTCAGTGTTGTCCTGTTGTAGTTCCTTCTAATGACGTCGTTGGTTCCAACGTGGATTATTACTGCTGTTTCCTCCGTCTCAGCTCCTTCCAGGATTCTGTCTGTGATGTCCTTAGTTCTCGCCCCTGGGAGACATGTCACTAGTCGGTCATCTCTGCCTCCTGCTATGTGACTGTCCACCTCTCTCAGGATTGAGTCTCCCACTATGATTGCGGATTTCCCCTTTCTCAGTTTCCTCTTGGGTCTCAGGTCTATATCAGTGACTCGATCCGCCAATCCTTCCTCCGGATTCTGATGGGACTCCGCCTCCTCTGTCTGCTCAGTTCCTCCGCAAGGTCCTGTTGAAATCCGTCCTTCCCTCCTGGAATATGGTAGAATCTGTCCTTCCCTTCTGGAATCTGGTAGAATCTGTTCTCCATATATTGGTTCCTATCCCCCGGCATCTGGTGGATTCCGTCTTCCGACTGTTGGTTCCCTTCCGACTTGTTGGTGATCCTGTGCCTCCACCATCCTGCAGGCCTCCTCAATGAATCTCTCAAGCTCTCTAACCTGCTCATTGATGTGGCACTCTCTGGTAGTATCTTCAGTTGCCCAGCCTGGTTCCTCTACAGTGCGGAGTCCCTCCAGCTCCTGGACCTTCACCTGCAGTCTCCCGACCTCCTTCTTCAGGCTATCCAGTTCCTGACATTGACCGCATATGTACGCCTTCCTCCTGGAGGGGAGGTAGTCATACATATGACACCCGGTGCAGTATACTGGAAAGCTTCACTGGGTTCCTGTAGCCTCCATTTCTCCTTTCTCGTACCTGAAGTCCCTTGGTGTGTAGGAGTGGTGCTCGGCGTGCAGCTAGCTGAAAGAATAGAGAGAGAAGAGAAGAATGAGAACAGATGAAAACTAAAATTTAATGCTAATAAATGCAGGGCTGCAAAAATCCAGGGGAATAGTATAGTATAGGTGCTGAGGAACTTCTATGAACGGAAGAAGAGTGAGAGTTAGGGGTGATTGTGTCTGATGATCTCAAGGTACAAAACAGGTAGAAAAGGCAATGGTCAAAGCCAGGAGATGCTTGGGTGCATGACCAGTAGAAATGACCAGTAGGAAAAGGGAGGTGAAGCCCCATTGTGCAATTCTGGAGACCGCACCTTCAAAAAGATAAAAATGTGATGGGAGTCAGTCCAGAGGACTGCTACAAAATTACTTAGTGGCCTTTGTCATAAACCGTATGGGGACAGACTTAGAGAACTTAATGTGAATACTCTGGAAGAAAGATGAGAGAGAGGGAATATGATAGAGATGTTTAAATATCTTCATGGCATTAATGAATAGGAGGAGTCTTTTTCAAATGAAGGAAAACTCTGGAAGCAGAGGGTATAGGATGAAGTTAAGAGGTGATAGGCGTAGGAATAATGTAAGAAAATACTTCTTTACAGAAAGGGTATATGCGTGGTATAGCGTGGAACAGTCTCCCTGTGGAGGTGGTGATGATAAATACTGTTTCTGAATTTAAGGTAACATGGGACAGGCATGTGGCATCACTTAGGAAGAAGAGGAGATAGTGGATGGTGTGGAAGGGCAGATTGGATGGGCCATCTGGCCTTTATCTGCCATCATGTTTGTATGTTTCTAATCACTCCCTAGAAGTAAAGAGTTATGCTTATTAGACTTAAAAGATGACTTGGAATTTGAGTGTTGTGAATAGTTTATTTCTGAGGAAAGGTTGTCTGATAGTAAAATGATGTACTCTGCCCTACACCGATGCTATGAAGAAATCAAATTGAAAGATTAGGTTCTTACCTCGATAATCTTGTTTCTGTTAATCCCCACTAATTGCGAATCTGCAGAAGGGTATCACTTTAAGAACTTGAACTCTTTCCCCTTCTGCAGTGGACAACAGCTTCCTCTTCAGTTGTTATCAAAGCAATCAAACTCCACTGAACAGAAGAAAAGAGAAGGAAGAGTTTCCCCGGCAACAAACTTATCTGTTCTGCTCTAAAACTTTATTAAATGTTTCTTGATCATTGTTCTATTGCCTTTTTAACAATGAACCACAGATTACACACATGAGTAGCTAGGAACCAACCTGCTCAGTGCAACTAGTAGGGGCTAGTGAACATTCCAAAGGGAAACATAATAGGAAACCCCCTGTTCCTATAGCAACATCTCTTAGATACAATAGAAGAGGTACCAAGACGGACACTGGCAACGTCTGAGGCAGAAATCAGGCGAATCAAAAGTTCACACAGACAGGGTAGTCTGTGGACTAGAGGGATTCTTTGTTACCTTGCACCAAAGAGTCCTGGGTTCGACTCCTGTGGCAGGACTTTTACAGGGAGATTGTGGCGCAGTGGTTAAAGCTACAGCCTCAGCACCCTGGGGTTGTGGGTTCAAACCCACGCTGCTCCTTGTGACCCTGGGCATGTCACTTAATCCCCCGTTGCTCCAGGTACATTAGGCAGATTGTGAGCCTGCCGGGACAGACAGGGAAAAATGCTTGAGTACCTGAATAAATTAATGTAAACCATTCTGAGCTCCTCTGGGAGAACGGTATAGAAAATTGAATAAATAAAATAAATAAATAAATATTAACAGAAACAAAATTATCGAGATAAGAATCTAATCTTTTGTTTTGTTACATATACACAGGAGTCCATACTCTAGCTGATATACCAAAACAGTGCCAGACATCTAGGGAATGACAGAAGAGCCTGACCTTAGAATCAAGTACCCAAAAGCTGCACTCTCTTGAGCCACCACATAAACTTTATAGAACTTCATAAAAGTGTGAAGAGTAGCCCAATTTGCTGCTCTACAGATTTCATCAGGTGAGATAGCCCGGGACTCCGCCCAGGAAGCCACTATACCTCTTGTTGAATGCACTACGACAGAGATAGGAGCTGGGAATCCATCTGGCAATGGAAGCCTTAAAGGCTGGCTTGCCAGCACAAAAAGATGATCAGAAAGTCGGGAATCTTTAGTCTTCTCCAAATAGATAAGCAGGGGTCTGCGCACATCCAGCATCCACAATAGTCTGTCCTGTTTCACCAAACTCGTAAGATGAAAGGTGGGCAAATGAATCTCCTGATTGACATGGAAGACAGAAACTACCTTCAGAAGGAAGGTACTGTGCGCAGAGAAACATCTAACTCCGCAAAATGGAGAAATGGTTTCCTATATGAGACTGTAATTCTGAGATCCTTCATGCCGAGACTATAGCAACTAAAAACACTGTCTTAACCATCATTTCCAGCAGGGAATGAGGAAGGAAGGGAAGAAGAGGAAGGAAGGGAAGAAGAGGAAGACCTTTGCAGGAATGTACAGTTAAAGGCCTAAAATGGCTGCTGAGAAGCCTGAAATGGCTGAAGATACATTTTGACTAAAGCTGTCAGCTTTTTACACAATCTATTTCTGTGTTCCTGAGAAAAGAATACTTTGGCTTTTCTGAGAAGAGCAAGTCATGCAGAAAGCAATGCTGAAAATAACAATTCTTGTAAAAAACAGCCCTCCACCCAAGTCAACATGGCGATCTGTTAGAAGTTTCATAAGAATAAGGATATGAAACTAAGAAGACTAACCACAGTTGGACCCAGGTGTTCAGAATTGATGATCTTGGTATATTAACAGGACATTGTTTTTCCCTCTACAGGTATATTTTGCTGTGCATATATTTTCACTTCCCCTAAAAAGCTTATTTTCTTTATTACAGATGATTTTAAGGAATAGATATAGGCTGGAACAGTGTTTTGGGAACCAGAGCTAGCTGTAACTAGCGCAGCGGTTTGGGACCTGAGCTAACCTTGACTAGCACATAGGCCCGGGAATCAGAGTCAGCTGTGACTAACACCCAGATTCCAGTTCAGAGTTAGTTGTGACTAACGCGTAGACCCCAGTTTTAATAACCATTAATCATTTTTTTGACATAGAGTCAGCAATGACTGGCGCTTAGACATCTTGGTGGTCTCCTACCACGTATGATTCAATGCTAAAAAGGTACCTGCTTGCTTGTGATCACATTGCATTATTTTGTAAGTATTCTTTCTTTTCTCCCATTAGTTGGTTAAGGCCTTATTAGTTTTGTTTTCAGACTCATTATTTTGTTAATCGCAGGGTTTGTAATTAGATATATTGATTATTTCTACCATGTTGCCCATTCCAGTGGTCTCCCTCTCTGCCCCAGTTCCCATGTCATCTTATTGCATTAAGATCAAGGTTGTGGACCCACCCACTTATTCTCATGCTCCTCTATCTTTTCAGCTAGCATCTTAGTCCTGTTCTTTGTACCCATCTCTGCAGCCTCCAGACCCACATACTTCTCGTTCAGCCAGTCCCATTACTTCCCCTGCCTTACCACTGCCATCTACCCCTTTGCTCTCCCCAGCAAGTGTTCCTGCCCTTGCTGTCCCACTGCTGGTTTCCCCAATACCTAATATCAACCAAGACTCTGTACCTCCCCTTGCATGTCCCCTTATATTACAAGATTGTTACTCCTCTGCCATATGGGCTAAAATATCCCAAGCCATAGATGATATATATGAGGCAATTCAACAGCAATGTGCACCATCCCCCACCTGCCCCTACTTTACAGGAATATATGGTTAGGCTGTGTTCCTGTCTCGAAAACCCACATCTTGAACTGGAATGCCCTCTATGTCTGATTCCATCTCCTGCTGCTCCTCCCACCACCCTTGATAACATTATGAATTCTACCCTTTCTAGCCCTAACTCTTACACTTCTCTTATACCCTTTGGTCTGGCTGCCAGTGCTAGCCCAAATTATATGTTCTGTTATTTGTCCTGTGACCCTAGCCCTGGCCTATCTTTGTCTGGCCTGTCCCCTCCTGATTCTATCTGCCTCCTATCCCTTTATCCTCCTTCTTATACTCTTGCATTTCAACCTCCCTTTTAGCCCAGCTTTAAGTAAGTGTTTGAGGGTTATGTTTTCAAGCTAATGGCTTCCTTCCTTGGTTCTGCTTTTATGCTGTTCCATTTACATGTCAGCTGATACGTTTTGTGAGATACACGAGATTTCTATTAAACTTTATGAGAAAGCGAAAGCATTGTTATCGTGGCTTTTGTTCCTTGTTCTTTTGTGCCTTCCCTCCCAACCAAAAAAAAAGAGGGGGGCGGTAGGGGGACTGAAGAAATGAGGAAGTATATTTTAACTGTGTTTTAATGCTACCATAAACGAAGAGGGAAAACGAGGGGAATCCCTCTACCTACCTCGGGCTTCTCGACGCCGAGGCAGACTGTAATAACAGCATTTACAGTCCCTCCTTCCATATCGGGCGTCTCCACTGCTGTGGAGCGGGAACTCCACAGCTTGGGCAGCGAGTTGTCTCTCTCGCTGAGCCCACGAGGACCGCATACCCCTCCCATTCCCGGAGAATCTTTGCAGCAGCAGACCTGGCTAGAGGGCTCCCCCGATGTGTGGGGGGAGGCTTGCTCGCTCTCCGAAGCGAACCCGGAAGTGAAACACTCAACAGACCCGCTGACCTCGATGTCGGAGAAGCAGCGTTCTGGGGGAGAGGAGCCGTTAGTAGCCAGCGGTGGGGAGGTTGTAGGAGCCCAGAATTTCATTTCTGGAGCAGGAGCCGTACCAAAGGCGGCTGGAATCTCCCTCCTTGGACCGTTGGTGAAACCACAGGCTGTTACCCTGGACTCTATTTGGTCTGCGATTGAGAATCTTCACCTGGTATGTTCTAACTTTGTTACTATAATTCAGAATTCTACTTCCAGGATAAGCTCCTTAGAGTCTATTACCCAGCAACACCAAGTGGACTTAAAAAATTTAGAAAAAGTAATAACAGAGACTAAGAATTTAATTACTAAACAAACAACAGATAAATTGATGATTTTGAGAAAGATTGAAAACCTGGAAAACCAGCAGAAGAATTTGAATTTGAGGATTCTTAATTTTCCGGTTGCCAAGTTTATGTCACCTCAAGAACTGTTCAAGAACTTTATGTTGAATGTTTTAAATGTACCAGAAGCAAGCCTTCCCCCGATACAAATAATTTATTATTTAAAACAAATGCAGAAAGAAAAAGCTTTAGTAGAGGAAAATGCTCAATTAGATGTTTCCGCTATTCTGCAGTCTTCAGATATTGAAACTCAGGGAAGAGCAACTTTATTGGTCTCGTTGGTATTTCTTCAAGATAAAGAGATGTTGCTGAAATTATATTTCAATTTAAAGCAGATTACCTACTTGGGGGAAAGGGTGTATATATTTCCTGATGTTTCAAGGTGGACGCAATCTAGGAGGAAAGAATTTCTGTCATATAGATCAAAGGTGATTGCTTTGGGGGCAAGTTTTCAGTTGCGATTTCCTTGTAAATGTTTTATCTCCTATCAGGGGAGTAAATATATTTTCTTTGAACCTGCCCAATTAGGTTTTTTCCTTGAAGGTAAAGGAATCTCTACACAGCCCGAATGATACAGGTTAATTATGCGGTATTACTATTTTGGATAGGATAAGAACTACCTGCTCTATTTCTTAATATTCTTATTTTCTTCTGTATATTTCCCCTTTCCCGAGGGGGTTTTTATTTTCATCTTGTCTCCCCTTCTCAGGTTGTGGACTGTATAAGTTGATTTATTATGGATGTTTAAATTTCAGTTCTTAGTTTGTATTATGACTAAGAGAGTATTATATTTTCTGTATTTCCTTTAAACATCTTGTATTAAGGATGTATTAAAATGATAAATAAATAAATGGAAAAAAAAAAATAATAATTTAGCTCATACAAGTTTGCCTTGTATGAGTTTGCTTTGTGAGCCATGTTATGAGGTTGCTTTGTGAGAGAGAGGAAAAAAGAATTATAGACAAATTTGGATCACTGTTGTTTTTGTATTTAAAGGCAAAGAATGTTGGTGAGAAGGAATAGGAAAAATACCGAAAGTCAATAGAAAGTGTCACGTAAGAATGGCATTAAAGATAAGATGTAAGCAAATTACTGAAAGTCGGAGAAAGATAGTGTACGTAGATAAGAAGAATTTGTGTTAAGTGTTTGCACAGTGATATATGCCATGATTGCGTCTAACTAAATAACTGGCAGGCATTTAGTATGATAACTGGCAATGTAAAAAGAAAACCCCCTTTGTCTTTATAGGTCCGAGAATTTAATAACCTCACCTTTCCCCCCTTTACTAATGAGTAATACCACCTGCTGAGCCACACACTCACAATTCTCTAGAGAAGGGTCTCTGATTGGCCAATCGTCTAGGTAAGAATGCACCTGGACACCCATCCTGGGCAGGTGGCCTATTACAACCATCATCACCTTGGTAAAAGTGCAGGAAGCTGTGGCAAAAATGAAAGGGAGCGCCACAAACTGGAAGTGTCACTGCAGAATGTGAAATCTCAGATATTTCCTGTGATTCAGAAAGATGGGGAAGTGAAGATAAACATCTGTAAAATCCAGAGAGGCAACAAATTCTCCCAGAACCACCACTACTAAAATGGAGCGGGACGTCTCCATGCAAAAGCGGGGGACCTTTAGGGCCTCGTTTACCAACTTCAAATCCAAAAAGGGCCTCCAATCTTTGGTGCCTTTCTTGGATACTATGAAGTACAGAGTATCTACCTGAGCCCATTTCTTCTTCAGGAACTGGTTCTATGGCATAAATGTCTAAAAGTCATTGCACTGTCACTCGGACTTCCTTCTCCAGCCATCCAGCTGAGAACAGATCTGGAGGGGGTCGAGAAAACTCAATCTTGTGCACCTCCTGAATAATGTCTAGAACTCAGTGGTTGGATAAAATCTGTTCCCATTCCTCTCAGAATGCCGACAGCTGCCCTCCAATATGAGCAGTGGCAGCTGTCGTCCTGACAATATTATTGCTTCTTGGAGGCTGAGCCCACAGGCTGCTGGTGTTTGTAACTGCCAAATTTATGCCTGTACCCCAGAGATTGTGGTAGCTGGTTTTAAGAAAGGTTTGGACAATTTCCTGGGAGAAAAGTCCATAGTCTGTTATTGAGAAAGACATGGGGGAAGCTACTGCTTGCCCTGGATCAGTAGCATGGAATGTTGCTACTCTTTGGGTTTTGGCCAGGTACTAGGGACATGGATTGGCCACTGTGAGAACGGGCTACTGGGCTTGATGGACCATTCGTCTAACCTAGTAAGGCTATTCTTATGTTCTCTGAGAAGAGTGCCCTTGACTCATGCTAGCGGACTTGATGCATTTTGTGCTAATCCGGTAAGGTCCTCCAGCGTCATCCCCATGGTTGTTTTCAGTGTGTCCAGCCATCTGATTACAGGTTGTCCTCTTTGCCTAATTCCTTAGATCTTCCCAAACATGATGTCCTCCTGCAATGATCTTTCTCTTCTGATAGTATGACCAAAATAAGACAATCATAACTTCATCATTTGGGCTTCTATTGACATAGCCAGTTTGATCTCTTCCAGAATCTATTTGTTAGTTCTTCTGGTAGTCCACGACAGGCATAAAATCCTTCTCTCAACACCAAAGCTCAGATGAGTCAATTTTCTTTGTCTTGTTTCTAAAGTGTCCAGCTTTCGAATCCATAATTGACCAATGAGAAAATGAGTGCATGGACAAGTCTGATCTCCGTTTGGAGTGTTATTTCCTAGCCTTTGAATACTTTGTTGGTCGCTCCTCAATGAAGGCTCTTAAGTGCTATTCTGCAGAGTATTTCTTCCCTGCTAGTTCCATTTTTACAACTTCCATTCTATCACCTTCAAGCATAAAATCCTTTTTAAAGTCAAACTTTTTATTGGGAAAAATCAACAAAGCAAAATACAAAGAAACAGAAAATCAGCAAAAATAAACAGATCAGAGCATCCAGAATGCGGTACAAATGAGCAGTAGCGATGCAATCAACATCATATATGGTATAAGAGCACTAAGAAGGAGCAATATCAAGTCTACATACAATCAAGAAATGCAATCACAATATTGCTGTAGTGGAGCCCATATACGGTGAAAAGCCCCCGAGGAGCCTCTGCATTCAGCCAATCTGAGTTCATATTTATAGCACATAAGCACCAAGTTCCACCACTGAGACGTAGGTACTGGAGATTGCTTCTTCCAATGAAACAACACAGTTTTAAGAGCCAGGCCCATAAGTATGTCAAAGAGAATAGATTGATGTCGAGAGAATGGTGGGTCCAGGCTAGCAGATCGCAGTATAACCTGGTAGTATGTCAATGTCGACGAAAATGGAATAACTTGGCAGACTATGTCCCTCACTTCGGTCCAAAAAGTATATACAAGGGAGCAATCAAAGAGCATATGTTGAAAAGTACCAAGATGTGTCTCACATCGCCAACAACTATTAGAAGAGGACTTGGAAACACGTTGTTGCTTAACTGGTGTCCAGATCGATTTGTGGAGTATAAAAAATAATGATTGTCTGAGGGAAGCTGAATGCAAGGGTCGATTACTGTGACACCATACCTGAGACCATTGCTGGTCAGATATCGTGCAGGCAAGATCATGAGCCCACGATCGCTGTATAGGAAGCAAATCATCTGACTCCGAATTTTGTAAAACATCATAAATCTTAGACATCACATGTGGTTTAGTGCTCCAGTTAGCTAGCATGTTAGACAGAGATATAGTACCTTTAGTCAAGCGCTCCAATGTGGAGCCAAAAGCCGCACGCAAACTATGGCACAACTGGAGGTAATGGTAGGCCTGATTGGAGGGTAAGCTATACTTTTGATGTAACTGATCAAAGGACATCAGAGCATGGTCAGACAAAATATCTCGAATATACCATATACCACTCGTTATCCAGGTAGGCCAATGTATCATACGAGACCCCACAGTAATGTTAGGATTACCCCAAATGGAGGAATGGATAGTAGTAAAAACGGGATGCTGTAAGGTATGACCTAGACTGAGTATCGCCCTCTGAGTGACATGTAACACCTCCCATTCACGAAAGCAGGGGACAGTGTTAGAATAACAGGCAATGTCCAAATCATAAGGCAACGCCAATACACGCTCCAACATACCCCAGTAGGGCAAACAATTACTGGTTAAAGGCAGAAACCACTTACTCGTGCCCCGTAAGGCGGCTGCAGAGGCATATCATGTGTATTGTGGAAAATTAACCCCACCCTGGTGCCACGGTTTTTTAAGGGTAGACAAGGCGATACGAGGGGGCTTCCCAGACCACAAAAATTTTGTTAAGATCTTATCTATTCGTTTGAACAATGTGCGTGGAAGAGGCAAGGGCAACATTTGAAGGACATAAAGAATTTGAGGGGTGAGCATCATACGAATGGTCTCTAATCTACCCCACCACGTCAAATATAGCGGGGACCATTGGTCACATAGTGATTGAAGTTTGGAGATGAGTAACTTAACATTAATAGCCACTGTATCCTGCCAAGTATTGCAGAAATGGATGCCCAAATACTTAATAGACGTGGAGCACCAAGTAAGACCATAGGGTGCAATCATTGCCTGTGTACAGTAAGCATTCAGGGGTAGGACTTCAGTCTTATCCCAATTGATGGTATAGCTAGATAGGTGACCAAAACTGGAGAGAAGATTGAGAATGGCTGGGAGGGTGTCCATTGGTCTGGATACATATAGAAGCACATCATCAGCAAAAGCCGAGAGGCGTACCTCCGTCGGTCCTACAGGTATGCCTACTATTTTGGGATCAGAATCAAGTTTGCGTAACAGAGGTTCCAGGGCCAGATTGAACAGGAGCGGCGACAACGGGCACCCCTGCCTAGTTCCACGAGATAGAGAAAAATAAGGGGACATATACACCTCCACATTCAATCTGGCCCTGGGACCGGCATACAAGAGATGAACCATATCAAGAAAAACATCTCCCAATTGGTACCATTGCATAGTATAAAATAGATACTTCCACTCCACATAGTCAAAGGCCTTTTCTGCATCCAATGACATTACACAGGCCAGAGTGGAAATATTTTGTGCGGCTTGTAACACATGACAGAATACTCTAGAGTTATCAGCAGTCAGGCGACCCTTCACAAAGCCACATTGAGTAGGATGGATGAGCAAAGGGAGAGCCTGAGCCAGTCTTTCCGCAAGAAGTTTTGCATATATTTTACAATCATAATTGAGTAAGGATATGGGTCTGTAGTTTTTAGGAAGTAATGGATCCCGTCCAGGCTTGGGGAAGACTACAATATCCGCCTCCACAAAGGTGCCTCCACTAGTTCCTCGATGTAAAAAGTCAGTATATAAGCTGAATAAGTGAGGGAGGAGTATCTTTTGAAAGGTTTTATAAATACCTAAGGGAAGTCCATCACCCCCTGGCGCTTTTCCTGATTTCAGTCCCTCAATGGCCATTCCAATCTCCATCTCTGAGAGGGGTTTATTGAGATTCTCAATCAGATGAGGTGGAAGCGTAGGGGGAGCCTTGTCCTTGAAAAATTTATCAAAATCCTCTTGAGAAGGGCTAACTCCCGATGTATAAAGGCGTTCATAAAAGGATTTAAAATGGGCAGCAATAGCATTCGGATCCGTAATCAGAGAGCCGGCCGGTTTAAGAGCTTTGATATGACCCGCTCGTTTCTTGTGTTTGAGATAATTTGCCAGCATTGTCCCTGCCTTGTTACGATGTTCATAGTATAACGCCCCCTCATTCACCAATTGGACACGAGCACGCTCTGACAGAATGGAGTTGTATTGGAATTTAAGTTTGCGAATCTGCATTAAGGCCTGGTCAGTGGGGGAAATATGGTATGCTATCTCAAGAGATTTAATTTGGACGTCTAAGGTAGAGAGCACACGTTTGCGATTTTTAGTCAGGTGGGCTGAATATGCTATGATTCTACCACGTAAGTATGCTTTGTAAGCATCCCATAGTGTTTGATAGGTCAGCTCCTGTGTATTGTTATGTAAAAAATATTTCACAGTCCATTCTTCAACCTGTTGAAGGAAAGCTTTGTCCGTTAGGAGAGCAGTATTTAAACGCCAGGAGGAGGTAGGAGAGGATGATGTAGGAAGAGTAAAGGAAAGAAAAACCGATGAATGGTCAGAGAGAGGACAGGAGATAATAGAAGTGGAGCTAATATACTGCACGAGGGATTGTGACAATAGAAAGTAGTCCAATCTCATTGCTGATGCGTGGGGCGCGGACCAGAAAGTAAATTCAAGGTCCTTAGGGTGAAAAAGTCTCCAGGCATCAACCAGACCGTAGGACCGAGAAATGTGATGTAGTATCGGGAGCGTGGGAGGAGCACGATACGATGATTGGGATCTGCGATCAAGGTGGGCATCGAGGACCAGATTCCAGTCCCCCCCCCCATAATATAGTAATCAGTGGGTGTGGAGGCCAGTTCTTTGGCTAGGGTTTTGAAAAAATCAGTATTTGGAGTATTCGGGCCATATATCGTAAAAAAGGTATAGCGGCGAGAGTTAATATCCAGAGTTACTGTCACTCATCGCCCCTGAGAATCATGAGAAGAATGTAAAATAGTATATTTAAGGTGTTTTGAAAGTAAGATGGCCACTCCTCCCTTAGAGGAAACTGCGGGAGAGAAAAAACAATGTGAGACCCAGTCCCTCTTTAGTTTAGCAGATTCAATTGAGTTCAATTTGGTTTCTTGCAGAAAGACTACCTGAGCTGAATGATGTTTACAATATAGCAATGTCCGCTTTCTTTTAATAGGGTGGTTTAAACCTCTAATGTTCAAAGATAACACTTTATATAAAGCCATTAGTGAGCTAAGCAGGTGGTAAAGACAGAATGAGAGACAGTATAGCACAAGACTATGAATCGCATCGCTCTGAAAACACACATATAATCCATGGATGCCAAGATCTGTACAAAAAAAAAAGAATAAACCTCAGTCACACACACAGCCAGACATCCCCCCACCCTCCCTACAGACACTCTAACTCCCCCCCACCCACAAGACATATGCCTTGTAACCATCCCGCCAAAAAGGCGCCCCAAAGGCCTGTGGAGGGGAAGAGGCACCACAACATGGAGGCTCAAGACCAGCCCCCCCCCCCCCCCCACCGACCCCAAAACAAGTATGTTGGTAGAAAACAGAAATATAGTGAGAAACTACTCCACTATTAGCTCTGAAAAGAGCTGAGTTATTGTGCGCAACTAACAAAACTGCACAAACATAATAGACAACCCGGTCATAGAGTCATGCCAGTATTCAAGTGTCCATACGCTGTAGGTCCTCTTGCTCTTTTAGGAATCGATCCACATCCGCAGGATCATTATATGTTTTAGTGTGGTTATTGTAGGTGATTTTAAAGCGTGCCGGCGAAAGGAGGCCAAAACGTGCCTCAAGTGCACGCAATCGGGGGCGCAGGGCCAAAAATTGGCGGCGCTTCTCAGCAGTAGCTTTGGTGTAGTCAGCCGAGATGTAGATTGATTGCCCCTGCCATTCAATTTTCCGTAGCGATCTCATTTTATCAAGAATCTGGGCCACGTGCTGGAAGCGCAGCAGTTTCATCAGCACAGGTCGCGCCCGCTGGGAGCCGGTCAGTGATTTAGTCGGCACTCTGTGGGCCCGCTCCACCTCGAGCGGCCGGTCAAATTTTAATGAAAGAACTTTGGGAAGCCACTCCTCGAAAAATGCACAGGCTGCAGAACCTTCGATCCCTTCATGTAGACCGGTGATACGCAAATTATTCCGACGGCTATGGTTGCCAAAATCATTCAGCTGATCCTCCAGGGCATGCAGGGCCTTCCGGTCCATGGATTGATTGGAGGCAAGATCGTCTATAGTCTGGCATTTGCGCTCCAAGAGCGCCAGCTTAGAGACCATGGCTGACATTTTTTCGGTAAGTGATTGTATCTCATGCTTAATATCCTTAATGTCGTCTTTACTCTCCGATAACATATTAGAGATAAGCTGTAGTTGATCCGATACCGTTAGTTCCGGGTCTACACGTGGCCGCGGCGCATCCCCCTTAACTGGAGACGGTGGGTCTTGTTTTTGGCGTTTAGCATCCGACGTACCTGCAAATGCAGCCTCAATTTTGCCCTGCTTTGGAGCAGGCATCTCCGCTGCAGATTTTAGCGCGAACAAGTGTGAATGGAGACGAGTGGAGTAGAAATAATGGAGCCGGGGACGGGAGCATCTTGTTCGGGCTCTCTAGCGCCCCCCCAAGCATAAAATCTTCATCATTTTCCGTGTTCATGATCTTTGTCTTTTTTATATTAAGTTCTAATCCCATGTTAAGACTTACAGGTTTGACTTTTCTCAATATGTACAGAATGTCTTCTTGCTGCTGGTGATAAGCATTGTATTATATGAACATAAGAACATAAGCAGTGCCTCTGCCGGGTCAGACCAGAGGTCCATCCCGCCCAGCAGTCCGCCCCCGCGGCGGCCCAACAGGTCATGACCTGCCTTAATCACCAGAAGGGGCCCCCTTGCCCCCTAGGTTTCTCATCGAAGTCCTATATTCCCATCAATGTCCTAACCCTCCGGCCTTGCACCTGCACGACCTGGTGAGCTGTCTATACTTATGCAACACCCCAGCACCTCCCTCAGTACCCCACGATCCCCTTTTCCCTCAGGAATCTGTCCAATCCCTGTTTGAATCCCTGTACTGTACTCTGCCGGATCACTTCCTCCGGGAGCGCATTCCATTTGTCCACGACCCTTTGGGTGAAGAAAAACTTCCTTGCATTTGATTTGAACCTATCTCCCTTCAGTTTCTCTGAGTGCCCCCTCGTACCTGTCGTCCCTTTTAGTCTGAAGAACCTGTCCCTGTCCACCCTCTCTATGCCCCTAAGTATTTTGAAGGTCTCTATCATATCGCCCCTGAGCCTCCTCTTTTCCAGAGAGAAGAGCCCCAGTTTATCCAGCCTCTCAGCATATGGGCAGTTTTCCAGCCCTCTTACCAGTTTCGTTGCCCTCCTTTGGACTCTCTCAAGAACTGCCATGTCCTTCTTGAGGTGCGGCGACCAATATTGAACGCAGTATTCCAGATGTGGGCGCACCATCGCTCGATACAGCGGCATGATGACTTCCCGTGTCCTGGTTGATATGCCCCTCTTGATGATGCCCAGCATCCTGTTGGCTTTCTTCGAGGCTGCTGCACACTGTGCGGATGGTTTCATGGATGGATCCACTAGCACACCCAAGTCTCTCTCAAGTCCAGTGTCTTCCAGCAATCTCCCCCCCCCCCCCCCCATTTTATACTCTAACAACGGGTTCTTTTTCCCTATGTGCATGACCTTGCATTTATCTACGTTAAAGCGCATTTGCCATTTGTTTGCCCAGTCCTCCAGCTTATCGAGGTCCCTTTGCAGTTCCTCACACTCCTCCCTGGTCCTAACTGGCGCAGAGCTTGGTATCGTCTGCAAATTTTATAACCTCACACTTTGCCTCCGTTTCCAGGTCATTGATAAATATGTTGAAGAGTAGCGGCCCCAGCACCGATCCCTGTGGCACACCGCTCGTGACTCCCCGCCAGTCAGAATATTGGCCCTTTACTCCGACCCTCTGTAGTCTACCTGACAGCCAGTGCTTGATCCATCTGTGTACATCCCCGCCCACCCCGTGGTTCCACAGCTTCCTAAGCAGCCTTTCATGTGGCACCTTGTCAAAGGCCTTTTGAAAATCGAGGTAAATGATGTCTATGGGTTCCCCTTTGTCCACCTGACTGCTTATTCCCTCAAAGAAGTACAGAAGGTTTGTCAGGCACGACCTTCCCTTACAGAATCCGTGCTGGCTTGTCCGCAGTAGGCCATTTTTCTCGATGTGCTCGCAAATGCTGTCCTTGATCATTGCTTCCACCATCTTCCCTATAACTGAAGTCAGGCTCACCGGCCTGTAGTTCCCGGGGTCACCTCTCGATCCCTTCTTAAAGATAGGTGTGACATTCGCCAGTTTCCAGTCCTCTGGTACCTCTCCAGTTTTCAAGGATAGGTTGCAAACATGCTGGATTGCGCCTGCTATTTTCTGACTTAGTTCCTTTAGAACCATTGGGTGGATCCCGTCCGGTCCCGGTGATTTGCCGCTTTTCAGTCTGTCAATCTGCTTGAGGACATCCTCCCGACTTACCTCTATATGCCCCAATCTTTTGGCCTGCTCCCCACTCATGAGCTCCTCTGAGTCCGGTATATTGGACGTGTCCTCGCTCGTGAAGACCGACGAGAAGAACGTGTTCAACCTCTCAGCTACCTCTTTATTCTCCTTAATCACTCCCTTCCTATCCCCATCGTCCAATGGCCCCACCTCCTCTCTCACTGGTTGCTTCCCCTTTACGTAACTGAAGAATGCCTTGAAGTTTTTCGCCTCCCTGGCCAGCCCCTCCTCGTATTTCCCTTTTGCTTTTCTAATCTCTCAGTGGCATTCCTTTTGGCATTTCCTGTGCTCCTGGTGATTTTCCTCCGTTGGATCCCTCTTCCATTTCCGGAAGGACACTTTCTTGTCACTGATTACCCTCTTTACTTCAGGTGTCATCCAAACCGGGTCTTTTGACCGCTTGTTCTTGCGGCCTTTCCTGAAACTGGGGATGTACAATTTTTGCGCTTCCTGCAGTGTGTCCCTGAGAAGGGTCCAGGCGCTCCCTACAGTCTCCATCCTAAAGCCATTCCTGAGCTTCCTCCCCACCATTTTCCTCATAGTTGAGCGCAGTCGTTGCGGTCCTCCCCACTATGGGTGACCCCCTTTCTAATGTGAATCTGATCACGTTGTGATCACTGTTGCCTAGTGTTCCTCCCACTTCTACCCCTCTTGCAGGCCCCCCTAATCCGTTAAGGATGAGGTCAAGAGTAGCATCCCCTCGCGTCGGTTCCTTGACTAGTTGCTCCATGAAGCAGTCCCTCACAGCTTCTACGAATCCTGCTTCCCTCGTGGAGTTGGAGTGTCCCGTACTCCAGTCTATCCCCGGGTAGTTGAAGTCCCCCATCACTGTTACACTTCCAGTCCTGCATTCCTGTCTCAGTTCTGCTTCCAAGTCTTGTCCTATTGTTTCTGACGCATCAGGCGGGCGATAATACAGCCCCAGCTTTATGTCTGCACTCTTCTTTCCCGGCAATTTGACCCATAGCGATTCTAGCTCCTCTGCCTTTGTTGCCGTATCGATCCCAATCGAGTAGATATAGTCCTTTATATACAGCGCTATGCCTTCCCCCTTCTTGTGGGTCTTGTCCCTCCTGTAGAGCTTGTACCCTGGCAGCGCCACAACCCATTGATTTTCCTCTGTCCACCAGGTTTCTGTAATTCCTATTATATCCAGGTCCTCCCCCTTGGCCATTACTTCCAGTTCACCCATCTTAGCCATGAGGCTTCTTGCATTTGCTTATAAGCACTGTAGGTCCCGGTGTTCGTCCTCCACCTCTGCCTTTACCTGGGCCGCCTTCCCTTGGGTCTCGGGCCGTTTTCCCGCTCCCGGTGCCTCTGCTGTGCCCTCCGCCTTTACCCTCGCAACTCTCTTCCTCCCCATGTCCCCTCCACCCCACCTCCCCGCTTTTCCCCGGGGAGTACCAGCCCCCTCCTGTGCTATCGTCCCCTGGGCCTTGGTTTGTTCCCCCTTGCCTTGTGTCTCCCCTTTGCCCTGTGGCTCCACCTTATTGCCTTCTGTTTGCACCCTGGTGCCATCTTGTCCTCCTGAATCCCCTGTTTTCCCCTTCCCCTTAGACTTCTCCCAGCAAGTTGCTGTTACCTGGTGTTTCCCTCGCTGTCTGATCGCGAGTTCCATCGGACCCCCGTCCTCCTCCCTGCAGTCAGCCCATTCAGCATCTTTTCTTGATACTGCTGTCCGAAGCGTCATCAGGTCAGCTGTCGGCTTTCCCCCTCTCTGTAGTTTAAAGCCCTCTCGATCTCCTTCTTTACGTTGGCTGCTAGTATTCTTGTTCCCGCCGTGCTCAGGTGCAGGCCATCCCGCCTGTAGAGCTTGCTCTTTCCCCAGAAGGACGACCAGTTCCTCACAAAGTGGAAGCCCTCCTCCTTGCACCACCTCCTCAGCCACGCATTCACCTCCTGGAGCTCGGCCTGCCTCCTTGCATCTGCCCTCGGGACCGGCAGGATCTCCGAGAATGCTATCCTCTGTGACCTCCGTTTCAGCTTCCTTCCCAGGACCCTGAACTGGTCTGTTAGCGCAGGCATGCTGAAATTCCTCCGGCTCACATCATTTGTTCCGACGTGGACAATTACTGCTGTCTCCTCCGTTTCGGCTCCGTCCAAGATCCTCTCGATTCTGTCGGCAATGTCCTTTGTCCTGGCCCCAGGGAGACATGTCACCAGCCGGTCCTCTCGACCTCCGGCTACGTGACTGTCCACCTCCCTCAGGATCGAGTCTCCCACAACAATTGCAGTCTTTCCCTTCCTTAAGAGCCTCCTCTGCCTCAGGTCCGTGTCCATGGTGAATCTGGGCGCTCCTCCCTCGGGGTCCTTGGCCTCCTCTGCCCTCCTGGCCTCTCCACTAGGTCCATCCTCCGGTGGGTCCTGGCTCTCGTCTGATGACACCTGTCTGAGTTGCTGCTGGTTCTGCTCCTCGACCCTCCTGTAGCTCTCCTCGATGAATCTCTCAAGGTCCCTCACCTGATCTTCAATGGAGCTGTTTCTGTCTGGATCCTCAGACGCCTGGCATGGCTCCTCTGAAGCGTGCAGCCCCTCCAGGTCCTGAACCCTGGCCTGCAATCTCACGACCTCATACTTCAGGCCTTCCAGCTCCCGGCACCGACCGCATATGTACTCTATATGCATAGTGCAGATTGTTTATATTTCACTCACCAACTTTGAAACCAATGCTTTCTTCTTCCAAATTTGCTTTCCTGAAGATGGGTTCACTGTAAAGTTTGAACAGATGACAAGATGCATCCTTGCCTAATACCATGTTTTATTGTTGCTATATTCTGTTCTCACTGCAGCTTCTTGGTTTTCATAGAGGCTCTTTATCAGCTGAGCTATGTGTTTGAGTATTCCCATTTGTGCTATAATTCTTAGTTTATCGTGATCCATACAGTCAAAAGCTTTGCTGTAGTTGAAGAATAACAGAGGAAAATTGACAGAATCTCCTACAGACATTAAAATTGTCTCTGCTTCCCCCAGCAGAATGAAGGCTCCTACTATCTGGGAGGGATTTGGGACAGCGATCTGCCATACTGGGCACATCAGCTAGGGCACATCAGCTAAGACGCAAATTTGAAGACCGACAGAGGCCTCACATTATAATCGCTAAAGTACATAATTAGCTTGGGTGGGGGTAGAAATGCATGTTACATTCTAGCTTCTACTATTTGCTTTATTACTCTGGATGGGAGGAACTGGGAGGGGGGTTGCAGGAGAGGGGTGAATTGTTTGTTCCTGTACATTTAATATGGGTATTATACTCGCTGTGCCTATTAATGAATGTTCCTCTGTTTTTGCAACATGGGCTTTGAATTTTGAGGGTTTCCATATCTTCCGTGTACCTTCTTTGCCCCAGGTGACGGCTGGGCACCTGATGCCTATGTTTAATTTTACTCTAATTATTTATCTGTCATTGGTCTCCTTTTTAACTTGGTTCTTCTAAGCTTAAATTAGTTACCTGGAATGTTTCTGGTATTAACTCCCCTATAAAATGTGCCAAGAACCTCTCCCAGTTGAAAAGAAAGGCAGTGGACATTGCTTGCGTACAAGAGACCAAAATCACTGATGTTGAGCACTGCATAGGTAGGTCAAGTATATTATCCTTTGAAGAAGGGTGGAGTGGCTCTTTTGTTCCAGAAAGGTTTTATGGACCAGTTAACTGAAGTTTTGAGAATCTCAGAGAGAGCGTGAACTCGCAGGCCTTGACCATGCGCAGATGTTCAAGGCCCAGCAAGAAGAGGAGGCCGATCTTCTGGCACTGGCACCAATGCACAGGACATGCCGGTGCCAGTGCCGAGGCCCAGATGACAGTAAGAAGCAGTGGGGGGGGGGGCCGAATCGCGGCGGGGGGGGGTGCCGAATCGCGGGGGGAGGGTTCCGTATCGCGGGGGGGGGGGGGGCCGTTCGCAAATCGAGGCACGCTCGGTTTCCGAGGCGCCGATTTTGCAAATGTTTTGCTCGTCTTGCAAAACACTCGCAAACTGGTGCACTCGTAAACCGAGGTACCACTGTATATGCAACCAACACATATGAACATGCGTTTTTCTATAAGTTAGTCCACTTAGCACTGCAGGATGATTCATTGCTAGTGGTTATTGCGGGGGACTTTAACCAGGTTCTTGACCATCAGATGGACAGATTGGACTACACCAAAGGGACCAGATTGGGAGCTAGGAAGTGTTTACCCTTCCTAAGTTGTTCTTTGGATCTTGTGGACCCTTGGTGCCTATTGAACCCCACTGCTAAAGATTTTACACATATATCTTGTGTGCATGGGACATCGTCTCGTATTGACAATATCCTTCTCTCCTCAACTTTGTTTTCCCATGTCCTATCCGCAGATATTGGCTCCATAGTAATCTTGAATCATGCCATATGTTGGATAGATTTGGATCTGCCTCACTCTTCTTCCGGGGCGTCTAGATGGAAATTCCCTGCTTACCTTTATCAAGATAAGCATTTTTACTATTATTTGAACTCCACCAAGGACACGGACCTGCAGCTAGAGAGACAAGAGAAGACAGCAATCATTGTGGGAGACTCCATCATCCAACAAGTCAACAGCCACGTAGCGGGAGGAAGAAAGGATTGGCTGGTGACCTGCCTACTAGGAGCAAAGGTGGAGGATATAGCGAGCCGCATTGACAGGATCATCGACAGTGCAGAAGAGGGAAATACGGCAGTGGTGATTCACGTTGGGACAAATGACGTGAGCAAAAGGAACTACAGCAAGGAAACACTGAAAGACCAGTTCCAGATGCTAGGAAGGAAGCTGAAGACCAGAACGCCGAAGGTAGCGTTCTCGGAGATCTTGCTGGTACCCAGAGTCGACGGGAAGAAGCAAATGGAACTGTAAGCAGTCAATGCATGGATGAGGAAGAAGGATTCCACTTTGTGTGCAACTGGAGGACATTCTGGAGGAAGAGCAAGGATGGACTCCACCTCAGCGGAGTCGGAAAGAGGCAAGTGAGAAATTGAGAAGTTTTTAAACTAAGAAGGGGAAAACCAACAGTCGATCAAGAGTCGATGGTTCAGGAAACGGTATACCCAGAGGATACCATGCAAGAAGATTGCAGGGAAGACTTACCGGATCATAGGCAAGAGAGAAATCCCGACGGATCGAAAGGGACGGAAGCAAGGAAGACAGAAGGAGGAAGGAAGTGCATGAAAGTAATTTAAATGTATGTACACAAACGCAAGGAGCCTAAGGAATAAAATGGGGGAATTGGAAGCTATGGCACAAAAAGATAACCTAGACATCATCGGCATCATGGAAACATGGTGGAATGAGGATGTCTGGGACACTGTGCTACTGGGATACAAGCTATACCGCAGAATCAGAGTAGGACAGAAAGGTAGGGGTATTACCCTATACATAAAAGAGGGAATTGAGTCTACCAGAGAGAACACTTTGGAAACAAACCATATGGTAGAGTCTCTATGGGCTAAAATACTGGGAACAAATGGAACGGATACGAAGATCGGCATCTACTACCGACCTCTAGGGCAGTCCGAAGAGACTGACGGAGAAATGACGGACAAGATTAAACAAGAATGCAAGGGAGGCAACATAGTTATCATGGGAGACTTCAATTATCCAGGGATAGATTGGAACCTAGGCAACTCCAGCTGCAGTAGGAAGAACAAGTTCCTGGATGCTATAGACGATTGCTTCCTGGAACAACTTGTCATAGAAAACATGAGAGAAAATGCAATTCTGGACTAAATTCTAAATGGACTACGAGGACCAAGGTATAGAAGTAGAAGGAACGCTGGGAAACAGTGATCACAACATGATCCATTTCAATCTAGACACAGGAACAAAAAATCAATCCAGAATTACTGCCACGGCACTGAACTTCCAAAAAGGGATCTATGAAGGGATGAGAGTCATGGTGAGGAAACAGATTAGGAATCCACTAGAGCAAGCATGGTCCATTTTTAAGGACACAGTCACCGAGGCGCAAAATCTATAAATATCGCATATCAACAAGGGTTCCAAGAGGAAAAAGAACAAGGAACCTGTGTGGCTCACTATAGCAGTGAAGGAAGCAGGGTCCTATCTATCAGGGAGACACACTAAGGTGGATAGGCAAATGGCTGGAAAACAGAATGCAGAGGGTGGGCATAAATGGGAAGCTCTCAGACTGGGAGAAAGTGACTAGCGATGTGCCCCAGGGCTCGGTTCTTGGGCCCATCTTATTTAATATTTTCATCAATGACCTGGAAGAAGGAACGTCCAGTGATATCATCAAGTTCGCAGACGACATGAAGCTATGTCGGACAATCAGATCACAAAAGGACAGTGAGGAACTACAGAGATATTTGAGCAAGTTAGAGAGATGGGCAGAGAAATGGCAGATGAAGTTTAATGTGGAAAAATGCAAGGTAATGCATTTGGGCAGAAAGAACAAGGAGCACGAGTATAGCATGTCAGGTGCAACTCTGGGTAAGAGTGAACAAGAAAAAGACCTGGGGGTACTGATAGATAGGACCCTGAAACCGTCAGCACAATGTGCGGTGGTGGCAAAGAAAGCAAATAGAATGTTGGGCATGATAAAGAAGGGAATCACGAGTAGATCAGAGAGGGTCATAATGCCACTTTATAGAGCAATGGTCAGACCACACTTGGAATACTGTGTCCAACACTGGCCTCCCTACCTAAAGAAGGATATAAAACTGCTGGAAAAGGTGCAGAGGCGAGCAACGAAGCTGGTAAAAGGTATGGAGAACTTAAACTACAAAGAACGACTTAGAAAACTGGGACTGTTCTCCCTTGAGAAGAGGAGACTGCGAGGGGATCTGATTGAGACTTTTAAAATAATAAAAGGAATCGACAAGATAGAGCAGGATGAAAAATTTATTTACGTTGTTAAATGTGACTAGGACAAGAGGTCATGGACTGAAGCTGAGGGGGGACAAGCCCAGGACAAATACCAGGAAGTTCTGCTTCACACAGCGAGTGGTGGACACCTGGAACGCTCTCCCGGTGGAGATTGCTGCGGAACCCACCGTTCTAGGATTTAAGGTCAAGTTAGATGCACATCTACTTGAAAGACGCATAGAAGGATACGGGTGACTAAGTTTTTGACAGGTTACACCTGGCTGGGCCTCCGCATGAGCGGATCACCAGACTTGATGGACCTAGGGTCTGATCTGGAGATGGCAGTTCTTATGTTCTTATCAAAGCAGGTGCCATAAGGCGGTAAGAGGGGCCAAAAGGGACTACGAAGAAAAAATAGCTAAGGAGGCAAAAAATTTTAAACTGTTTTTTCAATATTTTAAGGGAAAATGCCCAGAGAAGGAAACAGTGGGGCCGTTAGATGACTATGGAATAAAGGGAGTACTAAAAGAGGACAAAGTCATTGCCGACAAACTGAACATATTTTTTGCGTCTGTATTTACCGAAGAGGATATATCCAATATACCAGAAGCCAACAGAATATACACAGGAAGTAAAGACAGGAAACTGACAGGGTCGACGATCAGTCTAGAAGAGGTATGCAGAGATTGATAGGCTTAAAAACTATAAATCCCTGGGACCGGACGGCATCCTACCCAAGGGTAATCAAGGAACTGAAAGGGGTTATAGCTGAACTGCTTCAACTAATAGTTAATCTGTTGAACAAATCAGGAAAGATTCCAGAAGACTGGAAAGTGGCGAACATTATACCCATCTTCAAGAAAGAAAGGTTCAAGGGGGGATCCAGGAAACTACAAACCAGTCAGCATGGTTTTAGCAAAGGCAGATCCTGAACTTGCTGCACTTCTTTGAGGGAGTAAACAGGCAGATAGACAAGGGCGACCCGGTCGACATTGTATATCTGGATTTTCAGAAGGCGTTTGACAAGGTTCCACATGAACGACTACTTCAGAAAACTGTGAGCCATGGAATCGAGGGTGAAATACTCATGTGGATAAAAACTGGCTGGAGCATAGGAACAGAGAGTGGGGGTAAATGAACAATACTCGGACTGGAAGAGCGTCACCAGCGGGGTGCTGCAGGGCTCGGTGCTTGGACCTGTGCTCTTCAACATCTTTATAAATGATCTGGACATTGGCACGACGAGTGAGGTGATTAAATTTGCAGACGATCCGAAGTTATTCAGATTAGTGAAGACACAGGGGGATTGCGAAGATCTGCAACGTGACATAATCAGACTCGAGGAATGGGCATCGACAGGCAGATGAGGTTCAACGTGGATAATAAGTGTAAAGTGATGCATGTAGGTACAAAAATCTCATGCACAAATACAGGATGTCTGGGGCAGTACTTGGAGAGACCTCCCAGGAAAGAGATTTGGGAGTCCTGATTGACAAATCGATGAAGCCGTCCACGCAATGTGCAGCAGTGGCGAAAAGGGTGAACAGAATTCTAGGAATGCTAAAGAAGGGGATCACGAACAGATTGGAGAAGGTTATCATGCCATTGTACCAGGCTATGGTGTAGGGCACACCATAGCCTGGAGTACTGCATCCAGCACTGGTTGCCGTACATGAAGGAGGACATGGTATTACTCGAAAGGGTCCAGAGAAGAGCGACTATCCCTAATTAAATTGTGTTCAGTTTTAGAGACCGTATCTGGCGAAGGACATAAAAAGACTTGAAGCGGTCCAGAGGAAGGTGACAAAAATATTAGGTTTGTGCCAGAAGACGTATGAGGAGAGACTGGAAGCCCTGAATATGTCCCTAGAGGAAAGAAGGGGCAAGGGAGATATAATTCAGACGTTCAAATACTTGAAAGGTATTAACATAGAACAAAATCTATTCCAGAAAAGGAAAATGGTAAAACCAGAGGGCATAATTTGAGGTTCAGGGGTGGTAGATTCAAGAGTAATGTTAGGAGGAAGATCTTTACGGAGAGGGTGGTTGATGCTTGGAATGCGCTCCCGAGGGTGGTGGTGGAGAAGAAAACTGTGACAGTTCAAACTAGCTTGGGATCTCTAATCAGAAAATAATGGGTATACATTGAAGAAACTAAGGCCAGTACTGGGCAGGCTTACATGGCCTGTGTCCTGTATATGGACTATTTAGTTGAGGACAGGCTGGGGAGGGTTTCGATGACTTGGATAGTTAAGGTAGACTGGAGTAAGCTTTGATGGAGACTCCAGTAGATGGAACCTAAGCACACAACTAGGCAGGGTTCTGGGTTTCTGGCCCAGAAATATGTAAGAAAAAGGACCATTTAAACTAAATTAATTTATGGAGCATGTATGGTTGGGCAGACTAGATGGATCTCTTGTGTCTTTATCTGCCATCATTTACTATGTTACTATGTAAGGGGCTGGAGGAGTTGCCGTACAGCAAAAGATTAGAGAAACTGGGCCTCTTCGCCCTCAAACAGAGGAGATTGAGAGGGGACATGATCGAAACATTCAAGGTACTGAAGGGAATAGACTTGGTAGATAAAGGACAGGTTGTTCACCCTCTCCAAGGTAGGGAGAACGAGAGGGCACTCTCTAAAATTGAAAGGGGATAGATTCCATAAGAACATAAGGAAATTCTTCTTTTCCCAGAGAGTGGTAGAAAACTGGAACGCTCTTCCGGAGTCTGTCATAGGGGAGAACACACTCCAGGGATTCAAGACAAAGTTAGACAAGTTTCTGCTGAACCAGAACGTACGCAGGTAGGGCTAGTCTCAGTTAGGGCGCTGGTCTTTGACCAGAGGGCCGCCGCGTGAGCGGACTGCTGGGCACGATGGACCACTGTCTGACCCAGCAGCGGCAATTCTTATGTTCTTAAGTTCTAACAGATGCAATTAAATACTTGGGAGTGTGGATCCCATATGATTTATCCAGGCTTTACTCTTTAAATATTGATACGCACATGCAAGATTTGGAGCATACATTGTCAATTTGGCAATCCTATCCTTTGACTCTAATAGGTTGAATATCTATATATGATCTTTTGGCTTGGCTCTATTTATTCCAAATGCTACCCTTGATACTCTCAACATTTTCCCATAGGCGGCTTGTTCGAGCTGTCAACAAATTCCTATGGAATGGGAAAAAACCTAGAGCATCATTTGTGATAGTTGCCTCTCCTAAAGATAAAGGAGGCCTGGGTCTTTTGAATATTCTTCTCATGGTTTGGGCATGTCAGTTGTGCCACCTTAATGACTGGTTCCGTACCATTTCCCAATTCTATTTTACTCCAGTGGAATTGCAACTCTTGTCTCCTTTTCATTTTAGTGCTTGTTACATACTCCTTTATCTCTTTTACGTTCTGATTGGCATCTCTACTAAGTTTTCTTCCCTGCTTGGCAAACATGGAGATGGCTTTGTTCTCTGTTGAAGCTCCGGCTGGATGTCTCTCCTTTGCTATCGATTATGGAAATCAGTCTTTTGCTCCAGCATTGATGTCAGCTGTCTTTCGCCATTGGGCAGCGAGAGGACTTCTCTATCTCTATCAGTGCTTACAGAATAATGGCTCTTTGAAATCCTTTTCAGACTTGTGGGCTAAGTTTAGGCTTGGGTCTCATGACTTTTTTGGCTACTGGCAGTTGCATCATTATGTGTGCTCTCTCTCTCAAACTTCTCTAACAAGCGAGATGTTGGAAATTTTGAAGGAGGCCTCGCTCAGGTATTCCTTCCCCTTTCTACCCCAACATCTTTCTTCTCTCATATATTCATGCTTCTCCAATTTACTATGTAACATCCTTCTTCTTTCATTTTGCAATTCGCTGATTGTGAACCGCCTAGAAGTCAGTTTGACTATGGCGGTATAGAAAAATAAAGTTATTATTATTATTATTATTATTATGTCTAGATGCCCAGCTGGCTATACCACTGCGATATCATAGGTTTCTTCAAGAAATGTTACTAGCCTATAATTATACTCATTATACATTGGATCTTAGAGCCAACATCATACCTGATAACATACGTCGCTACTTTTGTATTATGTCAGCTTTGAAGTTGTCTTCTCCCTTGTGGGAACTGAGTTTTAAAATGATTATGCTTTAAAATGATTATGTTTTAAAATGATTTAAATTGAATCTCCTAAACATGCTTTGCATATTAGCCTGCGCGCAGATTCTCGCTACCTGAAATGTGCGCTAGAGGGGGCCTCTTTAGGCCATATGTTTTACTCTTGTTGACTGATACAGGCCTTCTGGAAGAGGATCTTGGCACATATCTCCTCTTTGTGGAATGCTTGCTGTCTTTTGTCCCCACATATATTGCTCTCTGGGTATTCTGTGGTGGCTCCACTTCTTAAAGGTATGTGAGTTTTTTTGCATAGAGCCCTCTTATTGGGAAGAAAATAATTTTGGTACGATGGCTGGATGTTGCTCCCCCTTCTTTGGAGCATTGCAGAGCAGCAATGATTCAACTTCTCCAAATGGAGAGACAGATGGTGTCTGATATGCACTACAAACTACTTGGAAACCCTTTTGGAATTCCTTGACTGTTCATGCTTGTAGTCATCTTTTGAACCTCATATAAGCTCTTGTTTGGAATTGCTCAACAGTGAGTTCTGTTAACTAATGGGTGGTGTGTGTGTGGGGGCTATATTTTTAAAATTGTTTTACCTTTTGTGACTGGCTTAATTTTACATGTATTTTTTGGTACCTGTTCATTCCTGACTTGTTATCGTGCCTGTTCTTTTCAATAAAAATTATATGAAAAAAAGCATATAGAGACAGGAATTAGAGAATGACAAAATTCATCATCGTTCCCGTCACCGCGGATAACCACGGGAAATAATCCCATGTCATTTTTTAATGTCTATTTCAACCTCAGTCCTTCTACACTAGCATTCTTCAAAGCAAAGCTTGAGGGTCAGTGGTTGTGGCCATTCATATTCTGATTCTTCCTTCTCTCCAAAAGAATGATATGAAGATGGTTTCCCGCGGTTATCCGCGGGGACGGGGACGGTGATGAATTTTGTCACTGTGTCATTCTCTAACAGGAATCCCCAAGCTCCAAGGAACTGGTTTTCAATCTGGTATGGCAGGCCCATGCCATGAATGAGGCAGCTACTGTAGCTTTGATACCCAAAGCCAGTGCATCAAACTGTCTTTTAAAGATCATACCCACCTTACAGTCCTGTGCATCCTTTAGCATCACTTCACCTTCACTATTGCGGAGTCCACCTTCAGCTAAAAAAGCAACTGCTAGAAGTCTGGACCCATAGGATTGAGCCGAGACATAGCTTTGGCCACCTTAAGTGACCAGAACTTCCTGGCATTTGTCCTGGGCTTGTCCCCCCTCAGCTTCAGTCCATGACCTCTTGTCCTAGTCACATTTGACAACGTAAATAAGTGAGCCTTAAGGTTTCTCCCACTAGTCAGTGACCAAAGATCAAGGTGAGACAGAAATAAAGTTTGTCTGTGTATTAGTGCCACACATGATGGAGCACTATGAGGTGGAGGGCTTCTGGGCACTGAGCTTCAGAATAGACAGGGTATCAGAAATGACATGGAAGACTGAAGCTGACCTGAAAAGGCAACACACAGAGAAATCATCACCATGATCCATCTGCCCCTTGAATTCTGGTCCCCAAAAAGGATCCCACATCATCCATCGTCGCAGACGAGCCCAGCAAAAATAAAGGCATAGAAAGAGACTTCCAATCATACCAATCCCATAGGCACCGGTCCTGTTAAATAGGCTTTCCATAAAAGGCTGACAAATCTGAGAAGCCTTATATTGGGGGGACCTAAGGCTTCTTGTGTAACTCCAGATTGGAGAAGAGGAGATGCGTCTTCAGCCACCAAATGCTTGCATTTCACTCCATCACTGCTTGCAGGTTCTCTTCCCCTTAGACTGGATCTTTTCAGATTTCTGGGGTTTCAAAGCCTTAGAAGAATGAATGGGGGCTGAGTCTGAAGCTCCCACCTCTTTCATGCCACATGGCATGTTGAACAAGGCTACACCTCAACCAGTAAATCTTCCCTACAAATGCAGGATCTGGGGCTAGAATGGCCTGGGACATCGGGACATCCATGAGAAGTGGGCTCTAGTCAAATCGAGTGGTTTTGAGGCAGAAAATATGAAGTTTAAAATAGATCACTAAAAAATTCAAGATGGACGCCATCAGGAAATTCACACCAAAAATGGGCCATTGGAGCTACATCAAAAAATAAAAAATAGCAATGTTAGGGTTTTTGAGTTGAGAGAACCAAATCCTAACCTCAAAACCCCCTAAAATGAAATTTTCAGACCCCTCTGATTTTCCCCATAGGGAATAACTCACTGTAACTTCTGATGCTTATCAGCTTGTAGCAGCCTGCCTTCAGGGATCTCACATAGTGACAGGGCTCCCTGATACTCAGCAGAGGCCCTACAACCTGCACTCAAGCTTGTGAATAAATTAGCAGTCAAGCAGCTCTCAGAGGGACGGACCCCAAGCTCCAGAAGGGACACAAAGCAGGCTGGTTCCATAGGTACTCGATGAGATTGGCCTGGTAGCAGCAGTCACGCACACGGGACTGCATCCTTTCCCCAGTAGAGTAAGCCCAAGAAGGAGATCTCTGAGCACTGAAGCCATGAAGATCAAAATTCCAATGGAAAAATACCCAAAAAGAGCAGATCAAAACATACCTTCTGAATTTGCTTGCAGAAGGAAAAACTGAAGAGAGAGCTGTTTTCTACTGCAAATTATTGAGGGCGCATAACCAAGAGTTTCAGAAAATGACACCTTTCTGTAGATTCATAATTAGTGGGAATCAACAGTTAAAGTACAGACTCATGAAGATGGCGACTGCATAGGTTGGAAGTGAGTTTGCTCCTGACAACCTCCTCAAATCAGCGATTTTTTTTCTCTTAGCAATTTTTAATTACCTACCGAGAATGCCCAAACGGAGAGGGAGAAGCGTCGCTGGCACCTTGCAACGCTCCGGGACTCCTGCGGCCGGCACTATTGAGGAGCTTATCCGGCGCATGCAGGGCACGTCAGTAGAGACAGGGCTGCCCCCGCTGGAGATGCTGCAGGGGAACGGTGTGCAGCAGCCCTCCTTGGGACTCGAGACAACCTTCAGCCCTGAAACACGAGCACCGCCCCCGTAGCCTCAAAAGGCCAGTACCCCGAGGGAGTGGGAGCTTCCGGGAGTTGGAGTGCTTCCCTCCTTAGAGGCAGCAGAGATCGACCCTGGGAATGGTGATTTAGGCTCCCAGCTTTTGCTGGAGAGCCTGAACATGGAGTTAGAGGCTTCAATGTCTGTGGGAGCTGGTTCAATACAGCCTGAACAGCAACAGGAAGACTTGCCAGTGGGTGAGCATAAAACTTTATATTTAAAATTTCCTCAACTTATTAAATCCCAGGAAGTAACGTTGGACGCCTTGTGGGACTTGGTAGCTATATAAAACTATAACCTCTCAATTTAATCAAGTGGAAGAAAGGCTCAAAGAGCATGATAAAGAAATTTTGGGATTACAGAAAATTGCCTCTGACTTTAAATTACAATTTGAAACTCAACAGCAAAACATTAAATCCTCCAAAGTAATACAGGAGGCCCTAATTAAGGATAATACTAATTTAAGAAGAAAGCCTGAATCACTCGAAAATTTTTCAAGGAATAATAATCTTAGATTAATAAATTTTCCTAAGATCTCTACAATAACTCCTAGAGATATGCTCAAACGTTACTTAGTTGAAATACTTGAAATTTCTGAGTCTTCTATTCCACCGTTTACACAGGTTTACTATTTGCCTGTTAAAGATACCATTGATCAAAATAATTCTCAAGAAGTGAACCAAAAAGTGATTCAAGAACCCTTGGACATAACCGCCTTATTAGAGTCTTCAGACAGGGAAGTAGCCATTCCGGCTACTCTGCTTCTTTCAGTAGCACTTAATCTGGATAAAACATGGTTATTGAAGTTATACTTTAAAAATAAATGGGACTAAAAGTTCAAATGTTTCCTGATTTGGCCAGGGACACACAGAGGCGTAGAAAATAATTTTTGTTGTTAAGACCAGCAATTACTGCCCTGGGAGCTACCTTTTTTCTCCGATACCCATGTAAATGTATTGTTCACTATAAATCGCATAAATTTGTTTTCTTTGATCCTTCACAACTGACAACATTCCTGTCGCTGTCAAGGCTGGAGAAAGCTCATGACGAATAGATGACTGCCTTACTACAGTTTCAACCTATAATTGTTTTTCTTTTTTAACTGATTACTTTAAATTCCATTTAATTTAATCTTGGATCCTATATGAGGACTTGAGCGAGATCTAAGATAGAATTATTTTTCTTATTGGAATGTATGTATTATGTTGGATGTTTTTTCTCTTTATTTCTTGGACCTTGCTTTCTGTACAAGTTTCACTTGATTGATTATATTTGAAAGTTTATAAATACATTTTAAAAAAAGTACAGACTCATATATATATGTAACAGAAGCATCAGTTATTGCAAATGGAAAGAATGTTGAATTCAAAGAAAGGGAGAGAAGAAAATCAATAAATTCATATGAATATGGGCTTATTTTCTAAATTCATTAAAATCAAGAATGAGAAGCACAATGTTAAATTTATTACACATATATTTCCAAGATGGAATAAAAGCTTTTCCCTCTTTTGACCAGAAATATATACATTTCAGCAATCCAGTATTATGAGAGGGAAACAGTGGAAAGGGATAAAGTTATAATTTGCTGGGGGAAGGGAATAGGGGTTTTGTTTATACAGAATATGATTACAGGCAGTCCCCGAGTTAAGAACATCTGACTTACATAAGAACATAAGAATAAACTTACTGGTTAGACCAATGGTCCCATCTAGCCCAGTATCCTGTTTTCGCAGAGGCCAATCCAAGTCACAAGTACCTGGCAAAAAAACAAATAGTGGCAGCTTTCCATGCTATTGTCCCATGTCTGTCTCAACAGCAGACTATGGACTTTTCCTCCAGGAATTTGTCCAAACCTTTTATAAAACCAGCTACATTAACTGCTCTTACCACATCCTCTGGCAACTTATTCCAGAGCTTAACTATTCTCTAAGTGAAAAAATATTTCCTCCTATTAGTTTTAAAAGTATTACTCTTACTTCGAGTGTCCCCTAATCTTTGTAAATCTTGATGCAGTAAAAAATTGATCCACTTGTACCCATTCTACACCACTCAGGATTTTGTAAACTTCATTCATATCTCCCCTTAGCTATCTTTTTTCCAAGCTCCATTCCCTTTATCATCTTGGTTGCTCTTCTTTGAACTTTTCCTAGTGCCACTATATCTTTTTTTGAGATAAGGAGACCAGAACTAAACACAGTACTCAAGGTGAAGTCGCACCATTGAGTGATATAGAGGCATTATAACATTCTTAGTCTTGTTAACCATCCCTTTTCTAATACCGTATTTTCACGTAGATAATGCGCACCCGTGTAAAACACGCACATGGGTATAGCACGCGGGAAACCGAAATATATGTAAAAAAAAATTTGTATACCGCGCACACCCGTATACCGCGCATGCTGCCCGACTCTCCCGTCGCCGCCCGACTCTCCTCTGGCCACCCCGACTCTCCTTTCGCCCGCCCCGACTCTCCTCTCCCCCTTGAAATCCTGTTGCCCCCCCCGACGTCCAATTCATCCCCCCCGCACGACCGCTCGCACCCCTACCCCGAAGGACCGCGCGCACGCACCCGCACCCACACCCTGAAGGACCGCTCGCACCCCCACAGCCTCCCGACCCCCCCCCCCATCATGTAGAAGCTCCTACCGGTGTCCTGCTGCTTCCTCTTGGCGGTCCCGGCCCTTCTGTGAGCCCTGCGCCTGCGCTGCTTCCTCTTCCGGCGGTCCCGCCCTTTCTCTGACGTCAAGCCCTCTTGCCCTGCCAACTCCCCGGCTCCCCGACTCCCCGACACGATCGGGGCAAGAGGGAGCTCAAGCCCTCTTGCCCCAACCAACCGCGGCACCCCCGACATGATTGGGGCAAGAAGGAGCTCAAGCCCTCTTGCCCCCCCCCCGACTCCCCGACACGATCGGGGCAAAAGGGAGCCCAAGCCCTCTTGCCCTGCCGACTCCCCAACTCCCCGACAATATCGGGCCAGGAGGGAGCCCAAGTCCTCCTGGCTCTGGCGACCCCCCCCCCCCGCTAGTTGTTCGGGCCAGGAGGGAGCCCAAGTCCTCCTGGCCCTGGCGACCCTCCCCCCGCTAGTTGTTCAAGCCAGGAGGGAGCCCAAACCCTCCTGGCCACGGCGACCCCATACCCCCACCCCGCACTACATTACGGGCAGGAGGGATCCCAGGCCCTCCTGCCCTCGACGCAAACCCTCCTCCCCCCAACGACCACCCCCCCCAAGAACCTCCGACCGCCCCCCCAGCCGACTCGCGACCCCCCTGGCCGACCCCCACGACCCCCCCCCCTTCCCCATACCTTTGTGTAGTTGGCTGGACAGACGGGAGCCAAACCCGCCTGTCCGGCAGGCAGCCAACGACGGAATGAGGCCGGATTGGCCCATCCATCCCAAAGCTCCGCCTACTGGTGGGGCCTAAGGCGCCTGGGCCAATCAGAATAGGCCCGGGAGCCTTAGATCCCTCCTGGGGGCGGGGCCTGAGGCACATGGGCCCAACCCAACCATGTGCCCAAGGCCCCGCCCCCAGGAGGGACCTAAGGCTCCCGGGCCTATTCTGATTGGCCCAGGTGCTTTAGGCCCCACCAATAGGCGGAGCTTTGGGACAGATGGGCCAATCCGGCCTCATTCCGTCGTTGGCTGCCTGCCGGACAGGTGGGTTTGGCTCCTGTCTGTCCGGCCAACTACACAAAGGTACGGGGAAGGGGGGTGGGGGTGTCGTGGGGGTCGGCCAGGGGGGTCGCAGGTCGGCTGGGGGGGCGGTCGGAAGTTCTTGGGGGGGGCGGTCGTTGGGGGGAGGGGGGTTTGCATCGAGGGCAGGAGGGCCTGGGATCCCTCCTGCCCGTAATGTAGTGCGGGGTGGGGGTAGGGGGTCGCCGTGGCCAGGAGGGTTTGGGCTCCCTCCTGGCCCAAACAACTAGCGGGGGGGGGGGTCGCCAGGGCCAGGAGGACTTGGGCTCCCTCCTGGCCCAAACAACTAGCAGGGGCGGTCGCCCGAGCCAGGAGGGCTTGGGCTCCCTCATGGCCCAATATTGTCGGGGAGTTGGGGAGTCGGCGGGGCAAGAGGGCTTGGGCTCCCTTTTGCCCCGATCGTGTCGGGGAGTCGGGGGGGCAAGATGGCTTGAGCTCCCTCTTGCCCCGATCGTGTCGGGGAGTCGGGGAGTCAGCGGGGCAAGAGGGCTTGACGTCAGAGAAAGGGCGGGACCGCCGGAAGAGGAAGCAGCGCAGGGCTCACAGAAGGGCCGGGACCGCCAAGAGGAAGCAGCAGGACACCGGCAGGAGCTTCTACATGATGGGGGGGGGGGGTCGGGAGGCTGTGGGGGTGCGAGCAGTCCTTCAGGGTGGGGGTGCAGGTGCGGGTGGGAGTGCGTGCGAACGGTCCTTCGGGGTGGGGGTGCGAGTGCGTGCGAGCGGTCCTTCGGGGTGGGGGTGCGAGCGGTCCTGCGGGGGGGTGAATCGGACGTCGGGGGGGAACTATGTAAAAAAAAATTTGTATAACGTGCAAGGTTATGCACGGTTTGTAAAAATCGTGTATAACGCGCGCGTTATATGTTTGAAAATACGGTAATTCCTAGCAACCTGTTTGCCTTCTTGGCCGCCGCTACACATTGGGTGGAAGGCTTCAGCGTATTATCTATGATGACATCCAAATCCTTTTCTTGAGCGCTAAATCCCAAGGTGGTCATTAGCATCTGATAACCATGATTTGGATTATTCTTCCCAATGTGCATCACTTTGCATTTGACCACATTGAATTTCATCTGCCATTTGGATACTGTCTTCCAATTTCCTAAGGTCTTCCTGCAGTTTTTTACAGTCCACATACGTTTTAACAACTTTGAACAGTTTAATGTCATCTGCAAATTGTCATAGGCCCCCTTAGGGCGATGGCTCGTGGGGTAACCTATGGCAGAATTTAATAGCCTATGGGGCCAATTTGGGCCTCATACGCATAGTCAGGAAAAGGCATGTGAGCATGAAATCACACATCACCAGTATTTCAGTTCTCAGTTCTTGTCTCTTTATTATCTTCAGGGGAAAAATAAGAAAACAAGGCTTATGGCTCTCTAATTAAGTTAGTCCATTCCCCCAACATGTGTAGAGGGAAAAGTTCTGGCAGGACGTGCTCTGAAAGGTGACATCAGTGTTGTGTGCCTGCTCCCTCTAGTGGTAGCTGCTGGTAAATCTACAGCCTGCTTAAAATGTGATTTAAACCATGAAATGAATGAGTGTCAGGCTGCTGTGTGTATGCTTCTGCAGGGACATAGTTAGCAGGCATAGATTGAGTATCACAAAATGTAATCACCTAGTCGTAGTTCCAATTTCTAATTTTGTTGGACTTGTACTTACGAACCAGGTCTGCCTGTGCCAACATGCTCCTTTTCCTCCCTTCCTTTCCCAATGTGTCCTTCTACCGCCCTTCTTTGACCCTCTTCCTCACTACCTGATATCAGAGGGAAGGCTTCCGGGTCAGCCACGGGCAGCGTGCAGAAGCCGCTTTTTGCAGCTTTCTGAAAAGGAGTGCAGAAGATAAACACTCGTGGGAGGGAGGGACAAATTTAGGACACAGCACAGGAGGGAAGGTCGATGAAGGTTACGTTGGGACACATAAGGAAGGAAGAGGCGCTTTGAGACAGGAAGGGAGGAAGAGGGGCATGTTGGCACAGGAAGGGAGAAGCAGGGTCACTTTGGGACACAGAATGAAGACAGGGAGCACAAACGTCAGACAAAGGAAGTAAGGAAGAAGGGAGCGAGCATGAACTTAGACCAGTGGTTCCCAAACCTATCCTGGAGGACCACCAGGCCAATCGGGTTTTCAGGCTAGCCCTAATGAATATGCATGAGAGAGATTTGCATATAATGGAAGTGACAGGCATGCAAATCTGCTCCGTGTATATTCATTAGGGCTACCCTGAAAACCTGATTGGCCTGGTGGTCCTCCAGGACAAGGTTGGGAACCACTGACTTAGACAACAGAATGGAGGGAGGGAGGGGACATAGGATGGAAGAATGGAGGGATGAAGTAGGAGAGGGAATAGAAAGGTAGAACTGTTGGGCATGGGTGTCTGAGTGAGAGGGAATGAAAGATGGGAGGCGGTCTTATGTATGCATTTGATGTGAGGAACTGGAGGGCCTGAAGAAGCAAATCAGCCTCCTGAAGGGCAGAATACTGGAACTAGAACTACTTTGAGCAGTGGACAGAGAGGCAGAAAACTTCATGACAGAGGAAACCGTTGAGGAAGAAGTCAGGGAGTTAGAGAAGTTCATCGAGCTGGCGTACAGGGAGGCCATGGAAAATCACCAACAACAGTGGAGCTGCCAAGATACACCTACAGTGAGTGAGCACCAAGATACACCTATAGTGAGTGAGGACCAAGATACACTTACAGTGAGTGAGGAAGACCATCTGGAGGACAACCACAAGGAAGAAATAGATGATGCAGCGGCGAGACCTGGAAACAGCGGAGGGAACCCACAGGAAGACGAGTCTGGTGCAAGCCAATGCCAGGATGAGGAAAGATGGAAGTGCACAGAGGACACGGACCTACGGCTGGAGAGATGGTCATACACTAGGGACACGGACCTGTGGCTAGAGGCAAGAGAAGATAGAGAGGACAGTAATCGTCATAGAGGACTCCATCATCAGACAAGTCAACAGCCACATAGCGGGAGGAAGACAGGATCAGCTGGTGACATGCCTACCAGGAGCCAAGGTAGAAGACATAGTGAGCCGTATCGACAGGATCATCGACAGCGTGGAAGAGGAAGATACAGCGGTGGTGATCCATGTGGGGACAAACAACGTGAGCAACAGGAACTACAACAGGAAAGGATTGAAGGACCAGTTCCGGATGCTAGGATGGAAGCTGAAGACCAGAATGCCAAGGGTAGCATTCTCAGAGATCCTGCTGGTACACAGGGCCAATGAGAAGAGGCAGACGGAGCTGCAAGCAGTCAATGCATGGATGAGGCACTGGTGTGAGGAAGAAGTATTCCACTTCGTGCGCAACTGGATAACGTTCTGGGGAAAGAGCAAGCTATACAGGAAGGATGGACTCCACCTCAGCGGACACAGAACGAGGCTACTTGCAAGCAACATCAAGAGAGAAATTGAGAAGTTTTTAAACTAGGAAGAAGGGGAAAGCCGACAGTCGATGGTTCAGGAACGGTATAACCAGAAGATACCATGCAGGAAGATTGTGGGGAAGACTCACCGGATCATAGGCAAGACAGAAATCCTGACAGATCGAAAGGGACACAAGAGGGAAGGAAATGCAAGAAAGTAACAGGCTGCAAACTCAAGTGTATGTACACGAATGCAAGGAGCCTAAGGAATAAGATGGGGAAATTACAAGCTATGGCACAAAGATAATCTTGACATCATCGGCATTACAGAGACATGGTGGAACGAGGAAAACGTCTGGAACACTGTGCTACCGGGATACAAGCTATACCAACGAGACAGAAAAGGTCAAAAAGGTGGGGATATTGCCCTATACATCAAAGAGGGCATTCAGTCTACCGGAGAGAACATGCCGGAAGTGACCTGGTAGACCACGACATCCTGCTACAAATACTAGATACAATAGGAATCACAGGCAAAATACACACATGGTTTCAAGGATTCCTACAATCCAGGACTTACAGAGTAAAGACAAACAAAGAAAAATCAGAACCATGGTCCAACCCCTGTGTCGTACTCCAAGGATCGACATGATCCCCAACACTCTTCAATCTCTACATTGCATCCCTCGGCACCTGCCTAGACAAAATAGGCTTAACCACCTATAGCTATGCAGATATCACCATTCTCCTTCTTATTGATCAGCCAACGCCCACCAAGAGACACACTACACAGAACTCTAGAAACAGTGGCAACATGGATGAAAGACCACAAACTAAAACTGAACCCAGACAAAAAAAAATTCATACTTCTCAAAAAAAATAAAACCCCAGCCATAACAAACCTATTAATAAACTCAATCACATACCCCATTCAACCCACTTTAAAACTTCTGGGAATGACGATAGACAGATGCTGCACCATGCAATCACAAATCAACAAAACAATACAGAAATCATTTGCGGTCATGAGAAATCTAAGGCAAGTTTGAAAATTCTTCGACAGAAACCAATTACAGTTCATGGTCCAGTCCCTAGTCCTAGGTCTCCTTGACTACTGCAACATCTATATCTCCCCTGCCCTGCAACAATGATAAAACAACTACAAACAGTACAAAACACAGCCCTGAGACTAATCTATTCACTAATGTTGAAGATTTCTGTAATTTACAGGTGTGACAGTTGTTACCGATGATATGAAAACTGAGATTGTGAATGAATCAAACTTAAGTGAATACATTAAAAAATACAGTTATCTGCACATTGCATTGGAAACTCAGCCTTGAGGCCTTGTAATAAATAGATTTAGCTAGCTCACAGATTGGCATTCCCTGTCTAAATTACTGATTCTACATTTCAGCTAATACTAGGAAGTTCAGAAGGTTGATTTGGTTGATTTTGTGACTCTTAAGAGACATAGATTTATATACCATTGTTCACATACATCTATTGGATAAGGTTCTCAAAGGAACAGGAAATTTGGGTGTTTTACAGAGAATCTGTTTCTTAGAGATTAGAAAATACAATACTACTTTGAGGAAGTACGGCTTTGTAACTGACATGATTGATACTTGGAAAGGTCAAAGATCAAAACTGATTTAGGAAGAAAAATGAAACACTGCCACCTGCTGGGTTTAAAAACTTAACAGAATGGACTTTTAGTGTTAACACTGACATAAGACATTTTTGGAAAGGAAGTCATGTGCTCAACTCTGCCATTGTATTCTAAAGCATGATAATTATTACAAATGATGTCACTTAGGGTATAAATCTGTTTGCCTTGTTTTCTCTCTTTGAAGAGCACTGAAATTTTGAGGGCTTACTCTTCCCAGACTGTGGAAGCTCTGTCAATAAACCATTTATTTTTACATAGCTTTTCCTCATCTGTTATTAGAATTCACAGAACGGAGTCTCTAGCCCAATAATGTGGGAAAGAGAATCCATTCTGGCTATTCTTTTCCTTGATGTTCAGGCCTCCAGCCTACCTGAATACTAAGAAAACACGACCACATCACCGAGGCATAACTTGACTCACACTGGCTCCCAATTCAGGCAAGAATACTATTTAAATTCTATTGTCTATTATTTAAATCCATAAATGGTGACAGCCCAGCCTACTTGAACAACCGCCTAATCCAAACTACCACAACCGACTAGAGAGTTGCGCGGGGACAGAAATCCCACCCGTCCCCGTCCCCACCCATCCCCATCAAAGTCCCACTCGTCCCCACCCGTCCCCGTGAGGAATCCCTCCATCCCCATCCGTCCCCGCGAGGAATCCCCTCCATCCCCACCCGTAACCGCGAGGAATCTCCTCCATCCCCGCCCGTCCCTATAAACTTCAGAAATAGTTATTTCACTTACCGTATTTTCTCGCATATAACGTGCGCGTTATACGTGGTTTTTACGTACCGCGCATACCCTCGCACATTATACGCGTGAGCGCGTTGTACAAAATTTTTTTTACATAGTTCCCCCCCCCCCGACGTCCGATTCACCCCCCGCAGGACCGCTCGCACCCCCACCCCGAAAGACCGCTCGCACGCACTCCCACCTGCACCCGCACCCCCACAGCCTCCCGACCCCCCCCCATCATGTAGAAGCTCCTACCGGTGTCCTGCTGCTTCCTCTTGGCGGTCCCGACACCCGACACGATCGGGGCAAGAGGGAGCTCAAGCCCTCTTGCCCCAGCCAACCGCGGCACACCCGACACGATCGGGGCAAGAGGGAGCTCAAGCCCTCTTGCCCCAGCCAACCGCGGCACCCCCGACACGATCGGGGCAAGAGGGAGCTCAAGCCCTCTTGCCCCCCCCCCCGACTCCCCGACACGATCGGGGCAAAAGGGAGCCCAAGCCCTCTTGCCCCGCCGACTCCCCAACTCACCGACAATATCGGGCCAGGAGGGAGCCCAAGTCCTCCTGGCCCTGGCGACCCCCCCCCCCTGCTAGTTGTTCGGGCCAGGAGGGAGCCCAAACCCTCCTAGCCACGGCGACCCCCTACCCCCACCTCGCACTACATTACGGGCAGGAGGGATCCCAGGCCCTCCTGCCCTCGACGCAAACCTCCCTCCCCCCAACGACCGCCCCCCCAAGAACCTCCGACTGCCCCCCCAGCTGACCCGCGACCCCCCCTGGCCGACCCCCCACGATACCCACACCCCCCTTCCCCGTACCTTTGTGTAGTTGGCCGGACAGACGGGAGTCAAACTCGCCTGTCCGGCAGGCAGCCAACGACGGAATGAGGCCGGATTGGCCCATCCGTCCCAAAGCTCCGCCTACTGGTGGGGCCTAAGGCGCCTGGGCCAATCAGAATAGGCCCGAGAGCCTTAGGTCCCACCTGGGGGCGGGGCCTGAGGCACATGGGCCCAACCCGACCAGGGGGTCGCGTGGCCAGGAGGGTTTGGGCTCCCTCCTGGCCCGAACAACTAGCGGGGGGGGGTTCGCCAGGGCCAGGAGGACTTGGGCTCCCTCCTGCCCCGATATTGTCGGGGAGTTGGGGAGTCGGCGGGGCAAGAGGGCTTGGGCTCCCTCTTGCCCCGATCGTGTCGGGGGTGCCGCGGTTGGCTGGGGAAAGAGGGCTTGAGCTCCCTCTTGCCCCGATCGTGTCGGGTGTGCCGCGGTTGGCTGGGGCAAGAGGGCTTGAGCTCCCTCTTGCCCCGATCGTGTCGGGGAGTCGGGGGGGGGCAAGAGGGCTTGAGCTCCCTCTTGCTCCGATCGTGTCGGGGGTGCCGCGGTTGGCTGGGGCAAAAGGGCTTGAGCTCCCTGTTACCCCGATCGTGTCGGGGGGTGCCGCGGTTGGCTGGGGCAAGAGGGCTTGAGCTCCCTCTTACCCCAATCGTGTCGGGGGTGCCGCGGTTGGCTGGGGCAAGAGGGCTTGAGCTCCCTCTTGCCCCGATCATGTCGGGGAGTCGGGACCGCCAAGAGGAAGCAGCAGGACACCAGTAGGAGCTTCTACATGATAGGGGGGGGATCGAGAGCCTGTGGGGGTGCGAGCGGTCCTTCAGGGTGTGGGTGCGGGTTCGGGTGGGAGTGCGTGCGAGCGGTCCTTCGGGGTGCGGGTGTGTGCGAGCGGTCCTTCACGGTGGGGGTGCGAACAGTCCTGGGGGGGGGTGAATCGGACATCGGGGGGGGCATCAGGCTTTCAGGGTGGGGACAGGACTTCAAGGGGGAAAGGAGAGTCGGGACGGGCGAAAGGAGAGTCGGGGTGGCCAGAGGAGAGTCGGGGCGGGCGAAAGGAGAGTTGGGCGGCGACGGGAGAGTCGGGTAGCATGCGCGGTATACGGGTGTGCGCGGTATATAAAAATTTATGTACATAGATTTGTGTTTTTCGCGCGCTATACCCGTGTGCGCGTTTTACACGGGTGCGCGTTATCTACATGAAAATACGGTAATTATGCTACTGAATTAAAGGCTCTAGTAGAAACCCATTTACAAATAAGCAAAGAGACTTTATTAATTTGGAAATATTAATTGGGAAGAATACATACATACCAGAGCCTCTAATGTTTATAAATTTTTATCAACCCAACTAATATACTACTTTATCCTGAAGCAAAAAAAAGAAATAGAATTTTTTTTCCTACCTTTGTTGCCTGGTTTCTGCTTTCCTTATGTTCTCATTCAGTTCCTTCCATCCACTATCTCTCTTCTCTCTGCGTCTTCCATTTGCTCTGTTACTGTGCCTCTCCCTTTCTCCCCTCTTCCAAATTGGTCTGGCACCCATCTTCTTCCCTCCGCTCCCCCCATAGTCTGGCATCTCTGTCTTCTTCTCTGCCAACGTCTTCGCCCCACTCTCTCTTCCCCATTTCCCTTCACCGTCTTCTCCCCACTCTCTCTTCCCCATTTCCCTTATGCATCTTCTCCCACTCTCTTCCCCATTTCCCTTCAGCGTCTTCTCCCCACTCTCTCTTTCCCATTTCCCTTCAGAGTCTTCTCCCCACTCTCTCTTCCCCATTTCCCTTCAGCATCTTCTCCCCACTCTCTCTTCCCCATGTGCTTTCAGTATCCTTCTCCCCCTGTCTTCCCCATGTCCTTTCAGTGTCCTTCTCCCCCTCTGTCTTCCCCATGTCCTTTCAGCATCCTTCTCCCCCGTCTTCCCCATGTCCTTTCAGCATCCTTCTCCCCCCTCTGTCTTCCCCATGTCCTTTCAGCGTCCTTCTCCACCCCTTTGTCTTCCCCATGTGCTTTCAGCGTCCTTCTCCCCCCTCTATCTTCCCCACTGCTTTCAGCGTCCTTCTCCCCCCTCAGTTTTACCCATTTCCCTTAAGCGTCTTTTCCTCTCCACTCCACCTTTCCTCCCTTTCTCCCTGCCTGCCCCTTACCTTTGTGGCGCTTCCCCGCCCACCCGACAACAGAACAGGCCGGGTCTGACAAACCTTCCTGCCCTGAATCCAGCTGCTGTAAGAAGGTAATTTAGATTCGTGGTTACAGGGCAGGGAGGTTTGTTGGATCGGGCCTGTTGTCGGTCGGTAGGGGGAAAGCACCACGAAGGTAAGGGGATCGGGCCAGCTCTGCACCGCCCCCTAAGGCTGCCCCTGTCTGGGTTCTCCTGTGTCTGGTTTAGAGAGTTGCACGGAAACGGGGACGATGGGGGACCTGTGGGGATCTTGCGGGTTCCACCTAGGGTCATGGGGATCCTGTGGGGACGCCCCCTAGGGTCACGAGGTTCCTGCGGGGTTGGATGCACTCGAGCCGCGAGGCTCGTCTTCTTTTCCCTACCTGCCCTGCCGCAGCACATAGCCGACCGGAAGTCTTCCCGATGTCAGCGCTGATGTCGGAGGGAGGGAGGGCTTTGAAGGTCGCCGTACATGAAGAAGGACACAGTACTACTCAAAAGAGTCCAGAGAAGAGCAACTAAAATTGCTAAGAGGCTGGAGTTGCCATACAGCAAGAGACTAGAGAAGCTGAGTCTCTTCTCCCTCAAAAAGAGGAGACTGAGAGGGGACATGATAGAAACATTCAGGATACTGAGGGGAATAGACTTAGTAGATAAAAACAGGTTGTTCACCCTCTCCAAGGTAGGAAGAACATAGAAACATAGAACATGACGGCAGAAAAGGGCCACGGCCCATCTAGTCTGCCCACACTAATAGCCCACCCCCTAACTACCTCCATGAAGAGATCCCACATGCTAATCCCATCTTTTCTTAAAATCTGGCATGCTGCTGGCCTCAATTACCTATTGTGGAAGATTATTCCAGCGATCAACCACCATTTCGGTGAAGAAATATTTTCTGGTGTTGCCATGAAATTTCCCACCCCTGGTTTTCAACGGATGCCCTCTTGTTGCCGTGGGTCCTTTAAGAAAAAAGAGATCCTCTTCCACCTCGATACGGCCTGTGACATATTTGAATGTCTCGATCATGTCTCCCCTCTCTCTGCGTTCCTCGAGTGAGTACAGCTGCAACTTACCCAGTCGTTCCTATTATGTGAGATCCTTGAGTCCTGAGACCATCCTGGTGGCCATTCGCTGAACCGACTCAACTCTCCACCCATCTTTTTGATAATACGGCCTCCAGAATATTTACACAGTATTCCAGATGGGGTCTCACCATGGATCTGTACAACAGCATTATGACCTCGGGCTTACGGCTGATGAAACTTCTACGGATACAGCCCATGATTTGTCTAGCCCTGGATGAAGCTTTCTGCACTTGATTGGCAGTCTTCATGTCTTCGCTAATGATCACCCCCAAGTCACGTTCTGCTACAGTCCTTGCTAGGATCTCACCATTTAGGGTGTAAGTCCTGCATGGATTTTTGCCGCCAAGGTGCATGACCTTGCATTTTTTGGCATTGAAACTTAGTTGCCAAGTCTTTGACCAATGCTCCAGCAGGAGTAGGTCCTGCGTCATACTGTCGGGCATTGAGCTTTTGTCGGGCACTGTGCTTTCATCTGTTGTGTGGTTGCCTACTATGTTGCATAGTTTGGCGTCATCGGCGAATAATGTAATTTTACCTCGAAGCCCCTCAGCCAAGTCTCTTACGAAGATGTTAAATAGGATCAGGCCCAAGACCGAGCCCTGCAGCACTCCGCTGATCACCTCCGTCGTATCGGAGAGGGTACCGTTTACCACTACCCTCTGAAGTCTACCTCTAAGCCAGTTCCTAACCCATGCGGTTAATGTTTCACCCAGTCCCATCGAACCAATCTTGCTCAATAACCTGCGGTGTGGGACGCTATCAAACGCTTTGCTGAAGTCCAAGTACACGACGTCCAGGGGCTCCCCTATATCCAGCTTTCTTGTTACCCAGTCAAAGAAGCTGATCAGATTTGATTGGCAGGACCTTCCCTTCGTAAAACCATGTTGATGGGGATCTCGTAGATTCTCCTTGTTCAGGATCGTATCCAATTGGAGTTTGATTAGTGTTTCCCTAAGTTTACTCACTATCGGTCTATAATTCTCAGCCTCCGTCCTGCATCCCTTTTTGTGGAGTGGAATGACATTAGCCATTTTCCAATCCAACGGAACTCTTCCTGTACTTAGGGAAAGATTGAAGAGCGCGGATAACCAGGACGTCACTCAACTCCCTGAGCACCCTGGGGTGTAGTTTGTCCGGTCCCATAGCTTTGTTCACCTTGAGTCTTGATAGCTCCTCGTAGACACTGCTGGGCGTAAACTCAAAATTCCGAAACAGGTCTTCCAAGTTTTCCCTCGTCGGCAGCTGAGGGCTGGATCCCGGCGCCTTGCAAGTGAAGACTGAGCAGAAGTATTCATTTAAAAGTTTGGCTTTGTCGGAGTCCGATTCTACATAGTTCCCGTCGGGTTTCCTAAGGAGTATTATCCCATCTGTGTTTCTTTTTCTGTCACTAATATACCGGAAGAAGGATTTATCGCCCCTCTTGATGTTCTTCGCAAGGTTCTCCTCCATTCGGAGTTTGGCCTCCCTGACTGCCGTTTTGACTGCTTTTGACTTGGCCAGATAGCGTTCCTTGGATTCTCGCTTCCCTGATTGTTTGTAGAGGATGAACGCTCTTTTCTTCTTTTTTATGAGGTCTGAGATCTCCGCAGATCTCAGACCTCATAAAAAACTTAAAAGGGGATAGATTCCGTACAAACGTAAGGAAGTTCTTCTTCACCCAGAGAGTGGTGGAAAACTGGAACATTCTTCCGGAGATTGTTATAGGGGAAAACACTCTCCAGCAATTCAAGACAAGGTTGGACAAGTTACTGCTGAACCGGAACGTACGCAGGTAGGGTTGATCTGTTAGGGTTCTGGTCTTTGGGTGCCGCCGGGGGAGCGGACTGCTGGGCAGGATGGACCACTGGTCTGACCCAGCAGTGGCAATTCTTATGTATACTTTGAAGGAAAAGTGGGAGAGGGGAGATATGATAGAAACGTTTAAATACATATGTGGCCTCAATATACATAACATAGTAACATGGTAAATGATGACAGATAAAGACCTGAACAGTCCATCCAGTCTGCCCATTAGTTATTCTCATTAGAAAGGTAACTTCTAATGATTAAGGTAACTTGTAGCTCCTTTTTCTGGGCCTTAGACTAAAGTCCCACCTGGTAATGTCCTAGGTTCCAACTGCTGAAGTTGTCATCCAAGCTCACTCCAGCCTATCCAACCATCCTGCTGTTTGCAGGATATCTATTGTAAAGTCTGGCCAGTAATGTCCTCATGTTCCATGTTAGTGGAGTTCCCATTGATGCACTCCCCAGGCAATCCTACACCGAATCACCGCATATGGGACACTAACCGTACAAGTTTGTACAATACCGGCCTTAGTTATTTAATTTATATAATTTGTTTGTTTTCTAATTAGAGATCTTTTGTGTTTATCCCTTTTTAAATTCCATCACAGTTTTCCTCTCCACCACCTCCCTTGGGAGGACATTCCAGCCATCCACTACCCTCTCTATAAAAAATAATTTCCTAACATTACTCCTAAGTCTTCCTCCCTGCAACCTCAAGTTATACCCTCTAGTTTTACCATTTTCCCTTCTCTGGAAAAGATTTGGTTCTATATTAATACCTTTCAAGTATTTAAATGTCTGTATCGGGGGTCATGTGATGATACAGAGCTGAGTGGTGGCTATTCACCCTGGCTCCTGCCTCCCCTCATCCATATCTCACCTATTTGCACTGATATTTTGAAAATTGGCGTTTTTTTGGAGAGGCTCGGGAGTCCTGAATGTGGGTCTCTAAGGCATGTCCGTAAAAACCCCAAGGCCACTCAGGGAGAAGCACAGAGACGACCTGACCAAGATGGCGACTACACAGTCAATGACCCCAACCTTTACCTTGCAAGACGAGGCAGTCAAAGAACTGACTCGCAACTTGTCGGCAGTCATAGATTATCGGTTGTCAAAACTGCAGGCGACGGTGGAGGACATAAAGGACGTGTTGGAGCGTCAGGGTCAGGCCATTGCCCAAACACAGCAGCGGATCTCATAGATCAAGGATTTCTTGACAGCCATGGAAGCCCAGATTCATGAGCTAGAAACATGCTATCAGGTTGCACTTAGAGGATCAAGAAAAATGGAGTCGCCGAAATAAACATCTGGCTGGTTGGGATCCCGGAGAATATAAGAACATAAGAATTGCCGCTGCTGGGTCAGACTAGTGGTCCATCGTGCCCAGCACTCTGTCACATGGCAGCCCTTAAGTCAAAGACCAGTGCCCTATTTGAGTCTAGCCTTACCTGCGTATGTTCTGGTTTTAACCTTATCTTGAATCCCTGGAGGGTGCTTTCCTCTATAACAGCATCTGGAAGAGTGTTCCAGATTTCTACTACTCTCTGGGTGAAGAAAAACTTCCTTACATTTGTAAGGAATCTATACCCTTTTAACTTTAGTGAGTGCCCTCTCGTTCTCTCCACCTTGGAGAGGGTGAACCATCTCTCTTTCTCTACTAAGTCTATTCCCTTCATTATCTTGAATGTTTCGGTCATGTCCCTTCTTTTCAAGGGAGAAGAGGCCTAGTTTCTCTAATCTCTCTAAGGCAACTCCTTAACCATTTTTGTCGCTCTTCTCTAGACCCTTTCGAGTAGTACTATGTCCTTTTTCATGTACAGCGACCAGTGTTGGACGCAGTATTCCAGGTGGGGGGGGGGCACCATGGCCTGGTACAGCAGCATAACCTTCTTTGATCTGTTTGTGATCCCCTTAATCAATCCTAGCATTCTGTTCGCCCTTTTCGCCACCTCCGAACATTGCGCGTTGATTTTTCTACAAGTACTTCCAAGTCTCTTTCCTGGGGGGTCTCTCTGAGTACCGCACCAGAAATCCTGTATTCGTGAAAGACTCTGAGCTGAAAGAAATCATGCAACATTGAATTTCTGAAGTGGTGGGCCTCACAGCACTGGGCAAATGTGTGCAGACTGGGCGAATCCATCGGGTAGGCCCCTGAAAAGATGACGCTCCCAGACCTAGACCAGTGATGGCTCGCATTCTTAATTTTGCAGACAAGGAATGCAATCTGACTTTGTATTGGAAGAAAGGGAAACTCCATTACAAAGGTACCTCTCTCTTGATGTTTAATGATTATTCTGCTGAAGTAGCGGTGAAGAGGAAAGCCCTGGCGCCATATTGCTCGGAGCTGTGCAACAGAGGGCTTCGTTTTCTAGTGCAATATCCTGCTAAAGTCAGGATCTCAATGGACCAGGCTCCAAGACCTGTGATTCTCTAGAGGGCCTTCGGGACTTTGTGCAGTGGCTTCCCCTGAGTGTGGATATTGGGAGTGAGTGTTCCTGGTAGTTTTTCTCCCATGTTTTACTGTTTATACTACCTCCCATGATGTTCCCTGTTAATATCTATTGCTCCTCTTCATATTACGGGAGATTTGCTGGAGCGTTGAATTTGTGTGGTGAGCGGACAACTGAATTGTTTTATCATGTGCCATGGTCCAGATGTTGGTGGTACGGGGTTCCCCGATTGTGGCTTTTTGGAGGGTCTTCGGGTCCTTGCTTTAGCAGCTGCAGCATGATGGTAAGAGCAGGGGAAAAGGAAGGAGGCTTTTTTTTTTGAGCAGCAGGGAGGCAGCAGGCTGGCTTTGGCTAGGGAGGGAGGGACAGAGGTAGACAGGCAGGCTTCAGGGGTGGGGTGGGACAAAGTGTGGAATGCAGTGAGAGGGACATAGGAAAGAGGCACTGGGGGCACTAAAGACATGGGAAGGATGCACTGAGGGCACTAAAGACATGAAGGGGCACTAAGGATATGGGAAGGAGGCACTGGGGGCACTAAAGACAGGAAGGGGCACTAAGGACATGGGAAGGAGGCACTGGGAGCACTAAAGACAGGAAGGGGCACTAAGGACATGGGAAGGAGGCACTGGGGGCACTAAAGACAGGAAGGAGCACTAAGGGCATGGGAAGGAGGCACTGGGGGCACTAAAGACAGGAAGGGGCACTAAGGACATGGGAAGGAGGCACTGGGGGCACTAAAGACATGGGAAGGAGGCACTGGAGGCACTAAAGACAGGAAGGGGCACTAAGGACATGGGAAGGAGGCATTGGGGGCACTAAAGACATGGGAAGTTTCAAGTTTATTAAGTTTATTAATCGCTTACTCAAATATCTAAGCGATGAACAAATCATTCAATTTACAGATAATTCAGGGGTGATAAAAGACAGATGGACACTAAACAAAACATATTAAATTAACAACTAAAAGAATAAACAAAAAAGGAAAACAAAGGGAAAGGCAGGGTAATGAAATACAATAATAATGATAGAAAGAAGGACAATTATGGTAAAAAACAATAGGAGGGAAATAAAAGAAGTAGCCTTATTAAAATAAGCAAAAATAGGCTATAGAAACATAGAAGATGACGGCAGAAAAGGGCTATAGCCCATCTAGTCTGCCCACTTTAACAACCCCACCCCCTGAATTTACCCCCCTAGAGATACCACATGTGTATCCCCTCTACATTTTATTACCTCCCTAGAGATCCCACATGTGTATCCCATTTCCTTTTAAAATCTGGCACGCTGCTGGCCTGAATCACCTGAAGCGGAAGTTCATTCCAACGATCAACCACTCTTTCGGTGAAGAAGAACTTCCTGGTGTCACCATGAAATTTCCCACCCCTGATTTTCAGCGGATGTCCTCTTGTGGCCGAGGGACCTTTAAAAAAGAAGATATCATCCTCCACCTCAATACGGCCGGTGATATATTTAAACGTCTCTATCATGTCTCCTCTCTCTCTACGTTCTTCGAGTGAGTATAGCTGCAATTTATTCAGCCTTCCCTCATACGGGAGGTCTTTGAGTCCCGAGACCATCCTGGTGGCCATTCTCTGAACCGACTCAACTCTCAGTACATCTTTTTGGTAATGTGGCCTCCAGAATTGTACACAATATTCCAGATGAGGCCTCACCATGGATCTGTACAACGCCATAATAACTTCGCGCTTCCGACTGATAAAGCTTCTTCGGATACAACCCATCATTTGTCTTGCCTTTGAAGAAGCCTTCTCCACTTGATTGGCAGTCTTCATGTCTTCGCTAATGATCACCCCCAAATCACGTTCCGCCTTGGTCCTAACTAAGGTTTCACCATTAAGTGTATAAGTTTTGCATGGATTCCTGCTGCCGAGGTGCATGACCTTACATTTTCTAGCGTTAAAGTTTAGCTGCCAAGTTGAGGACCAGTGTTCCAATAGAAGTCGGTCCTGCGTCATACTATCTGGTAAAGTGTTCTCACTTACAATGTTGCATAGTTTGGCGTCATCGGCAAATAATGTGATTTTACCCTGAAGCCCCTGAGTCAGATCTCCCACAAATATGTTGAAGAGAATCGGGCCCAAGACCGAGCCCTGCGGCACTCCACTGATCACCTCTGACATTTTGGAAGGGGCACCATTCACCACCACTCTCTGAAGTCTACCGTTTAGCCAATCACTGACCCATGTAGTTAATGTCTCTCCCAGTCCCATTGATTTCATCTTGTTCAATAGTCTGCGGTGCGGGACGCTATCAAAAGCTTTACTAAAGTCCAAGTAAACGACGTCTAGGGACTCACCCACATCCAGTTTCCTTGTTATCCAGTCAAAGAAACTAATTAGATTGGATTGGCAGGACCTGCCCTTGGTAAATCCATGTTGGCGGGGATCCCTTAGATTCTTCTCATCCAGGATCGTATCTAATTTATGCTTAATTAGCGTTTCCATGAGTTTACTCACTATGGATGTGAGACTCACCGGTCTGTAATTCTCAGCCTCCGTCCTGCAGCCCTTTTTGTGGAGTGGGATTACATTGGCTGTTTTCCAGTCCAAGGGGACTCTTCCCGCCCTCAAGGAAAGATTGAAGAGCACAGACAATGGCTCCGCCAGGACATCACACAGCTCTCTAAGCACCCTGGGGTGTAGATTGTCCGGTTCCATGGCTTTGTTCACTTTAAGTCTTGATAGTTCGCAGTAGACGCTGCTGGGTGTAATCTCAAAATTCCAGAACGGGTCTCCTGAGCTTTGCCTTGCTTGCAATTGTGGACCGGACCCTGGCGCCTCGCAGGTAAAGACTGAGCAGAAGTATGACTCCTAAATATCATAAGCGTCTTTGAAAAGAAAGCTCTTAAGTTTACTTTTAAATTTATCTTCTCTGAGATAAATAGGGAGGGAGTTCCAAGTTTGAGGAGCTGTAACAGAGAAGATAAAGTGCCACCGTGTATTAATAACTTTAAGTGAGGGTGTAACTAATAGATGTTGGAGGCACTGGGGGCACTAAAGACAGGAAGGGGCACTAAGGATATGTGAAAGAGGCACTGGGGGCACTAAAGACATAGGAAGGAGGTACTGGGGGCACTAAAGACAGGAAGGGGCACTGGAAGCACTAAAGACAGGAAGGGGCACTAAGGACATGGGAAGGAGGCACTGGGGGCATTAAAGACATGGGAAGGAGAGAGGGAGGGAATAGAAAGGGACAATTCTTGGGCCTGAGTGCAGAAAGAAAGAAATGAAAGAAAGGATACACAGACAGAAGGAAACGCAACCATGAAATCAATCACCAGGCAGCAAAGATAGGAAAAATGATTTTATTTTCAATTTAGTGATCAAAACATGTCAGTTTTGAGAATTTATATCTGCTGTCTATATTTGTCTATCGCGGAGATAGGGCAGAAACGGGGTTTTTAAATTTTAGTCCTAGTAGTTTGCCGGTCCACAAAATAATTCTTTTATTTCTGCCAGTCCATGGGTATAAAAAGGTTGAAAACACTGATGAAGAGTATGCCGGCTTTCTTTTTTGCCCAGCCGCACGCGCGGCTGCTCGAGTTGATCAATCTTCTCCTCTCCTGTAACTTCCTATTTCCAGTTGCGTCAGAGGAGAATATTGAACAAATGAGCAGCCGCGCATGCGCAGCTTTTTGAATGCGTGCGGCTGGGCGAAAAAGAAAGCCGGCATACTCTACATCTAAGGTGAGGTGGAGGGAGGGAGATGGTGGAACGCTGCAATCGGTCGGGTGTCTGCTGTTTTTGTATCACTGCCTGCCTGCGCTCACGTTCCAGATCCTCCTGTTGCTCATTGTACTGCAGCATCTGCATGATTATGTGCTCAGGTGGGCATTTTTAGTGTGCACAATTGACCTGATTCGAGCTATAGGTGAACATGGGGGACATGTCATTGCAAGGGAGGACAAGTCAATTGATTTATTTTATGTTCTGTTTTTACTACAGGGCAGAAGCACTGAAACAGGTTCTTAGTGCAGTAGTAGTAGTGGCAGGACTCTCTTCTGTCTTCATGGTGTTTCGCAGTACTGAGGCTTATATGGATGCTGCGGGGACGGTGACAGGGCGGTGAATGGGATGGCGGTGACGGTGACGTGGCGGTGAAGTGAATGGCGGGGCGGTGAAGGGGACGGTGAGCCAGGGATGGGGCGGTGATGGGGACAGATTTTTTCCCCTTGTCATTCTCTAATACCAACAAAAAAAGCATCTTATAGCCATTTTCTATCATGTTACTGGCTAGTGCCATAAAGAAGGGAATGCATTATTTTAGACATTTCTTTATCAGTATAACTTTTCTAATAAAGCTTTCAATTTGTAATTTGTCTATAATAGAATAGATCTCTCGATGAGAGGATATATTCTTCCATCAATACTTCAAAAGGGACAATTTTCTCATCTTCCAATAACTGGTCCAATGTTGTAAGACCTTTCCTTCCCCACTTATGGAAGGCCACATCAACCTCACCTGGAGCAAAATTGGACATATACTGTATATAATGGCTGCTCCCATAAAGTAGATCCTATTTCCAAAACATCACCTACGCATCTGAATCCACATATCGAGAGTGTGCCATATTACAGATTGGGAATTAGAGCGAGGGTATCATCCACAAGATCGTATCCAATAACTCTTGCTCCATACGCATCCAAGATTTTCCCCTATCCCACTTCCAGTTAGTTAAATATTGTAATTGGGCTGCTTGGTAGTAATATCGAAAGTGTGGCACTGCCATTCCCCCCAACTTCATAGGTTGGTACATTATAACATGAGATACCCTTGCCATATCTAAGTAAATATCTTCCACTCTAAATTAAGAAAAAATTTCCTAGGTAGAAGAATCGTTAGGGCTGAAAAAAGATACAACAGCCTTGGGAGGATCACCATCTTAATCGTTTGTACCCTACCGAGCCAAGAGAATTAAGATGTTTCCATCTCTCTATATCCTGCCAAATTGCTTTCAAAAGGGGAGGATAGCTACAGCATATAGCAGGTCCACTTGCTTAGTTAAATCGATTCCCTGATATCTTAATGAATGTTGAGCCTATTTAAAGAAATAATTACTGGAAATCCATCTATGATCCAACTCTGATAGGGTGAGATCTAAAATTTCTGATTTAGACATATTTATCCAAAATCCTGACACCTGTCCATAGGCTGTCAAAGCTTCCACTACAGCCTTCAGAGAGGTGTGAGGATCTCGTATTGTAAATAGAATATCATCTCCAAACAGTAATATTTTTGTTTCCAGCCCACCACAACTTATACCTAAAATATTTGAAGCTTGCCGTACCATTTGTGCAAGAGGCTCCATAGTTAGTGCAAAAAGCACAGGTGAAAGTGCACAGCCTTAATGGGTCCCCCTCTTCAAAATAAAACAGTCAGTATATCATCCATTGATATTAATTGAGGCCAGAGGGGCCCTACAAAACAACCGAAGCCAGTGGAGATAAGTTCCAGATATTCCCATCTTTTCTAATACTTGAAACAGATAGGGCCAATAAACCCTATCGAATGCCTTTTCAGCATCAACACCAAGGATAAGAGTTGAATCATGTCCACCAGTAGTTTGCCACAATATAGGGCAGACCCGGCAAATATTGTCAAAAGTCTGGCAACCTCGTACAAACCCAGATTGATCGTCGACTACCAAATGGGGCATATATGTCTGCAGACGTTTGGCCATATGTTGGACACAAAATTACCACAAATATGCTCCATAATATATATTTTCTCAGTCGCTCTACAAGGCTATTTGTACCTTTCCACCAATCATATCTCACACATACCTCTCTCTGCATACATCCCCCCACCCATATATACCCTACTCCCCTCCCCCCAACCCATATATACTTTACCCGTCTCCTACCTCTAGACCCAGGTCTGACTTCCGGTCAAAGGGACCAGAAGTCAGAACCACTTCCAGATGGCAGAGAAAGTTGACCTTATCCCGGTTTCTCCACACCTTTATCACTAATCTATTGTCTGCCCCATTTCAACTCTTAAATCTAGCAAATATTGTTTAAAATTTTATCAATTCCTCTAATTATTAATACAGTTACTCTTATTCTACATGTTTCTGCAGTCGCTTTTTCTGATCTGTTCTATGCCATCTCTGGTTTGGCAGTCCCGTAATTGAGGGTTGTGTTTGTTCCTGCTGATGTTTTTCTCCCTCATTAGTCCCAAGTTTGGCCTGTATAAGTAACTGTTGGGCCTCTGATGCTGATGTTACTTTATATTGTTTATTTTCTATCATAAAAGAAATCCCAAATGGATAATGCCATTTATAACGGATATTATGTTGTTCCAAACATCTGGTGACTTCACGTTAGCCTCATCAGCATTTCAAAGTCGCTGAGGAAATGTCTGCAAACAGTTCTATTTTTACATTATTCCACAGCAAATGGCCAATTTTTCGTGCTGCCTGTAACACTTTCTCTTTCTGTGGGTATCGTAAGAAACATACTATTATTTCCCTTGGTCTCTCCACTTTACGTGGCCCCAGAGCATGATGTATCTGTTCAAATTCTATAAGTGGCAAATTTTTTTCTGGATTTTCTGCTTGCAAGAACTTATGACATAAAGATTGTTTAAAAGTTGCTGGTTCTTTAAGTTCTTCTGATTCAGGAACTCCATTGAATCTCAGATTATTTCACCTTGCCCTGTTTTCTCCATCTTCAACTTTGAGGAATAGTTCTTCTATTGATAAATCTATTTGTTTACAATGTTTTTGAATTTCAGATATCTCTTGATCATGTATAATGATCTGTTCTTCAAATTCTTGAAGATTCTGGCTCATATCATCCATTTTTTTATGTAAACCATCAATATTTACTTTAATATCTGAGGTAAATACTGCTAATGAGAGTTTAATATCAGCCATCCAATGTTGCAAGTCCCCTTTACTGGCTAATACTGGATCTACTGGAGGAGATTCTAATGTCTCTATCGTTTCTTTTCCAAGTGTATTTAGCTCGGCCTCTTCCTGTGTAAGAGTCTGTTTTGGAGTTAGCGTTTCCACTGGTTCTTCTGCTCGATAAGCAAATACTTTAAGATCCGGTCTAGGTGTTTTATTAGCCATAATTTCAATTTTATTCCCCTTCCAAGTAGCTAAATAGTCTAGAAGTTTCAAAGTATGACTAAATCAAAAGTTATTTTACTTGGAAAAGCCTTTCAGTAATTATTTCCTCACTGGGTTAAACTTAATCTAATACCACTCTTATGGTTTACTGTCCTTATTCTGTTATTGATGTGAATATGCAAATTCTCATCTCCAGAGTATTTTTCCCCCAGTTTGAAAGCAGGGCTCTTTTTATTCCCCCCCCCCTCCTTTTTAAATATTAGTTGCCTAATTTCTTCATAGCAAGTCCAGTTGGAGATTCTATTAATTGATTATCAACAAGCTGCACTCATTAATTATTATCATAGTCCTTCCCCGAATCTCAGCATAGAAAAACCCTCAACTCAAATTACACCATATGCTATTGAAAAATAGGGTCTCAAACCTCCAGGGCTCCAAACCTCCGAAATTCTTCCAACTCCAATCAGCTCCTGGAAATCACGACCAAAGATCCGGGACCCAATATGCACCACCAGTAAGACTCCTTATCCTCTCTCAATGGAGCCAAAATCTCATACCGATAACTCTATCTCCGCTTCTTGGGTCTCCGGGCATACTGCTCTCCAGTTCCAATAGGGCTCGCCAAGATTTATCAGAGGGAGAACACCCTCCTCCACAGCTTGCAGATGTGGCAAAGACGCTGTGGGACAACTGTTCCTCTCTGGGCCTGTTAGAGCTCGCCCAGGTCCATTAGATATAGGGTGCCATCCTCTTCAGCCTTTGTACTTCCAACAGGGCCCGCTAAGTCCCATCGAATACAGCCTCCTCCGCAGCTCACACATGAGGCAAAAACGCCGCAGGACAACTGTTCCTCTCTGGTCCTATTAGGGCTTGCCTGGGTCCCTCAAATATCATGTGCCCTCCTCTTCAGCCTTTGTACTTCCAACAGGGCCTGCCAAGCCCCATCGAATACTCCCTCCTCCACAGCTCACACACGCGGCAGAAACGCTGTGGGATTATTGCTCCTCTCCGCCCCTGCTAGGGCTTACCAGGGTCCTTCAAAAGTAGGACGCCCTCCTTTTCAGCACTTATACTTCACAGCAATAGCATCACAGAGGCAGTCCTTCTTCTCTCCTACACAATTAGGATTCAATGTGGCAGCATGCTGACTTTCTCCTCAATGGCGAGGAGTCTAGGCAAGTTCACATGCTAGTCAGCCATTCACTTCCGTTTCCTGTCCCGTCAAGATAGTCATTCTTGCAAATTTGGACGCAGAAAATGCCTTTGATAAGGTAACTTGGGGGTATCTTTTTTGGGTGGTGTGGGAATATGGTATAGTAGATTCCTTCCATCAGTGAATTATACGATTGTTGATTAACCAGCAGCGGACCAAGGTATTCCCACTACAGAGAGGCACCAGACAAGGTTGCCCATTATCGCCTCTCCTGTTTATAATGTCCTTGGAACCCCTGGTTTGTCAGATTTGGGTCTCCCCTGACCTACAGGGGATAGATAAGGACAGGAGGGCAGGAATATAGAATCAACCTATTCACTGATGATATGATGCTCTTTGTTGGGAAGGACACCAGTTCTATTCTGAAATTAATAGATATTACTGAGTATTTTGGATCTTTTTCGGGCCTCTGTATCAACTTCACAAAATCAGAGGCTTTGCCTATATCCCAACCTTGTCGATCTCAACAGGTGTCTGATTTCCCATTGCAGTGGGCAGGTCTGGAGCTTAAGTATTTGGGTATTTTCTTGAGCGCAGATTGGAACAGGGTTTATCAACAAACATTGCCGATAAATTAGTCACTATTAAGGCGATGTGTCATGGATGGCTAGACCTCCCTTTATCATTGTTTGGTAGAGTGGCCTTGGTTAAAATGGCTCTGCTACCCAGGTTGCTTTATCCGATGCAGATGTTGCCAGTTTGGCTCACTGTCTCTGATGAGTGGCAGTATAGATCTGTTATTGGCTCTTTTATATGGCACTCCTGCAGAGTTTGTATTAGCTTTAAACAGCTTACTCAAAGTAGAGATTGGGGGAGCGGGCTGGGTCTGCCTGATCTGACTATATAATACCGCTTCTTTGCTCTGGTGGATACATGAGTTGCACACAGGAGTGGACAGATTTGCCCTGGCAGGCTTGCTGAATGCTTGGATGCCTTGGCTTGCATATCCTTTATGGGCCCGATATAGGGGAGGCATGGGATTTGGCTTACCTCTCTATGGAAGGCATAGCAATGGTAGAGGATAGATGGGGAGGGGAACAAAAATTGGGCATTTATCACTGTTATAAATAATTCTGCCTTTCCAGTAGATGGGTCATACCGATAGGCATTCTGTCCAATTTGAGATGAGTAGATACTTAGGACACTGTTAGATTCCAAGGCAGGAGGTTTTCCCTAACCTTATGGACCTAAAAACCCATTGGAACTTACCAAATATCCAATTTTTCACATATTGTCAGTTATGTCACTTCTTCTATGGGCAAGAAACTAAGAATTCAGGGGGGCATCATTTTCTGAAAGTTGATCACTTCTTTTTGCACCTTCCACTTTCTCTAAATACTGTATCTATCTGGTATAGAATGGCTTGGAAGGAGTGATCTATGCCCTTCCTGAACAGCTTGGCAGTAGTGCTGCCCGAGTCAGGAAAAAAAATTTTTTGATTTGATTCGATTCAGCCTTTGAATCAATTTTTCCATTCGATTTGATTCGATTTTCCTGCCCAATTGGGTGTTTTTTTTCAAACATCCTAGTGGGTTTATTTTATAGCCTCTTCACCCACCCCACCCCTTTGCCCTCTCCTATTCACACTGGTGCTGTGGTGTAAACAAAATAAACAAACAAAAGAGACTTTACATCTCTCTGTTAAATCTTAGCTCACGTTCTAATACCAGCTCTGGCAGGATACATATTTCAACTCTGACATATTGTAATCACAAAATAGAAAATAAAATTATTTTTTCTACCTTTTGTTGTCTGGTCATTATTCAAATCATGTTGGTCCCAGGCTCTGCAACAAATGTCTTTTGATAACTCACTTGCCAGGGTCTCCTGCCCATTTGTCATTTTCTTCTTTCTCCGTGCTAACCATCCATCTTCCATCTCTGTCCTCCCCTTCTGTTTCCCTTCCCTCCCCTGGAGGTCTGGCATCTTTCCTTTTTTTCATCTCCATCCCCACAACTGCAACGATGGACTCCCACCATCCCCAGATCCACCATCTCTCATTTTCTCAACTACCCTCTCATCCAGCGTCTTTCTCTCCTTCCCCACCATCCCACGGTCCACCATTTCTCCCTTTCTCTTCCCAACTACCTTCCTATCCAGTATCTCTATTCTCCCCCCTCTACACCATCCCTTGTGTCCAACTTCTCTCCTTTTTTGTCCCTTCACTCCCCTAAATCCCATTGTCCATCATCTATCTCCCTCTCCTCTGTTCTTAGACCCATTATTTTCCCCCCAGTCGGCATATGCATGTCTCTTTGGACCCCCCTTCCCTCCCTCCCTTTGTCCATATACTTCTACACCAGGGTCCCCCCCAAAGGCCTGCATGTTCCCCCACTTTCTTTGTAGCATCCTCTGGCTTCCTCCCTGGCCTCCTGGTCTCACCTTCAGCTAATTAGGGCAGCCTGCATAGAATTGATGGTTCTGTAGCAATCATAGCAGGCTGCCATTTGTCTCCACATCACGTTCCCTCTGCCATGGTCCTACCCCTCCTCTTACATCAGGGGCGGGATTGCAGCAGAGGGAATGTGCTGCGGAAGACGACAGCAGCCTGCTAGGATCGCTACAGCACTGGCGATCCTCTGCAGGCTGCCCTAATTAGCTGAAGGTGAGAGCGAGAGGCCAGGGAGAAGCTGAAGGATGCTAGAAAGAGCACCTATGCAGCACTTCATGACTGACCCTCCCTCTCTCTTGGCTTCTTTCAGTTTCATCCAATATTCCTTTCTGTACACTTCTTCTTGAGGTTTTTTTATATTTCATGAATGCCAACTTTTGCCTTTATTTTTTCCACCACTAGTCTTTCAATTGAAAGTAAACTCCAGAGAGAACATAGAATGAGGTTAAGAGGTGATAGACTCAGGAGTAATCTAAAGAAAGACATTTTTACAGAAAGGGTGGTAGATGCATGAAATTTAATCTAATCTAAATCTTGGATTTATATATCGTGTCGTCTCTCCAAAAGGAGTTTGACTCGGTTCACACATAAAAATCGATAATCAGAGTGAAAGTAGTTAGATTAGAGAGAAAATGAAGAACCTCATCCAACATCCTAGAGAGAAGATAACTAATTTTCCTTAAAACAATTTTCTAAGAACTGTTGAAATAACAGTGTTTTCATAGATTTATGGAAAATCTGGAAGGAGAAAACAGTTCTAACACAAGAGGCAATCCCATTCCAAAACATTGTAAAAAGTATATGAGAAAGATCGAGTAATATTACCAATAGATTTTATTCCTTTTATATATGGAAAGGACAGTTTAAATTTCTGAGAGTTTCTTGAATCAGATCATCCCTAGTTATTCAAAGATAGAGGAATCAAAGATGTAAATAGTCCATGTATGATTTTAAAAACCATAGAAGTACATTTAAACTGTACTCTAAGATAGAGAGGGAGCCAGTGAAGATTTCTCATAAGAGGAGACACATGATCAAATTTTCTCTTACCAAATATTAGCTTTGCTGCTGTATTTTGGATTAGTTGTAACTGTTTCATTCCCCTTACTCAAGCCTATATAGATTGAATTACAGTAATCTAATTGTGCTAGGATAATAGCTTGTACCAGTACTGCAAAATGTTTATATTTATTAAAAATTTGATATACCGCTCCCGCATTTTACTGACCTAAGCGGTTTACAATGTAACAATTGAATACTGAAAGGAACTCCATAGAACATATTCAGATAAGAAACTCCATTGAACTTATTCAGATAGGAAAGGTAGAGATAGAGAAAGATGCAAGATATACATATCCTAACAAGTATTCATTACGGGTGAAAACAATACTTTAAAATAAAAATAAAGTAAATTTAAGAAAACTAGAAATTTAAAAAATAGAAATGAAACTGAAGTGTAAGGCAACACCAGGACACAATGGCCAAGATAATTCTTTGATGTCAATCCATCACTGGCCAAAGACGATCTCAGGATCCCCAGGTAGAAAAGAAAGAGCAAAGGCAGTAGACATTCAGAGCAAATATCGGCTTCATCGAAGTCAAGGTAGAAGAGGCAGGAGAGTCTCAACAGCTGAAGGCATCATGCCGAGGAGAGCTGGAGGATCAGACAGGCCTCAGGATGAAACAGATGTAGTCTCCAGGTAGAGGTGGTGGAGACAAAGACTGTTTCTGAATTCAATAAAGCTTGGGGCAAGTACGTGGGATATCTTACGGAAAGGAGGAGATAGTGGATGCTGCAGATGGGCAGAGTGGATGTGCCATTTGGCTTTTATCTGCCATTATGTGAAGCTATAATACAGACTGGCATATACTGTTTCATTTACACATCTTTGGGGGGAGGGGGGTGGAAGGGGGTCAATGCCCACTGGAGGAATATGAGGGGCATGCTTACATCCCTCCAGTGATTATTTGGTCAATTTGGACACCTTTTTGGCACTTATTTGCTAAAAAGGTGCTTAAACATTCAAATTGTGCCCCGGACGTATTCTTAAATGTTTGTTTAGGGCAGAAAAATATCTAATGCATAAGCCTGTCCTAGTTCTACCCACACCACACCTTTAACACGCCCTCTTGAGATTTAGATGAACTACTGATCAACAGCATAGATATCCATCTAGAAAACAGATTTTGAAAATAGTGACTTGGAAGGGTTTGGCGAGAAAAAGATCCATCTGCCCCTTTTTGGACATTTTTCTCTTTTGAAAATGAACTCCATAATGTCACCATTCACACAAATACAAAATATGGTATTCAAAATATATCACCTAAATTAACTAACCCGAGTGGTGTAGATAATCAAAATCAGTGTCTATATTTGTACTCCACTCACTTAGAGAAGTGCATTAGATATTTATCAATTATATGCAGAAGCCAGCATTCCCCATAGAAAGCAAGAAGGAAACCTCAGGACTGAAACTTCTAATCATTCTTCTGAAGAAACTTTTAATGCCCAAACTTTGGCCCTGAAGCAGCGGACAAGAAATAAAACTCTGCGAAACGCTGGCTGCGTCGGCATTTTTTAAGAGCAAGCACTGCTTTAAGATAAGTAATTTAGATGTCACTTTTTTCAGTATAATGGATAAGTGCATAAGAATTTGGTGAAAAATGGTGAATAGTGAAGGAATTCGAGGACAGAAGAAAAAGGAAGTTCATAAATAAGAAAGAAAATTTATAATAACCAAATTGAATTCCAAAACAGTTAAAAATAGTTTTAAAAAAGTTAAAAAATTATAAAAGTAAAATACTAGTAATCGGGTTTTTGGCCATTGACTGGAGCAAGGAGCATTAAAACTACGCTGACCTCCTCAGTCTATGACATCACGACTGTGCGTAGGCTCCAATTCTGAGGCCTTTTCCTGAAGAAAAAGCGATTATAGAACAATGCATATAATCAATAAATATCTAATGCACTTCTCTAAGTGAGTGGAGTACAAATATAGACACTGTGGTTCAAAATATATCAACAAAATAAAAAAACACCCAGATAATTAGCACACACAGAATACTAACTTAACGAAGAGGATGGCCTCAGAGACCTATGTTCAGGCAGTTGACTGCCGATGTGTTTTGCAGGTCAATATCTCAATCATGGGCCCAAACTCCTGATAATAATCAATTTTAAATATTTTTAAATGTTTTTATAAATAATTTTGATATTTTTACTCATTTAATATTTTTTAAATATTTTTTATCTTCATATTTATGAAGATTTAAAAAAATATATTAAAAAAGTAAAAATATCAAAATTATTTATAAAAACATTTAAAAATATTTAAAATTGATTATTATCGGGAGTTTGGACCGATGATTGAGATATTGACCTGCAACAAACATCAGCAGTCAACTGCCTTAACACAGGTCTCTGAGGCCCATCGCCTTCATTAAAAGTCAATACTCTTTGTGTGCTAATTGTTTGGGTCTCCATAATGTCACCTCACATTTGTGGTTTATCTAATTACTTGTCTCTGTGATAAAATTTATGACAGCAAAATAACTAAAACAATGAAGTCCAGAATAAGCATAGGCAGCAGCAATGCCTCCGTTGTTAAGTTTCAAGTTTATTATTATCTGACTAGTGTTTTAGCCCGTTACATTAACGGGTGCTAGAGTAGATGTCTGTCTGTCTGGTTTTTTATTTTTTTATTTGTCTCTCTCTCCTTGGACGCTGTCATTCTTTCTGTCTGTGTCTTTCCCTGGCCCCCCTCCTTCCAACGTCTGCTCCCCCTGTCCTTCACACTTCCATTCGGTGTGTCTCCCTCTCTCTACCCCTTCCATCTACTGTTCACCCTCTGTCTTGCCCCTCTCTTCTCTTTCCATCCAGTGTCCGCCCTCTCTCTCTCTGTTCCATATGGCCTCTCTCCATCTCCTCCTTCCTTTACCCTTGATCTGGCATACCTTCCTCCTTCCCTCCAAGCCATTCTCTCCCCCTCTGCTCCCTTTCCTCATTTAACTACTTCATTGGTCAGCAGCAGCATTCACAATTCATTGCTGTTGCTGGCTTCAGGTCTTTATCTCTGGCCGGTCCTGTCTTCATGAAAACAAGAAGTAGGCAGGACCGGCCAGAGAGGAAGGGCTGAAGCCAGCAACAGCAGCGAATTGTAAACGCTGCTGCTGCCTGAAGTAGAGAATGACACGGGGAAAAAATTTGTCCCCGTCACCGCCCCGTCCCCGGCCCACCATCCTCTGCACCGCCCCGTCACCGCCATTCCCTTCACCGCCCCGTCACCGCCACTGCCATCCCTTTCACTGCTCCGTCACCGCCACTGCTACCCCATTCACCGCCCCGTCACCGTCACCGCAGCATACATAAAAGCCTCAAACGGGTATGATTTTATATACTTATCTTTATTAACGTATAAAGGAAACATTCTTTACAACTTTACAACTTAGTTAACTATTAGTTAATAACTATACAAAAACAAAACACAACAAAACACAACCTGTACTTTTAATTGTCGTTATTTTTTAACCCGTGGATGAACAACAAATCATCCACAATCTCTGGATTCAGTTTCAAACTTCAACTGAGACTCGGTTTCCTTGCCCTGAAAATCTTCCATCCCTAGTTCTACCATTCCTCTCAAGGGGTCTTAGTACACCCTTCTCCTTCAGGTGTACCCCTCTAGTGACTGTCCCACAAGAACAAAACATTAGATACATTTACATATGATAATTTCATCAGATTTAATATATTTTACCTTTGTTATTGCTAAGATGACTGCTTGTTTGCATTAAGACTAATGTTTGTAGAGACTACGGGCCACTATGAGTGTTTGAGAACTGCTTAAGACAGTTCATTCAATTAGCTGATTAACATAGACACTGGAAAATGTAATTACCCAGGTCGATGGTGGCAGGTTGGAAGCAACTAAGCAGCATTGGGGACACAGGCAGTTAAGATGTTAGGACAGTTCTGGAAGCTGCTTAGATTAACCCTATCCTTAAAGAATGACATGGGGATGGTTTCTTGTGGTTAACTGCAAGGGACAGTGGCGTCCCCGAGTCATTTTGTAGGCTCAGTGATAGATTTTGTATTTTAGCGGAAGCATCTCCTCTGTAGTATAGTATTATGGTGAGTGTAGTTGCTTTTAGGTGTATTTTTCTCTGTGGAGCACTTGGGCTGCTCAGCGGTCTTGCTTGATTTTATTCACCCAAACAGTCCTTTCCTTACCTCTACTTGTAACTGACAAAGTTTTCAGGTTTTCAGCTCCTCCAAGAATGCAGTGAAATCCAATCGAGGCAGCGACTCAAAATTCAAATCCTGGGCTCGGCTCCGAAATCCCATTCCCAATCGCTACTGCTGCACTACAACTCATTAAATATCATGTGCGGCAGTAGCGATTGGTCCCCTACTTTGAGCAAACGGATCTGACAAATGAGGAGCCAGTATATTGGGGGGCGGAGTCAATGCGGCAACGTGCAAGTCGGGTAGAGAGTTGGAGGAGACAGACCACATGGCGGAGACAAACATGGCCGCCGGAAAAAAAATCAAACACCCGGTCCCGAACCAAAGACACACGGTGAAGACAAGGTAAATAGCGGTACTTAGAAGGGGGTACATTGGCCTGCGGGGACAAATCTTTTCACCGTTTTTGCGGGCTGTGAAAACTTTTGTCCCCGTGTCTGCGGCGATTTGGCTATGGAGTCTCCATAACCCGCAGCCAAACCGCCGCCACGCCGCGGCTGCCTGCGGGGATCGCTCCCCGTGTCATTCTCTAGCCTGAAGCACCCGAGGAAGACGCTTCTCTCCCAGCGAGATGACTTTAATATCAAACCTCCCACCAGCGTTGGCAGCCGCAGCACGCTAAACAGGCTGCTTCGGCTTTCTTCTGCCGTTGAGTCTCTCTGTTGCGTCATTGATGATGTCATCGGTGACGCGGCAGAGGGACTCAACTGCAGGAGAAAGCCTGTTTAGCGTGCTGCAGCTGCCAACGCTGGAGGGAGGTTTGATATTAAAGTCATCTCGCTGGGAGAGAAGCGTCTGCCTCGGGTGCTTCAGGCAACAGCAGCGTTTACAATTCGCTGCTGTTGCTGGCTTCAGCCCTTCCTCTCTGGCGGGAGGTTTGTGCCGGTATGTCCCTCCCCTTCCAGTAGTGTGCAGCACTTTGCACGGCGCATCCTCTCACGATCCTGGGTCGGCCACACGCTTGTGCTGGGGACTCATACAGTCCAGTCCTTCCGGCGAGTGTAGGGAAGTGCTGGGGATTCGCGCATGCGCACTCATGCGGCCACGGAACTACTGATCATGGAAACACACAAATAGGAGTGCGCATGCGCGAGTTAGCCTTTTATTATATAGGATATCAGTCTATTTCTTAGTGCAGTGGTTCCCAACCCTGTCCTGGAGGACCACCAGGCCAATCGGGTTTTCAGGATAGCCCTAATGAATATGCAAATCTCTCTCATGCATATTCATTAGGACAAGCCTGAAAACCCAATTGGGTTGGAAACCACTGTCTTAGTGGCTTACAATACACATTAAAATCAGTAATATAAAATAAAAATATAAAACTTAACTGACAAACAAATGGGACTTAGGCGAAGAGCTACAATCTATGATAGAAAATGGACAAATAACAAAAACATGCTTGAGGAGATTTGTATTGGTTTGTTTTGAACAGAAATTCCAGCACAGGTCATGGGCACAGAAGGCAAGCAACTTACCAACTGTACTACAAGGATATAGAGTTGCTGTAACTTACTAATGCATACAGTATATTGTGACAAGGAAGCTCCTGTCACTAGTTTAACCCCGGATTTAAATCCTGCCATGCAAAGAGCTGTCCCTATTCCTAAGCCCAGGAAGTTGCCCATTAACGCTGTTCCTAAGGTAAAAGGCCAGCAGGCAGGGCAAGGCACAGAGAGAAGGACAGAAACCACAATACCTGAGTTAGGGCACTATAATCCCTTTTATGATTCCTTGGGCAGTTCTCCAGTAAAGCTCTGGTAAAGAAAACTGGCCCAGGAAGGGTTAAGGAAAGGGGTGGAGCTGACAGGCCAGACAACCCAGAGGGGGAGTGAGAATGAGCCTGCAGCATAAAATCAACACAGCTGGGAACAATCGGGGAACTCAGGAACTGGGGGAGAGAGACGAGCCGTGCAGAGCAGGAAGGAAACGGCTAGGAGCTTTTTCTCACAGCCCAGGGCTAGAGAGCACGCTATCCCACAGCTCTCTCGAATTAACAAACCCCTGGCTTCCAGGCAGAGGCTCAAGGGAAGAGAAAGGCTTCCAGAGCAGGGCTGGCCGGTAGCTGCCTTTGAGGGGAATTCCTATCCAGCCTCAGAGAGCGGGGAGTCCCTAATGGAAATAGAGGGGGAGGTCTCTGAAGGAAGCGAAATGGATTGCAGTTTGGCAGCCTGGGACCTCCTATCTAACTACAGTCAGTGAGGTAATGAATGGGGGAGGGGAATGAAAGTTAACATCTCTGTTCCTCATCCCTTAGGCAGGACTGTAAGGAAGTGTGAATGTGAAAGGGGGAGGAGGAGGTGCCCCGTGTGAATTAAAGGCCGAGAGATAAGCCGAGCAGAAAGAGTGAAGGAGGTGAAAACACGAATTAACCTCCGGGGAACAGCCTGAATGCAGTAACCTGACTTTACATAGCCCTGAATAGGGGAACTTTTGGGTGGGGACTTTAAACCAGTAAGCCAAAGGATGGACGGTTCCCCAGCCCCTACTCCATGAGCATAAGGGTAGTGGGGGCCTTATACTTCAGGTGGGTCAGGTGGAAAAAGCTTCCTGAAGTATCCTCAGGCACAACTGCTGAAGCCTGAAAGAAAGTGTTTTTGTATATTTTTGGTTTATTTGCCTGCAGGGCAGTTTGGACTCTCTATAAAGGAGAAGCCTTGCTTATGTACTATTTGTTTCAAGTATCCTCTGCCGAGTGCGGCTGTTTAAAGACCCAGTGCCTTGAACTGGGTAATAAAAGGACAAACTGTGAACTCTCCAAAGTTAGCAGTGTGTGTTTTCTACTGGGATTATCCAGCAGGGTCCTCCGGGGAGTGCTCAGACATGCGCCTGGGGCGGGAGCCGGGTTGCCAGCGCTAGGCTTATCCCTGGCCCCGCCACAATATACAAGAGTGAACTGTTTTTCTGAGTTCCTTAATAATTACCACAAGTTCAATTTCAGTACTGTAATAATTCTGCTATAGTTTGCATTGGAATTGGATGTTTTGTTCTGTTGAATTTTTTTAAAAATTCTGTTGAGATTATTGATTACAATGGCCTTTTTAAATCTAGGCATATAATAAACATGCATTTTTGGATTTTCGCATATGCATTCTGTCATAAAAGGTCAACTTACCTTTCCAGTCTAATGGATCAACCCCAGCCACATTACATGTAGCAAATATAATATCAGAAAGGGGTCTGGCAAGCACCTGAAACACCACAAGATAGATAACTCCCTGGATTTGGCTGAAATTAATAAAAACAAATGCATGATATTAATAAGATGCAGTATTTAGCAAAATATTCCAGCCATGAATAATTCATTATTGAAGACTGAAAAGAAAAAAGCAAAGCAAGATAACCCCCTCTTCTATTAAACTGCGCTAGCAGTTTGTAGCGCAGAGAGCCCGATGCTCATAGCGCAGTTTCATAGAAGAGGGGAACATATTATCCAGTGTAGTGTGTATAGTATCCAGTTTTAAAATCAGCACAAATAAATTTATGACTACATACCCAAGCAAGAGCTTTTAGATTGTGCTTGGAATCAAATTGAAAAAAAGGGGAGGGAGGTACTGAATGCATGGAACATATGCCCAATAGTAAAGATGATGAGGCATAAATTATACAAAACTATAATCCTGTTACTTGGTTTGACTTCTGGTTCTATTTTGTGTCTTCTTGATAAAGATAGCGAGACATGTAATAAATGATGAGTAGAATATACTTTTCCCCCGCAGGGATGTGTGCTGTATTAGAATCTCTGGTATGCTGAAGACTGTGTAGTGGATCAGAAAATACTGTCCATGTATTTTGGAATTGTTTGTATTGTTATTCATGTTTGTAAGGAAATCAGAAAATAGACTTGGTCCTATAAAGCCCTATCTAAGAAGAAGCATCATTGATGCATCATCCTGAGATGTGAAGGAACAAGATGGTAGATGTTCAGGCAGTAACTTTAATTTTTTTTTTTTTGCTGTGTATGTGCAGACTTGCGCTAAAGCATAAATTCCAACTTTTATTATTCTAAACTGCCAATCCACACAAAGAATAATCAAATTGACCAGGGCTGACTATGGGAAAGAGACAAGAATAGAGTACAAGATGTCTGATAAGGCCCCAGTCCTTACAACACTGTGGGGCTCATAATCGGAACTTAAATACATCTAGAAACCCACCCAAGTCGGCACTTGGCTGACCTAAAAGACAGCTCATCCAAGTGCTGATAATCAAACCAATTTTTTGGATGTATCCAGAGACTTTTTAGGCCTTTGAATGCCGCTGTGTGCCCAGAGCTAAAAGGGGTGAATCTAGAGGAGTGTTTATGGCGGGATGTGAGCCGACCTAGACTTGGTCAACATGCAGGGATAATCAAAGGTTTTATGAGACTTCCTGGACGGAAGTTATACATTGTGACTTAGATGATGTAAAAACAGGAATAAGTGCCCAAAGGTATCCAGTGACCAGATAACCACTGCAAAGACAAAGTAAAGACCCCACACACACTCCCCCAGGGTTCACTGACCCCCTCACAACCCCGCAAAGATCGGAATAAAAACATACATACCTGTCTCCAGTACATCAGCATCTAGTATAGGAAAGCCTAGTAGAGCTGCACACAGTTCTGTTAAATAGAGAATGACACGGGGAAAAAATTTGTCCCCGTCACCGCCCTGTCCCCGGCCCACCATCCTCTGCACCGCCCCGTCACTGCCATTCCCTTCACCACCCCGTCACCGTCACCGCCATCCCTTTCACCGCCCTGTCACCGCCACTGCCATCCCATTCACCGCCCCGTCACCGTCACCGCAGCATCCATATAAGCCTTAGTACTGTAATATTTAGCTTATTCCTTTCTTATAAATCAAAGTTCCTGCTGCTGAACTAGAGAAAGAGATGTTCAGCTGGCAGGGCTTTGTTTATAAAATTTTATCAACACAACTAATTTACTACTTTATCCTAAAGCAAAAAATAAATAAATAAATAGAATTTTTTTTCTACCTTTGTTGTCTGGTTTCTGCTTTCCACATCTTCTCATTCAATTCTTTCCATCCACTGTGTGTCTTCTCTCTGCGTCTTCCATTTGCTGTTACTGAGCCGTCCCTTCACCCTCCCCCAATTGGTCTAGCACCCATCTTCTTCCCTCCGCTCCCCCATAGTCTGGCATCTGTCTTCTTCCCACTCTGTCTTCCACATTTCCCTTCAGGTTCTGTTCCTCTCTACCCTCTTTCAATGTCTGTTCTATTCCTTTCTACCACCACCCTTCCCTCCCTCCTTTACCATCTGTTCCTTTCTACCACCCTTCAGCTCCTCTCGCGTGGCCTATCTATCTACCTCCCTCTCTCTTATTTTCGTGGCACGTTACAATGTAATTTGTGCAAGCCGCTGGAGCCTGCGAGCTCGGTCCCTGTCCCATTCCCACAAACCATCTTGCTTCTGTGTTCCTATTTTCCCCATTTCTAATATCTCTCCTATGTATCTGCCATTGCCCCCCCCCCCTGTGTCCATATACCATCCCCATGGCATGTCCCCTTTATGTCTCTGTCCCTATGCCCCATGCACATAATTTCCCCTCTTTCTGTTACCTTCCTCTGTCCAGATTTCCCCTATCTTCCTCTTCCATACCAGCGTATCTTCTTTTCAACCCCATCTAGCTTCTTTCCCTCTTTCTCCCCACCCCACCTGTTTCCAGCATCTGGCTCACCTGCCTGTCTTCCCCTTTCTTTCCTGCTGTGGGTTTCTCTTTCCCTCTTCATCCCCTTGGCCCAGAATTTTTTTTCCTTTCACTCCCTCCTTCCTAGTATGAGCCGGGAACAAACGCGATCACAGAGTCTAGCAGCCCCCACCTATCCGATCGCAGTGTTTAGCCAGCTCCCTCCCTCCACCTCACCTTACATTCTGAGTTTGCTGGCTTCCTTTTTCCCTGAGCCGCATGCGTTTAAAAAGACGCTCCATCAAGCTTCTCCTCTCCTGCAACTTCCTGTTTCCGGTTGCGTCAGAGGAGAAGCTTGATGGACTCGCGCAGCTGCGCGTGCACGGCTTTTTGAACGCGTGCGGCTCAGGAAAAAGGAAGCCGGCAAACTCAGAATTTAAGGTGAGGTGGAGGGAGGGAGCTGGCTAAACGCTACGGGCGGGCGGTGGCTGCGGGGACCGCACGATCCTTAATGCCTCACTGCGGAGACAAGGCCATTCACCGCTCCATGGGCGGTGAATGGCCTTGTCCCCGTCCCCGCAGCGACTGTTATTTTTCATTCCCCGTTTTGGCGGGTTACCCACGGGTAACCGCCACCGTGTCATTCTCTACTGTTAAATAGCCTGGGGGTGGGCTAATGAACCAGAGAGAGGAGGACCCAGGTCCATAAGCCACTCTAACCATTATATATATGGTGGAACATCTGCGCCCACCAACACCCCCCAAACCCTACTCTACTGCCATATAGGTGCTACCTGGAGCCATTAGGGCTATTGGGGTTGTAGACAAGTGGGAATAGGGGGTTTTCGGGGGGGCTCAGCATAACCTATAAGGGAGTTCTGGAGAGATTTTTATGTGATACCTTTTTTGTGAAGTTCACAGCAGTGCCCTGAAAGGTGCCCCACTGCTCTGTTGCCATGTCTGGGCGGCCAGTCCATCAGAATGCTGGCCCCTCCCACATCTTGTTCTGGGCATTTGGGACTTGGACAAAATTTTGGAGGTCTGGACAAACAATAGCCTGGATGTCCAGAGAGACAATTTTCGAAAAAATATATTTTAGACATATTTTTTGAGAATGGGCATTTTCCCACTGCTGACTTTGGGCGTCTAGCGCTATACATCCCAATCGGATTTAGACATATGTTTTGATTATGCCCCTCCTCATGTCTGCAAGAATAAAAGCAGGCCACATCCTAAGAAACTGCCATAAAATATGTGAGCATGTATGCTCGTCTTTAAAGTGTAATTTCAAGAACTTCCTAAGCAATTCTATCTTTATAACTGTTACATGGGAAGATTAGGTACTTACCTTGATAATCTTCTTTCTAGTAAATAGGCACATCATTCTTGAACCTGTGGGTTGTGTATCTCTGATCACAAGATCTGGTGTAGAGAGCCTCATTTACATTTTTGTGCTCTGCCTCCTCTCACTCTGGGCTGGGCTGTATCTCCTCAGTTTGTATCAAATAGACATAAGAGGGATGGGTGCAGGGACTCTCTCCAAGAAACAAGTCTGATTAATACAAAACCTTCAATAACATTTCTAATATACACGAGGTGGAATGAACAAGCCACCTACCTGGGTGTAACCTGCACTAACATTCTTGAGATTAAGAACATAAGAATAGCCTTATTTTCTACATGATTGCTCATTCTCCGATCCGCCCATGTAAATAAGGTCATTAATATTGAAATGCCATGCAAACTAGCAGACCAACTGATGCTCTAACATGGCTTCCCGAAGCACAAAAAAAGGGATTGCGTTTAGCAATCCAAAAAAAGCAATTGTCTAACCATAGTTTAGCTCTTTTTTTTTTTTTTAATGGGCACAGATGCTGGCATGTTACACACGCACAATATCAAAAAGAAAGAAAGAAAAAAGCACTTCCCCCCAATGATGGCCCTCCTCGACATCCCCCCTCCGATGCCCTGGGAACCAACACCCCGCTCCCACGGCAGCGAAAACGGCAGGGGGGGCCTTAGGTATCAGAGCCTTGGGCCTCTTCCCATGCATCACATGATGCACTAAGGAGGGAAGGCACGCCATTTTGGATCAGCAGGCCTTGAAGGTGGAGGGACTGTGCTTCCCCCCTGTTTCCAACTTCGGAAAAATGTACCGAGGAGGCGGAGTTCGGGAGAGCACCTGGTAGCAGGAGAGAATGGGCAACCCTCCTACTAGGCTTTTTCTCACATGGGGGAGGGGTAGGTGGCATAGCAGGAGGGAATAGGCATCCCTCGTGCCGATTTTCGCTAGTGCGGGGGGTTTGCCGAAATCAATGGGCAAGGGGCCTTTTTTTAATATGTGTGTAACATGCACAGCATCTGTGCCCATTAAAAAATTAAAAAGAAAAAAAATAAAATTTCCTGCCCTAAACAGCTGAGTGACAAGAGACTTCCCCTGCCAGCTCTGCATATGTGTGAGAGTCGCTCTCACAGCAATCATTCAGACGGGAGAGTCAGGGATTACGACAAACCTCTGTGTAAATCATTTGTATGCAAACTTTTTAGTGCATCAATAGCTCTTTTTGAATTGGCCAAAAATTGGATCGGAGCAGACCACATGGTCTTACTGATCCTCTTTAGTGCATCTAGCCCTTAGTAGCTTCATTGCATGTCTCCTAGTATTTTTGGAAAGAGTGAACAAGCAATTCACATTTACCCTTTCCACTTCACTCATTATTTTATAGACCTCTATCATATCACCCCTGAGCTGTCTCTGCTCCAAGCTGAAGAGTCCTAGCCACTTTAGCCTTTCCTCAAAGGGAAGTCGTCCAATCCATTTTATCATTTTTGTTTCCCTTCTCTGTATTTTTTCTAATTCCGATATATCTTTTTGGGAAATGTGATAACCAGAACTGCACACAGTATTTAATGTGCGATCATACCATAGAGCATACCATAGAACATTTTCATCTTTATTTTCCATTCCTTTCCTAACATTCTATTTACTTTCTTAGCAGCCACGGCACATTGAGCTGAGGGTTTCAACGTATCCTCAACAATGATACCTAGATCCTTTTCTTGGACAGTGACTCCTAACACAGAACCCATCATCACATAGCTATAGTTTTGGTTCCACTTTACTACATGTATCACTTTGAACTTGCTCAGATATAGAACATAAAAATTGCCGCTGCTGGGTCAGACCAGTAGTACATCATGCCCAGCAATCTGCTCACGCGGCGGCCCTCTGGTCAAAGACCAGTGCCCTAACTGAGACTAGCCCTACCTGCGTACGTTCTGGTTCAGCAGGAACTTATCTAACTTTGTCTTGAATCCCTTGAGGGTGTTTTCCCCTATGACAGACTCCGGAAGAGTGTTCTAGTTTTCTACCATCCTCTGGGTGAAGAAGAACTTCCTTACGTTCATACGGAATCTATCCCCTTTCAACTTTAAAGAGTGCCCTCTCGTTCTCCCTATCTTGGAGAGGGTGAACAACCTGCCCTTATCTACTAAGTCTATTCCCTTCAGTACCTTGAATGTTTCGATCATGTCCCCTCTCAATCTCCTCTGTTCGAGGGAGAAGAGGCCCAGTTTCTCTAATCTTTTGCTGTACGGCAGCTCCTCCAGCCCCTTAACCATCTTAGTTACTCTTCTCTGGACCCTTTTGAGTAGTACTGTTTCCTTCTTCATGTAAGGCAACCAGTGCTGGACACAGTACTCCAGGTGAGGGCGCACCATGGCCCGGTACAGCGGCATGATAACCTTCTCCGATCTGTTCGTGATCCCCTTCTTTATCATCCTAGCATTGTGTTCGCCCTCTTCGCTGCCGCCGCACATTGCGTGGACGGCTTCATCGACTTGTCAATCAGAACTCCCAAGCCTCTTTCCTGGGAGGTCTCTCCAAGTACTGCCCCGGACATCCTGTATTCGTGCATGAGATTTTTGTTACTGACATGCATTACTTTACACTTATCCACGTTGAACCTCATCTGCCATGTCGATGCCCATTCCTGCCTGATTATGTCATGTTGCAGATCTTTGCAATCCCCGTGTCTTCACTACTCTGAATAACTTCATATCATCTGCAAATTTAATCACCTCGCTCGTTGTACCAATGTCCAGATCATTTATAAAGATGCTGAAGAGCCCTACTTGTCTACAAAAACATGGCACTCTCCTGGAATAAAATTTGATTTTCTTTTAAGAGCATTGTTGCAAAGTGAATACAGGTATCTAAACCATATATAAAACACTTTAATGAAACCAACCCCAAGGAATGGCCCAATCAGCTTCAACGGTAGAAACAGTAATGACGCCCATAGCAACATGTTTCTAAGACATCCAATGAGACATCCAAACTACGTAGAATGTCCAATGAGACGTCTAAACTGCCTGACAGCCTGCAAACAGCTTAATATTAAAGAAAATGGCATTATATGAGAGCAAATAGGAAGCTGTTAAAATGAGTGAGGTGGGATTTGAACCGGTGAGCTGGAGACAAGGTACAACAAAGCGCCTGAACTTGGTGACTTCTTTCAGTAAGAGGAGAAGTTTCCTACCATGAAAGCTTAGGATATCCTAGCCATGTCAATATCTAAAGAGGTGTATCTGCAAACTGCACAATGCTGATGAAAAATAGCAAAGTCCACCGTGTCTTATGAGAGCAAATAGGAAGCTGTTAAAATGAATGGAGGTGAGGGTGGGGTTTGAACCAGTGAGCTGGAGAGGATAGATGAGGTGCCTTTACTTAGTGAGCTACAAATGCTTTCTTTGGGGTGACTGTGATATCATTCCTAAGCAGATGATACATAAGCAGTAAGCTATGATATGACAGGGCAGTGAGATCCACCTGACTGAAAGCTGAAGTAGCTCAATGTATTAAAATCCTGTGCTGATCTTGCAGAGGTAGTCAGTTTAAAACCCAGGAAGCACAAAATAGTGATGCTCGGGTGGGGAGGGAGGGGGAAGAGCCTTGTGAGGCGGTTGGTATTCTCAGTGGAGAGGTTGCCGCTTTGGGTGCTCCGGTACAGCGCAGCAAGAACGCCGCCGCTATACACATGATGCCTATATTAACAGTATAATAAAACCTGAATTATTATTTTATGGCTCATTGTCTACCTGGTGTGGGTTCAACTCCCTCATATACTTCAGCTCACAGAATACTCATTTTAATAAAAATTACAAGCTACAGACCAAATATAATTTTTATCTCAAACAGCACAACATTAGCAATACTAGAAACAATAAATTACAAAAGTGAGATTAGCAAGTGATATAAACACCAGTATTTGACTCCATGTCACATTTATTCAACCATAGATTCAAAGCCCTGGCTTTTAGGACAATGAAAGCAGTGCTTTAAGCCATTGAGCTAACAGTGTTTTGTCGCAGCTAACTGTGATATGATAGCTAAGCAGATGATGGGATGGGATGCAAACATACCGGGATATAATCTTTTTAGGAAGGACAGAGATGGTCATAAAGGTGGAGGAGTAGCTCTCTATGTAAAGATCAATATCCAAGCGACCGAAATGCAAGGGACCTGGGGAGAGGAAGAAGCGATATGGATTGCTCTGAAAAGAGAAGATGGAACTTCTATCTACGTGGGTGTAGTCTACAGACCTCCGACTCAATCGCAGCAAATTGATAAGGATCTGATTGTGGATATCCAAAAGTTTGGAAGGAAAGAGGAGGTTCTGCTGTTGGGAGATTTCAACCTGCCGGATGCGGACTGGAATGTTCCGTCTGCGGAATCGGAAAGAAGTAGGGAGATTGTGGATGCCTTTCAAGAGGCTCTGCTCAGACAAATGGTGACGGAACCCACAAGGGAAAAAGCGATATTGGATCTGGTCCTCACAAATGGAGAGAGTATCTCTAATGTTCGAGTGGGTGCTCACCTGGGTAGTAGCGATCATCAAACGGTTTGGTTTGATATAACGGCTAAAGTGGAGAGCGGCCGCACGATACTTAAAGTCCTAGATTTCAAACGTACGGACTTTAATGCAATGGGAAAGTACCTGAAGAAAGAGCTGTTAGGATGGGAGGACATAAGAGAAGTGGAAAGACAGTGGTCTAAGCTGAAAGGAGCGATAAAAATGGCTACGGACCTTTATGTGAAGAAAATCAATAAAAACAAAAGAAAAAGGAAGCCGATATGGTTCTCCAACCTAGTGGCTGAGAAAATAAAGGCGAAAGAGTTGGCGTTCATGAAATATAAAAAAACCCAAGAAGAGGAGAGCAGAAAGGACTACAGGGTGAAACTGAAAGAAGCCAAGAGAGAGATACGTTTGGCGAAGGCACAGGCGGAAGAACAAATGGCTAAAAATGTAAAAAAGGGAGATAAAATTTTTTTCAGATATATTAGTGAAAGGAGGAAGATAAAAAATGGAATTGCTAGGCTAAAAGATGCTGGGAACAAATATGTGGAGAGTGATGAGGAGAAAGCAAATGTGCTAAACAAATACTTCTGTTCTGTGTTCACAGAAGAAAATCCTGGAGAAGGACCGAGATTGTCCGGCAAAGTTACACGAGAAAATGGAGTAGATTCTGCGCCGTTCACGGAGGAGGGTGTTTATGAGCAACTTGAAAAACTGAAGGTGGACAAAGCGATGGGACCAGACGGGATCCATCCCAGGATACTAAGGGAACTCAGAGAGGTTCTGGCGAGTCCTATTAAAGACTTGTTCAACAAATCTCTGGAGACGGGAGTGATTCCTGGGGATTGGAGGAGAGCGGATGTGGTCCCTATTCATAAAAGTGGTCACAGGGATGAAGCAGGAAACTACAGGCCGGTGAGCCTCACTTCAGTTGTTGGAAAAATAATGGAAGTGTTGCTGAAAGAAAGGATAGTGTACTTCCTTGAATCTAATGGGTTACAGGATCCGAGGCAACATGGCTTTACAAAAGGTAAATCGTGCCAAACGAACCTGATTGAATTTTTTGATTGGGTGACCAGAGAGCTGGATCGAGGACATATGCTAGATGTAATTTATTTGGATTTCAGCAAAGCCTTTGATACAGTTCCTCATAGGAGGCTGTTGAACAAACTTGAAGGGCTAAAGTTAGGACCCAAAGTGGTGAACTGGGTCAGAAACTGGCTGTCGGACAGACGCCAGAGGGTGGTGGTTAATGGAAGTCGCTCGAAGGAAGAAAAGGTGACTAGTGGAGTCCCTCAGGGTTCGGTGCTGGGGCCAATCCTGTTCAATATGTATGTAAGTGACATTGCTGAAGGGTTAGAAGGAAAAGTGTGCCTTTTTGCAGATGATACCAAGATTTGTAACAGAGTAGACACCGAAGAGGGGGTGGAAAATATGAAAAAGGATCTGCAAAAGTTAGAGGAATGGTCTAATGCCTGGCAACTAAAATTCAATGCAAAGAAATGCAGAGTAATGCATTTGGGGATTAATAATAGGAAGGAACCGTATATGCTGGGAGGAGAGAAGCTGATATGCACGGACGGGGAGAGGGACCTCGGGGTGATAGTGTCCGAAGATCTAAAGGCGAAAAAACAGTGTGACAAGGCAGTGGCTGCTGCCAGAAGGATTCTGGGCTGTATAAAGAGAGGCGTAGTCAGTAGAAGAAAGAAGGTGTTGATGCCCCTGTACAGGTCATTGGTGAGGCCCCACTTGGAGTATTGTGTTCAGTTTTGGAGACCGTATCTGGCGAAAGACGTAAGAAGACTTGAGGCGGTCCAGAGGAGGGCGACGAAAATGATAGGAGGCTTGCACCAGAAGACATATGAGGAGAGACTGGAAGCCCTGAATATGTATACCCTAGAGGAAAGGAGAGACAGGGGAGATATGATTCAGACGTTCAAATACTTAAAGGGTATTAACGTAGAACAAAATCTTTTCCAGAGAAAGGAAAATGGTAAAACCAGAGGACATAATTTGAGGTTGAGGGGTGGTAGATTCAGGGGCAATGTTAGGAAATTCTACTTTACGGAGAGGGTGGTGGATGCCTGGAATGCGCTCCCGGGAGAGGTGGTGGAGAGTAAAACTGTGACTGAGTTCAAAGAAGCGTGGGATGAACACAGAAGATTTAGAATCAGAAAATAATATTAAAGATTGAACTAGGCCAGTTACTGGGCAGACTTGTACGGTCTGTGTCTGTGTATGGCCGTTTGGAGGAGGATGGGCAGGGGAGGGCTTCAATGGCTGGGAGGGTGTAGATGGGCTGGAGTAAGTCTTAACAGAGATTTCGGCAGTTGGAACCCAAGCACAGTACCGGGTAAAGCTTTGGATTCTCGCCCAGAAATAGCTAAGAAGAAAAAAAAAAAAAAAAAAAAAAAAATTTTAAATTGAATCAGGTTGGGCAGACTGGATGGACCATTTGGGTCTTTATCTGCCGTCATCTACTATGTTACTATGTTACTATGATACCTTAGCAAATCACTAAGCTATGATATGACAGGGGAGTCACAGAAACCTGAGTGAAAGGTGGTGTATCTCAATGTGTAAAAGCTCTGTGCTGATCTTGCAGAGGTTGTGAATTCAATTCCCAGCATATATTTTAATTGTGGCATTGTACCTTGCAGGTGCACCTTGATGATCTCACAATGAGGTCAGCATTGTGCAACTGCACACCTCCATTTACAATGAACTAGAAGCCACATTCATGTTTGTTATGTGTTTTATGCATATGTACTTTCTTTGCTTTGAAGAATGAGCTGATTGGAGCAATGTTTAGTGGGAAAGAAAGTGTTATTTTGAGCAACAAACCTAAAGCTGTGAATTCATGTGCTATAATTAGCTAATAACATTGCTTCTTTGGCCAGGAAACTAGTAGGTTTATGTGATGGCTGAATAACAAAATAAAATCCCTGAACTGTATTTAGGAAAATCACTTTGGAAAGGTCCAAAGTCTGCCTAAATCCCCATTAGAAAAACATCTATCAAATTAACATCTATGTGATGCTCAAACAAAGCTCAACGGATGACCTCTCTGCTTGCCTAAATACCATCCATGAAACTCACATTTATCCAACTAACATCTTTCTAAAGCCCAAACAACACCTATCTAAAGCCCAAACAACTCTCAAACATTTATTCCTTCCATTGCTTATAGGTCCTAGTTTTACAATTATTATGCAGCTTATCAACTTCCTATGTAGCACATTGGTTAAAGTATACCCTTCTACACTGATGTTACCAGTTCAAATCCCAGTCAGTACCTCTCACTGAAAATAAAATATTATAAATATCCTTTAAAAATTGGCATGCAGTATTACTTTTTTTGTTTTTATTATTTTAAATTTTACAATCCTGAAATAAGGAAGAAAAAGAATCACAGAAAACATATTTTTACATCTAAGTAAATACATTGTATGGATGTCTAGCTGGCATCTAGGAAAAAAAGTCTGAAACTGGGGATGCCTATGTGATGCCTATGTGCCGCTGAGCTCGTTTAAGCACGATTCTGTAAAGTGCATCTAGCCGAGATGTCCAAAGCATGCCTAAAGTTAGGCGCAGTTTGCAGAATCAGGCTGCCAATTGGTGAATTAAATGAGAAAATTCAAAAGATGGGGCTAGGATCCCTGGAGTCAGACATAAATCATCCTGCCTCACTCAGATCATCACATGATCTCCTCTGTGTAGTATAGGTCAGGTGTAAGTGTGTAGGGGAAGGTAGTATGCTTAGACCCTTACAAAGGAAAAGTGGGGAATATATTTCTGAATTCTCTCAGGTGTCCCAGCTCAGCAGATCTACAACTTTGTGTCCAGCAAGTCCCCTGTATGCATATCCCCTGTCCACCCATTCCCTCTCTGTGTCCCTAATGCCCCTATCTCCAGCATCACTACTGTTTCCTTTAGAGATACCAAGTTATTCAGTTCCAGACTGGAGATGGATTTCTGACTAGCCCATCCTGGCATGCAACAATTATTTCAATAGGCAGAATCGAGCACTACAAATCCAATACCACTTTGGGATATAAGTTAAAAACCAGGAGTGGGGGGGGGGCGTGGCCGTGCAGAGAACAGGGAGGACGTCTTTTCCCTGAGCTCCGCTGTTCTTCCCCTGCCCCGGCTTCCCTGCACTAAAATCGGCGAACATTGACCCCACCAAGCGCCTTCCCTAGCTCCTTGGGGGCCCATGGACAGATTTATCCACAGGGGAGCAGCGGATATGGCCTCCAAGGTAGGCAAAAAAGATCGGGAACGGGCGAAATCGGGTCCCAGCCACGAGGACAAGATGGCGGATCCGGGCGATGCGGTGACTGCAGGGGGAGCGGATTTGATAGCGCGCCTTACCGAGGCAGTGGTCTTAGCGCTGGGGACCCGCCTAGATAAAATGCAGGAGTCTTTGGATACCTTGTCCACAACGGTATCGGATTTTAACTCCCGAGTTGCTGAGGTGGAACAGAGGGTAGGTGCTGCGGAAGACTCCATTCTCACACTGCAAACTGAAGTGAAGCAGCTGCAATGCAAGGTGGGACAATTTGAAGAAAAAATGGAAGATCTGGAGAATCGATCCAGAAGGAATAACCTGCGGCTGGTGGGGGTCCCTGAATCTGTGCAAGACGGAGACCTGCTTACCACGCTGGAAACTTGGTTGGCGGCGGAGTTGCTGGGAACGCGGAGTCTGGGACCCTTGCGCATTGAACGAGCGCACCGGCTGGGTAGAAGACAGGAGGGAGCGACTAGACCGCGTGTGGTGATTCTTCGCCTATTGAACTTTGCCATCAAGGACCTTCTCCTCCGCAATTATCGTCAGCGCAAGGATTTACAATTTCAGAACCAGCGGATCCTCATCTTTCAGGACTATTCTGCACAGGTGGCATCCTTGAGGAGGGGATTTTCGTCTGTCTGCAAGCAACTCACTGAGAAAAAGTTACGTTTCACACTGCAGTTCCCTGCTAAACTTCGGGTGATCTATGATGGCCAGCCTCATCTTTTTGACACCAGTGCGGCGGCCAGAGCACAAGTTCTTCAATGGTACCCTGATCTGGGGTCCGGCACCTGATGGTCTTTGACATTACTATAGTTTTTGCAGTTTGATTGCAGTGGGGCAGCCTGCGACCAGCGGGTGATATCCTCATTGGTACTGTTACTTGGCATATGTTGCGCCTGTACTTGGTTTGTAGTTTTCTCCCTTAGGGGGGTATGACTTTCTAGCATGGGTTCCTGGCTGGGACCTGTACGATCTGGTTTATTCTCTTGGTTCTATGTTACCCATATAAATACCTAGGTTCTATCTTTGGGTTTCTATTGCCTAACACTGGTTTGGTGGAAGTTTTGGAAGCTGGGGCGGGGGTGGGACTGTAGGCCCTTTGGTTTTTCCCCTCTCTGGAGTGGTGGTGTGGTGTGCATTTGCGGGTGTGGGTGGGGGGAGGGGGTTCTTGGAGTGGGGGTTGGGGTGGGGAGAGGGGGGTTCGGAAGGGGGATGGTCGGGGGGGGTTTGTGAAGGGGATGTTGTGGTTGTGGGTTTTGGCATGTTGGGTGGGGGGAGGGAGTAGGGAGTTCAGGAGGGGGGGTGGGAGCAGGCTCCTGACCTGTGTGCGTGTGACTGATTCCGGTGGGGACCTAAGGTGGAGACTGGGCTGCTGGAGGATGGGCTGGGACCTTCGGCAGCGGTTTTGTGCTCTTTTTCTCTTTTGGTATCTTTGGTTCCTTTTTCTATTATGCCGGTTAAGAGGGGTTTGAGATGTGTGTCTTGGAATGTCTCAGGTATCAATTCTCCTATCAAGAGAACTAAGATCTTGCAGTGCCTAGCTAGACATAAGGCTGATATAGCCGGCCTGCAGGAGACTAAGCTCACTGTACGGGAACATGGTAAACTGTGTCAATCCTGGGTGGATTCGATACCCTTACCTAAATTATCAAAGTCGGACTCGGATGTATTGGCGTCCCCTATAACCAGAGAGGAGGTGCTAGGGGTTATCAAGCATCTTCCCCTTTGTAAATCTCCAGGCCCGGATGGTTTTGGGGGAGAATTCTATCGTCTTCTTCAGGGACATGTGGCTGATCCATTAAGGGGTTATTTTGCATGTGCGGCAGAGGTTGGGCAGTTCCCTTCAGGAGCAAATCGAGCGTTGATTACTGTATTACCTAAACCGGGTAAAGATCCCTTACTTGTGAGCTCATATAGACCTATTTCGCTTATCAATGTTGATCTCAAAATCCTAGCTCGGGTTCTGGCCAATCGTTTGGCCCAGTTCATTCCTTCTTTGGTGGGTGCAGACCAGGTAGGGTTTGTGCAGGGACGTTTGGCATGTCATAATGTTAGGAAGCTCCTCATTGCTCTGGCCCATTGTGATTCTCGGAAACAACCTGCGCTGGCTATTAGTTTTGACTCAGAAAAAGCCTTTGATAGAGTAGAGTGGGCCTTTCTATTCCCCTTACTGCGCTGCTACGGGCTGGACGGGTTTTTTATGAGAGCTCTTGGGGCCCTTTATTCCCATCCGGTGGCGGCCGTATTGGTTAATGGAATGGTGTCTTCGGACTTTGTACTCCAGAGGGGCACTCGCCAGGGCTGCCCCTTATCCCCTCTACTGTATATTTTATTTCTGGAACCATTGTTGATTTCTCTCCGATGTAATTCTCAGATAGTTGGAGTAGAGCTGGGGAATTCCTCTTTGCGCTGTATGGCCTTTGCGGATGATATTATGGTAATGCTGACTGACCCGGTTTCCGGCCTCCCTAGCCTATTGGAGATGTTTTGCCGATTTGGGGAGATCTCGGGCCTAAAACTTAATGTGTCTAAGTCGGAGGCGCTTCCTCTTCACATTAGTATTCCGCACGCTTGGGCTGATTTCCCGCTCCGGGAAGCTCCACAGCAGGTAAAATACCTGGGGGTTTTGATACCGTCTTCCCTCACTCGACTCTATGAGATCAATGTTAAGCCCCTACTTAGGGGCACGGTGGAGCTTCTACGCTTGTGGGGTGATTTGCCAGTATCCCTTGCGGGGCGTATATTTCTCTACAATATGATAATTGTTCCTCGGTGGCTTTATCTGCTTCAAACTCTTCCGCTGTGGTTACGGACTGGGGACTTAGCTCGGCTGTACAGTGCCTTGAGGATTTTCTTATGGCGTGGGCGCAGGCCTCGGCTTTCTCTACGCATTTTGATGTTGCCTGAATCGCAGGGGGGATTTGGACTGCTAGACATCCGCGCCTATAATCTGGCATGTGGGACTAGATTGATTCGGGACTGGTGTCTGGAGAGCTCTTCTTTTTTAATGTTTTCTGTAGACAGGGATTTCTTACACCCTATTGCTGGGTTGTTTTTATTACACGCTCCTGCTGCCCAGTTGGACTCTGTTTGCAGGGGACATGTTGTTTGGGCCTATATGAGACACATTTGGAAATTACTGTGTAAACATATGGGCATAAACTCTCATATCACTCCTCTACTCCCGGTGGTGGGTAATTTGCGTTTTCAACCGGGCAGTCACAGAGAGGTGTTTCGTAATTGGCACGCACATGGGATTCGTAGACTGGGGGATGCTCTTTCTGAGGGAGGCGATCTTCTATCCCCGGCTGACTTGGGGTCACTATATGGGTTGGATAGAGTGGACGCTTTCGCCTACCTCCAGTTCCGCCATTATGTTCTTAGCGTCTCCGGGGATAGCTTGAGCGATGCTGTGGCACGGAAACTGGGGAAGTGTTTGGCACTGGGGGAAGATGTGACACCATGACTTCGTTATTATGTCAATGTTTTGGGCCCCCCTTTACTGACCGAACGGGCTGATTGGTTAGCGGGGGCGTGGAGTGCTGACTTGGGCTGCATGATCCCGTCTGAATTGATATCTCGCTATTTTGTCCTTGTGCGTACCATATCCTATAATATGTTACATAGGGAACAAGAATATAAATTCGTTCATAGGGCATTTATCTCCCCTCACAGAGCACATCGGGCTGGTATTACAGATAATGCGGGGTGTCCCAAATGTTCTGCAAGTCCTGCTTCCCTGGGTCATATGTTTTGGGATTGCCCCTATGTGGGAGCCTTTTGGCAGCGAGTCTGGTTCTACTTGTCCTCCTTTGTGCCGGGGATACCGGACAGTAACCCCTGTATAGCGCTCTTTTATCAGGAGGCGGAGCTTCTAGGATGCACTGTTGGGCAGCGGCAGTTGATTTCTAAGGCCCTTTTGTTGGCTAAGAAAGCCATTTTGACTCTTTGGCGTGAGCCACATGCTCCCTCTTTCTCTCGATGGCAGGGGTCCCTTTATGACTTAGCTCTCTTGGAAAGACGGACTGCGGGCACTAGGGACGAACGTAGATGGTCTCACTTTCAGGATATCTGGGAGGAGTATTGGCTGACCCTTCCCCATCGTGAGAGGAGTCTCCTATTGAACTGTTAGTCTCTATTGGGTCTTCTGTCCTCTTATGTATTTTTCCTTTTTCGGTATTTCAGATTTTTCTCTTTTCCGTAGATTTCTTCTTTCTTTTTCTTTTTCTCTCCTTCTTCCCTTTGGACTAAGTTCTCCTTCTTCTTCTTCTTGTAGGTTTCTGTCCTACTGTGCTTTGGTCTATACATTGTCACTGGGGGTTCCATATGTTGCTTATTGCTTATTCCGTTTCTTTCATGTATATCTCCTCTAAGTTTCTCACAGGTCAGGGGGTGGGGGGTGGGGGGGACGGGGGGGGGGGTAGATCCTGACGTTCCAGGAGTACTTTGACTTAGGCTTTGGTTTTGGGGGGTTTTATTGGGTCTTGGGGGGATTTGGAGGGGGTAATATGAAAAACTGTATTGAGCTCCACCTGTTTTCTGAGCAATCCGTACTACCTCGTGTTGCTCTCTTCTGCTTTGTGTACGCCCCAGGGGGCGCTTTCTGTTGGATTGCTGGAAATCCTGTACAATGTTCTGTTTTCTATCTGTTGGTTTGCTCAATAAAGAAATATTATATATAAAAAAAAAAAACCAGGAGTGGCCAAAATATTTACAAATCTATCTTAGAACTGGTAAACTGGCATCTCTGGCGGGGATAAGGGGCAGGGTATAGAAGATGCTGGTCCAGAGTGAACCCTTTATTCAGGGTTGCTTTAACAGAATGTTGTTTTTCTAGGGAAAAAGTCATGGTACTCATACAAGGCCATCCTTAGAGGGTAGGGTGACACTCCATGGCTTTGTACCCATAGTAGGCACATTCCCTGTTACCAGCAGCAGAACATATATAAAGGTTATATACAGGCAGTCCTTGAGTTGCAGACACCTGACTTAAATACGACTCGTACTTAACAACGCGGTTGCAGCTTCATTTTATTTCACTGAGCAGTTTTTTTCCAGTGGCATAGACTTTTACACTTCTCCTGTAGCAGATTCAGGAATGATGCATGGCCACATTAAGAACAGTGTGTGGTTGTGCATGCTGTACCTTAAAGGGAACACTGGTAGGGACAGTTGGCCCTTCTGTTACCTGGGAGCACAGGCAAGCAGCAAGTATCTTAAAAGTTTTGAGTTACATACAAATTCGTCTTAAAAACTGTTTTAAAAATGTAATTCATTCTTAACCTGGAGACTGCCTGCACTACAAAAATAAAAAATAAGAACAGTTTTAAAATGCTGAATATACTCAGCAAAAATTCTTGAAGTTAAATTATATAGCCTGTAAATAATGATCCCTTACTCTGGATCCAGGGCAAGCTCAAGAATCTGTGGTACCTTGAGCCACTTTTTCTTCAGCACATCCCTCCTGAAGGGATACTTTTCATGTGTCTTGCAGTATTCTTTCAACTGTGTTTGAAGTTGTAAATCCAGACATTGTTTGCCTTCTCTTGCTGAAATATTACAAGGCTAATTTACTATGTAGTTTTCCTTAAGTTATGTTTGAAGTTGTAAATCCAGATTGTTTGCCTTCTCTTGCTGATATACTACAAGGCCATTGTATGTTTGAGAGATGTGCTTTCTTATTCTGTTGTAAAGTGAATCTAATTGTTTTCTTAGCTGTATTTGTAAGAAAATTTAGATAAGGCTCTGCTGGCCAAAGCACCTCTAGACTTTGGTCTTAGATAAGTAAAGGATTTGTTATTTCTTTTAAAGTTGCATGTGATCTGTGTCCACATATGGTTTGCATTTACATCATATGCTGACGACCCTTACCCATGTAAAATGATATAAAAGGAGATACAGAATATTCAATAAAGCGGACATGTTTGAGAGATAATAGGCGTCTGTTTTCTCTTAGATATTGTCCCCGGATACATCTGCTTGTCAAATGACAGAGTGTGTACGGCCATAATCGGGCCTTATCCTTTTCAGTGGGGGCTCCTCCGGGAGGGACGTTGATATCACCGGTATTTTGTGAGTATTTCTGAATTTTGAATTCTGTTCTTTAATACTCACTGGTATTAGGTGCCCTGTTCCCACCCTTTATTTGTTAAACATAGATTTTTGGGAAGTCTATAGCGGAGTTTGAAGAAACTACACTAACAATAAAAAAAACTCCTATTGTTCTTTTGGGAAGAACAATATTACTTATAGAGCCGCCTGCGCACTCTGTCGTTTGTGGGGTTAACACTTTTTGTATGTGCTTTCTCTCTTCTATCGCTTTCCTTTCTATTGCTTAGAGATAAGATTTTATAGAGTATAAGACTATATTGTATATTACTGTTCTGTATCTCGCTTATAAGGTAAGATAAGCGGGATTCCTGCATTGCTATATTGTTTTTGTAATGGGTCAGAACGGTAGTAAGGTTCCCCCCCTAAGAAAGCTGAGACTTGTAAGGCTTATGTTGCCCGTGTATGTGACACTGGATATTATCTTATTGATCCTTGGATAGATAATATGGCTGGTTGGACTGAAGGACTTCATAGTTCGAGTCCGTTTCCCCGAGATGGGGCAAATGATACGTTTCATATGGATATGATAAAGGGATTGTGTTTGGGGGATCATGAGGCATGACCATATTATTTAGGGGATCTGCACTGGGACAAAGAATATATGAGAAGGGGAGGCATTAATTGGCTTACATATGCTCCTTATTGGTCAGCTACTGTTAAAGATAAAACATCCAAACTGTCCATTCTTTCCCCTGCTCAATTACATGCTGCAGAACAATCTATCTGTGCTGCTAGCCCTCCTCCTTATCATTTACAAATTCCTTCACCCGGTGCTCCTCTTAAACTTTATCCCTCTTTATCTAAGGATGATATTGACCTCCTTATCGGTAGTACTCTTATTCCTCCTCCTCCTCCACCTCCCGTCCTGTCCGGTGCAGCTGCATCGGGACAGATTGATGACACTTTGCCCCAAGACATTCCATTTCCCACTGTATCCACGACCAGCCCCACTGTTCGGGGGCCGATAATCTCTTTTTCACCCCTCCACACTCGTAGCGGTACTCAAAGGGTTGCGGAAGTACAAGAGCTGATGCAAGAACAGATGCCCTTTCTCACAGTGGGGGATACTCTTTTGAAGAAACCCATTGAGTTAGAAGACATTAACAAGATTATTAAGCACTGCCCCAAGCCTCTTGTCTCTGCTAGTGCGACTTTTCACTTTTCACTTTTCACATGCAAGGGTCGAAATTATACGCAGGAAGATATGCGCCTTATTATAGATGGCATTGTTGGACACAGTTCCCCTTGGGACTGGTCTAACGTCCCTAGTATTAGTGTTTTAGAGCCTGCTACTGTCACAGCTACTGCTTATAGACTTAATACTGAAGCAGGAAATGCTGTTATGTGGAATGAATTACAGGCAGAGCTTGATCGGTGTTTTAAGTCTCGATCTTCCCTTCCTATTGCAGTAGCCTGCAAACAGAAATCAGGTGAAACTGTTGTGGATTTCTGGAAGAGGTTTAATGAAACCTGGACCCAAGAGGCGGGTCTCAGTTCCCATGCAAATATGGATTCCCTACTTATTCAGACTTTCCTTTCTAACCTCCGTTCTCCCTTGCAAATTCTGGTCAAACAAATGATTTCAGAATGGCCCACTAGTTCTCGTGCTGAATTTCAAAATAAATTAATGGAAAAAGAGGCAGCAGGTTGTTTTGAGATCTCTAAACCTCGGGAAATCCTGCATCAAGGGCCAGCTACCCACCTGGGGACCGCGCCTGTCTACCTCTCGTGGAAGAAGGGGTCGCGGGTTTCGCAGGGGGAGGGCTCCAGTCTCCGGTCGAGGTGGTAATAATCCATCCAGAAGTACTGGATGTTTCAATTGTGGGGACCTTGGTCACTGGCTTAATCAATGCCCTCATCCCAAACCCCCCGCATTACCAGTTCAGTCCGCCCCACCGGTGCTGCCTACCCCTCCCTCTACTGTGAGACCATCTGCCACTTCTCCTCATTTTCCTATCTTTTGGCACAGCCCCCCTACTCCCCAATGAAGGGGCCCGGAGGATTATACACCCCAGCATTCACTTTGGTCTCTGCCATTGCTAAGGATTCTCCTATGATATCTCTTATTGTACAAGGGAGTCCAATGCCTTTTCTTGTAGATTCGGGTGCCACTTGTAGCACCATCAGTGAGGATTACTATCAGGGCCCACGCATGAATGCTGAACCTTCTATGGGAATTAATGGGGTTTTGACTAAATCCTATCATACCACACCCCTGTCTGTAGCTCATCCCGATACAGGCTTTACTCTTTTTCAGCACTCCTTTCTTATTATTCCCCATTGCCCTGTCAGCCTTCTTGGTCGAGATCTTTTTTTTCCTCTCCTCATTCAGCTCACTACAGATGATACAGGAGGTTTGCATGTCTTTTCCTCCGTTATTCCCATTCGCCCTCCGTCCACCCTTTACCTTTCTACTTGCCTTGACACACTTTTGCCCCTTCCCCCAGACTCTCCGGTCTGGGCTTCTACTGACACTGATGTAGGCTCTATTTCATGTACCCCCTATCGTGCTTCTCTGAAATCACTCATTCCTGTTTTCATTAAGCAGTACCCGATCTCCCAAGAAAAGGAGAAAGTCATGATTTCACTAATTGCTTCCTTTCTTTCTTCTGGTATTATTAAAACCACCATCTCTTCCTACAATACGCCCATCAATCCTGTTGTCAAAGCTGATGGCACCCCCCGTTTTGTTCAAGACCTTAGGGCTGTTAATGCTTTGGTGATTCCCATTGCACCCATTGTCCCGGATGTCCCTTCTCTACTCTCCTCCATTCCACCTGCAGCTCATATTTTTCAGTCATTGATTTGAAGAATGCTTTTTTTTCTGTCCCTGTTGACGAGGACACCCAGCCCCTTTTTGCATTCACTTTTAAGCAATAGCAGTATACCTGGTGTAGAATGCCCCAGGGCTATGTTGATTCCCCTGTGGTTTTCTCCATTGTCCTGCGGGCTACTTTATAGCCATGGACTGCCCCCCATGGTTCTGTCCTCATTCAATATGTGGATGACCTTCTTTTGTGTTCCATAACTCAGGAGACCTGTCAGGCTGATAGTTTGCACCTTTTACAATGGTCACAAGGTATCACGAAAGAAACTACAATGGTGTAAATCTGAAGTGGAATACCTGGGTTTTGTCCTGTCTCATGGTCAGAGGAAAATTAGCACTTCTCGCATTGCTGCTGTTCTGGGTTTGCCTCGCCCAGCTACTCAAAAAGACATGCTTACTTTTCTTGGTATGATTGGTTATTGCTGTCAATGGATCCCTGATTGTTCCTTCTATGACCAGATTTTGAGACAGACCCTAGGTCCTGAAATGACTGATCTTATCAGATGGACTAAAGAAATGTTGGACGCTTTTGGACATTTGAAATGTGCTTTGGTTTCTAGCCCAGGCTTGGGTCTTCCTGATTATGACCAAATGTTTCATCTCTTTGCTCGTGACAATTGTAAGACTATGGCGGGCGTCCTGGCTCAGGATCATGGCGGTAAGTTACGCCCTGTTGCCTTTTTTTCTAAAGTTACCCCTGTTCAAGTTCAAGGCATGCCTGCCTGTTTGAGGGCCCTAGCTGCATGTGCTATGGTGGTAGAGATGGCTCCTCCTCTAACCCTTGGTCACCCCACTACCCTTCATACTTCTCACGATGTCCAAGCCCTCCTTCGCAATATTCATACCCAGCATATGTCAGCTCAGCGCCTTAGTGGTTATGAGGTCATCCTCCTTTCTAATCCCAATCTCACCATCAGATATTCTGCCCCGACATACGGCCCCGCTCTACTTTTAAATGGTCTTTTGGGTCTTAAGGGTGAACAGGATGCGCTTCCTCCTGATCATTCCTGTGTCTCTCTGATATATCAAGACACTTCCCCTCGCCCTAATTTGTCCTCTACCCCTCTCCCCGATGCTTCCTCCATTTTTGTTGATGGTTCTTGCTCACGTCCTAGTGACAACACCTTCCACACAGGATATGCTGTGGTTGAACTCCCTGATATCATCCATGAGGCCCTATCCTTCGGCACAGGCTGCTGAACTCATTGCTCTTATTTACGCCTGTCACCTTTTCTCTGGTAAACGCGTTAATATTTATACCGACTCTAAATATGCCTTTGGTGTTGTACACGACCATGGTGTTATCTGGCAGCGTCGCAGCTTTGTGGCCGCTGATGGTAAGCCTATTTCTCATTCTTCCCTTGTTTCGGATCTTCTCTCTGCTTTACTCCTGCCTGCTGCAGTTGCTATTCTTCATTGTCGTGCACACACTGGCCTTCAGACTGAAGCTGCCAGAGGTAAAGCTCTGGCTGACCGCATTGCTAAACAAGCTGCTTTGGACCCCCCTCCTTCCTCTGTTCTCCTTCCTCTTCTTTCTCCTCCTGCTTTTCCCCCTTCTTCTCTTTTTTCCCAGCTTCAATCCTTTGCTACCCCCTCTGAACTTGATGCTTGGCAAATAGCCGGTGCCCAAAGCCACCCTTCGGACGGACTTTGGTGCAAAGAGGGGAAACCCTGTATACCAGCCGCTAGTTCCCCCTTATTCATTGCTCAATATCATGGCATTGGTCATCGTAGTGCTCGCTCGACACTCCAGCTCCTTGCCAGTGATTTTTTCATTCTTGACCTTCGCTCCCTGATACAGACATATATAGCTCGATGTCTAACTTGTCTCCGTGCTAATCCCAACATACCCCATAAAGCACCACACCAGCAACTTACTTACCCCACTTCTCCTTTTTCACACTTACAGATTGATTTTACTCATATTCCTCATGCCACTGGGACCCGCCAGGATTATGCTCTTGTTATTGTTGACATGTTTTCCCGATGGCCTGAAGTCTTTCCCACTACAAATGAAACTGCTCAGACTGTGGTGAACATTTTACTTCGTGAAATCATCCCTAGGTGGGGATGTCCCACACACATCAATTCAGATATTGGTCCTGCTTTCACTGCCAGAGTATGCAAAGCTTTAGCTACCGCACTCCGTATTGAGTGGAAATTTCATCTTCCATATCACCCACAGAGTTCTGGTATTGTCGAACGCATGAATAGGACTATTAAAGACAAAATCAGGAAAGCCACAGCTGGCACGTTTGTGAATTGGAAAAAATTCCTCCCTATTGTTTTAGCTGAAATCAGGATGCAGTGCTAACCCACTGGCCCCTACATTCAATAAACTTACTGACATGATGGCTATTGCCAATCCCACTTTTGAAGATACTATGGCTGTTGAGGTAGGGTTTTCAGAACGTAACCTTTGGTTAGAATGGATGAAATTCACTGCTGATCAACATAATAAGAGTAATTGTTACATATGTGCTCAAGCTAGACCCCATCTAGGAACCGTACCTCTGGACCTCCCTCCTGGTATCCAACCATGCTTTTTTGGGTTATTTACCAATATCTCCTCTAATTTTACCGATCCCCTTTGTGTGCTGTGGCGTTCTAAATACCCTTTGCTGCCAGGACAGAAAAAGCTTGACATAGCCGTTACTATCTATAAGGGTCACATGTCATGTTTCTAATTTGACACAGGGTAGTTTTGTGGGCAACTTTCCCCCAGGTTATTGTTCTGTCTTGGATTATAGGTATGCCCCATTGTTGCAGCATCAGATTTTCACCCTAGGTGATATTTACTGGCTCTGTGGAGACTTTAGGCTCCGTGTTAAGCTACCCAGCCAGTGGATAGGCCAGTGTGCTTTAGCTAAGGTTATTATGCCTCTGCATATCCTTTCTGAAGGGCACCCTTCCTATTTACTTTCTTCCTCTCCTCTGTCTCAACATAGACGTGATCGCCTTGGTAGTTTTGATCTGCATGTATATATAGATGCTATAGGGGTCCCAGATGAATTCAAGAGGGGTCCCAAATGAATTCAAGGCCCGAGACCAGGTTAAGGCTGGGTTTGAATCCCTTATTCCCCTTATTACTATCAATAAGAATGTTGATTGGATTAATTACATTTATTATAATCAGCAACGCTTTGTGAATTACTCTAGAGATGCCTTGCAAGGTATTGCTGATCAGTTAGGCCCCACTTCTCAGATGGCTTTTCAAAATCGTATGGCCCTAGATATGATTTTAGCTGAGAAGGGGGGTGTTTGTAAAATTCTTCCCAGTACTTTATCGTGTTGTACTTTTATTCCTGACAATACAGGACCTACAGGAAAAGTTACTATGGCCATTCAGAAATTAGCAGACCTCTCTGCTGAGCTCAAACGTAACTCTGGTTTATCTCATCCTTGGGACCAGTATTTTAGTTGGATGCAGGGCTGGGTAAAAGACCTTCTTATTGTTATAATCTCTATTATTATCTGCATTCTTGTCTCTTATGTAATTTTTCGACTGCTCATGCGCTTTGTTATTCGTATTACAGCTCCTAAAACCCCTCCTCGAGAGACATATTTGGAATATCTCTCCCTCCAAGCTCATGCTGTACATTTATGACGTCATTTACATGACGTAAGAGGGGATTGAAGGGATACTTTTCATGTGTCTTGCGGTATTCTTTCAACTGTGTTTGAAGTTATAAATTCAGACATTGTTTGCCTTCTCTTGCTGATATATTACAAGGCTATTTTATGTTTGAAAAGATGTGTGTTCTTATGCTATGTTTAATCCAGACATTGTTTGCCTTCTCTTGCTGAAATATTACAAGGCTATTTTACTATGTAGTTTTCCTTAAGTTATGTTTGAAGTTGTAAATCCAGATTGTTTGCCTTCTCTTGCTGATATACTACAAGGCCATTGTATGTTTGAGAGATGTGTTTTCTTATTCTGTTGTAAAGTGAATCTAATTGTTTTCTTAGCTGTATTTGTAAGAAAATTTAGATAAGGCTCTGCTGGCCAAAGCACCTCTAGACTTTGGTCTTAGATAAGTAAAGGATTTGTTATTTCTTTTAAAGTTGCATGTGATCTGTGTCCACATATGGTTTGCATTTACGTCATATGCTGACGACCCTTACCCATGTAAAATGATATAAAAGGAGATACAGAATATTCAATAAAGCGGACATGTTTGAGAGATAATAGGCGTCTGTTTTCTTTTAGATATTGTCCCCGGATGCATCTGCTTGTCAAATGTGTACAGCCATAATCGGGCCTTATCCTTTTCACCTCCTGCATCAGCGTGCCCCCCCCCTTATGTTGGCAATACTCTACCATCTTGGTACTCCCCCACATCAGCTCCCTTCTACACAGCCAGGCAGCCTGCCTGCATAATCTCAACTCATTCCAGGGGTTATGGGGGTGACAGGGCAGCATTGATCCTCACTTTCTCTTACCCTAGTGGCTGCCTTCCTCAAAATGGTGCCGCTATGAGACTCAAGTTGCTATATAAGAGAAAAAACTTCCATGATAAAAGTCATATACTTAGATCAAAAATAGACCTTCATACAATATTGAATAAGTGAACACAAATTAAAAATAGAAATCTATATATAAAAATTAAACTGAACCTTTGATCTGAATTATGTCAATCTAGCCACAACAGATAATGTAATGTATTTTATGTATGAAATAGCTTTATTTCTTCCATAGTTGCAATTTTGTGAATATTGAATTCACTTACCCCGAAATGAAAATTAATCCTGTTGAAGTTCCCTCACCTACTGGATATGAGCATTCTACAGAAAGCTCCATACAAATTGGATAAATGGAAAATCCAAATAACCCAAATAGTGAACAGACCACAGCAAGTAAAATGATTTGATTTCTTAGTTGAGAAGCCTGAGTAAAAGAAAAAGAAAAAAAAAGATAACAAAATGTAAAACTAACATTTATTTATTTATATGTTCATTTTTCTATACCGTTCTCCCAGGAGAGCTCAGAACGGTTTACATGAATTTATTCAGGTACTCAAGCATTTTTCCCTGTCTGTCCCAGTGGGTTCTATCTAATGTACCTGGGGCAATGGGGGGAAATAAGTGACTTGCCCAGAGTCACAAGGAGTAGTGTGGGTTTGAACTCACAGCCCCAGGGTGCTAAAGCTGTAGCTTTAACCACTGTGCCACTTTAACCACTTTGCCACTTTAACCACTGTGCCAATATTTGCATGGCAAATGTGGAAGGCCATTTCTGATATGTTATTGTATAAAGAAATAAAACAAAAAAACAAAGGAAATAAGGTGATACCTTTTTTGTTGGACTAAATACATTTTAAGATGAGCTTCAGATCAGAAATAAGCAAATGTTGACAAATATCAGTATATATAAGGAAAACATGAAAGCATTTCAGTGGCCAATTTTTCCAAAGTGTTGCCCGACAGAGGTGACATCCTGGTTTGGTTTGAAAAAACTTTCTACTGCACCAATGATTTTATGGTGAGTGTCAGCCTAGAGGCCTCTGGGAGATTATATCAATCTGACCCTGGCATGGGAAGGCATATAGACCCTTAGTGCAGGGAAACTGTTTTAAGTAGCCCTGATTGATATATTTTAAGTTTCAAGTAGCCCTGCTTGAATCATGGCTAGCTAAAAGGTGTTAATGTCTGATTAAGAGGGTGCTTAGGACAATGGTGCACAGATCAAGCCAGAGACTTAATCCCATCACCATGCTTACAGGTATCTCACCCTCCTTAGCAATTAAATTAACCATTGTCTCAAACAGTTTACAAATTCTAAACAGAAAGATACTGGGGCATACAGGTTTCTATATTGAGTCAAGGTATAAAAGCCTGCTCTCTGCAACACACATATAGCTCTCTTTTTCTATCAAGCTATACCTCTCTCTCTTTCTATCTAACTACCTCTTGGCTCTTTGCTTGGCACTCTGGTTCTGTCTTGGCTCCCTCTCTCTCGGTCTATCCTTCCCTTTATCTATGGAACACGAAGCTTCCTAGAACTACAAGCTTCTATGTCCCTCTTTACCTCTGACCTCTGTAAGGCAGTGAGACTGCTTGCTCTCTGCTTAAGTGTAATGCTCTCTGCTTAATTGTAATGCTTATGAATATTACTTTTCTGTAAGACTATTTCTATAATATATTCTTTATGCAATCACCTCTGGTTGTGTCTATTATTCTACTTCCTGGTGAGTCATCTGTGAGGGAACTGAACCTGGGACCTGGCGTTTGTCAGTACGCCTTTCACTTAACCCCTACCACCTAATATTGTGGGGGCCACTTTCAAACTGACATTTTGGGGGCTTTGTCTCGGTCCTTCCTGATGATTTCATTTGGGTAAGTAGAATTGTAAGTTTTTTTATGCACTGTGCAATAGGATTATGTATAGACAGAGTGATATAGAAATCAAAAGTCCTTGGAAAACCCTTAGATTGATTGTACGTTAGACTGGATGACACACTGTTGAAAAGTTCCAGTAATATTGTGGGGTTTTATACTTGGTGAGATTTTATTTCAATTTTTGATTAATAGACAGAGTGAGATAGAAATCAAAAGTCCTTTTGGAACCCTTAAATTGTTTTAGACTGGATGACACAATTGTGAAAAGTTTCAGTAATATTTTGGGTTTTATATTTGGTGAGATTTTACTATCAAAAGTCTTTGTAGTTTACCTGTGCCAGTTTGCATTGTATGATTTGCTATTATATGCTTGCTAGGGTGTTGCATGTAAGAATATTTGAGCTGCTCTGAAGAAAAGCAGGGTTCAAAGTGAAAACAGTCACTCAATTAAGACACGCCACATCTGTACTAACTTTTACTTTTTTTTACCTTGTGCTTTTAATTCTATTTCTTGTCAGTCTCTGCCCTGGTGAAAGGCCCAGTGCACACTGGACTGGAACTGGCAGCTGACACCTCTGCTCTTCTATATTTTATCCTGCTAAACTTCTGCCTGTAAATTTCAGGTAGTAACCAGTGTGGGCAAGTGTGGGCATAAGTGTATTATTTATGCCAATGACTCTTGCCTAACACGCTTTACCTCGCTTTTCTACCTATTAACTAAAGTCTCCCTCCTTCATAAGTGGGAGCATTTCAATCTCAAAGGCTACACACAGACAGGGACATTTAGAAGTCCATTCTCTCTCATGAAATATATGAGCAAGGCCCACGAACCAAGGCAGACTTCTGCAGCCTCAAATATGAACCCTTTTGATTTTCAAGAACTCACAGATATTGTACACAAATATTTTGACAAGAAAGGGGGTCCATATGAGGGTAATTTTCCAGAAAACACATGGCACGATATTCAGAAACAAATGGTTTCTCATTCTCAGGAGTTTAGAAAGAAAACAGATAAACGCAAATGCCTTTTCATTCAGGGCTTATGTAGAGGACTTATTAGCCTAAAACAAGATAATACTGACTTGAACACTCAGTGCCATCAGCTGTCCAAAGACTTAGATGAGGCACAAATTAATATATCCATGCTAAGAACCCAAATTGTTCAGGCCACAAATTCCTTTTTAACTGTAAATGAACAATTAGAAGAGGCCAAGGCAGAATTAAAGTATTTAAAGTCAAAATGTGCCTTACAGATTCTGCCGTCTGCACCTGTGCCACCATCACCATATAATCCATGTAGTCAGTTTATAGAGAAACAGAAAACCATTTTTGTAGCAGGTCAGAGAAAGGGTAAACTAGCTACAGATGTAGAACAGGAAGAAGAACCGACAAACGAAAGTGAGGAAAATTCATTACCAGGCCAGAGCAATACCAATAGTACCCCTATAAGTGACACAGCTCCAGTAACTGTAGTGCTGCAGGGACATATGAAAGATAGTGACATTGAAAGAATAGTGGAGAAAGTGGGCCCTATGCCTTTTAACATAAATGAATGGTGCAAATGGGCTATTGACATACTGATTCACTGGGGTCTAGGGAAATACAAAAGGAACAATGCAGATTTTGATAAGCTTATGCACCTCGCCCTGGGTCCACATTACTATAAATTTGGATCTCTTGTTCATCCATACCAATTTGTAAAGATGGGCATCGAACAACTATTTCGCTGCACCTCTTTGCAAGTACTTAGAACTCTTTCACCCCTGCCAAGTGATACACCAGAGCAGTTTGCATATAGAGTGTGGGTAATCAACGCGGTACTTAACGAACATGAACATTGGTCCATTTCCTCAGATTATGGCCAGAGAGAACATAAAGAATTCCTATTAGAATTATTATCTCCCGAGATTACTAAACACCTTCTGTTGTTCTCGGAGGACCCTAAAACTACGCCTTTTGACACTTTACTGCTCAGGATTGGGTCTGTGTGGAAGACCCAGCCAGCTCAAATTATTTCAGTCTCAGAAACTAGAAGGTGGCGTGCTGAGGGAGCACCCCAATACAAGAACACATCACACACAGGACATAGAGGGCATGTCAGAGGTAGTTACAGAAATGCCTCCACTTACATTCCTTTCCATGAGCTCAGAGCACAGACAGAAGCATTAGAAAAAGAGAAAATGAAATGGGAACAGGATCGTCACACAATGCAGATAGAATTGGACAGGGTAAAAAGTGATTTGACAGCCAGGAAAAACAGTGCTAGTCCATAGGGATGTCCTGACTCTCTGTGCCCGAATGCCAAGGTGACTCAGGCCTTCATAGCCCAGCCAGACTCCTTTCGCTTACCTGTGGACTCACTTTTGGAGACGCAGGATAAGGGAAAGAAGTCAGACTCAGAATTCAGCTTGAGGTATGTTGCACCTTTGATTTTGGACACTTCCGACAGCCCCAATGTTAATATTACCATAGAGGGTCAGGATAAATTAAAATTGATTGATACAGGGGCTAGAATCAGTTTCACAGATAGAGCGCCTCCTACTGGAGATCAGAAAAATATAGAAATCTGTGAGATTCAGGGTCTAAATGACAAAGCTTCAAAGTGTGTGTCTATCCCACAAAAGGAACAAATGAAAGACATTGTAGAAACTACTGCCAGCATGAGTGAGAACACAGGCAAAGAAATAGTTGAAGTGGCTGGTCTTGCATTGGGTACAGGAATTCTAAATGCTTCTAAACCTTTGGTTCATGAGGTTATTCCTGTGCAGTTAGCCACACAGTATAGCATGCTAATGCAGAAGCATGATCGTAGTATAACTCACTCAGAGGTTGCAGCTGTTTCACTTTGGGCACAAGATTGTGGGAAAAGGTACACAGAAATTTTGTTTGAGGGCAAAGATCCTGCACCACAAACACAGCAACCAGTACTTCCTCCAGCAACTGAACTGGTGCCTAAGATGGAGGAGAGAGGTCGGAGTGGACCTATCTCTTTAGCATGTGTCTCTCCAACTGGGTCATTTGCTAAATCAGAGGGCTCTGTTAGACTCACTATACACTCTCAGGCCCTAACTAAGATTTCAAAGCCTGTAGTGCCAGTGGCTTCCTCTTGCTCTGACATTACTGTGAAATTTAATCCTAAATGTGCATTTTTCTCTGTCCTAGACATGACTAATGATTTTCGGAATTTGCCCCTTGCCTCTGAATGCCAGGACACAACAGTGCAGACAAAAGAAGACAAATCTAGCCTGCACCTGACTTCTGCACCGCAGTGCCCACTCCTCCGAGTGCAGTGGGACCCAGGTGGCAGACATGTGGTCCAGGTCGGCCTGAATAGAACATGGACAAAGTTTGCTCTAAGTGACCTTGAGGTTGCTGCTAATTTAAAATGGGTTTTTTTTCTTTTTCCTAGCAGCAGTTCGGATATAGCCATCCCAGACCAATTTTGGCACAAAGATATTTCTAGTGTTTTCCAAGGTTCCTCTTTATCACTGCAGAGATAAAGATGTTCCAAAGAAGATATTAGCTTTATGCCTTTTCTGAATATGAGATGGTTATGATATGCATTATTTGTACTACTCAGGTGTTCATCTTTGCTGTGTTTTTCTATAACAAAGTGTTTATTTGCAGAGTTAAATTCAGCCCTGAACACTTGACAAATGGAAGAATAATGCCGACGCCTCAAAATTTGTGTTTTATGTTGTCTGTGCTATGTGGTCTGTCTTTTGTCTATTTGTTTTAGTTTAGGGGGTACCCCAGGATACATAACATTGGCCATTTCTAGAGCTCTTTTCCCCAATTTTTTTTAACTAGCCCAATTGCGCAATGTTCTTTTTCCCTATAATTTGCATATGCTAAATGTAGCTTAGTTAGGGGTTATATTTTAAGAAAAGGTTTTATTCTATATCTATACCATTTATTCTATGCTCCTCATTAGATTCAGTACACATTTTTGATATAATTTTTTTTATATATACATTCAGTACAGAATTATGGTTTCTCTGAATTGCCATAAGTTATATGCAGCACACAAAAACATATCTTTTGGGAATGTCTGATTAAGAACCTTAAGTACCTGATTATTGTCTGTCTTTTGCCATAACTACATGTTGCCACATTCAGTACAGGCAACTAGTCTCTCTCTCTCTCTCTCTCTCTATGCATTCAGTACAGGCAACCTGGTTTCTCTCTCTCTACATTCAGTACAGGCAACATGTTTTCTCTTCCATTTTCTATCTCTTATTTGGATCACACTGGAGTACAGCTGCTGAATGATATCGGGACTCTTTTCAAATCCCTCCCTGTATGCACAGACATCATTTCATCTCAAGGGCGAACACCACCAGTTTCCAGTGACTTGACTGATCCTGTGCAAACATCAGATCCTGTGCAAACATCCTTTCATTTCAAGTGTGAACCTCATCAGTTTAAAGAGACTGCCGGTTCCTGCTGGACTAATTCATCTTCATGCACCCTGACTGCAAAGACTTTCCACACATGCTGTACACAATGTTTCCTGTTCATCGGATATAGCCACCTTCCTAAGAACGCTTTGCTGTACAATTCCTCCTATTTAACCTTCCAGACATTCCAGACTTTATTTCTTATGCTGTACATCCACTACCTCTTGGAATGGGGAATGAGACATTCCACAAGCTGCTGAACTTTACTGAACTCCATACTTACATTGAACAACTTAAGAAAACCTCCAAAGAAGTGAATCATATTATCACTTTTGAAAATGGACAGATTGCACAAACTGTAGAAAATTTGCTACGAGACGCTCATGTCTCAGTTTGGGAACTTTTCTTTGGGTATTCGCCCACTGCAAACCACGTATTTAATGTTTTAATTCACCCTATCATTATCTTAATTATTGTACAAATTTTGTTATGTATTATTATGATTTTTCTTTGCTGTAAAGTGAAACACATGTACATTTCTTTACAACGCTTATCATACAAGCTTCCCTCTAACTTTTAAGGCAGTTATACATGTATTTCCAGTATCTTTTCTGACACTTGCTAATTTGGTTCTAATTTGGTTTTAATTTGGCATGGCCTATTGCATTACCATTACCAGGGTCAGATATAATATTATCCCATATCCCATACTTAGATACTCTCTCTTATGACATCTTGGTACCTTTATACCTGAACCTCCTGAAAAAGCTTCCTGCATCCCTTATGTACCGTTCACTCGCTCAACGACGGGTAAGATATAGGCATACTGGGATCCCCGCCCAGATTATGGCCTATACGACCTAAGACAGAGGTTTGAACTCGTAATGGGAACTGTTTACAACCTATCTTCATAGCTTGGAGATTCTGCAAGACAGGGGGACGTACTGTTGGAGGTAAGCGAGGGTACCACAAGCTTGCCCTCATTTCAAGAATAAATAATAAAAATAAAAAAATTATGGGAGATGTCAGCCTAGAGGCCTCTGGGAGATTATATCCATCTGACCCTGGCATGGGAAGGCAGATAGACCCTTAGTGCAGGGAAACTGTTTTAAGTAGCCCTGATTGATATATTTTAAGTTTCAAGTAGCCCTGCTTGAATCATGGCTAGCTAAAAGGTGTTAATGTCTGATTAAGAGGGTGCTTAGGACAATGGTGCACAGATCAAGCCAGAGACTTAATCCCACATCACCATGCTTACAGGTATCTCACCCTCCTTAGCAATTAAATTAACCATTGTCTCAAACAGTTTACAAATTCTAAACAGAAAGATACTGGGGCATACAGGTTTCTATATTGAGTCAAGGTATAAAAGCCTGCTCTCTGCAACACACTTATAGCTCTCTTTTTCTATCAAGCTTAACCTCTCTCTCTTTCTATCTAACTACCTCTTGGCTCTTTGCTTGGCACTCTGGTTCTGTCTTGGCTCCCCCTCTCTCGGTCTATCCTTCCCTTTATCTATGGAACACGAAGCTTCCTAGAACTACAAGCTTCTATGTCCCTCTTTACCTCTGACCTCTGTAAGGCAGTGAGACTGCTTGCTCTCTGCTTAAGTGTAATGCTCTCTGCTTAATTGTAATGCTTATGAATATTACTTTTCTGTAAGACTATTTCTATAATATATTCTTTATGCAATCACCTCTGGTTGTGTCTATTATTCTACTTCCTGGTGAGTCATCTGTGAGGGAACTGAACCTGGGACCTGGCGTTTGTCAGTACGCCTTTCACTTAACCCCTACCACCTAATATTGTGGGGGCCACTTTCAAACTGACATTTAGAATACTAAAAGGGAACTTTAAAATAATCCAAGAATGTAAAACCTTTGAAATCAAAATAAGGTATTTTGACACCTACCAGACAGGACTTAACAGAGATCTGAGCTTTCTTTCCCACTATAAAGACATCTAAAACTACTCTGCCACCTTTCTGTCTTCTGCCCGCCCACCCAGCCACCCCTCCCTCTTCCTATCCCTGAAATGCTTTCATGTTTTCTTCGTATATACTGATAGTTGTTAACATTTGTTTATTTCTGATCTGAAGAAGGGTTACCTTCGAAAGCTCATCATAAAATGGATTGGGTTAGTTCAACAAAAAATGTATTACCTTATTTCCTTTTTTTTAAATATATATTCTACCTTGGAAAGTAGACTAACATGGCCACCACCACCATCATCTCAATATGATGTCTAAATCCAAGTTTAGGTGTTTTTCAGAACACGCATAAAATTTCCAGTACCAAACATGCCCTTTTCAAAACATGCAAAAAGTCTATTTGTTTTTTTCAAAAATGGACCATTTTTTCAGATGCGCATCTATCTGATTCCTCTTTCCCTGAACTGCTACTGAAGGATAATCTCTTTAAGAACTGAGAAACTCCTCCCATTCCTCAGTTGGTACCAAAGCAAGAAAACTGCACTGAAACATAGAAAAGAGAAGGAGAGGCATGGGGAACTTCCCCGGCAATAAACACATTCTGCTCTGCTCTGAAACTTAGGACAATAAACATTTAACAAGATAACAGTGAACAGCAAACACTCACATGAGTAACTCAGAACCAACCTGCTAACGGTCACAAATAGAAGCTTCTCCCCCTTCCTGGGGAAGCAAGAAAGGGAAACCCCCAATACCTGAAACACACTTGTTTTTTTATCTTAGGAATAATAGCAGAGGTCTTGAGACAGACACTGGCAATGTCCGAGGCAGAAATCAGGGGAATCAAAATTAGTCCACACAGGGAAGGTAGTATGGACTTCTATGTATCCTAACAGAACCCATATTAACAAGGTAAGAACCCAATCTGTCACTTTTTTGCGGATACACAAAGTCCATACTTGAGGTCCAAATATCAGCTCTGCAGATTTCATCAGGCAAAACAGCCAGGGAAAGAGGCGGCAGTTTCCCGGCAGAAATGTAGAAAGAGGAGATTGCCATGCAGATCCATCTGGCAAAGGTTGGCTTGGAGGTTGGTCTGCCCTGCCTCAAGTGACTGGTCAGTACAAAAAGATGATCCGAAAGCCTGGGTCATTAGTCCTCTCCAGGTAGATGAGCAGGGCACTGCGCAAAGCCAGCATGCGCAAAAGTTTGTCCTGTTTTGCAGAACTCATAGGCTGAAAGCCAGGCAAAGGGATTATCTGATTGATGTGAAAGTCCTAGGACTATTGGACTACTGCAACATCCTCTACCTGCCATGCCCCGCAAACATGATAAAACAATTACAGACAGTACAAAACACAGACCTCAGACTGATCTATTCACTAAGCAAATATGACCACATCACCACCGCATACCTTGACTCACGCTGTCTACCTATACAAGTGTGAATACTATTCAAATTCTACTGTCTATTATTCAAAGTAATGAATGGCACTGCCCCCACATATCTAAACAATCACCTATACTGGAACAAAACAACCAGACAAAGGAGAACTCAGACCCCATTTACCTACCTCCTATTCAAAAGTACACAGAGCAAGAAGTTGTATGACAACCTACTAGCAATGCAAGCAGCTAAACTTGATCACCCCATCTCCAACATGCTGACAACGACCAACTTCAAATCATTTTGAAAAGAAATCAAAACCCTGTTATTCAAAAAATTTATCAAACAGTCATAACACATCTCCATGTCTATCCCCTCTTTTGTAAATTTCCCTTCAAAGTCTCAACCACTCTTGTAAATTTCCCTTCAAAGTCTCAACATGTAAACAGCACCCTAATTTGTAATTTTCCTGGAAATGTCTAGTTATCTTCTTTTGTAATCTGCCTAGAACTGCAAGGTACTGGCGGAATAGAAGTCACTAATATAATGTAATGTAATGTATCTCCGCTTGTAGTTCATATTCTGAGCAATATTCCTCTGGATTGATAGGACCCCTTGTGAGATGTTCTCTTTTTATCCTTGGATGTGTTTTAGATTTTAAATGAGTCCAGTTTAACTTGAAATAATAAGTAAAATGGTCGGACCAGATATCGTGGCACCAAGTACTGTCAGGTAGAGAAATGGAAGGGTCTAAGATCTCCTTTGTGGACATAGCTACCACATCTTTTCCATGTGTTTGTGTGGGTACAGGGAGAGTATAATTAAGCAAAGATAGAAAGTTTTTAAAATCTTTCACATCTGGATTGTCCTCTTCATCTAGGTATAAGTTTATGTCTCCTGCGATGATATTGTATGAAGGAGTAATTGAATTATGTAGGACAAATTCGCAAAAGTCCTCTCTGACTTTTGGCCAGCTTTTTGGCGGGACATAAAATAATATGCAAGAAAAGGATTCTTCTAGTTCCTTATTGCTGATTTTACAAGCTAATATTTCTAATTGATTGGTCATTTTGGAATCCAGTAGTTCAAATTCAAATCCTTCTTTAAGAATAATTTCTAATTCTCCCCCCCCTTTCTTCCAGCATGATTTAGCATAAGAATTTTAAAATTATCTGGAAGAAGATAATTTATTATTGGATCTTCTTCAGACAGTAGCCATGTTTCCGTTAGAAAAAGATAGGCTATTTGCTTGCTGATGATACAATCTTTAATTACGAAGGCTTTATTTCTAACAGATCTAGTATTAAGATAAGCACAGGGAACAGAGATGGATGTGATAGGTTTAGTAGTTCTGATAGGTTTTACATTACTTGTCTTTTTTTAAGGTTACGTTGATGTCTTCCGTTACTTGAGATTACATTAATATGATTTACCCTATCTTCTTGTGGGTCAATTATGTGCCTAATAGATAGGTTGGGATAGTGGCTTGAGTGTAGTTGTGGATAGAGTGAATTAATGCCCTTGATGCTCCCGCTTATTAAATAGATCAATAAAATCAATAGGAAATTCATGTTTGCAGAGTAATATGTCTCCTTCTTGTTGTAGTAGCTATATTGGTTTACCTATCACTCCCAATTTTAAGATTGTTTAGTGGATACCAATCAGATTATTCAATTCTAAAAATGTAGACAGTTCCTGATGTTGGGGGGTTATCTCTCACAACCTAAATCATATGTGCGTCTAACACATGCGTCTAATCTGAATCACAACCTTAGATTTCACAATTTAAATCACTACCTAAGCTCTCACAACCTAAATCACACATGCGTCTAATCTAAATCACAACTGCGTCTAACAATCACATATGCGTCTAATAATCCAGCAAGTAGAGTGCAAAGTGCAGGAAACCTAAATCACACATACGTTTAACATTCCAGCAGATAACCTAAATCACACACGCGTTTAACATTCCAGCAGATAAAATGCAGAATGCAGCAAACCTTAGCTTAATTTCTCACTCAACTCACAGTTCAGTGCAGTGACGTGAAGCGTTCAGGGTCCTGAATAATGCCTCTTCTGTGATTGCTGTCCAACAAATGAAGGGCAAAGTCTCTAGTTTTTAGGTTCCGCATGGCTTTCTGCAAAGGCGTGACTCAAAGGCAGGCCTTAGATGGCGCGCCGAATGGTGGTGCACCATTAGGCTCTGCCTTTTCAAAGGGCTGAAGATCCTGTGCAGTCCTTGAGGGCAGAGCCAAGGCCCCCCGATGCAGGCTGCTGTGGTCGGATCGGCAGGGCAGGAGAGGGAAGATGGCGGATCTTTCCTCTGTTCTGCCAGTTGAAGAAAACCAACAGAAGCACCCTCGGTGGCCCTTTGCAAAGGGCTGAAGATCCTATGCAATCCTTGGGGGCGGAGCCAAGGCCCCCCGATGCTGGCTGTATGGTCGGGTCAGCAGGGAAGGAGAGGGAAGATGGCGGATCTTTCCTCTCTGCAGTGGCATACCTAGCATATGTGACACCCGGGGCCCATCATTTTTTGACCCCCCCCATCTATATCAAAAATATGATTTTTAGTAAAATCCACATATCACACAACAAGAGTGTACCTAGGAAAAGGCAACACTAGAACACCAACACATACATTGTAAAACTAAACAAGCCAGATCCCACACAGTCAATTGATCCTGTAGTCAATGCCAACTGAAAAACTATGACCTTTTCATACACACAGAACAGAGATACACCCTCGCCCAATATGGAATAGTCAAACTAAAAATAGAAATATGTAGACAAAAGTTAAACTGAACCGCCGGGGTATGGAGGGCTATGCATGTTAATGCACACAGTTTAGGCGATAAGATTCTAGAATTAGAGACCAAAATAATGAATGCCGACCTTGACTTGGTGGCAATATCCGAAACTTGGTTCACAGACTCTCATGGGTGGGATATGGCTATACCGGAATACAACTTATTTCGTCAGGATAGAGAGGGAAAGTCAGGGGGAGGGGTGGCACTATACATTAAAGAAGACATCAAAACTACCAGAATCACAGATGTCAAGTACACCGGGGAATCTCTCTGGGTGAACCTGGCCAGAGGCAGGGAAAAATGCCTGTATCTTGGTGTAGTATATAGACCTCCAAGACAACTGGAAGACAAAGACTCCGAATTAATTGAAGACATAGAGAATATCACTCTACGGGGAGAAGCTGTTCTGCTAGGGGACTTCAACATGCCTGACGCAGATTGGAACTCATACTCAGCAACAACCAGCGGCAGCAGGAGACTGTTAACATCCTTAAAGGGAGCACGACTCAAACAAATGGTATTGGATCCCAATAGGGCCCAGGCAATCCTGGACCTGGTACTCACCAACAGGGATAGCGTCTCGAAGGTCTCGGTAGGAGATACGCTAACCTCCAGCGACCACAACATGGTGTGGTTCTACCTCAGGAAAGGTTTCCCTAGATCAAACCAGAAAACAAAAGTACTCAACTTCCGAGGCACTGACTTCGAACGCATGGGAGATTTCGTCCACCGGACACTGCAGAACCAAACTATGACCGATGATGTGGAAGCTATGTGGTCATCCCTGAAATCTACCATACATGAAGCGACAAGCCTCTACATTAAATCAGTACACAAACGGCGGAGAAACAACAAACCCCAATGGTACTCCGCAGAAATCTCGCACCTCATCAAAGAGAAGAAAAAAGCATTTATTTCCTACAAACGAACGGAGACAAGGGAAGCTAAACTAGAACATAGGGCGAGGTCTGCAGCGGTCAAAACGGCAGTCAGGGAGGCCAAACTTCGAGTGGAAGAGACTCTGGCAAAGAACATGAAGAAAGGGGACAAATCCTTCTTCAGGTATATAAGTGATAGGAAAAAGAACACAGACGGGATAGTACGCTTTAGAAAACCAGATGGGAACTGCGCAGAATCAGATTCCGATAAAGCAGAACTACTGAATGAATACTTCTGCTCGGTCTTCACCTGTGAGGCACCGGGGCACGGTCCGCAGTTGCAGGCAAGGCCCGTTTTCAGAATTTCGAGTTCACACCTGGCGACGTCTACTACGAACCGGCAAGATTCAAGGTGAACAAAGCCATGGGACTGGACAATCTACACCCCAGGGTGCTCAGTGAGCTGCGTGATGTCCTGACAGAACCGCTTATCAGGATTCTTCAATCTCTCCCTAAGTTTGGGGAGAGTCCCCATAGACTGGAAAACAGCTAACGTCACAAAAAGGGTTGCAGGGCAGAGGCTGAAAATTACAGATCGGTGAGTCTCACATCAATAGTATGTAAACTCATGGAAACACTAATCAAACGTAAATTAGATGCAATCTTGGATGAGGAGAATCTACAGGATCCCAGTCAACATGGATTCACCAAGGGTAGGTCCTGCCAATCCAATCTCATCAGCTTCTTTGACGGGGTAACAAAACAGCTAGACTTGGGAGAATCCATGGACGTCGCATACCTAGACTTCAGCAAAGCTTTCGATAGTGTCCCGCATCGTAGGCTGTTGAGCAAGATGAAATCAATGGGGCTGGGAGAAACACTAACTACATGGGTCAATGACTGGCTGAGTGGCAGACTTCAAAGGGTGGTAGTTAACGGTACCCTCTCTAAAACATTGGAGGTGACCAGTGCAGTACCGCAGGGCTATGTCTTGGGCCCGCTCCTTTTCAACATATTCATAGGGGACCTAACTCAGGGCTTCAAGGTAAGATAACATTATTCGCTGACGAAGCCAAACTATAGTGAGAGATGGCAATTCACACGATAGTATGGCACAGGACCTACATTTGTTGGAGCTTTGGTCCTCGACCTGGCAGCTGGGCTTCAATGCTAAGAAATGCAAGATCATGCACCTCAGCAGCAGAAATCTGTGCAGAACTTACACCTTGAATGGTGAGACCTTAGCTAGAACTTAAACAGAACGAGACTTGGGAGTGATCATCAGCGCAGACATGAAAACTGCTGATCATGTGGAGAAGACTTCATCTAAGGCAAGACAGTTGTTAGGTTGCATCCACAGGAGTTTCGTCAGCCGGAAGCCTGAAGTCATAATGCCATTAAACAGAACCATGGTGAGACCTCATTTGGAATACTGTGTGCAATTCTGGAGGCCACACTACCGAAAAGATGTGCTGAGAGTAGAGTCGGTGCAACGGATGGCCACCAGGATGGTCTCGGGGCTCAAGAATCTATCGTACGAGGAAAGGCTGAAAAATTTGTGGCTGTACTCACTCGAGGAACGTAGGGAGAGAGGAGTCATGATCGAGACGTTTAAGTATATTACCGGCTGTATCGAGATGGAAGAAGAGATTCTCTTTCTCAAAGGACCCTCAGCCACAAGAGGGCATCCGCTCAAACTCAGGGGCGGGAAATTTCATGACGATACCTGGAAATATTTCTTCACCGAGAGAGTGGTTGATCCTTGGAACGAGCTCCCGGTGCAGGTGATCGAGGAAAACAGTGTGCAAGAATTTAAGAGCAAATGGGATGCCCATGTGGGATCCCTTAGAGGGTTAAGCCAAGGATACCTGTCACCAGGAGTAGGATCCCTAGGATAGTAGACTTGGGGGTGGGTCAGTAGAGTGGGCAGACCTGATGGGCTATGGCCCTTATCTGCCGTCATCTTCGATGTTTCTGTTTCTATCCATGGTGAGACCTCACCTGGAGTACTGTGTTCAGTTTTGGAGGCCACATTATCAAAAGGATGTGAAGAGAATGGGTCGATTCAGTGAATGGCCACTAGGATGGTCTCAGGACTCAAAGATCTCCCATACGAAGAGCGTCTGAACAGGCAGGCTACGCTTATATTCTCTCGAAGAGTGCAGAGAAAGGGGAGACATGATAGAAACATTCAAATACATCATGGGCCGCATTGAAGTGGAAGAAGAAATCTTTTGTCCCACGGTGACAAGAGGGCACCCGCTAAACTCAGGTGGGGAACATTTCATGGGGACACCAGGAAATACTTCTTCACCGAAAGGGTAATTGATAAATGGAATGGACTTCCAAGCCAGGTAGTTGAGGCCAGTACAACGCTCGACTTCAAGGGATGATTGGACCATCAGGTGGGATCGCTCCAGAGGAATGCTTAAATGACGGTTTCTCGAGGAGGGAGGGTTCTTGAGTGGGCAGACTTGATGGGCCGTCGGCCTGTTTCTGCCGTCATACTCTATGTTTCTATGTTTAACAATCACCACTTACAAATTAACAAATAAAAATAAAACAAATGAGAAATAAGAAAATACTATAATGTCATAGTAGGCTGAGACAAAAAAAGTGGTAGCTCAATGGTTAAAAGCGCTGCTTTCACTGAGCCCCAAACCCATATTCCCAAGTGTGCTTGAATGCATGTGAGGTGGAGCTCCGTTTTTCTCACACGCTAATCTTCATTCTAAGCACTGTACTAATGCATATATGACTGTAAATAATCTGTTCCGTTTAGGCGTTATTTGTGCTGCAATTCTTTAATACATATTTGATATTTGTTTTCTACTTGAAAACTTTCCAAATCTTTAGGCATTCCTTTGCTTAAACTTATTTGAGTTCATCCTGATATGATACCTAATGAAGCACAGACAGCTCAGTCAAGCAGCTGTAGCTCTATGGGTTAGGAGCCAGCCTGTGCTCCTAACATCCAGAGGTTGTGGGTTCTACACCCAGCACATCTTTTAATTGTGGCATATTACTTTGAAGATGCAGATTGATGAGGTCACAATGAGGTCAGTTTTGTGCAACTGAAGACCTCCATTTTGCAATGAGGGAAGCTGGAATGTCCAATATTGGTCGCCGTACCTTAAGAAGGATATGGCGATACTCGAGAGGGTTCAGAGGAGAGCGACACGTCTGATAAAAGGGATGGAAAACCTTCCATATGCTGAGAGATTGGAGAAACTGGGTCTCTTTTCCCTGGAGAAGAGGAGACTTAGAGGGGATATGATAGAGACTTATAAGATCATGAAGGGCATAGAGAGAGTAGAGAGGGACAGATTCTTCACACTTTCAAAAAATAAAAGAACAAGAGGGCATCTGGAAAAGTTGAAAGGGGACAGATTCAAAACAAATGCTAGGAAGTTCTTCTTTACCCAACGTGTGGTGGACACCTGGAATGCGCTTCCAGAGAATGTAATAGGGCAGAGTACGGTACTGGGATTTAAGAAAGGATTGGACGGTTTCCTGCTGGAAAAGAGGATAGAGGGGTATAAATAGAGGATTTCTGCACAGGTCCTGGACCTGTTGGGCCGCCGCGTGAGCGGACTGCTGGGCATGATGGACCTCAGGTCTGACCCAGCAGAGGCATTGCTTATGTTCTTATGTTCTTATGTTAAGGTGTGTATCTGTTTATTCTCTTTTTAAGTGCTGATAATGTGTGCTGGTTTTTCTTTGCTTTCAAAAGAGAGCCGATTGCAGTGCTGTTTGTTGAGAAAAAAAAGGGGGTTGTAAAAGCCATGTGTAAATTATATTATGGTTTGGGCTGAAATGTGGTTTGTTATCCATGCAATATAATGTGTTCCATTGTTATGGTGTCATTATATTTATTAGGACAGAGAAAAGATGAAAATTACCTATTGAAATTCACTATTGGAATTATTGATGAAAAAACACAGCGGACGTCTGCCTCGCGTGTAACAAAGAGCCGCAATTACGATAGTTGAAACGGCATTGAAATCCAAGTTAGACCAGGGTTTCTTACGTCTACATAATTCACGATATTTAGACGCAGGCGTTCGCTCAGGTAGCGCCTATCTAGCGTCCCCATTTGGCACGCCCACGGAACGCCCACGTCCAGAGCTGGAGACGGGACTATGCTTTCGATAGACGTCAGTTCGCCAAGTACTTCATAGGGACGTCTATGTATCGTTAATTACCCAATTAACATTAATTAAGACCCTTAACTCCGTAATTATTCACTTACATCTGACGTCCAAAGCACGCCTAAGTTAAACGCAGTAATAGAGAATTTACTCCTTAATGTCTTCCTGATTTTCAGGATTGAATGGATGAGTTAATTGAATGTCATCTGCGTATGAAAAAGCAGTAAAGCCAACAGACTGACACAAATTTAATAATGGTGCAAGATAAATATTAAATAAAAGGGGTGATAAAATAGATCCTTGAGGAATCCCAAAGGTCGTTGTGTATGCATCAGAATATTCTTTATTAAATTTGACACAAGATGTTCGATTAGTGAGATATGATGTGAACCAGTTAAGGACTTGATCGCAGAGACCAATCGATTCTAACCGACTGAGAAGTAGATCATGGTCAATTGTATCAAATGCTGCAGAAATATCTAGGGAAAAAAAGGCGACAGATTTATGATGGTCCAGGAAATAGTGAATGATATTTGTTAGACCGATTAGAGAGTGTTCCGTATTATGGTATTTGCGGAAGCCTGTCTGATTAGGATGCATAACGTTGGTTGATTCAATAAAATCGGAAACCTGGTTAAATATCAATTTTTCTGTCATTTTGGCTAAAAAAGGGATATTTGCAATTGGGCGGTAATTTAAAGGGTCGTTTTTACTGGTTTTGTGATCTTTAAGCAAAGATGATAGTAGCAGTTTTCCAGAGGGCAGGAACTGAAGCAGTTTGTAGGCTTTTTAGAATAATGGTATGAATGAAAGGACCAAAGAGATGAAAAAATTTTTTTAAGTAAAATGGGTGAAGAATTTCAGACCCTGAACTCTTTAAATTTATTTGAGAAAAAAGTGTTTTGATATCATTTAGAGTGGGAAGTTTAAAGTTTGAACATTTAGCTGTTAGAAGGTGATCACCAGAATGTTTGCTTAAGGAACTATTATTTATGTTAGAGCAAAAAGTACTTCGAATATTATTGATTTTTTGGTTGAAAGCATCCGCAATATCTTGTGCTTTCAAGAGGGGTATCTGATTTGTAGTGTTTTTTGAGTTACGAGATGTGATAGATTTTAAGATGTTAAATAGGGTAGTGGAATTTTTTGCTTTATAAATTTTTTCTGTATAGAATTTTTTCTTTGCCTGATTAATTTTTGATTTGTATATGGCTGCTTGTTCTTTAAAATTTAGAAGATTTAATTGGGACTTAGAATGACACCATTTTCTTTCTAATGCTCGAAGTTGTTTCTTTAACAGATGTAGTTCCGCCGTATACCATGGGTTGGATAATTTTCGTACCGATAAAGATTTGAAGATTATTGGTGCTTTAGTATCTAAGAGTAAATAGAGAGAAGAGTTCCAGTATGAAAGTTGATCCTCTATTGAGGTAGGCATGTCATCAATAGTAGATACGTCAAAAAAAGGTGATATGTCAGCATCTTCTAAACTAGCAAGATCACAATATGAGATTAGTTTGGGTTCAGTTTGCATTTTGTGTGTTATTGAACTAGAAAATGATATAGTAGTAGAAATGAAATAGTGGTCAGACCAGGGTACAGGATTGACTAATGGAATTGAGCAGTTAATATATTGAGAGTTGGGAGAAAAAATCATATCCAAAGTATGGTTTTCTGAATGAGTTGGACCTATTATTTTTGGAAATAAATTTACCGAATGAAGCATATTTAATATATCTTGATTATTGGTGTCTGAAGCATTGTCAAAATGGATGTTAAAATCTCCTAAGACTAGAGAAAGCGATGAAGCTGAACAAAAATCAAAAATGAGATCTTGAAGTAGAGTTATTTTGTTTTGACCTACTGGAGGAGGAACATACAACAATAAAAAATTGAGGCTAATATTTGAATTAAGTTTGAGATCGAGATATTCGATAGAGGAATTTCCATTAGATTGGTCATTGAGGTTAATTAGATTAGATTGAAAAATAGCAGCAAGACCACCTCCTTTACGATTTGGGCGATGGTTAAAAAGATAATTGTAATTCGGAGGGCAGCAGTATGAAAGATAGGCTTCCTCACCATCAGAGAATTACATCAAGGATTACATATACTTTTCATCTGTAATGAAAAGTATATGTAATCCTTGAGCGGTAATAGTGTCTTTTAATAGGTGATGCTTACTCTTAATTAAATAGGGCATCAGCTGACCTGGAGTGGGAGGGTCCGGCGCTGCGCGGCGGCAGAAGGAAGAGAACAGTAAGCTAAAAAGAAAATAACACAACAACTAAATAAATCCAAAATTGTAGCAACAGAAATAACAGCAAATTCGTGGCAAGGCAGGCAAGTGCAGGTAGTGCAGTGACATTCCAGCACTGCTGCTGGCTTGTCACAGGCTCTAGACAGGAAAAGTGTGAGCTCAGTAGTTAAGAGAGTCACACCACGGGTTTGGCCCTGGTTCACAGATAGGTGTGTCTGCCTATCTGAGTTCAGGCATGCCAGGCATGCCGTGCCGCCGGACCAATCAGCAAGCAAGGCTTTCATCTGTGTACGTGCTGAGCTCACTGCTCAGCATGGCTATTTCCCGCCGCGACGCCGGACTTGTAAGCTGCATGCCTGCATCGCCAGAATTTAGGTAGGCTGTTTTCATCACCGTGGGAGTCTCTCTCGTGCGCTATGGCTCTAAGTCAGGGGTGCCCAACACGTCGATCGCGATCAACCGGTAGTTCAGGAAGGCAACGTGAGTCGATCGCAGAGCCCATCCCGGGCTCCGTGATAGACTCGTGTTGCCATCCCGATCTACCGGGCCTATCAGCCTTCCTCTCCCCGACGTCAAAGACGCCGACGCGGGCATTAGGCTGTTTTTGTCATTTCGGGTGGGGGGTGGCAGCAGCAGCAGCAGCCTGAAAAAGAAATCATCCTGGCCGGGGTCGGTGTCATGCTCCGGAGCTTCTACAACCTTCCTATCTCCCTCTCCCTTCTACCTGCTTCCGGCCACACCCCCTGCTCCGCGGCTCTCTTCGGCAACTCAGCAGCAGCGATCGACACAAGCTTCTGACGTCGGGGCCTACGCTCTGCGAGTCCCGCTTGTTTCAACTTCCTTTTTCCACAAAGGCGGGACTCGTAGAGGGAAGACCTCAATGTTGGCAGCTTGTCTTGATCACCGCTGCTGACGAGTTGCTGAAGAGAGCCGCGGAGCAGGGGGGTGTTGCCAGGTGCAGGTAGAAGGGAGAGGGCCAGATGCAGGACTCGTGGGTGAGGGAGGAGAAGAGAGAGAGAAAGAGAGAGGGGAGGGAAACAAAAGGAAATATTTCATACTGGGATGGGCCTGAGTGGAGGGAGGGTGGAAAGATTCTGGCTACCGGGTGCAGTAACAAAGGAAAAGGGGGGAAAGCTGAAAATGGAGATAGTGACACAAAGAAGAGAAAGGGTAAGCAGGACCTACTGAATAAGGATAGAGATACAGAGGGGACATTAAGAGGAGGAGAAAAAGAGACATAGAAGTAATGCTGAAACAGTGGGGGGGGGAAATAAAGACATTGAAAGGGCAAATGGTGAACATGGTGTAAAGACAAGGACAGAGACAAATGAAGATTCTGAAAAAGTGGTGAGACAGGGATATAGGTGAGATGGACACAAAGAAGGGTGATGCTGGAAAATAGGTGGAATGGTAATTCTGACAAACACAGAAGGGAAATGCTGGATCAAGGAGAGATGGGGCTCAGCCTGGATGGAATGAGGAGAAATGCCTTGTTGACCGGAACTTCCTCTCCTACGTCAGAATTGACGTCAGGGAGCGGAATGCTGGTCAGCGCGACGCTTCTGCAGGGAAAGCTTGGGACAGCGATGGCTTGGGGGCTATTCCCCGATGGCGGTGGCAGCAAACCGAGTGGCTTGGGGGAGGGCATGGAGAAAGAAAGAAAGGGGGCAGACAGGGAGACAGAAAGAAGGGGGAACAGGGAGACAGAAAGAAAAAGTTGGGGGGGAGAATGAGGTCTGGAGGAGAGGAAACATACAGGAGGCTGAAAGAAAGGAAGAAAGATTGGATGCACAGTCGGAAGAAGAAAGTGCAACCAGAGACTCATGAAATCAGCAAAGGTAGGAAAAATGATTTTATTTTCAATTTAGTGATCAAAATGTGTCTGTTTTGAGAATTTATATCTGCTGTTTATATTTTGCACTATGGCTCCCTTTTACTAAACCGCAATATCGTTTTTTAGCGCAGGGAGCCTATGAGCATTGAGAGCAGCGCGAGGCATTCAGCGTAACTCCCTGTGCTAAAACCTACTATTGTGGTTTAGTAAAAAGGGAGGGGGTGTATTTGTCTATTTTTGTATTTTGTTACCGAGGTGACATTGCATAGAGTCATCTGCCGTGACCTCTTTGAAAAAACCCGGAATATGAATAATTAACATTTTCTCTGCCTTTCATTGTGCTTTGTGTTTTTTTAAAATTTTATTGTTGGTAGATCATTTTGACTTAGTCATTATAAAAGTAGCTCGCAAGCCCATAAAGTGTGGGCACCCCTGCTCTAAGTCTTCTTACTCTGGGGCACCAGACCTCCCTCATACAAAGGCCGGAAATGCAGAGTTGGTTCTATTCTCGGTAGGAGATGCCTTGGTAGGTTCACTGCTCAGCCACTGGGAACCCAGATTCGGTCCTGTTCTGGGTGGAGGACACTTGTGGGGTGGGGTGAATGGGGTGGGGAGGGGGGCTAGTTTGCGCTATCGTGCAGGCTCACCACTCTGCCTCTGCTGGCAAAAGCACAGTCTGTCCCAATCTAGGGGGAAAAAACCTAGCAGGGACCAGGCTGTACCACAATACTGGCTTCTAGAAAGCACAATGGACTGGGGGGGGGGGTCTAGCAGTGTGTGGCACCATTTGGACCCATGTAGACTTGCACGGCCATTCAGATGCTGACCTGAGGTCCCTTTCCATCCAGCATCTGCCCCTCTGTCTGCTGCTTCTGCCCAGCATCTGATCTGTCTCCTCTCTTCCTCCTTTCTGCCCCCTCTGTCATCCCATCCATCATCCACCCTTCTTTTTCCCCCTTCCATCCAGCATCTGCCCATCTTTCCCCCCCCCTTTCAGCCCAGCATCTGCTTCATTTCTCTTTCTCCCCCTTCTATTCAGTGTTTGCTCCATCTTTCTCTTTCCTCCCTTCCATCCGTATCCTCCCCTTCTCCTCCTTTCCATTCAATGTCTTCCTCCCCTCTCCTTTTCTTTACATCCATCATCTGTCTTTTTCTCTCTCCCCAGGCATTCCAGCTTGTCTTATCTTTCCCCTTTCATCCAGTGTGTCTGATCCCTCCCCATTTCTATCTACAGTCTGTCTCCTCTCACCTCCTACATCCAGTATCTACCCCCTCCCACCTGACACCTCAGCCACCGCCAGACTGATGCAAAGCCTTCCCTCCAATGTCAGCTCTGACTTCGGGGGAAGACTTCTGGGTCGGCTACATATGGCTTGCTGCAGGCTGCCTTCAACCCCTGCTGTTATCTGGACTCGAATGAAGTGGTGTAAGGGAGTGCATTTTTGGACACAGAAGTCATGAACTGGGGAGAGAGGAAGGGAGGGAAAGAGATGCTGAGGTGGGGGAGGGAATAGAAAGAGAGAATTTGGTGTGGGTGTGTCAATGAGTGGGAAAGAGAGATGGTTGTGTACACACGGCAAATGAAAGAAAGAGGAGAATTTTTGGTTGTAGGGAGGAAGGTACAGAATGTGATAGGGAAGAAAAAGATGAGAGTGAAAAATGTGGCAAGGGAACAATGGGACAGATTGAAAGGGATGCAAGAGGGAGGAATATTGGACAGTGGTGAAGGGAATGGAGGGAGAGATGTGGCATAGTGTTGGAGAGGGGTGATAGAAGGAGAAATGTTGGGCATGGGGCTGGTGGGCAGGCACGAAAGATGAGAAAGAGATAAATGCTGGACCATGGTAGGGGGAATCAATGGACAGCAACAGAAGAATTTACAGAAGATGGGAAAGCGGAAAAAAGAAACTGGGACCAACTTTATGGAAAAATAAGTCTCCAGACAACAAAGGTAAAAAACGGAATTTATTGACTAAAATATGTTAGCTTTGGGAAAAGTATATGGCAGATGTCTTTGTTTTGTGTTCAAAAGAAAAGGAAATGCATTTCTGGTTTTATTTCTACAGTGTTGAAGTACTTGTTGACCCTTGCTGTGACTGGTGGGGATCCCCAAGCACCGCCAGCAGAGGACCTCCTCTAGAGATGGCCAGAACTCCCCTCCACCAAGCGCAGCAGTTGCTGGCAGCATCCATGAGCCACTGAGGTGCCAGCATCTGTGACTCAGGGACGCTACTGCTGCCTGCCAAGCTTGGCAAAAGGGACCCCCGGCCAACTGCAAAGGAAGTCCTCAGCTGACAGTTTGTGGGTTCTCATCAGCTGAGTATTTATATTTTATATTTACATTAGAGGTTCTGGTAGAAACCCATTTACAAAGTATGTATTCTTCCCAATTAATATTTCCAAATTAATAAAGTCTCTTTGCTTATTTGTAAATGGGTCTCTATCAGTAGCATAATTAAATAAAATAACTATTTCTGAAGTTTATAGGGAAGGATGGTGATGGAGGGGATTCCTCACGGGGACGGGTGGGGACGGAGGGGATTCCTCGCGGGGACAGGTGGGGACGGAGGGGATTCCTCACGGGTACGGGTGGGGACGGACGGATTCCTCACGGGGACGGGTGGGGACGGGTGGGATTTTGGCGGGGACGGGTGGGATTTCTGTCCCCGCGCAACTCTCTAAAAGGAGCTCCTTATTGAGCAGAGGGAGAGAGGGAGGAGACAGTGAGCAGACTAGTCTCTGGAGAGAAGCAGACAAGAGCCTTTGAACTTGCCTGATGGTGGAGCCCAGCTGAAAACCCTAGTGGGGATTGGGAAATGCTTAAGCTGGAGGAAGATTTCCACAGGCCAGAACTGGAGCCGATTAATACTTCAGAAGGTATGGCAATAGAAGAGGAATTTATTTCTGAGAATGAGATTCCAGGACAAATGGAGGTATGCTAACAATGCTCAGTCTAGTCCAGCTGTCTAAAGTGTGCTATATTAAAAAGGACTTACCTGGGGTGGGGGTTTTTTGTGGAAGTTTAAACCAGGAAGTAAACTGTTCTGGAGCAACCACCCATAGATGCTGGAGGTAAGAAGATTCCTTTTTGAACTGAGTTTTTCCAGCAACCATAGGGCTGTGGTGATTAAGGGAATCGAGAACTGTTTGAAATGTGCAAGCCTATTCTTTTTTTTTTTTTGTAACTGTTTATTTATGACAAGAGAAAAACAGCACAGCAAAACATCAGGAATATCCAACAACAATACAGGCAGGCAATCTGCAGATCAACAAATCTCCTGATGTCACCCCCCCACCCCCCCCCCCCCCCCCCCCCCCCTAGTGACAGCACCCTGCTCCCCCCAAAAACCCAAGAACACCACCAATAGGCACAATTACACCCCAACGTGAGGAAAAGTAGAAAAATCAGAAAAGAAGTGGACCAAAGGTCACAGACCCCCAATAAGAACCCCAAGAAGACACCCCCCCACAAAACCCATCCGGCCGAAGCCAATAACTCAGCTGACAACAGAACTATTCATCCCCAAACCCTCCATTGCCAGGTATCTCCCCCAAATATCGTGATATTGCTGCCATTTTCTAGTCAACAGGGCCGAGAGCCGATATTTCTCACACACCCATCCCAATTTCTCTCGCACCAGAGCCAAAGTAGGTGAAGCAGTACTGCGCCAGTGTTGAGCCACAGTCAGCCTAGCCGCTGTAAAAGCCAAGCGCACCAATCTATCCTGGGTGTCATCTACCCCTCCAGAGGGAAACCCCAACAAAGCCACCTCAGCTCTTTTCGCGAGAGGCACTTGAAGGAGAGCCCCCACATACTTAAACACCTGGCTCCAGAAGTCTTGAATGGAGGGGCAACTCCACCACATATGAAAGAATGTTCCCCGCTGCCCACATCCCCTCCAACAGAAGTCTGTGCCCGTAGCGGACATCTTGCTCAGAGTCACTGGGGTGAGATACCAGCGCACCAGCATTTTAAGCGCATTCTCCACCAACATAGGGGCTACAGCTAAATGATGTATCCTATACGAAATAGTTTCCCACAGAGATGCCTCAAACACCTGCCCCAAGTCCCCTTCCCAAGCCAGTAAATACGGAGGCTTCCGGTCTTTATCCTGATGCACCCATTTATACAGCAGCGAAATGCAACCTCTACGCACTGGGGACCCCAAAAGCTGCTCAAAGTCAGAACAGCTATAAGCTGCAACATCTGCCCTTTTAGCCTTCTGCAAATAACTTTTCACTTGTAGATACGGGAAGAGGTCCTTAGAATCAAGCTGATAAAGCTTTTGGATCTCTGGAAAAGCACAAATGGACTCTCCCTCTATAAATTGGCCAAAGTACTGCAACCCTTTCCTTGCCCACCGCACAAATATCCCCCCATCTCTGCCCGGTACGAAATCAGAGGCAGTGCACAATGGTAAATGATGCAACCCCTTACTACGACCCAAGAGTTTGCCAGCCTCTCCCTTCCACACCCTCATTGTCCAATTAGTAAACGGGTTAGAAATGCTTCCCAACTCCCGTGCCCCCAAGTCCCCCCACATAAGCGACCCTAGGGTACGAGCCCCTCCCGAGCCACTCAAAACTCCCTGCTCTACCTGCACCCACAACTTCAAAGATGGCGCATGCCACTCCACTCCCGCTCGGAGTTGAGCCGCGCGGTAGTAATGCTCCAAATGGGGGAGTCCCAGACCCCCTTCCGCTTTAAACTTGAACATGGCCCATTGAGCCACCCTGGGTCGTCTACCTCCCCACACGAATCGTAAAAGGTTCCGCTGCCATCGGAGAAGATACTGTCTAGGGACCTCAATAGGCAAAACCTGAAAAAAATATAAGAACTTCGGCAGTACCAACATCCTAATAACCTCCATGCGCCCCATCCAAGACACATATAATGAGGCCCACCGATCCATATCCCTAGCTAGGGATGCTACCAAAGGAATATAGTTAAGCTGAAATAGGGATGTCCAATCCACCCCCAACTGAATACCCAGATATCGTATAGGGCCCTTAACCCACCGAAAGGGCACCACCCTCTGAATACACGGAATATCCACTATCGGGACCGATATATTAAGTATCTCCGTTTTTGTCATATTGGCTTTAAAGCCTGATAAAGCCCCATAGTCTGTCATAAGATCCTGAAGGGATCTAAGGGACTCCGCCGAGCCCTCCACAATTGCTAAAATATCGTCAGCAAATAAGGACAATTTATGCTCACCCCCTTGAACCCGTACGCCCTTCACCCCAGAGGCTAGTCGGATCTTTTGCGCAAGAGGCTCAATCACCAAAGCAAAAAGCAAAGGTGAGAGCGGACAACCCTGTCTCGTTCCCCGCCTGAGCTCAAAAGGAGCAGAGTATACCCCATTAATTTTCACACACGCCAGAGGTCCGTTATACAAAGACAGAATCCAAGACACATATCTGGCCCCCAGACCTACATGGTGAAGAACTGCCTCCATAAAACGCCAATCCACGCGGTCAAAGGCCTTCTCGGCATCCACCGCCACTGCTACCCAAGGACCTCCACTGCGTCGGGCCTGCCAAATCAAGTTCAAGACTTTGCGGATTCCATCTGCCGCCTGCCTTCCCCCTATGAATCCCACCTGATCTGGGTGAATAAGTGTCGGCATGTGAGGGGATAAACGATCAGCCAGCACTCGAGCCAGAATTTTGGTATCAATACCCAACAGTGAGATAGGCCTGTAGCTCCCACACTGAGTGGCATCCTTCCCAGGCTTTGGTAAAATCGTGATCCCAGCCAGCCGCATATAAAAGGGCAATTGGGCTCCCTCTCTCAGATTATTGTATAAACGCACCAACAATGGAGCCACCAATGTAGACATCTTCTTGTAAAACAACCCCGTGAACTCATCTAAGCCCGGTGATTTCCCCGGTCTCAATTGTCTAATCACATTATGTACCTCCTCCAACGTAATGTCCTCATCCAGCCCCTGCGCTTCACAGGCCGTAAGGGATGCCAAGCCCAAATCCTGAAGATACTTCCCAATTTCTTCCCCCGACCCCTGACTCTCTGGCGTATAAAGCTGCTGATAGAATTCACGAAATCGTGCATGAATAGCCCCCTCAGCTGTCAATGTTTGTCCCGAGCCATCCTTAATAGCCATAATATTAGACTGCGTCTGCTGCAGGCGCAGACGATGAGCCAGCAATTTCCCCGCTCTATTACCAGATTCAAAGAACCTTAAACGAAGACGTTCAAGATTGAATTGAATCTCCTCATCCTCCATCTTCCCCAATTCCGCCCGAACTTCCCTTATCCGAAGCCCAAGGGGAGCTCCCCCCTGGCCCCTCTTATGTTGATCTACCAGTTGACGTAAAGTCTCTCTCAGACTCCGTTCCTTTTGCAATTGAAGCCTCTTTTTATGAGCGGCCATAGAAATAAGCTCCCCCCGCAGTACGGCCTTCAAACTTTTCCATATTGTTATCGGAGAGTAGGAATCAACATTATTATGCTCCAAAAAGTCCTCAATAACCTGCTCCACCTTGCGGACCATCTGCGGATCTTTCAATAAACTATCATTCAATCTCCAGTAGTGATCCCCTACTCTCGAAGCTCCCCATCGCACATCTATCCAAATGGGAGCATGATCTGACCAGCCAATGTCCCCAATGGAGGACCCCAGTAGTCTACCCCCCCCATCCCTTATCCAGATATAGCATGTCAATTCTAGTATAGACCCCATGAACAGGGGAGTAGTATGTATAATCTTTATCCAGGCAATGCTGAGATCTCCACCCATCTACAATATTGAGTACGTCAACCAAGTGTCTAAGGCGTTTCCTATCGGACTTAAGCCGGTCCCCTCCAACCCCCGTAGAGTCCCACCTGGGATTCATAACTAAATTAAAATCCCCTCCCACAATCACCGACCCCTTCTTAACCTGCAGTACCTTGGCCAATACCTCATCGAAAAAAGAACCCTGTTTAGAATTCGGGGCATATAAATTCACCAGGGTGACTACTTCCCCATTTATCTGCCCCACCCAAATCACCCAGCGCCCCCTCTCATCCCTCCATTCCCGTTCAGGCACGATCTTAAGACGTTTAGCAAACAAAATGCCCACCCCTGCCTTTTTCCTTTCTGTCCTATTAGAGGCCCAGACCCTTCCCGGATATTCTCTATATTGTACCAGCTTCTCCCCAGGGCGCACAAAATGAGTTTCCTGAATGAAGCTGATATCAATACGCAGCCTTTTCAACTCCTTCAACAAAAGCTGGCGTTTACGTGGCATATTGAGGCCCTTAACGTTAAAACTGCCCAATCTCAAAGAATCAGGTCCCATGACCCAAGAATCCTACCCCACACCCTGCACCCCTCTTCCCCTTCCCCCCACTCCAGATCCAAAAGCCCATGCTGTCACCTACCCATCCCCCTATCCCCACCCCCCACCAGCCCCACCCCCCTCCCAACCCTACCCATATCCACCTGCTCCTCAGCCCTTCCATGACCCCGGGTGACCCCCCCCCCAGCTCATGAACCCCTCATCCATTCCCCCTCCCCTCCCCAGCCCCCCAAGCATTCATCCTCAGTCCCACTCCCATAGGCACCCTCTCACACTCACCCCCATGAAGAAAACCCCTCACATCCAACCCCCCACACAGTCCCAGCCTCACATCTGCCCAGTCAAGGCATTGACAGTCCCAATTGTCCAAGTGCAGCCAAGCAGGATCCGCCATTGTTCACTCGCCACTGCTCACTCGCCAGTGCCATTGGAAGGTCCAGCTCCGCTTCTTCCACATGGTTCCTCCACCTCTCGACCACCAGCACCCGGCTTTCGGGACCTGGTCACACGCTCTCTCCAGCGAAATTTCTCTGACTGCTGGGTCCCTTGCCGGTCCGACATCAGAACCTCTCCAGTAAGGATCCCCTCCTTCCGCAACAGTTTGCCAGCCTCCGCTACAGTGGTCACTTTCTTATGGACACCGTTAATAGTGAGAAGGAGCCCAAAGGGGAACAGCCATCTATATCTGAGGTTGTTCTGCTTCAGGATCATCATGATCGGGCGAAACTCTCTCCTGCGTTGCAAAGTAACGCCTCCACTTTATGGGTCTTCCACTCAAACGACCCCAGATCACGGGCCTTGCGCACCATCCGCTCCTTGTCTGCATAATTGTGGAGACATGCAATAATGTCCCTTGGATAGTCATCTCGCTTGGGTCCCAGTGTGCGATGAGCCCGGTCCACTTTCAAGACCCCACTGGGCTCTCCGCCGTCGTCAGCCAGGGAGAAGAGAGAGTGATATATCTCCTGCACCACCTTCACCGCATCTGCATAATTCGCCGATTCTGGTACACCGCGGATGCGGACATTATTCCGGCGGGACCGGTTTTCCAAATCCTCCACCCGGTGGTAACAGTCCTGCCAGTCCTTTTGGGCTGCCTCAAATGCCCCACTCAAATTTTGTACCACCTCCTCCTGCTCCCCCATTCTCCTTTCAGTCTCCTCCACTCTCCCCATGAGGTCGGCTATGTCCCTCTTGATTTCCTTCACTGCGTCCCGGATTTTCCCTTTGACACCAGCAACTTCCTGCTTAATGTCGCAGACCCATTGCTGGAGGTCTGCTTTAGTCACAGCTGCGGAAGAGGAATCCATTCTCCGCAGTCTCGGAGAAGACCCCCTCTCCGACTCTTCATCGGACCCGCTCTCCCCGGACTCACGCTGGGACGCGCACGAGGCTCCGCGCGACTGGCGCAGGCCGCTCTTTTCTGGCGCCTTCTCGTGCGGTCTCCCTTCGTCGGGTTTCTTTTTAGACGGCATATTCCGAAGCCGCTCAGCTGCACTCGCACAGCTCACCGGGTGCCCCGCTCGCTACCGCGGCTTGCCTGCTCCTGATCGGGGGAACGTTCGCTCGAGGATCAGAGCTCCGGCTCTAACCCGCCATTCAGGGTGATGACGTCACCGGAAGTCCCAAGCCTATTCTTTTTGCTGCAAAAGTTTCTTTTTGTTGTTTATTTTGTCTCTCCATTTTGAGAACTGGAAGGAACAATGAAATAAGCTTATGGGACATTATTGTAAACTAATTTTGGATTATTTGTTTTCTTTCCTCATCAGAAGCAACTGCAACTTAGTTTTCTTTATCTGCCAGAGAGTTTGGGGAAAAAGCCTTGAAACAGCTGTGGCTTTACTCCAGCCAAGGCATGGCAACTCTCCTGCTGTGAAAAGCCTGTGGAACCAAGAGTACTGCTGTGGGGTGCTTAAAGCATTTTCTTTTATTGAGTTTGTAGTTACCAATTGCTTATTTGTTTTTTTTGTGTTTTGTCTTTTTGTGCTTTTATTTTTCTGGAAAATATTTTGCTTTGTCTTAAAAGACCTAGACAATAAATCATTATTTTTGCATTCAAGTCATTTTGACTCAAGTTGTGTTCTGTCTTGTGTGCTGGGTGTCATCCATGTTCAGTGCTGTGGGTTTTTTATGAGCCAAGCACTCCCTGTACGGTTATCCAATATTGGAAGCATGCCTCAGAAAGGTTTATGCCGCCTAGCCAGGTGGGCCACAACTGTTCCGCGGACCCCAGCTAGAAACAGTATGTATGGCACTCATCCCCCCCCCCCCCCCGGATAACTATCACAGACAGAAAAAGAGATATTCATCCCCCTCTGTTGCTGTATCAAAAGGCTGCACAAAATATACAGATCATGCATGCTCTGAACGGGGGTAAAAGAAAGGTTGGATCTTATTTTGTTGATGGTTACGCTTTTATTGATGGGGTAGAAACAGCTTTTGAATTTAATAGTTGTTTTTATCACAGCTGCCCTAGCTGTTATAATGATAAAGACCAGAATCCTTTAGCAGCCACGACCTTTGGCTGTCTTTATTACAAAAAGCAGCTGGGAAAGATGGTAGAGGCGCTGATAAAGGACCGCATCATTGATCACCTTGACGGACATAGTTTAATGAGGACCAGCCAGCACGGTTTCAGCAAAGGCAGATCTTACCTGACGAACTTGCTGCAGGACAAGGGCAACCTGGTCGACATTGTATATCTGAATTTTCAGAAGGTGTTCGACAAGGTTCCACATGAATGACTACTTTGTAAAATTATAAGCCATGGAATTGAGGGTAAAATACTCACATGGATTAAAAACTGGCTGGAGCATAGGAAACAGAGTGGGGGTAAATGGATAATACTCGGACTGGAAGAGTGTTACCAGCAGGGTGTCGCAGGGCTCAGTGCTTGGACCCGTGCTCTTCAACATCTTTATAAACGATCTGGACATTGGTACGACGAGTGAGGTGATTAAATTTGCGGATGATACGAAGTTATTCAGAACAGTGAATACACAGGGGTATTGCGAAGATCTACAAAGTGACATAAGCTCGAGAAATGGGCATTGACATGGCAAATGAGGTTCAACGTGGATAAGACCAAAGTGATGCATGTCGGTAACAAAAATCTCATGCACGAATACAGGATGTCTGGGGCGGTACTTGAAGAGACCTCCCTGGAAAGAGATATGGGAGTTCTGATCGACAAGTCGATGAAGCTGTCTGCACAATGTGCTGCGGCGGCAAAAAGGGCAAACAGAATGCAAGGAATGATAAAGAAGGGGATCATGAACAGATCATAGAAGGTTATCATGCCACTGTACCGGGCCATGGTGTGCCATCACCTGGAGTACTGTGTCCAGCACTGGTCGCCGTACATGAAGGAGTACACAGTACAACTCGAAAGGGTCCAGAGAAGAGTGACTAAAATGGTTAAGGGACTGGAGGAGTTGCCGAACAGTAAGAGACTGGAGAAACTGGGCCTCTTCTCCCTTGAAAAGAGGAGACTGAGAGGAGATATGAACGAAATATTCAAAATACTGAAGGGAATAGACTTAGTAGAGAAACAGACTGTTCACACTCTCCAAGGTAGGGAGAACGAAAGGGCACTCTCTAAAGTTGAAAGGGGATAGATTCTGTACAAACGTAAGGAAGTTCTTCTTCACACAGAGAGTGGTGGAGAGCTGGAACACTCTTCCAGAATCTGTCATAGGGGAAAACACCCTCCAGGGTTGCAAGACTTAGCTGGACAAGTTCCTGCTAAACTGGGACATACGCAGGTAAGGCTGAACTCATTTAGAGCACTGGTCTTTGACCTGGAGGCCACCGTGTGAGCAGACTACCGGGCAGGATGGACCACTGGTCTGACCCAGCAGCAGCAATTCTTATGTTCTTATGTATTTGGAAAGCCTGGGCTTCAAGGTCATAAGTCTGTGGGAGCATGAGTGGAAGAGAATGGTAAAAGAAAATGATAGGGGCTGTGCAGACATCTTGGCTGGCACTGCAGTACCGCAACCCTTGGTCCCACGAGATGCCCTTTTTGGGGGTAGAACAAATGCTGTTTCTCTATACTACAAAGCAAAACTTGGGGAAAAAATACACTATGATTTTACCAGTCTATAAAACAAAGGAATATCCAACAAGCCATCCGCAAATCATTTATGACAAATTTGGTCCTCCCACAAATTACTTTGGCTTTATAAAAGCAAAAGTATACCCTCCAAGAAAACTCTTTTGCCTGGTGTTACCCGTAAGGGTGGGCGGTAAGCTTATGTTTCCTTTGTGTCATACGTGCGCTGACATACGGCAACAGGAAACGTGTGCCCACACGGATGAGGAGAGAGCTTTCGTGGGAACTTGGTATACGGTGGAGATGGATGCCGCCATTGCAAAAGGGTATGTGGTTGTTGAAATCTATGAAATCTGGCATTTCAAGCAAAAATCTGATAGTCTCTTTTCTAAATACATCAAAATGCACCTTCATCAAAAACAAGAGGCTTCTGACTATCCCCACTGGTGCAATGATACAAAAAAACAAAACTTGCACATATCTGATTTCTATAGAAAAGAAGGTGCACTTTTGCATGCAGACCAGATCCAGCTAAACCCTGCTAAACGCCAAATAGCAAAACTTTTCTTAAATTCTCTGGGGGGGAAATTTGGTCAAAGGACAAACCTGTCTACTGTTAGCATTGTCAGAGAGTCCGATGATCCTTTTAAATACCCATTTTCTGCCGAATTTGAGGTTTCATCGTGACTTTATCGATGATGAAACAGCCTGCATGTCTTGGAAGCACTCAAAATACCGCACTACTTTGTCTGGTAACACAAATGTTTTCATCGCCTGCTTTACAACAACCTATGAACGTTTAGAGCTGTATTTTCTGACCACAAACCACCGACCAGGAGAGGACAGCCGGAGAGGCAGGAGAGGGCAGCTGAAGCACAGGTGAGTGAAGGAAATCACTCGCTGTATGCTCATAAGAACATAAGAAATGCCTTCACCGGATCAGACCCTAGGTCCATCTAGTCCGGCGACCCGCACACACGGAGGCCAATCCAGGTGTTCCCTGCTGAAGACCTTGTTTACCCATATCCCTCAATGTGATTTGCAAGAAAGTGTGCATCCAACTTGCCCTTGAATCCCGGAATGGTGGTCTCCGTCACAACCTCCTCCAGGAGAGCATTCCAAGCGTCCACCACTCGTTGTGGTGAAACAGAATTTCCTGATATTTGTCCATGACCTCTTGTCCGAGTCACATTTGACAATCTGAATAACGATATTTCTTGCTCTATTCTGTCGAATCCTTTTAGTATTTTGAAAGTCTCTATCATATCCCCTCGCAGCCTTCTCTTCTCAAGGGTGAACAATCCCAGTTTTCCGAGGCGTTCTTTGTAGCTCAAATTCTCGATACCTTTTACTAGCTTCGTAGCTCGCCTCTGCACCCTCTCCAGCAGGGTTATATCCTTCTTTAGGTAGGGAGACCAGTGTTGGATACAGTATTCCAAGTGTGGTCTGACCATTGCTCTGTAAAGCAGCATTATGACGTCCGCCGATCTACTCGTGATTCCCTTCTTTATCATGCCTAACATCCTGTTTGCTTTCTTTGCCACCGCTGCGCATTGAGCCGACGGCTTCAGGGTCTTGTCTATCAGTACCCCCAGATCCCTTTCTTGTTCGCTCTTGCCCAAGGTTGCACCTAAAATTTTATATTCATGTTCCTTGTTTTTCTTACCCAGGTGCATCACTGCATTTTTCTATATTAAACTTCATCTGCCACTTTTCTACCCATTTCTCTAGCTGGTTCAAATCTCTCTGGAGTTCTTCTCTATCCTTTAGTGACCCAACTGCCCTACTTAGTTTTGTGTCGTCTGCAAACTTCAAGTTTACAAGTTTATTAGTATTTTATATACCACCTATCAAGGTTATCTAAGCGGTTTTTACAGTCAGGTACTCAAGCATTTTCCCTATCTGTCCCGGTGGGCTCACAATCTATCTAATGTACCTGGGACTATGGAGAACTGAGTGACTTGCCCAGGGTCACAAGGAGCAGCGCGGGGTTTGAACCCACAACCCCAGGGTGCTGAGGCTGTAGATCCAACCATTGTGCCACACACTCCTCCAAATTGATTAAATTACTTGTTGTTTCTTCTTCTAGGTCGTTTATGAAGATATTGAACAAGATTGGCCCAAGAACCGAACCCTGGGGCACACCGCTTGTCACCTTTTCCCAGTCCGAGAACTTCCCGTTTATGCCCATCTTCTGCAATCTGTTTTCCAGCCATTCGCCTATCTATCTTAGTATATCCCCCTTCTATTCCATGACTTGTCGAACGCTTTCTGAAAGTCCAAGTATATTATATCCACCATGTTTGAAGATTGGACCACTCGGTTCAAACTAAAACTAAATCCAGAAAAAACTAAATTCTTCCTTGCAAGTCCCAACCACAAATTAACAACCACCACCCTACAACTTAACGTCTAACCTATCCTATCAATTCCACCATCAAAATTCTTGGAGTCACCCTAGACCGCTGTCTGACCTTCGAAGACCACACCAATGCCCTGGTCAAAAAATGCTTTTACACCCTTTAGAAACTCCGTACCATCAAACATTACTTCGACTTCCCCTCCTTCAGACTGCTGGTCCAAGCCCTAATCTTAAGCACCCTGGATTACTGCAATATCATATATTTGGGCTCCTACAAGAAAACCACCAAACATCTGAGACTCATCCAAAACACCGCCTCATCTATGGCCTCAAAAAATCAGACCATATTACCCCTTACTACAGAAAACTTCACTGGCTACCAATAGAAGTGAGAGTCATCTTCAAATTCGCCTGCCTCTGCTTCAAAACCATAACTGGCTCATCCCCGATATACCTGTCACACCACTTTGCGTTCCCAGGGACCAATCGCACACGCAATGCCTATCTGTTTACCTACCCATCTCCAAAGGGTTGCATCTACAAAAGATTCCTTAACAAAACTCTCTCATTCCAAGCTGGCAGATGGACTGATTGCCTGACCACCCTCATCTCATCTGCCCCATCTTACTCATCCTTCAGGAAATCTCTCAAATCTTACCTCTTTGATAAATTCCTCCAACTCCTCCCTGCCCAATAACGAAATTCTACCCACCTCTCTCATCTGGCAGTATTCAGTCTCTTGCAACCCTTGCATTGCATCTGCACTTCATCTGCACTGCATAAACAGCTTCGCTGTATATGTACATTCCCTTGCATGGTATCTTCGCTGTATAAATATCTTCGCTGTATATGCACAGTCTCTTGCATTGTTAACTGCTCTCTACTGCATTGTACATTCTCTTGTATTGTATCTTCGCTGTATATGTACAGTCTCTTGCATTGTAAACCGCTCTGAACTGTTTTGTTGTATAGCGATATACAAAAATAAAGTTATTATTATTATTATTATAAAAAATTAAATGGTATTCTTACTAAATTTATTTGGCTGGGTAAAACTGCTAGAATTGCTTTAGTATCTTTACAAAAAACAATTGCGGCGGGTGGGGTAAATTTTCCAAATTTTTATATATACCATCAAGCTTTTATTCTGTGTCAGGGTATGTATTAGATCCTTCCTGAAGTCTTGGAGCATCTTCCGGATAAGCTTTACTTAGAATGGCAACTCATGTCCCCATTGCGATTATGTCATATTTTGAGTATCAAGAAGCCAAGGCTTTATAAGGCCAATAGTATTCTATGTGATACATGGAAAACATTAAAATTCATTGACAATCTAACATCTATACCAATACAACAATCTACGTGTCAATCTATATGGTTGAACTCCAAGATTCAAATTGGCAAATTTAAGATCATCTGGAAGCATTAGATGCAGGTAGGTATACGTACTTTAGCTGACCTGATAACAAATGGGAGAATGCTTGATTTTTTTACAACTGCAACAATCATTTGGCATAGCAAAATCTCATGTTTATAAATGGTTGCACTTGAAGCAGGCCATTCAGAAGGGGTTCCCTGATTGGCAAAATTTAAAGGATCAGTATAGTTTGCCGGGCCTATGCTTCCAGATAGATTTCCTAGGGCATCAGGTCGCCAGGTGGTATAAATTAATATTGTAATATTTGAATAAAAACCCAAAAACTAGTCTGAGAAATATTTGGAGCATTGAGATTGAGCAGCAGATTTCTGCTTCTCAATGGCCACGGATTTGGACTTGGAGGATGAGATGTACAGCGTCAGCATCTATGAGACAAACATGTTTTTTTGTTACATAGAAGTTTCTGCACCCCTGTTCGTTTGCAGAAATTAGATAGTTCTAAGTCTAATAGATTCTGGCACTGTCATCTAGACATAGGGACACTGGATCATTTGTTGTTCTATTGTCCTTTAATACTCAACTTTTGGAGGTCGATATGGGGACAGATTAATACCATACTGGAGTCATTGATTCCATTGACATATGATGTAGTCATATGTGGGATGATATTGTATATTAAACCCCCTTTGGACCGATATAAATGTCAGTTTTTCCTTATTATGACCGGGATATGGTTACTCGCAATTGGAAAAACTGCGATCGCCTAAGTTTTACTTTTTGGTGGACGAATATATGTTATAAGTATGAAAAGATGAACGCTGACACGCTGGATCACAATAAGTTATTTAAATTAGTTTGGGATCCATTGATGTCTGTTGTGGCTTCATTATAGTTGTCTTATTGTCATTGATTGATAAGTGCTTATTATGATTATTATTATATGTATGTATAATGTTTTAGACTTTTGTTGGCTTTGAGAAAAATTAATAAAGATTATAACTAATGAAAAAAAAGCCAGCCTCGATATTCGCAGGGAAATGAGAATGCTGTGTATTAACGTTAGCCTGTACCCCAAAATGGTTGCCAAATTACCCTCTGCAGAAATAACAGACTTATCCTCTGATATTACATGAATTATTTGCGTGTTGGGGGTCATATATGATTCTTGCAGGCTCATAGACACTTCTAATGTCTTGATTCATGCTTTCAAATAACCTCCTCAATGGTCGCATATCCTCTCTGGATTGTAAGTTAGTATTGTACATTTCCATCTCCAGAGGTGACAACATACTTTAATATTCTCCCAAGTAAGGGGGGTATTGTATTTCCACCAGCCCAACTTTCTACAGCCCCTTTAAGTCCAAAGGCCTAGCTATTTGTATGGTAAAATTAGAGCTGGTATGGGAAAACACAGCCGCCGAAGCATTGCTAGGCAGTGTGATATAAAAGCCATCATTCATTTTTTTCCTCTGTGTTGCTTCAAAAGACAAAATCAGATGCCTTGAATCTCCGATGCCTTCACCAAACTGTTAAATTTACAGGCCACCCCTTCCATTTCCATGAAACAAATTTTGTTCTTACCCCCTCCTTTTATCTTTAGAACCTTTTCTTTTTTTTAGTTCAATAAATTTTTATTCAGTATTTTAAAAAATACAAGGAGCAATTCAAATACATGCATTAATATACAGTTATTTATAAAGGCCCATATTATTAAGAAAAGCTCAGAGTATTGGATTTGTTTGTGGTGATGTATGACAATAGAAAGTGAAATAGGACAAAGTAAAAATTGAAAGAGAGAGGAAAAAAGAAGAGAAAAAAAAAAAAAAAATTAAAGAGAGGAGAAGACAGGAGTGTCTACATAGTAGAGTGTACATATGAATCTAAAAATGACCAAGATGATTTTTTGTTTTTCCAATTCATGGATTTACGGAGTGAAATTTTATTTTCATATGCATATGATTCAAATCTGTGGTACATACATAGAGAGTTCCACCAAAAAGTATAATCTAATAACGAAGATGATTTCCAATTTTTCAGAATATGCATGAGAGCAGTCACAAACATGGTATCAATGAGTTTAGGAGGACAATTTGATTGCGCGAAACAGGGGTGTTGAGATCGAAGGATTATAATGTCCATAGAAATCTCTTGAGGGCTTTGAATACAGGACCTCTCTTCTTCAAGATCCAGCACAGTGAAGGGGAAGGGAGATCGAGGCGTCCCCCTTCACTGCACCGGAGGAGCCTGAGATCGGCGGTTTGCCCCGCCCCCCAACAGCCACTTCGGCACCGGTCTGCCGTTGCAGCCCTCTTGAGGGCTTTGAATACAGGACCTCTCTTCTTCAAGATCCAGCACAGTGAAGGGGAAGGGAGATCGAGGCGTCCCCCTTCACTGCACCGGAGGAGCCTGAGATCGGCGGTTTGCCCCGCCCCCCAACAGCCACTTCGGCACCACCCACTGTGAACCGCCGAGGAGGAAGGCAACTTCAAGTCCGTGGCCTGATCGCCACGAAGAACGCACGGATGGCTTAACGGCTCCTCTTACACACCTAATTTAATATAATCTGTGCTTTTGCAATTTGATTTTCATTACATTTAAATGCGTAGCAATTTAAAAGTGTGCATCAAATAGATATGCCGGTAAGACCGGCAAAAACACCTAAACATAAATTATCCTGCTCAGAACTTAAAATGGCGACGTCACCGACTCCATCTATAACCTTGACACAATGGGGAGATTGGGCCCAAGAAATCTCAAAAATGGTCACCGAGGCCCTGGAAGAAAAATTTCTTAAATTACAACTGGCTGTAGACTGTATTAATGATCGTTTTGAATCACACGCTGGACGTATTGCAGCAGTGGAGCAAAGGGTGTCTGATAATGAAGATGCAACTTTGCAAGATCGTGAAAACGTAACTGCATTGCAAAATCAAATAGCAACACTGACAACACGTTTGGATGACCAGGAGAATCGTCAACGCCGCAACAATCTACGAGTAGTGGGACTACCTGATCTCCGTACTGATCAGGATCTATACTATTTTTTTCAACTTTGGCTCCCAAAACAACTTGGCCTAGTGACCCCTGACTCTGGTTTTCTTTAGAACCTTTTCAATATGTTATATTCTGTCCTGTAGTAGCATAACTTTTAGTAATTCTTCAGGATAAAAAGAACCTTGTATAGCTTCGCTATCATAATCCTCTATCTTGTATGTTGCTCTCTGACCCCTGTTTAAAATATCTTTTATTATAAATATCTCATCCGTCCATGTTTGCTTGTAATCTCTCTCAAATTTTCCTTTAACTTTTGACAACCTCACATGGTCTCCTTTCTTTAAGAGACCCTTGACGGGGTCGCGTTTGATGTTGTTAACATAGACTGTTTTCCAAATCTGCAGAGTTTAAGGGTGTCACATCTACAAGCCTCGCCTGTATCGTTCTGTGAAAACTAATTGTAGCTGTGCACTAAAGCCTACAGCACGTCTTGATAAGCAAAGGTGTTGTGAGTCATAAAATAGTGCCACATTTTGGATTTTAAAGTCTTGTTAAATCTTTCCACTACAGCTGCCCAAACCGGCCCATGTGCCTAAGGCCCCGCCCACAGGAGGGGCCTAAGGCTCCTGGGCCTATTCTGATTGGCCCAGGCGCCTTAGGCCCCACCTGTGGGCAGAGCTTTGGGACGGCTGGGACAATCCGGCCCCATTCTGGAGTCGGCTGCCTGACAGGCGGGTTTGGCACCCGTCTGTCCGGCCAACTTGGAAAAGGTACGGGGAAGGGGGGTGGGGGTGGGGGGGTCGTGGGGTCAGCTGGGGGGGTCGCGGGTCGGTGGGGGGGTGATCGGGGGTTCTGGGGGGCGATCGTTTGGGGGAGGGGGTTGCGTTGAGGGCAGGAGGGGCTTGGGCTCCCTGCCCATATTGTAGTGGGGGGTGGGGGGTAGGGGGTCACCGGGGCCAGGGGGGCTTGGGCTCCCTGCCCATATTGTAGTGGGGGGTGGGCGGTAGGGGGTCGCCGGGGCCAGAGGGGCTTGGGCTCCCTCCTGGCCCATTTCAGTAGCGGCGGGGGGGGGGGTCGCCGGGGCCAGGAGAGCCTGGGCTCTCTCCTGGCCCACTCGAGTCAGTGGTCACCGTGGGCCAGGAGAGCATGGGCTCTCTCCTGGCCCACCCACTCGAGTCGGGGGTCGCCGCGGGCCAGGAGGGTTTGGTGCTCCCTCCTGGCCTGATCGTACTCGGCGGGGAGGGGGGGGCACGATCGCTGGGGATCGTCAGGGGTGCCGCGGCTGCCGCGGGGCAAGAGGGCTTGGGCTCCCTCTTGCCCCGATGTTGTCGGGGGGGGGGGGGGGTTGGCGGTTCGACATGGCAGGAGGGCTTGGGCACCCTCCTGCCTGGATCGTTGTGGGGGATGGGATTCTGTAACCGGTGTTGTTTTTGACAGACACCGGTTACAGAATCCAGCTTTTAGGTGAAGGCCTGGCTCCTCCTTCGCCTAAAAGCCCTTCTGTTGGACGTTTGGGGCTTAGGCGTTTTTTTGTTTCATTATGGCTAAATAGTGTAGACGTTGTGTGGGTGTACTTTTAGACGTAGTGGTGATTGGGCGTTTAGGCAGAGGAAGGCCATAATTAAAACAAGGACGTTTGGTTTGGTTATTGACACTTTCCCTGCTTCTGCTTTGAACGTTTAAGGACTTAGGCCAAAAAGGGACTTAGACGGTTTTTTTGATTATGCCCCTCTAAACGTATAATTGAGATTGACCTCGATGAATTAAATGCCCACAGTGAGTGATAAACAAGATTTTGGTCTGCTCAGAAATATGAAACTCCAAGATAGAAGGGAAAACCCTTTCTCCCAAAATGGGTTTACCGTCCAGTCATTGCGAACTTCTTAATGTTAAATTTTTCTTCTTAAATAAATTTTTCTTTTTCTTTTCTTTGCAATAATTTATCTTGATTTGCATACAGACAGAGATATCACCAACTGAATGAAAAAACTTCACTTATCTTTCAACACTCTGGGAGGACTCTGCAAATCAAGAGTGTCTGGGAGGACACTCTTCAAATCAAGATAAATTATTACAAAGAAAAGAAGAAAAATTTATTTAAGAAGAAAACTTTAACTATATATTGTCTCAGAGAATGATTTAACATTAAGAAGTTTGCAATGATTGGACGGTAAACCCATTTTGGGAGAAAGGGTTTTCCCTTCTCTCTTGGAGTTTCATGCTTCTGAGCGGACCAAAATCTTGCTGATCACTCACTGTGGGCATTTAATTCATCGAGGTCAGTCTTACTTATACATATTTTACACAATTTTCTGACTTCCAGTATTGAACCTTAGTTCCCTGTCTTTTCTAAAGGAAACGGTGTTAAAAAGCTATGGCATACGTCACTTTGACAACCCGAGTAGGCAGGGACATGTTCAGACAGGTTTAAACATACCTCCAACTTCCCCCTTGGCTTTATCAGGGGCTGCAAGAACCTTTATGATTAACCAGCTTATCAGTTGTCACCATGACAATCAGGGTGTGACCCTGCCCACAAACATTAACTAAGGTTTCCTTCTGAAGTATCTCTTTAAAAAAAAAAAAAAAAAAAAAACAGGAAAGAAAAAAAGGCATCTGTAGATGGTTGAATTTTCTTTTCTGAGCTGTGGGTGCACTGCTCTAACAATTAGATCTTAAAACCTGTCTTTTAACTAAAAGGCTGTTAAAATAAAAGCCACATTTTTTATTTCTGGCCACATCATTTCCGGGGTTTCAACTAAATCTGTTTCAGTTAACATCATCAGAAAATGTATTTCCATCTCATCAGAAAAGCGCATTTCCAGCGCTTCACTTACCCTGTTTCCGCTGACATTGTCAGTAAAGCGCATTTCCGGTGCTTCATGTACCTTGTTTCCGCCAACATCATCACAGTATGTCAGTCACACCCATTTCCATTGATGTCATCAGAAAGCGAATTTCCGGGGTCAGACACACTCATTTCCAGCGACGTAACCACGGGGCAGGGCATGGGCGGAGCTACTACCATTCATTCCTTTGGGAGGGAGCATGGAATGGGCGTGGCATGAGTGGGAGGGTTTGGGCAGAGTGGATATGACATGGGTAGAGAATGGGCCGGGATTAGGCAAAAAGTGGGCAGATTATGGGTGGGGCATGGGCGGGGTTTCATCTGAAACTGGGCAGAGTGGGCAGGGTTTGGGCAGAGAGTGGGAGTGGTGTGGCCAGAGAGTGGGTGTGGCTTAACCCAGAAGTGAACACTGATTGGTCTATCCTTATCTTGACAGCTGTCAATCATTTTGACATGAGGTGTACCCATTATACTACTAGTAAGTGTGGCAGGAAATACATCTGCAACTAACCATCTCATTATAATATTAAACTCTGTAAGTAATATAATGTAATTCAAAAGAACTCACCAAAGCAAATCCAATACTTGCTAGAGCAGTCATACAGAAACAGATCTTGGTAACTTCTATGAATTTCTTTGTCCTATCTACATACAACCCCAGCAATAAAGCACCAATTATTCCAAAGAGAATAAAACAAGGCTCCATATACACCAATACAGACCTGCAGAGAAAAAATTTTGTTTAAAAAGGATTATTACTACAACTCATTCATACAATATAAATTAAACATTTTATAAATTTTACTAAATATATATTAAACTTGAGTAGATGCATGAGTAAGAAATAATCAAACTTATTTTTACTATTAAGAAATTAGAGTAGAACCTTGGGTTGTGAGCATAATTTGTTCAAGAAGCATGCTCGTAAACCAAAGTGCTCGTATATCAAAGTAAGTTTCCCTATAGAAAGTAAGGGAAACTCGCTTGATTCGTTCCACAGACCCCCCTCATGAGTCCACCAGCGCTGCTCGCTTCCACCCTACTCCACATCAAATCCCAAAAAGAATCCCCAACCTGGCGTACTTCTACCCCCTCCCCTGAGAACCGGCATCGCCCCCCCGCCTGTGAACCCCCACTACCCAACAACCGGCATCGCCTGCCCGCCCAAACCCTTACCGCGATCTGGCACCAGCACTGGCATACAGCACCAACCAACAGGACGTGCCAGTGCTGGAAGATCCTGCCTCTTGCCGCTGATTTCTAAGTAATGTTTTGACAATTGTGCTACACTGTTTTCCCCTTCTTCTTCCTGGTCTCACCTGTGAGATTTGGCCTACTGTTCCTTCCCTCCCTCCATCCCGGCTTCTCGGTCTCCTCTTCAAAGCAACCTGTAGCTAAAGAAAAAGAAGGTCCAGGCGCTGGCCCACAAACCTTCCCAACGTAAATTCTGACGTCGGAGAGGAAGTTCCGGTCCAGCCAGGCAGCAATTGGCTGGCCTGGAATTTCCTCTCAGACATCAGAATTGACGTCAGAAGAAGATTTGTGGTTGGCGCCTGGACCTTACTTTCTTCTAGTTGTGGCGGACTGGGGGGGTTGAAGTGGCGGGTAGTCCAGTCTTTGACGGGTAGGTTGCAGCAATCGGGGGCTGGTCCAGGAGGGGCAGGCTTTGGCGCAGAAGGGAGGCAGGCAGGCAGGCTGGCTTTGGTATGGAAGGGAAGGGATGCGATCGCCTGTCCCTTTGTCCCCCCGCACATCTTCAGGATGCTGTCCCTGAAACGGGACATTTCGGCGTCCCAAAGCTGTGCATGGGGACAACGGGACAGGGGATCTAAAAACGGGATGGTCCCGTTCAAAACGGAACGTATGGTCACCTTAGTAATTCAGGATCTGATAGGAGACATTTCCTTTCATAAGTGTAAATAACTACTCGCACACACAATATAATCTTATTAACACATAATGGTTAACCACAAAATTAAACTACAAAAGCACACTGTATGCTTCTCAAGTCATTCCTAGCAGAACACTGGGCCTTGGTCACACATGCAGCACAAAAACAACCCCTATGTAAATATGGTACCACAAACTAAAAGTACTAATACGTATATACAAATGAAACCCTAAGATGCAAGACTGCATGAAGTACAACCCCAGAGAAATAGAAACAAATGTTTGCCTGTTCTTCCTGAACAGTGCAAAATATAGACAGCAGATGTAAATTCTAACTGACACAATTCAAATCACTAAATTGAAAATAAAATCATTTCACCAACCTTTGTTGTCTGATTTTGGGTTTCAAGCCATCTTTTCCCAATCTCTGGTTGCACTTCCTTCTATCTGTGCTCTTAACTGTGTATCCAGGGCCACCTTATCCAATTGCTGTTTTTCTCTCCTTCACTTTAGCATTAACTTTAGCATTCAACTTCCTTCCATTTTTCTGCTTTCTCTTCCCTTCCCATCTATCCATGTGTACTATCTCCTCCCTCCTTCTTCTCCCCTATTCCCATCTATCAATAATAAGCATTTCTTCTCATCTTTTTCCCTGCACACCCACTGCGGTGCACCATCTCCTCCCTCCATCGCTGTGCACCATCTCACCCCTCTGCTATGGTCAGACATCTGTCTTCCCCTTCCCCCCTCATATGGTCCTAGCATCTTTCTCCTTCCCATAGCCTGGAATCTCTCTCCTCTTCCTATGTCTGGCATCCTCTCTCTCCTTCTCTCCCTCTTCCCGAGGTCTAACATCTTTCTCCTCCTCTCCTCTCTGAAGTCTGACATCACTCTCTCCCCTCCTTCCCATTCCCAGTGGTCTGACATCTCTCTCTTCCCTTCTTTCCATCACTCTTCTCAGGAATCTGACATCTCTCCCTTCTTTAAGTCATCTCTCCTCACTCTCAGTGTAACATTTCTCCCTCCCTCCTCTTCAACCACTATCATGTCCAACAATTCTCCCTCTTTCCATCTTTCCCATGTATACCATATCTCTTTCCCTCCTACTCCACACACCTATGTCCAAGAATTTTCTTTTTCTATTCCCTCCCAGCCCATGTAGCATGTCCTTCCCTCATTCCCAGCCCTCCCTTCTCAGCTGGATCCTATGGTATGACCTGTTCCCATTTCCCGACTCCCCCACCTCCCCACCGCTGAAATTTAAAATCTTTGAGCAGCTGGATAACACAACGAAGCCAGCCTCTCTCCACCAGCCTGCCCCAGAAGTGTTCTTTCTGGAGCACTTCCTTTTCCCGTGTGGGCAGGACGCTGCAGAAAGAATACTTCCGGGGAAGGCTGATGGAGAAAGGCTGGCTTCTTTGCAAGTATGGTACTTGAAGATTTTAAATTTCAGCGGTGGTAGGTGGTAGGTGGGGGAGTCGTTCCAACGCCAATGGCTGGACCACAATGATGTTTGTTGTGGGCTGCATATGGCCCATGGGCCGCGAGTTTGACATGCTTGTTCTGGGGGCAAGGCAGAGTCTGGTCAGAGCTTTGGAGTTATGCAAGTACTAGCAATATTCAGTGCTGGTGCCCACACAGTTAACAAGGCAAGTAGAACTACTTAAATAGCAGACCTATCTTGGCCTGGTTAGCTATGCAAGTATGGCATTGAATATCAGCCACACCTAGACAGTCAGCGTTTATAAAAATGCTAACCACCACTGGCCCAATATTTATTCATAAAATTTCAACCACCTTAAGTTCACAGAAATATTAAAATCTTAAATATAACTTCACATTTATTGAAAAGCCACCATTATAAAGCTTTACTGTTAGAAATATTTCTGAAGAAATCATACATTGATTTACCAATTTACTACCGTATTTTCACGCATATAACGCGCGCGTTATACGCGTTTTTACCTACCGCGCATACCCCTCGCGCGTTATATGCGTGAGCGCGGTATACGAAAGTTTTAAACATAGTTCCCACCCCGCCCGACGCCCGATTCACCCCCCCAGCAGGACCACTCGCACCCCCACCCCGAACGACCACTCGCACGCGCTCCCACCCGCACCCGCATCCACGATCGGAGCAAGAGGGAGCCCAAGCCCTCTTGCCCGGCCGACTCCCCGACGTCCGATACATCCCCCCCCCCGGCAGGACCACTCGCACACCCCACCCCGAAGGAACCGCCGACTTCCCGACAATATCGGGGCCAGAAGGGAGCCCAAACCCTCCTGGCCACGGCGACCCCCTAACCCCACCCCGCACTACAATTACGGGCAGGAGGGATCCCAGGCCCTCCTGCCCTCGACGCAAACCCCCCTCCCCCCCAACGACCATCCCCCCCCCAAGAACCTCCGACCGCCCCCCCAGCCGACCCGCGACCCCCCTGCCGACCCCCACGGCCCCCCCACCCCCCCTTCCCCGTACCTTTGGAAGTTTGGCCGGACAGACGGGAGCCAAACCCGCCTGTCCGGCAGGCAGCCAACGAAGGAATGAGGCCGGATTGGCCCATCCGTCCTAAAGCATCCGCCTACTGGTGGGGCCTAAGGCGCGTGGGCCAATCAGAATAGGCCCTGGAGCCTATAGGTCCCACCTGGGGGCGCGGCCTGAGGCACATGGTCGGGGTTGGGCCCATGTGCCTCAGGCCGCGCCCCCAGGTGGGACCTAAGGCTCCAGGGCCTATTCTGATTGGCCCACGCGCCTTAGGCCCCACCAGTAGGCGGAGCTTTAGGACGGATGGGCCAATCCGGCCTCATTCCTTCGTTGGCTGCCTGCCGGACAGGCGGGTTTGGCTCCCGTCTGTCCGGCCAACTACCAAAGGTACGGGGAAGGGGGGTGGGGGGGTTTGTGGGGGTCGCCAGGGGGGTCGCGGGTCGGCTGGGGGGGCGGTCGGAGGTTCTTGGGGGGGGCGGTCCGTTGGGGGGGAGGGGGGTTTGCGTCGAGGGCAGGAGGGCCTGGGATCCCTCCTGCCCGTAATGTAGTGCGGGGTGGGGTTAGGGGGTCGCCGTGGCCAGGAGGGTTTGGGCTCCCTTCTGGCCCAACTACCAAAGGTACGGGGAAGGGGGGTGGGGGCGTCGTGGGGGTCGCCAGGGGGGTCGCGGGTCGGCTGGGGGGGGCGGTCGGAGGTTCTTGGGGGGGGACGGTCGTTGGGGGGGAGGGGGGTTTGCGTCGAGGGCAGGAGGGCCTGGGATCCCTCCTGCCCGTAATGTAGTGCGGGGTGGGGGTAGGGGGTCGCCGTGGCCAGGAGGGTTTGGGCTCCCTCCTGGCCCGATATTGTCGGGGAGTCGGCGGTCCTTCGGGGTGGGGGTGCGAATGGTCCTGCCGGGGGGGGGGGGATGAATCGGACGTCGGGGGGGGTGAACGGAGAGTCGGGACAGCGCACGGAGAGGCGGGGCAGTGCACGGAAGTCAGGGGGGGTGAACGGAGAGTCGGGACAGCGCACGGAGAGGCGGGGCAGTGCACGGAAGTCAGGGGGGGGTGAACGGAGAGTCGGGACAGCGCACGGAAAGTCAGGGCAGTGCATGGAAGTCAGGGGGGGTGAACGGAGAGTCGGGACAGCGCACGGAGAGGCGGGGCAGTGCACGGAAGTCAGGGGGGGTGAACGGAGAGTCGGGACAGCGCACGGAGAGGCGGGGCAGTGCACGGAAGTCAGGGGGGTGAACGGAGAGTCGGGCAGCATGCGCGGTATAATCGTGAGCGCGTTATACCAAAGTTTTTGTGCTTATCATCGTGATTTCTGCGCGCTATACACGTTGTGCGCGTTTATACGGGTGCGTGTTATTTGCGTGAAAATACGGTAATCTGATTTCTGTAGGATTCAATTCTGATTGTGCCAACAAATAATTGTAAAATGTTCAACAGGTTATTTGTTTTGATGTTTTGATACAGACTCTAAACTGATTGGAATCAAATGGTTCCATGCTTACTTTTGTTAATTTAGGAAACTTTATATACTATATAAAGTTTTAAGATATCCTATACTGAAGAGTATTATCTTATATGATTTTCTAATAATTGGGAAAATAAAGAATGAGTATCAATGAGTCATTTTGACTTGCAGATATATAACTGACTATGAAAATTTTGACACACCCCCAATCTTGTGATTTATTATTAAAAATTTCCTTTGTGCAATTGTCATTTTAGTTTAACTGCAATCAATAATTAGAATATTGCTGCTTGGTTAATACCATCTCTTATACAGGCTCTGCAGATGATATGGGTAGCTGCCTAGAAGCATTGAACTGAAAAGGAGCACTTCCCCCGTCATCCTGAGCAGTGGCACACCAAGGCTGAGTGGCGCTTGAGGTGAGGGCGCCACTCCCCTGCCCTTTTCTCTGTGCCCCCCCTACTCCTTTCAGACACCCCTACTGTGCGCCTTCCCTTACTACACTACTGGTCCTGAGGACATTTCCTCTCAATAACTAAACTAGTAATCGAAAGGAGTTAATATCAAAATATGCTCTAATAGTTCTTAGTTTCCATAAAGTATAAAAGCTCTTTCGAACCAACGAATCAACCTGATTTTTCATAGTAAGAATTCGATCTAAAATAACACCAAGTACTGTATCTTTATGGTTGGTTGGATACTGTACATTTTAGCATTTAAAGTGATGTAACATCTTCATTTAGATTTGTAGATGCAAAAAAATTTTGGGTGTTTTTCTGTATTAATTTTCAACTTGAATTCTACCATCCAAGATTCAATTGCATGCAGAATTTCTACAACAGTTTGATTAATTTGAGAGAAAGATGTATAGGGATTAATACAGTAATGTTATCTGTATAGCTAAATAATTTGATCTTGAAGTGGGATAATCTATTATCTAAGGAGCCCAAATAGATGTTTAAAAGCAACGGAGACAGAGGAGATCCCTGGAGTATACCACAAGGGTTACTCCAACTGTTTGAGAGCTCGATGTTAAACCTTACTTGGTATGTTCTAAACTTTAGAAAACCTTCAAACCATTTAAAGACCTGGCCATGTATGCCTATAATATCCAGACATTCCAATAGTTTGGCATGGTCGACAAGACTGAAAGCACTACTCAAGTCCAGCTGTAGAACCAGGGCACTAATACCCTTATTAAAAAGATGACAAATTATCCATTAAACTGTTTTCAAGTTTCAAGTTTTTTCAAGTTTATTTATTAATTTGATGAATCGCTTATCCATAATTTACTAAGCAAATTACGAGTTATAATAAACATATTAATAAACAAATTAAAATTAAGTAAATAAGGGTATAAAAACAGACTCATAAACAAACATAACAGAAATACGAGAGGATAAAGGGGAAAAGTTATATAGTTAACGTTTAGAAAAAAAGAAGAGAACCATTCAGGGAAAAACATAAGGAGGGATGACTTGGCTACACTGCATAAATTATGTTTATTTTAAAGACTAAAGGCATCGTTAAAAAGAAAGGTTTTTAGTTTATTTTTAAAATGACTGAGTTCTTTTTCATCTCTTTAGTATTGTGGTAGGGAGTTCCAAGTTTGGGGGGCCACTATTGAAAACATGTCGTGACGTCTAGTACCTACAACTTTTAAAGAAGAAACTGCCAATAGTCCTTGCGCTAAAGATCGGAGAGTGCGGGATGAGTTATACGGGATGAGCATCCGATTTATAAATAGTGGTTCACTCGTGGATAGAGTTTTGAATACCAGAAGCAGAATTTTATAAGTAATGCGATGGTTAATGGGGAGCCAGTGCGAATCAATCAAAAAAGGAGTTACATGGTCATATTTTTTACCTTTATGTATAAGTTTGACGGCGATATTTTGAATTATTTGTAAATGTTTCTTTTCTTTTTGCGTAATGTTAATTAGTAACGAATTGTAATAGTCGAGCTTTGCTATAACCAGCGAGTGTATTAAAATATTTAAAGATTTAAGCTCCAGAAATTTGGAGATTGAACGAATCATACGCAATCGGTAGAGGCAAGATTTAACAGTGTTACTTATATGTTCGTGATAGGAGAAATTTTCGTCAATAATAACCCCAAGTATTTTTAATGAAGAAACTAAGTCTATATGAATGTTGTTAATAATAAAGGGAGTAGCTAACTTTATTCCTTGTTTCCATAAAAAAAGTAATGTTTTTGTTTTATGGATGTTTAATGCTAATCTATTCGCAGGCAAGCCAATTTTTAATTATATCGTTTTTTGTTGATCTGAGAAATTTCTTCTAAGTTTTCGGGATTTAAAGGATGAGACAATTGAATATCGTCTGCATAAGTGTATGACGTAAAGCCAATAGATTGGCATAGACTCAATAGCGGTGAAAGGAAGATATTAAACAATAATGGGGATAGTATAGATCCTTGAGGAATTCCATAACAAAGAGAGAAAGGTTTTGAGCATGAATTATTGAAATGAACTGTATATTGTCGGTTAGCTAAAAAAGAAAAAAAACATTGTAAAACCTGATCACAAACACCGATAGATTTTAATCTGTCTAAAAGTAAAGTATGATCTATAGTGTCAAATGGAGCCGATAAATCCAAAGAAAAGAGAATGATGGAATTGTGGTGATCTAAATGATAGTTTATATTTGTGGTAAGCCTGATCTCTGTACTATATAATGTGAAGGGACACACTTATATCTTGTAAATTGTTTGTGCTGGGAAACAGAGACACAGTTTGTGTTGATTCTGCTTTAATGTTCTGAGACAAGTTAATTTAATCTTGTTATGAAGTTAATTTAATGAGGTTAGCTGGTGGGGCAATGGAGGTTCGACCCCCCACAGCTATGCTCTGGTTGAGAGAGAAAAAGGAAGCTTTTGATAAGACACTGTTGCTAAGATAGCACTTTAGATGTTAGACAATGAAGCACATATTGTGGTACGCAGCCTATGCCTGCTAGGTGTGTCCCTAGTGCAGAGCCCTGTTTAAAGGCCAACCCTTTCCCAGTGTTACTGATAAACCTTTTTTTTTATTCTCCTGATGCTATTTCTCCCTTGCTCGCTAGAGGGAGTCAGAGAACACGGGTGCAGAGCGCCCATCCCCCTCTCAGGCCCAGGGTTGCTGATAGGAAATACTTCCCACCTGAGGGTTGGGTGCGGGGCTGCAAACTAGTTGCCCAGAGAGGAAAGCTCCTGGGAAATCAGTTAAAAGGAGGAGAGTCACAGGACAAGCAGGAGAGCTCAGGGCTGGGAGATACTGATGGCAGTTCTCCACTGGAATCTATGGAGCTGGTGGAAGCCGGAGAAGAATCTGCTTTGAAGGAGAATGAAGAACATCAAGCCATGGAAATTGACCCGGATCCATCTGCTGCTCCAGTGAGGGAGATTCTGCCAATGGAAGTTTGCTTCATGGAAGGCAAGCCGCTCGTGGAATAAAAGACTGTTACCAGCCCAGGTAGTGGGGGTTCGCCTCACGTATTTTGTGGTGGGATTGTGGGCCTGTTTGGCAGTATATCACCACGTGAAGCGCACTGCCTGCCCAGTATTCTAGCAGCTGGGTAAGTCATAGCCGTAGCTCTGACTAGTGCTGTGGTAGTCAATGCAAAGACTGTTTGTATTTTGAATATTTTGTTTCTCATTGCTGGGAAATGAGTAGGGGCTGAAACCAATAGCATGACTCTTAGAAAAAGACTTGAACTGGGACATTTCCACTTTTTGGACAGTTTGCTGTTTTGTGGTTTTTTTCTTTTTACTGTTTTGGGACTATTTGCTAATCGCAGAAATATCCTGACAAGCTTTATGTTTAATACCAATGAAAGAATAAATCCTGATTTTGATTTAAGTAACTACCCTTACCTGGTGTGGCAGTGTTTTTCTTCCGCTATTATTTTCCTTGTATAGCTCACCGCGGCTCACAAGAGCACAACTCCCGTGTCCCAGCCGCTCAGGGCCCATTGTCCTGAGCCGGTTGGTGACATATTTGGTATCAGTTTTGGGATTTTTATTTTACTGCCTTTGTGTTGGAGATTGTATGGAAGAAAAAAACTTAACCAGGGATTGGAACTGTGAATGCAGAGTTGGACTAGTAATTTAATTTTTGCTTGTTGTGATTTTTGCTGAATGAAAATTCGTGAAACCGGAACTGAGAGTGGTGCAACAGGAGTAAAGATCTGGGAAGAAGCTGTGTCGGGGTCCGTGTTTGCCAGAAGCTGGGGAAGCAGAACCGGAAGCAGAACCGGAGGGAGCCCAGCAGTGTTCCAGAACGCCGTCCCAAGTTATTAATCCCAAAGGCTCAGACTCATCAGTCTGTCCGGTAAGGGTACCCTGGGGACAGCTGGTGGAGGATACTGGGACTAATAGCGTTGCTGGGAGGCGGGAGCTGGGGGCTAGCGCTCTGGGGTGTGGGAACTAAAAAAAAAAAAAAAAAGTTCCGCACTTGGGTTCTGTTTCTGTGCTTACTTTTCAGGGGCAGCATGGATCTGCAACAGTTATTCACGCTTTTGGCTTCCGAACGTCAGAAACAGAATGAAGACTTGAAGGTCGTCTTGCAGGCCAACCAGGATCTCTGGCGAGCGAGCCAAGTGGAGACCGGTCGGCGGCATGAGGAGTTGGTACACGCCATGGGAGAGCAGAGCAGGATATTTGCACAGTTGCTTCAAGGCACAACTGCTAGTGGTCAGAGTGCTGTGTTGCCAGTGGGAACAGGAGGCCCGGTAGGATTGAACTCTTTTTCCAACATGCAAGTGTGTAAAATGGGTCCTACTGATGCTCCTGATGACTTTTTACTTGCCTTTGAAAAGATGGCGGTGGCAGCGGGCTGGCCAGAACAGCAGTGGGCCACGAGGCTGATACCGTGCCTTGCTGGAACAGCTTTGGCCGCTTATCAGACTCTCAGCCCTGAGCTAGCCAGCAATTACCATGCTATAAAAAACCACATCCTAGATTATTTAGGGTATACCCGGGAACATTATAGGCAGGAATTTAGGAGTGCCCAACTGAAGGACAAGGAAAGGCCTGGTTCTGAAATGACTGATCTTATCAGGTGGACTAAAGAAATGTTGGATGCTTTTGGACATTTGAAATGTGCTTTGGTTTCTAGCCCAGGCCTGGGTATCCCTGATTATGACCAAATGTTTCATCTCTTTGCTCGAGATAATTGTGAAACCATGAAGGGTATCCCGGCACAGGTCATGGCGGTAAATTACGCCCTGTTGCTTTTTTTGTCAAAAATCACTCCTGTTCAAGTTCAAGGCATGCCTGCCTGCTTGAGAGTCCTGGCTACATGTGCTATGGTGGTAGAGATGGCTATTCCTCTGACCCTTGGTCACCCCACTACTCTTCACACTTCTCACGATATCCAAGCCCTCCTTCGCAACATTCATACCCAACATATGTCTGCTCAGCGCCTTAGTGGTTATGAGGTTATCCTTCTTTCTAATCCAAATCTTACCATCAGATATTCTGCCTCGACTTACGGCCCCGCCCTCCTTTTAAATGGGCTTCTGGGTCTCAAGGGTGAACAGGATTCCCTTCCTCCTGATTATTCCTGTGTCTCTCTGATACATCAAGATACTTTCCCCCGCCCTGACTTGTCCTCTACCCCTCTCCCTGATGCTTCCTCTATTTCTGTTGATGGTTCCTGCTCACGCCCTAATGAAAACACCTTCCACACAGGATATGCTGTGGTTGAACTCCCTGACATTATCCATGAGGCCTCTTCCCTCCCCTATCCCTCGGCCCAGGCTGCTGAACTCATTGCCCTTACTCGCATCTGCCACCTTTTCTCCGGTGAACGCGTTAACATTTACACTGACTCCAAATATGCCTTTGGTGTTGTACACAACCACAGTGTTATCTGGCAACGTCATGGCTTTGTGGCAGCCGATGGTAAGCCCATTTCCCATTCTTCCCTTGTTTCGGACCTTCTCTCTGCCTTGCTCCTGCCTGCTGCAGTTGCTATCCTTCATTGTCGTGCACACACTGGTCTCCAGACTGAAGCTGCCAGAGGTAATGCTCTGGCCGACCGCGCTGCTAAACAAGCTGCTTTGAACCCCCCTCCCTCCTCTGTTCTTCTTCCTCTTCTTTCCCCTCCTGCTTTTCCCCATTCCTCTCTTTTTTCTCAGCTTCAGTCCTTTGATACCCCTCTGAACTTGTTGTCTGGTGGCAGGTGTCCAAAGCCGCACTTCGGACGGACTTTGGTGCAAAGAGGGGAAACCCTGTATACCAGCCGCTAGCTCCCCCTTATTCATTGCCCAATATCATGGCATTGGTCACCGCAGTGCTCGCTCGACATTTCAACTTCTTGCCAGTGATTTTTTCATTCTTGACCTTCGCTCCCTGATACAGACATATATAGCTCGATCCACTTCTCCTTTTACACACTTACAGATTGACTTTACTCATATTCCTCATGCCACCGGGACCCGCCAGGATTACGCCCTTGTTATTGTTGACATGTTCTCCCGATGGCCTGAAGTTTTTCCCACTACAAATGAAACTGCTCAGACTGTGGTGAACATTTTACTTCGCGAAATCATCCCTAGGTGGGGATGTCCCACACACATCAACTCAGATAATGGTCCTGCTTTCACTGCCAGAGTATGCAAAGATTTAGCTACCGCACTCCGTATTGAGTGGAAATTTCATCTCCCATATCACCCACAGAATTCCGGTATTGTCGAACACATGAACAGGAATATTAAAGACAAAATCAGGAAAGCCACAGCTGGCACGTTTGTGAATTGGAAAAAATTCCTTCCTATTATTTTTAGCTGAAATTAGGATGCTGCCAATTTAAAATGTTTTTTCTTTTTCTTGGCAGCAGTTCGGATATATATATGGCAGACTAGTTTTGGCACAAAGATATTTTTGGCACAAAGATATTTCTAATGTATTCCAAGGATCCTCTTTATCACTGCAGAGATAAAGACGCTCCAAAGAGCCATTAGCTTTGTGCCTTTTCTGAATATGAGATGGTTATGATATGCATTATTTGTACAACTCATGTGTTCATCTTTGTTTTGTTTTCTATAACAATGTGTTTATTTGCAGAGTTAAATTCAGCCCTGATCACTTGACAGATGGAAGATTAGCTTCACACCTAAAACTTTGTGTTTTATGTTTTGTCTGTGTTTTGTCTACTTGTTTTAGTTTGGTGGGTACCCCAGGATACATAACATTGGCCATTTCTAGAGTTCTTTTCCCACTTTTTACTAGCCCAATTGCGCAATGTTCTTTTTACCTATAATTTGCATTCACTAAATGTAGCTTAGTTAGGGGTTATATTTTTAAGAAAAGGTTTTACTCTATACAGTGTTTATTCCGTGGTGCTCACTACATATGATCCATTCAGTCTACATTTCCGAATACATTCAGTACATAATTATGGTCTCTCTGAAGTGCCATAATAGTTATATGCAGCACACAAAAACATATCTTTTTGGAATGTCCGATTAAGAACCTTAAGTAACTGAATATTGTCTCTCTTTTGCCATAACTATACCAAGTAAAATGCATTCATATTGTCACATGTTGCCATATTCAGTATAGGCAACATGGTTTCTCTCTTGTTTTCTATCTCTTATTTGGATCACACTGGAGTACAGCTGCTGAATGATATCTGGACTCTTTTCAAGCCGGTGTATCCCTCCCTGAATGCACAGACATCATTTAATCCCAAGGGTGAACACCACCAGTTTCCAGTGACTAACAGATCCTGTGCAGACATCATTTCATCCCAAGTGTGCATCTCACCAGTTTAAAGAGACTGTCAGTTCCTGCTGGACTAATTCATCTTCCTGCACCACTGGCTACTCTCCCTTTGAAATTCTCATGGGATGACCTTTCCCTGCCCCGTGGGTAGACAAACCCTCAATAGTTGAGAGTAGTGATCTCCCCTTGATACAGGAAGAGTAAGTCAGAAAGCTCATTGAAACATTAGGGCATGTTGAAAGAAAAGTGTCTTGCACCTCTTCTTTCTCTCCACAGATTCCTACCCATTCCTTTCAGCCTGGTGACGAAGTCATCGTCCAGAAGCTTTCCAATGATAGGAAGCAGACAGATTTCCCCTTTGGCCCTCCCACCACTGTGATCGCTGCGACCAGGACCGCTGTACTCACTGAGGAGTCTCCTGTTTGGATCCACGCAAGTCGCTTGAAGAGGGTTAACCTAAAACCCCAGAAGCAAGTCGTCCCTGCGCAGATTTCACCTCCTCTAGTGGAACAGCATGATGATCTCATCACAGCATTCCACCAACTTTATCATTCTCCTACTGGCAGCATTGCTGCTAGTTTTTCTTCCTGTATGGATCCTTTCCAACTGTGTCTAAAGGGATGATGTGTCCTGGGTCCATGACACTTTCTGCCCATACCCATCTGTAAATGACACCCCTGCTGTAAACCACACCCCAGGCACCTCTTTGCGAACACGACGTCAAGCTGGACTTCCTCCCAAGGGCTGCCCTTCAATTGGAATCCAGAAAGATAGACAGTATACTACCCTTTGGTATAATTCCAGCAGTGTGCATGTGGCCACCTTCACTTTTGAATATTGTGACATTGTGGACTGTTAATCAATTGATGTCGCATGGCTGTGCCATTGGTCCTCTGAGATTCCTAAAACTAAAGACATATACATATGTGTTACTGACTCACGTTGGGGGGATAAGTGTGCATCCTAGGGAGCGGTAGGGTGGAACACTGGCACTGGCTTATAAACCAGAAAGTGCTCAGAAAAGAGTGGACCAAAATGGTAAATCTCTGCTTACCCGTATGACCCTTCGTAAGGTCGGAAACTATTATAGGAAAAGTGCTCCTGAACAAATTATTAAGCTTTCTTTTACCATTGAAAATCCTAGACCTACTGATGAAGGTATGTACGTTATGGGCATGTGGTTTAAGGGTGGGTCTAGCTATCTGCCCTGCCAGTTTTTCTTACGGGATCTATCTACCTCCACTCATCCTCTCCCGCCATTTTGTGGGGCCCCAAAAAATACTAATCCACTAGCTCCCAAATTAAATAAACTTACTGACATGATGGCTATTGCCAACCCCATCTTTGAAGATACTATGGCTGTTGAGGTAGGTTTTTCAGAACGTAACCTTTGGTTAGAATGGATGAAATTCACTGCTGATCAACATAATAAGAGTAATTGTTACATATGTGCTCAAGCTAGACCCCATTTAGGAACTGTACCTCTGGACCTCTCTCCTGGTATCCAACCATGCTTTTTTGGGTTATTTACCAATATCTCCTCTAATTTTACCGATCCCCTTTGTGGCGTTCCAAATACCCTTTGCTGCCTGGACAGAAAAAGCTTGACATAGCCGTTACCATCTATAAGGGTAATTACACATGTCATGTTTGTAATCTGACACAGGGTAGTTTTTTAGGTAATTTTCCCCCTGGTTATTGTTCTGACTTGGATTATAGGTGATATTGTTCTGTCTTGGATTATAGGTGATATTTACTGGCTCTGTGGAGACCTTCAGCTCCGTGTTAGCCTGCCCAGCCAGTGGATAGGCCAGTGCGCTTTAGCTAAGGTTATCATGCCCCTGCATATCCTCTCTGAAGGACATCCTTCCTATTCACATGGTTCTCCCTCTCATTTGCCTCGACATAAACGTGATCTCCTTGGTAGTTTTGATCCACATGTATACATAGATGCTATAGGGGTCCCAAGAGGGGTCCCAGATGAATTCAAGGCCCGAGACCAGGTTAAGGCTGGGTTTGAGTCCCTTATTCCCCTTATTATCAATAAGAATGTTGATTGGATTAATTACATTTATTATAGTCAGCAACGCTTTGTGAATTACTCTAGGGAAGCCTTGCAAGGTATTGCTGATCAGTTAGGCCCCACTTCTCAGATGGCTTTCCAAAATCGTATGGCCCTGGATATGATCCTTGCTGAGAAGGGGGTATCTGTAAAATTCTCCCCAGTACTTTATCCTGTTGCACCTTCATTCCTGACAATACAGGTCCCACGGGTAAAGTTACCTTGGTCATTAAAAATTAGAAGACCTCTCTGCTGAACTTAAACGTAATTCTGATTTATCTAATCCTTGGGATCAGTATTATAGTTGGATGCAGGGGTGGATAAAAGACCTTCTTTCTTGTTATAATCTTTATTATTAACTGCATTCTTGTCGCTTATGTAATTTTTAGACTTTTTCTGTGTTGTTTGACTCGTATTACAGCTCCTAAACCCCCTCCTCAAGAGACATATCTAGAATATTTCTCCCTCCACGCTCATGCTGTACATTTATGACATCATTTTCATGATGTAAGAGGGGATTGAAGGGACACACTTATATTTTGTAAAGTGTTTGTGCTGGGAAACAGAGACACAGTTTGTGTTGATTCTGCTTTAATGTTCTGAGACAAGTTAATTTAATCTTGTTATGAAGTTAATTTAATGAAGTTAGCTGCTTGGGACAATGGAGGTTCGACCCCCCACAGCTATGCTCTGGTTGAGAGAGATAAAGGAAGCTTTAGATAAGACACTGTTGCTAAGATAGCACCTTTAGATGTTAGACAATGAAGCACATATGCTGTTTACCCACCCTACCCCCCCTTTCTTGTGTTGATTACTTCTTTGAAATTTATGTATCCTGTCACTCGATATGGTTTGTACTCATGTCATCTGATGATACCACTGACCCATGTAAAAAGGTATAAAACTGGATGTAAGACAAATAATAAAACAGGCAATTTCTTTAGGTCAAGTCTGTGTATCCTTCTTGCCTAAAGGAACTGCCTCCAGATATCTCAAAGACTGACAGAGTGTGTGCAGGATGGTTCGGGACCAAGAAACAGACCCCTTTCTTTTCATAATGGTCTAAAACCTGACTGTGATCCATGTAAAATGGAGAAATGCTCTAAGTAATTCAGCAATTGTTTATTTACTACACCTTCCATAATTTTCATGAAAAATGGAATCAACGAGATGGGCCTATAATTAGCCACCAAAGATATTGATCCCTTAGGGTCTTTGGGGATTGGAATGATAATATGTCCACCTGATGAAGGGAAAATGCCGTTATCCTGGAAAATAGGTCTAATTGAAATTTTAAAGGCGCTAGTTTCATTACTGCCGGGGACACAAGTCCAATGGACAATGTGATTTTACATATTTACTATAGAATTTTCTAAAATCGCCCCACTCTGGGTTGGCAAAAGTACCCTACTGTAGATTAACCTAACAAATATCAGTTAGCAAAAACAAGGGACACTGATTCTTACTTACAACCAGTGGACAGGATTTTTTTAACTTGCTAGGTCTACAGATTTAGGAGGAATTACATGAGCTGATTGTGAGAGAGAGTTCATATGAAAATATTAGTAACAATTTTAAATAATTCTTTGGTGTTAGTACCTGTTATACTGATTTTCGATGCGTAAAATGTCTTACGTTTTGCTTTAATTAATTGTTTATAAGAATGAATCTCTTTCCTCCAGATATTGCGGTCTTTTTGATTCCCCAATTTTAGCCAAGCTCCTTACTATGCATTTTAGAGCAAAGAGATCATTATCAAACTATTGTTTAAAATTACAAAACAAAATTCATACTTCTCGAAAAAAATAAAACCCCAACCATAACAAACCTAGTAATAAACTCAATCACATACTCCATTCAACCCACTCTAAAACTTCTGGGAATGACGATAAACAGATGCTGCACCATGCAACCACAAATCAACAAAACAATACAGAAATCATTTGCGGTCATGAGAAACCTATGACAAGTTCAAAAATTTTTCGGCAGAAAACAATTCCAGTTCATGGTCCAGTCCCTAATCCTAGGTCTCCTTGACTACTGCAACATCCTCTATCTCCCTTGCCCCGCAACAATGATAAAACAACTACAAACAGTGCAAAACACAGCCCTGAGACTAATCTATTCACTAAGAAAACACGACCACATCACCAAGGCATACCTCGACTCAAACTGGTTCCCAATTCAAGCAAGAATACTATTTAAATTCTACTGTCTATTATTTAAATTCATAAATGGTGACAGCCTACTTGAACAGCCTAATCCAAACTACCACAACCAGACACAGGAGAACCCAGACACCATTCACATATCCTCCAATCAGAGACATCAAACAGAAAAAAACGTATGATGGCTTTCTAGCCATCTCTTTTGACGGCTTTTTACAGTGACGGACCTTGACGCCGCTTATGTCTTGCCGCCACTATACAGTATCTCTGTGATTTTTTTGATTTTTTTGTTTTTTTCCCTCTATTTTTACCATGGACCCCTGACGAAGGTTTGTCCGAAACACGGACCGTGTCGGGTCCCTTGATTGGTAAAAGGGTTTGCATATTTTTGTCATTAATAAATTTTGCCTACGTCTTGTACAGATCTGCAGTTTGTTTTGTTTGTTCTCGGTTGTTCTTTACTGCAGTTTAGGTTGGATCTTCTTTTGTTCTATTGTTTCTAGCCACACAGGCAGCAAAACTAGACCACAAACTCTCCAATCTACTACTCGCGACCCCAGACTACAAAACTTTCAGAAAAGAAAAAAACCCTGATATTCAAGAAATTCATAAAGACTAACTAACACCGTATGAACATTTCAATCCTCTGAAGCAACCTGCTCTACTCTGTTAACACCTCTGGATATGTCACCCCCTAGCTTATTGCTTTATTTCTCCTTTTCTTGAGGGGGGACACCTACATTTCTGTGCCAGGGCTCTGATGACATGTTAATTTGGCATTTTAAGAGTTCTCAGGATATGTTTTAGCTATTTGTTCTGCACTATTTTAGCTCAGAAAGCACAGGGACAGCAGGCAGCTATTCTCACATGTGGGTGACGTCAGTGGTAAAGTGTACTTTCACTTTAAGTTTTTATAAAAGCTCTGAGACTGCCCACATCATGCATGCTGAGTGCCTCCCCACCAAATGCCAGCTTGCAAGGTCGTCAGTTTTATACCCAAGTGAAGAAGCCAACTAGGTGAGCGGGAGCCAGTCAAGAAGCCGCTCAGCATCAAGCAGGAGCGCCAAAGTGCGCTCCTGTTTATTGCCACTCAGCGGCTGAAGAAACAGGATTTCGCAGCAGCCACCACTGACCAGGTTAGCAGCGGGGCAGGAGCGCAGAAAACTTGTTCCTGCCCGCTGCAGCTCTAGACCACCAGGGATCAGCAGAGGAGGTACGAGGATAGGGAAGGGAGAGGGGACAGGGTGCAGAGCCTGGGAGGGAGGGGGCTGGGTGCAGATTCTGACAAGGAGGGAAGGAAGGGGGCTAGGTGAACAGCCTGACAGTGTTTGGGAGGGAAGGGGGATGGGTGCAGTGCATGGCAAGGGAGGGAAAGAAGGGAGCTGGATGCAGTACCTGACAGAGGAGGGAGGAAAAGGGGCTGGGTGCAGTGTCTAGCAGGGGAGGGGGAGGGAGGCTGGGTGCAGTGCCTGACAGGGGAAGGGGAGAGGGAAGGTGGTTGGGTGCAGAGCCGGGCAGGGCACTTGAATATTAAGCTGCCCAACTTATATTTGAGTCAACCATTTTTCCTCGACTTAATTTTGATATATTAAATGAGGTCTTTTGTTTCTATTCTTATTGTCATAGCATGTTTTAACTTTTAATAATTTTTAACATAGTACTTGAATGTTTTTAACAATTGTATTACTTTTATTATATAATTTTAGATTGTACATAGATAGTGTGTTCTATGAAACTGTACCATGTGCTGAAATGTCTCAGTATTCTCCTATTGTGAACCACCCAGAACTACTGGTTGGGTGGTATACAAGAAAATAAATTATTATTATTATTATATTCGGATCAACTTATATTCGAGTATATATGGTATTTCTTTCCTAGCGGGACCCTGCCGCACAACCTCTTTCTTTGGCTTTCAACTCTTGACTCCCGACTCCCAAATTCTCCCACCCACCTACCTCCTCTCCGGTGTTTGTTTTTTTTTAAATCTTCAGGCAGCGTCAACGAGATCAGCATCTTGCCGTCGACCTGCCCCTGAAGCCTTCTTTCAGCAGTGATTTCCTGTTTCTGCATAGGCGAACTGCTGCTGAAAGACAACTTCTGGGACAGGTCATGTAAGAAAATCCTGGAGAAGCACCAAAATTGTCTGACAAAGTTACACACAAAAATGGAGTAGATTCTGCACCATTCAAGGAGGAAAGTGTTTATGAACAGCTTGAAAAACTGAAGGTGGATGGGATCCATCCCAGGATACTGAGGGGGCTCAGAGAGATTCTGGCAGGTCCTATTAAAGAGAGTGCTAAAGGAACTTAAGGTAGAAATCGGAGAGCTCTTACAATCCTTAGCTAATTTGTCAATCAGAACCGGGCGAATACCAGAGGATTGGAAGATAGCGAATGTCATTCCAATCTACAAAAAAGGATCGAGAGGAGAACCAGGCAACTATAGACCTGTGAGTCTTACGTCGGTTCCAGGAAAGATGGTTGAAGCACTAATCAAAGACAGCATAGTGCAGCACCTGGAAAATCATGACCTGATGAGAGACAGTCAACACGGCTTCAGGAAGGGGAAGTCATGTCTGACTAATTTACTTCAATTTTTTGAGAAGGTGAACAAACATATTGATAGCGGACACCCGGTGGATATAATATACTTGGACTTCCAGAAGGCGTTTGACAAGGTTCCACACGCTAGGCTTCTGAAGAAACTACAAAGGGGGATATACTAAGATGGATAGCGAATTGGCTGAAAAGCAGATTGCAGAGGGTAAGCATAAATGGGAAGTTCTCGGACTGGGAAAAGGTGACAAGCGGTGTGCCCCAGGGCTCGGTCCTTGGACCAATCTTATTCAATATATTCATAAATGACCTGGAAGAGGAAACAACGAGTAACATAATCAAGTTCGCAGATGACACGAAACTATGTCGGTCAGTTGGATCACAAATGGATAGTGAAGAACTCCAGAGAGATTTGAACCAGCTAGAGAAATGGGCGGAAAAGTGGCAGATGAAATTCAATATAGAAAAATGCAAAGTGATGCACCTAGGCACGAAGAACAAGGAACATGAATATAAAATGTTAGGTGTGACATTGAGCAAGAGCGAACAGGAAAGGGACCTGGGGGGTACTGATAGACCGGACACTGAAACCGTCGGCACAATGTGCGGCGGCTGCAAAGAAAGCGAACAGGATGTTGGGCATGATCAAGAAGGGAATTACAAGTAGATTGGCTAACGTCATAATGCCGCTTTACAGAGCAATGGTCAGGCCACACCTGGCGTATTGTATCCAACACTGGTCTCCCTACCTAAAAAAGGATATAACCCTGCTGGAAAGGGTACAAAGGCGAGCTACAAAGCTAGTAAAAGGCATGGGAAATTTGAGCTACAAAGAACGCCTCAGAAAACTGAGCTTGTTCACTCTAGAGAAAAGAAGAATGCATGGAGATATGATAGAGACGTTTAAAATACTAAAAGGACTAGATAAAATCCAGCAAGATGCATCGTTATTCACGTTGTCAAATGTGACTCGGACGAGAGGTCATGTACTGAAGTTGAGAGGCGACAGGCCCAGGACAAATGTCAGGAAGTTCTGTTTCGCACAGCGAGTGGTAGATGCTTGGAACGCTCTCCCGGAGGACGTTGTGACGGAGACCTCCATTATAGGATTCAAGGGCAAGTTGGATGCATACCTCCTTGCAAATCACATTGAGGGATACAGGTAAACAAGGTCTCATTATGAAGCACCTAGTTGGGCCTCTGCGTGTGCGGGTCACCGGACTGGATGGACCAAGGGTCTGATTCGGTGAAGGCATTTCTTATGTTCTAAATCTCTGGAGATGGGAGTGGTTCCTGGGAATTAGAGAAGAGTGGATGTGGTCTCTATTTATAAAAAGGGTCACAGAGAAAAAGCAGAAAACTATAGGCCTCACTTTGGTTGTTGAAAAAATAATGGAAGTGTTGCTGAAAGAAAGGATAGCTAATTTCCTAGAATCTAATGGGTCACAGGATCTGAGGCAACATGGCTTTACTAAAGGTAAATCGTGTCAAATGAACCTGATTGAATTTTTTAATTGGTTGACCAGAGAATTGGATCAAGAAAATATGCTAGATGTAATTTACTTAGATTTCAGCATAGCATTTGACACGGTTGATGGGCTGAAGTTAGGACCCCAAAGTGGTGAATTGGATTATGTTTAAATATATGTTATTGAGCTCAAGAAAACAGCAAACAACAAGTATGCTCACAGTTTTGATATTAACAAGTGAAAATCCCCATCCCCTCCACCACCAAACCATCTCACCCCTCCCCCCTCCCCAACTCCCCAACCCCCCCCCCAGGGAGGCCCTCCTGCAAAGCACAACAAGAACTAACAGAAAAGAATCCAGGGGATCAGGCATATCAGAAATTTCAGAAAAGACAATAATAAAAAATCAACAGTTAAGCAAACGGCTACGAGCCACAGAAGTCATAGTAGTCCAAAATGGTTCCCAGACACATTGGAAGGTACGGCCTGGAAGAGAGGAAAAGTCCTGCACATCCCGCCGTTCCCACATCAGGAGAGTAATCATCCAGCAACGCCAATTGGAATAGTCAGGTGCTTCCCCCTCAAGCCATTTCAGTAAAATACACTTCAAGGCTATAAGGACAGTCCATTTAAGGAAAGCCGCAGCCCCGCTCGTACGAGGGCAATAATGAGGGATAGCTCCAAACAATAATAAGGGCGAGCGTTGAATTGAGATGTTCCAAATATGTTCCACCAGTGGCGTACCTAGGGTATGTGGCACCCGGGGCCCATCATTTTTTGACACCCCCCCCCCCCCCCCCATGGAAAATTTTTTATTTTTTTTTTTTTTGCAATAACCATGAAATGGAATAAATGGTCAGAATAGAAACAGGCAGTGAAAATTTTCTTTTATTGAACCTCATTTATGTAACCATTATTCCAAACATAACATAACATAAATTATGTCTGAATTGTCATGACATCACATGGACTTAACTGTGCAGGAAATGAAGCTCCTCATACTCCCACCATATAGTGCAAAAATGTGCAAAGGTCTGTTTTTTTCTTTCGATCACTACATAGCCTAATGCCACACAAGCAGCGCTGTTACAAACATATTCTGAAGGTCAATGCTAAGGTTGACAAAGTTTCCTTCCTTGGACCAGAAGGAGATACTGACAAACCACTGGAAGAGATTCTAAAACAACTACCCAGAAATAACACCCAAAGACCCACTCAGTGTGTGAACCAGTTGAGTGGAGTGGACTAACTGGGGGTGGAAATGGGCCCAGAGTTTGCTCAGCAGAATTTCCCAGACTACCTCTTCCTCTCAACACACTGACATGCTACCACCACCACCAACACTAGGAACACCTCACCGAGTATGCCAGCAATGCTTATAAACTTTATAAAACACATTATTATATTTTCTTATAAAGCATATATTTTAACTGAACTCAGCCTTGCCATTCACAAAAATAGAAAAGTTCCCATTTCAAGCTGTCTCATGTACACTTTTCAAATCTAACATATTGTAATCACAAAACAGAAAATAAAATTATTTTTTCTACCTTTTGTTCTCTGATCAATATTCAAATCTTGTTGGTCCCAGGCTCTTGTTGTCTTGCTTGCCAGGGTCTCCTTTCTCCGTGCTAACCATCAGTCTGCCATCTCTGTTCTCCCACTTCCGTTTCCCTTCCCTCTCCCGGAGATCTGGCATCTTTCCTTTTTTTTGTCTCCATCCACAGATTCACCTTTTCTCAACTCCCCCACCACCCCAGGATCCACCATCTCTCCCTTTCTGTTCCCAACTATCCTCCTATCCAGTATCTCTATCCCCCCTCCACACCATCCCCTGTTTCCAAGTTCTCTCCCTTTCTGTTCCTTCCCTCCCTAAATCCCATTATGCACCATCTCTCTCCCACTCCTCTGTTTTTAGACCCATTATTTCTAACCCCCCAAAGTCTGGCATATGCACGTATCTTTGAACCCCCCCCTTCCCTCTCTCCCTCTGTGTACTTTTACACCAGGACCCCCCCCCCCCCGAAGGTCTGTCCCCCCTCCGAAGGGCTACACCCCACCCCTGAAGACCTGCACCCCCCCGAAGGACTTTACCTCCCACCCGAAGGTCTGTCCCCCTCTGAAGGCCTAAACCCCCACCCCTGAAGGCCTGCACCCTCCCCGAAGGATTGTACCCCCCACCCGAAGGTCTGTCCCCCCCTGAAGGCCTGCACCCATCCCGAAGGCCTGCACCCACCCCGAAGGCCCGCCCCCCCCCCCGAAGGCCTGCACCCACCCCGAAGGCCTGCACCCCCGAAGGCCTGTCCCCCCCCTTGAAGGCCTGACCCCCCCTTGAAGGCCTGCCTGCTTGTCCCCCCTTGAAGGCCTATCCCCCCTTAAAGGTCTGCCTGTCCCACCCCCTTGTAGGCCTGTCCCCCCTTAAAGGTCTGCCTGTCCCACCCCCTTGTAGGCCTGTCCCCCCCTTGAAGGCCTGACCCCCCCTTGAAGGCCTGCCTGCTTGTCCCCCCTTGAAGGCCTGTCCCCCTCCTTGAAGGTTGGCACCCCCCCAAAGGCCTGCACCCCCTTGAAGGCCTGTCCCACCCCCTTGTAGGCCTGTCCCCCCCTTGAAGGCCTGCCTGCTTGTCCCCCCTTGAAGGCCTGTCCCCCCCTTGAAGGCCTGCACCCCCCTTGAAGGTTGGCACCCCCCCAAAGGCCTGCACCCCCTTGAAGGCCTGTCCCACCCCCTTGTAGGCCTGTCCCCCCCCTTGAAGGCCTGTCCCCTCCCTTGAAGGCCTGCACACCCCTTGAAGGTCTGCACCCCCCCCGAAGGCCTGCACCCCCCCGAAGGCCTGTCCCCCCACTTGAAGGCCTGCCTGCCTGTCCCCCCCTTGAAGGCCTGCACCCCCTTGAAGGTCGGCACCCCCCTGAAGGCATGCACCCCCCCTGAAGGCCTGTCCCCCCTTGAAGGCCTGTCCCCCCCCCTTGTAGGCCTGCACCCCCTTGTAGGCCTGTCCCCCCCCCCTTGAAGGCCTGCCTGCCTGTCCCCCCCCTTGAAGGCCTGCACCCCCTTGAAGGTCTGCCCCCCCCCGAAGACCTGCACCCCCCCTTGAAGGCCTGCCTGCCTGCCTGTCACCCCCTCCCCCTTGAAAGGTCTGCCTGCCCGCCCGCCCGCCCCGCCCTGAAGGCCTGATGCCCCGACCCACCCCGAAGGACCATTCGCCCCCCTGGCCTCCCCGCACTACCTATGAAGCAGCCGCAGCAGGATCGCGACGTCAGCTATCTTTGCGCTGCTTAGGAGCTGCTTCCTGCGCCGCGGTCCCGCCCCCTCCTCTGACGTCAGAGGAGGGACGGGACCGCGGCGCAGGAAGCAGCGCCCAAGCAGTTGAGGGATTGCTGACGTCGCGATCCTGCTGCGGGCTGCTTCATAGGTGTGCTGGAAGGTCAGTGGGGCGAGCGGTCCTTCGGGCGTGGGGGGGGACTGAGCGGCAAGGCCGGGAACACCCCCTCAGGGCTGGTACCCGGGGCGGCCCGCCCCCCCCCGCCCCCCCCTAGGTACGCCACTGTGTTCCACAAATGTAAAAACAGCATGCCAAAAAACCTGGATGTGAGAACAAGTCCAAAACATATGACCCAGGCCCGCGTCAGGAGCCTGGCAGCGGAGACAGGTAGCCGTCTCTCGAAAGCCCGAAAAGTACGCCCTCCTGGGAGAAATGTACAAGCGAAAAATCAACTTATAATGTTGCTCCCAAAAGGTAGTATACTTCCGAAGGGTAGGTAGCCTACGGACTGCCTGGAGAAGCACATCATCAGGTAAGTCAATGGCAAGGTCACGGGCCCAAGCATCCCGTAAAGTGGTAGAATCAAACATGGGGGCCTCATCTTTCAAATGGCGATGATGGAATTTAAGGGGAACAGAAAGTTGGGAACCAATAGTGAAGGCCGTGGAAAGCAACTCATGGCAAGAGGCCTGCAAAAATCTAGAGGGCAGAGAGGCAAGGTAATGATGAACTTGCATATAGGCAAAGTAATCAGTGGGCGGTAGACCAAATTCTTCGCAGAGTCACGCAAAGGATTTAATTTTACCATCATCATCAACCAGGTGAAACACAAAGTGGATGTCCCTTGTTTCCCACTGAGCAAAACTCAACCCATCAACCCCGGGTAAAAAGGAGGGATTGAAACAAATAGGCAAAAAAGGAGAGACTGAAGCAGAGAGAGAGTGAAATTTACAGACCCATCGTCAAACCTTCCGTAAGGGACGATGGAGCACTTTCGTTGAAAGAGACTCAGGCAGAGAGGAGGGAAGCGAGTGAAAATAAGCACTAAAATGAGTGAAGCGAAAACAATAGAGTTCCAAGTGAGTAGGAGTAAAGATAGAAGTCCCTCTAAAAAAGTCATTAATATGGCGCATTCCACAGCCAATGGTCAGATAACGAAGATTCAAGACACCCAGACCACCCTTGTACCACGGAGCTGCCGCCCGGCTGTAAGGGAGTCCAAAGAAATCTTTGGACTAAACGTTCCAATCTGCGTTCATCCCGAGAAGTCAGGTAGAGGGGAAGGACCTGGAAGACATACAGCCAACATGGAACAAGAAGCATATTACACAAATATACACAGCCTAAAAGTGAAAAGGGTAGAGTTCCCCAAAGCTGTAACTTGTTCTGGAGAGCTTGGAACAAGGGCTCCACGTTCAGTCGATATAAAGTGGACAAATCCGAAGGAAGGAGGACTCCTAAATATTTCAAAGAGGAATCAGCCCAACGAAGGGGGAACACCCCTCTCCAAGTGCGACGAAGGTCGGGGGAAGAAGGTAAAGCAAAGGACTTATCCAAGTTAAGAGAAAGACCAGAGTAAAAACCAAACTCAGAAAGAAGATCTAACGCAGTAGGCAGGGACACTTCAGGTTTAGTGCGGATTAAAAACAAATCATCAGCAAAGGCAAGTGTCTTCAACTCAAGCCCCCCAACAGAAAGACCCTGAACAGCAGCAAACCCCCTAAGAGTACAAAGTAACGACTCCAAAGCAATCAGAAAAAGTAAGGGGGAAAGGGGACAGCCCTGCTGAGTACCCCGAAAAATAGGAAAAGAATCGGTCCGGGTCCCATTAATCAAGAGAGATGCCCTCGGATTACTATAAAGTGATCAAATCGCATCAAGATAAAAGCCACCTAAACCTATATGTTCCAGAGAACGAAACAAAAAGGACCAAATGATACTGTCAAAAGCTTTAGACGCATCCAAACTGACAAACAAAGCCGGAATACTATTAGAACTACAATGTGCGATAGCAAAGAGGACTTTACGAACATTACAGACCGATTGACGACCCCGGACAAATCCCACCTGGTCTTCATGAATAAGGTTGGGGAGATGAGGAGCCAAACGATCAGCCAACATATGAGAAAGAAGCTTAAGATCCACATTAATCAAAGAGATAGGACGATAGGAGCCAGGGTCGTCAGCCGCCTTACCAGGCTTCAGCAACAAGGCAATAAGAGCCTCGTTAGCATAACGCGGGAACGAACCCTGAGCTATAGCAGCATTGAAGTAAGCCAATAAGGGACCACATATATGGGAAGAGAGAAGACGAGAAACCATCCAGACCCGGAGCCTTACCCGAATGAAGAGCTTTAATAGCGGTGTCCAATTCCACCGCTCGAAACAGTCTATTAAGGGATGACACGACCATCTCTGGTAAAACAGGAAGGCCTGAAGAGTGAAGGTAGTCAGTCAACAAGTCTGGAGAAACTGAAGCGAGCTCATCATACAATTGACTAAAAAAATCAAAAAGGACAGCTGAGACGTCCGCCTGACTAGTCACCATACCCCCGCCAGGTGCTCTAAGGGACAAAATAGGTTTCTTATGGGTTGCAGCCTTAACCAAACGGGCCATAATATGCCCAGGCTTATTTCCAAAGCGCTGGAAGCGATATTTATAGTATGCCGCCCATTTTTGAGAGCGAGAATGAAGCAGGGAATTGAGAGCTTCTTGAGTAGACAGGTATCTCTAGTCTCCTTAGAAGGGCTAGATTGGAAAGATCTCTTAGCAACCCACAACGATACCACCATGAATACATTTATTGCGGGCGCTCAAAAAGGAGATAATATGACCCCTCAGTACCGTCTTGGCTGCTTCCCAGAATAGAATAAGATCATCTAGATGAGGAGCATTATTAGTAACATAGTCTTCCCATTGGGCTGTCAAAAAGGTACTAAACTCCTTATCATGAGAGAGGTAAGAAGGAAAACGCCATAGAGGCGTCCTAGAATACGCTACATCTAAGTGAACATCCACCCAAATCGGAGCGTGATCAGAAATATTCATAGGACCTATCTCAGCAGAAAGAACCAAAGAAAATAAAGTAGAAAAGAGAAAGATATAATCTATCCTAGACCAAGTGTTATGGGCCCGGGAAAGATGAGTATAATCCCTTACTTCAGGGTGTAAGAGACGCCAAGGGTCAATCATCGATAAAGTATCACAGAAATCGGAGAGAAGACGGCCCTTAGCTCCCAAAGGAGTAGAGGGAGAGCCAGATTTGTCCAAGGTTGGATCCAGTACCAAATTAAAGTCCCCCACTATAAACAACTGATCGCCAGGAAAACGGGAACAGAGACAGGTCAATCGACGCAGAAAGTCAGATTCCGACAAGTTAGGGCCATAAACCACAAGTAAGAGGTAAGAGCGATCCCCCAAGGTAACACGCAAGAGCAAATATCTTTGTCAAGAAGCTGCACGCCAAGGGGAGAGGATTTACGGATCAACACTGCAATACCGCCATGGCGGCCCGAAGAGGAAGCAAAATGGACTTCCCCCACCCAGGAACGGGCCAACTTAAGATGTTCCGCGTCTGTTAGTCGAGTTTCCTGTAGACAAGCAATATCTGAATGGTAACGCTGTAATGCAGCCAAGATTTTGGATCGCTTAACCGGTGAGGTAATACCCCCCAATATTCCAAGAAACAAGCCTAAAAGGTGTACTCAGGTCAGTAAGTCCAGTAAAAAGAGATACAGGAAAGAGAAATATGAAATAAGAGACCACCCTGGGCGCCCAGCCCCCGCCCAGAGCAGTGTGATCCAATATACTGGATAGCCTAAAACCCCAAACAATAATAAAACAATTATCCAGAAAACCAAACCCCTATACCAAAGGAGGACCTCCCACCCCAAAACAAACACCCAACCCCCCCTATCCCCTCCTACCCCATCCCCAACCCTTCCCCCCCACCTCTCAGACCCAATCTCCCCCCATCCCTCCCTAGGTCTCACACTCCAACCCACAAAAGCGGGAGGGAGAAGGAGTCACGCAAAGATGTGAACAGGGCCCCGAGTCCCCCAAGCCCACTGTCTCCAGATCCCACCCACCAAAATCACAAACGATACAGAAAATCCCACTAATGTATCACACCAAACCATCCCACGTTACATACTTCTATCCAGCCATGGGAATAGAAACATTATAATTCACAAAGTCACAGGTGCAAGAGGAGCTCAAGCAAGTCAGTGCCACCTGGCACCCGGTAACAATAACGTTCGTCTCCCAGCACAAGGGAAGAATGGCTTCGAGTGTCCCAAGCAGTCATCTACCTAGGCATACACATCCATACTGTGGCAATTCACACAAAATCAACTCCCTATCGAAGTTTACCCCCCAGAATCCTAATAAATAAATGAAGAAACAAAACACCCCCCCCCCCCAGCAAACCATACCCACTAAAGACAGTCATACCATAACCTCAGCCCGACTCAACACCCCCCAATCATACCCCAAACACACAAAACCACACTGCAGCCATGCTAAACATAGTGGAGAAGATCCGTAAATCCAAAAAGTCCATTGGTTCAGAAGATCCAGTTAGGCTAAGACTGTAAGATGGCCATAAGTCTCAGCTCCACTGGTGGACCCCCGCCAGATGAAGTCAGCATCAACAAGATCCGGAATAACACAGTCCCTGGCCACCAACTCAGTGCCAAGTGTTACAAACAGGCAGAGATGAGGGCCATCGATAAATGCCCCAGATATCCAACAACAGCTGAGGCTATCAAAGCTAGGGCCCGGTCCTAAGAACAGAACTTCAAGTTCAATCAGAATCATCAGGTTGGGCTCCAAACAACGAAAGGGGATCCACAAGGTATAACAGGCAACAGGCCAACAAACTGGTTACAGCTGTGATTCAGTGTCCAAGGATGATGAGTGGCTCAACATCAAGCAACGGCCCCCAGGTCGGCCAAAGTAAGACTAGAATCAGCAGCGGCAGAGTAACCCAAGCTCCTCTTCCAAGTAGCGCCAGGTCCAGGCACCGCATAAACAGAAAATGCCAGCACATAAAGGAAGGCCTCAGGGGGCCAAGGAAGGTCCAGCCTCCCCCGGCAGAAAATCCAAATAAGCCTGAGCATCTTCCGCTGTGGTGTAACTCCTCCACCCCGCAGCAGTCCAGATCCGCAATTGCGCTGGGTAGAGTAGCTGGAAACGGTGCTGTCGGTCAAAGAAAGCGGAGCAAACTCTGGAAAAACGCCTCCTGCGCTCCTGCAGTGCCGGAGAGTAATCCTGAAAAAGACGAACCTGTACGCCTTCAAAGGTGAGAAGGTTACGCTTTTGGCGGTTCTGTTTCATTAACTCCACTTTATGTGCGGTTATGGACCTTGAAGATGGTGACCCGGGCTCTTGTATGGTCTTCATTACACCTCCCCAGGCGGTGGGCACGATCCAACCGCAATGGTCCCATACTTTCAGGAAGTGGCAAGGCAGTACGGACCCAGGATTCCAAGGTAGCATGCAGCCAAGACTCAGACACAGACTCTGGCAGATCAATAAGGCGGAGGTTATCCCGTCTCGAGCGATTCTCGATTTTACCCGCCTGTCGTGCTATTTGAGTTTTAAGGGAGGTCAGGTCCGCCGCCGAAGCAGAGTGGGCTTCCTCCACGTGCGCCACTCGGGATTCTAGTTCCCCGGTCCTCCGAGTCGTCTCTGAAACTAGAGATTCGAGGGATGTGAGCTGACCCGAAAGTTGTTCAAAACGTGCGTCTAAGGCCCGTACCACCGATGCAGATAGAGCTGCAATGTGCGCCGCGGACAACGGAAGTTCAGCACCCGAGTCCGGCATCCCCGCCGCCATCTTGGGGTCAGTACGCTGCAGGCGCGCTTCTCCAATCCTTAGTTCCCCGGGTCGCTTTGCCGCTCATTACTGGGCTGGTGGACTGAGCGAAGCGGTCCATAAACGGGTCCAGCAGGAAAGAAAGGGCTCAATGTGAAAAGTCACTCACGATAAGGCACAGGGAGGCCCGGGGCCCCGGAGCTCGAGCAGAACACGTCTTGCTCGGCTCAGCACATCACGTGACTCCCGGTGAATTGGATTATAAACTGGTTGACGGACAGACACCAGAAGGTGGTGGTAAATGGACTTCGCTCAGAGGAAAGAAAGGTGAGTAGTAGAGTCCCTCAGGGTACAGTGCTGGGGCCAATCCTGTTGAATGTTTCTGAGTGACATTGCTGAAGGGTTAGAAGGAAAGGTTTGCCTTTTTGCAGATGATACCAAGATTTGTAATAGAGTAGACACCGAGGGAGTAGAAAACATGAATCTACAAAAGTTACAGGAATGGTCTAATATATGGCAACTAAAATTCAATACAAAGAAATGCAGAGTAATGCATTGGGGATTAGTAATTGGAAGGAGCTGTATGTGATGGGAGGCTGATATGCACAGATGGAAAGAAGGACATTGGGGTGATAAGTGTCCGATCTAAAGGCAAAAAAACAGTGTGACAAGGTGGTGGCTGTTGCCAGAAGGATGCTAGGCTATAGAGAGAGAGGCGTAACCAGTAGAAGAAAGAAGGTGTTGATGCCTCTGTACTGGTTGTTGGTGAGGCCCCACTTGGAGTATTTGGTTCAGTTTAAGAGGCTGTATCTAGCAAAGGACATAAGAAGATTTGAAGTGGTCCAGAGAAAGGCGACGAAAATGGAAGGAGGCTTGCACCAAAAGACATACAATGAGAGAATGGAAGCCCTGAGTATGTATTCCCGACTCCACAGCCCTGGCAAAAAAGTTCTAGTTTAAAACATTCCACAGTGAGAGTGTTTATTTTTGTGACTACACAGATGGATATGGTGTTATCTTAAATCCCAAGCCTACCCAGAATTAGCCCCACCCCAGCCTGCACCCAGCTCATCATAAGAACTCTTGTTTTGTATTCACCTGTTCCAGTTACCTGTCCCAAAGAGCTTTGTCAGTGCCCAGGAATTTAGTAAGCAGAAGCAAGGTTAAACCAACTAATGACAAATGGGGCAGACAATGGATGGGGAGTGTGCCTTATATTAACAGTTAATGTGGCATATAATCCATAACAGTTAATGCCACTTGAATAAGTCTAGGTAATTGCATCAGATTATCTGCAATTTAACTGTGCATCTCCATTTAGGTGTTCCAAGGATGCCTGACAGGAGCCTATTCTATACATGTCGTGATTGCAGAACCTCTCCCGGGGAAACCCCAATCAGTCAGGTTTTCAGGATATCCACAATGAATACTCATTAGATCAAATTGAATATACTACCTCCTTGGTATGCAAATCTATCTCATGCATATTCATTGTAGATATCCTGAAAACCTGACTGGCTGGAGTTCCCACAGGATACGTTTGGGAAATCCCTGCAATAATGGCACCTGGACTCCAGGTTCTGTTTAACATAATCCATTAACAAGCCCCTGATGTAACTGTGGCATGTACATGTATCTTACAGTATTCTGTAAGTTACAAATCTAACTGGGAGTTCTGCCCATGTGAACACTCCATTATATTTATGAACTATACAAGTTACGCTCACCAGTAAACAATCGTGCTTAGGTGAGCTGCTGGCACTTTCATGAGTAAGGCTATGCCTATATAGGTAAGTGCAGTATTTTTGCATTAAATAAATACACTTTCACAGGTATGTGTACAATTACACATGTAAGTGGCAGCAATGCAACTATGCGTCATTCTGTGATATGGGGGACATTCACAGGGGAGGAACACTGATACTTGGTTATATTAATATTCTCTAACTCAGTGAATCGCAAACTGTGTGTCACGGCGATTCAAAGTGTGCAGCGAGAAATTCAAAGTGTGCCTCGCAAGCGAGGCATGTCCTGTAAATAGTAAGCCGGCACCACAGCCTCTCCTTCTACCCGGCACCTTTACTTCTCTTCTGTGGACACCCCCCCCCCCTATTGCCGGCTCAAGGCCCTGTCTGCAGGGCCTTCGTGCATGTGCAGACGTCAACGTGATGATGTCACGTGTGCACGTGATGTAATTGTGTTGACGTCCACACACTTCTCGGTGTACTCGAGCCACAGTCGCCTGTTTAGTGTGCCTCGGCTGGAAATAGTTTGTGAGATACTGCTCTAAACTGAATCTGGGTGCTAAAAATGCTCTTATTAAGAGGTGCTCACTTGCAAAACTTTACCAAACTAGTCACCTGTTTTAAAATAGAGCATTCCTAAAATGAATGTTGCTGGTATTCTTGAGCTGCAATACTGCATGCCAAGGACCCCTCTGGTGAACAAAGCTGAAAATATCAAATAGATAGCTAATTAGTTGTAATACTTACTATTTTTCAGTCTTGTATATACTGTTTTTATATTTAAAGTGTGGTGTTATCTATGAACCAAATAATTTGATTTTTTTTCCATCTTCTTGAGTAAAAGCCTCTCCTTCTCTCTATTTTTTTATGATTTTTTTTTTTAGTTTAAGCACAGTATATTAATTCAGAACATAAATTTTGATAGTTTATTCCCAGTCCTCAAATACTGGTTCTCTTTCCCCTCCATTTTTTTTCTTATTTTAGTTTACTTTACTTTACTTCATTTGATCATTTGATATACATATCATCCTTTACCCTTTAACAGCATTAAAGCTGTTTATAATACAACATAGTTTAAAAAATGGGAAATAAACGCTCGAGGAATGGGTCGCGACATGGTAAATGAGGTTTATCGTGGATAAGTGTAAGGTGATGCAAGTCGGCAACAAAAATCTTATACACGAATACAGGATGTCTGGTGCAGTACTTGGAGAGACCCCCCAGGAAAAAGACTTGGAGGTACTGGTAGACAAGTCAATGAAGCCATCTGCACAATGTGCGGCGGCGGCAAAAAGGGTGAACAGAATGCTAGGAATGATTAAGAAGGGGATCACAAACAGATAGGAGAAGGTTTTCATGTTGCTGTACCAGGCCATGATATGCCCCCACCTGGAGTACGGCGTCCAGCACTGGTCGCGGTACATGAAGAAGGACATTGTACTACTCGAAAGGGCCAAGAAAAGAGTGACTAAAATAGTTAAGGAGCTGGAGGAGTTGCCGTACAGTGAGAGATTAGAGAAACTGGGCCTTTTCTCCCTTGAAAAGAGGAGACTGAGGGGACATGATCAAAACATTCAAGATAATGAAGGGAATAGATTTAGTAGATAAAGACAGGTTGTTCACCCTCTTCAAGGTAGAGAGAACGAGAGGGCACTCTCTAAAGTTAAAAGGGGATAGATTCCGTACAAGCGTAAGGAAGTTCTGCTTCACCCAGAGAGTGTTAGAAATCTGGAATGCTCTTCTGGAGGCTGTTAAGGGGAAAACACACTCCAGGGATTCAAGACAAAGTTAGAAGTTCCTGCTGAACTAGAACATATGCAGGTAAGGCTAGACTCAATTAGGCCACTGGTCTTTGATCTAAGGGCCGCCGCGGGAGCGGACTGCTGAGCACGATGGACCACTGGACTGACCCAACAATGGCAATTATTATGTTTTTATAACAAAGAGGAATACTGGAAGCTTAAGAGACACCATATAAGATAACAGGGCACAGGGAGAGCGAGAGATAGAGGAGAGCGGACGAGCAGTGAGGGACAAGGGCAGGCAGACAGCGTGGGGTAGTGGCAAGAGGAAGTTCCGCCCACCCCCCAGCATCACAGCAATGTCAGCAAGCCCGGGACTCCCCCTTAAAAGGGGGGAAACAGCAGCGGCCAGGGGCAGCAGTTACAGCCGGTGCGGGAGGGCAGCAGGCACCGGAGAAAGGAAGAGATGGAGAGGAGAGCGGAGGAACAGCGAGGGAGAAGGCAGGCGAGGGAGAAGGCAGGCAGACAGGGGGAAACAGTGGCGCCAGGGCAGCAGTTACAGCCCAGGGAGAGCGGAGAGGAGAGCGGACGAGCAGTGAGGGACAAGGCAGGCAGACAGCGTGGGGTAGCGGTGAGAGGAAGTTCCGCCCACCCCCCAGCATCACAGCAATGTCAGCAAGCCCGGACTCCCCCTTAAAAGGGGGGAAACAGTGGCTCCAGGGCAGCAGTTACAGCCGGTGCGGGAGGCAGCAGGCACCAGAGAAAGGGAGAGAGGAGAGGAGAGCGGAGGAGCAGCAAGGGAAAAGGCAGGCAGACAGTGTGGGGTAGCGGCGAGAGGAAGCTCTGCCCACCCCCCAGCGTCACAGCAGCGTCAGCAAGCCCGGACTCTCCCCCTTAAAAGGCTGGAGCCAATGGCACGCAGCAAAGGTGCTCGTCTTAGCGAGAGTGCCTTTGCGAGGAACCTTGAGAAGGGCCAAGCAAAGACAGCCAAGGACTCCAGAACACCAGAGAACAGCAGGAAGGTAAGGAAGAAGCGAGCATACGCGTAATGAGAGCACACACAAAAGAAAACACACAATAAGACACACACAAGACAGGGAAGGATAAAGAAGCAGCAGGCTCCAGGGACAAGATAAAGGCCCAAGAGAGGACAACTGACCCACAAGCAAAAAGTGGCAGATGAAGTAGGCAAGAAAGAGCCAAGCACAGGAGAGAGCATACACATGCACGCAAAAGAAAGAGGAGAGAGCACCTAGTGGACTGAAAAGAAAGAGTAATGGAAGCAGCAGGAACCCGGAGGAGCTTCCCAGTGTACTGCACGGAGTACGACATACCTCCCCTCGGGAAGGCAGGCGTATGTATGCAGTCGGTGTCAGGAACTGGAAAGCCTGAAGAAGGAAGTACGATCGACTACAGTGCAGGGTGATCAGGAGCTGGAGGGACTCCACATCTCGGAAGAACCGTTCAAGACAGCTGAAGACCCCACTAGAGATAGCCACATCGAGGAGCAAGTGAAGGAGCTCGAGAGATTCATCGAGGGAGGCCTACAGGAAGGTGGAAGAACAGGATCATCAGCAGCGCTGGAGCGAGGAAGCTACACAACATGAGATGGAAGCAGGGACCAACAGATAGAAGACAGGAACCAACAGACACCAAGGATAAAGGACCTCATGGAAGAATCGAGCAAGCAGAGGAGACGAAGACTCGCCGGTACCCTGAAAGAGAAGTATTAAACCACACCAAGGATACAGACTTGAGACCAGTGAGGAAGCTGAAGAAGGGGAAATCTGAAGTCATAGTGGGAGACTCAATCCTGAGAGAAGTGGACAGTCACGTAGCAGGAGGGAGAGATCGGCTAGTGACCTGTCTCCCAGGAGCAAGAACGAAGGATATCACCGACAGAATTGAGAGGATCCTGGAAGGAGCAGAAACAGAAGAAACAGCAGAGATAATCCACGTTGGAACAAAAGATGTCAACAGGAGAAATTACAGCAGGACTACACTAACTGAACAGTTCAAGATCCTAGGAAGGAAACTGAAGCTGAGGACACAGAAGATAGCATTCTCAGAGATTCTGCCAGTACCGAGGGCAGACGTGAAGAGGCAGACAGAGCTACAAGCAATAAACGCATGGTTGAGGAGATGGTGCGAAGAAGAGGGATTCCACTTTGTGAGGAACTGGACAACTTTTGGGGGGGGAGAACAAGCTTTTCAGGAGGGATGGACTACACCTGAGCACGGCAGGAACAAGACTGCTAGCAAACAACGTCAAGAGAGAAATAGAGCAGGCTTTAAACTACCCTGAAAGCCGACAGTCGACCTGACGTCGATGGTTCGGACAAGAGTATCCAAAGTGGGAAAAATGCTGGGAACAAGCAAAAGACGAACAACAGGAGTCTAAGGAACAAGGGTAACTGGTGAACAATAAGAAGGGCAAACAGAAAGAGCTAGAAGAACAGGAGAAATTGAGAAATCAGGTTGCGGACGAAAAAGATGCGCCAAAAAAAGAGGAAGAAAGGAACAGAAATCAGGGACTTGCACCTCAAAAAGGGGATGGCAAGAGGAGTAAATCACAAGGAAAACCAGCAGGGAAAAGAAAAGACCAGGACTTAAATTGCTTGTACGCAAATGCGAGGAGCCTAAAGACCAAAATGGGAGAACTAGAAGTCACAGCCAAAAAAGAGGACCTAGACATCATTGGAATCACGGAAACATGGTGGAATGAGGAAAACAAATAGGACATAGTACTGCCAGGGTACAAACTCTATAGAAGATTCAGGACTCACAAGAAGGGTGGAAGAATAACACTATATATAAAAGACACCATTCACTCGACCAGAGTGGATATGGAAACAAAGGCAGAAGGATTGGAATCATTATGGGTTAAATTACCAGGAAGGAATGGTTTTGACATAAAATTGGGACTGTACTATCATCCGCCTGGACAAACGGAAGCAAACGACAAAGAACTGGTAGCAGAATTGAGACGGGAATGCAAAAACGGAAACGTGATGGTAATGGGGGATTTTAATTACCCTGGGATAGACTGCAGTATTGGAAACTCAAACTGTGCGAGGGAAACAGAATTCCTAGAGGCTGTGAGGGACTGCTTTATGGAACAGCTCATCAAGGAACCAACGAGAGGGAATGCCACTCTTGACCTAATCCTCAACGGGCTAGGGGGACGTGCAAAGGAAGTGGAAGTAGTAGGACCACTAGGAAACAGCGATCACAACATGATCCAGTACAAATTAGAAGTAGGAACATTAAAAGGGAAGAGAACCATAGTGACAACGCTCAACTTCAAGAAAGGGACTATGATGCTATGAGAGTAATGGTGAGAAAAAAACTCAGAAACAGCTCATGGAAAACAGAGACCGTGGAGCAAGCCTGGTCCCTATTCAAGGGCACGGTGCAAGAAGTACAACATATGTACATCCCCAGATTTAGAAAAGGGAGCAAAAAAAAAAAAAAAACCCCAAACAAAAGACCCAGTATGGATAACCAATAAAGTGAAGAAAGCGATAGAAGACAAGAAAAAATCATTCCGGAAATGGAAAAAAAGGACCAAACCGGGGAAAACTGGAAGGAATACAGGAAATGCCACAAAGAATGTCATCGAGTGGTTAGGAGAGCGAAAAGGGAATACGAAGAAAGACTGGCCAGGGAGGCAAAACATTTCAAATTTTTCTTCAAATACGTTAAAGGGAAGCAACCAGCGAGGGAGGAAGGAGGACCGTTGGATGATGGAGACAGAAAGGGAGTGATAAAGGAGGAAAAAGAGGTAGCTGATAGGTTAAACAAGTTCTTGTCAGTCTTCACAAGCGAGGACACATCCAGTGTATCAGAACCCGAAGAGATCTTCAGTGGAGACCAAGATGAAAAACTGTCGACAATAGAGGTGAGCCATGAGGATGTCCTCCAACAGATAGATAGATTGAAAAGCGACAAATCACCAGGCCCGGACAGAATCCACCCAAGGGTACTAAAAGAACTAAGAACGAAATAGCGGAAATACTCCAACGAGTTTGCAACCTATCCTTGAAAACTGGCGAGATCCCGGAGAACTGGAAGATAGCAAATGTTACACCTATCTTTAAAAATGTATCTAGAAGAGACCCGGGAAATTACAGGCCGACAAGTTGACATCAGTTCCAGGCAAGATGGTAGAAGCACTGATAAAGGACAGCATCTGTGAAAAAAATGAATTAATGAAAGCGAGCCAACATGGCTTCTGCAAAGGAAGATCGTGCCAAACAAACTTACTGCACTTCTTTGAGGGGGTAAACAGCCAGATGGACAAAGGGCAACCCATAGATATCATTTATCTCGACTTCCAAAAAGCCTTTGACAAGGTACCCCATGAACGGCTACTTAGGAAGCTGTGGAACCATGGGGTGGAAGGGGACATACACAGATGGGTTAAACACTGGTTGGCAGGCAGGAAGCAAAGGGTTGGAGTGAAGGGCCACTACTCAGACTGGAGGAGGGTCACGAGCGCTGCTATTCAATGTATTTATAAATGACCTAGAAACGGGGACGAGGTGTGAAGTTATAAAATTTGCGGATGACACTAAACTCTGTAGCAGGGTTAGAACTGTGGAAGAATGTGAAGACCTACAAAGGGACCTGAAAAAACTGGAGGAGTGGGCAAATAAATGGCAGATGAACTTCAATGTAGGGAAATGCAAGGTCATGCATATAGGGAAAAAGAACCCGATATTCAGCTACCAAATTAGTACTAGAGGGAAGTAACCTTGAAAAAGACTTGGGTGTGCTGGTGGACACAACAATGAAGTCAACGGCACAATGCACAGCAGTCTCAAAGAAAGCAAACAGAATGTTGGGTATTATTAAGAAGGGTATTACAACCAGAATGAAGGAAGTCATCATGCCGCTGTATCGTGCGATGGTGCACCCGCATCTGGAATACTGTGTCCAATATTGGTTGCCGTACCTAAAGAAGGACATGGAGATACTTAAGAGGGTTCAGAGAAGAGCGACAAGAATGATAAAAGGTATGGAAAACCTTTCATACGCAGAAAGGCTAGGGCTCGTCACCCTAGAGAAGCAGAGACTCAGAGAGATAGAGACTTACAAGATCATGAAGGGCATAGAGAAGGTGGTAAGGGACAGATTCTTCAGCCTATTGGGAACTACAAGAACAAGGAGGCACTCAGAGAAATTGAAAGGGGACAGGTTTAGAACCAATGCTAGGAAATTTTTCTTCACTCAGAGGGTGGTAGACACCTGGAATGCGCTTCCGGAGGATGTGATAGGACAGTACATTAAGGGGATTCAAAGAGGGATTGGACAAGTTCCTGAAGGATACGGGGATTGAGGGATATAGATAGAGGTAGAGATAGGATTATGAAAGAGTATAGATAGAAGAATAATGGGGATTGAAAGGTTTTAGACAAAGGATCACTTACAGGTCATGGACCTGATGAGCCGCCGCGGGAGCGGACTGCTGGGCACGATGGACCCAGCGGAGGCAACTTCTTAAACTGGTGCTGGCATTCCTGATGGCATGGAGTAAGTCAGCAATTAGGCAGTAATGTTGACACCTAAATTTTGGTACCCATATACTAACTTAGGCTCTATTTTGTAACAGAATCTGTTGGGGCATCAAAATGATATTATAGAATACTGATTTATTGCACAGATTTTAAGTTCATAATTTTTGGAGGCAATTCAGTAAAATGCATCACTACTACTATTATTTATTATATCCATAGCACTACCCACCTTTCCTCCTAAGTATACATATTGAGATCTTTAAGTCTGTCTCCATATGCCTTATGACAAAGACCACTGACCATTTTAGTAGACTCTCCCATTGCCATGCCCCCTTTTGAGTTGCACATGTTACAGTATAGGGCGTAGGGCAGATCCACACCTAAGTTCTACAGCCAATTAAGTACTTGTTTTTTATTATTATTTATACAAATTTATAAAATTTTTTCCAAGCATAAACATCTTGTACAGAAAAGTGCGATCAAGACATTTCTAATTTAAGTTAACTTTCAATCCTGAAAAGTAAATCACTCAAATTGTTAAAGAAAAGAAAAAATCAGCTTCCCTTGATCACACACCAGTCCTCTAAACTAGATTCAAGATTTAAAGAGTAGCTTAATTAAATTCAAACAATCATAAAGAAGCACATTAACTACTACTGAACTGAGAACTAATTATGAATAGGCGCTGTTGTTACTTCATTCTCAAGGCGTTTCATTGAAAGAAATCTTATTTCAAGGAACGGTATCTAACGACACATTTACATGGGTATCTTAAAAAGAAAAAAAAAAACAATTTGAGTCACTCCAGGTTTCAGACTTAGGAATTTTCTTCTTCTTTTTTGAGTCTCTCTGGAGACATCTGGGAAAATTTGAATATGGAGACCCAGGAAATCCTTGGATCTATTCTTGAAGTAAAGATTTAGGAACCAGTCCTTATCTGGAGCCAGAGCCACGGTCAACAAGAAAGTGGCTGGTGTAGCCACTTCTCTATCCGATTGTTCCAATATAGCGGAAATATCTAATGGATGTTCTTGAGATTCCTCAACCTTTTCTTTTTGAAGAGTTTGAGATTTAACAGGAAGGTAATAAGCCCTTGTAAGGGGATGTAGAGAATTTTCAGGTATCTTAAGAATCTCCGTAAAATATCGTTTTATCATAGCTCGAGGGGAAATTGATAAAATCTTAGGAAAATTTATGATCCACAAGTTATTAGCCCGAGTATTGTTCTCGAGAGCTTCCAATTTACTCCTCATGATTAAGTTATCTTTAACCGTTGGTCTTGGTTTTCTTTAACAGTTACGAACTCTTTATTGGTTTCCTGTTTTAACAAAGATAGGTCTTGTTTTAAAGAGTTAATTTCTTCTTTCTGTACTTTTATTTCTCTGTCCAAGTTTTTTATTTGAGGATTTAGGGTATTTCCCAAATTCACCACCAAATCCCAAAGAGCTTCTAAAGTGACTTGTTGAGGTTTAACCACTGAAAATAAATGTGTTTGTGTGGTTAGAGTCTGTTCTTGAGACTGGTTTACCTCAATGGAGCCTTGTCTCTCTTCAGTGCTAGGTGTCCTGGTCACAGGATCATGTAGTGAGAGTAATTCTCTCTGAGATTTTCCATTCTGCGAGCCCTCCAACATGCTAGCCTCTCAAAAAGAGAGTGCTTCCTGTCCGGTTGCACTCCAATCTCGCGGTGAGCTGGCTGCCTGCAGCTGGAGAGGTGGCGTCTGTGCGTCAGGGCTCAGAAAGATGTCAAGCCCTAAGGTATTCGCCGCAGCACTACTCTCCGGCGGCGTTCCCAGCGGGCGCGTTCCTGGCAATTCTTGTTCCCGTTGCAGGTGCCATAGAAATTCCTAAATTGTAGCCTAAGGGGGTACCAAGCGCCGGGAGGCAGCACCAGCGCTTTTCCCCCTTCTTTTCAGCATTTCTTATCCGAGGTAAGGGTGAACGTTAAAGGCGTCCGAGCAGCAGTTAGCTAGCGGCAGCCATCTTGGCAATTAAGTACTTGTTAACTCCAATAATAAGCACCATCTTTTATGTAATTATGAACTATGCTGGATTAAAAGACAACTCAAAATAAAACCAAGGAACAATTTCAAAGAGAAAATTATTTGCACAAAAGGACAACTGAACCCGGTAGAATTCTGGATGCATTATAGCCTAATATCTAACTTAGTTTTTGATCCAAATTTCATTTTAGGATGGAAAAACTTTAGCGACCAGGTCTTTAAACAACATTGTATCTCTGAAAGAACGTAGGAAAAGACAACGCATATCATATCAGACAGCTGGTACGATACTAACTTAATGGTTTTAAAGCGAGGATTACGTAAATTGGAAAGAATATGGTGCAAATCAGGGAAAGATGAAGACAGACTTATTTGGCGACTTAAGGTTAAAGAATATAAAAGAATGATCAAAGAAAAGCGTTGCAAACATTACTCTCAAAAACTTAATTCTCCTACTTTAAATAGTAAAGAACTTTTCAGAATAGTCAACTCTATTTTGATATAATAATTCATAATTTGAGATTGTCTCTTGTAGGTTCAAGCTTAGATTTACCAATCACTTTAATTCCTTTAGGCAAAGAAAGTTCAGCTGTTGATATGATCTGGAATCATTTTGAAAATCCAGACTGGAACCAATTCCTCAAGCTGTATTCAAAATATGTAAAATCCAATTGCCTGTTGGATAACTATCCACCGACTATTATGAAATCAGCCCCTATCCCCTTCAAGGCTAAACTCTTTAATTGGGATTCTTTTTGCATGTGTACTGGCAAATTTCCGGCGGAGCTTGGTCATATCCTTGCGATTCCTAGTATTAAAAATTCTAAGGAGTCTGTCTCCTTGACTGCCAACTACAGACCTTTTGCCAACATACCATTTTTTCTTAAACTAATGGAAGGACTGGTTAACATCTATCTCATGAAATATTTAGAGAAGTTCAACATCCTACATGACTTTCAGTCTGATTTTTGTACAAATCATAGAATCGAAACAATTTTAGCTTCCATGACTGATCATCTTTTCCATCTGTTTTCCCTGGGAAAAAGCACACTGGTACTGCAGTTCTGTAGGGTCATGAAATGGTTAACTGTTGTTTAAAATATTGCTCTGGCCTACATAGCTGAAGAAAGTGTACAATCTATTGACTTCATCTGCCTGAAATGTATGTCCCTACCTTACCACATTGTAAGCTAAATAGATAAGAGTTTGAGCCATGATGTACCCTGCCCTTCTGTACATTTAACATTTAGAACTGTAAGAGTTAGATAAGTGACCTGCTAGTGTGAGCTTAGGACCAATAATAATTGTAGAAAAGTTATAGAAGTAACAAATGAAAATTGTAGTTTTTGCATATATTAGTTTGCAAAATGAGGCATAAAAGTCCGTGTATTTCCTGTTTCTGACACTCTAGTAGGCAGGCTGTTAACTGCACTAGAGTCCGGTATACCGTAATAAATTTCTTGTACTTTCTCACGCCTCTGACTTTGTGTTGCCAAGTGACCTTTCATTTGGCTTCCGCACAGGGACTTGAAGGTCTCTTGACCACTGGTTACTTGATTGGTCGCTTGTTTCTGGTCCTACGGCTGATGTGTCTGCTTAGCCGGCTGCCTTCCTTTTGGGGGATTGGCAGACCTCAGGACGTTTGACCACTTCAACTGACCTACCTAGTCTCAGTTTAAAGTACAAGAATCTGTATCAGTTTAATTCTGTCCTGGAGTGGCCACCATCTGGTAAGTGGGGATTGATCATCCGTATCCTGTCTCTTGTCTCCTGCCTAGTAAGCCACTTGATCTGTCGCTGAAGTCGTGGGAAGGGATTCTAGGAACTGTTATTTTCTGGTTGAGTAACTGAACTGAAATCTGTTGTGTTTTGTGTGTTTGAGAGTGTCTGAGACGTCCTTGAGGACGAAGCGAGTGTGGACATGTTAGTACTGCGTTTCCCTAGTCCGGAGACGGGCAGGGCCAGGAATTCAGGGAAGTGTTTTTGTCCTCCATTGCACAATGGGGGGATGTCTTTCTACCTGTGGGGATCCCTTGATATGTTAGCTAATTTTAAAAAGGGATTTGTCTCTGATTACACTTAACAAATCAACCCTTATTTGTCTGTGCCAGTTAGAATGGCCGATATTTGGTGTGGGCTGGCCCCCTCTGGCTCCCTGGAAGAGGACATAACTTGTCAGGTTTTTATGCATTCGTTTGCTGTCGGTTCCTCTTCCACTCAGCCAATTTTTGCATTCCATTGGGAAAACCCTTCCACTGGACAAACCTCCCAAACTTGGACTCGTCTACCCCAGGGCTTTAAAATAGCCCCACTCTATTCAGCACCGCCCTTGCTTCAGACCTTGCCAAATTCTTCCCTTCATCTGATTCCCAAGTCCTGCAGTATCCCGGGTTCTTTATGAGTTCTGTCTGTCCAAATGTATCAGTGAAGTTTTAAACTGTCAGTTATTCACAGCATGAGAGGAGAGTACTTTTCCTTTTGTGCTGATAAGGGCCATGAAGTGTGTAGCACTTCAAATGCGGTTTCTCCTGAAACAGATAAGTGGTTTTGCATTTTGGCTATGTTATAAAATGTTTATGTATATTCAGAAATAAATATAAATGAAAAATATGATTTCTGGAACTTATATTCCATGCTAAAAAGAAGTTATTTGTCTAAATTTAAAAATTCTGAAAAGGACTATATCTGTAATTTAATCTCTTTGATCTTTGAGCACTTCTCTCTCTCCTTTGTGAAATTCTGTTGGAAGGGGGAGTAAGTCTCTACTGAGACCCATGTTGATTGTAAAAAAAAAAAAAAAATGAACAATGTTTAAACTTGTGAGTACAGTAAAACGTTGGTTTGGGAGCATTTGTTCCAGAAGCATGCTTGTAGTCCAGGGCACTCGTGTACAAAAATATACATACTTGTATTGCAAGCCCTTGCTCGTTTGGAACAGTCACTGCATTCCTGCAGCGTCATATAGAGAGGAACCATTGGCTCAGTTGTGAAAATGTGATGCTTCTATACTGTATGTATGTGTATTGCAAGACGTTGCTGGTATAGCAAGTTAAAATGTAATCATTGCTTGTCTTATAGAACACTTGCAAACCAAGTTATTTGCAATCCAAAATTTTACTGTATATTCCAATCTTTGTTTTGTATTTCTGTTTATAAATCATGTAAGTTTAGGTATAGCAATGTAATTTTTAGGAATGCTTTTGTATTGAAGTAAATATTTTTGCCAGTCAGCTGATAGTGAAGGGACTGCTGCTTTAGAGAGCGCTTGTGTCAGACTACCCTGCTTAGTGGGTGGATCCAGAACTGCATTTTACTTAATTTTTACAAGTCAGCTCTTTGGGGTAGGAACCTGATACAGATAGTGGGTCTGCCTTTTAAATTTTCCTGTGGCCATATTTACATTGATTTCAAGTATGCCTTCCTCGTGTCACCTACCTTGGCTTTCAAATCTCCCAAGGTACCAGGTCCCTTCCTACATCCGTGTCCAGGCTGTCTGTAGTCTCCCTGTCCCTGATAACTGCAAGGCTCTGCACCGTCCTTGGTATTGTCAGATACTGTCGTATCTGGATCCCTGATTTCTCTACTATTGCCCACCCTCTATATGATGCCTTCAAAACTTCTGACTCAGGCCCCTGCCCTCTGGCCCTTCTGCCCAAGAAGCTGAGCTGTATGCCCTCACTTCTGCCCTGCGATATTCTGCTTCTTTAGTCTTGCAACATCTACACTGACTCCAAATATGCTTTCTTTACCTTGCATTCCCATAGGGCCATCTGGAAATATCGAGGTTTCATTACAGCCTCCGGCCGCCTGATCCATCATGCTCCCCTCATTCTTGACCTTCTTGAGGCCGTACAACTACCCTCACGTGTTTCTGTTATGCACTGCCATGCTTACAGACGCGTGACAGACCATGTCTCTCGTGGCAATGCCCTTGCCGACCGCACAGCCCGAGCTGCCAGTCTCTGCCCCCTCTTTCGGCTCCTCTGTATACAATCATTCCTTTTCTGGACACCCTTACACCCCAGTACACTTCTCAGGAACAGACTTGGGCATGCACTATTTTGGGCCAGTCTGTCCTGAAAGGGGGGTGGATACAAAATGCGCCAATGCACCAATTCAAGTGCCAATCCAGACCCACACACTGATACTTCAAATGCAAGCACAGCGGGTACCCTCATATTAATTCCTCAACACCTGGCCCTCACGATTGTCACAAGATGCCATGATTTGGCACACTCTGGAGAACCCACTATAAAATTGACTCTCAAGAGACATTTCTTTATCAATCACCTTGATCAGCTAGTCCGGAATATGGTCCGACAGTGTGTTGTCGGTTCTAGAATAAAATCCCCAATCAGATGACTGCCACATCTTGGACACCATCCCATTGGAACATATCCGATGCAGGTTCTGTCTGTAGACTTCACCCACATGCCCACCTCTCGTTCCTTCAGTCACCTCCTAGTCTTCACAGACACCCTGACTAGATGAGTTGAAGCCTTCCCTACTCACACTGAACGCGCCAGGGAAGTAACCAAACACTTCCTAAATGACATAATTCCGTGCTTTGGTCTCCCTGATTCCATAGGCAGCGACAACGGCCCCCACTTTCATTGCCAATGTTGTCCAACAAATTGCTCATGCCCTCCAAATTGAATGGAAATTATATGCTGCTTACCACCCCCAGAGTGGAAAGGACCTTTCTCACGAAATGAATTGAAGAAACTAATCTGTCCTGGCCTGTCCTGCTGCCTTCTGTTCTTTTTCAGATTAGATGCACCCCATCTAAATCCCCATTTGAGCTCATGTTCGGCCGGCAACCACCCATTGTGAACCCAGATCCTGGTTCCTTTGCTACTCTGGGATCAGATATCCTCCAGAGTCAGGTCCAGTCTTTAGCTAAGGCCCTTCAAGAGTTCCACAAATGGGTCCTGGAAAGGGCCCCACTATCGATAGCTACACAAGTCCATGGATACATCCCTGGAAATACAGTATGGCTAAAACTTGGAAGTCAGACCCCCTGAAACCTAGATGGATAGGTCCTTTTACTGTCTTAATTTCTTCTCTTACAGTTGTCAAGGTGTCCAGACATGAAACTTGGTTCCACTACAAAACGGATCTTCAGCTGAAGCTTTCTAAGACCTCAAAAGTTCTGAATATTTACCATTGTACTTAGCAGGTGTTCTGAATATAATTCTTTATAAGTGTTTGAGTTTAATTGACTGCCTATGGTTCACCACTGCCTTTAGCAAGTGTCTTGAGTATAACTGTTTGAAGTTGTGCCGGAAAGAAAAATGAGCTTCCTATGTTAGTATATATATCTGATATTTGTGTTGCCCTTACTTATGCTTCTTTCTTCTGTATTTCTTTCCTATTGTACTTAACAAGTGCAGCCCCTTTTGCCTGATGTTTGTTTGCATGAAGGAGTTAAGTACAGAAAGTGTCAAACATCAGAGGGTATTTTCTGTTTCCAACCTACTGGTGATGAAGTTTAAAAGTGGGCGGAAATCTGCATTGATAATGTTGAGGGTCCACTTATCAACTAGACTCTTATTGTAGACCCCACTCGCCTGGTGTCTTTGTATTGTGATACAGGTGTGTTATTTGATGGTTCTCAAGGTCATGCTACTACCCCTAATATAGTTTTGTGTGGCTCCCTAGATTGACTGTGTTATTATACCAAATGTGCTAAGTATTGTGACAGGGAAGCTCCTGTCACCAGTTTAAACCCGGTTTTAAACCCTGCCATGCAAAGGGCTGCCCCTATTCATAAGCCCAGGAAGCTGCCCATTAACCCTGTTCCTATTACAAAGAGCCAACAGGCAGGGCAAGGCAGAGAGAGATGGGCAGAAACCACAATACCTGATTTAGGGCACTATAATCCCTTTTATAACTCCTTGGGCAGTTCTCCAGTAAAGCCTCTGGTGAAGAAAACTAGCCCAGGAAGGGTTAAGGAAAGGGGTGGAGCTGACAGGCAAGACGAACCCAGAGGGAGAGTGGGAACGAGCCTGCAGCATAAAACCAACACACCTGGGAACACTCAGGGGAACTCAGGAACTGCAAAAGAGAGACGTGCCATGCAGAGCAGGAAGGAAACAGCTGGGAGTTTTCTTTCCCAGTCCAGGGCTAAAGAACAGGCTGTCTTACAGCCCTCACGAATTAACAAACTTCTGGCTCCCAGGCAGAAGCTCAAGGGAGGAGAAAGGCTTCCAGAGCAGGGCTGGCCGGTAGCTGCTCCTGAAGGGAATTCCTATCCAGCCTCAGAGAGCGGGGAGTCCCTAATGGAGATAGATATAGAGGTCTCTGAAGGAAGTGAAATGGAGTGCAGTCTGGCAGCCTGGGATCTCCTATCTAATTACAGTCAATGAGGTAAAGAATGGGGGAGGGGAATGAAAGTTAACGTCTTTCTGTGCAGGTTCTTTCTCCCTTAGGCAGGACTGTAGGGAAGTGTGAATGTGCCAATTAGAGCCCCAGAGATAGGCCTTGCAGAGAGAGTGAAGGAGGTGGGAACCCTAATTAACCTCCGAGAAAAGCCTGAACGGGAATTCAGTGACCTGAAGTTACATAGCCCTGAATAGGGGAACTTTTGGGTGGGGACTTAAACCAGTCAGAAAAGGGTGGATGGTTCCCCAGCCCCTACCCCAGGAGCATAAGGGTAGTGGGGGCATTATACTTCAGGTGGGTCAGGTGGAAAGAGCTTCTTGAAGTATCCTCAGGCACAACTGCTGCAGCCTGAAAGAAAGCGTTTTTGTATATTTTTGCTTTATTTGCCTGAAGGGCAGTTTGGACTCTCTCACAAAGGAGAAGCATTGCTAATGAATTATTTGTTTCAAGTTCACTCAGCCAAGAGGGACTGTTTAAGACCCAGTGCCTTGAACTGGGGATAATAAAAAGAAAAATCTGAACTTTACAAAGTGAGCAGTGTATTGTTCTTTCTACTGGTATTATCCAGCGGGAGTCCTCCAGGGAGCGCTCCGTCCTGCGCCTGGGGCGGGAGCCGGGTTGCCAGCGCTAGGCTTATCCCTGGCCCCGCCACAATATATATGTCTGTATAACCTGATGCCTTTAAGAACTGCCCCTATGAGGAAACCTTCACTAATGGTGGAGCCTGTCCTTTATGAGAAAGTGTCTCGTGGGCCACCTACAAGAACCCTCATAAATACCCAGCCAATACCCCCTCTGCCTCCTTTACTATAGGTCCTAGCTCCGGCCCCTTGTATACTACAGGTTATTGTAATCCCATGGTTTTCACTGACCCACATAACTGGAATGCCAATGTCCAAGTCCAGAAGGCCAGAGACCGCATGGCATTGTATATTGATGGTAAAAGGTGAGACCCAGGTACTGTTGTATATGTCCGAATTGTATCCCGCTCATGTGCTCCTGTCTATCACTCTTTGGTGTTTCCCCAGTTTTATGAAATTATGAAAGTAGATACTAACATCCTGTAATCACTAGAAATCTGTTTATACAGTTTGCTGAAACTATAGGCCAGACTCTTAATGTTAGCAATTGTTTTTATGAGGAGGGACTGGTATGGGAGAACAGTGGCTATGGGAGGCAATGCAGCTGGACATGTTAAACCTGACTTCACAGACCCTCACTTTTACGTCAGGTCCACGACCTTCACGATGGGCCTTGTGAACCTCCATTGTTGCTTCCCACTGTCTTCAGCGCCCTTCAGACACTGCTTAATGAAACTTCCTATGAATGATGGTCAGCTCCTGATAATTGATACTGGCTCTGTGATCTGATGGCCTACTCTTGGTTGCCTGCTAACTGGACTGGTGTGCTTTGCATGATCCGTTCCAGCTTCTTCTTGTTACCGCTAGCCGATGGTGAACACCTGGGAGCCCCTGTATTCAACACCAGGGGTCGCCAAAAGCGGTCTACTTCCACCAATTCCCTTAAAATAGGTGAATGGGGTAATGACTGTCCTGCAGAATAGATCATTGCTGCTTATGGACCTGTCACATGGACCGAGGATGACACCTGGAGCTATCGGACCCCAATCTATATGCTGAACTGCATTATTTGTCTACAAGCTGTATTCGAACTGATAACTAATGAGACCACCTGAGCTTTGAGCACCATTGTCAGAGCGAATGCTAAAATGCACACTGCTATCTATCAGAACTGCCTAGCTCTAGACAGAAGGTGGTGTCTGTGGTAAATTCAACCTCTCCAACTGCTGCCTTGAACTTGAGTAAAGTGATTGAGGACGATGTGGATCGTATCACCAAGCTGGCTCATGTTCCTGACCAGACCTGGCGTGGCCTTACTGCAGACTGGATCTCTGGTACCTTCGGCTCCTGGTTGCCTTCTGGTTCAGCACTGAAGATCATCTTGCTGATTGCCGCCCTGTCTTCTCTGCTCCTTTGCTGCCTGCCCTGTGTAATCCCCATAGCCATAAAGCTGCTCCACTGAACTATGGACTCTGCTGTCAAACGTTCCACTGCTGCATTGGCCCTTGCCCTCTCCCAGTATCGTCTCTTACCCACTGGGAACCCCGACTTTCCTGACCCCTAATTTTATTTTGTCAGGCTTGGCTCCTTAGGTACGCCAGCCTGAAAGGGGGGAATGTAGGGTCATGAAATGGTTAACTGTTGTTTAAAATATTGCTCTGGCCTACATAGCTGAAGAAAGTGTACAATCTATTGACTTCATCTGCCTGAAATGTATGTCCCTACCTTACCACATTGTAAGCTAAATAGATAAGAGTTTGAGCCATGATGTACCCTGCCCTTCTGTACATTTATCATTTAGAACTGTAAGAGTTAGATAAGTGACCTGCTAGTGTGAGCTTAGGACCAATAATAATTGTAGAAAAGTTATAGAAGTAACAAATGAAAATTGTAGTTTTTGCATATATTAGTTTGCAAAAAGGGCATAAAAGTCCGTGTATTTCCTGTTTCTGACACTCTAGTAGGCAGGCTATTAACTGCACTAGAGTCCGGTATACCGTAATAAATTTCTTGTACTTTCTTCACGCCTCTGACTTTGTGTGTCCAAGTGACCTTTCAGTTCCACCTGAGCAGTGCCTTTGACCTTGTTGATCATGGCATTTTGCTCAGTTGCATTGATTCCATTGGCATTTCCAGACAGGTACTAAATTGGTTTACGGGTTTCTTAAAACAAATGTATTTACCAGGTTTACAGCAAAGGAACTTTCTCTCAGGCTTGGTGTAATCCCTGCGGAGTTCCACAGGGCTCCCCACTCTCCCCTTCACTTTTCAATGTCCATATGGCACCATTGGGAAAAATGTTATCCAATTTAAAACCGAAATCATATATATACGCGGATGGCTTTACAATTATTATTCCCATAACCTCACTGACTCAAGAGACAGAATTCATCTCATCTGTCCTTACTAAGGTAGAACAATGGACTATGCAATCTAAATTAAAACTGAATTTGGATAAAACGAAGTTATTTTTGGCAAGTCCTAATAACAAGATCATGAATACCTCTTTGAGACTAAAAGGGTCATACCACCCAATTAATTCTATCATTAAAATCCTGGGTGTCATCTTGGACCGAAGCTTGACTTTCGAAGATCACACTAACTCTCAGGTTAAAAAATGTTTTTCACCTTATGGAAACTTCGTACCATTAAACACTATTTTGACTTCTTCTCTTTTCGACTGCTGGTTCAATCATTGATCTTAAGTATCTTAGACTATTGCAATATTATATACTTGGGATCTTTTAAGAAAACCATCAAACGACTGAGAATCGTTCAGGACGCTGCAGTCCGTCTCATCTACGTTCTCAAGAAATCAGAATATGTAAGTCTATATTACAAAAAATCTACACTGGCTTCCTTTGCTTCAAAACTATAACAGGTTCATCCCCAATCTATCTATCTCATCATTTCGATTTTCCAGGCACCACTTGTACACGTAGTGCCTACTTGTTCGCTTTCCCATCCTTGAAAAGCTTTATCTTCAAAAGATTCCTCAATAGAACATTATCATTCCAAGCAGGTAAATGGAATAAATGTTTAACCAACTTTATCTCAAACGCTCTTTCTTACCAAACTTTTAGGAAGACTAGCAAAACTTATCTCTTTGACAAATTTCTCTTGACTCCATTTCTACCATGATGTACTTCTAAAACACTTCCAGGAAAAATTTGATTAATCTTACCATGTTAATGTAATTTTGAAAGTTTTTTGTAATATCGCTGTCTGTATACAGTCTCTGAACTGTTTGTGGTATTGCGATATATAAAAATAAAGTTATTATTATTATTATTACATGCAGATCTGGGATTTGCAACAGAACAGACGGTTGCCGCCGCTGCCGGGCTGGGGGGGGGCCGCATTGCCAATCTTTCACAGGGGCCCCTCGCCGTTTGAAGAAAAAAAAATCTGGTGACTAACCTGCGCAAAGGAGAGGGGAAGGGAGGGAGATGGGGCCCTGTCTCAGACAGGCAGAAGTTTGAATCTGGAGCCTAAAGTGGATTGCAGAGGATACAATGAAGGGTGTCAGGATCAAAGGAAACCACATGAAATCAACTACCGGCTGCAGCGACAATTTCAAAGGCATGGTGTGGGGTGGTATAAAAGGGTTAAAAGGAGCTGTGGGAAAAGTAGGAGCAAGAAAAGCGTAACCCCAGGACATGGCAAAGACATCCCCCAGCAGCCATGAGCAGTTGTTGGTGATCTCAGGTAAGTGGCAGCAAGCATGCTTTTAACTTTCACAGCAAAACAAAATCACAATCATTCCCAATGTGGGAATGAACAAATACCACTTCCTAAGGCTGTGAAAGCATTGCTCTGTAATGGGGTCAGGCTCCTAAAAGGGAGTGGGGGTGGTCAGAGGTTTGAAACTCCTAAAAGGTGGTGTCATGCAGCAAAAGAACCAAAAAGGGTAAAAGCTTCAATTTGAATAAACATTTTGCAATGGTTGAAAGGCATTGTGGTAGTCCTCTACCTTCGTTCTGTTTTTGATAGTGATGTCATTATAATGGATTGAGGCTCCAAAAGGAGGGGAATCATTATGGCATGCACCAGTGGCGTACCTAGGGTATGTGGCACCCGGGGCCCATCATTTTTTGACACCCCCCCCCCCCATCTATATGAAAAATATGATTTTTAGTAACAATCCACATATCGCACAACAAGAGTACCTAGGAAAAGGCAGCATCTTAAACACTGCAGTGAGCACTAGAACACCAACACATACATTGTAAAACTAAACAAGCCAGATCCCGCATAGTCAATTGATCCTGTAGTCAATGCCAACTGAACAGAGATACACCCTTGCCCAATATGGAATAATCACAAACTAAAAATAGAAATATGTAGACAAAAGTTAAACTGAACCGCCAAGAAACCAGACCCTGGATACAATGCAACACCACAAAAACAGTAACATATGTCCTCTAATACAGTGCAAAATATAAAGACAGTAGATGTAAATTTGAAAAAACTGATACATAACAATCACCACTTTACAAATTAACAAATAAAAATAAAACAAATAATGAGAAATAAAAAAATACCATTTTATTGGACTAATCCCTGTAAGCTCGGACTTCATCCCCGCAAACCACCTGATTCCATCCACACAAGCCTTGAATTGTTTATCCTGCCACTGTATCGTGCAATGGTGCGCCCACACCTGGAGTACTGTGTCCAGTATTGGTCGCCGTACCTCAAGAAGGATATGGCGGTACTTGAGAGAGTCCAGAGAAGAGCAACTAAGCTAATAAAGGGTATGGGGGACCTCTCATATACTGACAGACTGAAAAAGCTGGGGCTTTTCTCGCTGGAAAAGCGACGACTTAGAGGAGACATGATAGAAACCTTCAAGATCATGAAGGGCATAGAAAAAGTGGACAGGGACAGATTTTTCAAACTATGGGGAACCACAAACACAAGGGGGCACTCGGAGAAATTGAAAGGGGAAAGGTTTAGAACAAATGCCAGGAAGTTCTTTTTCACCCAGAGGGTGGTGGATACATGGAACGCGCTACCGGAGGATGTGATAAGCAGAAGCACGCTACAGGGCTTCAAAGAAGGTCTGGACAGGTACCTGGAGGACAAAGGGATTGAGGGGTACAGATAAGAGTAGAGGTAAGGTTATAGGGATAGGATTAGAGGTAATTTGTAAAATTAGTCAGAGACCACTGTTCAGGCAGTGGGCCTGATGGGCCGCCACGAGAGCGGACCGCTGGGCGAGATGGACCTCTGGTTTGACTCAGCGGAGGCAACTTCTTATGTTCTTATGTAATTTTAATGCACCCTATTGTCTGTTTTTTTCTGTAAACCGCTTAGAATCCTAACGGAGTTTAGCGGTATATAAGAAATACATTACATTACATTACACCAATACTATTAAGTAAATTGGGGGATCCCCCCACACACCCCTATTGGAACCCTTTAAAATTAGCTTTTAAGGCAGTTGTCTGCTCCCAAATGTGGGCGCACGTTTGTCCCCTATTGTCTTGCTAACACAATCACGCAAAAGACGTTGACGTAAGGATGTCATTTATATCATTGTCATACGTGACTGTGTTTTGCAAATGTATTTTTAATCACTGTGGTTACCTAGCCTCTTGTCTTGCACTCAGTTGTTTTGCGCTCACTTGTCTTGCGCTCACTGTCTTGCGCTCAGATGTCTTGCGCTCAGATGTCGTGCTCGTGCATTTTACTATGAACCATTCACACTCAGTTGTTTTGCGCTCAGTTGTCTACGCCCATTTGTCTGCGCGCATATGTCTTGCACACATCTGACTATGAACCATTCTGTACTATTCTCAATTTTCTCATTGTTTTTTTAGGTATCCCTAAATAAACGATATTGCAGTAATCCAGTATGGATAGTACCAATGCTTGCACCAATAATCTGAAGGATAAAGGGTCAAAATATTTTTTAATAGTTTTTAATTTCCATAGTGCAAAAAAGCACTTTTTCACCACTAAGTTTGTATGTTCTAATGTAACTCCCAGTATTTTTTATAAATTTAGAAATTGGGTACTCATGACCATTTAAGTGAAGAGATGTTCCAATTATTTTATCCTTTGGGCTTGCTAAAAAAATTTTGTCTTATTAGTATTTAGTTTCAATTTAAAATTGATTGTCCATTGTTCTATTTCATTCATAATATCAGAAATGTGTCCTAAAATTTCATTTGTTATACTGTTTAAAGGAATTAAAATCGAGATGTCATCTGCATAAATATAAAAATTTAAGTTCAACTTTTACAGTAATTGTCCTAAGGACAAGATGTAAATATTAAATAGGGTAAGTGATAACGGGGAACCCTGAGGTACCCCGATGGGTTTTTCCAAGTATCAGAATATTTCCCCTCACTAACCACTCGGTATGTTCTTTTTGTGAGAAAGCCCTGAAACCAGTTCCAGACTCTTCCCGAAAGCTCTATTGCATCAAGGCAGTGCAACATTAATTCATGATCAACCAGATCAAAAGCGCTGTTAAAATCAAGTTGTAAGATCAGGGCACAAGTTCCCTTACTAAAGAGACCGTAAAGGTGATTAAGAATTGAAGCTAAGACTGTTTCAGTACTAAAACATTTTCTAAATCCTGATTGATGTTCATTAAGGATGTTAAACTTATCTAAATAGTTCACTACTTCCAAGTTAACTAATCCTTCCAAGAGTTTGTTAAATAAGGTGATGCTTGCTATGGGCCTGTAATTGGAATTCAGGGCAATAGAGGTATACTGATCTTTAGGGATCTGTATAATCAAAATGTGTCCAATTTCTTCATAAAATAATCCTCTAGTAAGAATAGTAGTTATCCAATTAAATAAATCCCTTTTAAAATCGAGTGTTGCACTTTTCACGGAAAAGTTGAAAGGGAACAGATTCAATACAAATGCCAGGAAGTTCTTCTTTAACCAACGTGTGGTGGACACTTGGAAAGCGCTTCCAGAGGACGTTATAGGGCAGAATACAGTACTGGGATTTAAGAGAGGATTGGACATTTTCCTGCTGGAAAAGGGAATAGAAGGGTATAAATAGAAGATTACTGCTCAGGTCCTGGACCTGTTGGGCTGCCGCGTGAGCGGACTGCTGGGCAAGATGGACCTCAGGTCCGACCCAGCAGAGGCATTGCTTATGTTCTTATGTTCATAATCTTGGAAGGACATTCGTCCAGCAGACAGTTTGCCTTAGAATATTTGTTAAACAATTTGGAAGTTCAAAGTATTACCAGAACATATCCACACTGGGCTCCTTTTCATGATGTTTAGATTGGAATTCAAATCCAGCTGTAGATAGAGGTATAGTTGCTCTCAAATCTAAGGTTGCTAAGATTGCTGCTGATGGTATGCACTCATGGTCTTTTTTCAGGACCCGCGTTGTATCTGTTAACTTCCTTACCAGCTTAAACAATTCTCGACTATTTATTTTAGATGTACCTATTTTCTGTGCGTAATGTTTTGAACATTTTTCTTTGATCAAAGTTTTATAGTTTTTCAATTTTTGTTTCCAATTTGTTTTATCTTCCTCTTCTTTCCAATTTTCTCAATTTAAGCAATGTCACCTCATTAACAACTATACAAAAATAGACAAATATACCCCCTCCCTTTTTTACTAAACCGCGATAATGGTTTTTAGAGCAGGGAGCTGCGCTGAATGCCCTGCGCTGCTCTCGATGCTCATAGGCTCCCTGTGCTAAAACCGCTATTGTGGTTTAGTAAAAGGGGGTCATAGTGCAAAATATAGACAGAAGATATAAATTCTCAAAACGGATACATTTTGATCACTAAATTTAAAATAAAATCCTTTTTCTTACCTTTGTTATCTGGTGATTTCATGAGTGTCTGGTTGCACTTTATTCTTCTGACTGTGCATCAATATTTCTTCCCATCTTTCATTTCCATGCTTCCTCTCCTCCAGACCTCATTCCCTCCCCCAACTTTTTCTTTCTTTCACCCTGCCCCTTCTTTCTTTCTCTGTCCATGCCCCCTTTCTTTCTGTATGTCTGTCTTTCTCTCTCTCTGTGCCCCATTTCTTTCTTTCTCCATGCCACATTTCTTTCTTTTTTCTTTCTTCATGCCCCCTTTCTATCTGTCTCCCTTCTTTCTTTCTGTCTCCCTGTCCCCCCTTCCTTTCTTTCTTTCTCCTTGCCCTACCCCAAGCCACCGCCATTGGGGAACAGGTTGCCACTGCCGCCATCAGGGAACAGGCCACCGCCGAGTTCTGAGCTCTCCCTGCTTCCCTTCCCCGTAAAGAGGACACTGAAGTGCCGGGTCAACCAACCTTTGCCACCCGACGTCAATTCTAACGTCGGAGAGGAAGTTCTGGGCCAGCCAGGCAGCGATTGGCTGGCCCAGAACTTCCTCTCCGACGTAAGAATTGACGTCGGGTGGCAAAGGTTGGTCAGTCCGGCACTTCAGTGTCCTCTTTATAGGGAAGAGAAGCAGGTTGGGCACACAAGCTAGACGAGCCGCAAGCCGCACTCAAGTGGCTAAAGAGCCGCATGCGGCTTGCGAGCCGCAGTTTGCCAACCACTGCCCTAGGTACTACAGTATATTCCCATCAATTAATCATGCCTTAAATAGGAATAAGCCTATTAAGGTTAGACAGTAATACTTTACCCACTCTTTTTTAACATCCCCTTATTCCCAGGCTTTCACTAACTCTGACTCCTATCTCCCCTTTCTTTTTCCTTCCATGTTCATCTCCCTCCTTTCTGACTCTACCCCCAAACATCTGCTACTTTCTCTCCCCTCTTCTATCAGGCATCTACCCCCTTCTATCCAGCATCTGCCTCCTCTCTCTCTACCTTTCCATACGTATCTCCCTTTTCTGTCTCTCTACCCACTTCCATACAGAATCTTCCCCCTCTCCTCTCTCTCTCCGTCTCCCCATTTTAATTCCCCCTTCCATCATCTCTCTCCTGTTTCTCCCCTCTTCCATCCAGTTCTGTATCCCTCCTTCTATATAGCTTCTTTCCCTCTATCTCCCCTCCTCTTCCATCAATATTTTCCTCCTCTCTGTATCTTTCTCCTTCCATACAATGTCTGCTCCATCTCTCCCCTTTTGCTTTCCCCTTCCATCATCTCCCATCTCTCTATCCCCCACCCCATCTGCCCTCACTCTCCACGTTCTATCCAGAATCTTTCTTTCACATTTCTATACAGCATCTGTCCACCTCTCCCCTTCCATCAGTGTCTCCTCCTTTCAGTCTGTCTTCCTTTCCATCCAGCACTGTCTACCTCTTTATCTCACCACCCATTTCCATTCAGCATTTGCTTCCTCTACTACTTCGTTGTATCTGGAAAATATTTGTTTGTATATTAATACCTTGTCCTCTAATTCTACAGGAAAAAGTGTGTTTGTATATTACTAACTTTCAAATATTTAAATATCTGTATCAAATCACCTCTATCCCTTCCTTCCTCTAAGGCAGTGTTCTTCGTTAATTTTTAAGTGAGGGCCATTTTGGGACCAAAAGGACTGACGGACAGCTGCCAAATATCTTCCTATTTGGGGGCCATGATACCAATAACACTTCTCGACATTCATTCCTATGAGAACACCTGCCCTTGATCAAACATGCAGAACACAGATAAACCCTATGCAAACAGCAGGACCAGAAACAAAAAAATACCAATATACAAATGAAATCCTAAGATGCCATACACCAGTGTTTTTCAACCTTTTTTGGGCAAAGGCACACTTGTTTCATGAAAAAAATCACGAGGCACACCACCATTAGAAAAAGTTAAAAAATTTAACTGTGCCTATATTGACTATATATAAATATATAGGAATCAAATAAACACAAAGAAAGTATTTTATAATGCTGCCACCACCACTGGGGAATAGGCTGCCACTGCCGCCATCGGGAACAGGTCGGCACCGAGTTCTCCCTGCTTCTCTTCCCCGCAGGGCCGACCAACTCTCGCCACCCGTCGTCAATTCTAACGTCGGAGAGGACGTTCTAGGCCAGCCAGGCAGCGATTGGCTGGCCCAGAACGTCCTCTCCGACGTCAGAATTGACGCAAGTGGCGAGAGTTGGCCAGCCCCACAGGGAAAAGCAGGGAGAACTTGGCGCCGGCCTGTTCCCGATGGCGGCGGTGGCACTCAAGTGGCTAAAGAGCCGCAGTTTGCCGGCCTAGAGACAACACTGGAGGGTGGCCAGCTGTGCACCCCCTTGGGACGTAAACCCGGGGTGGGGCAGACCGCCCCCCCCCCACCCTGGTATGCCACTATCTGTACCTCACTCCCTCCCTATGACCAAAAATTCTTTCTTCTATTCCCCGTGTACACAACCATCTCTTTCCCTCCCTTCCTCTCTCCAAAGTCCATGCCTTCTGTGTCCAAACACTCATTCCCTCCCCCACCTCAGCATCTCTTTCCCTCCCTTCCTCTCTCCCAAGTCCATGCCTTCTGTGTCCAAAAACCCATTCCCTCCCCCACCTCAGCATCTCTTTACCTCCCTTCCTCTCTCCCAAGTCCATTTCTTCTGTGTCCAAAAACGCATTCCCTCCCCCACCTCAGCATCTCTTTCCCTCCCTTCCTCTCTCCCAAGTCCATGCCTTCTGTGTCCAAAAACCCATTCCCTCCCCCACCTCAGCATCTCTTTCCCTCCCTTCCTCTCTCCCAAGTCCATTTCTTCTGTGTCCAAATACCCATTCCCTCCCCCACCTCAGCATCTCTTTCCCTCCCTTCCTCTCTCCCAAGTCCATTTCTTCTGTGTCCAAATACCCATTCCCTCCCCCACCTCAGCATCTCTTTCCCTCCCTTCTTCTCTCCCAAGTCAATTTCTTCTGTGTCCAAAAACGCATTCCCTCCCCCACCTCAGCATCTCTTTCCCTCCCTTCCTCTCTCCCAAGTTCATGCCTTGTGTCCAAAACGCACTCCCTCCCCCCTTTTGTGTTCCGTGTTTGCCTCCCAGCCCATCTTTGCAACTTTCTCAGCAAAACGAAGCTCAAGCCGCGAGGCTTGTCTTCTGCTTCCTGCCTGCCCTGCCGCGCACAAATAGCCGAACGGAAGTATTCTCCGACGTCAGCGCTGACGTCGGAGGGCAGGCTTTGCTTAAGCCCTCCCTCCAACGTCAGCGCTGACATTGGGGAACGCTTGCGATCGGCTATATGTTAGCTGCAGGGCAGGCAGGAACAGAAGACGAGCCTCGCGGCTCGAGATGTATTGAACTCCGCGGGTCCTCCGTCCAGCTCTCTCCTGTCCACGTGGGGCGGACCGCCCCTCTCCCTAGACTGGTGGTACTGCCCTGATGGCGGCCCTGACCGTACGGCACACCAGGCAACATCTCGCGGCACACTAGTGTGCCGCGGAACAGCGGTTGAAAAACACTGCCATACACTGCATGCAGTACAACACCAGAGAAATAGAGAGAAATGTATTTCTTCTTGAACAATGCAAAATATAGACAGCAGATGTAAATTCCCAAACTAGCATATTTGAATCATAGTAAATAACAGCAGATAAAGACCAAAATGGTCCATCCAGTCTGCCCAATAGTTACACACATAATAAATTCATGATTAAATTAAATTACCTTTTATCTTTGATATTTCTGGGCCTTAGTCCACCAGGTACTATCCTTAGGTTCCATGCCTTAGATAGTAAGTGCTGCATACTACCATGCAACAAGTGATTTGTTTCAATTCCAGGTTGGGACTTTAACTTACTAGTTTGGCCATGGTAGGGGTTGCTGCAAAGGTAGTGTTCAAAGCCCAAAAGGAGGAGTTATAGTTAATGTCAAGCTGTGACTATGCACTAACCAGTCTGCCCAATAGTTAAACACATAATAAATTCATGATTAAATTAAATTACCTTTTATCTTTGATATTTCTGGGCCTTAGTCCACCAGGTACTATCCTTAGGTTCCATGCCTTAGATAGTAAGTGCTGCATACTACCATGCAACAAGTGATTTGTTTCAATTCCAGGTTGGGACTTTTACTCACTAGTTTGGCCATGGTAGGGGTTGCTGCAAAGGTAGTGTTCAAAGCCCAAAAGGAGGAGTTATAGTTAATGCCAAGCTGTGACTATGCACTAACCAATACTGCCTATGGTTATAAAGTTTTGAAAGGAGCCAAACTACATGTCCCCCCAGCCAGAATGACCACTGTAATTAACCAATTAACCCTGTTGGGTGGGGGGGTAGGAAGACACAAAACAGGAGAAACTCCTGTTAAATTGAACCAGCAAGAAGCTGGACTCTGCATACAATGCAACACCACAGAAACAGTGACACATGTCTCCTAAAGCAATAAATAAATAAATAGAATTTTTTTTTTCTACCTTTGTCTTCTCTGGTTTCTGCTTTCCTCATCATCTTGTTACTCTCTTCCTTCCATCCACTGTCTGCCGTCTCTCTGCCCCATATGGCATCTTATCTCCTTTTATGCCCCTTCCAGAAACTGTATGCCTCCCCCTTCCATCTCTCCTTTCACCCCTATTGATCTGGCATCTCTCTCCTCTTCTTCCCTCTCCCACACCTCTCCTCTGCAATCCCTTTCCCTTTTTCCCCTCATTTTCCTTTTCAATTTATTTTCTGCATCTTTCTAGATTATCTTCTTACTACCTGGTCATCAATTTCCTTTTTTACTGTAGCTTGCTACCTCTTTCCCTCACCCCCTCCAGTATTTCACTAACTCAATTCTTTCCCCCCACCATGTGCCCTCCTTTTATTTATCCCCCACTTCTATTATGTGCCCTCTTTCTCTACCCCTTCCATCTAGTACCTTCTCCTCTCTCTGTCCACTTCCATCCAACGTCTTCTCCCCTCTTTCTCTCCTCCCCATTTCCTTCCTGCATCTGCTCCCTTATCTCTCCATCCGCACTTTCATCCTGCAAAGGCTCCCCCTCTACTCTCCCCACTACTATCCAATGTCTACCCTTTCTCTCTCCATTCACCCTTCTTCAATTAGCATCTACCCCTTGTCTCTTCTTTCCCACTAGCATCTGCCCCCTTTCTTTCCCTCCAATCTAATTCCATCCAGTATCCTTCCCCCTTATGTCTCTCTCCCCTTTCCCTGCACACCAATTCCATCAGTACCACCCTTCCATACCACCCTGCCCCCTTTCTCTCCCTCCACCACTCTTCCATACCATCAGTCCTGCTCCCTTCTCTCTCTTCATGCAGCAAGGGCCCGTGATGACTGTAGCTGCTGGCTGCTGGTCCACCCCACTGACGTACTTGCTCTGAGGTGCAGGAAGGTCCCGCGATGACTATGTCTGATGTCTCTGCTCCAGAAGAAGTAGGTTACATTGGAGGCGGTGGACCCGGCAGACACAGGGAGTTGCGGCAAGGTCCCGCGATTACTGCGTCTGCTGGGTCCACTCCCTCCGATGTAAATTACTTCTTCCGGAGCAGAGCCAGCAGACGTAGTCATCGCGGGACCTTCCTGCACCTCAGCGCGGCTGCCAACTCTGCTCCAGAGCTAGTACGTCGGAGGGGGTGCACCGGCAGCCACACTTAGGTGCAGGTCCTGTTGCACAGTAGGTCAGAATGTTCTGGACCTGGACGGCTGTGCACCCCCCCCTAGGGAGTGCACCCGGAACAGTCCACCCCCCCTCGCCTCCCCCCCTTGGTACGCCACTGGTTCCAACTGAGTTATAATTCCAAATGACCAGAAGGAAATGGCAAAACCCTTTTCCTATTAAACAAAAAAATGGATGTCTTAATATTAATATTTGTAATCTGCTTTCTCTATAAAATATCCCCAGATGTTTCATTTACAATTTAAACAAACACATGAATACAATTTGAACATGTTGATATTAATAACAACAAGCACATTTAAAGTAGGAAAATAATCTTACATTTGAATATTCCATTACACATAAGAATTGCTCCAGAAGTGCTGAAAAGCATGTGAAAATGCCAATTCCTGCTCCAAAACAAACCGTCAGGATTATGTATGCTTTATTTCGCATAAGCTGCAAATATAAAATTAGCAAGAAACTTAATAAGAAAGATGCTGCAACTCAAGAGAAACAGTAACATGATTCATTTTTGCAAATGCAGCCATTAGATATTGAATTATACTCAATATGTACAAATAGTAAAAAAAATATATGACAGAGCTAAAAAAAATTATGACATAACTTGAGTTATGTCACCAGGGCACCAAGAAATCACCTTTTGATAACCAAGATGTTCTTTCTCTCTCTCTTGTTGGCTGCCATCAGCAAGTATTGCTTCTACTCACAGTTTCATGATTGAATACAGCAAGGCTGATAGGCTGCAGCTGAAGGCTATACATTCTTGGACCATGTAACTTGATATAAACAAATTGACAAGCTGCTAATAAATGTGTTTACCAAGCCCTCAAACACCCGGGACACTACTTGAACTGATTTTGTGTCTTTACTGGGGTGACATATTCATCATCGGTCTGGTTTAATTAATTTATTTTTTTTTAATACAGACTATGATACCTTATTGTATTTATGCTGTACATAATAATAAATAATTTAGAAGAGCACATAGCTTGTGGCCCGACGGCTACCCAGCCGTTTGCCCCTGAGGAAATTTACCAGTGAAATGGCTAGGTAGCCTTCGGGCCACAAGCTATGTGCTCTTCTAAATTATTTATTATTATGTACAGCACCATATAGATACAATAAGATATCATAGTCTGCATTATAAAAAAAAAAAAAAATTAAACCAGACCGATGATGAATATGTCACCCCAGTAAAGACACAAAATCAGTTCAAGTCCCATGTGTTTGAGGTCTTGGTAAACACATTTATTAGCAGTTTGTTTATATTAAGTTACATGTGGCATGATTAGTTGAACAAGCTGTTTTTCCACTGATCCCTTAGGATTATACATTCTTGGAACCATAAAGTTCAGAAGCTACTGCATCAGATGGTGATCACTTAGATAGAGGCATACTGCTCTACTCTTCTGTTGCTTGCAGAATTGGGGGAAATTCATTGGTGGATAATAAGTCTACAAGGTTTTAAACCTCTTTATGCTAACTGCCTTGGCCATATCTTCCAGCAACATGTTCCATAATTTAACTGTGTGTAGGGTGAAAAATTTATTTCCTGAAATCATTCTAATATCAAGCTGAGCTAGAGATTTTTAGCGTGAGTCAGCAAGATAAATACTCCAACGCTCATAGGAATTCTATGAGTGATGGAGCATTTACTGCGCTGGCCTGCACTATAAACTGTCCTAAATGTGTTACCTATGAGTTTAATTTTTGTCTTTCGCTCTGCACAGCCCCTCCCCCCCCACCACCACAACCATTCTCTGCAAGTTCCATCTAAGCATGTCTAGTTAAGTTTCTAGCCCTCTGTGAGTTCCTGGCCATCTCTCTATTTGTGGTAGAGAATGACACGGTGACTGTTACCCACGGTTAGCCGCCAATAGGAGGACAAAAAACCTGGTCGCTGTGGGTACGGGGACAAGGCCATTCAGCCAGGAAGTCAATAATTTCTATTTTATGTTTCTGTTAATAAAGGTCAATATTCAAATAACCCCACTTTCAAAATCTCTATACCAAAGTACCATCATATATAGTAACACAGCAAATGACAGCAGATAAAAACAAAAGAATTGCCCTCCTGGGACAGACTGAAGGTCCATCAAGCCCTGTTTCCAACAGTGGCCAACCCAGGTCCCAACTACCTAGCTAGATCCCAAGTAGTAGAAAAAGATTTTATGCTGCTTATCCTAGGACTAAGCAGCAGTGGATTTCCCTAAGCCATCTCAATAATGACCTATGGACTTCTCTTTTAGGAAATTATCCAAGCCTTTTTAAAATCCTGCTAAGCTAACTGATTTCACCACATTCTCCAGCAATGAATTCCAGAGTTTAATTACACATTGTGTGAATAAATATTTTCTCTGGTTTGTTTTAAATCTACTACTTAGTAACTTCATCGCATGTCATGAGTACCTACATGTACCAAGACAGCCGGTTCCTCCCCAGCACTAAAATCTTATCTAAGTGAGGTGATGTCTGCCACCTTCGCACCAGGCAGGCAAGAGACCAGGCGATCCTCACACCCACCAGCCACTCAGCCTATCTACATGCCTAATGTTTGAATCTCCCACTACAATGACTGTCCTAACTCCTCCCTTCCAGGCTGAAGCAAGAGGATATTGCATCTGCATCTCCTGGTGAGCAGGTCCTGGTTACAGGATTATTTCCTGCATCACCAGGGTGATATTCTCCTTTTAGGAGACCTCCCTCCTCCAAGGCAGCACAGGGGATGCCAGACTGGGAGTGGGACTTCTCTACAACGTTCCTGTTGGTCTCCTCTATGTACCTCTCTGTCTCCCTCAGCTCCTCCAAGTCTGCAATTCTAGCCTCAAGGGAACGGACTCGTTCTCTGAAAGCCAGGAACTCTTTGTAGCGAGCACACACATTTAATTTATCGCCAACTGGGAGATAATCATACATTTAATACTCGGTTCAAAAGACTGGATAGCTCCCCTCTTGCTGCTGGACTACTATCTGCATCTTATTATTGAACTGCTTAATTAAATCCTATTAAGGTGCTGGATATGTTAGATTGATATAGAGAGCCTTAAGATAATTTGTAGGCTTTATTTAGTTTTTGAGTCTTAGCAAGTAATGAAATGCAAATTATATATGTACTAGCTTTATAATCCGTTACATTAACGGGTGCTAGAATATATGTGTGTCTGTCTTTATTTCTTTCTCTCTCTGTCTCCTTAGCCGCTTTTTCCTGTCCATTCTCCCTTCTTTTTACCTCTCCTGTGTCCACCACACCTTCACTGCTCCCCTTATGCAGCAGCAGCCCTTCTCCCTTTGTTTTACCTCCCCCCTGTCCATCAGCACCTCTTCCTGCTCCCCCTATCCAGCAGTAGGCCTCCCTTCATTTCCCCCCACCCCCCGTCCATCAGCACCTCTTACTTCTCCCTGTCCAGCAGGCCTCCCTTCATTCCCCCCCCATCCATCAGCACCTCTTCCTGCTCCCCCTGTCCAGCAGTAGGCCTCCCTTCATTTTTCCCCCCCTGTCCATCATCACCTCTTCCTGCTCCCTCTGTCCAGCAATAGGCCTCCCTTCATTTCCCCCCCCCCCTGTCCATCAGCACCTCTTCCTGCTCGCCCTGTCCAAGGGAGTTAGTATAGGCTGGTGTCTGCCGTTCTCCCCAGAGTCCTTGCCACCCCCCCTTCCCTTCCCGCGGACCCGACTACCTACCCGGCGATTCAAGCAGCGTGTGCAGCAGTCTTCACACGCTGTTTCGGGTCCTTCTACTGCCCTGATTTACTCTGGCACGTCCCTGATGACATCATCAGAGACGCGGCAGAGCAAATCAGGGCAGTAAAAGGGCCCGAAGCAGCGTGTAAAGACTGCTGCACACGCTGCTTGAATCGCCAAGGTATTGGGTCCATGGGAAGGGAAGGGAGTGAGCGGCAAAGGACCCAGCTCCTTCCCTGTCCACAGCCCGGGCCAGGCCTCCCACGCTTTCTCAGCGGCCCGGCTCGCTCGGTTGGGTTTTTTTTTTTTTTTTTTACCTGGTCGCTCCGCTTCCTGCATTCGGCTGCTCTCCGCCGACAGCCGCCTGTCTCAAAGCCCTCCTCCCTACCCTACCCCTAGCATGGCCACTGCGCCTTGAGATTGCCCTGGTCTCGGGGCGTGCGAGGACGGCTCCTTGCCCAACAATGCTGCTTCTCTCCATCCCCGCCAGTGACGTACTAAGCGCACATGCGCACTCATGCTCGCCACACCCCGAGAACACGCGGCGCAAGTGCGCATGCGCGGCTAGCATTTTATTATTTAAGATACCTCTCCCTCTGTATTCGTGATTTCAGTATTCACAGTTTCAATTATTCACGGTTTTTAGCTTGCTGGCTCCTCCCCCCAAATTACATCAACTTGCATAGAGAAATCGCTGATTCCAAGCATTTACAGAGAAAATTGCCGATTCCTAGCACTTTCTTCACCGTGTTTTGCCTCTCCTTCAGGAACAGGCCAGGTCTCCCACCATGTTATTCGTGGTTTCACCATATTCACGATGGTTTTTAATAGAAAACAGCAAATAACATATGAAAAAGTTATTTGTGGTTTTTCTGTATTTGCGGTTGTTAATCCCCTATCACAGCGAATAATAATAATAACTTTATTTTGTATACCGCCATACCCAGGGAGTTCTAGGCGGTTCACATCAATTAATTAAGGTTACAAACAATGAAGTCTTTGGCGTTAACAATTTAGGAATGTACAAGTCATTGAGGATGGCAGGAATATACATGAGTGTACAAAAGGAAGGTAATATTTATTTACAGGAAAAATACAGGTCCTTGAAGTTAACGGGTTAGGAGAGTACAATAAGAGGGAGAAGTGTAGTTCACAGGTTGCTTACTGAGGGTTAGGCACTACCAGCATTCCTCCCCTCAAGGGTCACCTGTGGAGTCCAATCTCGAAGAAAGTCCTCCATTCTCATATGTAACTTTGTCAGCCAATCATGGTCCTTCTCCAGAATTTTCTTCCATGAACACAGAAGTACTGTATTTGTTTAGCAAGATTGGGTTTTTTTCTCATCACACTCCACATAATGATTTCATAGCTTCTTTCAGTCTCACAATTCCATTTTTGACTTCCTCCTTTCACTAATATACCTTAAAAATATTTGCTCCTTTTTTTTTACATTTCTAGCCATTTGCTCTTCTGCTTTTGCTAGATGTATCTCTCTCTTTACTTATTTCAGTTTTATTCGGTATTCCTTTCTGTGCACCTCTTTCTTGAGTTTTTGGGGGGGTTATTTAACCAACGTCAACTCTTTTGCCTTTATTTTCTCTGTCACTTGTTTGGAAAATCATATCTGTTTCCTTTTTCACTTACTTTTATTCATTTTCTTCTCATAAAGGTCAGTAGCTATTTTTATTGCTACTTTCAGCTTGGACCACTGTTTTTCCACTTCTCTTATAGCCTCCAATCCTATCAGCTCTTTCTTAAGGTACTTCCCCCATTTTACTAAAGAGTGCATGTTTGAAGTTTAGGCCTTTGAGTTTTGTGTGTTTGACCATTACTTTAGCTGTTAAACTAAACTGTTTGACAATCATTACATTACATTACATTAGTGATTTCTATTCTGCCATTACCTTGCGGTTCAAGGCGGATTACATCCAAACTAAAACAAAAATTACATTCAAAATTTGAAGGAATAGAATAAGTGATGACATAGAATTTTTAAGGTAATATATGTTGGGTAAAGAGTTACCAAAGGGAAGTGGAGGTCTTTAGGAGATAAGAATAGGGTGAAATTATGGGTTTTAGATAACCTTTGGTAGATACTTCCCAAGTAGGCACCAAATCAGACATGAGATACTTTCTCCATTTGTGAGCATCAGATTAAATATCATAACCCAACATAAACATAACATAAAAACTCACTTGCATACCACAAATACCATTAAGTTCTATGCGGTTCACAGAGACTAGTAATACAAATTAATAAACATCCAATGTTTAACTTCCGAAAGATTCCCTAAAAAGATGCGTCTTTAAGGCACGTCAAAATTGTTGATACAAATTTGAGAGTGTGAATATGTAAGTCAGATCCCTAATCCATAAGGCTGCCTGGAAATGAAAATAATGAATGAGATTTTCTACAATGTTTAGAATTTGTAATAATGAAAGATTACATAAGATACTCTGGAATTAAGCTTGTTATACCTTAAAACAAATACAGCCGAACTTAAATTTGACCCATGCCTCAACTTGAAGCCAGTACAATCAATGATAGAAATCAGTGACATGGTCATACTTCTTTAAATCAAAAATCAGTCTACCTGCTGCATTCTGAATTATGCGCAGTCTTTGAAGATTTTTTTTGAGCACCAGCAAGATGAACGATGTTACAATACTCTAACTGACTAAGGACCAATGATTGAACTAACAAGTCAAAAGGAGTTAATATCAAAATCCATCTCCATTTGTCTGAGCAGGGCACTTTGAAAGTCATCCACAATCTCTCTACTTCTTTCTGATTCCGCAAATGGAACTTTTCAATCTGAATTTGCCATGCTGAAATTACCCAAAAACAGCACCTCCCCATTCTTTCCCAACTTTTGGATATCTGCAACTAGTTTATCAAGTTGTTCCAATTGTGTTCCAAAGCTTGGGGGTTGCTGCTCACACCAGGAAAGTTACAGAGGTATGGGGAAGGGAAGCGGCATGTGCGCAAGGCAGGAGGGGGGGCGGGAAAGAAGTGGGGGGAGGGGAGGGGCACTACCGCCCCAGGTGCCTCGCACCCTCGCTATGCCACCGGTTCAAATTACTGGAGCTGCTGTTGAACCTCACTCCAGCCTATCCAAACCATCAAATCGATTGTGGGATACAGACCATAAAAGTCTGCCCAGCACCTTCCTCATGTTCTAAATTACTGGCGTTTCCATCATAGCTCTCCCAGTCCATTCTAAACTTAACTGCCATATATGGGACACAGACCATGCAAGTCTATCTAGTACAGGCCTTTGTTCTTCAATTAATGCCATTCATTTTCTAATTAGAGATCCATTGTGTTCATCCCAAGCGTTTTTAAATTCTGTCATCATTTTCCTCTCCACCACCTCCCTCAGAAGGTCAGTCCAGGTATCAATCACATTCTTTGTGAAAAAGAATTTCCTAATATTACTCCTAAATTTAGTTTTACCATTCTCTCTTTTCGGAAAAAGATTTGGTTCCATATTAATTCATGATATAAATTAAATTGTTTATTTTATTAGATACTTCTGGGCCAGACGCCTAGAGGTCTGCCCAGTTCAATGCTTAGGTTCCAACTACTGAAGTCTCCGTCGAAGCTCACTCTAGCCTATCTAAACTATCTCAGCCGTCGAAACCCTATCCAGCCCATCCTCAACTGAATGGCCATATACAGGACACAAACCGTGCAAGTCCACCCAGTACTGGCCTTAGTTCTTCAATAAATACCCATTATTTTCTTATTAGAGATCGTCTGTGTTCATTCCATGCTTTGTTGAACTGTCACCAGTTTCCTCTCCATTACCTCCCTCTGGAAAAGAAGAATTTCCTAACATTACTCTTGAGCAGGGGTCTCCAAAGTCCCTCCTTGAGGGCCGAATCCAGTCGGGTTTTCAGGATTTCCCCAATGAATATGCATTGAAAGCAGTACATGCACATAGATCTCAAGCATATTCATTGGGGAAATCCTGAAAACCCGACTGGATTCGGCCCTCAAGGAGGGACTTTGGAGACCCCTGCTCTTGAGTCTACCACCCCTCAACCTCAAATTATGCCCTCTGGTTTTACCATTTTCCTTTCTATTGTAGCGTGGCCGGCCCTCAAGACTAGCGGTAACCGGCTCACGCTTACAAAATTCCTTCAGCATGCTTCCCCAAGAGGGAGGAAGACCCTATTGTGGATATACTAATCCTGTGTTCAAAAACAATATGGCTTCACACAGGTAGGTAATAAAGCAAAGCAATCAAATTTATTCATTCCTCAGTGAGGGCAAAAACAAAAAATGCATAATAATAAAAGTCCCAGTAATAATAATCATAGAAACAAAATAATGCTGCTCATACCAGCCTGGTCTGGTTATATTCTTGAAACTCATATCTTATGTCCCAGGAAAGTCTAAGTTCATAATGGGAGTAATGGCATTGCATTCAATACAGTCTCTCAAAAGTCTTCATTGCAAATCAACAAAACAAAATACGACACACTGCAATGTGCAGCACTTCCCTTCCAAGTGTAGTGGCAGAAGGTTGGCAGATTTGCCAAAACGGCTCCTTGTTGAAAAGAGCAAAATAACCTCCACTAAGATGTTGGGCAGATCCTGCCCCAGCCTTCAGGATATTCCCACTCAATGAGAGATATTGCTGAAGTTGTTTCAATGCAGCCTAGTCATGGCTTGCTGCAGCCATCTTGAAAAAAAACCTTCCAAGCAAACAAAACACTTTGTTAGCACACCTTCCTTGGCTAGCATGCTCAGGACAAGTCCTTAGTGTCCCAGAGAAAATGGAAATATTCAAAAATAAACCCAGAAAGAAAAAATCACCTCCACGCCAGCTATGCCAAACACACGTTCAAGATTAACTAACATCCATTTCCTCAGACAGTCCCACCTCTGGTAAAGCACTCCAATCCATTGCTTCATGTTCCGGGTTTACCAGGGTTGTTCCTTCTGACTCCGTGTCCAGCATTTCCACATCCTTTGGCTCTGGAAGAATTGAATGTTCCTTCCCTCTGAGAGCTTCTCCTGTTTCTCCCCTTCTCTTGGACAGCCAGCTCTCCAAATGCTCCAAGGCTGCTGTGCCCCGCCCAGTCCTACTCAGGGGCTGGACTTCTTTCAGCTGAGGCTGCCTTCTGCCCTGTTTAGCCAGCCTCTTACAAAATGGAGGACTTAAAGGGGCCCTGCCAGTTTTCACCAGGCTATGTTCTAAGTCAGGTCTGAACACAGCCTGTGCTTCCTGGTCCTGTTCCTGCCTAACAGGGACAATGTGATTAGCCCGGGCCAGTTTCAGGGGTAGCTTTTTACGATTCTTCCCTGGCACAAGGCCGGCATTGGGCTCGGGTTTGTGACACTATGGAAAAGATTTTGTTCTATGTTAATACCTTTCAAGTATCTGAACATCTGAATTATATCTCCCTGAATTATCCCTCCTGTCCGAGGGCCGGCGAGATCAAGTCGGCAGTTAAATTTCCTGCCAACTGCAATTCCTCCCGACTGCAGTTCCTGCCGACTGCTGTTCCTCCCAGCCTCAGGCGATCAAGACAGGCTGCCGACGTCGGGGCCTTCCCTCTGTGAGTCTCGCCTGTTAGGAAACAGGAAGTTGAAATAAAATAGGCAGGACTCAGAGAGTGAAGGTCCCGACGTCGGCAGCCTGTCTTGATCGCCGCCCCTGCCAAGTTGCTGAAGAGGGCCGCGGGGAAGTTGCAAGTAGAATGGAGAGAGCTGCAGGTACAGGTGCAGTTGGAGGGAGATGGTCAGCATTTGCGAGCAAGATCCTGGGGAGCCTTCACAGTGGCTGTCTCCCCTCCCACCTGCTCTCCTACTTGCCAGGGCAGTGATTTACCGGCAACTTCCTGCAGGCAAGTACTGAGAGCTGCTGGAAGGGGAGGAAGCCACTGTAGGGGGCTGGGAAGCTGCTAGATAAAGGGAGAGCTGTTACTGGACTTGGAGGGAGTTAGAAGGAGAGATGCTGCTGGGAGGGGAAGAGGGAAAGGGATGGGAAGAGAGTTAATGTTGGATAGAGGGAGGAGGGAAGGGAGAAGAAGGAGAGATGCTGCTGGGAGGGGAGGAGGGAAAGAGATGGGAAGAGAGTTAATGTTGGATAGAGGGAGGAGGGAAAGGGGAGAAAGAAGAAAGGAAGGAGGGAAGGGATAAGGAAAAAAGGAAGGAGGGAAGGGAGAAAGAAAAAAGGAAACAGCTGGCAGGGAGATTACAGGAGGGGAAGGGGGTCAGGGTGGAATGGAGAGATCAGATGAGGGAAAGGGGAGAGAGAGGAATGAGAAAGTAGAGAGACATTGATGCTGGGAAGGGGGTCAGCAGAGAAATGAGAGAGGGATAAATATGCTACATCTGGTGTAGGAGAGATAAAAATTAAGAAGGCAGTAAAGCTGGAATGAATGATGTAAAAAGGAGAGAGGAGGCACAGGCTGGATGGACAGGGGAGAGGGGCAAAGAAAGAAATCTTGGACTTCAGCAAAGCTTTTGATAGCGTCCCGCACCGCAGATTGTTGAGCAAGATGACTTCGATGGGATTGGGAGTGATATTGACGACATGGGTCAATGACTGGTTAAGCGGTAGAATCCAGAGGGTAGTGGTTAACGGTACCCCCTCCAATACATCGGAGGTGACCAGTGGAGTGCCACAGGGATCGGTCTTGGGACCGATCCTTTTCAACATATACATAAGAGACCTGACTCAAGGGCTTCAAGGTAAAATAACACTATTCGCCGATGACGCCAAACTATGCAACATAGTAGATAACAGCACCTTGCCCGACAGTATGGAACAGGACCTGCTCTTATTGGAACATTGGTCCTCGACTTGGCAGCTAGGCTTTAATGCCAAAAAATGTAAGGTCATGCACCTTGGCAGCAAAAACTCGTGCAGAACTTACACTCTGAATGGTGAGACCTTAGCCAGGACTAGGGCAGAACGTGATTTGGGAGTAATCATTAGTGAAGACATGAAAACTGCCAAGCAGGTGGAGAAAGCTGCATCCAAGGCTAGACAAATGGTGGGATGCATCCGTAGAGGTTTCGTCAGCCAGAGGCCCGAAGTCATAATGCCCCTTTACAGATCCATGGTGAGACCTCATCTTGAATATTGTGTTCAATTCTGGAGACCACATTATCAAAAAGATGTGCGGAGAATCGAGTCGGTTCAGCGAATGACCACCAGGATGGTCTCGGGACTAAAGAACCTCCCATATGAGGAAAGACTAAATAAACTGCAACTATACTCGCTCGAGGAACGTAGAGAGAGGGGGGACATGATTGAGACTTTTAAATATATCACGGGCCGCATCGAGGTGGAAGACGATATCTTCTTTCTTAAAGGACCTACAACCACAAGAGGCCATCCGCTGAAAATCAAAGGTGGGCAATTTCATGGCGACGCCAGGAAGTATTTCTTCACCGAAAGGGTAGTCGATCACTGGAATGAACTTCCATTGCAGGTAATTAACGCCAGCAGCGTGCTCGATTTCAAAAAGAAATGGGATATGTATTTGGGATCTCTAGCCAGGTGAAGTCTGGGGGTGGGTCATTAGCGTGGGCAGACTTGATGGGCTATAGCCCTTTTCTGCCGTCATATTCTATGTTTCTATGTTTCTATGAAGTCAGATACATATGGAAGGGGGAGAGGGCAGACATTGGATGGAACGCGCAGATGCTGGATTGAAGAGACAGGGCAGATGCTGGAAGGAAAAGAGTGAAAAGAAGATGAAAGCAGAAACCAGAGACAACAAAAGGTAGAAAAAAATAATTTTATTTCTATTTTGTCATTAGAATATATCAGATTTGAAATATATATCCTGCTAGAGACATAACTCCCGCACAGGCCATCTCTTCTATCAACAATCTCATAAACTCCGCCCTTCAGTCGGGCCATTTCTCCCCAGAAATGGGTCATATTGCCTTGACCCCACTACTGAAAAAATCTGACCTTGACCCTTCCATACCATCCAGCTATCGCCCAATTGCAAATATCCCTCTCCTAACCAAGATGCTAGAGTCCATCATTTCTACCCAACTCTCATCATACTTAGAGAGATTCTCTATTCTTCTACCCTATCAATATGGCTTTCGTCCTAACTTCAGCACCGAATCCCTACTGTCTTCCCTGATTTCAAGGGTTCAACAACTTCACTCTCGAAACAAGTTCGCTGTCCTCCTACAATTTGACCTTTCCGCTGCTTTCAATGTTGTCCACCATGATATTCTTGTTTACCAACTCTCTGAGATAGGCATCAACTCCACAGTCCTAGATTGGTTCTTTAAATTCCTCCGCTCTCGTTCTTACATTTTTAACATGAATGGCACCTCATCCTCCCCCTGGAAACTGAAATGTGGAGTCCCGCAAGGCTCTCCACTATCTCCTATCCTTTTCAACATCTATATGTCCTCCCTAAAACTCCTCCACCTATCCCCCTTGAAACAATTTACACTTATGCCGACGACATCCTCGTCCTCCTCAAGACCGATTCGAACCTCACCAACCTGTCTAAGAACATATCCTCTTGTATAATGAACCTACAATCCTGGGCCCACACTGTGCAAATGAAATTGAATGAGTCCAAAACAAGACTTCTTTGGCTCAGCCCAAAACTAGACCACCTACTCGCCTCCATTCCACTATCCTCTGGCTCCTCTCTGCAGCTTTGAGTTCTCGAGCAATGTCTTGGGCATCATCATTGATTCCACATTATCCTTCAATGACCTCCAATCCTTGGTAAAAAAAATGCTTTTTCAGCCTTCACATGCTGAGGAAAGTTAGATCCTGCTTCCATCAAAAACATTTTACCCTCCTTGTCCAATCCATCATCCTTTCCAGATTGGACTATTGCAACTCCATCTACTTAAGCCTAACTAAGAAAAACCTCCACAGACTTCAGCGGATTCAGAATGCTGCGGCAAAGCTCATCTTCGCTAAAAGTAAATTTGTCCATGTCTCCCCGCTCCTGGCCAAGCTTCACTGGCTTCCGATAATTGCCAGGGTCCACTATAAATGCGCCTGTTTAGCTTTCAAAATCCTACATGGTATCCTCCTTCCCTTTATCCCTCTTTCTTGGAATTCCTCAAACCCTAGTACCACCAGATCCTCCCACAAATTAAAACTATCCTTCCCCTCGCTAAAAGGCATTTCCTACACAGTAAAGCTAGGGACCTCCCTCCACTTCAAAATCACTGAGCTCTGGAACAACCTTACCTCCCCTCTTCGGAACTTGAGCTCTCTCCAAGTTTTCCGCAAACATCTGAAAACCTGGCTTTTCTCAAAAATTGTAAACCTCTCTCCAACTTAGGAATCAAGAAATCTCTTATATCTGGCATCCCAAGTCCTCTAAATACTCTTCACACTTCTATCTTTAACCCTCTGTTGTAGTTCCTTCCTATTTCATCTACTGTAAACCGCGCCGAGCTCTACGAATGTGGAGATGATGCAGTATACAAACCTAAGGATTAGATTAGATTAGATTAGATTAGTAGAGGGGATATATGTGAAGGGGAAGGGAGACAGGGGTTTTGTTGGTCTGTGCTCTGTATATTTGTATTTATAAAATCACAATTGTTTAGAATATTGTTTCTTTTTATACTTTAATAAAATACGTTCAATATAAAATCATAACTGTGGCTTATGCAAATGGGATCAGATGGTTTGCGGGGACCGAGCTCGTGGAGATGGGGCGTAAATGGGGTTTTTTAATTTTAGTCCTAGTAGTTTGCCGGTCCACAAAATAATTCTTTTATTTCTGCCGGTCCATGGGTGTAAAAAGGTTGAAAAACACTGCTCTAGAGTATACATAAGGTGACCATACGTCCCATTTTCAATGGGACAGTCCCGTTTTCGGGCCGAATGTCCCGTTGTCCCGACCCACCGCTTCGGGACACCAAAATGTTCCATTTTCAGGGACAGCGTCCCGAAGCTGTGACCAGGGACACCAGGATGGCCGATCAGTTTCCTGCCTGCCGTGCGGATTGAAACGCTGGGCCGCCGCCGCTGCTTCTTGGCTTCTTCCCGATGTCAATTTTGATATCGGAGAGGAAGTTCAGGGCCAGCCAATCGCTGCCTGACTGGCCCGAACTTCCTCTCCGATGTCAAAAATTGATGTCGGGAAGAAGCCAAGAAGCAGTGGCGGCGGCCCAGCGTTTCAATCCGCGAGGCAGACTGGCAGGCAGTGTCGGTACACAGTGGGTGGGCGGGGGGTTTGAATCCGTGGGGGCGGGGGAGGGTGTTGAATCTGCGGATGGGGGGTTGAATCAGGCACTGAAGAGAGGGAAGGAAGTAGGCAGGCAGGCTGGCTTCGGGGCAGGGACAAAGACAAGAGAAGACATAGGAAGGAGGCACTGGGAGCACTATGGACATGGGAAAGAGGCATTGGGGGCACTATGGACATGGGAAGGAGGCACTGGGGGCACTAAAGACACAGGACAGGCACTGGGGGCACTATGGACATGGGAAGGAGGCACTGGTGGCACTAAGGACATAGGAAGGAAGGAGGGAGGGAATAGAAAGGGACAATTGTCTTAGGTCTGCTGGATTATTGCAACTCCCTATATCTTCCTTGTCCAGCCACTATGATAAAACAACTCCAGACCATACAAAACACCGCCCTCAGATTGATCTACTCACTCAAAAAATATGATCACATAACAACTGCCTTCTTAGACTCTCACTGGCTACCCATACAAGCACGAATCCAATTCAAATTCCACTGCCTGATATTCAAAGCATTACACGGCTCTTCCCCCCTCCTATCTAAACAACCGCTTAAACCAAATCTCCACCTCAAGACACAGAAGAACCTCGAACCCTTTCGCCTTCCCCCCACTCAAAGGCACACAACGCAAGAAAATGTTTGACAACCTTCTGTCAACACAAGCAGCAAAAATCAACCATTCCATCTCCAATCTTATGACAATATCAGACAACTTCAAAACATTCAGAAAAGAAATCAAAACCCTGCTTTTCAAAAAATTCATTCAAATATCTTAACCCCTCCTCTTTTACCTCCAGAAGATTCACCTACTTTCAGATAACCTTCCCCCAAATTACCCACCTTAACACCTTCCAATTAAACAAATACCATAAATAGATTGTAACCTACCCTCTCTAACTGCATTCCATATGTATTTTTCATACAGTTCTTCACTGTCAGTTTAATTTCCATCCTATAAGTTCACATAGAATTTTTCTTTTTTCAACCATCTTTAGTTTCTCTTCTTTATTAATTTCCAGGTACTTTAATTAGATTGTGAGCCTTCGGGACAGTAAGGGAATTTTTTAAGTACCTTCTTACTTCTCATTTATAATCTTAATGTATATTTTCTTCAAACCGCTTAGAACCTAATGGATGTAGCGGTATATAAGAAATAAATTACATTACATTACATTACAATTGTTGGGTATGAGTGCAGAAAGAAAGAAATGAAAGAAAGGATACACAGTAAGAAGGAAACACAACCAGAGACTTCTGAAATCACCAGACAGCAAAGGTAGGAAAAATGATTTTATTTTCAGTTTAGTGATCAAAACCTGTCAGTTTTGAGAATTTATATCTGCTGTCTATATTTTGCACTATATTTGTCTATTTTTCTATAGTTACTGAGGTGACATTGTATATTTTAAAGTCATTTGCCTTGACATCTTTGAAAACCCCAAATGATAATTAACATTTTCTCTGCGTATATTGTGCTTTGTAATTTTTTTTAATTTTAAGGTTGCCATTATGAATTAATATGAAGATATTATGTGTACATGAAAAATGAATGGAAGAAATTTGGGGCGGGATTGGAGGTGGGGCTAGGGCAGGGTTGAGGCGGGGCTAGGGTGGGATTGGGGCGGGACTAGGGCGGGATTGGGGATGTCCCCTTTTGATGAAAAAAATAAATGGTCACGTTAAGTATACAGTACATATTCAGGGCTTCCAGTCTCTCCTCATATGCCCTACCATTTTTGTTGCCTTTCTCTGGACCACTTGTAGTCTTCTTATATATCCTTTGCCAGATACGGTCTCCAAAACTGAACACAAAACACCAAGTGGGGCCTTACCAATGACCTGAATAGTGGCATCAACACCTTCTTTCTTCTACTGATTACGCCTCTCTCTCTACAGCCTAGAATCTTTCTGGCAACAGCTACCGCCTTGTCATACTGTTACTTTGCTTTTAGATTTTTGGACACTATCACCCCAAGGTCCCTCTCCTCATCCGTGTATAATCAGCCTCTCACCTCCCAGTACATTCAGCTCCCTCAGATTTCTAATCCCCAAATGCATCATTCTGCACTTCTTTGCATTGAATTTTCATCAGACATTAGACCATTCCTCTAACTTTTGCAGATCTTTTTTCATGTTTTTCTCTCCCTCCTTGGTGTCTACTCCCTTACAAATCTTGATATCATCAACAAAAAGGCAAACCTTTCCTTCTAATGCTTCGGCAATGTCACTCACAAATATAATGAACAGGATCGGCCCCAGCACCGATCCTTGAGGCACTCAAATACTCATCTTTCCTTCCTCCGAACAAATTCCATTAACCACCACCCTTTAGTTGCTTTCAATGCTGGCCAGCCAACACAGATGATCTGACAATTGAAATTTGTTCATAACTTCTAGATACCGCAGTAAGAGTCTGTGCGCATCTAATGATTTTAAAACCCGATCATATTTTCTCAAACCAGAGGGTGTGAAGGCAGGCAAGCATATTTCCTAGTTGATGTGTAATAAATAAATATAGGGATATATATTTTTTTTCAATTGTGATAATAACTTAAATACCTATATTCATATCACAATTTAAAAGAATTAATTATTAATTTAAATAGTGCTCGGACCCACAACCCTAGTGTTCTAGTGTAGAAACACACAACACCAGTTGCCATCAGACCATCATAGCACTATTAATGTCTGTACCACCATATAACAATCCAACATCCATTTACTATACAATAAACTTATCTTTTATGGTGGTTACTACTTCTCCGATGGTCATTTAATAAGCAGCTGGTGTTATAAAGTGCTTGTGCAAATACTAATAAATAATAACTTCTGGAAGCCAAAAATTACAAATATCTTCCCTTCTACTCGTTTCGACTTGTGCTTCCTCAGGAAGGGATTATCTATCAAAAAACATATAATATAATTTAATTTAACATCTCACTACAAAAACATTAACACTAATGCTGTTTATAAAATATATCAATACATAATACAAATTTCCTTAAATTACCTAGAAGCAGCCTCTAAAGAAGGACCCATCCGACCTGCTCCATCAGGTTACTAACTGGCATCAAGCTGCTGACTTCCTACCTCAACTTAAATAGGGAGTTCTGAGTCACATGCCCAAACTCCTCCCTCTAACTCATTACTAGTCAGCAACCTTACTGCCTTGTGAAAGGAGGATCGGCACTCTACATCTGAAAACAATCAATCTCATTATTGAGCCCTCTGGGACTTAGGATCTGCCAGTTAAAAATAAACCGATGTTCTTTCTCCATTAAAATCTGTGTAACATCCCCCTTATATGTAGGTAAATGTAGCAACACCGTATATTGTAATTTTTCACACACATGTCCCATATCTAACCAGTGGGAAACCAGAGGAGCTGACAGCCAGCCACATCGGATGTTACTTAAGTGTTCCACTATTCTGATTTTAATACTTCTTTTAGTGTGACCAATGTACTATTTATCACAGGGGCATATAATACAATATACCACTGCCTTAGACATGCAATTGGTGTTTGTAAGTAATTTGAAATTTTTCTTATATCTACCTCCGTTTGGGATCTCCAATTCCTGACCCAACTTAATATATTTACAATGTACACAGCAGTCACATGGCTTATGGCCACTTCCGGTTCTATCTACTCCACTGGTTTCCCACGGGTTACTCCTATGCCGCAACATTTCACCTATATTACGGCCCTGATGGTAAGCAAACTTAGGGAGTTCTATTATGTTAGAAATAACTTGCAACACTGATCAATGCCGTTTAATTATCTGGCAAATCCTGTAACTGTCTACTGAAAAAGGGAGGACACATACCGTAGAGTTACCGTTTCCCCCTTTCTTGTTAGGCTGTAGTAACCACTCCCAATGACAATTGCTAGCCCTCTTCCATGTTTTTTTAACTACTTTATGAGGATATCCTCTTTGTATAAACCTGTGATGCATTTTTTCAGCTTGATTATGAAATTCCTTATCTTCTGAGCAAATTCTCCGTAATCGGAGAAACTGCCCCACTGGTATGCCTTGACGGAGGGGCTTCGGATGGAAACTCTGAAATTGTAACAAAGAATTTCTATCTGACTGCTTGCTATACAGGGTAGTGTTTAATACTCCCTGATGTTTAATCAGCCTAAGATCTAAAAAAGATATGTTTTCTTTACTACTGTTAAACAAAAATTTGATATTACTATCATACCCATTCAACTCCTGCATAAATAATTGTAAATTGTCCTGAGTTCCCGTCCAGAAAAATATCACATCGTCAATATACCTTTTCCATAATGAAACCCCCTCGTACAAAGCAGACCGGTATACGTACTTTTTTTCAAATTGGGTCATATATAAAGAGGCTATTGATGGGGCAGCTGATGACCCCATAGCTACCCTCTTTATTTGAACATAAAACTGTTAATCAAAACTAAAGTAGTTGCATTGAATTATGATATCCACTAGCTGGTTTGATGAATGTTACTTTATCTTTAGCTATACCTAACAAGTCCAGATAGTAGCTGGCCACCTCAATGGCTGCTTGCTGGGGAATGTTTGTATATAGCGCAGCCACATCAGCAGTCACCATCACTATGTCTTCTCCAATTTGACCCATATCCTCAATTAGCTGTAAAAAATGAGAGAAATCCTGGACATACGATTGATGTTGGTTGATGTGTAACCTGGAAATCACTTTCAGCAAGAAAGATGGGAATATGCGCAAAGTCACGCCTGAATGCGTAATCCTAAGAAAAGGATCTCTGCAGGACAAAGCCTGAAGTTGCGACACTCTCCGGGCAGAGGTGATTGCCACAAAAAAACATCTTGATAGTAAGGTCCATCAAGGAAGTTTGGTCCAGAGGCTCACAGGGCAGGCTCACTTGCACCCAAAGAAACAGATTAAGATTCCATGTCAGAAAAGGACGTCACACTGTCCTTCAAAAATCTGGCTACATCCAGATGTGCAGCAAGGGTATTTTTATTGATCCTGGGTCCAAACAGGAGAGTCTAGCTCTCTGAATTCTCAAGAAGCCAACCACTAAGCCCTTTTCCAGACCTTCCTGGAGAAAGGCAAGTATCACCGAGATTGGAGCCAAGCTTAGATTGTTGCTCTTCTGAGCGCACCAAATTTAGAAACACTTCCAGGCCTTCACGTACGCTAACATAAGAATTGTCATCAAACCGAAGGTCCATCAAACCCAGTATCCTGTTTCCAATAGTGGCCAACCCAGGTTCCAAGACCCTAGCTAGATCCCAAATAATAAACAGATTTCATGCTGCTTATCCTTGGAATAAGCAGTGGATTTCCCCAAGCCATCTCATTAATGGCTTATGGACTTCTCCAAACCTTTTTTAAACCCCACTAAGTTAACTGATTTCACCACATTCTCTAACAATGAATTCCAGAGTTTAATTACATGTGTGAAGAAATATTTTCTCCGCTTTTTTAAAAATCTACTACTTAGCTTCATCGCATGCCCCCTAGGCCTAGTATTTTTGGAAGGGTAAAGCTGTGAACTGGAAGTGCTGATCCAACATATGAAACCACAAATACTTCCTGTGCTCTGGAAAAATAGGAATGTGCAGATAGGACTCCATCAAATCCAGAAGGCAAGAAATTCCCCTGGTACCACTGATGCAATCATCAACTTTATCATCTCCATTTGGAAACATGGTATTTTGAGGAATGCATTTACCACTTTGGGGTCTAGAACTGGCCTCCAATCTTCAGAGCCTCTCTTGGGCACAATGAAGTATTCCTCTGGGATGGGCTCTATGGCTTCCAGAGCTAACAATCTTTGCACTGTTGTTCTGACTTTGGCCACTTTTTCTGGCTTCCCTGCCAGGGAGTCTATAAAAAGGTCCAGGAGGGCTTATAGCCCTCCCATATAATTTCCAGCATCCAGAGATCTGTGGTGATCTTTGCCCATGCCCCCAAATAGGCTAACAACCTTCCTCCAATGCATGGAGGTTTGGCTGATGGCTTGGCTTCATAACTGCTTCTTTGAAGCTGTGGTGGAGTGGGATCCTAATGATTGGGGGCATCTGGCCCCTCCAAATCTTTGACTGGAGTTCTGAAATGATCTCAGTGCTAGTTCTCAGGAGGTCCTTTGGGCCAATCACCTAGAGGACTGACAATTACCACAACCTATCCCCCTAAAGGATCGAGGTCTGCTGTCTGCCAAGGATTTGGGCTTACATCCTCCATGCTGGCCATAAGATCATCCAAGCCTTTCCCAAAAAGTAACTGTCCCTCGAATGGCAGTTTACTCAGGGTAGCTTTTGAGGGGGAATCTCCCATCCACTGTCTGATTCATACCATCCTGCTCATGACTCTGAAATGGTCATACAGAGCATCAGCCACATAAAAACTGCATCAGCCAATAAAAACTGAAGATCTTTGTCCACGACAGTGCCTGGATCATGGCGCAACTTAGAATGGCAAGCTCAGGTGACAAAAGACAATGACGCAGCTGCTTTCAATCCTGATGCCACAGCATCAAAGAGCTGATGTTGTTTCCCCTTAAATGTTTTTCTATTCCTTAAATAATTGTAGTTCACCTCCTCTTTCCTTATGTATCACTATCTAGTATATATATCAATTGTATGTTTATTGGTATTAATTATTTTTATCTTGTCCCCTAAAATTATTATTGTTATACGCATTGAAAATATTTGATATTGCGTTTACATCAAAATTTTTATGAACTTGAAACTTTTGTACACAAAATTTAATCTGCGGTCCTGGGCATCTTTCAATACCACATCGCCTTCCCTGGGAAAGGAGGTATGTTTGATAACCTGCACCACCAGTGAATCCACCTTTAGCAAGTTTCAAGTTTATTAAAATTTTGATAAAATGCAAATCAAAATTTTTAAGCGTTTTACAATTTGTATTAAAATGGGGAAACAATGAACAATACTTGGCAAATATAGAACAATAGGAAAGTGGGGAGAACTACAATTTAAAAATAAAGAAAACATGAAGGGTAAACAACAAAAGGGAAGCTAGGGAATAAAGATTATTAAACAACCCTGGCTGTTTCCAAGTCTATTCAGCAGTCATATGCATCTTGGAAGAGGTAGCACTTTAGATTTCCCTTAAATTTATCTAAATTTTTTTCTACCCTGATATGAAGTGGCAAGGAATTCCATACTGTAGGGGTCATAATTGCAAATGAAGTGGCCTGATGCATGCTTATGATTTTCAAGGATGGTATATTAAGAAGATGTTAAGAGAAAAATCTTAGGACTCTTGAAGGTTCATGTGGAATAAGAAGCTTGTGGATAAAGGCCGGCTCTTTAGTATTTTGGGACTTGAAGGAGAGAATAGCTATTTTGTATATAATTTGGTGTGGGATTGTTAGCCAGTGCGCACTTTTCAACAGGGGAGTGACATGGTCAAATTTCTTCCTATTTGGAATAATTTTTATGGCAGTATTTTCTATCAATTGTATGCGGCGAATATCTTTTTGGCACATACCCTTATATAATGAATTACAGTAGTCAAGTTTGGATATAACGAGAGAGTGAATTAGAATGTTGAAGGATTGGGGGTCCAGAATGTTCGCAAGAAATCTAATCATCCTAAGTCTAATGAAACAATACTTTACTACTGCGCTGATTTGTGTATGGTAGGTCAATTTGCTATCTATTATTACTCCCAGAATTTTAATAGCATTCACAGAGATAATTGGAGTATCATTTATAGTGATGGGAGATGTAAGCTGTAAGGTATCTTTCCATGGAAATAGAAGACATTTGGTTTTTGATAAACTAAGTGACAGCATATTTTTGTGAAACCATTGACTAATTTTATCTAATTAGAATTGATGAGACTAATGTTGTTGGAGCTGTAGGCGTCGACAGGGAGATAATAACATAAGAATTGCCGCTGCTGGGTCAGATCAGTGGTCCATCGTGCCCAGCGGCGGCTCTTTGGTCAAAGACCAGTGTCCTAAATGAGACTAGCTTTACCTGCTATGTTCTGGTTCAGCAGGAACTTGTCTAACTTTATCTTGAATCCCTGGAGGGTGTTTTCCCTTATAACAGCCTCCGGAAGAGCGTTCCAGTTTTCCACCACTCTCTGGGTGAAGAAGAACTTCCTTATGTTTGTACGGAATCTATCCCCTTTTAACTTCAGAGAGTTAAAAGGCCTTCTCGTTCGACCTGCCTTGGAGAGGGTGAACAACCTGACTCTATCTACTAAGTCTATTCCCTTTATTATCTTGAATGTTTCTATCATGTCCCCTCTCAGTCTCCTCTTTTCAAGGAAGAAGAGGCCCAGTTTCTCTAATCTCTCACTGTACGGCAACTCCTCCAGTCCCTTAACCATTTTCGTCACTCTTCTCTGGACCCTTTCGAGTAGTACCATGACCTTCTTCATGTACTGTGACCAGTGCTGGGCGAAGTATTCTAGGTGAGGGTGTACCATGGCCCAGTACAGCAGCATGATAACCTTCTCTGAACTGTTTGTGATCCTCTTCTTAATCATTCCCAGCATTCTGTTTGCTCTTTTGCCACTGCCACACAATGTGCGGACGGCTTCATTGACTTGTTGACCAGTACTCCCAAGTTTCTTTCCTGGGGGGTCTCTCCAAGTACTGTACCGGATATCCTGTATTCGTGTATATGATTTTTATTACCGACATGCATCACCTTACACTTATCCACATTAAACCTCATTTGTCATGTCGCAGCCCATTTCTCGAGCGTGTTTATGTCACGTTGCAGGTCTTCACAATCCTCCTGCATCTTCACTACTCTGAATAACTTCATATCGTCTGCAAATTTAATCACCTCACTCGTCATACCAATTTCCAGGTCGTTTATAAATATGTTGAAGAGCACAGGTCCAAGCACTGAACCCTGCGGCACTCCACTTGTGACGTTTTTCCAGTCCGAGTATTGTCAATTTACCCCCACTTTCTGTTTCTTATCCACCAACCAGTTTTTAATCCACATGAGTATTTCACCCTCGATTCCATGGCTCGCAATATTTCGAAGTAGTCGTTTATGTGGAACCTTGTCAAATGCCTTCTGAAAATCCAGATATACAATGGCGACCAGCTTGCCCTTGTATATCTGCCTGTTTACTCCCTCGAAGAAGTGCAGCAAGTTCGTCAACCAAGATCTCCCTTTGCTGAAGCCATGCTGACTGGTCCTCATCAGATTGTGTCCGTCTAGGTCAGTGATTCCCAAAGTGGGCGCCACCGCCCCCTGGTGGGCGCTGCAGCGATTCAGGGGGGGCGGTGATGGCCACAGGTGCATTTGCGGGGCGATGAATAACTGTAAGGGGGCGGTGATAGTATAAAAGAAAGAAGAGAAGATTTAGAAAAATTGATTTATGTATTCCGCTCATAACGCTTAACTTTTCTTTGAACAACGTACTGGACATTGGCTCGGTTCCCGCATACTCCCTCACTTGCATTGAGGTATGTGCAATCGCGCACTGCTACTGTTCATGTGGTGCCATTGAATTGCCGTTCCAAAACACGTGAACACTACGAGCATTGCTGCAGGTAACTGCCACTCATGCGATTGATCGATCGCAAGGCCAAAGCCTGGAACAGCAGCAGTAGTACTGGCTACTGGCAGTATTACCAGCAGATTTTGGAGCACGCTATGAATTAGGAGATTTCTCTGTAATTATTATGCGTAATATAACTCAAAGAAAGGTTAGATTGTTGTGATATGATATTGTGACAAGTTAAAGTTAACTAACAAATAGTGCGACTATAATTGATGAGTATTATTTATTTATTTTATAATAATTATATGCGCTTTACAATTAATAATATCATGTTTATTTATTTCATCAGTATTTATTTTAGTTTTTTACAAAAATATTTCAAAAAATTACTAAAAAAATATTATTAAAAATACCCCCTTAACCCTTTGAACCCTGACCTCCCTCCCTTTTCGGCTCCACTACTAGGCTCGGTTTTAGGCATAGGGCCTACGGCGTAGGCCCTACGCCTAAAACCGAGCCTAGTAGTGGAGCTACGCCTAAAATCGTCTACGCCTAAAATCGGGCTTCAATTAGACAGATTTGGTAAAAGATTTTGTAGAATTAAAAGCTAGGAAAATTCACTTTTAATTATGATTTATTTACTTTATTTTTTATTTTTGCATAATATTTATTTACCTTATTTTTCTTAACGAAATATTATATTTTCTAATGCAATAAAAAAATTAAATTTGGATTTTCAGTATTTTTTTATTTTTGTTCAACTTAAAAATTAATTCATTTTGTTGGGGAGGCAAAGTTTCATCTCGCCTACACACAGAATTCAGTAGAACTGAGCCTGTTTAACGGCCCCACGGGTAGTGGTGACAGATAGGCAGACCGGAAAACCGGCCCATAGGGTTCAAAGGGTTAAAAAATTTATTTTTTCTACAGATAATAATGGCTCAACCAAAGAAAAAATGTAGACAATATCGAATATTTGAAATATGGCTTTATTGAGTCGCTAGTAAATAATACATTACCAATGTGCCTGATTTGCCAGAAAGTTTTATCAAACGAAGCTATGAAGCCTTCCAGACTATAAGAACATTTGACTAAAATTCATGGTGATAAAAAAGATAAGGATTTATCTTATTTTAGAACACTAAAAGAAAAATTTATCAAACAACCGACATTGGCAAAACTCTTTTCAACCGCAACCACACAAGATGGCGATGGCTTGCTTGCTTCTTACAATATTTCGTTAATGATTGCCAAATCAGGAAAACCTCATACTATTGGTGAAGAACTAATTATACCGGCTATAAGTGAAGTAATACGTACTGTGCTACACAAGCCAGCATCTGATATTATCAAGAAAATTTTGTTGAGCAATAATACAGTGCAAAGAAGAATTGATGAAATGGCTCAAGATGTTGAAGATTTATTGTGTAGATATTTAAAAACATCTCGGTTTTCTATTCAGCTTGATAAGTCAACTTTGCCAGGAAATGAAGCTTTACTTTTAGCATACGTGCGGTTCACAAAGGAGGAACAAATTTGCCAAGAATTATTATTTGCAAAATATTTGCAAACTGATACTAAAGGAGAATCAATATTTCATGCATTGGATGAGTTTTTTTAAAGAAAAAGAAATACCTCTGAGTAATATCTTATCAGTAGCCACAGATGGTGCTCCAGCGATGGTAGGGCGCTACAGAGGTTTTCTTGCATATTTAAAAAAGGAGATGCCGAATGTATTCACAGTACACTGTATCATCCATCGCCAATATCTAGTTGCCAAAAATTTAAGTGCACGCCTACATAATTCATTACAATATGTAATTAAAGCTATCAACATAATCAGAAGCAAATCATTGAATGACAGATTATTTAAACAGCTTTGCATTGAAAACGATGAAGAATTTAATTGTTTGCTGCTTGGTTGTCAAAGGGTGCCTGTTTAAATAGGTTTTATAAACTGTTTAACTCGGTGCTGGAGTTCTTAAAAGATAAAAATGATGCTTTACGATCCAATTTAATTCAATCCAAAAGTGACATTGCTTACTTGACAGACTTGTTTCAAAAATTTAATGAAAGCAATCTTCAGCTTCCAGGTGATGAAGTGAATTTAATAAAAACAAAATCTGTTATTTCTGCATTTGTGACAAAACTTCTGTATAAACGAAACTTTGGACGAGGGGAATTCAGCCAGTTCCCAAATTTATCAGGAGCAGAAAATAAAGATGAAGACATACTTTCTTATTGTTAGCACTTGGATGCTCTCCATTAAGATTTTAATCAAATTGATGATATTTTGAAAATGAACATACCTGATTGGATTTTGGATCCTTTTTCAAGTGTAAACACAGAAGAATTTCCACAGTTACAAGAAGAACTAAGAACATAAGAACATAAGCAGTGCCTCCGCCGGGTCAGACCATAGGTCCATCCTGCCCAGCAGTCCGCTCCCGCGGCGGCCCAAACAGGTCACGACCTGTCTAAATCACCAGAAGGGGCCCCCATGCCACCTCGGTTTCCTAATTGAGTCCTATCTTCCCATCAAAGTCCTAGCCCTCCGGTCTTGCACCTGCACGACCTGGTTGGGTTTCTACATTTATTTTCTGGTTAGCTTTCTCAGTATCCCATGATCCCTTTATCCCTCAGGAATCCATCCAGTCTCTGTTTGAATCCCTGTACCGTACTCTGCCTGATCACTTCCTCCGGTAGCGCATTCCAAGTGTCCACGACCCTCTGGGTGAAAAAAAACTTCCTTGCATTCGTTCTGAACCTATCTCCCTTCAGTTTCTCCGAGTGCCCCCTCGTACCTGTTGTCCCCTTCAGCCTGAAGAATCTGTCCCTATCCACCCTCTCTATGCCCCTCATGATCTTGAAGGTCTCTATCATATCACCCCTGAGCCTCCTTTTTTCCAGAGAGAAGAGCCCCAGCCTATCTAACCTCTCAGCATATGAGTAGTGTTCCAGCCCTCTTACCAGTTTCGTTGCTCTCCTTTGGACTCTCTCAAGTACCTCCATGTCTTTCTTGAGGTACGGCGACCAATATTGAACGCAGTATTCCAGATGCGGACGCACCATCGCTCGATACAGTGGCATGATGACTTCCCGCATCCTGGTAGTTATGCCCCTCTTTATGATGCCCAGCATCCTGTTGGCTTTTTTTGAGGCCGCTGCGCACTGTGCAGATGGCTTCAGTGATGCATCCACCAGCACCCCCAAGTCTCTCTCAAGATTGCTTTCTCCCAACAATGCCCCCCCCAATTTGTAGTTGAACAACGGGTTCTTTTTCCCTATATGCATGACTTTGCATTTTTCCACGTTAAAGCGCATTTGCCATTTGTTTGCCCAGTCTTCCAGCTTGTCTAGGTCCCTTTGCAGGTCCTCACACTCCTCCCTGGAGTTAACTCTACCGCACAGTTTCGTATCGTCTGCAAATTTTATAACCTCGCACTTTGCCTCTTTTTCCAGGTCATTGATAAATATGTTGAAGAGTAACGGCCCCAGCACCGATCCCTGTGGCACACCGCTCGTGACTCCCCGCCAGTCAGAATATTGGCCCTTTACTCCGACCCTCTGCAGTCTACCCGACAGCCAGTGCTCGATCCATCTGTGCACATCCCCTCCCACCCCGTGATTCCACAGTTTCCTAAGCAGCCTTTCATGTGGTACCTTGTCGAAAGCCTTTTGAAAATCGAGGTAAATGATGTCGATGGGTTCCCCATTGTCCACCCGACTGCTTATTCCCTCAAAGAAGTACAGAAGGTTCGTTAGGCACGACCTTCCCTTACAGAATCCGTGCTGGCTTGTTCTTAGTAGGCCATTTCTCTCAATGTGCTCACAAATGCCGTCTTTTATCATAGCTTCCACCATCTTCCCTATAATTGAAGTCAGGCTCACCGGCCTGTAGTTCCCGGGGTCACCCCTCGATCCCTTCTTGAATATAGGTGTGACATTCGCCAATTTCCAGTCCTCTGGTACCTCTCCAGTTTTCAAGGATAGGTTACAAACATGCTGGATTGTGCCCGCTATTTCTTGTCTTAGTTCCTTCAGAATCCTTGGGTGGATCCCGTCCGGACCCGGTGATTTGCCGCATTTTAATCTGTCTATCTGTTTGAGGACATCCTCCTTACTGACCTCTATATGCTCCAATTTTTCAGCCTGTTCCCCACTCATGAGCTCCTCTGAGTCTGGTATATTAGATGTGTCTTCTCTCGTGAAAACTGACGAGAAGAACGTGTTCAACCTCTCAGCTACCTCTTTATCCTCCTTAATCACTCCCTTCCTTTCCCCATCGTCCAGCGGCCCCACCTCCTCTCTCGCTGGTCGTTTCCCCTTTACGTAACTGAAGAATGCCTTGAAGTTTTTTGCTTCCCTGGCCAGCCCCTCTTCGTATTTCCCTTTTGCTTTTCTAACCTCTCGGTGGCATTCTTTTTGGCATTTCCTGTGCGCCTGGTGATTTTCCTCCGTTGGATCCTTTTTCCATCTCCGGAAGGACACTTTTTTGTCATTTATTGCCTTCTTTACTTCTGCTGATGGAAGTAACTACAAATGATGAATTGAAATTTAAATTCAAAAGCAGCTACCAACAGTTCTGGCTGCAAAAGGAGATCCCTACGGCTTATCCTGAAATATGGGCTGTAATTCAAAAGTTTTTAATTGCATTTCCTTCATCATATTTAGTGGAACGTGGGTTCAATGTGGTAAACAATTTATTAACAAAAAAAAGAAACCAATTGCAAATAGTTAATTGCGGTGATTTAAGATTACTGCTGACGAAAATAGAGCCGAGGATTACTAAATTGGTAGCAGCACACCAGGTTCATCCTTCTAATTAAGATGATTTTGAATGTTTTAACTTTTTTTGTATTACATTCCATTCTGAGTTCAATAAATAGTTTCATAATTACAAAGTTCAATGTTTCTAATTTACACCTTTCTTTACTATATTTTACGAAAAAGGTAGAAACATTAATACATATATATTTCCTATTAATTGCTATTAAAATTTTAAAAAAATTAATTTCCAGGGGGCGCTAAGTAATATTTTTTCTGGAAAGGGGGTGGTAGGACAAAAATGTTTGGGAACTACTGGTCTAGGTGATCAATGATGCGGTCCTTTATCAGCACCTCTACTATCTTTCCCGGTACCGAGGTCAGACTCATTGGTCTGTAGTTTCCCGGATCTCCCCTCGAACCTTTCTTGAAGATCAGCATGACATTCGCCACTTTCCAGTCTTCCAGAATCCTTCCCGATTTGATCGACAGATTGGCTATTAGTTGAAGTAGTTCAGCTATAGCCCCTTTCAATTCCTTGATTACCCTCATATGGATGCCATCCGGTCCCGGGGATTTATCGCTCTTAAGCCTATCAATCTTCTAGACTGACTGTCAACCCTGTCAGTTTCCCGTCTTCGTTTCCAGCATATAGCCTGATGGGTTCCAGTATGCTGTGTACATCCTCTTCAGTAAATACAGACGCAAAAAATGTGTTCGGTTTGTCAGCAATTGCTTTGTCCTCCTTTAGCACTCCCTTTATTCCATGGTCATCCAACAGTCCCATCACTTCCTTCGTGGGTCGTTTCTCCTTAATATATCGAAAGAATGGCTTGACGTTTTTTGCCTCCTTGGATATTTTTCCCTCATAGTCTTTTTTGGCCCTTCTTACCGCCTTGTGGCACCTAGATGTCGTCTGCGTAAACTGGTTAAATGTAGCATCCATTGGATAAAGCTTTGATATAGCTTTTGCCACCAGAAGGGGCCCCTGCAAGTTCATAAGCATTTATGTAATGTCGTGATTTGAGGGAAAATAAGAGGTGTCCTTGGTGCTGCACATAAGTGAGCATTACGTGGTAGAGGACTGAGAATAATAATAATAATAATAACTTTATTTTTGTATACCGCATTACCATGGAAGTTCTATGCGGTTAACAGATGAAGATACTGTACATTACAGCGAAGTTACACATTTTTTTTTTTTTTGGCATAGCTACATTTACATTTTCGGCGACGCTACATTTGCGGTGAAGTTATTTTTCAGGTCGGTTACTATTGCAGAGAAGTTACATTTGTTGTAAGTTGCATATATATAGCGGAGTTCATACAGTAGTAATGTAATGTAATTTATTTCTTATATACCGCTCCATCCGTTAGGTTCTAAGCGGTTTACAGAAAATATACATTAAGATTAGAAATAAGAAAGGTACTTGAAAAATTCCCTTACTGTCCCGAAGGCTCACAATCTAACTAAAGTACCTGGAGGGTAATAGAGAAGTGAAAAGTAGAGTTAGAGGAAAAATAAAAATAAAATAAACATTTTAACAAGACAGCATTGATCTAAATACTTTTGTTACATACAGCAGTGATATATACTGCGGAGTTCGATAAAGCCGAGCAGAGGCATTAAGTAAGGGAGGTAACGAAGAAGGGGTGATTAGTTGGATAGGGTGATCCATTTTGTTAAGTCATTTGGTGGCTGACAGGATTGGAGGAGTCGAGAGTCTGAGGTAAGTCAAGGTCCGAGGAGGAGGCAAGGAAGAGGGTGGGAGAAGTTAGAGGAATTTATCAAAAAGCCTCTAGCTTGAATTATTGGAGGGATTCTGTGATCATTCCCATAAGCACTGAAGGTTTAAACAGCCTGCGCACAATTGAGTCCTCGCCAAGGTTCAGAGCCTCCACCAAATCCAGATCCTGCCCTATCAGAGATGCTGCAGAATCTCCTTCTATAAAGGACCCTAACTGGGAGAGCAAAGGTATGGAAATAGAATAATTATTCGTTCTATAGCTGAATTTTCCTGACCTGCACAGGGCACTGTTGCTGGGGAACTGAGCTCTTGGGGGATGGGAGGAAGGATCCCCAGCACTAGTAGGGCTGCGATTCTACAGGGTTCCATGTGGGGAGCTACAATGAAAAATGAAAAATAGCAATTTGGGGATTTTAGAAGTGGAGAAAACTACCTCTAATCCTAGAACCCTAAAAAAAATCAAAGACCACCCCCCCCCCCAATTTGGTTTGTCAGGCTGTCAGCTTGTTACTCACTGTGCCATGCTGTGTGCTGGGAGCTGCAAGCAAACAGCTTACAGGGAGAACCTCTGCCTCAACAAGCCTAGAATCTGGACTGCTTATGTCTTCTGACTGCCTCTCGGGCCCAACGAACTGGCTGGAGACCTCAACCCCCACTGGATCACACACACACAAAATAGGGGGAGGAACACAGTCAGCCCCAGTCCTGGAAAAAGCCGCCACTGAGCCATGCAGTCTACACTGAAACCCATTATGGACAAAGCTGGGGCAAGCCTTTCTCCCAAGCGAATGGTCTCTGTGCCCCCGAACTGTTAGTGCAGGTTGTCCAAGTGGGTGCAATGCAAAGCAGTCCGTCCTTTGGAAGCAGACTCTAGACCTCAGAGTCTGTGCTCTTCCACAGCTAGAAGGGATCCTCTGTAGCACCAAAAGCCTCACAAACAGCAAAAAAAGCCCCAAAATGAAATGAAAATAATTCTGAATGGAAAAGACAAGCTCCTACTCTCTCAATTGTATGAAGTTGAAGGACAGTCCAGAGGTAAGGGAGGAGGAGCAAAAAGAATGCAAATGAAGCTCCCTACAAGAGTTCTCACCAGAAAAGTGTTCAGGAATAGAGCATCTGTCATACTAGCAATTTCTTAAAACCACTGTGATTTTTTTTAACATTGATGGAAAAAAAAGCCACAGTAAAATTAAATGCCCCAGTTTTGGGGGGGGGAAAAGGAACTAGTCTTGGCCAAAGAGCTCAGGCCTAAGCAAGCCAGGAGCTGTGAAAAATGAAACAAAGCTCACAAATGCCAAAAATAACTAAGAAAACTAAAGAGGAGATAAGAAAATAAGAGATTATGTACTCACCCTGGTAAGTTCTTTTAAGATAGGTGAGACATTCTAGACCAGGGGTGTCAAAGTCCCTCCTTCGAGGGCCACAATCCAATTGGGTTTTCAGGATTTCCCAAATGAATATGCATGAGATCTATTAGCATACAATGAAAGCAGTGCATGCAAATAGATCTCATGCACATTCATTGGGGAAATCCTGAAAACCCGACTGGATTGTGGCCCTTGAGGTGGGACTTTGACACCCATGCTCTAGACAATAGGGTTATTTCCCCATATTTGCTTGCTCTGCAGAAGGAATCCATTCCGGATTTTTCACTCTGCCTCTGTAGTACTTCACTGATTGGTTTAATGCTCTCTACAGTCATTACCCAAGCACTGAGAGGCATCACCTATGTGAAGTAGAGGCACTTGTAATAACAGGCTAAACAAAGTGTTCTGCTGAAAGTAATGAAACAGTACCATTAACCACCAACACCAAAGGAGTGAAGCACAATTCCCCAAGAAAATGAATATAGAAATAAATTCTTCTTAGCTCTCAAGGGCTGAGAGGCCTCCAAGAAGCAGCTTGGAGAAGCATAGATAGACAAACTGTAAACAGGCGGAGAAAAGCCAGAGTCTAGAAATGTCTCACCTATCTACTGGAAAAGAGCTTACCAGGGTAAGTACATAATCTCTTTTTCCAGTGCAATAATAATAATAATAATAATTTTATTCTTATATACCTCCAAAGCCGTAATAGTTCAGGCGGTTTACAATAAGAAGAGCTGGACAATCAGCAATGATAGGTACAATGTAAAGTCATTGAATACATGTAAGCAGGATACAGAGATAAGAAGAGCTGGAACAATCAGCGAACATAGGCACACTGTAAAGTCATCGAATACATGTAAGCAGAGTACTGAGCAGGCTTGAGAGTTCTTGGTTACAAATCGGTTAGAGTATAAAGAGATAGGGCTTTAAGAGTTCTTAGGTTACAAATCTGTTGTACAAGTTTGTTTTTACTAGTTTTGTAAAACTTAGGATGAGGAGTGTGTAATAATGTTACCCAGCCAATTGTTCAGATGACCTGCGTGGAAAACAAGTGTTCTGTCCAGATATCTTTTATATTGGCAGGCCTTTATTGTTGGATAGATAAACATGTGAACTCTGTGTGTAGGCCTAATGGAACAAACCAAGTTGAAATGAGAGACCAAGTACATAGGTGCCGAACCAAGAATAGATTTGAAACAAAAACAGGCAAATTTGAACAGAACTCTTTCCAATGAAGTTTTTGATAATAGGGGGTTATATGTTCCCATTTTTTTATACCAAAATTCAATCGTACTGCCGAGTTTTGAATAGTTCGGAGTCTTTGAATGGTTTTCTTGAAAGACCCCCAAATAAATGATGTTGCAGTAGTCGAGTATGCTTGGAATGGAGGATTGCACCAGTTAACGCAATGAAGTTGCATCGAAGTACTTTCTGATGATTCTTAGTTTCCATAATGTCGAGAAGCCTTTTCTAACCAATAACTCCGTGTGTACATCTAGAGTAAGGTAATGGTCCAGAGTTACTCACAGAATTTTTATGGAATCAACAATAGGAAAGTCTTGTCCATTCAAAGAAATTGAAGAATCTTTGAATTTGTCGTTCGGACTCGCCAGGAAGAATTTGTTTTTTTTCTGGGTTGAGTTTCAATTTGAATTCAGCCATCAATTGTTCAATCTGCTTTAAAATAGATGCCAGATGGTTCTTCGTCTCAGAAGTCAGGTTTGTTAGGGGAAAAACTATAGTGATATCGTCAGCATAGATGTAAAATTTGACTTTTAAGCTTTGCAGTAGATTACCCAATGAGGCTAGGTAAATGTTAAACAGTGTAGGGCAGTGGTCTCAAACTCATGGCCCGGGGGCCACATGCGGCCCACCAGGTACTATTTTGAGGCCCTCAGTATGTTTAGCATAATCACAAAGTAAAAGAAAACAGTTTCTTGGTCATATGTCTCTTTAGCTATAAATGACAATATTATTCTTAAGACTTAGCCAAAAGGAAAAATTTATAAACTACAAAGAGTTTTACTTCATGCAAAATTGTCATTTCTTTAACAAGACATTAACTATTTTTTTCTGAGGCCCTCCAAGTACCTACAAATCCAAAATGTGGCCCTGCAAATGGTTTGAGTTTGAGACCACTGGTATAGGGGATAGGTGGAACCCTGCGAGACTCCACATGAGTTAACCCAGCTGAAGGTTTGTTTGTTGTCACTGTAAACTTGGTACGATCATTTACTCAAAAAAACCATTTTAACACATTACCCGAAAGTCTAATTGACTTCAGACAGTCAATTAGGATGACATGATCGACTAAGACGAAGGCATTACTTAAATCAAATTGCAGGACTAGTGCACTTGTACCCTGACTAAATAAGCTATGGAGGGAATCTAGCAATCAGGCAATAACTGTTTCTGTGCTAAACCTGGAACGAAAACCTGACTGGTTATCAAGTAGTATGCTGAATTTATCCAGATAGGTTACTAAGTCCTGTTTAACCAAACCTTCCATCAGCTTTATATAAAAGGGAATGCTTGCGATGGGTCTGTAGTTCGATGTCAGCTTAATAGATTCCTTGGGATTTTTTACGATCGGAGTGATTAGAATCTGGCCTAAGGCCTTGTGGAAATAATAATAATAAATGTATTTTTATATACCGCCATACCCGGGAGTTCTAAGCGGTTCACAACAGTAGAGAAGTAAGCCAATTATGTAATTTGGCTTTGAAGGCGACTGGAGCAACTTTCATAACATTTGGTGGGCAACAGTCTAATTTGCATTAGGAATAGGTATATTTTGAATAAAATTTGCAGAATTGTTGCCAGGCAGGGGTAGTAAAATTATTCTAGGTCATGTCTACCCTAGATTCAACTATGCATTGAACAACTGGGTAGTTAACATTGTAACATAGTAGATGACGGCAGATAAAGACCCGAATTGTCCATCCAGTCTGCCCAACCTGATTTAATTTAAATTTTTTTATTTTTTCTTCTTAAGCTATTTCTGGGCAAGAATCCAAAGCTCTACCCGATACTGTGCTTGGGTTCCTACTGCCGAAATCTACGTTAAAACCTACTCCAACCTATCTACACCCTCCCAGCCATTGAAGCCCTCCCCAGCCCATCCTCCACCAAATGGCCATATACAGACACAGACCGTGCAAGTCTGCCCAGTACTGGCCTTAGTTCAATTTTTTATATTATTTTCTGATTCTAGATCCTCTGTGTTCATCCCATGCTTCTTTGAACTCAGTCATAGTTTTACTCTCCACCACCTCTCTCCAGAGCGCATTCCAGACATCCACCACACTCTCCGTAAAGTAGAATTTCCTAACATTGCCTTTGAATCTACCACCCCTCAACCTCAAATTATGCCCTCTGGTTTTACCATTTTCCTTTCTCTGGAAAAGATTATGTTCTACGTTAATACCCTTCAAGTATTTGAACGTCTGAATCATATCTCCCCTGTCTCTCCTTTCCTCTAGGGTATCCATATTCAGGACTTCCAGTCTCTCCTCATATGTCTTCTGGCGCAAGCCTCCTATCATTTTCGGCGCCCTCCTCTGGACCGCTTCAAGTCTTCTTATGTCCTTCGCCAGATACAGTCTCCAAAACTGAACACAATACTCCAAGTGGGGCCTTACCAATGACCTGTACAGGGGCATCAACACCTTTTTCCTTCTACTGGCTACGCCTCTCTTTATACAACCCAGCATCCTTCTGGCAGCAGCCACTGCCTTGTCACACTGTTTTTCACCTTTAGATCTTCGGACACTATCTCTCCAAGGTCCCTCTCCCCGTCTGTGCATATCAGCTTCTCTCCTCCTAGCATATACGGTTCCTTCCAATTATTAATCCCCAAATGCATTACTCTGCATTTCTTTGCACTGAATTTTAGTTGCCAGGCATTAGACCATTCTTCTAACTTTTGCAGATCTTTTTTCATATTTTCCACTCCTTCTTTGGTGTCTTCTCTGTTACAAATCTTGGTATCATCTGCAAAAAGGCACCCTTTTCCTTCTAACCCTTCAGCAATGTCATTCACAAACATATTGAACAGGACTGACCCCAGCACTGAACCCTGAGGGACTGCACTACTCACCTTTCCTTCCTCTGAGTGACTTCCATTAACCACCCCCTCTGGCATCTGTCCGATAGCCAGTTTCTAACCCAGTTCACCACTTTGGGTCCTAACTTCAGCCCTTCAAGTTTGTTCAACAGCCTTCAATGAGGAATTGTATCAAAGGCTTTGCTGAAATCTAAGTAAATTAGATCTAGCATATGTCCTCGATCCAGCTCTCTGGTCACCCAATCAAAAAATTCAATCAGGTTCGTTTGGCATGATTTACCTTTCGTAAAGCCATGTTGCCACGGATCCTGTAATTCATTAGATTCAAGAAAGTACACTATCCTTTCTTTCAGCAACACTTCCATTATTTTTCCAATAACTGAAGTGAGGCTCGCCGGCCTGTAGTTTCCTGCTTCAGCCCTATGACCACTTTTATGAATAGAGACCACATCCGCTCTCCTCCAATCCCCAGAAATCACTCACGTCTCCAGAGATTTGTTGAACAAGTCTTTATTAGGACTCACCAGAACCTCTCTGAGCTCCCTTAGTATCCTGGGATGGATCCCATCTGGTCCCATCGCTTTGTCCACCTTCAGTTTTTCAAGTTGCTCATAAACACTCTCCTCCGTGAATGGCACAGAATCTACTCCATTTTCTCATATAACTTTGCCAGACAATCTCAGTCCTTCTCCAGGATTTTCTTCTGTGAACACAGAACAGAAGTATTTGTTTAGCACATTTGCTTTTTCCTCATCACTCTCCACATATCAGTTTCCAGCATCTTTTACTTTAGCAATTCCATTTTTCATCTTCCTCCTTTCACTAATATATCAGAAAAAAATTTTATCTCCCATTTTTAGCCAATTGTTCTTCCGCCTGTGCTTTCGCCAGATGTATCTCTCTCTTGGCTTCTTTCAGTTTCACCCTGTAGTCCTTTCTGCACTCCTCTTCTTGGTTTTTTTTATATTTCACGAACGCCAACTTCTTTCACCTTATTTTCTCCGCCACTAGTTTGGAAAACCATATCGGCTTCCTTTTTCTCTTGTTTTATTGATTTTCTTCACATAAAGGTCCGTAGCCATTTTATATCGCTCCTTTCACTTAGACCACTGTCTTTCCGCTTCTCTTATGTCCTCCAATCCTAAACAGCTCTTTCTTCAGGTACTCTCTCCCATTGCATTAAAGTCTGTACGTTTGAAATCTAGGACTTTAAGTAACGTGCGACCGCTCTCCACTTTAGCCGTTATATCAAACCAAACCATTTGATGATCGCTAATTTCCCAGGTGATGCACCCACTCGAAAATTAGAGATACTCTCTCCATTTGTGAGGACCAGATCTAATATCATTTTTTCCCTTGTGGGTTCCGTCACCATTTGTCTGAACAGAGCCTCTTGAAAGGCATCCACAATCTCCCTACTTCTTTCCGAATCCGCTGATGGAACATTCCAGTCCGCATCTGGCTGGTTGAAATCTCCCAACAGCAGAACCTCCTCTTTCCTTCCAAACTTTTGGATATCCACAATCAGATTCCTTATACAATTTGCTGCGATTGAGTCGGCGGTCTCGTAGACTACACCCACGTAGATAGAAGTTCCATCTTCTCTTTTCAGAGCGATCCTTATCGCTTCTTTCGTTTCCCCAGGTCCCCTTGCATTTCGGTTGCTTGGATATTGATCGTTACATAGAGAGCTACTCCTCCACCTTTTTGACCATCTCAGTCCTTTCCTAAAAAGATTATATCCCGGTATGTTTGAGCATCCCATCCATTGGGATTCAGATGAACCATGTCTCTGTGATAGCGACAATATCTAGATCTGCCTATCATGAACTTTGGTGCTTTGTGGTCATCGCTTTCCCAGCTATTTTTCAGCGGTAATCTCCTTTTTCGTATGGATTTTTGTTTCGTTTTACTTTCCGTTGGCAATACTAAGAAATGAGTTTTTGATATTGTTTATGTTGCAATCTTTACTACTATCACATGTTTTCTTTTGCCGGGGGTTGTCTCTGTGTTACATGTCGCAGTTTTCCTGATCCTACTGTGACCCATTTATTCCTGGGCTGTTTTATTCTTTGAGGTAGAGGTGGTAAGTTGGTATGATTTTGTGGAGTGATGGAAGCTGCTTTAATTGTATTTAATTCCTGTTTAAGTTTGTAGAGCTCCTCCTTAATACTAGCAAGTTGAAGACAGATGGGGCAAGCCTTAAGCCTCCAAATAGTGTTTCTTGGAATTAAAGCACCACAGTGATTGCATAGAATAAAGGTCATCTTGATTGGTTGGGAAGTGACTTGATTTGAATAGTCCTGAATATTTGGGTCTATATATATGAACAGTGGTCCCTGGGGTGGGTGAGACTTTAAGTCTTACCCTTAGTCCTATGAAGAGGAAGAGGAAATAAGATTTAACAAAGGAAAGAGAAGGGTTTATGTTTTGTGCTTTTTTGTTTTCTTTTAAGTAAGAAACAGGGAGGAGAAGAGAAATTAAGCAGTTATAATGCTGAAAAAACAGTGAAAAAGAGTAGAATATGAAAATGCTGAGTAACTTAGCTTTTAGAAGTTCACAGGGCAGACTTGTTCACAGCACTGTCCCAAAAGATAATGCAGTTAACCTATAATAGTAAATCAGAGCCCACACCCTTCTCCTCCTAATCAGCAGACATAGTGGTTGAAAACTATTAAGTCAGAAATACAGGCTCTATACCACACTAAAACACAGGATTTTAAACAAAAATGCAGGCTCTATACTAGAACTGTGGCTACCCCAAAACACAGGATTTTAAACAGAAATGCAGGCTCTATTACCATCCTAAAACACAGGATTTTAAACAAAAATGCAGGCTTTATACTAGAACTATGGCTACCCAAAACACAGGATTTTAAAACAGAAATGCAGTCTCTAAAACACAGGATTTTAAGCAAAAATGCAGGCTCTATACCACCCTAAAACACAGGATTTTAAACAAAAATGCAGGCTTTATACCAAAATCAGTGGCTACCCTAAACCACAGGATTTATAACAGGATTTTCCCTTCTTTAGTCACCCTGTGCCATAGGCACCAGGATTTAATTAGAGTTAATAAAGTCTTACCCTTATTCCTATGAAAAGGAAGAGGAAATAAGATTTAACAGAGGAAAGAGAAGGGTTTATTTTTTGTGTTTTTTTTAAAGTAAGAAACAGGGAGAAGAGAAATTAAGCAGATATAATGCTGAAAAACAATGAAAAGAGCAGAATATGAAATGCTGAGTAACTTAGCTTTTAGAAGTTCACAGGGCAGACTTGTTCACAGCACTGTCCAAAGTTAGAATGATTGGTTGTAGCGACCGAGAGAGTGGATCTCAGGTTGATGATTTTGTTGTTAAAAAACTCAGCCAGAGCATCGGCCAATGGTGGGGAGTCTATGGTAAGGCGGGAGAAGGTCTGTATGTCGTAGAGATTGTTGACTAATTTAAAAAGATTTCTGGTGTTGGTGGTTGGCGAACCAATTTTTTGTATGTAAAAATTAGTGCGTTTTATTATTATTAATTTTTTATATTCTTTTAATTTTAGACTCCAATTCTCTCTCCCTTTACTGTCTCCTGGTTTCAGCCATTGTCTTTCAAGTTTTCATAACTCCCATTTCATTGATCCTAGCTCAGCGTCAAACCAGCCTTCTAGGTTTTTGTTTCTCATTATTCTTGATTTGATGGAGGCCATTTTGTTTAATATCTGTGTACTTGTTGGTCCATGAGTCTACCGAGAAAAAATTAAGATCTGAGTTAGAAGTAATGTCATAATGTGACCAGAATTCCACCGGATTTACCAAACCTCTAGTAGCTATCATTTTCTTGTTCCTTTTTGCCACCTTGGGTTGGATGGGGAACGTCTTGCTTGCCAGCTGAATTGAAAATTACATAATTGATGGTCTGACCATAAAGAATCAGTCCAAGTGACTTGCTCCCAGAGAATGCAAGAAGTGAGGAACATGTTACTCAAGAAATAGACAGAAGGAAAATAACCTGGGAAGTAGCGATCATCAAACGGTTTGGTTTGATATAACGGCTAAAGTGGAGAGCGGCCGCACAATACTTAAAGTCCTAGATTTCAAACATACGGACTTTAATGCAATGGGAGAGTACCTGAAGAAAGAGCTGTTAGGATGGGAGGACATAAGAGAAGTGGAAAGACAGGGGTCTAAGCTGAAAGGAGCAATAAAAATGGCTACGGACCTTTATGTGAAGAAAATCAATAAAAACAAGAGAAAAAGGAAGCTGATATGGTTCTCCAACCTAGTGGCTGAGAAAATAAAGGCGAAAAGAGTTGGCGTTTGTGAACTATAAAAAAAACCAAGACGAGAAGAGCAGATAGGACTACAGGGTGAAACTGAAAGAAGCCAAGCGAGATATACATCTGGAAAAAGCACAGGCGGAAGAACAAATGGCTAAAAATGTAAAAAAGGGAGACAACATTTTTTTCAGATATATTAGTGAAAGCAGGAAGATGAAAAATGGAATTGCTAGGCTAAAAGATGCTGGGAACCAATATGTGCAAAGTGATGAGGAGAAAGCAAATATGCTAAACAAATTCTTCTGAGAAGAGACAGGGGAGATATGATTCAGACGTTCAAATACTTAAAGGGTATTAACGTAGAACAAAATATTTTCCAGAGAAAGGAAAATGGTAAAACCAGAGGACATAATGTGAGGTTGAGGGGTGGTAGATTCAGGGGCAATGTTAGGAAATTCTACTTTACGGAGAGGGTAGTGGATGCCTGGAATGCGCTCCCAAGAGAGGTGGTGGAGAGTAAAACTGTGACTGAGTTCAAAGAAGCGTGGGATGAACACAGAGGATTTAGAATCAGAAAATAATATTAAATATTGAACTAAGGCCAGTAACTGGGCAGACTTGCATGGTCTGTGTCTGTATATGGCCGTTTGGTGGAGGATGGGCTGGGGAGGGCTTCAATGGCTGGGAGGGTGTAGATGGGCTGGAGTAAGTCCAAACAGAGATTTCAGCAGTTGGAACTCAAGCACAGTACAGGGTAAAGCTTTGGATTCTTGCCCAGAAATAGCTAAGAAGAAAAAATTAAAAAATTTAAATTGAATCAGGTTGGGCAGACTGGATGGACCATTTGGGTCTTTACCTGCCGTCATCTATTATGTTACTATGTTACTATAAATTTATAAGTTTAGTGAGGCTTCTGTTTAGGAGATGAATCTGTCAAACAGTACGGTTTTAATTACTCTCCGAAAGACGCCGTAGGTCAGCCTGGCTTCATTGATGTAATTACCCAGCCAGGATTGCTGTTTGCTTGCTTGAAACATGAAAGACTTGTACAGAAAAGATTTGTCGAATGCACAAGAAAATTGACGAGATGGGAAAGCATCTGCATGAATTTGAGGAGAAAGTTATCTAACACGATCAGGACCTGGTTGATCTCCATAAGCACTGAGTACAGCTGGATGCGAAGACTTTAGATTTGTTACTTAAAATAGAGGACAGTGAAAATAGAGTGCAGCGAAACAACTTACGAGCTTGAGGTGTGCTGGAATATATGGCTGAGTGGGACATGAGCATACTTATGCAAACCATTGCCATAAATTTTTACAGGCTGTGGACCCTGCGGCAGAATTGCCTCCGATTGAGTTTGAGCATGCACATAGGGCTCTTGGCAGGCCCTGTGACATAGTGGCTTGCTGCCTCAGATTTCCTCAGGAGCGGGTCTTGCAAGTGGCTCTTAAAGTGGGCCACATTAATTTAGAAAGCGCTCGGGTGGAACCATTTGCAGACATTTCCTCTATCACCCTGTGATGCCAGAGGGAGTGTCGTGAGGTTACCAGATACTTGCAAGACCATAACATTTGATATAAATGGCACTATCCTGTCAGCTTATCTTTTGTGGTGGAAAATAAAGTGTGGCACGTTTCATCTGCAGAAGAAGCACAGCTGTTGCTGGTACAAGCGAAGATCTGGACAAGTGATGAAGGTGTAAGCAGTGGCATGATCAGCCTGAGTTTGCTATGAGGGGTTCCCAGGGTCAGCGCTGGTGAAGGGTGGACCAGAAACAGCACCTACACCATCAGCCGGACTAGTTCGCCTCGTTCTGACTTGGTGTTTTTGATTGAAGGCAATGGCCGAGTTGCTGCTTTTCTTGTTACTATACAAGGCCATAGGGGTGTGTTTTTCTCCCCCTTGGGGGGTTTTGTTTGGGGGATTGTCCCCTGATTTCCTCTTTGATGTGTTGTATTGGAGGAGTGGAACTATGCTGAGTAGGGGGTCTGCTCTGCCGGACTGGGGGTGATGTTCTCTGAAGTCTGGCCCTGGGCTTTTAGTGGCCTGAGTTTAGTTGGGGTGGGGGAGATGGGTTGGAGGATAGGGGTTGGGGATTTGATGAGAGTATGGTATGTATCAGGGGGATGTGGAGACTTTGTTGGTGGCTATATGATATGGATGGGAGAGTGTTTTGGTGGATATGTGGGATGGGTAGTGCTTGTGTCTTTTCCTGGGTTCATGCCATCCAAATTTCAAACTTGTCTCTCCATGAATGTGAGAAGTTTAAACTCTCCTCGGAAACGTCGGCTATTCTTTAAAGAGGCATATCATTTGCGCCTTTCTGTGGACTTTGTACAGGAAACTCACTTGCTGCCTAGATGTGAGAAGTACTTTCTGCATAAAAATTATTCCCAAATTTTACTTCCAACAAGATTAAAGCTAAGACCAATGGGGTAGAGATCCTTTTTGTGAATATTTTGTCCCCAAACATTGAGGAGGTAGTTTGGGATAAAGAGGGTAGGTATCTTTTGGTAAAGTTGCATTTTTTTTTTGGGGGGGGGATTGTATACCATTTTGAATCTCTATGTCCCTAATACTGATTAGGGGGCTTTTTTTGCTAAGATCAGTGAGCTTCTCTGGGCCCGGGCGGAAGGGTTATTAGATATGGGAAGCAATTTCAATTTGACACTCTCCACAGAATTCTACTAGGCTGGCAGTTTATACTCAATGGGATAGACAGAAATTGAAGAGTTTTTGGAGGCCTGGGATCTAGTTCACATTTGGCAGTTTCATCACCCTCTCGATCAAGAATATTTTTCAATGACTCGTGCTATCTATTCAAGAATAGATTTATGGTTAGTGAGAAAGGATTTTGTGTCTCAGGTGGGCGCTTCTGCTATTGAAACTAGGACTTGGTCTGACCATGCACCCATTAATTTTACTGTTAGCTTTTTCAGCAAAATAGGGGCCAGACATATTGGAAATTAGATGACAGCCTACATTTAGAGCCCCAGCATGTACAACATATAGGAAAGAAGCTTCAGGATTATTTGGACCTTAATGTTAGTGATGAGGCTTAGAGGGGACATGATAGAGACTTACAAGATCATGAAGGGCATAGAGAAAGTGGAGAGGGACAGATTCTTCAAACTTTCAAAAACTAAAAGAACGAGAGGGCATTCGGAAAAATTAAGAGGGGACAGATTCAGAACCAATGCTAGGAAGTTCTTCACCCAAAGAACACCTGGAACACACTTTCAGAGAGTGTGATAGAGCAGAGTATGGTATTGGGGTTCAAGAAGGGATTGGATGATTTCCTGAAGGAAAAGAGGATAGAAGGGTATAGATAGAGAATTACTATACAGGTCCTGGACACAGCAGAGGCACTGCTTATGTTCTTATGCTACTATTTGGGAGGCATTGAACAAAAGAACATAAGAAGTTGGCTCCACTGGGTCAGACCAGAGGTCCATCGCGCCCAGCAGTCCGCTCCCGCGGCAGCCCATAAGGTCCATGACCTGTAAGTGATCCTTTGTCTAAAACCTTCCAATCCCCATTATTCTTCTATCTATACCCTTTCATAATCCTATCTCTACATCTATATCCCTCAATCCCCGTATCCTTCAGGAACTTGTCCAATCCCTCTTTGAATCCCCTTAATGTACTCTGTCCTATCACATCCTCTGGAAGCGCATTCCAGGTGTCTACCACCCTCTGAATGAAGAAAAATTTCCTAGCATTGGTTCTAAACCTGTCCCCTTTCAATTTCTCTGAGTGCCCCCTTGTTCTTGTAGTTCCCAATACGCTGAAGAATCTGTCCCTTTCCACCTTCTCTATGCCCTTCATGATCTTGTAAGTCTCTATCATGTCTCCTCTGAGTCTCTGCTTCTCCAGGTTGAAGAGCCCCAGCCTTTCTAGCCTGTCTGCGTATGAAAGGTTTTCCATACCTTTTATCATTCTTGTCGCTCTTCTCTAAACCCTCTCAAGTATCTCCATGTCCTTCTTTAGGTACAGCGACCAATATTGGACACAGTATTCCAGATGCGGGTGCACCATCACACGAAACGGCAGCATAATGACTTCCTTCGTTCTGGTTGTAATACCATTCTTAATAACACCCAATATTCTGTTTGCTTTCTTTGAGGCTGCTGCGCATTGTGCCGTTAACTTCATTGTTGTGTCCACCAGCACACCCAAGTCTTTTTCACGGTTACTTCCCTCTAGTACTAATCCCCCCATTTGGTAGCTGAACATCAGGTTCTTTTTCCCTATATGCATGACCTTGCCTTTCCCTACATTGAAGTTCATCTGCCATTTATTCGCCCACTCCTCCAGTTTGTTCAGGTCTCTTTTAGGTCCTCACATTCTTCCACAGTTCTAACCCTGCTACAGAGTTTAGTGTCATCCGCAAATTTTATAACATAACACTTCGTCCCTGTTTCTAGGTCATTTATAAATACATTGAACAGCAGCGATCCGAGTATCGACCCCTGTGGAACTCCTCCAGTCCGAGTAGTGGTCCTTCACTCCAACCCTTTGCTTCCTGCCTGCCAAACAGTGTTTAACCCATCTGTGTACGTCCCCTTCCACCCCGTGGTTCCACAGCTTCCTAAGTAGCCGCTCATGGGTACCTTGTCAAAGGCTTTTTGGAAGTCGAGATAAATGATGTCTATGGGTTCCCCTTTGTTCAACTGGATGTTTACCCCCTCAAAGAAGTGCAGTAAGCTTATTTGGCACGATCTTCCTTTGCAGAAGCCATGTTGGCTCGCTTTCATTAGTCCATTTTTTTCAATGTGCTCACAGATGCTGTCATTTATCAGTGCTTCTATCATCTTGCCTGGAACTGATGTAAACTTGCCGGCCTGTAATTTCCCGGGTCCCCTCTACATACATTTTTAAAGATAGGTGTAACATTTGCTATCTTCCAGTCCTCCAGGATCTCGCCAGTTTTCAAGGATAGGTTGCAAACTCGTTGGAGTATTTCCGCTATTTCGTTTCTTAGTTCTTGGGTGGATTCCATCCGGGCCTGGTGATTTGTCGCTTTTCAATCTATCTATCTGTTGGAGGACATCCTCATGGCTCACCTCTATTGTCGACAGTTTTTCTTCATGGTCTCCATTGAAGATCTCTTCGGGTTCTGGTACACTGAATGTGTCCTCGCTTGTGAAGACTGACGAGAAGAACTTGTTTAACCTATCAGCTACCTCTTTTTCCTCCTTTATCACTCCCTTTCTGTCTCCATCACCAATGGTCCTACTTCCTCCCTCATCGGTTGCTTCCCTTTAATGTATTTGAAGAACGATTTGAAATTTTTTGCCTCCCTGGCCAGTCTTTCTTCGTATTGCTTTTTTGCTCTCCTAACCACTCGATGATATTCTTTTTGGCATTTCCTGTGTTCCTTCCAGTTTTCCCCGGTTTGGTCCTTTTTCCATTTCCGGAATTATTTTTTCTTGTCTCCTATCGCTTTCTTCACTTCATTGGTTATCCATACTGGGTCTTTTGTTCGAGGTTTTTTGCTCCCTTTTCTAAATCTGGGGATGTACATATGTTGTGCTTCTTGCACCGTGCCCTTGAATAGGGACCAGGCTTGCTCCACGGTCTCTGTTTTCCGTGAGTTGTTTCTGAGTTTTTTTCTCATCATTACTCTCATAGCATCATAGTTCCCTTTCTTGAAGTTGAGCGTTGTCACTGTGGTTCTCTTCCCTTTTAATGTTCCTACTTCTAATTTGTACTGGATCATGTTGTGATCGCTGTTTCCTAGTGGTCCTACTACTTCCACTTCCTTTGCAGGTCCCCCTAGCCCGTTGTGGATTAGGTCGAGAGTGGCATTCCCTCTCGTTGGTTCCTTGACGAGCTGTTCCATACAGCAGTCCCTCACAGCCTCTAGAAATTCTGTTTCCCTCGCACAGTTCGAGTTTCCAATACTCCAGTCTATCCCGGGGTAGTTAAAATCCCCCATTACCATCACATTTTTGCATTCCCGCCTCAATTCTGCTGCCAGTTCTTTGTCGTTTGCTTCCGTTTGTCCAGGCGGACGATAGTACAGTCCCAATTTTATGTCAAAACCATTCCTTCCTGGTAATTTAACCCATAATGATTCCAATCCTTCCGCCTTTATTTCCATATCCACTCTGGTCGAGTGAATGGTATCTTTTATATATAGTGCTATTCTTTCACCCTTCTTGTGAGTTCTGTCTCTTCTATAGAGTTTGTACCCTGGCAGTACTATGTCCCATTTGTTTTCGTCATTCCACCATGTTTCCGTGATTCCAATGGTGTCTAGGTCCTCTTTTTTGGCTGTGACTTCTAGTTCTCCCATTTTGGTCTTTAGGCTCCTCGCATTTGCGTACAAGCAATTTAAGTCCTGGTCTTTTCTTTTCCCTGCTGGTTTTCCTTGTGATTTACTCCTCTTGCCATCCCCTTTTTGAGCTGCCAGTCCCTGATTTCTGTTCCTTTCTTCCTCTTTTTTAGCGCATCTTTTTCATCCACAACCTGATTCCTCAATTTCTCCTGTTCTTCTAGCTCTTTCTGTTTGCCCTTCTTACTGTTCGCCAGTTTCTCTTATTCCTTAAGACTCCTGTTGTTCATCTTTTGCTTGTTCCCAGCATTTTTCCTGCTCAGTATCTTCTTTGGATACTCTTGTCCAAACTGTCGACATCAGGTCGACTGTCAGCTTTCCCATTCTTCTTAGTTTAAAGCCTGCTCTATTTCTCTCTTGACATTATTTGCTTGCAGTCTCATTCCTGCCGTGCTCAGGTGTAGTCCGACCCTCCTGAAGTGCTTGTTCTTCCCCAAAAAAATTGTCCAGTTCCTCACAAAGTGGAATCCCTCTTCTTCACACCATCTCTTCAACCATGCGTTTATTGCTTGTAGCTCTGTATGTCTCTTCACGTCTGCCCTCGGTACTGGCAGAATCTCTGAGAATGCTATCTTCTGTGTCCTCAGCTTCAGTTTCTTTCCTAGGATCTTGAACTTTCAGTTAGCGTAGTCCTGCTGTAATTTCTCCTGTTGACATCATTTGTTCCAACGTGGATTATCACTGCTGTGTCTTCTGTTTCTGCTCCTTCCACGATCCTCTCGATTCTGTCGGTGATGTCCTTCGTTCTTGCTCCTGGGAGACAGGTCACTAGCCAATCTCTCCCTCCTGCTACGTGACTGTCCACTTCTCTCAGGATTGAGTCTCCCACTATGACTGCAGATTTCCCCTTCTTCAGCTTCCTCACTGGTCTCAAGTCTGTATCCTCGATGTGGTTTAGTACTTCTCTTTCAGGGTACCGGCGAGCCTTCGCCTCCTCTGCTTGCTAGATTCTTCCATGAGGTCCTTCATTCTTGGTGTCTGTTGGTTCCTGTCTTCCATCTCATTTGGGCGTAGCTTCCTCACTCCAGCGCTGCTGATGATCCTGTTCTTCTACCTTCCTGTAGGCCTCCTCGATGAATCTCTCGAGCTCCCTTACCTGCTCCTCGATGTGACACTCTCTTGTGGGGATCTTCAGATGTCTTGAGCGGTTCTTCTGAGAAGTGGAGTCCCTCCAGCTCCTGAACCCTGCACTGTAGTCGACCAACTTCCTTCTTCAGACTTTCCAGTTCCTGACACCGACTGCATACGTACGCCTGCCTTCCCGAGGGGAGGTAGTCGTACATATGACACTCCGTGCAGTACACTAGGAATCTCCTCCGGGTTCCTGCTGCTTCCATTACTCTTTCTTTTCAGTCCACTAGGTGCTCTCTCCTCTTTCTTTTGCATACGTGCGTGTGCTTTCTCCTGTGCTTGGCTCTTTCTTGCCTACTTTATCTGCCGCTTTTTGCTTGTGGGTCAGTTGTCCTCTCTTGGGCCTTTTTCTTTTCCCTGGAGCCTGCTGCTTCTTTATCCTTCCCTGTCTTGTGTGTGTCTTATTGTGTGTTTTCTTTTGTGTGTACTCTCCTTACGTGTGTGTTCGCTTCTTCCTTACCTTCCTATTGTTCTCTGGTGTTCTGGAGTCCTTGGCTGTCTTTGCTCGGCCCTTCTCAAGGCCCCTCGCAAAGGCGCTCTCGCTAAGGCGAGCACCTTTGCTGCTCGACTGCGCACCGTTGGCTCCCCCCCTTTTAAGGGGGAGTCCGGGCTTGCTGACGCTGCTGTGACACTGCGGGGTGGACAGAGCTTCCTCTCGCCGCTACCCCACGCTGTCTGCCTGTCTTCTCCCTCGCCTGCCTTCTCCCTCGCTGCTCCTCTGCTCTCCTCTCCTCTCCGCTCTCCCTTTCTCCGGTGCCTGCTGCCTCCCGCACCGGTTGTAACTGCTGCCCTGGCGCTGCTGTTTCCTTCCTTTTAAGGGGAAGTCCAGGCTTGCTGAAGCTGCGATGACACTGGGGGGTGGGCGGAGCTTCCTCTCGCTGCTACCCCATGCTGTCTGCCTGCCTTCTCCCTCACTGATCCTCCACTCTCCTCTCCTCTCTCCCTTTCTTTGGTGCCTGCTGCATCCTGCACCAGCTGTAACTGCTGCCCTGGCGCCGCTGTTTCCCCCCTTTTAAGGGGGAGTCCGGGCTTGCTGACGCTGCTGTGACGCTGGAGGGTGGGCAGAGCTTCCTCTCGCCGCTACCCCACGCTGTCTGCCTGCCTTCTCCCTTGCCTGCCTTTTCCCTCGCTGAAGGCAGTCTTAAGGGGGAAGCCGATAGCCTTGAGGTCCCATGTTTACAAAGAACAAACGCAGAAGAGAACCGAGATATTGTCTCAGATTTATTAGTTGGACCTTTCTCATAAGAGGACTCCTGCTGATAAAGAGTTGGAGACACAGCTTAAAAATCTGCGCCTGGAATTGCAGGAGATAGACCTAGCAGATATCAGTGTCAAGTTGCAATTGATTAGGCAAGATATTTTTGAATCTGCCAATAAGGGAGGAAAGCTGCTGGCGCATAAATTGCGTAAACAGACCTTGTGTAATTATATTACTAAAATAGTAGATCAGCAGGGTACCCATTGCACCTCTTCCTTTCAAATTCATAAAACATTTTTGCTGTGTTATCAGCATTTATATACTGCAGAGAGTGAGCCGAACCCTGAAGTTATTGATCACTTCTTGGAGGGAGTGGATTTGCCCCAATTGACGAGGGGAGAGTTAGTGGCTTTCCTTGCTATTGGAGAGGAGGAGATACACTGGGCTATTAGTGACATGCATGTTGGAAAGGCGCCTGGCTTGGATGGTTATTCCACCAAATTCTATAAAGTTTTTAAGTACTAATTAACTAAATAGTGCAACTAGTGCAACCTTTGGCTGCTTTCCTCAATGGCCTTGGAGAGGGACATTTGTTGCCCCATTCTTGGTAACTTGCAGGGGTGACTTTAATATTAAAGCCTGGTAAGGACCCTACGCAATGTGGCTCTTATAGGCCTATATCTCTCCTGGGAGTGGATTACAAGATATTCAAAAAATTATTAGCTCAGCGACTTCAGCGGTATATGCCTTAACTGGTTAAGGATGATCAAGCGGGTTTTATCCAGGGGCGACAGACGTTTGATAACATTCAGCAGTCATTTAGTGTGGTCCATACAACACGGTAATGAGTCTGCCTTAATTTTGGGGATAGATGCTGAGAAGGCCTTTGATAGGGTCTACTGGTCCTTTCTCTTTAAATTGCTGAATAAGTTGGGCATGGAGGGTTCTTATTTGACTTGATTGCAAATTCTATATACAGAGCCAGTGGCGTGTTTACAGATTAATGGCTCAGATAGCTTTTTATTGAGACAGGGTACCCATCATGGGTGTGCCCTTTCACCGGTACTTTTTTCATTGGCAATGGAGCCCTTGGCTCAACTGGTATGCCAGCCGCCTGTGATTAGAGGAATAAGGTATGGCAGAATTGAACCATAAAAATCTTACTTTTTGCAGAAGATGTTTTGTTTACCTTGGCTAGTCCTCATGAATTGCTAGCAGCAGTGTCAACCTTGCTGGAGCTCTTTGGTCAGGTCTCAGGGTTCAAGGTTAATGATACTAAATTGGAGATCTTGGCTTTGGGCTAGATTTACTAAGCAAACCGATCATGTACCAATCGGTTTGCGACCCCTTTGCGTCCCGATATCTCTCTAACCCGATTCACTAACCTCTCCTGTGATCCACTTCTGATCCGTGCATGCAAATTAGAGGAAACGGTATGCAGCGTAGGCATGGACGCAATTCACTAAACAGAAGAAGGAAGACAGATTGGACTTGCTGATCTGAAGTGAAGCGACTGCTGAGGACCAGTGCTTCACTTCTTACTGACTCTTCTGCCCTTTAAAACCACGGGCTGGAAATGGATTTTGCAGAATACATAAAAAAGGAATTCTTCCTTTTTAATATATTCTGTAAAACCCATTACCAGCTATGGTTTTAAAACCCCCTCCTCCGCGCCGATGCCCCCCGCACGGATCTCTGCGTCTATGCCCCCACACTGATGCCCGCCCTCTGCATCAATGCCCCCCACGCCGATGCCCCCAAGGAGGAGCCCAAGGCACCTCAGCCAATCAGGGCCTTAGGCCCCTCCCCGTGCATCAGATGATGCATTGGGGCATGGCCTAAGACCATCATTGCTGAGCAGGAGGCTGGAGGAGCAGGAGGGACCGAGTACCCCTCCTGCTCCCAACAATTTTAAAGGTACCCGACCCGCCTAGCTTAGGCTACAGAGAGGTAGACCGGGCCAGGCCCAGACAGGACAGGACAGGACAGGTTTGAGATTGCAGAAGGGAGGTTAGCATCCCTCCTGCCTTATGTTCTTCAGCGGGGCATCGGCACGGGGGGGGGGGGCATTTTTTAGGGGTTTGGGGAAGGAGGAGGCACTTCGGGGGAGGGAGGCTTTTAAAATTTTTTTTTTTAACCAAGCAGTTATTTTGCTTGTGTAATACACGCAAAATATCTTCCCGATTTTAAAAAAAAATTATTTTAAAGCCGGCAGAAGCCCTGACAGCAGTGACAGGAGGCTGCTTCTCCTGTCACTATTGTCAGGGTCTGCGCATGCTCCAGGACCGCTCTCTAACAATCCGTGCCGTGGATGGGAGGCATGTCAATGAACGTCCCCATTTGCATGCAGGCCTTTTGTGAAATCGGCCTGCATGCAATCGGGAATGAATCAGAGACAGAATCGGGTTTAGTGAATCTAGCCCTTTGTCACTGAAACTGAGCGGGGTCATATAGTGTCCACATTTCCATATAAAAGGGCCTCCCAATTGCTGTGATATTTGGGAGTCAATTTGACTAGCGTTTTGTATGATATGTATGTGGCAAATAAACCGGTCTGCTATCACAGATTATGCAAGAGCTTGAACGATGAAAGCATTTGACTATATCGTGGCTGGGAAGGGTGCATGCTATTAAAATGGTGGTTCTTCCAAAATTGTTGTATTTGTTTTCAGCGCCACTCATGCCGTTGCCGTTTTCTTTTTTTAAGCGATTAGAGAAAAGGATTTTTTCTTATACTTGGAATAATAAGTCGTCTAGAGTCCAGCGATACATGCTTTATCAGCACAAGCAATATGGGGGTATGGCAGTTCCCACTTTAGATCTTACTATCAGGCTGCTCAATTGCAATATTTAGTTAGCTGGAGGTGGGCGTCTAGAAAAGATTGGGTGCAAATGGAACAGTCTATGTTGCCACGAGCTCTCCTTTGGGTGATTCCATAGTTGCCATTAGATCAAATTCGGGATTTGGCCACTATTGATCATCCTATCCTATGCCATGTTTTACATACGTGAGTGCAGATTTGACGTAGCTTGTTAGATTCCAGGGAGTAAGGTGTTTCTTCATTGGGCAAACCAAGGGCTCCAAATGCTAGGACAATTGTGGGTAGATGGGAATTTGGCTACCTTTTCTCACTTAGAAAATTAGTATGGACTGGTAGCTCGGACCTATTTCATTATAGGAAATTACGACCTTTCTTCCATAGGCAAGTGCTTCAAGATTTGAGTCAGCCACCCTCCCTAATGGAGCAAGCATTTGCACTGGGCTCTGGACAGGGGACGATTATGCATCTGTATAATGTTATATTACAATCTATCCCGCCTCCAGCTAGATATACACTAGCTTGGGAGCAGCTGTTAGGGAAACATTATGAGAAGAAAAAGTGGAAACGGCACTTAGGCTCCCTTCTTCAGGTATCTATTGCCAGCGTTAAGGTGGAGAATGATACAAGATGCTTTACCAGTGGTATTATAGCCCTGTGCTCTTGAAAGCTATGTTTAGGAGGGGTACAGATTTATGTTGGCTGCAATATGTATCTTTTATCCATATTTGGTGGCTTTGTCCTTCAGCTCTGGCTTATTGGTCCCAGGTGGTGGGATTTCTTTCAGAGGTCTTGGGTTTTCCTGTTGCCCAGTCTGCTGAATGTTGTTTGCTCAATATAGTCCCACGGATCTTGCAGTTACACTATTGTAAATAGATTGCTGTGATAATGACTGCGGCACGCTTGTTGTTAGCTGCCGCTTGGAAATCAGTGGACCTTCCGCCTGTGGAGGCAGTGCATCATAAAGTAAATTATGTCTATAATATGTCCAAATTAACTGCTTTACGTAAAAATCGTCTGGGGCTTTTTCAAAAAAATTTAGACTTCTTACATTGTTTGGAAGGAGGCAATTGAAGCACTGCCTGTTTAATAACCCTTTTGGGGGTCCACTACCTGCTTTCCCTCTGACCCCTGTATGTATTATTGGATCTATCCTTGATATATATTTTTGGGGGAGTTTTTTCTCTCGGGGGGAGCAGTTACTGGGGGGAAGGGGATAGGGGGGCGAGGGAGATTTTTGGAGTTTGAGCTGTGTTAGTGATACATAGTAACATAGTAGATGACAGCAGATAAAGAGCTGAATGGTCCATCCAGTCTGCCCAACCTGATTCAATTTAAATTTTTTAATTTTTTTCTTAGCTATTTCTGGGCAAGAATCCAAAGCTCTACCCAGTGGCGTAACTAGCATATGTGACACCCGGGGCCCATCATTTTTTGACAACCCCCCCAATCTGTACAAAAACATGATTTTTAGTAACAAGCCACATGTTACACATGAGTACCTAGGAAAAGGCAGCATCTTACATACTGCAGTGAGCAGTACAACATCAATACACCCATTGTAAAACTAAACAAGCCAGACTAGTACAGATCAATCCTACACCGTCAATCCTAACAGAAAACCATGTCTTTCGAACACACAGAAAACACCTTCACCTAGTATGGAATATGTAATCACAAACTAACCCCTCCCTCTTTTACAAAACTGTAGTGTGGATTTTAGCCACAGTGGTAACAGCTCTGATGCTCATAGAATTCTGAGCATCAGAGCTGCTACCACCACGGCTGGCGCTAAAAAACGTTCCACAGTTTTGTAAAAGGGGGGATAAAATAGAAATACATAGACAAAGGTTAAATTGAATCAGTAAAATGCCGGACTCTGCTTACAAAGCAACACCACAGAAACAGTGACACATGTCTCCTAAAGCAATAAATAAATAGAAAATTTTTTTCTACCTTTGTCTTCTGTGGTTTCTACTTTCCTCATCTTCTTGTAACTCTCTTCCTTCCATCCACTGTCTGCCATCTCTCTTCCCCTATATGGCATCTTCTCTCCTTCTATGCCCCTTCCAGAAACTGTATGCCTCCCCCTTCCATCTCTCCTTTCACCCCCATTGGTCTGGCATCTCTCTCCTCTCCTCTCCTTCCCTCTCCCACACCTGTCCTCTGCAATCCCTTTCTATTTTTTCCCTCATTTTCCTTTTCAATTTATTTTCTGCATCTGTCTATATTATGTTCTTACTACCAGCGGGAGACAGCGTATCCAGATTGTTCCCGAAGAGAGGCAGCGTGGGAGCCCTGCTCCGCCCCTCTCCCTGACCGAAAGGGAACATTTAAAAGAGCACAGCAGCCAGCCGGGCCCCCTTTCAGGCCACCAGTGGGAGACAGCGTATCCAGATTGTTCCCGAAGAGAGGCAGCGTGGGAGCCCTGCTCCACCCCTCTCCCTGACCGAAAGGGAACATTTAAAAGAGCACAGCGCCAACGGCGCTCAGCCGTTCGGCGTGCAACAAAGGCGCATGCGCCTTAGTGCGCGCCTTTATGAAGCGCCTGCAGTGACGACAGTTGGATTCTGAAGCTAACAAAATAACAGGCTCCAATCAGCAGGAGCACACCAGCACTTTACGAGAGTGATGGAGGACCCAGGATCCCAGAGGTACTTTCCGGTATACTGCACAGAGTGCAATATGTACGACTACCTCCCCTTGGGAAGGCGGGAGTACATATGCAGTCGGTGTCAGGAACTGGAAAGCCTGAGGATGGAGGTCGGCAGATTGAGGGTCAGGGTCCAGGAACTGGAGGGACTGGAGGGACTGCGCACCACAGAGGAGACGAGCTGGTCAACCCAGAACACAGACGGAGCAGGCCCCATTGTGGACCAGGTGAGGTACCTCGAGAGATTCATCGAGGAGGCCTATAGGAAGGTGGAGGAACGGGACCAGCAGCTGCACAGACGGATGTCGGCAGACGAGACCCAGGATCCACAAGGCGACACTGGGGAAGGACCTAGCGGAGGAACCACGCAAGAGGAGGAGACCGCGACTCACCGGGACCCCGAGGGAGAGACACCGCACTACACCAAGGACACGGACCTGAGGCAGAGGAGGTTGCTGAGGAAAGGGAAGCCTGCTATTGTGGTGGGAGACTCGATCTTGAGAGAGGTAGACAGTCACGTAGCTGGAGGAAGGGAGGACCGGCTAGTGACTTGTCTCCCAGGGGCCAAGACACGAGACATCACTGATAGGATCGAGAGGATCCTGGACGGAGCAGAGACAGAGGAGACTGCGGTAATAATCCACGTCGGAACGAATGATGTGAGCCGGAGGAACTTCAACATGGCCACACTGACTGACCAGTTCAGGGTCCTGGGACGAAAGCTGAAACGGAGCACACGGAGGATAGCATTCTCGGAGATCCTGCCTGTACCGAGAGCAGATGCAAAGAGGCAGGCAGACCTCCAGGCTGTGAATGCATGGTTGAGGAGATGGTGCCAGGAGGAGGGCTTCCACTTTGTGAGGAACTGGACGTCCTTCTGGGGAAAGAGCAAGCTCTACCGGCGAGACGGCCTGCACCTGAGCACAGCGGGAACTAGACTACTGGCAGCCAATGTGAGGAAGGAGATCGAGAGGGCTTTAAACTGAGGAGAGGGGGAAAGCCGACAGCTGATCTGATGTTGACGCTTCGGACAACAGTATCCAGAACAGATGCTGACGGGCTGACTGCAAGGAGGAAGCAGAGGGACCGGAGGATCTTATGATCAGACAGCGAGGGAAACATCAGGTAAAGGGAGCTTGCTGGGAGAAGACTAAGGGGCATGGAGACACAGGGGGACTGGGTGGCACGAGGGCGAAAGCTGAGGGCAATATAGAGGTACCACAAGGCGAGGGGGATCAAACAGAGGCTCAAGGGATGATAGCCCAGGAGGGGCCGGTAGGGCTAGAAAACCCAGAGAAAAAGCGGGGAAGTGGGGTGGCGGGAATGTGGGGAAGCTGAAAGCTAAGAGGGTAAAGGCTGAGGGCAAAGCAGAAGCACAGGGAATGGGAGAACTGCCCGAAATCCAAGGGCAGGCGGCCCAGGTAAATGCAGAGGTGGAGGAAAAACGACGGGACCTACGGGACCTGCGGTGCTTATACGCAAATGCAAGAAGCCTCATGGCCAAGATGGGTGAACTAGAAGTCGTGGCCAATGGGGAGGACCTAGATATAATTGGAATTGCAGAAACCTGGTGGACAGAGGAAAATTAATGGGATGTGGCGCTGCCGGGGTACAAGCTCTACAGGAGGGACAGGACCCACAAGAAGGGGGGAGGCATAGCACTATATATAAAGGACTCTATCCACTCGGTTGGGATGGATATGGCAATGAAGGCAGAGGGGCTGGAATCGCTATGGGTCAAATTGCCGGGAAACAAGGGTGCAGGCATAAAACTGGGGCTGTACTATCGCCCACCTGGTACGCCAGAAGGAGTCGGACATGACTTGGAAGCGGAACTGAGACAGGAATGCAGGACTGGAAGTGTAACAGTGATGGGGGACTTCAACTACCTGGGAATAGACTGGAGTACGGGTCACTCCAACTGCACTAGGGAAACAGGATTTGTAGAAGCTGTGAGGGACTGCTTCATGGAGCAACTAGTCAAAGAACCGACGCGAGGGGGTGCTACTCTTGACCTCATCCTAAACGGATTAGGGGGGGCCTGCAAGAGGGGTAGAAGTGGGAGGACCACTAGGCAACAGTGATCACAATGCGATCAGATTCACATTAGAAAGGGGGACACCCATAGTAAGGAGGACCGCAACAACTGCGCTCAACTTCAAGAAAGGGAACTATGTTGCTATGAGGGAAATGGTGGGGAGGAAGTTCAGAAACATCTCTAGGATGGAGACTGTGGGAAGCGCCTGGACCCTATTCAGGGACACCCTGCAGGAAGCACAAAGAATGTACGTCCCCAGTTTCAGGAAAGGCTGCAAGAACAAGCGATCAAAGGACCCGGTTTGGATGTCAACTGAAGTAAAGAGGGCAATAAATGACAAAAAAGTATCCTTCCGGAGATGGAAAAAGGACCCAACGGAGGAAAATCACCAGGCGCACAGGAAATGCCAAAAGGAATGCCACCGAGAGGTTAGAAAAGCAAAAGGGGAATACGAAGAGGGGCTGGCCAGGGAGGCGAAAAACTTCAAGGCATTCTTCAGTTACGTAAAGGGGAAGCGACCAGCGAGAGAGGAGGTGGGGCCGTTGGACGATGGGGATAGGAAGGGAGTGATTAAGGAGGATAAAGAGGTAGCTGAGAGGTTGAACACGTTCTTCTCGTCGGTTTTCACGAGCGAAGACACATCTAATATACCGGACTCAGAGGAGCTCATGAGTGGGGAACAGGCCGAAAAATTGGAGCACATAGAGGTAAGTAAGGAGGATGTCCTCAAACAGATAGACAGGCTAAAATGCGGTAAATCACCGGGCCCGGACGGGATCCACCCAAGGTTTCTGAAGGAACTAAGACAAGAAATAGCGGGCACAATCCAGCATGTTTGCAACCTATCCTTGAAAACTGGTGAGGTACCAGAGGACTGGAAATTGGCAAATGTCACACCTATCTTCAAGAAGGGATCGAGGGGTGACCCCGGGAACTACAGGCCGGTGAGCCTGACTTCAATTATAGGGAAGATGGTGGAAGCTATGATCAAGGACGGCATTTGCGAGCACATCGAGAGGAATGGCCTACTGAGAACAAGCCAGCACGGATTCTGTAAGGGAAGGTCATGCCTAACGAACCTTCTGTACTTCTTTGAGGGAATAAGCAGTCGGGTGGACAATGGGGAACCCATAGACATCATTTACCTCGATTTTCAAAAGGCTTTCGACAAGGTGCCACATGAAAGGCTGCTTAGGAAGCTGTGGAACCACGGAGTGGGAGGGGATGTGCACAGATGGATCAAGCACTGGTTGTCGGGTAGACTGCAGAGGGTCGGAGTGAAGGGCCAATATTCTGACTGGCGGGGAGTCACAAGCGGTGTGTCACAGGGATCGGTGCTGGGGCCGTTACTCTTCAACATATTTATCAATGACCTGGAAAAGGAGGCAAAGTGCGAGGTTATAAAATTTGCAGACGATACCAAACTGTGCGGCAGAGTTAGGTCCAGGGAGGAGTGTGAGGACCTGCAAAGGGACCTGGACAAGCTGGAAGACTGGGCAAACAAATGGCAAATGCGCTTTAACGTGGAAAAATGCAAGGTCATGCATATAGGGAAAAAGAACCCGTTGTTCAACTACAAATTGGGGGGGGCATTGTTGGGAGACAGCAGACTTGAGAGAGACTTGGGTGTGCTGGTGGATGCATCACTGAAGCCATCTGCACAGTGCGCAGCAGCCTCGAAAAAAGCCAACAGGATGCTGGGCATCATAAAGAGGGGCATAACAACCAGGACGCGGGAAGTCATTATGCCATTGTATCGAGCGATGGTGCGTCCACATCTGGAATACTGCGTTCAGTATTGGTCGCCGCACCTCAAGAAGGACATGGCGGTACTTGAGAGAATCCAAAGGAGAGCAACGAAACTGGTAAAAGGGCTGGAACACTGCCCATACGCCGAGAGGTTGGATAGGCTGGGGCTCTTCTCTCTGGAAAAAAGGAGGCTCAGGGGAGATATGATAGAGACCTTCAAGATCATGAGGGGCATAGAGAGGGTGGATAGGGACAGATTCTTCAGACTGAAGGGGACAACAAGTACGAGGGGGCATTCGGAGAAACTGAAGGGAGATAGGTTCAAAACAAATGCAAGGAAGTTTTTTTTCACCCAAAGGGTCGTGGACACTTGGAATGCGCTACCGGAGGAAGTGATCAGGCAGAGTACGGTACAGGGATTGGACGGATTCCTGAGGGATAAAGGGATCGTGGGATACTGAGGGAGGAGCTGGGATGTAACACAAGTATAGAAAGCTAACCAGGTAACAAGTATAGAAACCCAACCAGGTCGTGCATGTGCAAGACCAGAGGGTTAGGACTTCGATGGGAAGATAGGACTTCAATGAGAAACCAAGGTGGCAAGGGAGCCCCTTCTGGTGATTCAGACAGGTCGTGACCTGTTTGGGCCACCGTGGGAGCGGACTGCCGGGCAGGATGGACCTATGGTCTGACCCGGCGGAGGCACTGCTTATGTTCTTATGTTCTTATGTTACCCTCTCATCAATGTCCTTTTTTACTGTCTACCTAAAGCTTGTCACCTCTTTCCCTCACCCCCCCCCCCCATATTTCCCTAACTCAATCCTTTTCTCCCCATCATGTGCCCTCCTTTTATTTATCCCCTCCTTCCATCATGCACTTCTATCCAGCGTCTGCTCCCCTCTTTCTCTCCTCCCATTTCCTTCCTGCATTTGCTCCCTTATCTCTCCCATCTGCACTTCCATCCAGCATAGGCTCCCCACTACCATCCAATGTCTGCCATTTCTCTCTCCATCCACCCCTCTTAAATTAGCATCTGCCCCCTTTCTTTCCCTCCAATATTCTTCCCCCTTATGTCTCTCCCCTTTCTCTGTACATTAATTCCATCAGCACCACCCTTCCATTTCACCCTGCCCCCTTTCTTTCCCTCCACCACTCTTCCATTCCAGCAATCCTGCTCCATTCTCTCCCTTCATGCAGCAAGGTCCCACGATGACTGTAGCTGCTGGCTGCCAGTCCATCCCACTATGACGTACTTGCTCTGGAGCGGACTTGGCAGCTGCATGCAGGAAATGAAATGAAAGAAAGGATACACAGTCAATTAATAAATGTCCCCTTTTGATGAAAAAAATAAATGGTCATGTTACCTCTGACTTATTTCTTTGCAGCAGAGTCGGCAGCCGTGCTGAGGTGCAGGAAGGTCCCGCGATGACTCGTCTGCTGGCTCTGCTCTGGAAGAAGTAAGTTACGTCGGAGGGGGTGGACCCGGCAGACGCAGGGAGTTGTGGCAAAGTCCCACAATGACTGCATCTGCCGGGCCCACCCCCTCCAATGTAACTTACTTCTTCCGGGGGAGCAGAGCCGGCAGACGAGTCATCGCAGGACCTTCCTGAACTTCAGCGCGGCTGCCGACTCTGCTGCAAAGAAAGTAAGTCATAGGTAACATGACTATTTATTTTTTTTATCAAAAGGGGACATTTATTAATTGACTGTGTATCCTTTCTTTCATTTCTTTCTTTCTGCACTCAGGCACAACAATTGTCCCTTTCTATTCCCCCCCTCCTTCCTTCCCATGTCCATAGTGGCACTAGTGCCTCCATCCTGTGTCCTTAGTGCCCCCAGTGCCTCCTTCTCATATCCTTAGTGCCCCCAGTGCCTCCGTCCTGTGTCCTTAGTGCCTCCAGTGCCTCCTTCTCATGTCCATAGTGCCCCCAGTGCCTCCGTCTTGTGTCCATAGTACCCCCAGTGCCTCCGTCCTGTGTCCATAGTGCTCCCAGTGCCTCCTTCCCGTGTAATTAGTGCCCCCAGTGTCTCCTTCTTATGTCCCCCCACTGCCTTCCAGATTTTGTCCACCCCCAAAGCCAGCCAGCCTGCCTGTCTATCTATCTCCCTCCCTCCCTGCCGCGCTAAAGCCAGCCAGCTTGCCTGCCTACATCCTTCTCTCCCTGCCGCGGAAAAAAAAAGCGCCTCTCTCCTTCCTTTCCCCCTGTCCATGCCGCTGCAATCTTACCTCCCCGTTGCTGCTGCTAATCACCGCCGACAATACGTCTTCTTTCCGACGTCAGAATTGACATCGGAAAGAAGACGTATTGTCGGCCAATTCTGACGTCGGAGAGGACGTTCCGGGCCAGCCTGCCTGGCTGGCCCGGAATGTTCTCTCCAACGTCAGAATTGATGTCGGAAAGAAGACGTATTGTCGCTGGAGGTAAGATTGCAGCGGGAGGTAAGATTGCAGTGGCGCGAATCGGGGGAAAGGAAGGAGAGAGGCACTTTTTTTTTCTGCGGCAGGGAGAGAAGGATGTAGGCAGGCAAGCTGGCTGGCTTTAGCGCGGCAGGGAGGGAGGGAGATAGGTAGGCAGGCAGGCTGGCTTTGGGGGTGGACAAAATCTGGAAGGCAGTGGGGGGACATAAGAAGGAGACACTGGGGGCACTAAGGACACGGGAAGGAGGCACTGGGGCACTATGGACACAGGACGGGGGCACTGGGGGGTACTAAGGACACAGGAAGTAAGCACTGGGGGCATAAGACGCACCCTACATTTAGAGGAGGAAAACAAGAAAAAAACAACACATTCTGAACCAAATTCTCCCTGCCAGGCACTGTGCCATATTCCTTGTCAGCACCATGTCCCCTCTTCCTGCCAGGCTCTGTACCCTGTCCCCTCTGGTGGTCTAGTGGTAGGCAGGGCACAGGGCAGGCACGCCTAGTGGCCTAGTGACAGACCGGCTGGCTGGCCCCATACCCCTCACGTACCCTAAATCATCCCCCCATACCCCCCAATACCTTAAATCATCCCCCAACGTACCCCCAGTACCTTTTATAATCATACCCCCTGTACTTTTTAAAATCCCTCCCTCCCACCCTAGATGCTATCCTAGTATTTTAAACATCCACTCACCCACCCCCACCCCCTCCCGGTACCTTGATGCAATCTTGGCAGTCCAGCGCTACATCGGCAGCCTCCCCTGCTGGACAGCCGCCCAAGTCCCCATCTGCAGGTGTGAGCCCCGAGCGCGCCTGCCTGGTCTCGTGCCGTCCGGTCTCAGCTCGGTGCAGCGCTGCATCGGCAGGCTCCCCCATCTGCGCCGGAAGTGAGTCAGACGTGAGTCCCGAGCGCGCCTGCCTGGTCCCGAGCTGCCGCTCGAATGGTGCCGTCAACTCCCGCGAGAACCAACAGCGCCATTTGGGCGGTGGCACAGAACCAGGCAGGCGGGAGCCCCGAGCGCGGACCGGAGGAAAAGAAGGGCAGGAGGACCTGGCCGGCTGTGCACCCCCCCCCCCCCGCCCCCCTTTGTACACTATTGGATCTACCCGGTTCTGTGCTTGGGTTCCAACTGCCGAAATTTCTGTTAAAACCTACTCCAGCCCATCTACACCCTCTCAGCCACTGAAGCCCTCCCCAGCCCATCCCCCACCAAACAGCCATACACAGACACAGACCGTGCAAGTATGTTTATGCAATGTACTAAAGAACTGGGATATATCTTTTGTATACTATGCGGTCCTATGGTTAACATAGTAACATAGTAACATAGTAGATGACGGCAGATAAAGACCCGAATGGTCCATCCAGTCTGCCCAACCTGATTCAATTTAAATTTTTAAATTTTTTCTTCTTAGCTATTTCTGGGCAAGAATCCAAAGCTTTACCCGGTACTGTGCTTGGGTTCCAACTGCCAAAATCTCTGTTAAGACTTACTCCAGCCCATCTACACCCTCCCAGCCATTGAAGCCCTCCCCAGCCCATCCTCCACCAAACGGCCATATACAGACACAGACCGTGCAAGTCTGCCCAGTACTGGCCTTAGTTCAATATTTAATCTTATTTTCTGATTCTAGATCCTTTGTGTTCATCCCACGCTTCTTTGAACTCAGTCACAGTTTTACTCTCCACCACCTCTCTCGGGAGCGCATTCCAGGCATCCACCACTCTCTCCGTAAAGTAGAATTTCCTAACATTGCCTTTGAATCTACCACCCCTCAACCTCAAATTATGTCCTCTGGTTTTACCATTTTCCTTTCTCTGAAAAAGATTTTGTTCTATGTTAATACCCTTCAAGTATTTGAACATCTGAATCATATCTCCCCTGTCTCTCCTTTCCTCTAGGACAGGGGTGTCAAAGTCGATCCTCGAGGGCCGCAATCCAGTCAGGTTTTCAAGATTTCCCCAATGAATATGCATGAAATCTATGTGCATGCACTGCTTTCAATGCATATTCATTGGGGAAATTCTGAAAACCCGACTGGATTGCGCCCTCGAGGACCGACTTCGACACCTGTGCATATTCAGGGCTTCCAGTCTCTCCTCATACATCTTCTGGCGCAAGCCTCCTATCATTTTCAGCGCCCTCCTCTGGACCGCCTCAAGTCTTCTTACGTCCTTCGCCAGATACGGTCTCCAAAATTGAACACAATACTCCAAGTGGGGCCTTACCAATGATCTGTACAGGGGCATCAACACCTTCTTCCTTCTACTGACTACGCCTCTCTTTATACAGCCCAGCATCCTTCTGGTAGCAGCCACTGCCTTATCACAGTTTTTTCACCTTTAGATCTTCGGACACTATCACCCCAAGGTCCCTCTCCCCGTCCGTGCATATCAGCTTCTCTCCTTCCTATTATTAATCCCCAAATGCATTACTCTGCATTTCTTTGCATTGAATTTTAGTTACCAGGCATTAGACCATTCCTCTAACTTTTGCAGATCCTTTTTCATATTTTCCACTCCCTCTTCGGTGTCTACTCTGTTACAAATCTTGGTATCATCTGCAAAAAGGCACACTTTTCCTTCTAACCCTTCAGCAATGTCATTCACAAACATATTGAACAGGATTGGCCCCAGCACTGATCCCTGAGGGACTCCACTACTCACCTTTCCTTCCTTCGAGCGACAGCCAATTTCTGACCCAGTTCAGTTAAGTGTTTGCATTAGATAGTATTCTGTGTCGTTTGCAGTTTGTTTTGATACTGTAGTATTTTTTTGAAACTGTTGTATTTTTTGCTATTCTTTTAATAAATAAATGAATATAAATAAATAATATGTTTTATAAACTTGTTCCCCATATCATTTACTCATTGAGGAAATACGACCACATTACAGAGGCATACCTCGACTCACATTGGCTACCAATTCAGGAAAGAATATTATTTAAATTCTACTGTTCACTATTTATGTTCAAATGATTTTTATTATTTCAACCAGAATGTACAAATAGAAGTTGCATACAAATCCAAAAAAGAACAGTGCAAGTTCATCCCCTCCCCCCATCCCTCCCTTCCCTCCCCTCCCCAAAAGTCCAATGCCACTACTATGGCTGAGAGTGTAAGATAGTCCTAACAATTTAAGAGTCTACTGCGAGCATATGGTGTGAGGTCCTGCCAGAAGCATTCCCAGGTCTGACAGAATCTGCGGCCCGGTCCACGATCCAAATCTCCCACTAGTCTCCGCTCCAGTGTCGCATGAACAATCATCAACGCTCTCCATTGAGCGTAGGAAGGGGGTTCTCGGGACAGCCAGTTAGTAAGAATTGCTTTCTTCCCCATCAAAAGCACTCGAGTGACAAAAGCTGACATTCCTTTGGGTTTGGGCGTGGCTATATTATAAAGTCCAAATAAGGCTGTCGGTTGTGGGAGCCAACGCCTCCGCCAGAGCCGCGTGATATAGTGCCCTAATTGTTGCCAGAACTGTTGAGTTTTGGGACAATTCCAAAGCATATGTCCCAATGATGCGTGAGCATGTGCACATTTCGGGCAAGAATGAATTGTAGTAATCCTCATCCGGGCTGCTCGTTCCGGCGGGATATAGAGTCTCAAAACAATTTTTAACTGCATTTCCCAGTGGACAATATTAGGAGACACCTTCAGAATATTTTTCAGCGTCCTCTGTATCTGTTGGGCCGTTAACGTGCAGTGCAAGTCCTCAGCCCATGTTGCCGCTAAGATGTCCAAGTTGGGGCCAGAGTGCCCATCTCGGATCCCCACTATGTGAAATCGAAGCGGAATCCGCTGTTGTGCAGATAGGCTAAAGAATTCTGAAAGAGCCTCCCTGTTATCTTCCTCAAGATGGTGCGCCGGAAGAGACTGAACGTAATGTCGGATTTGGTAATATGCAAAAAAATCATTAGGTGGTAAAGTAAATGTCCGACGTAAGTCAGCAAAAGTTGCCAGTTTCCCCTCCTCAGAGAATAAGTGGAATAGGTATTGAAGTCCCTGCACACCCCACCTCCGGAAGACAGTATTTTGCAGTCCAGGCTGAAAGGCTCCATTGCCTTGGATGGGTAAGTATAATGAAACTTCAGCAGGCAATCTAGCAAGTTTGCAAACCCACTTCCATGCTCGTCGAGCCGGTGCAAATATCGGGTACTGGGCCAACAAAGGACGAAGCCGCGGGTCCGCCACATGCAAGAAATAACTCACATGAAACGGAGCCAGCAAGGACAACTCCAATGATGTCGCAGTAAAGTCAGACGTCCCCCTAAACCAATCATTAATGTGTCTCATCTGACAGGCAATAGCATACCAATGTACATTTAATAAGCCATAACCCCCTCTTTCCCTAGGTAAGCACATTCTAAGAAATTGCATGCGGGGTCGCTTGCCACCCCAAAGAAACCGTTGTAATCCTTTAATTAACCGGGCTTTATGAGAACAGGATAAAAGCAAGGGCAGGACCTGAAATCGGTATAACCATTTGGGAAAAAGCACCATGTTATAAAGAGCCACCCGTCCCGCTACTGTGAGCGGGAAAGTGGACCAGTTTTGCAAGTCCCGTAAAGTGTCATGGAGTAGTGGGGAAATGTTACAGTCATAAAGAGTCTTGAGGTCTCGGGGGATCCAAACCCCCAAGTATCGAATTGAGTGCACAGCCCATGTAAAAGGGAAGTGGCCCCTCCATGTCTGCTGCAGTGTTACTGGACTGGCTAAAGCAACAGATTTCTGATAATTCAAAGTAAAGCCTGAATAAAATCTAAATTCGTTGAGGGATTGTACAAGGTGTCGGATAGAATGAGAAGGGTTAGTAAGCATAAACAAGATGTCATCTGCAAAAGCTAACACCTTTAATGTTTGATCCCCGAAGTCCACCCCCACTATATCAGGATCCAGAGATATGGTGCGCAGAAAGGGCTCCAAGTACAGTAAAAACAACAGGGGGGACAAAGGACATCCCTGCCGTGTGCCTCTCTCAATTAATATGGGGTCAGTGATAGTGTCATTAACAAGCAGTCTTGCCCGCGGTGTCGAGTATAACGTGCGTAACGCTGTGGCAAACCAACCCGAAATTCCCATATAGTGCAGTATTTCAAATAAAAATGTCCAATTGACTTGGTCAAAGGCTTGCGCTGCATCCAAGCTGAGTAATAACATCGGGGTGTCATGAGATTATGTATGGGCCAATGACAAGAGTGCCTTTCGAACGTTATGGACCGCCTGCCTTCCCTTTACAAAGCCCACCTGTGTAGACGCGATGATATTTGGGAGTAGAGTGGCTAATCTATCAGCTAATATTTTAGAGAAAATTTTTATGTCCACGTTTAATAAAGATATAGGTCGATAGGACTCCGGAGCAGTGCTGTCTTTACCTGGCTTCAAAATCAATGTAATCAATGCCTCATTCGCCTCTGCGGGAAAATGTTCATCCCGCATAACCTGCGAATAGTAGTCCCTAAGGAAGGGACTCAGCTGCTCCGCTAAAAGTTTATAAAATTCAGCTGTAAAGCCATCCGGCCCTGGAGCCGAGAAATTTCTTTGCTGTTTAATAGCTTGTAACAGTTCTTTAGATGTGATGGCTGCATTGAGAAATTCAACATCAGGGTCAGAGAGCGGCAGTAGGCCGGAATCTGCCAAATAATCCCTAATAAGTGGAGCATCTCCCGAGTCCTGGCGACCATAGATCTTCTGGAAATGAGCCATAAAAATCTGCGCAATGTGTGCTGTGGAGTGCTGTAGATGTCCCTTATCATCCTTCATTCCCATTACATAACGATGACCTCGAGCCTGTGTTGTTAATCGAGCTAATAATTTCCCTGCACGATTACCGTAGCGGTGGTAGCGAAATTTGTGATACAGGAGCATTTTAACCGTGCGTTCATGAATATAAGAATTAAGAGTAGCCTCCACAGAAATCAAGCGTTCCCTAGAAGCTCGTGAGGGAAAGTGTGTATAATGGTGTTTAGCAGTTGCCAATTCCTTTTCTAACCGAAGGATGCCCCGAGATAATCGGCGATTCCGCGCTATAACGTATGCTATACAATCACCTCTAAGCACTACCTTAGCTGTGCTCCAGAACAGCGTCGGGTTATTACAGTGTTGTCCATTAAAGGTCAGAAAGTCTTCCCATTTAGTTAGTAAATAAGTTTTAAAATGATCATCTGAATATAAGTAACTAGGGAATCGCCAACGTACAGGTCCCCGAATGCCAAAGCCCACGTTCACGTCAAGCCAGATCAACGCGTGGTCTGAAATGATTGTAGGACCTATTACCGCCGCATCCACATTTAAGAACGCCCTACTTGTGGTAAGAATATAATCTATTCTAGATTGGGTGTTATGCGCCCTGGAGCAGTGAGTATAGTCTCGTTCTGTGGTGTGTAAGAGCCTCCAGGGGTCAACCAGATCCAGCGTGGCACAGAGGTAAGGTATGCCTCTAGTTCGGGATGAGCTCACACGTTGTCCCGGCCCAGTACGGTCACAGGTCGGGTCTAGGACTTGGTTAAAATCTCCGGCTATATAAACCGGATCAGTAATGCGCTCTAAAAGCAATGCTACAATGCCTTCAAAAAAGGCGTGATCGTATGTATTAGGTGCGTAAATATTCAAAAGGTAGAAAGAGTATGTTCCTACCGTCATCTGTAACAATACATATCTACCCTGTGTATCAGTGGCTACCACTTTCGCTGTGTATGGTAAGGACTTACGGATCAATATCACTACCCCCGCTCGTTTTTGTGGAGAGGAGGCTGCATACACTGCGTCCACCCAAGACCTCCTCAACTTCTGATGCTCTATGTCCGTCAACCTGGTTTCCTGTAGGCAGGCTATATCTACTTTATTCCGTTTTAGTTGTGTTAAAATTTTGGTTCTTTTAATAAGGGAGGTGATACCAGATACATTCCAGGAGGCTACCCTTAGAGTATTAGCCATGTGGTGTTAGAAGGGCTATGATCAGCAAAAAATAGAAAGCATAAATAAAGAAGCCACCCCAGGTTCCCAGCCATACCCGAGGTAGCCATAAGGCACTCAGGGCCTGCCCAAGTGCCTTCAATACAGTGGATGAGTTACTGAACAAGAAGCTCACCATAGCTTCAAAACATACACTCTCTTGCAGCCGTAAATTATATATATAGCCATATGATAGCAAAGGACTCCCCCCCATTCGACCCCCTCCCCCCTCTCCCCCCCTTCCCAACCTATCCCCCTTGCGCATGGTTTTGAAGTCACAACTAGGGGTCCGTCCTAGGGCGGTCCCAGAGGTGTGAAAGATCACAAAACAATGCCACTCCAGACCCCGAGTCCCCAATAGTGCAAGAATAACAGTTATATCTTAGAAGCCCAGTACCAAGAAAACAGCAAAGAATAACTTGTCCACAACATACATTCCCTTGAACAATCATAACTTAACAACTGCCAGATCGCCAGCTCGAGTCATGGTTACTGGCAAAAGTGGGCCCCAAATGTGGCCCTGAGCCACCACAGTTGAGGGCCAATGCTTCCCAGAAACCCAGAACCAAAGATCGACAAGCAGCCCTAGGTAGGTACCCACTCAGGTTCTGCTAATAATCAGGTCAGATCAGACTGGGTAAGCACATGGGTGTTCAAATAGAGAGCCGCTTCCGCCGCTGTATCAAAGACATGCCATTGTCCCAGATGGTGGATACGCAATAGAGCCGGGTACAGGAACAGGAACCGTACTTTTTTTTCAGCCAAGGAGGTACATATCGGGTAAAATTGCTTCCTGCGCTCCGTTAGGGCCGCAGAGTAATCCTGGAAGATGCGGACCTCCGACTCTTCAAATTGTAAGGTCTCCCGGAGTTGTTTATATCTGCGTAGAATTTCCACCTTATGGTTATAATTTAAGAGTTTGGCTATAACCATTTGAGGCCGGGCCTCTCGGGCCTGTTCCCTGCCCAGACGGTGAGCCCGTTCAAGACGGATAGGTCCCAATCCCTCGGGTAAGGAAAAGGTTTTGGTAAGCCATACCTCCAGAGTCTGTAACAGCTTTGGACCCGCCACCGCCTCAGGGATTCCCAAAAAGCGTAAGTTGGATCTGCGGGAACGATTTTCCAGGTTTTCCAGTCTCTCCGCTTGCTTCTGGGTCAGGGCCTGCAGTTCCTGCAATGTGGTGGCCTGGGTGTTCTGTGTGTCCTCCATGCTGGATACTCTAGTCTCCAATGCTGTTGTTCTTGTGGTCGTTTCTGAGAGCATATTTTCTACTTTTAAAATCTGCTCTGACAACTTGTCGATGCTGGGCTGCATAGCCGCTGTCACAGCCTGGGTGAGGGCCGTCAGCGCCTCCGGCGCAATATGTTGGATCGCTGGGGTGAGGGCGCCCGACGCCATTTTCTCCCCTCCGCTCTGCGGGCGCTCCCGATCCTTTTTATGCAGGCGGGTTGACATCGGGGGCGCGGATGTGGACAGAAATCTGTCCATGCAGCGAGTGTGGGGCTGCGCTTCAGATCGCTAATTTCCGGCGATCCCCCGACGGCTGTAACCGGGCAATTTGGGACTCGGGGCCCGGGAGCTCTGGCGGCACGTGTCAGCCGCGGCTCAACGCATCACGTGATCTCCTACTGTTCACTATTTAAAACTATAAACGGAACAGCCTCAACCAAACTACCTTAATCAGGCACAGAAAAACACACACCCCATTCACACATCCTCCAATCAAAGAAGTTAAACAGAAAAAAATATATGATGGCCTCCTAGCCACTCAAGCAGCAAAACTAGATAACCAAATATCCAATCTACTGATAACTACAGACTACAAGATGTTCAGAAAAGAATTAAAGACTATACTATTGAAGAAATCCCTGAAAAAAATCATAGCATCCCTGAAAAAGTCTTAGCACCATGAATACCTTTCCTTCTTCCCATCTTCTTCCTGACTCACCGATACTACTTGATCTACTCTTTACCCTCACTGGAATTGACCAGTGATCTTCTTTTGTAACCCACCTTCTATAAATCTTTTGTAATCAGCCTTGAACTGCAAGGTAATGGCGGAATAGAAATCTCTAATGTAATGTAATTGACAGAATACAACCTTAAATAACTTGTTAACTCTGGAGTAGAGAGCTGCACGGGAACGGGGACGACAGGAATCCTGCGGGGCCCGCGGGCATCCCGCGGGTTCCCCCTTCAGGTCATGGGGATTTTTTGCTTCAGGATAAAGTAGTATATTAGTTGTGTTGATAAAAATTTATAAACATTAGAGGCTCTGGTTGAAACCCGTTTACAAAGTATGTATTCTTCCCAATTAATATTTCCAAATTAATAAAGTCTTTTTGCTTATTTGAAAATGGGTTTCTACAAGAGCCTTTAATTCAGTAGCATAATTAAATGAAATAACTATTTCTGAAGTTTATAGGGACGGGCGGGGACGGAGGGGATTCCTCACGGGGACGGGCTGGGAAGGAGGGAATTCCTCACGGGGATGGGTGGGGACAGAGGGATTCCTCATGGGGACGGGTGGGGATGGGTGGGGTTCCTCACGGGGACAGGTGGGGATGGGTGGGACTTTGGCGGGGACGGGTGGGATTTCTGTCCCTGCACAACTCTCTACTCTGGAGCGATTTCTGAATCTTGAAGCATTAATAAAGCAACTAGTGACCCCATGAATGACCATAAATTGGCCCATAATGAAACTTTGTGGCACCTTTCTGTACTATTTCAAGTCTTCTGAAGTGCAAATTAGATATATAGTAATTAGTTGATCTGAGCAGGAGAAAAGCAGCTATAGAGAGAGGCAGAGGGAGAGAGAAGCCAAAGGGGGAAAAAAGCAGATAAAAGAGAAGAGAGAAGCAGAGGCAGAAGACCAAGAGGGGAATCGGCGAAAGTTAGCTCCGCCCACCCCCATGTCGACCACCGAATATCAACCTTAAAAGGGGAGGGGCCAACGGAGCAGAGTTGATCTGAGCAGGAGAGAGCAGGAGAAAAGTAGCTACAGAGAGAGGCAGAGGGAGAGAGAAGCCAAAGGGGGAAAACAGATAAAAGAGGAGGGAGAAGCAGAGGCAGGAGACGAAGAGGGGAATCGGCGAGAGTTAGCTCCGCCCACCCACCCCCGACATTGACCACTGAAGCTCCGCCTTAAAAGGGGAGGGGCCAATAGAATAGAGTTGATCTGAGCAGGAGAAAAGCAGCTACAGAGAGAGGCAGAGGGAGAGAGAAGCCAAAGGGGAAAAAAGCAGATAAAAGAGCAGGAGCAACCACAGCAGACACAGAAGGTATCCACAGCAGACCAACAAGCAGGCACAAATGGAAGCAGTAGACGGAAGCAAGATGTTGAGCTATCCAGTTTTCTGCATCATCTGCCATATGTATGATTACCTCCCCTCTGTAAGTATGCGCTCAATGCGGAGAACTGGAGAGCCTGAAGAAACAAGTCAGACTCCCGGAGGGTAGAATACTGGAATTGGAGGCATTTCAAGCAGTGGAGGAGGGAGACAGAGATGCAGAGAACGTCCAGACAGAGGAAGCAGAGAACAAGACAGAGGACACCATCGAGGAAGAAGTCCGAGAGCTGTAGAAGTTCATAGAGGAGGCATACAGGGAGGCCTTAGAAAATCACCAGCAACAGTGGAACTGCCGAAAGACAACTACAGAGACACCTACAGAGAGGAAGAAATGGGTGACACAGCAGCGAGAACTAAGGACATGGACCTGCGGCAGGAGAGATGGACATACACCAGGGACACGGACCTGCGGCTGAAGAATCAGGAGAAGATAGAGAGGACAGCAATCATCGTGGGGGACTCCATCATCAGAAAGGTTGACAGCCACATAGCGGGAGGAAGACTTGATCGGCTGGTGACCTGCCTATCGGGAGCCAAGGTAGAAGACATACTGAGCCACATCGACAGGATCCTCAATAGTGTGGAAGAAGAAGATACGGCGGTGGTGATCCATGTGGGGATGAACAACGTGAGCAACAGGAACTACAAAAGGACCAGTTCCAGATGCTAGGAAGAAAGCTGAAGACCAGAACGCAGAAGATATCATTCTCAGAGATCTTGCTGGTACGCAGGGCTGATGAGAAGAGGCAGATGGAGCTGCAAGCAGTCAACGCGTGGATGTGGCGCTGGTGTGAGGAAGAAGGATTCCACTTTGTGCGCAACTGGACGACGTTCTGGGAAGAGCAAGCTCTACAGGAAGGATGGACTCCACCTAAGCAGAGACGGAACGAGGTTACTTGCAAGCAACATCAAGAGATAAGTGGACAAGTTTTTAAACTAGGAAGAAGGGGAAAGCCGACAGTCAACCAAGAGTTAATGGTTTGGGAACCGGTATACCAGGAGGATACTGTGCAAGAAGATAAAGGAAAAGACTCATTGGATTACAGACAAGACAGATCGAAAAGGACACAAGAGGGAAGGAAATGCAAGAAAGGAACAGGCCGCAAACTCAAGTGTATGTACACGAATGCAAGAAGCCTTAGAAATAAGATGGGTGAATTAGAAGCCATGGCACAAAAAGATAACATTGACATCATAGGCATCACGGAAACATGGTGGACTGAGGAAAACGTCTGGGACACTGTGCTACCGGGATCCAAACTATAACGCAGAGACAGAATGGCTCAAAAAGGTGGGGGCGTTTCCATATACATCATATACTACTCGATAGGGTCCAGAGAAGAGTGACTAAGATGGTTAAGGGGTTGGAGGAGCTGCCGTACAGCGAAAGATTAGAGAAACTGGGCCTCTTCTCCCTCGAACAAAGGAGATTGAGAGGGGACATTATCGAAACATTCACGGTACTGAAGGGGATAGACTTATTAGATAAGGACAGGTTGTTCACCCTCTCCAAGGTAGGGAGAACGAAAGGGCACTTTCTAAAGTTGAAAAGGGACAGATTCCGTACAAACGTAAGGAAGTTCTTCTTCACCCAGAGAGTGGTAGAAAGCTGGAACGCTCTTCCGGAGGCTGTTATAGGGGAAAACCACTCTCCAGGGATTCAAGACAAAGTTAGACAAGTTCCTGCTGAACAAGAACATGCGCTGGTAGGGCTAATCTCGGTTAGGGGCTGGTGTTTGACCAGAGGGCCACCCCGTGAGCGGACTGCTGGGCATGATGGACCACTGGTCTGACCCAGCAGCGGCAATTCTTATGTTAGTTTTAAATGTTGTTAGTCTAATCAAAGAACATTAAATTACTTACTTTTTTCAGTCCAGAGATGAAAGGCTCAGATGCAGAATTAATTGAACTTGCTGATGGAGGCACAGGAGGTACCTTTTCACAAATTCCAACACTTGCTAGAATACAAGCAACTACTGCAGGAACAGCATATAATCCTAGCTAACAAAACACAAACATACATATTACAATTTATATAGTTTACAATATATAATTCAAATGCCCAGAAGTCAGAATTGTGTAGAAAACAGAAAAATCAATCTGCTGGCTTGGACTCCTAAGCTATAGTGGATTTGGAGATTAAGGCCTAGATTCACTAAACACACCAATCGTGTCCCAGTTTGCGATCGTTCCCCGACCCAATTCACTAACCTTCTACCAGATCAATTTCCCATCTGATCTGATCCGTCCATGCAAATGAGGGGAAATGGCATGCATAAGTAAGAAGCCATCGATTCACTAAGCAGAAGAAGAAACATCGATTGGGTTTGCCAATCCGAAATGAAGCGACTGCTGAGGACCAGTCGCTTACTGTCCTTGCTGACTCTCCTGCTCTCTGCCGCCCTGAAATCCCAGTATCAAGGTTACAAAAAAACCATCAAAATAAAAAATAAAACTGTACATGCAAACTCCCTTTTTATATATTCTGCAAAAGGCGCAGTGTGAGCCCGTGGTTCTAACCCATGGGTTTAAAGTGTGTTCTGTTCCATAATCTAGCTGCACAAATTGAAATGATTCATTTTAAAATGTTGACTTGTAGGGCCAGCAAGTAAACTGCAGCCACCCCTCCTCCTTTATTTTGACCTCGCTTGTGCGAAGAGCAAGCGCAAATCGCATCTACAACCAACAAGGATAATCTGTGCATGCGTCTCGATCGCTCTACAGCTGTAGAGCATGCGTCCAGATCAGATCATTTGCAAGAAGAATCAGTCACTCGGCAAAACTCGGCCAAGAATCGCCCAACAACGATCCAGATCGGTGAGTTTAGTGAATCTAGGCCTAAGTTAGATCATCTATGAATTTGAAATTATACACTATTTTAATGATATGCAACACTTTTTTTGAAAATTGAGATAACCTGTTCAAAATTTGGCTTTTTTTTTTTAATTCTTTCCAACCCAATGGAAGTTTGGAAAGAAATTATTTATAAGAGGATCAATCTATGTGGAGCAAATTAACAAAAATGGACCAAATTTGGTGAAGAGAGAAAAGTGTTTGAAAATAAACCAGATCATAAAAGAGGTTTCAGAGAAACAAAGCATTAAAACGTTAAGACACTGAAACTTAACAGAAAATTGCTCTTTTCAACTCTCTTTCCCCTTTCATGCACTCTCTTGAATATAGACACATACAGGAAAATTGGAGATAATTCCATGTAGCAACCCTCTCCCTCTACTGTCTATCAATTGTTTTTAATTTATTTGTGTGTATTTTGCTCGACATGGTATGTTATGTTTACTATGCTATTGGTATTTCTTTTACATTTTTTATTTTGTAAACTGCTTTAAATAACTTTTTTCTAAGCTGGGAGAGCAGAGTAGAAATACATAGTATGAATAGAAGATTGATTAAATGTTTGCCATTTACCATCAGAGGAATATATTTCTTTTCTTGCACAATGGAAGGTGATAGCAGGTTTGCTATAAGTACGCCAAGAGGATTTGCTAGAGTAAAACAAAGTTAAAATTACAACCCGAACAACAACTATAATAATAAAACATACATGGGTCTTTTTGCTAAGGTGTGCTAATGATTAGCATGTGTTAAATGCTGCACAACCCATTGTATACCCAAGGGCTGCATGGAATTTACAGCACATTAACTGGTTAGTGTATTTTAGTAAAGTGACTCCATACAATGAACAAAGAACAGAGCAGGATTTTCAAAAACCCACATTAAAAAGCGATGATCTGCTAATGCAGCCATTTCGATACCAAATCTAAAACCCAAGATATTCTTTAAAAATCGTGAATGCAAATAAGATTGACAGACAGCAGCGAAGATTTCCTACATTTGCATGTGCCCATCACTGATGGGCACATGTGCAGAAAAAAAATGTAAAGAAACCCCACCACCACCCTCTCCCGCTACCCCTGTGTTATGATGAAGTGGGAGAGATGCCCATTCTCTCCGCTGCATCACAACACTCCCCTTTCCTAACATCTTAGACGCAACCCCTCCAGCAGCAGGAGAGATGCCCACTCTCTACTGCTGCACTATTAAAAAAAATCCTGCCCCCCCCCCCCCCAGCAGCAGGAGCAATGCCCAGGATGCATCAGGAAGGAACCTAGGGCTCTGATTAGCCCAAACATCCCATAGACAGGGCTTTAGGCATCCCATAGAAGGGGCCTTAAACACCCTGGGCCAATTAATGCCTCAGGCCCATCCCCAGTGCATCCTCGATAGCGTTTTTTAGCACAGGGACCTGCGCTGAATGCCTCGAAGCTCCCAACGCTCATAGGCTCCCTGCGATAAAAACCACTATCGCAGTTTAGTAAAAGGGAGCCATAGTGCAAAATATAGACAGCAGAAATAAATTCTCAAAACAGACACATTTGGATCACTAAATTGAAAATAAAATCATTTTTCCTACCTTTTTGTCTGGTGATTTCATGAGTCTTTGGTTGCACTTCCTCCTTCTGTAAATCCAATATTTATTTCTGCCTTTCTTTCTTTCTGCCCCCTCCCCTTTTCTTTCTGTCTTTCTTTCTCTCTCCCCCTGCCCCTTCTTTATTTCTGTCTTTCTCTCTCCCCCTGCCTGCCTTTCTTTCTCTCTCCCCCTGCCCCCCTAAGCCATCGCGCCGATTTCTCCACTTCCTCGATTCTTTCTCTCTCCCTGCCCACTCCCTAGTCACCATGCTGATTTTTCCCTGCTTCCCTGAGCCATGCCTGGCATATACAAGCGCTGCAGGGCCCACAAGCCTTCTCCCCCCACCCCCCCCAACATCAAATCTGGCATCATAGAGGAAGTTCCAAGCCAGCCAGGCAGCAATTGGCTGGCCTAAAACTTCCTCTCCAACATCAGAATTGACGTCAGGGGTGAAAACTTGTGGGTCCGGCGCTTGTACGCGCCTGGCCTGGCTCGGGGAGGCAGGAAGAACAAGATCGCAAAGGTAAAGCGATCAACTCGCTTTGCCTTTGCGATCTACTAGTCGATTGTGATCGACCATTTGGACCCCTTCACTAAAGGGGAAATATGGATACAAAAGAGAAAACAGTAAAGGGTACATCATCGAAATGTTTTGGGAGGGGGAAGGGCATACCAAAAGGATAGAAAAGGAAAAAGAAGGGGCAGAGGGTGCAGCAAAGGGCCCGGAGGAAAAGTAACAATGCTGACGGAATTAAGCATGGGCTGAAAATGGAAATAAATAATGAATGCATCTTAGAACAGGAAAGTTTTTAGGCCTGATTTGAATTTAGACACATGGAGGGGCATAATCGAAAGGGATGTCTAAGTCCGTTTACGTCCAACTCGCAAGTCGTCCAAAGTAAAACACAGCTTAAGACACATTTTCTAAAAATACGTCCAACTTTTTTTTTGTTTCGAAAATCGTCTAACTATACGTTCTGCCAATCTGATCGTCCAAGCTGCTAAATCATCCATCTTTATACCACATTTTCGTCCAACTTTTCATCCAAGTCCAAAACGCCTAGAAGCCCTGTTGGACGTGGGAGGGGTCTGCAAAGTGATGGACTGCACACCCAGATATGCCACCTAAATAGTGGGGTACCTTACAGGGAACTGCTGTGAACTTCACTAAAAGGGTGTCATGTCTTCTCCTCCCTACATCTCCCTTATAGGTCATGGTGAACCCCCCAAACCACCTCCACAATCCCCTAGACCCACTTATCTACCACCCCAATAGCCCTTATAGCTGCAGGAGCCACTTATATGCCAGTAAAAAAGTGTTTTGGGGGTGTAAAGGAGAGTGCACATGTTTAAGTATCAATGCAGTGATTATGGGCATGGGTTCTCCTCTCTATGGGTCCCTAACCCACCCCCAAGACGACTTAAGCTGCCTCTGTGCTGGACGACTAGGCTTTCCTATGCCAGGCGGCCAGGTGATGATGGTCTGGAGGCTGAATTTTAAAGATGTGATATTTTTATGGGGGTGGGAGGGGGTCAGTGATCACTGGGGTAGTGTGTGGGGGTCTGTATTATGTGTTTTCAGTGCTTATCTGGTGACTTTAGGTGGGTTTTTGTGACTTAGACCATGTTTTATATGGTCTAAGTCACAACGACCAAGTTCCGTCGATCGTAGGCTGTATAACTTTTGGTTATATATGCTGTACGACTAAATCTAAGCTGGCCCACGTCCCGCCCAACATCTGCCCTCGACACTCCTTCCGAAACGCCCCATTTAGTTTTGGTCGTTCAGCGGCACTATGAAGGCCTAGGTCATTTAGAAATGTGTCCAAAACCTGGACCCAGTTTTTTTTAAGGCACTTGGACCTATTTGGGAAATGTTCGTCCAAGTGCCGACTTAGGCCGGTTTTTGGACATATTTCTATTTTGATTATGAGCCCCATAGAGTTCTTGTCTCAGATTGATAGAGAGAGAGTTCAGCATTGAGGGTGAAAATGCTTAAGAACATAAGAATTGCCGCTGCTAGGTCAGACCAGTGGTCCATCGTGCCCAGCAGTCCGCTCACGTGGTGGCCCTTAGTTCAAAGACCAGTGCCCAGATTGAGTCTAGCCTTACCTGCATACTTTCCGGTTCAGCAAGAATTTGTCTAACCTTGTCTTGAATCCTTGGAGGATGCTTTCTCCTATAACAGCCTCCAGAAGAGTGTTCCAGATTTCTACCACTCTGGGTAAAGAAGAACTTCCTTATGTTTGTACGGAATCTATCCCCTTTTAGCTTTAGAGAGTACCCTCTCGTTCTCTCTACCTTGGAGAGGGTGAACAACCTGTCTTTATCTATAAAGTCTATTCCCTTCATTAACTTGAATATTTCGATCATGTCCCCTCTCAGGCTCCTCTTTTCAAGGGAGAAGAGGCCTAATTTCTCTAATCTCTCACTGTACGGCAACTCCTCCAGCCCCTTAACCATTTTAGCCACTCTTCTCTGGACCTTTTGAGTAGTACAATGTCATTCTTGATGTATGGTGACCAGTACTGGATGCAGTATTCCAAGTGAGGGCGTACCATAGCCCGGTACAGCGGCATAATAACCTTCTCAAATCTGTTTGTGATCCCCTTCTTAATCATGATCTTATGCTTATATTAATCAATCCTGAGAGATCTGTAATACATCTACTTGATGCATTTGGCAGAATTTGGCTTCTACTCTGGTTTTCAGTTAAACTATCAGAAATCAATGGCTCTTCCATTTCATTCACCTTTGCTTTCTAAATGGAATGGCACTTTTCCTTTAACCTGGGCGTCTGAAAAAATAATATACCTTGGTATATCAATTCCACAAGATCTTAATCAACTTTATATTAATATACAACCTTTGTTAGATAAAACTAAATCTCATCTTTTGACATGGTAACATTTTCTGGTCTCTTTGATGGGGCATATTGCGCTTTACAACATGATTATTTTGCCTCAATGGTTGTATATTTACCAGATGCTCCCTCTTATTCTTTATCGGAGATTTGAATTTCAATTAGATAAACTTCTTAGGGGATTCCTTTGGAAAGGGAGTCAACCTCATTTTCCATTACACAAGTTGGCTTTAAAGATTCACAATGATGGTCTTGGTCTTCTATCTTTGCCTCAATTTGTAAATTCTTGCCAAATGAGGCATATTCATGACAAGTTTCAAATTTATTAAAAATTTGATATACCACCTTATCATTTATTTCAAGGTGGTTATACATTTTAAAATAGGGTAAAAACAGATAATACAATTTAACATAACTTTAACAAAATAAACATACACGATTAGACAAAACAATAACATACATGACTGGACAAACGGGTACGAGTGGAAAAAAGGGGAGAACTACGATGATTAAAGAAAAGTAAGATATAAAGGTATAAACAAAAGGGTGGGTTTTAAAACAAGTAAGTCCAATACAAGCAGACTCATAAAAGAAAAATTTTTTTTTTAAAAAATCCTCAAAAGGACATTTAAAACTTGAAAGGCATCTTTGAAAAGGAATGTCTTAAGAAAAGATTTAAATTTCTCAAGATTAGTTATCTCTCTTAGAGTATTGGGTGCCGAATTCCAGAGGGTTGGAACAACTACTGAAAAGATAGTGTTTCTTCTCGTGTTAATATGGTTCTAGGTTGGGATTGCTAATAATGACTGGTTTCTTTCCATGTCTTACTTTTCTTGGACTCCAGTAGAACTTCATTTTTGGAAGCCTTATCATTTTAGTTATCTTCTTCATTCATCTAGAATAGAGTCTGCTGTCCTGAAGAATCCTTATTATTTTTTACTTGCCCCTTTAAGAGCTACTTGGCGTCAAATTTGTACAAAATTATCTTTTAATTTTCAAATTACTGCTTTGTTATTATATATTTATTAAGTTTCATTATGAATCAAGCAAAACTTGTACAGAAAAGAAATTCAGCAAAGAATAATAAAGTAAGATTTACATTATAAAAAGAAATCAAATATAAGCTTAAATTTCAACTCAGGTCCTCAAAAAAGATCCAAAATTGGTAATGAGTGAGTATTAAAGAAAATTACATTTACACAGGCAATAAACTAATTGAGCGAGATTAGAGCACCCATTCCTTTAACAAAGCACAAATTTCAGATCTCATCTTTCTCCAAGCGTGACATTGAGAGAAACGTTGTCAGTTGGGACGGCTCAAAGAAAACAAATTTATAAGATTGATAGTAAATTACACATTTACATGGATGACGTAAGTAAAAAAGTCGCCCCCAGGGCTGTAACACCAGGTTTCATCAATAAGAACTCACATCTCCTTCTCTGCGTATCTTTAGCCAAATCTGGGAACATTTGTATTTTAAGAACTATAATGTATGAGGACGATCCAAGATGTCTGAGCTACATGCAGTGTCCGGGTTTTCCTTCTACCAACCATACAAAAGGTGCATAAAAATCTTACCTGTGGTCCGAGCCGGGTTTTCCCACTTGCTTGGGGCCTGGTCCAGCCACAATATGTGTAAATTTTCATATTTATATGTTTTAATTATTATTTTTACATACATATGCTTGTTAATTTTGGGTAATAATTGGAATTATTTTGGTTTTATTTATTAAAATTATGTGATAGTATTTGTGTTTAAATGTATATCTTGTCAGATATAGATTACAAATGATATAGTGATGTTCATCTGATTTTTATGTTTTTCATATTCTCATGTTTTTTTATTTTTTATCATTAATGTTTATGCGGATGCTGTTATGATTATTTTTATATGTTCCATTGTAGACTCCTGAGGCAGGCCCTTTTGGGCCAAAACATGATCGTGTCAAGTCAAATACAATAAAAAGAGACTGAGCACCAATTGGTCACCTTTGTTGTGTTTTCGTGCTTTCCAAGCAGTATGCCTTGCCTGTATTGGTGGCAAGGCTTACCGCTGAGGCACCTCTACAAAATTTTGGGGGAGGGGGAGGGACCCAGCACAAGATCCGCCGGGTGTGACACAGAGGTTGGACGGACCCCCAAACAGGGCCCATCCAAGCTCAGTCCGGCACCAAAACGGGGACTAGGAACCCTAAACAAATTTTAACAGCCCTAACAAGGAGAGATGGGTACAGCTCACCAACACCTGCTGGAGACTAAGAGAAGGCTGAGGTATATAAGAAGGGATAGGTATTATGTACTATACCATAGTTTTGGTCTTAGTCTCCACCTGCTGGTCATGATGAGCTATTACCCATCAGTAAAGAACTGTACCAGTCTAGAAGGCGACACAGAAGCAAGGATTTTCATAAACATTTTACAGAAGAAGCATGTACATTTAACAAAATAGTAAGTTAATGGAAGATTAGGTTCTTACTTTTGATAATCTTATTTTTGTAAATCTACAGAGAAGTCAGTATGATAGGTGTTTTAACTGAACCCGCAAACCACACATTGTTTTCTGCTGCTCCTACATAACAAAGGAATACAGAGCCCTCTAAAGTTAAGTCCCAAAGCAAATGAACATCACTGAAACAAAGCATACACACAAAGAGGGCCCGGGGAATTTCCCCACAAACATTATTCTGTTCCACTTTGCAATATATAAGAAACAAGCAACAAGAAAATTAGGCAAGAACATGGCAGTAATAGGAAATAGGAAACAACCTGCTGTGTGCAAGGAGCACTAACTGGAACATAGCCAGTGGCAAAGTTATGTATTCATATATGTAGAATGTTTCCCCAAAGGGCCCATCTGCAGGTTGGAAGATACTCAGGCCTGGAAGGAGAAACAGCCAAGACAAAAAATCAGGTGATACAGAAAGAATCAGAGTAGACAGAGGGCGGGCCATACTGACTCCTCCGTGGATTTACAGAATGAAGAAAGGTAAGAACCTAATCTTAAATTCTGTTACATCCTAAAGTATCTAGGCAACTGACCCACTCATCTTCTTTCTCCTCCATAGTGATTCCTCTGTCCTATTAATCTCTTTCTCCTCAACAACACATTTCCGGTCCTATTAAATCTCCTCTTCCCCCTCTTAAATTCAATCAATTTGTATCTCGCTTAATCTATTGTAAACCGCATAGAACTTAACGGTATTGCGGTATATAAACTGTTATTATTATTATTATCCACTCTGGAGTCAGTACAATTGGTGATGTACCAAAGCAATAACAATGTCTAGGGTGGGACACAGAGCCTGCCCACAACACTGAGGCTCCAAAGGCGGCATCAGAATGAGCTGCTACGTCCACTCTGTAGAACCTCATGAAAGTATGAAGGGAAGACCAAGTAGGCGCTCTCCAAATCTCGGTCAGATGAACCACTCAAAGATTTTACCCACAAAGCTGTGACACCCCTGGTCGAGTGAGCTTTGAGAAAATCTGGCAGCTGCTTACCACAGGTGATGCAAGTTGATGGAATGACCATGCGGATTCATCGGGCAATAGAGGCCTTGGATGCTGGCCTACCCCACCTGGATTGGCTAGTCAGAACAAACAGATGATCAGAAAAACAGAAATCATCCAAGTAGTGGAGTAAGACTCACCGCACATCTAGCCTCAATAAAATCCTATCCTTCTCATCCAACCCCGTGGGATGAAAAGCAGGCAGATGAACTTTCTGGTTCAAATGGAAATCCAAATCCACTTTCGGAAGAAAGAAAGGGAAAGAATAAGCTCTACAGGAGAGATGGACTGCACCTGAGCACGACGGGGATGAGGATGCTGGCACGCAACGTCCAGAGCGTCATAGATTTGGCTTTAAACTGAGGAAGAGGGGAAAGCCGACAGTCAATCTGACACATCGGACAAAAGTATCAAGTAAGGATACTGAGCAAGGACATTGTAAAAGAGGGCTCGGGACTGAGTGGAAACTTTTGGAACAAGGGCCTAAGGATGCATTACAGGGGCCTAGAGCCATGGACATGGAGCAAGGACATTGTAAAAAAGGGATCGGGACTGAGAGGGAATTTTTGGAAAAAAGAACCTAAGGACGCAATGCAGGGGACACGGGCCAAAGATATTGAGCAAGGACTCAGGACTGAGTGGGAACTTTTTGAAAAAGGACCTAAGGGAGAAATGCAGGGGTCTAGTGCACGAATAAAACTGGCAAGCAGCACTAATAGAGAACAACGGATTCCAGAGGGACAACCAAAAACAGGGAAACAAGCTGAGGACGAAACAGACACACCACAGGAGGAGGATGACCGAGACGAGGCTTGGGGTCTGGCTACTCAAGAGGGGGACGCCAGGAGCGCCAAACCACGAGGAAAAACAGCAAGAAAGGCGAACAAACGGGACTTACTTTGCTTATACACTATGGGGTTCATAATAAAAAAAACCAAAAAACATCTAAAAAGTGTCCTAAGTGGCTACTTGGACGATCAAAAAGCCTGATCGTCCAAGTAACCATAACCAAAGCTGGTTTTTAGACGTATCTAAAACCAACTTAGGCCTTTCCCCTGCCTCTAAACGCACAGAGAGAAAAGAGGTGTGTTTAGAGGAGGGGAAAGGGCGGGCAGTGGGAGGCAGGTGGGCCGACCTACACCTAGTCGTACAACAGGTATAACCAATACAGTTTAGTCGGCACTTAGGCCTTTTTCACTTAGACGAAATAAAACCAGGTCTAAGTGCCGAAAAATGGGCCGCTGAGCTGATGGCCTTTGGCGCCATCAGTTCAGCGGCCCGGCAACCTAACCATCGTGGCAGGAGAGATGCCTCATCTCCCCTACCGCGATGCCATCACTCTTCTACCCAAACTGCTGCGACCCGCGGAAGTTCGGGTAGAGGAGTGATGGCATCACGGTAGGGGAGATGAGGCATCTCTTCTGCCACGATGAATCACTCCCCCCCCAAACACAACATCGGGGCAAGAGGGAGCCCAAGCCCTCTTGCCCTGCGGCAGCCGCGACCCCCCCCTCGATAACATTGGAGCAAGAGGGAGCCCAAGCCCTCCTGGCCCAGGCGACCCCCCTACCCCCACCCCCACTACAGTATGGGCAGGAGGGATCCCAGGCCCTCCTGCCCTCGACGCACCCCCCTCACCCCCAACGTCCGCCCCCCCAAGAGTCCCTGATCGCCCCCCCAGCTGACCCGTGACCCCCCGGACAATCCCACCCCCCTTCCCCGTACCTATTTTAGGTTGGCCGGACAGACGGGTGGCAAACCCGTCTGTCCGGCATGCAGCTCAACGAAGAATGGGGCTGGATTGGCCCAGGGGCACCAAAGCCCCGCCTCCTGGTGGGGCCTAAGGCGCCTGGGCCAATCAGAATAGGGTGGAGGAATAGCGTTATACATAAAAGAATCCATACCTTCAACCAGGATGGAAACAACAGTAAGGGCGGGCGACTTGGAATCACTATGGGTTAAGCTACCAGGAGGAACTGGAGCAGACACAAAATTGGGTCTGTACTATCGCCCACCTGGACAAACGGAAGAAAGCGACCAGGATCTGGAGGCTGAACTGAGGCAGGTATGCAAAAGCGGAAGTGTGGTGGTGATGGGAGACTTCAACTTCCCGGGAATAAACTGGAGTATTGGGCACTCAAACTGCATGAGGGAGACCAAATTCCTGGAGGTCACGAGGGATTGTTTCATGGAACAGCTGGTCACGGAACCAACACGGGGTGATGCCACTCTTGACCTAATCCTCAATGGACTAGGGGGACCCGCTAAGGAGGTGGCGGTACTAGCCCCACTAGGAAACAGCGATCACAACACGATCCAGTACAGGCTAGAGATTGGATCATCAAAGGTAAAAAGAACTACAACGACTGCACTTAACTTCAAAAAAGGGAATTATGATGCCATGAGGAAAATGGTGAGAGAGAAACTCAACGACAGCGCAAGGAAGATGGACTCCGTAGAAAATGCCTGGGCCCTACTCAAGGGCACAGTGCACGAAGCACAGAACCTGTGCATCCCCAAGTACAGGAAAGGGTGCAAAAAAAAAGAACAAAAAACCCAGTGTGGATAACAAATGCAGTAAAAAAGGCGATAAGTGACAAGAAAGCATCATTCAAAAAATGGAAAAAGGACAAAACAGAGGAGAACCAAAAGAAGCATAAAAAACACCAAAAGGAGTGTCACCGAGTGGTTAGGAAAGCAAAAAGAGAATATGAAGAGAGACTGGTGGGGGAAGCAACAAACTTCAAATCATTCTTCAGGTACATTAAGGGGAAGCAACCAGCAAGGGAGGAAGTGGGACCCTTGGATGATAGGGACAGAAAGGGAGTGGTAAAAGAAGAAAAGGAGATAGCTGACAGGCTAAATAAGTTCTTCACGTCAGTCTTCACGAGGGAGGATACAACCAACATTCCGGAACCTGAGGAGATCGTAAAGGGGGAGCAGGATGAAAATCTGGTCCAACTAGAGGTAAGCAAGGTGGATGTCCTCCAGCAGATAGACAGGCTAAAGAGCGACAAATCGCCAGGTCCGGATGGCATTCACCCAAGGGTATTCAAGGAACTAAGGAATGAAATAGCTGAACCACTTCGACAAATATGCAACCTATCCTTAAAAACTGGAGAGATTCCGGAAGACTGGAAAATAGCAAATGTCACGCCCATCTTCAAGAAAGGCTCAAGGGGAGACCCAGGAAACTACAGGTCGGTGAGCTTGACCTCGGTCCCGGGAAAGATGATGGAAGCAGTGATTAAAGACAGCATCTGGGAACACATCGACAACTATGGGCAGCTAAAGTCGAGCCAGCATGGCTTCTGCAAGGGCAGGTCATGCCTCACGAACTTATTATACTTCTTTGAGGGGGTAACCAGCCAGGTGTATAAAGGGGAATCCATAGATATCATTTACCTTGACTTCCAAAAAGCCTTCGACAAGGTGCCACATGAAAGACTACTAAGGAAGCTATGGAACCACGGGGTGCAAGGGGAGGTCCACCGATGGATCAAAAACTGGTTGACGGACAAGAAACAGAGGGTTGGAGTAAAGGGCCATTACTCAGACTGGCAATGGGTCACGAATGGAGTTCCACAGGGGTCGGTGCTGGGACAGCTACTTTTCAACATATTCATTAATGACCTGGAGGCAGGAACAAAATGTGAGGTTATTAAATTTGCGGATGACACCAAACTATATCGCAAGGTAAATAACATGGAGGACTGCGAAGATCTCCAAAAAGATCTGACAACACTGGAAGAATGGGCCAAAAAATGGCAAATGAGTTTCAACATAGGGAAGTGAGCGACCTTGAAAGAGACCTGGGAGTGATGGTAGACACAACATTGAAGGCGTCGGCGCAGTGTGCAACAGCCTCAAGGAAAGCAAACAAAATGTTGGGTATCATTAAGAAGGGTATCACGACCAGAAAGAAGGAAGTCATCCTGCCACTGTATCGTGCTATGGTGTGCCCGCACCTGGAGTACTGTGTTCAATTCTGGTCGCCGTACCTCAAGAAGGACATGGAGGTACTTGAGAGAGTTCAAAGAAGAGCAACTAAGCTAATAAAGGGTATGGAGGACCTCTCATATACTGACAGACTGAAAAGGCTAGGGCTTTTCTCCCTGGAAAAGCGGAGACTTAGAGGAGACATGATAGAAACCTTCAAGATCATGAAGGGCATAGAAAAAATAGACATGGACAGATTTTTCAAATTAAGGGGATCAACAAGTACAAAGGGGCACTCAGAGAAATTGAAAGGGGAGAAGTTTAGAACAAACGCTAGGAAGTTCTTTTTCACACAGAGGGTGGTGGATACATGGAACGTGCTACCGGAGGATGTGATAAACAGGAGCACGCTACAGGGGTTCAAAGAAGCTTTGGATAGGTACTTGGAAGACAAAGGGATTGAGGGGTACAGATAAGAGTAGAGGTAGATTATAGGGATGGGATTAGAGGTAAGTTATAAAATTAATCAGGGATCACTGTTCAGGCACTAGGTCTGATGGGCCGCCGCGGGAGCGGACCGCTGAGCAAGATGGACCTCTGGTCTGACTCAGCGGGGGCAACTTCTTATGTTCTTATGTTCTTACATGACGGGAAACCCCCGTCTCCATGATCCAGAGAAAGGGTTCTCTACAAGAGAGCCTGAAGCTCAGAAATATGCCTTGCAGACACAATCGCCAAGAGGAACAGTGTTTTGATTGTAAGGTCCAGAAGGGATGCATCCTTAAGCAGCTCTAAAGGAGCTTCCACAAGCCCCCTCAGCATAATATCGAAATTCCACCTAGGAAAAGGCTGTCACAAAAGGTGGCCGCAAGCAAAGCATTCCCTGAGAAATGTGGTTACATCCGGATGGGCTGTAAGCGAACTGGAACCGTTGTGTGCTCTGAAACAGGAAAGGCCTGTCACCTGTAACTTGAGGGAAGCCACCATCAGGCCTTTCTCAAGACTGGCCTGAAGGAAAGCCAAGACCACCAGAATGGGAGCATGGAATGGCTCCACCTAGTCCCTGGCACACCACTGCTGGAAAGCCTTCCAAAGTTTGGCATAAATTGCCATAGTAGCAGGCTTCTTGGACCTCAGAGTTGCAATGACCACATTGAAGTAACCCTTCTAAAACAAGACCTAGCACTCAAGGGCCTGCCACAATTCCAAAGCACTAGGGGTTCTCCATGAGAAACGGACCGGACCCTGAGTAAGGAGGTCACAATGAACAGGGAGTTTGAGCTTCCTGTCCCACTGAAGTCAGACAAGATCCACATACCACAGATGGCAAGACCAGTCCAGAGCCACCAGGATCAACAGGCCCCGATGAGTCGCTATCCTGCGAGTGACTCGACCCTCCATGGGCCAAGGTGGAAAGAAGTAAAGGAGTTCATGAGTTGGCCAGGGCTGAACCAACACATCTAAACCTAAGCTTCCAAGTTCAGTTCTGCGACTGAAGAAGTGCTTGACGGCAAGATTTCTGCAGACGAGTGCCACCCCACTACTGAAAGAGCTACACTGGGCTCCTAATTGAAAGCAGGGTGAAATGCAAAATCTTGTTTCTGACACACAAAATTGTTCATCTCTAATAACTGCAATATCTAGCAGCCAGACTACATTACCATACACTAGCATGCACCCTGCACTCGAGCCAAGAATACCTGTTGGAAATACCCTCCTTCAGAGACATCAAATACAAAAGTGTTAGGACAAGAATGTTCTCAGCGATGGCTTCAAGGTGGTGGAACTCCCTTCTGAAGGAATTAAAACTAGAAAAGGACATCGGAAAGTTCAAGAAAAGGATAAATACCATCCTCTTCACAGACTACTTTAACTAATAAAGCAACAGAGGAGATAGCTGGCTAATCCCCACAGTGTTCCCTCTAAGCGGGCGGGTGTTGTGAGCAAACTTTTTTCACCGTGAGCCAAAAATATCGGGCGCCAGCAAGTTATGAGCCAACTCGCCCGATTCTCCTCTCGCCGCCCTGCCATCTGCCGTACGCCTCTTCCGATCGTGCGCTGTGACGAGAAACGTGTGCGCTGCGATGTAATATTTTGTGCGCCAGCGCACGCCAGCGCAGCTTAGCGGGAACACTGGTTCAAATGGTTTTATTTATTTCCCCAAATTTATTTTTGTTATACGCATTGAAAATATTTGATATTGCGTTTAAATCAAAATCTCAATAAACTTGAAACGAGTGCCCGTGAGATTGTGGGAGGGTTAAATACTCAAAACTTAGAAGTTTTTGCTACGCCAGCTTTCTGGTATCTTTACATACAGTGGCGTACCTAGCATATGTAACATCCGGGGCCCATCATTTTTTGGCACCCCCCCCCATCTGTAAGAAAAACATGATTTTTAGTAACAAACCACACGTCACACATGAGTACCTAGGAAAAGGCAGCATCTTACATATTGCAGTGAGCAGTACATCAATAAACCCATTGTAAAACTAAACAAGCCAGACCAGCACAGATCAATCCTACACCGTCAATCCTAACAGAAAACCATGTCTTTCGAACACACAGAACACAGAAAACACCTTCGCCTAGTAAGGAATATGTAATCACAAACTAACCCCTCCCTCTTTTACAAAACTGTAGTGTGGATTTTAGCTACGGAGGTAACAGCTCTGATGCTCATAAAATTCTGAGCATCAGAGCTGCTACCACCAAGGCTGGTGCTAAAAACGCTTCACAGTTTTGTAAAAGGGGGGATAAAATAAAAATACATAGACAAAGGTTAAATTGAACCAGCAAGAAGCTGGACTCTGCATACAATGCTTCACAGAAACAGTGACACATGTCTCCTAAAGCAATAAATAAATAGAAATTTTTTTCTACCTTTGTCTTCTGTGGTTTCTCCTTTCCTCATCTTCTTGTAACTCTCTTCCTTCCATCCACTGTCTGCCGTCTCTCTTCCCCTATATGGCATCTTCTCTCCTTCTATGCCCCTTCCAGAAACTGTATGCCTCCCCCTTCCATCTCTCCTTTCACCCCATTGGTCTGGCATCTCTCTCCTCGCCTTCCCTCTCCCACACCTCTCCTCATAGTCTGGTATCTCCCCTTCCCTGATTCTCTGGCATCTCTCTCCTTTCCTTTTCTTCCATCTTTCGCTCCCCCTCCATGCTCTCACATCTCCCCCTTCCTTTTCCCTTAGACTGGCATACCTTCCTCCTACGCTCCAAGCCCTGGCATCTCCTTTAATTCCCTCCCTCATCTTCCTTCTCCCTCCAGCTGGGTACCGCAACACTCTTCCCTGCAGCTCTGCACTTCCCCACAATTGCCATGCTTCGGTTCCTCTTCTTCCTTCCTTCCTCCCCCCCCCCCGCGGGACCCTGCGGCACCATCAACTCTTACTCCCTCTAATGTCGGCCCTGCAGCTCCAGACTTCCTCGCACCTTCTCCCCTCCCCCTTTGGATCGCTATTATTTTAAATGTTATAGCCGCGGAGCTGTATCCATCAGTGGAGATGTCTAACCTCGGCCTGCCCCGGAACTCTTACTGCAGCAGACGCCCGTCTAGGCAGGAACAGGAAGTCACTGTTGCAGTAAGAGTTCCGGGGCAGGCCGAGGTTAGACATCTCCACTGATGGATACAGCTCCGCGGCTATAACATTTAAAATAATAGCGATCCAAAGGGGGAGGGGAGAAGGTGCGAGGAAGTCTGGAGCTGCAGGGCCGACATTAGAGGGAGTAAGAGTTGATGGTGCCGCAGGGTCCCGCGGGGGGGGGGGGAGGAAGGAAGGAAGAAGAGGAACCGAAGCATGGCAATTGTGGGGAAGTGCAATCCCCCCAATGCGTCCCCTTACCTTACCGACGCGTGTGTGCGCTGTGAAGAGAAACTTTGCGCTGCGATGTAATATTTTGTGCGCGAGCGCAGGCCAACGCAGCTTAGCGGGAACACTGAATCCCCATTAGGAACACAACACAGAACACGATACAAGTATAATGTATGCAAATAAGTAGGATTTAGTATGAATGCAGTGCATGATGCTAGTATCATGTGTATATATAAGTAGGATGATTGACTATGGTATAAATGTGTACATATACGTAAGATGATTGATTATGGTATAAATATGTCTGTATTGAAAACCATCTCAGAAAACGCTAACTTTGTATTGTAACCTCATTACAGAAACTCATGTAAACTGCTCTGAATCGACTCCCCAGTCATTAATAGCGGTATAGAAGCTGTGAATAAACAATAAAAAATCTACCCTCAGCTGCAGCAACAGGAAGCTGGTGGTCCTGTATTTAAGGTAACTGTAACACATATCTGCGACTAAAAAGCTGTTTGATTATTTTCATCTAATTTCTATGTATTTTTGTGTGCTGAAAACAAATAAAATATTGAAAAAAAATCTCCTAGACATCATGATTTGCCACAAAATGCAAAATTGTCTTCAAATTTATCAATTTTTTTATATTATGGGTTTTAATCAAATTTAAAGTCCAAATTACTATTAATTAGTTCACATAAGTGCATTTAAGATATAAAAATGCCAAAAAAACCTTAAAGGGGTTGTCCGAGTTAGGTAAAAAAAATATAGCACTGTAAATCTGATGGTCAGCAATATATACATAAGCTAAGCAAGTTTTAGGGGAAAAAAATTATTTTTCTTCATTTCCTTAGTTCTCTTCTGGCCCTTTGTTGTTATTTGCAGGTAAACAATCTCTGCCCCTCCCCCCCTGCAAAGGGGGTGAATACAAGTGCTGCTCTGAGTGACATATCTGCTGGGATACTCAGCAGCATGCTGTATGTGTAAGCCTCAGCCCTGAGTCTGTGCTTTTAATGGTAGAAGGGGTTAATCTTTCCAGAAGAATCCAGTGGGAGGGAGACTCAGGGCAGATAGCAGCAGCTCCAGTCAGTGCAAGGGGGTACGGCCAGCACTGTGACGACTCATATAAAAACAAAGAGCTGCTCTCTCCTGCAGTCCACACTTGTGCACTAGAGAGTTGCGCGGGGACAGAAATCCCACCCGTCCCCACCCGTCCCCGCCAAAATCCCACCCATCCCCACCCGTCCCCGTGAGGAATCCCTCCGTCCCCACCCGTCCCCGTGAGGAATCCCTCCGTCCCCACCCGTCCCCGCGAGGAATCCCCTCCGTCCCCACCCGTCCCCGCGAGGAATCCCCTCCGTCCCCACCCGTCCCCGCGAGGAATCCCCTCCGTCACCATCCTTCCCTATAAACTTCAGAAATAGTTATTTTATTTAATTATGCTACTGAATTAAAGGCTCTGGTAGAGACCCATTTACAAATAAGCAAAGAGACTATTAATTTGGAAATATTAATTGGGAAGAATACATACTTTGTAAATGGGTTTCTACCAGAACCTCTAATGTAAATATAAAATATAAATACTCAGCTGATGAGAACCCACAAACTGTCAGCTGAGGACTTCCTTTGCAGTTGGCCTGGGGTCCCTTTTGCCAAGCTTGGCAGGCAGCAGTAGCGTCCCTGAGTCACAGATGCTGGCACCTCAGTGGCTCATGGATGCTGCCAGCGACTGCTGCGCTTGGTGGAGGGGAGTTCTGACCATCTCTAGAGGAGGTCCTCTGCTGGCGGTGCTTGGGGATCCCCACCAGTCACAGCAAGGGCCAACAAGTACTTCAACACTGTAGAAATAAAACCAGAAATGCATTTCCTTTTCTTTTGAACACAAAACAAAGATATCTGCCATATACATTTCCCAAGGCAGATGACTCTATGCAATGTCACCTCGGTAACAAAATACAAAAATAGACAAATACACCCCCTCCCTTTTTACTAAACCACAATAGTAGGTTTTAGCACAGGGAGTTACGCTGAATGCCTCGCGCTGCTCTCAATGCTCATAGGCTCCCTGCGCTAAAAAACAATATTGCGGTTTAGTAAAAGGGAGCCATAGTGCAAAATATAGATAGCAGATATAAATTCTCAAAACAGACACATTTTGATCACTAAATTGAAAATAAAATCATTTTTCCTACCTTTGCTGTTTGGTGATTTCATGAGTCTCTGGTTGCACTTTCTTCTTCTGACTGTGCATCCAATCTTTCTTCCTTTCTTTCAGCCTCCTGTATGTTTCCCCTCCTCCAGACCTCATTCTCTCCCCCAACTTTTTCTTTCTGTCTCCCTGTTCCCCCTTCTTTCTGTCTCTCTGTCTGCCCCCTTTCTTTCTTTCTCCGTGCCCTCCCCCAAGCCACTCGGTTTGCTGCCACCGCCATCGGGGAATAGTCCCCAAGCCACCGCTGTCCCAAGCTTTCCCTGCAGAAGCGTCGCGCTGACCAGCATTCCGCTCCCTGACGTCAATTCTGACGTAGGAGAGGAAGTTCCGGGCCAACAAGGCATTTCTCCTCATTCCATCCAGCCTGAGCCCCATCTCTCCTTGATCCAGCATTTCCCTTCTGTGTCTGTCAGAATTACCATTCCACCTATTTTCCAGCATCACCCTTCTTTGTGTCCATCTCACCTATATCCCTATCTCACCACTTTTTCAGAATCTTCATTTGTCTCTGTCCTTGTCTTTACCCCATATTCACCATTTGCCCTTTCAATGTCTTTATCTCCCCCCCCCCCCACACACACTTTTTCAGCATTACTTCTATGTCTCTATTTCACCTCCTCTTCATGTCCCCTCTGTATCTCTATCCTTATTCAGAAGGTCCTGCTTACCCTTTCTCTTCTTTGTGTCACTATCTCCATTTTCAGCTTTCCCCCTTTTTCCTTTGTTAATGCACCCTGTAGCCAGAATCTTTCCACCCTCTCTCCACTCCGGCCCAGCCCAGTATGAAATATTTCCTTTTGTTTCTCTCCCCTCTCTCTTCTCCTCCCTCACCCACGAGTCCTGCATCTGGCCCTCTCCCTTCTACCTGCACCTGGCAACACCCCCCTGCTCCGCGGCTCTCTTAAGCAACTCGTCAGCAGCGGTGATCAAGACAAGCTGCCGACATCGAGGCCTTCCCTCTACGAGTCCCACCTTTGTGGAAAAAGGAAGTTGAAACAAGCGGGACTCGCAGAGGGTAGGCCCCGACGCCAGAAGCTTGTGTCGATCGTTGCTGCTAAGTTGCCGAAGAGAGCCGCAGGTAGAAGGGAGAGGGAGATAGGAAGGCTGTAGAAGCTCCGGAGCATGACACCGAACCCGGCCAGGATGATTTCTTTTTCAGGCTGCTGCTGCCGCTACCATCCCCCACCCGAAATGACAAAAAACAGCCTAATGCCCGCGTCGGGAAATAGCCATGCTGAGCAGTGAGCTCAGCACGTACACAGATGGAAAGCCTTGCTTGCTGATTGGTCCGGCGGCACGGTGGGGCGGGGCCGCCGGACCAATCAGCAAGCAAGGCTTTCATCTGTGTACGTGCTGAGCTCACTGCTCAACATGGCTATTTCCCGACGCGACGCCAGACTTGCATCGCCAGAATTTAGGTAGGTTGTTTTCATCCCCGTGGGAGTCCCGTGGGCAAGGGGGCGTCCCCGTGGGAGTCCCGTGGGTCAGGGGGGCATCCCCGTGGGAGTCCCGTGGGCCAGGGGGCGTCCCCGTGGGAGTCCCGTGGGCCAGGGGGGGAACCCGCGGGATCCCCGCGGGACCCGCGGGATCCCCGCGATCCCCGTTCCCGTGCAGACCTCTATTGTGCACGAATCATCATCAGGTTTTTGGTTCTAGGCTGTTCACACTTTATCACAGTTCATGTTAGCTCGTCATTCTTTCAACCGTTATGTTATGGCTCCGCAAAAGTGTATTAATTCGCCAGACAGTTTCTGTTTCATCTGTGGTGAATATATAGTGTTGAAGTAACAGCAGAATATTACAGACTTTGTGAAAAAAGTATACCTCACATATTTTGGACTAAAAATTGGAGATCAAGATAAAGTTTGGCCGCCTCATAAAGTGTGCAAACGGTGTGTTGAGGACCTCCAAAACTGGTTCAAGGGTAAGAAAAAATCTTTCCTTTATGGGATTCCTATGGTATGGCGAGAGCAAAAGAACCATAGTGATGACTGTTACTTTTGTTCATGTGATGTGAAAAGGTTTAATTCCAAATGGAAGCATTCCATTTCATATCCCAATCTTCACTCAGCAATTCGTCCCATCCCCCATGGCACAGATATACCAGTACCCAAGTCCCCTGCTACCTTGGAAGAGATACCTAGCTCTGATGAAGGTAAAGTCATACCTGAACCAGATGATGAATCAAGTTCTTACTTTGAAAATGATACAAGACCAAAATTGTTTTCTCGGGAGGAGATGAATGATTTGGTAAGAGACTTGAATCTTCCCAAAGATGCCGCTGAGTTACTCGGATCAAGGCTGAAAAGCAGGATTTTATTGTTGCCAGGAGTGTCATCTTCATGGTTCAGACATTGTGAAATGGAGTTCGTTCCTTACTTCGCCCAGGAAGACAAGTTGGTCTGATGTCGAAGGTCTGATGGGTCAGTTTAAAATCCAATATGATTCAAAGCAATGGCGTCTTTATAGATTCTTCAAAAAGAAGTCTCAAAGCAGTTTTACTCCACAACGGTGGTTTTTACACTTCTATATCTGTAGGTTATTCCGTACACTTGAAGGAAACCTATGAGAACTTGGAATTGGTTCTTCGTAAACTTAAATATGAAAACCATGGTTGGTAAGTGTGTGGGGACTTGAAGGTCTTGTGCATGCTGCTTAGGCAACAAGCTGGGTATACCAAATACCCTTGTTTTCTGTGTCTATGGGACAGTCGAGACCGACAAAATCACTGGACCAAAAAGAGTTGGCAGCCGAGGGTGCTAACAGTCGGTGAAAAAAAGTCCTCCGAGAAACTTTGGTACCTTCCCATAAATTTCTTCTACCACCTCTCCACATAAAATTGGGATTGATGAAGCAATTCGTAAAATCACTTTCCAAGAGATGGAGAATGCTTCAGATACTTGGTCACCAAGTTTCCAGGCCTCTCGGAGGCAAAATTGAAAGAAGGTGTGTTTGTCGGACCAGATATTAGAAGGCTTATAGTTGATCAAGAGTTTGTCAATACCATGGCGGATCCTCAAAAAGAAGGGTGGATTACATTTAAAGAAGTTGTACAGAAATTTTTAGGCAATAACAAAGATCCTCCCTACAAAAAGATCATCAGATGAATGCTGAGAGCATTTCAAGCTTTAGGTTGCTTGATGAGTTTTAAAGTGCATTTCCTCCAGTCCCACCTTGACTACTTTCCTGAAAATTTGGGAGCTGTGAGTGAGGAACAAGATGAACGATTCCATCAATACATTAAAGAGATGGAAAGGAGAGACCAAGGAAAATGAAGCATTACAATGATGGCAGACTACTATTGGATGCTTCAGAGAGACATTTCAGATGCTACTCAAGCGTAAATACATCAAGAGGAGCCTCACAGGAAAGAAGAATCGAGTTTAGTGTGTGTAGGTGAGCTCATTTCAGTTCAAAAAAGGATTTTCATGAAACAATTGTATAGTCAAATATATTTTATTGAGCAATCAAGAAAACAACAGAGCAACACTAGAAGTTCAAAACCAGCTCAAAAAAGTTTGAAATGTCCCCCAAAAGAACCTCCCCCCCAAACCCCAACCAAAACACCCCCCTCCCCCCCCCCCCCCATTCCCACCCCTAGGTCCTCCTTCCAAACACAAAATAGCAAAGAAGCCAAAAAAAAAAAACAAGTTATACACGAAAAGTAACAAAAGGATAAGTACAAACAAGAAGCATCAATTAAGTATCCGGCTACAAGCCAGAGGGGTCAAAGTAGTCCAAAAAGGTTCCCAAGTGGTCTGGAAAAGACGGCCCTGGCGAGATGACAAATCAGTCACATCCCTTCGCTCCCACATCAAGAGAGAAATCATGCGGCTCCTCCAAAGGGAATAGTCCGGAGCCTCAGCTTCAAGCCATTTCAGCAGGATGCATTTCAGAGCAATCAGAATAGACCACTTGAGGAAAGCTGCAACTCCCTTGGAACGTGGAAAGTAGTGAGGAATGGTCCCAAACAAAAGCAAAGGTGAGCTGCGAATAGTGACATGCCAAAGATTCTCCACAAAAGCAAAGATAGCAGTCCAAAAAAGCTGTACCTGAGGACAAGTCCAAAACATGTGTCCCAAGCTGGCTTCCGGAGCCTGACAACGAATGCAGGCTGCATTGAGACGGAAGTGAGCCAAATAAGCCCTTTTAGGAGAAATATATAAACGAAAAATCAATTTAAAATGTTGCTCCCAAAAGGTAGTATATTTACAAAAAGCAGGCAGTCGGCGGACAGCCTGAAGGAGTATGTCAGAAGGCAAATCAACAGCAAGATCACCTGACCAAGCATCTCGCAGCCGAGAATGGTCAAACAAAGGGCATTCATCTTTCAAGTGGCGATGATGAAATGTGAGGGGGACCGGTTGTTGAGAACCAATGATAAAGTCTCATGACAGGATGCCTGCAAGGAGCTAGAAGGTAAGGAAGAAATGTAATGGTGGATTTGCACGTAAGCAAAATAGTCAGTAGGGGGGAGAGCAAATTCTGCTTGCAACTGAGCAAAAGATTTAGGGGTGCCATCATCAGTAACCAAGTGAAATAGATATTGAATGCCCTTTGTTTCCCACTGAGCAAAACTCGACCCATCAATCCCAGGCAAGAAAGAACTATTAAAATGAATAGGCAGGAAGGGAGAGGCAGAGGGAGAAAGAGTGTGAAATTTGCAGACCCAACACCAAACCTTCCGCAAGGGTCGATGTAATACTTTCATGGAAAGAGACTCAGGTGCAAGAGAAGGGATAGAATGAAGATAGGCACTAAAATGAGTAGACTGAAAACAGGAAAGCTCCAGAGATGAGTTAGTGAACGCTGAAGTACCCCTAAAGAGATCATTGATATGCCTCATTCCACAGCCAACTGTCAAATATCGGAGATTCAATAAGCCCAAGCCACCTCTGTACCAAGGAGTCGCTGCCCGCTTATAGGGCAAACGAGGTCTCTTACCAGCCCAAAGAAATTTCTGGACCAGGCGCTCCAATCTGCGCTCATCATGAAACGTCAAATAAAGGGGGAGGACCTGAAAAACAAAGCCAACAGGGGACCAGAAGCATGTTATACAGGTGCACTCGACCCAATAGCGAGAAAGGAAGAGTCTCCCAAAGATGCAACCTGTTCTGTAAAGCCTGAAACAACGGTGCGACATTTAGCCGGTACAAACTAGATAAGTCCAGCGGAATGTTAACCCCCAGGTACTGCAAAGCAGAATCAGCCCAACGAAGAGGAAAAACACCCTTCCACGAAGTTCGTAAATCTGGTGGAAAAGGTAAAGCCAAGGATTTGTCTAAGTTGAGAGACAGCCCGGAATAAAAACCAAATTCAGAAATGAGATCCAGAGCTGCCGGGAGAGAATCTTCAGGTCGGGTAAGAATTAAAAACATGTCATCCGCGTACGCCAGAGTCTTAAGTTCGAAGTCACCAACCAAGAGACCTCTGACCTCCGCGAACCCCCGAAGAGTGCATAACAACGGTTCCAAAGAAAAAAGGAACAGAAGAGGAGAGAGAGGGCAACCCTGTCGGGTACCACGAAGAATAGGGAAAGAGTCAGAACGAGTCCCATTAACAAGCAAGGAAGCCAGTGGATTTGAATAGAGGGAATGCACGGCATCTAGAAAGAACCCTCCGAGCCCCACATACTCCAAGGTACGAAACAAGAAGGACCAGTGAACAGTGTTCCCGCTAAGCTGCGCTGGCCTGCGCTCGCGCACAAAATATTACATCGCAGCGCACAAGTTTCTCTTCACAGCGCACACACGCGTCGCAAAGGTAAGGGGAGGTAAGGTAAGGGGACGCATTGGGGGGATTGCACTTCCCCACAATTGCCATGCTTCGGTTCCTCTTCTTCCTTCCTTCCTCCCCCCCCCCCGCGGGACCCTGCGGCACCATCAACTCTTACTCCCTCTAATGTCGGCCCTGCAGCTCCAGACTTCCTCGCACCTTCTCCCCTCCCCCTTTGGATCGCTATTATTTTAAATGTTATAGCCGCGGAGCTGTACCCATCAGTGGAGATGTCTAACCTCGGCCTGCCCCGGAACTCTTACTGCAACAGTGACTTCCTGTTCCTGCCTAGACGGGCGGCTGCTGCAGTAAGAGTTCCGGGGCAGGCCGAGGTTAGACATCTCCACTGATGGATACAGCTCCGCGGCTATAACAGCTCCTGCAGCTCTGCACTTCCCCACAATTGCCATGCTTCGGTTCCTCTTCTTCCTTCCTTCCTCCCCCCCCCCCCCCCGCGGGACCCTGCGGCACCATCAACTCTTATCCCCTCTAATGTCGGCCCTGCAGCTCCAGACTTCCTCGCACCTTCTCCCCTCCCCCTTTGGATCGCTATTATTTTAAATGTTATAGCCGCGGAGCTGTATCCATCAGTGGAGATGTCTAACCTCGGCCTGCCCCGGAACTCTTACTGCAGCAGCCGCCCGTCTAGGCAGGAACAGGAAGTCACTGTTGCAGTAAGAGTTCCGGGGCAGGCCGAGGTTAGACATCTCCACTGATGGATACAGCTCCGCGGCTATAACATTTAAAATAATAGCGATCCAAAGGGGGAGGGGAGAAGGTGCGAGGAAGTCTGGAGCTGCAGGGCCGACATTAGAGGGAGTAAGAGTTGATGGTGCCGCAGGGTCCCGCGGGGGGGGAGGAAGGAAGGAAGAAGAGGAACCGAAGCATGGCAATTGTGGGGAAGTGCAGAGCTGCAGGGAAGAGTGTTGCGGTACCCAGCTGGAGGGAGAAGGAAGATGAGGGAGGGAATTAAAGGAGATGCCAGGGCTTGGAGCGTAGGAGGAAGGTATGCCAGTCTAAGGGAAAAGGAAGGGGGAGATGTGAGAGCATGGAGGGGGAGCGAAAGATGGAAGAAAAGGAAAGGAGAGAGATGCCAGAGAATCAGGGAAGGGGAGATACCAGACTATGAGGAGAGGTGTGGGAGAGGGAAGGCGAGGAGAGAGATGCCAGACCAATGGGGTGAAAGGAGAGATGGAAGGGGGAGGCATACAGTTTCTGGAAGGGGCATAGAAGGAGAGAAGATGCCATATAGGGGAAGAGAGACGGCAGACAGTGGATGGAAGGAAGAGAGTTACAAGAAGATGAGGAAAGGAGAAACCACAGAAGACAAAGGTAGAAAAAAATTTCTATTTATTTATTGCTTTAGGAGACATGTGTCACTGTTTCTGTGAAGCATTGTATGCAGAGTCCAGCTTCTTGCTGGTTCAATTTAACCTTTGTCTATGTATTTTTATTTTATCCCCCCTTTTACAAAACTGTGAAGCGTTTTTAGCACCAGCCTTGGTGGTAGCAGCTCTGATGCTCAGAATTTTATGAGCATCAGAGCTGTTACCTCCGTAGCTAAAATCCACACTACAGTTTTGTAAAAGAGGGAGGGGTTAGTTTGTGATTACATATTCCTTACTAGGCGAAGGTGTTTTCTGTGTTCTGTGTGTTTTCTGTTAGGATTGACGGTGTAGGATTGATCTGTGCTGGTCTGGCTTGTTTAGTTTTACAATGGGTGTATTGATGTACTGCTCACTGCAATATGTAAGATGCTGCCTTTTCCTAGGTACTCATGTGTGACGTGTGGTTTGTTACTAAAAATCATGTTTTTCTTACAGATGGGGGGGGTGCCAAAAAATGATGGGCCCCGGATGTTACATATGCTAGGTACGCCACTGTATGTAAAGATACCAGAAAGCTGGCGTAGCAAAAACTTCTAAGTTTTGAGTATTTAACCCTCCCACAATCTCACGGGCACTCGTTTCAAGTTTATTGAGATTTTGATTTAAACGCAATATCAAATATTTTCAATGCGTATAACAAAAATAAATTTGGGGAAATAAATAAAACCATTTGAACCAGTGTTCCCGCTAAGCTGCGCTGGCGCACAAAATATTACATCGCAGCGCACACGTTTCTCGTCACAGCGCACAATCGGAAGAGGCGTACGGCAGATGGCAGGGCGGCGAGAGGAGAATCGGGCGAGTTGGCTCATAACTTGCTGGCGCCCGATATTTTTGGCTCACGGTGAAAAAAGTTTGCTCACAACACCCGCCCGCTTAGAGGGAACACTGCCAGTGAATGCTATCAAACGCCTTAAAAGCATCCAGGCTAACAAACAGAGTTGGAATTTGGCGAGATTGACACTGAGCAAGAGCAAGAAGTACCTTGCGGACATTGTGTACAGACTAGTGGCCCCGAACAAAACCTACCTGATCCTCGTGTATAAGCCGTTGTAAATGAGGAGCAAGACGATCAGCCAACATACAAGCGAAGAGTTTGAGGTCCACATTTATCAATGAAATGGGGCGATAAGATTTCGGCAAATCAGCAGCCTTACCAGGCTTCAAGAGTAAGGTAATAAGGGCCTCATTCACGAAACGCGGAAAAGAACCACGGACAGTAGCTGCATCAAAATACGCCAATAAAGGTCCATAAAGAGTAGGAGAAAGGAGCCGATAGAAGTCACCCGAGAACCCATCCAGGCCCGGAGCCCGGTCAGAGCGGAGCGATTTAATAGCAGACTCCAATTCAATCGCCCGGAACGGACTAGAGAGGAAATCGCATCCGCTGACAAACGAGGCAGCCCAGAAGAGTGAAGATAGTCCGACATCATCTCCAAAGAAGCGTCATCCGGAGCGAAAAAAATCAAATAAGACCCCAGAGATCTCAGAAGTCTGAGACACCACCCCACCACCCCGGGTCCGCAGAGATAAAATCGGCTTCCTGCCAGTCGTAGCATTAACCAAACGAGCCATAATGCGGCCGGGTTTGTTACCGTAGCGAAGAAAACGATGTTGATAAAAGGCTTTGCATTTTTGGGAACGAGAATGGAGAAGTGAGTTCAGGGCCACCTGAGTAGACAGATAACAGTCTCGAGTCTCCTGAGAAGGGTGGAGAGAAAAGGACCGCTTCGCCAAATGTAAGGCCCGTTCCAGATTAACAACCCCTGGTTAATACGCTTGTTATGAGCACACAGAAAGGAAATGATATGACCTCGAATCACCGTCTTCCCAGCCTCCCAAAACAGGATAGGATCATCCATGTGGGAAGCATTATTTGTAGAATAGTCATCCCACTGGGTCTGCAAAAAGGCACGAAATTCCGCATCCTGAGCAAGATAGAAGGGAAACCGCCATGACGACGCTCGGAGGTACGTAGAATCCAAGAAAACATCAACCCAAATCGGGGCGTGATCCGAAATAGACAGAGGTCCAATCTCAGCCAACTGAACGGAAGGAAACATAGAGGAAGACAAGAAAATATAGTCCAAGCGAGACCAGGTACCATGGGCACGAGAAAGATGGGCATAGTCACGAACTTCAGGGTGTAGAAGACGCCATGGGTCTGCAACCGAAAGAGAGTCACAAAAGTCGGAGAGAAGATGATTCTTAGAACCCAAAGAAGAGGCAGGAGATCCAGATTTATCCTGAGCAGGGTGCATAACCAAGTTAAAATCTCACAGAAGCAGAGGATCATCAGGAAAACGAGAGCGAAGGTGAAGCAACCGTTGTAAGAAGGCCGATTCTCCAGAGTTAGGGCCATATACCACTAGTAGAAGATAGGAGCGACCTCCCAAAGTAAGGCGAAGAAGCAAGAATCGACCGTCAGACGCCTTATCAAGAACTTAGGACGCCAATAGGCGAAGACTTGCGGACCAACACAGCAATGCCCCCATGACAGCCCGAAGAGGAAGCAAAATACACCTCCCCCACCCAAGAACGACGTAACTTAAGATGTTCTGCATCAGTCAATCTAGTTTCCTGTAGACAAGCAATATCGGACCGGTAACGTTGTAGGGCAGCAAGTATTTTGGATCTCTTGACAGGCGACGTGATCCCCCCAACATTCCAGTCTAAAAGGGGTACTCACAGCAGAAAAGCAGAAAGGAAGCAATACCAGAGAAAGAAAAGCAGATGAAAACTACCCCAAGGGCCCAGCCTCCCCCAGAGCAGTAGGAATTACCAGATAATAGTAATGGACAAAAAAGGTGAGCAATGAAACATATCAAAATTATGGAGCAAACGTACATAAGGAGGACCCCCCACCCCCACCACACCAACTCCCAGCCCACCCACCCCAACCCAACCCTCGAACCAGACAGGATGCCAACTCCCCCCCATAGCCATAACACCCCAGCAACCCCCTAGGAACACCTGCAACCAACAAAGGTCCAAAAAGGAAGCAAGCTGGAGCAAAAGCTCAAAGGGCTAGCACTGGCCAAACAGAACAAAGCCACTCAAATAAGGGGTAACAACTCTGTACGCCAACTCTGCTACAGGACTCAGGTGGCCGATGATGGTCCTGCTTCTCCCGGTGTTCCGCCACTTATTTCTGTCAGATGGGATGATCAGTGACACTCAGAAAAGCACACAGACAATATAAAAGCATAAACAATAACCCTTTATTATATATATATATATATATATATATATATATGAATATTGATAGGTGGGTGGACACGGGAGACTGTCCCTTTAGACGTCTTGGATTCTAATGTTAGGGGCAGAGTCCCGTCCTTATAAAGGGTGAAAGCTGCTGAGTTCATAGTAAAACAGCTGGTCCTGCAGTAACCAGCGTCCTTTATTACGATTCAGGCACACCCGGTCCTGGTCTTTTGTTCTTTGTTTTGGCAACACCCAGGTCAAGGAGGTCAAGATAGCAGATAAGCAGACTTGTTGCAGAAACCAGCTTCCCATCGGTTTTACTGTCCTTTTGATGTTGTTTGGGCAACCCCCAGGTCAAGGAGGTCAGGATATCAGATAAGCAGACTTGTGGATACATGTCAGTAGTATGCTGAGTTTCAGTTACCCCCCTGGCCATAGGCATAACACCCGGTAACGAATCCAGGTAGGCCTGGGCATCCTCCGCCGTGGCGTACATTTGCCAACCGTTGGGAGTCCAAACCTTCAGCTGTGCAGGGTAGAGGAGCTGGAACCGCTGCTTTTTGTCAAAGAGAGCCGAGCACACCCGGGATAAGCGCCTCCGACGTTCCTGTAGTGCAGGTGAATAGTCCTGGAACAGGCGCACAGGAGTACCCTCATAAGAGAGGGTATTCCGCTTCTGACGGTACTGCCGCATAAGTTCAGACTTCGCTACCGAATTATGAACTTTGAAGATAGTAACTCGGGCTCGGTCACGGTCATCGTTGCGCCGGCCCAGGCGATGAGCGCGGTCAAGCCTCAAGGGCCCAACCCCTGCTGGAAGCGGCAACGCCAGCTGAAGCCAAGACTCCACTGATGAAAGGAGACGAGAGTCTGAAACAGACTCAGGCAGACCAACCAGACGGATGTTATCTCTCCTCGAGCGGTTCTCGTGGTCTTCAATCTTATCTGCCTGTCTCTGGAGTTGGGCACGCAGGGAGGCCAGATCCGCTGCCGACGAGGAGCACGTGTCCTCAACCCCCGAGACACGATGCTCCAGTTCCCCCATCCGTCTTGTTGTTTCCCCCAATAGGGACTCAAGGGAGGTAAGTTGGCTGGAGAGAAGATCGAATCTGGAGTCCAGCGCCCGCACCACCGAAGCCGACAGCGCCGCTATGTGGGCCTCCGACAGGGGGAGCACGGAACCCAAGTCCCCCGCCGCCATCTTAGCCTCGGGCCGCGCCGATCTAGTCTCCCTGTCTTTCACCGAGCGGCTCGATTTGGTGCTCATAACCGGGCTGGGTGTCTGCAGGAAACGGTCCATAAACCTCCCCGAAGGTCCAGTGCAGTGCAGGGCTAGCAAAGATTAGTTGAAACGGTGCTGAGGGATTCGGGGCCCCGGAGCACGAGTGAAGCACGTCTCACTCGGCTCAGCACATCACGTGACTCCATGAAACAATTGTATAAAAACTTTAATTTTAGAAGTCTATTTCCATTTATTTTGAGGTATTTGCCTTATTTAACATAGTTAGCTAAATTGTCAGGAAACGTGATGTCCTATGACAAAATAGAGGTCATTTTCGGATTCAGCACACCAAAAAACATTAAGATTACATGGAATAACCAAAACAGCTCTTGAAAAAAATTTTTTTTGCAGACTTGTGATTAATCAATGCAATGCAAAGAATTTTCTTTTTGATAATATTACTTACACATTGAAGAGATCATATTTGCTATAGCTCGTTGGTGCTCTGGAAACCATAGGGCTGCTAGCTTAGTTGGTGAAAAAAGGACCAGTGGCTGTGCAGCCGCACAAAAACACTGCCCTATCAACAGACACACATAACGTGATGAACCTTGAGCAATGAAGTCAACCGTGCTGAGAAATCGAATGACACTACCAATCATGTTCAACCATGAACTAAGGATCACCTGCAGTAAGTACAAAAGAGACCAATGAATATTAAAGTGTAACATGAACAGTGAAAAGCAGTATTCAAAACTAACAAAAATAAGATACAAGTCATTAATAATAAGTTGGAAGGATTATACAAAACAAGTTGAAAATGTCAATGTCTGGGGAGTAAAATAACTAAAAATTTAATCGAATGAACTGGCATGAATGAAACAATGTTAAAAGAGAAAGAGGGCCATTTCTGAAAAGAATGTTTAAGTCCAACTTGGACATTTCCTGCTACGCACCCAAAGTTGAAGTACAGAAACATCCATTTTCAAAAGCTGAACCTTTAGACAACCAGATTTTTTTTTTGTTTTTACATCTAGGCTGACAGGACTTCCAATCCTTAGGACACCTATCTTTATACCTCCATTTTTGACCAAAGAAACATCCAAGTTGAAAACATCCAAATTCAGATCATTTGGGCATGGGAATGGCCACCATTGTGATGAACTGCCTACACCAACAGATCAGTGGGACACTGCTGTGAACTTCACATAAAGGCTGCCAAGATGTACATCTCACCATATATCCCTTATAATTTGTGGTGAGCCCTCCAAAAATCCCCCATAACCTATCAGCAGTGGCGTATCTAGCATATGTGACACCCGGGGCCCATCATTTTTTGACACCCCCCCCATCTGTACGAAAAACATGATTTTTAGTAACAAGCCACACGTCACACATGAGTACCTAGGAAAAGGCAGCATCTTATATACTGCAGTGAGCAGTACAACATCAATACACCCATTGTAAAACTAAACAAGCCAGACTAGTACAGATCAATCCTACATCGTCAATCCTAACAGAAAACCATGTCTTTCGAACACACAGAACACAGAAAACACCTTCGCCTAGTATGGAATATGTCATCACAAACGAACCCCTCCCCCTTTTACAAAACTGTAGTGTGGATTTTAGCCACTGTGGTAACAGCTCTGATGCTCATAAAATTCAGAACATCAGAGCTGCTTCCACCACGGCTGGTGTTAAAAAATGCTCCACAGTTTTGTAAAAGGGGGGATAAAATAGAAATACATAGACAAAGGTTAAACTGAACCAGCAAGAAGCTGGACTCTGCATACAATGCAACACCACAGAAACAGTGACACATGTCTCCTAAAGCAATAAATAAATAGAAAATTTTTGTTCTACCTTTGTCTTCTCTGGTTTCTGCTTTTCTCTTCTTCTTGTTACTCTCTTCCTTCCATCCACTGTCTGCCATCTCTCTTCCCCTATATGGCATCTTCTCTCCTTCTATGCCCCTTCCAGAAACTGTATGCCTCCCCCTTCCATCTCTCCTTTCACCACCATTGGTCTGGTACCTCTCTCCTCTCCTTCCCTCTCCCACACCTTTCTTCTGCAATCCATTTCTTCCCTCATTTTCCTTTTCAGTTCATTTTCTGCATCCATCTAGATTACGTTCTTACTACCCTCTCATCAATTTCCTTTTTTACTGTCTACCTATAGCTCGCCACCTCTTTCCCTCACCCCCTCTAGTATAATAATAATAATAATAACTTTATTCTTATATACCGCCAACAATCTTGCGACTTCTAGGCGGTTTACAGCAAAGAATATTGCAATGTACATCTGATAGTAACAGCATTAATGATAATAACAACAGTTATGTATTACAGGGTCGTGAAGTACCTTGCGGTTTGCACAGGGTTGGAAGTTAGTGATTGGGGTTAACAGTTTACAAGAACAGATTTGGGGAGTGATTACGAGGGGGGTTAATGTCCTTGTTCGTTGCCTAGGTATTTTGTGAACAGGTATGTTTTCAGGTGTTTCCTGAATTCTCCATAGTTGTTTGTGTGTGTAATTAGTTTATCTAAGTCTTTGCCCCATAAGGCTGCTTGATAGGATAGAAGTTGTTGATGGTATCTCTTATATTTGCATCCTTTGGCTGGTGGGGAGACGAATTTCAGGTGTAATCTTCTCTCATGTCTGTTGGTTGGGTATGAGAAGAGGTCTGTTATGTATTTAGGGGCTAGACCTGATAGTACTTTGAAGCATAGACATCCCAGCTTGAACTTCGTGCGTGCCTCCATTGGTAGCCAGTGCAGGAGTCGGTAGGAAGGGGTTATATGATCGGACTTCTTCAGCCCGAAAATCAGCCTGACTGCTGCATTTTGTATCAGTTGTAGTCTCTGCATTTGCTTCTGGGAAATTGCCAGGTGGGTGATGTTACAATAATCAAGGTGGCTTAATATTAGGGATTGTATTTCCCTAACTCAATCATTTCCCCCCCCCCCATCATGTGCCCTCCTTTTATTTATCCCCTCCTTCCATCATGTGCCCTCTTTCTCTACCCCTTCCATCTAGTACCTTCTGTACACTTCCATCTTATGCTCCCCTCTTTCTCTCCTCCCATTTCCTTCCTGCATTTGCTCTCTTATCTCTCCCATCTGCACTTCCATCCAGCATAGGCTCCCCCTCTACCCGCCACACTACCATCCAATGTCTGCCCTTTCTCTCTCCATCCACCTCTCTTCAATCAGCATCTGCCCCTTTCTTTCCCTCCAATCCAATTCTATCCAGTATCCTTCCCCTTTATGTCTCTCTCCCCTTTCACTGTACATCAATTCCATCAGCACCACCCTTTCATACCACTCTGCCCCCTTTCTCTCCCTGCACCACTCTTTCATTCCAGCAGTCCTGCTCCTTTCTCGCGATGATTGTAGCTGCCGGCTACCACTCTGACGTACTAGCTCTGGAGCAGAGTCAGCAGCCGCGTGCTGGAAGGTCCCGCGATGACTCATCTGCAGGCTTTGCTCCGAAAGAAGTAAGTTACGTCAGAAGGGGTTGACCCGGCAGACGCAGGGAGTTGCGGCAAGGTCCCGCGATGACTGCATCTGCTGGGTCCACCCCCTTCGACATAACTTACTTCTTCCGGAGCAAAGCCGGCAGACGAGTCATCGGGGAACCTTCCTGCACCTCAGCGCAGCTGTCAACTCTGCTCTAGAGCAGTGTTTTTCAACCTTTTTACACCCGTGGACCGGCAGAAATAAAAGAATTATTTTGTAGACTGGCAAACTACTAAGACTGAAATTTAAAAAAAAACACATTTCTGCCCCGTCTCCGCAAGCTCAGTCCCCGCAAACTATCTGATCCCATCCGCACAAGTCTAGTTATGATTTTATATTGAACATATTTAAAAAACAAAAAAAAACAATATTCTGTACAATTGTCATTTTATAAATGTAAATATACAGAGCAAGGACGAACAAAACCCCTGTCTCCCCTCCCCTTCACATATATCCCCTCTACTATCAAGAAAACTGAACAAGCCAAATTATTACAGAATGCTACACAGAAATGTCATGCTAACAGAATATTGCAGTCACACATGACAGGGATAGTGTTAGGGGAGTACAACTAGGGCAACTGCCCCCTGGTCTGAGAGAGCCCTAAGCCAGATGAAAGCTAAAGAATCACTGCCTGGGCTTTGCAGTCCCCAGTTATATCTCTAGCAGGATATATATTTCAATCTGATATATTCTAATGACAAAATAGAAATAAAATGATTTTTTTCTACCTTTTGTCTCTGGTTTCTGCTTTTATCTTCTTTTCACTCTTTCCCTTCCAGCGTCTGCCCTGTCTCTTCAATCCAGCATCTGCTCGTTCCATCCACTGTCTGCCCCTTCCAGAAACTGTCTGTCTCCCCCTGCCATCTCTCCTCTAGACCCCCCCCCCTTTGGTCTGGCATCCATCATCTTCCTTCCAGGGATTCAAGACAAAGTTAGACAAGTTCTTGCTAAACAAGACGGACGCTGGTAGGGTTAGTCTCGGTTAGGGTGCTGGTCTTTGACCAGAGGGCCGTCGCATGAGCTGACTGCTGGGCATGATGGACCACTGGTCTGACCCAGCAGCGGCAATTCTTATGTTCTTATGTTCCCTCATGGTCTGGCATCTTTCTCCTTTCATCTCTCATTCCCTCCCCCCTGTGGTTTTTAACATCTCTCTCTTCTCATTTCTTCTGCTCAGATCTGATATCTCTGTCTCCTTCCCCGTTCTCTGGCATCTCTCTCTCCTCTCTCTCTTCCCTTTCCTTCTCTGGTCTTCCTTCTTTATTTTCTGCCTCCGTCTAAATTAAATTCTTTCTTACTATGCAGTCCTCAGTTTCTCTTTTTTCACTGTGTCTACCCACAGCATGCCACCCCTTTCCTTCACCCCTCCACTATCTCACTAACTCTAACTTATTCCCCCATCCAGCATGTCCTTTTTCTTTATCCTTCCTTCTATCCAGTATGTGTTCTCTTTCTCCACTTCCAATCAGCATTTTCTCTCCCTTCTCCCCACTTCCATCATCTGCCCTCTTCTCTCTCCCCACTTCCATCATCTGCCCTCTTCTCTCTCCCCACTTCCATCATCTGCCCCTTCTCCCCACTTCCATCATCTGCCCTCTTCTCTCCCCCCTTCTTTCCACTTCCATCATCTGCCCTTCTCTCTCTTTCTCCCCACTTCCATTATCTGCCCTCTTCTCTCTCCCCACTTCCATCATCTGCCCCTTCTCCCCACTTCTATCATCTGCCCTCTTTTCTCTCCCCCTTCTCTCCACTTCCATCATCTGCCCCTTCTCTCTCTTTCCCCCCACTTCCATCATCTGCCCTTTTCTTTCTCCCCACTTCCATCATCTGCTCCTTCTCCCCACTTCCATCATCTGCCCCCTTCTCTCAATCTCTCCATCCACCACAGGCCCATCTCTCTCCCTTCCTCTTACCTTCCGATTTTGGCAACAAGATCAGCAACGCCTCCCCCCCGGATGACACTTAAGATCGGCAACAGGCCTCTTTCTCCCCCCGGCATCAACAGCACTTCAGATCGGCAACGTGGTGCTCAGTCCAAAGCTTCCCTCTGACTGAACTGCCTGGGCCGAAACAGGAAGCTGAGTCAGAGGGAAGCTTTGGACTGAGCACCGCGTTGCCGATCTGAAGTTCTCTTGATGCCGGGAGGAGAAGGAGGCCTGTTGCCGAACTTGAGTGCCATCAGGGGGGGCGGGGCGCCAATGCCGCTCTTCACCGTTGCAGCCCATATGCTGCCGATGGCCCCAATCCGATCTCTGCCGGCCCTGTGCGGACCAGCAGGAATTTTGTGCACCCCCGCTAAGGCTGCACCTGGGGCGGACTGTCCCCCCGACCCCCCCCCTTGGTACGCCACTGCCTATCAGATCTACCTGTCTACCACCCCAATATCCTCATGGCTACAGGCGACACCCTATATTAATGCTACTAATTATTTCTATAGTGCTACCAGCCAAAACAAAAATTAATAAATATAAATTTTTGATTAAAGAAAAGCGTTCACACTACACACAGAAAATAGGTACATCTAATATAAATAGCAGAGAATTGTTTAAGCTGGTAAATAGTTTAAAAAATACAACTCGGGTCCTGAAAAAGAACAACGAATGCATTCTATCGGTTGAAACCCTTGTCAGTTTTTTCAATAATAAAATTTTAGTTTTAAGAGCAACTATACCTTTGCCTTCATCTAATTTTGATATCCAATTCGGGTTTCATGAAAAGGAGCCCAGAGTGGACATGCTCTGGGATCATTTCGAGTTCCCAAATTGGCATCAATTTCTAACCTTGTTTAACAAATACGCCAAATAAAACTGCTTGTTGGACGAATGCCCTTCTAAGAACATAAGAACATAAGAACATAAGAACATAAGAACTGCCTTCTCCGGATCAGACCTTCGGTCCATCAAGTCCGGCGATCCGCACACGCGGAGGCCCTGCCAGGTGTACACCTGGCGTAATTTATAGTCCATCAAATCCTTATATGCCTCTCTTAAGGAGATATGCATCTAGTTTGCTCTTGAAGCCTAGGATGGTCGATTCTGTCATAATCTCCTCTGGGAGAGCATTCCAGGTGTCAACCACTCTCTGAGTAAAGCAGAACTTCCTGACATTAGTCCTGAACCTGTCCCCCCTCAGCTTCATTACATGTCCTCTAGTCCGTGTCAAATTGGACAATGTAAATAATCTTCTCTGCTCTATTTTGTCGATTCCTTTCAGTATTTTGAAGGTCTCGATCATATCCCCACGCAGTCTCCTTTTCTCAAGGGAGAACAATCCTAGTGTTATAAGTCTGTCCTCGTATTCCAGTTTCTCCATACCCTTCACCAGTTTTGTTGCTCGTCTCTGCACCCTCTCCAGCAGCTTTATATCCTTCTTTAGGTAGGGGGACCAATGTTGGACACAGTATTCCAAGTGTGGTCTGACCATTGCCCTATAAAGCGGCATTATAACTTTCTCTGATCTACTCGAGATTCCTTTCTTTATCATGCCCAACATTCTATTTGCCTTCTTTGCCGCTGCCGCGCATTGTGCCGACGGCTTCAGGGTCCTATCTATCAGTACACCCAGGTCCTTTTCTTGTTCACTCTTCCCCAGAGTTGCACCTGACATTGTATACTCGTATTCCTTATTTTTATTGCCTAAATGCATTACCTTGCATTTCTCCACATTGAACTTCATCTGCCATTTCTCCGCCCATGTTTCTAACCGACACAAGTCGCTCTGGAGTTTCTCTCGATCCTCCTGCGATCTGATTGCCCGGCATAGTTTTGTATCGTCTGCAAACTTGATGATCTCACTGGATGTTCCTTCCTCCAGGTCATTGATATAAATATTAAAAAGGATCGGCCCAAGTACCGAGCCCTGGGGTACACCACTAGTCACTTTCTCCCAGTCGGAGAACTTCCCATTTATGCCCACTCTCTGCTTTCGGTTTTCCAGCCATTTGCCTATCCATCTTTGTATATCCCCCTCTATGCCATGACTTTGTAGTTTCCTGAGAAGTCTTTCGTGTGGAACTTTGTCGAACGCTTTCTGGAAGTCCAAGTATATTATGTCCACCGGCTTCCCACTATCAATTTGCTCGTTCACGGTCTCGAAAAATTGGAGTAAATTAGTCAAACATGATTTCCCTTTCCTGAATCCATGTTGACTGGGTTTCATCAAGTCGTATGCGTCCAAGTGCCGGACTATGCTATCCTTGATCAGTGCTTCAACCATCTTGCCAGGGACAGACGTAAGACTAACAGGTCTATAGTTGCCCGGTTCCCCTCTCGATCCTTTTTTGAAAATTGGGGTGACGTTCGCTATCCTCCAGTCGTCCGGTATCTGTCCAGTTCTGATTGTCAGGTTTGCAAGTTTTTGCAATAACTCTCCGATTTCAAACTTCAATTCCTTTAAGACTCTCGGATGAATCCCATCCGGTCCAGGGGATTTGTCACTTTTAAGTTTGTCGATCTGATAGTATATCTGGTCTAAGTCCACTTCAACTGTGGTGAGGCTGTCTTCTATTTCTCCTGCAAACACTTTCTCCGCTTCAGGTATTGTTGAGGTGTCCTCCTTCGTAAAGACGGACGCAAAGAAGGAATTTAGTTTGTCTGCGATTTGTTTATCTTCCTTGATGTACCCTTTTATGAAAGTTGCAGCACCAGATTTTAAAAGGGATTTATTTAATTGGTTAACAACTACTCTTACCAGAGAGTTATTTTATGAGGAAATGGGACACATCTTGATTACACCTATCCCTAAAGACCAGAACTCATTTGCCCTGAAATCCAATTACAGGCCCATAGCGAGTATCCCCTTATTTACCAAACTATTGGAAGGATTGGTCAACTTGGAACTAGTGAATTATCTAGACAAATTTGACATTCTTAGTGAACATCAATCAGGATTTAGAAAAGGCTTTAACACTGAGACAGTTTTAGCTTCAATTGTTAATCACTTTTACGGTCTTTTTAGTAAAGGTACCAGTGCCCTGATCTTGCAACTATATTTTAGCAGTGCTTTTGATCTAGTTGGCGATGAAATAATGTTACACTGCCTAGATGCAATGGGGCTCTCGGGAAGAGTCTGGAACTGGCTTCAGGGTTTTCTGACAAAAAGATCATACCAAGTGGTTTGTGATGGCAAATACTCTAGTTCCTGGAAAAACCTCAAGGTTCCCCGTTATCACCCACTTTATTCAATATTTACATCTCGTCCTTAGGACATTTACTGCAAAAGTTAAGGGGTCCTTTTATCAAGCTGCGGTAGGGGTTTAATGCGCGTTAAACCGCCTGCCGCGCTAGCCGCTAACGCCTGCATTGAGCAGGTGTTAAGTTTTTTAGCCAGCCGCAGGGGTTAGCGTGTGATGAAATGTCCGACGCACTAATCCCACTACCACGGCTTGATAAAAGGACCCCTAAATCTAAACTACTATACAGTCAAACCTCGGTTTGCGAGTAACCCGGTTTGCAAGTGTTTTGCAAGACGAGCAAAACATTCTCACAAAATTTGTCTCGCAAACTGAGTGTTGACTCGATTTGCGAGCACCCACCCCGAGAACTGCCATCGCTCCCCCCGCTCACAAAGGCCCCCCCCCACTCGAATTGGCACCCCCCACCCGACCAACTTTAACTCACCCCCGTCTGGCACCGGCACGAGAACCGGTATCGCTCCTCCCCCGCTCGCAAAGGCCCCCTCCCCCCGCGAGAACAGGCACCCCTCGCCCAACCAACTTTAACTCACCCCCCCGGTCTGGCACCGGCACGCAGCCCACAGGACGTACCGATGCCGCATGAAGATCTTCCTGCCTCTGCTGGCTTTGAGCATGCATCTGCGCATGCTCAAGCCCTTCTAATTCTCCCTCTCGCTGAAATTTTAGAGCACATTTCTTACATTATGACTGAAATTGAACAATGGACAATCAATTTGAATAAGTGGTATAAAAAATCTTTTAATAAACTTGAATTTTAAATTGAAATTAAAAACAGAAAAGACAAAAGTTTTCTTAGCAAGTCCAAATGATAAAATTATTAAAACATCATTATACCTAAATGATCATGATTATCCGATTTCTAAAACTATAAAAATATTAGGAGTCACATTAGACACCCATTTATCCATGGTTGAACACACGAACTTAGGGCTCCTTTTATGAAGGTGCGCTAGCAGTTTTAGCGCACGCACTGGATTAGCATGTGCTAGCCTAAAATATACCGCCTGCTCATAAGGAGGCGGTAGCGGCTTGCGCACATGGCAATTTAGTGTGTGCTATTCCGCGAGTTAAGGCCCTAGTGCGGCTTTGTAAAAGGAGACCTTAGTGACTAAGAAGTGCTTTTTTGCACTATGGAAATCAAAGACTATTAAAAAATATTTTGATCCATTATCTTTTAGATTATTGGTACAGTCATTGGTCCTATTTATATTGGACTACTGTAATATCATCTACTTGGGTGTACCTAAAAAAACTGTGAGAAAACTAAGAATAGTACAGAATACGGCTGTCCGTTTAATATTTGGACTGAAGAAAGTGATCATGTTAGGCCCTACTACAGACTACTGCACTGGTTATCAATGGAGGCACAAATAATGTTTAAGTTCTTTTATATTTGTTTTAAATCGGTTTGGGGAATAGCCCCTACCTATCTCTTACCTCATTTCGTGCTATATAGTCCTACTAAGATAACCAGAAATTGTAACTTATTTGCCTACCCAAGGATCACTGGTTGTAAATACCAGCCCTTTTTGGATGGAACATTCATGTTTCAAGCAAGTAAACGGCAGTCTTGGTTAGGCAAATACATCAATGGAGCTAGGTTGACCTATGGCGCTTTTTGGAAAAAAATTAAGACTGCATTGTTTGATAGATTTATTTCTTAAATAGAAGTCATATTAAATTTAATAATTTTATATTGACTATCCTTGAGAATGTTGTACCTTTACTATTTGTATTTTGTAAATTGCTGATTGTCCAGTTCTCTTCAGTGTATGATTGTGGCGGTATAGAAGAATAAAGTTATGTTATGTTATGTACGCAGCGCTGTAAAGAGTCCCTGCTCAAAGGAGCTTACGATCTAAACAGACAAGACAGAGAAACAGAATGTCATAGATACAGTTAAGGGGAATGGTTAGGTTGGTGGGCATTGTGGATTAAAGGCTATATCAAAAAGGTGGGTTTTCAGTCTGCTTTTAAACAAGGGAAGGGACGTGGCAGATACCCTCAGGCAATTTATTCCAGGCATAGGGAGCAACTAGATTAAAAGAACAAAGCATGGAATTGGCAGTGGAGGAGAAGGGTACAGCTAAGAGCAGCTTATCTGAGGAGCGGAGTTCTCTGGGAAGGTATATAAGGAAAGAGAAGAGAGGAGAGATATTGAGTGGCAGCAGAATGAAATTACTTGTAGGTCAGCAATAGGAGCATGAACTATATGTAAAGATGGTTAGGAACCAGTGAAGTGATTTAAGGAGAGGGGTGACATGAGTGTAGTGAGGTTGGTAGAAGATGAGTCGTTCAGCAGAGTTTTGCATAGATTGCAGAAGGGGAGGGGGGGGAGAGGAAGCACTGCGGGAGACCAGTTAGAAGTAGATTACAGTAATCTAAGCGTGATGTTACAAGAGTGTGGACAAGAGTATGGGTAGTTTGCTCAGAGAGGAAAGGGCGAATTTTGGTGATGTTGTAGAGATAGAAGCCAATAAGGAGGCAGTAAAAATCAATAGGTTCTCAAAGAAATCGTTGGCTGTCTAAAACCCGCAGCACACAACAGTGAGCTCCACAAGAATTAAAGAAATCAATAATTTAGTTTAATTAGGAAGTGCCCTCAGTGTGATAAGGCAGCGAAAGGAGCAATGCTCCTGCGCTCGAATCATGAGACAAGGACAACCAGTCCCTGACTCGCTCACAGGCAGCGAGGGGTCAGTAGTGGTGAACATCTCCGGTGTTTCTTTTACTCCGGCACAAACACAGGTGTTGGAAAAAGGGCTTTCTTTCGTCCCTACTACCCCCCTTCACCGGTTCACGGTTCATCGGGATGTGGCTCGTATCATCAGAAACCTTCAAATTAAAGTGTTCTTTTCTGACAAAAATGCCACTCGCGATGAATCTTTGTTTCGGGTTAAATCTAGTTGGGTACCTCCTGGGCCTCTTGACCCACATATTAGGGTATTTCGTGATTTGGTTTTACGGGATGTTGACCAACTTTATTTTTCCCGCACACATAGAAATTACTCTAATATGACGAGGACCCAACTCCAGGCCATCAAAACGCTTAAGTGTAACCCTGAACTTAATATCAAGCCGGCTGACAAGGGTGGAGCTGTGGTCATGCAATCCAGGACTCAATATCAAATCCAAATAAGTAATCATATTTCCAACTCTGATTGGTATTTGAAATTGGATACTGACCCGTTGGTTGGTCTACAGTCTGAGATCAGCCGTGTGGTTCAGTCAGCTTTGGAGAATCAGTTCATTACTAAGTCTGAGGCTAAGTTCCTTACTCAACCTCCCACTCGTACTCCATACTTCTATACAGTGCCTAAGATACATAAGACACTCCATAATCCTCCTGGGAGGCCTATAGTTTCCCTGCGTGGGACCATTTTGGAGCCATTATCCAAAATGGTGGATTATTTCCTAAAGCCTCAAGTTATTAAGGCTAGGTCCTATGTTCTTGACACTACTCATTTTTTAACTCGGATCAAGACATTACAGGTCCAACCTTCGGATTTCTTAATAACCATGGACTTGCAAGCCCTTTATAGTAACATTCCCCAAAATGAAGCCTTACATATAGTGGAGACCAGTTTGACCAGTTTGCCTCAGGACAATAGGATTCCTAAATCTTTTCTCATGACTTTGTCCTCCATGGTCCTCAAGCAAAACTTTTTTGAAGTGCAGGGGGAATTCTTTCTGCAAACCCATGGCGTCGCCATGGGTACTGCCATGGCGCCCAGTGTGGCGAATCTGTATGTCACCAACTTTGAAGAAAGGTTCTTGTATCCTTCCTTGTGGATGTCCCACGTTGGGGTTTGGCTTCGGTATATCGATGACGTATTCTTGATATGGACGGACTCTCTAAACAGGTTTGCTGAATTATTATCCTGGTTAAACTCCTTGGACTGTCATCTCAAATTTACTGCAACCACTGATTCGACACGGATCAATTATCTTGATACTGTGGTTACCAAGGAGGGCAATCATTTGCTGACCACCGTCTATAGGAAAGATACTGACTGGAATACTTACCTACATTACTCGAGTTGCCATCCTCCACGGTTGAAGCAGTCACTGCCGGTCAGTCAATTCCTTAGGATACGCCGTATATGTTCTACCATTACTGATTTTAAGATGTAAGCCAAACTCCTATCTCAACGATTCAGGAACAGGGGTTATCCTGAGTGGGCTATTAAACGTGCATATGTGAGAGCACGGTATGCTAATCATGATCTCTTACTTGCTCCTGTTGCGAGACCGGCGTCTGACCAGCAGGTCTGTGTGATTTCTTATTCAAGTCGGGCCTCTCAGGTGGCTGAGGTGATCAAGAGACACTGGCATATATTGGGTTGCCACTCTGTGCTGCAGGATCCTCCACACATTGCGTTTTCAAGACCCAAGAATCTGAGGAATCTACTTACCCCTACTACCGTTGAGCCATCCACCATAGGCGGTCACAGGGCATGCAGTCATTGTAGTGTGTGCACCAACACTCTTGCTATTTCCAGTTGGTGCCATCCCAGGACTCGACGAAAGTATCACCTTAGGCAATGTACCACCTGTGAATCGAGCTGGGTGGTTTATGTTATCATCTGCCCCTGTGACCTTATCTACGTGGGTCGTACCAGCCGGCAAATCAGGACAAGGTTGGTTGAACATAAAAGCAGGATCCGGATGTTTATTAGATCTGCTCCTCTAGTGATCTCTCCTGGTTTGTTTTGGAGCAATTACCGAGAGATTTCAGAGGTGACAAGATGTTTCAACTTACCCTCCGTGAGCAATTTTGGATCTTCGAGTTACAGGCTGTCCAACCAGCCGGCCTTAATGAAAGCATTGAGTAGCATACGATAGTTTGACATCTGGGCACCTGATTGGCTGTTTTACTGAATGACAGTTTTTCTCCTGTCCTGCCTTTCTAAGCGTCTGATTGGCTGTGCTTGCAGGATGACGTTTCCTGTGATGTCGTTTTAGCGCACAGCTGCGCTCCCCTCATTTACCTCCACCCTCCCCCAGCCGGCCCAATGGTCTTCAGAATTTGTCATTCTGGTTCCTGAGGAAGGGAGTTTCCCGAAACCATGCCTGGTTGACCCATCTGTCGGCGTTCTTCTTTGCTTTTGGGGAGTTCATCCTTCACTTTATTCCAGCTAAGTCGGCTGTGTGTGATTCTGGCTTCTGGGGGAGGTTCTCTTAGAGACTGTTGCCTGTCTTTACCCGTGTGTGTTGCCTTGTGCTTTATTTTGGCACTTTTTGCACTTTTTGATTGATTTATTTACCTCACACACACTGGAAGAGCCCTATGATGGTGTGGGGGCAGGGACTGGTTGTCCTTGTCTCATGATTCGAGTGCAGGAGCATTGCTCCTTTCGCTGCCTTATCACACTGAGGGCACTTCCTAATTAAACTAAATTATTGATTTCTTTAATTCTTGTGGAGCTCACTGTTGTGTGCTGCGGGTTTTAGACAGCCAACGATTTCTTTGAGAACCTATTGATCTTTACTGCCTCCTTATTGGTATCTTGTTAAGTTTCTCTGGCAGTTCTTTGGGAGTTCATTTTTTTCTGTAGAGATAGAAGCGACAGGCCTTAGCAGTTTGTTGGATGTGTGGAGAAAATGAGATGTCAGAATCGAAGACGACTCCAAGGTTGTGATGACAGTAATATTTACAGAGACGGAAACCAGAGGGAGAGAAGCAGAAGGTTTAGGAGGAAAGAGGAGCATCTCAGTCTTGGATATGTTTAGTTTCAGATGACGGACATCCAGGCAGCATCCATCTCAGCCAAACAAACAGAGACTTTTTCTTGGACTTTAGGTAAAATTTCAGGTGTACAGAGGTAGATCTGGGAGTCATTAGCATATAGGCAAAACTGGAAGCCATGGGAGGAGATCAGGGTACCAAGGGAAGAGGTTTAGAGAGAGGGAGAGAGAGAAAAAAAGGCCCTCAAGACAGAACCCTGGGCTCTCCCATACCAAGTGCTGCTGTTCTAGAGACAGGTATGTACTCTTTCATTCAGATTTTTTTGGGGGGTGGAAGGGGGTTAGTGAGGAGTGTGGAGGAAACAAACTTTATTGGCTAAATATTGTAAAGAGGAATAATTTTTCATTTTGTGGACATGTAAACATACATATCCTGGGGGGGGGGGGAATGGAAATGGTACTGATATAGGAACTTATAAATAGTTTCATGAAGGTTTTGATTTATTTGTTTATTAACTGGGGAGTTGGGGGAAAATTTTTTTGTGCAGTAATATTTGTAAGGTTTGTTGCGCTTATTATATAATGTACAAATATGTGAATCATTTATTGCGCATTTGTAGTTTGAAAATCAATAAAGATTTTTTAAAAATAAAAATGTATCCAGTGGTCAACTGGTCAGTTTGGGTACCTTTGTGGCACTTAGACACTCACTCAAAATAATGGGAGTATATTTTATATACAGTTCAATTCTCACAAATGCAAAAAAATTCTTAACACAATGAATTGATATTATCAATCATAACAAACAAACAAAAATAAATAAACAAACAATAATGTAATAATTAAAGGTGCTCAGTGAAAAAAGCCAGCAACAGACCCCACCAGCTTGGACTTCAGAACATCAGCTTGGACTTCAGAACATCCTTCCTGCCTTCCATTTTCACAACTTTATGTTCAAATATGTTTTATTGAGCTCAGCAAAAACACCAAACATTATGCAAAATGAATTACAGACAAGCTCAACATTTTAGGTAACAGAACCCAGCCCCCACAGATCACTTCCCCCCGAGCAACCCCGCCCCACCCCCAAACAAACCCTCCCAAAATACCCCCCCGGGTACTCCTTCCAAATACAGCATGACCATGGAAAAAACATAAAAGGAATAGGCATACCAAGTTCAACAGCCATTGGAGTCATAGTTGTCTAAAATGGTTCCCAAGTGTGTTGAAAGATGTGGCCTGGGAGAGAGGAAAGGTCCGGCACATCCCTCCTTTCCCACATCATAAGATTAATCATCCGACAGCGCCAAAGAGAGTAATCCGGAGCACCATCCTCAAGCCAGTGCAGCAAAATACATTTCAGGGCCATGAGGACAGTCCACTTAAGGAAAGCAGCAGCCTCCCTTATACGAGGGAAATAATAATAATAATAATAACAACTTTATTTTTGTATACCGCATTACCATGGAAGTTCTGTGCGGTTAACAGATGAAGAGACTGTACATTTACAGTGAAGTTACTTTTTTTTTTTTGGCATAGCAACATTTACATTTTCAGCGATGCTACATTTACGGTGAAGTTATTTTTCAGCTAGGATACAAATTGCAGAGAAGTTACATTTGCTGTAAGTTACATATATAAAGCGGAGTTCATACAGTAGTGTTACATAAGGCGGTGATACATACTGCGGTGTTCAATAAGGCAGAGCAGAGGCATTTAGTATGGGAGGTAACGAAGAAGGGGTGATTAGTTGGATAGGGTGATCCATTTTGTTTAACCATTTGGTGGCTGACAAGATTGGAGGAGTCGAGATTCTGAGGTAAGTCAAGATCCGAGGAGGAGGCAAGGAATTTATCAAAAAGGTCAGTTTTGATTGACTTCCTGAACATTTGGTAGGGGGGGGAATGCTAGGGATCTGTCGAGGAATTTCTTGTAGAGGCAGCCTTTCAGGGAAGGAAAGGAAAACAGGTAGGTGTTTCGTGTACGAGAGGGGCCTGCAATTTCAAGGTGCTCGGATAGGTAGATTGGAGAAGAACCTGCTAGGGTTTTGAAGCAGAGGCAAGTGAATTTGAAGATGAGCCTTGCCTCCACCGGCAGCCAGTGGAGTTTAGTGTAATAGGGGCTAACGTGGTCATATTTTTTGAGGCCGAAGATGAGGCGGACGGCAGCATTTTGAACTATTCTTAAACGTTTGATGGTGTTTTTATAGGATCCCAGGTATATGATGTTACAATAGTCCAGTATACTTAAGATTAGTGTTTGGACCAGAAGTCGGAAGGAGAGGTGGTCGAAGTGGCGTTTAATGGTGCAAAGTTTCCAGAGGGAGCAGAAACATTTTTTGACCTGGGCACTGGTATGATCTTCGAAGGTCAAGCATCTGTCTAGGAGGACTCCAAGGATTTTTATGGTGGGGTTGATAGGATAGTCTAGGCCGTTCAATTTCAGGGAAGTGTTTGTAAGTTTATGGTTAGGACCTGCCAGGAAAATTTTGGTTTTTTCGGTGTTCAATTTTAATTTGAATTGTGAGGTCCATAGTTCTAACTTGGTGAGGACGGAGGAGGTGAGTTGTTCCGTCTGTTGTGTGAGTGAAGTTAGGGGAATGATAATGGTAATGTCATCTGCGTATATGAATGATTTTAGGTTTAAGTCAGCAAGTGTCCGTGCCAGGGGGGCCAAGTAAATGTTGAAAAGGGAGGGGGATAGAGGGGAGCCTTGTGGGACTCCGCAGGGGTTGCGCCAGTGATGGGAGAAGGTTCCGTTGCTGTGGACCAGGTAAGTACAGTTAGTTAGGAAGCTTGAGAACCAGTTTAGTACTTGGCCGGTAATGCCGATGGAGTCAAGGCAGTTGAGCAGGATATTGTGGTCGACCAGATCGAAGGCGCTGCCTAGGTCGAATTGGAGTACTAGGGCGCTTTTGCCCAGTGAGAACAGGTGGAGGAGGTAATTGGTCAGAGCAGCTAAGACAGTTTCTGTGCTGTGGTTTGTGCGGAAGCCGGATTGGGAGTTGTGAAGGATGTGGAACTTTTCTAGGTAGTTCATGAGGTCGTGGTTAATAATGTCTTCCATGAGTTTTTGGAAGAGTGGGATGTTGGCGATGGGTCTGTAGTTGGCGGTGGAGGAGATAGGTTCCTTGTTGTTTTTAAGGCGGGGGGATACAAGAATGTGGCCAAGTTCAGTTGGGAAGTGACCTGTGGACAGGCATAGTGAGACCCAATTGAAGAGGTCGGCTTTGAATGAGGGGGGAGCGGATTTCATGATGGTGGGTGGGCAATTGTCTAATAGGCAGTTAGAGTTAGCGTATTTTGAGTAGAGATTGAGAAAGATGTTCCAGTCTGGGCTTTCGAAGAAGCTCCAGGTCATGTCTGTAATTGAACCTATTGTGTCTGCTGCAGGAAGGTTGAATATTGGCTCAGGGCTGGGAGCTATAAGAGACGATTTTAAGGTGTGAATTTTGTTGGCAAAATGGTCTGCTAGGATTGTAGTGGGGGACGGGAGGTCAGAGCTGGAGCGTTTGTGTGAATCTGTGTCTAGGAGGGAGTTGACTATTCTAAAGAGTGCTTTACTATTTAGAGAAGGGGAATTGATTAGTTGGGAGTAATGTTTACTGCATTTTTTGTTGATCAATCTTTTGTATTCGTTGACTTTCAGTCGCTAGTTGAGTCTATCATTGTCAGTCCCTGATTTACGCCATGTTCTTTCAAGTTTCCGTTCTTTGCGTTTTATGGCTATGAGATCTGCGTCAAACCAGCTGTTTGAGGGCCAAGGGGTTTTCTTGCGAAGTCTTAGGGGTGCGATGGTGTTTAGGACTTGGTCGCTGAAGTTTTTCCAGTCTAGGTAGAAGTTGGGGTCAGGGTCGGAGTTAGAAATGAGGGTGTAATGTGACCAGAAATCTGCTGGATTAATTTTTTCTCTTGTCCAGATCATTGTCTTTGTATGGTTGGGCGTGGGTTTCCTGTCTGGTTGTTTTTTGAGCCAGGCTAGTACAAACTGACACAGGAGGTGGTTGGACCAAGGGGTGTCAGACCAATTTTGTTCAGTGAGACTTATGTTAGGAGTAGTGGGGGTATTGGAAAGGAAAGTGATCAGGTCAAGTTGGTGACCTTTAATGTGTGTTGTGGTTTGGGGGTTACTTGGTGAAGCCTAGCGATGTGAGGATGGAGAATAGGTCTGCAACATTGGGGTTCTCTTCTTGCTCAAGGTGTAGATTGATGTCTCCTGCTATAAGTTTGTGGGTGCTGGCTGCCGAGTTCGTGAGAAGGAATTCGGAGTAGTCTTCTTTTGCTACATTCCATTTATTAGGGGGTATGTAGAATAGTGTGATGATAAGGTTATCAATGTAGTCAGTTTTGGAGATTTTGCAGGTGAGGATTTCCAGGTTATTAGTTGATTTGGAATCTAGGATTTGGAAGTGAAAGTGGTCATGGAGAATGATGGCCAGACCACCTCCCCTTTTAGAGTTTCTTGAGAGGGGGATGATTTTGTAATGTGGTGGGAGAATATCCGCTATGATTACATCCTGGTCAGAAATGAGCCATGTTTCGGTTAGAAGTACAATTTCTAGATGGGTTTCTTCCAGCCAATCTTTGAAGAGTTGGGCCTTATTTCTAACTGAGCAAATGTTCAGGTAGGCGCCGGGAAGAGTGGATTGTTCTGGGAGGGATGAAGGTTCCGTACGTTGTAAATTTTTTAGGGATCGTTTTCTTTTGTGTGCTGGTCTTGGTGGGTGGCGGGTAGTGTTGATCACAGGGATGGGGAAAGGACCTGTTTCTGTGATGTCATGAATGAGCCGGTGGTAGCGGAGGAATTTATCAGGTCCTGGGATTCTAGTCCATGCAATGTAGGTTGGTATAGGTTCGAAGGCTAAAGCTTTTGTAATCCAGCCTCTTGTGCTAAGCAAGTAGAGGAGGAGGAGGGCAATGAGCTTGTGAGTGGGGATAGACATGTTGGGGTGGCAGTTAGGGTGGCAAAAGAGGGAGGCTGAGCTGGGGGAGGGGGGTAGGCTGGAGAGGCTAGGGAGGAGGGGAGATAGTCAGTTAAAGGGAGGTGGGCAAATACGAAAGACTCAAGGGCAGATGAGAGGAAAGGATCTGAAAATAGGTCTATGAACCGATGTTCAAGATGAGATTAGTAGCAGGTAAGATGAAAAGGACTATGAGCGGATCTGTACTAAGTGAGACAATGTGCAGGTATATTAGAGAAACTATGAACAGATCTATAAGACGGAATAAAGGTCTATGTTATACGAGGTGTAAGTCTTGAGCAGTGAAGGGGGACGACTCGATCTCCCTTCCCCTTCACTGTGCTGGGGCAGGAAAAGGCCCGGTCTGCTGAGCCCTTAAGAGGGCTGGAGGCAGGCCTGGTGCCGAAACGGCTGCTGGGGGCAGGGCAAACCGCCGATCACGATGCTCCTCCGGTGCAGTGAAGGGTGACGACTCGATCTCCCTTCTCCTTCACTGTGCTGGGGCAGGAAAAGGCCCGGTCTGCTAAGCCCTTAAGAGGGCAGGAGGCAGGCCAGGTGCCGAAACGGCTGCTGGGGGCAGGGCAAACCGCCAATCACGATGCTCCTCCGGTGCAGTGAAGGGGGACGACTCGATCTCCCTTCCCCTTCACTGTGGGAAACAGCTCCAAATAATAACAAAGGGGAGCAGCAAATGGTAATTCTCCAAATGTGCTCCACAAAAACAAAAAAGCATTCCAAAAAGCTTGAACATTAGGGCAAGTCCAAAACATGTGTCCCAAGCCCGCTTCTGGAGCTTGGCATCGGAGACAGGCAGCGGTTTCATGAAGTCGTGATAAATAAGCCCTCTTTGGAGAGATGTACAAACGGAAAACCAACTTATAGTGTTGTTCCCAAAAGGTGGTATATTTTCGAAAGGCAGGCAACCTACGGACAGCCTGCAAAAGCACATCATCCGGCAACTCTACTGCAAGGTCACGAGCCCAAGCATGCCGTAATTTAGAATGGTCAAACAAGGGGGACTCATCCTTCAAATGGCGATGATGGAATTTAAGGGGGACCGGAAGTTGGGAACCAATGGTGAAAGCCGTAGACAGCAGCTCTTGGCAGGAGGCTTGCAAAGAACTAAAGAAGAAATGTAATGTGGAATTTGCATATAAGCAAAATAATCAGTGGATGGGAGATCAAACTCGTCTCGCAACTGTGCATAAGACTTAATTTTGCCATCATCATCAACCAAGTGAAACACATACAGTGGTACCTCGGTTTACGAGTGCACCAGTTTGCGAGTGTTTTGCAAGACAAACAAAACATTCGCAAACTTGGTGCCTCGTAAACCGAGCTTGCCTCGCCCCCCCAGCGATCCGGCATCCCCCCCCGCTCGCGTTGCCCCCCTCCATCGCGATCCTACTTCCCCCCCCCCCCGAGCAGTCAATGACACTTCCTTTACCCGACTTGGCACCAGTGCCGGTGCCCGAAGATCCTCCCTCTTCTGGCGCAGCCTGGGCTGGGCGGTGCATCAGAGATCCTCCTTCTTCTGGTCTGGGCTGGGCTGGCTTTGAGCATTTTGCATGCTCAAAGCCTTCTGGTCTCGCTCTCGCCTGCACCGCCATGAACACCTGAAGAGTACAAAGCAAAGATTCTAAAGAAAGGAGAAACAGCAAGGGGGAAAGGGGGCAGCCTTGCCGGGTACCACGAAGGATGGGGAAAGAGTCCGTGCGGGTCCCGTTGACTAGAAGCGAAGCCCTCGGGTTAGAGTAGAGAGAGCGTATTGCATCAAGATAAAAACCGCCCAACCCAACATGTACGAAACAAGAAAGACCAATGGACACTATCAAATGCCTTGAAAGCATCTAAACTGACAAACAAAGCTGGAATCTGGTGAGAATGATAATGGGCAAGTGCAAAGAGAACTTTACGGACATTACAAACTGATTGACGTCCCCAGACAAATCTGACTTGATCCTCATGAATAATCTTAGGGAGATGTGGAGCAAGACAATCAGCCAACATACGGGCAAAAAGCTTTAGATCCACGTTGATCAAGGAGATGGGACGATAGGATCTCAGTGAGTCAGCCTCCTTACCAGGCTTCAACAATAAAGAGATAATGGCCTCATTAGCATAACGCGGAAAAGAGCCCTGAGCAATAGCAGCGTTAAAGTAAGCCAGTAAAGGACCATAGAGATGGGAAGAAAGAAGACGGTAAAAGTCTCCCGAAAAGTCATCCGGACCCAGGGCCCTATCAGAGTGGAGAGCTTTGATTGCAGATTCTAATTCAGCCCCCCGAAATGGGCTATTGAGAGAAGACACTACGTCCTCTGGCAGGTGAGGAATTCCAGAAGACTGAAGATAATCTGTCAATAATCTGTCAATAAAATCAATAGCAACCTGGATGAAAGATCACAAACTGAAATTGAACCCAGATAAAACGAAATTCATCCTCCTAGAAAATAACAAAATACTAACCATAACCAACATTGAAATCAACGCAATCAACTACCCCACACAAACCACCCTAAAACTGCTAGGAATAACTATCGACAGATGCTGCACCATGCAACCGCAAATCAATAAAACAATACAAAAGTCATTCTTAGTCATGAGAAATTTAAGACAAGTTCGGAAATTCTTCGAGAAAACTCAATTCCAGCTCCTTAATACTAAGCCTACTTGACTACTGTAATATCCTCTACCTCCCATGCCCTACAACCATAACAAAACAACTACAAACTATCCAAAACACAGCACTAAGACTCATCTACTCATTAAAGAAACATGATCACATTACAGAAGCATATCTCCAATCGCACTGGCTTCCGATCCCAGCAAGAATATAATTTAAATTCTACTGCCTACTATTTAAGACTTTATACGGAGACAGTCCAAACTACCTGAATAACCGCCTCATCCACAACACCGCAACCAGACATAAGAAAACTCACACCCCATTCTCATAACCCCCAATTATGTCAAACGGAAAAAACTATATGATGGCCTCCTGGCCTCTCAAGCAGCCAAACTAGACAACCAAATCGCCAATCTACTGACGGCATCCCTCGACTACAAGACTTTTAGAAAAGAAATAAAGACCATACTCTTCAAGAAAACTCTGAAAAAAGAAATAATTCCGCAAGTCTCAAACTCCACCTCTCACTAAAGCCAACTACCCCAAACAAATAACCTTACCCATTTCTCACTCTTTTTGAAAATGACCAATTTTTTTATTTTTTTTTGTAAGTTCTTGTTGTAATACATCTTGGATAATTCTTTTGTAATCCGCCTTGAACTGCAAGGTAATGGCGGAATAGAAATCCCTAATGTAATGTAATATAATAAGTCCAGAGAAACATCATCGGGAGCATCATATAACCGGCTAAAAAAGTCAAAAAGAACTGCGGAGATATCAGACGTATTGGTCACCGCCCCACCATCCGGGGTCTGAAGAGACAAGATCGGTTTCCTACTAGTCTCAGCTTTAACCAATCGGGCCATAAGGCGCCCAGGTTTGTTACCAAAACGTTGAAAACGGTGTTTATGGAAAGCCATCCATCTTTGGGAACGGGAATGAAGTAACAAATTTAAAGCCTCTTGGGTAGACACATAGCATTCTTGAGCCTCCCACGATGGATTTGAATTAAATGACCGCTTAGCCACTCTTAAGGCCCGTTCTAAATTAATGATTCCTCTGTGAATACGCTTGTTGCAAGCACTCAGAAAATAAATAATATGTCCCCGAATCACTGTCTTAGCTGCCTCCCAAAACAAAATAGGATCATCCATGTGGGGAGCATTATTGGTAGAGTAATACTCCCATTGGGCCTGCAAAAAGGTTTGAAATTCCTTGTCTTGAGCAAGATAGAACGGAAACCGCCAGGATGGGGTCCGAAGATACGTGACGTCCAGATGAATATCTACCCAAATTGGGGTATGGTCCGAAATGTTCAGGGGACCGATCTCGGCCGACAGGACTGAAGGGAACAATGTCGAAGACAGAAAAATATGGTCTATCCGAAACCAGGTACCATGGGCCGGAGAAAGATGAGTATAGTCACGAACTTCAGGATGAAGAAGTTGCCAAGGGTCTACCACAGAAAGTGTATCACAAAACTCAGAGAGAAGTCGACCCTTAGCCCCCAAAGAGACAATAGAGATTCCGGACTTATCTAAGTCAGGGTGCAGTACCAAATTAAGTCTTCCCAAGATGAGAAGTGGATTCCCAGAAAAACGAGAGCAAAGCTGAAGCAACTGTTGCAAAAAAGCCAATTCCTCCGAGTTAGGGCATAGACCACAAGTAAAAGATAGGATCAAGCAAAAGCAAAGATCTACAATCAAGAGCTTTATCAAGAACCTGCACTCCAAGAGGCGAAGATTTGCGAACCAACACAGCAATGCCACCATGGCTGCCCTGAGAGGAAGCAAAATAGACCTCACCCACCCAGGAACAGCCCAACTTAAGATGTTCCGCATCAGTCAGATGAGTTTCCTGTAAGCAAGCAATATCCGAGCGATAACGCTGCAGAGCAGCTATTATTTTGGACCGCTTTATCAGTGACGTAATACCCCCAACATTCCAAGATGTAAGTCTAAAAGGGGTACTCAAGTCAGAAAATCAAGATAAGAGCAACATAGATAAGAAAGAAGAAAAAGGTGTAGACTACCCCAGGGGCCCAGCCACCCCCCAGAGCAGTGGTACCAAACAAGTGGCATAACCTGAAAAATGAAACATGAGCAATGCAAATACTGAAAAAACTGATTATACATACTGAAGGAGGACCCCCACCCCCACAAACCCAACCCGCCCCAACCCAAACACCACCCCCACCCACCCAAACTAATTCCCCCATAAACCCAACCACAATCTCACACCCTGGCCTGCGAACGTGGAGTGTAGAGGAAGTCATGCAAGGATGTGAACAGGGCCCCCAGTCCCCCCACCCCACCCATCCCAAGGATCACAGCAAACCAAGAACCCCACACACACATGCACACCAATCCAGCCACGCACCATCCACTCCACGCCCTCCCCCACCCAGCCTCCCAACGCAAAGGCGGAGATCAAGGCGCAACGGCTCTAATAGGCCTCCATGGATTACCATAACCCTCCAAGAGAACCCAGCTGGAAACTATCACTAGAACACACACTCTTCCACCCTTCAAATTTCCCACACACACAATGGTCAACCAGTCGGTCCCAACCCAAGACCGACAGTGCCAAACCAGATCGAGACGCATAACCCCACTCACGCAAAAAGACAGGTCCCCCCCCAAGGAAACCAAACCCCAGCCTAACAAACCCAAACAGGCAACCCCCAGCCTCAATCAAAACCCCCAAATATACCACAAACACTCCGAAAACAACAGTCTGCAAAACAAGCAGTCCAATGAGGGCTCAAGAAGTCCAAGGATGCCCCCATTCCTCCAAGGGTCTGGTACCCTAAAAATAGCAGTCAGATATATCCGTGACCACTGAAGCACACCGCTGCCACTCGGCTCCACCCCAGACACCAAGGAGAAGAAAAAACTCCTGCAAGGGAGCCGAAGACCAAACCGCAGTCAGGATCCAAAACAGGACCCCCCAAAAAAGAAGGGCCAACAAACAATCCGTAGTGGAATGACAACGAGAGGGGAACTTCAGCAATGATGCCCAGAACCTCATGGGGCCGATGAAGGTCCAGTCTACCCCGGAAGGGCATCCAAGTATGTTTGTGCGTCCTCCGCAGAGGTGTAGCTCTTCCACCCAGTAGCCGTCCAAATCCTCAATAGTGCAGGATAAGAGAGTTGGAAACGCTGTTTTCGCTCAAAAAAGGCAGAGCAAACTCTGGAAAACCGACGCCGTCGCTCCTGTAAGGCAGGGGAGTAGTCCTGGAACAAACGGACTGGAGCCCCCTTGTAAGTAAGGGTGTTGCGCTTCTTCCGATAGTGTCGCATAAATTCGGCCTTATGCGACGAGTTGAGCAACTTGAAAATAGTGACCCGAGCGCGGGTATGGTCCTCAGCCTGCCTGCCAAGGTAGTGAGCTCGTTCCAGCCTTAGGGGCCCCAGGGAGCAGCAACTCTGCCTGAAGCCAGGACTCCAATGTGGTGAGCAGGTGAGAGTCGGAAACCGCCAACGGCAGACCAATCAGACGCAGATTATCACATCTTGATCAGTTCTCCAAGTCCTCGATTTTGTCCGCCTGGCACCGAAGCTGTTCTTTGAGAGATGTAAGGTCCGCCGCAGAGGTGGAATGGGCATCTTCCACATGCGTTACTCGGGTCTCCAGCTCGCCGGTACGTCGGGTGGTGTCGGTTAGGAGAGATTCAAGCAAGGTAAATTGATTGGAAAGCTAGTCAAAACGGGCGTCCAAAGCCCGCACCACTGAGGCAGACAACGCTTCGATGTGAGCCGCCAATAAGGGAAGCGTGGAACCCACATCAGTCGCTGCCACCATCTTGGAGTCAGCCCGTGAAGCTCTTACCTCCCGATCTTTGGCGGCGCAGGTCGTCTTACCGCTCATAGTAGGGCTACTAGGCTGCAAGAACCTATCCATGCATCATACGATCTAGAAACACGGGTGCAGATGCGAGAGCTGAAGGCAGGCAAGGTGCGGAGGGCCCCAGGGCCCCAGAGCTCGAGCAAAGCACATCTTGCTCGGCTCAACACATCACATGACTTTTCACAACTTTATATATAGTGTAACTTCACAACAAGGTCAGTAAGGGGTTGATGATACTATACAAAAAATATAAACAAGTTGTTACTTATCTTTCACCAGATGGCTGCTTACTACATCTCTTGCTTGTAATACTCCAATTCTTCAGCGTGCTCAGTGTGCTCCCAATAATGTGTGTCAATTCAAAACAAAAATTTCCATCCCAAAATCCAAAAAAGTGTAAAATCCATACAACAATCCATCATACAAAAAATAATAACATCCACACAAAAATGAATCTTGTACAACCCTTGTCTGTTCTTAAATTGATAATAAGAACATAAGCAATGCCTTCACTGGGTCAGACCCGAGGTCCATCATGCCCAGCAGTCCGCTCACGCGGCGGCCCAACAGGTCCAGGACCTGCGCAGTAGCTCCCTATCTATACCCCTCTATCCCTTTTTCCAGCAGGAATTTGTCCAATCCTTTCTTGAAATCCAGTACCGTACTCTGTCCTATTACGTCCTCTGGAAGTCCATTCCAGGTGTCCACCACATGCTGGGTAAAGAAAAATTTCCTAGCATTTGTTTTGAATCTGTCCCCTTCCAATTTTTCTGAATGCCCTCTTGTTCTTATATGTTTTGAAAGTTTGAAGAATCTGTCCCTCTCTACTTTCTCTATGCCCTTCATGATCTTGTAGGTCTCTATCATATCTCCTCTGAGTCTCCACTTTTCCAGGGAGAAGAGCCCCAGTCTCTCCAATCTTTCAGTGTATGATAGGTTTTCCATGCCCTTAATCATTCGTGTCGCTCTCCTCTGGACCCTCTCAAGTGTTGCCATATCCTTCTTAAGGTACGGTGACCAATACTGAACACAGTACTCTAGGTGTGGGCGCACCATTGCCCGATACAACGGCAGGATGACTTCTTTTGTTCTGGTCGTAATACCCTTCTTAATAATACCCAACATTCTGTTTGCCTTCTTCGCGGCTGCTGCACATTGTGCTGTTGACTTCATTGTTGTATCCACCAGTACACCCAAATCTCTTTCAAGGTTACTTCCCTCTAATACTAATCCCCCCATTTGGTAGCTGAACATCGGGTTCTTTCTCCCTATATGCATGACCTTACATTTCCCTACATTGAATTTCATCTGCCATTTATTCGCCCACTCCTCCAGTTTGTTTAGGTCCCTTTGTAGGTCCTCACACTCTTCCGTAGTTCTAACCCTTCTACAGAGTTTAGTGTCATCCGCAAATTTTATAACTTCACATTTCGTCCCCGTTTCCAGGTCATTAATAAATACATTAAACAGCAGCGGTCCCAGTACAGACCCTTGTGGAACTCCGCTCGTGACCTTCCTCCAGCCCGAGTAGTGACCCTTCACTCCAACCCTCTGTCTTCTGCCTGCCAACCAGTGTTTGACCCATCTGTGTACGTCCCCTTCCACCCCGTGGTTCCACAGCTTCCTAAGTAGCCGCTCATGGGGTACCCTGTCAAAGGCCTTTTGGAAGCCGAGGTAAATGATGTCTATGGGTTCCCCTTTGTCCAACTGGCTGTTCACCCCATCAAAGAAGTGCAGTAAATTTGTTTGGCACGATCTTCCTTTAAAGAAGCCATGTTGGCTCGCTTTCATCAGCCCATGTTTTTCGATGTGCTCACAGATGCTGTCCTTTATCAGTGCTTCTACCATCTTTCCCGGAACCGATGTCAAACTTACCGGCCTGTAGTTTCCCGGGTCTCCTCTTGACCCCTTTTTAAATATAGGTATAACATTTGCTATCTTCCAGTCCTCCTGAATCACCCCAGTTTTCAAGGATAGGTTGCAAACTCGTTGGAGTATTCCCACTATCTCATTTCTTAATTCCTTTAGTACCCTAGGGTGGATTCCATCTGGGCCTGGTGATTTGTCGCTTTTCAATCTATCTATCTGTTGAAGGACATCCTCATGGCTCACCTCTATTGTTGACAGTTTTTCTTCTTGATCACCATGGAAGATCACGTCGGGTTCTGGTACAGTGGATGTGTCCTCGCTTGTGAAGACTGACGAGAAGAATTTGTTTAACCTGTCGGCTACCTCTTCTTGCTCCTTTATCACTCCCTTTTTGTCTCCATCATCCAACAGTCCTACTTCCTCCCTCGTCGGTTGCTTCCCTTTAACATATCTGAAGAACGATTTGAAGTTTTTTGCCTCCCTGGCCAGCCTCTCTTCGTATTCTCTTTTCGCTCTCCTAACCACTTGATGACATTCTCTTTGGCGTTTTCTGTGTTCCTTCCAGTTTTCCCCAGTTTGGTCCTTTTTCCATTTCCGGAATGAATTTTTCTTGTCTCCTATCGCTTTCTTCACCTCATTGTTTATCCATGTGGGGTCTTTTGTTCATTTTTTTTTGCACCCTTTTCTAAATCTGGGGATGTACATATGTTGTGCTTCTTGCACTGTGTCCTTGAATAGAGACCAGGCTTGCTCTACAGTTTCTCCTCTCCTTGAGCTATTTCTGAGTTTTTTCCTTACCATTGCTCTCATAGCATCATAGTTCCCTTTCTTAAAGTTGAGCGTTGTCACTGTGGTTCTCTTCCCTTTTGCTGTACCTATTCCTAATTTGTACTGAATCATGTTGTGATTGCTGTTTCCTAGTGGTCCTACTACTTCCACTTCTTTTGCAGGTCCCCCTAATCCGTTGAGGATTAGGTCAAGAGTGGCATTACCTCTTGTTGGTTCCTTGACAAGCTGATCCATAAAGCAGTCCCTCACAGACTCTAAGAATTCTGTTTCCCTCGCACAGTTCGAGTTTCCAATATTCCAGTTTATCCCGGGGTAGTTAAAGTCTCCCATTACTGTCACGTTCCTGTTGTTGCCTTCCCGCCTTAATTCTGCTGCCAGATCTTTGTCGTTTGCTTCCGCTTGTCCAGGTGGAAGATAGTATAGACCCAATCTTATGTCAAGGCCATTTTTTCCCGGTAATTTAACCCATAATGACTCCAATCCTTCCGCCTTTGGCTCTATATCCACTCCGGACGAGGGAATGGTGTCTTTTATGTATAGTGCTATTCCTCCCCCCTTCTTGTGGGCCCTGTCTCTTCTATAGAGTTTGTACCCTGGCAGTGCTACGTCCCATTGGTTATCCTCGTTCCACCATGTTTCCGTGATTCCAATGATGTCTAGGTCTCCTTTTTTGGCTATGACTTCTAATTTTCCCATTTTGGACTTTAGGCTCCTTGCATTTGCGTACAAGCAATTTAACTCCCGGTCTTTTCTTTTCTCGGCTGGTTTTACATGTGTTTTGCTCCTCTTGCCATCCCCTATCTGGGCTACCAGTCCCTGATTGATGTTCCTTTCTTCCTCATTTCTTTGTGCATCTGTTTCGTCTGCAACTTGGTTTCCCAGTCTCTCCTGTTCCTCTAATTTTATCTGTTTGCCCTTCTTGTTGGTCAACAGTTTCTGTTGTTCGTCTCTTGCTTGTTCCCAGCATTTTTCCCCCTCAGTATCTTCTTTGGATACTCTTGTCCGAACCGTTGACGTCGGGTCGACTATCGGCTTTCCCCTTCTTCTCAGTTTAAAGCCTGCTCGATTCCTCTCTTGACGTTGTTTGCTAGCAGCCTCGTTCCTGCCTTACTCAGGTGTAGTCCATCCCTCCTGAAGAGCTTGTTCTTCCCCCCAAAAGTTGACCAGTTCCTCACAAAAAGGAATCCTTCTTCTTTGCACCATCTCCTCAACCATGCGTTTATTGCTTGAAGCTCGGTCTGCCTCTTCACGTCTGCCCTCGGTACTGGCAGAATCTCTGAGAATGCTACCTTCTGTGTCCTCAGCTTCAGTTTCCTTCCTAGGGTCTTGAACTGTTCAGTTAGCGTTGTCCTGCTGTAATTTCTTCTGTTGACATCATTTGTTCCCACGTGGATTATCACTGCCGTCTCTTCTGTTTCTGCGCCATCCAGGATCCTCTCGATTCTGTCGGTGATGTCCTTCGTTCTTGCTCCTGGGAGACAGGTCACTAGTCGATCTTCTCTCCCTCCTGCTACGTGACTGTCCACTTCTCTCAGGATTTAGTCTCCCACGACGACTGCAGATTTCCCCTTCTTCAGCTTCCTCTCTGGTCTCAAGTCTGTATCCTCGATGTGGTTCAGTACTTCTCTTCCGGGGTACCCGCCAGTCTTCGCCCTCTCTGCTTGCTTGAATCTTTTATGTGGTCTTTCATCCTCGGCGTCTGTTGGTTCCTGTCTTCCATCTGTTGGCCCCTGTCCTCCATTTCTTGTAGACGTAGCTTCCTCGCTCCAGCGCTGCTGATTGTCCTGCTCTTCTGCCTGCCTGTAGGCCTCCTCGATGAATCTTTCGAGCTCCCTTACTTGCTCCTCGATGTGGCTTTCTCTTGCGGGGTCTTCAGTTGTTCTGAAAGGTGCTTCCGAGATGTGGAGCCCCTCCAGCTCTTGAACCTTGCACTGCAGTCGTCCAACTTCCTTCTTCAGGCTTTCCAGTTCCTGACACCGACTGCATATGTATGCCTGCCTTCCCGAGGGACGGTAGTCATACATATGACACTCCGTGCAGTACACTGGGAAGCTCCTCCGGGTTCCTGCTGCTTCCATTTTTCTTTCTTCGCAGTCCACTAGATGCTCTCTCCCTTGTCTTATGTCTTTATGTGGGAGGGCTCTGTGCTCTCTCCTGTGCTTGGCTCTTTCCTGTCTACTTCTTCTGCTGCTATTTGTCTTGGTGGGTCTTTTATCCTCCCTTGGGCCTCTTTCTTGTCCCCGGAGCCTGCTGCTTCTTTCTTGTGTGTGTCTTGCTGTGTGTTTTCTTCTTGTGCGTGCTCTCTCCTTACATGTGTTGTCACTACTTCCTTACCTTATAATGGTGTCATCTGCTCTAGTATTCCCCAGTGTGAAGCAATGCAGGTAATTGACACTGTGGGTTGTAAAAAAGATCTTTTGATGCATATGGCTGAATATATCAGAGCATAATTACTTTAGCTATGAAAATCGTTTTTACCTGCAGAAGAGGGGAGTAGCAATGGGGGCTACTGTGGCCCCCGTTGTTGCTTGTCTTTATATGGCAGAGCTTGAGCAAAGTTTGTGCATGAATCTGAGCAATTTGAACAGATTATATTTTGGAAGCGGTTCATTGATGATATTTTTTTCATTTGGAGAGGCGATATTGAGGATGTTCAACTTTTTGTTTAATATTTGAATAACTGTGACCCCAACCTTGCTTTCACTGAAACAATTCATGCTAATCAGATAAATTTTTTGGACATCACAGTCATGTATGAGGCAGGTGCATTTGAGACAACAATCTATCAGAAGGGAACTGACAGGAATACTCATTATAATAGTCATCATCCTAGAAATTTAAGGGAGAGTATTCCTGTGGGTCAATTGTTCCGTAAAAAAAATATATATATATGCTCATCGGATCAAGAATTTAAATCCCAAGCAACGAGCATGATAGATAGATTTAGTGTGAGGGGGTATCCTAAAAAAAATGTTTGAAAACGGCCTACAAACGCACCAGGAATGTGCATCGTGAGTGGTTGGCATGTAATTCTAAACAGGAGAAACAGAAATCTATAACATGTGTTCTTCCTTTTTCATTTGAGGCACTTTTACTGCGAAAAGTAATTCAAAAACATTAGGAGATAGTACGCTATCATTCAGAGTTTGCAGAATTGCCTAGATTTGCATAAAATCAAGGGTAAAAATATGGGTGAAATGGTAAGGAAAGTTAGACCTTTAAAGGTAGGGAATGTGCAGGAGCGGGGCCACTACTGTTGTGGTCAGTATGTTTATTGCTCTTACACTCTTCAGATTACATCTGTTCCCATACCTCACACTGACTGTCATATGAGCTGCTGGGCCACAATGATTGCAATTCGGCTCAAGTCATTTATGCTATTGTATGCCCGTGCGGGCTTGTCTATATTGGGCAAACCCGACGGGTAGTAACGATTAGAATAGCAGAGCACTTGAGCTGCTTGAGAACCAGAAAAGAGGAAGCTCTGCTTGTAGAGCACTGGTACACTAACACCATCGGGTATCAGATTTAAAGTTTGTAGTACTTAGACAAGTGCAGGGAGGAAACATATCTCGCCAGTTGATGAATTGCGAACAAAGGCTTATTTTTACATGGAAAACAGTGACCCCTATGGCATTAAATAAAGAAATTGAATGGCCTTTAGTATGAACATTTTTCAACCAGTCCCTTTACGTCAGCAATCACATGTTCTTTAATGAGTTGAGAATGATTCTGCATAGTGTTTTTGCTGGTGGCGTCTTTGGCAGTTGTTTTGTCAGTGGGTTCTGGATGTGCCTTCTGTTTTATATGGAGTCATTTGAAATGTGAAGATGTGAGTGGTTTAATAAATTCTAATAGTTATATTTAATTTATATTTTTGGCTAAGTAATGTGAAGCTGATTTATACTCTAATTTTTCAACAGCTCTGGATATTCTTCCTCCTGAAGAAGCAAACATCTGATGGAGAAACACGTACAGTGTTGATGAAGATTGAGAAATCTGCGTTTGGAGTATCAGTACATTTTTGCGTTGATGTTATTATTATTATTTTTTGTATGATGACTTGTATGGATTTTACACTTTTTTGGATGGATATTTTTGTTTTGAATTGACACACACTATTGGGAGCACACCGAGCATGTTGAAGAATTGAAGTATTATAAGCAAGAGACGTAGTAAGCAGCTAGCTGGTGAAAGATAAGTAACAACTTGTTTATCTTTTTTGTATAGTATCATCAACCCCTTACTGACCTTGTTGGGAACAGTTACACTATATAAAGTTGTGAAAATGGAAGGCAAGAAGGGTACTATGATGTTCTGAAGTCCAAGCTAGTGGGGTCTGTTGCTCCTATGCCTAAAGTTTGCTGGCTTTTTTCACTGAGCATCTTTAATTATTAATTATTTTTATGATTGATAATATCAATTCTCTGTGAAGACAAACATAGAAACATGATGGCCCATCTAGTCTGCCCATCAGCAGTAACCATAAGAACATAAAAAGTTGCCTCCGCTGAGGTCCGCTCCCGCGGCGGCCCATCAGGCCTATTGCCTGAGCAGTGATCCCTGACTATTTCTATAACCTACCTCTACTCCTATCCCTATAACTTACCTCTACTCCTATCTGTATCCCTCAATCCCTTTGTCCTCTAGGAACCTATCCAAACCTTCTTTGAAGCCCTGTAACGTGCTCCTGCCTATCACAGCCTCCGGAAGCGCGTTCCATGTATCCACCACCTTCTGGGTGAAAAAGAACTTCCTAGCGTTTGTTCTAAACCTGTCCCATTTCAATTTCTCCGAGTGCCCCCTTGTACTTGTGGTTCCCCATAATCTGAAAAATCTGTCCCTGTCTACCTTTTCTATGCCCTTCAGGATCTTGAAGGTTTTTATCATATCTCCTCTAAGTCTCCGCTTTTCCAGGGAGAACAGCCCCAGCTTTTTCAGCCTGTCAGTATATGAGAGGTTTTTCCATACCCTTTATCAGTTTAGTTGCTCTTCTCTGGACTCCCTCAAGTACTGCCATGTCCTTCTTGAGGTATGGCGACCAGTACTAGACACAGTACTCCAGATGTGGTTGCACCATTGCACGATACAGTGGCAGGATGACTTCCTTCGTCCTGGTCGTGATACCCTTCTTAATGATACCCAACATTTTGTTTGCTTTCCTTGAGGCTGTGGCGCACTGTGCCGACGCCTTCAATGTTGTGTCTACCATCACTCCCAGGTCTCTTTCAAGGTTACTTACCCCTAGCAGTGATTCCCCCATTTTGTAAGTGAACATTGGGTTCTTTTTCCCTACATACATGACCTTGCATTTCCCTATGTTGAAGCTCATTTGCCATTTTTTGGCCCACCATTATTTCTTTCTCTCTCCAAGAGATCCTGCGTGCCTATCTCAGGCCCTTTTGAATTCAGACACAGTCTTTGTCTCTTTTGGGAGACTGTTCCATGCATCTACCATGCTTCTAAAATAGGTCTAGCTCCAAATGTCTAAATTCTGTCCAGGACATTTTGGGAAAGGATCAATTATCACTGCAAGACATCCCAGTTAAGCCCACCCAAAGCCCCCAAAACACACCTATAACTTACCTCCCAACACGTCCCCTAGAACTCTGGACACACTGGAAAAAAGTCTCATTAGACATCCAGGAAAATGGTGACTAGGACATTCAAGTGCTGACTTAGGCTTTTTTTTTTTTTATAATGCCCCTAAAATGAGTTTGAAAATGGACCAAATTACTCAAATAACCCAGTGCATTTCTAAGGAGCAATGAATAATTAACAGAAAGGGATGAAACTTGGGCAAGTGGAAGAAAAAATCTCAGCAAAAAGGCACAGTGAATTCCAATTTGGGCTTAATTGGACCAGGCGGGTCTAGAGAAAGCAGTCCCCCCTCCTTTCCCAACCCCCAATACTGCCTAATACTTTTTCATGGGAAAGGGAGTTCCAGCTTCTGTAACACAGAAACAGAGAGAAATGTAGGTTAAAAACCAGGATAAAACAGTTAAGGTAGTATTCTCTACTCTTTGAAATCCTCAAGCTGGCCTACTTTATGAACACTTATGACAGTCCCACCCCCAAAACTGCCACCAAAGCCAAAAAAATACTTTCCCGCTCATCTGCCATGCCACAAACCTTTTCTTCAAAATCTATCCCATCCAACTATCCTGGGAGTCGAGCGGAGGAAAGCAACAGACGCCGCCATCGCTCTGACCTTGTAGCCCATGACTCGACCCGGCAGGGAGAGACCAGCCTGAGCGTAACAGAAGGAAATACAAGCGGCCAACCAGTTAGAAATGGTTCGCTTAGAAACAGAGCGACCCAAGCGATTAGGATCGCTGGGGAGCCGAACGGTGAGGAGCGGTGCGCTTCAAGTAGAAAGCCAGCGCATGCTTACAATCAAGAGAATGCAGAGCCACTTCTCCAGGGTGAGAATGGGGCTTCGGAAAAACAATGGATTGGTTGATGTGAAACTCAGAAACTACCTTAGGCAAGAACTTAGGATGGGTACGGAGGACCACCTTATCATGATGGAAGACAGTGAAAGGTGGGTCCGCAACCAAGGCTTGAAGCTCACTGACCCGACGGGCAGAAGTGAGAGCAATAAGAAACACAACTTTCCAAGTAAGAAATTTCAAGTGAGCCCGCGCCAGCAGCTTAAACAGGGGTTTCATCCATTGAGCAAGGGCCACGTTAAGATCCCAAACCACCAGAGGAGGTTTAAGGGGCAGATGAATGTGGAAAAGACCTTTCATGAAGCAGGAAACCACAGGATGAACAGAGATAGGCTTCCCGTCAACCGACTGATGAAAAGCAGCAATAGCATTAAGGTGGACTCGAACCGAAGAGGACTTGAGTCCATCGCCAGACAAGTGCAACAGATAGTCCAGGACAGCAGATAAGGAGGCAGACAGAGGCTCCTGCTGTCGGATAGCACACCAGGAAGAAAAGCGGGTCCACTTCTGATGGTAACATTGGTGAGTGGACTCCTTCCGAGACGCCTCCAGGACATCCAGCACAGGCTGGGAGAACTGGAACGAGGGCATTAAGTCTCGAGGAACCAAGCTGTTAAGTGCAGAGACTGGAGGTTGGGATGAAATAGAGAACCCTGACTCTGCGTAAGCAGAGAAGGAAAAACAGGAAGAGGTTCCCTGGAACTGAGTTGCAACAGAAGGGAGAACCATGGTTGTCGGGGCCACCAAGGAGCTATCAGAATCATGGTGGCATGCAAAGACTTGAGCCTGACGAGAGTCTTCAGAATCAGAGGGAATGGAGGGAATGCATACAGGAACTCGTTCATGTAATCCAGAAGGAAGGCATCTGCCTCGATCCTGAGAGGGGTGTAAACCCTGGAGCAGAAGCGGGGCAACTTGTAATTGAGGGGGACGCGAACAGATCGACATCCGGAGTCAAACGAGCAAACACCTGACGCAGGGTCACGGAGTGAAGGGACCACTCATGAGGCTGCAGAAGACGACTCAACTTGTCCGCCAGACAATTCTGCTGGCCCTGAATGTAGACAGCTTGAAGGAATATGTTGCAGCGGATGGCCCAATCCCAGAGCCGCATTGCCTCCTGGCACAGGGATCTGGACCCCATGCCCCCTTGTTTGTTGATATAATACATGGCGACCTGGTTGTCCGTGCGAACCAGCACCACTCAGTCACGAAGCAAGTGACAAAAGGCTTTCAGAGCGAGGAAAATTGCCCAAAGCTCCAGAAGATTGATGTGACAAAGGCGGTCGGCACGGGACCAAAGACCCTGGGTGCGCAGACCGTCCAGATGAGCTCCCCAAACATAGGTCAACAAGTCCGTCGTGAGGACCTTCTGCGGAGGGGGGAGCATGAACAGAAAACCTATGGAAAGACTGCTTCAACAAAGGAGTCATGATAATGAGTCGAGAGACAGAATCCCGATCCTGGTTCCATTGGGACGCCATAGTCCATTGAGGAATGTGGAGGTGAAATCTGGCAAAATGAGTCACGTGAACCGTGGAGGCCATGTGACCTAGGAGGACCATCGTGAGCCGAGCCAGCGCCCAGGGCAGATGGGTCACCCTCCAGCACAAACGGATAAGGGCCTCCTGACAAGGCCGAGGCAAGAAGGAGTGGAGGCGAACCGTGTCCAGGACCGCTCCGATGAACTCGAGAGACTGGGATGGGCAGAGGTGAGACTTGGGAAAGTTCACTTTGAAGCCGAGACTCTGAAGGAGCAAGATGGTCTAATTCATTGCTTGCAAGACTTCGGCACGAGAGGACGCCTTGATTAACCAGTCATCGAGGTAGAGAAACACCTGCAGGCCGCAGAGGCGCAGGGCCGCAGCTATCACTACCAGACATTTCGTGTAAGCCCTCAGAGAGGCCGCCAGGCCGAAGGGAAGAACACCATACTGGAGATGGAGATCCCCCACCCAGAATCTCAAATACCGGCGAGAGGCCAGGTGTATCAGAATGTGTGTGTAAGTCTCTTTGAGGTCCAGTGAGCACAGCCAGTCTCCCTTGTCCAAGAGGGGATACAACGTGGGAAAGGTGAGCATTCTGAATCTCTCCTGGACCAGAAACTTGTTCACAGCACGGAGGTCCAGGATCGGACGCAGATCCCCCGTTTTCTTGGGCACCAGAAAATACTGGGAATAAAATCCGGAGTTCCACTGTTCCATGGGAACCTCCTCGACCGCCCGAAGGCGAAGAAGGGCTTGAGCTTCCTGCAGAAGGACAGGAAGCTGAGACTGAGCAGAAGGAAACTCTCGTGGAGGTAGGTCCAGGGGTACGCAACTGAAGTGGAGAGGGTACCCTTCCTGGATGATAGACAGCACCCAACTGTCGGTGGTAAGACTTTCCCACTGGGCATAGAAATGTTGGAGACGACCCCCGATGGGGAAGGGGGAAGGCTCCAGGAGGAAAGGAGCTCGAAGGCTCGTACTGGAATTGTCAAAAAGACGGCCCGGTCTTCGCCCGGGCCGGCGGCTGGGCCTTAGTTTGACGTTGCTGCTGTTGCTGTGGCCACTTCAAAGGAGGCCGAGAAAAGGCAGAAGTAGATTTTTGTGGGTACCTCCAGAGAGGAATTTTATATTGCCGAGCCGGGGGGGCCTTCGGTTTCAGTTTCACCAGAGAAGCGAAGGACCGTTCATGGTCCGAGAGGCGCTTCGTGGCTGCCTCGATGGAATCATCGAAGAACTCATGACCCACACACGGGAGATTGGCAAGACGATCCTGTAGATTCGGATCCATATTCACAATCCGGAGCCAAGCGAGGCGATGCATTGCGATCGCAAAGGCTGTGACTCTCGAGGACAATTTGAAGGCATCGTAAGATGCCTTAAACATATACAGGCAGAGTTGGGAGAGGGTCTCCTCAAGGAGACGAAACTCCTGATGCCGGGGCTCTGGTACGACCTCCCGTAACAAGCGGAGGGCATCCACACCGAACCGGAAGTAGGACATGAAGATAAAATTGTAGTTAAGGACACGATTCGCCATCATCGAGTTATGATAAAGGCGGCAACCAAATTTGTCCATTATATGGCCCTCACTGCCCGGAGAGACAGCAGCATAAATCCTCGAGGGATTAGACTTCTTCAAGGAAGACTCAACCACCAAGGATTGGTGGGAAAGCTGAGCACTTTCAGTCCCCTTAACAGGGATTGTCCGGTAACAGGACTCCAACTTGGAGGGTATAGCCGTGACCGCATATGGTGTCTCCAGGTTCCGGAGAAAAGTCTGCCGGAGAACCTGATGCAAAGGCACCATGGGGTGAATGGTCAACCCCCATTTCCGCAAGGTATTCCTGGGTAAAGCAGGATTCGGACTGAAGATCCAAGTTCAAAGCCCTGCCCATCTCAGAGATGAAACGAGAGAAGGAGGTCCGAGAAGAAGATTCATCATCTGGGGGGTACTCCGACCGAAATCTGAGTGCAGCCGAGAAGGAGGAAGAAACTTCCCTTGAATAGTAAGCCGGGGCCTCAGAGTCCCGCGAATGGGAGACCGAAGAGGCTTGACTAAGGTGTCTAGGGGGCGTCGAGGAACGGCCCCATGCAAGATGGACCGGGGAAGACCCTCGGGGTCTGAGGGATCAGCTGGTGAAGCCTCGGAGAAGATGGGGCAAAGGAAAAATCCCCTACCGGCTTCGAAGAAGACCCCTTAGAGGCTGGCAACTGCCTCGATGGAGAACACACACTAGAGTCCAACTTGAGGACAAGCGTGTGTTTGGACGGCTTCGTGGTCAGAGACCTGCCCTGACAGGGCAGAGAAGACCGGGGCCTTTTAGAAGAGGCCAGCATCGCCGCAGTAGCGGGGGAAAAACGGGCCACTGGCCTGGGCCCCTGAAAGGTCACCAGCGACTCAAGGGATGAAGAATCGCTTCGAGGGAACCCGTCGAGTCTTACGGGTGAGGCCTCGAGAGATGAGGGGACGCTCAGGCTGGTCAGACCAAGACTGGGTCGGGACCGAGGTCAGAGGCGTCAAAGTCGGGACCTGTTGGCTCACCACTGAGGAAAGCTGTGTGGTAAGAATAGCCTTAAGCAATTCCTTGAACATAGGCACCGAGACCAAAGGTAGTTGGGTTGGAGGTTCAGCAGTGCGCTCCTTCGGGGGCGACCTCGAGGAAGAGTATTCCCTACGTGAAGAGGCACGCTTAGAGTGATGTCTCGAAGACGCCGACGAGGCGGCACTGACATGAGACCCCGAGGTAGGATTCTTTGCAGGCACACCTGAGGATGAAAGAGGCGACTTACCTGAGGCCGGAGAAGCAGGAGGAGCCGAGGCCAGAGCCTTCGAGGCCGACGGGGACTTCGAGGCCGAGGCACCCAACGATGGTGCCGAGGCCGAGCTCGAGGCCTGTCCCGCAAGATCCATGGGGCCAAAGAATTGGAGAATCTTGGCCACCCTTCACCGAAGAGCTTGCGGTTGTAAAGTCGCACAACGGGGACATGACTCGGCACGGTGCTCTGCACCCAGGCACTCCACACACCAACAATGAGGATCGGTGATGGAGATAACCCGGTTGCACTTAGTAGTTTTTAAATCCGGAACGATTTCTGTTGAGTTTCTGTTGAGTCACTGTGCTTGCGTCTTTGATTTCCTTTATTTTCATTTTTTTTCAGTTCGTATATTTTTGACCGGGTTCACGGTCTTCCTCTGGCCGCCTGGCCTCACAGGAACGAGGCCGGGACATAAGAAAAAATACGGCCGCGGCCCTTCGAGGCCAGGCGGCCAGAGGAAGACCGTGAACCCGGTCAAAAATATACGAACTGAAAAAAAATGAAAATAAAGGAAATCAAAGACGCAAGCACAGTGACTCAACAGAAACTAACCAAACAAGCCGCGGTACAAGAGGGACAACGAAATCGCGTGAAGCAAGGGAGCAGTGCTTCTGGCTCCGCGGAAAACATAGAACTAAAGACACGCTGAGGAGACGCATGCCCTAGACCGGGCGGGAAGGGCTCACGCGCATGCATCTCCTCAGCGTGTCTGCTTACAAAATGTCCGTTAGGGGGCTCCGTCGGTGACGTCACCCACATGTAGAGAATATGCTGCCTGCTTGTCCTGGGATAAATATATATATAGTAGCAAGGGAAAGGGGCCAAAATATACACAGTATGCCAGTAAATGCCCTGCCACTGGTTGCAATACCATCATTGCAAACCTTGGCTATACAAAGGCAGTTCCTAGAGGGTGCAGAAACAGGGATTTATTTGCCTTTGAATAAGCAGGACAGAGTGCAACAGGCAGAGGGGGAGGGGTGCAATTTCACACATGGTAACACCAGACCTCAGGGAACAATTGACTAAGCAGCCAATCAGAGAGCTGAGTGGCTCAGCTCACCTGGTTAAACACGGCTGATTCACACAGTAGGACACCACCAGGAAGGCAATATTAGAGAGAACACTGGCGAGAGCTCAAGTCAGATTCTAGACAAGACATATATTGGCTGTTGACAACACAGGAGCAATCCTCAAGGCAAGTAGGAACCCCTAGCTGCCTGAAACCTTATCGTGCTGGAGTCTATTCTAAAGGGAGCCCAGGCCATCAAACAACCAGGAGGTAAAATCTTATCTGCCAGCTAGCAGTGTGGAAACAAAGGCTCAGATAGATAATTCCCAGCTAGAAACTAAGGCTAATGAGATCAGCTGTGATTGCTTGTCCGAGGAACAAAATGTATGCAATGATATAGAAATGTCTCCAGAGTTTACAGAGCTTGAGAGTGTAAATAATACTGCAGATTCTGAGTATGATATGATCTGGGAAGAGACATATCCATTTATTAAGGTCTGCTGTGAAACAAAAGCTAAACACTAAAGTTTTCCTCTGCACTTCTGTGAGGAAGGGAGCAGGGCATTTTTTCTGTCCTCGTAACTAAGCCTTCCTAAGAAAACCAGTATTTGTTTAAAGCTAAGAGCTGTGCAACCCTTTCAGAGGGAAGCCTAAAGAAGCTGGTAACATCCAGAACTGTTAAAAGCATTATACTGTACCAGGGTTACAAAAGCTACAGGAATTTGTGGATTTCAACACATGGCATCAGTGTGCTGATTGAACAGCTGATGCAATTGCAGGTGCTCAGCACCATGTATGAGAAGCATCCTTCAAACATTTTGGTCTTCCTGAAACAGCATTCTCAGTTTGTCTTATGAGTTACTTGTTTGCTTATGCCATCTGATTTACCTTGAATGCAGAAGTCAGAAGGAAAATAAAAGAAACCTTTTGTTTTTGAACCCAAAGTTTGCAGTGTATTATTGTGGATGAGGCTTGCTTGGCCAACTCAGTGAACTACTATGCTGGACGGAGTGTGTGTGTGGGTCAGGACACCGCATTGGCACCCTATTCCCCGCCACAATATATATAAATATGTTTATTGAAATCGAGAAGTCACAACATTAAAAGATAAACAAGAGGGCTGATCACAACTTCTAGTAACAAAACAAGGAGGAGTAAGTGCTGTACAGCTCTAACTCTCAAGACCAACAATTCCACAATTTTCAAACCCATACCCAGCCTACCAAACCCACCCCACAAGGACCAGCTCTGTACATACCCTTGGAAATACATAGCAAAACAATGACCATAGACCAAAGTTAAAGAAAGTTCAGAATTCTGTTTTGTGCAACATGTGGTATGGAGTCCCAGAAAGGTTCCCAAGTCTGTTGAAACAATTGTCCTTTAGAGGAGGATAAGGATTGAACACTCACTACCGCTCCAGTGTCAACAGTGATATCATGTGTATGCGCCATACACTCCACAATAGTGCCTCAGGAACCAAACAGGTGAGCAGGATCATTTTTTTCCCTTTTGTGAAGGAACCTTTGTATGCCTTTAGAGATAGGTTGTATCCCGCCAGGAGCCCCAAACAGTGGCAAGTCAAATGCGCGCAAGACATATGCGTGTGGACAATTCTATGCAGACAACTGAGTGCTACGACAATTCAGTGCAAGACAATTGAGCACAGCGACAATTGTGCGCAAGACAAATTGCGTGCAACGACAATTCAGCATGACAATTCAGCGCAAGATAATTGAGCGCAGCACAAAATGGCATAGCGCGCCACAAAAGGTTAACAATACAATCACGAGCACGTTCACGTAAACGGTCACACGCACGTTCACGTAAACGTGACAATGTTTTGCAAGTGCATTTTTATCACTATGGTTACCTAGCCTCTTTGTGCTTTGAATATGTCACGTGCATGCGTTTTCATTACTATGGTTACGATTGCTCCTTTTATATGTGCTGAAAACAGCCCGCCTTCCTTTGGCTGCCTGACTGTGTCCGTTATAGGTAAAGGTCTAGTCTTGCTAGAACTTGCTCTAGTCAAATGCGCGCAAGACAACTGCGTGATGAAACCATGGCTAAAGCAAAACTCAAGGTAGCGATGGCCAGGAAACATTGGAAAATGGTTTATAGTCATATGTGCCTGGAAACATAGTTAAAACCACCGACAAATAAAGTCACCAGACATATTATACGTATAGTGATTGAAATGTGTCAGGTTTGAGAAAGGAAAGATGTTAAATGTGAATTTTGAGGGCTGCAGGAAGAATTGGAGGATGGGAAAAGAAAAGTTAAATATTTCATTAAAGAAATTACAATGTTGCATGTAATAGATGCTGGCACTGAGATATAAAAGTTGATTATTGGTTATTATGACTAGTATACCCATGCAAATGGTTATCAAGAACTGGGATACACTGAGGCCATGATTCTGTATAGGACGCCCAGGAGAGGTGTCCTATACAGAATCGGTCCTACACTAAACCCCGATTCTGTAACCGGCGTCCATGGTACAGACGCTGGTTAGAGAATCGGGTTAAATTAGACGCGGCCGCTATACTTATGGCAGCAAGGGATCTCCCTGCTGCAATAAGTATAGTGGCCGCGGCCGTCTGTCCCATCGCCGGCAGGAGGATGCCCAATCCTCCTGCCGGAACCCCCCTGGAACCCCCCTCCCCCCCAAACTGGTAATCGCCGGCAGGAGGATGCCCAATCCTCCTGCCGGAAAGCCCGACGACCCTCCCCCAAACTAACCTCCCTCCCCCAACTAACCTTTAAATGTTGGTCGGCTGGATGGGTCTTGCTGCCGTCCAGCCGACAGGCCCGCCTCGTGGAAATGAGACGGGCCCACCCCTTCCCGGCCCATCCCCGCTAAATCTAAGGCCTGATTGGCCCAGGCTCTAGAAGCCTGGACCAATCAGGCCTTAGGCATAGCGGGCCGCCCATCCCCACTAATCCTAAGGCCTGATTGGCCCAGGCTAGGCACCTTGTGTTGCGATCTACAAAGGCATCCATCGGGGCCCGTTGACGAAACAGATTCATCCGGGAAAACCCGAACTTTAGATTTTCTGTTCACCATCAGGCAAATAATAGAATGGAAAAAGTTCCTTTCAACAGCGCGGTGGCGTCTCTGCTGAATCCTCAGGCTGCCATCTTAGGTAAGCTCCTCCCTACATTCTATAACTCTTGCAGGTACTGGCTCAGGATGAAAGGTCAAGTACCAGTCCTGAGGGTTTCATTGATATACTTTCAGTCTTGCAGGTATGATGTTCTTTTGAATAGTGCACTGTTATAGGGAATTGTATTTCAATTGTAAGTCAGAATAGAATAATATTATAAATTGTATGGTTTCAGGGATTGTTCATTCAGAGTGAACTGCCACAGAGATGGAAGTAATAACTTCACAGCGTGGGAAAGAGCACTGGGTTCATGAAGGACATCGTTATCGTCGTGACCGAGTTATGGCAGACAGTTCCACATCCTGGAGGTGTGTGCGCCGTGACTGTGTAGGCAGAAGAAAAAGGCACATTGATGGATCTTCTGTCGAGACAATGGCGAATATTCATGCACTCAACAATGCCAAAATAGCTGCTGAAAGAATGATGGGAGACATACATGAAAGAGCTGTGACCACAGTTGAAAAGCCCCGACAGATCATTCTGGGGACAACAGCGGGTTCAACTTTAGAAGCATCTACATTATTGCCTGCATACTCGTCCTTGCAGAGAACAATCAATCGAAAAAGAAAAGTAGGACATCTAGCAATGGGTAATCCTAGGTCAATAAGATAGATCCAAGTTCCTGAGCAGCTGCAAAGAACCATGCGTGGTGAACAATTTCTTTTGTGGGATTCCGGTGAAAATGATGAAAGACGCATTTTCATTTTCACAACCCAAGCCAATCTTGAGGTGTTGGAGCAACATGGCCATTGGTTCATGGATGGGACATTTAAAGTTGCACCCCATTTGATTGTACAAGTGTTTACCATCCATGCCTTTGTAGACAATCGTGCACTTCCCATGGTGTATGTGTTGTTGAATAGTAAAACGGAGGAGGACTATGAACGTGTGCTAAGAAAACACGCTGGCACCATTGACTATTCTGATGGACTTTGAGAGATCAAGCTTGCAAGCTGCCAGCAGAGTATTTCCAAATGCTGTGGTTTCTGGCTGTCTGTTCCATCTGGGGCAATCATTGTGGTGGAAAATTCAACATGAGGGATTGACCGCTAACTACAGGGATGATGAGAGAACAAGATTGTACACCAAAATGCTGTTAGCATTAAGTTTTGTTCCTGTTGAAGATGTTAGTGAGTGTTTTGAGGAGCTGGAGGCGAATCGACCAGCTGAACTGCGCCCAGTGTATGAATATTGGGAAGACAATTACATCGGTAGATGGCGGCAAAATGGGAGAGCTGCCCCACCTGTTGCTATTTCTCTGTGGAATATGCGCTCCCGTGTTGAAGATGGACTGCCTCGGACCAACAATTCAGTGGAAGGTTGGCACCATGCATTCCAATCTTAGGTTTCATGCCATCATCCAACCCTCTTTAAACTCCTTGAGCATATACAGAGCAAGATTACACAGAACAGCTGCTTGCTCGATTCCATGCTGGTGAGCGTGTATGTGAGACTGACTCAAAGACTAACAGCGCTGCTGCCAACATATGGACAAAGACCTCTTTTTCAATATCTCAGAGGTATAGTACATAATCTGGAACTTTAGAGTTTGATATTGAAGTTCAGGTTTTACTGTTGATATACTAGAATGGTGTTCATTCAGTGACAAACTTTGCTCTGACATATTCTCACTTGTTTGTGGCCCAGAAAGCCAGAGGCCTGCTAACTGCTGTGCTCAGGATCCCTCCCCCAGGAGTCCCCATCAAGCCCTCCCCAGCCCTTCAGTTCATTACCAAGACACATCCTTCTCCCCATCCTAACATCCAGTGCCAAGTTTGAAGGTTTTTTTATGCCGACGAGGTAACACCCTCATGCATACTGTACACACTTTGTCCTTTTCAAGGTGTTGTGGGTGATGTTCTCAGGCTTTTTCCTTCACGTTGGGCAGGTCAGATGTCGTTGCTGGAGCTGCTCCAAGGATAGCCAGTGTTAAGCTCCTTCCCTTTCTCTACTGTTAAAATGTTGCTGATTTCATTTGAAGGGTGTGTTATATTTGTTTTGAATGGTCTCGTAGCAAAATGGTGGTTTCCATACAGTCTTCACAACCACACATTCTGCAAAAAATGATGACACACTTGAAAAGGTATATGTTCTCACTTGTTTATGGCCCAGAAAGCCAGAGGCCATATGTTTGTGGAAACATTTTCCAGTGCCATTGTGCTGCTGCCTTCAAACATGCAATGGTTCAGCTCCTTCTTCTTGCACCCATTGCTGTTAGTCCTCCCTTGTGCCATATGCTTGTGGAAACATTTTCCAGTGCCATTGTCCTGCTGCCTTCAAACATGCAATGGTTAAGCTCCTTCTCCTCACACCCATTGCTGGACCCCTCCTGCCCATCCAACTATTGCCCTGTCTCACATATTAGCTTACATTGATGCCTTGATGTATCGCCGTCATCTAAAACTACTAAACAATCAGCTCCTCCTCCTTATTTTTGTGTCTCTGTAAATAATACTAATATTATTCTAGTCTCTTTTGCTCCCAACCTCACTGATATCAATCAGATTTCCCTCTAACCCTTGCAATCCCTGCAAAACTGTGCTGTGCAAATTATTTGTTACTTACCTTGCTACACTCATGTCACCTCTCACCTTACGTCTCTTCTATGTCTCCATATATGCTATCGCATACTGTTAAAGATCTTCTTGTTAACCTATAAGTGTGTTAATTCAGCAGTCCCTCGATATTTCTCCTTGCTTCTCTATCCTTATAAACCTCCACACATACGTCTCTCTTAATGTTACTCATCTACTCCACTGCCAATTCCAAAACTCATTTGTTTTGGCACTACCCATCAGATGAGTAAGACTCAGAGACATTCATTAAAGTAAGCAATATAACTGTTGTACACGTTTGCCACAACATGGGTGCCTGCTGCACATAAATTATCAAGATGGACACACTTGCCATAGTACATTCATTGATTATATAGTCTGTATAATCATTATTTTGCACCTCCTGCCTGTATGCTCATTGCCTGGCCATAGTGGGAACTGCCCATATTTTGGCACTATGCCTTCGTTTCATATACTTCTGACATGCTTATACCCTCTTTTAAAATATTTAGTATTTATGGCAAATTCTTCAGATACCATGATACAAAGTCCCATGAATGCCCCTCTCCCATAACTAATATGTTGATAGTTTCTCTGTACGTATTTGACCATACATGATTATATGTAAGTGTTATACAATTTATTGGTTTAGCTGCCCCCTATGAGTGTTCCCACAAGCACCAAACCCAAGTTGAATTGAAGTCTTATAAACCCCAGGACTCCACAATACTTGAAATGCCACTACTATTAGCTATATCAGCAACAGAATACCATCAGCATGCATCAGGAATGTCAGTCAAGTGTTGGCCTTTTAAGAACCCAGAATGGGTTGATAAGGGGGCAAACCTGATTTTGACAGAGTCCTAATCAAGAATGTCAGTCACTACTTTCTCACAATGAAAATGATACAATGCAGGATGCCCTCTCATGGATATTCAACTCCCAACCCCCATACATACAAACTGAAACATGCTAGACCTATTTTAATATTTCTTTCAAAAATATGAGATGTAGAATAATACATTGTATTATTATTCAGAATATTCTACATAATAGATCATGAATGTTTAGGTCAAAGATTTTTATATAATGTTTGAACATATATATGTATTACATGTTTCTCACATATGTTATATGTTAATAAACATTGAACACTGTTGAAAAAGATTTTTCTCTTGTTTTATCTTAGTATGAAATAAATATCCATGGTATTTATTGTTACTTTTAAATATGCTATCCCACTAACTAATAAGGTATATAATTTAAACAATGAAGTAAACACATACAATGGATTAATTTAAACTCTTCCCTTCATTTTCAGCTGTTGGGTGATTACTTTTATAAGTTATAAAGAGAAGAATTGGCATGGTAGGTAAGTGAAATAAAGTGATCACATAACAGCTGTGTACATCCAATTAAACCTATACATAATTGGGTAATTATTAAAAGTGGTTATTAAACCTTTTAAAACAAATGTGCACATGGTAACATTCCAAAGGTGGAGTTCTAAAAAAAATCTAACTACTCATGTCCACGTTAGTGTGGTTGCGCTCCCTGACCTTCAAATGTTACTATAAACATTCTCCATCAACATTCAAGAAACGTTGTGCATACATAGCCTATACAGTCCCCTCCATACATATGGCAGTTTGCTTATCTATCACCCCCTGTATTGACAATATATAGTGGTAGCTCGGTTTACGAGTGCACCGGTTTGCGAGTGTTTTGCAAGACGAGCAAAACATTCGCAAAATTGGCGGCTCGGAAATCGAGCTTGCCTCGATTTGCGAGTGGCGCCCCCCGCGATCCGGCACCCTCCCTCCTGCAATCCGGCATCCCCCCGCTCGCGTCACCCCCCCCCCCCCGCCGCGATCTGAAATCCCCCAGCACCTACCCGAATACGCTGCTTACCCCCATCTGGCCACTGGCACCAACGCACAGGACATGCCAGTGCCCAAAGATCTGCGTCCTCTTCTTTGCTGGGGCTTGAGCATCTGCACATGTTCAAGGCCTCCAAGTTCACGCTCTCTCCGAGATTCTCGGAGCTCTCAGGGGGTAGAGCAGTGCCGCTGGCCTCGGGGGGGGGGGAGTGGGAACGTATCAAGCGAGTTTCCCTTAGGGAAACTCGCTTTGATATACGAGTATTTTGGTTTACGAGCATGCTTCTGGTACGAATTATGCTCGTAAACCAAGGTACCACTGTATCTTCCTCTTATCCCCTTGTGTGTAGTATATTCTGCCCTTGCCCAATAGCCCCATGTCCAGCATTTCAGCTGCTAAAAGCCCTCTTGAATTGTATGCTACATCATCATCCAATCTTTCCAAAGCCATGCCCAAAATTTCACCCCCATGTATCCATGTCCATCTGTGCCAATGTTTTAACTACTACACTATTATATTTACTCTTTAACATATTGTGCTACCCCTCTTCAAACAATGTTTCTTCTGCGCATGCGCAGATGCATCAATCTCTGTCACGCATATGACTTGCTCCACAGTTATTTTATGTCCACTCAAACAAATATGCGTAAGACAATTGCAAATATTTGATAGTAAACCTTTCTGCACATGCACGCTGCACATTCATATATGCGCGAGTCACATTAGTATTAAATAAGGAGAAATAAGTCAGCGCATGCATACTTCGGATATCATGTGCGCATGCACAAATCGGTCCCCATGCGTTGATGCCTCTGTCTTCAGAGTTCCCAGGAAATCATTTATGTTCCTGGAAGACAAACATAAAGAAATTGTGCGCATTTGACGCTTAACCCGTCAATTGAGCGCAGGGAAATCCGTCAATTGTGCGCAAAACAATTACTTTAAAATGAGGACAGACGTCATTACCATGCACTAATGTATGCATGCTGATGTCATTACGCAGTTCATAGTCAAATGCACGCAAGACAAATGCGCGCCACGCTAACACAAATTCTATTTCGCTAAAGTAAAGAGACAAAACATATATGCTTTAAACTTCATGATTCAAATATGCTCAATTAACATGCGCATTTCACTATTCGAATGCATGCTTTCAAAATAATATAATCTGTGCTTGACATTTCAAATCAATATTGTTTGACGATTATCCATATAACACGTGTTTTAGATAACCAATAGCAATGCAGATAGGGGAAATCTCCCGATACTCACTCCCAATCAGTCATGTGAGTGGTATATAAGCTGCACAAATACGTCATACATGCACAGTGAATATAGCTTCCGAAGAGGCGCGAGGGCGAAAGCCCAATTTCACTGAGAGAAGTACTTTGTTTAACGGAGTACTTCTCTCTAAATGAGAAATTATTGTTCCCAATCAAGGGCAGGCACAGGAATATCGTGCAGATGGACAGGGTGTGGAGGAAACTCCAGCGCCTGTTCAACACCAGTGCCCTGACACCTCGCTCTGTAAGTACCTATTAAATACATATGCGGTTTATATATATTTACAATCAGCATGTTTTTTGCGTGGAAGCCAATAATATGTATGCATATTTCATCCACACTCAATGAAATTGCATACTGCATATTCATCCACCTGCAAGAAAAATGTGCTATTCATAATTGCGCACTAACATTTCACTAGCGTGCAATTTATGGTATACAGCACAAGTTAAATAATTTTATTATGAAAATACAATGCTGTAAAATAGTTTACACGCATGTGCAATATGACACTACTGTTAAACATGTGATGCACACCTTATATCCTCCACGCGCAACAGCAGATAGGGAGGTAGTGCAGTGAGGTTAGGAGAGGGGTGTGTCCCTGTATGTCTTACTTTTGTGAGTTTAATATAATGTTCAACATATCTCATATATATCATGCCTCTATCATTTCTGTCCATTATATAATAGGTGGAGGATTTGAAAAAAAAAGCAAGGGAGCTCAGGCTCCATTATCCAGCCTGGGTGCGGCCCGTCCGCAATAATCTGGATAACACTCCAGGTATGTTACAGTAACCTAAAGGTGGGGTGTAAGGTGTGCAGTCATAATATCTCTGAACTAATAATTTTTTTTAGCATTAACAGTTCTTCATTCCATACATATATTTCACACACTACATGCATTTATTTATTTCTTCAGATGACAGTGAGGAGGAGGCGGAGGGGAGGAAGAATAGGAAGAGGAGGAGGAAGCTGCTGCTGGTGCCCCTACCCCTGGGCACCCCTTCATTCTCCCCCTTAGACGCCCCACTTCCAAATCCCCTTCCACCTCCGCCCAGTCCCGTCCCTCTTCCACCTCCGCCCAGTCCCGTCCTTCTACCCAGCCCAGTAACTCCGCCCATAGTCCCACCCACCAACGCCCTCTCCCACCCCATCCAAGATCCCCCTCTGAAAATGCCCCAAGCCCAGCCCTGCCCCTTCATTCCTAATGCCAGGTTCACCCTCCTTCCCACGTCTTACCCCCTGGTTTACCATAGAAATTTTCCAGTACACCCCTCCTTCCTCGCCCATTCTGGACCACTTCAAAGACTTCACTGTGGAGAGTGGTAAGTGTTCCCCATTCAGATATTTTCTCTATGTAATTGTCTTTTCAATTTCAAACTGCTTATAATGCTCTTTGTCATTGCAGCATACAGAGATATATTGGCGGCCACCTCCTCTCCCACCCTCTCCTCTGTTTCAACCCCTCCCCTCCCTATTCAAAGCCCCACCTGGTGTCCCACGTGTTCAAACCCCCTTCGCTGCTCCACCCATGACTTTGGGACCAACCCCTCACCACCAACCACCCCTGTTGCAGCTACCACTATTGTGGTTCATGCTGCCACAATCACAGATCCTCCGCCCAGTTCTGTAACAGCGGAGGACATTCAGACGGTGGTGGGAATATTGAATACGGGTGTGGGCAGCATACATGACCTGTCCCAGGAGGCAGTTCGGATGGTCAGGAACATCAGAGGGGCTCTACAAAGCATCTTCCAGAAACTTGGTGGTGCCCCTCCCACCCCGCGAATGTCTCCCGCTGTTACTGAGGGAGCTGCACCTTCTTCCCCCTTACCCTCTCCTAGAAAAACTACAAATGCAAAAAGAAAAACTACAAAAGAAAAAAAAAAACCAGCTCCCATCCCTCCTCCCTTCCCTCCTGCCCTTACCTCTCCTAGAAAAACTACAAAAAAAAGAAGAAAAAAAAACAATTCCCACCCCTCCTCCCTTCCTCTTCCACACTCCCTCCCCTCTTCAACCACCCCTACACACTCCCACCCCCTCCATATCCATTCCCCACTTACCCATCATTTCCCACATAAAGCCATCTCTTCTCCAGCAGCAGGACACACCTGTGTCCCACCGTCTTCTGGTCAGACGTTTGGACTCCAATTCTCCTGTGAGTGCCTCTCTTGCTTGTCCTTGTGCCTCTCTCTCTCTCTCTCTCTCTCTCTCACTCCCCCAGTCACAGACTGGTGCTTCCTAGCCCTCACAACTGTGCTTTCTTCCCCCTCCAACCTCCTGTGTTGCAGCAGCAATCAAGCCGCCACTACCACCTACAGCCATCTCTCCTCCAGCAGCAGGACACGCCTGCATCCCACCGTCTTCTGGTCAGACGTCTGGACTCCAATCCTCCTGTGAGTGCCTCTCTTGCTTTGCCTTTCCTTGCGCCTCTCTCTCCCGGTCCCAGACTGGTGCTTCCCAGCCCTCACAACTGTGCTTTCTTCCCCCTCCAGCCTCCTATGTTGCAGCAGCACTCAAGCCGCCACTACCACCTGCAGCCATCTCTCCTCCAGCAGCAGGACTCGTATTCCGGTCAGACATCTGGACTCCACATGCCAGCTCTCCTTTGATTATCAGAAAAATGTGACATCATGTCTATGATACTTTTAAAATCATTTTAATATACAGTTTTTTGAAAGGAAGCCACAACTGTGTACAGGATAAATGCACACTGTAGTCCTTATCTGCCATAACTATATAGCCCAAGTGGATCCCATTATTCCCATTTTCTTTGGCCTATTCTTGTACCACTACGTCCTCATGATGCTTGAAGTATTGCTGCGATTAAATCTATTTCATCATTGGCGCTGTGTCTGACGGGTTCCGGGTAGAGCAGGGCACTCGTCAGGGGTGTCCACTTTCTCCCTTACTTTTTATTTTATCTTTGGAACCTTTGTTGCACCTTATCAGGGAGGATGGCTCTATTTTGGGCCTTCCTGTGGGTCAGGAGGAAATGGGGTATCTGGCTTTTGCTGATAATATTTTGTTGTTGCTGACTCAGCCCCAACGTTCTTTTCAATGGGTTTTGCAGCTTGTCGAGTGTCATGGAGGGGTATCTGGCTTTGAATTAAATTTAGACAAGTCTGAGGCCTTGCCATTTAGTGGGTATACTTATGAGGATTGGATCTCCCCTTTTCCTTTGCGAAAGGGGGCAGGCGCACAGACGCAAATATTTGGGGATATATATAACTGGTGACCTTAAAAAAGCTTATGTGGAAAATTTTGCTGTGTTGGGTAAATCCCGGGACTTATTGGCTCTTTGGACCAAATTCCCGTGAAATTGTGGGGTAAAATTGCTTTGTTCAAAATGATATTGTTTCTAAAATGGATTTATGTGATACAGACTTTTCCTATGTATATCACAAATAAGGATTTGGTCATTATCAAAAAGTTTTGCGTAAGTTTCTTTGGAGCAATAAGAAGCCCAGATTGACTTTAGTGCAACTTTCTTTGCCGCTAGGGAGAGGTGGTTTGCCGTTGCCGGACCTGAGAAAATATAATGTTGCATGTCTCCTCCGACATTTGGTTGACTGGATTAAGAGTACTCATTACTATACTCCTGTTTCTCTTGAACAGCAATTGATGGCACCAACATATTTGTTGTATTATCTTCATGCAAAAAGACCCTATTGGATTTTTCCTACTCGTTCTCATCCTTTGCAGAAATCTATGCAACAGTGTTGGCAATGGTTATGCAAACGTATGCATTTGCCTTTCACCTCTACTGTGCTATTGCCCTTGTGGGGGAATCAGGATCTGGATCCGGATGGCTCTAATACCTACTTGCGGAGCTGGTATGACAATGGTCTCTGTTATGTGCAGGATGTGATGACGGCACGAGGCCTTCCTGTCTCCTTCCCTGATCTTCAGGCTCGGGGTGTCTTGCAGGTTTGAGATTGGTTTTATTATGGCCAAGTCACCCATTATCTGCATTCCCTAGGACCACTCTACTTTGAATGAAGATATGGCGGATATGGTTCAGGAAACATTGACCCTGTCTCATCCATCCCGAATCAGTTTATCGTTTCACCAGGTCAGCTTGGGAAGTTTTAGTGTTCCCTGGAACTCTGATGCTGTGGCTGTGGTATGGAATCAGGACCTTGCTCCTACCGAGCAGATTACTGGTGAGGGCTTGCGTCTTCTTATGCGACATCTCCCGTGCCTGACTAGCTCAGTGGTACTGCAGGAACAACACTATAAATTCTTATTGAGACTTTAAATCTCCCCATATAGGGCGTTTGTTGCTGGCTTTGCTACTCATGCCGAATGTCCTAAGTGTCAATCAACACCAGCTGGATTGCTTCACATGTTTTGGTCTTGTGACAAGAGTACAAACTTTCTGGTCTTTTGTTGGTTTCCATCTGCAGACAATTATTTAAAAAAGTATTCCTCTGAGGGCAGATGTTTTGCATTTCGTTCAATTCATCTCTTTGGGATTTTCCAGGGGTAACTCCTTATTGCTGAAAAAAACTTTGTTGCTATCTCGAAAATGTATCCTTTTGTTATGGCGGCAAGCGGAATACCCTTACTATGTGGAAAAATGAACTGTTTACCTTGTTAAAGTATGAATATTTGCATGTTAGGAATTGTGACCCTGGTCACTGGAGGAAATTCTGGGCGGTTTGGCTCCAGTTTGGGACAATTTGACCCATGGCACCCGAAGTGCCCTCTTGAATTTCTGACACTGGAGTGCTTGGAGGGAGGAGGGGTTTGGGGGGGTTGGTGTTTGGTTTCTTGGTTGGGTCCATTTGTCTCCGTGCAGACATCACGCGGTAGACATTTTCATCGTGTGTTCTGGTTTTTGATTTCTGGTTGTATTTGTTTCAGGATTATTGTATATTTTCTCTTGTATTTTCATTTTATAATTAAAACAAATCTATTTCATCATTCCGATCAAAACCTTATCAAACATAAGTGTTAAGTTTACATGGCTGTGTCATGCCCAGAGACAGCAACACAGCTCCCATGTACAGAACTAGGTAGAATTTGTAAAGCTACAAGTTAGAAGGCTTATCTTGTATACAGAACTTTTTAATAGATCAGAACTCTAATCCAACCTACCCAGTTAAGTATAAATTTAGATGCAATGTAGAGAGGTGTTATGTTATCATCTTTCCTTTTGTGACCACACAATGTGATTGCTGTATTTTGTAAAAATATGATAAACTACCTATCATTAATAAAACAGGGAAACAGGTCTCCTAACATAATAGCTTGAGAATAATCTTTTTCAGGAGGTATAAAATCCCTCTCCCCAAATGCCCTCCTTCATCCCCTCATGCTGCCACGCTCACTGATCCTCCGCCCAGTTCTGTAACAGCAGAGGACATTCAGACAGTGGTGGCAATATTGAATATGGGTGAGGGCATCATACTTGGCCTGTTCCAGGCGGTGGCTGGGATAGTCATGTACATCACATGATAGGTGTTATGTGATCATCTTTCCTTTCATAACCTAACAGTATGATTTGTGTATTTTCTAAAAAAAATGATAAAATACCTACCATTGATAAAACAGGGAAATGCACTCCTTCATCCCCCATAATGAAGTGGTTCAAAGACCTCACAGTGGAGCATGGTATGTATATTTTTTACAATGTAACTGTAGGTAATATATAAACCGCATATGTATGTAATAGGTACTTACAGAGCAAGGGGTCAAGGCACTGGTGTTGAACAGGCACTGGAGTTTCCTCCACTCCCTGTCCATTTATACGATGTTCCTATGCTTGTCCTTGATGGGGAACAATACTTTCTCATTTAACGAGAAGTACTCTGTTAAACGGAATACTTCTCTTTCCATGAAATTGGGCTTTCGCCCTCATCGGCAGCCTATTCCTATATTTTGTTAGAAGTCATTGTCTTTTCCATTCAAACTGTTTGGAATGCTCTTTTCCATTGCTGAACATAGTCATATTAGTCTGTCACCACCCTTACCAGTTTAAGTGATCATCTTTCCTTTCATGACCTAGCTTTGTAGTTGTATTTCTAACAATACATAAAACAGCATAAGTGCCATTGAGGAAATTACATTGGTGCTAAAATGATGAAGGAATCTCCCTGCCCTGATAAGCTCACCAGCACCTATAATTTAATTTGTAAACTATTATGTGGTGGTTTAATTGTGTTCATTAATACTTACATTGTATTTAACTTTGTCCTGGGGGACCTGTTTTGTCCATTCTATATGTTCACTGGTAATGTTTTTTCCTGTATACCATTATGCTTTGTTAAATGGCAGAGTTAAACAGAAATAAATAAATTATTATACAACTACTGAGTCCTGAATTGCCATGGTCATTTATTTTAACCTCAAAAATACAAGGAGAAAATGAACTTCATAAACACTTAAAAAATGTATTCTGTCATGTAAAGATTATCATGCAAATGTAATTAGCCATTAGCTTTAACACATTTTGTGAACTCATAGAACAAAAATATCTTACACACTTCTAATAGGAGGCCTGGTTAGATTAGCATTTGAATATGAACTGGAATAGAGGAGGGATCAATCAGGTTAGCTTGGATCAGAGGAATAGATACTGCAGGCATAGGAAGAACGCACTAGGGACATCAAAACACAATATGGAAAGCACAATATGTCTTGCATGCATTTTACTATGAACCTACTGAAAACACAATAAGGACCTACTAAGCCCATTTACCTGATGCTATAAGATCCTGCGCGCTATTGTCTGGTGACAGGACAAAAGTGCGCGGGACAAACGCGCACTGATGTAGTGTTCGCGCTGCTGTGCCGTGTCCATAGAAAACTTAAAGTTTTGCCTATTTTTTAGGGGAAAAGTTAAGTTTCCTCTATAAAGGGGGGTTACAACCCCCCAAAACCACCCCCAACAGCAACACCACCACTATTAAGTAAATTAGGGGGGTTCCTCCCACACCCCCTGTCGGAGCCCTTTAAAATTAGCTTTTAAGGCAGCGCACGGGAGTCTTGCGCTCAGTTGTCTGCTCCCAAATGTGGGTGCATGTTTGTCCCCTATTGTCTTGCTAACACAATCACATGCAAGATGTTGAAGTAAGGATGTCATTTACGTCATTGTCATATGTGACTGTGTTTTGCAAATGCATTTTAATCACTATGGTTACATAGCCTCTTATCTTGTGCTCAGTTGTCTTGCACTCACTTGTCGGCGCTCAGACGTCTTTGCTCAGTTGTCTTGTGCTCAGATATCGTGCTCGTACATTTTACTATGAACCATTCGCGCTCAGATGTCTTGGCGCTCAAATGTCTTGCGCTCACTTGTCTTCACCCATTTGTCCACGCGCATATGTCTTGCGCACATCTGACTATGAACTGTTCCAAACAGGAGAGCAGTGGACTCCACCAGTCTACATTTCCAATGCTGTCATATGAATGCTATTAGAGCCGACCAAAAGGTCCAAACAGCCCAGCATGGCCCATGCCACTAGACATTTAGGCAAGAGTCACAGGATCTGTAAGAAACCACATAAGCTTGGCGTGATGAAATATACAATCACAGGAGAAAATTTATATTGTATTTCCCACAGGAGAGAGCCATCCGGGATAGTACAAGAATAAGTAACGTAGGATCTCAAGAGAGTCTCTGGAATGACAAGTCCTCAGAGCAGGTCCTCAGAGCAGGTCTTCACCAGAAGCTGATAAGCAATTGAGGGTGTCACCTTCCAGATGGCAGCATGGTGGCATCAAACTTTACTGAGGAAACCCAAGGAATAAAAGGATGACAAACACTCTTGTTTCTCCTTTGTCAGGTGTTCCTTTGGCAGTGAACTCAAATAATGACGCTGCTGTTGGTAGGCAAAAGTATCCTTGCTGCTGATATGAAACTCCTGTTGTAGGTCCACAAAAGATTTAAGAGTCCCCTCTGAGGTTAAAACATGGCAGAGGTAACAAATACCCCTGCTCTCCCAGTCCAGAAAGCTCCTAGTGCCTGTGCCCGGCAAAAAGTCAGAGTTGTTCCTTATAGAGAGAAAAGGAGGAGACAACTGCAGATATTGGCAAGTTCATCGCCATGTGTTGCATAGGGGCAGTACCAAAATACAGTCCTTAAGGCGCATCGATAGCCGAGCTAGAGGTGCAGGCAAAAGCGCATTAAAGTGTAAAGATGGACTTCCGGCGGAAACATGGATCTGTAAACAGCTCGCAGTGGCAGCTCCATTACACCCATCCTCGGATCTGCTCATTACCGGCATCTAGCCTCCCCGTTCTTTTCTCCGCGTCGGGCGGGAGTGTTCCTCGCCGGTTGTTGGTGCGGGCTCGATTGCGGGCGGGGCACGCGATGGCCTCCAAGCTCTCCCAAACGGCACGGGAGCAGTCCAAACACCCGGACCTCAAAATAGCAGACCACATGGCGCTCTCATCTCCAGAGGCCCCGAGCTCCGGCTGGGTGGCTGAAGTCACGGCAGAAGTCCAGGCGGTGATTGAGAGCTCCTTGGGAGATAAGTTGCAGCGTATCTTGGATAAACTTGATATGCTGGATCAGTGTTTTGCAACGCTCACCTCGGAGGTATGAGAGACGCAGCAGCGCGTTAGAGCCACGGAGAACTCGATTCAGCGCATATCCCATGAGCAGGCAGGGCATACTTCTACCATCACGGCATTGCAGGCGAAGCTCAACGATCTGAAAAAACTGCTCACGCCGCAACAACCTGCGCTTTATTGGCCTGCCCGAATCGTTGAAGGAGACGGAGCTCGGGGATTTCTTAGAGCGCTGGCTGCCGGAGTCCCTGTCCATTCCGTGGACTCCGGGTCCCTTGAGAGTCGAGAGGGCTCATCGTCTGGGGCCTCGTTGGGAGTCTGCGGATCGCCCGAGGGCGGTTATTTGCCGCCTTCTTAATTACCGCCATAAAGTGGAGATCCTGAGAGCATCGCAGCAGGGAAAAAAGTTGTTGTACGAGAATCGAGCAATCCTCTGCTTCCAAGACTATTCCGCAGAAGTTTCCCAGGCTCGTCGACGGTTCTCGCCCCTTTGTACCCGGCTCATCCAACGCCACATCACTTTCTCCTTGCAGTACCCGGCCCGTCTGCGAGTGGTGCATCAGGGCAGGGCCCATCATTTTGACACCTTGGAGGCGGCGCAACGTTTCATCACGGAGTAGTTCCCGGAGGGCCCTGTATGACAGGCGACAGTGGACGCCAGGGCATGCTCGTCGGAGGGTCCTGACTGCCCTCCTCCCCTTGGACTTGGTTGAGGGGGCCTCCTATGGTCCCTTAGCCTGGGGCTTGCAGTACCTCCCTTGTGAGCGTCCTCTTGTCTCTCACTATTTTTGCATTTTTGGTCTCTTTGGGTCATGTTTGTATGGTATGGGGGTGGGGGGGTTGGTGGTTTGTTGTATGCATGTGGGAGCTGGAGGGGGGGAGGGGGTTTCTGGGGCTTTCTTCTTCATCTTCAGTATTGACTTCCTTTGTTGTGTTCTAGGGGTGTTCTTCTTGTTTCTTCCTTTCTTATCTTTCAATTAGGAGCAGCTTGGTTGTAGCTTGGGCCTTAGCCTATTGGTGGGGTGTTTTGGAGGGATTCCCGGGGCGGGTGTACACAGTTTCCTGGAAGTGACACCAGTTTGGAGGTTTCCTGGGGTAGGGGAAGTAGGGTGGGGGGGTGGGTTCATCCGTATATGGAAGGGGCAGTGGGAGGTTTATTGGGCCTGGGGTGGGGGGGAGGGCTGGGTTTTCAGGGAGTTTTTTTTCATTGGGATGGAGGGGAGGGGATCTCAGTGGGTGGGGGGAGGAGCATTTGCTTTGTGCAGGCAGCAGGAGTTTCCTTGGGGGCTGTTTGGGAGCCCACGGTCTGAACTGGAGAGGTGGAGGCTGGGACACCCTTCTGGCACCCTACGGGAGGTATCTTTTGGTAGTCTTTTTCTTCCGAGTACCCTGTTTTGGAGTATACGTTAACCTCGTGGAATGTAGGGGGTATACATTCCCCCATAAAACGACAAAAAATTTTACAACGTTTGAATCGTTCTAAAACCTCTATTGCTTTTTTGCAGGAGACCCGGTTGTCCTCAGTGGAACATGCTAAGCTCTGTACCTGGTGGGTGGGGGGCTCACTTGGAGGCACCCGCGGTCGGGGGGGAAGGATGGGGTAATCATTCTGATTCAGAAGGGCCTTTCTTTTACTTCTCACTGTGTGATCCGTGATCCAAATGGTCGCTGTATCATTGCATTGGTTACGCTTCATAATAAGCCTTTTTTATTATGCAATGTTTATGCCCCTAACAATCCTCCAGCTCCATTTTTTTGGGGTCTTCGCAACCGACTTTTGCAATTCGGTGACGTTCCTCTGCTTCTTGGGGGGGATTTCAATGAGGTCCCTGACCCGCGCTTGGATCGTTCTTCTTCCATTTGCAGGGAAGCTGCTAAGCTTTGTACAGGGGCCAGCATTTTGGAATCTGCGTTGGGGTTGTTGGATGTTTGGCGGGTACTGCATCCTCTGGAGCGGGACTATTCTCATTTATCTCGGGCCCATGGGACACTGTCCCGTATCGATTTGGTGCCTTATCTCGCGTGTTTTGCTGCCCCAGGGGGTAGAACTGTGCCCCATTGAAATATCTGACCACGCTTGGGTGGGATTTCGCTGGTCGTGGGGTGAATCCCGGAATAGTCCGGGGGGTTGGCGGTTTCCGTGTTATCGTTACCGTGATGCTCGCTTTCAGGAGTTCCTGCTTCAGAGGTGGGCGGATTTTAAACATGATAACCAGCAGCATAGGGACGATCCTATTCTTTATTGGGAGATGGCGAAGGCGGTGTTGCGGGGAGAAGTCATAGCCTATGTGGCATGGCGGACAAAAATGCGGCATCAGGCTGTTATGGCGTTGGAACACAGAGCTGCTGGGTTGCGCTGTCAGTATGGTCGGCGGCCCTTCACTCCCCACTTTGGACTCAACTTTTGGAAGTACAACAGGAATTAAATGAGTTGTTACACCAAAGTGTAATGCGGTCGCGGGCTTATTACCAGTTTCAGTTTCGTTTCGCTAATAAGAGTAGTCGGCTGCTGGCGCGCATGGTGAGGGTGCATCGTAGTGGGGAAGCCATTACTGTGCTCCGTGACCCTCGTGGGGTACTGCGTCATTGCCCTGTGGAGATTTGTGACCTGTTGCGTTCCTTTTTCGAGGATTTATATGCAGCCCCGGAGGCGGATGGGTTGGCTGGGCGGGTGTACCTGGATAGTGTGGATTTACCTTGTTTGTCTCTTAAAGATTCCGAGGCTTTGGACCGCCCCTTTGCTGCCGAGGAGGTGGGATGGGCTATACGGATCAGCCCTTTGGGAAAGGCTCCGGGCCCGGATGGGTTTCGAAGTGAGTTCTATAAGCTCTTGGTGGAGGATATTGCTCCTGTATTGGCAGACGTCTACAATTTGAGTGTAGCCAAGGGCTTTCTTCCCCGTTATTTGAATTTGGCTCAAATTATTGTCTTGTTGAAGCCTGGTAAGGACCCTCACTATCCTGATTCCTATTGACCCATCTCTTTGCTGAACTATGAGGCTAAGCTTATGGCGAAAATTCTTGCGACTCGCCTGGCTCAGGTGTTACCGTCGGTGATTTCTGAATCTCAAGTGGGCTTTGTCCGAGATCGTCCGGTGGCCAAGAACATTCGGCGTATTTTGCTGGCTTTGGAGCGGGCAACGATGGAGAGTAACCCCTCCTTGCTTATTAGCTTTGATGCAGAGAAGGCCTTTGACCGGGTGCGGTGGGGCTACCTTTTTGCGGTGTTGCAGAAGTATGGTCTGGGTCCTTTTTTTCTGAATGTGATCCGAGCATTGTACATTGATCCAAAGGCGCGGGTTTTTGTTAATGGGGAACTCTCAGGTTCTTTTTGTATTCGTCGTGGTATCAGGCAGGGGTGCCCTTTGTCTCCGCTGCTGTTTGTACTTTCCCTTGACCCTCTACTTCGGGAAGTTCAGTCTAATCCGGAGATACGGGGGTCTGGTCCTGGAGGCTTCTCATTTTAAATTGGCTGCCTTTGCGGATGATCTTTTGGTATTTTTGACGGATCCTCAGCGGTCGCTGCCCACCCTGCTGGACAGTATACGTGAGTATGGCGACTCTTTGGGCTTTGCCCTGAATTTGGCAAATTCGGAGGCCCTGACTTCTTCGTCTCTTCTTCGCCGGCGTTGGCAGGGTGGTTTTCCGTTACGCTGGGCGGACTCTTCCTGTCGGTACCTGGGGATCAGGCTCACCATGGATCCCGCTCAACTGTATCGCATTAATATTGATAAGCTCCTTTCGGATACTAAGCTTTTAATGGTTAAATGGCAGGATCTCCTGCTTTCATTGTCTGGTAGGATTCATCTCTTCTGCATGATTATCTTTCCTAAGTGGCTTTATGTTCTCCAGGCCCTTCCTATATCTCTCTTACAGGGGGATATCCGGGCCTTATATTCTATGTTATCTCAGTTCTGCTGGGAGGGACGGAAGCCTAAGTTGCGCTGGCATTGGCTCATTGGTCTGACTTCTGAGGGGGGTCTTGGGGTGCCGGACATCCGGCTGTATAATCAAGCTTGTTTGTTGCGTCATCTGGGGGATTGGGTATTGGGCACCTCCTTCTATACATATCTTTCCTTTGAGTGGGACTATTTCTATCCTATTCATCTGCTTTACCTTCTTCATGCTCCTTTGTCATGGTTGCCAGGGGCTTGTAGGCGCAGCATTCTCTTTCGTCCATTGAGGGGGGCGTGGCACCAGATCCTTCAGTAATGGAATCGGGACCCTTCTGTTAGTGTATTTTTACCCCTGGTTGGGAACTTGGCTTTCCCTCCGGGGGTGGGCCCATCTGTTTTTGGTGGCTGGAAGGCCCGGGGTGTAGAGCTTTTACAGCATGTTCTGCAGCAGGATGGGGCCCTTCAGGAGCGTGTGGCTTTACTTGCCCAGGTGGTTCCGGGTTCCGGTTTTTTCTTTGCTTATTGTCAGCTAACTCATTATGTTGGCTCCCTCCCGAGGGTGTCCCTGGGTGATGCATTTGGGTCCAGCTTCCATTCCTTTTTGGTAGCAGATCCAGACACTAGGGTCTCGATCTCTTATTTTCACCGACAGCTTTGGACTCTGAGCCTGCCCAGGGTTTTCCCAGGGGTTTTGGAGGCTTGGCAGCGAGATTTGGGTCGGGATCTGGGGGGAGGGCTTTTTGTTGAGGGTGCTGAAATGCACCGCTAGTCTGGTCTCTAATGCAGATTTGAGGGACTGTCAACTTTGCACTGTTTTGCGAGCCTATGGCTCCCAGTGTCAGGCATATTATATGGGTTGTGTGGACACCCAGCTTTGTGGGAGATGTTCTACTGGGGTCAGTTCTTATTATCATGGTATTTGGGGTTGTCCAGGGATCCAGGCCTTTTGGTCTGCGCTAGCCTCCTTTTTACAGGGCCTTCTTCGGGTGTCTGTGCCTGTTTCCGTGTTTTCTATGCTTTTTGCACATTTACCATTGCTTTCAGGTTACTCTTCCTCGGAGAAATTGTTCCTCAGTAAGTGTTTTATTTTGGGGAAGAAATGTATCCTGTGTTGTTGGCATGCTCCTGAGCCGCCTACCTTTTGGTTTTGGAGAAACAGGCTGCATGAACTCATGGGCTGGGAGGCCCGGCTGGCGTCTTCTTCTCGCCACCGCAGTAAAACCTTTGTGGACACCTGGATTCCATATTTGGACATCTTGTCACCACTAGTCATGTTCTGAATTGATTACAATGGTACTCTGCCTTACCTACTTAATGTATGTACGCTGCCTATGCACAATGGTTAGGTTTGGGAGTTCGGGAGGGGGTTTCTGTGGGGTAGGGAGGGTGTATTGTTTGTAACCGTGGTGGACATCAGAGCAAAGTCCTCCGCGGAGTCTGCTCTTATTGTTAAACATGGTTTTCAGCTGGAGTTCTTTTTGTAGTGTTCTTTGTTTAATAAAAAAGGATTTCACGTAAAGTGTAAAGATGAATGTTGCTGCCAGTGAGAGAAAACATAGTAGAATTACAATACCAGTCATTGATATCTAATCTAATCTAATCTAATCCTTAGGTTTGTATACCGCATCATGTCTCATGTGACTAGCTATCATCAGATGCCTAATGTTCAATAAGCCCAACCCTCCATTATCCCTGGGTAATATTGCTTTGCATACAGTGAGCCTAGGTTTTTTTACCACGTCACAGGAATTTCTGGAGCAATCTATCTAAATCTATGAAATTTATACAACCACCTGGGAGCTATCATCATGTTGTACAGATGGACTTGCCACAATGACAGTTTATGAGAAGTGTCCTGTAGAAGAGGCTGCATAGTCACTCGATAAAAGATCAGAAAGGCAATCTGGAATTAGGATACCCAAGTATTTTAAAGTGTTCCCAGACCACACCAATGGAAAATTCCCCTGCCATCTTTCTCTAACCTGCGCTAACACGAGCAGCATCTTGGACTTCTGGGCATTTATTGTAAATCCAGAAAGGGTGCCATATTCGCCATATCTAAGGAGATGTGAGGGTACAGAGCAAATCATCAGCAAAGGCTAATACTTTGAGCATCCATTCCTAAACTATGAACCCATAAACAGCTTCCTCTGAACAGATCATACACAAGAAATGCTCCAATACCAACAAAAATAGAGGAGAAAGGGGACACCCTAGTGGGTGCCCACCTGTATGGGGAAGGCCTGCGTGAAAGATCCTGTAGCGAGGCCTAGGGATTAGCCTACAGTGCTTTAACTGCCTCCAAATACCACCCCGAGATCCCTACATATTCCAAAGTAGAAAACAAAAACTGCCAGATCACCTTATCAAAGGCTTTTTCAGCATCTAGACCAGCGGTCTCAAACACGCGGCCCATGGGCCGCATGTGGCTCTCCGGGTGCTATTTGCGGCCCGCGTCTGGACGCGATAAACACAGCATTTTGGAGCAGCAGCATATCTGGTCGCTCAGTCAAACGTTCCGTTCAAAGCCACGGGTTGGCGGCTCCTCGCGCTATCCATTCCTGCATTGGAAGCCTCTCTGACGTCACAACATCAGAGAGGCTTCAGACGCAGGTGCGGATCTCGCAAGAAGCCGCCACCTGCGGCTTTGAACGGAACGTTCGACTGAGCCGGCCAGACACGCTGCTGCTCCACAAGGAAGAGAACGGAATGGGAGGGGAAAGAGAAATGCTTCTGCTACATAGGAAAGGGGGACCCTAGGGAAATGCTGCTGCTGCTGTACAGGGAAAGGGAGAGGGAAGGAAAGGGGAAGAGCAATGCCTCTCCTGCACAGGAAAGGGGGAAGGGAAATTCTGCTTCTGTTGCTGCTGCACCCAACTGGGGAAAGAGAAGGAAGGAAGGAGAAGGGAGAGGAGAGGAACAAGAGAAGCCAAGTTCATGGGAGGAAGGAAAGGAGATATCAGACCATGGAGGGGGAGGGAAAGATGCCAGGGCATGGGGGAAGGGAAGGAGACAGATGCCAGACCAGGGAAAAGGAAGGAAGGAGGGAGGGAGAGAAAGGAAGGAAAGAGATGCCAGACCATGGAAATAGGATGCAAGAAGAGAGAGATAGGAAGGGAAGATAAGACATGGAAACGTAGATTTTGGAAAAGAAAGCAGAAAAATTGAACATTAAGTTAATGACAAAGATGGATGCAAGGCAGAAAGTGAAGACGGAGAGAAAAATAGTCAAAGGACAAGAATGCCCTGGAAACATAGTTGAAAGCACAGAAAAATAAAGTCACCAGACAACAAAGGTAGGAAAAATGATTTTATTTTCAATATAGTGATTGAAATGTGCCAGTTTTGAGAAAGAAAAGATATTAAACTTTAAATGTGAGGGCTGCAGAAAAAATGGAGGGCCGCAGAAAAAATAGTTAAACTAAACTAAACTAAACCTTAGGTTTGTATATCGCACCATCTCCATGGTCATAGAGCTCGGCACGGTTTACAGGGATTGTAATGAGAAAGGAACTCCAGGGAAAGGGTTAGATGAAGATCGGAGGAAAGAAGAGTGTTAGAGAGCTAGGATGTCAGATGAGGAGGGAGTGGTTAAATTTTTGAGAAAAGCCAGGTTTTCAGATGTTTACGGAAGGGTTGGAGAGCACTCAGGTTCCGAAGAGGGGAGGTAAGGTTGTTCCAGTTAATGTTTTATTAAAGAAATGACAATTTTGCATAAGGTAAAACTCGTTATAATTTATATATCTTTCCTTTTAACTGCTAAAGGTAAGTTTTATAAACTATAAAGAGTTTTACCTCATGCAAAATTGTCATTTCTTTAATAAGACATTAACTATTTTTTTCTGTGGCCCTCCAAGTACCTACAAATCCAAAATGTGGCCCCGCAAAGGGTTTGAGTTTGAGACCACTGATCTAGACTAACTAGAATAGCTGGGACCTCACATTGTTGGCAACATGCCATCATCAACATCAGTTTCCTCCCCTCTGACAAAGCTTGTCTGGTCTTAATGGATCACTTAAGGTAAGTGCTGAGATAGATGGTCGGCCAAATTTTTGAAAGAAGCTGGAGATCTACATTGATTAAGGAAATGGGCCTAAAAGCCACTCATGTGTTCTGGTGACCACCAGGCTTGGGAATTAAATTAATGTATGCCTCATTAGCATGCAGGGAAAAGGAACCAGTTGCTATATACCCCTTATAATAAGCCAACAAGGACTGGATTTGCAATATCTAATAGAACTTGTAAGAGAATCCATCTGGCCCCAGCACTGAACCACATTTAGCTGCTCCCAATACGGAAAGCAGCTCCTTCGGTTGAAAGGGGCCATCTATGGCTGAAAGTGCCATGGGGGAGATTCGAGGCATACCCAACGCTTGCAAATAAGTCTATGTCAACTACATTAATAGGTTCCCCTGTTGATAGGAATACAGGAGCTCAGAGATCTTAGAAGTATTTGTATGGTTGACATCCTGGCAGTCTTTCATAGATGGGATATAACAGGAGCCACCCCTTTGTTTCACCAAACTAGCTAAAAGCTTTCCCGCTCTATTACCATGTTTATGGAGGTGATATTTATGATATATGAGCATTCCTTAGGTTCTCTCATGTAATAGCGTTTGCCAAGCCACTTTTGTAGAATGCCATCTATCGAGATCCCTGGGCAGATGTGAGCGAGCATATTGTCTCCTAGCCCTATAAAGCTCCCTTTCCAGCTGCACTATACTTTGGGACAAACATTTATTACACACACTCACATAAGCTATGATATCTCCCCGCAGAACCGCTTTAGTGGCCAGCCAATATAGCAGGGCATCTAAAGTATGTGCGCTATTGTTCCTCTTATAATCATCCAATTTCGTGTGCAGATATTTTTTAAAGCCAAGGTGTATAGATAGGCAGGAAAACGCCAATGGTTCTGTGGTTGACATTGGGGGCTCAAAGCCATATCAATCCATATGAAGGCATGATTTGAGACCCCTTCAGTCCTAATAGAGGCTGAAACTACATCTGTAAAGCTATGCTCACTAAGAATATAATCAAGTTGGAACCAGGTTCCATGTGCCTGTGAAATGTGAGTGTAATCTCTCTCATCCATATGGATTAAAGTATTATAAAAGGTAGGAAAAAAGAAAGAAACACTATGTGTATTGCCCTGGGGCATACCTATCCTGTTCCACTGTGAATCTATAATCATATTGAAGTCACCTACCACTAAAATAGTGTGAACAACATAAGGTAAAAACATTTGCACTACTTTATTATAGAACTCCGGGGAAAAGATATTAGGAGAACTATACAGGTTCAGTGTGAAGGTGGTAGCATTTGCATTGTATTTGCACATTGTAAACCGCTTTTATCCTTTTTGGGGCTGTATATGCGGTATAGAAAGTTTTTAATAAACAAACACCCTGAATTTGAAGTTTAAGGAAGAGAATTCTGCCCTCCTCATCTCTGTCCAATAGTTCCACCTTCCCTTGAAGAGACTTACTTAGTAAAATTGGCACTTCCATCTCTGCAACGGGAAGGGGAGGAATTAAAAATGTCCCCTACCCAACCCTGTTTTAATTTCTTTATGTTCAGCCTCAGTGAGTCTAGTTTCCTGGAGACATACTATGTCAGTCCGTTTTCTATGTAATGTGGCTAAAATCTTATTACTCTTAATAGGCAAAGTTATCCCAGCCATATTCCAGGAGACCAAATGCAGTGCACTACCTTTCTGTATCAAGGAAGCTGTGAATGCATTTCAGGTGTAACCAGAACAATATTGAGTCAGAGTGACCAGCCTCCACCCGAACCCAGAAAGGAAGTATAAGTAGAATAAAAAAATAGGACTTTGGCCCTCAATTTACATCAAACAAAAGGGTGTGCAAAGTCTGCCCACCCTCCCCCCACGCCCCATAACAAACAGAAGCTACCCAGTGTGTTCCCACACAAAGCAGTTTAAGAGCACAGGAGATCACTCAAGATGACTGACAGCCTCCCACCCCCTCCTGATTCTAATGGCAGCAAACAGAAGTACAGGAACATATATGCTCTACATTAGTAAGAACAAAAACATTAGTGAGAACAGAGCTAAGAATAATCACCAGTAATCACGTGCAACAAATGTATGCATCTAAAGCCTTCCACCTACATCAAAGGAAAAAAATATAGGCATATATAGGCAGATCAGATGGCCTCCGTAGAACGGTCCAGAGTGCTAAGCAGGAAATCCTGTGCAGCATCCACAGAGTCAAAAGTATTCCATGTCCCATTGTGATGTACTTTAAGCAGCGCAGGATAGAGAAGATTAATTGAATTTTAGATTTACAGATTGGTGAGAATTTCTTGAGCTCATCTAAAAGTAAGGCCAAATAATCTTGAAAAATCTTAACAGGCACAGTTTCATAAAGCACATCTGTTGTACACACTCTTAACGCTCTCATCAAATCCACTTTATGTATATACAGTGGTACCTTGGTTTACGAGCATGATCCGTTCCATGAAAGCTTAGAACAAAAATTTTTTTACAAAGTTCTATAAAATATTTAAGCTACTTTATGATTTTGAAAGCTTTTTATAGCACTAAAGAAGCACTTTATAAACACTTACAATCACAACTATTAATTTAAAATTTTAAGAAAAACAAGTCTGATGAGGATGAACTTTCCAAAAGTGATCACAGACAGAAAATAAAATGGCTGGTTGATGGCACATTCTGAAGACTTAACAAAAGTTGATATAAGATGATTGACTCAAAGAATTTAGTACAAGCTCTTTTGTATATTAGTATATAAACAGTTGACAGCTAATAAGAATAAAAAGGTTTACAACCACACTATTTTCAGATCAAGCAGACACAAAAAGAAGAACCCCTTGTCTTAGGACAAAGTGCACAAACAGGAGAAAGACAAGGTAGATGTCGAAATCAACCAAAGCGGGTCTTTATTAAATAGTGCAAAAGTTAAAGAATCCCAACAAGGATTGCTGTTTCGGCGCGGCTAAATAGCGCCTTCCTCAGGGGACATTTACTGGTAGAGTATTACAAGCGCATGTTGGAACGATTCTCTACCAGTAAATGTTCTCTGAGGAAGGTGCTATTTAGCCACGCTGAAACAGGGATCCTTGTTGGGACTCTTTAACTTGTGCACTATTTAATAAAGACCCGCTTTCGTTGATTTCAACATCTACCTTGACTATTTTCAGATCAGCCATAATCAAACACCCAGACAGAAGCATCCAAGCAGACTCCATAATAACATGACAGAAGATAAAGACCTGAACGGTCCATCCAGTCTGCCCATAAGTTATACTCATTAAAAAATACATTAGATTAACTTGACTCTTCATCATCTAATTGCCCCCAGGCCAGTGTCAAGTGGCTCAGAACCCTACAACCAAGCAATTGGCTCCTCTGTATCCCAGCCCTCACCCACACAACACATACATACACATACACACCGCCCCATGCACACCCTAACAAACCCTCACCCCTCCCTCCCCAATGAATCCTTATACCTACTAGGTACCTCCAATCCCTGTCTTCTAGATCCCACTACCATATAGTTAAGCCTACCCATGATGCGACCCCACCCATCCTCCAACCTCCAGTATACCACACAGTAGTCCACAGTGGAATGCAAACATGAGAACAAAAACAAGTACAAGAATACCAGCAAGGAAAACCATAAAAAGAAGTAGGAGCAAGTCCAGTGACATCAAGGCTCATGTAGGAATAAACATGCAAGAGCTTAGCACTGCACCCAGATTCATGAAGCCATGCAAAACACAATGCAGGATACTCTCCACGCCGCAACTAATTAAGATATCTGGCACCGCAGGTCAGATGGCTAGCAAAAAAAATCCATAGGGAGCCAATGCCCTTAGCAATCCAGGAACAGAGGAAATCAAAGAGAAGCTCCCACAGAAGCACTGATCCAAAGTGGGTAGAGGCTGATAACTACTTAGTTATCCTGGAAGTTTCACCATAAAAGAACGTGCCTCCTCCACATTAGTAAGAATGGTAGTTTTTCCATCGCATCAAACACAAATTTTGGCTGGAAATGGCAGGGCAAATTGCATTCCCTTATTATGCAGGTCGGTGCAGAAGGGCACCATTAATTTTCTCTGAGCTGCCATTTGCACAGAGTAATCGTTAAAGAGGAGCAACTTGGCACCTTTGTAATCCAGCAAGGCCTGTTTTTCTATAGGCCCAAAGAATATGTTCCTTCCCCCTCCAGTTGCGGTAATGGGTAATAGCTGCACATGGTTTGCTGGCCTCCTGGTGTTTAGGGCCTATCCAATGTAATATGGTAAGCGAGAGCAATTTACAAGATAGTATGGCGCAGGACCTGCGTACATTGGAATGCTGGTCCTCAACCTGGCAGCTGGGCTTCAATGCTGGGAAGTGTAAGGTCATGCACTTAGGTAGCAGAAACCCGTGCAGAACTTATACCTTGAACGGGGAGACCTTGACCAAGACTTCAGCGGAACGAGATTTAGGAGTAATCATTAGTGCAGATATGAAATCTGCCAATCAGGTGGAGAAGGCTTCCTCAAGGGCAAGGCAGATGCTGGGTTGCATCCGTAGAAGTTTCGTCAGCAGAAAGCCTGCTGTCATAATGCCATTGTACAGGACCATGGAGAGACCTCATCTGGAATACTGCGTGCAATTCTGGAAGCCACATTACCGCAAAGACGTGCAGAGGGTCGAGTCGGTCCAAAGGATGGCCACCAGAATGGTCTCAGGGCTTAAAGGTCTCTCGTACGAAGCAAGACTAAACAATTTGCAGCTCTACACTCTCGAGGAACGCAGGGAGAGGGGAGACATGATTGAAACGTTTAAATACGTCACCGGACGTATAGAAGTGGAAGATAACATTTTCCTTCTCAGAGGCCCCTCAACCACAAGGGGGCACCCGCTCAAACTCAAGGGCGGGAAATTTCACGGCGACACCAGGAAGTATTTCTTCACGGAGTGAGTGATTGATCAATGGAACAAGCTTCCAGTACAGGTAATCGAGGCCAGCAGCGTGCCAGATTTTAAGAAAAATGGGACGCCATGTGGGATCCCTACGTGGGTCAGGGCAAAACATTGGCTAATCTTAAGGGGAGGGTCTATAGAGTGGGCAGACTTGATGGGCCTTGGTCCTTTTCTGCCGTCATCTTTCTATGTTTCTAATGTGCACGCTCACACTCATAGCACATGAACCCTCGCGCATGCCCAATTCATCCGGCAGCCAGGTGGTGAAAATAGAATATAGCTCCCCCTCAGTAACCAACTCTGGAAGCCCAATGACCCAAAGATTATTTCGGCGGCTCCTGTTCTCTTGCTCATCAAATTGATCCTGCATCTGCTCGGTGTTCTTGCACATCTGCTCCTCCAGTGTGCTGCACATGTCTTCCTGCACAGCTACACGCTGGTCTACCTTGGAAATTTGGCGCACACGGAAATCAAATTTTTCATTCACTTCCACTGCAGACTGCAATTTGTTAAGCCGGTCCACCAGAGCCGCCAATACCGAGTTGGTGATCTCCCTGACCCAGTCGCCCACAGGGAAGGTAAAGGATGCAGTCTCATCCACCATTTTGGCTAGTGTGGAGGAAGGCCTGCCCTGCACAGGTTTAGCAGCTTTTATGGGCATGCCAAATGCAGAAAGGTCACCACTATTGACCAAAGCAACTCACTCGGCTTCCAAAGGTAAAAGAGGAACCAGAATCAGGAAATTAGGACCCAGTCGCCCACAGGGAAGGTAAAGGACGCAGTCTCATCCACCATTTTGGCTAGTGTGGAGGAAGGCCTGCCCTGCACAGGTTTAGCAGCTTTTATGGGCATGCCAAATGCAGAAAGGTCACCACTATTGACCAAAGCAACTCACTCGGCTTCCAAAGGTAAAAGAGGAACCAGAATCAGGAAATTAGGAAGAATTATCGCTGATATTTAAGAGGGTGAGCACAGAGCTTCACTCATGCATGTTTTGTCAGGCAGGCTGCATCATGTGACCCGCTTATTAAAAAAAGGTGAGATTTTTTGTTGTTGTTGTTTTTAAAAAGGTTATATTTTAAAAAATATCTGTCCACACCTGATAGCCCTCCTTCTATATCTAGCCCCCTTTTCCCCCCACCTCCCATTATAACTAATGTGACCATTTATTTTTTTCATCAAATGGGACATCTATTAATTGTCAGTCCCCCCAGTGCCTCCTTCCTATGTCCTTAGTGCCCCAAGTGCCTCTTTCCCGTGTCCTTAGTGCCCCTTCACATGTCCTTAGTGCCCCCAGTGCCTCCTTCCCATGTCCTTAGTTCCCCTTCCCATGTCCTTAGTACCCCAGTGCCTCCTTCCTAAGTCCTTAGTGCCCCCAGATCCAGTGTCAGTTCTCCTTTGTACCTTGGTCCCCCTCACTGCCTTCCAGCCTTTGTCCCACCCCCTCCCCCGAAGACAGACAGTCTTTGTCCCACCCCTTCCCCTGAAGCCAGACAGCCTACCTCCCGCGCTAAAGCCAGCCTGCCTGCCTCCCTCCAACGCCAAAGCCTGCCCCCCCCAGACCGGCCCCCATTGCCGCTTACTACCCGCCGAAGCCTACCGCTGCTTCAAACCCCCTACCCCCTGGTCCATCGCCACTGCTACCCACCACCCGTTGCAACTAAACAAAAGGAAGGCCAGGTTGCGGCCCACAAACCTTCCCGACGTCAATTCTGATGTCAGAGAGGAAGTTTCTGGCTGGCCCGAAACTTCCTCTCTGATGTCAGAATTGACGGTGGGAAGAAGGTTTGTGGGCTAGCGCCTGGATCTTCATTTTTAGTTGCAGTGGGCGGCAGCGGAGGGTTTGAAGCAATGGTAGGCTTCGGCGGGTAGCTAGCGACAGCAGGGGCCGGTCCGGGGGGGGCAGGCTTCGGCACTGGAAGGAGGGAGGAAGGCAGGTCGGCTGGCTTTAGCACAGCAGGGAGGGAGGGAGGGGAAGCAATCGCTTGTCCCATTGTCCCTATGCACATCTTTGGGACGCTGTTTCTGAAAACGGGACATTTCAGCATCCCAAAGCTGTGCGTGGGGACGAGACAGGGGATCTAAAAACAGGATGGTCCTGTTCAAAACTGGAGATATGGTCACCTTAATTATAACTCCTTACCTGCTTGTTGTCTGTCTCTCACTATTGCTCGGTTTGTTCAGTCCAAGTTTGTCACTGTGCTCTGTACTACTGCTTTGTGTCAAGATTGTTTGCTGTTCATGGGAGAGTGCGTGCTTTGTTCTGCAGGTAGATATGTCAGGACCGTTTCCTGGTGGTGGGAAAATAAGTGCTTTGGGCAGCTGGTGTGCATATCAATTACTGTGTACTACTACTACTAATAATAATAATTTTAATCTTCTATACCGCCAACAATCAATTGACTTCTACGCAGTTTACACAGAAGAGAAGCTGGTCAATCAGCGAAGTACAAAGTATTGGGAATGGAAGTACAGCATATTATCAAAGTACGGCAGGTTAAAAGTATTTTTAAAATGAGACTTCAGTTAAGAAATGAATTTATCGTTTAAAAAATGGAAACGTGAAAAAACGATGGAGGCCTGGAACTGCCACAAAATCGACCAGAAAAAGTGTCATAAAGCGGTAAGAGAAGTCAAAAGAGTCTATGAAGAGAAGATAGCGCAAGAAACCAAAAACTTCAAGCCCTTTTATAGATATATAAAAGGAAAGAAACCAGCAAGGGAGGCAGTGGGTCCTCTAGACGACCAAGGAAAGAAAGGGTCAATTAAAGAAGACAAACAGGTTGCCGATAGGTTAAATTCATTCTTTGCCTCTGTCTTTACAAATGAGGACACTACAACAATGCCAGAAACAAGGAGGATATTCACCGGAAGCATAAAGGAGAGCCTCGCAACAGTACATGTGGGGTTGGACATGATATACTTTCAGATTGATAGACTTAAAAGTGACAAGGCCCCTGGACCGGACGGAATTCACCCAAGAGTATTAAAGGAACTTAAGATAGAAATTGGCGAACTATTACAATCCTTAGCTAGCATGTCAATCAGAAACGGGCAAATACCGGATGACTGGAGGATAGCAAATGTCATCCCAATTTTCAAGAAAGGATCAAGAGGTGAACCAGGAAACTATAGACCTGTGAGTCTTACATCGGTTCCTGGGAAGATAATTGAAGCACTAATTAAAGATACCATTGTACAACACCTGGAAGAGCACAACCTAATAAATGCTAGTCAACACGGCTTCAGGAAAGGGAAGTCATGTTTGACAAATTTACTTCAATTTTTTGACAAGGTGAACAAACAAATCGATAGTGGAGACCCGGTGGACATAATTTACTTGGACTTCCAGAAAGCGTTTGACAAGGTCCCGCATGCAAGGCTTATGAGTAAATTACTAAGTCATGGAATAGGAGGAGAAGTGCACAGATGGATCGGCAAATGGCTAGAGAACAGAAAACAGAGGGTGATCATAAATGGGAAATTCTCGGATTGGGAGAAGGTGACTAGTGGCGTGCCCCAGGGCTCGGTTCTTGGGCCCATCTTGTTCAATATTTTTATAAATGACCTTGAGGAGGAAACGACATGCAATATAATCAAGTTTGCAGATGATACAAAATTATGTCGGGGGGTTGGCTCTCCAAGATCTGAACCAGCTGGAAAAATGGGCGATAAAGTGGCAAATGAATTTCAATATAGACAAATGCAAGGTGATGCATCTGGGAAAGAAAAACAAAGAACATGAATATAGAATATTGGGTGTGACATTAGCCAAATGCGAACAAAAAAGGGACTTGGGGGTCCTGATAGACAGAACCCTAAAACCATCGGCTCAATGTGCGGCGGTAGCAAAGAAAGCAAACAGGATGTTGGGCATGATTAAAAAGGGGATCACGAGTAGGTCGGAGGACGTCATAATGCCACTTTACAGAGCAATGGTCAGACCACACTTAGAATACTGTGTCCAGTACTGGTCTCCATACCTCAAAAAGGATATAACTCTGCTGGAGAGGGTGCAGAGGCGAAACTAGTCAAAGGTATGGAGAATTTGAGCTACCAAGAACGCCTCAGAAAACTGGGACTGTTCACCCTCGAAAAGAGAAGATTGAAAGGGGATTTGATAGAGACTTTTAAAATATTAAAAGGATTTGACATAATAGACCAGGAAGAAGCATTACTGACATTTTCAGATGTGACACGGACAAGAGGTCATAGCCTGAAACTGTGTGGCAGCAGGTTCAGGACAAATGTCAGGAAGTTCTGTTTCACACAGCGAGTGGTGAGCGCTTGGAATGCTCTCCCAGAGGAGCTTGTGGCGGAGACTAGTGTTCAGGGTTTCAAGCGCAAGTTGGATGCACACCTTCTTGCAAATCATATCGGGGGATACGGGAAATCCGGGTCTCCAACAGGGAGCACCTAACTGGGCCTCCGCGTGTGCGGATCGCCGGACAAGATGGACCTAGGTCTGATCCGGTGAAGGCGTTTCTTATGTTCTTATCAAATAGTGCAGTCTTAATCCCTTTACGAAATGCGCTGTAAAATTGCACGGTTCCGTTTATGTAGATGCCTAACCAGGATTGTTGTTTATTTGCTTGGAATGCTAGCATTCTGTCCAAAAAAGACCTATATTTACATCCAATGATTCTGGGGTAGGTAAATAAATTGCAGTTCCTGGTTATCCTGGTAAGGTTTAGTAGCGCGAAATGAGGTAACAGACCAATTTAAAACAAATACAGGAGAACTTGAATATTACTTAGGCTTCTACTAGCAGCCAGTGCAGTATTCGGTAGTAGGGACTGACGTGATCATTTTTCCTCAGCCCAAATATCAGGCGGACAGCCGTGTTTTGCACTATTCTCATTTTTTTCAATAGTTTTTTTGGTGCTCCCAGGTACACTATATTGCAGTAGTCAAGTGCTTGCACCAGTAGTCTATAGGATGGAGGGTCAAAATAATTTGTAATGGTTTTTAATTTCCATAGGGCAAAAAAAACCATTTTTTTACCACTAAATTTGTGTGTTCTAGCATTGTTAGGTGGGAGTTTAATTTTGATCATTTTTGAAACTGGGTAATCATGACCATTTAAATGAAGTGATTGTGCTGTTATTTTATCGTTTGGACTTGCTAGAAAGATTTTTGTTTTTTCTGAATTTAGTTTTAGTCTGAAATTGGTTATCCATTTTTTCTATTTAATTTATAGTTTGAGAGATTTGTTCTAAGATTTCGTTTGTTATGTTGTTTAGAGGAAGTAAAATGGATATATCATCTGCGTATATGTAAAAGTGTAAGTTCAACTTCTGTAGTAGATGTCCTAGGGGTGAAATGTAGATGTTAAACAATGTGGGAGATAACGGGGAACCTTGTGGTACCCAGAAGGATTAGTCCATGTTTGAGAGTATTTTCCTTCGCTAATCACTCGGTAGGTTCTTTTCTTAGGAAACCCTGGAACCAGTTCCAGACTTTTCCTGAGAGTCCCATTGCATCCAGGCAATGAAGCATTGTTTTGTGATCTACCAAGTCAAAAGCGCTGCTGAGGTCCAGCTGTAGGATTAAGGTGCTAGTGCCTTTGCTAAAAAGTCCATACAGATGGTTTAGAACTGATGCTAGAACTGTCTCTGTGCTGAAACCTTTCCTAAATCCTGATTGGTGTTCACTGAGGATATTAAAGTTATCTAAGTAGTTTGTTAGTTTGAGGTTGACCAGTCCCTCCTGGAGTTTGGTGAACAGTGGGATGCTCGCTATGGGCCTATAGTTGGATTTCTGGGCAGTTGATGCTTGTTGGTCTTTGGGGTTAGGAGTAATCAAGATATGTCCTATTTTCTCGTAAAATGTCCCCCTTTGTAGCGCTATAGTTAACCAATTAAATAGATCCCTTTTGAATTCTAGGGTTGCATCTTTCATGAGTTTTGATGGGCATTCGTCCAATAGGCAATTTGAATTGGTATATTTGTTAAACAGGGTTAAGAACTGGTGCCTATTTGGAAGCTCAAAATGGTCCCAGAACATATCTACTATGGGCTCTTTTTCCTGGAGTCCGGATTTGAATTCGAAGTCAGCTGCGGTCTGGGGCATGGTTGCTCTCAATGCTAGAATTTTGTCATGAAAGAATTCAGCAAGGGTTTCAGGGAATGGAATGAGTTCATTCTCTTTTTTCAGTACCTTATTTGTGTCTGTTAACCTATCTACCAACTTGAACAGCTCTCTGCTATTTATTTTGGCTGTTCCTATTTTCTATGTGTAATGTTTTGATCACTTTTCTTTAATCAGGATTTTGTAGTTTTTCATTTTATTTTTCCATTTGTATTCGATTTGTGCCAGAGTCTTTCCAGTTTTCTCAATTCTCATTTAGTAGTTAATAGTAGTTTAGTAGTACTAGTGCTGGTGCTCCTGAGTTGCAGCAGGTGAAAGTGTGTATGGTGGTGTTACTGGCATCACCGGATTGCACTGTGGTGGTGGGATACTTGTATGTCCATCACAGATGTGTTGAATGTTTATGTGGCCGATGCCTTGCTGGAAGTGGATGAGAATATGGAGGGGAGGCCCCTGAGGAGATATTCCTATCAGAGAGTCTTTAGGCCCTGGACCAGCTTTCTGGACCTCATTGACTAGGAATGCCTTTCTAAATTCCTCTTTGATAAGGCTTCCATACATCACCTCTGAGACCAGCTACAACCTCTCCTTCAGGCCAGAACTGAAAGGAATAATCCAGTGACAATGCACCCAAAGGTCACTGCTTCCCTCACCTTTCTGGGCACTGGCACTTTTCAATCAGTGCTAGCAGGAAATGCAGGCTTTGCCTAGCCAATCATCTCCAACTGTCTTGACAAGTTCCTCAATGCCTTCCTCAATCATACCTCATACTATATTTCCCACTGCCACCCAGGCCCTCCAGAACAACATGGCTCAATTCTAGGCCACAGACCACTTCTCAGTCACAGGCATCATTGACTGCATACATGTCGCACCAAAAAAACCCACATCTTTTACCCACATGCCTTACCTCATCCTCCCCCAGGGGCCTCTTCTTCCAGCCTGATCCCTAGATGCATGGAATGGCACAGCCCTTGTAGGAGCATTAAAACTAGCTAAACTAGACCCCTCCATCTCCAACCTCTTGACAGCAACAAGTGACTTCAAATCATTTTGAAAAGAAATCAAAACCCTGCTTTTCAAAAAATTTATCCAGATATCTTAACTCCTACCTTATCCTTCCCCCTCCCCTGTAAACTTTCCCCTCAATTCTCCTCTCCTCCTGTAATTTCTCCCCTAAGACTCAACCATGTAACCAGTCCCCTATACTGTAATTTTCCTGTAAATATCCAGCTTTCTTCTGATGTAATCCGCCTAGAACTGCAAGGTACAGGTAGAATAGAAGTCAGTAATGTCATGTAAATGTGACAGAGTTGTACCCTTTAGGACTCCCATTGCCCTCACAGTCATCGTTCCATCCTGCTTCCTCTGCAGCTCCACAAAAATCTAACCATTTGGTAGGTGCTGTGACTGAGCTGCTATGCACAGGGACCTGGCCTCAAGGTAGTCACATTCACCTGGAGATCCCGTGACTCCTATCTGTGTACACTTGGATGGCAGCTATGGCTCTACAGCTGAGCCAAGTGCTGCGAAGCTTGGCTGGGTGGTGTGAACACTGGTGCCATTTACTGCTGAAATGGTGGTCTCATTGGCACTTGCTGAGTGGGCAATATGCTTGCCAAAGGCTCAGTATAATCCTGAATAACATGCCAGATCCCCAGAAGCTGCTGCCAGATATTCAGGGCACCAGCCTGTCTCTCCTGTATGCGATGAAGTTGCTAAGTAGTAGATTTAAAACAAACCTGAGAAAACATTTCTTCACACAATATAATTAAACTCTAGAATTCATTGCTGGATAATGTGGTGATATTGGTTAGCTTAGCAGGCATTTAAAAAAAGGTTTGAATAATTTCCTAACAGAGAAGTCCATAGGCCATTATTGAGATGGTTTGGGGAAATTATTCCTAGGATAAGCAGCATAAAATCTGTTTTACTACTTAGGTTCTTGCTAGGTACTTGGAACCTAGGTTGGCCACTGTTGGAAACAGGATACTAGGCTTGATGGACCTTTGGTCTGTTCCAGTATGGCAATTCTTATGTTCTAAGTTAGGGTAAACTGTTGGTATAGGGTTCATTTTCCCTCACTCCCATAGTAGAATTATTTTTTTGGATTCCGTTTGAGTCGATGGGTAAAAATCCAACATGCAATTCCTTTTGTTTACTTATCTGCAATTCCTATTGTTTATCTTTATTAATTTTTCAAATTTACATCACAAACAAAAATTGGAGATTTAACAAAAATTACAGAAATGTTGAAACTCAATTTACAATCCAAAAGCATTAATGAACTCAACTTTGAAAGGACCTCCCTCCCTGCCAGTCTAACAGTGAACGTATGGGATTCACACTATAACAGGGGTCTCAAAGTCCCTCCTTGAGGGCCACAATCCAGTCGGGTTTTCAGGATTTTCCCAATGAATATGCATGAGATCTATGTGCATGCACTGCTTTCAATGCATATTCCTTGGGGAAATCCTGAAAACGCGACTGGATTGCGGCCCTCAAGGAGGGACTTTAAGATCCCTGCACTATAACATTAATTCCATCTCTAGCAAATAAGAATTCCTCCAGTTGTTTAGGATCAAAGAACTGATAAAGTTTACCCTCAAGAACTCTCAAGGAAATCTAAACACAACATTAGCAGATATAGCCTGAACCCGAGCCAGGAGGATCAAGAAGGCTTTACACCTTTTCTGTGTGCTAAATCAGGAAACACTTTTATTTTAGATCCTAGAAACTGTGAGTCTAAGGGCTCCTTTCACAAAGGTGCGCTAGCGTTTTTAGCGCATATTAAGGCCCTAACGCACCTTTGTAAAAGGAGTCCTAAGTTTCTAAAGGAAAGATTCAACACATTAATGCGATAAAGTTCAAACGCAAAAGTCACCAGCAATGTCGTTCTAAGAATAATAACTTCCAAAGAGAACTCTACATAAGAACATAAGAACATAAGCAATGCCTCTGCTGGGTCAGACCTGAGGTCCATCATGCCCAGCAGTCCGCTCACGCGGCGGCCCAACAGGTCCAGGACCTGTGCAGTAATCCTCTATTTATACCCCTCTATCCCCTTTTCCAGCAGGAAATTGTCCAATCCTTTCTTAAACCCCTGTACTGTACTCTGCCCTATTACTCCCTCTGGAAGCGCATTCCAGGTGTCCACCACTCGTTGGGTAAAGAAGAACTTCCTAGCATTCGTTTTAAATCTGTCCCCTTTCAACTTTTCCAAGTGTCCTCTTGTTCTTTTATTTTTCGAAAGTTTGAAGAATCTGTCCTTCTCTACTCTCTCTATGCCCTTCATGATTTTATAAGTCTCTATCATATCCCCTCTAAGTCTCCTCTTCTCCAGGGAAAAGAGACCCAGTTTCTCCAATCTCTCAGCGTATGAGAGGTTTTCCATCCCTTTTATCAAGCGTGTCGCTCTCCTCTGAACCCTCTCGAGTAACGCCATATCCTTCCTAAGGTACGGAGACCAATATTGGACGCAGTATTCCAGATGCGGGCGCACCATCGCCCGATACAATGGCAGGATAACTTCTTTTGTCCTTGTTGTAATACCCTTCTTGATTATGCCTAGCATTCTATTTGCTTTCTTAGCGGCTGTTGCGCACTGTGCCGTCGGCTTCATTGTCATGTCCACCATTACCCCCAAGTCCCTTTCTTGGTTGCTCTCATTCAATAATATCCCTCCCATCGTATAGTTGTACCTCGGGTTTCTGTTTCCAACATGTAATACTTTACATTTCTCAACGTTGAACTTCATCTGCCATCTCGCCGCCCATTCCCCCAATTTGTTCAAGTCCCTTTGCAATTCTTCGCATTCCTCTTTAGTCCCAGCTCCACTAAATAGTTTTGTATCGTCCGCAAATTTTATTATCTCACACTTCGTGCCTGTTTCTAGATCATTTATGAATATATTAAATAGCAGCGGCCCTAGCACTGAGCCCTGCGGAACACCACTCGTGACCCCCATCCAGTCCGAGTAGTGGCCCTTCACCCCTACCCTCTGTTTCCTACCCGCCAACCAGTTTCTGATCCATCTATGTACGTCTCCGTCCACTCCATGGTTCTTCAGTTTCCGGAGTAGACGTTCGTGAGGCACCTTGTCAAAGGCTTTTTGGAAATCAAGGTATATGATGTCTATGGGGTCTCCTCTGTCCATCCGTTTGTTAATTCCTTCGAAGAAGTGCAATAAGTTCGTTAGGCACGATCTCCCCCTGCAGAAACCATGTTGGGTTGTTTTCAAAAGTTCGTTTCTTTCCAGATGTTCATGTTCCAGATGGCCTCTAAAAAGGCCATATGTCCCAGGTGTTCTTTTTTTTCAGCTATAGCCTCCAGGTTAACCGAAATACTCCGGACCTGAAGATATTGTACGCGAGTAATAGGCAGAAGTGCCTCCGATGGTATCTTCAAAATCTCCACAAGATATTTCTATTTCTTTTTCTTTTCAATTTCCAAAATTAAAGACAAGCAAATATTATTTGTTTTTTTTGTTTGTTTGTTTTCCAAAAGCACTTTATTAATAATTTAAATATTTAAAAAAAACATCAATCTTATATAATCAAGCTTTTAACAATACATTAATTCATTTTATATCTTACTTCTTAATACACACTAAAAATATCAATTTAACTAATAGACTTCTGTAACCCACCCTCCCTTTCTCCCCCACCTCACACCTTCCCACCCCAGTGAGAGGATATGTGCAGGAGATTCAAACAACTATATAAATGTGGTAGATCGTAATTTGGAGATCGGTGGGGCTACTCCTTTGGGAGCTGATCCAAATTTTATATGTACCCCAGATGGTATTATATTTATATATCTGATTTCTCCGAAGAGCAGTTAATTTTGACATTTGTTGTATAAATTGAACTTTAGCCAGCAACACTTGAAGCGCCGGCAAATATGGTTGTTTCCAAACCGATGCCAAAACCAATCGCCCTGCAGTCATTATCAAATGTGTCCACTTCTGCTGTTTAATTGGCAAGGCAGCTGGTCCTATATTCAACAAGCAGCACATAGTCTTGGGTATTGAAGTTCCTAGCACTGCTTCAATAAAGGATATCACTCTATCCCAATATGTTTGTGCCTTTATACAATGCCACCATACATATTCAAACATACTTACTTCCTCACATCCTCTCCAACATTTATCCAATCCTTTCCCATACATAACTCGTAGCTACATTGGAGTATAATACCAGCAATATAACATCTTATATCCATTTTCTATCATATTGCTAGCTATTGTGCCATAAAGAAGGTTATGCATTATTTTAGACCATTCTTTATCAGTATAATATTTGCCAATGATCTTTTCCCAACGGCACCAATATTTCAAAGGTGAGTGAAGATGCTCCAATTGTACTACCTCTCCCACTTTCCTTTGCTATAGCCCTGTCTAGATTTGACTGTTCAGTGATAACTTCTTTAAGGACCATTTTTCTAATAAAGCTTTCAATTTGTTTATAATAAAATAGATCTCTCGATAAAAGACCATATTCTTCCACCAATACTTCAAAAGGGGTAGCTTTCCCATTATCCAATAGGTGATCCAATGTTTTGAGTCCTTTCTTACCCCATATGTGGAAGGCCACATCAACCTCGCCTGGAGTAAAATTAGGCATATATGTAATAGCTGCACTTATAAAATAAACCTTATCTCTGAAGCATCGCCTGCGCACCTGAATTCACAGATCAAGAGTGTGTCGAATTATAGGGTTAGACCTCTTAGCTATAGCAGAAAGTTGTGAATATTGAAACCAAGGTTTTGCCCAAAGTGGGAATGCGCCCAATAGCTCTTGCTCCATACAGACCCATGATTTTTCCTTATCCCATTTCCAATTAGTTAAGTACCGTAACTGGGCCGCTTGATAGTAATATCAAAAATGTGGAACTGCCATTCCTCCCAACTTGCTAGGTTGATACATCATGGCTTGGGTTACCTTGGTGTCTTATATTGCCAAATATAAGCAAATATCTTTCGCTACAAGTGAAGAAAAAATTTACTAAGTAGAGGGATCAGTAAAGCTGAAAAGAGATACAATAGTCTCGGAAGCACCACCATCTTGATGGTTTATACCCTGCCTAGCCAGGAAATATTAAGATGACTCCACCTCTCCATTTCCTGCCAAATCACTTTCAAACGGGGAGGATAATTAGCAGTGTACAACATATCAATTTGCTTAGTTAAATTAATCCCCAAGTATCTTAGTGATTGTTGAGCCCATTTGAAGGAGTAATTACTAAAAATCCATCTACGTTCTAAATCTAATAAAGTAAGATCCAAAATTTCTGACTTAGACATATTTATCCGAAATCCTGACAGCTGTCCATAAGCTGTCAGAATTTCTACTACAGCTTTCAGCAAGGTGAGAGGGCCTCAGATTGTAAAAAGGATGTCATCTGAAAATAGTAATATTTTTGTCTCCGGGCCACCAGAGCTTATACCTGTAATATTTAAAACTTGTTGCACCGATTGGGCCAGAGGCTCCATAGCTAGTGCAAAGAGTACAAGTGACAGTCCACAACCTTGACGGGTCCCCCTCCTTAATGTAAAACACTCAGTATAGCTTCCATTAATATTAATCGAAGCCAAGGGGTCTCTATATAGCAACCGAAGCCAGGGGAGAAAAATTCCCTATATCTTTTCTAACACTTGAAATAGATAGGGCCAATATACCCTATCAAATGCCTTCTCGGCGTCAATGCCCAGAATAAGAGTCGAATCATATCCACTAGCAGCTTGCGACAATATATGGCAAATTCTCCGAATATTATCAAATGTCTGGCGGACCCCGTACAAACCCAGATTGATCATCAACTACCAAATGGGGCATATAAATCTGTAAGCGTTTAGCTAAGATTTTAGTAAACAGTTTATAGTGAACATTTAACAGTGAATTAGGTCTATAAGAGGAGTAAGATGTCGGGTCTTTACCTAGTTTCAATATCAAAGTTATACTGGCTAAACGCCAAGAATAAGGCAATTCCTGTCTATTTAGCGCAACAAAGGGGGAATCAGAGTTGTTTGAAATGTCTTATAAAACTTGGCTGTAAAGCCATCTAATCTGGGCGATTTTCCCACTAGTATATCTTTAATAGCCCATGTTAGTTCTTCCACTGTAATAGGCAGAGATAGTTTAGTAGCTTCCCCAAGTGTAAGACTAGGTAAATGTATAGGATCTAAATAAGAACAAATATCTGTTTCTTTTAGTATATGCTCAGATTGATATAACTGTTGGTAATAATTAGTAAAAACTTGTTGAATATGTTCAGAAATGATACAGTCCCCAGCCGGGCCCTGCACATGTGTGATCACACTGTGAAGTTGTCTTTTTTTCAACTTATGGGCCATTATTCTACCCGCCCTAATATTTGTTTCAAAGTATTCCTGGCGTAGTCATTGAAGCTTAGTACTAATTATTTCTAGATCTAATTCCTGAAGGTCTAACTTAAGTTGTTGTAATTTTGCTTTTTTTTTGGAAGATAACCTCCCACCCTTACGGTTCCATTCTAGAGCATAAATCTGGTCTTGCAAGGCCCCAATTTTAAGCATATGTACCCTTCAGACATGTGCCCCTAAGCCAATAATTTTACCCCTTATAACCACTTTTAAACATTCCCAGAGGGTCTCCAGAGGGGTATCTCCAGTATCATTGAATTGTAAATATTCCCCTAGGTCCTTACACAGTTGTTGCAGCAGAGTCCAGCAGAAGACTATCCTCTAATCACCAATACTATCTACCAGATTATGTAGATTGTATCACTAGATTTAAGTAAATTTGAGCATGATCAGACCATATCCTAGTTTCTACAATGGAGGAGCTAACAATCTTGAGGAACAGAAGAGAAGTTCTGTGTAGGAAAAGCCCAGGTGAAGACCCCTGAGCATTCCCCAATATAACAAAAACAGGCCAATACAGCTAAAACCTAAAATGGTTGCTGAAAGAGCAAAATGGACACTCTGACTAAAAACTGTCAGCTCTGAAAGACACTTCTTCTTTCTTGAGAGCAAGGTCAAACAGAAGGCACAGCTTCTTAGAGGGTTTTCTAACTCAAAAAGATCATAAATTTTTAAATAAGAAATTTCCAATGATGCCAGCTTTTTATACTCTACCCAAGATCCATAAACGATTAGAAGATCCCCCGAGGAGACCAATTATGTCATCACGAGGTCCAATTTTAGAAGATCCCCCGGGGAGACCAATTATGTCATCACGAGGTTCAATTTTAGAACCACTCTCCCAGTTTGTTGATGAATTTTTAAAACATGAGATTTTGAAAATCAGATCATATATAAAAGATTCAAGAGACCTAATGGTGAAATTAAATGAGATTCCAAAAGAGTCATTTCTTTTCATAATGGTGTCTTTTGATGTTGCTTCATTGTACACAGCAATACACAAGATGATGCTTTGGACATCATCAATAAAATTTTGGACAAAAGAGAGAGACCGCATACTATTCCCACGGTGTTTTTGTTAAACTTAGCACGAATAGCAATGAAGGAGAATTTTTTCTTGTATAATAACAAATTCTATAAACAAAAGAAAGGAGTGGCGATGAGGGCAGTGTTTGCCCCATCAGTAGCCAATTTATATGTGGCTGAGTTTGAGGCCGTTTGGATAGAGAACTCTCCTTTTGAAAGTGGTATCAGCAGATGGTTTAGATACATCAAAGATGTGTTAATGATTTGGAAAGGTATAGAAGAGGTCCTAAATCGTTTCACACAGTGCTTGAATAGTTGTGATTCAAATTTAAAGTTCAGTATGCATTACTCAAGCCACCAATTAGAATACTTAGATTTAAAGATCACTCAAGAAGATGACCATTTTGAGTTTGACATTCATGTGAAATCCACAGATAGGAACACTCTCTTGAACTTCTGTAGTTGTCATCCAGCCAGCTTAAAGAAAAATCTGCCTTTTTCTCAGTTTCTGCGTTTAAAACGTAACTGTTCTACAACTAAAAAGTTTAAACATCAATCTCAAGTCCTAATGTATAAATTGGAAAACCAGGGTTACCCAAAGAAGATCATAAAGAAAGCTTTCAAAAGAGAGAAATACTATAATAGGGACTGGCTATTACAGGAAAAAGTTATCAATAGGGAGAAATAACCAGATGACACATTGACGTGTGTTTTGAAATATTCATCTCAAGGTAATGAGATAGCGAGCATCCTGAAAGATAATTGGAAAATTATTAAAACTCATCCAATTTTTGAAGATTTAGACTTATGTATAGTATTCTCAAGAAAAAGAAATTTGAAGGACATTCTATCTCCCACTGTATGCATTTTTGACACTCCAGTTGACAGAAATGTGTTGCCAGCAGGGTTTTTCAAGTGTGGCAAATGCAGCATTTGTGATATTGCTGTATCTTTAAAAGAATTTACTAATCCATCTGATGGAAAAAGATATTCCATCAAACATTTTCTTACTTATTCTTCGGACCATATAATATACATTATTTCTTGTCCATGTAACAAACTGTACGTGGGGATGTCAACAAGACCTTTCAGAACGAGAATGACAGAACATAAGTCCAATATCAAACGAGAAAGATCAAATGCTTCATTAGGTTATTACAACATAGATTTTCAGAATTGAGATGTTTTTGCATTGACAAGCAAACTGTAAACATTCGGGGTGGCGATAGACAGAAAAAACTGTTCCAATGGGAGTCGAGCTGGATCTTCAGACTCAATACCCTTAAACCCAGAGGATTGAATACTACTATAGATTGGGGCTCTTTTGTTTAACCTTTTCAGTTTAATTATTCAGTTTAAGTTTTTTCAGTTCAAATCCTTCAGTTTAATTTTGTAGTTGTTGTTTGTACTAAACAGCTTTATTGACAGACAGTTAGTGTGAATTAATCTGTGAGCTCAATTTCAACAACGATTTAGAGAGTTTATAAGCGCATGCGTGAGCGTCTTCCGGCTGACAGCGCCATTTTGCTTCTCAGTTAGGAGCGTAGCTGCACAGTGAGTATTCTCTTATAAAGTTTGTTTATTATCTTTAATACGTTAAGTGAAGTCTTGTTATGATGTGTTTTATTGTAGTTGCAAAGTAGATCCCTGAAGAAGCCGTTAATAGGTGAAACGGGTCCCCGTTGGGCATAAGTTCATAGCGCTACAACCAAGACACCGACACTAAAGCTGTTATAGAGATAAGTGCTGGTTTTAACTATTTAATTATTTATTTTGCACAGAGAGCACTTTACATTAGTTAAAGCACTAAGCATTAGCACTTTATCAGCTCACAGGTACTAAGCTCGATGAAAGATACCTTTGTCCTGCAAATGCTGTAAAGAAAATCGTTTTTGATTACACAGTGCAGGCATCTGAGAGCATAGTTAACCGCAGTAGTGAGTTTTTGATTAGAGATAATGTATTACACACGTCTGTTTGTTTGGATCATTGGATGATTTAGTTGACTTGTTTCCATTGTGAAATATTTTAGTGTTTCCACTATTGATACAAGGCTATAGCTTAGCCATCCTTTTACTTGGGTTTGACTCTAACTATAATTCCCTTAGGCCAGTGATTCCCAACCCTGTCCTGGAGGAACACCAGGCCAATCGGGTTTTCAGGCTAGCCCTAATGAATATGCATGAGAGAGATTTGCATATGATGGAAGTGATAGGCATGCAAATTTGCTTCATGCATATTCATTAGGGCTAGCCTGAAAACCCAATTGGCCTGGTGTTCCTCCAGGACAGGGTTGGGAACCACTGCCTTAGGCTGACAAATATAATTCAGCTAATACATATATTAGACCTTAGGCTATTTAAATCAAAGCACATAAGTTTTGTTTTCTTTTATATTTCATCTTTTAATGCTGTACCTATCCTGTTAGTAATATTATTTAGGCATAGCCGGAAACAAAATAAAGGATATATAGTATAGGTATTTCTTCCATGTTGATTATGGTCCACTTTATAAAGACATTTGCCATATCATATGAAGCTGTTTGCCACATGAAAATCCGTATTTGCACCCTTTTGATGTCTATTAATGACTTATTTGCACAATCATGGACTAATGCTATTTGAAACATCATCGCTGAAAATTTCCATCCATATGAAACCCTGATGATGGATGAGCCCCAGAGGAAGGACCTTGCTACCAGAGAAGGAATCTGATAAGCGCCTAGGAAACCCTAAAGACTTATCAGCGAAGACTTCTTGACTGTTGATACTAAGGATAGGACGACCTTCGTGACCTTGAACTTCTACAGCTTTAATTATGGACATTGATTTCCACTTTAACTCTTTTATGGACTTATGCAGTATCTAATATAATAAAAGCCTAAGCGCGCATGCGCACTCCCACCTGCGTGTTCCATTTTCCATGCGCTGTAGGGCCCCGCAGGTAATAATAATAATAACTTTATTTTTGTATACTGCAGTACCACATACAGTTCAGAGCGGTTTACAGTGTAAGAGACTGTACATATACAGCAATGGTACAATGTAAGGGAATGTACTATGCAGTTGAGAGCAAGTTACAATGCAGGAGACTGTACATAGTTTAGCATAGGTATTAATACAGCGGAGGACAAAGCAGAATTACGGTGCAGGAGTCTGTACATCTACAGCAGCGATATTTATACAGTAAAAATACTGTTTGTGAGAATTAAAGAGTAAGATAGAGGTGGTAGGGTTTGGTTATTTGGGGGGGAGGGGTTCGAGAAATTTATCATAGAGGTAAGATTTGAGGGATTTCCTGAAGTAAGAGTAAGATGGGGCAGATGAGATGAGGGTGGTCAGGCAATCTGTCCATCTGCCAGCTTGGAATAAGAGAGTTCTGTTAAGGAATCTTTTGTAGGTGCATCCCTTTGGGGATGGGTAGGTAAACAGATAGGCATTGCGTGTGCGAGTGGTGCCTGGGAACGCAAAGTGGTGAGAGAGATATATCGGTGACAAGCCAGTTAGGGTTTTGAAGCAGAGGCAGGTGAATTTGAAGATGATTCTCGCTTCTAGTGGCAACCAGTGAAGTTTTCTGTAGTAAGGGCTGATGTGGTCTGATGTTTTGAGGCCATAGATTAGGCGGACGGCAGTGTTTTTAATGAGTCTTAGACATTTGATGGTTTTCTTGTAGGAGCCCAAATATATAATATTACAGTAATCCAGGGTGCTTAAGATTAGGGATTGGACCAGCAGTCTGAAGGAGAGGAAGTCGAAGTAGTGTTTGATGGTGCAGAGTTTCCAGAGGGTATGAAAACATTTTTTGAACTGGGCATTGGTGTGATCTTCGAAGGTCAGGTATCGGTCTAGGATGACTCCAAGGATTTTGATGGTGGGATTAATAGGGTAAGTTAGACCGTTGAGTTGTAGGGTGGTGGCCGTTAATTTGTGGTTGGGACTTGCAAGGAAGAGTTTAGTCTTTTCTGGATTTACTTTCAGTTTGAACCGAGTTGTCCAGTGTTCGACCATGATGACTACTGATGAGATGTGCTGTTCTGTTTCTTGTGATAATGAGGAGATGGGAATGACAATTGTAATGTCATCTGCATAAATGTAGGATTTCAGTTTTTGGTCTGACAACATGTGACCCAGTGATGCCATGTAGATATTGAATAGAGAAGGTGATAGGGGGGAGTCTTTTGGGACTCCACAGAGGTTGGACCAGGTATGGGAGTAGGCTCCCTCAGTATGTACTTGGTAGGTGCGGTTTTTTAGGAAGCCTGTGAGCCAGGTTAGTACCTGTCCCGAAGTGCCTATAGAATCAAGGCAACTAAGCAGAATGTCATGGTCTACCAGGTCAAAGGCACTACTGAGGTCAAACTGGAGTAACAGAGCGTTATTTCCCTGGGAGAATAGTTGGAGGAGGTAGTCGGTTAGTGATGCTATGACGGTTTCCGTGCTGTAGTTAGTGCGGAATCCAGACTGGGAGTCATGCAGGATGTTGAATTTTTCGAGGTGTGACATGAGGTCCTGGTTGACAAGGCCTTCCATAATTTTGAGGAAGAATGGTATATTGGCGATGGGTCTGTAGTTGGTGGCTGTGGAGAGTGGTTCTTTGGGGTTTTTGATAGTTGGGGATATGAGGATGTGGCCGAGTTCCAGCGGGAAGTAGCCGGTGGATAGGCAGAGAGTGACCCAGTTGAAGAGCTCCACTTTGAAGGAGGGGGGAGCTATTTTCATAATGGAGGGTGGGCAGTTATCTAATAGGCAGTTGGATTTGGAGTATAGCTCTAGAAATAGGTTCCAGTCTGGGTTTTTAAAGGTAGGAGTGCGCATAAGAACATAAGAAATGCCTTCACCGGATCAGACCTGGGGTCCATCCAGTCCGGTGATCCGCACACGCGGAGGCTCAGCCAGGCATACCCTGGTGCATACATTAGTCACTCGTATCCATCAATGTGTCCTGCAAGAAGATGTGCGTCCAATTTTCCCTTAAATCCTAGAATGGTAGTTTCCTCCATCATCTCTTTCGGGAGAGAGTTCCAGGCGTTCACCACTCGCTGTGTGAAGCAGAACTTTCTGACATTTGTCCTGGCCGTGTCCCCTCTCAGCTTCAGGCCATGATCTCTGGTCCGAGTCTGGGTCACATTCGCCAATGTGAATAAAGCTATTTCTTGCTCTCCATCCTTTCCCCCTGCTGGTGAGTGAGCTTGCTCCATTTTGTCGATTCCTTTTAGCAATTTAAAAGTCTCTATCAGATCCCCTCTCAGTCTTCTCTTCTCGAGGATGAATAATCCCAGTTTTCTGAGGCGATCCTTGTAGCTCAAGTTCTCCATACCTTCTACTAGCTTCGTTGCTCGCCTCTGCACCTTCTCCAGCAGTGTTATATCCTTCTTCAGGTATGGAGACCAGTGTTGGACACAGTATTCCAAGTGTGGTCTGACCATTGCTCTATAAAGCGGCATTATGACCTCCCTTGATCTACTCGTGATTCCCTTCTTTATCATGCCTAACATCCTGTTAGCTTTCTTTGCCGCCACTGCGCATTGAGCCCTTATTTTCTACATTTGGGAGCCAGCTACAGTTGTGGAGGGGTCTTCCACTCTCGTTGTTGGGGGCGAGTGAGTCTCTAAAATATGCTTATTGTTCCACAGTAGTTGTACGTCTTTCAGGTTCTCCCTCTCTATCTGTCTTCCCGAGATGAAAAGAGGCTTGAGCGTATGGTTCAACGATTTCTTTGGAAGGGACATCGCGCTCACATTACCTATAGGAGAGTGTCCTCCGCTCGGTATAAGGGAGGATTGGGGTTGTTAAATCTTCATTTCTTGACAATTGCTTGTGGCATGCATCATATTAATGATCTCTTTTGTGGCACCTCCACAAAATACTTCTTTGGAACTTTCCTGTTTTACTACTACTCACTTTAGTACCTTTATTCACTCTGCATTACTTTCTACCTGGGGGCCTACACACAGTGCCTTGTTACACTGCCCACTATGACGGGTTTGGCACTGGGTATGAAAATTTCACTCACTTAGTTCTACTATATCTCCCTTTCTACTGCCCCGCTTTAATGTCCATTTTTCCACCTGGGATTGATAATGCTAGTTTTGTGCATTGGGAAGCAAAGGGGATTTGTTATTTATTTCATCTAGTCGATGATGAAGGCCGGATAAAATCCTTTGACCAGCTCTGCGAGGAATTTAATCTTTCTCCTCTAGATGGATTCGCTTATCTGCAGATCCATCATTATATCTCCTCTTTGCCTTGTAATCATCTTTCGACTTCCTCTAGGGAGTTATTGTCTATGGCATTCACTTTTGGCTCCCAACAGCCGGTACCCTTAAAATTTTACCATAGACATCTGAAAGACGAATCCCCTTTGCTTGACTGCATTAGATTACGGGATGCTTGGACTCGTGATTTAAATTTGGAATTGTCTGAGGATGTGTTCTTGACTGCTATAAAAAAGTTGCCGATTTTTGGTAAATATACTGTATTTTGGGAACATTACAAATTAGTTTTACAATTGTACATCTCCCCACGGCGAGCTCATTTGGCGGGGCTCTGCCCCACTGCGGCTTGCCAGCGCTGTCACGCCCCCAAAGCTGGTTTAGGCCACATGTTCTGGACTTGTTCTGCAGTGCACGCCTTTTGTGACTCTATTTTTCTTTTGTGGATAACATTTGGAACATTATTGTACAGTGCACTGCTTTGGTGATGTTTGGGGCCTCTCCCCACTTTCATCCTCGTCGACCTGGGGCAGCAGCATTTCTTTGTTGGACGGTTTTGACAGCTATACAGTGTATTCTGCTTAAATGGATGGAGGTGGAGGCCCCAGACTATTCACTTTGGCGTTTGGGAGCGTAAAGGAGTGCAAGATTTTTCCTCTTTGCCTGGACGGGTCTTCCAGCGCACTTGGGAACCTTTTTGGTCTACTATGACACCGACGGCCCGTAGCCGTCTGTTGAATTGTTAGCCTTGTTACCTCTTTAACTCTTTGTTTAGCATCTTTTTGTCTATGAATACTTGTTTTCTATGTATGGAGTCCCTTTTTTTTTGGTGTATATGTGAGGGGATTGGGGGGGGTGGATTATTTCTGGGAGAATTTTTGAGCTGATCTTGTTGAATATTGTTTATTTGTTATTGGCTCTTTTGTGCTCAATAAAATATATTGAACGATACTCTCACCTTGTTCTTGTAGCATTTCTCTTTGAATGTTTACCTGGGAATTGTTACTGTTTTTCTGAGATTGGAGTCCATGATCACAATAGATCTCCATAGTTCGTCCATGCTGACTATAGCAGGCTTCACCAGCTATTCAAACTGCATATTCTCTCTTCTGATAGATGTATTTTCTCCTGCCTTCAGGGAGGGTGCTGATGTCAGGGCTCCAGTGGGGTCCACTTCAGCTACCGATTCCCCTCCCACTGCTCCTCCATGGCAGAACACTTGCATTTCTTCTTGGGAGAACAGTGTTGCCTCTCTCTCTGTGGATCCTTCTCTTATCGGTTGGGGAGGTGCCTGCCCCTAGTTCGGGCTCAGAGAAACCCATCCAGAACTAAGGCTCATGGTAGAAACCGGCAAATCTCCCTAAGTCAGCTTGGTCTCTTTCACTTGGCGCATCAGCATCTCCCCGATGATAATTTGCAAGAGTCCTCTGGAGCTCCTGGTCATTGGAGGAAGTAACTGAGTGCTTCCCTTCCTCTTCCCCATGTCCGAGGAAGAAAAACTACGAAAGGTAAAAATTTTTAAAACCTCTCGAGGTCTAGTGTAGGGAAGAGCTCCGGGTTACGTGTCCATCCTTGATGCCATTTTGGATCCTCCACAAGATATTTCTTAAGATTCCCATAGCTGAAACCAGTGGAGATTTAGGAAAATGCAAGAGTCGAGTGATTCTCTAGGTATTCTAGTTGCCTTGCAATATAGTTTCTATCCTTTACCATCAAGATTTCACAAGACTCCACTGCCTAGACTCTAGACCTTAAGGAGTCCACTTCTTGACCATGTTGATTAGCAACTTGTGCTTGAATCAATACTGCATGAGCAATATTCTTCACATCCAAAGTATTTTGTTTTAACTTCGTTTATTAGAGAGGAATATTTGCCATTAATGGCTTCTCACAGTGATGTAAGTGTCACAACAGCAGGTCTTATTTTCTTGTTCCTCAAAAGTTACCTGGGTCTTAGCTTTCATAAGATTACTCACCATTTCCTGACCCAAGGTTTTGGAAGCAGCTTGCATTTGATGGTCTTCTTCTTTTGCAGCAAATTTCAAACTCCCAGAGATCTGCCTCCCTTGTTTCTAGGGGATATCATCCTGCTCAGGTTCCCCTACCAAACGCTGAACCTCTGGAAAACTTTCACCCAGAGGAGGATGTGCCATTCATTCTATGGGAGACACGAGCCTAGTGTTCAATGTGGACTTTCAGTGCGCTTCTTCCGCGCTACCTTCTAGCACATCCTACCACCACAGCGCCATCTTGAATCTGGCCATAAAATTCCTTTTAATTTGCTGCAGTAACATTACTATAGGAAAAACCTTCCTGAATCTGTGTGTTTTGCTCCATCTCTGGTCTTATTCAAGTACCTCTTAAAGACCCACTGCTCTTATACCAAAAGTCCTACCAGATACTTATGACCAGGATTGGCTGCTGTTGGAAATAGGATACTGAACTGACCCAGTATAGCAATTCCTGCATTTTTATGACTCTTTCTAATCCCAATCTACTCTCTAGAAGTGAATAGAGTAATCTAGATTAATCTAGATAGCTGAATCAAGTGTCAAAAAACTAGAACAAATTACAGAATTTATCTGGGAATGGAAGGTTAATTGGGAGTCCAGGATGACTCCCAAATACCTGAAAGAGTGAACTAAAGTTAGAGCATCCTTGAAGAGTCAGAACAGCTGAGATCTGCAGTCGGCATCCTGTAATCTAGGATGCCATAGTTTTGGAAGGATTTAAGATTTAATGGATAGTGTTGAGCTGATTATTAATGGAATTAAAGCAGGATGCATATACTCTAATATCTATACATTATGGCTCTGTCCCTGAGAATGCCTATGCACAGGTTGCATAAAAAGTAAGCATACACTTTCTGTACATCTTAGTTTAATTCCAGGCCACATCCAGCAGAGCAGTGATACCCAGGGGTGATGCAGGTACAGCCAATATTTAGTGCTGTATTTGTACAGCTAACTAGGCAGTTAGGTCTGCTATTTATGCAGTCTTACTTGCCCAGCTAGTTATGTGGGCACCAGTATTGAATATTGCTGGTGCCCATTTAACTTTATGGACTGCCTTGACACTGCTTAGGATTGTCTAAACTAATATTCAGTGACACTGCCTAGCTAATTGGCAGTCAGCCTACTGAACACAATTTAAATAGGCAGGAGCATCTCCTGTAAATGTGAGTCTCACCTAGGCTCGGCCCATACATAAGCACCCCTTGCAAATCTGCACAGTATAAATTAAACTTGTATTTACAGAATAACTCTTAGGTTAAATTTTGGCATGCACTCTATTATAGAATTGTACTGCACATGACTTGCCCAAAATCACAAGGAGCAGCGGTAGAATTTGAACCTGTTTTCCCTGGTTCTCATCCTGCTACTGTAAACCAATAGCACAAGATGGGGTTGCAGGGGATTGGAGTTTAGGGGTATATTTTATAAAATTCATGCATAAGCTTTGATTCTTACTCACAAATATATGCTCAAAGTTAAATTGGAGCAGGTTGGACTTCGTGTGGTAACTTTCAAACAGGCTATTTTATAAAGGCACAAAAACATGTGTTGCCTTTATCAATCAACTGCAAAATATGTGCCTTTTTGTCTTGCTTGTCTAAGCACTCTGTTATATAATTACCCTTTATGCAAGAACAGGAAAAGTAAATATACAGTATATGATACAGTAACTGAACTTTTTTTTTTAAATTAATTTATCAGTTTTCAAATACAATACAGCTTAAATTTGAATAAAGGAAAAAAGAATCAAAATCTTTATACAATAAAGAAACAGTCAATAGCTCCTTAGACCTCAAATTATAAGGGAGGAATTCCACTAAGTGAAGAGAAACTTATTATACATGTAATTAATCAATATAATTAATCAATCAGGAAAGGCTTAATAGCATTCTTAAGAAGCCCTTTTTCAAACTGCTGTTCTCATGTCTAGCCTAAACATTCCCCGTGGCCAACTTCTTCAAACTCGGAGCTGTTCAGAAGAATAAAACACATATTTAACCCCTAAATATTTAACTAGGCATTTATAGGGGTAGGCCAAAAGAAATGTACCATCCAAACTGACTATTTCAAGTCTCATTACCAAAAATAATTTCCTACGGTCCTGTGTTTGTCTAGCTACATCAGGGTATAGGAAAACTTTTATCCCATAGAACAATATCTGTGAAGAACGAAAATATAAACAGAAAATTGCATTAACATCTTGTTCAAAAACTAGTGGAACCAGTAAAGTCATTCTTTCAGATAATTCAGATACTGTTGATTCCAAAAGTCCAGATACATTCAGAACTCCTTCGTTATTCAAATTAACGTTCAAATTCTGAGTGCACCCCTTGTCGTTTATTTCCTCAAAGTCAGATAATAAATCTCATTAACAGGTGGTAGGCAATCAGGGGAAAATTTCAAAATCTCAACTAGATATTTTTTAAACATCTCAATAAGGGATACTCCAAGCATCTTAGGAAAATTCAAGAGACAGATGTTCAATCGACGATTAAAGTTTTCTAGCTGTTCAACCTTACGGTTCAATTGTATTTTATCCTTTATTAAAATTGTAGGGTCATGAAATAGTTAACTGTTGTTTAAAATATTGCTCTGGCCTACATAGCTGAAAACAGAGTACAATCTATTGACCTCATCTGCCTAAAATGTATGTCCCTACCATACCACATTGTAAGCTAAATAGATAAGAATTTGAGCCATGATGTACCCTGCCCTTCTGTACATTTAACTGTAAGAGTTAGATAAGTGTCCTGCTAGTGTGAGCTTGGAACCAATGAGTGTTAAGAAAAGTAACACGTGAAAAGCTTTTTCTAGAATTCAGTTGTATAGCCAGAAAAATGAATAAATATCTTGGGGGAAGAACAAGCTCTTCAGGAGGGACGGACTACCCCTGAGCACGGCAGGAACGAGGCTGCTAGCAAACAACGTCAAGAGAGGAATTGAGCAGGTTTTAAACTGAGAAGAAGGGGGAAGCCGACAGTCGACCTGACGTCGACGGTTCGGACAAGAGTATTCAAAGAAGATACTGAGCGGGAAAAATGCTGGGAACAAGCAAGAGATGAACAACAGAAACTGTTGACCAACAAGAGGGGCAAACAGATAAAATTAGAGGAACAGGAGAAATCGGAAAATCAGGTTGCGGACGAAAAGGATGCACCAAAAAATGAGGAAGAAAGGAGCAGAAATCAGGGACTGGCAGCCCAAATAGGGGATGGCAAGAGGAGAAAACACATGAAAAACCAGCAGAGAAAAGAAAAGACCGGGACTTAAATTGTTTGTACGCAAATGCAAGGAGCCTAAAGTACAAAATGAGAGAGTTAGAAGTCAAAGCCAAAAAAGAGGAACTAGACATCATTAGAATCACGGAAACATGGTGGAACGAGGATAACCAATGGGACGTAGTACTGCCAGGGTACAAACTCTATAGAAGAGACAGGACTCACAAGAAGGGTGGATGAATAGCACTATACATAAAAGACACCATTCCCTCGTCCGCAGTGGATATAGAACCAAAGGCGGAAGGATTGGAGTCATTATGGGTTAAATTACCGGTAAAAAATGGCCTTGACATAAGATTGGGTCTATACTATCGTCCACCTGGACAAACGGAAGCAAACGACAAAGATCTGGCAGCAGAATTGAGGCGGGAAGGCAACAACAGGAACATGACAGTAATGGGAGATTTTAATTACCCCGGGATAAACTGGAGTATTGGAAACTCGAACTGTGCAAGGGAAACAGAATTCTTAGAGGCTATGAGGGACTGCTTTATGGATCAGCTTGTCAAGGAACCAACAAGAGGGAATGCCACTCTTGACCTAATCCTCAATGGACTAGGGGGACCAGCAAAGGAAGTGGAAATAGTAGGACCACTAGGAAACAGCGATCACAACATGATCCAGTACAAATTAGAAGTAGGTACAGCAAAAGGGAAAAGAACCACAGCGACAACGTTCAACTTCAAGAAAGGGAACTACGATTCTATGAGAGCAATGGTAAGGAAAAAACTCAGAAAAAGCTCAAGAAAAACAGAAACCGTAGAGCAAGCCTGGTCTCTATTCAAGTACACAATGCAAGAAGCACAACATATGTACATCCCCAGATTTAGAAAAGGGTGCAAAAAAAAAAACCGAGCAAAAGATCCCGTATGGATAAACAAGGAGGTGAAGAAAGCGATAGGAGACAAGATAAAATCATTCCGGAAATGGAAAAAGGACCAAACTGGGGAGAACTGGAAAGAACACAGGAAAAGCCAAAAAGAGTGTCATCAAGTGGTTAGGAGAGCGAAAAGAGAATACGAAGAGAGGCTGGCCAGGGAGGCAAAAAACTTCAAATCGTTCTTCAGATATGTTAAAGGGAAGCAACCAGCGAGGGAGGAAGTAGGACCTTTGGATGATGGAGACAGAAAGAGAGTGATAAAGGAGGAAAAAGAGGTAGCCGACAGGTTAAACAAATTTTTCTCATCAGTCTTCACAAGCGAGGACACATCCGGTGTACCAGAACCCGACGTGATCTTCCATGGAGACCAAGAAGAAAAACTGTCATCAATAGAGGTGAACCATGAGGATGTCCTCCAACAGATAGATAGATTGAAAAGCAATAAATCACCAGGCCCGGATGGTATCCACCCTAGGGTACTAAAAGAACTAAGAAATGAGATAGCGGGAATACTCCAACGAGTTTGCAACCTATCCTTGAAAACTGGAGAGATCCCGGAGGACTGGAAGATAGCAAATGTTACACCTATCTTTAAAAAGGGGTCAAGAGGAGACCCGGGAAACTATAGGCCGGTAAGTTTGACATCGGTTCCGGGCAAGATGGTAGAAGCACTGATAAAGCACAGCATCTGTGAGCACATCGAAAAAAATGGGCTGATGAAAGCGAGCCATGTGGCTTCTGCAAGGGAAGATCGTGCCAAACAAACTTACTGCACTTCTTTGAGGGGGTAAACAGTCAGTTGGACAAAGGGGAACCCATAGACATCATTTACCTTGACTTCAAAAAGGCCTTTGACAAGGTACCCCATAAGCGGCTACTTAGGAAGCTGTGGAACCACGGGGTGGAAGGGGACATGCACAGATGGGTCAAACACTGATTGGCAGGCAGAAGGCAGAGGGTTGGAGTAAAGGGTCACTACTCGGGCTGGAGGAAGGTCACGAGCGGAGTTCCGCAGGGGTCTGTACTCGGACCGCTGCTGTTCAATGTATTTATTAATGACCTGGAAACGGGGACGAAGTGTGAAGTTATCAAATTTGCGGATGACACTAAACTCTGTAGAAGGGTTAGAAATGCGGAAGAGTGTGAGGACCTACAAAGGGACCTAAACAAACTGGAGGAGTGGGCGAATAAATGGCAGATGGACGTCAATGTAGGGAAATGCAAGGTCATGCATATAGGGAGAAAGAACCCGATGTTCAGCTACCAAATGGGGGGATTAGTATTAGAGGGAAGTAACCTTGAAAGAGATTTGGGTGTACTGGTGGACACAACAATGAAGTCAACAGCACAATGCGCAGCAGCCGCGAAGAAGGCAAACAGAATGTTGGGTATTATTAAGAAGGGTATTACGACCAGAACAAAAGAAGTCATCCTGCCGTTGTATCGGGCAATGGTGCGCCCGCACCTGGAGTACTGTGTTCAGTATTGGTCACCGTACCTTAAGAAGGATATGGCAATACTTGAGAGGGTCCAGAGGAGAGCGACACGAATGATTAAGGGCATGGAAAACCTTTCATACACTGAAAGATTGGAGAGACTGGGGCTCTTCTCCCTGGAAAAGCGGAGACTCAGAGGAGACATGATAGAGACCTACAAGATCATGAAGGGCATAGAGAGAGTAGAGAGGGACAGATTTTTCAAACTTTCAAAACATAAAAGAACAAGAGGGCATTCGGAAAAGTTGGAAGGAGACAGATTCAAAACGAATGCTAGGAAGTTTTTCTTTACCCAGCGTGTGGTGGACACCTGGAATGCGCTTCCAGAGGACGTAATAGGACATAGTACGGTACTGGAGTTCAAGAAAGGATTGGACAATTTACTGCTGGAGAAAGGGATAGAGGGGTATAGATAGAGGGCTACTGCACAGGTCCTGGACCTGTTGGGCCGCCGCGTGAGCGGACTGCTGGGCACGATGGACCTCGGGTCTGACCCAGTGGAGGCATTGCTTATGTGCTTATCTCTGTAACTTCCTGGTTTCGGCACTTCTGAGCCAGCTTGGAGCTCAGGGGTCCAGCATGTATTCTGTAATAAACCTCTTGTACTTTCTTCACGCCTCTGACTTTGTGTGTCCAAGTGACCTTTCAAAACCAGAAGACAAATCTTGGAGTTTTTCAACTTTATCGTTAACTTTTTTAGTTCTTTAGTAAAATCTTCTTTAGTCCCCTCTAATTTAAGTCCCAAAGAGTCAACAGTACTTATTAAAGCTGCTACTTCTTGGGAAGACTTGGCCACTGATACATTCAGGCTAGCGAGAGTTTCAAGTTTCAAGTTTATTAGGATTTTATATACCGCCTATCAAGGTTATCTAAGCGGTTTTTACAATCAGGTACTCAAGCAAATGCTCTCTAATATAACCACCGGTGGCTTGATCAATTGAGAGCTGGATTTTCCTACAGCTCCCAGGTTCCCCTGCTCCTTCATTCCTCCCATGGCCTCTGTCCCTCGATCTGGGGTTTCCCCTGCAACGTCCATTTGGCAGGGCTCCTCAGTCAGTGCCGCGGTTGGAGCAGGTCGCAGTGGAGGAACAGCTACTGGGGGGAGATAAAGATGTATCCAAGGCAAAGTCCTCCACTTCTCCTCGTGTGGGGGATAATGCCACCAACACCCCAGGTAACTCTGCAGGATTCTGCATGGTCGCAAACTCCCAAATCAATTGCTGCATCGGAGAAGAAGTTTGAGGTGTCGAGGAATCCACCCGAACTATCCCCTTACACTTCGTGTGCGGCATCTGGTTACCGAAAAGAGACTTAGAATAAGACGCTCCCAGATCGGTTCAGGAACGCAAGCAATCTGCTGCCACCATCTTGAATTCCTCCCTGTTGCCAGTAACTGAACTATTAACTATTGCTGCACCTTATGCTTGGAACAAGCTGCCCGAATCCCTATGGTGGGCTCTGTCTCTGACAGTGTTCAAGGCCCGTTTAAAAGCCCATCTCTTTGAGAGTGCTTTCAACTCCTAACTCCTCTCACCTTGGGTTCTGCATCCCCTACCCTCTATGTCATGTCTTGTCTGTCCAAGTTAGATTGTAAGTTCTTCCGAGCAGGGAGAGTCTATAAATGTCAAAATGTATAGAGCTGCATATGCCGTTCAGTGCTTTTAAGTGATAAGTAGTATTAATAAATGCAATGTTTAGGGGGGAGACTAAGTTATAAAAGTTTTCCAAAATATGATAGTATATTAAACCAAAACCATAAATATAAGAGGAGAAAAAAACCCTTAATTAATCAAATATTAAAAATGAACTAAAAAGACAAAAAGGAGATTATGTACTTAACCTGGTAAGATCTTTTTCAGTAGATAGGTGAAACATTCTAGACCAGTGGTTCCCAACCCTGTCCTGGAGGACCACCAGGCCAATCGGGTTTTCAGGCTAGCCCTAATGAATATGCATGAGAGAGATTTGCATATAATGGAAGTGAGAGGCATGCAAATCTGCCCCATGCATATTCATTAGGGCTAGCCTGAAAACCCGATTAGCCTGGTGGTCCTCCAGGACGGGGTTGGGAACCATTGTTCTAGACCATAGGGTTATTTCCCACTACTCACATGGTCTGCAAAAGAAATCCATTTCAGGTCTTTCACTTTGCCTCTAGTGTACTTCATAGGCTAGTTTAGCACCCTCTAGCAGTCAGCACCCAAGCATAGAGAGGCACATTCATCTGTGAAGTAGAGACACCTGTACCTACAGGCTAAACTATTGTTCTGCTCATACTACTAAACAGTACCATTAACCTCCAACAGAGGCGTCAAAGGAGTTCAGAAGTACTCCCACAACAGGTTATACTTATATACAAACTATTGTTAACCCTAAAGGGTTGACTGGTCTCCAAGAAACAGATTGGATAAGCAGGAGACTGAAATATGAACTCAGAATCTGAAAAAGGCACAGCAAGGACAGGTTGTTTCAACTTTAGAAAAAGGTCAAAGTCTGGTGGACAGGGCGGTTGTCTACTGGAAAAGATCTTACCAGGGTAAGTACATAATCTCATTTTCCAGTGCAATAGGCGAGACATTCTAGACCAGAGGTGTCCAACCTTTTGGCTTCCCTGGGCTGCATTGGCCGAAAAAAATGTTTCTGGGGCCGCACAAATGCTGCAGCAAGACGGTAAACACCAGGGGGCAGCAGAGGAAAACAGTGCATCGCCCTCGACCGGGGCCATACAAAATACTTCACAGGGCCGCATGTGGCCCTCGTGCCACAGGTTGGACACCCATGTTCTAGACGTACAAAAGCAGTCCCCAAGAAAGCTAGGATGGGCTTGCTGCGCAGGCTCCCAAGACCGAGGACCCATCTGGGAAGAGTCCCATCTGGCAAAAGTGTGAAAAGAAGACTACGTCATCACCCTGCAAATCTCCTCAGGAGAAACAGATCTAGCTTCCATCCATAAAGAAGCTACACTCCTGGCAGAAAGTGCCTTAACATAAATAGGGGACAATCGCCCCCATAAGCATGTAACTGGACTAAATGGCTCTACGAATCCATCTGGAGATCATAGTCTTAGAAGCGAGAGAACTCCGCAGAATAAAATGAGCCACCACCACAGGTAGTCAGAAAACAAAACTCTTGAGAAACTCGCCAATAATGCAGGAGCACCCTGCACACGTCCAAGTTCTTTAGCAGACGATCCTAAGATTGGAACCCATCAGCTGAACATCCGGAAAACACACTTCCGGATGGATGTGAAAAAGCGAAACCACCTTCAGCAAAAAAGGAAGGAATTGTCTGCTCTCAGGAACTTGGAGCAAAGGGTGTCGACATGACAATGCCTAACATTCGGAAATTCTATGGTCCCAAGAAAGAACAACCAGAAAATCTTGAGAGTTAAATCCCGGAGAGAAGCATCTGTCAGCGATTTAAAAGAAGCCCTTGGCAAAGCCAGACAGCACCACATTAAAGTCCCAGACCGGGAACGGATTCATAACAGGTGGCCAGACCAGAAGATATTTTTGCAAAACTGAGCAACATCCGGATGCAACTCCAAAGAGAACTGCAAATCCTGGGATCTAGAACTGGAGAGACCGGCCACCGGGATCTGCAGAGACACCATCGTGAAGCCTTTATCCAGACCCGATTAGAGAAAGGTCCCGCGACACCCGAGTCAAATAAGGGTCCACCTGTTCTTGGGCACTCCAGTGCCAACACCCAGGATGACTGGGTAGACCTAAGAAGCTTTAGCTATGACAAGCTCTGAATAGCCTTAATATGTCTTTTTTTAAACTGCGCGCTCAAGCCGCCAAGCTGGATGAGCAAAACAACTCAGATCCTTCAAGGCAACCGGGCCTTGGTGAAAAGGTCAGGAAAAATACTCAGCCGCATCAGATCTATGCACCCCGGCCTTTCATGCAAATCGGGCACCACCAGAATGACGTGGCCGGGGTGAGTTGCAATCCTCTGAAAGACCCTGCCGAGCAGCGGCCAAGGCAGAAATACGGACAGAAGGACCTCCAGAGGCCACAGTCGCTCAGGAGCATCAAGTCTCTTACTTCAGAGCTGGATCTTTGAATGAAGAAGCGTGGAACCAGTCTGTTTTTCACCATGATCACGAAGTCAAGGTGGGGCTGCCCCAACAGCTCACAAGCGCCTGAAACGCCTTCTGCACTCAGGTCCACTTGCCTGGAACTCTAGACTGATGGCTAAGGAAGTCTGCTGGAATGTTGGCCACTGCATTCACATGCACCGCTGTCAGCGCCAGGAGAAGACTTTCCACCCAAAGGAAAAGAAGCCGAGACTCCTGAACTAAGAGAGAGTTCTTAGTTCCTCTTTGATGATTAACAGAGACCACTGCCATCAATGATCAACCACTTCTGTGGCAACAGAGACAAACGGTCCTGAAAAGGACAATGACCGTATTGAGCCTTTCCCAGGCACAAGGGCCGGCAGCCATGGTTGCTACAACCCAGAAGGCAATGCTTAATGGAACGCTCTGGCAGTGGGATTGAGGACAAAGCCACCAGGTCATACACACTCTGGCCTCCAGAGTCTACCACAGACTCAGCTTTAAGACATCTCGGGGCCCAGTGAGAAAGGAAGGTATTCTGAAGAGGACGCTTGTGTGTGTTCGTCCAGGGAACCACGTCCAGCTTGGTAATCCTGGAACTCACAATCTGAAGGGATTGCCATCTACAATATCTCCAAAATCTGTGCCCAGAGCTTCTATTATCGAGTTTCGGGCAAGTAAACATAGCCCGCTGCTGTATCGACTATTCCAGTGACTGCATGGGCATCAGATGGTTTGTTTTTTTTTTAGTATAAGTTGACAATTCAGCCCAGGTCTTCCAGTACACGGAGCACTGTTGTTATCGTAGAGCGCCCCTTTTTCTGGGGGCACTCTAAGCCACCAGGCAGCCAGATAAGGGTGAGCCTGTAACTTCACCCACCTCAGAGGAGCTGCTACTACCACCATCACTATGATTAAGGTACAGGATGCGGTACAGGTCGCCAGCCCAAAAGACAGGGACGAAAACTGACTAAGCTGATCCAGCATATGAAACTGCAGAAACCTGTAGTGATCTGGAAAAATGGGAGTGTGCAAATTCACCCCTGCAAGATCCAGGGAGGCCAGAAATTCCCCTGGAACATTGCTGGAAGGACCCACCACAGGGTATCCATCTAGAAATGAGGAAGCTGAAAAGCCGGATACAAGTGCTGCATAATCAGAAATGGTCTGCAAACTTTTGATCCTGTCTTAGGAAAAATAAACAGAGTATCTGTGTAAACCTGACAGTTAGCTTGGCGCTGGCCATACTACTTGAATATCTATTAAGCGCTAAACAGCAGCCTGGAGAGAGCTCACTGTGCCTGAGCTCCCGACAGGAGAAGACACGAACTAGGCTGACAGAGGCTGGGTAAAACCAGCTTGCAGCCCAACTGAATAAATTCCACGACCCACTGGACTTTAAAAATGTGCAGCTAGGCAGATTGAAACTGCAAGAATCGAACCTCCTATCTGCAGAGGGGCCCCTCGGCTCCCTGGTGTCATTGGGTCGTGCAGGCAGGCAGGGCGGTGGTAGACAGAGCATGCCTGTAGCCTGGAACCCTGAGAAAATCCCTGCATAGAAAATGAAGAATTTTACCTGTAGTTACAAAAATATCGGCAAGAGCCACGCAAGGGAGGATGCCCAGCACCCTTGGACCATGCTCTACTATCCACCCAGGTCTTCGGGTGATGGTCCATTTCCGAATTCATGAGGACAACCAGATCCTTGCCACACAACTTCCCCTGAAAAGGTAGCCGTGCCAGAGTTGCCTCGGAGGTAGAATCACCAGCCCACTGCTAAACCCAGAGCATTTGGCGGGCCAAAATAGAATCCGCTGATACCTTTGTCAGCACCTTCAAAAGGTCATAGAAGCCATCCGCTATGTAGTCCATCCCAGCCCACAAAGGCTGAGGAAAAGGTGTTCATAGATGAGCTAGACAGGCACGTGCCACAAAGGACATAGGCACTGCAGCTCCAATGACCAAATTAGCTGGTTCAAAACTTTCCGGAGAACCACATTCACCTGGCAGTTTTGTATAGCTTTCAACACAACTGTCCCGTCACGAAGGAGAGAGTTGTGCCATGTTAGCTGAGCCAACAGGATATCTCCCTTGGGCTGCCACAAAGCTGTGGACACTCTTGCACCCGAGGATGCAAGCTGGACATAGCCTATGCTTTCCATAAAGGACCCTCCTGAGAGTCTAACTGCTCCAGAACCATGAATGCATATCCAGATGCCAGGAAAAGTCGCAGAGTGCGAGCAAACTCTGCAGAGCCAGGGAGAAAAGTTGAAGACATGAAAGAGCCAGTAATGAGATCTGACAGCACCTCAAACTTAAACAAGCGCCTGACAATCAAATCTTCTCTAGGATGCAGAGTCCTAAAGGGATCTGCGGATCTAGCACTCAAGTCCAGATTCCTAAATCCGGGAACTGTTGCACTGGCCAGGGAGGTCCAGAGCAGCCGCTGGGACCCCGAAACAGTCTGGGAACAGACGGCGCAGAGACCCCCCCCCGAGGCCACTCAACCGCTGAGATGCGTAGCAGGGGGAACAGAAAAGCACCCAGCAGCCGGACCCCTGGAGTAAAATACAGACCAGCAAAACCTCATAAATCTTGAGAAGGAATCTGGACCCTGGGGCAAAGAGTCACTCTTACATGACTTATACTTGCGCTTCTTAAGATGCGGAGAGTCTGTCTCGCTGTGGACAGATAAAGCCACAGAACCAAGCCCCAAAAATAAATGTGGCCATCCCAATGGGCTAGCTGAGTATGTAATCACCTGCTTCTGTGAAGGGGAGGCTGAACCAGTAATTACCGCCCCCCCCCACCCCCCCCACCATATCACACGGTGCAAAACCCTCTAAATGTGGTATTTTTTGCCCAAATTTGGTATGAATCTATGCAAGGAGACCCTAAGGATGTTATTCCAGCAGTTTTCCTGGCAAAATTCTGAATTTTAAAGAAGCAGGGAAAAGTTGAAAAAAGATTGCTAAAAATTCAAAATGGCTGATGGACCCGAATGTGTCCCAAAAATGCACTAAAAACAATATTTCTCAAACTTTAAAAATTACATAAATAACAAAATTTCAGGTAGGGGAACATAGAGGAACACTAGGAAATCTTCAACACCCCTCAAAATTAACTTTTAAGAAATAGATTTTGGAACCTGTCAGCTCCACTTTGTACTTACGGTTACCAGACACAGAGATCCTGCAGCTGTTGCCAGCCCTTTCAATGGCCAGTTTAGAATTAATTGCCACACTGCTGGAAATTCATCCTTCAAGCTGATCTTCGGGCTGCTAGTCAAACTCCTCTGTCTGACTATACCTCCACCCCTGCGAACTACCAGATGCGCACCTGGATGGGCGGAGGCGTGAAAATGCAACCAGCATGCTGCAGAGCCCCCTAAACACGCTATACAGTCTACGCTCGACCCCCCTCCCCCTTGCCGCTTAACAGGGAGTGAGCTCCAAGGAAGACTAAGCAGACTAGATGACAGGTACTCCGAAGGGGTACCTGTCAGCTATAGACCAAAGTCTGTAAATTCTCGAGCAGGCAGAGCTTCAAATTCCTTTTTATTATTATGAAACTCTTTTTTATTGGTAAATAGAATAACAACTCACAACCACAGAATACAGAAAAGGATTGTAACAGTTACAAGAAAAGTCAAAGGAGGTCACCTCCCCCCCAAAGAGGACTGGACTCTGATGTCCTCTCAGGGAACAAAGAAACCCAAACACCCCCCCTCAAACCCATACCCCCCCCCTTCCCCCCAAACCCCGCCACCCCCCAGCCCCAACAGAAAGAATCCCAGGTCAGACAGGTGGAGCAGAGTATAATTGCAACCCATTTACAATTCGACTACGACTTCTTGGCGGCAAACTGTCCAAGTATGGAAGCCAAGTACGAATAAAGTCACTACTCTTTCGGCGGGAGGAACGAGCCAGCCGGGCCTCCCAACACATCAGCTCATGTAGTTTGTTCCTCCAATACCAGAAGGAGGGAGGAACATCGGCCAGCCAATGGTTCAAGATACACTTCTTCCCTAAAATATAACATTTACTCAAGAACAACTTTTCAGCGGAAGAAAAACCAGAAAATGCAGGGAAGTAAGCAAACAACATGTGGAAAATAGAAAGAGGAACAGGAACCTGAAGGAGATCCTGCAGGAAGGAGGCCAGAGCCCCCCAGAAACCCTGTATACTCTCACAACTCCAAAAGCCATGAAAATAAGAGTTCACTTCAGTGTTACAGGTGAGACAAACCTGGGTATCCACACAGCCCATATAGAAGGCCCGGCTCTGGGAGGTATAGGCCCGCAGCAAGGTCCTGTAATGGCACTCTCGCAGCTCAGCATTTGAGACTAGGGCCGGAATCCGGCGTATAGCGTGGAGCAACCAATCTGCCTTAAGCTCCCGCCCCACATCCCTCCGCCAAGCCTCCAAAACCAAGGAAAAGTCATGGGGAGGCTCCAGGGCTGCAAGCCGCCTGTGAAAAAAAGAAACCGAAATCTGAGGCTCCGGATCCTCCCCCCCCTCCAAAAAAGCTCTAAACCGTAGCCCAAAGGACAAAGAGAGAGAATCTCTAGGAAGCGAGCGCACATAGTGACGCAGCTGACAATGCGCGAAATCAAGCCCTTGAGAAGGAAGACCCCCCTGTCGCAAGTCTGCGCAGGATTGCAGCTCCCCGTCATCCCGCAGAACCTGAAAGAGATATTCACAGCCCTTAGCCCGCCATCTTCCGAAAACTGAAGGCCCGAATCCCGGAGGGAAAGAAAGATTACCGGCCAGGGGCAACAACACACTAACCCGCGAGTCCTGATGCCACATGGGAAGAATCCGCCGCCACACCTCCCAAAGGGGGCGAAACAAGACACTACGTCTACCAGGAGCAGGTACCTCCACCAACCGTGCGTGCAAAAGAGACACAAGGTGGGTAGGATAAAAATAATCGCGCTCGAAGGAGATGTCCGTATACAGAGCGGTACCCAAAGTCCAATCTCGAATATGCCGCAATAGGCAAGCCCAGTTATACAACCTAAGATTCGGCACCCCAAAGCCACCCCGGTCCCACGAACCCACCATAAAGCGCCACCGTAGCTTAGGCTTGCGGCCTCCCCAACAGAACCTCGAAAGCAAAGAGTAAAAAGTCCGTATGTCCCGCTGCAAAAGACACAAGGGAAGCGTCTGCAGGACGTACAACCATCGAGGAAAGAGCACCATCCGAAAGAGATGCACTCTTCCCATCAAGGAGAGCGGCAACTCCCGCCAAGCAGCCAGAACCGATCCCATAGAAGACAAGAGACGCGTAACGTTCAACCGGTAAAGTTCCCGCACATCCATAGAAAGCCGAATTCCCAAATAGCGGAAGGAAGAATCAGCCCATTTCAAAGGAAAAGTCCCTCCCCAAGACGCCCGAAGCCCCGCCGAAGAGGCCAATGCCTCAGATTTAGTCAGATTCAATGCAAACCCAGAAAAGTCCCCAAATTCCCGAACACTCTCCAAGAGAGTAGACAAGGAGCGGTGTGGATCAGACAAAAAAACCAAAAGATCATCAGCAAAAGCTGCCACCTTAAAATGAGTGGCACCCAAATGAAGGCCACAGATGTCCACATTAGCTTGCAGCTCCCGAATCAACGGATCCAAATAAAGAGCAAAAAGCAAGGGCGATAAAGGGCAGCCCTGGCGGGTACCCCTCCGAATCGGAAAGGAGGCCGAAAGGTCCCCATTCACCGAGATCTGTGCCGCTGGATCACTATATAGCGCTTGGAGAGCATTGAAAAAGAAAGGGCCAAACCCGTACGCACGAAGCACAGCAAAGAGGAACCCCCACCCCACTCGATCAAAGGCCTTTTCAGCATCAAAACTAACAAGTAGGGCGGGGGTGCCCTCCACACCAGCCTTCTCCAAAGCCAACAGAATACGACGAATGTTTTTAGACACCGGTCGAGCACGTACAAAGCCCACCTGCTGGTCAGACACCAACGAAGGCAACACCCGGGCCAAACGATTGGCCAGCACTTTAGCCATCAATTTCGTCTCAAAATTCAGCAAGGAAATGGGTCTATAGGATTCCGGCAAAACCGGATCCCGATCCGGCTTGGGAAGAACGATAATCTGCGCAAGATTCAAATAACGAGGCAAAAAAACCTTTAGCAACGCTCAAATTAAAAATCTCCGACAAAATCGGGGCAATCTCGGAAGCGAGCAACTTATAAAACTCCCCTCGAAAACCATCGGGCCCCGGCGCCTTGCCCAACGGGCACGCATGAATCACACTCTCCACCTCCTCAGCAGTAAGAGGACAGTCCAACATATCAGAGTCAAAAGTCGAGAGGCGGGGCAAATCCAAACTATCCAAATAGACCTTACCATCAAGGAGGTCCGGGTCAGGCGAATCATACAAAGCGGCAAAAAAATCACGTAAAATACGACTAACATCTCCAGGCTTATGGTGTAGAACCCCTCCCGAGTCTCTCAACGCCGCCACACCGGACGCCCCCCCGATGAGAACGGGCCAACCGAGCCAACAGCCGGCTACTCTTATTGGCAAACCGAAAGAGTTGGAATTTATAGTGATCCCGTGATCTCAGCGCTCCCCGATGTAAGAGCTCATTCAAATCCTGCTGAGCCTCCAAAAGCTGCGTCCGGAGCTCCAAGGAGCCACCACCAGCATACTGTCTCCGCAAAAGCAAAACCCGACGCTCCAGCGCCAATACTGCCCGGTGCCGCAGTTTAGTTTCGTGGGCCACAAACGCCAAGATCTCCCCGCGCAATACGGCTTTCGCAGCTTCCCAATACAGGATAGGATCGTCTCTATGCTCCAAATTGGTATGCTGGAAATCCCCCCACTTACGCAACAGAAAATCATGAAATCGAGTATTCCGATATAAATGACAAGGGAACACCCACCGGGCGCCACCCCCTCTAGAGGGCCCCCATTGCCAGACCAGACTCACCCACGCGTGATCGGATATCTCAATGGGGCCAATCGCTGCATCCTGAACCACCGGAAGCAACTCCCTGGACAAGAGAACCAGATCGATCCTAGAAAGTGACCCATGGGCCCTAGAAAGGTGGGAATAATCCCGTTCCACCGGGTGCAAAACCCGCCAAACATCCAACAAATCAAGTGAAGACGCCAAAAGCTGAGCCCCCGTACAAGTTTTGTGGGCTTCCCTTCCCGCCGAGGAAGAGCGGTCCAGTCTCGGGTCCGGAACCTCATTAAAATCCCCCCCAATCAACAAAGGGATCTCACCAAATTGCAACAAAAGAGAACGCAGCTTTCTAAAAAATTTGGCGGAGGGATTATTAGGAGCGTAGAGGTTACATAAAAGCAGAGGTTTATTGTTAAGAGTAACCGAAGCAATCAAATACCGGCCCCCAGGATCCCTGAGAACCCTGTGAGTCTGTAGCGAAAGGCCCTTACGAAAGAGAATCACAACACCTCCCTTCCCCCCCAGAGCCGGAGCCTCCAGATGATCACCCACCCACCATGTACAGAGCTTAGCATGTTCCACAGAGGTTAGCCGAGTTTCCTGCAGGAACGCCAAGGAAGCTCGTCTCCGATTAAGCTGCTGTAAGATTTTAAAGCGTTTAATTGGGGAATGAATACCCCCCACATTCCAGGAAATCAGTTTATGTTCCAGAAAAAACAAGATAGAGATAACATAGCAAGTACAATAAAACCCTTTGAGCAGAACCAGAGGAGTGTCCCAGCCACCACCCCCCCAGCCATATCAACCACCAAGAAGCCCTCCGGACCCCCACCAGTCTAAACCTAGGATTACCCCAACCCTCCAAAAACCTCCCCCTCCCCGTCCCAGAAACTCCCCACCTTCCCCAACCCCCCCACTTCCCCCCTACCCACCAGCCACACCACAACCCAACGGTTGCCACTTCCTGAAAGCAAGATACGCCCACCACAGGATCAGCAGGATATCCAGACACCAAACTCCCCCCCCGACTCACAACCCCCGGTCCAACCACACATACCCACCAGCCCACCTCAAACAAAGGAACCCCCAGACAACAATCAACCAAACCCACTCTCACACTCCCATCCTTCCACACCAAGAGACGTCAAAAGCACCCCTACAGCATGGAGCTAATGCCCCTAAAGAGTTCAGAAGCCAAAGCACGTCCACCAGAAGACCAGAGGGAGGCAGAGGAGTCGGTCCACGGAGGCACCCCCGAGATCCACAGCCCCAAAAGGCCAGATCTCAAAAGGATCTCCAACGGTGCAACAGCAAAGTCTTCAAAAACTAGGAGGAGGCAGCAGGAAAGTGCTCATCCACAAATTTCTGAGCGGCCTCAGGAGAGTCAAAGTGATGAGCCGAGCCAGAGAACATCACCCGCAGACGTGCCGGGTACTGCAGAGAAAAAGGAACATGGCGGCGAACCAGCGCAGAGCAAAGTGAAGAAAACTTGCGACGAGCCTGGGAAACCTCCGCAGAATAGTCTTGAAAGCAGAGGATGGAGACGTTGTTATATTGCAGTTTCTTCCCCTGCCGCAAAGCTCTAAGGACCTCCATCTTATGCCGGTAATTCAAAATCCTGCAGATCACCACCCGCGGACGATCCGCGCCGTCTCTGCGCCGTCCCAAACGATGGGCCCTCTCGATATGCAGGGGGCCCAATTTTTGTGGTAGAGCCAGGGACTCCGTCAGCCAATGCTCCAAGACGTCCCCCAGGTCGCTCTCCGCAATAGTCTCCGGCAGGCCGACAAACCGCAAGTTGTTCCGGCGGGACCGGTTCTCAAGGTCCTCCACCTTGGCCTTCAACGCCGCCAGAGAGGAAGCCTGCACCCCCTGTTCCTGAGTCAGCCGGAGAACCGAATCCTCCGCATTGCTGACCCTCTGCTGGGTGTCCCGGACCTCGGAGGTGAGAGCAGCGAAACGCTGGTCCATCGAGTCCAGCTTATCTAAGATCCTCTGCAGTTTGGCACCGAGCGTGCCCTCCAGCGCGGCCTGCACCTCCGCCGACACCTCCGCCACCCAAAGCGAGCTAGGGGACTCCGGCGAGGCAGGAGCCGCGTGCGCCGCCATCTTGAAATGCGAAAATACCAATGAAAGGGACAAAACTACATCAAATTAAAATAATAAAATGGGAGCAGTTCTCTTTACCATCAAGAGATCTTTTTCTGTATCTCCAAGTTAAACATTACTTACAGTGTCGATACAGGGACCCGAATGTTAGCTTTGAGCTCTCTCAGTTTGAACAACTTCTTGGAGCCCTGGTTCAAAGGGGTTGAATCTCTATTCTATATAAGTTGGTGAATAGGGCTCTATGGACAAAATATGTTGGCATAGGAGGGAGATTTACAGCAGGAATATGGAGCGGGAATGGGTTCAGCTGTTTTATCGTGCTCAGCACAATGCTTTTGCTCCGGTCTTGGTTGAAAAGGCAATGAAAGTGCACTATTCTCCATGTGTTGTGCCAGAAGTTCTCCCATGGTATGAGTGCAGAGTGTTGGCGAAGCTGAAGCCAGAGAGGTACTCTGTTCCGTATGTGGTGAGAATGTCCACTTTTGGACCCTTACTGGGAACAAGTCTTCCTGTATATTGGTACATTGGTTTTTCTTCCACTGCCTCGTAGGGTTGTAGTGGTTCTCCTGGGGATGCGGGTTGAGGGGCTTAATGATGACCAAGATAAATTGCTTTCCCTGGCTTTTGTAGCTACTAGGCTAGTGATAGCCCTTTATTGGAAGGAGCAGATCATGCTTTCACTGCAGCAAATGAGGGATAAGTTGAGTGAGATTTGCCACCAGTACCGGCTTTCTGCTCTCCTGTCTAGAAAGTGGCAGCAATTTCTACATATTTGGGGACGATACTTGGAATTGGAAGAGGGTGACTACTTTTTGGAGATATCCTCCTAATCTTTTATGTTCTGTTTCTCTGTACTGCTTTTGCTAAACCTGTATTTTTGCACTGGATATTCTCTTCGATTAGGTGCTGGGGGGGAGGAGGGGGGAATTGTCTGAACTAACTGTAAACCTTGTGTGAAGTTTTGGTTGGTTGTCTTTATGGTTGTATTTATCTGTTGCACTTCACTTTAAATAAACAATTACAAAAAAAAAAAAAAGAATTAAAATAATAAAATGTGGTGAGCAGAACCTACAGAGCTGCAGCCATGCTTGCAGAAGAAAAGACTACTATGGGGCGCTAAACTAGCCTGTGAAGTACACTAGAGGCAGAGAGAAAAACCTGAAATGGATTTCGTCTGCAGACCATGTGAGTAGTGGGAAATTACCCTATGGTCTAGAATGTCTCATCTATTGCACTGGAAATGCTGTTTAACATCAATGGTAAAATTTTATTAATATAAAAGCTAGCATATATGAAGTTTTCAAGTTTCTCACATAGATTTATAATAGGTCTTCAAAACAGCTAATTTGCTCTCAATCTTCTCCTGAGCATAGACTGAGCATTACCTATGCTGCTAAGAACAGCAGAACTCTAAGTTAAACTTTTCCAATACATTGGAAAATAAAAGTTTTTGGTATTTTGGTTTCAGATGTTTTATTCTGCAGTTTGCACTTTAGAACATAACAGTTGCTATACTGGGACAGACTGAAGGTCCATCAAGCCCAGTACCCTGTTTCCAAAAGTGGCCAACAAAGGTCACAAGTACCTGGCAAGATCCCAAGGAGAAAAACAGTTTTTCTGCTGCTTATCCTAGGAATAGCAAGTGGATTTTCCCCAAGACATCGTAATAATGGCTTTTAGGAAATTATCAAACCTTTTTAAAACCCTGCTAATGCTTTCACAACATTCTCTGGCAGTGAATTCCAGAATTTAATTACATGGTTAAGTGAAGAAATATTTTCTCTGGTTTGTTACTGAGTTGCTTCATCACATGCCCCCTAGTATTTTTGGAAAAGTAAACAAGCGATTCATATCTACCCGTTCCACTTCACTCAGTATTTTATAGACCTCTGGGAGGCAATCTTATGTATGCACTCGATGCGAGGAACTGGAGGGCCTGAAGAAGCAAGTCAGACTACTGGAGGGCAGAGTACTAGAACTAGAAGCACTTCGAGCAGTTGAGGAGTTCAAAGAGGCAGAAAACTTCATGAAAGAGAGGAACATTGAGGAAGAAGTCAGGGAGATAGAGAAGTTCATCGAGGAGGCATACAGAGAGGCCGTGCAAAATCACCAACAACAGAGGAATTGCCAAGACGCACCTACAATGAGTGAGGACCACCTGGAGGACAATCACAAGAAAAGAATAGATGACACAGCAGCAAGACCTAGAAACAGCGGAGGGAACCCACAGGAAGACGAGTCCAGTGCAAGCCAACGCCGGGATGAGGAAAGATGAAAGTGCACCGAGGACACGGACCTGCGCCTAGAGAGATGGACGTACACCGAGAACACTGACCTGCAGCTAGAGAGACAAGAAAAGATAGAGAAGACAGCAATCGTCATGGGGGACTCCATCATCCGACAAGTCGACAGCCACATAGCAGAAGGAACAAAGGATTGGCTGGTGATCTGCCTACCAGGAGCCAAGGTAGAGGATATAGTGAGCCGCATCGACAGGATCATCGACAGTGTGGAAAGGGTAGATATGGTGGTGATGATCCACATTGGGACAAGCGATGTGAGCAACAGGAACTACACCAAGGAAACACTGAAGGACCAGGATAGCTTTCTCAGAGATTTTGCCAGCACCCAGGGCTGACAGGAAGAGGCAGACAGAGCTGCAAGCAGTCAAAGCATTGGTGAGACGCTGGTGTGAGGAAGAAGGATTCTACTTTGTGTGCAACTGGACAACATTCTAGGGAAGAGCAAGCCATACAGAAAGGATGGACTCCACCTCAGCGGAGACGGAATGAAGCTACTTGCAAGCAACATCAAGAGAGAAATTGAGAAGTTTTTAAACTAAGAAGAAAGGGAAAGCCAACAGTCGACCAAGAGTCGATGGTTCGAGAAACAATATACCCAGAGGATACCATGCAAGAAGATTGCAGAGAAGATTCACCGAATCATACGCAAGATAGAAATCCCAATGGATCGAAAGGGACAGAAGCGAGCAAGACAGAAGGGGGAAGGAAATGCAAGAAAGTAACTAGCCGCAAACTTAAGTGTATGTACACAAACACAAGGAGCCTATGGAATAAAATGGGGGAACTGGAAGTTATGGCACAAAAAGATAACCTAGACATCATCGGCATCACAGAAACATAGTGGAACGAGGACAACGTCTGGGACACTGTGCTACCGGGACAGAGTAGGACAAAAAGGTGGAGGTATTGCCCTATACATAAAAGAGGGAATTGAGTCTATCAGAGAGAACACGCCGGAAACGAATAATAAGGTAGAGTCCCTATGGGCCAAAATACTAGGAGTAAATGGAACAGATACAAAGATCGGCATCTACTACCGACCTCCAGGACAGTCCGAAGAGACTGATGGAGAGATGAGGGATGAGATTAAACACAAATGCAAAGGAGGCAACACAGTTATCATGGGCTACTTCAATTATCCAGGGATAGATTGGAACCTAGGCAACTCCAGCTGCAGTAGGGAAACCAAGTTCCTGGATGCTGTAGGTGATTACTTCCTGGAACAACTTGTCAAGGAAAGTACGAGAGGAAATGCAATTCTGGACTTAATTCTAAATGGACTTTGAGGACAAGCACAAGGTATAGAAGTATAAGGGATGCTGGGAAACGGTGATCACAATATGATCCACTTCAACCTAGACACAGGAACAAAAAAAATCAATCCAGAATGAGTGCCACGGGTCTGAACTTCCGAAAAGGGAACTATGAAGGGATGAAAGTCATGGTGAGGAAGAAGATTAGGAAGAGGATAAGCACTGTAAATACGCTAGAACAAGCATGGTCCCTTTTTAAGGACACAGTCACCAAGGCACAAAATCTCTATATACCGCATATCCACAAGGGTTCCAAGAGGAAAAAAGAATAAGGAACCAGCGTGGCAGTGAAGGAACCGATCAGAGACAAGAAGACTTTGTTTAAGGAATGGAAAAGGACAAAACCAGACGAAAACTGCAAAAAGCAAAAACAACATCAAAGCAAGTGCCATAAGGCGATAAGAGGGGCCAAAAGAGACTATGAGGAAAAAATAGCCAAGGAGGCAAAAAAAATTTTAATCTGCTCTTTCTATATATTAAGGGGAAACAACCCTCGAAGATGACCATGGAATAAAGGGAGTACTAAAGGAGGACAAAGCCATTGCCGACAAACTGAACACATTTTTTGCATCTGTATTTACCGAAGAAGATATATCCAATATACTAGAAGCCAACAGGCTATATACAGGAAACAAAGACGGGAAACTGACAGGGTCGGCAGTCAGTATAGAAGAGGTATGCAGACAGATAAGATAGGCTTAAATCCCTGGGACCGGATGGCATCCACCCGAGGGTAATCTAGGAACAGAAAGGGGTTATAGCTGAACTGCTCCAACTAATAGCCAATTTGTCGATCAAATCAGGAAAGATTCCGGAAGGCTGGAAAGTGGTGAATGTTATGCCGATCTTCAAGAGAGATTCGAGGGGAGATCCGGGAAACTACAGACCAGCGAATCTGACTTTGGTACTGGGAAAGATGGTAGAGGCAATGATAAAGGACCGCATCATTGATCACCTTGACGGACACAATCTGATGAGGACCAGCCTACAAGGCTTCAGCAAAGGAAGATTTTGCTTGACAAACTTACTGCAATTCTTCGAGGGAGTAAATAGGCAGCTAGACAAGGGTGACCCATTCAACATCATATATCTAGATTTTCAGAAGGCGTTCAACAAAGTCCCACATGAATGTCTACTTCGAAAAATTGTGAGCCATGGAATTGAGGGTGATATACTCACATAGATTAAAAACTGAGAATGGGGGTAAATGGACAATACTTGGACTGGAAAAGTGTCATGAGTGGAGTGCCGCAGGGTTCGGTGCTCGGGCTCATGCTCTTCAACATATTTATAAATGACCTAGAAATTGGCACAGCGAGTGAGGTGATTAAATCTGCAGACGATACAAAGTTATTCAGAGTAGTGAGGACACAGAAGGATTGCGAAGACCTACAACGAGACCTAAACACACTCAAGGAATAGGCCACAAAATGGCAAAATAAGGTTCAATGTGGATAAGTGCAATGTGATGCACGTTGGTAACAAAAATCATATGCACGAATACAGGATGTCCAGTGCCGCCAGGAAAGAATCTTGGGAGTACTTGTAGACAAGTCAATGAAACTATTCACGCAATGCGCAGCGGCGGCAAAAAGGGCAAACAGAATGCTAGGAATGATTAAGAAGGGGATCACAAACAGATCTGAGAAGGTTATCATGCTGCTATACCAGGCCATGCTACGCCCCCACTTGGAATACTGTGTCCAACACTAGTCGCCGTACATGAAAAAGGACATAGTACTACTTGAAAGGGTCCAGAGAAGAGCGACAAAAATGGTTAAGGGACTGGAGGAGTTGCCACACAATGAGAGGCTAGAGAAACTGGGCCTCTTCTCCCTTGTAAAGAGGAGACAGAGGGGACATGATCGAAACATTCAAGATATTAAAGGGAATTGACTTAGTAGAGAAAGAGAGATTGTTCACCCTCTCCAAGATGGACAGAATGAGAGGGCACTCGCTAAAGTTAAAAGGGGATAGATTCCATACAAACTTAAGGAAGTTCTTCTTCACCCAGAAAGTGGTAGAAATCTGGGACGCTCTTTCAGAGGCTGTTATAGGGGAAAGCACCCTTCAGGGATTCAAGAAAAGGTTAGATAAGTTCCTGCTGGACCAGAACATACGCAAGTAAGGCTAGACTCAAATAAGGCATTGGTCTTTGACCTAAGGGCCACTGCATGAGCGGACTGCTGGGCGCGATGAACTACTGGTCTGACCCAGCAGCGGCAAATCTTATGTTCTTACTTCTATCATATTTCCCATGAGCCATCTCTTCTCCAGGCTAAAGAGCCCTAATCACTTTAGCCTTTCCTCATAAGTTGTACCATCCCTTTTATCATTTTTGTCACTCTTCTCTGTTCCTTTTCTAATCTAATCTAATCTAATCCTTAGGTTTGTATACCGCATCATCTCCACGTTCGTAGAGCTCGACACGGTTTACAGTAGGAGAAACAGGAAGGAACTACAACAGAGGGTTAGAGGTAGAAGTGTGAAGAAAATTTAGAGGACTTGGGATGCCAAGATATAAGAGTTTCCTTGATTCCTAAGTTGGAGGGAGACTTACATTTTTTGAGAAAAGCCAGGTTTTCAGATGTTTGCGGAAAACTTGGAGAGAGTTCAAGTTCCGAAGAGGGGAGGTAAGGTTGTTCCAGAGCTCAGTGATTTTGAAGTGGAGGGAGGTCCCTAGCATTCCTGTGTGGGAAATGCCTTTTAGCGAGGGGAAGGATAGTTTTAATTTGTGGGAGGATCTGGTGGTATTAGGGTTTGAGGAATTCCAAGAAAGAGAGATAAAGGGAGGGAGGATACCATATAGGATTTTGAAAGTTAAACAGGCGCATTTATAGTGGACCCTGGCGATTATCGGAAGCCAGTGGAGCTTGGCCAGGAGCGGGGAGACATGGTCAAATTTACTTTTAGCGACGATGAGCTTGGCCGCGGCATTCTGAATCCGTTGGAGTCTGTGGAGGTTTTTCTTAGTTAGGCCTAAGTAGATAGAGTTGCAATAGTCCAATCTGGAGAGGATGATGGATTGGACAAGGAGGGTAAAATGTTTTTGAAGGAAGCAGGATCTAACTTTCCTCAGCATGTGAAGGCTGAAAAAGCATTTTTTTACCAAGGATTGGAGGTGGTCATTAAAGGACAATGTGGAATCAATGATGATGCCCAAGACCTTGCTCGAGAACTCAAGCTGCAGAGAGGAGCCAGAGGGTAGTGGGATGGAGGTAGGTAGGTGATCTAGTTTTGGACCGAGCCAAAGAAGTCTTGTTTTGGACTCATTCAATTTCATTTGCACAGTGTGGGCCCAGGATTGTAGGTTCATTATACAAGAGGATATGTTCTTATATCTTTTTTAAGAATGGTGACCAGAATTGCACACACTATTTGAGGTGTGGTTGCACCATGGAGAGATACAAAGGCATTATAACATTTTCATCTTTGTTTCCCATTCGGTTCCTGATAATTCCTAACATTCTATTTGCTTTCTTAGCTGCCGCAGAACACTGAGCTGAGGGTTTCAATCTATCCTCAACAATGACATCTAGATCCTTTTCCTGGGTGGCGACTCCTAAAGTTGAACCTTCTGTAGTCTGGGTTCCTCTTTCCCATATGGCATAACTTTGCACTTTTATTCTTTATTGAATCACAGCTCTTTATTTTATTTATAGCTATTAAGCTAACATATTAAAAACAGACGCTTATCATTCTCAGCAAAATATTGATTCAGTTTCCAGTAACGCTGAAACAAGTCATGTGATTAGATGGTATATCACAATATCTAAAAATTCCAGCCATTTACAACACCCATGGCGGAACAAGTATTAAAGTCAATAGCAGCGTTAATGGATTGTGCAACTAGTGCAAATTGTGCAAAGAATTTTTTGTAATGTGCTGAAGTGCTATTAAAGTGCTGGTTAAAGTGCCATGTGCTTTTTATTTCAATGCCTGGCCCCCCGACTCAGGTTTCGTATTCTTCGTCAGGAGGGGTCTTCTCAGGCAAACTACATCTTCTTCCGGTGTCGTTCCCCGATGTAGTTTGCCTGAGAAGACCCCTCCTGACGAAGAATACGAAACCTGAGTCGGGGGGCCAGGCATTGAAATAAAAAGCACATGGCACTTTAACCAGCACTTTAATAGCACTTCAGCACATTATAAAAAATTCTTTGCACAATTTGCACTAGTTGCACAATCCATTAACACTGCTATTGACTTTAATACTTGTTCCGCCATGGGTGTTGTAAATGACTGGAATTTTTAGATATTGTGATATACCATCTAATCACATGACTTGTTTCAGCGTTACTGGAAACTGAATCAATATTTTGCTGAGAATGATAAGCGTCTGTTTTTAATATGTTAGCTTAATAGCTATAAATAAAATAAAGAGCTGTGATTCAATAAAGAATATTATTACTTTCATCACAGAATTCTAGTGACTTTCTCCCTATTAGTATTTTATAACTTTGCACTTTATCACATTAAACATAATTTGCCATTTTGATGCCCAGTCTCATTAGCCCCATAGCATAGAAGCCAACGTTTCAAAATGACTGGGAGTGCTCAACTCAAAACTAAGTGCCTCTCACTGGACACAATGAAGGAGCTTGCTCAATATTGTGGGGCCCAGACACCCACAAAGCTGGCACTTATGCCCCATAGAGGTGTCTTCTGTGTGTACCGATAACTACATAACTTAGCTATACAGTATGTACCCCATAAAGTCAAACTTACGGAGAACTTCAGTCCTGTAGTGTCCAGTATCCATGATGTCACCAATCCAAATGGGATAGTAATTATCAAGTATACAAGTGATAACCAGTTGACTTCAGTTGGGGAACACTGAAAGTAGTCCGCTGTCTTATCAGCCACTGGAGCAAAACTCAACCACAACTGTAAAATAAACACAATACAAATGAGTTGGTAACACAGTAATAAGATAGTAGATAAAAGAGCAAAATCTGCCCAGTAATGATTTGTCTAGTATGGGTAAATGTGCATATAAATTCCCTTGTGGAACTTAATAGCCAAGCTCCCTTCCTCTGTTGCTCAGATAAAATATTAAATATTAATTGCCTTTTAGACCTGTAACTGCTGTACCATGTAGACAACCCTCAATGCTTTGCTTTTAAATCCAGTGGTTTTAGGATTGTAAGTACCAGTCTGTGCAAGTTACCACAGTGCTTTATTTCCATTCTCTTAAGTCTAAAGATCCTCTGTGTTTATCCTAGGCTTTATTGAATTCTGCTACTATTTATGTATGGTTGTACAGTGGTGCCTCGCATAACGGACGCCTCGCACAGCGAACGCTGCGCATAACGAACTTTTTGTCTTGCTCCCTATAACGAACTTCGTTTCACACAACGAAGTCGCCCGAGGGGCCCGGGGGGGGGGGCGGAACTACTCTCGCCGCTTCCTAATGTGAGCCGGGAACAGCAGCACCCTCCTGTCTGAATGCAGTGTTCCATCATCTCCCTCCACCTTACCTTAGATGCCGAGTTTTCCGGCTTTCTTTTTCGGCCAGCCACACACTTTCAAAGAGCAGCACATGCGCGCATGCTCTGTTGTTCAATCTTCTCCTCTGACGCAACCGGAAACCGGAAGTTGCAGGAGAGGAGAACATTGATCAACTTCAGCAGCTGCGCGTGCACAGCTTTTTGAAAGCGTGCGGCTGGGTGAAAAAGAAAGCTGGCAAACTCTGCATATAAGGTGAGGTGGAGGGAGGGAAATGTAGGGCTGCAGAACGAATTATTTTGTTTTACATGTATTCTTATGGGAAAACAGGGCTGCAGAACGAATTATTTTGTTTTACATGTATTCTTATGGGAAAACGCGTTTCACACAACGAACGTTTCACATAACAAACTTGCTCCTGGAACGGATTAAGTTCGTTGTGTGAGGCACCACTGTACCCTAATCTCTGAGAGGGTGGTCCAGGCATCCATCACTATTTCCAAGAGCAATTATTTTCTGAGTGTAACCCTCTTGAAGCTTCTTATTGCAACCCCTAGTTCTATACAGTAAGTTTGCTTATTGAGCATTACTATCATCTTATTAGGTATTTAAATGTCTCTATCATACCCCTTAAGTTTATTATCTTTTCTAAGGCAGTGTTTCTCAACTTCTTCAAGCCAAGCACCCACTAAGTCTAACAAATATTAACTGAGTACTCCTGCCCAAGCTCCGCCCCCAGACCTGCCCACATAATAATAGTACTTATTGTAATGCCATTTCTTCCATCCATTTTTCATATACAAACAATATAATCGTATTAATACATAATGGTAACCACAAAATTTTAAAAAACACAATGCACACTGTACACACAGAAAAGGTTAATTATCATTTATATTCTTTTTCTTTCAAAGAGGAAAAGGCAGATGACTTTAAAATATGCACTGTCACCTTGTTAACCAATATAGAAAAATAGACAAATATAGTGCAGATATAAATTCTCAAAACTGCCACATTTTGATCACTAATTGAAAATATAATCATTTTTCCTACCTTTGTTGTCTAGTGATTTCATGAGTCTTTAGTTGTACTCCTTCTGACTGTGCATCCAATATTTCTTTCTTTCTGCCTTCTACATGCTTCCTCTCCTCTAGGCCTCATTCCCTTCACCAACCAACATCTCTCTCTGTCCCTCATGAGTCCAACTTTTCTTCCTCTCTTCTCCACCCCTATTGGCAACATGTCTCTGCAAAATAGGTGCTACCACTGCATGTAGCTGGCACAAACACTTCCATTCCTTCACCCATTTTAGAAAAGGCTCTCAAGGTAATTCTATAACTAGACAAGAGCAGTGTACATAATTGCTGAGATCAAGTTACCCCTTTACTTTATAGTGAACACTAGCTACCTATTTCAAACTGAATTATTTTTTAAGATTTTCATACTGGCTCACCAAGTTCTGTATACAGGTATTCTACCATTCCTTAGTAGTGCTAGTCAAACAAAATATCCTTGTTCTATCCTATTGAGTAGTCACATTTTTAGATAACATTTAGCTCATGTTTAAAGGAACTACTCTTCCTCCCTGGAACCAATTTCTTCTTAGCATTCAACTTGACACTTCTCTCAAGAATTTTAAGCAAAATCTTAAAGACATTATTTCACAAAGGCATTTTCCCCAGATTAACAGATTGCATACATGCTCCACAGGTACCTTATCTGTCTCCATCAAGAGTCTTGGTCTCTGCTCCCCACCCTTTCATAAGAACATAAGCAATGCCTCTGCTGGGTCAGACCTAAGGTCCATTGTGCCCAGCAGTCCGCTCATGCGGCGGCCCAACAGGTCCAGGATCTATGCAGTAATCCTCTATCTATACCCCTCTATCCCCTTTTCCAGCAGGAAATTGTCCAATCCTTTCTTGAACCCCAGTACCGTACTCTGCTCTATTACGCTCTCTGGAAGCGCATTCCAGGTGTCCACCACACGTTGGGTAAAGAAGAAGAACTTCCTAGCATTCGTTTTGAATCTGTCCCCTTTCAACTTTTCTGAATGCCCTCTTGTTCTTTTATTATTCGAAATTTTGAATAATCTGTCACTCTCTACTCTCTCTATGCCCTTCATGATCTTGTAAGTCTCTATCATATCCCCTCTAAGTCTCCTCTTCTCCAGGGAAAAGAGACCCAGTTTATCCAATCTCTCAGTGTATGAAAGGTTTTCCATCCCCTTTATCAGACGCGTCGCTCTCCTCTGAACCCTCTCGAATAACGCCATGTCCTTCTTAAGGTACGGCGACCAATATTGGACGCAGTACTCCAGATGTGGACGCACCATCGTCCGATACAATGGCAGGATAACTTCTTTCGTTCTGGTTGTAATACCCTTCTTGATTATGCCTAGCATTCTGTTTGCCTTCTTAGCGCCCGCTGCGCACTGTGCCATCGGCTTCATTGTCATGTCCACCATTACCCCCAAGTCCCTTTCTTGGGTACTCTCATTTAATAACATCCCTCCCATCGTATAGTTGTACCTCGGGTTTCTGTTTCCCACATGTAATACTTTACATTTCTCAACGTTGAACTTCATCTCGTCGCCCATTCCCCTAGTTTGTTCAAGTCCCTTTGCAATTCTTCGCAGTCCTCTTTAGTCCGAGCTCCACTAAATAATTTGGTGTCGTCTGAAAATTTTATTATTTCGCACTTCGTCCCTGTTTCTAGATCATTTATGAATATATTAAATAGCAGCGGCCCGAGCATCGAGCCCTGTGGGACCCCACTCATGACCCTCCTCCAGTCCGAGAAATGGCCCTTCACTCCTACCCTCTGTTACCTACCCGCCAACCAGTTTCTGATCCATCTATGTACGTCTCCTTCAGTTTCTGGAGTAGGCGTTCATGGGGCACCTTGTCAAAAGCTTTTTGGAAATCTAGATATATGATGTCTATGGGGTCTCCTTTGTCCATCTGTTTGTTAATTCCTTCGAAGAAGTGCAATAAGTTCGTTAGGCACAATCTCCCCTTGCAGAAACCATGTTGGTTGGTTATCAGAAGTTCATTTCTTTCAAAATGTTCATCGATGTTTTCTTTTATCAGTGCTTCTGCCATTTTCCCCAGAACCGAGGTCAGACTCATCGGTCTGTAGTTTCCCGGGTCACCTCTTGATCCCTTTTTAAAGATGGGCGTAACATTGGCTATCTTCCAGTCCTCCGGGATCATGCCTGTTTTCAGGGATAGATTGCAAATTTGCTGCAGTAGTTCCGCTATCTCCTCCTTTAATTCCTTCAGAACCCTTGGATGGATTCCGTCCGGACCCGGGGATTTGTCATTTTTAGTTTTTCTATCTGCCTGCGTACATCTTCAAGGCTCACTTCCATGGATGTTAATTTTTCTGATTGATTTCCATTGAAGAATTGCTCAGGTTCTTCTGGGTTAGTCGACGCCTGTAATTTGTCCATTGTTTCTTCCCAGCCTTTTTTCCCCTCGGTATCCTCATGGGATACCTTCTTCCGAATCGTCGACGCTTGGTCGACTGTCGGCTTTCCCCTTCTTCTTAGTTTAAAGCCTGTTCTATTCCTCTCCTGACGTTGTTTGCTAGAAGTCTTGTTCCCGCCGCACTCAGATGCTGTCCATCTCTCCTGTAGAGCTTGCTCTTGCCCCAGAACGTTGTCCAGTTCCTCACAAAGTGGAACCCTTTTTCCTCACATCATCTCCTCATCCACGCATTTATTGATTGTAGTTCCTCCTGCCTTTTCACATCTACCCTCGGTACCGGTAGGATCTCTGAGAACGCTATCTTCTGGGTCCTCATCTTCAGCTTCCTTCCCAGAATCTTGAACTGTTCTATCAGCGTGCTTCTTCTGTAGTCTCTCCTGCTGACATCGTTCATCCCGAAGTGGATCATTACTGTGGTCTCTTCCGTCTCCGCTCCTTCCAGGATCTTTCCAATTTTGTCCACGATGTCTTTGGTTCTCGCTCCTGGGAGGCAGGTCACCAGTCGATCCTCTCTCCCTCCTGCTATATGGCTGTCCACATGCCTTAGGTTCGAGTCTCCCACTAGGATCGCTGACTTTCTCTTCTTTAGGTTTCTCTTTGGTCTCAGGTCAATGTCCTCGGTGTGCTTCACTGCTTCCTCTCCTGGGCATCGACTAGCCATTTTCTCCCCCTCGTGCGATGTTCCTCTGTGGGTGTCTTCTATGAGGTCATCTGCTTCTTGTTCTCCCGTCCATGTTGGTGTAACTTCATCTTCATTTGAAGTTTGTTTTCTTCCACTCTCCTCCTGTAGGCTTCCTCAATGAATTTCTCGAGTTCCCTGACCCTCTCCACGCGACATCCACTATTCAGGCAAACTGGGAAAATCCCTTCTCTTCAAAATCACAGGTCTTTGGAACGACCTCACCACCCCGCTGCGGAACCTGAGCTCCCTTCAGTTATTCCGCAAACAACTGAAAACCTGGCTTTTCAGCAAATTGTAGCTCTATCCTTCCCCCCCTTTCTCTCCCCCCTTCTACACATAAGTTCATGTAATCCTTTTTCTTCTTCTCTACCCACTATTTTAAGTTCTTGTAAACCGTGTCGAGCTCCATTCTCATGGAGATGATACGGTATATAAACTTAAGGTTTAGATTAGATTAGATTCATGAAGTCTATAGCTGTCCTGATTGGGTCCTCTGTAGTGTGAAGACCTTCTAGCTCCTGTATCTTGTCCTCTAGTCGCTTTACTTCCTTCTTCAAGCTTTCCAGCTCCTGGCACCGACTGCATACATATGACTGTCTCCCCGAGGAGAGGTAGTCATACATATGACAGTCTGTGGAGAACATTGGAAAGATCATCTTCTGGTTTCCCTCTGCTTCCATTGTCACTCTCTCTCTCTCTCTCTCTCTCTCTCTCTGCCTGCTGCTGGTGTCCTCTCTCTATCCCTCTCTGCCTGCTTGCTGTCCTTCCCTGGTGTCCTTCGGTGTAGTGACTTGGCCTTTCTTGAGACCCTTCGCAAAGGTGCTCTCGCTAAGGCGAGTTCGCCGCACGCCGAACAACCGTGCGCCGTTGGCTCCTCCCCTTTTAAGGGTGAGCTTTGAGTCTGCTTCGGGTGATGTCAGGGAGTGGGCGGAGCTACCTCTTGCTTCAGCCCCTCACCCTCTGCCTTCTCTCTGCTTCCTCGTGCCTTCTTTGGTGGATTTTCTCCTCTCTCCCTACTCTGCTTGACTTCACCTGCCTGCCCTGAACTCAGGCAAGCTGGATCTTCAGAAGCTGTGCAGCGTTGGCTCCTCCCCTTTTAAGGGGGAGCTTCGAGAAAGGAAAATGGTAAAACCAGAGGTCATATTTTCAGGTTGAGGGGTGGGAGACTCAAGAGCAATGTAAGGAAATTCTTCTTTACAGAGAGGGTGGTGGATGCCTGGAATACGCTCCTGAGAGAGGTGGTGGGGACGAAAACGGTGACGGAGTTCAAAAAAGCATGGGATCAACACAGAGGATCTAGAATCAGAAAATAATAGTAAATATTGAAGAACCAATGCCAGTACTGGGCAGACTTCCACGGTCTGTGTCTGTATATGGCCATTTGGTGGAGGATGGGCTAAGGAGGGCTTCAATGGCTGGGAGGGTGTAGATGGATTAGAGTGAGTTTTGACGGAGATTTCAGTAGTTGGAACATAAAAACAGTACCGGGCAGAGCTTTGGATTCTTGCCCAGAAATAGCTAAGAAGAAAAAGAAAAAAAAAAAAAACACAACAAATTTTTAGATTGAATCAGGTTGGGCAGACTAGATGGACCATTTGGGTCTTTATCTGCCGTCATCTACTATGTTACTATGCTAGAGGACACTCACCTTGAATTTTTGCTGAGGTTCTTTGGGTTACCTATCAGATCTTCACCAATAGAGTCTGATGGACCATTATCAAGTATGTCGTCCTCTGATTACTTAGCATGGGCCTATATGGGCAACAGCTGTTCTTTTGACTGAGCTTTGTTCCCTTAATTCATGCTATGATGCCCTGTGGAGCACACTTTGGATCACTTCAGGGCTTGGATCTGCCTACTTATAAGCAATATCGAGCTGGGGAACTTTGTTCAAGACTAATGGCTGTTCCTGGATAGCCACTCTCGGGTCTGCTTGGATTACTCATGGGATCAACCTGCCTTCATGTTGGATCCTATTGTGGATTGAAGATATACTATGAACATAAGAACATAAGAAGCGCCATCTCCGGATCAGACCTTCGGTCCATCAAGTCCGGCGATCCGCACACGCGGAGGCCCCGCCAGGTGTACACCTGGTTTATTTTATAGCCACCATATCTTTATATGCCTTTCTCAAGGAGATATGCATCTAGTTTGCTTTTGAAGCCTGGGACTGTCGATTCCGCAATAATCTCCCCTGGGAGAGTATTCCAGATGTCCACCACTCTCTGTGTGAAGCAGAACTTCCTGACATTAGTCCTGAACTTGTCCCCCCTTAGCTTCATTTCATGTCCTCTTGTCCGTGTCAATTTGGACAATGTAAATAATCTTCTCTGCTCTATTTTGTCGATTCCTTTCAGTATTTTGAAAGTCTCGATCATATCCCCCCGCAGTCTCCTTTTCTCAAGGGAGAACAATCCCAGTGTTTTAAGTCGATCCTCATATACCAGTTTCTCCATACCCTTCACTAGTTTAGTTGCTCGTCTCTGCACCCTCTCCAGCAGTTTTATATCCTTCTTTAGGTAGGGAGACCAATGTTGGACGCAGTATTCCAAGTGAGGTCTGACCATTGCCCTATAAAGCGGCATTATTACTTTCTCCGATCTACTCGAGATTCCTTTCTTTATCATGCCCAACATTCTATTTGCCTTCTTTGCCGCTGCCGCGCATTGTGCCGACGGCTTCAGGGTCCTATCTATCAGTACACCCAGGTCTCTTTCTTGTTCACTTTTTCCCAGAGTTGCACCTGTCATTTTGTACTCGTATTCCTTATTCTTACTGCCTAAATGCATTACCTTGCATTTCTCCACGTTGAACCTCATTTGCCATTTCTCCGCCCATTTTTCTAACCGACACAAATCGCTCTGGAGTTCCTCATTATCCTCCTGCAATCTGATTGCCCGGCAGAGTTTTGTGTCGTCTGCAAACTTGATGATCTCACTGGATGTTCCGTTTTCCAAGTCATTGATATAAATATTAAAAAGGATCGGCCCAAGTACCGAGCCCTGGGGTACACCACTAGTCACTTTCTCCCAGTCAGAGAACTTCCCATTTATGCCCACTCTCTGCTTTCGGTTTTCCAGCCATTTGCCTATCCATCTTTGTATATCTCCCTCTATGCCATGGCTTTGTAGTTTCCTGAGAAGTCTTTCGTGTGGAACTTTGTCGAACGCTTTCTGGAAATCCAAGTATATTATGTCCACCGGCTTTCCACTATCAATTTGCTCGTTCACGGTCTCAAAGAATTGGAGTAAATTCGTCAAACACGATTTCCCTTTCCTGAATCCATGTTGACTGGGTTTCATCAAGTCGTGTGTGTCCAAGTGCTGAACTATGCTATCCTTGATCAGTGATTCAATCATCTTGCCGGGGACAGACGTAAGACTCACAGGTCTATAGTTGCCCGGTTCTCCTCTCGATCCTTTTTTGAAAATTGGTGTGACGTTTGCTTTCTTCCAGTCGTCTGGTATCTGTCCAGTTCTGATTGACAGGTTTGCAAGTTTTTGCAATAACTCTCCGATTTCAACCTTCAATTCCTTCAAGACTCTCGGGTGAATTTCATCCGGTCCAGGGGATTTGTCACTTTTAAGTTTGTCGATCTGGTAGTATATCTGATCCAAGTTCACTTCAACTGTGGTGAGGCTGTCCTCTATTTCTCCTGTAAACAGTTTCTCCGCTTCAGGTATTGTTGAGGTGTCCTCCTTAGTAAAGACGGAGGCAAAGAAGGAATTTAGTTTGTCTGCGATTTGTTTATCTTCCTTGATGTACCCTTTTATTCCCTTGTCGTCCAGGGGTCCCATTGCCTCTTTTGCAGGTTTTTTCCCCTTCACGTATCTAAAAAAGGGCTTGAAGTTTTTGGCCTCCCGGGCTATTTTTTCCTCATAGTCCTGTTTTGCATCCCTCACCGCTTTGTGACATTTCTTCTGCTCATCTTTATGTTTGTTCCAGGCTTCGGTTGTCTTCGTGCATTTCCATATTTTGAAAGAGTCCTTCTTTTCTTTTATGGCTTCCTTCACCTGTATGGTAAGCCATGCCGGTTCTCCTTTGCCTTTAGTTCTCCGATCTTTAGAAATCCTCGGAATGTAGAGATCTACTGTTTCAAGTTTGTCCACCATCTTCTCGAGTCGTTTTGTTACCATGGCTCTCATGCAATCGTATTTACCCTTTTTAAAGTTTAAGGTGGTGGTTAAGGTTTTGGCATGTTTCCTTTTCCCGATGTCCAGTTTAAAGTTGATTACATTGTGATCACTCGTTCCCAATGGAGCCCTGACTTCTACTTCTGTTATCGGTCCCTTGAGACCATTTAAGACTAAGTCCAAGATGGCGTCGCCTCTTGTCGGCTCTTTTACCATTTGCTCCAGGAAGCAATCCCCTAGCACCTCCAGGAACTTGGCCTCCTTGCCGCAATTGGAGGCTCCTAGTTTCCAGTCTATTCCTGGGAGATTGAAGTCTCCCAATATAACTACATTGCCTGTCTTGCATACTTGTTTGATTTCCTCCATCATTTCTGAGTCAGTGTCTACCGCCTGTCCTGGGGGACGATAGTAAAGGCCAATTTTTGTATCTGCGCCATTTTGACCAGGAATTTTGATCCAGAGGGACTCCAGCTTCTCTTTCCTGTCTGTTGTAATCATTCCAACAGAATCTATTTCTTCCTTAACATATAGGGCAATACCTCCACCTTTCTGCCCTTCTCGATCCCTTCTATATAGTTTGTATCCCTGTAGTACTGTGTCCCATTTGTTTTCTTCATTCCACCATGTTTCTGTTATGCCAATGATATCCATGTTCTCATGTCTTGCTATCATCTCTAGTTCTCCCATTTTGTTTCCTATACTTCTAGCATTTGTATATATGCATCTAAGTTCCCTTCGTGTTACCTTTTTGGACCTTCTACTCTTGGCTGTCCTTACAGTTTTATTTACGGTATCCTTTACTGCTCCTGTGTTATCTTCCATGTTTGCTGTGTGGTCTTCCCCTCCTGTGTCTGAGTTGTCCCTTCCTGCTTGTTCTCCTTTGTTGGCTGTGAGGTCGACCTCTCTTATGTATGAGTAGTAGTCCTTTGTTCCTACGTCGGGGCATCCTGTTGTCCATATCATCGACCGGTGGTCGACTGTCGGCTTTCCCCTGTCCTTCAGTTTAAAGCCTTCTCTATTGCTTTCTTCATGTTGCCTGCCAAAACTCTTGCTCCTTCCTTGTTGAGGTGTAGTCCATCCCTTCTGTAGTACTTGCTTTTTCCCCAGAACGCCGTCCAGTTTCGCACGAAGTCGAAGCCTTCGTCTTCGCACCATCGTCTCATCCAGGCGTTGATTGCTTGCAATTCCCCTTGTCTCTTTCCATCTGCTCTTGGTACAGGGAGGATTTCAGAGAAGGCCACCTTCACCTCCCTGATCTTCAGTTTTCTTCCGAGTGAGCGGAACTGACCCTTCATCTCTTCCCTGTCATACTTCCGCCCGTTCACATCATTTGTTCCCACGTGGATAAGCACAGCGGTGTCCACTCCCCCTGCGCCATCTATGATCCTGGAGATCCTGTTGGTCACATCCTTTACTCTTGCTCCAGGCAGACAGTTCTAGACAGTTTGTTTTATTATAATCTTATTTGACCAAAAGTTTGCTATGCTTTTGGGGTTGTGTGAATGTAAGGAACTAGCTATATAAGGGCCAGGTGGAAGGTATGGGGTAAACTTAGTGTGTGTATGGGGTATGCTTGAGGTGGGTCTTTTGCAAGGCAGGTGTCTGGGGTGGGGTGGGGGATATAAATTATATTGTTAACTTGACCTTTTGAGCTTTGATACCTACCTAAAGTTATTTCCTTTGGGTACCTGTCATTATACTTGTGTTGTGGGGGTTTTCCTTATGATGTTCACAGGACTGGAGGAGTGCTGTGGGGGTGGTGATTGGAGGGTGGGCTAGGGCATATGTGCTTGGAATGGGGCAGGAGAGTGGTTTATCTTGGTTACTAGGTGCACTGTTGCATCAGAGACTACGCATTATTCAGAAAGCACAGTTACTTACCGTAACAGGTGTTATCCAGGGACAGCAGGCAGCTATTCTCACATGTGGGTGACGTCATCCGACGGAGCCCCGATGCGGACGCCTCACAAGCAGACTTGCTTGAAGAAACTAGAAGTTTCGAATCGCCCACATCTCGCATGCACGAGTGCCTTCCCGCCCAGTGCACCGGGTGCGTCTCCTCAGTTCAGATAGCTAGCAGAGAAGCCAACCAGGGGAGGTGGGTGGGTTGTGAGAATAGCTGCCTGCTGTCCCTGGATAACACCTGTTACGGTAATTAACTGTGCTTTATCCCAGGACAAGCAGGCAGGCTATTCTCACATGTGGGTGACCTCCAAGCTAACCAGAATGGGATGGTGGGAGTGTTGGCAACTTAGGAGAATAAATTTTGTAACACTGTTTGGCCAAACTGTCCATCCCGTCTGGAGAAAGTATCCAGACAGTAGTGAGAAGTGAAGGTATGAACCGAGGACCAAGTAGCAGCCTTGCAAATTTCCTCAATAGGTGTAGATCTGAGGAAAGCTACTGAAGCTGCCATTGCCCTGACTTTATGGGCTGTGACTTTACTGTGAAGGGATAATCCAGCCTGAGCAAAGCAGAATGAGATACAAGCCGCCATCCAGTTGGAGATGGTACGCTTAGAAATAGGATGTCCCAACTTGTTTGGATCGAAAGAGACAAAAAGTTGAGGAGCAGTTCTGTTTGGTTTGTGTCAGCCTAGAGGCCTATGGGAGATTATATCAATCTGGCTCTGGCATGGGAAGGCAGATAGACCCTTAGTGCAGGGAGACTGTGTTAAGTTTCCCTGATTGAATCATGACTAGCTAAAAGGTGTTAATGTCTGATTAAGAGGGTGCTTAGGACAATGGTGCACAGATCAAGCCAGAGACTTAATCCCATCACCATGCTTGCAGGTATCTCACCCTCCTTTGTCAATTAAATTGACCATTGTCTCAAACAGTTTGCAAGTTCTAAACAGAAAGATACTGGGAGATACAATATTTTCTCTAGTCAGAATAAGATTCCAAGGTATAAAAGCCTGCTCTCTGCTCTATCAAGTTATCTCTCTTTTTCTATGGAGCTATGGGTGTCTCTTTTCAGCTATCAGGAGAGGGGTCTTGGCCCTCTCTCTCTCTTTCTATCTAGCTATCTCTTGGCTCTTGGCTTGGCACTCTGGTTCTCTCTTGAGCTCTCTCTATCTCTCTGTCTATCCTTCTCTTTATCTATGGAACACGAAACATCACCCCATCCCCCTCTCTCTCTCTCTCTGCCTTTCCCTGAAACTTCACACTCAATTCCTTCTGGACTCTGTAAGGCAGGGGAACTGCTGGGCTCTCTATTTAAGTGTAATACTCTCTACTTAATTGTAATGATTATAAATATTACTTTTCTGTAAGACTATTTCTATAATATATTCTTTATGCAAAAACCTCTGGCTGTGCCTCTGATTCTACTTCCTGGTGAGTCATCGGTGAGGGAACTGAACCTGGGACCTGGCGTTGGTCAGTGCGCATTTCACTTAACCCCTACCACCTAACATTGTGGGGGTGCGACCATCCTTACATTTTATTAAACTGACATTTTGGGGGCTTTGTCTCGGTCCTTCCTGATGATTTAATTTGGGTAAGTAGAATTCAAGTTTGTTTTTTTTTTCCCCTCCTTTTATGCACTGTGCAATAGGATTATGTATAGACAGAGTGATATAGAAATCAAAAGTCCTTGCAAAACCCTTAGATTGATTGTACGTTAGACTGGATGACACACTGTTGAAAAGTTCCAGTAATATTGTGGGGTTTTATACTTGGTGAGATTTTATATATCAATTGACTTTCTATTTTGATTGATAGACAGAGTGAGATAGAAATCAAAAGTCCTTTTGGAACCCTTAAATTGTTTTAGACTGGATGACACAATTGTGAAAAGTTTCAGTAATATTTTGGGTTTTATATTTGGTGAGATTTTACTATCAAAAGTCTTTGTAGTTTACCTGTGCCAGTTTGCATTGTATGATTTGTTATTATATGCTTGCTAGGGTGTTGCGTGTAAGAATATTTGAGCTGCTCTGAAGAAAAGCAGGGTTCAAAGTGAAAACAGTCACTCAATTAAGACACGCCACATCTGTACTAATAACTTTTACTTTTTTTACCTTGTGCTTTTAATTCTATTTCTACAGTCTCTGCCCTGGTGAAAGGCCCAGTGCACACTGGACTGGAACTGGCAGCTGACACCTCTGCTCTTCTAACAGACTTCTTATATTTTTTCCTGCTAAACTTCTGCCTGTAAATTTCAGGTAATAACCAGTGTGGGCAAGTGTAGGCATAAGTGTATTACTTATGCCAATGACTCTAACACGCTTTACCTCGCTTTTCTACCTATTAACTAAAGTCTCCCTCCTTCATAAGTGGGAGCATTTCAATCTCAAAGGCTACACACAGACAGGGACATTTAGAAGCCCATTCTCTCTGCCCACGAACCAAGGCAGACTTCTGCAGCCTCAAATATGAACCCTTTTGATTTTCAAGAACTCACAGATATTGTACACAAATATTTTGACAAGAAAGGGGGTCCATATGAGGGTAATTTTCCTGAACACACATGGCACGATATTCAGAAACAAATGGTTTCTCATTCTCATGAGTTTAGAAAGAAAACAGATAAACGCAAATGCCTTTTCATTCAAGGCCTCTGTAGAGGACTTATTAGCCTAAAACAAGATAATACTGACTTGAACACTCAGTGCCATCAGCTGTCCAAAGACTTAGATGAGGCACAAATTAATATATCCATGCTAAGAACCCAAATTGTTCAGGTCACAAATTCCTTTTTAACTGTAAATGAACAATTAGAAGAGGCCAAGGCAGAATTAAAGTATTTAAAGTCAAAATGTGCCTCACAGGGACAGGCTATTCTGCCGTCTGCACCTGTGCCACCATCACCATATAATCCATGTAGTCAGAAAACCGTTTTTGTAGCAGGTCAGAGAAAGGGTAAACTAGCTACAGATGTAGAACAGGAAGAAGAACGGACAAACAAAAGTGAGGAAAATTCATTACCAGGCCAGAGCAATACCAATAGTACCCCTATAAGTGACACAGCTCCAGTAACTGTAGTGCTGCAGGGACATATGAAAGATAGTGACATTGAAAGAATAGTGGAGAAAGTGGGCCCTATGCCTTTTAACATAAATGAATGGTGCAAATGGGCTATTGACATACTGATTCACTGGGGTCTAGGGAAATACAAAAGGAACAATTCAGATTTTGATAAGCTTATGCATCTAGCCCTGGGTCCACATTATTATAAATTTGGATCTCTCGTTCATCCATACCAATTTGTAAAGATGGGCATCGAACAACTATTTTGCTGCACCTCTTTGCAAGTACTTAGAACTCTTTCACCCCTGCCAAGTGATACACTAGAGCAGTTTGCATATAGAGTGTGGGTAATCAACGCGGTACTTAACGAACATGAACATTGGCCCATTTCCTCAGATTATGGCCAAAGAGAACATAAAGATTTCCTATTAGAATTATTATCTCCCGAGATTACTAAACACCTTCTGTTGTTCTCGGAGGACCCTAAAACTACGCCTTTTGAAACTTTACTGCTCAGGATTGGGTCTGTGTGGAAGACCCAGCCAGCTCAAATTATTTCAGTCTCAGAAGCTAGAAGGTGGCGTGCTGAGGGAGCACCCCAATACAAGACCACACCACACACAGGAAATAGAGGTCATGTCAGAGGTAGATACAGAAATGCCTCCACTTACATCCCTTTCCATGAGCTCAGAGCACAGACAGAAGCATTAGAAAAAGAGAAGATGAAATGGGAACAGGATCGGCACACAATGCAGATAGAATTGGACAGGGTAAAAAGTGATTTGACAGCTAGGAAAAACAGTGCTAGTGCATAGGGATGTCCTGACTCTCTGTGTCCGAATGCCAAGGTGACTCAGGCCTTCACAGCCCAGCCAGACTCCTTTCACTTACCTGTGGACTCACTTCTGGAGACGCAGGATAAGGGAAAGAAGTCAGACTCAGAATTCAGCTTGAGGTATGTGGCACCTTTGATATTGGACACTTGCAGCCGCCCCAATGTTAATACTACCATAGAGGGTCAGGATAAATTAACTTTGATTGATACAGGGGCTAGAATCAGTTTCACAGATAGAGCGCCTCCTACTGGAGATCAGAAAAATATGGAAATTTGTGAGATTCAGGGTCTAAATGACAAAGCTTCAAAGTGTGTGTCTATCCCACAAAAGGAACAAATGAAAGACATTGTAGAAACTACTACCAGCACAAGTGAGAATACAGGCAAAGAAATAGTTGAGGTGGCTGGTCTTGTATTGGGTACAGGAATTCTAAATGCTTCTAAACCTTTGGTTCATAAGGTTATTCCTGTGCAGTTAGCCACACAGTGTTGCATGCTAGTGCAGAAGCATGATCTTAGTATAACTCACTCAGAGGCTGCAGATCTTTCAATTTGGGCACAAGACTGTGGGAAAAGGTACAGAGAAATTTTCTTTGAGGGCAAAGATCCTGAACCACAAACACAGCAACCAGTACTTCCTCCAGCAACAAAACTGGTGCCTAAGATGGAGGAGAAAGGTCTGACTGGACCTATCTCTTTAGCATGTGGCTCTCCAACTGGGTCATTTGCTAAATCAGAGGGCTCTGTTAGGCTCACTATACACTCTCAGGCCCTAACTAAGATTTCAAAGCCTGTAGTGCCAGTGGCTGCCTCTTGCTCTGACATTACTGTGAAATTTAACCCTAAATGTGCATTTTTCTCTGTCCTAGACATGACTAATGATTTTCGAAATTTGCCCCTTGCCTCTGAATGCCAGGACACGACAGTGCAGACAAAAGAAGACAAATCTAGCCTGCACCTGACTTCTGCACCGCAGTGCCCATTCCTCCGAGTGCAGTGGGCCCCAGGTGGCAGACATGTGGTCCAGGTCGGCCTGAATGGAACATGGACAAAGTTTGCTCTAAGTGAACTTGAGGATGCTGCTAATTTGAAATGTTTTTCTTTTTCTTTTTCTTAGCAGCAGTTCAGATATAGCCATCCCAGACCAATTTTGGCACAAAGATATTTCTAATGTTTTCCAAGGTTCCTCTTTATCACTGCAGAGATAGAGACGTTCCAAAGAAGACATTAGCTTTATGCCTTTTCTGAATATGAGATGGTTATGCTATGCATTATTTGTACTACTCATCTGTTCATCTTTATTTTGGTTCTCTATAACAATGTGTTTATTTGCAGAGTTAAATTCTGCCCTGAACACTTGACAGATGGACGCCTCAAAATTTGTGTTTTATGTTGTCTGTGCCATGTGGTCTGTCTTTTGTCTATTTGTTTTAGTTTAGGGGGTACCCCAGGATACATAACATTGGCCATTTCTAGAGCTTTTTTCCCTATTTTTTTTTTTAACTGGCCCAATTGCGCTATGTTCTTTTTTCCCTATAATTTGCATATGCTAAATGTAGCTTAGTTAGGGGTTATATTTTTAAGAAAAGGTTTTATTCTATATCTATACTGTGTTTATTCTATGCTCCTCACTAGATTCAGTACATATTTCTGACATAATTTTTTTTATATATACATTCAGTACAGAATTATGGTCTCTCTGAAGTGCCATAATAGTTATATGCAGCACACAAAAACATATCTTTTTGGAATGTCTGATTAAGAACCTTAAGTACCTGCATATTGTCTCTCTTTTGCCATAACTATACCAAGTAAATGCATTAATATTGTTACATGTTGCCACATTCAGTACAGGCAACTGGTCTCTCTCTCTCTCTCTCTCTCTCTCTCTCTCTCTCTACATTCAGTACTGGCAACATGGTTTCTCTTCCATTTTCTATCTTATTTGGATCACACTAGAGTACAGCTGCTGATTGATATCGGGACTCTTTTCAAATCCCTCCCTGTATGCACAGACATCATTTCATCTCAAGGGTATCATGTGACTGACAGATCCTGTGCAAACATCAGATCCTGTGCAAACATCATTTCATCCCAAGTGTGCATCTCACCAGTTTAAAGAGACTGCTGGTTCCTGCTGGACTAATTCATCTTCATGCACCCTGACTGCAAAGACTTTTACACACGTGCTGTACACGTTTCCTGTTCATCGGATATAGCCACCTTTCTAAGAACGCTTTGCTGTACAATTCCACCTATTTAACCTATTCTATGGACATTCCAGACTTTATTTCATATGCTGTGTATCCACTACCTCTTGGTATGGGGAATGAGACATTTCAAAAGCTGCTGATCTTTACTGAACTCCATACTTACACTGAACAACTTCAGAAAACCTCCAAAAAAGTGAATCATACTATCACTTTTGAAAATGGACACATTGCACAAAATTTAATACGAGACGTTCATGTCTCAGTTTGGGAACTTTTCTTTGGGTTTTCGCCCACTGCAAACCACGTATTTAATGTTTTACTTCACCCTATCATTATCTTAATTATTGTACAAATTTTGCTATGTATTATTATGATTTTTCCTTTGCTGTAAAGTGAAACACATGTACTTTTCTTTATCTCACAAGGTTCCTTCTAACTTTTAAGGCAGTTATACATGTATTTCCAGTATCTTCTCTGACACTTGCTAATTTGGTTTTAATTTGGCATGGCCTATTGCATTACCATTACCAGGGTCAGACATAATATTTTCCCATATCCCATACTTAGATACTCTCTCTTATGACATCTTGGTACCTTTATACCTGAACCTCCTGAAAAAGCTTCCTACATCCCTTATGCACCGTTCATTCGTTCAATGACGGGTAAGATATAAGCATACTGGGATCCCCGCCCAGATTATGGCCTATACCAGTGTTTTTCAACCGCTGTTCCGCGGCACACTAGTGTGCCGCGAGATGTTGCCTGGTGTGCCGCAGGGCCGCCATCAGGGCAGTACTACCAGTCCTGCATTCAGGGGCCCGGAGCTGACAGGGGGCCCGAGGCAGGGGCGCCAGTAGCTCGCCAAGGCAAAGTGAGTCGATCACCCAGGACTCACTTTGTCTTGGCGATCTAATCTATCGAGCCGATAAGTCTTCTTCTCCCCGATGTCAATTCTGCAGTCGGAGAGGAAGTTCGGGCCAGCCAATCGCTGCCTGGCTGGGCGGAACTTCCTCTCCGATTGCAGAATTGACGTCAGGGAGAGCATGCGTCGGCGTCGGCTTTGGGGCCTGTTATCCATTGGTGGGTCCTGTTCCCCGATGGCAGCGGCAGTGGAAGTGGCTTGGGGAACAGCAGGGAGAAAGAAAGAAAGGGGGCAGGCAGGGAAACAGAAGGAAAGAAGAGAAACAGAAAAAAAGAAAGAAAGGTCAGGGAGAGAGGAAGAAAAAGTTGGAGGAGGGAATGAGGTGTGGAGGAGAGAAAGCATACAGGCTGATAGTAACATAGTAACATAGTAACATAGTAGATGACGGCAGATAAAGACCCGAATGGTCCATCTAGTCTGCCCAACCTGATTCAATTTAAAAATTTTTTTTTTTTTTTTTTTCTTCTTAGCTATTTCTGGGCGAGAATCCAAAGCTTTACCCGGTACTGTGCTTGGGTTCCAACTGCCGAAATCTCTGTTAAGACTTACTCCAGCCCATCTACACCCTCCCAGCCATTGAAGCCCTCCCCTGCCCATCCTCCTCCAAACGGCCATACACAGACACAGACCGTACAAGTCTGCCCAGTAACTGGCCTAGTTCAATCTTTAATATTATTTTCTGATTCTAAATCTTCTGTGTTCATCCCACGCTTCTTTGAACTCAGTCACAGTTTTACTCTCCACCACCTCTCCCGGGAGCGCATTCCAGGCATCCACCACCCTCTCCGTAAAGTAGAATTTCCTAACATTGCCCCTGAATCTACCACCCCTCAACCTCAAATTATGTCCTCTGGTTTTACCATTTTCCTTTCTCTGGAAAAGATTTTGTTCTACGTTAATACCCTTTAAGTATTTGAACGTCTGAATCATATCTCCCCTGTCTCTCCTTTCCTCTAGGGTATACATATTCAGGGCTTCCAGTCTCTCCTCATATGTCTTCTGGTGCAAGCCTCCTATCATTTTCGTCGCCCTCCTCTGGACCGCCTCAAGTCTTCTTACGTCTTTCGCCAGATACGGTCTCCAAAACTGAACACAATACTCCAAGTGGGGCCTCACCAATGACCTGTACAGGGGCATCAACACCTTCTTTCTTCTACTGACTACGCCTCTCATTATACAGCCCAGAATCCTTCTGGCAGCAGCCACTGCCTTGTCACACTGTTTTTTCGCCTTTAGATCTTCGGACACTATCACCCCGAGGTCCCTCTCCCCGTCCGTGCATATCAGCTTCTCTCCTCCCAGCATATACGGTTCCTTCCTATTATTAATCCCCAAATGCATTACTCTGCATTTCTTTGCATTGAATTTTAGTTGCCAGGCATTAGACCATTCCTCTAACTTTTGCAGATCCTTTTTCATATTTTCCACTCCCTCTTCGGTGTCTACTCTGTTACAAATCTTGGTATCATCTGCAAAAAGGCACACTTTTCCTTCTAACCCTTCAGCAATGTCACTTACATACATATTGAACAGGATTGGCCCCAGCACCGAACCCTGAGGGACTCCACTAGTCACCTTTCCTTCCTTCGAGCGACTTCCATTAACCACCACCCTCTGGCGTCTGTCCGACAGCCAGTTTCTGACCCAGTTCACCACTTTGGGTCCTAACTTTAGCCCTTCAAGTTTGTTCAACAGCCTCCTATGAGGAACTGTATCAAAGGCTTTGCTGAAATCCAAATAAATTACATCTAGCATATGTCCTCGATCCAGCTCTCTGGTCACCCAATCAAAAAATTCAATCAGGTTCGTTTGGCACGATTTACCTTTTGTAAAGCCATGTTGCCTCGGATCCTGTAACCCATTAGATTCAAGGAAATACACTATCCTTTCTTTCAGCAACACTTCCATTATTTTTCCAACAACTGAAGTGAGGCTCACCGGCCTGTAGTTTCCTGCTTCATCCCTGTGACCACTTTTATGAATAGGGACCACATCCGCTCTCCTCCAATCCCCAGGAATCACTCCCGTCTCCAGAGATTTGTTGAACAAGTCTTTAATAGGACTCGCCAGAACCTCTCTGAGTTCCCTTAGTATCCTGGGATGGATCCCGTCTGGTCCCATCGCTTTGTCCACCTTCAGTTTTTCAAGTTGCTCATAAACACCCTCCTCCGTGAACGGCGCAGAATCTACTCCATTTTCTCGTGTAACTTTGCCGGACAATCTCGGTCCTCCAGGATTTTCTTCTGTGAACACAGAACAGAAGTATTTGTTTAGCACATTTGCTTTCTCCTCATCACTCTCCACATATTTGTTCCCAGCATCTTTTAGCCTAGCAATTCCATTTTTTATCTTCCTCCTTTCACTAATATATCTGAAAAAATTTTTATCTCCCTTTTTTACATTTTTAGCCATTTGTTCTTCCGCCTGTGCCTTCGCCAAACGTATCTCTCTCTTGGCTTCTTTCAGTTTCACCCTGTAGTCCTTTCTGCTCTCCTCTTCTTGGGTTTTTTTATATTTCATGAACGCCAACTCTTTCGCCTTTATTTTCTCAGCCACTAGGTTGGAGAACCATATCGGCTTCCTTTTTCTTTTGTTTTTATTGATTTTCTTCACATAAAGGTCCGTAGCCATTTTTATCGCTCCTTTCAGCTTAGACCACTGTCTTTCCACTTCTCTTATGTCCTCCCATCCTAACAGCTCTTTCTTCAGGTACTTTCCCATTGCATTAAAGTCCGTACGTTTGAAATCTAGGACTTTAAGTATCGTGCGGCCGCTCTCCACTTTAGCCGTTATATCAAACCAAACCGTTTGATGATCGCTACTACCCAGGTGAGCACCCACTCGAACATTAGAGATACTCTCTCCATTTGTGAGGACCAGATCCAATATCGCTTTTTCCCTTGTGGGTTCCGTCACCATTTGTCTGAGCAGAGCCTCTTGAAAGGCATCCACAATCTCCCTACTTCTTTCCGATTCCGCAGACGGAACATTCCAGTCTGCATCCGGCAGGTTGAAATCTCCCAACAGCAGAACCTCCTCTTTCCTTCCAAACTTTTGGATATCCACAATCAGATCCTTATCAATTTGCTGCGATTGAGTCGGAGGTCTGTAGACTACACCCACGTAGATAGAAGTTCCATCTTCTCTTTTCAGAGCAATCCATATCGCTTCTTCCTCTCCCCAGGTCCCTTGCATTTCGGTCGCTTGGATATTGATCTTTACATAGAGAGCTACTCCTCCACCTTTATGACCATCTCTGTCCTTCCTAAAAAGATTATATCCCGGTATGTTTGCATCCCATCCATGTGATTCACTGAACCATGTCTCTGTGATAGCAACAATATCTAGATCTGCCTCTAATATCAGGGCTTGCAGATCATGAACTTTGTTGCTTAGACTGCGAGCATTTGTGGTCATCGCTTTCCAGCTATTTTTCAGCGATAATCTCCTTCTTCGTATGGATTTTTGTGTCGTTTCACTTTCCGTTGCAATACTAAGAAATGAGTTGCTGATATTGCTTATGTTGCAGCCTTTACTACTATCACATCTTTTCTTTTGCCGGGGGTGGTCTTTATAATTGTCCTTCGTACATACACCACCCCCACCTTCTAGTTTAAATGCCTGGAAAAATATTGTCTAAATTTCTCTGCAAGGTTTCTTTTTCCTGCTGTAGTAATATGTAGCCCATCAGTGCAATATAGCTTCTTGTCCTTCCATGTATTTCCCCATCCTCCTATGTACCTGAAGCCTTCTTGATGACACCAGGCTCTGAGCCATCTATTAAAGTCCTCTGTGTTTTTCACTCTTTGCTCTCCTTTTCCATATGCAGGCAGTATTTCAGAAAAAGCTAAAGTCTTTACAAAAGGTTTCACGCCCTCACCAAGCTCCCAAAAAGCTTTCTGTGCTGCAAGTGTGGAGTTGTTGGCCAGGTCATTTGTTCCCAGATGGATAACAACATCAGTGTTAAAATCCTTAGTTTCTTCCTTAACTATAGTCAGTATTTGCCTGGAACTCCTGGTAGCTGAGGATCCTGGAAGACATTTCACTATTTTGGACTCTTCGCCCTGTGTTCCAAGGTTAATGCCTCTGATGATGGAATCCCCCAACAGTAATAGTTTTCTGTTTTTGGCTTTTTTATTTGTACTTAGGGTGCTCTTGTTCTCTTGAGTTTCCTTCATTGGTTCCAGTCCCACCTCCCTTCTGTTTTCCTGAGTATCGCAGCGCACTAGTGGAGCGAAGGAATTCTGTAGAGGTAATATTAGTGAAGGTGGATGTTTCTGTGTTACATGTCGCAGTCTTCCTGAGCCTACTGTGACCCATTTATTCCTGGGCTGTTTTATTCTTTGAGGTAGAGGTGGTAAGTTGGTATGATTTTGTGGAGTGATGGAAGCTGCTTTAATTGTATTCAATTCCTGTTTAAGTTTGCAGAGCTCCTCCTTAATACTGGCAAGTTGAAGACAGATGGGGCAAGCCTTAAGCCTCCAAATAGTATGTCTTGGAATTAAAGCACCACAGTGATTGCATAGAATAAAGGTCATCTTGATTGGTTGTGAAGTCCTGATTATATGGGTCTCTATATATGAATAGTGGTCCCTGGGGTTGGTGGGACTATAAGTAAGACTACTAGTAAGGCAGAAATATAGGCTCTATACCACCTAAAACACAGTATTTTAAACAAAACTGCAGGAAGAAGAAATAAGATTTAACAGAGGAAAGAGAAGGATTTTTTTGTGCTTTTTTATATTTTTTTTTTAGTAAGAAACAGGGAGGAGAAGAGAAATTAAGCAGATATAATGCTGAAAACCAGTGAAAAGAGCAGAATATGAAATGGTAACTTAGCTTTTAGAAGTTCACAGGGCAGCCTTGTTTCAGCAATGTCCCAAAGATAATGCAATTAACCTTAGAAGTAAAACAGAACCCCTCCCTTCTCCACCTAATCAGCAGAAAACAATGGCTGAATACTGGTAAGACAGAAATATAGGCTCTATACCACCTAAAACACAGTATTTTAAACAAAAACGCAGGTTCTATCAGTGCTACCCTAAAACACAGGATTTATAACAGGATTTTCCCTACTTTAGTCCCCCTGAGCCACAGACACCAGAAATATAGGCTCTATACCACCTAAAACACAGTATTTTAAACAAAAACGCAGGTTCTATCAGTGCTACCCTAAAACACAGGATTTATAACAGGATTTTCCCTACTTTAGTCCCCCTGAGCCACCGACACCAGAAATATAGGCTCTATACCACCTAAAACACAGTATTTTAAACAAAAACGCAGGTTCTATCAGTGCTACCCTAAAACACAGGATTTATAACAGGATTTTCCCTACTTTAGTCCCCCTGAGCCACCGACACCAGAAATATAGGCTCTATACCACCTAAAACACAGTATTTTAAACAAAACTGCAGGAAGAAGAAATAAGATTTAACAGAGGAAAGAGAAGGATTTTTTTGTGCTTTTTTATATTTTTTTTTTAGTAAGAAACAGGGAGGAGAAGAGAAATTAAGCAGATATAATGCTGAAAACCAGTGAAAAGAGCAGAATATGAAATGGTAACTTAGCTTTTAGAAGTTCACAGGGCAGCCTTGTTTCAGCAATGTCCCAAAGATAAGAAGGGAAGAAAGATTGGATGCACAGTCAGAAGAAGAAAGTTCAACCAGAAATCACCAGACAAGGTAGGAAAAATGATTTTATTTTAAATTTAGCAAAGTGGAGGCAGTATTACCACAGTTTTCAAAGGAATTTGCCCAAATAACTTAATAGTTAACTGGGTAAATTCCCAGAGATGAAAACTTCCCTTCATTTACTATGCACAGTTCTGAATTTATATCTGCTGTCTATATTTTACAATATGGTCCCCTTTTACTAAACCGCAATAGTGGTTTTTAGCGCAGGGAGCCTATGAGCGTCAAGAGCAGCGCTGGGCATTCAGCGCAGCTCCCTGCGCTAAAAACTGCTATTGTGGTTTAATAAAAAGTATGGAGGGTATATTTGTCTATTTTTGTATGCTATAAAAACCAAATACAGAGAGAGACTGAGAGCTGTTGACGAAAAGCTACGTGTGTGTCTTTCTTTGATTCCAGCCAGAATATCAGCTTTGTGTTCAGCCAAACAGGCCCAGGTTTCGCACTGAATAAAGTATTTTATAATTTTTCACTATTTCATAATAAAGTAATTATAAAATACTTTCTTTGTGTTTATTTGATTCCTATTCAAGAGAATTACTTTATATATAGTCAATATAAGCACAGAGTTAAATTTTTTAACATTTTCTAATGGTGGTGTGCCTCGTGATTTTTTTCATGAAACAAGTGTGCCTTTGCCCAAAAAAGGTTGAAAAACACTGGCCTATACGACCTAAGACAGAGGTTTGAACTCGTAATGGGAACTGTTTACGGACTATACAACCTATCTTCATAGCTTGGAGATTCTGCAAGACAGGGGACGTACTGTTGGAGGTAAAAGAAGCATCTGCTAATTGCAGGCTGTTTAAAGAAGGGTACCACATGCTCGCCCTCATTTCAAAGAATAAAAATAAAAATAAAAAAATTATGGGAGATGTCAGCCTAGAGGCCTATGGGAGATTATATCAAGCTGGCTCTGGCATGGGAAGGCAGATAGACCCTTAGTGCAGGGAGACTGTGTTAAGTTTCCCTGATTGAATCATGACTAGCTAAAAGGTGTTAATGTCTGATTAAGAGGGTGCTTAGGACAATGGTGCACAGATCAAGCCAGAGACTTAATCCCATCACCATGCTTGCAGGTATCTCACCCTCCTTTGTCAATTAAATTGACCATTGTCTCAAACAGTTTGCAAGTTCTAAACAGAAAGATACTGGGAGATACAATATTTTCTCTAGTCAGAATAAGATTCCAAGGTATAAAAGCCTGCTCTCTGCTCTATCAAGTTATCTCTCTTTTTCTATGGAGCTATGGGTGTCTCTTTTCCTATCAAGCTATCAGGAGAGGGGTCTTGGCCCTCTCTCTCTCTTTCTATCTAGCTATCTCTTGGCTTGGCACTCTGGTTCTCTCTTGAGCTCTCTCTATCTCTCTGTCTATCCTTCTCTTTATCTATGGAACACGAAACATCACCCCATCCCCCTCTCTCTCTCTCTCTGCCTTTCCCTGAAACTTCACACTCAATTCCTTCTGGACTCTGTAAGGCAGGGGAACTGCTGGGCTCTCTATTTAAGTGTAATACTCTCTACTTAATTGTAATGATTATAAATATTACTTTTCTGTAAGACTATTTCTATAATATATTCTTTATGCAAAAACCTCTGGCTGTGCCTCTGATTCTACTTCCTGGTGAGTCATCGGTGAGGGAACTGAACCTGGGACCTGGCGTTGGTCAGTGCGTATTTCACTTAACCCCTACCACCTAACATTGTGGGGGCGCGACCATCCTTACATTTTACAAAACTGACAGTTTGGTGCTTTCTAAGTAGAAGGCCAAAGCACGTTTACAGTCCAGAGTATGAAGAGCTGATTCTCCAGGGTGAGAATGAGGCTTCGGAAAAAACACTGGAAGTACAATGGATTGGTTGAGATGAAATTCTGAAACCACTTTAGGCAGGAATTTCGGATGAGTACGAAGAACCACTCCTACACCATTAACATAAACGGTACCTTATCCCCCCCCCACCCCGGAAGCCGATATGTGGAGTCCCGCAAGACTCACCCCTCTCTCCTATCCTGTTCAACATCTACATGTCCTCTCTAAAACTCCTTCATCTATCCCCCCTAGAAACTCTCTACACCTACGCTGACGACATCCTCATCCTCCTCGAGACCGACTCAAACCTCACTAACCTCGCTGAGAACATATCCGCATGTCTAATGAACCTCCAATCCTGGGCCCAATCTGTACAAATGAAACTGAATGAGTCCAAAACAAAATTACTTTGGCTCGGCCCATCATTAGATCATTTACCCACCTCCATCCCACTATCTTCCGGCCCCACTCTTCAGCTTGAGTTTTCAAGCAAAGTCCTAGGCATCGTCATAGACTCCTCCTTCTCCTTCAATGATCACCTCAACTCCTTGGTAAAAAAATGCTTCTTTAGCCTTCATATGCTGAGGAAAGTGAGATCCTGCTTTCATCATTCTCACTTCGCCGTTCTTGTTCAATCCACCATCCTCTCTAGACTGGATTACTGCAACTCCATCTATATAAGCCTAACTAAGAAAAACCTACATATTCAGCTAATTCTGAATGCCGCGGCTAAGCTTATTTTCGCAAAAGTTCGATCACGTCTCCCCACTCCTCTCCAAGCTTCACTGGCTTCCAGTACACTCCAGAGTCCTCTTTAAATGTGCCTGCTTAGCCTTCAAGATTCTACATGGCATCCTTCCTCCCGTTATCCCATTCTTTTGGAATTCCTCAAACTCCCACTTCACTAGACCCTCCCAAAAACTGAAATTATCATTCCCCTCTATAAAAGGTATATCCCGCGCAGGAAAATTTGGAACATCCCTCTCCTTTAGAACCACAGAACTCTGGAACAACCTCTCATCCCCGCTCAGAAATTCAAGCTCCTTCCAATCCTTCCGCAAACACTTGAAAAACTTGGCTCTTTTCAAAAATCTAATCACCTCCCGCTCTCTGGTACCCTTGTCCCTCTCTATCTTCTTAGTTCCTCTCCTATAACCCTTCATTGTAGTTCCTTTCCTCCTAACTCTGTAAACCGTGCCGAGCTCTACGCTTGCGGAGATGGCACGGTATACAAACCTAAGGTTTAGTTTAGTTTAGTGGGTCAGTAACTAAAGCTTGCAGTTCACTGACATGTCGAGTAGAAGTGAGAGCAATGAGAAACACCACTTTCCAAGTGAGATACTTCAGATGAGCCTTATCAATTGGTTCAAATGGAAGCTTCATGAGTTGAGAAAGGACAACATTGAGGTCCCAAACCACAGGAGGCGGTTTGAGAGGCGGTTTGACATTGAAAAGCCCTTTCATGAATCTGGAAACCACCGGATGAGCAGAGAGGGGTTTCCTTTCAATAGGCTGATGGAAAGCCGCAATTGCACTGAGATGGACTCGGATAGATGTAGACTTGAGGCCAGAGGTGGATAAGTGAGAAAGGTAGTCCAAAACAGAAGATAAGGAAGAATGCTGAGGCTCCTTATGATGAGAAAAACACCATGTAGAAAATCTAGACCATTTTTCTTGATAGTATTGTCTAGTTATAAGCTTTCTAGAAGCTTCTAAAACATCTCTGACAGATTGAGAAAACTGAAGAGAGGTTATATTGAGAGGTACTAGGCTGTCAGGTGTAGAGACTACATGTTGGGATGAAGCAGAGATCCCTGACTCTGTATAAGCAGAGAAGGAAAAACTGGTAGAAGGTACAGCTCCCTGCTGCTGAGTACCAGGGTTGTCTCAGCCATCGAGGAGTGATTAGAATCATGGTGGCATGATCGTTCTTCAACTTGACCAGAATCTTGAGAATGAGAGGGAATGGAGGAAATACGTACAGGAAAAGATTTGTCAATCCCAGAAGAAAAGCATCTGCCTCGAGGCGTTGAGGAGAATATATCCTGGAGCAGAACTGAGGCAGTTTGTAGTTGTGGGAAGCTGCAAAGAGGTCTATCTGTGGCGTACCCCACTGTGAAAAAATGTGGTGAAGAGGCGAAGAATGGAGAGTCCATTTGTGAGGTTGCAGGAGACTCAAGTTGTCCGCTAAGCAATTATTCGCCCCCTTGAATGTAGACAGCTTTGAGGAAGGTGTTGTGACGGATTGCCCAGTCCCAAACCTCCAGAGCTTCTTGACAAAGGGAGGGAGACCCTGTCCCTCCCTGTTTGTTGACATAATACATGGTGATCTGGTTGACCGTGTGGATGACTACTGTGTTGTGAAGGAGAAGTTGAAAAGCATGGAGAGCTTTGAGGATTGCTTTGAGTTCCAACTGATTGATATGACACTGACGATACGTACTGGTCCAGAGGCCTTGAGTACAGAGACCATCGATATGAGCGCCCCAAGCGTAGGTCGAAGAGTCTGTCATGAGGACCTTCTGATGAAGGGGCATTTGAAAAAGCAAGCCTCTGGAAATATTGGAAGAGAGCATTCACCAACAGAGAGACCTCTTGAAGTAAGGAGTGACTGAAATGTGTCGGGAAGGAAGGTCGCAAACTTGCGTCCATTGAGATGCCAGGGTCCACTGAGGTATTCTGAGGTAAAGTCTGGCAAAAGGAGTCACGTGTACTGTGGAGGCCATGTGACCCAGAAGAATCATCATGTGCCTCGCCGAGATGGAAGAGCGGGAAGACACTGTGAGACAAAGTTGTAGAAGAGCCTCCAGACATTGTTGATGGAGGAATGCTCTGAGCTGGACAGTGTCCAAAACAGCTCCAATGAATTACAGATTCTGAGAGGGTTGAAGTTGAGATTTGGGAAAGTTGATTTCGAATCCCAAACTTAGAAGGAACCAGATAGTCCTTTGGGTCGCTACAATAACCCCTTGAGACGTGGAATCTTTGATGAACCAGTCGTCTAGGTAGGGAAATACCTGAAGACCATGATTCCTTAGAGCTGCTGCTACCACTACCAGGCACTTGGTGAACACTCTGGGAGACGAGGCCAGGCCGAAGGGTAGAACTCTGTATTGGTAATGCAGATTCCTCACCCAAAATCTGAGGTATTGACGGGAGGCCGGATGGATAGGAATATGAGTATAGGCCTCCTTGAGATCCAGAGAGCATAACCATTCATTCTGCTCAAAAAGGGGATAAAGAGATGCCAGGGACAACATTTGAAACTTTTCTTTGACTAAAAATTTGTTGAGAGCCCTGATATCTAAACTGGGTCGCAGATCGCCCGTCTTCTTCGAAAAGAAACCAAAACTCTGCTACTCAAAAAATCTATACAGCCTTCTCTACCCTCTACTAATATACCAAATGACTCTATCAAGTATCTACCCTAAACTGCATCTATCAAGTATCTACCCTAAACTGCATCTTCTCTACTAGTAAGCCTCAATCCTCCTCTTTGCCTATACTATGGGACCGTCCCCTAAATTGTAACTCCCCATCACCTCTACTATGTATCCGTCCCTTAAATTGTAACTTCCTGGAAATGTCCAGCTATCTTCTACTGTAATCCGCTTAGAACTGCAAGGTACAAGCGGAATAGAAGTCACTAATGTAATGTAATGTAACAAGGAAGTAACAGGAGTAAAACCCCCTGTTCTGCTGTTCCAGGGGAACAGGTTCGATGGCATGGAGATGAAGCTGAGCTTGAGCTTCTTGAAGAAGAAGGGCGGTCTGGGATGGATTGGAAGGATACTCTCTTGGAGGAAGCTCTGGTGGAACCTGAGTGAAATGAAGAGAATATCCTTCCCTGATGATGGTAAGTACCCAGAGGTCTGATGTAATTATCGTCCATCGGAGATAAAAATGATGGAGACGACCTCCGACAGGGGGAAAAGGAGACGGAGACAGAGACAGAACGATGGAGGTTATGCTCTGTTGCAAACAGTCAAAAAGGCTGAGAAGCCTTAGGTGCAACTGATGGTTGGGATTGCTGTTGCTTCTGAGGATGCTGTTTTTTCAAAGGAGGACGAGTATAAGGAGCCGGCTTTGGAGGAAAACGCCTCTGATAGATCAGTGATTCCCAACCCTGTCCTGGAGGAACACCAGGCCAATCGGGTTTTCAGGCTAGCCCTAATGAATATGCATGAGAGAGATTTGCATATGATGGAAGTGATAGGCATGCAAATTTGCTTCATGCATATTCATTAGGGCTAGCCTGAAAACCCAATTGGCCTGGTGTTCCTCCAGGACAGGGTTGGGAACCACTGTGATAGATAACAGGAGGGCATGTAGGCTTGGGTGGAGTCAGCTTTGGCTTGGGTCTCACGATGGAAGCAAACGATTTTGCATGGTCAAATAACTTCTTTGTGGCCGCCTCGATGGATTCGTCAAAGAGTTCGTTGCCTTGACAAGGAAGATTAGCCAGGCAGTCCTGAAGATTAGAGTCCATGTCAATGGTTCGAAGCCAGGCAAGACGACACATAGCCACCGAGCAAGCAGGGAAAGAAGAAATTCAAAATAGGTAATGAAATGAAAATTATAGTTGAGGACCTTAGAGGACATCATAGCATTCTGGTAGATGCGCCGTCTAAATTTGTCCATAGTTTTCCCCTCTCTCCCAGGAGGAACTTTGGCATAGACCTTGGAAGGATGGGATCTCTTCAAGGATCGCTCAACAAGCAAGGATTGATGAGAAAGCTGCGAGTGGTCCAAGCCTTTGTGATGCACAGTCTTATACCTCGAGTCCAACTTTCCAGGAACTGCTGGTATGGAAAAAGGAGTCTCCATGCATCGAGCAAAAGTCTGAGTCAAAAGCTTATGAAGAGGAAGCTTGAGACTCTCAGCCGGAGGCTGAGGGAGATGCATGACTTCTAGATATTCCTTAGAATATTTGGAGCCTATTTTACATCCAAATCGAAAGCCATCTGTTGTAAAAAAAGACGAAAAGGATAGCTGATCTGGTAGGGCTTGGTCTCGAGAAGGACTCAAGGATGTCGAGGCAGCCTGCATTGAAGAAGAAGCTTCGGAATGGAGAAAAGTCTCATAGGGACCTGGTGGCTTGGTCGAGGCAATCTAGGCCGGGATATCCTCGAGGTCCGGCATCGGAGACCTGGAACGAGGAGTCGGTGGTCTGTTCGAGGCCCGAGTAGAACGAGGCTTTGAGGAAGATGGAATATCCTGCAAGGAACGATGCCTGGAAGAATGCCTCGATGAAGGCCTGAAACGATGATGAGAGCTGTGTCTAGAACCAGATCTCGAGGATCGAGGAGACTTCGCCTCGGAGACACATGGAGCCGATGCCAATGTGTGAATAGGGCTAGAGGCTGTAGATCGAAGCTCCAGAGGCTTGGAGGAGGAACTTCGATGCACTCGCAAAGACTCTGCTCCTTGCTTAGAGTGTGAGGAATCCTGTCGATGCACTTGCAAAGAATCTACTCCTTGCCTTTCATGTTTCAAGTTTCAAGTTTATTGGTTTTTTATACCCCGATCATAAAACAAATATCTGACCGGTTAACAATAAAATTTAAATAGGAAAGAAAGATATATTTAATTGTGTTTAGAGAGAGTAGTGAGAAAAATAGAAACATATAAAACATATAGACAAACCTGACAGTGAGGGTAAGTGGGAAGGTTAGGAAAAAGTTACATAATCTTAGGAGAAATGAGATAGAGGGAAGGGATATAACACAGGGGGCGGGGGTGCCTGGTATGAGTGATATGCTCTGAGGATGATAATTAGATTGAAAAAGAAATCAACAAGTGGACGAGGAAAAGATTAAGATTTAGCATAGGCATCTTTAAATAGATAAGTTTTAAGAATAGTCTTAAATTTTGGTAATTGAATTTCGTCCCGAAGAAATTGGGGGAGAGAGTTCCATAATGTGGGTGCAGTTATGGCGAAGTTAGTATTCCTGGTGTAAAAGGATTCTTTTAGAGAAGGAATGAAAAGGAGTTTTTGATCAGATGATCTTAAGGAACGAGGAGAACTTTGGGGGATTAAAAGTTTATCAAGAAATAGGGGTAGGTGTGAGTGTTTGATTTTGAAAGTAAGTAATATGATTTTATAAAGTATCCGATGAGAGACAGGGAGCCAATGAGCCTCTTTGAAAAGAGGAGTGACATGTTCGAACTTGCCGACGTTGTAAATGAGTTTAATAGCAGTATTTTGAACAAGTTGCAGCCGTCGTAGTTCTTTTTGGGGGAGTCCATTGAGAAGAGAATTACTATAGTCTAAGTGTGAGATGACTAGGGAATGAATTAGTATGTTAATCGAGTCGGTAGTTAAAATAGATCTGAGGGAGCGAATGATACGTAGTTTGAAGAAACAAGTTTTTACAACGGAGCTGATGTGATCGTGAAATGTAAGTTCGCTATCTATAAAGACGCCTGCTTAAGTGGCAGACCAGACACTCGCGAGACTCTGTTCCCTGCAAAGAGTGCAGCTCCAATCGGGGCATAGGAGGCAGCTCGACCTCGCAGGAGGTTGCTGGATGCCCAAGCAGGATAATAGGAAGCAGCTTAGGACCCATAATGGTAAGGTACTGAAGGAACTGCTTCTCTAATATGGTCTGGAAAGAAGCCGGCAAGGTGGGTTCCGCGTCTGAAACCGGCCCACCTGCCTTGGCTGGAGGTTCCTTCGAGGTAGTATGAGAGTGCTTTGACTTAGTAGTCTTGGACAATTTAATCACCACTGGCGGAACCGATTGCTGAGCTATCTGACCTGAGGAAACAGGGGAAGATACAGCAGGTGACGTTGAAGCAAGAGCCGCTGCAAACAATGAAGGTTTGATGAGGCTCGAGGTGGAAGCAGGAGGCGCCGAAGGAGCATCGATGGAAGTCGAGGTCGAAGACGCCTTCGAAGTCGAGGGATCAGATGGAGACTCCATGTCGAAGAGCTTATCCACCAAAATGCAACGACGCTTAAAAGCTCGAGATGAAAATGTTAGGCAAGGTGTGCATGAGGTTGGACGATGTTGAGGCAGCGTCTGTGAGGGTCTGTAAGGGAGAAAGTGCACCTACACTTGCTACACTTCTTAAATCCTGTAGCAGGCCGGGACATAGGCTGAAAAATAGCCGCTGCAAAGTCGAAGCATGTGGGCTGCGGCTGAGTGGCCTGTCCCGGAGAACGAACGGAAGAAAATAAATTTTTTATTTTTTTTTAAAATAAAACAAATGAAAACAAAGAAAAACAGCAATTCGTGAATAAAAAGACACAAACCGCGGTCGAAGAGAAGGCAAAGTGAACGAAGTTGAACGCAGAGAGTCAAAGACGGACTTCTCGGCTCCGTGGAAAACTAAGAACTGAGGAGATGCGCCTGATGCACTGGGCGGAAAGGCACTCGCGCATGTGCGGTGCGGGCGACTCGAAACTTCTAGTTTCTTCAAGCAAGTCTGCTTGTGAGGCGTCCATTTCGGGGCTCCATCAGATGACGACACCCACATGTGAGAATAGCCTGCATGCTTGTCCTGGGATAATGAAGCTATACGCTTGATTTTTGGGTTAAAAAAGTACTATCATATTACTCCATTTATTCGAGAGCTGCATTAGCTGCCGGTGGAGGCTCGAGTGATGTTTAAATTTGGCTGCATCTGCTATAAATTACTAGTCAGTCTTATTCCCAGCTATTTAGAAGATTTTTACTTTTGTGAATGTAAAGTGTCCAAGATGATATCTTACATCGTTTTCATGTCAAAGGATGTAAATATAAGAAATACCAACAACAACTTTTAGCTTATCAAGCAGTCCTGGAATAAAGATTTAAATTCCTTGATCTCTAATGCTGGGTCCTATCAACATTTCAGGAAAAACTTAAAAACCTATTTGTTCACCAAATTTTTAGGTTAATAACTGTATCCATTTTGAATGTCTCCTTACTTTTGTAAACCAGATGGATCATCACTGTTATGCGGTATAGAAGGCAGTTTTTATGTTATGTTATGGATCAAGGGCCCCCCTGAAAGTGGGGGCTCAGATATCAAAACTTTACTGATTGTTGGGGGGGGTCGTTTTTCTTAACTGGAGAGATGTGGAGAGGGTATGAGTTGAGAGTGATCTGTTTCCCTTGGGGAACAGTGTAAACTCATGGAAACTCTACTCAAAGGTAAATTAGACACGATTTTGGATGAGGGAGACCTAAGGGATCCCCGTCAACATGGATTCACTAGGGGTAGGTCATGCCAATCCAATCTTATTAGCTTCTTCGATTGGGTGACGGGAAAGCTAGACCTGGGAGAGTCTCTGGACATAGTGTACTTGGATTTCAGCAAGGCGTTTGACAGTGTTCCGCACCGCAGACTATTAAACAAGATGAAGTCGATGGGTCTAGGCGGGAAGCTAACTGCATGGGTGAATGATTGGCTAAGTGGAAGACTTCAGAGGGTGGTGGTCAACGGCACCCTCTCTGAGACATCAGAGGTGACTAGCGGAGTGCCGCAGGGCTCGGTCCTGGGACCATCCCTTTTCAACATATTCATAAGAGACTTGACCCAAGGGCTTCAGGGTAAAGTAACACTGTTCGCCGATGACGCCAAACTGTGTAATATAGTAAGTGAAAACAATCTTAAGGATAGTATGACGCAAGATCTGATCACGTTGGAAAACTGGTCCTCGACATGGCAGCTGGGCTTCAACGCAAAGAAATGTAAGGTCATGCATCTCGGCTGCGGAAACCCATGCAAAACTTACACCTTGAACGGAGAAACACTAGCTAGGACTTCAGAAGAACGGGACTTGGGAGTAATCGTCAGCGCGGACATGAAGGCTACCAAACAAGTGGAGCAGGCCTCATCCAAGGCAAGGCAAATGTTGGGATGTATCAATAGAGGCTTCATCAGCCACAAACCTGAAGTCATAATGCCGCTCTACAGAACCATGGTAAGACCTCACCTGGAATACTGTGTGCAATTTTGGAGACCACACTACCGAAAAGATGTGCTTCGAGCTGAATCGGTCCAGCGAATGGCCACTAGAATGGTCTCCGGACTCAAGAGTCTCCCATACGAGGAAAGACTGGATAAACTGCAGCTCTACACTCTTGAGGAGCGTAGAGAAAGGGGAGACATGATTGAGACGTTTAAGTACATCACAGGTCGTGTCGAGGCGGAAAGCGATATATTCTTCCCTAAGGGTCCCTCGGTCACAAGAGGGCACCTGTTCAAACTCAGAGGAGGGAAATTTAATGGTGACACCAGGAAGTATTTCTTTACAGAAAGGGTGGTGGATCAGTGGAACAAACTTCCGGTGCAAGTGGTCAAGGCCACCAGTGTACTCGACTTTAAAAACAAATGGGACATCCACGTGGGGTCCTTACGGGGGTCGAGCTAGGGAACTAGGTCATTAGCACTCAGACTTGATGGGGTGGGTCAGAAGAGTGGGCAGACTTGATGGGCTGCAGCCCTTTTCTGCCGTCATCTTTCTATGTTTCTATGTTCTATGTTTCTAAAAGAGAGGATTGGGTGTGGAGGGTTGTTGGGATGAACGCAAGAGAGGGATGGGGGGGAAGAATTGAGAGGTGGGTTTGGGATAAGAGGGGAGGGGCTTTGGAGAGTTTTTTTTCCCTCTTTGCTTTCTTCTCTCTCTGGCAGTGTCTGAACCTGAGCACTATCATGTTTTCTTTGTCTCGTTTGCTCAGGACCCATTGGCTAATGGAGCATTGTTCTAATCAGATGCTGGGATGGCATTTCGGCGACTACATACTATTTTTCCTTTTCAAGTTCTCCTTACCAGTTTCTTTGCTAAGTGAATTATACGGATGGTGACTTGGAATGTTGGGGGCATTAAAATCCCCTGTGACAAGGGCCAAAATTTTACAAAATTTACAAAGAATTAAAGCAGACATTGCGATGCTGCAGGAGACACACCTTAGTGATTTGGATCACGCTAAGCTACATAAAGGTTGGTGGACAGTTGCATAGCAGCAGCGCCAGTAGGAGGTGGGGTAACAATCTTATTTTATAAGGCTGTGGCAACTACGGTCACTCATAGCTGCTGATTCCAGCAGGCATTGTTTTTTGCACAGTTATACTAGCGAACACTAGTATAGTAGGTGCTTTTAAGTTGCGGCTATGCTCCCAATGTCAATAATAAAGTGTTTTATGCACACTTGAAAACTATATTCTCAGCTCATGTTGTTGTTTTGTTTTTTTGGTGGGGGATTTTTAACTCGGCCTAGGATCCCTCTTTGGATAAGACCCACCCTCTGGTCTCTGGTGCTATGCCTGAGGCCAAGGATCTTCCACAGTTATGCCAATTGTTAGATCTCATGGATGTTTGGCACATTTTTCACCCCAGCGAGAGACTATACTCACCTGTCCCGAGCGCATTCGACCCAGTCTCATATTGACTATTTGCTGGTCTCTAGAGATCTTTTCTCACATGTTCAACAGGCGGAGATTGGGCTCTATGCGATATCAGATCATGCATGGGTGTGGATGGATTGGACGGGGAGGGATGGGTCAACCTCCCCTCAGTATTGGGCATATCCATTGAATAACTTGCCACTTTCGTTAAGAAGCTTAGGCCCCTTCTTATCATTCAGGAAGGCTTTGAAGACAATTCTGCTCGCCATGCACTTTGGAAATTAACTACTTCTACCTCCTGCTTTAATTCTTTTCTCATCTAGTTCTTTTGTATTTTTCCTGTTCAGAATGTTAACAAAGTCAAGTACCAAATTGGCTTATGACCCGGTTTATAAAACTAAGGTTTAGTTTAGTTCAATTAAATCTTTGTCCATTTCTTCTGACTGTGAAGGAGGTCTATATATCACACTAATGTAAATACATTTTCTATTCTCTCTTTCCAGATTAGTCCAGTGTGCTTCTTCTTTGCCCAATATGTCCTGCGATTCTATCACTTTAATATTATTCTTAACAAACAATGCTATTCCTCTACTCTTTGTACCTACCATGTCCCTCCTGAATAGATTATAGCCAGGTATAACTATATCCCAGTCACAGTTATGAGAAATGTGAAAAGAGAATTTTTATATTTTAGTGTTTATATTAATATATGTACTAATACTGTTTGTATATTTCAGTGTTAATTATTGCAAGATGCAGAGAAAGTAGGGGGAAGAGAGTGGAGAAAGTATTGACAAGTAAGAGAGCTAAGACATTGGCAACTATCTATCTGTGAACTCATTGTTTCAATGACATGCTGCTTCAGCATTATAGAATGTAAGCAGTGTCAAAATAAAATTGAAGGACATGAAAATGTAGCTGGAGGGATGAACACATGACGGAAAGGACTGGGTATGTGAATAACCATATATGGGAAGAAGTAAATAAGACTGGGATCAGGAGAAATAAGAGAAATGGGAGAAATAAACAGATGCGTGGAAAACGGAAGTGCAGGTGATGTTTGATAGGCTGTGAACTGTCACTGCCCTAACCAATGGGTATGCAGACAGGAGGGACCAGAAATATATAATGCATACACTTCTCCCTTCGTATTCGCTGTGATAGGGGATTAACAGAACTGCAAATAAAGAAAAAACGCAAATAACTTTTTCATATGTTATTTGCTGTTTTCTATTAAAAACCATCTTGAATATAGTGAAACCGCGAATAACATGGTCTGTTCCTGAAGGAGAGGCAAAACACAGTGAAGAAAATGCTGAAATCAGCAATTTCTCTATGCAAGCTGATGTAATTTGGGGGGGAGAAGCCAGCAAGCTAAAAATCGTGAATAACTGAAACCGCGAATGCTAAAACCGCAAATATGGAGGGAGAAGTATACTTACAATCAGCTTTGCGTGCCTGCTTTGTATGTATGACACCCTTTCTTGCAAGAGAGAAAAATAAAAATAGTTTCTGCTTCACTGTGAGTCTTTCCTGAGTATTCATGTGGGAATACCTTACTTCTCACACAGTTCTCTGTGAACCATGTCTCCGTGACCACCATTAAATACAAAACAGCATATCCACTAAATCCAGAAGGTTTGAAAGAAATGAGGCAAGCCACTGCTTGCCCTGGATTGGTAGTGTGAGAAATGAAAATACTAATATTTTCTAATGGTTTTAATTATTGCAGAAAAACATAAAGGAGTGAACACATTAAAGGGTATAACTCTTACATATGATACAGGTGTGGTTAAATAAAAGCAGAGAACCCAAAAACTAAAAGATATTACTAATACCGTACATATAATTCGAGGGGGGCGTGTCTGAGCTCTAGATAAAATGGAAGCCTAATGTGACCATTTATTTTTTTCATCAAAATGGGACATCTATTAATATTCAGTCCCGCCCCCAATCCAACCCTAGCCCCGCCCCCAATTTCTTCCATTCATTTTTCATGTGCACACAATATCTTATTATTTCATAATGGTAACCATAAAATTTTTTTTAAAACACAAAGCACCATATACGCAGAGAAAATGTTAATTATTTATATTTGGGGGTTTTCAACGATGTCACCTCAGTAACTATAGAAAAATAGACAAATATAGGGCAAAATATAGACAGCAGATATCAATTCTCAAAACTGACACATTTTTATCACTAAATTGAAAATAAAATCATTTTTCCTACCTTTGCTGTCTGGTGATTTCATGAGTCTCTGGTTGCGTTTCCTTCTGACTGTGCATCCTTTCATTTCTTTTTCTTTCTGCACTTAGGCCCAACAATTGTCCCTTTCTATTACCTTCCTCCTTCCTTCCTATGTCCTTAGTGCCCTCAGTGCCTCATTCCCATGTCCCCCTCACTGCCTTACAGACTTTGTCCCATCACCACCCCTAAAGCCAGCCTGCCTGCCTACTTACCTGCCTAACTACCTACCTCCCACGCCAAAGCCAGCCTGCTTGCCTGCCTACCTACCTCCTTCCCTCCCTGCCGCACACAAAAAAAGCCTCCCTCCAGCGCCCAATTTAAACCCCCCGGTCCGCCGCCGCTGCTTACCTCCCTGCTGCTTCTATTCGCGACCCAGAAGCCTTATTCCCAATGTCAATTCTGACGTTGGCCCGGAACGTCCTCTCCGACATCAGAATTGACGTCGGGAATAAAGCTTCTAGGCCGCGATTAGCAGCAGCAGCAGCAGGGAGGTAAGCAGTGGCGGTGGACTGGGGGGGAAGGGTTAAATCGGGCGCTGGAGGGAGGCCAGGGCAGGATTAATTCTTTGAGGGCCCCTAGGCACACAAGTACACTTAGCCAAGCAGGCCCTAGTTCTCCCCTACATTCTAGAATTGAACCTTTGTCAGAACCCTCTAGGGCAGTGTTCTTCAACCTTTTTACACCCGTGGACCGGCAGAAAAAAAAGAATTATTTTGTGGACCGGCAAACTATTAGGACTAAAATTTAAAAACCCCGTTTCCGCCCCATCTCCGCAAGCTCAGTCCCCACAAATCATCTGATCCCATCCACACAAGCCTCAGTTATGATTTTATATTGAATGTATTTTATTAAAGTATAAAAAGAAACAATATTCTGTACAATTGTCATTTTATAAATACAAATAATTCAGAGCAAGGATCAACAAAACCCCTGTCTCCCCTCCCCTTCACATATATCCCCTCTACTATCAAGAAAACTGAAGAAGCCAAATTATTACAGAATGCTACACAGAAATATCATGCTAACAGAATACTGCAGAGTTTACATGACAGGAATAGTTTTAGGGGAGTGCAACTAGGGCAACTGCCCCCTGGTCAGAGAGCGCCCTAAGCCAGCTGGAAGTTAAAGAAGCACTTCCTGGGTTTTGCAGTCCCCAGTTATGTCTAACACCAGCTCTAGCAGGATATATATTTCAAATCTGATATATTCTAATCACAAAATAGAAATAAAATTATTTTTTTCTACCTTTTGTCATCTCTGGTTTCTGCTTTCAATCTTCTTTTCACTCTCTTCCTTCCAGCGTCTGCCCTCTCTGTCTCTTCAATCCAGCATCTGCCCCTTCCATCCACTGTCTGGCCTCTCCCCCTTCCACATGGTATCTGTCATCTTTCTATGCCCCTCTCCCCTTTCCATCCAGCTTGTACCCCTCTGTCGTTTTTACATGATTCATTCCAGCTTCATTGCTCTCTTCATTTTTATCTCTCCTACACCAGATCTATCATCGTTGTCCCTCTCTGCTTATTTTTTTGCTGACCCCTTCCTATCATCAATCTCTCTACTTTCTCATGCCTGTGTCTCCCCTTCCCCTCCTCTAATCTCTCTGCCAGCTGTTTCCTTCCTTTTTTCATTCTCCGTTCCCTCCTCTTCCTGTCCAGCAGTAACTCTCTTCCCTTCCTCTACTCCCAGCAGCATCTCTCCTTCTCCCTCTCCAGTAGCAGCTGTCCCTTTTTTCCCTTGCCCAGCAGCTTCCCAGACTCCTTTCCCTCCTCCCCTCCCAGCAGCATCTCTCCTTCTCCTTCCCTCCAGGTCTAGTAGCAGCTGTCCCTTTTTTTCCCTTGCCCAGCAGCTTCCCAGATTAATTTCCCTCCTCCCCTCCCAGCAGAATCACTCCTTCTCCCTCTCCAGTAGCAGCTGTCCCTTTTTTTCCTTACCCAGCAGCTTCCCAGATTCCTTTCCCTCCTCCCCTCCCAGAAGCATCTCTCTTTCTCCATCTCCAGTAACAGCTGTCCCTTTTTTTCCTTGCCCAGCAGCTTCCCAGATTCCTTTTCCCTCCTCCCCTCCCAGAAGCATCTCTCCTTTTCCTTCTCCCTCTCCAGTAGCAAATGTCCCTTTTTTCCCTTGCCCAGCAGCTCTTCTTTCTTCCCAGCGCAGCGATTCAGGAAGGCAGCCTCAGGTCCTTTGTTGGGTCGCGCCGCCTCTGAGGAAAGAGGAAGTTGCATCATCAGAGGCAGCCGCGACTCAGCAAAAGCCCCGAGGCTGCCTTCATGAATCGCTGCGCTGGGAAGTAAAGGAGAGCTTCAGAGAGGGGAGAAAGCCACTGTCGGAGGCTCCCCAAGATCTCTCCGGCCCAGCGCAGACTTCAGATGTTGATCTTGCCGGCCCTGCACGGACCGGCAGGAAGTTGAAGTAAGTCAATCTTGCCCTGTGCGGACCGGCAAAAATTTCCTGCGGACCGGCGGTTGAAGAACTGTGCTCTAGGGCATTGCCTTGTGTGTTATTCCCAGTAGGAGTGAGTAGGCTAAGTACAGAAGTTTCTATGGGAGGTAATTCATCACAGGCTACACTTTTGGGTCTAGTGCCGGCAAGAAAGAGTTTGGAAACCTCAGTCTGTTCATCAGAGATTGCTCTGAAAGTCATTTAAATGTGTCTTCAAAGATCCTGCCTGCAGTCGTACAGAGTACTGGATGGATTTGCTGGCAGCAGCACTCCCCACTCTCCCCACGCAGCCGACCCTCCGACCGTGAAATTCCTGAAGCAGCCCTAACTTCACATTCTCTTAATAATTCTAAAACTGACAAATGAGCTACTCTTCCCTAGTAATGTCAATTTTACTTCCATTGCTACCCCCTTTCAAATCACTGTAAGCCCCTTACTCTTAACATCCCGAGAAATATCAAAAGATCCACACTTTACCATCCTAGTAAATCAATCGTTCTCCCATTGTAACCCCTTTATAAATTTATAAACCCATTATAAATCTTTTGTAAGCCGCCTTGAACCGCAAGGTAATGGCGGAATAGAAATCCCTAATATAATGTAATGTAATGTGAAACGACTGACATATCTCCCTCAACAGCAGCGTCGGCTGCGCTCTAAACAGGCTGCTGTGCAGCCTTCTCCCGCCACCGATTCCCTCTGCCACATCACTGATGATGTAATCAGCAACGCGACATAGGGAAGGCCCCGGCAGGAGAAGGCTGCAAAGCAGCCTGTTTAGAGCGCTGCCATCGCTGCTATTGAGGGAGGTATATCAGGCGTCTCGCGGTGGGAGGGTCAGCTGCGGGGAGAGAGTGAGGAGTGCTGCTGCCGGCAATTCCAGCGATGGAGTCGGCCGCGAAGGTGAGGGAGATGGGCTAGTTAGGGGGAGAAATGGCCGTACTGCTAGGACCCTTTAATCCAGCCCTGAGGAAGGCTTTTTTTTTTTTTCTTTTGCATGGCAGGGAGGGACAGGAAGCGATCACCTGTCCTATTGTCCCCGCGCACAGATTTGGAACGCTGTCCCTGAAAACGGGACTTTTTGGTGTCCCGAAGCTGTGTGTGGGGACAACGGGACAGGGTATCCCAAAACGGGACAGTCCCATTCAAAACGGGACGTATGGTCACCTTATGGAAGCCTGAACCCTGTTCTCCTCCTTTGCTTTATTAATTTTCAAAGCCAGACTACACATCTATTTGGACGCAGTTTTTTCTCTGCATTTCTTATAAAGAATAATGGCGTCCTCAAAACCGTGTAAATTGGATGTGGCTACTAGCTCCTCTGCTGGTTTGAAAAGGACCAAACCTGATCCACCAACTCCTGAAAAACTATCACCTGAAAAGAAAGCCACTACTGCAAGTGATATTGTACTTGATGAACTTCGTGCCCTCAGGGAACTGACAAGTAAACACTTTGAAACTACAAAGAAACTGAAAGATGATCTAGCAGAGATCAACATTTCATTAACAAACTTTCAGCTCCCCTTTGAGAAGCTGGAAGCACGTGCAGACACTGCTGCCCTAGAAGCAAATGGACAAACGCTTCAAAAACCTCGAACAGGACCTGGAAGATCTGGCCAACCGAAGCCACAGAAATAATTTGTGCATCATTGGGTTAAATGAGAGAATTGAAGGATCTGACATGTCTACTTTTCTACAGAAATGATTGCCTAAAGATTTACAACTAGAGCCGGAAAATACCAACGATATTGAATGCTCTCACCATGTGCCCTCCAGAATGCGCCAGAATCAATCCTCCCCATGTCCAATTGTGGTCAGATTTCTTCACTTCCAGCAAGCCTTTAACATTCTCACCACTGCTAGAGCACATACCAGCTTGATCATTGATGGAAGAAAGATCTTTATTGTTTCTGACCTAGTCCAAACCACAGCTAGAAAACGGAAGTTCTTCCTGGCTATGAGACAGAGATTGAAATCAATGAATGCCCGCTATGGTTTACAATACCCTGCATGCATGATTGTGATCATCAATAACACTATAAAAGTTTTTGATTCCCCCGACTTACTTCAAGCGCTTCTGGATCAGATTCAATCTCAGGGAATGGGAACCGGACTGTCTCCTCCGTGCACACTAGTTTCCTGTTTGAACTAAGCAGTAGGCTCGGTTGCTGTATAATATCTGGTTTCTTTTCACTTCACTTGTTGTTGACTGCTTTAATTTTTGCATTGAGTTCACTTTTATGACTATAGAATTTTTATCATTCTGTCTGGTTCCTGATGTTTTCTAAAATTGCTGATTGCATATACTTATTACATGTGTTTTCCGCCACTATTTTGTAATGCTGTTCTCTCCCCTTTGCTTTCTGTTTCTTTCCCGCACTTGCTACAACTCCATTTCCTTTCAAAAGATATTATCTTGTCTTAGGTTTTAAACAGTGGCGTACCAAGGGAGGGGTCCGCCCCGGGTGCACGGCTTGGGGGGAGCACAGCTGGCCAGGTCTGGGTCCTCCTGCCCTTCCTTTCCCCCGGCCGTGCCACTACAATCCTACCACCCCCGCCGACAAGAAGTCTTTCCGACATCAATTCTGACGTCGGAGAGGACGTTCCGGGCCAGCCAGGCAGTGATTGGCTGGCCTGGAACGTCCTCTCTAACGTCAGAATTGACGTCGAAAAGACTTCTTGTCGGCGGGGGGAGGTAAGATTGCAGGCGCGGACCGGGGGAAAGGAAGGAGAGATGCACTTTTTTTTTTCCCACGGCAGGGAGGGCAAGATGTAGGCAGGCAAGCTGGCTGGCTTTAGCGTGGCAGGGAGGGAGGGAGATAGGTAGACAGGCAGGCCTGCTTTGGGGGTGACCAAAATCTGGAAGGTAGTGGGGGGGGACATAAGAAGGAGGCACTGGGGGCACTAAGGACACAGGATGGGGGCACTGGGGGCACTATGGACATAAGACGGAAGCACTGGGGGCACTATGGACATAAGACGGAAGCACTGGGGGCACCATGGACACAGGAAGGAGGCACTGGGGGCACCATGGACACGGGACAGAGGCACTGGGGACACTATGGACATGGGTAGGGGGCACAGGACGGAGGCACTGGGGGCACTATGGGCACGGGATGGAGGCACTGGGGGCACTGAGGACACAGGACGGAGGCACTGGAGCACTATGGACACAGGACGGAGGCATTGGGGCACTATGGACACAGGATGGAGGCACTGGGGGCACTATGGATACAGGAAGGAGGCACTGGGGCACTATGGACACAGGACGGAGGCATTGGGGGCACTATGGACACAGGACGGAGGCACTAAGGACATGAGAAGGAGGCACTGGGGGCACTAAGGACACGAGAAGGAGGCACTGGGGGCATTTTGGACACAGGAAGGGGGCACTGGGGGCACTATGGACACAGGACGGAGGGACTAAGGACATGAGAAGGAGGCACTCGGGGCACCTAGGACATGGGAAGGGGGCACTGGGGGCATTATGGACAAGGGACGGAGGCACTGGGGGCACTAAAGACATGGGAGGGAATAGAAAGGGACAATTGTTGGGCCTGAGTGCAGAAAGAAATGAAAGAAAGGATACACAGTTAATTAATAGATGTCCCCTTTTGATGAAAAAAATAAATGGTCACGTTACCTCTGACTTACTTTCTCTGCAGCAGAGTCGGCAGCCGTGCTGAGGTGCAGGAAGGTCCCGCACTGACTCGTCTACCGGCTCTGTTCCAGAAGAAGTAAGTTACGTTGGAGGGGGTGGACCCGGCAGACGCAGTCATTGCGGGACTTTGCCACAACTCCCTGCGTCTGCTGGGTCCACCCCCTCCGACGTAACTTACTTCTTCTGGAGCAGAGTCAGCAAACGAGTCATCGCGGGACCTTCCAGCAAGCGGCTGCTGATTCCGCTCCAGAGCAAGTACGTCGGAGTGAGGTGGACTGGCAGCCGGCAGCTACAATCATCGTGGGACCTTTCTGCATGAAGGGAGAGAAAGGAGCAGGATTGCCAGAATGGAAGAGTGGTGGAGGGAAAGAAAGGGGGCAAGGTGGTATGGAAGAGTGGTGCTGATAGAATTGATGTACAGAGAAAAGGGAGAGACATAAGGGGGAAGGATATTGGAGGGAGAGAAAGGGAGCAGATGCTGATTGAAGAGGGGTAGATGGTGAGAGAAAGGGCAGACATTGGATGGTAGTGGGGAGCCTATGCTGGATGGAAGTGCAGATGGGAGAGATAAGGGAGCAAATGCAGGAAGGAAATGGGAGGAGAGAAAGAGGGAAGCAGACACTGGATGGAAGTGGACAGAGAGAGGAGAAGGTACTAGATGGAAGGAGGAGATAAATAAAAGGAGGGCATATGATGGGGAGAAAAGGATTGAGTTAGGGAAACACTGGAGGGGTGAGGGAAAGAGGTGGCAAGCTTTAGGTAGACAGTAAAAAAGGACATTGATGAGAGGGTAGTAAGAACATAATCTAGACAGATGCAGAAAATAAATTGAAAAGGAAAATGAGGGAAAAAAGGGAAAAGGACTGCAGAGGAGAGGTGTGGGAGAGGGAAGGAGAGGAGAGAGATGCCAGACCAATGGGGGTGAAAGGAAAGATGGAAGGGGGAGGCATACAGTTTCTGGAAGGGGCATAGAAGGAGTGAAGATGCCATATAGGGGAAGAGAGACGGCAGACAGTGGATGGAAGGAAGAGAGTTACAAGAAGATGAGGAAAGCAGAAACCACAGAAGACAAAGGTAGAAAAAAATGTTCTATTTATTTATTGCTTTAGGAGACATGTGTCACTGTTTATGTGGTGCACTGTATGCAGAGTCCAGCTTCTTACTGGTTCAATTTAACCTTTGTCTAGCGTCCAGCTTCTTACTGGTTCAATTTAACCTTTGTCAGCGTCTTAGTTCTGTTGCTTTTTTGTTCTTTTTTTTCTTCTTTTAGCTTTTTCAGCTAGGAGAGCGGTCCAGGAGACACAGGGGAGGAAAGAAACCGGCAGGCAGAGGCAGAGGGGAAGCGGCGAGAGGAAGCTCCGCCCACCCCAGCGCGTCAGAGGTCGGCTCAGCGCCCGGGCTCCCCCTTTAAAAGGCAGGGAGCCAGGGCACGAGGCAGAACTCTGCAGCGTCTTAGTTCTGTTGCTTTTTTGTTCTTTTTTTCTTTTTTTAGCTTTTTCAGCTAGGAGAGCGGACCGGGAGACACAGGGGAGGAAAGAAACCGGCAGGCAGAGGCAGAGGCAGAGGGGAAGCGGCGAGAGGAAGTTCCGCCCACCCCAGCGCGTCAGAGGTCGGCTCAGCGCCCGGGCTCCCCCCTTAAAAGGCAGAGAGCCAGGGCACGAGGCAGAACTCTGCAGCGTCTTAGTTCTGTTGCTTTTTTGTTCTTTTTTTAGCTTTTTCAGCTAGGAGAGCGGACCGGGAGACACAGGGGAGGAAAGAAACCGGCAGGCAGAGGCAGAGGGGAAGTGGCGAGAGGAAGCTCCGCCCACCCCAGCGCATCAGAGGTCGGCTCAGCGTCCGGGCTCCCCCCTTAAAAGGCAGGGAGCCAGGGCACGAGGCAGAACTCTGCAGCGTCTTAGTTCTGTTGCTTTTTTGTTCTTTTTGTTCTTTTTTTAGCTTTTTCAGCTAGGAGAGCGGACCGGGAGACACAGGGGAGGAAAGAAACCGGCAGGCAGAGGCAGAGGGGAAGCGGCGAGAGGAAGCTCCGCCCACCCCAGCGCGTCAGAGGTCGGCTCAGCGCCCGGGCTCCCCCCTTAAAAGGCAGGGAGCCAGGGCACGAGGCAGAACTCTGCAGCGTCTTAGTTCTGTTGCTTTTTTGTTCTTTTTTTTCTTTTTTTAGCTTTTTCAGCTAGGAGAGTGGACCGGGAGACACAGGGGAGGAAAGAAACCGGCAGGCAGAGGCAGAGGGGAAGCGGCGAGAGGAAGCTCCGCCCACCCCAGCGCGTCAGAGGTCGGCTCAGCGCCTGGGCTCCCCCCTTAAAAGGCAGGGAGCCAACGGCGCACGGCCTTTCGGCGCGCGGTGAAGGCGAGCGGCAAAGGCGCTCGCCATAGCGAGAGCGCCTTTGCGAAGGAGCCTCGGAAGGAGCCAGGAGCCCAGGCAGCCCAGCAGCAAATTCTAACTTCTAACTCAAAAAAAAAAAAAGTACTTTACTTTTCATCTGTTCTCATTCTTCTCTTCTCTCTCTATTCCTTCAGCTAGCTGCACGCCGAGCACCACTCCTACACACCAAGGGACTTCAAGTACAAGAAAGGAGAAATGGAGGCTACAGGAACTCAGCGAGGCTTTCCAGTTTACTGCACCGGGTGTCATATGTATGATTACCTCCCCTCCGGGAGGCAGGCGTACATATGCGGTCGATGTCAGGAACTGGATAGCCTGAAGAAGGAGGTCGGGAGACTGCAAGTGAAGGTCCAGGAGCTGGAGGGACTTCGCACCATAGAGGAACCAGGCTGGGCAACTGAAGATACCACCAGAGAGTGCCACATCAATGAGCAGGTTAGAGAGCTCGAGAGATTCATTGAGGAGGCCTGCAGGATGGTGGAGGCACAGGATCACCAACAAGTCAGAAGGGAACCAACAGTCGGAAGACGGAATCCACCAGATGCCGGGGGGCAGGAACCAATATATGAAGGACAGATTCTACCAGATTCCAGAAGGGAAAGACGGATTTCAACAGGACCTTGCGGAGGAACTGAGCAGACAGAGGAGGCGGAGTCCCATCAGAATCCGGAGGAAGGATTGGCGGATTGAGTCACTGATATAGACCTGAGACCCAAGAAGAAACTGAGAAAGGGGAAATCCGCAATCGTAGTGGGAGACTCAATCCTGAGAGAGGTGGACAGTCACATAGCAGGAGGCAGAGATGACCGACTAGTGACATGTCTCCCAGGGGTGAGAACTAAGGACATCACAGATAGAATCGAGAGAATCCTGGAAGGAGCTGAGACGGAGGACACAGCAGTGATAATCCACGTTGGAACCAACGACGTCTGCAGAAGGAACTACAACAGGACAACATTGACCGAGCAGTTCGAGATACTGGGGAGGAAACTGAAGCTGAGGACAAGGAAGATAGCCTTCTCAGAGATCCTGCCAGTACCGAGGGCGGATGCAAGAAGGCAGACAGAGCTGCAAGCAATTAATGGTTGGCTGAGGAGATGGTGCGAAGAGGAAGGTTTTCACTTTGTACGGAACTGGACAACTTTCCTGGGAAAGAACAAGCTCTACAGGAGGGACGGACTGCACCTAAGCACCGATGGGACGAGGAGGCTGGCACACAACATCCAGAACAACATAGACATGGCTTTAAACTGAGGAAAAGGGGAAAGCCGATAGTCGATCTGACATCGACACACCGGACTAGAGTATCAAACAAGGATACTGGACCAGGAAAAGGCGATAGAGGGTTCGAGACTGAGTGGACAATTTTTGACAAAAAACCCAAGGACGCAAAGCAGGGGCCCAGGGAACTGACAAAACCAAAGAGCAAGAAATGGAGGAAACAGTTGGAAGGACATCCAAAAAAGGGGAAGCAGGCTGAGGACGAGATAGACACACCACAGGAGGGAGATGAGGACAAAACAGACACACCATAGGAGGAGGATAAACAAAGCGAGGCCCGGGGACTGGCAGCCCATGAGGGGGTAGGCAGGAACACCAAACCACGAGGAAAACCAACAAGGAAGGTAAACAACCAGGACTTAATTTGCCTATACACAAATGCTAGGAGCCTAAGAGCCAAAATGGAGGAGCTAGAAGTCATAGTCAGTAAAAAGGACATAGACATAATTGGAGTCACTGAAACATGGTGGTCCGAGGACAACAAATGGGATGTGGTCTTACCAGGGTACAAACTCTACAGGAGAGACAGGACACACAAGAAGGGTGGAGGAATAGCGCTATACATAAAGGACTCCATTCCTTCAACCAGGATGGAAACAGCAATAGGGGCGGACAACTTGGAGTCACTATGGGTTAAACTACCAGGAGGTAATGGAGCTGACATAAAATTGGGACTGTACTATCGCCCACCAGGACAACCGGAAGCAAACGACCAGGACCTGGAGACTGAATTAAGGCAGGTAAGCAAAAGCGGAAATGTGGTGGTGATGGGGGACTTCAACTACCCTGGCATAGACTGGAGTATTGGACACTCAAACTCCACAAGGGAAACAAAATTCCTGGAAGCTATAAGGGACTGCTTCATGGAACAGCTGGTCATGGAACCAACAAGAGGAGAAGCCACTCTTGACCTAATTCTCAACAGGCTAGGGGGACCCGTAAAGGAGGTGGTAGTACTAGAGCCACTAGGAAACAGCGATCACAACATGATCCATTGCAAGCTAGAAATAGGAACACCAAAAGTAAAGAAAACCACATCGACAGCACTCAATTACAGAAAAGGGAACTACGAGGCCATGAGGAAAATGGTAGGAAAGAAACTCAGCAAGAGCTCAGGGAAGATGGAGACCGTAGAATAAGCCTGGTCCATGCTCAAGGACACGGTACACGAAGCACAGAACCTGTACGTCCCCAGGTTTAGGAAAGGGTGCAAGAAGAATCGAACAAAGAACCCGGTGTGGATAACAAATGCAGTAAGAAAGGCGATAAGTGACAAGAAAGCATCGTTCAGAAAATGGAAAAAGGACCAAACCAAGGACAAACAAGATGAACACAAAAGGTACCAAAAGGAATGTCACCGAGTGGTAAAGAAAGCAAAAAGAGAATATGAGGAGAGACTAGCAGAGAAAGCAGGAAATTTCAAACCATTCTTCAAGTATGTGAAAGGGAGACAACCGGCCAGGGAGGAAGTGGGACCATTGGATGATGGAGACAAGAAGGGAGTGGTAAAGGAAGAAACAGAGATAGCTGAAAGGTTAAACAAGTTCTTCTCGTCAGTCTTCACGAGAGAGGACATATCCAATATTCCAGAACCCGAAGAGATCTTACATGGAGACCAGGATGGGAAACTGGTCAAATTAGAAGTAAGCCGGGAGGAAGTCCTCCGTCAGATAGACAGACTAAAAAGCGACAAATCACCAGGTCCGGACGGCATCCACCCAAGGGTACTAAAAGAGCTGAGAAACGAAATAGCAGAAACTTTTCGCAAAATATGTAACCTTTCCTTAGAAACAGGGGAGATCCCAGAGGACTGGAAAATAGCAAATGTCACGCCCATCTTCAAGAAAGGATCAAGGGGTGACCCGGGAAACTACAGGCCGGTGAGTTTGACCTCGGTTCCGGGAAAGATGATGGAAGCACTGATTAAGGACACCATCTGCGGCCACATAGAAAAAAATGGGCAGCTGAAGGCAAGCCAGCACGGCTTCTGCAAGGGAAGGTCATGCCTCACGAACTTGCTGTACTTCTTTGAGGGAATAAACAGACAGATGGATAAAGGGGAATCCATTGACATCATTTACCTTGACTTCCAAAAAGCCTTCGACAAGGTACCCCATGAACGGCTGCTTAAGAAGCTGTGGAATCACGGGGTGCAAGGGGATATCCACCGATGGATCAAACATTGGTTGGCAGGCAGGAAACAAAGGGTTGGAGTAAAGGGCCATTACTCAGAATGGCAATGGGTCACGAGTGGAGTCCCACAGGGGTCGGTGCTGGGACTGCTCCTGTTCAATATATTTATTAACGACTTGGAGACAGGGACGAACTGTGAGGTCATTAAATTTGCGGACGACACTAAACTCTACAGCAAGGTTAGAACCAAGGAAGACTGTGAAAACCTGCAAAGGGACTTAATGAGATTGGAAGACTGGGCAAAAAAATGGCAAATGAGTTTTAACACTGAGAAATGCAAAGTCATGCATGTAGGGAAAAAGAACCTGATGTTCAACTATAAAATGGGGGGATCGTTGCTGGGGGTGAGCAAACTTGAAAGAGACCTGGGGGTGATGGTAGACACAACATTGAAAGCATCAGCACAGTGTGCGACAGCCTCAAAGAAAGCGAACAGAATGTTGGGTATCATCAAAAAGGGTATCACGACCAGGACGAAGGAAGTCATTTTGCCGCTATATCGGGCGATGGTGCGCCCACATCTGGAGTACTGTGTCCAGTACTGGTCGCCATACCTCAAAAAGGACATGGCGGTACTTGAGGGAGTCCAGAGAAGAGCAACAAGTTGATAAAGGGTATGGAAAACTTCTCATATGCGGACAGATTGGAAATGCTGGGGCTATTCTCTCTGGAAAAGCGGAGACTTAGGGGAGATATGATAGAAACCTTCAAAATCATGAAGGGTATAGAGAAGGTAGACAGGGACAAATTCTTCAGGCTCTGGGGAGCCACAAGCACAAGGGGGCACTCGGAGAAATTGAAAAAGGACAGGTTTAGAACAAATGTTAGGAGGTTCTTTTTCACTCAGAGGGTGGTGGACACATGGAACGCGCTCTCGGAGGCTGTAATAGGCCAGAGCATGCTACAGGGGTTCAAGGAAGGTCTAGATAAGTTCCTAAAAGATAAGGGGATTGAGGGGTACAGAAAGAAGTAGAGGTAGGTTATAGGATTAGACAGAAACCACTTCATAGGTCACGGACCTGATGGGCCGCCGCGGGAGCGGGCTGCTTGGCGCGATGGACCTCTGGTCTGACCCAGTGGAGGCAACTTCTTATGTTCTTATTTCTATTTTATCCCCCTTTTACAAAACTGTGGAGCGTTTTTTAGCGCCAGCCGTGGTGGTAGCAGCTCTGATGCTCAGAATTCTATGAGCGTCAGAGCTGTTACCACCGTGACTAAAATCCACACTACAGTTTTGTAAAAGGGGGAGGGTTTAGTTTGTGATTATATATTCCATACTAAGGTGTTTTCTGTGTTCTGTGTGTTCGAAAAACATGGTTTTTGTTAGGATTGACTGCAGGATTGATCTGTACTAAGTCTGGTTTGTTTAGTTTTACAATGGGTGTATTGATGTTGTACTGCTCACTGCACTATGTAAGATGCTGCCTTTTCCTAGGTACTCATGTGTGACATGTGGCTTGTTACTAAAAATCATGTTTTTCGTACAGATGGGGGGTGTCAAAAAAATGATGGGCCCAGGGTGTCACATATGCTAGGTACGCCAATGGTTTTAAATGCCTGATAGTTGCTAATTAATGAATTATCTAAGCTATTTTTTATATTTTCCTTAATGCTAGATATTCGAAACGTTTCTATCTGTATATTCTCCCCCTCCTTCCCTAATATACTTTTCTTGCTTCTTTGTATTGCATTGTGTATGATCTACTGTTTTTCTCTTCTTGCCTTGTGACAGATCACAATGCTATCGCACCCCGCTTATTGCTGATTTCCCTCCATGCTCTATTCAATAACAAAATCCGGTTCTGGTTCTTATGACTTCATTTGGTTTACCAAGGAATTATCATTTACGTCTTGCTTATGCTTTTATGCACATCAAATAGAATTAAGAAAAAGGAGCAAAACTTGGTAAAATTATTATTTTTATAACAGTAAAAGGAACAAATGTTTCCTGTTCTTTTGTCATGGATCTGCCCTGTGTGCCCTACCTGTGGACCAGCCTTGGCTGTCAAGTCAGAGGTGCCTGCATTGTTTATTTGCATCTACCTATATTGTCTAACGAGAGCTGCCCAGGGTCTCCTTGTGCCATTCTACCTATGCTGCAAGAAATGAACTCATACACCAAGCTTTTGTTTGAAGGTATCTTTAATTCTTGCTATCATTGTGCCATATGTACTTAGGTTTTCTGACATCCAATTGCACTTTTCTTATACTCTTTCCTTCCTTCTTTTCCTTCGATGTTTAAGTGCAGGCAATGGAGTTTTGCTAAATTTTTACCACGGTTTTACCAGCACTGACTTTCTACCTTAATCCTATTTATTTTTTGAACCTCAGTTTTATTATTGATTTTACTAATATAGTTAACCTATTTACTGCTTTCCCACCCTTTGTTTTCCCTGCGTTTCTTCATTGCTTTGCATTACAGTATTTTCATAACAATATTTGTTCACATGCTCGTTTAATTAATGAACTGATTATTTCCTCTTTGATTTTTTTTTCTTCATCTGTCATTTTACTATTCACAATATTACACTTCCATTGCTACTGCTTAATATGTTAATTATATATACTGTTGGATTCCTTTTATGATTAATTATACTTCTTTACCTTCTAAATGATCAATGTAATCACCCTGTCCTCGCTTATATTTCACATATTCTCTTTATTTACTTAGTATATTGATTTTTACATGTTTAATCTCCTGCAGGCTATTTCATTACTTTCTATACAAAATATGTTATATATAATTGATTGTCCTCGGGAGTCACGTGATGTGCTGAGCAGGGTAAGACGTATCCTGCTTGTCCTCTACCTCCCACCCTACTCTTTTATTTTTGCCAATCTGCTGTGATTAGGGTGGCATTGGTATATGGACAAGTTTGTCCACCATCTAAGCCCAATTATGAGTGGGAGAGCCACTCGTGCTGAAAAGGAAAAGTCGACCCGGTCTCAGAAAATCGACCCCAAAATGGCAACGCCTGAGTTGGGCCCCGCGCTTCAACTTTCAGTGGAACACATTGAAGCACTCTCGGCGTCCGTGGTGAGGGCTTTGGAAGTAAGATTCGAACAGTTGTCGGGTTACCGCCTTTGAAACTCTGCTAGCCGATACCACGAGGCGCACGGGGGAGCTTGAATCCCAGGTCACATCGACGGAAGCCGCAGAGGCTACTTCAGTGGCGGAGTTAACTGCCCTTAGAGACCAGGTGCGTCAGCAAAAGGAGAAGCTCAACGAGCTTGAAAACCGCTCTCAGAGAGATAACCTGCGGCTGGTGGGCTTCCCAGAGTCTGTGTCTGATTCCACCGTGCTGGCTACTGGGAGTCCTGGCTCCGAAAGGAACTCCCCTTGCCTGGGGGTGTGGGGCCGCTTCAACTGGAAAGAGCACATCGCCTGGGCAGACAGAGTGCCTGGGCCCGGGTGATTATATTAAAGATCCATAATTATGCTCACAAGGCGGAATTGCTGCATCAGTACAAGAAGAAGAGGAACACGCTCTGCTTCAATGGGGATTCTGTGAGGTTATTTCAAGATTATTCTCCAGCCTTGCAGGAGCGGCGAAGGCTATTTTCCCCAATATGCTCTGCCCTCTATTCTCGCAAAAGGCGGTTCATGCTCCTGTACCCAGCGCTACTGAAGATCTGGACGAGCGCTGGGTGGAAGACTTTCGACATGGTGTCCTCAGCTCAGGCATATTTGGAAACATTGCCGGTACCTCCAATTCCAATTGACTGGCTTATAATTATTCTTTGCCTGTTTATTCTAGTATGTCGCTGGACTTGGTTGGTTTGCACTGTGTGGGTGGCCCATGTGCGAGTTCTTTTGGGGCTCGGTGTATGCCCTAGCCATTGGTTTTCTTGCTATTTTTCATGACTGGTGCGAGTCTGCTTGAGGGCAAGTTTAGGTGCAACAGCTTATGCTGTGTTTGTTGGCTGGTAGGACCTTGCTCCTTCTCGGCTTCCTTACTTCTCCTTTCCCTCGCCAGCTAGTGGCTGTGGCCCTATATCACCGGGCCCTTTCCCATTGCCTTTTCTCACTGCTGCTTGTGGAGGCTCTCCCCTTTCCTCCAGATTTGCTAGGTGTGCTAGTAATTATTCTTGTGGACGGGGAGGGGTGCGGCAATGTGCATATCTTGTGTGTGTGTTTCCTTTGGGGTGGCTAAGGGGTAAATTTCTCTTTCTGGGTTGGGTGGTCTGTGTGCTGGGGGATGGGTATATGTGTGTGTCTTGTGTGTTTGCATTCTATTCTGGGTCTATTTGGGGGTTCTTTCTCTGGTTTCACTGGTATGTATGTATGGGTGGGGAGTGCAAGTGGTCTGTTTGCCTCTGGCTCTTTAAGTGGTACCTCTTGGACTTTTTTTTTTTTTTTTGGCTCTGTTTGTATCTCCTCCATTATACACTGGGCACTTCTTGCTTGGGCTTGGTGTGGGTTTGATAGGGCTCTGTATGGGTTCGCTTCCCTTCATTGCTGAGGGTGGCTTCTGGTCGCGCTTCATGATAATGTTCGGGGGCTCTGCTGAGTCAGAATGGAGGGGGAGGAGTTTGGGTGCTTTTGGTGTGCGGTGTTACTACAGTGTTGAGAGTTTGCTATTTCTGGCTTTTGTATTTACTTACACTTCGTGGGCTGGGGGGGCTGGGGGCCCTGTTCACGAAGTAGTGACTCTATCGCTTCGTGCCCTATTGGTGGTATGGAGCAGGTTTCCAAAGTATAGGTTTCTTTTGGAGGGGGGTTAGCGTTATGGGGGTGACGGGTGCGATGGGGGGATGGGATATTGGGTGGAGGTGTGGGCGGTCCTCCTTCCGTTTTGCTGATTGGAATTTTGGGAAATTCCATTGTATCAGCTTTGCTTGTCTGGTTTTATATTCTGCATGGATTTACTGCCCCCAGGGGAGGCTAGGCTCCTGGGTTTTCTCTTCTGTCACTTTTCTGCGCTCTTTTGTCTCTTTATTCCCTGACTTCCCAACCTGAGTACTCCTTTTAGACTTACCTCCTGGAACGTGGGGGGAATTACTTCGCCCGTTAAGCGGTCCAAAATTTTAACAGCTTTACAACGGTATCGCTCAGATGTTGCCTGTTTACAAGAGACTCATTTCACGGATGCGGAACATCTTAAGCTGTGTCGCTCTTGGGTGGGGAAGGTCTATTTTGCCTCTTCAACAGGCCATCATGGCGGCATAGCCGTCTTGGTCTGCAAATCTTCGCCATTAGGTGTTCAGGTCCTAATGGTAGTCACTTTTTTCTGCGCTTGACGCTGGGTAATAAGCACTACTTACTGCTTGTGGTTTATGGCTCCAATTCATCGGAATCTTCTTTACTACAGAAGCTGATTCAGCTTTGCTCTCATTACTCTGCGGAACCGCTTCTTCTCTTGGGAGATTTTAATTTGGTCTTAGATCATGCCTCTGATAAGTCAGGTACCTCTTCTCCTTCGTTGGGAGCCCGTGGTTGGCTCCTTTCCGACTTTTGTGATACTCTTTCTGTGGTGGACCCTTGGCGTCTTCTTCACCCTGAGGTTATAAGAACATAAGAACATAAGCGTTGCCTCTGCCGGGTCAGACCAGGGGTCCATCGTGCCCGGCAGTCCGCTCCCGCGGCGGCCCCCCAGGTCGCTACTATATTCATCTTTCTAGGGCTCACAATACTTGGTCTCGGATTGACCATATTTTTCTGTCCTCAAAGTTGTTCCCTTCCGTAGTTTTGGCGGAGATTGGTCCTTTGAGTATTTCGGACCATATCCCGATATGGGTGGACATTCATTTGGACGCAGCTTATTTCCGCACGCCTTCTTGGCGCTTTCCGTTTTATCTTGCTCAGGATGAGGAATTCAAAACTTTCTTGCGGGCCCAATAGGATGATTATTCTACAAATAATGCTCCTCATATGGATGATCCCATTTTGTTTTGGGAGGCGGCTAAGACGGTGCTTCGAGGTCATATTATTTCCTTTTTGTTTGCGAGGAACAAGTGTCTTCATAGAGGTATTATCACTTTGAAACGAGCCTTGCGCACAGCTAAGCGACTGTTTCACTCAGCTCCTTCGAAGGAACCTCGAGAACGTTACTTGTCTACTCAGGATGCCCTCAATTCTCTTATTCATTTACGTTCTCAGAAATGGGCAGTTTACCACAAACATCGGTTCCACCGCTTTGCTAATAAGCCGAAGCGACTTATGGCACGCTTAGTAACAGATGAGTCCAGCAGGAAACCGATTTCGACTCTCTGGATCCCCGGTGGGGGTAGAGTGACCAGTACGTCAGCAGTATCAGGGGTCTTATTTGATTTTTTTCAACAGTTGTATGCATAGCCCTGTTTATGCTCCTCCGGAGTTATTGGCGGACTATCTTCAGTCCTCTGGGCTTCCTCGTTTTCCAGAGGACGCAGTGTCTTCTCTTAATAGTCCCCTTCAAGCGATGGAACTGGAATCTGCTATTAAAGCTCTTCGCTCCGGTAAGGCCCGGGCCCGGATGGTTTTTCCAGAGAATTTTATCATCTTCTTTACCCTAATCTTTGTGGCCCTTTGTTGGCTTATTTTATTATTAATAATAATAATAATAATAATTTATATACCGCAATACCATGAAGTTCTATGTGGTTTACAAAAGAATTAGGCAAGGTACAAATTGATTGAACTTAAAAGGGGAGGAAGAAAGAGAGTTGGTGGACGAAATCCATTTTTGAGGATAGAGAGATTAATAGGATATGGTGATCAATATCGAGGGGGAAAGAGAAGAGGGTCAGTTGTCTAGATATTTTAGGAACAGGTGTATTTTTGTACGTTTCCTAAAAACCTCATAAGTGGTGGGCGAAAGCAATTGTTCTAGGTCCCTACCCCATAGCGCTGCCTGATGTGAGAAAAGGTTTTCGTGGTGTTTTTTCAGTTTGCAACCTCTAACTGGGGGGGGAAACGAAGTTGGAGTGTGAGCTCCTCTTGTGTATGTTGGCTGAAAAGGAGAAAAGGTCGGTTATGTATTTAGGGGCAAGTCCGTACAGTGCTTTGAAGTAGAAGCAGGCGAACTTAAACTTTATGCGTGCCTCCATCGGTAGCCAATGCAACTGCCGGTAGTAGGGTGACACGTGATCGAACTTTTTTAGCCCAAAGATCAGTCTGATCGCTGCGTTTTGCATTACTTGTAAACGTCGCATTTTTGGGGGGAGATTGCCAAATAGGCGATGTTACAGTAATCAAGTAGACACAGTATGAGGGATTGGACCAGGGTTCTGAAAGCCAACGTATCGAAGTAGGCTCTAATGGATCTGAGCTTCCAGAGAGTGAAGAAACCCTTTTTGATTACGGAGTCCACCTAGTCTTTCATGGTTAGGCGTTGATCCAGAATTACACCTAGTATCTTTATGGTGGGCTGGATAGGGTAACTAAGATTATTGATACATAGAGGTATTTTGGTATCGATTGGGTGTGGTGAGGCAACGAAGAATTTTGTTTTTTTCTGAGTTAAGTTTGAGCTTGAAGTCTGTCATCCATTGCTCCATTAGGTTTATGGCTTCTGAAGCTTTGGGAATAGTTTCCGAGATGGAGTTAGCAAATGGGATGATAATCGTAAAGTCATCTGCATAACTGAATAGTTTTATCCCCAGCTGGGTTAATTGCATGCCCAGTGCGGACATGTAGACGTTAAATAGCAGCGGGGAAAGTGGTGACCCTTGTGGCACACCGGACGGATTGCTCCAGGTATCGTAAATCTCATAATTGAAGCGTACTTGATAGGTGCGAGATATAAGAAAGCCACGAAACCAGTTCAGCACCTCGTCCCTGATACCGATAGCGTCTAGGCATTGTAGCATTTTCTCGTGGTCTACCAGATCAAAGGCTGAACTCATATCGAACTGCATAATCAGGGCTTTGAAGCCATTACTCAAAGCTCCTTTCCTCATTATGCTAATGAGGCGCTTATTACTTTATTGCTCAAACCAGGTAAGGCGGTCGATGTTCCTAGCTCTTATCATCCTATTTCTTTGATTAACCTGGACCTCAAACTTTTATCTTGAATATTAGTGGATCGACTCGCTCCTCATCTCTCTCTGCTGATTCATGAAGACCAGGTAGGTTTTGTTCGTGGTCGCCAATCGGTCTGTAATGTTCGCAAGGTTCTTTTTGCCCTAGCTCACTGTCAATATAATCGTATCCCAGCTTTGTTTGTCAGCTTAGATGCCTCTAAGGCCTTCGATAGTGTTCACTGGTCCTTTTTGTTTTCCGCCCTTGCTTATGTTGGGCTGAGAGGCTTTTACCTAAATGTGATACGTTCCCTATACTCTAATCTGCGGGCCTCTTTGTTAGTCAATGGGACACGTACGGACTCCTTTCCTATTCTTTGGGGCACTTGACAGGAGTGCCCTCTCTCACCTTTGCTCTTTCTTTGGAACCTTTGCTTTGCACTCTCCGGGAGTTTGGAGGGATGCGGGGCCTTGAAGTCGCGGGGATGGAACTGAAGACTTTGGCTTTTGTTGACGATATGTTTTTGATTCTTACTAGGCCTGCAGATTCTTTACCGATAGTGTTAGAACTCATTTCTGAATTTGGGTTTTATTCTGGTCTATCCCTCAATTTGAAGAAGTCGGTCACCTTGCCCTCCTTTGCTGAGGTCCATACAACATGGGTGGGGGCATTTCCTCTGCGCTGGGTTGATTCTTCGTTAAAAGATTTAGGGGTATTAATTCCACTTGACTTATCTCGCTTATACTCTATGAATGTGGAGCCATTATTCCAGGCCCTCCAGAATAAGTTACAGCTTTGGAAGGGCCTTCCATTTTTTCTTTTAGACCGGGTGCATTTATATAACATGCTTATTGTCCCATGTTGGTTATATGTTTTTCAAGTACTCCCTCTTTATCTGACTTCTCGAGATGAACGTCGTGTGAAGCGTTTGGTCGAGATTTCTTTGGGCTGGTATGAGGGCTAGATTGCCGTACAAGTGTGTGGCGGCTCCATGGTACAAGAGTGGCCTGGGTTTGTTGAATTTTCGCTTTTTGACTATTGTGTGTGGTATGCACCATATTAATGATCTTTTTAGGGGCTCCTCTGCTTTTACTAACACTTCTTTAGAACTTTCTTGTTTTCCGACTATTCCTTCTACCTCACCTAATCTAATCTAATCTAATCTAAACCTTAAGTTTATATACTGCATCATCTCCATGAGAATGGAGCTCGACACGGTTTACAAGAACTTAAAATAGTGGGTAGAGAAGAAGAAAAAGGATTACATGAACTTATGTGTAGAAGGGGGGAGAGAAAGGGGGGAAGGATAGAGCTACAATTTGCTGAAAAGCCAGGTTTTCAGTTGTTTGCGGAATAACTGAAGGGAGCTCAGGTTCCGCAGCGGGGTGGTGAGGTCGTTCCAAAGACCTGTGATTTTGAAAAGAAGGGATTTTCCCAGTTTGCCTGAATAGTGGATGCCGCGTGGAGAGGGGAAGGCTAGTTTAAGCCTTTGGGCAGTTCTGGAGGAGTCGGGACTGGAGGAGTTGAAAGACAGTGGGATAAGAGGAGGCAGGATTCCGTGAATGATCTTGAAAGCCAGGCAGGAACATTTGAAATGGATTCTGGAGATTATTGGGAGCCAATGAAGTTTGGCAAGGAGTGGGGAGGTATGGTCAGACTTGCGTTTTGAGAAGATCAGTTTGGCTGCAGTATTCTGGATTAGCTGGAGTCGTAGAATACTATTTTTTGATAGATTTAAGTAGATGGCGTTGCAGTAATCTAGTTTGGAGAGGATGATGGATTGGACAAGGATGGCAAAGTGTTGTTGGCTGAAGTAGGATCTAGCTTTCCTCAGCATGTGAAGGCTGAAAAAGCATGATTTTGACCAAGGAGTTGAGGTGGTCATTGAGGGAGAGAGAGGAATTGATAGTGATACCAAGGACCTTGCATGAGAACTCGAGCTGTAGTGTATCGCCTGTGGGTAGTGTGAAAAGTGTGGGCAGGTGTTCGAATTTTGGGCCGAGCCAGAGTAGTTTTGTTTTAGATTCGTTTAGTTTCATCTGTACCGAGAGGGACCAGGCACGGAGTCTCAATATGCAAGCTGTAATGTTTTCGTGGAGGTTGGTGAGGTTCTGGTCAGTCTCAAGGAGGACAAGGATGTCATCTGCATAAGTGTAGATTGTTTCCAGGGGGGATAGTTGAAAGAGTTTCAGGGAGGACATGTAGATGTTAAAGAGAATAGGGGAAAGGAGTGATCCTTGAGGGACATCGCAAGATGGAGTCCAAGGAGTGGACATGGTGCCATTTGTGTTGACGGTGTAGGAACGGGAGCGTAAGAAGTTTGGGAACATTAGGACGGTGGAGTCGATTCCAATCTCGGAAAGTTGGTAAAGTAGTATGTCGTGATGGATGACATCAAAAGCAGCGGAAAGATCGAATTATAGTAGGACAGCAAATTTGTTACGCGAGTGTAGTTGTACCTTTGAAATTAGGGAAACTAGGAGGGATTCAGTGCTAAAGCAGGGTCTGAAGCCATGTTGGTAGGGGTGAAGAATGGAGAATCTCTCGAGATAGGAGGAGAGCTGGGTAGCAACTATGGTTTCTAGAAGTTTGGTAAGTAGAGGGATATTTGCTATGGGACGGTAGTTTGATGGTAGGGAGGGGTCGAGATTGGCTTTTTTCAGAATAGGTGACAAGGCAATGTGGCCCATTTTTTTGGAGAACAAGCCTGATAGTAAAGCAGAGTTAATGAGTCTCGTAAGGGAGGAAATGGCCTGTGCAGGAATGTTTTCATAAAGGTGGGATGGGAAAGGATCTAAGATGCATTTGCAGGATTTCAGTCTGAGGCAGAGTTTAGAGATCTGGGGTTCAGATATGGGTTCAAATGTCGTCCAGGATCTATCTGTTGGGATAGGGTTTGAGTCATTGGGAGGAAGAGAATTGTAAGAGACTGCTGAGGGGAAAGAGCTCCTTATGGTGGAAATCTTTTCATTGAAAAATTTGGCTAAGTCGTTTGCGGAAAGAGGGGAGAGGGGAGAGGTGGAGTCGTTTTTTGAGGTTAAGTTTCGCCAGATGTAGAACAGAGTACTATTTTGATTTTTTGATCTGGTGATTTTATCTCCATAGAAATTCTTTCTTGCTTTTTTTAGTATTGTGTTATAGCACTTGATGTTGTCTCGCCAGGATTGTTTGTCTGAGGGGGATTTCAATTTTTTCCATTTCCATTCCAGGGCTCGACAATTCTGTTTTAGTTCCCTGTGATATGGAAGGTACCAGGGGGCTTTGTGGGAGTGGGAGATATATTTTGTAGATAAAGGGGCCAGAGCGTGGTAGGTAGTCCCAGAAAGGGTAACCCAATTATACCAGTTGGACTCTGGGTCTGTGTGTTTAGGAGAAGGGGGAAGTTGGTTAAGAAATTGGGCCCAGAACAATTCGCTCGTGATTTTTTTGACACCTGAGCCTCTTTCTCGTAGGGTGCTTCATGGTCCCCTCCGGAAGGTTTGGAAATGGGTCTGTAAATTCCATTCTCTTAGTTCTACTGTCATTCATTTTCTGCCTATCCGCTTTAATGGCTCCTTCCTTCCTGGGATGGATGGGGCTAGTTTTGTCCGGTGGGAAGCAAGGGGAATTCATTATGTGTTTCAGTTAGTGGATGATGATGGGAAGATTCGGTCCTTCGCTCAAGTGCGGGAGGACTTTAATCTTCCGCTTACTGATTATTTTGCTTATATGCAGATTCAACACTACCTCAATTCTTTACCCTCTGGTCCTTAATGATTTCTCGTCAAGAGTTGTTATCTACGGCCTTTACAATTGGCTCTCAGTTCCCTGTTCCCCTTAAATTCCATCATTGTCATTTGAAGGATGAGTCCCCCTTGCTTGACCATGCTAGATTACGGGATGCCTGGGCTCGTGATCTTGCTCTGGATTTATCTGATGATGTATTTCACAAGCTGTTCACAGGCTGCTTGCTTTTCGCAAATATACTACTTTTTGGGAACAGCATTATAAGTTAGTCCTTCGTTTATATATTTCTCCCAAGAGGACTTATCTTGCTGGATTCTGTGAATCAGCTGCCTGTCTTCGTTGTCAGGCCCCTGAGGCGGACCTGGGACATATGTTCTGGACCTGCCCTAATATTCGTTCCTTTTGGGAAGCCATATTTCTTTTTGTGGAGCACATTTGGACCATTACTATTATACTTTCTCCCTTGTTTTTATTTGGAGCTGTACCTCATTTTTCCCCCCTTAAAAAGGGGGTTGCTGCCTTCCTCAAGTGGACAGTTCTTATTGCATTTAAATGTATCTTATTTAAATGGCTTGATGGAGAATCGCCTGATTACTCACTCTGGTGGTGACGGATGATTACTCTCCTGATGTGGGAACGCCAAGATGTGCGGGACTTTTCCTTCCTCTCAGGGCACGCTCCTTTCAACGTACTTGGGAGCCCTTTTGGTCTATTATGACTCCATTGGCTTGCAGCCGTTTGCTTAACTGCTGATTTATTGTGTTATTATAGAAACAGAGAAATAGACGGCAGATAAGGGCCATGGCCCATCTAGTCTGCCCACCGCAATGACCCTTCCCCACCTAACTCAGTGAATAGATCCCACGTGTCTATCCCATTTGGCCTTAAAATCAGGCACGCTGCTGGCCTCAGTGACCTGAAGTGGAAGATTATTCCAGCGGTCAACCACTCTTTCAGTGAAAAAGAATTTCCTGGTGTCACTGTGCAGTTTCCCTCCCCTGATTTTCCACGGGTGCCCCCTGGTTGCTGTGGGACCCTTGAGAAGGAAGATATCTTCTTCCACTTCGATGCGACCCGTGAGATACTTGAACGTCTCGATCATGTCTCCCCTCTCTCTGCGTTCCTCGAGTGAGTAGAGCTGTAACTTATCCAGCCTTTCCTCGTACGGGAGATCCTTGAGACCCGCGATCATTCGGGTGGCCATTCTCTGGACCGACTCTAGTCTCAGTACATCTTTTCGGTAATGCGGCCTCCAAAATTGCACACAGTACTCCAGGTGTGGTCTCACCATGGATCTATACAATGGCATAATGACTTCATGCTTACGGCTGACGAAACTCCTGCGTATGCAACCTATGATTTGCCTTGCTTTGGAGGAAGCTTGCTCCACTTGATTGGCAGCCTTCATGTCCTCACTAACGATCACCTCTAGGTCACGTTCTGCTTCAGTTCTTGTTAGGATCTCGCCATTTAGGGTGTAAGTCTTGCATGGATTTTGGCTGCCCAGGTGCATGACTTTGCATTTTTTGGCATTGAAGCTGAGTTGCCAGGACCTAGACCAGCGCTCCAGTAGTAGTAGGTCGTGCATCATGTTGTCGGGCATTGAATTTTTGTCTGTTGTACTCTTGGCCACTACATTGCTTAGTTTGGCGTCATCAGCGAATAATGTTATTTTACCTCGGAGCCCTTCTGCCAAGTCTCTTATGTAGATGTTGAACAGGATCGGGCCCAGGACGGAGCCCTGTGGCACTCCACTGATCACCTCCGTCGTTTCGGAGGGGGTGCCATTCACCACTACCCTCTGAAGCCTACCCTCAAGCCAGTTCCCAATCCATTTCGTCAACGTGTCGCCCAATCCTATAGAACTCATCTTGCTCAGCAACCTGCGGTGTGGTACACTATCGAATGCTTTGCTGAAGTCCAGGTATACGATGTCCAGGGACTCCCCAACATCCAGCTTTCTCGTCACCCAGTCAAAGAAGCCGATCAGGTTGGATTGGCAGGATCTCCCCTTAGTAAATCCATGTTGACGGGGATCCCGTAGATTCTCCTCGTTCATGATCGTATCCAATTGGCATTTGATTAGAGTTTCCATTAGTTTGCTCACTATTGATGTGAGACTCACCGGTCTGTAGTTTGCTGTCTCCATCTTAGAGCCTTTCTTATGAAGTGGAATGACGTTAGCCATTTTCCAGTCCAACGGGACGTTACCTGTACTAAGGGAGAGATTGAAGAGCACGGATAGCGGTTCCGCCAAGACATCACACAACTCTGGGGTGTAGGTTGTCAGGCCCCATTTCCTTGTTAACCTTGAGCTTTGACAGCTCGCAGTAGACACTGCTGGGCGTAAACTCGAAATTACTAAACGGATCAGCTGAGTCAACCCTTGTCTGCAGCTGAGGACTAAGTCCTGGCGCCTTGCGGGTGAAGACTGAGCATTATTCTGTTCATTTTCTGTATACCTGTGTATTTTACACTGAATCATAGTTCCTGTTTGGGGTTGTATTTGGAAGGAGGACCCGGGGGGGGGTACGGGGGGCGGGTTTGGAGAGTTAGAGGGACAGGTATGATGTGGTGGGGTTTTTGATATACCGTGAGCTTGTTTTTTCCTGCCTATGTTACTTTTTCTTGTCTGTTTGATGAGCTCAATAAAATATATTTGATTATAATTGATTGTCATCAATATATGCTCTGAAATCAATTGTTTTAGCCATAGATTCTGACTGCTTATTTCACAATGATATTATAATGATCTGCTTCTATATATTTTATGTCTGATCGCTTCTTACACTTTGGTTTTTAATGATATAATATGCTCTTTTACTGTTGCTTAAACTATTGATATTATTAATTAGCTATCCTTTAAGTTTTTTATTTTCTCTCTCTATGACATTTACTTGCACTGTAACTCATATGTATAATGAATTTCCTCTCTTGATCCTTATTGCCTGGATCCCTATGTTACTTCTTATTATAAATCAAATGATGAATTGCCCCTGTCTTTCTTCTTGCAAAATCTACATTCACTGTTTCATTTATAAATACAATGTCTTATTTACTATTATTGCATTAGATAGCTATCATTCATGTTTCTTAAACCCTGAATCTAATGAATTGTCTATATCTGAGCTATACATGAATTCAAGTATTATATCTATCTATTTTTTACTGTCCTATAGGTAGTCATTAATTTAAATACCTGACTTAGTTTATATTTAACTTTCATTTTTAATGAATTATATAATTTATTTTAACACATGATCTGTGTTCTTACTCTATATAACTAATGTATTGTGCTGTTTGATTTCCTCTTAGTTTCAGCTATTTATTTCTAATTTTCCCCTACCATCTATATTTTCATTACGGTTAGATAATAAATCTGTTGCAAATTGACGATTTCACTGCTTTTTTGACTTCAACTCCTGTTTATTAGATGAATGCATGGTTGTTCTCAAAAGTTGATCTCCCAGTATATGCAGTATTGTCTTTTTCTTTGCCTGATTTATGCTATCAAAACTGTACCATACCTTTTACATTTCAATTTTATTTTCTGAAATAACTTCTACCTATATTTCCTATTGCTTTATAGCTTTCTGATTTCCAGCTTTATTATCTCATGTTTTATTAGGAGGAGGATGCCCTTTCCTTCAGGCGTCTCTTGTCTATCTGCTTTTCCCCCTTTTACTCTCAATCTCTGCAGTCTGGTTGAGTTTCTTTCAGCTCTTTATGCCTTCTGTTCTCTTTCTCCCTCAGAGGTCCTTCTTTCCTTTTCTCTCTTTTTTACTATTTTTTGAAATGCAGTGTTCTATACATACGAATAGTATCTTGAACTGTTATGGCTGACAATAAAGTATTTTCCAATCTTACTTTTATATCCTAGAATGTTAATGGCCTGAGACATCCAGTTAAAAAGGAAAAAGGAAAAAAAACAAAAACAAAACTTTACTCATCTTAAACTCAAACCTTCTATTGTCTTTTTACAGGAACCTCATATCTCTAATCTCTCTCATTATCTAGGTGCTAATAACTGGCTAACTCGCATAGCAGAAGCTCCAACGCTAGGTAGAAAGCACGGTCTAGCAATCCTATCTAACAAAACTGTCCCCGTCCAGCTCTTGGAGTTTAAACATGATACTGAAGGCAGATGGTTAATAGTCTGGGCATGTATTCTTTCCCAAAAAGTTCTTCTAGTTAACATATATGCCCCAAACATAGACTCCCCTGATTTCTTCACTCATTTGTTCCAAACTATTGCTGAGTTTGATTCTCTTCCTCTCATCATAGCCTGTGACTTTAATTTACCTTTGGACATTTGGCTGGATCGACACTCATCCAGTTTAGTTGTACCTTCTAAAGCTAATCTTGTCTTAAAATCCTTGCTTAAACACTATGATCTAACGGAGCCTTGGAGACCATAACACCCTGAAGATAGGGATTATACTTATTTCTCCTCTCCTCATTAAAGCTACTTGAGAATTGATTATTTTCTTATTTCCTCCTCGCTTCTGTCCAATCTACTTTTCATTACCATTAATTCTATTGTTATTTCTGATCATGCTCCCATATTGCTGGAACTGAAATGGGATGCTGTAACCCCAACTAGATCCCCCCTCTGGCGTTTGCCCAATCATTTACTATCTGATGAATCTACTATCTGATATATCTGTTCGACAGCGAATCTCTAAATTTATTGACAGATTTTTTCATTTCAATAACACTGACTCTTTAGACCCCCCTGGTTATATGGGAGGCCTTTAAGATCTCACTACGCGGTGAATTGAATTCCTGTCAAGCGTTTAGGTTCAAACAATTTTTATTGATGCAAACAACAACAAAAACAATGCCAAGGCACCCTAAGGTGCTCAGTACAAACAAATATGCATCATATATAATAATATTACAAACATGGACAAAAGAAAAGGAACATCAACCAAATTTCCCCCCCAAACCACGCTACTGAGGGCGAGCGAGGGTAAGGAGAGTGAAAAGGCACTCCGAGGCCCTGGACCCTTATGAACCCCGAAATGCTGCACCACCCCCTCCCCCCACTGAATTCCCTCTACCCTGTCCTTAGCAAAGTTCCAGAACCTTCCCAAACCCCTCCCCCATCCCCAATCCCTCTCCCCCCAAAGGTACTCCCCACCCCTCCCCACCAGTGCTCACCAGTACTCTCCCAGCCCAACTATCCAGGCGCCCAGATTAGGACACCCATCTTAAGACCGCACTGCGGCCCTTTGGATGCAAGGCTTGCAGATATGGTTCCCAAATATTTAGGAACAACATCTTTCGCTTCCTGGCCCCTCCCTGCATCATGTCAAGCGTTTAAATTAAAACAGGATAAAAAAGAACAACACAGTCTCGAACTTCAAATCAAGAACCTTGAACATGATTTTTTTCTCTCCAATGATATGATCTTGGCTGCCTTGGCTACTGACCCGGGCAGACCGTTTTTGGATCCCCTGGGCCTGCCAGTGGACTTAGTGTGCCTCCCTTACACTATTTGCCTCCAGTGGACTCACTTGAGGGGGTTTATGACACGTTTGGGGGGTTTGCTGAAGTTGGTTAGGTTGGCCATGTACTTTGGACTCTCTCTACGACCTCCTGGTGCTTTGCTGGTTGTTTGATGCTTGCACCCAGTCTGTGTGCCTTATCCTCCTTCCTTTTCTTTTCTATGGCTGTGAGGTGCTTGAGTGAAGCCTGAGATACCCCTGTGCACTGCTCTCCGGTCTCGGGAGTCTTTGATGCCATGCTTGGGAGACCCGACCTTTGGAGGCTCATGTCACCTGTTTTGGATGTTTGTGGACTGATTGGGGGGTTTGCTTGTGGTTGGGGATTTGCCTGGGGTATATTCTTTTTGTGCGAGTCCTGCATCTTTACGTGTATGGGGTTTTACCTCCTCTTTGGCTTTGAGTCTTCAATTTGGGGCTCGCGTAGCTTGATTGGTCTTTCAGAGTGAGTGTGATTGACGGGGGGGAGAGTGGGGTTTCAGAGTATTATTTTGGCTGATCATTCTTGCGGCACTCTTGGGCCCTGACACTTTGGTCTTCCTCCCTCTTCTGCCTGTTCATGTGGGAGAAGACTGGTGTGCCGGTTGTACTGCTGGGTTTAATGACTGTGTGTATGTGGGGTTTTTGCTATGTACTGCTTAGTGGGGTGGGGGGGACCGGGGGCCCTGTTAACATCTTTGTGTGACTCCCCTCTCACTCCACGTCGGTTGACTGGGGTGTGTGTTTGTGGTGGGATTTGGGGGGATTATGGGGGGTTTAGGAAGGGTGGGGGGGGAGGTTTGGGTTGGGGAGGGTTGGTTTGCTGAGGGTGGGGGGTCCTCCTTACCTTTGAATATTTTGTTTGTTTTACGATTCATTTACTCATGTACTTTTTCCCTGATGGTGCAGTTGGAATGGGATCCCTGCTCTGGGGGGTGGCTGGGCCCCTGGGGTGGTTTACTTTCTTATTTGCTGTTCTTTTTCCGATTCTTCTATTCTGATTTACTAACCTGAGTACCCCTTTTAGACTCACATCTTGGAATGTTGAAGGCATCACGTCCCCTGTGAAGCGATCAAAAATTCTGGCTGCCTTACAGCGCGGCCGTTCGGATATTGCATGTTTGCAGGAGACTCGCCTGACTGATGCGGAACATCTTAAGTTACGTCGTTCTTGGGTGGGGGAGGTTTATTTTGCTTCCTCTCAGGGTCGTCATGGTGGCATAGCAGTGTTGGTTCGGAAATCTTCTCCTATTGGAGTGCAAGTTCTCGATAAAGCGACTGATGGTAGATCTCTGCTTTTGCGCCTTACCTTGGGAGCCCGTTCTTATCTTCTTCTAGTGGTCTATGGCCCAAATTCGGGGGAGTCGGCCTTCGTGCAACGGTTGCTTACACTTTGTTCTAATTTTCCTGGGGATCTCCTCCTTCTCATGGGTGATTTTAATTTGGTTATGAGTCCTGATTTGGATAAGTCTGGATCACATGTTTCTTCTTTAGGTGCCAAGGGTCGTCTCCTTCCTGACTTTTGTGATACCCTTTCCATAGTGGACCCTTGGCGTCTTCTTCACCCTAAGGTCCGTGACTATACTCATCTTTCTCGTGCCCATGGCACCTGGTCTCGCTTAGATTATATTTTCTTGTCTTCTTCTCTGTTTCCTTCTGTTCAGTCGGCCGAGATTGGGCCTCTGTCCATCTCTGACCACGCCCCGATTTGGGTGGATGTTATCCTGGATGCCACGTATCGCCGGCTTTTGTCCTGGCGGTTTCCTTTTTATCTTGCCCAGGATGAGGAATTTCGGACCTTTCTACAGACTCAATGGGATGACTATTCTACCAATAATGCTCCCCACATGGATGATCCTATTTTGTTTTGGGAGGCTGGGAAAACGGTGATCCGGGGGCATATCATCTCTTTCCTGTGTGCTCGTAACAAGCGCATTAACCAAGGGATAGTTACTCTGGAACGGGCCTTACGTTCGGCGAAGCGGTCCTTTTCTCTCCACCCTTCACGGGAGACTCGGGAATGTTATCTATCTACTCAGGCGGCTTTGAACTCGCTTCTTCATTCTCGTTCCCAAAAATGTAGAGCCTTTTATCAGCACCGCTTTCTTCGTTATGAGAACAAGCCTGGACGCCTTATGGCCCGCTTAGTTACAGCTGCGACAGGTAGGAGGCCGATTTTATCTCTCCGAACTCGGAGTGGTGGGGTGGTGTCCAAAACGTCTGATATCTCTGGGGTTCTATTTGACTTCTTTCGCCGGTTATACGATGCTCCGGATGATGTCTCTCCAGAGATGTTGACGGACTATCTTCAATCTTCTGGTCTACCTCGTCTACCCGCGGAAGTGGTGTCTTCTCTTAATAGTCCATTTCGGGCGGCTGAATTGGAGTCCGCCATTAAAGCACTTCACTCTGATCGGGCTCCGGGCCCGGATGGTTTTTCAGGTGACTTTTACTGGCTTCTTTCTCCTACTCTTTTTGGACCTTTGCTGGCTTATTTTAATGCAGCTACTGCTCAGGGCTCCTTTCCGCGTTTTGCAAATGAGGCCCTTATTACTTTACTATTGAAGCCTGGTAAGGAGGCTGATCTACCTGGGTCTTATCGCCCCATCTCTCTGATAAACGTGGACCTGAAACTCTTTGCTCGTATGTTGGCTGATCGTCTTGCTCCTCATCTACTGCAGCTTATACATGAGGATCAGGTTGGTTTTGTCCGGGGCCGTCAGTCTGTAAGCAATGTCCGCAAGGTCCTTCTTGCTCTTGCTCAGTGTAAATCTCGCCAGATCACGACTCTTTTTGTTAGCCTGGATGCCTCTAAGGCGTTTGATAGCATTCATTGGTCCTTCTTGTTTCGTACCCTGGAGCATGTTGGGTTGGGAGGTTTCTATCTGGAAGCCGTGCGTTCCCTCTATTCTAATCCGCAGGCCTTTCTACTAGTCAATGGGAACCACTCGGACTCTTTCCCTATCCTTCGCGGTACCCGGCAAGGCTGCCCTCTTTCCCCCCTTCTGTTCTGTCTTTCTCTGGAATCCTTATTGTGTACTCTTCGGGGGTTCGCGGAGATCTGCGGTCTCTTGGTTGGTGACTTTGAGCTTAAGACTCTGGTGTATGCGGACGACATGTTTTTGATTCTTACCCGGCCTGAAGATTCTCTTCCGGCGGCTCTGGACCTTATTTCTGAATTTGGTTTTTATTCGGGACTTTCTCTTAATTTGGATAAATCCTTGGCCTTACCTTTTCCGCCGGATTTACGTACGTCGTGGAGGGGTGCTTTTCCTCTTCGTTGGGCTGATTCTACTTTGCGGTATCTGGGGGTTACCATTCCATTAGACTTATCTAGTCTGTATCGGTTAAATGTTCCCCCGTTGTTTCAGGCCCTCCAGAACAAACTGAACCTTTGGGAAACTCTCCCCTTCTCGCTTCTGGGTCGAGTGCACTTGTATAACATGCTCATAGTTCCCTGTTGGCTTTATGTTTTTCAGGTCCTTCCCCTTTATTTGACTTCTCGTGATGAGCGCCGATTGGAGCGCTTGGTCCAGAAATTCCTTTGGGCTGGGAAGAGACCTCGTTTGTCTTATAAGAGGGCGGCGACTCCCTGGTACAGGGGTGGCCTGGGCTTATTGAATCTCCGATATTTAACAGTTAGCTGTGGCATGCGTCATATTAATGACCTTTTCAGGGGTACTTCAGCGTTCATTAACACTTCTTTGGAACTTTCATGTTTTCATTCTACTCATTTTAGCGCCTATCTTCATTCTGTTCCTTCTCTTGAACCTGATTCTCTCTCTGTGAAAATACTGCACCGACCCTTGAGGAAGGTTTGGCGTTGGGTCTGTAAATTTCACTCTCTTTCCCCCTCTATCTCTCCCTTTCTGCCTATTCGCTTTAATAGTTCTTTCTTACCTGGGATTGATGGGCCGAGTTTTGCTCGGTGGGAAGTGAAGGGTATTCATTATGTCTTTCAGTTGGTTAATGATGATGGAACCCTTAAAACCTTTGCTCAGTTGCGAGCAGCCTTTGATCTTCCCCCCACTGACCATTTTGCTTTTTTGCAAGTCCACCATTACCTTTCTTCCTTACCTTCTGGCTCCTTGCAAGCCTCCTGTCAAGAGTTGTTGTCCACGGCTTTTACTATTGGTTCCCAACATCCGGTCCCCCTCAAGTTCCATCATCGCCATTTGAAAGATGAATCCCCTTTGTTTGACCATGCTCGGTTGCGAGAGGCTTGGTCTCGGGATCTTGCTGTTGAATTGCCTTCTGATGAGCTCCTTCAGGCTGTCCATCGATTGCCTGCTTTTCGCAAATATACCACCTTTTGGGAACAACATTTTAAATTGATTTTTCGTTTATACATCTCTCCTAAAAGGGCTTATTTGTCCCACTTCCGTCTTAACGCTGCCTGCCTACGTTGCCAGGCTCCGGAAGCGGGATTGGGACACATGTTTTGGACCTGCCCTAGGGTTCAGCTTTTCTGGACTGCTATCTTTACTTTTGTAGAGAACCTTTGGCACATCACCATTTGCAGCTCACCTCTGCTTTTGTTTGGGACTGTTCCTCATTATTTCCCTCACTCTAAAGGAGTTGCGACTTTCCTCAAGTGGACTGTCCTGATTGCTCTGAAATGCATTTTGTTGAAATGGCTTGAGGCTGAAGCTCCGGACTATTCCCTGTGGAGGTGTCGCATGATTTCTCTCCTGATGTGGGAGAGGAGGGATGTGCAAGATCTGTCTTCTCGCCAGGGCTGCTTTTTTCAGAGTACTTGGGAACCTTTTTGGACTACCTTGACCCCTCTGGCTCGTAGCCGGATACTTAACTGCTGATTCTTTTTTTTTTTTTTTTTTTTTTATTTACTGTATTAATTCTCTTTTAATCCTTAGCTCCCGTGTTTTGGAAGGAGGACCCAGGGGTGGGAAGGTGGGGTGGGGGTTCTTTCGGGGTTATTTCAAAATTTGTTGAGCTGGTTTTGTACTTTGTTGCTTGTACTGTTCCACTCTTGTTTGCTCAATAAAATATATTTGACTATAAAAGTAGCAAAATGCTCGCTAACTATCTTAAGTGAAAGCAAACTAAGGTACAGATCTCCTCTATTAAAGCCCCAGATGGGAAACTCCTCTCATCGCACTCTGACATCTCACAGGCTTTTCACGATTTTTACTCTCAGCTTTACTTCTCAGAAATCACGCAACAGTCATCCAGTGCTGAGGAATTTTTGTCCACATTACGGTTGCCTAAACTTGGCTCATCAGATATGGAAGAGCTTGAACGCCCCTTTGACACATCGGAAATTCCCTTAGCTATAAAACATCTATCTTCTGGCAAATCACCTGGGGCTGACGGTATTACGGTAGAATTTTATAAATTCTTCCAACAACTATCTCAAACACTTACAATCTTATTTAACTCTTTAAACCCGCAAAGAGGAGATCACGTGATGCCGTCTCGGTGAGCCGACGTGCGCGAGAAGAGCTCCCGGGCCCGCTTGCTTTTTCTTATCTCGGCCGGCGTTGCTATCGGCGCGGGCTGCTCTCCCCGACTTCCGGTTTCGGAGGGGAAGTCCCGGCAGCGTTTTGCGCTCGGTTTGGGGCGCTATGGCTGCAAAAGTGACCCGCAAGGAGCGGGAGAAGCCTCGGGCAGCAGATCCCAAGATGGCGGAGCCTGCCCTCGTGTCTCCCTCTTCTCCACGATCTGAGTGGGTGGCGGATGTTATCACGGAGGTGAGAGCAGCGATACAGGACACCCTTACCTCTCAGCTTCAAAAGCTCTCCGACAAACTGGATGGCTTGGATGCTTCTGTGAGCCATATTAGAGCGGAGTTTGGATCTTTTCAACAAAGGGTGTCTGATTTGGAGGACTCGGCCGGGCAGTCTAGGGAGGCTCAGACAGCGGCGGACTCCAAAATTCGCCAGCTGGAACTTAAGGTGGAGGATCTGGAGAATCGCTCCAGGCGCAGCAATTTGCGACTTGTGGGCGTTCCCGAATCGGTGTTGGATGGGCAGCTGCACTCCTTTTTGGAATCCTGGCTGGTGCAGTCTCTTCAGCTTCCTTCGACTGCGGGGCCCCTGCGGATTGAGAGAGCGCACCGTCTGGGAGTTCGCCGCCAAGATGCTACCCGTCCGAGAGTGGTACTCTTCAAGGTGTTGAATTATGCCCACAAGGTGGAGATCCTGCGGGCTATTCGGGCGAAAGGCCCCCTCACCTATGAAAATCAGAAGATTTTGTGCTTCCAGGACTTCTCGGTTCAATTGGCTGCCCGGAGAAAGGAATATGCCGCTGTTTGCCGTCAACTCCATGAGCGGCGTATCCAGTTCGCGCTTCTCTATCCTGCACGCCTCAAAGTTCAACATGAAGGTCGCTCTCACTTTTTTGACTCTGCGGCTGATGCCTTGGCTTATGTGCATCGTCTGGCGGGAGCGGCGCCTAGCCCCTGATCGTCCTCTGTTTCCTGGTTTCTGGTTTCTGGACTGTACTGGGCTGGATCTCTTGCTGTTTTGATGCTGCTAGCAAGCTGCCTTGGACTTTGCCATGGACTGACGGTGGGGCGGTGGTGCTGGAGATTAGGGGGCTGCTGCCAGGTTCTCTGCCTGACCCATGTCCGAGGACTCCAGCCCTTTGGATTTGTTCCTGCTGTTCTTGTTTGACTGTGTATTGGATTATAGGGCGCTGTTCCTCTGTGGGGGATGGCGTGCTTTTCTGCCATGGTGCCTCCATCTGCTTTTGACATAGCTCTCGTTTGGTTTCTCTCAACATAAGGGGGATTTATTTTGTTTTATTTATTGATATGTTGTCTTTTTTTGCGGCTTATATTGGGAATGTTTCCCCGCATAACTGCCTGTTCCTCCGCAGTAATTATGCATTCTTGTTTATTTGTTGAGATATGTCTTTAGGCTAATTTCCAGTACTTCTTCTTCGTGGGTTTGTGTTTAGTTTCTATGGAAGTTGGGGGGTGGGCTCGGGAGGGCTTTTCAGCGTGATTGGTATCTGGGTTTCTCCCAGATCTGTGCATGAAAATTTGGGGATGGGAGTTTGGGAGGTTGTTGGGGGGGGGGAGGGCTGCTGAGTGGTTGGGGGTTGGGCTGGGGAGGGGGGTATGTATGTGTGGAATGTTTGGAAGGGTGTGTTTGGGTGTGACTGGAGGTGGTTATGTGACCCGGGGTATTGGTGTTTGGCTGTGTTTGTGTTTTTTTTTGGACTATGGATGACTTTTTGCTCTGGGAAGGAGCCGCTGGCTGGGACGGTTCCCCCGGTAGTCTATTCAGCTATTTTTCTTTTTCTCTTAGCTTTTCCTACTCATGGTAATTAAGTTTATTTCCTGGAATGTCCATGGTATCACATCTCCTGTTAAACGCCAAAAAATTCTTAGTGCATTGAATCGACAAAAGGTGGATATAGCATTTTTGCAGGAGACCCACCTCTCTTCTGCGGAACATGCTAAACTCTGCCGGTGGTGGGTTGGTGAGATCTTGGAGTCTTCGGGTCTGCACCGGAAGGCGGGGGTAGTCATTTTATGTCGTAAGGGTCTGCATTTGACTACCCATAAGGTATGGTCTGACCCGCAGGGGCGTTATCTGGTTGCTAAAGTGACACTTAATAGGCAGGATTTGCTCTTGTGTAATATATATGCTCCTAACACTTGGGATGGGTCCTTTATGCGTTCCCTTACCAGACTTCTTCACCAGGACCTTCCAGTGGTGTTGGGTGGGGATTTTAATCAAGCTTTTGATCCCACTATTGACAAATCTAATCCCCTTCCTCACGACAGGTATGCCCCGAATAGAGGCCTTCCCTTGTTTGCCTCTTCTATGTCTTTGATTGATGTGTGGCGGGTGTTACATCCTGGCGACCGCGACTACACTCACACATCTAGTGCCCATGCAACGCAGTCCCGTATTGATTATTGGTTGCTCACGGATTCCCTGTTTTCGCAGGTGAGCTCGGCGGAGATTGGGGGATATGATGTTTCGGATCATGCTATGATTGTTCTTATTTTAGAGTTTCCTGGAGATACCCCTGGGGGCTTTCATTGGCGGTTTCCTCTCTCGCTCTATTCTGATCAGGAGTTTCATGCTTTCCTGGTGGATAAATGGAAGGACTATGCTTTTCACAATGCGTCTCATAGGGGTGACGCATTTCTTTACTGGGAGGCTGCTAAAGTGGTGTTGCGGGGTGAGATCATTGCTTACTCTAGCCGAAAGAAAAAAAGGCGCGACCGTCAGGTGCTCCGGCTGGAGCGCCAGGTTCAGGAGGATCGTCGCCGCTATGGGGCTCATCCCACCGGAATCAATAGAGCGTTATTATTGGCTTCGCAGTTGTCGTTGCGGGAACTATTACATGATCGGGCAATGAAATCTTTGGCATACTATAAATTTCAACTGTATTTACATGCTAATAAGAGCGGTAAGCTTCTGGCAAATTTGATTCGACGTGCTAAGGGGTTTTCCCCAATTCTCCATCTCCGCCGGGCAGATGGTGGTTTGGTCCACAAAGATGAGGATATGGCGGCGGTGTTTCATCATTATTTCCAGGAGTTGTATGCTGCTCCACCGGTTTCTTCGTTGGCGGGTGATCTTTATTTGGATCAGGTCTCTCATCCGGTGGTGACAGAAGCTCAGAATGCGCGTTTGCAAGCTCCTTTTACAGTTGAAGAGCTATCGCTGGTTCTTGGTAGTTCTCCGCTGCAGAAGGCGGCGGGACCCGATGGCTTTCGCAGTGAATTCTATAGACTTCTACTTGCGGACGTGGCCCCGGTTCTGGTTGATGTGTTTAACACTGCGGTACGCGAGGGGGCTCTTCCGCCTTCTCTTCGGGTTGCTCAGATTGTGGTTCTGCTTAAGCCCGGCAAGGACCCATTACAGGCCTCCTCGTATCGCCCCATATCCCTGTTGAATGCTGAAGCTAAATTCTTTGCTAAATTGTTGGCCAACCGGTTGGCGGGTATTTTGCCCTCTCTGGTGGCGGAGCCTCAAGTTGGGTTCGTCAAAGGACGGTCGTCCACTCGCAATTTACGTACAATATTGACTTCGCTGGAGTGGGTGGAGCGGGAGCAGGTTTCTTCTTTGCTGGTCAGTTTTGATGCCCATAAGGCCTTTGATAGGGTTTTGTGGGATTTTTTGTTTTGTACTCTTCAACATTATGGTATGGGAGGTTTCTTTAGTGATGCGGTGGCTGCATTATATCATGATCCGCTGGCTAGGGTGCTGGTTAATGGAGTTTCTTCGGCGGTGTTTCCAATTCAGCGGGGTACTAGACAGGGTTGCCCCTTGTCTCCTCTTCTTTTCGTACTCACCTTGGATCCCTTAATTCGCGAAATCTCTGCTAATCCGGCGGTTCGGGGTGTTTCTCTTGGCGGCCGAGAGTTTAAGATTTCGGCGTTTGCAGACGATTTGTTGGTTCATTTGACCTCCCCGTGGGACTCCTTTCCTGCTCTTATGTCGCTTTTTACGGAGTATGGCGATTTTTCGGGCTTCCAATTGAATTATGATAAATCTTTGGCATTAGCTACGGCCGAGGCGGTGCGCTTGGAGTGGCCGGGGCAGTTTCCTTTACGGTGGGCGGATGGTGTATTCAAATATTTGGGAGTGCAACTCACGAGCAGTGTGGGACGGTTATATCGTGCTAATGTAGATGTTTTGTTGGCCGCTACGGAGGGTTGTTTTGCAAAGTGGATGTCTTTACCTCTCTCTTTTTATGGAAGGGTTCAGTTGTATAAGATGGTTATTTTTCCCCGCTGGTTGTATGTACTCCAGTTGCTGCCTCTTTGTCTGCGTCGTAGCGATCTTCAACGGCTTCATAGGCAGCTGACCCGATTCCTCTGGCAGGGCAAGAAGTCTCAGATATCGATCTCTTATCTGTTCGGCTCGGGAGGGGTCGGGGGTGCGGGGCTCCCGGATATTGGCCTCTATAATCTGGCTTGCTTGTTGCGATTTTTGGGTGACTGGTACTTACAGAGTGATGACTATCTTTTTCGGGACTTTGAACATGCTCTTTTCTCTCCTTGGCACTTGTTTTCGCTGTCTCAGTTACCTGTTCGCCTCTTGCCTCCCGCGTTCCGTTCTAGTTTCATCCTTAGGTCGTGGCGTTTTTCGTGGAAGGCATTGGTAGGGTTACTGGGGGGGGACCATCAAGTTTCGGATCAGTTGTCTATACGGGGGAATCCGCAGTTTCTGCCTGGCTGTGATAACTCGGTCTTTGTGCGATGGACTGGAGAAGGGTTTCTTCTTCTTGAGCATTTATTGGATGTGGAAGGGGCGATGAGACCTTGGGGAGATTTTCCCATGCTTCATTCTTTGGGTGTGGGAGGTCTGTTTGCGTACCGGCAAATTCATCATTATGTGGGATCCTTGGCGCGCCCGGGCTTACGGTTCCGATTGGGTAACCAATTTCGTCAATTTTTTGCCCAATTTTATGCTTGTGGCTTGACGGTGTCTGCGTTGCATGGGGCTTTGCGGAGGCTTACTCCTCAGAAGTCTTATACGGCTCTGGAGAGCCGCTGGGGTAGAGATCTGGGCATACCTGGTGAGTCCCTGAACTTTCCTTCCCTTATTGGTCGTATCTCTTCTATTTCTATTAGTGCAGAACTGAGGGAATGCCAATTTCGAGTGGTGTATGGAGCGTATTTTTCCCAAGAGCGGGTCCACAAGGTTGGGGGCATTTCTTCTCCAATCTGCCCTAAGTGTACACTGGGTTGCAACTCCTTTTTTCATGCATTTTGGGGATGCCCTCGAGTGAAAGTCTTTTGGAGAGCCGTACTCCGCTTTTTGGAGCGGCTGGTTGGTCATGCTATTCCGATGTCTCCGGTAGGCTTGCTTTTGGATAGATATGAATCTTTGCGAGTGCCTGCTCGGAGACATCGGTTGCTGATCCGGAAGGGTGCTGTTATAGGAAAGAAGATCATTCTTAGCGTTTGGACGCAAGATATAGCGCCTGCTTACTGGGCTTGGAGGAACCGTTTTCATAATTTGATGCTCTTGGAGCAGCGCCATGCTCGATTATCTGTCCGGCGGACGAAGATTTTCCTGCAGACCTGGGACCCCTACATTTCCTCGCTTTCCCCTAGGGCCAGAAGTCTGGTCTTGAATTCACTCTGTTGTTGATACCTTATGCTCTCAGCTGTTTTCCCCGGGTTGGTGGGTGGATGTTTGAGAGAGTGTGAAAGGTAGGTATGAGTGGTTGGACGTATGTGGAGTTCAGGGGGTAGGGTGGGATTACACATTGTGGGTGGGAGGATGGGAATTGGATCTCTTGTTTTGTTTGATCTGTGCTGAGCGGCATAAGCAAACAGCTTGCTCAGCATAATCCTTTCTTGCTGGGGGGTTTTGGGTATGGAATGGGTCTCATGGTGTGGGTTTGGGTTGGGGTGGGGGTTTGGGATTTGGAGTGGGTGGGGATTGGGGGATTCTTTGGTTGGGGTGAAAATGTGTTTGCTGGTACATTTGATGTTCGCGACCTTGTTGTATGGTCGTGTTGTCTTGTGTGTTTATTGATGGTGTGCCAATAAAACATGATTTATACTAAACCCGCAAAGAGTGTCCACCAGCCACTTCCTGGATGCTATTATTACTGTTATTCCAAAACCTGGTAAAGATCCTCAACAAATTCTGAATTATAAAACTCTCTACTTAATGCTGACTACAAAATATATGCTACTGTCCTATCCACTAGACTACAACGTTCAATAAGTTCACTTATCTCCTCCCATCAAGTGGACTTTATGCCGGGATGGCTCATATCGGATAACTCCCGTCTCTTTTTTCATCTTGCCTCTATTGCTCATGCTTCCAAAGATCCTTGTATAGCCCTCTCTCTGGACGCTGAAAAAACATTTGACAGAGTTGAATGGTCTCACTTGTTTCAAACGATGCACTGGTTTGGATTTCCTCCTCAATTTATCAGTTGTGTTAAAATTCTTTATTCCTCCCCCAAGGCCTCCATAATTACAAATAACATCCTATCAACCTCCTTCATGTTACATAGGGGTACTAGACAAGGTTGCCCCCTATCGCCTTATCTATTTAACATCGCTCTTGAACCTCTTCTCCTAGCAATTAACTCCTGTAAATAAATCTCTGGTATTCTTCACAATAATTTAGAATACAAATTGATGGCATACGTGGATGACGTACTACTTTATCTTACCAATCCAGGCCAATCCCTGCCTGCCCTCTTTGATTTGATACGTTCTTTCTCTCTCTTTTCTGGCTATAAAATTAATCAGCATAAAACTGAAGTACTACCACTTAACACGCATTCTCAGCCAGCTCCGATTCAACCCTTTAACTTTCTCTGGTCCCCCATGTGTATGAGATATCTGGGACTTGACTTATATGCTACTCTGTCTGCTACAATACATCACAACGGTGAAAAGCTTATTGATCATGTCAAAACACTGTTACATTCGTGGCACCCTCTTCATCTTTCCTGGTGGGGCAGGATTGAAACAATTAAAATGATCATAACCCCTAAAGTAAATTTTATCCTTAGTATGATCCCACGTTTATTTCCAGCCTTGTTTTATAAAACCTTAAACATATCATCTTTTATATGGAATCGAAAACCACTGAAGATTGCCCTTAAAAAACTTAAAGCTTCCAAGGTACAGCGGGAGTGCTATTGCCTGATTTTATGACTTATCATAATGCCTTTTGTTCTGCAACAATCTAGCCACTGGTTTTCACTGGCCTCCAACTAGAGCAGTCCCTCTGCACCTATTAAAACAAGAGACTTGCATAATCTCTCTTTGGAACTGATCTCCTCTGCCTTTAACCTAGAACTCTCTGAAGTTAAGATAGGTTCCTTAGAAGATTCCCTTACACAATGGAATACAGCCACAAAAATATTATTAGATGAAATAGCGCCAATCCAGCACAGATCCATCTCTGCACGAAAAATTACTAACCCCTGGTTTACGGCAGAGCTTGATCTTATCAAAAAACAACTTCGCTCTCTGGAACGTATGTGGAGACACAAAAAATCCACTGCTAATCTAGAAAAATTCAAAGAACATTCAAAATTATATAAATCAAAAATCAATCAGGCAAAAATGAAATATTTCTCTAAACTAATTGACAAAGCTAGAAATCCTTCCGCCCTTTATTCAATCTTAAAATCGGTAACTCCTAATACCAAAAGGCAGGACCAGACAAATATTAACCTGCCAACTGCTCAGGAACTTGCAAATTATTTTATAGAAAAAGTTAATACCATCAGGAAAATTTTTACTTAAAACAGATTCCAAATCGAGCTCCAGAGCAAACCGATACAATTTCATTGTCTTCAAAATGCTCTCAATTCAACTTAGGGAGATTGAATCCCTTATTAAGACCATCAACATCAAGGGCTCCCAAGCTAAAACAATCTTGCCTTTCATCCTTAAACAATACTTCACTATCTTTGGTCCATTCATTCTTGCATCCTATATAATAAAAGGCTAACTCGCGCATGCGCGAGTGTGTGCTTCCATGAGTGTGTGCTTCCATGATCAGTAGTTCTGTGGCCGCATGAGTGCGCATGCGCGAATCCCCAGCACTTCCCTACACTCGCTGGAAGGACTGGACTATACGAGTCCCCAGCACAAGCGTGTGGCCGACCAAGGATCGTGAGAGGATGCGCCGCGCAAAGTGCTGCACACTACTGGAGGGGGAGGGACATACCGGTTCTGCACATACCGGCACAAACCTCCCTCCAGCGTTGGCAGCCGCAGCACGCTAAACAGGCTGCTTCGGGCTTTCTCCTGCAGTTGAGTCCCTCTGTGTGTCACTGATGACATCATCAATGACGCGACAGAGGGACTCAACGGCAGAAGAAAGCCCGAAGCAGCCTGTTTAGCGTGCTGCGGCTGCCAACGCTGGAGGGAGGTTTGATATTAAAGTCATCTCGCTGAGAGAGAAGCGTCTGCCTCGGGTGCTTCAGGCAACAGCAGCGTTTACAATTCGCTGCTGTTGCTGCCTTCAGGCTTTCCTCTCTGGCCGGTCCTGCCTACTTCCTGTTTTCATGAAGACAGGACCGGCCAGAGAGAAAGACCTGAAGCCAGCAACAGCAATGAATTGTGAATGCTGCTGCTGACCAATGAAGTAATTAAATGAGGAAAGGGAGCTGAGGGGGAGAGAATGACTTGGAGGGAAGGAGGAAGGTATGCCAGACCAAGGGAAAAGGAAGGAGGAGATGGAGAGAGGCCATATGGAACAGAGAGAGAGAGGGCGGACACTGGATGGAAAGAGAAGAGAGGGGCAAGACAGAGGGTGAACAGTAGATGGAAGGGGTAGAGAGAGGGAGACACACCGAATGGAAGTGTGGAGGACAGGGGGAGCAGACGTTGGAAGGAAGTGGGGAGGAGAAAGAAAAAAGGCCACATGCAGGATTGAGGGAAGAGGATAGAGTTAGAAATAAAGATAGACAGGGGGCCAGGGAAAGACACAGACAGAAAGAATGACAGCGTCCAAGGAGAGAGAGACAAATTAAAAAAAAAAAACAAACAACAGACAGACAGACATCTACTCTAGCACCCGTTAATGTAACGGGCTAAAACACTAGTTAATTAATAAAAGCCTTCAGCAAAGTATCTTGCCTTTCCCTAGCAACAGCAGCAGATGAATCCAGAGACCAATGGGGATAGCCCACATCTACCAGCAGGCAGAGATAGAGAAACTGATTAACAGGCTGGCACTCCTCCTGTCTCATCAGTAATCTCTATCTCCCAGCAGGAAAAGGTCGCTATTCAACTAGCTCCTGAATTCTGGCTGTGGCTGGAACTTTATTTTCTCCTGTTGAGGTTTCTCTTCAGTGAGACTGCCATTCTGTTTCTCTTGTTGAGGTTTCTCTTCAGCGAGACTGCCATTCTGTTTCTCCTGTTGAGGTTTCTCTTCAGTGAGCTGGCAATGCTATTTCTCCTGTTGAGATTTTCTCTTCAGTGAGACAGGGGTGTCTGGCTGAACGGTGCCGGCTTTAGGGGTTACACCTGGGCCCCCCCAGGTCCCTGCCTCACCCTCCCTCCAGTGATAGAGGGTCTGACTGGGTCTCAATATTTTTCTTCTTTCCCTTCTCTGTAAAAAAAAAAAAGAGACCACAGTTCCTCAATTCTGCCTGGTTACTGCTGATCAACCAGATTTAACTGGCTTCAACCTGCCCTAACAACAAGTTTGTGAGTATGTCTGTTGAACTTCAGGTCTATTTGGGAGTCTTAGTAATGTGGGTTCGTCAATGTACGTTTAAGGCATGGATATTTTATTGAGGCTAAGTTTTATGACTAGAAATCCGTGGAGGGAGCCAGGATTTCCCGCCCTTTGCATGCATGCGCTTGATTTCCTTGTTGGTTACAGCGCGGCAGTAGCGGTGCAATTTCATGCTCACACTTGTTCTCATTGTTGAGTTTCAGTGCAGCAATAGTAGTCCTCTTTATTCTGAGGCTCTCTTTCATCGGTGTTTGTCACGGCCATGTGCAGCTGATTGTGCAGGTGCCAGTTTATAGCAACATGAGATGGGACATGTTTTTTCCGGCGCTGTGGGCCGGTCTTCTGGTTATTCCCTGAGTCTGATTTTATTTCTATGCAAGCCGTGGCAGGGTGAATTTTGCGGGGCTTGAATCAGACTATGTTTCTAGGAGCGTTGATGCAGCGGCCACGTGTCAGAATCAGGCGTGCGCTTGGGTCTCCGGCGATGGCGGGAGAGCTGCAGCGTTCCGGTAGTTTATTTCCAGCTGACTTTGGTCAGGGTATGCCGAGGCTTCTCTCCTTTCCCGTTCAGACAAGTTGCATGTGTTTCACCAGCTTTGGGACAAGCTTGGGCAGCTTTATATGTCTATGTCTGTGTTCCTGCTGTACTCCCTTGAAGGAAGCTGCTTGTTTAATCGGACTCTGGGGTTAGCACTCAAGGGGTTTACCAGAGAGACTCTGACCTGTGCTAGGTCACCCAGTCTCGGTTTGTCTCCGGACTGGGGCGACATACGGCAACTCGCGGCACAGTGAGATCAGCAGTAAGATAGTGCCCTGTATTTCACACAGGTATCTCATTGTCTCTCTTGGGGTCCCTGCAGATTGAGCCTTTGTCTGTTGGTAACTGTCCTTATTTGGGCCTCTGTGCTGAGCTGCATGTGTCTAGTAGTGGCACAGGATATATATGCCTAAAGGTAGTACAAACAGTTTCCAAGTTTGGGCTGTCTCTGTGGGCATAATGACACTGCGCATCTTCCTGCGGCCAGGACTCTCTTTCTCTATTTCTGAGGGGGCCTGGACTTCAGATTTCCATGCTTATCACGCTGGTTTCTCCTGTCACCATTTTCTCATGGCACATGCTAGACGGGCCCCCCCGAACAGACAGGAAGGGCTGTACAGCTCCTTTTAACCAGGAGCCAGTTACCTATTCTATCAAACCCGCGGAGGATCACGCGCTATGTGGCTGTTAGCCTCATCCCTGAAGCTCTCATTAGCGATGTGAGCTTTGTCTGCTACCTGTAAGGATGCTGTTGTTTTCCACAGGGCGGTAGATGCAACACCTTGATTGAGTCTAGTACATATTCACTTTAAAGGACATACGTATTTTGTTCATGTTGCATGGGGTTAGTACTGTTTTCATGGTTCCAGTATATTCCTCTTTACATTGTGAAACTTGATTTTTCCTAGGAGACTCTTCTTGCAGATCCTACAGTCTCATCCTGCCATTCCCTGACCTTCTGCACTTCATTCTGAGGGGATCTTGACTTCTTCCAATGACTCTTCAGGCTTTCTCATGAGGGAGAAGACGCTATAATGTCAGGTCAGGGGGCTGTGAAGATTTTTCAGGATGCTTGCATCTTTGCATCCTCCTCAGGTTTCCAGTTCGTTGTTGGAGTCTCTATGTTTTGTGTTTCCCTTTTCAGTGTTACTGGTCCTCAGGACAGTTCTTGTAGTTCTTCAGGAACTAAGGGACATTGTTCCACTTACTGCAAGGTGCCCGAGACGGGGCCATTGGGCAGGCTGGATCCCATTCTGCTGAATTAGTTTCTCAGGGTTACACATTTCTGCAGACAACCTGGGAGTATATTTACATTTTCTCTATGGACTCCAAATCGGCACTTGGTTTGCCTGCCTCTCTTGGAGCGGCGCTTTCGGTTTTGGCACATGCCATTTCGCCTAAGCCAAGGCTTCACGAATGTTTTAGGTGATGTGGGCGGTGGTACCGTTTTGGCGCTACCAGGCGATTCATCTAATTTCTTCTTGACTGCCTGCTTGATTCGGACGACTTCCAGTCGGGCCATTTGACTGACATGAAAAGGGTGATATCTTTTCCTCAGTTCTTTACACGTGCATCTTTGAATTTGCACAGCCCTCTTTTCTCCTGTACTATTTATAGGTATATCGGGGTGATGTTTTTATTCATATAGGAGAGACATGTGTTTCTTTCCGGAGACTTGGGCGTGGGGTCTCGGTCTCAGATTGGTATTCTTCTTCGCTTACTATGATCAAGAGTATGGGATTCTGTACAGTTTCTGGGATCCATATTGCTGACTCCACTGGGGACTTCGGCTTGCTTTCCCCTTCTTATGCTACAGCAGTCGCTTTTGTTCCAGTGGTTCCCGGTATCTCAGGGCACCAATTATTTGGTATGCTCCTCCTGCATCACTCTGTATGATTTGGTGGCTCAGCGCGATTTCTCTTTTCAAGGCATGCCTCGGTCTTTGCTGGACTATCTCATGACCACCGACCATCCCGGGCTGTTGGGTTGGGGGGCTCCGTGGCTTCCATCCTCAGCTCCTGGAGTGTGGTCTTCAGAGGCGACTCAGTACTTGTTCATTCTTCTGCTCTTGAGCAGGGTCAGGCTACCTTTCTGGAGCTTCAGATCATTCTTCCGGATTGCCGCTGAGGGTCCTTTTGGTCAGTATTAGGATGGGGGTATTTCTCTACTGCTTGGGCAGTAGGTATTGTACTCATTGGCAGGTGAAGTTGTTCTGCTTCAATGGGTGGACTCTCATCTTCGTCTTCTGTTGGCAGATCCTTTTATGGATCAGGATAAGAGTTTGGATAGACTTTCTCTCCGCCGAATCTGAGCATGGCCCATTTCTTGTATGTTACAGTGTACAGCGCTGTGTACGCTCTGGAAAGTGTGCATGTTAGTAATAGTGTAATCTTCTGCATCCTGGATATTGAGATTTGTGGCTCAAGCGTTCTAGCTCTTTTTATGGACGTGAGATCTGCTTGACCTAGACCTCATGGCCTCGTCTCTCAATTCTAAGCTTCCTAGCTTCTAAAGCGGGCCCAGGGAGTGGGAGTTAGAGGGGGTAGCTGCATGGCTCCTTTCTCGCTTCTGCCTTCTCTTTTTCAGTGTTTTACGCTGGCTGATGATGGCTTGGATTTGCTACCTCGAGCTTGCTTTCTGGGCACAGTATTTGTAGAATCTCTGGATTGGCGGCGCCATCCTTACTTTGCGGATTTGATGAGTCTTTCGACAGCCAGACTAAGAAGTTTCCTGGTATCTCCGGCTTTGCTCGCCTAGGGTCCATTCAACATGGATATTTGTACTACTTTAGTATTACGCCCTAGTTTTTTGAAAAATCTTGGCTGACGTGTAAGGGTTATGCGAAGCAGGTTGTTTCTTCTCTTATCCAGGTGCTACGGATGTATTCTCCTGTGGCTTCTGCTTCCTTTTGGAGGTTTTTCCTTTCTTGGGTGCTTCTTAACGTTTAAACCACTCCAGTGTTCCTTTTTGGCACAGGTGTATTGCCGAGGGCTTAGCGTTCAATTCCCTTCAGCTTCTAGTGCCATTCTTGGCTTGTTACAAGGGCTAGGTATATTGCTCTTCGCTTACTTCTCAGCTTCATGTAGTTCAGAGTGCGGTATATTCATGTGCCTCTTAGAAAGCCCGGTTTGGAATACAATCTTCACGTACTTCTTCTCAGTTTACCGAAGGCTTCATTTCATCCTTGTCTTTTGGGACTCTAAAGGGCTGTGCCGTTGAACATGGGGTTTCTTGTGGCCATGGCTTCAGCTCTGCAGTTTTCTATGTTGCAGGCCTTGTTCAACGGGGATTCCTATTTCTGATTTCCGAAATATGGGGTATCAGTTCGGATGGTACCATTATTTCTTTCTAGGGGGGTGTCATTCTTCTTTTATGTCATGCTCGCTTTTCCTTCCTTCTTCCTGGGAGGAGAAATTGGGAGCAGTGCTTTTATTCACTGCATTTTTTGATATGTACGTAGCGTTCTCTGTGAGCTCGGTTTCTAACGACTTTTAACTGTTTATATCTCCTTTTTGTATTCTTCAAGGGACGCCTCAAACGTTTGGCGGCGTCCAAAACCTCCATCGCTCAATGGGTCCAGGAGGACATTCTTTATGCTTGCTTGCTGGCAGGGAAGCGGTTGGCGAAAGAACTTCATGACCATTCCGCTGGAGCGATGGCTACTTCTTGGGCTCGGCCCAGAGGTTTTTTCTTTGGAGGAGATTTGTCTCGCGGCTAATTGGTCTTCCGAGAGTGCTTTCTCTCCGCATTTCTGCTTGGATGTGGGGGCGCATGCGGTAGGGGCGTTTTGTGCTTCGGTTGTTGCGGAGGCGGCGTTTGCTTCCCACCCAGATTGAGGATTGCTTTGCTACATCCCATTGGTCTCTGGATTCATCTGCTGCTGTTGCTAGGGAAGGAAAAATTATGTTCTTACCTGTTAATTTTCTTTCCCTTAGATGCAGCAGATGAATCCAGAGCCCCACCCTTTCTGGATATTGTCTCTCGGTTTTTTCTTTTGCAACTTTCGCAGTTTGTTATTATGACAGGTTGTTTTCTGTATTATTGCATTTTGAGATTTGTTATGGGAAAGAAGTTTTTCACATGCTATGCCTATTGCTGGTTACGTGTGCTTGGGCAAGGAGCTATACTGATGAGACAGGAGGAGTGCCAGCCAATAGGACCACCTGTTAATCAGTTTCTCTATCTCCGCCTGCTGGTAGATGTGGGCTATCCCCATTGGTCTCTGGATTCATCTGCTGCATCTAAGGGAAAGAAAATTAACAGGTAAGAACATAATTTTTCCATAGTCTGGAAAGAATCCATTATCCATCCCATTATTAAAGATAATAAGATCAGCTCCGAGGTCAAATCAAATTATAGACCAATCGCTAACATCCCCTTCCTAGCAAAGCTGACTGAGAAGGTGGTTTTCAATCAAATATCTGAGTTCATTGGAAAAAAACTAATATTTTGCACCCAAATCAAACAGGCTTTAGGCAGCATCATTCTACAGAACACTCCCTAATTGGTATGTCCACCTCTAGACTCTACTACTTGGATCACCACAAATCTGTTCTTCTAATTTCTATTGATCTTTCATCAGCTTTCGACACAATCGATCATAACCTTCTTCTAGAAAGACTACAGACCATTGGGATCACAGATCAGGTTCTCTCTTGGTTTAGATCCTATCTCACCAATCGTTCCTCGATTGTAGCCTTTAATAACAGTACTTCAGAGCGATTTTCAGCTACATATGGCATTCCCCAAGGGTCTATCTTTTCCCCTTTGTTGTTTAATATTTTTCTCGCACCACTGTTGTTTAATTTGTTGTTTGTTGTTTAATATTTTTCTCACACCCTTTGCCAATCCATTGGCTTTAACATTTTTGCATATGCAGATGATATTCAGCTGCTACACCAGCTAGACTCCAATAATTCCTTTGAAATAACAGCTATTAATAAGAAACTTGAACTGATTCACCAATGACTAGAGATTAGCTCTAAATGTTACCAAATCAAATATTATGCTCTTCCCTTGGAAAGAAGGTCTCAAACTCCTGTTTCTGATTTATATTAAAGGTTCTATCCTGCAGTCGATTAGTAGCATTAAGATCCTCAGGGTTATTTTTGATTGCAAACTCACCTTCTATGAAAACAGTAGTAGTGTTGTTATCTACCTTCTTTAGATTACGGCAAATTCGTTCAGTTTCTAAATTTTTATACCCTAAATCACTAAACATACTAATTCATTCGCTGGTGATCTCAAAAATTGATTATTGTAACGCGTTGTTCAAAGGAATTGCCCAAAAAAGAAATCCGTCATTTACAAATCGTTCAAAATGCTTCAATTAAACTCATAAGGAACACTAAAAAATTTGATCATGTGACCCCTCTACTTAAGGAAGCGCATTGGCTTCCAGTAGCACACCGCATAACTTATAAATTAAGTCTATTGACTTTCAAATCTCTCCTTTACAAAACGCCTGCTTTCATACATAGATTATTGATTCCCTATACCTCTTCTAGATTACTCAGATCTACTGACCAACACCTCTTGATTGTTCCCTCTCTTAAAACCATAAATACACGGCGGCAATCTATTTTCAAGTTTCAAGTTTATTTACATTTGATGGATCGCTTATTACAATATCTAAGCGATGTACAATTTAAAAACCAACAGATTTTGGTAATACATTTAATATGTTGGGACAAGACATTAGACAAAAGATTTGGACATACATGAGTAAGTAGGTAAGAGGGGAAAAGTTACAATTATAATATTTAGTGAAAATTACATAAAACGGGAAGCACATTAGGTAAAAATGGGATAGAAATGTAAAAATTTTTTTTTTTTTTGATTATTATAAGAATGCAGGAAAGTAGAATATGTTTATTATAAATCAAATGCATCTTGAAATAAATATGTTTTAAAAATTTTTTTAAAAGAAGAGATATCTTTTTCAAGTTTAATAAAATTTGGAAGGGCATTCCACAAGGAAGGTGCCACCACTGAGAACATATCATTTCGTCTTGTGCCGATAACCCTCAAAGATGGGATTGAAAGCAGATTCAATGAAGACGATCGTAGAGAGCGAGAAGAGTTATAAGGGACAATCATTTTTGAAATGAATAGAGGCTCATTAAAGATTAATGTTTTGTAAACCAAGAATATAATTTTAAAGGTGATTCGATGTGAGATAGGAAGCCAGTGTGATTTAATAAAAAATGGGGTTACATGATCATATTTTTTTTGCTTTATATATTAGTTTGATTGCGGTGTTCTGGATTATTTGAAGCCGTCTCTTTTCTTTTTGGGTTATGTTGATCAAAAGCGAGTTACAATAGTCCAATTTTGAGATAATTAGTGAGTGAACTAGAATGTTGATTGATTTGGATTCTAAAAAGGAGGAAATAGATCGAAGAAGCCGCAATCTATAAAAGCAAGATTTAACTATTTCACTTATATGATTATGAAATGAAAGATCTGTATCAATTAATATTCCTAGAATTTTCATTTGAGATACTGATTCAATTAGAGTATTATCTATTATGAATGGTATTTTTTGAATTATATCTCCTTTCCAATTAAAAAGCATTGTCTTTGATTTTTGAGTATTTAGAGCCAATTTGTTATTATTTAACCAGTTTTTTATTAATTCAAGTTTGTCGTTGATAATTTTTATTTCCTCTGCGTTTTCCGGGTTGAGAGGGTGGATTAGTTGGATGTCATCGGCATAAGAAAAGGCTGTAAAGCCCAATGACTGAGAGATAGTAATGAGAGGAGATAAAAAAATGTTAAATAATAAAGGAGATAGAATTGAGCCCTGTGGTACTCCATATGAGGAGGTGAAATTGGCAGAATAGACATCGTTAAATTTGACTCTAGAAGTACGGTCAGATAGGTAAGACGTTAACCAATCAAGAACTTGGCCTTCTATGCCTAAAGACTGTAATCGATCAAGTAGGAGTTGATGATCGATTGTATCGAAAGCCGCAGATAGATCTAAAGAAAAGAGGGCTACAGATTTATGATGGTCAAGGCAATAGTGTATATTCGTAATGAGGCCAATCATGGAATGTTCAGTGCTATGATGCTTACGAAAACCAGTTTGGTTAGGATGTAGTGCGTTGGAAGATTCTATAAATTCTGAGAGTTGTTCAAATACAATTTTTTCCGAAAGTTTCATCAAGAATGGTATGTTGGAAATGGGGCGGTAATTAGATATTTCGTCCTGACTGATTTTAGTATTTTTTCTAATGGGAGTAACAATTGAAGTTTTCCATAAGATGGGGATGGTTACTGAAGAGAAACTATTTTGAATAATGGAAAGAATAAAAGGACCAAAGTGGTGAAAGAATTTTTTTAAGTAGAAAGGCGGAAATAAGTCTAAGGGGGAACCTTTTAAGTTGATCGATTTTAAGTGTCCTTCAAGTTCCTTTAGAGATGGTATTCTAAGATTAATACATTTAGCAGTTGGAATGATAGTTTTTGTATTTGGATTATCCGATGATGGTGAGATTAATGTGTTATTTTTGAAGTTTTGTCTAATCTTTATAATCTTTTGACAGAAGTAATCGGCTAATTCTTGCGCTGTTAGAGTAGATTTTTGAGAGAATGGATCCTTTTTTTTATCTGGATTGAAAGATTTTAAAATGTTAAATAAAACAGATGTGTTATTTACTTTTTGAATCTTTTTATTATAATAGGATTTTTTCGCCTGGATAATTTCATTCTTGTAGTGAGTTGCTTTCTCTTTAAATCTTTGGAGATTAATAGTAGTTTTAGAGGCGCGCCACTTCCTTTCTGTGGCCCTAAGTTGGGTTTTTAGTTGTGATAACTCTTTTGAATACCAGGGGTTAAGATATTTTCGAGTAGAAACTGTTTTGGTAATTAGTGGTATTTTAGTGTTTAAGATAGATTCTAATGTTGAATTCCAATATTGAAGTTGTTCTTCGACAGTTTTGAATTTTTGAGTATTTATTGATGGACTACAATAAGATGAAATATCTGAATCTTCCAATTTAGAGAAATCTCTGTAAGAGAATGTTTTTTTTCCTGGGGAAAAATTTGAGGTGAAAGATTCCGTAAAAAAAAAGATTTACAGAAATTAAATTATGATCTGACCATGGAATCGAGAGAATAGAAGGATTAGAGTGAGAAATGAATTGAGAATTAGGTATCAAGATCATGTCTAAAATGTGTTGAGCTTGGTGTGTCGGTTCATGAATTAAGGATTTCAGATTTAAGTCCTTAAAGAGCTTAACGGTGTCTGCGGTATTTGGGTTATTTGCATTGTCAAAATGAATATTGAAATCTCCCATAATAATAGGGCAATTAGCAGCAGAACAAAAGTCAAAGAGGATATTATGAAGTGATGTTAATTTTGAATAATCAATCGGAGGGGGAATGTATAATAAAAGGAGATCAGTTTTTTGTTTTTGGTTAATTTTTATATGAAGGTATTCAATTGTAGAGTTATTGACGGATTGGTCGTGGGGTCTAATTAAATTTTTTTAAAATATTATTGCTAAACCTCCTCCTTTACGGTTGTGGCGGTGGTTCCATATAACGTCATAATTAGGAGGGCAACAGAAGGAGAGGTAGGCTTCCTCTCCTTCTGATAGCCAAGTTTCGGCGATACAAAGGATATGTAATTTTTGTTGAAGAATGGCATCTTTTACAAGGTGGTATTTGGATTTAAGAGATCTTGAGTTGATTAAGCCTTTTCTAAGATGTGGTAAAGTACTAATTGATACTGAGCTGTTTATTTGAGGTATTAGGGTAGTTATTGGTAAAAATGTAGGTGGCACTAGTCTTGGGGGTTTATACGCGGTAGGTCTATTGTTTAGTTGCACTGGAATAGTTTGGTAGCCCAAGTCCATGTTAACGTTTATTTTAATGACTAAATTAAAAAAGTGTATATGGAGAAAAAGCAGTGCCACAGTTATGTATATTGCTCGTATAAGGTTGAATGTTACAGGTTTTAACAAAATGTTTGAATGAAGATTAATGTGTGTGTGCTCCTTCGGTGCGCGCCAAAGGCGCGCGCCTTAGCGGCATGCGCCGCTAAGGCTCCTATTAAATAGCACATGCGCAAACCTGATTGGGGGTGGAGTCCAGCGGGTCGCCGCTTTGCGGCGGCAGAGAAAAGGAGAGCACAACAGAAAGACTATAAAGTAAAATGAAAGGTAAAATAAAATACAATGAGTATAGTTTAAAACAAGTATAAAATCAATAGTACATTAAAACAAGTTCTTCGTGCAGCCTAGAAGTGAGGTGAGTAGAAGTGCAGTTTTCTCCGTCACTGCACCCCAAATATGGAATTTACTCCCAATTCAAGTACGTGAAGAACATAATTTAGATAGATTTAAGAGCAAATTAAAATGCTTTCTTTTTAAAGATGCATTTGACAACTAAAAAAACTACATTAGGTGCATAAACCAGAAAATTAATCTAGGTGCTTCAACTGAGCCCTGGTTCTCAAACTCTTTGAAGCTTACTGCTTTCCCCTTTCCTATTGTTTTTTCCTTTACTCGTTTTCTTTACTATTTTTAACTTGTATTTCTTTTCCTATTCCTTTCCTTTTGTATCATATGTTTTGTCTTGTCCATCATATTTAAATTAGTCCGTTTCTCTTTAATTATTGTAATACAATATTTTAACATTTTGTACATCGCTTAGAATTTTGAATAAGCGATTAATCAAATACTTAATAAACTTGGTAAACTTGGTTCTCTCCTTCGATAATTGCTTTATTGACATCTCACACTGAACTACAAGAGACTAACTCCATCATTTCTCAATCTGTTTCCAGTCTACTTGTATTGGATAAATTACTAGAAGTATCCATCTGTACTTCTTCCTTGATTTCCCTTTGGCACAATCCACAATTTCTAATTGACAAAGCACCAATTTTCTGGTCCACATGGGCTAAATTAGGAATCTGGTCCCTGACTGACATCTGTACGCCAGCTTTACGACTTTTAACATTTGTAGATTTACATAAGAACATAAGAAGTTGCCTCCACTGGGTCAGACCAGAGGTCTATCCTGCCCAGCGGTCCGCTCCCGCGGCGGCCCATCAGGTCCGCGACCTGTGAAGTGGTTACTGACCATTTCTATAACCTACCTCAAGTTCTATCTGTACCCCTCTATCCCCTTATCCTCCAGGAACCTATCCAAACCTATCTTGAACCCCTGTACAGAGTTCTGGCTTATTACCTCCTCTGGAAGCTTGTTCCATGTGTCCACCACCCTCTGGGTAAAAAATAACTTCCTAGCATTTGTTCTAAACCTGTCCCCTTTCAATTTCTCCGAGTGACCCCTAGTGCTTGTGGCTCCCCACAGTTTGAAGAATCTGTTCTTATTCACTTTCTCTATGCCCTTTAGGATTTTGAAGGTTTCTATCATGTCCCCTCTAAGTCTCCTCTTCTCCAGAGAGAACAGCCCCAGCTTTTTTAACCTGTCAGCGTATGAGAAATTTTCCATACCTTTGATCAGTTTAGTCGCCCTCCTCTGCACTCCCTCGAGTACCGCCATATCCTTTTTGAGGTACGGCGACCAGTATTTTACACAGTACTCCAGGTGCGGGCGTACCATTGCGCGATACAGCGGCATGATGACTTCCTTTGTCCTGGTTGTGATACCCTTTTTGATGATGCCCAGCATTCTGTTTGCTTTTTTTGAGGCTGTCGCACACTGCGCCGATGGTTTCAGTGATGTGTCAACCATCACCCCCAGATCCCTTTCAAGGTTACTTACCCCTAGCCGTGTTCCCCCCATTTTGTAGCTGAACATCGGGTTCTTTTTCCCTACATGCATGACTTGCATTTCTCTACGTTAAAACTCATTTGCCACTTATTTGCCCAGTCTACCAGTCTCGTTAGGTCCCTTTGCAGGTTTTCACAGTCTTCCGTGTTCCTAACCCTGCTGCAGAGTTTGGTGTCATCAGCAAATTTGATAACCTCACATTTTGTCCCGGTCTCCAGATCGTCAATAAATATATTAAACAATAGAGGTCCCAGCACCGACCCCTGTGGAACTCCGCTCGTGACCCATTGCCAGTCTGAATATTGGCCCTTTACTCCAACCCTCTGTTTCCTGCCTGCCAACCAGTGTTTGATCCATCGGTAGATATCTCCTTGCACCCCGTGGTTCCACAGCTTTTTTAATAGCCGTTCGTGAGGTACCTTGTCGAAGGCTTTTTGGAAGTCAAGGTAAATGATGTCTATGGATTCCCCCTTATCTATCTGGTTGTTTATTCCCTCGAAGAAGTAAAGCAAGTTTGTGAGGCACGACCTTCCCTTGCAGAAGCCATGCTGGCTCGCCTTCAGTTGTCCATTTTTTTCTATGTGTTCGCAGATTGTGTCCTTTATCATTGCTTCCATCATCTTTCCCGGAACCGAGGTCAAGCTCACAGGCCTGTAGTTTCCCGGGTCATCCCTTGATCCCTTCTTAAAGATGGGCGTGACATTTGCTATTTTCCAGTCCTCTGGGATCTCCCCAGTTTTTAGGGAGAGGTTACATATTTGGCGGAGTGTCTCTGCTATTTCGTTTCTCAGTTCTTTTAGTACCCTTGGGTGGATGCCGTCCGGGCCTGGTGATTTGTCGCTCTTCAGTCTGTCTATCTGTCTGAGGACATCCTCTTTGCTTACCTCTAGTTGTACCAGCTTTTCGTCGTGTTCCCCGTTTATAATCACCTCGGGTTCTGGGATATTGGATGTGTCCTCTCTGGTGAAGACTGACGAGAAGAATTTGTTTAACCTGTCAGCTATCTCTTTTTCCTCCTTTATCGCTCCTTTCCTGTCTCCGTCGTCCAGTGGTCCCACTTCCTCTCTGGCTGGTTGTTTCCCTTTGACATACTTGAAGAAGGGTTTGAAGTTTCTTGTTTCTCCTGCCAGTCTTTCCTCATATTCTCTCTTTGCTTTCCTGACCTCTCGATGGCATTCTTTCTGGTGCCTTTTGTGCTCTTCCTGGTTCTCCTTTGTTGGTTCTTTTTTCCATTTCTTGAAGGATGATTTCTTGTTGCTTATCGCCTTATTAACTGCAGTTGTTATCCATGCTGGGTTTCTAGTTCGATTTTTTTTGCACCCTTTCCTGAACCTTGGGACGCACAGGTCCTGTGCCTCGAGCACTGTGCCTTTAAGCAGTGTCCAGGCTTCCTTTACGGTTTTCATCTTCCCTGAGCTGTAGCTGAGCTTTTTTCCTACCATTTTCCTCATGTCATTGTAGTTTCCTTTTCTGAAGTTGAGTGCTGTCGTTGTGGTTCTTTTCACCTTTGATGTTCCCATGTTTAATTTGTACTGGATCATGTTGTGATCGCTGTTCCCTAACGGTGCTAGTACCACCACTTCCTTTGCGGGTCCTTTTAGCCCGTTGAGGATTAGGTCTAGAGTGGCATCCCCTCGTGTTGGTTCTGTGACCAGCTGCTCCATGAAACAGTCTCTTATCACCTCTATGAATTTAGTTTCTCTCGTGCAATTTGAGTGCCCAGTGTCCCAATCTATTCCCGGATAGTTGAAATCCCCCATAACCACCACCCTTCCACTTTTGCACACCTGCCTCAGTTCGGCCTCCAGGTCCAGGTCGTTTGCTTCTGGCTGTCCTGGTGGGCGATAGTAAAGTCCCAATTTGATGTCAGCTCCTTCCCCTCCTGTTAGCTTAACCCATAGTGACTCCAGCCTGTCTGCCCTTATTGTTGTTTCTGATCTGGATGAAGGAATGTAGTCCTTTATATACAGTGCTATTCCTCCCCCCTTCTTGTGCGCCCTGTCCCTCCTGTAGAGTTTGTACCCTGGCAGGGCCACATCCCATTTGTTGTCCTCTGACCACCATGTCTCTGTGATTCCTATTATGTCTAGGTCCTTATTTCTGGCTATAACTTCTAGCTCCCCCATTTTAGTCCTTAGGCTCCTAGCGTTTGTATAAAGGCAATTTAAGTCCCGGTTAGTTACCTTTTCTTTTGGGTCTACTCTTGATTTGATGCTCCTGCTGGTCTCCTCACGGGCTACCTCCTGTGGTGTGTCTATCCCGTCCTCCGCCCGCTTCTTTGATCTTTGATAGTCCTCTGGTTCCGGCTGTGTCCTCCATGTCTTGTTCTTTAGCTCTACTTGCCTCTCGGGTCCCTGTACTGTATCCTTGGGTTTATGTCCATAAAGTGTCCATTTTGCCTCTAGTCCACTATCTTCCTTTCCTGTTTCAGTATCCTTGCTCGATACTGTGGTCCGATGTGTCGAGGTCAGATCGACTCTCAGCTTTCCCCTTGTTATCAGTTTAAAGTCATGTCTATGCAGGTCTGGATGTTACGTGTCAGCATCCTCGTCCCAGCCGTGCTCAAATGCAGTCCTTCTCTCCTGTAGAGCTTGTTTTTCCCCAGGAAGGTTGACCAGTTCCGTACAAAGAGGAAACCTTCCTCGTCACACCATTTGCGAGATAAGTTTGCCCTCCTAGCATCAGCTTTTTATCATTGGTTACAACTCTCTTCTGCAATCACAAAATCAAAGATTTTACATTCTATGGTGATTGGAACCCCTTCCTTGATTTCATACTGTTCTCTGCTTATTACGACGGGTCATGTAGCATCACAGTTATATAAATTGTTTTTCACTCCTTCTAAGAATGTGGGCACTTCCTTACATAATGTATGGGAATTAGATCTGGGACACCTGATATCGGACAGACAATGGACGACTCTCTGGTCCAAAGTCATCAGAACCGTTTCCTCTGTAAACTCAATCCAGTCGATGTTCTTACATCATAGAATGAATTGGACACCCCAAAAGCTTCATACCGCTGATCTTCTTCCTTCTAATAAATGTTGGAATTGTTAAGTCTCTACCTGGCACCCTACTTCATATGCATTATAAATGTCCTCTGCTTCAATCCTTCTGGTCTGATATATGGTCTATCTTTCGTCTGATTTTCAACATCTAGACAGATGTTTCCGTTAATTATTTTATTGAAATCAGAAGCTCCTATGATTAATATACCTCAAACTCAACACATTTTATTTGATACACTTATGGTTATAGCTTTACGACTTATTCTTTCTAACTGGAAGTCATTTGATTCAATCTCAGTACATTTCTGGTTTCAATCTGTACTACTCCAACACAAGCATGAAATGCTGATCTCTACTTACTTACCTCTGTCTTTCAAGGGCCATCTTAAATGGGTGGCCTTTATAGAATATCTGGATTCTCTCTAATTTATGCCTCTTTCATAAATACCATTTTCAGACTATCTATTTGATATCTCTTTCTTCTCTCCCTCCTTCTTTTCTTTTCCTTCCTTGGCCTCTGAGGGACTTTTCTTCTTTTCTATCCTCTATTTCCCTCTTCTTCCTCTGATAGTTTTTCCTTCCCTACCTATATTACTTTTTCCTCCTCCCTTTTTCTTTTCCTATCCTCACTTGTCTTTCTTATCCTCCTTTTACTACTTCCTCTTGATTATATCATTATTGTAAAATTGATTATTGTACTTTTTCCTTATCATTCTTTCTAGAAAATATTTGTCTTTATCAACTCTTTAGATTGTCCACTATTGTTCTTATATCAATTGTACACTCTTTTTCCTTTTGTATTTTACAAAATTTCAATAAATTTTCAAGATAAAAAAACCCCAACTAATACATATAATTCTAATAAGGTGAGGGTCATATAATAAATACATTATGCAAATAGAAACATAGAAACATGATGGCAGATAAAGGCCAAATGGCCCATCTAGACTGTCCATCCACAATATCTCTTTCTCTCTCCAAGAGATCCCATGTGCCTATCCCAGGTCCTTATAGAAACATGATGGCAGATAGAGGCCAAAACATGAAGGCAGATAAAGTAGTAATAATAACTGCCTCCTCAATATACTTCTCCTAGTACTCTTCGCTATGACCAGTCTGGTCTCTAGAATAAGCTCTGTTATTGTCTACTGTAACCTATTTACTGTCATGACTAGTCTGTTTTCAAACGATTGTGAATGTCTACTTGTAACCCGTTCTGAGCTTCTGGGAGAACGGGATAGAAATTGAAACAAATAAATGGAATACTGGTAAAATTCCAGCAGAAGGAATTTGTCTAACACTGTGGGAGAGGGGGGGCATTCCTGGGAACAAAATATTATTACTGACTACAATGTCCTTAGTCAAGTTAACATGTAGAAAAATGTGTCAGCAGAACTAACCATAAGGGCCATTGTTCAAAAAGGTGATCCAAGCATGTCACATGAGGGACGAACATGTAAAGGGAGAAGACAGTGCCCAAATATGGGCAATTGTAAACAGAGTCAGGGGTCTGAGGAATGATGGTGATGGGAGATGTAATTAGCGGTGGAGATACAGGAAGTAGGTGTGAAGAAATCAGATAGGTTGTGAACTGTCCTTGCTCTATCTAATGAGCAGACAGGCAGGAGGGGTTAATAAAACTTTGTACTTAATTGTGAGAAAAGAAAATACTAATACCGTATTTTTCACTCCATAAGATGCACCCTAGATTTAGAGGAGGAAAACAAGAAAAAAAAAAAAAAAAAAACACCATTCTGAACCAAATTCTTCCTGCCAGGCTCTGCACCTTGTCCCCCCTCCCTGCCAGGCTCTGTACCCTGTCCTCCCCTCTGGTGGTCTAGTGGTAGGCCGGGACAGGGCACAGGGCAGGCAGGCCTAGTGGCAGGCAGGCAGGTCCCATACCCCCATGTACCCTCCAGTACCTTAAATCATCCCTATACCCCCACGTACCTCCCCAGTACCTTAAATCATCTCCCATACCCCAGTACCCTTTTAAACACCCCCATACCTTATAAATCATACCCCCTGTACCTTTTAGACACCCCCGTACCTTTTAAATCATACCCCCATGTACCTTTTTTTTTTTTTTAAACCCCGTACCTTTTATTTTTAAAAAAAAAAAAGTTTTTATTGAGTACATCAGAAAACCAAATATAAAGAAAACCGTACAGGATAAATCTTGGCACTCATTTTTCGTTTTCACCCAAGAGCACGCAACCCCCTCCCCCAACCCCCAGAAACAAATGCAATGAGGCCCAATGTAAAAGACCCAATGCCAAAAACACAGAAAACAAAGAAGACCTCAAACCAATCCCCCAATTTACTCTTTCAGAGAAACAATACAAGATATCCATCCAATAAACATGAAATTTCAAGAATAGTCCCTCCCCACCCCCAAACTCCCCTCCAATTGCATCGTAGGAAACAAAGGCAGTAGAGAAAGATATAGGAAGAAAGAGAAATGAGAGAAACAAAAAAGAAGAAAAAAACAACAACAAAAAAACACAAGCAAGGCGGATGAGACTACCCTGTACCTTTTAAAATTTTTCCTTCCCTCCCGACGGCTCCTTACTATTTCAGGGCAGCAGGCGCACGAGTTAGGAGCGCAGAGGTCAGGACTAAGCTTTCTGCGCTTCCGCTTGGGCCTGTGCAGTTTTCTGAATGGCTGCCGGCAGTTCTTACGATGTCTATTCTGGGTATTTTTGTTTAGTGGAGAGGAACAGGGAATGATTAGAAGAGCTGCTTTGATGCAGTGTCAAAATGTTCAGATCACGGGACTGGGAGGACCCACAGGGGCACAGGGGAGAAAAAGCACAGTTACTTACAGGTGTTATCCAGGGACAGCAGGCAGATATTCTCGACATATGGGTGACGTCATCTACGGAGCCCCGACGCGGACAGCTTTTCAAGCAAACTTGATTGAAGATTCAAGTTTGCTGTGCTGCACCACGCATGTGTGTGCCTTCCTGCTCCACTAGAGGGCGCATCCCCTCCTTGTGGTTTTCAGTTCAGATAGCCAGCAAAGAAGCCAACCTCGGGGAGGTGGGAGGGTTGCGAGAATATCTGCCTGCTGTCCCTGGATAACACCTGTTACGGTAAGTAACTGTGCTTTATCCCAGGACAAGCAGGCAGCATATTCTCGACATATGGATGATCTCCAAGCTAACCAAAAAAGGGACAGAGGGAAGGTGGCAATTTAAGAAAACAGATTATGCAAAACCGACTGGCCAAACCGGCCGTCGCTTCTGGACAAAGAATCCAGACAATAGTGAGAAGTGAAGGTATGAACCGAAGACCAAGTGGCAGCCTTGCAGATCTCCTCGATAGGCGTGGACCTGAGGAAAGCGACAGAAGCCGCCATCGCTCGGACTTTATGTCCCGTGACCCGACCACGCAGCGCGAGACCAGCCTGAGCGAAGCAGAAGGAAATACAAGCCGCCAACCAGTTGGACAAGGTGCGCTTGGAAACAGGAAGTCCCAAGCGATTGGGATCAAAGGACAAAAACAATTGAGGAACCCTCCGATGAGACTGAGTGCGTTGAAGATAAAAAGCCAACGCCCTCTTACAGTCAAGAGTGTGAAGCACCACTTCCCCAGGATGAGAATGGAGCTTGGGAAAAAACACCGGCAGAACAATGGACTGATTGAGATGGAAATCAGACACCACCTTGGGCAAAAACTTGGGATGAGTGCGGAGAACCACCTTATCATGATGGAATACCGTAAAAGGCGGCTCCGCCACCAGAGCCTGCAGCTCACTAATCCTACGAGCAGAGGTGAGCACAAGCAGGAAGATCACCTTCCAAGTAAAGAACTTCAGATGAGATTTATCCATAGGCTCAAACGGAGGTTTCATAAGTTGATCAAGGATCACATTGAGATCCCAAACCACAGGAGGAGGCTTGAGAGGGGGATGAACATTCAAGAGACCCCTCATGAAACGAGAAACCAAAGGGTGGACAGAAAGGGACTTCCCATCAAGCTGCTGATGGAAGGCAGCAATCGCACTAAGATGCACTCAAATAGAATTTGTCTTAAGACCAGACTGAGACATATGAAGCAAATACTCCAGAACCCAAGATACAGAAGCAGAAAAGGGTTCCAGATGATTCGAAGTACACCAGGAAGCGAATCTAATTCACTTCTGGGAATATCAGAGCCTAGTCAAAACCTTCCGCGAGGCCTCCAAAACCTCCCTGATCGACTGGGAAAACTGAACAGAAGAAGTCAGGTGGAAAGGAACCAAGCCGTCAGATGTAAAGACTGCAGATTGGGATGTAACAGCGAACCCCGACTCTGAGACAGCAGAGAGGGAAAAACAGGCAGAAGAGGCTCTCTGACATTGAGTTGAAGAAGAAGGGAGAACCACGGCTGCTGAGGCCACTGAGGAGCAATTAGGATCAGAGAGACATGCATCGATTTGAGATGCACCAGCGTCCGCAAGATCAGAGGAAAAGGCGGAAACGCGTAAAGGAACTTCCCCTCCCAAGCGAGGAGGAAGGCATCCGCCTCGAGACGATCTGGGGAGTACATCCTGGAGCAGAAGAGAAGCAGTTTGTGATTGAGGGGGGAAGTGAACAGATCTATCTGAGGAGTCCCCCAGCGGTCGAACACCTTACGTAAGATCCGGGAATGGAGAGACCATTCGTGCGGCTGTAGAAGGTGACTCAGCTTGTCCGCCAGATAGTTTCGCTCTCCTTGGATGTAAACTGCACGAAGAAAAATGTTGTGGCGAATTGCCCACTCCCAAAGGCGAAGGGCCTCCCGGCAAAGAGACAGGGACCCTGTGCCCCCTTGTTTGTTGACGTAATACATTGCCACCTGATTGTCCGTGCGCACCAGGACGACTCGGTCCCGAAGCAGATGGCAAAAGGCCACAGCTGCCAAGTAAATGGCCTGAAGCTCCAACAGGTTGATGTGACAGCGACGGTCCTCCATCGACCACAGACCCTGGGTCCGCAGACCGTCGAGATGAGCTCCCCAGGCATACTCCGAAGAGTCCGTGGTCAGGACCTTGTGATGTGGAGGAGCAAGAAAGAGCAAACCCCTGGAAAGATTGGAAGAGTTGGTCCACCAACGGAGCGAGCACCGCAAAGAAGGAGTCACCGCAATGAGACGGGAAGCAGGGTCCCGATCCTGACGCCACTGAGAGGCCAAGGTCTACTGAGGGATCCAAAGGTGCAAATGGCGTGACATGGACGGTGGAGGCCATGTGTCCCAAGAGAATCATCATCCGCTTTGCTGAGACCGAGGACAGCAGAGAAATCTGCTCGCTCATGCAGACGAGAGCAGCCTGCCGAGGCGGAGGAAGGAACGAACGAAGGCGAATCGTGTCCAGCACGGCCCCGATGAACTGTAGGGATTGTGAGGGGCGTAACTGAGACTTTGGGAAGTTTACCTCGAACCCCAGACACTGAAGAGATGTAATAGTCTGTCGGGTCGCTGAGATAACCTCCTCCCTCGACGGGGCCTTGATCAGCCAGTCGTTAAGGTAGGGGAAGACCTGAAGGCCCCGGGACCGCAGGGCCGCCGCCACCACTACGAGACACTTCATGAAGACTCGCGGGGACGAAACCAGCCCAAACAGGAGGACCATGTACTGAAGGTGCAGGTCCCCCACCTGAAACCGAAGGAACCGGCGACAAGCTGGATGCACCGGAACGTGGGTATAGGCCTCCTTCAGATCGAGGGAGCATAGCCAGTCCCCTTCGTCCAGCAAGGGATAAAGAATTGAAAGGGAGAGCATCCTGAACTTCTCCCGAACCAGAAACTTGTTGAGGCGCCGGAGGTCCAAGATCAGACGCAGGTCCCCGGTCTTCTTGGGGACCAGGAAGTACCGGGAGTAAAAACCCCGCCCCCGTTGACAAGGGGGAACTTCCTCCACCGCCCGAAGGCAAAGAAGAGCCCGAGCCTCCAGAAGAAGCAGGGGCAACTGCACCCGATTGGAAGGACACGTGCTTGGTGGACTGTCGAGAGGCAACTCCCAGAAATTCAGGGAATAACCATTCGCAATCACGTCGAGGACCCACACATCCGATGTTATGCGTTCCCAACTTGGGTAAAAGGCCCTGAGACGGCCCCTGATGGGAAGGGGGTCTGAAGCTAACGTGGAGGGGGCCCGCCCCATCCGCTCAGACTGTCAAAAAGACGGGGCAGGCTTAGACGCTGCTGGCGGCTGAGACTTCGGCAAGGCCCGCAAATGCGCCTGCTGACATCTCGGAGGCGGTCACGAAAAAGCAGGGGTCGACTTCTGGGGGTACCTCCGAGGGGGAGCACGATAGGCCTTCGAAGGAGTCGGCTTCGCCTTGGGTCGCACCAGGGAAGCAAAGGACCGCTCATGCTCCGAAAGGCGCTTAGTAGCCACCTCTATCAAGTCGTCGAACAGCTCATTCCCCACGCAGGGTAGGTTGGCCAGGCGATCCTGGAGATTAGGATCCATGTCAACCAGCCGGAGCCACGCCAGCCGGCGCATGGCTACCGCAAAGGCGGACACACGGGACGAGAGCTCAAAGGCGTCATATGCCACATGGAAAAGGTGGAGGCGGAGCTGGGACAGAGAATCAACCAGCTGCCCAAACACAACAAGGCGGGAGGCAGGCAAGTCGTTCTGGAAGGCGGGCAAAGACCGGACCAGGAACTTGAGATACAAAGTAAAAGCAAACTTATAGTTCAGTACTCGGGAGTCACGTGATGTGTTGAGCCGAGTGAGACGTGCCTTACTCGTGCTCCGGGGCCCCGAATCTCTCCACTCCTTAAGCTTCTTCTTTTGTTGGCCCGCGCATTCCAGGACCTCTGGGACCGTGCATGGATCGGTTCGTGCAGCAACCTAGCCCGGTCATGAGCAGTAAGCCGAGTCGTGCAGCTAAGGAAAGGGAGACTCGTTCGGCGCGGTCCGACTCTAAAATGGCGGCGGGGGACTTGGGTTCCGCGCTTCCCTTGTCGGAGGCCCATATTGCAGCGCTGTCGGCTTCGGTGGTTAGAGCTCTTGACTCGCGATTTGACCACCTGTCTAGCCAGCTCACCTCGCTTGAAGCTCTACTGGGGGAGACTACCAGGCGCACGGGTGAACTGGAGAGCCGCGTCTCGGGAGTTGAAGACACATGTGCGGCCTCCGCTATCGATTTGACCTCCATGAAGGCGCAGCTTCAGCGCCAGGCCGACAAGCTGGAGGACCTCGAGAATCGCTCGAGGCGGGACAACTTGCGCCTGGTGGGTCTCCCCGAGACAGTCCCCGATGCCAGACTGCTTTCCACCTTGGAGTCCTGGCTGCAAGCGGCACTGCCGCTTCCATCTGGCGTGGGACCGCTGCGGCTGGACCGTGCACACCGCCTGGGCCGGCGCTCTGATGATCGAGAGCGGGCTCGAGTAACTATTTGTAAGATTCACAACTCGGCTGTTAAAGCTGAATTAATGCGGCAGTACCGGCTGAAGAGGAATACTCTTTCTTTTGAAGACGTCCCGGTGCGCCTGTTCCAGGACTACTCCCCCGCGCTACAGGAACGCCGGAGGCGCTTCTCCCCTGTGTGTTCGGCTCTCTACGACCGAAAACTGCGATTCCAGCTTCTTTACCCGGCGCAGCTCAAGATCTGGACCCCTTCGGGATGGCGAATGTTCCACTCAGCGGAAGCCGCGCAAACCTACCTGGATGAGTTACCCGGTGAAACAGGGCCTTCTTCGGCCCCCTGAGTCTTCCTGTCCTGGTTGCTGCGCTGACCTAGCACTTTCCACTGGAGAGATCTTCCCCTGGTCTGCGGGACCCAGCTTTGTGACTCTGGGATGGCTCCCTATTTCTATTTGGCTCTTTTGGCATTTTGGTCCCTGTTGGAGTGTTCACACTCCCTTGCCTTTGTTTTGTTTGTCCCTTTGAGTCTGTACACTTTTCCATTGCCTTGCCTCTTTGACTTTTGCTGTCATCGCGTCCTTGCATCCCCTGCCCTGCACTTTGATGGACCCGGTTCTGCCTGCTTCTGGGTTGCTTGACCACTGTGCTTGTTTGGAGCTTTTGCGGGCCACCTGTCTGGGAGCGACGCCCAGGGGGCCCCCGCTGTACCTTTGGTTTAAGCACCTTAAGGCGAGGGCAGGCAGCCTCCCTAGCTTGGTCTGTGGAGGGCTCCGTTTCTGGAGGGTTTCCTGCGATGCCTGCTGACCCCCCCCCTTTTTTCTTTTGTGGGTTCTTGGGTGTCAGCTCCTTGCTTGTATTGCTTATGGGGTCCGCTGTGGCTTTGGGTCTCCTGTGTGTGTGTGTATGTTTGGTTTGCCTGTTTTGGGGAGAGACTGTTGTTTCTTTGGTTTGCAAGGTCTTTGCATGGTTTGTGGTTCGCTTGTTGGGCTACTGGTGCACTGTTTGGAAGTGGGGGGTGGGGGGGGCTTTAGTACTGGCGGTTGGCGGGCTTCTCTGTTCCCCTGGTTTCACAGCCCTGCCACATTTTGGGCCCTAGTTTCTCCTGGTTTTGGTGGGGTTTGTTTGGATGATTGGATGAGTGTTGTAGTACCTGGGGTGCGTATGATGGGAGTGGGATTGGGGGGATTTGGGGCCCCGTTCACATCTTTGTGTGACTCTTTTCTGTTCCCTTTTGTGGAGCAGAATTTTCCAAGGGGGTGGGAGTTGGGATGGGTTGGGTAGTTAGGGGGTCTTGGGATAGGGTGGGTTGGGTTGGGTTTGGGGGGTGGGGGGTCCACCTTCCAATTGTGTTTCTTCTGTTACCTTCTAGAAGGTGTTACTTGGTTCTTTTTTGGGGGTGGGTTGGGGTGGCTGGCTTTGGGAGTTGTTGGGGTGGGTTCATGGGGGTGGGGGGTCCTCCTTCGTTATATTTGCTCAATAAGTTTGATACGTTTTATTGTTGGTCTTTTCTGTCCCATACAATTATTTGGCGATTCTTACTGCTCTGGGGGAGGCTGGGCCCTTGGGGTAGTTTTCACTTGCTTTTCCTTTTCTGGCATTGTTTCCTTCCTGCTTTTCTACTATGAGTACCCCTTTTAGAATTGCCTCTTGGAATGTTGGGGGGATCACGTCGCCTGTCAAGAGATCCAAAATACTTGTTGCTCTACAACGCTACCGGTCTGACATTGCTTGTCTACAGGAAACTAGATTGACTGATGCAGAACATCTTAAGTTACGTCGATCCTGGGTGGGGGAGGTGTTTTTTGCTTCCTCTTCGGGTCGTCATGGGGGCATAGCAGTGCTGGTCTGTAAGTCTTCGCCAATAGGTGTCCAGGTTCTTGACAAGTCGTCTGACGGTCGCTTCTTGCTTCTTCGCCTTACTTTGGGAGGTCGTTCTTATCTTTTCTTAGTGGTATATGGCCCTAATTCTGGTGAATCAGCCTTTTTACAGCGATTGCTTCAGCTTCGTTCTCGCTTCCCTGATGACCCGCTGCTTCTTTTGGGAGATTTTAACTTGGTGATGCATCCCGATCAAGATAAGTCTAGCTCTTCTGCTTCTTCTTTGGGTTCTAAGAGTCATCTCCTTTCTGATTTCTGTGACTCTCTTTCGGTTGTAGACCCGTGGCGTCTTCTCCACCCTGAAGTTCGTGACTATACCCATCTCTCTCGTGCCCATGGTACTTGGTCCCGTCTCGATTATATTTTCTTGTCCTCCTCTATGTTTCCTTCTGTTCACTCGGCGGAGCTTGGCCCTCTGTCTATCTCGGATCATGCCCCGATTTGGGTTGATGTTGTCTTGGATCCTGCGTACTTCCACGCACCGTCCTGGCGGTTTCCCTTTTACCTTGCTAAGGATGAGGAATTTCGTGCTTTTTTGCAGACTCAATGGGACGATTATTCGACAAATAATGCTCCCCACATGGATGATCCTATCTTGTTTTGGGAGGCTGGGAAGACGGTGATTCGAGGCCATATCATTTCATTTCTCTGTGCTCGTCATAGGCGTATCAATCAGGGGATCGTCACTCTGGAACGGGCTTTACGTCTGGCAAAGCGGTCCTTTTCTCTCCACCCTTCTCCGGAGACTCGAGACTGCTATTTGTCTACTCAGGTGGCCCTGAACTCCCTTCTCCATTCTCGTTCCCAGAAATGTAAAGCCTTTTATCAGCATCGTTTCCTCCGTTACGGTAACAAACCCGGCCGTCTTATGGCTCGTTTGGTTAACGCTACGACTGGCAGGAAGCCGATTTTATCTATGCGTACCCAGGGAGGAGGTGTGGTGTCTCGGACTTCTGAGATTTCTGGGGTCTTATTTGATTTCTTTAGTCGGTTATATGAAGCTCCGGAAGACGCTTCTTTGGATATGATATCGGACTATCTTCACTCTTCTGGGTTGCCTCGTTTGTCAGCGGATGCGATTGCCTCTCTTAATAGTCCGTTTAGGGCGGTTGAATTGGAGTCTGCTATTAAATCGCTCCGCTCTGATCGGGCTCCGGGCCCGGATGGGTTCTCGGGTGATTTCTATCGGCTTCTTTCTCCTACACTTTATGGACCTTTATTGGCGTATTTTGATGCAGCTACGGCCCGTGGTTCTTTTCCACGTTTTGCAAATGAGGCCCGTATTACCTTACTCTTGAAGCCTGGTAAGCCTGCTGATTTGCCGGAGTCATATCGTCCCATTTCATTGATCAATGTAGATCTTAAACTTTTTGCTCGTATGTTGGCTGATCGTCTTGCTCCTCATTTACCTCAGCTTATCCATGAGGATCAGGTAGGTTTTGTTCGGGGCCGACAGTCTGTCCATAATGTCCGCAAGGTACTTCTTGCTCTTGCCCAGTGTCAATCTTTCCAGATTCCGACCTTGTTTGTTAGCTTGGATGCTTCTAAGGCGTTTGATAGCATTCACTGGTCCTTCTTATTTCGTACCTTGGAGTATGTGGGGCTCGGGGGGTTCTTTCTAGACGCTGTGCGTTCCCTATATTCCAATCCCTTGGCATCATTGCTTGTTAATGGGACTTGTACTGACTCTTTCCCTATTCTTCGTGGAACCCGACAGGGATGCCCTCTCTCCCCTCTTTTGTTTCTTCTTTCTTTGGAACCGTTGCTATGCACTCTTCGGGGGTTCGCGGAGGTCCGAGGTCTCTCGGTCGGTGACTTCGAACTTAAGACTCTGGCGTACGCGGATGATATGTTTCTAATTCTTACCCGACCTGAAGATTCTCTCCCGGCGGCTCTGGATCTCATCTCTGAATTTGGTTTTTATTCTGGGCTGTCTCTCAACTTTGATAAATCCTTGGCCTTATCTTTTCCGCCGGATTTGCGAACATCGTGGAGGGGTGTTTTCCCTCTTCGTTGGGCTGACTCTTCTTTGCGGTACTTGGGGGTTAATATTCCGCTGGACTTATCTAGTTTGTACCGGCTGAATGTGACCCCTCTGTTTCAGACATTACAGAATAGGTTGCACCTTTGGGAGTCTCTTCCTTTCTCACTTTTGGGTCGCGTACACCTGTATAACATGCTTCTGGTCCCCTGTTGGCTTTATGTTTTTCAGGTCCTTCCCCTTTATTTGACGTCTCGTGACGAGCGCCGGTTGGAACGACTGGTTCAGAAATTTCTTTGGGCCGGTAAGAGGCCTCGATTACCTTATAAGCGGGCGGCGACTCCCTGGTATAGGGGTGGCTTGGGATTGTTGAATCTCCGCTATTTGACAGTTGGTTGTGGAATGAGGCATATTAATGATCTCTTTAGGGGTACTTCAGCATTTACTAACTCAGCTCTGGAACTTTCCTGCTTTTCTTCTACTCATTTTAGTGCCTATCTTCATTCTACTCCTTCTCTTGCACCTGAGTCTCTTTCTATGAAAGTTTTACATCGACCCTTACGGAAGGTTTGGCGTTGGGTCTGTAAATTTCACACTCTCTCTCCTTCTGTCTCTCTCTTCCTTCCTATTCGTTTTAATGGTTCTTTCTTACCTGGGATTGATGGGCCGAGTTTTGCTCGGTGGGAAACAAGGGGCATTCAATATCTATTTCACTTGGTTACTGATGAAGGCGCCCCTAAATCTTTTGCTCAGTTGCGAACTGAATTTGATCTCCCTCCTACTGACTATTTTGCTTACATGCAAATCCATCATTATATCTCTTCCTTACCTTCTAGCTCCTTGCAGGCTGCCTGTCATGAGACTTTGTCTACGGCCTTTACCTTTGGTTCTCAGCTGCCTGTCCCTCTCACGTTTCATCACCGCCACTTGAAGGATGAATGCCCTTTGTTTGACCATGCTAAGTTGCGTGATGCTTGGTCCGGTGATCTTGCTGTTGATTTGCCTTCTGATATCCTCCTTCAGGCTGTTCGTAGACTGCCTGCTTTTCGTAAATATACTACCTTTTGGGAGCAGCATTTTAAATTGATTTTTCGTTTGTATGTTTCTCCTAAAAGGGCATATTTGGCTCACTTCCGTCCCCATGCAGCCTGCCTTCGTTGTCAGGCTCCGGAGGCCAGCTTGGGCCACATGTTTTGGACTTGTCCTCAGATACAACTTTTTTGGACTGCTATATTTGCTTTTGTGGAGAATCTTTGGCATGTAACTGTTCGCAGTTCCCCTTTGCTTTTATTTGGGACTGTTCCTCACTACTTTCCACGTTCCAAGGGAGTTGCTGCTTTCCTCAAGTGGGCTATCCTGATTGCACTGAAATGCATCCTGCTCAAATGGCTTACAGCTGAGGCTCCGGACTATTCCCTTTGGAGGAGTCGCATGATTTCTCTTTTGATGTGGGAGCGCAGGGATGTGACTGACTTGTCTTCTCGTCAAGGTCGTCTTTTCCAGACCACTTGGGAACCTTTCTGGAATACTTTGACCCCTCTGGCTCGTAGCCGGATACTTAACTGAAGCTTTGTCTGTACTTACCCTTTTGTACTCTTTTGTATGGTTTGTTACTTAGATTCTTTGTTACTTTGTGTTTCGAAGGAGGACCCAGGGGTGGGTACGATGGGGGGGGGGTTTGGGGGGGGGTTGGGGGGGGACTGGTTCTTTTGGGGACTATTTAAAATTTTGAGCTGGTTCTGTACTTTTGTGTTAACTTGCTGTGTTTTTGATTGCTCAATAAAATATATTTGACCATAGTTCAGTACTCGGTTTGCCATCATAGAATTTTGGTAAAGTCTCCTCCCAAATTTGTCCATCGTCCGTCCCTCCCGGCCCGGTGGGACCACCGCCGAAATGCGGGATGGGTGTGACTTCTTGAGCGAGGATTCAACCAGCAAAGACTGGTGAGATAACTGTGCTCGCTCAAACCCTATATTTAGATTCCATTTTGGACGGAACTGCGGTGACCGCGTAAGGGGTCTCCAAGTTTCGAATAAAGGCCTGACGGAGCACCGGGTTCAAGGGGAGCCGAAGAGACTCCCGGGGCGGAGATGGCATGTCCAGCTCCTCCAAAAACTCCTTAGTGTACTTGGAGTCTGCCAGGAGGTCCAGATGAAGAGCCCGCCCCCCCATGTCCTGCACGAACCTCGTGAAGGAGGATGGACGAGCGTCTCCCCGGTCCTCAGGTGGGGTGGCTGAACGGGACCACCGCACAGCCGAAAAAGAGGGAGAAGCCTCCCGAGAATAGCGAGGTTCCCTCTCAGCTCCCCTGTGCCCCGAACCCCAGGACACAGCACTGAGGGAGCGAGCCGGGGTCAAGGACCGGCAGTGCCTCGATGAGCCCCGCGGGGAAGACCCCGGGGTGCGAGGCACCGAACACCTCCTACGGCTCGGGGACGGGTCCCCGGAGCCCACCTGAGATCCCTGAGAAGGCAGAGCTTTTCGGCCCGGAGCCCCGGACCGAGAAGGTGACAAAAGCAACCGGGGATTGGATAGAGACAACTCCGAAACCCGGAGAGGCCCTGCAGCGCGGACCACCGGGAAACGACCCCGTCTCGGGGGAGAATCCCAGGCGTGCTTAGCCAACCGCCGGGACGGGGTCGACGCAGGCTTCGACCCTGGGCGTCCCGAGGGCGAGGAACGTCTTAAAGCCCGGGGCGAGGAATCAGAGGAAGAGAGACGCCGGGAACGGCACATCTTGCCCCGGGGGGCCTCGACGCGAGGCTCAGGCTGGTCCAGCACACGCGAAGTTGAGACTGAGTGCAGGTGAGCCAACGCCGAGGATATCATGGCCCGAAGCATGTCCTGAAACACAGGCACCGATAGCATCGAAGGCTTATCGGGCGCCGTAGTGCATTCCACTGAGGGCGACCTCGATTTCGAGCATTCCCGTGTGGTGGACGCACGCCCCGAAGACTTGGAGGACTTAGATGGAGCCAGGGGCAGAGTACCCCCCCCTGACTGGCCGGAGCCCCCAAGGATGACTTCTTCGCCGGCATCGAACCTGAAGGAGGAAGAGGGGACTTACCCAGAGCCGAGGACTTCGAGGCCGAGGTCGTCGAGGCCGAGGTCAAGACCGGGGCCGAGGCCGACGTCGAGGCAGAGACCGAGGCCTGCTCCACGGCAAAAGGTCCGCCATACGGGCCCGATGGCGGCGCAGAGCACGAGATTGGAATGTAGCGCACTGGGGGCAGGAGTCAGTGGGATGGTCAGCCCCCAGGCACAAGATGCACCACCGATAAGGGTCGGTGATCGACAGGAGCCGATCACACCGGGTGCACTTTTTAAACCCGTACAAAGGCTAGGACATAGGCAAAAGAAAAGGCCGCGGCCAATTGTGGCTACGCGGCCACGGCAAACTGGGAGTCCCCGGATGCCGAACAACCGCAAAACTACGCGAAAACAAAAACAATCAGGAAAAAGAAAGCGCACAGCGACTCCGATGAAAAACAACAAAGCCGCGGTACTAGAAGGCACTTTTTAAACGGAGTGAAAAAGAACAGGACTTTCTGGCTCCACGGAAAACTTAGAACTGAAGACCACGAGGAGGGGATTCGCCCTCTAGTGGAGCACATGCGTGGTGCAGCACAGCAAACTTGAATCTTCAATCAAGTTTGCTTGAAAAGCTGTCCGCGTCGGGGCTCCGTAGATGACATCACCCATATGTCGAGAATATGCTGCCTGCTTGTCCTGGGATAAAAAGATTTTTTTTTGGCGTAGATCCTAATTGGAATAATTAAAATGCTGCCCATAGAACTAATATGAAGGATTTACGGGATCTAATTATTGCAGGAATTAAAGAAGCATCTCCTAAATCTCAAAACTTCACTAAAGCATTTTAAGTACATCAAGAGAGGGATGAGACTCCCTCTGCATTTCTTGAAAGGCTACGGGGGCAAATGAGAAAATATTCTGGTATGAATCTGGAGGATGCAGTAGCTCAGGGTTTGCTGAAGGTACACTTTGTTACTAAGGCATGGCCTGATATCAGGAAAAAGATACAGAAATTAGAGAGTTGGAGAGAAAAACCATTGGACATAAGAATATAAGAAACGCCTTCACCGAATCAGACCATTGGTCCATCCAGTCCGGTGACTCGCACACGCGGAGGCCAAGCCAGGTGTTCCCCGATGAAGACCTGTTTATCCGTATCCATCAATGTGATTTGCAAGAAGGTGTGCATCCAACTTGCCCTTGAATCCCAGAATGGTTGTTTCTGTCACAACCTCCTCCGGGAGAGCATTCCAAGTGTCCACCACACGCTGCGTGAAACAGAACTTCCTGGTATTTGTCCTGAGCCTGTCGCCGCTCAACTTCAGTCCATGGCCTCTTGTCTGATTCACATTTGACAACTTGAATAACGAGGCTTCTCGCTCTATTATGTCGAATCCTTTTATTATTTTATAAGTCTCTATCATATCCCCTCGCAGTCTTCTCTTCTCAAGGGTGAATAAGCACAGTTTTCTGAGGCGTTCTTTGTAGCTCAAATTTTCCATACCTTCTACTAGCTTCGTAGCTCGCCTCTGCACCCTCTCCAGCAGGGTCACATCCTTTTTTAGGTAGGGAGACCAGTGCTGGACACAGTACTCCAGGTGTGGTCTGACCATTGCTCTGTAAAGCAGCATTATGACGTCCGCCGATCTACTCGTGATTCCCTTCTTTATTATGCCCAACATCCTGTTTGTCTTCTTTGCCGCCGATGCGCACTGCGCCGACGGCTTCAGGATCCTGTCAATCAATACCCCCAGATCCCTTTCTTGTTCGCTCTTGCCCAATGTCACACCTAACATTTTAAATTCATGTTCCTTGTTTTTCCTTCCCAGGTGCATCACTTTGCATTTCTCTATATTAAACTTCATCTGCCACTTATCCGCCCATTTCTCTAGCTGGTTCAAATCTCTTTGGAGTTCTTCAATGTCCATTTGTGACCCAACTGTCTGGCATAGTTTCGTGTCATCTGCAAACTTGATTATATTACTTGTTGTTTTCTCTTCCAGGTCATTTACGAAGATGTTGAACAAAATGGGCCCAAGAACCGAGCCCTGGGGCACATCGCTTGTCACCTTTTCCCAGTCCGAGAACTTCCCATTTATGCTTACCCTCTGCAATCTTTTCTCCAGCCATCTACCTAGCCATCTTAGGATGTCCCCCTCTATTCCATGGCATTCCAGTTTTCTCATAAGCCTTGCGTGTGGGACCTTGTCAAATGCTTTCTGAAAGTCCAAGTATATTATGTCCACCAGGTCTCCACTATCGATGTGTTTGTTCACCTTCTCAAAAAATTGTAGCAAGTTCGTCAGACATGACTTCCCCTTCCTGAAGTCGTGTTGACTGGCTCTCATCAGATCATGATTATCCAAATGTTGCACTATACTATCCTTGATTAGTGCTTCTACCATCTTCCCAGGAACCGACGTAAGACTCACAGGTCTATAGTTGCCTGGTTCACCTTTCGATCCCTTTTTGAAGATTGGGATTTGACCTGTTCTGATTGACAAATTAGCAAGGGATTGTAATAACTCTCCTATTTCTACCTTAAGTTCTTTTAGGACTCTCGGTTGAATTCCATCCGGTCCAGGGGACTTGTCACTTTTTAATTTGTCGATCTGATTGTATATCATATCCAAGTCCACATTCACTGTGGTGAGGCTATCTTCATCTTCTCCCTTGAATACTTTTTCTGCTTCGGGCAGTAATGCAGTGTCCTCCTTGGTAAAGACAGACGCGAAGAATGAATTTAGCCTATCAGCAATCTGTTTATCGTCCTTAATGCACCCTCTTCTTCCTTGGTCATCTAGAGGGCCCACTGCCTCCTTAGCTGGTTTTTTCCCTTTTATGTATCTAAAAAAGGGTTTGAAGTTATTGGCTTCTTGTGCTAACTTTTTCTCATAGACCTTTTTGGCGTCTCTTACCGCCTTGTGACAATTCTTTTGGTCGACCTTGTGACTGTTCCAGGCCTCCGCTGTTTGTTCACGTTTCCATTTTTTGAACGAGTTCCTTTTATCCCTTACCGCATCCTTCACCCCTTTAGTTAACCAAGCTGGTTCTCCTTTGCACTTATTTTTCCTTCCTTTGGATATCCGCGGAATGTAAAGATTCTGCGCTTCGGTGACAGTATTTTTAGTAGGGTCCATGCTTGATCGACCGTTTTGATTTCGGCTGTCCTTTTCCTGAGTCGTTTTTTTAACTATGACTCTCATGCTGTCGTAATTGCCTTTTCTGAAATTAAAGGTTGTGGTTATTAAGAAAGACACAGAGGCCTGAATTCTGAATAGGACGCCCGGGAGGGGCATCCGATACAGAATCAGGTCTACACTAACCCCGATTCTGTAACTGACGACCATGTTATAGACACCGGTTACAGAATTGGGTTAGAGTAGACGCGGCCGTTACACTTATCGCGGCAAGGGATCTCCCTGCCGCGAAAGGTATAGTAGCCGTGGTCGCCTGTCCCCCCCCCCCCGACGATCACCAGCAGGAGGATGCCCAACCCCTCCTGTCGGAGGATGCTCCCTGACGCCTCCTGATCTCTGGCAGTAGGGTGCCCAACCCCTCCTGCCAGAAGGCCACCCACCCGCATGATCGCCGGCAGGAGGGTGCCCCACCTCTGGACCGCCCCCCCCCCCCGCACTAACACCGCCCCTACGGACACCCCCGCAGTCCCCCAATAACCAATCAGGCCTTAGACTTATAGGAAAGGGGCGGGCCCACCTCATTTCGACAAGGCAGGCCTGCCGGACGGACGATAGCAAGACCCGGCCAGCTGGCCAACGATTAAAAGTTAGTGGGGGGTGGAGGCTAGAAGATTTCCGCAGGGGGGTGTTAGCACAGGGGGTCCTCCAGCAGGAGGGATTGAGCACCCTCCTGCTGGCGATTGGGGGCGTCGGGGGGCACCCTCCTGCCAGCAATCATTGGGGAAGGGGGGACAGGCAGTCGCTGCCACTATACTTATCGCGGCAGGGAGATCCCTTGCCACGATAAGTATAGCGGCCGCGTCTTCTTACAATGTAGGCCACCATTTTGCTGGCCTACATTGTAAGTGTCTCCCGCTCTACTAGGGAGATGCGTAGGGCCGACCAGGTTCGCCTAAGACTACCACTTAGCCTTAGGCAGTCTTGCAAGCCTCCCTAGGCTCCCAGAAGCGCCTTCAATATAGGCAGCCTGCCTGGGGAGCATTAAAAAAAAACCAAAAAAAAAACGTGCGTCCCAATTGGCTGATTAGACAGCTGTAGAATGCCTACAGCTGCCTAAAATCGGGACACATTTTGCAGAATCCAAGCCAAAAAGCATTTGTGAAAAAGAGAAGATAGGAAAAAGCAAAAAGTAAAATTAATGATTTCTGCAGTAGATGAGGTGATTAAGAGAGTAAGGGACAAATAAGCAAGGTGCAGGGGGAGGGTGGATTTGAGGCAGCGGTAGAGCCAGAGGGAGGGGGATGGAATATGAGAATAGAGCAGGCAGAGATTTTAAGTAGGGAAGGTTCCCAGGAACCAGCAAGAGATAGACTCTGATGGAGTGCTATTATTGTGGTAAACCCAGACATTTCAAGCGGGAGTGTCAAGAATTAAAGAGAGAAGAGACAGCCAACCCACTCATGACATTTAAAGATGATGAATGGAGGGGGGGAGGGGGCAGAGTTTTTTTTAAAGTCTCACTGGGTGTCCTATGAAAAAGAAATAATTTTCCTAATTGATATAGGGGGAAATAGTTTAAGCTGACCAGACAGTTGCCTTGGAATCTGAAAAGATAAGAAGGTGTGCCTTAACCCTGAAAATACCAGAATGCACAGTAATTCTTACTAGTGAGGAGGAAAAACTTGGTGACAGACTTAAAGGAGAGTCTGATCACAGCCCCAGTATTAGCATTGCTCTCTCTCTTGACAAGCCTTTTCATTTATTTGTTTTTTCTATCTAAATTAGATTTTTTCACAAGGAGGGTCTGAATGTTGCAAGATTTTACAGCTACAGCCCTCCTGGTTAAAAAGATGTCCCAATTTGAAAGATACTCCCTCTGCTAAGAGGGCGTCGATTATTTATCAACAGGTCCTCAAGGGGAACAATATAACGGGTATGCTATAATAGATGGGGAGGAGCTCTCCATCCAGGAGGCTGGGCGATTACCGAATGCCTGGTCAGCACAAGTTTGTGAGCTATATGGTCTCAACCAAGCCCTCCAGTTACTAAAAGGGGAGGAGGGCACTATATACACAGATTCTAGATATGCGTTTAGAAATTTGGGAAGAAAGGGGATTAATAAATGGTAAGGGAAAAAGTCTGATATATGGAGAGCTGATCAGACAAATGGTTGAGAGTCTTTTCTTGCCTGAGGAGATTGCAGCGGTCCATATTAGTGGACACCAGAGAAACATACCCCAAAGGTAGTGGGGAAGAGATTAGCTGATGAGACAGCAAAGGAGGTCACTTTGAAGTCAGAAGTGGTGACTTTATATCAGTGGTCTCAAACTCAAACCGTTTGCAAGGCCACATTTTGGATTTATAGGTACTTGGAGGGCCTCAGAAAAAAATTTTGCATGATGTAAAACACTTTATATAGTTTATAAATCTTTCCTTTTGGCTAAGTCTTAATAATAATATTGTAATTTATAGCTAAAGATACATATGATCAAGAAACTTTTATTTTACTTTTGTGATTATGATAAACATACCGAGGGCCTCAAAATAGTACCTGGCGGACCGCACGTTTTAGGCCACTGCCTTATATGCTCTGCTATTTACAGAGCAGGAAATATAGGAAATGACTAAATTGGGAATAGCTCATGTGAGAGGGGCTGTCAGTCTTGCACTAAGGGAGTCATTGGGGTGTCTAGACCCTATGTGATTTAGCCTTGAGGGAATATGGATGCCTAGGCCCTAGGGATTTACACGGTGGCAAAACAAGTTTGTGACCATTGTGTAATTTGCAAAAAGGTAAATAAGAAAGGCGGCAGCTGGGACTCTGGCCACTTACCTCCTCTTTTTCTTTTATTTTGATGTATTTATAAAACTTTCCCTCCCCTATTTCCCCTTTTGTCCCATGTATGTCAAAGTGAATTTGGCTAGCATTTTAATTTTTAATAAGATATTTTCTTTAATTTGCCCCTTTCATTTCTTTTTTAAACCTCATTTTATTGTACACCTTTAGACACTTATTTGATAGACGGTATATAAAAAATAAAGAAATTTGAAACTTGAAACTTTCAGAGCATCCAGGTAGATTTTACTGAACTGCTCCCAGAGGGTAGGTTCAAATATATGCTAGTACTGGTAGACCATTTAACTGGGTGGGTGGAGGCCTACCCCATGAATACAGCCCCAGCAATAGAAGTGGCTAAAATTGTGTTGGACAAATTCCCAGATAATATGGCTAGTGGGAACACAGATTGAGGTCAGGGACCTCATTTCATTTCCAGGGTGCTCCAAGGAATAATGATAGGATTAGGAGTATCCTGGGAGTTTCATGAGGATGGGTGGAACGGGGGAATCAAATGATATAGAGGTAATTAACCAGATTGCCTTGAGCAAAGGGGTTCTCATTGTTTAGAACAGGGGACCAGTTCCTTAAAAGGCATACACTGGTGTCTTTGCTTCTGTCTCTCCTTAGAAATTCAAGAGAGAAACTAAGTTTCAGCCTGAGTGGAAAAGACTGTTCCAAATACTACTCACTACTGAGACTGCTGTGACAACATGAGAAAAAGGATGGACTCATCATACCAGAGTCAAGGGACTCGTGGAAGCACCTGCTGAGTGGTGTGTACAATAATCTGAAGAGAATCCTCTATGCCTCACCATTAGGAGACCTGTGGATTCATCAAAGTGACTTATCTCAGCAAAAATATCCTTTTATATTGGACTTTAATGTTTTATGCTGCTCTAAATTTCTTTGAATTTTTGCTTTGGACATTGTTTCTTTGCCAATAGAGTTATTCTCACACATATGGGATTTGGGGAATGTGGGAGAAAGAAACTACAACTGCTGAAACATTAATGTTTGTGTTGTTGGGATTGGGGTTGGAGTTGGGGGGAAATATCCATATTTTTCTGGTTTAACATTAAGAGGTTGTGGGTGAAACTAAGGAACATGTCAGGCTTAGTCCAGAACAAGATGAAATTGATTCTGTGGTTTTCCATGCTGGAGGGGAACTGAGCAAGTATTGCAGCTCCAGTATGGAAGTAGAGGGGACACACACTGAACTCTCTAAACAGGTACAATTTACTATCATGGTAAAAGAGAGTAACAATCCACAGGTAATATAGTTTGATGCATGCTTCCTAATAGTCTGTGGCGGTGTATCAAGACAAAAAAGGTACAGTCCAGAAGAAAAATGTGTGTGTCTGTACACTTCATGTCCCAACTGGGGGCAGGTATGGTAGACCACCTAAGCATCAGGGTGGACAACTCAAACACATTCTAGGATAAAAGATATCATTTCCATTGTAAAGGGATATCTGAATCCTAAATGTGAAACTAGACAGTGTAACATAATTTATATGACCAATAAGCAAACCTCATGGCAAGAACAAATTGAGGGACAGAATCAGGAACAAAGTATTAATGACACTTTATTTGGGATGGGATCCTGAAGCATGTTGTTTCAGAATTAGGGTAGACAAAAGTAAGGTAGTCAAACACACCCAGAAACAATTTTCTAAAACATAAGCCTCCTGAGGATCCAAAGGTAACATAGTAACATAGTAGATGATGGCAGATAAAGACCCGAATGGTCCATCCAGTCTGCCCAACCTGATTCAATTTAAATTTTTAAATTTTTTCTTCTTAGCTATTTCTGGGCAAGAATCCAAAGCTTTACCCGGTACTATGCTTGGGTTCCAACTGCAGAAATCTCTGTTAAGACTTAATCCAGCCCAACTACATCCTCCCAGCCATTGAAGCCCTCCCCAGCCCATCCTCCCCCAAACGGCCATATACAGACACAGACCGTGCAAGTCTGCCCAGTAACTGGCCTAGTTCAATCTTTAATATTATTTTCTGATTCTAAATCCTCTGTGTTCATCCCACGCTTCTTTGAACTCAGTCACAGTTTTACTCTCCACCACCTCTCTCGGGAGCGCATTCCAGGCATCCACTACCCTCTCCGTAAAGTAGAATTTCCTAACATTGCCCCTGAATCTACCACCCCTCAACCTCAAATTATGTCCTCTGGTTTTACCATTTTCCTTTCTCTGGAAAAGATTTTGTTCTACGTTAATACCCTTCAAGTATTTGAACGTCTGAATCATATCTCCCCTTTCCTCTAGGGTATACATATTCAGGGCTTCCAGTCTCTCCTCATACGTCTTCTGGCGCAAGCCTCCTATCATTTTTGTCGCCCTCCTCTGGACCGCTTCAAGTCTTCTTACGTCCTTCGCCAGATACAGTCTCCAAAACTGAACACAATACTCCAAGTGGGGCCTCACCAATGACCTGTACAGGGGTATCAACACCTTCTTCCTTCTATTGGCTACGCCTCTCTTTATACAGCCCAGCATCCTTCTGGCAACAGCCACCGCCTTGTCACACTGGTTTTTCGCCTTTAGATCTTCAGCCACTATCACCCCAAGGTCCCTCTCCCCGTCTGTGCATATCAGCTTCCCACCTCCCAGCATATATGGTTCCTTCCAATTATTAATCCCCAAATGCATTACTCTGCATTTCTTTGCATTGAATTTTAGTTGCCAGGCATTAGACCATTCCTCTAACTTTTGCAGATCCTTTTTCATATTTTCCACTCCCTCTTTGGTGTCTACTGTGTTACAAATCTTGGTATCATCTGTAAAAAGGCACACTTTTCCTTCTAACCCTTCAGCAATGTCACTCACAAACATATTGAACAGGATTGGCCCCAGCACCAATCCCTGAGGGACTCCACTACTCACCTTTCCTTCCTTCGAGCGACTTCCATTAACCACCACCCTCTGGCGTCTGTCCGACAGCCAGTTTCTGACCCAGTTCACCACTTTGGGTCCTAACTTCAGCCCTTCAAGTTTGTTCAACAGCCTCCTATGAGGAACTGTATCAAAGGCTTTGCTGAAATCCAAGTAAATTTGTCAGGTAGTTCAGGTCATAGAAGTAGACTTGAAACAGACCATAGCAATAGAGATAGAGAGGCTTGAATGCTTGAGTAAAATGGGTTAAATTCCTGTGAAAAGTTTGAACAAGAGCAATTGCTATGCTTGTGCCCCTGGGCATCCATAGACCCAAGTAGTACCTTTCCCTTTGGGGTGGGAAAAGAAGAACCACAGAATGCTGTAGATGATGACACTATATCAAGGCACTAATGCCTGGGAAAAGAAAGAATGCCAGGCACTTTCCCGGATGTTACCTGCATTGCAACTAAATGATAGAAAGGTGCCACCTGTGTTCTCCATGGTAAGTGGGAACCACACCGCCTGCCTCTCACGGCAGGAAGAAGAATTACCTCCTCCACGGGCAAGTACAGAAGACCCCCCCCCCTCTCAGTTTCTTCTTCTTTTTGTCCCACACAGGGCAGTTTTACATCAACCCCACAAATCACCCTGAGGAACAGATTCCAGATCTTACAAGAAGGAACTTACAAGAAGGTACAGGAAGATGACCGACACACGGCTCCAATTCCAGGGACAACTGATCAACTCCCCCAGAAGAAGTGAAGAGTGGTAGTCATTGGGGACTCCATGCTGAGGGGCGCCGAGGGACCGATTTGCAAGCCGGATATACAATCAAGGGAGGTTTGCTGTCTGCCTGGAGCCAGGATCTGAGATGTCACCACCTGTCTAGATAGACTTCTCAGGCCTAAGACCACTTCCCCATGCTTCTCATCCACGTCGGAACGAACAACACTGCCAGGAACACCCCGGAGAACATGCCCAAAGACTTTGGAGCCCTGGGCGAGAAGCTGAGGCGGATCGGAGCACTGGTGGTCTTCTCCTCGATCCTCCCAGTGAGAGACAAGGGGAAAGCCAGGGAGGAACGCATCCAAAGGACTAATGAATGGCTACAAGGATGGTGCAAGGAGATGAATTTTGGATTCCTTAACCACGGGGAGGCACTGCAGGGACTTCAGGGACCAGACGGACTACACCTAACCAAAAGAGGAAAGAACGTCTTCGGACATCGACTAGCCCGCCTACTTCGTAGGGCTTTAAACTAGGTAAGTTGGGGGAGGGTACCCACTCAGATACCAGCGCAGTAAGAAACTACCCTGCGGAGGAGAGTCGCAACTCCACTTCTGAGTCCGAGGTAAGTGCATACACTGACAACAATACTCTAGGAGTCCCACTAACTGAGACGGGGAACCCCCCACAGGGACTTAGCAAACATAAGGTAAGGAGGGCTATGTATATTAATGCACACAGTTTGGACAACAAAATTCTGGAACTGGAGACCTAAATTATGAACGCCGATCTAGATGTGGTGGCAATATCCGAAACTTAGTTCACGGACTCACATGGGTGGGATATGTTTATACCGGGTTACAACTTACTTCGTCGGGACAGAGTGGGCAAGTTAGGAGGAGGGGTAGCACTATACACAAAAGAAGACATCAAAACTACCAGAATCACAGATGTCAGATACACCGGGGAATCCCTCTGGGTGAACCTGGCCAGAGGAAACGAAAAATGCTTGTATCTTGGTGTGGTATACAGACCTCCAAGACAACAAGAAGACAAGGATATAGAATTAATCGAAGACATAGAGAACATCACGTTGCGTGGGGACACAGTTCTGTTAGGGGATTTCAATATGCCCGATGCAGATTGGAACACACTTTCCGCAACAACCAGTGGCAGCAGAAGGCTATTAACCTCCATAAAGGGAGCACGTCTCAAACAATTGGTATTGGAGCCCACTAGGGTCCTGGTACTCACAAATGGGGAAAGCGTCTCGGAAGTTTCAGTAGGTGATACGCTAGCCTCCAGTGACCACAACATGGTATGGTTCAACCTCAGGAAAGGGTTCACTAGATCGAACACAACAACAAAGGTCCTCAACTTTCCGGGCACTGACTTCAAGCGCATGGGCGAATTCGTCCGTCGGGCGCTACAAGACCAAGTTGAAACCGATAATGCAGAAACTATGTGGTCAACCCTGAAATCTACCTTGCACGAAGCAACAAACCGCTATATAAAAATAGTAAGCAAACGATGGAGAAACAATAGACCCCAGTGGTTCACTGTGGAGATCTCAGACCTCGTTAAGGAAAAGAAAAAGGCATTTATTTCCTACAAACAATCAGGAAAAGGGGAGGCAAGAAAAGACTATCTGTCCATGTCTAAAGCTGTCAAAACAGCAATCAGAGAGGCCAAGCTTCGAATAGAAGAGAATCTAGCAAAGAACATTAAGAAGGGGGATAAATCCTTTTTCAGATATATTAGCGATAGAAGAAGAAACACGGATGGGAGAGTACGCCTTTGGACACCAGATGGGAATTATGTAGAATTGGATTTGGATAAAGCCGAACTGCTAAATGAATACTTCTGCTCGGTCTTTACCTGCGAGGCGCCGGGGTCCACTCCAGTCCATAGCTGCAAGCAAGGCAATGCACGGAAGACTCATTTTGGAATTTCAAGTTTACACCCAGCAGCGTCTACTGCGAACTATTAAGACTCAAAGTGAACAAAGCTATGGGTCTGGACAATCTACACCCCAGGGTGCTTAGAGAGTTGTGTGATGTTCTGGTAGAACCATTATCAGCACTCTTCAATCTTTCCCTGAACACGGGAAGAGTCCCCTTGGACTGAAAAACAGCTAATGTCATCCCACTTCACAAAAAGGGCTGCAGGACGGAGGCTGCAAATTACAGACCGGAAGTCTCACATCCATAGTGAGTAAACTAATGGAAACACTAATTAAACGTAAACTAGATACGGTCCTGGACGAGGAGAATCTACGTGATCCCCACCAACATGGATTCACCAAGGGTAGGTCCTGCCAATCCAATCTAATTAGCTTCTTTGACTGGGTAACAAGGAAGCTGGATGTTGGGTAGTCCCTAGACGTCATGTACTTGGACTTCAGTAAAGCTTTTAATAGCGTCCCACACCGCAGGTTATTGAGCAAGATAAAATCAATGGGACTGGGAGAAACTTTAACTGCATGGGTCAATGATTGGCTAAGCGGTAGACTACAGAGGATGGTGGTAAACGGTACCCTCTCCAAAACGTCGGAGGTGACCAGTGGAGTGCCGCAGGGCTCGGTATTAGGTCCGATCCTATTCAACATATTTGTAAGTGACCTGACTCAGGGGCTTAAAGGTAAAATAACATTGTTCGCCGATGACACCAAACTCAGCAACATAGTAGGTAAAAGCACTTTGCCCGACAGTATGACACAAGACCTACTTCTACTGGTACATTGGTCCTCGACTTGGCAGCTCGGCTTCAATGCAAAAAAATGTAAGGTCATGTACCTTGGCAGCAGAAATCTGTGCAGAACTTACACACTATATGGTGAGACCTTAGCCAAGACTGTAGCAGAACGGGATTTAGGAGTAATAATCAGTGAAAACATGAAAACTGCCAATCAGGTGGAGAAGGCTTCATCCAAGGCTAGACAAATGATGGGTTGTATCCGCAGAAGCTTTGTCATCCGGAAGCCCGAAGTCATCATGCCGTTGTACAGATCCATGGTGAGACCTCACCTGGAATATTGTGTACAATTCTGGAGGCCACATTACCAAAAAGATGTGCTGAGAGTCGAGTTGGTTCAAAGAATGGCCACCAGGATGGTCTCGGGGCTTAGGGATCTCCCGTATGAGGAAAGGCTGAATAAATTGCAACTGTACTCACTCGAGGAACATAGAGAGAGAGGAGACATGATTGAGACATTTAAATATATCACAGGCCGTATCGAGGTGGAAGATGATATCTTCTTTCTTATAGGGCCCTCGGCCACAAGAGGGCATCCGCTAAAAATCAGAGGAGGGAAATTTCATGGCGACACCAGGAAGTATTTCTTCACCGAAAGGGTGGTTGGTCATTGGAAAAGAACTTCCACTGCAGGTGACTGTGGCCAGCAGCGTGCCAGATTTTAAAAGTAAATGGGATACACATGTGGGATCTCTAGGGGGGTAAAGTCGAGGGGGTGGGTCATTAGAGTGGGCAGACTTGATGGGCTATGGCATTTTTCTGCCGTCATTTTCTATGTTTCTATGTTAAAGCCTGGGTGAACTAGCATCTTGCATTAATGCCTTTTATGTTATAGGAAAAGAAGAACTTCTCTGCTCTTGTGGTGCCAAGAGCTGACTTGTGGTGGTATTGTGGAGGGAAGATCCTGAGACCAATATTTCCCCTAAAATGGAAGGTACTTGTGCATTTGTGCAATTGGCTATATACCATTCACACTAGCATTTGAGAAAAATCAGAGTGAGACACACACTAGAGTTAAAAAAAATAACACTAAGCACTTCATTTGATGATAATATACACATAGATGCTATAGGGGGTCCCAGATGAGTTTAAAGGAAGAAATCAAATTGCAGCAGGATTTGAGTCACTCTTTTGGTGGGTTACAATAAATAAAAATGTAGATTGGATAAATTACAGTTATTACAATCAAAAGAGATTTATACACTACACAAAGGATGCAGTAAAAGGTATATCTGAAAAACTTGATGCCAGCAGCTGAATGGTCTGTGAAATGATTTTAGACATAATGTTAGCAGAAAAAGGAGAAGTATTTTCATTCCCAATAACACAGAACTTGATGGAACAATTACTAGGGCTTTGCAAGGTTTAAACACATTAACTACAGAATTAGCTGAGAACTTGGATATAGACTTCTCACTCACAGGATGGCTGGATGCCTGGTTTGGGAAATGGGTGGTAATACATGCACTCACTTCATTAATTGTGGGAATTGGGGTACTAATATCTCTAGGGTGTTGCAGGGCCGGATTAAAGGATAGGCCCAGTAGGCATGTGCCTAGGCCCCAAAATGGTCAGGGGGACCCACTGAAGGAGACCACTCCAAAAAATACAATTTTTCAGACGGAGATGGCCTGGCCCCTCCGCAGTGATCGGCAACACCTTCCCCACCCCCTCGATTGGCAACACCGGCTGCCCCTCGATCGGCGAAACAGGGTCGGCAACTGCTTTCTCTCTTTCTTCCGCTGCTGCTGAAGCCTGTAAACAACTTCTTTATCATTCCTAGCATTCTGTTTGCCCTTTTCGCCGCCGCCACACATTGCGTGGACGGCTTCATCGACTTGTTGATCAGAACTCCTAAGTCCCTTTCCTGGGAGGTCTCTCCAAGTACTGCTCCGGACATCCTGTATTCGTGAATGAGATTTTTGTTACCAACATGTCACGTTGCAGATCTTCCCCATCCCCCTGTGTCTTCACTACTCTGAATAACTTCGTATCGTCCACAAATTTAATCACCTCGCTCGTTGTACCTATGTCCAGATCGTTTATAAAGATATTGAAGCAGGGAGGTCACGTGACACCATGAGCGCGTGAGGACGTCTCCTTACTCGCTCCGGGGCGGCCCTGCTAATATCGGCAATAAACGACGCTTACCCCACCTAATTGTGGACCCATAGCTTACCGGACCTTTTGTCTTGCATGGAAAAATACATCACGAGATCGAGCAAACATATGCAAGCAAAACCAGCACGAAAGGACCGGGAGAGAGTGCGGCCTGGTGAGAATAAGATGGCGACGAGCCCCGCGGCGGCGGTCTCGAATCTCACAGAGACCGCGCTGTGTGATATTAAAGAAGCACTTACACAGGTACTGGGGCCCAAATTAGACTCCCTGACGGCGAAAATTTCGAATATCGAGACCATGATGGCGGCGGCGGCGGCCCGGGCAACGGAGTTGGAAGAGCGGGTCTCCACTTTGGAGGACACTTCCGCGGCTCGGGGAGCAGATTTTGATGCGCTGCGGGCGCAGGTTCGAGCACAAGCTGAAAAGTTGGATGACTAGGAAAATCGTTCCAGACGCTCGAACCTGCGCCTGCTGGGGATCCCGGAGACGATACCGGATCGTGGCTTGTTGGAGACACTGGAGAGATGGCTGCGAGAGGAGCTTCCCTTACCTCAGTCCCTGGGGCCTCTACGCATTGAACGAGCACACCGCCTAGGCCCCCGCCCGGGTCCAGAAACACGCCCGAGGGTGGTCATCATGAAACTTTTAAACTTTAGACACAAGGTGGAACTTCTGCAATTGTACCGAGCTAAGCGAGAGACATTGAAATATGATGGAGCGTTGGTCCGCATTAGTCAAGATTTTTCTATGGCACTGCAAGAACGGAGGCGGCCCTTCTACCCCCTCTGCGCACAATTATCGGAGAGTAAGCAGAGATTTCAATTTATCTATCCAGCTCAATTGCGGATTCACTCCAACGGAATATGGAAGTCCTTCCAGTCACCGGAGGAGGCGGCTGCCTATATTAAGCTACTTGGAAGACCCGGCACTGGGGTGGACTGACTTGGTGGGGTATTATTGCCTGGCTAGACTTGCTCCAGCGACTTGATTGATAACTTTGCCTGATATCTGGAGACAAGACTATATAGGTTCTGTCGAGCTTATTGTTTCTGCAGGCAGGGGTGGCCCTGGAGAAGGTGTCTTTTGTGGCCTACTTCTTCTCTAAGTTGGGGGTTATGCAGAGAGTTGGGGGATATGGGGGGGTGGGGTATTTCTGGGTGGCGGCAGCATTACTAAAGGGGCTTTCAATGTTATTGTTGATCCGTTGCTTGGGATCTATTTTATTAGGGTATTTTGCACTGTCTGTGGGGAAGGTATATGTAGAGTCTTGGGGTGAGGCTGGGCGCCCTAAGACATATATTACTGGCGGGTTTTTTTGCTCTGAACAGAAGGGTGGGGGTCAGTATGGGTGATCGGACATTGCGTATACTCTCCTGGAATGTCTCAGGAATTACATCTCCTGTTAAACGTACAAAAATTCTATCCCAATTGAAACATCATTCGGCTGACATAGCTTGCTTGCAGGAGACTAGGCTTACTGATGCAGAACACCAAAAACTTCGCAGGGGTTGGGTGGGGGAGGTATACTATGCTTCTTCGACTGGGAAGAAGGCGGGGGTGGTCATATTGATTAGGAAGGGCTTGCCCTGTACAGTCAAAGTCCTGAGGCATGATCTCCAGGGCAGATATCTTTTGGTGAAAGTGAATGGACCGGGGGGACCCTTTAGATTACTGGTAGGATATGGTCCCAATGGGTATCAACACTCTTTTTTCCAAAATCTAGCTAATATTTGTTTACAAGATTCTGATTGTCCATTAATTTTGGTAGGTGACCTAAATCAAGTATTAAACGCAGGGTTGGACCGCTCTGGGGGAACAGGGACAACTATACCGAGACAAACAAAGGGTATTCCTTACCTCTGTCGAGCCTTGGGGTTGGTGGACCCCTGGAGGCTACTACACCCCACTGAGCGAGATTACACACACCAGTCTAGAGCCCATGGTTCTTTCTCTAGAATAGATTACACCTTACTCTCTGAAACCTTGTTTGCTCGAGTCTCTGAGGCAACCATTGGCCCCCTTGAGGTATCCGATCACCATATGGTTTGGTTGGACGTGGCCGTGGGTGGGCCTGTGGGTCATGGGTCAGGGTGGAGATTCCCTTCGTATTTACAGGAAGATGCCCATTTCCGGGAGTTTTTATCTAGGAAGTGGGAGGACTACTGTTCCTTTAATGCACAACACATGGAGCAGCCAATACTATTTTGGGACACCGCGAAGGCAGTATTACGGGGGGAAGTGATTGCTTACGTGGCCGCTAGGACTCGCCGCATAGCCCACCGGATTGTACAACTTGAAAAACAGTCAACACAACTGAAACGTGATCTGCTACTCGACCCCTCGATAGCCAATAATGAAGCGTATAAAACGGTTCTAGCTGAATTAAACTCCCTTATACATGAACGCACTAAGAAATTACTGTTTTATCGTAAATTTAAATTTTACAAATATGGTAATAGGGCTGGGAAATTGCTAGCGTCGGTAGCCAAGAGTTGGACGGGAACCAGATATGTGACTATGATAAGAGAGAAATCGGGGAAGTTACTGACCTCAGCGGAGGATATCTCGGCTAGTTTTAAAACATACTTTGAGGCTTTTTATGCCTCACCGGGTACATATATGGGCCCTGATGTCTGTGATTATTTGGCAGATGCGGGGATGCCTAGATTGTCGATGGCTCAGATCTCCAGGTTGGATAGACCTTTACAACTCCAGGAGGTGATGCAGGCGATTAGGAAATTGAAGTCCTGTACAGCTCCGGGCCCGGACGGGTATTCCCCGGAATTCTATAAGATCTTATCTTCCTCCATAGGGGGAGCTCTTCTAAATTATTATACAGTGGTTCAGACCCAAGGTACTTTCCCGAGATATGCCAATGATGCTCTGATTACTTTAATCCCGAAACCTGCTAAACCGCCTACGGATGTTGAGTCTTACAGACCGATATCATTGTTGAATGTTGACATAAAGATCTTAGCTCGCGTGCTGGCGGATAGGCTGGCGCCATTATTACCCACTCTAATTGTGCCCGAACAGGTGGGGTTTGTTCGGACGCGCCATTCTGTACTCAATGTTCGTAGAGTGTTATTGGCCCTCTCCCGTGCTCAACAGACTCAATATCCCAGTTTAATTGTGGGATTAGATGCGGCTAAAGCTTTTGACAAGGTCCATTGGCATTATTTGTTTCAGACCTTACAATATATAGGACTCCCGGATAGTTTTTTGACTATGGTTCGCACACTTTATTCAGGACCCACAGCATCTATATTGGTTAATGGGGTGAGATCTCTCGGGTTTTCAGTGGGTAGGGGAACGCGACAGGGATGTCCATTGTCCCCTCTTCTTTTTCTGCTGTACTTGGACCCCTTGTTACGTACAATGCAAAGAGATGATGAGATTATAGGGTTGCCGGAGGGTTCCTCCCAGTTGAGGGTGCTGGCATTTGCGGACGATATCCTAATGACCTTAGGAAATCCGCAACGCTCATTGCCTCGAGCTCTAGAGATTTTAGATGAATTTCACCTTTACTCAGGGCTAGTTCTTAATAAGCAAAAATCACTGGCGATGCCGTCATTGCCCGAGGTGCGTCAGACTTGGGGGGGGGGGAGTTCCCTTTACAGTGGGCCCCTTCACAATTAACGTATTTGGGAGTGGTTATTCCTCAAAATTTAGATAGGCTTTATTCTACCAATGTTTTGCCGCTACTCCGTCGTACAGCGGCCACCCTTGCCAACTGGAGGAAATTTCCCTTGTCCATTACTGGCCGCATAGCCTTATATAATATGATGATACTGCCCCAATGGACCTATTTGCTGCAAATGTTACCGATTATGATCACACAGACTCACTTAGCACAACACAACTCCCACCTTTCGGCATTCCTGTGGCAAGGAAAGCGTGCTAGGATCGCGCTATCTAAGTTGATGTTAACAAAACGACATGGGGGGTTGGGTCTTCTGAGTGTTTCTAGATTTAACCTGGCCTGTCAACTGCGGCATATGCATGACTGGTTCTGTAATACTACATGTTTTTCTTTGCCTGAGATTGAATGTTTTTCTTTCCGACCATATCATTTCAGTTACCTGTTACATGTCCGTCATTTACCGGACTTACCACTGATACAAGCTAATCCCCTTTTGCCTGCCATGCGTAAAGCTTGGAGACTGATATGCAAGCTGTTGAAAATTTCCCCATATGGAACACTTTATCTTCCTCTTGTTGGTAATGGGGACTTTCTCCCTGGACTGGACTCTGCGGCCTTCCGGCGCTGGACCACTGCGGGCATTCACTACATATCTCAAGTGGTTCTTGATATGGGTCTTCCTGCCTCCTTTGCTGATCTGCAATTACAGTTCCATCTTTCTCCCATGGATTGGTTTGCTTACAGACAGCTCCAACATTATCTGCAGACTTTACCGTCAGTGACAATGAACATAGACGTCCAGACTCGACTCCAGGAAATTCTCTGTCTCACGGTGCAGGAGCCGGCACCGCTGAACTATTACCATAAGCTCCTACAGGAACTATCCGGAGATTTGGACTTTCCCACTTTAGCCCAGAAGTGGACTACTGATCTTCGGGTGCCTATCTCTGATGACATGATCCGTAGGGGCATTCGTTTGGGGAATGATCCTACCATATCTTCAATGGAGAAGGAACGAAATTACAAGTTCATACTGCGAGCTTTTTATACACCCAAGAGAGCTCAGGTAATGGGGATTAGTCCGGGACATTGTTGTGGAAAATGTGCACACCCTGTGGCATCCTTTGGACACATGTTTTGGACTTGCCCTCTGGTGTCTGCATTCTGGCTCCACTTGGTGACTTCTGTGGCACGGCTTTGGGGGTGTTCTTGGAGGATGCACCCTAGTTTTCTTTTCACGTTACAAATTCGTCTCCATCCACCCAGACCAGGATGTGCGACTTTTATTCGGAAAACTGTGCTTATGGGCCGGAAATGTATTCTTACCCAGTGGCTTTCACCTCAACCACCATCACTTCCACAGTGGAGACTTTTAATGCTACAACAGATGTTATTAGAAAGAAAGGCTATTGAAGACATGGCGGCAAAAAAGGGTCGGTTATTTCGTCAATGCTGGTATCCTTTTAGCCAGACATTTCCACCTTATGTTCAACGACAACTTTGAGAGGACTGATTTGAACTTTATTCCTATTTTGACAGTGCGTTTCTTAGATATGTTTGCCCTTGCTGCTGCTGCCTAGAAGGGAGGGGGGGTCGGGGGGGTTTGGGACCAGGAGATGTGTTGTGTTATAACTAAATTTTAAAAGACTTTTGTGCTACTTGTGTCTATATTTGATTGAATAAAAATTACTTTACATAAAAAGATATTGAAGCAGTCCCAACACTCAGGGAGGGCACGATGAGCCCGTCATTAGCATAGAAGCCCCAAAAGCTGCATCACGCTTAACCATCACATCAGGTGAGACCACATGAGATCTAGCCCACAAGGAAGCCAGTTCTCTGGGAGAGTGAACCTTCACATAGGCAGTGGAAACGGCCGCACGGATCCATCTAGAGATGGTAGCCTAGGACACAGGCTGACCCCAGCACCCGGGGCCCGCCAAGACAAAGAGATGGTCCGACAGACGGAAGTCAACCGTGGCCTCCAGGCATCTCAAAAGGAGATGCCGCACATCCAGACCAGAAAAGACGGTCCTCAGAAGCAGAGCCAGATGGAACAAAGGTGGACAGCTGCACTTCCTGGTTGACATGGACCGAGGAAACCACTTTCGGGAGAAAGTAAGGCACTGTCTCCATTAGGTGGAGAAAAGGATCTCTCCACGACAAAGCTTGAAGCTCTGACACTCTCCATGCAGAGGTAACCGCAATGAGAAAAACTTTCTTGACAGCAATATCCTTCCGAGAAATCCCATCCAGGGATACATAGGGCAGACGAGTCCAAGAGCGGAGAACCAGATTTAGATTCCACGTAGGACAAGGCAGTCGCAAGGGAGGCCTCAGCCTCCCCGCCCCCCACAAGAAGTGGACAACGTCCAGGATAAAAGAAACAGCCAGACCCTTCCTTAAGCCAGCCTGCAGGAAGTCCAGAACAGGTGTCAACAATTGGTCCAAGGGTTCCCCTTGAATCCCCGCACACCAAGACTGAAAGTACCTCCAGGCTTTCGTGTAAGCTGACATCGTTGACTTTCTCATGCTCTGAAGGAGCGCAGTGAAGATCGCAGATGCATAGCTCCTAGCTGACAAGGCCACGCGTTCAAGCTAGAGGGCCCTGTGAGAACAACCATTAATGGTAAGGAAAACGCAGACCCTTCTCCAAGCTCAACAACACAAGGTCTGCAAACCAAGGTCTCCTAGGAGTAGCGGACACTCGTGAGAGGCCACCCAGTGCAGAACATGCCCTATCATAGGCCAGGGGGAAAGACATATATAAGTTCCCTCTCTAGCCACTGTTGAACCTGAAGAACCCGAACGCCCTCTGATTCCCCGAGGACGCCATTAGATCGAAGGTGGGACAGCCCCACCAGAGAACTATGGACTTGAACGCTAGCCTGGACAGGGATATCCCCCCATCCAGAATCTGATGACTTAGGAAGTCTGCCTGAACGTTGTCTACTCAGGGCACACGAGCCACGGACAAGGCCACCAGATGCCTTTCTTCCCAAGAAAAGAGCAAATTGAGCCTCCAAACTCAGCAGGGTACTCCTTGTGCCTCCCTGACGGTTGACATAGGCAACAGCTCTCGCAATGTCGGAGAATACACGGATGGCTTCCGATGGAGACACCGTCAAAATCTCACCAGAGCCCTATGGATCGTTCACAGCTCCAGTCGATTGAACGACCATCTGCTCTCCAGTGCAGTCCACCAGTCTTGGACTGGCACAGATCTGCAAACTGCTCCCCAACTGGAGAGACTCGCATCAGTAGTCAGGGTCACCCACACCAAGACTCGCAGAGGAAGTCCTCTGTTCAGAGTAACAGGGGTCAACCACCACAGCATGCAGCTGCGTGCCGCCGCCAACCAAGGCAACCTCACCCCCTGAACAGCCCGCTGACAATTCCACCGATTCAGAAAGAACAACTGAAGAGGATGGAGGTGAGCTCTTGCTCATGGAATCACACCTATGGTCACCATCATGAGGCCCGAGACTAGAGAGCTGCACGGGAACGGGGATGACGGGAATCCCGCGGGTTCCCCCTTTGGGTCACGGGGATCCCGTGGGGACGCCCCCTAGGGTCGCGGGGATCCTGCGGGGTTGGATCGCAGTGCACTCGAGCCGCGAGGGTAGTCTCCTTCTCCTTACCTGCCCTGTCGCAGCACACAGCCGACCGGAAATCTTCCCGATGTCAGCGCTGACGTCGGAGGGAGGGTTTAGCAAAGCCCTCCCTTCCTCCGACATCAGCGCTGACATCAGGAAGACTTCCGGTCGGCTGTGTGCGGCAGGGCAGGGAGAAGGCAATGGCGTACAAAAGAGGGGGGAAGGGGCGGTCCGCCCCGGAGAATGTGCACAGCCGGTCAGGTCCCCCGATTGACCGACAACAGGCCCGGCCGACAAATCTCCCTGCCCTGTAGCCGCAAATCTAAATTACCTCTTACAGCAGCTTACTACTCTAGCTGCTGTAAGAAGGTAATTTAGATTCGCGGCTACAGGACAGGGAGATTTGTCCGACCAGGCCTGTTCTGTTGTCGTTCGGGTGCAAAAGCGCCACAAAGGTGGAGGCAGGGAGGGAGGAAAGGTGGAGTGGAGAAGAAAAGACGCTTAAGGGGGGAGAAGGCCGCTGAAAGCACTGGGGAAGACAAAGGGGTGGAAAAGAACGCTGAAAGGACATGGGGTAAACGGGAGGAGGGGGGGGGAAGGACCCTGAAAGCACTGGGGAAGACAAAGGGGTGGAGAATGCCACTGAAAGGACATGGGGAAAACAGGGGTGGAGAAGGCCGCTGAAAGGACATGGGGAAAACAGAGGGGGGAGAAGGACGCTGAAAGGACATGGGGAAGGCAGAGGGGGGAGAAGGATGCTGCCTGACAGGACATGGGGAAGATGGTGGGGGAGAAGGACACTGAAAGGAAATGGGGAAGAGGGAATGGGAAGAAGACGCTGGCAGGGAAGAAGACAGAGGTGCCAGACTATGGGGGGAGCGGAGGGAAAAAGATGGGTGCCAGGCCAATTTGGGAGGGGGGAGAAAGGGAGAGGCACAGTAACAGAGCAAATGGAAGACACAGAGAGAAGAGAGGCAGTGGATGGAAGGAATTGAATGAGAACATGAAGAAAGCAGAAACCAGGCAATAAAGGTAGGAAAAAAATTCTTTTTTTTTTTTTTGCTTAAGGATAAAGTAGTATATTAGTTGTGTTGATAAAAATTTATAAACATTAGAGGCTCTGGTAGAAACCCGTTTACAAAGTATGTATTCTTCCCAATTAATATTTCCAAATTAATAAAGTCTTTTTGCTTATTTTTAAATGGGTTTCTACCAGAGCCTTTAATTCAGTAGCATAATTAAATGAAATAACTATTTCTGTAGTTTATAGGGACGGGCGGGGACGTAGGGGATTCCTCGCGGGGACGTAGGGGATTCCTCGCGGGGACGGGCGGGGACGGAGGGGATTCCTCGCGGGGACGGGTGGGAGTCCTCACGGGGACGGGTGGGGACGGGTGGGACTTTGGCGGGGACGGGTGGGATTTCTGTCCCCGCACAACTCTCTACCCGAGACCTGCAGATACTGCCAGGACGTCAGGGCGGGAACCACTAACATGGCCCGAATGGTACTCTGAAGCTTGAGTTTCCTGGATTCCGGCAGGAACACCTGGTTCCACCCGTGTGGAACCAGACTCCCAGGTATTCCAAATCCTGTGTCGGCTCAAGATGGCTTTTCTTGAGATTGATCACCCCGCTGAGACTCTCCAGCAAATGCACCACCTGGAGAACCGCAATGCAGCCTTCCTCCAACGAGGGAGTTCTGATCAGCCAGTCTTCGAGGTACGGAAGTACCCGCACACCCTGCAAGCACAGAAGGGCAGCTACCACTACCATGGCTTTGGTGAAGGATCTGGGCGCAGTCGACAAATTCCGGAACTTGGAGGCGAGGAGGATGGCAGTTTGAATGCAGAGCTCCTCTCCCTGGACAATCTGTCTGCTTTTAAATATCAGCAGCAGTGGGAGATCAATTGCTTTTACACCTAAGCAGCAACGGGACCAACCCACCAAAAACCCACAGTCCCGATCCTGCAAAAATATGAGCTCCACCCTCTCTGCAGTCCGCTAGGAAAATCAACTGCTTTTACACCTAAGCAGCAGCAGGACCAGCTACCACTACCAAGAGCCCTTTGCCCCGATCCAGCCAGGCATGTGAGCTCCTCCCTCTGCAGTCCATTGGAGAGATCAATCTACCTGCTCTTAAATATCAGCAACAGTGGGAAATCAACTGCTTTTACACCTCAGCAGCAGCGGAATTATCCGCAACTACCAAGAGCCCACAGACCCGATCCAGCCAAGAGTGTGAGCTCCACCTCCCCCTGCAGTCCACTAGGAAGATCAACTGTTTTTTACACCTAAGCAGCAACAGGACCAGCCACCACTACCGAGAGCCCTTTGCCCTGATCCAGCCAGACAAGTAAGCTCTTCCCCCAGCATTCCGTTGGAAAAATCAATATGCTTGCTTTTAAATATCATCAGAAGTAGGAGATCAACTGCTTTTACACCTAAGCAGCACCAAGACCAGCCACCACTATCGAGAGCTTTTGTCCCAATCCAGCCAGACGTGTATGCTCTTCACCATACAATTTGTTGGAGAGATCAATCTGCCTGCTTTTAAATATCAGCAGCATTGGGAAAACAACTGCTTTTACACCTAAGCAGCAGCAGGTCCATCCGCAACCACCAAGAACCCACAGACCCGAACCTGCCAGGAATGTGAGATCCGCCCCCCCCTACAATCCGATAAGAAGATCAACTGTTTTTACACCTAAGCAGCAATAGGACCAGCCGCCACTACCGGGAACCCTTTGCCACGTTCCAGCTAGACATATAAGATCTTCCCCCAGCATTCCATTGGATAGATCAATCTACCTGCTTTTAACTATCAGCAGCAGTGGGAGAACAACTGCTTTTACACCTAAGCAGCATTGGGACCAACCGCAACTACCAAGAGCCCATAGACCAGATCATGACAGGAGTGTGAGCTCCACACCTCCTGCAGTCCGCTAGGAAGATCAACTGCTTTAACACCTAAGTAGCAGCAAGACCAGCTGCCTATAATAGGAGCCCTTGCCCCGATCCAGCCAGGCATGTGAGCTCCTCCCCCTATATCCCGTTTAAGAGATCAATCTACCTGCTTTAAATATCAGCAGAAGTAGAAAAACAACTGCTTTTACATACAAGCAGCAGCGAGACCTACCGCAACCACCAAGAGCCCACAGATCCGATCCTGCCAGGAATGTGAACTCCTCCCCCTGCAGTCCATTGGAGAGATCAATCTACCTGCTTTTAAATATCAGCAGCAGTGAAGATCAACTGTTTTTACACCTAAGCAGCAACAAGACCAGCCACAACCACCGAGAGCACACAGACCCGATCCTACCAAGAGTGTGAACTCTTCCCCCCATGCAATCCGCTAAGAAGATCGACTGTCGGCTCCGGGCGGCTTTCCCGCAGAGAAGAGAATCCTGCATTCACCGTGGGCCTCATCTGGGGCAGCCTCCTTGGAGCGGCTGGGGCACGGGCAGTGTGTCTGGGAGGAAATGCATGGATGGGAGAACATCGCAGGGGAGGAGACATAGGCATCCTGGGACTGTCGGCCAAGTCTCTTCCCTGAAGAAGCCCTTTCTGAAAACGTCAATCGCTCCTCCTAAACTTACTTGCTCCACTTCATCACTGACGCTGAAACCGTGGATTGAAGACAAAGTTTTATTTTATTTTTCTTTCCAGCTTATGATTTATCTTTAATCTTATCTATTGTTTTGCCTTTTGTCTTTGTTTTGTTCTATTTCTATCATTTAAATTTCTCCAGAATTCTACTGTTCAACGGCTCCCCCTTCTGCTTCTATTCCTTTCTCTCCTCTCTTCTACCTTCCAAAGTATTTAGATCAATGCTGTCTTATTAAAATGTTTATTTTATTTTTATTTTTCCTCTAACTCTACTTTTCACTTCTCTATTACCCTCCAGGTACTTTAGTTAGATTGTGAGCCTTCGGGACAGTAAGGGAATTTTTCAAGTACCTTTCTTATTTCTAATCTTAATGTATATTTTCTGTAAACCGCTTAGAACCTAACGGATGTAGCGGTATATAAGAAATAAATTACATTACATTACATTACAAAGGGAAGATGCAAACTGGAAGTGCCTCCCAAGCACGTGAAATCTCAGGAACCTCCTGTGATCCGGAAAGAACATGAAGTGGAGTTACGCTTCTATGAGACACAAGTTAGCCAAAAACTCCCCGGGTGCCACTGCTGTCACCACTGAATGCACCAATTCCATCCTGAAATGCGGAACTCATAGGAACGCGTTCACTGCATTCAGGTCCACAAGAGGTCTGCAATCTTCAGAGTCTTTCTTTGGCATGATGAAGTATATCGAGTATTTCAGAGCTCTGCCATTCTGGATAGAAGGCCAAAAGTCGCCCCCCCCCCCTCCGATCTGGGGATAGGGCCCGCCAGAGGCCTGGCATCAGAATTTTCAATTGGGAGGGGCAGAAGGACGAAGTTAGAAGACTTGGAGTGCCTGACCTCCAAAACGAAGTCTGGAGAGAGCGCTGAAACGCTGTCCTGTTGCCAGGGGCCCGGATGAAAATTTGGCCATCCCACACCCCTGGTCAGATGATGTCTAGACCCAGGAATCACCTTAGGCTTACGGGTCTGAACACTAGCCAAACAAGAGCAAACCTTCAAAAGGTAACCTGTTCAGCATAGCCTTAGAAGAAGATTCACCCACCCACTGGCAAATCTACAGCATTCGCCGAGTGGAAACTGAATGATCCCAGCTTAGCAAAAACTTTCAAGATGTCACAGAGTGCGTCTGCCAAATAATTCACACTGGAGACCAGGAAGTCAAGATCACGAAGGACAACCTCCATGGAATCCTGGTGAAGCGTGGTATGACATGCACAGGCCGCAAAAGAAGTGGCTGCCGCAGCTCGCTCTCCTGCTGCAGCGAAATCAGACGCTCAAGAACAAAATCCACTCTTCTGTCCAGAACATCCTTCAGGACAACTCCTCCAACAGAGGGTAAAGAGGTACGCTTAGTGACCTGAGCCACAGCCAAATCCACCTTTAGCAGGACCAGGCACTTGGTGAATTCCGATGCCATGGGATACCACTGCGCCATGGCCCTAGCACATTTTAGGAGACCCCCGGAGACCCTCGGAACTCTAAGAGCATTTCTGCCAAATCCGTGTTGTCTGGAAACTAGGTGGATAGCAGAGGCTTAGAACTCAGGACTGAACATTCTGCCTGAACCGTTAGTCTGAATCAAGGATCAGTGTTCGTAGTGACTCAGAAATAAAGACGGGCAGGCGGCTAGACTTGATGAGCCGGTGCACCACCTATCATCTCCAAGGTCTCGGACCCACTGTTCTGGATATGACCAAGATCCGCTAAGTCAGTCATGTCCGTGGACTCCGTCACAGAAACCTGTGACAGCAAAGACACAGAAACTGAAGCAGAAGCAATGGTGGGGACAGGCCGCCTGCTTTCTGGTGTTCCAGCAAAGGAACAAATCGACATGTTGGAATCCAAAGGTGGAACATACTGCTGCACTGGAGTCTGAGAGGGAGAAACAGACTTAGCCTCTTTTTTACCCCATAAAAGCCTGATACACCATTTCTACAAAGTCCGGGAGTAAATAGTCACCAAAATTCTGGATAAGATCCTTGTTTTCTTTCGACTTTTAATTGCCCAAAACAACCGCTTTTATCAAGCGACCTCCCTCCCCTCTGCTTTTTGTTCTCTCCCTTCCCCTTCCTACCTCCTTTTTATTTTTATTTTGACTTCAATGTAATTTTAAATCTTCCTCTCCCTTATCTTTGTCTGGTTTTTATGTTTCCTTATTTTATTATTAAATTTTTTTAAACTCTAATTTTAAGAATTGATGGTCGGTATATCAAATTGTAAATAAACTTGGAAACTTGGAACTTGACGGCAAGAGCCGCTCTGCGGGACTCAGATTTGGAACTTTTAGTAGATATATGAGACTTTTACCCGGAACTGCGCTTACATTTTGCGGAAGCGCCCTCCGCACCCAATTTAGGCGCCCTGGACGCAGTAATCATATCTCCGATGGAATTGGAGGAAGGTAGGATCTCTCCGGAGGAGGGTGGAATGGAAACCACGCACGGATCACACCCCCTCATGGGCCGCGGCACACATGATACACAGCTGTGAATCCGGCAGCCATCTACCACAATTATGGCATGAATCCATGCCACCCTGTCTTGAGGTGGCCATATATGAAGTTTGGAGAAAAAACAAAGCTTCTAAGGTCAAAAAATACACTTTTAAAAACTCTAATGAAAATCCAAGATGGGCACCGCGGGTGCCAATTTTGCCCTAAAATGGCCTGGAAAAATCACAGGGAACCCGGAAAAAACAGTGATTTTACAATTTTACAGGTGGGGAGGACCAGGGCATGCAGGGAAACCACCCAAAACCCCGATTTTAGCACCCTCCCCAAATTGCCAAACTCGTGGGCACACAGACACCACAGAGACACGTGCTGCAATACAAATCAATGGCAAGCCAGCAATTCACAGTGCAAGCAAAGGATTTCAGTACTTCAGGAGCTGGATTTCAGGTCTGACCACCTCGCCTTCCCTGTCATCTCAGATAAAGATCACCAGAAACCCTCAGGGAAATAAGGGAAGATATGCCGGTTCCAATCCTGGCGTACCTTCATGGAACCTAGCAGCCTGTACCGGGCAATGGAATACTGTGTCCAGCACTGGTCGCCGTACATGAAGAAGGACATGGTACTACTCAAAGGGGTCCAGAGAAGAGCGACTAAAATGGTTAAGGGGCTGGAGGAGTTGCTGTACAGTGAGAGATTAGAGAAACTGGGCCTCTTCCCCCTTGAAAAGAAGAGACCAAGAGGGGACATGATCGAAACATTCAAGATAATGAAGGAATAGACTTAGTAGATAAAGACAGGTTGTTCACTCTCTCCTAGGTACAGAGAACGAGAGGGCACTCTAAAGATAAAAGGGGATAGATTCCTTACAAACATAAGGAAGTTCTTCTTCACCCAGAGAGTGGTGGAAAGCTGGAATGCTCTTCCTGAGGTTGTTATAGGGGAAAACACCCTCCAGGGATTCAAGACAAAGTTAGACAAGTTCCTGCTAAACCAGAACGTACATAGATAGGGCACTGGTCTTTGACTTAGGGGCCGCCGTGTGAGTGGACAGCTGGGCACGATAGACTGCTGGGCTGACCTAGCAGCAGCAATTCTTATGTTCTTATGAATCCGGGATGAGATGTCTCCCGATCTTGGAGACCTGAACCGATCTGCATGCTGTCTAGAGGGCTTACTGCAGTTTCTGCTAACAGAGTACCCTCCAGAAGCAGACAATATTTAAGCAAAAGTCTGCGATCTCCCATTGAAGCATCACACCCACAGAGTGAATCCGCAGCACTTGGGCAATACCCGCACCAAAGAACACTTGAAAGACTATGAATTGAAAAAAAAGTAAATCACAAGCAGAAGAGACAAGAACTCAGCAGCAAGGCTGCAGGAACAAACAGAGTCCAGGGGAAGTATCCAGGGAGGTAACCTCAGAGGGAAGAGAGAAAATTTGATTGCAAGCCCTGTAGCCAAGGCTGGAAAGGATGAAAGACCCTACTGTTCAGCTTCCAGAGGGGTTGTACAAGAAAAGATATTACTAATACATATTATTCTAATAAGGCAGGGGGGGTCATATAATCAGTACCCTGAAGAGGTAACATTATACAGCATATATTAATACAGTGGTTTTACTTCTAAGGTTAATTGCATTATCTTTGGGACATTGCTGAAACAAGGCTGCCCTGTGAACTTCTAAAAGCTAAGTTACTCAGCATTTCATATTCTGCTCTTTTCACTGGTTTTCAGCATTATATCTGCTTAATTTCTCTTCTCCTCCCTGTTTCTTACTAAAAAAAAATATAAAAAAGCACAAAAAAATAAATCCTTCTCTTTTCTCTGTTAAATCTTATTTCCTCTTCCTGCATTTTTGTTTAAAATACTGTGTTTTAGGTGGTATAAAGCCTATATTTTTGGGGCCTGTGGCTCAGGGTGACTAAAGTAGGGAAAATCCTGTTATAAATCCTGTGTTTTAGGGTAGCACTGATAGAACCTGCATTTTTGTTTAAAATACTGTGTTTTAGGTGGTATAGAGCCTATATTTCTGACTCACTAGTTTTTAGCCATTGTGTCTGATTAGGTGGAGAAGGGAGGGGCTCTGTTTTACTTCTAAGGTTAATTGCATTATCTTTGGGACATTGCTGAAACAAGGCTGCCCTGTGAACTTCTAAAAGCTAAGTTACTCAACATTTCATATTCTGCTCTTTTCACTGGTTTTCAGCATTATATCTGCTTAATTTCTCTTCTCCTCCCTGTTTCTTACTAAAAAAAAAATATAAAAAAGCACAAAAAATAAATCCTTCTCTTTCCTCTGTTAAATCTTATTTCCTCTTTTTTCCTGCATTTTTGTTTAAAATACTGTGTTTTAGGTGGTATAGAGCCTATATTTCTGGTCACTTCACAACCAATCAAGATGACCTTTATTCTATGCAATCACTGTGGTGCTTTAATTCCAAGACATACTATTTGGAGGCTTAAGGCTTGCCCCATCTGTCTTCAACTTGCCAGTATTAAGGAGGAGCTCTGCAAACTTAAACAGGAATTGAATACAATTAAAGCAGCTTCCATCACTCCACAAAACCATACCAACTTACCACCTCTACCTCAAAGAATAAAACAGCCCAGGAATAAATGGGTCACAGTAGGCTCAGGAAGACTGCGACATGTAACACAGAAACATCCACCTTCACTAATATTACCTCTACAGAATTCCTTCGCTCCACTAGTGCACTGCGATACTCAGGAAAACAGAAGGGAGGTGGGACTTGAACCAATGAAGGAAACTCAAGAGAACAAGAGCACCCTAAGTACAAATAAAAAAGCCAAAAACAGAAAACTATTACTGTTGGGAGATTCCATCATCAGAGGCATTAACCTTGGAACACAGGGCGAGGAGACCAAAATAGTGAAATGTCTTCCAGGATCCTCAGCTACCAGGAGTTCCAGGCAAATACTGACTATAATTAAGGAAGAAACTAAGGAGTTTAACACTGATGTTGTTATCCATCTGGGAACAAATGACCTGGCCAACAACGCCACACTTGCAGCACAGAAAGCTTTTCGGGAGCTTGGTGAGGGCGTGAAACCTTTTGTAAAGACTTTAGCTTTTTCTGAAATACTGCCTGCATATGGAAAAGGAGAGCAAAGAGTGAAAAACACAGAGGACTTTAATAGATGGCTCAGAGCCTGGTGTCATCAAGAAGGCTTCAGGTACATAGGAGGATGGGGAAATACATGGAAGGACAAGAAGCTATATTGCACTGATGGGCTACATATTACTAGAGCAGGAAAAAGAAACCTTGTAGAGAAATGTAGACAATATTTTTCTAGGCATTTAAACTAGAAGGTGGGGGTGGTGTATGTACGAAGGACAATTATAGAGACCACCCCCGGCAAAAGAAAAGATGTGATAGTAGTAAAGGCTGCAACATAAGCAATATCAGCAACTCATTTCTTAGTATTGCAACGGAAAGTGAAACGACACAAAAATCCATACGAAAAAGGAGATTATCGCTGAAAAATAGCTGGAAAGCGATGACCACAAATGCTCGCAGTCTAAGCAACAAAGTTCATGATCTGCAAGCCCTGATATTAGAGGCAGATCTAGATATTGTTGCTATCACAGAGACATGGTTCAGTGAATCACATGGATGGGATGCAAACATACCGGGATATAATCTTTTTAGGAAGGACAGAGATGGTCATAAAGGTGGAGGAGTAGCTCTCTATGTAAAGATCAATATCCAAGCGACCGAATTGCAAGGGACCTGGGGAGAGGAAGAAGCGATATGGATTGCTCTGAAAAGAGAAGATGGAACTTCTATCTACGTGGGTGTAGTCTACAGACCTCCGACTCAATCGCAGCAAATTGATAAGGATCTGATTGTGGATATCCAAAAGTTTGGAAGGAAAGAGGAGGTTCTGCTGTTGGGAGATTTCAACCTGCCGGATGCGGACTGGAATGTTCCGTCTGCGGAATCGGAAAGAAGTAGGGAGATTGTGGATGCCTTTCAAGAGGCTCTGCTCAGACAAATGGTGACGGAACCCACAAGGGAAAAAGCGATATTGGATCTGGTCCTCACAAATGGAGAGAGTATCTCTAATGTTCGAGTGGGTGCTCACCTGGGTAGTAGCGATCATCAAACGGTTTGGTTTGATATAACGGCTAAAGTGGAGAGCGGCCGCACGATACTTAAAGTCCTAGATTTCAAACGTACGGACTTTAATGCAATGGGAAAGTACCTGAAGAAAGAGCTGTTAGGATGGGAGGACATAAGAGAAGTGGAAAGACAGTGGTCTAAGCTGAAAGGAGCGATAAAAATGGCTACGGACCTTTATGTGAAGAAAATCAATAAAAACAAGAGAAAAAGGAAGCCGATATGGTTCTCCAACCTAGTGGCTGAGAAAATAAAGGCGAAAGAGTTGGCGTTCATGAAATATAAAAAAACCCAAGAAGAGGAGAGCAGAAAGGACTACAGGGTGAAACTGAAAGAAGCCAAGAGAGAGATACGTTTGGCGAAGGCACAGGCGGAAGAACAAATGGCTAAAAATGTAAAACAGGGAGATAAAAATTTTTTCAGATATATTAGTGAAAGGAGGAAGATAAAAAATGGAATTGCTAGGCTGAAAGATGCTGGGAACAAACATGTGGAGAGTGATGAAGAGAAAGCAAATGTGCTAAACAAATACTTCTGTTCTGTGTTCACAGAAGAAAATCCTGGACAAGGACCGAGATTGTCTGGCAAAATTACACGAGAAAATGGAGTAGATTCTGCGCCGTTCACGGAGGAGGGTGTTTATGAGCAACTTGAAAAACTGAAGGTGGACAAAGCGATGGGACCAGACGGGATCCATCCCAGGATACTAAGGGAGCTCAGAGAGGTTCTGGCGAGTCCTATTAAAGACTTGTTCAACAAATCTCTGGAGACGGGAGTGATTCCTGGGGATTGGAGGAGAGCGGATGTGGTCCCTATTCATAAAAGTGGTCACAGGGATGAAGCAGGAAACTACAGGCCGGTGAGCCTCACTTCAGTTGTTGGAAAAATAATGGAAGTGTTGCTGAAAGAAAGGATAGTGTATTTCCTTGAATCTAATGGGTTACAGGATCCGAGGCAACATGGCTTTTACAAAAGGTAAATCGTGCCAAACGAACCTGATTGAATTTTTTGATTGGGTGACCAGAGAGCTGGATCGAGGACATATGCTAGATGTAATTTACTTGGATTTCAGCAAAGCCTTTGATACAGTTCCTCATAAGAGGCTGTCGAACAAACTTGAAGGGCTGAAGTTAGGACCCAAAGTGGTGAACTGGGTCAGAAACTGGCTGTCGGACAGACGCCAGAGGGTGGTGGTTAATGGAAGTCGCTCGAAGGAAGGAAAGGTGACTAGTGGAGTCCCTCAGGGTTCGGTGCTGGGGCCAATCCTGTTCAATATGTATGTAAGTGACATTGCTGAAGGGTTAGAAGGAAAAGTGTGCCTTTTTGCAGATGATACCAAGATTTGTAACAGAGTAGACACCGAAGAGGGAGTGGAAAATATGAAAAAGGATCTGCAAAAGTTTGAGGAATGGTCTAATGCCTGGCAACTAAAATTCAATGCAAAGAAATGCAGAGTAATGCATTTGGGGATTAATAATAGGAAGGAACCGTATATGCTGGGAGGAGAGAAGCTGATATGCACGGACGGGGAGAGGGACCTTGGGGTGATAGTGTCCGAAGATCTAAAGGTGAAAAAACAGTGTGACAAGGCAGTGGCTGCTGCCAGAAGGATTCTGGGCTGTATAAAGAGAGGCGTAGTCAGTAGAAGGAAGAAGGTGTTGATGCCCCTGTACAGGTCATTGGTGAGGCCCCACTTGGAGTATTGTGTTCAGTTTTGGAGACCGTATCTGGCGAAAGACGTAAGAAGACTTGAGGCGGTCCAGAGGAGGGCGACGAAAATGATAGGAGGTTTGCGCCAGAAGACGTATGAGGAGAGACTGGAAGCCCTGAATATGTATACCCTAGAGGAAAGGAGAGACAGGGGAGATATGATTCAGACGTTCAAATACTTAAAGGGTATTAACGTAGAACAAAATCTTTTCCAGAGAAAGGAAAATGGTAAAACCAGAGGACATAATTTGAGGTTGAGGGGTGGTAGATTCAGGGGCAATGTTAGGAAATTCTACTTTACGGAGAGGGTGGTGGATGCCTGGAATGCGCTCCCGAGAGAGGTGGTGGAGAGTAAAACTGTGACTGAGTTCAAAGAAGCGTGGGATGAACACAGAAGATTTAGAATCAGAAAATAATATTAAAGATTGAACTAGGCCAGTTACTGGGCAGACTTATACGGTCTGTGTCTGTGCATGGCCGTTTGGAGGAGGATGGGCAGGGGAGGACTTCAATGGCTGGGAGGGTGTAGATGGGCTGGAGTAAGTCTTAACAGAGATTTCGGCAGTTGGAACCCAAGCACAGTACCGGGTAAAGCTTTGGATTCTCGCCCAGAAATAGCTAAGAAGAAAAAAAAAATAAAATAATAATTTAAATTGAAATCAGGTTGGGCAGACTGGATGGACCATTCGGGTCTTTATCTGCCGTCATCTACTATGTTACTATGTAAATGGAATACTAGTAAAATTCCATAAGGAATTTACATTACATTACATTGATGTCTTCTTTCCTGCCAATACCTTTCAGTTCTAGGCGGTTTACAACAAGAAATTAGCCTGGGCATTCCCAAGGAGATTACACGGTTGATAGCTATAGAATTTCTCTAACAATGTGTGTGCACATTATAGTAAGAAGTATTGCTTACTCAAAGGAGAGGGGAGGGGGCATTCCTGAGACATTGAATATAATGCCCTTAATCAAATGAACATTGTATCAAAGGTGTCAGCAGAACTAACCATAAGGACTATTGTTTAAAAAGATGATTTAAGCATGTCACATGAAGGGCGAGCATGTGAAAGAAGTGAACAGTGCCCAAATATGGGCAATTGTATGAAGGGACGCAGTTCTGATTCAAGGCAAGATCAGCACACTGATCTTAAGCCCCTGTGAATGAATACTGAATCATCCCCTCTCTCCCCCTTACCTGTCACAAATAGCAATGTTACTTACTGTAACAGTTGTTATCCAGGGACAGCAGGCAGCTATTCTCACTAGTGGGTGATGTCATCCGACAGAGCACCGATACGGACATCTTGCAAGCATGTCTTGCTTGAAGAAACTCAGAAGTTTCGAGATGCCCGCACCGCGCATGCGCCAGTGCCTTCCCGCCCGATGTACCGGGCGTGTCTCCTCAGTTCAGGTAGCTAGCCTGAGAAGCCAACCCAGGGGAGGTGGGTGGGACGTGAGAATAGCTGCCTGCTGTCCCTGGATAACAACTGTTACGGTAAGTAACATTGCTTTATCCCAGGACAAGCAGGCAGGTATTCTCACTAGTGGGTGACCTCCAAGCTAACCCCAATGGGATGGTGGGAGAGTTGGCAACTTAAGAGAACAAATTTTGTAACACTGTTTGGCCAAACTGTCCATCCCGTCTGGAGAAAGTATCCAGACAATAATGAGAGGTGAATGTATGAACCGAGGACCAAGTGGCAGCCTTACAAATTTCCTCAATCGGTGTCGATCTGAGGAAGGCAACAGAGGCTGCCATTGCTCTGACCTTATGGGCTGTGACCTTACAGGGAAGGGATAATCCAGCCTGGGCATAGCAGGAAGAGATACAAGCCGCCATCCAGTTGGAAATGGTGCGTTTCGATACAGGTCGTCCCAACTTGCTTGGATCAAAGGAGACGAAAAGTTGAGGAGCAGTTCTGTGTGGCTTGGTGCGATCTAAGTAGAAAGCCAAATCACGTTTACAGTCCAGAGTGTGAAGAGCTGATTCTCCAGGGTGAGAATGAGGCTTTGGAAAAAACACTGGAAGTACAATAGATTGGTTGAGATGAAATTTCGGAACCACTTTAGGCAGGAATTTCGGTATGAGTACGGAGGGACCACCTTGTCATGATGGAATACAGTGAACGGTGGATCCGCCACTAGGGCTTGAAGCTCACTGACCCTACGAGCAGACGTAAGGGCCCACCAGAAAAACCACCTTCCAGGTGAGATACTTAGTGGAGCCTTGTTGAGAGGTTCAAACGGAGGCTTCATGAGATGAGACAAGACAACATTGAGATCCCAAACCACAGGAGGAGGTTTGATAGGAGGATTCACATGGAAAAGGCCTTTCATAAATCTGGAAACCACAGGATGAGCAGACAAAGGTTTCCCCTGTAGAGGCTGATGGAAAGCCGCAATAGCACTCAGGTGGACTCGTATAGAGGTAGACTTGAGACCAGACTGAGACAGGTGTAGAAGATAGTCCAACACAGAGGAAAGGGAAGCTCCTTGAGGCTCCTTGGCATTGGAAATACACCAGGAAGAGAATCTAGTCCATTTTTGAGAATAGCATTGTCGAGTAGCAGGCTTCCTGGAAGCCTCTAAGACCTCCCTCACAGCTGGAGAAAACTGGTGAGGAGCTACGTTGAGAGGAACCAAGCTGTCAGGTGTAGAGACTGCAGGTTGGGATGAAGCAATGAACCCTGATGTTGAGTAAGTAGTGAAGGAAACACTGGAAGAAGTACCGGCTCCCTGCTGCTCAGTTGAAGGAGAAGGGAGTACCAAGGTTGTCTGGGCCACCGAGGAGCAATTAGAATCATGGTGGCATGGTCTGATCTCAACTTGACCAGAGTCTTTTGAATGAGAGGAAATGGAGGAAACGCATACAGGAAGCGATTCCCCCAATCCAGCAGAAAGGCATCTGCCTCGAGGCGATGAGGAGTGTAGATCCTGGTGCAAAACTGAGGCAGTTTGAAGTTGTGGGGGGCTGCAAAGAGGTCTATCAGAGGCGTCCCCCACTGTGCAAAGATCCGATGAAGGGGGTCGGAATGGAGCGTCCATTCGTGAGGCTGGAGAAGACGACTCAAGTTGTCCGCCAAGACGTTGTCCTTCCCCTGAATATAGACAGCTTTGAGGAAGGCGTTGTGGCGAACAGCCCAATCCCAGACTCGAAGAGCTTCCTGGCAAAGAGGGGCCGAGCCCGTGCCCCCTTGTTTGTTGACATAATACATGGCGACCTGATTGTCTGTGCGAATAAGGACCACCATGTCGTGAAGCAGATGTTGAAAAGCTTGGAGAGCATTGAAGATGGCTCTGAGCTCCAGAAGATTGATTTGATGGAGACGTTCCGCACTGGTCCAGAACCCTTGAGTGCGAAGACCATCAAGATGAGCCCCCCAGGCATAGTTTGAAGAATCGGTCGTGAGAACTTTCTGGTGGGGAGGAGTGTGAAACAGCAAACCTCTGGATAGATTCGAAGAGGTCATCCACCAGAGAAGAGACTGCTTTAGAGCAGGAGTGACTACAATGTGGCGGGATAACAGGTCGGACACCTGAGTCCACTGAGACGCCAGGGTCCATTGAGGAATCCTGAGATGTAGTCTGGCATCACATGAACTGTAGATGCCATGTGGCCCAAGAGGACCATCATGTGCCTCGCTGAGATGGATTGGCGAGAAGACACCGACTGGCAGAGAAGAAGGAGAGCATCCATGCGCTGAGGAGGAAGGAATGCTCGAAGTTGAATGGTATCCAGGACTGCCCCGATAAAGGGGAGAGACTGGGTAGGCTGAAGATGTGACTTGGGAAAGTTGATCTCGAAGCCCAAGCTCTGTAGGAAACAAATGGTAGTCAAGGTTGCCGAAATGACCTCTGGAGCTGACGGGGCCTTGATGAGCCAGTCGTCGAGGTATGGAAACACCTGAAGACCCATGCTCCGGAGTGCAGCGGCCACCACCACCAGACACTTCGTGAAGACTCTGGGAGACGAGGAGAGGCCGAATGGAAGCACTCAATACTGCAGATATAGATGTCCCACCCGAAATCTGAGGAACTTGCAGGAGGCCGGATGAATAGGGATGTGAGTATAGGCCTCTTTGAGATCCAGAGAGCATAACCAATCGTTCTGCTCGAGGAGGGGATAGAGAGAAGCAAGGGTCAGCATACGGAACCGCTCCTTGACCAAAAACTTGTTGAGGACTCGAAGGTCCAAAATGGGACGCAGAGCGCCCGTCTTCTTCGGGACGAGGAAGTACCGGGAGTAAAACCCCCGGTTTTGTTGATCTAATGGAACCGGCTCGACGGCCCGAAGCCGAAGCAGGGCCTGAGCCTCCTGAAGGAGAAGAGCGGTCTGCGTCAAGGTTGAAGGATACTCTCTTGGCGGGTGGTCCGGGGGGACCCGTTGGAAATGAAGAGAGTATCCTTCTCCTTACGATGGTAAGGACCCAAAAGGTCCGTGGTAAGGACCCAAAAGGTCCGTGGTAATGGTCTCCCATCGATGACAAAAATGATGGAGACGACCCCCAATGGGAAAACCGGGGGGAGACAGAACGAGGTCGGTTATGCTCCCTGGAAGAGAGTCAAAAAGGCTGAGTAGCCCTTGGGTGCAGCCGGCATCTGAGGCTTCTGCTGAGGCTTCTGGGAGGCTTGTCTCTTCGCAGGTTGTCTCGCAGGAGGAGTTTGCCTCGGCTGGTAACGCCGCTGGTAATCAAAGGCGGCCTAGTGGGTCGAGACTGTTGAGGCTTGGGCTTAGGCCGTAGGATAGACTGGAAGGACTTCTCATGATCCGAAAGCTTCTTAGTATAACCGTCTCGATAGACTCATCGAACAGATCCGCCCCCGCACAAGGCACATTTGCAAGTCTGTCTTGGAGGTTCGGATCATATCAATCGTACGAAAGCCATGCCAGGCGACGCATGGCTACCGAACAGGCAGCAGCACGTGCCGAGAGCTCGAAGGCATCGTAGGAGGATTGCATCAGCTGGAGTCGTAACTGGGAAAGGGTCGCCACCACCTCTTCAAACTCGAATCGAGCCTGAGCATCGATAAAGGTATAAACTTGCGGAGCACCGGCAAGAAAAAGTCCAAATATGAGAAAAGAAGAAATTGTAATTGAGCACTCGAGTCGCCATCATAGTAGTTCTGGTAGATACGTCTATCAAACTTATCCATCGTCCTCCCTTCTCGGCCCGGTGGTACTGAGGCGTAAACCTGGGAGGGATGAGATCGTTTGAGGGAGGACTCGACCAGGAGGGACTGATGAGAGAGTTGAGCTCCCTCAAACCCTTTGTGGTGGACGATTCGGTATCGAGCATCCAACTTGCTGGGAACTGCAGGGATGGAATATGGTGTCTCAAAACAGCGCATGAAAGTCTGGTCAAGCAGTTTATGCAGAGGAAGCCGGAGCGACTCTGCCGGAGGGTGAGGCAAGTGCATGGTGTCCAGATACTCCTTGGAATATCGAGAACCAGTGTCCAACGTTACATCCAAGTCATCCGCCATTTGTCGGAGGAAGGAAGAAAAGGACAGTTGGTCCGCCAGCGCCGGCCGGCGAGACGGACTAGAAGAAGTGGAAGCCTCCGGGTCCAGAGAGAGCTGGGAGCGGCAAGGAGAATAGGAGGTAGATGGTTCCTCGTACTCCGGTCCCTCAGGAGGGGATAAATCCGACGAGGAGTATCCCATACGCTGTATCTTCTTTTGCGGGGACACCTCCGAATGACGCGAGGAGTGTCGAGACGAGTGTCGGGATCGATGCCCCTCCCGGTGTCGGGATGGAGAACGGGACCGCCTATGCATCGCACGGACCCCCGAAGCCTCCACGGAATGGATGAGACTAGATGCAGTGGATCGTAGAGGTGGCAAGGATGCGGACTCACGCAATGCCACCCAGGTCTGGTATGGAGTGCGGAAGAACTCTTCCTGCGAGGCGGTATGCCCAGGGCTCCGATTATCAGGGACTGGCATAGTACTCTGATGGCGGGGAGGTGTGATGGGCTCCAAAGGCGGCATATCACTAAAGGAAGCCCGCCGCGAGGCTCCCGCCACCCTCCGCCGATCCTCCTCGTCGAGCAGTGAGATCGAACGGCGAGGATGAGGGGGAGGGGGCGGCCCGCCCCCCGGGACCGGGAGGTCACCCTGAATGGAGGCGATAAGCCGGGGTCCCATAGACTGCATAAGCTCGACAAACTGAGCTTCCAGCAGGGATCGCAGCGAAGCCGATATGGAGGGATCCGCACCGAAAGGGGGTCCTCCAGCACGGTCTTCGCGCTCCTTTGCGGCCAAGTGCTTCTGCTTGCTAGCTTTAGGCACTTTGATGACCACCGGAGGGACAGTGGAAGGCGGTACCTGAGCCGAGGAGACGGGGACAGGCACCGGTGTCGAACTCGAGGCTGAAGTCGGTGTGAACGATGCCGGCTTCAACAGGCCAGATGCAGGAGTCGACAATGCAGGTTTCGCATGGACCGGCGAAACATCAGCAGAAGTGGAAGCAGACGGCTCCTTAGCAGGCTCCATCTTAAACATCGACTCCCAGAGCAAGCAGCGCCGTTTAAACGAGCGCGCAGTAAGCGTGGAACAAGGCCGGCACGATTTCGGTACGTGTTCTGGACCAAGACACTGAAGACAGCGTCGATGCGGGTCCGTCAACGAAATTGCGCGCTGGCACTTGCTGCACTTTTTAAAACCGGTGATTGGCCGGGACATAGGCCGGAAAATAGTTGCCGCAAGGTCGAAGGCGCTGGGCCTAAGCCACGAGGCCGGCCCGGCCGAACCGCCGGAAGAAATAATTTTAACTTTTTTTTTTTTTTAAAAGAAATACTAAGTTAAAGTAGAAATAAACAAAAAACGCGGTATAAAGAAGGCAAATTGTACTGAAATTCAGTCAGCGCAGAATGAAGTGAAACTTCTCAGCTCCGCGGAAAGAAAAGAACTGAGGAGACACGCCCGGTACATCGGGCGGGAAGGCACTGGCGCATGCGCGGTGCGGGCATCTCGAAACTCCTGAGTTTCTTCAAGCAAGACATGCTTGCAAGATGTCCGTATCGGGGCTCTGTCGGATGACATCACCCACTAGTGAGAATACCTGCCTGCTTGTCCTGGGATAATAACCCTTATCTTATTCCTTATCTTGTTTAAGGAGTCCTTTTATGGGCAGCAGACAGACATTGCCTACGTGCAAAAGCAGGCCTCTGTCACGCGCTGAGCTTAAGGATGATCACGAGGTGCATGCATTATAACCTTTAGAATGTCACATGCTATGGTAAGCTTTTAGAAGTATTAGATGTGTAAACAAGGGAATCACTTTATTGTAACCGTTATAATGTATTCAGATGTCACGTGAGATGGTAGCTTTGAGAATCATATTAGATACAAGGGAGTTACCTTGATATAATCCGCACTGTAAATGCATGATGAGAATGTAACCTTGCAAAGCATTAGATAGGTAAATAAGGGAGTTAAGATACTCAATAAAAGGGTTAGAGGCCTTCCATTTAGGGATGCCTCATCCCAATCTGAATCCTGTGTGAAGCCTCATCCCTACAACTGTAAATATGGTTAGGGGCAGTGGCGTACCTAAGGGGGGGCGGGGGGGGCGGGCCGCCCCGGGTACCAGCCCTAAGGGGGTGTTCCCGGCCTTGCCGTTCAGTCCCCCGCCACCCCCGAAGGACCGCTCGCCCCCCTGGCCTCCCCGCACCACCTATGAACAGCCGCAGCAGGATCGCGAAGTCAGCGTCAGCATCCCTGCGCTGCTTCCTACGACGCGATCCCGCCCCTCCTCTGACGTCAGAGGAGGGGCGGGACCGTGGCGCAGGAAGCAGCAGGGATCGCTGACGCTGACTTCGCGATCCTGCTGCGGCTGTTCATAGGTGGTGCGGGGGGGCCAGGGGGGCGAGCGGTCCTTCGGGGGTGGCGGGGGACTGAACGGCAAGGCCGGGAACACCCCCTTAGGGCTGGTACCCGACGCTGACTTCGCGATCCTGCTGCGGCTGTTCATAGGTGGTGCGGGGAGGCCAGGGGGGCGAGCGGTCCTTCGGGGTGGGTCGGGGCATCAGGCCTTCAGGGTGGGGCGGGCGGGCAGGCAAGCAGGCTTTCAAGGGGGAGGGGGTGACAGGCAGGCAGGCAGGCCTTCAAGGGGGGACAGGCCTTCGGGGGGGGGTGCAGACATTCAAGGGGTGCAGGCCTTCAAGGGGGGCAGGCAGGCCTTCAGGGGGGTGCAGACCTTCGGGGGGGGGTGTAGGCCTTTGGGGGGGTGCAGACCTTCAAGGGGGTGCAGGCCTTCAAGGGGGGAAAGGCAGGCAGGCCTTCAAGGGGGGGACAGGCCTACAAGGGGGGGGGGGACAGGCCTACAAGGGGGGGGACAGGCCTACAAGGGGGGGTGCAGGCCTTCAAGGGGGGGTGCAGGCCTTCAAGGGGGGGTGCAGGCCTTCAAGGGGGGGTGCAGGCCTTCAAGGGGGGAAAGGCAGGCAGGCCTTCAAGGGGGGGACAGGCCTACAAGGGGGGGGGGACAGGCCTACAAGGGGGGGGGGGACAGGCCTACAAGGGGGGGGGACAGGCCTACAAGGGGGGGGACAGGCCTTCAAGGGGGGTGCAGGCCTTCAAGGGGGGGTGCAGGCCTTCAAGGGGGGTGCAGGCCTTCAAGGGGGGAAAGGCAGGCAGGCCTTCAAGGGGGGGGACAGGCCTACAAGGGGGGGGGACAGGCCTACAAGGGGGGGGACAGGCCTTCAGGGGTGGGGTTTAGGCCTTCAGAGGGGGACAGACCTTCGGGTGGGAGGTAAAGTCCTTCGGGGGGTGCAGGTCTTCAGGGGTGGGGTGTAGCCCTTCGGAGGGGGGACAGACCTTCGGGGGAGGGGGGGTCCTGGTGTAAAAGTACACAGAGGGAGAGAGGGAAGGGGGGGTTCAAAGATACATGCATATGCCAGACTTTGGGGGTTAGAAATAATGGGTCTAAAAACAGAGGAGTGGGAGAGAGATGGTGCATAATGGGATTTAGGGAGGGAAGGAACAGAAAGGGAGAGAACTTGGAAACAGGGGATGGTGTGGAGGGGGGATAGAGATACTGGATAGGAGGATAGTTGGGAACAGAAAGGGAGAGATGGTGGATCCTGGGGTGGTGGGGAGTTGAGAAAAGGTGAATCTGTGGATGGAGACAAAAAAAGGAAAGATGCCAGATCTCCGGGAGAGGGAAGGGAAACGGAAGGGGAGAACAGAGATGGCAGACGGATGGTTAGCACGGAGAAAGGAGACCCTGGCAAGCAAGACAACAAGAGCCTGGGACCAACAAGATTTGAATATTGATCAGAGAACAAAAGGTAGAAAAAATAATTTTATTTTCTGTTTTGTGATTACAATATGTTAGATTTGAAAAGTGTACATGAGACAGCTTGAAATGGGAACTTTTCTATTTTTGTGAATGGCAAGGCTGAGTTCAGTTAAAATATATGCTTTATAAGAAAATATAATAATGTGTTTTATAAAGTTTATAAGCATTGCTGGCATACTCGGTGAGGTGTTCCTAGTGTTGGTGGTGGTGGTAGCATGTCAGTGTGTTGAGAGGAAGAGGTAGTCTGGGAAATTCTGCTGAGCAAACTCTGGGCCCATTTCCACCCCCAGTTAGTCCACTCCACTCAACTGGTTCACACACTGAGTGGGTCTTTGGGTGTTATTTCTGGGTAGTTGTTTTAGAATCTCTTCCAGTGGTTTGTCAGTATCTCCTTCTGGTCCAAGGAAGGAAACTTTGTCAACCTTAGCATTGACCTTCAGAATATGTTTGTAACAGCGCTGCTTGTGTGGCATTAGGCTATGTAGTGATCGAAAGAAAAAAACAGACCTTTGCACATTTTTGCACTATATGGTGGGTGTATGAGGAGATTCATTTCCTGCACAGTTAAGTCCATTTTTTCTACTGAATAATAGTATAGGTACAATGAAAGTAAATAGCAAAAATGTTTGAGTAGATAATTAAGGAAATCTTTTTCATATTGCTTGCTTATGGACTGGGAAAAAAGACTGTTCAAGCAAATGTCTCCAGAACTGCTTTAATGGAAAAATGTGATTTTTTTTTTTTTTAAGTACTTTGTGAAATTTATTGTTGTTGTGAAATTTATTGTTATACTTTGTTTAAACTTAAAAAGCGGTGTCATTAACAGTGAATCTAATCGAAAAATCGATTCAACAGGGTGAATCGGATAGAATGAAATATTTTTCTCTGAATCGGGCAGCACTATTGGCTACCATGAGAATGGGCTACTGGGCATGATGGACCATTGGTGTGACCCAGTTAGGCTATTCTTATGTTATGTTCTCATCTGTAGGGGCCTTTGTTTTCACTTCTTATTTTAATGTATTTTTTTCCTGGGAACTTATCAGTGTTTTTTTATAATGGGAACAAAAATGGAAGAGAATTAATGTGTGTGGAATGGGGGGGGGTAACTAATTTCTTCAGCTAAATAATTCAATCCACTTCAAACAGACATAGGAGAACTCACGCACCATTCACACACCCTCCAACCAAAAACGTCAAAAGAAAAAAACTGTTCGACAACCTCCTAGCCATTCGAGCTGCAACACTTGACCCCCAACTCTACAACCTATTGACCTCGACCACAAACTACAAAACCTTAAAAAAAGAAATAAAAACCCTTCTATTAAAAAAACACATAAAACCAAACTAACATAATCAGAACTGTCCCAAGCATCACCTGCAACTACTCCATATGTACTTCTGATGTCATGACAATTCAGACATAATTTATGTTATGTTATGTTTGGAATAATGGTTACATAAATGAGGTTCAATAAAAGAAAATTTTCTGTGGGAGCATTTGTTGGAACTTCTGTTATCCTGATTTCTTCTATCTGTGGGCTTTCTTTAGCTAACCTACTTATCTGGGGCTTTCCACTTCTGCAGCTGCCCTTTTCACGGTCCACTTTGCGCTTGCACTCTCTGGGGAGGGGGGGTTGGGTCTGGGCTTGGTGGGGTAGGTGTGTCTGGTAGTTTTGTCTGGGTGGTGGCTGGGTGTTTCTTGGGTGCTTGTTGTGCGGATTGGTGTGTCTGGTGAGCGGTCTGGGTGTTGTTGCTTGTGGGGGTTTTTTTTCATTATAAAATATGGCTGAGGGTCTAGTCCGGCTTATTATTCTTGTGGGTTCTGGGGTGGGATTTGTTTGCTTGCCCCAAGTTTTGGCCTTTTGTTGTGTATTGCTATGCCTCTCATTGGCAATTTTCTCTTGGGAGAGGCTTGTTCATGCTTGTTGTTGCTGTTACTCTCATTCTGTGTTCTTTTTGATAATGTATAAGTTTCTGTACAGACCATGGTTGCTTGTCTGGACCTTTTGCCATTCTCAATAAAAATACTTTGGAAAAAAAAAAAAAAAAAAGAAAATTTTCACTGCCTGTTTCTATTCTGACCATTTATTCCATTTCATGGTTATTGCAAAAAAAAAAAAAAAAAAAAAATTTTACATGAGGGGGGGGGGGGGGGGTGTCAAAAAATGATGGGCCCCGGGTGCCACATACCCTAGGTACGCCACTGGTTAGGGGTCTGAAGAATAAAGGGAATAGTAGAAAGTAATTAGGGGTGGAGAGACAGGAAGTAGGTGTGAAAGGATTTGAGAGCTTGTGAACTGTATTGCTCTATCCAATGAGCAGACAGGCAGGAGGGGATAACTAAAGATTGTACTTATTATATATTCAATGAATGTACTATGCCAGGTATGTCCATCTTGCCAATTTCTGTGCAGAAGGCACCCTTTTTGGGCCATAAAGTAAATAAATTTTAATTGCATTACTTTATTCAAAGTCTCTGAGTCTCACTCATCTTGTGGGCAATTAATAAAAACAATGAGTGTGTTATGCCAAGTGTGCCTACTTTGCCAATTTTATATAAAATTGAGCACCCTTCCTGACAATAAAGAAAATTACTCTATCCAAACCTCTGTGGAGTTCTTTGCAGACTTGGGCAGCGTTTCTCACAGTAGCATGCTACTCTTTGGGTTTTGGCCAGTTACTAGTAACCTGGATTGGCCACCATGAGAAGGGGCTACTGGGCTTGATGGACCTTTAGTCTGACCCAGTAAGGCTATTCATTGTACTCTATGAATCTAAAATTATATTTAAGAGTTTACTCTCTCTCGACATGGCAAACAAAGATTGAGAAGAAGCTGTGAACTAGAAAGCAATGTCTATGTTCAGTTTCTGAAAAGTCAACAGAGCAGGCCTGATCTTTGGCAGCCTCAGAGTTCCTGGACTGGCAAACAACTTCAGAAAAAACATTTTGAGTAATTGATTTTAGTTTAGAAACCATTTAAAGTATTAAACATATATGGCATATATTTAAATTAGAATATAATTGTATTCATGTTATCCACAGAAAGGAAGAGAGCTTATTATTATCTCATTCTGATAATGCTGCTATTTTCTCATATAATTTGAATAGCAACATCAACTGCTAAAACAAAATTTTTTTTAAAAAGTCATATTGCAATCAATCCCCAAATAAAGTCAGTTATTGTGCTTTCTTATACTTCTAGACCAGGGGTGTCCAACCCACGGCCCATGAGCTGCATGCAGCCCTCTGAGGTATTTCGTATGGCCCGCTCGAAGGTGATGCGTTGTTTTCCGCTGCTGCCCCTGGGTGTTTACCGTCTTGCCAGCTCCCTCCTCCGTCTTGTTGCAGTGTTTGCTCAAAACTGCGGGAAGCGGTGCCTACGTGCCTCCTGCAGCTGACCCAGAAGCATTCCCTCTGAAGTCATGACATCAGAGGGAACGCTTCCAGATCAGCCGCGGGAGGCGCATGGGAGCCACTGCCCGTGGCTTTGAGCAAACACTGCAGCAAGACGGAGGAGGGAGCAGACAAGAAGGTAAACACCCGCAGCACAGAAGGGAGGGAAAAGGGCGTGCTGGGACTTGAGAGGGAGGTGCTGCCCATATGACTGTAGCAGTGATGAGGGAGCCAGCCTGAAGGTAAACACCCGGGGCACAGAAGGGAGGATTGGAGAAGGGCATGTTGGGACTTGAGGCGCTGCCTGCAGCTTTATGACTGTAGCACTGAGGAGGGAGCCGGCCTGAAGGTAAAAACCCGGTGCATAGAAGGGAGGGAGGGAGAAAGGCATGTTGGGACATGAGAGGGAGGGAGCACAAACTTAGGAAAAATGATGGAAGGAAGGATGAGGGGCATGAACTTAGGACACAGAATGAAGGAAAGATAGAGGGGAGCATGAGCCATAAGATGGAAGAATGGAGGGAGTGAGGGAAAGAGATGCTGGGTGAGGGAGATAACAGAAAGGGAGAATTGGGTGTATAAGAGAGGGAAAGAGATGGTGTAATTGGGGAGATAAAGAAAGAGGAGAACTGTTAGGCAGAGAGAGAGGAGGGACGGAGACAGAGAATTTTGGACATGGTGGTGGGAGAGAGGATAGAGATAGAGATGCATGGGTGCAGAGAGAAGGGGGAGAACATGCTGGGCTGAGGAAGCCTCCTGGATTTTTTTTGGGGGGGAAGAAGTTATTAAAATAAGTGCCAGATTGGGCGTGGGGGGAGAGCTTATGGGGCTAGAAACAGAGGACAGAAAGAGAGATGGTGGGCAATGGTCTGAAGGGAGAGAAGTTAGACCTGGGGTAGTGTGGTGGAAGAGGGAAAGAGATACTTGAATGGAAAACTGTTGGGAAGAGAAAAGAAGAAATGGTAGACCTGGGGAAGGGAGGCAGGGGGAGAGATGGGATGGGAGCAGTTGGAAAGAGAAAGGGAGAGAAGTTGGATCTGGGGATGGAAGGGAGGGAGAAATGTTAGGCCTGCGGATATAAGGCAGAGAGATGCAGCATCTCTCTTTTTTTTCCTCCATTTCATTATTCAGCATCAAGGGGGTGCGGAAGAAGAAAAACAGAAAAGAGAGGGAGCAAAATGTTGGACCACGGAGGTAGAAGAGGAGAGATGGAACCATGGGAGAGCAGGAGGGAAGAGAGCTGGGATAAGATGATGCTAGGGGATGGAAAGAAAGGGACAGGGAGTTATAGCCTGACCAGTAGAGAGAGGGAGGGGGTTTCTGAAAGTGGTGAGCCATGTGGATGAGATCAAAAGGGAGATAACGAGATGAGTGAGAGAGCAGTGAGTACAGTGGTAGAAATGTGGTAATAGGGAGTAGATAGAAGGGAGTAGAAGGCTGGGAAAGGAGTGAGATGGAAATGGGAGAGCTAGAGACTGAGAGAAGATGGAGAATTGAGAGGTAGCTGAACATTTAAAAAGAAGAAGGGTAAGAAAAGGCAAGATTTGAGTGGACAGAGGCAAAAAAGAAAAGAAAAAGTTAAGAAAACTGAAAGGGAAAAATCAATACGTTGAAGATAAGCATAAGAAAGAAATGGAACAACAGAAGAGGAGAAAAAAATGGACAGACACTGGAAAGAGAATTAGTTGAAGATAGACAAAAAGCAGAAAGAGAAACTGGGACCAAGATGATGGAAAAACAAAACATCCAGACAACAAGGTAGAAAAAATTGTTTTATTTTGAATTTATTAACTGGAATATGTTAGCTTTGGGATATGTGCATCACAATTATTTTTATATTCAGTGGCGTCATATACAGCTGATTTGGAAGGAGGGACTGGAGCCCAAAATTAGTGGATGGGCACCAAAGTTTCTCCCCGCCTGAGTGCAATTTATAAAAACCTGAGCTAGTGGGGATTCCCAAGCCCTGCCAACTGAAGACATCTTCCTCTAGTCTGGCATCTCAAAATCTCCAAGCATTGCAGCCAATGGCAATATCCTCAAGCTGCCCCTGCTTTCATGCATGCATGAAAGCACAGGGGGGAGGGTGAAGGCAGCCGCTCTACAATATTACTGCCAGCTGCAGAACTTGGGAAGTTGGAAGGGGAGGAGGTGGCCATCAATTGGTGAGGATTGGGGATCCCTACTAGCTACCACAGGGAAGATATTCATCTTGAGGGAGCCTAAGCTCAAAGTGGGAGGCCCAAAAAAGCAGTATTATTTACCCTGATTAAACGATCCTCTACGTGCGCTGCTGACAGCTGATTCAGCATCCCCGCTCTGAAGAGGCTCACCATAGCTGTAATTGAAGTGAATGGGAGAACCCGGAGCGCGCATCCCTGCTCATCAGAGTGGAGATGCGGAAGCCTGTGGCTGCTCCCACTGTCAGCGGTGTATGTGGAGGATCACTCATTCAGGGTAAGTATTACTGCTTTTTTGGGTTCCTCTCCAGTGTCCCTTTAATTAAGGTTTATTATTAGATACGTACATCTTCTATATTAGTGATTATAATTTGGGACCTGCTCAATCTTTTTTTTGCTCATCAGCTAGTGTTAGTGTTTGTGTAGCCCCAGAAAAAAAATTTCAGCCGATGCGACCCAGAGAAGCCAAAAGGTTGGACACCCCTGCTTTAGATAAATAATGTGCAACACCCCTAAAGGGAGAGTTTACAAAGGATTTGGTAGAGAGGAGACCTTTGGTCACAGTGTGTTTTTTTTTTAAAGAGAAAGATTTATCATGTTGGCTGAGCAGCAGCCCTTGTAGTAGAAATGTATCCATTTCATAAATGTTACATGGTTTGAGCTGAACAAAGAGGGAGGTGGGCAGTGGGCAGCAAGTATTTTTTTTCACTGAAGAGACAAGCAGACAGCAGTTGGGAGCTCTTTTACACATTTTTTAAGGGAATTTTAAGGGTGCCCTGATCTCCCCCCATGGTTTCCAGTATCACCTATGCTAATGACTCCCAAAATTACCTCTCTACACCTGAAATTTCACCTAACGTCCAAGAAAAAGTCTCTGATTGTTTGGCTGACATTGCTGCCTGGATGTCTTGCTGTCATCTGAAACTAAATATGTCCAATGACTGGAGCTGCTCCTCTTTACTACTATATCCTCTGCTCCTCCTCCATCTCAGTAAATAATACTGTAATTTTTCCAGTCTCTTCTGCTCGAAACCTTGGAGTGGTCTTTGATTTCCGATCATATCATTTTTCTATGCACATCCAACAAGCTGCTAGACCTCTCGCTTCTATCTCTTCAGTATCACCAAAATTGTCCCTTTCTTTCTGAGCACACTACCCGGACCCAATATATACTTCTAACTGGTATCCTGCAGTGTTGCCTCTCCCACATGCAATCTATGCAAAACTCAGCTGCACGACTCATCGCTACGCTCATGTCACCCCTCTCCTTAAGTCACTTCACTGGCTCCCTAAATGCCATTGCATACTATGCAAAGATCTTATTGCTGACCTACAAGTGTGTTCATTCTGCTGCCGCTCAATCTCTCTCCTCGCTTCTCTCTCCTTATACACCTCCCAGAGAACTCCATTCCTCAGATAAGCTGCTCTTAGCTTTACCCTTCTCCTCCATTGCCAATTCCAGACTTCGTTCCTTTCATCTAGCTGTCCCCTGTGCTGGAATAAATTACTTGAGTTTGTCCGTCAAGCCCCTTCCCTTGTTTAAAATTAGACTGAGGACTTCCAGTTAAGCCATGGAGCTGTGAAGACGTAAGTCACATCAGCTCCAGAGGACCCCGCAGTGATTTACCTTCATTTATAGCATCACCCCTATTATTTTGCCTGTGCGAATTCGCCAAGGCTCCAAGAAGTACGTGGCTGTCATACGTGTAATATCTGCGGACAGATGGCAACCATATTCACACATAAGGATCGAGATCCTAAGATGGCAGATGCCACAGCACCGGCCTCTCCCACTCCAAGTTCACCTAGCTCAGGGTGGGTAATAGAGGTAACTTCTGAGGTTCAGGCATCATTGGGACTCACTGTGGGCAGACAACTTCAATAAATCCTAGATAAACTGGATGCTATGGATCAGCAGTTTACAGTGCTTACTAAAGGTCTGCAGGAAGTGCAGCAATGAGTTGGCTCAATGGAAAAGACAATCCATGTGCTCCCCACAGCTTTCCAAACTATGGCCTCAAATCTCCTTGAACTGGAAGCCAAAGTAGAAGACCTGGAAAACCAGTCACACCAGAATAATTTGAGGCTGGTGGATCTCCCGGAATCCATACCTGCTCAAACATTATCCACTTTCTTGGAGACTTGGATAGTGGATGCTTTATATCTTACTTCTTTGTTGAGCCCGTTCTGCATAGAAAGAGCACACAGACTAAGGTCAGCAGCACAATGAATCCGGGTGGCCCAGGATTGTGATCTTACTAAACTATGCACATAAAGTGGCAATACTCCAGGCACTTAAGAATGGGAAATTCTCTGCAATATGAGAATACGCCTGTGTTATGCTTTCAAGATTACTCAATAAAAGTGCAACAAGCTCGGAGGGCCTTCTTGCCATTGTGCTCCCAAATGTTCTGGGATAAAGTCCACTTCAACCTCATGTATCTTGCTCACCTGAAAATCTTACATGGAGGAGCTGCTCACTTCTTTGAGGATGTGGCGACAGTGAGTTCCTTTCTATAGACCTTGCCAAAACCTTGGTTTAGATTTCCTAGACTTGATTTTGGTACGCAGGCATGATTACACTCGCTTTTTTATCCGTATATCCACTTGTTTACAAGAAGGGGGGACTGCCTTCTAGTTTCCAGTGATTAGACCCTTGTTCATTTGATGGTAGTTGATCATTGTCTACTGGGAACTGTGGATGGAGCTGCTGTCAAGACTTTACTTCCCTGTCTTTCGAGGGGATGTTCCCCCTTTTGCATCCTACACACATGGGGGGCTCCTCTTGTGTAAAGGTTGCCTTTGAGACTTCATCTCAGTTCCCAAGGTCTGGAGTCTTTTTTATGACTGTATTGAATTACTTTTGAGATGCTATATATCTGGTTTTCTTTTCTTTCCTCTATCCTTGTTGCTTTTGGGGGAGGGATGCAAAACATAGGCCTCTTACATTTTGACATTGGGGAGGTCTGTCCCCTCTACAGGCCATTTGCCTGAGCGTTTCACTTTGGGGTGCAATTCATATGGCTGCCAGAAAGGTCATCTCTGATGCAACTTCCAGTTGCGTCAGAGATGACCTTTATGGCAGGCACACGCAGATTCAACGCTCCAGCTGTTGTAAGAAGGCAGTTTTGAAATCGCAGCCACGAAGGTAAGTGGCAGGGAGGGAGTAGGGAGCTATTTAAACTCGGCAACGGCAGTAAGAAGGGAGGGAGCTCGATAGGTGACCGCGTGCGTTCCCTCCCTTAACTGCAGGGACAAGGCCATTCATCACTCCACGGGGCGGTGAATGGCCTTGTTCCCTGTAGCCACGGTGAACACAGGTTTTTCCTCACCGTTTTGGCGGGTTGCCCACGGCTAGCCACGGGTAACAGCCACCGTGTCATTCTCTAGTGCCGACTACAATGAGGTGGTGAGTCTGGGTTGTAAGAACCAACGCCTAGACTCATGCTGTTTTGCCTGTATTGTATCAGTATATGTATGCTTGACTTGTTCAATTGAATAAATTGTTTTACAAAAAAAAAAAAAAAAAAGCGGTCGGAAAACCCGTCTTCAATCCTTAACCTTACTCCTCTGCCCTCCAACCCAGCCAGCTGATTAACCGTTTCCCTTAACTGTATCCATGATATCCTGTTTGTCTGCCTTGGCTGTTTAGATTGTAAGCTCTTTCAAGCAGGGACTGTTTTCTTCTTCTTTGTGATTCTGTGCAGCGCTGCATGCATCTGGTAGTGCTATAGAAATAATTAAAAGTAGTAGTAATTAAATGAAGAGAATAAAGCTTGAGGGAATAAATGATGTACACACACTAAATGGAGAGAGCTGGAGCAGAAAAAGGGAATTGGAGAACCTGTTCCTCACGACTTTAGGGAAGAGGGGGAAGGGTGGGCTTCCCAGAGGGGCCTAGGCCGATTCGTCACAGCATGGCCCTTTCATCGAGAGATGTTCCATCATGCCCATTTCATCCCCATCGGTTCCATCGTACCATACACCTAGAACAGTGCATCGCTACTCAGTGGCGTACCTAGGGTATGTGGCACCCGGGGCCCATCATTTTTTGACACCCCCCCCCCCCCCCATGTAAAAATTTTTTTTTTTTTTTTTTTTTTGCAATAACCATGAAATGGAATAAATGGTCAGAATAGAAACAGGCAGTGAAAATTTTCTTTTATTGAACCTCATATATGTAACCATTATTCCAAACATAACATAACATAAATTATGTCTAAATTGTCATGACATTAGAAGTACATATGGAGTAGTTGCAGGTGATGCTTGGGACAGTTCTGATTGTGTTAGTTCGGTTTTATGTGTTTTTTGAATAGAAGGGTTTTTATTTCTTTTTGAAGGTTTTGCAGTCTGTGGTTGATATCAATTGGTTGTAGAGTTGGGGGTCGAGTGTTGCAGCTCGAATGGCTAGGAGGTTGTCGAACAGTTTTTTTTCTTTTGACGTTTTTGGTTGGAGGGTGTGTGAATGGTGCACAAGTTCTCCTATGTCTGTTTGAAGTGGATTGAATTATTTAGCTGAAGAAATTAGTTACCCCCCATTCCACACACATTAATTCTCTTCCATTTTTGTTCCCATTATAAAAAACACTGATAAGTTCCCAGAAAAAAATACATTAAAATAAGAAGTGAAAACAAAGGCCCCTACAGATGAGAACATAACATAAGAATAGCCTAACTGGGTCAGACCAATGGTCCATCATGCCCAGTAGCCCATTCTCATGGTAGCCAATCCAGGACACTAATACCTGGTCAAAACCCAAAGAGTAGCAACATTCCATGCTACCGATCCAGGGCAAGCAGACACTTCCCCCATGTCTTAATAACAGATTATGGACTTTTCCTCCAGGAATGTGTCCAAATCTTTCTTAAAACCAGCTACACTCTCTGCTTTTACCATAACTTCTGGCCACTTCATTTTTAAGTTTAGATCTTTCCTTTCAAACAGAGACCTTGCTAGATGTCAAATACAGCACAAGGTAACTTCACATGGACTTAGCTGTGCAGGAAATGTGAATCTCCTCATACACCCACCATATAGTGCAAAAATGTGCAAAGGTCTGTTTTTTTTCTTTCGATCACTACATAGCCTAATGCCACACAAGCAGCGCTGTTACAAACATATTCTGTAGGTCAATGCTAAGGATAACAAAGTTTCCTTCCTTGGACCAGAAGGAGATAAACCACTGGAAGAGATCCCAAAACAACACCCAAAGACCCACTCAGTGTGTGAATCAGTTGAGTGGAGTGGACTAACTGGGGGGTGGAAATGGGCCCGGAGTTTGCTCAGCAGAATTTCCCAGACCACCTCTTCCTCTCAACACATTGACACGCTGCCACCATCACCACTAGGAACACCTCACTGGGTAGGCCAGCTATGCTATAAACTTTATAAAACACATTATTATATTTTTCTTATAAAGCACATATTTTAACTGACCTCTCTGACAATCCTCAGCCTTTCCATTCACAAAAATAGAAGGAAGATAAAGTTCCATTCCTGCTGTCTTATGTCCCCGGCCTATACAATATTTTTTTTCTGCAGACCCTTCAAAAGTCTGACCAAATCCTCGTTTCACTTGCATTATAAAGTACTGAGGATGCCATCTCTCCCAATCCCAGGTCCTAAAGTCTAAGACAGTAGCGCAAACTAATGCTGCCAGATACAGGAAAAAAAAAATTTTGATTCGATTCAGCCCTATTGAATTGGTTTTTCAATTCGATTTTTCTGCCCAGTTGGGTGATTTTTTTTCAAAACTCCTGGTGGGTTTTTATAGCTTTTTCACCCCCTTTGGCTTCTCCTAACCACACTGGCGCTGTGGTGTAAATAAAATAAAGAAACAAAAAGGACTTTTCCTCTTTCTGTTAAATCCTAGCTCACGTTTGCAGTCCAACACCAGCTCTGACAGGATACACATTTCAAATCTGACATGTTATAATCACAAAACAGAAAATAAAATTTAATTTTTCTACCTTTTGTTGTCTGGTTAATATTTCAAATCTTGTTGGTCCAAGGCTCTGGTTTTCTTCTGATAACTTGCTTGCCAGGGCCTCCTTCTTTCTGCATGCTAACCATCCATCTGCCAACTCTGTCCTCCCTTTCCATTTCCCTTCCCTTCCCAGGTATCCTGGTATCTTTCCTTTTTTTTTCATCTCCCTCCACAGATCCACCTTTTCTTAAATACCCTTTCATCCGGCATCTCTCCCTCCTTCCCCACCACCCCAGAGTCCACCATCTCTCCATTTCTTTTCTAATTACCCTCCTATTCCAGTATCTCTATCCCTCCTCCACACCATCCCTTGTGTCCAATTTCTCTCCCTTTCTGTTCCTTCCCTCCCTAAATCCCATGGTCCATCCATCTCTCTCCCTCTCCTCTATTTTCAGACCCATTATTTCTTCCCCCCCCCAAAGTTTGGCATATGCATGTCTCTTTGAACACCCCCTTCCTCGTGTTACTTCTAAAATCATGGTCCCCCCCCCAAAGGCCTGTCCCCCCCTTAAAGGTCTGCCTGTCCCACCCTTGAAGGCCTGCACCCCCTTGAAGGCCTGTCCCTTCCCCTTGTAGGCCTGTCCCCCCCCTGAAGGCCTGCCTGCCTGTCCCCCCCCTTGAAGGTCTGCACCCCCCGAAGGCCTGCACCCCCGAAGGCCTGTCCCCCACTTGAAGGCCTGTCCCCCCCTTGAAGGCCTGCCTGCCTTTCCCCCCTTGAAGGCCTGTTCCCCCCCTTGAAGGCCTGCACCCCCTTGAAGGTCTGCACCCCCCAAAGGCCTACACCCCCCCGAAGGCCTGCCTGCCCCCCTTGAAGGCCTGCCCCCCCCCCGAAGGCCTGTCCCCCCTTGAAGGCCTGCCTGCCTGCCTTTCCCCCCCTTGAAGGCCTGCACCCCCTTGAAGGACTGCACCCCCCCCCCGAAGGCCTGCACTCCCTTGAAGGTCTGCACCCCCCCCGAAGGCCTGTCCCCCCCTTGAAGGCCTGTCCCACCCCCTTGTAGGCCTGTCCCCCCCCTTGTAGGCCTGTCCCCCCCTTGTAGGCCTGTCCCCCCCTTTAAGGCCTGCCTGCCTGCCTTTCCCCCCCTTGAAGGCCTGTCTCCCCCATGAAGGAGCCTGCACCCCCCTTGAAGGCCTGCACCCCCCCTTGACAGGGCCTGTCCCCCCCCCTTGTAGGCTGTCCCCCCCCTTGTAGGCCTCGTCCCCCCCCCTTGAAGGCCTGCCTGCCTTTCCCCCCTTGAAGGCCTGTTCCCCCCTTGAAGGCCTGCACCCCCTTGAAGGTCTGCACCCCCCCAAAGGCACTACACCCCCCCCGAAGGCCTGCACCCCCCCTGAAGGCACTGCCTGCCCCCCTTGAAGGCCTGCACCCCCCCCCCCGAAGGCCCTGTCCCCCCTTGAAGGCCTGCCTGCCCTGCCATGTCACCCCCTCCCCTCCCTTGAAAGCCTGCTTGCCTGCCCCGCCCGCCCCACCCTGAAGGCCTGATGCCCCGACCCACCCCGAAGGGACCGCTCTGCCCCCCTGGCCTCCCCGCACCACCTATGAACACCGCAGCAGAATCGCGAAGTCAGCGTCAGCGATCCCTGCGCTGCTTCCTGCGCCACGGTCCCGCCCCTCCTCTGACATCAGAGGAGGGGCGGGATCGCGGCGCAGGAAGCAGCGCAGGGATGCTGACGCTGACTTCGCGATCCTGCTGCGGGCTGCTTCACAGGTGGTGCAGGAAGGTCATGTGGGGCGAGCGGTCCTTCGGGAGTGGCGGGGGACTGAACGGCAAGGCCGGGAACACCCCCTTAGGGCTGGTACCCGGGGCGGCCCGCCCCCCCCCCCCCCCCCCCCTAGGTACGCCACTGTCGCTACTAAAAAAAAAGTTTCACTTCACAGCTCTATGGCCTGTTTTTCTCAACCTTAAATCCTTGCTACATTCACAACCCATGCATCAAAAGGAATTCACACGCACTTTAAAACATCACTACTTTAAAGAGTTTCAGTTTTACAGCTCTTGATATCACAGTACTTTAAAGAAGAGAATGACATGGGGACCAAATTTTCCCCATCTTGTGGGATCTCTCTATCCCCATCCTCTCTATCCCTGCAAGTTCTGTCCGTGTCTCTGTTCCTATTCCTGCAAGCTCTGCCTTAACCACGCAGGCCTTGAACACTTATGATTTTAAAGCATTCAAGGCTTGTGCAGAGGAGGACAGAGCTTGAAGGAATGGGGCAGAGACAGAGCTCACGGGGATGGGACGAGAACAGAGAGATCCCACAGGGATGGGGAAAATTTGTCCCAATGTCATCGCTACTTTAAAAGTTCACAGCCACTACCTTAAACAGTGCATCCCTACTTTAAGAGAGTTTCACCTCACAGCTCTATCTTTTTTTTTTTTTTACACATCTGTTCGCAGCATCGCAGCCTGGGACATGGGTTGACATCTTGTAGTGGTGTAAGATCCTTAGTCACTGCTAAACATAGAATAAGCATAGAGCTGCAGGAGAGTCCGCATCGTACTGGTCCCAATTGTACTAGACAAGTTGAAATACATTTGCCAGGTTTTTTTGCCCTATTACATTTTTAATTACAATTCATGAATTTTATACAAAATTGTATAGCTTATAAACTCTCTTGGTTTAGAATTCAGTTTACTTAGAACACCATAAAGCAGGCAAACAATTGTTATATGAAATTTGACACGTTAAAGAAGAGCAATTGACCAGTACTGTTTTATTTTTGATTTTGTTGAAAGAAGGACATCTTTGCTTTTCTTTCCATACAGCTTATTTTCCTTCTGCTTTCCCCCCCTCCCCCGACATCAAGACATCAACTTCCTTCACCTTGCTTGGATGAAAGGGCTGTGATGCGGTGAACAGATGACGCACTGTTTTAAAGTACTGTGAAATCCTTTTGATGCACAGGCCATGAATGTGGAAAGGTTTAATGTTGAAAAGTTGTAAAACGGGCAATAGAGCTGTGAAGTGAAACTCTTTTAAAGTAGCGATGCACTGTTTAAGGTAGCAATGTGAATTCTTGAAGTGTAAGGTGTGATGTAACCAACGGGACTGAAACGGGCAATATAGAACATCCCATGATGAAGGGCTGCACTGAACTGGCAGTTCAAACAGTGGCAATGAAAGGGCCGCACTGAACCTGAAGATACTGTCAGAACCAGAGTGGCCAGAAGATCCATGACAGCATGTCGAAGCTTCTCCTGATGGGAGACAGGCAGGAACACTTTGTTCTGTCCCATGTAAAACCGAACTCCCTGAGATTCCAGATTCTGCGTCGGCTCGAAGTGGCTCTTCCTGAAGGTGATCACCCAGCCCAGGTGCTGCAGCAACTGCACCACCTGTTGAACAGCCTGACGCCCCTCAGACAGCGAGGGAGCTCTGATCAACCAGTCGTCCAAATACGGGTGAACTGGACACCCAGGGTGTGAAGATGGGCCGCCACCCACCACTATGGCGAAGGTCCTGGGTGCCGTCACCAATCTTAAGGGCATCGCTGCAAATTGGAAGTGTTACCCAAGACATGGAACCACAGGTACTGCTGGATTTCCAGGAAAATGGGAATGTGGAGATACACCGGTCAAATCTAGGGAAGCAGGGCACTTTTGCTTGAGGTCCAGAATTGGTCTCCAATTGTCAGATCTGTTCTTTGGAATGATGAAGTGTACTGTGTATCTCCCAGAGCCCAAGTCTTGCTCTGGAACGGGTTCTCTGGCCGCAATATCCAGAAACCTGTGGACTGTGGCCTGCACCCACAGCACCTTCTCGGGGCAGCCTGCAAGAGAATCCAGAAAATACTTGGTCAAATGACAGAGAAACTCTAGCTTGTAGCCATCCTTGAGAACCTCCAGGACCCAGCAGTTGGAAACAATTGCCTGCCATTCTACCAGAATGGCCAACAACCGCCCCCCTATTGGGGGGAGGAAGAGGGGAGAGACACCGGCATGTTTCTTTGCTGGAACCGTTGGCTGACTTCCCATGATTGCTGGCATCGGGACTTGCCAAACTGCGGTCTGGCAGATGAAGAGGACCACTGTCCTGTGGACACACCTGCCTAGGGACAAGAGCATCTGAAGGGATGAAAATTAGAATGCCTCAAATTCTGGAAGGATGGGATCTATTCACAGGCAGTGACTTAGGTCTGTGATCCTATACACTGGCCATAAGGTCATCCAGACCTTGACCAAACAATTGGCCTTTAAATGAAAACTGGCTTAAGGTCGCCTTAGAAAAGAAATTGCCAGACCACTTCCGGATACAAAGCATCCTGTGAGCCGAAACAGAATAGGCAGCAAGCTTTGCAAAAACTTTCAAGATAACATACAAGGCATCAGCTATATAATCCACACTGGAGATGAGAAAATCCAAGTTACTAAGCACCACAGTGTCAGTATCATGGTGCAGCTTGGAATGGCATGCCCGAGCTATGAAAGAAGAGGTCAACAACACCTTGATACCAGCAGCAGCAGAATCAAACAGATGCTTAAGGACAAAATTCACATATCTGTCCTGAACATTCTTCAGGACCACTCCCCTTCACTGGGGAGAGAAATTCATTTGGTGACCTGTGTCACTGAGGAATCTACCTTCATGGAAGCAAAGCGCTTATTAAAAGGCATCTGCCATGGGATAAAGCTGCGCCATGGCATGAGCACATTTCAAGGGACCCTCAGGAGTCTCTCAGATGTCTGCAAGAATCTGAACGAGGTCAGGATGATCAGGAAAAGATTGTGGCCTCTGGTCACTCATGAGGGAACATTCTGCAGTGACAGGCTGCTCAGATTGCAGCTTTAATTCCTGAAAAGATTCCAAGATCAAATCAACAAGGTGCATGTGCTTGAAAAATCGGCGCACAGCGGGATCATCCTCCAAATCTGGGGCTCCGCACCAATCCGGATCCTGGCGATCCGCCAAGTTTGCCACATCTGTGACCGCCGCAGTGCCTCCAGGGCGAAAGCAGAGATACAGAGTATCTGGCGCAATAGAGGGCACAGCCAATTTACCTGCCAGCACCACTGAAGGAAGACAAGAGTAAAGACCTTGATCCTGCACGGCAGGGTTCCCTGTGCCTGGCGCTGGAGCCAGTGGAAGGGAAACAGACTTTTTAACCAAGTACGCCTGATGAAGCATAGTCACGAATTTTGGGGAAAATCCATCCTCCACAGCGAAAGCCAAACTCTGCACATCAGGATTGGACTGTTTGGAGGATTTGCGAGGTTTCTTACCAGAGGCGTGCTTACATTTTACCAAAATGTCACCAGCACGCTCCCCCAGGATTCATGATGTCATTTTTGTTGGAGTCGAGGCAGAAGGTGCAAGAAGACCCTCCTTGGAGGTTGAAGGAACTGAATCTGGGCAAGCCTTGCACCACTAGCGGGCCGCAGCGCATGTGGTACACGGTAGAGAGTTGCGCGGGGACAGAAATCCTACCCGTCCCCGCCAAAGTCTCACCCGTCCCCACCCGTCCCCATGAGGAATCCCACCCGTCCCCGTGATGAATCCCTCCGTCCCCACCTGGCCCCGCGAGGAATCTCCTCCGTCCCCGCCCATCCCGTGAGGAATCCCCTGCCGTCCCCGCCCGTCCCTATAAACCTTCAGAAATAGTTATTTCATTTAATTATGCTACTGAATTAAAGGCTCTGGTAGAAACCCATTTACAAATAAGCAAAAAGACTTTATTAATTTGGAAATATTAATTGGGAAGAATACATACTTTGTAAACGGGTTTCTACCAGAGCCTCTTTTGTTTATAAATTTTTATCAACACAACTAATATACTACTTTATCCTGAAGCAAAAAAAAAAAAAAAAAAAGAAATAGAATTCTTTTCCTACCTTTGTTGCCTGGTTTCTGCTTTCCTCATGTTCTCATTCAGTTCCTTCCATCCACTGTCTCTCTTCCTTCTGCATCTTCCATTTGCTCTGTTACTGTGCCTCTCCCTTTCTCCTCCCTTCCAAATTGGTCTGGCACCCATCTTCTTCCCTCCACTCCCCCCATAGTCTGGCATCTCTGTCTTTTTCCCTGCCAGCGTCTTCTCCCCACTCTCTCTTCCCCATTTCCTTTCAGCGTCTTTCTCCCCCCCCTATCTTCCCCATGTCCTGTCAGCGTCCTTCTCCCCCTCTGTCTTCCCCATGTCCTTTCAGTGTCCTTCTCCCCCCTCTGTCTTCCCCATGTCCTTTCAGTGTCCTTCTCCCCCCTCTGTTTTCCCCATGTCCTTTCAGCGTCCTTCTCCCTCTCTGTCTTCCCCATGGCCTTTCAGCATCCTTCTCCACCCCCCCCGTCTTCCCCATGGCCTTTCAGCATCCTTCTCCACCCCCTCATCTTCCCCATGTCCTTTCACCATCCTTCTCCATCCCTTTGTCTTCCCCATGTGTTTCAGCGTCCTTCTCCCCCCGTCTTCCCCATGTCCTGTCAGCGTCCTTCTCCCCCTTCTGTCTTCCACTAATGCTTTCAGTGTCCTTCCCCCCCCCCGTCTTCCCCATGGCCTTTCAGCGTCCTTCTCCACCCCTTTGTCTTCTCCAGTGCTTTCAGCGTCCTTCTCCCCCCTCCTTCTCTCCCGCCTCGGGTGCAGCACAGCCGGCCAGATCCCCTTACTTTTGTGCCGACAACAGCCCCGGTCTGACAAACCTCCCTGCCCTTAACCGCAAATCTAAATTTCCTTCTTACAGCTGCTGTAAGAAGGTAATTTAGATTCGCGGTTAAGGGCAGGAAGGTTTGTCGGACCAGGGCTGTTGTCGGTCGGTCGGGAAAGCGCCACAAAAGTAAGGGGACCTGGCCGGCTGTGCTGCACCCGGGGCGGGGCGGACCACCGCCCTCCCTTGGTAGCCACTCAAGCCACGAGGCTACTCCTCCTTACCTACCCTGCCTGCAGCACAGAGCCGAACGGAAGTCTTCCCGACGTCAGCGCTGACGTCGGAGGGAGGGAGGGCTTTGTTTAAGCCCTCCCTCCCCTCCGACGTCAGCGCTGACGTCGGGAAGACTTCCGTTCGGCTCTGTGCTGCAAGCAGAGCAGGTAGGGAGAAGAGGAGCCGCGCAACTTAGTACATCCAGCCCGCAGGAACCCCGCGACCATCGGAGGCGTCCCTACGGGATCCCCGCGTCCCCATGGGATTCCCGCGACCCTAGGGGGCGTCCCCACGGGATCCCAGTGACCCGAAGGGGGAACCCGGGGGGTGCCTGTGGGTCCCGCGGGATTCCCGTCGTCCCCGTTCCCGTGCAGCTCTCTAGTACACGGCTACATATCCAACAGCCATCCACCGCAAATAAGGCATGAATCCATCCATGAAGTTTTCGTGCAAAAACGAAGCTTGGAAGTATGAAAAATATATTTAAATTCAAAATCAGGAAAAATCCAAGATGGGTGCCAATTTTGAACAAAAAGAACCCGGGAAAATTACAGGAACCCTAAAAAAATAGCAATTTTGGGATTTTTAGAGGTGAAGAGGGGTAGGGCATACAGGGACACCACCCAAAAAACCCTTTTCAAAACCCCCCCAAAATCACTGAGTCAGGCTATTAGCCCGTACCCACTGTGACATGTGCTCAATGAGAGAAATTGCAGATAGAGCTGAAAATCAATGAACTGAAAATCTAGAATTGAAGTCTTCCGACTGCCCTACCAGCCGGACCAACATGGCCTGAGACCTCCGCCACCCTCAGTCACGCTGCACAGACGCCTTAGAGAGGAATGCAGTCTGGCTCTGATCCCAGTCGCACCTCACTTACCAGCGGATGAACCTGGAGTGAGCAAGATCCCAAGGGAATGGCCCCTGAGCCCCGGTCTGGTGAGCAGACTGTCTAGGGGGCTTACTGACAAGCAGGGAACCCTCTAGAAGCAGACTTTTCTCAAAGGTCTGTGATCTTCCACAGTCAAGGGATGTCACCACAGGGAAACTCCACAGCACGAGGGTGAAACTGTGAATGCAAAACACTGAAACTACATGAAAGAAAACACAAGCAGAAAAGATAAGACTTCTACAGACTGGCTTGTAAGAAGGAAGACAGGGGAGCTGGGATACTGGCACAGTGATGAGGGATTTAAGTCTCTGAAATTCTGAGGCTTCCTACAAAGTCCTGGCGGGTAGAGGGAAATAACCCACTGGTCCCGGAATAAAGTGGGATTGTACAAGAACCTGCATTTAGAATATGTTTATGGAAAATTTCTTCAGGAATCCTTTTTCTAATATTAGGCAACTCTAAATCCATTATTCAAAAAATACTTCCCATCACTCTAACCGCCTTCTAATGAGCTCACGACCAATCCCTTGGGAATACCACCCCTATAGTAACACTTTGTCCAATCCTCAAACTAAACACCTCTACAGACTATATCATCAACATTATGTAACCAACGTCATGTAATCATCAACGCTATGTAACCACTTTTGCTAACATGTATATGTTGTTACTCTCCATCTGCTGTAACTTGAATCTGTTGTTATGTAACATCTTCTGTAATCTTGAATGTATTGTAATTCTTTACTGTTACCTGTAATTTACTCTTCTCCTGTAATGTAATTCTATTGGAAATGCCCAGATATCTTCTATATTGTAATCCGCCTAGAACCGCAAGGCACAGGCGGAATAGAAATCTCTAATGTAATGTAATGTAATAAGCATGCCATATGCAAATTCATCCTACTCAAAAAAGCTGTATAGAAAATAATTTTGTACATAATCTTTGTACATAATTACACCATACACTATAAATAATTCAAATATCCTCTTAACATTAAACATTATTTATAAATACTTTTCTATAGAATTAGAGTCCTCTCCCTAATTGTAATGACTGATAATTGTCCTGTAAAATATTCAGTTCTCACATTATTTCAAACCACAATCTTTTTATTTGTATCTCCTTAAATTCAAGTATCTTGTTTTTCTGTAAAATATTGTAATTGAATGCTTGCTATCTTGTTTCCAAAATCCACTGGTGGCAAAATCAATGTTTTCAATGTTTCAGGTAACTTGTCATTTTACAGCTCAACAGAAGACTGTTTCACCATCTAGGCATCATCAGAAGCTGAAATCAAAGGATGTAAAGCCCTGATTCTATAAATGGCATCCTGATTGTAGGCAGCGTTACGCGTCCTACCATTGTCTAACCAGCCAATCAGGACTCATGTTTTTAGGAAAAAAGCTCCTGAGGCAGGCTGCCTACATTGGAGGCGTCCCCAGGAGCCTAGAGAGGCCACATGCCCGCCAAAGCTCACCTAAGGCTATCCGTGGGCGTGGCTTGCCCCAGAAGTCGCCTTAGGCGAACCTAGGCGGCTGTTCCCTAGTCCAGCGGCAGACGCTTACAATGTAGGCCAGTTGGCCTACACTGTAAGTAGATGCGACCGCTAAGCTAATCACAGCAGAGATCTCCCTGCTGTGATGTTTAGCGGCCGCCAATCCCCCCTCCCCCGAACGCGGCAGGAAGGATGCCCAATCCCTCCTCCCCGAAACACCCTCCACCCGCCCCTGAAGATCGTCAGTAGGAGGGTGCCAAATCCCATCTGCTGGAACACCCCTCAACCCCCCTTGAGTGCCCAATCCCTCCTGCTGGACACCCATCACCCCCACTTGAAGATCACAGCAGGAGGGTGCCCAATCCCTCCTGCTGGAACCCTCCCCAACGTAGATATCCCAATGCCAGAGGGGGGGCCCCCCCTCCCTGCCCCCCCCCAGATCCCCCACCCCTCCCTGGACCCCCCTAACCTTTTAATGTTGGCTGGCTGGATCTTCCCCACCCTCCGGCCAGCAGGCCCGCCTCAATCAAAATGAGGTAGGCCTGCCCCTTCCTGGTGTACTGTGGGATGCACCGGGGAGGGGCCTAAAGCCTGATTGGCCTAGGGCCATAGGCACATGGGCCGGGCCTTAGGCACATGAGCCAAACAGAATCTTAGGTAGGCCTATGTGACTATGGCCCTGCCCATAGGCGGGACCTTAGGCACTGTGGCCAATCAGGTCTTATGCCCCTTCCCTATGCATCCTACAGTGCACCGGGAAGGGGCAGGCCCACCTCATTTTGACAGAGGCGGGCCTGCCGGCCATACGGTGGAAGACCCGGACAGCTGGCCAACATTAAATTGAATCAATTTTTATTTTTCAAACAACAAAAATCCAACCAACAAAGGCTAACAGTATAAACACTGGACAAATCCAAATACAAAGCATCTGATCCAACAATCCCACCCCAAACCTTCCCCACCCCAAACCTCCTAATCCAAAAACCAAGAAAAACCTTAGAGCAGTAGGTTTGGACTCTTATAACCCACTGCGAATAACTAGGAATAAAACTCCAATACTAAAGAGAAAAGAAAAAAAAAAGGAAGAAGAAATAAGGTACAGGGATCCCACGCACTCCTGGTGCCCCAGCGAGAACGCTAAAGAGAGCTCAGACCTCGGAGAGGTTCACAAGGAATTCAAAATATCACTTTGAGCCCTTGGCGATAGAGAATGGAGATAAGAATCCCAAATCCGAAAAAACTGTCTCCTTCTTCGCAAGCTATGATATACATCCTTCCTTTCCAACAGCAGCAGAGCATGCAAACGATTCCTCCAAGCCCAAAAGGATGGCAAAGCATCTCCAATCCAGACAGACAGAATCACCTTCTTCTCCAAGGCACCCACCCACCGCATAAACTGAGCTGGCCAACATTAAAAGGTTAGAGGGGGGTCCAGGGAGGGGTGGGGGGTCTGCATGTGAGGGGAGGGGCCCCAGCATCAGGATATCTACGGTGGGGGGTGTTCTGTCAGGAGGGATTGGGCATACCTCCTGCAGCATTCGTTTGAAGGGGGGAGAGGGGACTGGCGGCCACTAAACTTATCACGGAGGGAGATCCCTTGTAGCGATAAGATCAGCGGCTGCGCCTATAGTGAACCTGATTATATAACTGGTATCTGTAACATGGACGTCAGTTAGAGAATTGGGTTCACTGTAAGCATGATTCTGTATAGGATGCCCTTCGGCTTCTGAGACCAGGCATCCTATACAGAATCCGTCCCTAAATGCTTTCAAATATCTTAATACATAATTCTGAAAATAAACAGATGCAAAAGGCAGGATACAGATCACCATACTATGTCACACTGTTCCTCTTATTCATTGCTCTGGCAAGAAGATATTCGAATTTAAGGAGATACAACGAAGAAATTGTGGTTTGAAATACTGGACAATCTTAGTCATTACAATTAGGAAGGAGATTCTAATTCTATAGAAAAGTATTTATAAATAATGTTAAATGGATGTTTGAATTATTTATAGAGTATATGTAATGATTTTGCACAGAGATTTGTTAAATAAATGAAAATATTTTCTATACAGCTTTTTTGAGTAAGATATAGTAATATATATATAGAAGCAGATTTGAATTGATTTTCCCAATAGTTTGTTGTATATACAAATTCATAAGATATGGTAATATCTTCCAGTTCTCTAAATGAAAAATTTACAAGAAACAAACAAATCTGTGCTACAGGCCCCACAAGGAGTGTACACCAGCAAAGAAAAATCAGGTATAATCAAACATTTGCCCCAATCTCCCATTACTCACCATAGCACTGGAACAGTTCAGCAGGCAGATCACACCCAGAAGGTACCATCTCCTCCTGTAGGTTTTATAAGCTACCAATCTGTGAAGTTCTGGTGCCAGGAATGGCTTCACTGGGTTATCAGCACTGAGGTCCAGAATGTCTTCCATCTTCTTCCTTGGGAAGCCTCTGCTTACAAATGTCTGTTTATCTTCTTGCTGATTTTATGTTTTTATGCTAAGATTTGTTCAAGAGTGACTTAAAAAAACACCACATCACAGAGGTCTGTATTGTGACACTTCTTCCCAGGGTAGTCCTTTTCACAGGAGAGACTTTGCTTTTCCTTCACCTTCTCAACCCCTTCTTTGTATTTCAGTACAGATGCTGAAAATTAGATTTTGTTTCTGGGTGGATCCAATTCCACAATTCATTCTTCACTTGATTTTCCAATCTTTAAAAAAAAAAAGTACTGGAACAATGCTGGCACATCTGAAAAACAAAATTATTATAAGGGAATCACATTTACATACAATATTTGGTAAATACTAGATGTTAAGTGGATTTAAACACTGAAACTAAGGGGTAGATTCTGAAAATCTGAAAACCAAAATGTCTTTAATGTGCTCGCTAAACTGATTCCAGCCAGTTTAGCATACATGTATTTTAGCAGCAATTTATCAAAACGGCTTACCGAGGTATTTTCCTCCACCTGTTAACGTTTTGGTTCTGACTCTCATGCAATCCATTATTTTGGACTTATGTGTTACCTTAGTTAATCCTATAATCCTAGGGGACTTCAATATTCATTTTGAAGACTCCAATAATACTGTTACAGCAGAAATTCTGACTTTTCTAAAGGATTTAGGACTGTGTCCATTAATAACCGGTCCTACCCACATCGCCGGGCATACCTTAGATATGGTATTAACTTCATCATCCCAAAGCAATAACTTCCAAGCATTTACCATTACACCTGTTCCATGGTCTGACCACTCTTTAATTTCATTTCAACAATATAAATCAAATTACCAATGTAATCTAAAACCCAAAATAATTACCACTAGGAATTATAACAAACTAGAAGCCACAGATATATCTTCCAATTTCTATCTCTCTTTTGAACAACTATCTAGTTCCAACATTAATGAAAAAGTTCAAGCATGGAACCATTCTATAGTCAATCTATTAAATTCTACTGTACCAGTAGTTACCTATACTATTTCTCCTCGCAAATAAAAAAAACCCTTGGTACTGCTCAAATCTAATTTTATTAAAAAGACAATTACGTTCTTTAGAACGTAAATGGAGACATAATAAATCACTATCGAACTACAATAAATTCAAGGAACACGCTGCATACTACAAATCAGAAATCAATAGAACCAAAAAAGACTTCTACACTAAACAAATCAAGAAAGCAAAAAACTCCTCTGTTTTATACGCGATTGTCAAATCTCTTACTACAAGGAAAAAGGAAACAAATACATCCAGTCCCACTCCTACAGCGCAAGCCTTAGCTGCATTCTTCATAGATAAAGTTCAGAAAATTAGAGACACTTTTCCACCTAATGCCATTTCATGCTCCTCCGCAGATTACGTAGGCTCCACCTCTGCAACTATTTTGTCCTATTCTAAATGCTCTTATTTCACCCTTCCTAGTTTGGAGGAAATACAAAGATGTATCAGCACACTCAACATAAAAGAGACAAGCACAGAAGTCATTCCTCCTTTCCTATTAAAACGATTCTTTTCCATTTTTGGTCCTTACATAAAAGATTTAATCAATTCAAGTTTGTCATCCGGATCTTTACCTGAGACCTGGAAACAATCAATTATTCATCCGATTATCAAGGATAAAAATGTTAGCACACAAGATTTATCTATCGCCCCATAGCAAATATACCATTCATGGTGAAACTCACAGAAAAAAATCATCTTCCAATAACTTTCTGATTTTGTCGAGAAAACCAATGTACTTCACCCCAATCAAACTGGCTTTCGTCATTGTCATTCTACAGAACTTTCCCTGCTAGGACTTTCCCTGCTAGAATATTATACTACCTTGATCATCATCAATCCGTATTACTCATATCCTTAGATCTTTCTTCTGCATTTGACACTATAGACCAGTGTTCTTCAACCTTTTTGCACCTATGGACCGGCGGGAAAAAAAAATTATTTTGTGGACCGGCAAACTACTAGGACTGAAATTTAAAAACCCCGTTTCCGCCCCGTCTCCACGAGCTCGGTCCTCGCAAACCATCTAATCCCATCCGCACAAGCCTCAGTTATGATTTTATACTGAATGTATTTTATTAAAGTATAAAAAGAAACAATATTCTGTACAATTGTCATTTTATAAATACAAATAATACAGAGCAAGGATCAACAAAACCCTTGTCTCCCCTTCACATATACCCCCTCTACTATCAAGAAAACTGAATAAGCCAAATTATTACAGAATGCTACACAGAAATATCATGCTAACAGAATACCGCAGTCACACATAATAGGAATAGGCTTAGGGGAGTGCCCCCTGGTCAGAGAGAGCCCTAAGCCACTGCCTGGATTTTGCAGTCCCCAGTTATGTCTAACACCAGCTCTAGCAGGATATATATTTCAAATCTGATATATTCTAATCACAAAATAGAAATAAAATTATTTGTTTCTACCTTTTGTTGTCTCTGGTTTCTGCTTTCATCTTCTTTTCACTCTCTTCCTTCCAGCGTCTGCCTTCTCTGTCTCTTCAATCCAGCATCTGCCCCTTCCATCTACTGTCTGATCTCTCCCCCTTCCATATGGTATTTGTCTTCTTTCTATGCCCCTCTCCCCTTTCCATCCAGCCTATGCCCCTCTCTCCTTTTTACATGATTCATTCCAGATTCACTGCTCTCTTCATTTTTATCTCTCCTACACCAGATCTAACATCTTTGTCCCTCTCAATTTCTCTGCTGACCTCCCCTTCCCCTCCTCTAATCTCCCTGCCAGCTGTTCCCTTCCTTTTTTCTTCTTTCTTCCCTCCTCCCCCTGTCCAGCAGTAACTCTCTTCCCTTCCCTTTCCCTCCTCCTCTCACATCAGCATCTCTCCTTATCCCTCTCCAGGTCCAGTAGCAGCTGTCCCTTTTTCCCCTTGCCCAGCAGTTTCCCAGACTCCTTTCCCTCCCAGCAGCATCTCTCCTTATCCCTCTCCAGGTCCAGTAGCAGCTGTCCCTTTTTCCCCTTTCCCAGTAGCTTCCCAGACTCCTTTCCCTCCTCCCCTCCCAGCAGCATCTCTCCTTATCCCTCTCCAGGCCCAGTAGCAGCTGTCCCTTTTTCCCCTTGTCCAGCAGCTTCCCAGACTCCTTTCCCTCCTCCCCTCCCAGCAGCATCTCTCCTTATCCCTCTCCAGGTCCAGTAGCAGCTGTCCCTTTTTTTTCACCATGCCCAGCAGCTTTTCAGCCTCTAACAGTGGATTTCTCCCCTCCCAGCAACTCTCCTTACTTGCCAGCGCAGCGATTCAGGAAGGCAGCCTCGGGTCCTTTGTTGGGTCGCACTGCCTCTGAGGAAAGCGGAAGTTGCATCATTAGAGGCGGCCGCGACTCAGCAAAAGCCCCAAGGCTTCCTTCCTGAATCGCTGTGCTTGTAAGTAAGGAGAGCCGCTGGGAGGGGAGAGAGCACACTGTCGGAGGCTCCCCATTATCTCTCCGGCCCTGCGCAAACTACAAGTAGTCCATCTTGCCGGTCCTGCGCGGACCAGCCAGGAAATTGGAGAGGTTGATCTCGCCGGTCCTGCGCAGACCGGCAGGAATTTTCTGCGGACCGATACCGGTCCGCGGACCCGCGGTTGAAGAGCTGTGCTATAGACCACAGTTTACTCCTAACACGACTCCAGGAAATTGGTATATCAGACCAGGTCCTGGACTGGTTCACATCTTATTTTAGAGACAGATCCTCTAAAGTTATCTTCAATGATACTTCGTCTGAATCTTTTTCTTCTAAATATGGCATCCCACAGGGTTCTATACTGTCCCCACTCCTCTTTAATATATTTTTATTGCCTCTCTTGACAGTTTCCTAATCTATTGGCTTTTCTACATTTGCTTATGCGGACAATGTCCAACTCATCCATACCATCGATCTCAATAATAAGGAAGAAATAGTCCTCATTAATCGTAAATTAGAAAAAATTAAATCTCGGTTAGATTCAAATAAACTCTCTCTCAATATCAGTAAATCTAAACTTATGATCTTTCCATTTAAAGAAGGAACAACACTCCAAGCCCCTTTGAAACTAGAATCGTTATCCATCAAAACTGTTCCAACTTTGAAACTATTGGGAGTTACTTTCGACAGTAAAATTTTCCTATCATTCCCACATTAGTACAGTCGTCCAGAAATGTTTCTATTGACTAAGAATGATACATTCCCTATCTAAGTTACTCGAACCGGCTGCACTAAATACACTAATTCATTCTTTGGTGATTTCATGCATAGATTATTGCAACACTCTATAAGAGCATTACAAAAAAGGAGATTAGACGACTACAGATCATCAAAAACACTGCTATTAAGATCAAAGCGGAGCAAAAAAATATGATCACGTCTCCCCCCTCTTGATCAATGCTCATTGGTTACCAGTCGAACACAGGATTAGCTATAAAATTTTACTTTTAACACTCACAACTAAACTGAACAATCAACCCGATTTCATTAATAGACTTCTAATCCAGTATAGCACACCAAAATCTCTCCATTCATTTTCCCAAAATCTTTTAGTTATACCTTCGTTAAAATCTATTAATACATTGTGCTCCAATAACTTTGCTGTTACTGCCCCCACTCTGTGGAATTTATTATCGATTCATCTACGCTACGAATCTGATATAAAACAATTTAAAACTAAATTAAAAACATTTCTATTCCAAGATGCTTTTAGATAATAACTGCCCTTTTAAGGGCTAAATTTAAATTTCTACTACTTTTTACCTAACCTATTGTCTTATTCTTTTATGTCTTACCTTTTCTATATTAATTGTAGTTCTTCCCTACTATCCCATTGTTGTGTAGTCTGTACGTCTTTGACTTTTATCTATTATCCCTGTTTTTATACGTTTTTATGCAATTTATTATTTGTTTTTATGTAATTTTATATTGTTAACCGCTTAGAAACCAGAATAAGCGGTCTAAAAAATATTTTAATAAACTTGAAACTTTTCTAGCCATCTCCTTACTGCCTTGCAAATGTAGTATAACAAGATAATTTTTTTTTTTTTTTGTAAATAATTTTTATTAGTAGGAAGGGAACTACAAGATAACAAGGGCAATAAGGACACCAACGTACATACCAAAAATGCAAATACAAACAGCAATATGAGAACCAAAACTGCACCCTAGGAAAAGGATAACGAGATAATTAATATTAAAATGATCACTTAAGAGCAATTCTCTAACCTCGTTGTTCCACATTTGCGGCCAAAATTTGCCCTCAGATTTGAGCTGTTGCCTTACTTTCTGCTCAGTGCCAGAGCACCGATTGGCTCAGGCACTGACAGAAAAGGTTTGACAGCTCAGAACCCCCCTCTCCCCCCCCCCACACACGCAAATTAAAATAAGAACATAAGAATTGCTGCTACTGGGTCAGACCAGTGGTCCATCGTGCCCCTCAAACGGTGGCCCTTAGGTCAAAGACCAGTGCCCTAACTGAGACTAGCCTTACCTGCGTAAATTCGGGTTCAGCAGAATTTGTCTAACTTTATCTTGAATAATAATAATAAAAAAACCAAATTGATGATCGGCAGGAGGCTGCATCGCACAATTACCCAACACTACTAACTCCCCCCACTCACAGTGGGAGAGATGCCCACACCCCCTCCCACCACCAAGCAACGTCCCCGATACTCCCCTCCTGGCAGCGGGAGAGATGCTTACTCCCTCCTACCGCAACCGTCAAGTGACCCCCCACCAGTTAACACCTCCCAACAGCAGGAAAAATGCCCACTCCCTCTTGCTGCCAAGCAATGCACCTCCGACAACCCCTGGCAGCGGGAGAGATGTCCACTCCCTTCCGCCACCATGCAACCCCCCCCATCCTCCAACACCCCCAAGTGCCTCCAACGATTCCCACCCCCTCCTCCTTATATTACTTATGATGGCTGGTCAAAGGGATGTCTACTCCCTACGGCCAGCAGGCCCTCCTCTTCATAATGGCTGGCCTTTCCCTCCCCATGCATCCTAGGATGCACTGGGGAGGGCCTGAGTTTCTGACTGGCCCAGGTTAAGGCCCTTCCTGTGGGAGGGATCTTAGGTGTCTGGGCCAGAGACTTAGGCCCAGGGAGGAGCCTAAGGCTCTGATTAGCCCAGACGCCCAAGGCCCCTCCCATCGGAGAGACCTTAAATAACCTGGGCCAATCAGTCTCAAGCCCCTCCCCAGTGCATCCCAGGATGCATCAGGGAGGGGAAGGGCCGCCACTTTGAAGAGGCGAGCCTGCTGGCCAGAGGGAGTAGGCATTCCTCTAGCCAGTCATTGTAAGTTAAGGGAGAAAGGGGTCGTCATTTGCACTGGGGAGGCTTTGTGGTGGTGGGAGGGAGTGAATATAGCAGTAAGAAATATTGCTGAATCAAAGGAAGGGAGGGAAACATTCTTGGGACAGTATTTGTTACTGAACACAATGCCTGCAGTCAAGTGAACATTAGAGGTGTCAGCATAACTAACTATAAGGGCTATTGTTCAAAAAGCAGATCTGAGCATGTCACGTGAGGGGTGAGCATGTGAGGGGAGGAATAAGTTTCCAAATATAGGCAACTGTAAATATGGTCTAAGGCAGTGGTTCCCAACCCTGTCCTGGAGGACCACCAGCCAGTCAGGTTTTCAAGTTAGCCCTAATGAATATGCACGGGGCAAATTTGTACGCCTGTCACCTCCATTATATGCAAATTTCTCTCATACATATTCATAAGGGCTATCCCAAAAACCCAACTGGCTGGTGGTCCTCCAGGACAGGGTTGGGAACCACTGGTCTAAGGCACACTAGTGTGTCTTTTGAGATTTTAAGTGTGCCGCGGCTCACAAGACAGGAAGAGAGGCTCCGGTGCCTGTGTCAGCTGACTTCTACCGTCGCGTTGCATGTATCTGCCAGGACTCCTGCCTTCCTCGTCTTCTCACCCCCGGACCAGCAGTGGCAGCTCTATGTGCTTTTAACTTCAGCACACAGCTGCCACTAGCAATATAGCCCGGTTTCATCAGGCAGCTTCGATGATGTGATGCGGGCCGGCCTAGCAAAGGCCCTGAGGCTGCCTGATGAAACCGTGCTAAACTACTGCTAGTGGCAGCTGTGTGCCGAAGTTAAAAGCACACAGTGAGCTACTGCTAGCAGTGACAGCAGAGGTATTGCTGGACATGGAAGGGAGAAGGGGTACTGCTGAACATGGGGAGAAGGGAAGGGGGAAGTAGTACTACTGAAGAGGGGGGGGGGAGTGGTAATGCTGGCCAGGGGAGGAGGGAAGTGAGAAGGGGTACTGCTGGACAGGGGGAGCTGGAAAAGGGTACTGCTGGACAGGGGGGAGGTAAAAGGAAGGGAAAAGAGGAGCTGCTGGACCTGGCAGAAAGGGAGGGAAAGGAAAGGTGCTACACATTGGAGGGGAAGGTGAAATGGTACATGGAGAGAGAGCATGTTGGGTTGGGGGGTGGGAAGGAGGAATGTTACTCGAGGGAAGAGGCAAGGACAGAGAGAGAAAGCGTGCAGGAGGGAGAAAGTGTTGGACTCATGGAGAGGGCAAGATGGATGGGGAGGAAGAAAGGAGGGAAGGAGAAATGTTATACTCTGGGGAAGGGGGAGAGGGCAGAGAGTGAAAAGTTGGACTCATGGAGGGGATGGGAGGGGAGAGACACAGAGAGAGATAGAGACACAGACACAGAGAGAGATAATAATGATAATTTTATTCTTATATACCGCCATACCGAAAAAGTTATAGGCAGTTCACAATAAGCTGAGCTAGTACATACGATACAGATAAAATACAACAGATTGGAATGATAGAAACTTATAACAGATAAAAGCAGAATGCATTTACAATACAATGCAGATCAAATACATCAGATTTAAAAATAAGAAATACTTATAAAAAGTTAAAAAGATATGTTGGTTGGGGGAGGGAAGGAGGACCAGAGGAAGGAGGAAGAAATAAAAAAATGTTGGACTGGTGGATAGGAGGGAGAAATGTAGGACTAGGAGGGGGGCCTGAAAGGGGGAAGGGAGATGGACTGTAGGGGCAGAAAGGAGGAAGGGAAAGAGAAATGTTACACTGGGGGGGGGGTGGAGGAGAGATGACTAAAAGAAGGGAGAGATATCAGACCAGGGAATAGAAGGGAAGGAGGGGAGTCTGGTAGCGCTATAGAAATAATAATAGTAATAGTAAATAGAGATGCCAGATTAAGGGAAGAGAGGAGAGAGATGCCAGACTGGGAAAGGGGAAAAGGAAGGAGACAGATGTCGTCGGCCACTGGGAGGGAAGAAGAGAAATGTCAGACCATGGAAATAGGAAGGGAAGGAGACAGAGATAGTAGATTTTGAGAAGAAAGCAGAAAAATGGAAATATTGAATGTTAAGTTAATGCCAAAGATGGATGCAAGGTAGAAAGTGAAGAAGGAGAGAAAAACAGTCAATGGACAAGAAGGCCCTGGAAACATAGTTAAAAGCACAGAAAAATAAAGTCACCAGACAACAAAGGTAGGGAAAATGATTTTATATATAGTGATTGAAATGTGTCAATTTTGAGAATTTATATCTGCTGTGTGTATATGTAAAATGAATGGAAAAAAATTACATTACAATTAGTAAAGGGGATGGAATATGATGAAGAGCTTAGGTGGGTCTTGGGTGGAATTTTAGAAGTCTGTGGTTGGGAGTACTCAGTTGATATTTGTTAGACTTCCTGCTTCCTCAAGCCATGGCCACTACCGACTCGAAAAAGTTTGAGAAACACTGGTATAAGGTAGGAATAAGAGTAATGGGAAAAGTAATTAGGGGTGGAGAGACCGGAAGAGGCAGAGAAAGTATCTGATAGAGAAAGTATCTGATAGGTGAACTGTCCTTGCTCCAACCAATGAGAAGACAGGCAGGAGGGACTGAAAAGTTTACACTAACTATAAAACTAATGGAGGTATAGATCTGTGTGTGCCTACTTTGTCATTCTTTTGATGAAAATTGGACATTCTTCCTGGCCAGAAAGAAAATAAAGAATTACTTTATCAAAACCTCAGTGGAGTTCTTTGCAGACTTGGGCAGTGTTTCTCATAATGAATTGGCATTTTCAGCAGGTACTGGAGGCATTGGGCTAGATTCACAAAACAAACCAATCGTGTACCGATCGGTTTGCGACCTGATTTTACTCCGGCCCAACTCACTTACCTCTCTGCCGATCTGATTCAAATCCACGCATGCAAATGAGGGGAATGGCATGCAAAGTAGGCAGGGGCGCGATTCACTAAACAAATTTTGCAAACCGACTGGGCTGGCCGATCAACCCAAGAAGCAACTGCTGGGGACCAGTCGCAAACATCCTTTCTCACTCTCCAGTTCCATTGCTGCCCTGCTCTCTGCTGCCCCGATCTCGCTGCCCTTACTCTGCAGAAGCCCTGGATTGTTTAGCTCCTCTCTGCCCTTCTCCTGCATTTCAGCCCTGACTTTCAGCCTCGCCACCCCAACTCTCCTCTTGCCGCCCTGCTCTCTGCCCCGAATCCAAACTCCCCCTGCTCTCTGCCGCCCCGACTCTCCTGCTCTCTGCCTCCTTGCCTGCAGTGCGAGCCTGTGTGTTTAAACGGGGCTGCACTACGCAGTGCAGCCCCGCTTTAAACCTGTGGGATCGCACTGCAGGGAAGGCGGCAGAGAGCAGGAGAGTCGGGACCAGTGAGTTTTAGCTTTTTAAAGAGGCTGCTGCCACTGGGGATCACCCTTCAAGACAAGTTGAAGAGATAGCAGGAGAGTTGGGCCCCCCCAAAAAAAACCACGCAGCAAAAACAAACATGAACGCATGCGCAGACCCTCTACAGGGAAAGAAGAGGGTCTGCGCATGCGTCAGGATCGCACACTAGCGTTCCTCCAATTGCCCCCATTAGAATATTATTGGTTTCTGAATCCATCAGACCTGTCCGGATCGGACACGGATCGGTCACAATCGGGCAGGTTAGTGAATCTAGCCCATTGTGTTCATATAGTTACAGAAACTATCTTAAGAATGTCTCACCCCCTCCTTCATTGTTTCTGCGAGCATCAGCAACAATTAGTACAGTATTAGTACAGGTTTCCCCCTACTATTTTTATATGTTATTACACTCTGCAATAATTAACACATATGTCTGTAAGAAAAATACAGTATATCTGTTAGTATAAACACTATTATAAAAGTTATTTCTTATATATATATAATAATAATAAATTTATTCTACTATACTGTCATTATCCAAGAGTTCTAGGCGGTTTACAGCATAAGAAACTGAACAATCAGCGAAGTACATACATATCATAAGATTGAAAAAAACCCAAGATTAAAAATGGTAAAATAATTACGATGTTAAGAAGGCCTAATTATGTGATAAATTTGTCAAACAAAGCAGACTTTACTAATTTTCAAAAAGAACAGCAAGACATGGCTTGATGAAGACATTCACCAAGCCAACATTGAAGTTTGCCTGCCTGAAATGCTAAGGTCCTTTCAAAAAAGGTCTTATATCTAACACCATTTGGCTTATGATAGGTAAATAAGTTAGAGCTTCTCGTAATCCTTGATGGTCTATAAAATTCAAAGTGAGGGAACAAATAAATTGGAGACTCTCCTGAAATCAGCTTAAAACAAATACAAGAAAACTTAAATAGTATTCTTGCTTCCAACGCATAATCAATAATATGGACTAAGGAAAAATTATGTTCTTACCTGTTAATTTTCTTTCCTTTAGATGCAGCAGATGAATCCAGAGACCAATGGGATAGCACACATCTACCAGCAGGTGGAGAAAGAGAAACTGATTAACAGGTGGTCCTATTGGCTGGCACACCTCCAGCATTTTCAGTATTGCTCCTTGCCCAAGCATCCGTAACATCAATATGCTTAGCATGTAAAAAACTTCTTTCCCATAACAAATTTCAAAAGGTAATAATACAGAATACAACTATCAATAATAACAGACTTCGAAAGTTGCAAAAGAAAAAAACGACAGTCAATATCCAGAAAGGATGGGGCTCTGGATTCATCTGCTGCATCTAAAGGAAAGAAAATTTAACAGGTAAGAACATAATTTTTCCTTCCTTAGCAACAGCAGATGAATCCAGAGACCAATGGGATGTAGCAAGCAATCCTCAATCTGGGTGGGAAGCAAACGCCGCCTCCGCAACAACCGAAGCACTAATCTCTGCCTCCGCAAGCGCCCCCACATCCAACCGGTAATGCTGAGATAAAGTATTCTTGGAAGACCAAGTAGTCACATGACAAAACTCCTCCAAGGAAAAACCTCTGGACTATGTCCAAGTAGCCCCCATTGCTCTGGCTGAATGGTCATGAAGTTCTTCCGCCAACCGTTTCCCTGCCATCAAATAAGAGTAAAGTATGTCCTCCTGGACCCTTCGAGCGATGGAGGCTTTGGACGCTGCCATATGTTTGACGCATTCCTTGAAGAATACAAAGAAATGATCTAAATGACTAAAAGTCGTTAGAAACCTACAGATTGCAGAGAATGCTACGCACTTTTAAAAAATGCAGTGAAGAAAAGCTCGGCTCCCCATTCCTCCTCCCAGGAAGAAGGAAGGAAAAGTGAGAGTGGCATAAAAGAAAGGATGACACCACCTTAGAAAGAAATTGTGGTACTGTCTGAACTGACACCCCAGAATTTGTAAATCAGAAATAAGAATCCCCACCGTACAAGGCCTACAACTCAGAAAGAAAACTGCCGAGCTGAAGCCATGGCCACAAGAAACACCGTGTTCAATGCCACAACCTTTTAGAGTCTCAAAAGACAAGGTTGAAATGAAGCCTTCTGTAAACTGTGAAGAAATACCTTAAGACTGTACTCCAGACAGGGCTTCTTAAGAGGTGGACGAATATACTGTACTTCTTTTAGGAACTGAATTACATGAAGCTGAGAAGTAAGCGAAGAGCGAGATACCTAGACCTTGTAACAAGCTAAGATTGCCACTTGAAGCTGAAGGGAATTGAATGCTAAGTCCTTGGCAATACGCTTATGCCAAAAAAGAAAGAATATAAATCATAGAACTCTGGAATGGTGCCAATGTTGAGAAGTACCCAAGAAAGGAAAAGCCTCCAAACGGAAGCATAAGCCACAGGTGAAGACGTCTGTATCACCTGGAGTAGAGAGCTGCAAAGGAACGGGAACGACGGTAATCCCGTGGGACCCGCGGGGATGCCCCTAGGGTCGCGGGGATCCCGTGGGGACGCCTCCGAGAGTCGCAGGGTTCCTGCGGGGCTGGATGTACTCAGTCGCGCGGCTCCTCTTCTCCCTACCTGCTCTGCTTGCAGCACAGAGCCGAACGGAAGTCTTCCTGACGTCAGCGCTTAAGTCGGGAAGACTTCCGTTTGGCTCTCTGTGCTGCAGGCAGAGGAGGAGAGTAGCCTCGTGGCTCGAGTGGCGTACCAAGGGAGGGGGGTGGTCCGCCCCGGGTGCAGCACAGCCGGCCAGGTCCCCTTACTTTTGTGGCGCTTCCCCGACCGACCGACCGACCGACAACAGCCCCGGTCCGACAAATCTCCCTCCCCTGTAGCCGCGAATCTAAATTACCTTCTTACAGCAGCTGTAAGAAGGTAATTTAGATTTGCGGTTAAAGGCAGGGAGGTTTGTCGGACCGGGCCTGTTCTGTTGTCGGTTGGGCGGAGAAGCGCCACGAAGGTAAGGGGGCAGGGAGAGAGAAAGGGAGGAAAGGTGGAGTGGAGAGGAAAAGATGCTTAAGGGAAATGGGTAAAACTGAGGTGGGAGAAGGACGCTGAAAGCACATGGGGAAGACGGGGGGAGAAGGATGCTGAAAGCACATGGGGAAGACAAAGGGGTGGAGAAGGACGCTGAAAGCACATGGGGAAGACAAAGGGGTGGAGAAGGATGCTGAAAGGACATGGGGAAGATAGGGGTGGGTGGAGAAGGATGCTGAAAGGCCATGGGGAAGACAGAGGGGGAGAAGGACGCTGAAAGGACATGGGGGAAGACAGAGGGGGGAGAAGGACACTGAAAGCACATGTGGAAGACAGAGGGGGGAGAAGGACGCTGAAAGGAAATGGGGAAGAGAGAGTGGGGAGAAGACGCTGGCAGGGAAGAAGACAGAGATGCCAGACTATGGTGGGAGCTTATTTGTAAATGGGTTTCTACCAGAGCCTTTAATTCAGTAGCATAATTAAATGAAATAACTATTTCTGAAGTTTATAGGGACGGGCGGGGACGGAGGGGATTTCTCGCGGAGACGGGTGGGGACGGAGGGATTCCTCACGGAGACGGGTGGGATACCTCATGGGGACGGGTGGGGACGGGTGGGACTTTGGCGGGGATGGGTGGGGAGGGGTGGGATTTCTGTCCCCGCGCAACTCTCTAACCTGGAGAAGAGAAGAAATAACCTGCTTAGCATAACCCTTATACGTCAGCCATGACTTTTCAAAAGCTAGGTCGTAATACCAAAATAGGACGAATATCCATGTTGATTGGACCCTAGGTGAGTAAATCCGGATACCAGGAATCTCAACAGATCGGCCGTCGAAAGACTCATCATATCCACATAGCAAGGATGGCACAGCCAATCCGGAGATTCTCTAATTATTGTGCTCTGAATGCGAGCTTGAGATGGCAAATCCATCCATTCATCAGCCAGGGGAAAACACTTAAAAAGAGAAACAAGAGACGAGAAAGAAGCAATGCTGCTACCCCCTCTGACTGCTACTCCCTACGTCTGCTGAAGAAGTTAGGAAGCTTTGAATTTCGAGTTCTAGCAGATCTCACCTTTATACAAAGAGCTGGAACGCCTGAGCAAATAGTTCCCAATTTCCAGGATGTAGAAGATTTTACTAATCTAATCTAATCTAATTCTTAGGTTTGTATACCGCATCATCTCCACGTTCGTAGAGCTCGACGCAGTTTACAGTAGGAGAAATAGGAAGGAACTACAACAGAGGGTTAGAGGTAGAAGTGTGAAGAAAATTTAGAGGACTTGGGATGCCAAGATATAAGAGTTTCCTTGATTCCTAAGTTGGAGGGAGACTTACATTTTTTGAGAAAAGCCAGGTTTTCAGATGTTTGCGGAAAACTTGGAGAGAGCTCAAGTTTCGAAGAGGGGAGGTAAGGTTGTTCCAGAGCTCAGTGATTTTGAAGTGGAGGGAGGTCCCTAGCTTTCCTGTGTGGGAAATGCCTTTTAGCAAGGGGAAGGATAGTTTTAATTTGTGGGAGGATCTGGTGGTATTAGGGTTTGAGGAATTCCAAGAAAGAGGGATAAAGGGAGGGAGGATACCATATAGGATTTTGAAAGTTAAACAGGTGCATTTATAGTGGACCCTGGCGATTATTGGAAGCCAGTGGAGTTTGGCCAGGAGCGTGGAGACATGGTCAAATTTACTTTTAGCGAAGATGAGCTTGGCCGCGGCATTCTGAATCCGTTGGAGTCTGTGAAGGTTTTTCTTAGTTAGGCTTAAGTAGATAGAGTTGCAATAGTCCAATCTGGAGAAGATGATGGATTGGACAAGGAGGGTAAAATGTTTTTGATGGAAGCAGGATCTAACTTTCCTCAGCATGTGAAGGCTGAAAAAGCATTTTTTTACCAAGGATGGACATTGAAGGACAATGTGGAATCAATGATGATGCCCAAGACCTTGCTCGAGAACTCAAGCTGCAGAGAGGAGCCAGAGGGTAGTGGGATGGAGGTGGGTAGGTGATCTAGTTTTGGACCGAGCCAAAGAAGTCTTGTTTTGGACTCATTCAATTTCATTTGCACAGTGTGGGCCCAGGATTGTAGGTTCATTATACAAGAGGATATGTTCTTAGACAGGTTGGTGAGGTTCGAATCGGTCTCGAGGAGGACGAGGATGTCGTCTGCATAAGTGTAAATTGTTTCAAGGGGGGATAGGTGGAGGAGTTTTAGGGAGGACATATAGATGTTGAAAAGAATAGGGGATAGTGGAGAGCCTTGCGGGACTCCACAATTCGGTTTCCAGGGGGAGGATGAGGTGCCATTCATGTTAACAATGTAAGAACGAGAGCGGAGGAATTTAGAGAACCAACCTAGGACTGTGGAGTTGATACCTATCTCAGAGAGTTGGTAAACAAGAATATCATGGTGAACAACGTCGAAAGCAGCTGAAAGGTCAAATTGTAGGAGGACGGCGAACTTGTTTCTAGAGTGATGTTGTTGAACCCTTGAAATCAGGGAAGACAGTAGGGATTCGGTGCTGAAGTTAGGACGAAAGCCATATTGATAGGGTAAAAGAATAGAGAATCTCTCTAAGTATGATGAGAGTTGGGAAGAAATGATGGACTCTAGCATCTTGGTTAGGAGAGGGATATTTGCAATTGGGCGATAGCTGGATGGTATAGAAGGGTCAAGGTCAGATTTTTTCAGTAGTGGGGTCAAGGCGATATGACCCATTTCTGGGGAGAAATGGCCCGACTGAAGGGCGGGGTTTATGAGAATGGTGATAGAAGAAATAGCCTGAGCGGGAATGTTCTCGTATAGGTAGGAGGGGAATGGGTCCAAGGAGCAATTACAGGATTTCAGTTTGAGGCAGAGATTGAGGACCAGGGATTCAGATACGCACTCAAAGGTGGTCCAGGATCTGTCAGCTCGGATAGGGTTGGAGACCATTAGGGTGGGAGTGGAATCGGTGGGCACTAGGGAGTTGTAAGAGACTGAAGGAGGGAAAGAGCATCTCAAGGAAGAAACCTTATCGTTGAAGAATTTTGCTAGAACATCGGCTGAGAGAGAGGAGGGGAGCAAGGTGGGGTCTCTTTTGGAGGTTAGGGAGCGCCAGATGTTGAATAGAGTACTGCTTTGATTGTTGGACCTGGAGATTTTGTCACCATAGAAGTTCTTTCTTGCTTTTTTTAGTGCTGTATTGTACAGCTTGATATTGACTCTCCAGGACTGTCTGTCTATAGGACATTTTGATTTTTTCCATATGCGCTCCAGAGCTCGACATTTCTGTTTTAGCTCTCTGTGATATGGAAGGAACCAAGGGGCCTTGCGGGGATAGGAGATGGATTTAGTGGAAAGGGGGGCGAGAAAAAGATAGGTGGATTTAGAGAAAGCGACCCAGTTATGCCAATTAGTACCTGAATCTGCAGGCTTAGGGGCAGAGGAGAATAGATTGAGAAATTTAGACCACAACAGGTCGCTTGTGATTTATTTGCGGAAGGTAATGGGGTTGGAAGTACGGGGTGGAGCCCCAAGGTGCGACATAAAGATGGGGAGACAGAAAGCCCCTAGGAAGTAGTCAGACCAGGGGACATGTTCCCAGCGAGTGTCATCAATTGACGTCTTGTGAGCGGTAAGGTCGAGGAAGCTAATGAGGTCTAGTGTGTGCCCCTTTTCGTGGGTTGGGGATGGTGCAGGGGGGGTGAGGCTAAGGGAGGTGAGAAGCTAATAAGTTCAATCGTATCCTTGCTGGTGATGTCGTCTAGGTGGAGATTGATGTCTCCGATGATCAATAATCTTTGGAACTTGAGGAAGGCGTTTGTTATAGTCTAAAGGACGAGTTCGGAGGAGTTGTTCCAAGGGGTAGGTGGGCGGTTTAGGAGCAGGATGCCCAGTGGGTGAGGGTGAAGTTCATCGTTGACGGAAGCAAGCATGTATTCTAGTGAGGTGTGGCAACCCCTTTCAAGGAGCTGAACATCGAAAAAGGATTTGTAGAGAATTGCCAGGCCACCTCCTTTACGGTTAGATCTAGGTGAAAAGAGACCTTGGTAGCCATGGGAGCAGAGTTCATTTTGTGTAAATAGGTCATCTTTTTTAATCCATGATTCCGTGATGCATAGGAAACCAGGGTCAGAATCTTCAAGTAGGTCCTTCAGAATTTGAATCTTGTTGCAAGTGGATCTTGCGTTGCAATAAAGCATTGGGACTGGGGTGAACGAGTCAGAGGCAAGGTTGGGGAGATTGGCAGGGGAAACAGACTTTAAAGAAGCATGGTTGATTGTTCGGGGTTTTTTTTTGGGAGTATGTGGTCTGGTGCGAATCAGCGTGGGGATTTTGAGGCCAGGGCAGATATTATTGGTATTTGTGGAATTGAGAAGATCGGGAGAAGGAAGTATTACGCAGAGGGTGGAGTTGAGGGAAAAGCAAAGTAGGAGGAGAAAGGGCCACGAGGGTGGCTTCATGGTGAGAGGTTGGTGAGCCTTTGGTGAGCTTTTGGGTTGTGAAAATATAAATATATATATATATTTTTTTTTTTTTTTTGGGGGGGGGGGGGGAAAGCTAGGCAACTTGGTATCTAAGCAAGAAGAGGATCTAGACAACTAGGTAGAGAGAGGACTAGACAGACTTAGCATACCTTGATGGAACTAGTATAGAGGTAAAGGAGAGGGCTTAAATATTGCGCTCGTCCCTTAACATTGAAAGCACTTAGCAACTGGATGGTGTCCTATAAGAAGCTGTGGACAAGGACAGGCACTTAGCAACTGAATAGTGTCAAATAAGAAACTTTGAACAAGGTCAGGCACTTAGCAACTGAATAGTGTCAAATAAGAAACTTTGAACAAGGTCAGGCACTTAGCAACTGAATAGTGTCAAATAAGAAACTTTGAACAAGGTCAGGCACTTAGCAACTGAATAGTGTCAAATAAGAAACTTTGAACAAGGTCAGGCACTTAGCAACTGAATAGTGTCAAATAAGAAACTTTGAACAAGGTCAGGCACTTAGCAACTGAATAGTGTCAAATAAGAAACTTTGAACAAGGTCAGGCACTTAGCAACTGAATAGTGTCAAATAAGAAACTTTGAACAAGGTCAGGCACTTAGCAACTGAATAGTGTCAAATAAGAAACTTTGAACAAGGTCAGGCACTTAGCAACTGAATAGTGTCAAATAAGAAACTTTGAACAAGGTCAGGCACTTAGCAACTGAATAGTGTCAAATAAGAAACTTTGAACAAGGTCAGGCACTTAGCAACTGAATAGTGTCAAATAAGAAACTTTGAACAAGGTCAGGCACTTAGCAACTGAATAGTGTCAAATAAGAAACTTTGAACAAGGTCAGGCACTTAGCAACTGAATAGTGTCAAATAAGAAACTTTGAACAAGGTCAGGCACTTAGCAACTGAATAGTGTCAAATAAGAAACTTTGAACAAGGTCAGGCACTTAGCAACTGAATAGTGTCAAATAAGAAACTTTGAACAACGTCAGGCACTTAGCAACTGAATAGTGTCAAATAAGAAACTTTGAACAAGGTCAGGCACTTAGCAACTGAATAGTGTCAAATAAGAAACTTTGAACAAGGTCAGGCACTTAGCAACTGAATAGTGTCCTATAGGAGAACTTAGAACAGGGTCAGGGTCAGGCGTATATTGGCTATACATGTGGTTTTACATGCGGTAACAGGCTATAGGTGCAGTTTATAACAATCTATGAATCTATGACATGCAGTTTGTACAAGTTAAATAAGCAGGCTATACAAGCTATACAGGTTATATAGGGACAGGGAAAGCTGTGTTGAACCAACTGAGAGAATCCCCAGGAAGAGCAGTAGTTAGGAGAGATGAAAGAAAAAACAATTCCCTCAGAGCCTGGTGTGCTTTTTCACAAGTGACTTGGCACTAGAGGACAGCGTTAGAGTGGCCCCTCTTTGCTGCTGTGTTGAAACCAGCTGATAGAATCCTCAGGAAGAGCATACTACTACTACTATTTATCATTTCTAAAGCGCTGAAAGGCGTACACAGCGCTGTTCATTTTAACATACAATGGACGGTCCATGCTCAGATTTTGTGGTGAGAAAGTCTATCTAAACCAGGGGTGTCCAACCTTTTGGCTTCCCTGGGCCGCATTGGCCGAAAAAAATGTTTCTGGGGCTGCGCAAACGCTGCAGCAAGATAGAGGAGGGAGCTGGCAAGACGGTAAACACCCTGGAGCAGAGGAAAACACTGCATCGCCCTCGACTGGGGCCACACAAAATACTTCACGGGGCCACATGCGGTCCTTGGGCTGCAGGTTGGACACCCCTGATCTAAACCCTTTTCCTGTCCTGTAAAATGATGCGCTGACAGAATAGGAAGATGAGATTGCACCCATTGAAGTAAAACCATTACTTTACTCACCAACTGAGTACATCATGTACTTTCCTGGCTGTAGAGAAATGCCACTATCATAACACTATTCTAAAAGACCTTTATCGTCATTCCAGAAGAATGGTCTGAAACTTCTGAAATGGTAGCCTGACCATGCTTCAGTCCAGAAGAATGAAAGAGTACTGAGTCTCTTCTTAATACCAGACTCCTTGCGCTGAGGATTGAAGGCACTGAGCCCCCCAACCTGACAGCCTGGGATGTTTGGTGAATTTGAGCCAGTCCAGCAAACACCGAGACATGCGTTTGAAAAGATTAATCTCGCTGAGCCACCAAATTATACTGAGCGATGCTTGAGGAGTCTACTAGATACTACAATTGGAGCCTTGAGATATCGGGAACCACTGGAACAAAAGCAACTGCTGTAGCGTTCTCATGTGAAAGCAAGCCGAAGTCCCCAGTGGAGTAACCACCATAGATCCTAGAACCTGTACAGAATCCCATACTCTTGTTCTTGGTGACTGAAGAAGGCAAACCTGAGACTGTAATCTGTCGCTCCAGTCTGTGGGAAGAAATACATTCCTCTCCTAAGTGAACAACATCCCCTGATATTCCAATAATTAGTACAGGAGAAAAGAGCTCTTTGGAAATTTGAAGATTCACATCCAATGAATTGAAGAAAAGAAGTTCAAATAAAAGAAATCACCCGTTTGTGTCTGACAAATTGACCTGGCTGGAAGACATCCAAATCAAGCAGTTGTCTAAGAAAGAAAGTACCTGAATCTCCTGTTTGCGCCAAAACACCACTAGTGCCCTCATTTTCTAAAATGGTCATGGAGCCATGGCTAGGCCAAATGGCATCTGCCAAAACTGATAGCGTTGCTCAATGAGAGCTAAGCGAAGATTGTGCAGATTCAGTGACCATAGGGAAATTGTAAATATTCTCACAGTTTTTCTCCGGAAATGTCTTACTCTGAGAAACTAATTTACCAGAATGAGATCCAGCCCCTGTCTGACCAATTACCCCATCTTAGGCACTATGAAGTAAATGGAATAACTTCCCTTAGTTCAGGAAGAACTAAAACTATTACCCCGAATACCAGTAACACTTAAAAGGGGTCTCGCATGAACGTAATCTTTGGAAGCTCAATACATGGTCACTCCAAGAAAGAATCTGAAATGGGAGGAGGATTCAAAATTGCAAGCATCCTGAAAAATGCTCAAAGCCCCCTGACCTGACATCATAGTGTCCCCCCCACCTTTATGAGAAAGCATAAAGAGTTACCAGAAGAAGTGAAGATCCCTTCAGAATGAGAAGAAGAGCTGTAAATTCTGGAAGAAGAAAGGAACTTTCCCACAAAAAAAACCAGCTTTGCGATGTAAGATGGAGTATGTTGGAATTCTGAAAACAGTACTAACTCCATGTAATGTTAGCCAAAAACTTACTGCCTTTAAAGTGAAGACGTACTAGACGTAATCTAGAAGCTACATTGGCGCCCCATGGGAAACAATCTGCATCCTAATTGTTATCAAATAAAGCTCACATCCCTAAAGAGAGCTTCAGGGATGATTCTAACAGCCACACAGCATTTGCTACTCTGTGGATTTGGGAAAATAGGTAACTTGCCCCCTGGTTAGAAGGAAGCCACACAGCTCTTCCTGCCAGTTTGAGGAACTGTCTAGTAGGTGCCATGAGAAGATGGCGACCTGAGAAATTTGTGCAAGAAGCTTTGAAACTTGCAGTCCCTGGCACACTAGAAATAGAAAAGACAGTTCAGGAATCAATTCTATAGTGCTACCATACACACACATCGCTGCACAGAGGCACAAAGAATAAGAAAACCTCTAAACCTACAAAGACTAACCCTTCAGAGACACCGAGAGAGACAAGATACCCGTATGAAACACAGGGTACTCTAATGCAATTTGCCTTCTGCCAACCTATAAAGGCAAAAAACCGAGATTGGGCAGCTGAGCACAGGGCAGAATTTCTTTCTTAAGCACCGTGAGGCATAGCAGTACAGTCGCAATTAAAGTAGTTAAATCTTTTCAAGCAGAGAGAGTGGGGAAACACACACACAAGGGAAACACACACACTGCAACAGTGGCAAAAGCTGTTGAAACACTCGTGAAGTGTAGACCCCGAAAACATGGATGCCGCGGAATAGTGACCTAAATCAGCTGCAAAATAAACTCCGTGAACGCTGCAGTGCTCCCACTAGCACCGGAGACCCAAGCGCGTGCCTGTTTCATGCTGAAATGAGCTGGCTCTATCAACAATGCATTAAAAACCTACCCGGAGCCAACCATTAAAATATTTTTCCCACTGTCATGGTAAATTATTAAATTCATTAGTAAATTATTGAACAACTGAATGTATGAATAATTGTGAATTTGAAGTGCTGAGGGTGGATTCTTTTTTTTTTTTAATTCTTTATTTATATTTTAAACATATTATCAAGAAATAAACTTCTTGTACAGAATATGATTAAGTCAACATAGTAAAGACAAAAGTTAATACTTATATAACAGAATTACTATTTACTCAATCAAATTAAAGTCCCAAAATTAAGATCCAAGATGTTCCTGAGTGAGAAACTATTTAAAAGAAAAAAGAAAGATTCAAATTACGAGAATGGACCAAGAGTAAATTTATACATTGAGATTTTCTATATCCCCATCAAGGCGCTTCCTAGAGAGAAATCCTGTCAATTGAGAGGATTCAAAGAAAATATAATTTCAAGATTTATACTTTGCAATACATTTGCAAGGATATCGTAAAAGAAATGATGCCCCCATTGCAGTGACCTCAGGCTTAAGAAGCAAGAATTCCTTCCTTCGTTTCTGAGATTCCCTTGTCACATCCGGAAATATTTGAACTTTATATCCAAGAAATTCTTTATGTCTATTCTTAAAATAAAGCTGTAATATCCAATTTTTATCCGGTGATAAAACCACCGTAGCTAATAGGGTAGCTGGAATAGCTACCTCCCTCATTGAAGATTCCAATAATGATGTTATGTCCATCTGTTCGCCCTGGGCTTGTTGTTCTACTATATGTTGTTCTTCCGAATTTTTTGATATTGGCAAGTAATATATTTTAGAAAAAGGAGGAAAGGCATCATTAGGGACATTGAGAACTTCACAAAAGTACTTTTTCAAAACTTCTTTTGCTGATAAAGAAGGAATCTTTGGGAAGTTCAAAAATCTAAGATTATTCAACCGCATGCTATTTTCCATCATTTCCACCTTTCTCCTAAGGTTAAGATTGTCTTTAATCAATGTCGTTTGAATCAGATTTATTTCATTTATCTTTTTGTCTATTTTTTCCACATTATTTTTCATCGATATATTTTCCTGTTTAAGTCCATTTATTTCAATTCTTTGTTCTGAGAATTTCTCTTCTAATACTTTAATTTGAGGTGACAATGTTTGTCCCAGAGTAATTACCAAGTCCCATATTGAGTCTAAGGTAACATTCATGGGTTTAGGAACAGAAAATATACTTGCTTGCATTGTTCCAAATTCCTCAGAAATGGCAGTCTTCTCTCTCTGGATACCTTGCTCCAATTCAAGTCCCTTTGTTGTTCCCACCGCAGTCTCGTTCTCCTCCAGTGCTTCGCCCATTTCAGCCTCCCGGGAAACGAAGTCTGCCTCTTTGGACTGACTACTTTCCCGTGGAGAGCTAGCACGCTGCGGTTGAGGGGGCGGGGTCCTAGCATCGGGGCTCAGAGTCGACTCTAGCCCAGGGAAACTTGCCGTGACCTCACTCCTTCCCGGCGATTCCAGCGGGTGACTCCCCGATGCAGCTACCTCTTGGTTTAGACGCCACAAAAAATCCTCCATAGTCGTCTGAAGAGAAGTCTCCAGGCGCCTCGAGGCTCCAGAGGCGCCTTTTCCTCTCCTCTTCGGCATCGATAAGTCAAAAGGTAAATGTTGTTCGTTTGGGTATCTGGTGGCGTCTCACTCACTCTCAGCAACTCGTGGCCATCTTGGATCCTACCAACCTCCAGGGTGGATTCTTTTGATGGATTTAGTTGACTTTTGTTTCTCTCTCAGGGATTTTGCTTTGTTGCTATGCCATCAGAGGCCTGTTTGATGAATTTCTGCACTTTGAAAGATTCAGTGAACACAGAATTCCCCTCCTCACATATAATAAAGATCTCTTCGTCCTGATTTAACTGTTCCATTCTTCTGTTGTTGTTGACCTTGTTTCCTACTGTGAAATGGAATGGATTACCATTTTGGTTTTGCTCACAAGAAAAGAGGATTATAACATACACACAGCAACATTCTTATCCAGGACTGGTGGGGAGAAAGCATAACAAGAATAAACTCGGCACGAGAAAGCGTGGAAGGAAACTAGGAAAGTGGAGAAAAAGGAAAGAGTGCTTGCAACTACAGTGAGGGAGAGGTCTATACTTATGAATGAGTTCAAAGAAGCGTGGTATGAACACAGAGGATCCAGAATCAGAAAATAATATTAAATATTGAACAGTACTGGGCAGACTTGCACAGTCTGTGTGTCTGTATATGGCCATTTGGGAGAGGATGGGCTGGAGAGGGCTTCAATGGCTGGGAGGGTGTAGATGAACTGGAGTAGGTTTTGACAGAGATTTCGGCAGTTGGAACCCAAGCACAGTACCAGGTAGAGCTTTGGATTCTTGCCCAGAAATAGCTAAGAAGAAAAAATTATAAAAATTTAAATTGAATCAGATTGGGCAGACTGGATGGACCATTCGGGTCTTTTTCTGCCATCATCTACTATGTTACTATGCACATATTATAACATTCCTTAATTTAGATGTACACTTAAGGAACGTTTGCATCAACAGCTACATATAGGAGCATTTTTTTTACATGATGTTCAAATCTGATTTTGGGCATTTTGCAAAAACCACCCAAAAATCCAGTGCCAAACATGATTATTTTTTAAATAGCAAAACGTCTTATCTTTTGGTTAAAAAATTGCCCTGTTTAGATGTTTTTGTGCTCAGTACCTCTTTAAGGGCCATTTTCAAACAAAAAATGTCTAAAGGAAAATGCTCAAAAATAAGCCATTGGAATGTCCGAGAGCCAAAAGTCTTACTAGAATGGCCACATATATCCCAGTAAAGCAGTGGGGCAGCCTAGGGGGCACTGCAGTGAACATTGCATAAAAGGTCCCAGGTACACATCACATTATAACCCCATTATATTGTATGGTGAGCCCTTCAGTAATAACAAACATGTACTGTACCCAACTGAATGCCACAACAAAAGCCCTTATGCCAGCAAGTGTTGCCTATATGTAGATATTTTGTGGATTTTGGCGTGCTCACTTTCTACCACAAGTGTACTAGTTATGAAGGGTCACTTTGGTCAGCCACAAAACTTAAGAGACTTGAAGAAAGTAACAGGGTTTTTGTGTTTTGCGACTCCCGAGCACCAAGCTGGCAGCTTCAGAAGTCCCAAAACCAGGAAGTTACAGTGATATTTATACAATTTTCCGGCTATATAACTGAATTCTAGAAAAAAACTTCTCACATGTTGCTTTTCTTAACAATCATTGGTCCTAAGCAGGTCACTTATCTAAACCCTTCAGTCTTTCGGTTACATGTCCAGGAGAGTGGAATACAATATTGTGTATGCTGAGATAACCATAAGAAGCTAAAATGTCCAAGCTAAAACACCCAGGGCAGGCAGGCTAGAACATGAGATATGTTAGATCTGCAATTAAACATAATTCAGCATTTTATTAAAGAGAAAACTTAGTTCAAGACTCAAGAAAACCAGTCCCAGACTCCTTCAGTTAGAGTGGGATATGGGGCAGAATTCCCTTCTCTACAGTCCACTGCAGGCTACTCCAGGGACCTGCTTACTGCTCTATATTTACAGCCGTCACAGAACCTGGTATGTACCATCACTTTTACCTCTTAGGGAGGTGGGAAGGGATCAGCTTCAGATACAATGACAAGGCCATAAGTGACCAAAAAACTGGGATAAGCATGGTAGTCAGATAAAATGTACAAAGAAAAATTAAGGCAGATAAAGACCATATGACCTATCCAGTCTGCCTAAAAGTACCACTAATATGAACACATTATATATGTTAAATGATGTAATTTTATAAAACAGAAGAAAAAAAAGACCAAAAAAACCCCTAGATGTTAAATCAATTGAAAAAGACACCTTTATTTAGGGTTTAGGGATATTATCACTGGTCAAAAAAAACTCTGTGTATTGAACTTTTAATAAGTGCTTTCATGCATATCTTTGTATTGTCTTTGTAAATAAATATTTTTATATTTTCATCTTTCTTTACTAGCAATACGTGCTTGCACTATCCATGCTATTATCCCTTCTTCTCCCTTAGAGATCCTATGTATTTAGTCCGAGCTTGCTTGCATTCAGATGTGGAGGGGCATAATTGAAAGGGATGTCTAAGTCCGTTTGCGTCCATCTTGCAAGTCGTCCAAAGTTAAAAAGAGCCTAAGACACATTTTCGAAAGATACGTCCAACTTTTTTTTACTTTCGAAAATCGTCTAATTATACGTCCTGCCGATCTGATCGTCCAAGCCACTAAATCGTCTATCTTTATACAACATTTCCGTCCAAGTCCAAAACGCCTAGAAAAAGCCCTGTTGGACATGGGAGGGATCTGCAAAGTGATGGACTGCACACTCAGACATGCCACCTAAATAGTGGGGTACCTTACAGGGCACTGCTGTGAACTTCACAAAAAGGGTGCCATGGCTTCTCCCTACTACAGCTCCCTTATAGGTGATGGTGAGCCCCCCAAACCACCTCCAGAATCCCCTAGACCCACTTACCTACCACCCCAATAGCCTTATGGCTGCAGGAGCCACTTATATGGCAGTACAAAAGGGTATATAGGGCAGTGCACGTTTCAGTATCAATGCAGTGATTACAGAGGCTTATGGGCATGGGTCCTCTTCTCTATGGGTCCCTAACCCACCCCCTAGACGACTTAAGTTGCCTCTGTGCTGGACGACTAGGCTTTCCTATGCCAGGCGGCCAAGTGATGATGGTCTGGAGGCTGAAATTTAAAGTTGTGAATAAAATTTTTATGGGGGTGGGGGGGCGGTTGGTGATCACTGGGGTAGTGTGTAGGGGTCTGTGTTATGTGTTTTCAGTGCTTATCTGGTGAGTTTAGGTGGGTTTTTGTGACTTCACAATATCCAAGTTCCGTCTATGCTCTGTTGTTAAACTTTCGGTTACACAAGCTGTACGACTAAGTCTAAGCCAGCCACGTCCCGCCCATAACATGCCTCCCGAAACACCCCGTTTAGCTTTGGACGTTGGAGCAGCACTATGAAGGCCTAGATCATTTAGAAATATGTCCAAAACCCGGTTTTATTATCGGCACTTGGACGTATTTGAGAAATGCTCGTCCAAGTGCCGACTTAGGCCGGTTTTTTTTCTCTTTCAATTATGAACCCCACAGTGTCTCCACCAGGAGGCCGTTCCATGAATTCACCCATGAAGATGTTTTCCTTAAAGTACTCCTGAGTCTGTCTCCTTTTATCTCCATTCTATGGTCTTATTCTAGAGCTTCCTTTCAATTGAGACTCCCTGCTGTGCATTTATTCCACCGAGATTTACAAATGTCTCTTTTCATATCTTCTTTTTTCTGACTTTCTTCCAAAGTATACATATTCAGAAATTTAATTCTGTCTCCATAAGCTTTATGAAGAAGCCCACTGACCATTTTAGTAGCCAGCCTCTAGATGGATTCTATCCTCTATATCTGTTTGAAGGTGCAGGCTCCAGGATTTGTACAAAACACTCTAAATGAGGTCTCGCCAGACACTTATACAGAGGCATCACCACCTCCGTTTTCCTGCTGGCCATTCCTCTCCCTATACACCCAAGCATCCTTCTAGCTTTTACAGTCACCTTAAGATCATCACATTTGAAAACACCAGAGTTCCACTCCTATTTTATGCACAGTACCGGTACTTCATCCTCTAAACCAGTGGTCTCAAACTCATGGCCAGGGAACCACATTCAGCCCACCAGGTACTATTTTGCAGCCCGCGGTCTATACTAGTGCTGCCCGCTCTTTGCGGCATCCTCTGGCTTCCCCCCTGGCCTCCAGCTCTTACCTTCAAATAATTACCACAGCCTGCAGAATATTGCCGGTGCTGTAGCGATCCTTGCAGGCTGCCATAGTCCTCCGTATCATGTTCTCTGCCACGATCCTGCCCCTGACGTCAGATGAGGGGCGGGACCGCGGCAGAGGGAACATAATGCGGAGGCTGATGGCAGCCTACAAGGAATATTACAGCACCAGCGATCCTCTCTGCAGGCTGTAGTATTTCGCTGAAACTAAGACTGGGAAGCCAGGGGGAAACTGAAGGATGCTGCAAAGGGGGGGGGGGGAACATGCAGGCTTGGGGGGGAGATTTATAAACTATAAAGAGTTTTTACCTCATGCAAAATTGTCATTCCTTTAATAAGACATTAACTTTTTGCTCTGCGGCTCTCCAAGTTCCTACAAATCCAAAATGTGGCCCTGCAAGGGGTTTGAGTTTGAGACCACTGCTCTAAACTGTATCATCCCCTTTGGGTTTTTGTAGGCCAAATGCATGACTCTGGGGTTTTTATGCATTAAATCTTAGCTGCTAATTTCTAGACCAGGGGTGCCCAAGTCGATTGTGGAGCCCATAGACTCGCATTGCCTTTGTGCTCTCCCTGCTTCCCCGATGCTGCAAAAGCCAGGTGCGTGGAACCACTGCACAAGTGCCGGGCCCACAAGCCTTCCCCTCCTACATCAGAATTGATGGGGGGGGGGGGAAGCTTGTGATCCCGGCACTTGTGCAGTGGCTGCACGGGTCTGGCTTTTGCGGTGGCGGGGAAGCAGGGAGAAATCGGCAGCGGGAGGGGGTGCAGGGAGAGAGACAGACACACAAAAAGAAAGAAGGGGGCAGGGAGAGAGAAAGAAAGAAAAGGGGAGGAGGGCATGGAGAAAGGAAGAAAAAGTTGGGGGAAGGAATGGAGTGTGTCGGGTGGCAGGCAGGGAGAGAGGAAGAAAAATTGGACTCGGAGGGACAGAGAAAGATGTTGGTTGGGGAATGGAATGAAGTCTGGAGAAGAAGAAGCATGCAGGAGGCAGAAAGAAGGGAAGAAATATTGTATACACAGTCAGAAGGAAGTGCAACCAGAAACTCATGAAATCACCAGACAACAAAGGTAGGAAAAATGATTTTATTTTCAATTTAGTGATCAAAATATGGTTTTTAGCACAGGGAGCCTATGAGCGTCAGGAGCAGTGTGGGGCATTCAGCACAGCTCCTTGCATTAAAAAACGCTATCGTGATTTAGTAAAAGGGGAGGGGGTATATTTGTCTATTTTTGTATAGTTGTTACTGAGGTGACATTGCATATTTTAAAGTCATCTGCCTTGACCTCTTTGAAAAAAAACCCCGAATATAAATTATAATTAACATTTTCTCTGCGTACAGTGTGCTTTATGTTTTTTAAATTTTATTGTTGGTAGATCATTTTGACTTAGTTATTTTAAAAGTAGCTCGCAAGCCAAAAAAAATAAAAAAAGTGTGGGCACCCCTGTTCTAGACCATACTTGTTTGCTAGGTTTCTCCTCACATTATCCATACATCGGGGTGTCTAATTTAAACATACCAGGCTACATAATCTTTTTAGAAAAGGCAGAAATGGTCAAAAAGGTGGAGGAGTAGCTCCCTATGTAAAGACCAATATCCAAGTGACTGAAATGCAGGGGGCCTGGGGAAAGGAAGAAGCACTATGGAGAGCTTTGAAAAGAGAAGATGGAATTTCTATCTACGTAGGAATTGTCTATAGACCTCAGACTCAACTGCAGCAATTTAATAAAGATCTTGTTGCAGGTATCCAAAAGCTGGGGAAGAAAGGAGGAGAGGTGCTGTTGCTGGGGGATTTTAACCTGCTGTCTGCTGAACTGGGGAAGTAGGGAGATAGTGGATGCCCTTCAAGGGGCTCTGCTCAAACAAATGGCGATTGAACCAATGAGGGAAAAAGCAATACTGGATCTTATGCTTCAACAAACCTATTGCATTCCCAATGTTTGCCACAGGGAAATGTAGGAAAGTAGACAAACCCCGGTGCAGAAGGGCTGACCAGGGCAGTGCCCAAGACAATAAGTTACCTGACTACCTTGTAAGTAAGGATGAGGAAATGGAAATAGAACAGGAAAGCTTAGACTTAACTGAAGCAGTCCCAAAGCCAGGCAGGAAGAATCTGCCTTGCTATTGTTTAGTGCCAGTAATGCAGAAAGCTCACAAGCAGTTTCCCCTCAGAGAAACGGCACTGGCTGAGGAAGGAATTCCCTTCCCCCATCCAAAGTCAAGGGGGAGTGGTTCTTTACCTCAGCTTAAAGCCAGGCTTGTCAGAGAGCAAGGGGGATGAGAACGAGGCTTGGGATAAACAGCAGAGGCAGAGGCAGAGGCAGAGAGCAGAGGCAGGAAGTGCAGGACGGGGCTGAGCTTGCCTCAGACCCTGCAGGGCAGTTCATCAGCACGGACTGGGAGATGACTGAGGAACAGACGGGTAATTTGTCTACAGAATCCCTTCCCCCAGAGCCAATGGTGGTGGAAGACAGTAGTGCTGTGGAGGAGAGCTGGCCAGAGGAAATGGAGAGCTGAACACACTGGGAAAAGGTCTGTGAAAAGGTTTTTCTTACTAGCTGTGTTTTTCTGTTTTCTCATTGAGCTAATGGCTGTGGGAGTTATCAAAGGAACGTAATCCTGTACTACAGTTTTCACATGCTAGTTTGCTGGACTTTGTGAAAGGCACAGTAATCTCCTCTTCAGGAAATGTGCACAGTTAAACCAAATGCTAGGCTGTAATTCTAGCAAGGTTAAACGCTGAGATTCCTGGTTACAAGACTCCGTGCAAGATCCCAGCTGTGAATTGATTGCCATAGCAACTAGGTAATTGAATTAGCCTGCATGCCTCCTAGGAAAAGGAGATTAATCCTCTCCGCGTAAGCCTGCTTTGTTTCTGTGTGGAAAATCCAGCCCAGCTGGAGAGAGTGAGTACACTATAGGAAAAGCACAGAATGTCTCTTAGGCATGAATATGAATGTCTCCTCTGTAGTGAAAAGTTATTTTTGCCAACTGTTTCACTTCTAAGCCTTATGAAGAGCTAAATGACTGTATATGATTTGCCAAGCAAGCTCAGAGCTGATGCCTGAGTGATAGTGAATGAAATGAACTTTTTCTTTTCGGTTTTGTATTATGTTCATGCTACCAGGGAAACCTGGAGTGGCACAGTGATTCTACGGCTGGTGGCCAAATAGCACAGTTACTTACCGTAACAGGTGTTATCCAGGGACAGCAGGCATATATTCTCACATGTGGGTGACGTCATCTACGGAGCCCCAGCGCGGACAGCTTTTCAAGCAAACTTGATTGAAGTTTCAAGTTTGCTACACTACACCACGCATGTGCATGCCTTCTTGCCCACTAGAGGGCGCATCCCCACCTCGTGGTCCTCAGTTCCATAACCAGCAAAGAAGCCATCCCCGGGAAGGAGGGCGGGTTGTGAGAATATATGCCTGCTGTCCCTGGATAACACCTGTTACGGTAAATAACTGTGCTTTATCCCAGGACAAGCAGGCATGATATTCTCACATGTGGGTGACCTCCAAGCCAACCAAAAAAGGGCAGGTGGGAGGATGGCAATTTAGGAAAACAGGTTACGTAACACCGACTGGCCAAACCGGCCGTCGCTTCTGGACAAAGTGTCCAGACAGTAGTGGGAGGTGAACGTATGAACCGAAGACCAAGTGGCAGCTTTACATATGTCCTCCACAGGAGTAGACCGGAGGAAAGCAACAGAAGCTGCCATAGCCCTGACCTTATGCCCCGTGACTCGACCATGGAGTGTGAGACCAGCCTGAGCATAGCAAAAAGAAATACAAGCAGCTAGCCAGTTGGACAAGGTGCGCTTGGAAATAGGATGTCCCAGCCGATTAGGATCAAAGGACAAAAATAATTGAGGAACCTTCCGATAAGACTTGGTACGTTGGAGATAAAAAGCCAACGCCCTCTTACAGTCCAGCGTGTGAAGAGCCGCCTCACCAGGATGAGAGTGGGGCTTCGGGAAGAACACCGGAAGGACAATAGACTGATTGAGGTGGAAATCAGACACAACCTTAGGTAGAAATTTTGGATGGGTGCGAAGAACCACCTTGTCATAATGGAACACAGTAAAGGGCGGGTCAGCAACCAAAGCCTGAAGCTCACTAATTCGACGAGCAGACGTGAGCGCAAGTAAAAAGACCACCTTCCAAGTGAGAAACTTAGGAAGAGACTTGTCAATTGGCTCAAAGGGAGGTTTCATCAGCTGAGCCAAGACGACATTCAGATCCCAAACTACAGGAGGAGGTTTCAGAGGAGGATTAACATTAACTAAACCCTTCATGAAACGAACCACCAGAGGATGAAAAGAGAGAGAACGTCCCTCTAGATGCCGATGGAAAGCAGCAATAGCACTGAGATGCACCCGGATGGAAGTTGTCTTCAGCCCAGACTTGAACAAATGCAGCAAATATTCCAGAACCGAGGACACCGGAACCAAATTCGGGTCCAGATGGTGCGAGGTACACCAGGATGAAAATCTGGTCCACTTCTGTGAATAACAAAGCCGAGTCGAGGCCTTGCGCGAGGCTTCTAACACCTCCCTGACTGCCGGAGTCAGGAAGAAAGGAACCAAGCCGTCAGATGTAATGACTGAAGATTGGGATGCAACATCGAACCCCGACTCTGAGACAGCAGAGAGGGAAAAACTGGCAGAAGTAGAGGCTCCCTGGCACTGAGTTGAAGGAGCAGGGAAAACCAGTGCTGACGAGGCCAACGTGGCGCTATGAGAATCATAGTGGCTCTGGATGACTTGAGGTGAACCAACGTCCTCAAGATCAGAGGAAAAGGAGGAAACGCATAAAGGAATCTCCCTCCCCAGTCAAGAAGGAAGGCATCTGCCTCGAGACGGTCCTGGGAGTAAATCCGGGAACAATAGAGGGGCAGTTTGCAAGTCTCCGGGGAAGCAAAGAGATCCACCTGAGGAGTTCCCCAGCGGTCGAAGGCCTCGCGTAGGACTCGGGAGTTTAGCGACCACTCATGCGGCTGGAGAAGACGACTGAGTTTGTCTGCGAGACAATTCTTTTCTCCCTGAATGTAGACCGCCCGCAGGAAGATGTTCTGGGAGGTCGCCCATTCCCAAAGGCGCAAGGCTTCCCGGCACAGGGACCAAGAGCCCGTTCCCCCTTGTTTGTTTACATAATACATCGCCACTTGGTTGTCCGTCCGTACCAGGACCACCTGATTGCGCAGCAGATGACCGAAGGCTCGAGCTGCCAGAAAAATGGCACGAAGCTCCAACACATTGATGTGACAACGACGGTCCTCCGTCGACCATAGCGCTTGAGTCCGCAGACCGTCGAGGTGAGCCCCCCACGCGTACTCCGAAGAGTTCGTGGTCAGGACCTTGCGATGTGGAGGGACGAGAAACAGCAAACCCCCGGAAAGATTGGAAGAGTTGGTCCACCAACGGAGCGATCGTCTCAAGGAAGGAGTGACCGTTACAGGAAGGGAGAGCGGGTCTCGATCCTGGCACCACTGGGAGGCCAAGGTCCACTGAGGGAGTCTCAGACGCAATCGGGCAAACGGCGTGACATGAACTGTCGAAGCCATGTGGCCGAGCAGGATTATCAGCCGGTGTGCAGAGATGGAGCGCTGCAGCAGAATCTGACGGGCCAGGCGAAGCAGAGCCTCCAGTCTCGACGAGGGCAGGAATGCACGAAGGCGAACCGTATCCAGCACGGCCCCGATAAACTGAAGGGATTGAGCCAGGCACAACTGCGATTTGGGAAAATTTACCTCGAACCCCAGACGTTGAAGAAAGATGATAGTCTATCGGGTCGCTGAGATAACCCCCTCCCGGGATGAAGCCTTGATCAGCCAATCGTCCAGGTAGGGGAAGACCTGCAGCCCCTGGGATCGTAGGGCAGCCGCAACCACCACCATACACTTTGTAAAGACCCGAGGAGATGAGGCCAGCCCGAAGGGGAGGACTCGATATTGGAGGTGCAACTCCCCCACCTGGAACCGTAAGTACTGGCGAAAGGCGGGATGCACCGGAACATGCGTATATGCTTCCTTCAGGTCCAGGGAGCACATCCAGTCCCCCGAGTCTAGTAGAGGTATAGGACTGGAAGGGACAACATACGGAACTTCTCCCGGACAAGGAACTTGTTGAGCCTCCGGAGGTCCAGAATGGGGCGTAAGTCCCCGGTCTTCTTCAGGACCAAAAAGTAACGGGAGTAAAACCCCCGTCCCCTTTGGTTCGGGGGCACATGCTCCACCGCCCGAAGGCCCAACAAGGACCTGGCCTCGGACAGGAGAAGAGGAAGTTGGTCTCGGCAGCCAAGAGAAGCCCCCGGCGAATGTTCCGGTGGCATGGATAAGAAATTCAGCGAGTAGCCCTCGGAGATGATCCGGAGCACCCAAGCGTCCGACGTGATCTCGGCCCATGCTGGGAGAAAGGCCTGCAATCGGCCCCCGATAGGAAGGGGGTCCTTTGACAGTGCGGAGGGGGCCCGCCCCCAACCGCGCATCACGTCAAAAAGACGGAGCGGGTTTAGACGCTCCCTGCGCCTGAGGCTTTGGTTGGGACGCCCTGCCCTGCTGCTGGGGACGTCGGGGCGGAGGCCTGGAGAAGGCCGGCGTCGACTTCTGCGGGTACCGCTGCGGAGGAGGTCTAAACGGCTTCTGTGGCGGAGCCCGGGGTTTGGGACGGACCAATGAGGCAATAGAGCGCTCGTGTTCAGACAAACGCTTGGTCGCCGCCTCCAAGGACTCATCAAACAGCTCTGAGCCAACACATGGAAGATTGGCCAGACGTTCTTGTAAGTTCGGGTCCATATCCAGGGTACGGAGCCATGCCAGGCGGCGCATGGCCACCGCGAAGGCTGACACACGAGAGGCGAGCTCAAATGCGTCATACACCGCATGGAAGAGGTAGAGACGCAGTTGGGACAAATTGGACATAAAAGCCCCAAAATCCTCTTTATGGGAATCTGGCATGACTCCATAATACCTCGGCAACGACTTCACCATCTGTCTCAAATAAGACGAGAAGGTGAATGCGTAATTCAGGACCCTGGTCGCCATCAAAGAGTTGGAATAGAGGCGACGACCAAACTTGTCCAAGGTCCGTCCCTCCCGTCCGGGGGGAACAGCCGCCGAGACTCTGGAAGGCTGCGACTTCTTCAAAGCTGACTCCACCAGTAGGGACTGGTGGGACAGCTGTGCCTTATCAAAGCCCTTGCACGGAACCGTGCAATATTTAGACTCCATCTTAGAAGGCACCGCTGTGACTGTAAGAGGGGAGTCAAGGTTCCTCAAAAAGGTCTGGTTAAGAACCTTATTGAGAGGCAGCCGAGGCGTCTCTCGAGGAGGGGAGGGCAAATCCTGCTCCTCCAAAAACTCTTTCGTGTACTTTGATCCTGCTCCCAGATCAAGGTCCAAAGCCCTTCCCATATCCAGAATGAACCTCAAGAAGGAGGAGGGCTTCGAAGGCGGAGAGGGAGATCGAGATGAGCGCCTCGCCAAGAAGGAAGGAGAAGCCTCGCGTGAGTATCGAGGTTCCTTCCCCGTGCCAGACCCCGAGCCCCACGAAGCCGCACCGAGCGATCTGGACGGGGTCGGGGACCGCCCATGCCCCGAGGAACCCCTTCGGGAAGTCCCCGGGGTATGGGGCACCGAGGCACGCCCCTTTCGTCTTGGCGAAGAGTCCCTCGAGCACTCAACCTCAGACGAACGAAAAAGCCTCAGGTTATCGAGGCGCAGTTCGGAGACCCGCAGGGTCTCGGCCCCGGTCGGCGAGGAGCGACCATGTCGTCGAGGAGAAGCCCGGTGGCGTTTGGGCTTCCTCGACCGACGCTTCGCCCGAGGCCGACCCGAGGGCGAAGAACCCCGGGAGGACCTCGACGAGGACGAAGAGGAAGAGATCCTCCGAACCCGCCGCACCTTGTCCCGAGGCCGCACACTCCGCTCAGGCTGGTCAACCGAGGTCGAGGGCAAGGTCGGGGCCGAGGCCGCAACCCCCCCGGGCCTGAAGTCGAGGGCACCGAGACCGAGGTCACCGACGCCGGGGCAGCCGAGGCCGAAGCCTGCTGAAGGTGCGTGAGGGCCCCGGACAGCTCCGAGGCAATGAGAGCCCGGAGCAGGTCCTGAAAGACGGGAACCCCCATCATAGTTGGCAGGTAAGGGGCCGTCGGGTGCTCCCTCGAGGGCGACCTCAGTACAGAGTATTCCCGCGGAGCACCCGACTTCGGCGCTCGGGGCGGGGCCGAGGATGACCCACCCGCCCCCACCGAGGAGCTCGAGAATGGCTTCTTCGAGGCTGAAACTGAAGCAGGAAGTGAGGACTTACCCTTCGCCGACTTCGGGGTCGAAGACGCCGGGGGCTCCCGGGGCGAGGACGAAGGAGTTGAGGCCGAGGTCAAGGCCGAAGCCGAGGCCGACGTCGAGGCCTTCCCCGCCGCAGGGTCAACTGCAAAGAGCTCCGCCATACGAGCCTGACGGCGGCGGAGAGCTCTCCGTTGAAAAGTGGAGCACCGGGAACAGGTGTCGGAGGGGTGCTCAGGGCCCAGACAATGCAAGCACCACCGGTGAGGATCGGTAATCGACAGGAGCCGATCGCACCGAGTGCACTTTTTAAAGCCCGTCACAGGACGGGACATGGGCCCAAAAACCGGCCGGGAACAAGCGAGGTCCCGCGGCCGCGGCTACCAGGAGCCCCCGGAGCCGAACAGAAAAGATTTTTTTTTTTTGATGAAAACTTGAAGAAAAAAGGACACAGCCGCGGTGACAGAAGGCAAAAGTAAGAGCAAAATTTCCACAGAGCTTCTGGCTCCGCGGAAGAGAAAGAACTGAGGACAACGAGGTGGGGATGCGCCCTCTAGTGGGCAAGAAGGCATGCACATGCGTGGTGCAGTGTAGCAAACTTGAAACTTCAATCAAGTTTGCTTGAAAAGCTGTCCGCGCTGGGGCTCCGTAGATGACGTCACCCACATGTGAGAATATCATGCCTGCTTGTCCTGGGATAAAAAAGCTTATGTTTTTGCATCAAGGCCATTCTGACAAATGTGTTTTCTTCAAATCCCTTGGGAGTAAGTTTAGTTAGGTTTAGTGGCGGCAACTTGAAAGGACACCCTAATTCTAAAGGGACCACGCCAGCAGCAAATATCGTGTCACTACCCGACGGCTCAGGGTGTCCACAGAGAGCACGGGTGTGACAAAGCTCACAAATGGAGAAGTGTTTCTAATGTCCAAATGGATGCCCACCTGGGTCTAGTTTACTTCCCCCCCCCCTTTTTTATTTTAAAGTGTTAATTTTAGCTCTGTAAACCAACCAGATACTTGTTGATGGCCAGTCTATTAAATTATAAATAAACTTGGAAACTTGAAACTTGGTAGTGATCATCAAACAGTTTGGTCTGAGATATCAGCCAAAGTGGAAAGCAGACACAAACTCAAAGTCCTTGATTTCAAACGTATTACGTTCTTTACGTTTTTATGTTCATTACATCACCACGTATTTCATCAAGGGTGGGCTTTAAATGGCTCGGCGTTTTTACTAGCTGACGCCATTTTGAAAGCAGCATATTTGAATTTACCACAAGTCTTGTTCCGTAAGTTTGCTGTTTTAAGCACTGAGTTAAGTTGTTTTCGATTTCAAACATTCTTTAAATGATGCTTTATTTGTTTAATTTTTCAGGCACTGTTTTGGCATTTCCCCTGACGAAGCTGACATAGGTGAAACGGTGGCCCCGTCGGGTCTCAAGTGCAGTGCCGAATCTCATGATTCTAAAGATAAGTACTGTTGTTCACATTATGCACTATCATTGAATGTTTGACACTACTTATCCTAAATCGTATATTTAAAGAATAATTTATTTAAAATATTAAAAATATTAAAACTATTTAAAGCACTTACACTTCCCCCTCCCCATTCGCGGTTTCCCTACTCGCATAATCACGATTTTTTTTTTTTGGGGGGGGGGAGGAGGGAAAAAAAACACATATTTTTGTCTTCCCCCCGGCATCCTGGCCTTACCTGGTGGTCTAGCTGGTTTTCGGAGCAGGAACGATCTTCCTATGCTCCTGCCCCGTGCAGATAGCCATTAGGAAAAGGCTGTGGGGAGTTCCCGTAGTCTTTTGAGAGACTACGGAACTCCCCACAGCCATTTCTTAATGGCTATCTGCACGGGCAAGAGCATAGGAAGATTGCTCCTGCCCCGAAAACCAGCTAGACCACCAGGTAAGGCCGGGATGCCAGGGGAAGGCAGAAGGGAAGCGGGGGTGGGTCAAAGCCGGATATTCGCGGTTTTTCGCCATTCGTGGTCCGGCTCTGCCCCTATCCTCCGCGAATAACGAAGGAGAAGTGTATATTCACGTGCCACAAGCCTATGATTGAGATTTCTGACCTTCTAATGTATTCAGCAGCACACTGCTAGAACAAAAGGTCTCTGAGGCTTGTTGTCAGTAAAGCACAGTTACTTACCGTAACAGGTGTTATCCAGGGACAGCAGGCATATATTCTCACATGTGGGTGACGTCATCTACGGAGCCCCGATGCGGAAGCATTTTCAAGCAAACTTGATTGAAGATTTAAGTTTGCTCTGCTGCTCCACGCATGCGTGTCTTCCTGCTCCACTAGGGGGTGCATCCCCTTGTGGTCTCCAGTTCACTTAACTAGCCAAGAAGCCAACCTCGGGGAGGTGGGCGGGTTGTGAGAATATATGCCTGCTGTCCCTGGATAACACCTGTTACGGTAAGTAACTGTGCTTTATCCCAGGACAAGCAGGCATGATATTCTCACATGTGGGTGACCTCCAAGCTAACTGAAAAGGGATGGAGGGAAGTTGGCAATTTAAGCAAATAGATTTCGCAGTACCGATTGGCCGAACCGGCCATCGCTTCTGGACAGTGAGTCCAGACAGTAGTGGGAGGTGAAGGTATGAACCGAAGACCACGTGGCAGCCTTGCAGATTTCCTCAATAGGTGTGGACCTGAGGAACGCTACGGAGGCTGCCATCGCTCGGACTTTGTGTCCCGTTACTCGACCATGCAGCGCGAGACCAGCCTGAGCGTAGCAAAAGGAGATGCAATCGGCCAACCAGTTGGACAAGGTGCGTTTGGAAACTGGGTGACCTAACCGGTTTGGGTCGAAGGACAAAAACAGTTGTGGGACTTTCCGGTGTGACTGAGTGCGTTGGAGGTAAAAGGCCAACGCTCTCTTGCAGTCAAGAGTGTGGAGCGCCACTTCTCCGGGATGAGAGTGGGGCTTGGGGAAAAACACAGGTAAGACAATGGACTGATTGAGATGGAAATCAGACACTACTTTAGGTAAGAACTTTGGATGGGTGCGGAGTACCACCTTGTCGTGGTGGAATACCGTGAAGGGTGGGTCTGCTACCAGAGCTTGTAGCTCACTAACCCGCCGGGCGGACGTGAGCGCGAGTAGGAAAATTACCTTCCAAGTGAGGAATTTTGGATGGCATTTGTCTAGGGGCTCGAATGGAGGTTTCATTAGTTGAGCCAGAACCACGTTAAGGTCCCAAACCACCGGGGGAGGTTTGAGAGGGGGGTGGACGTTCAGCAGACCCTTCATGAAGCGAGAGACTAAGGGATGGAGCGAGAGGGCTTTCCCTTCCAGGGGCTGATGAAAGGCCGCAATCGCACTGAGGTGTACTCGAATGGAGTTGGTCTTTAGGCCGGAATGAGATAATTGGAGTAAATAGTCAAGGACCAGAGGGACGGGGACCGACACCGGGTCCTGGCTGTGGGAGGAGCACCAGGTTGAGAATCTGGTCCACTTTTGGGAGTAGCAGGTTCTCGTCGAGGTTTTTCTAGAGGCCTCCAATATCTCCTTGACTGATTGAGACACGGGGAGAGCAGTCAGGGGGAGAGAAACCAAGCATTCAGATGAAGAGATTGAAGATTGGGATGTAACAGTGAACCCTGACCCTGTGATAGTAGAGAGGGAAACAGAGGCAGAGGCAGTGGATCTCTGACACTGAGTTGAAGTAGAAGGGAAAACCACGGCTGGCGTGGCCAGCGAGGGGCAATCAGGATCAGGGTGGCTTGTACTGTTTTCAGGTGGACAAGCGTCCGCAGTATCAGAGGAAACGGCGGGAACGCGTACAGGAACCTTCCCTCCCAGTCGAGGAGGAAGGCGTCGGCCTCGAGCCGGTCCGGGGAGTATATCCGGGAGCAGAAGAGAGGCAGCTTGTGGTTGTGAGGGGATGCGAACAGATCTATTTGAGGCGTCCCCCACCGTTCGAACACCCATCGTAGGGTCTGAGAGTGTAGTGACCACTCGTGTGGCTGGAGGAGGCGGCTGAGTCTGTCCGCCAGACAGTTTTGTTCTCCTTGTATGTACACCGCTCGAAGGAAGGTGTTGTTGGAGATTGCCCATTTCCAGAGGCGCAGGGCTTCCCGACAAAGGGACCAAGACCCTGTCCCCCCCTGTTTGTTTACGTAGTACATCGCTACCTGGTTGTCGGTTCGGATGAGAACCACTCGGTCGTGGAGCAGATGTTGAAAGGCTACAGCTGCGAGATAGATGGCCCGAAGCTCTAGCACGTTGATGTGGCAGCGACGGTCTTGTGCTGACCACATCCCTTGGGTGCGTAGGCCGTCCAGATGGGCTCCCCAAGCGTACTCTGACGAGTCGGTGGTGAGTACCTTGCTGTGGGGTGGGGTGAGGAAGAGCAAACCTTTGGAAAGATTTGAAGAGTCGGCCCACCAGCGGAGCGATCGTTGCAATGAAGGAGTCACTGTCACGGGACGGTCGATCGGGTCCCGGTCTTGACGCCATTGAGATGCCAGGGTCCATTGAGGGATTCTCAGATGGAGGCGGGCGAAGGGTGTGACATGGACGGTGGAGGCCATGTGGCCCAGGAGAGTCATCATCTGTCGAGCTGATACCGAGGTCAGCAGGGAGATCCTTCGACTCAGACTTACTAACGCCTCTAGGCGCGGAGGGGGGAGGAAGGAACGGAGGCGAACCGTGTCCAGCGAGGCCCCGATGAACTGTAGGGACTGCGAGGGGCGTAGTTGGGATTTTGGGAAGTTTATTTCGAACCCCAGTCTTTGTAGGTAGGTAATAGTCTGTTGGGTCGCTGAGATAACCCCTTCCCTGGACGGGACTTTGATTAGCCAGTCGTCCAGGTAGGGGAATACCTGGAGGCCCTGGGAGCGTAAGGTTGCTGCGACCACCACGAGGCACTTGGTGAAGACCTGAGGTGATGATGCAAGGCCGAAGGGGAGGACTCGGTATTGTAGGTGCCAGTCCCCTACCTGAAAACGCAAGAACTTGCGGTGAGCGGGGTGCACTGGGACATGTGTGTACGCCTCCTTGAGATCGAGGGAGCAGAGCCAGTCGCCCTCGTCGATCAGAGGGTAGAGTGTCGGTAGGGAGAGCATCCAAAATTTTTCCCGTACCAGAAATTTGTTGAGGCGTCTCAAGTCTAGTATTGGGCGTAGGTCTCCCGTTTTTTTCGGTACCAGGAAGTAACGGGAGTAGAAGCCCTTCCCCCGTTGGTCGGGGGGAACCTCCTCCACTGCTCTCAGGCGAAGCAGGTCTCGAGCTTCGGAGAGGAGTAAGGGTAGCTGAGTCCGGTTGGGAGGGCAATTCCTTGGGGGGTTGTCCGGAGGAATGGCTCGAAAGTTGAGAGAGTACCCTGATGAGATCACGCCAAGGACCCATGCGTCCGACGTGGCTTGTTCCCAGCGAGGGTAAAAGGCTTTGAGCCGCCCCCCGATGGGAAGGAGGCCTGTGACTATGGCGGAGGGGGCCCGCCCCCTTCCGCGTGTCCCGTCAAAAGGACGGGGATGGTTTGGTGGTCACAGGCGGTTGGGATTTGGGCATGGCCCGGTGGTGGGCTTGCGGACGCCTGGGTGGGGGCTGCGAGAAGACAGGGGTGGACTTTTGTGGGTAGCGGCGCGGAGGGGCCCTATACGGCCTGGACGTGGGCGGTTTGGGCTTTTGTCGGACAAGGGAGGCAAACGAGCGTTCATGTTCGGAGAGGCGTTTTGTAGCCGCCTCGATAGTGTCATCGAACAGTTCTTTTCCCACGCAGGGGAGGTTAGCCAACTGGTCCTGTAAGTTGGGGTCCATGTCGACCAGGCGCAGCCAAGCTAGTCGGCGCATGGCGATAGCAAAGGCTGCCTCTCTGGAGGAGAGTTCGAAGCCATCGTAGGCCGCGTGGAATAGATGAAGGTGCAGGTTGGAGAGGGACTCTAAAAGCAGGCCGAACGTTCCTTGCCGGGAGGCCGGTAGGTCAGTCTCAAAGGCTCTCAATAGTCCAATGAGGTGTTTGAGGTAGGATGTGAAGGTGAAAGTGTAGCTTTGCACCCTAGAGGCCATCATTGCGTTTTGGTATAGTCTCCTGCCGAACTTGTCCAGGGTTCGGCCTTCTCGGCCTGGGGGGACCGCTGCTGAGACCCGGGATGGGTGAGCCTTTTTCAGGGAGGATTCTACTAGCAGCGATTGGTGGGAGAGTTGTGGTTGCTCGAATCCCGGGTAGGGTACTGTGAGGTACTTGGCCTCCATTTTGGAGGGTACGGCTGTGACCATGTAGGGGGTCTCCAGGTTCCTGAAGAAGGCTTGTTGGAGTACCGGGTTAGGTGGTAAGCGAAGGGACTCTCTGGGCAGTGATGGCATATCCAGCTCCGCCAGGTACTCCTTAGAGTATCTGGAGTCGGACTGGAGGTCTAAGTCCAAGGCGTGGCCCATGTCCTGGACAAAGCGAGTGAAGGATGGGCGAGATGTTCCCGGGGCCCCGTGCGGGGTCGGTGAACGAGACCTTCGTCGGGTGGAGGAGGATGGGGAGGCTTCCCTCGAGTATCGAGGTTCCTGCTCTGATCCATGCTCCGAGGCCGGGGAAACACTGTGAGAGTGCTCCGGGGTTGTCGATCTTCGGCGTCTCGAGGAGCCCCTCGGAGACGATGCCGGGGTTCGGGGTACCGATCGATGTCGAATCGGTGACCTCGATCCGGACTCCCTCGGAGAATACCTGCGACCTCGGGTCGGGGTCCCGGTCCGAGGGGGAGTTTGGAGGATGCGAGGGTTGGAGAGTGATAACTCAGCCACCCTTAGTGGTCCCGTACGAGGTGTGGGAGAACGGCCTCGTAGAGTTGGTGAACCTCGGGCCTTCTTGGAGGTACGGCGGTTTGAGGTTTCTGTCGTTTTAGCCCGACGTTTTGCCCCTCGGCGGTCTGCGGAGGGAGAACGTCTCGGGCGCCTCGGCGAGGAGTCCGAGGAGGATGGGATGTGGCGAGGATTGCGCACCTTTCCTCGGGGTTGCTCGATGCGAGGCTCAGGCTGGTCTGGCACATTCGGGGTCAAGGTCGAGGCCGATTGAAACTGGGCCATTGCAGCGGACGGTTCAGACGTGATCATCGCTCGGAGTAGGTCCTGGAAGACGGGCACGGACAACATCGAAGGCATGTCCACTGCCTCGGTGCACTCCACCGGGGGCGACCTCGTATCAGAGTATTCCCGTGTGGTGGAGGCACGGCCCGAAGGCTTGGAGGGCTTAGCCGGGGCTGTAAGCATGGGGCTTGCACCATGCGTCGACGTTGTCCCCGAGGCTGGCTTCTTCGATGTTACGGAACCTGAAGAGGGAAGAGGGGACTTACCCGGGGCCGAGGCTTTCTGTTGTCCCGAGGACTTCGGGGTCGAGTCTCGAGGCGATGCCGAGGTATCCGGGGCCAAGGTCAAGGCCGGGGCCGAGGCCGGGGCCGACCTCGAGGCCGAGGTGGAGGGTTGGTCCGGGGTGAAGAGGTCCGCCATGCGGGCTTTTCTTCGCCGGAGGGCCCGGTTCTGGAAAGTAGCGCACTGGGGGCAGGAGTCGGTTGGATGAGCCGCCCCCAGGCAGAGAATGCACCGGCGATGCAGATCTGTGAGGGAAAGAAGCCGCTCACACCGGGTGCACTTTTTGAAGCCGGTCAAAGGCCGGGACATTAAATCGAAAGTAGCCGCGGCTCGATTAGCCACGCGGCCACGGGGACCCGGAAGCCTCCGGGTCGTCAAAAACGAAGCAGGAATCAAGTTAAAAGGTAAAGAATTCGCGCACAGCGACTTAATCGTGAAAAAACAAGAAAAAATCGCAGTGCTAGAAGGCAGTTGGGGCAGAGCCTGAAAAACACGACTTCTAGGCTCAGCGGAAAATTTTGAACTGGAGACCACGAGGGGATGCACCCCCTAGTGGAGCAGGAAGGCACGCATGCGTGGAGCAGCAGAGCAAACTTAAATCTTCAATCAAGTTTGCTTGAAAATGCTTCCGCATCGGGGCTCCGTAGATGACGTCACCCACATGTGAGAATATCATGCCTGCTTGTCCTGGGATAATACTTATTACTTTGGTGGCTAGTTTCAGAGGTGATTTTTGGCTCATACTAGAGACCCAAGAAAAGTATAATTAGTTGTCACTCGTGTCCCCCAAAACATCATGCCATGCATAGTGACAACACACAAACCTAGAGGATTGGGTAAAATGAGGATCTTGCAGACCCCATGAACCTCGCAGATCTCTACCTCACATCTTTAAAAATTTGCTTACCTCAAGAGTGAGCGGGAATCGTGATGTCTGTTAAAATGCCCTGCTGACCCCATGCCACAGAGATGTGCAAGGTCTGTGGGATCCGGGCAATCCTTATTTTATCCAGTCCCCAAACTTAGGAAAGTCTATTCATTGAGAGCAATTTTTTAAAGCTATTTACCCAGATGCTGTTTCCAGAAAAGGAATGTTTAAATCTATGGGAATACTTATTTTCTTGGATGACTTTTTCAAAGAGAAAGTGCTCAGTGCTCTTAGTTTCATGATGGATGTGGTGTACCAGTTATCAAAGAGAAAGCAACCACAAACTTTTCATTGGCCTGAAGTTTTGAAAATAGCCCATAGAAAACTCGATTTCTGTCATAGAACTACAACTTTACCTTCTTGCAGGACTTGAAAACAGCAGCCGTGCACATAGCCCCGTTTGTGCAATCATTAACTCATACCAACATCTATGCACAATGCACAGCATGAAAATCTCTGCACTTCAAATCATACCATAGTAGGAGCTTCAAGTAGCAGCTCTCATCTAATGATTTGCCAAGATTTTTCCTCTGTATTGTAAGGGATAGGATTTTTTTTTTTTTTCTAAACCCACAAAAAAACCACCTCTCTTCTGAGCTGCACACATTGAGCACTGTAGCTCAAATAGCAAACAGCACTGGAACCCAGTGAGAAAACTCTCTTTGCTACCCATAGATACATACAACTGAGTAATAATGACTTGCCAAATTGCCTCTTTTGGGAGTCAATGGGCATTTGCTGTGACTTAGGAAAGATCAGAGCAACTGACCCCCTTCCTTCGCCAGAAAATTCAAGTGGCAGAGGCACAACTTGGATTCTGCTCCCTCTCAAGAAAAAAATGACGTTACAAACCGAGTAACAATCCAAGAGACCAAAAACTAAACTTTCCCGAGGCAGAAACCCCCCAAGTGGTCTTGATCACCCTGCTTGCCGGAACTGAAGGGAACTTGACACTTTTATTTTCTCCCAGAGTCGTCCCAGACTCGCTGCAGCCACACGATCTGACGAGCAGAGGCATTACCAGCAGCTTTGTGGGAGGTGTTGTTTACACTCAGCGCAGCAGGATTATTCTTCTTTCTGGAGACAGGGAAACATACCCAATCAGAGGACAAAGCCTGGTTATAGAAACAGCAAAATAGCTCAGTAACCCTCCTGAGCAAAACTGGAGGCAACCTGAGGAGTGCCCTTCAGATCGGCTTCTTTTTTTTTGAAAATCATTTTTATTATGAGTCAACAAGAGAAAAAAGCAGAACATAGAAGAAAAATAAGCAAACAATGGCAATCAAGGGAGGAGAATAACAAGCAGCATCAAGAAAAGAATATACAACATGACACTGCAGAACTGTCCAAGAAACAAAGGCAGCCAGTCTCTCATGTTAGCTCCATCATTTTCGTTTCCCCATAAAACAGGACATCCCCCCAATACCCACAGGAGTGAGAAAGCACGCCCACTCAACAGCACCACCCATACAAACAAACACACTCAGTCCAAGAACACACCACAGTCACACTCCCCCCTCCCTATCCCCTTCCCCCATCCCATTCCAAGAGACCAGAGGCAACTGCAAAAACACCCTCCATAATGCCAGGTATGCCAGCACCTCAGGGTTAGTTGAGTGAGCATGGTAGCATAGTTCAAAGCGGGCTAATTCGATCATCTGGTTGATCCAGTACGTCAAAGGAATAGAGTCCTCTTGAGTCCAGTGGTGCAGAATTGTTCTCTTAACCGCCAGTAAGGTCAGGTAAATGAAACGCCGCTGAGGTATTGTGAAACCCTGTTCCTCCAACAGGACCTGATCCCCAAGAAGCAATGTTCTGTAGTTCCACTCAATATCACGTTGCAAGACCAGTTGAAGCTGCGCAAAGGAGGAGTTCCAGAGAGATAATTCAGGACATTCTAAGAAAGAATGCAGTAGGGTCCCTGGGAACCCCCTACATCTGCTGCACATAGACTCCCCCCATAAGCCCATACTGGCTCCCCGATCTTTAGTGATGTAAGCCCTATGTAAGATTTTAAATTGGGTCTCCTGCCAGGCTGCAGATTTCACAAAGGCATATAAGGTATGGAAAAGGTCCAAAAAGGATTCAGGGCCATACTGTGCAGTTCCCTATTCCACCTGTTGCGCAAAACATCCAGTGACCCGCTGGCAGCAGAGGACCGAACCACCCTGTACCAGACCGAAAGGAAACCCTGGGACTCCGGTACTCTGAAGAGGTACTCATCTAAAGATCCACAAGTCCAGTCCTCCCCAATCCGTTGATGAATGCTCTGATAATAATGCCGTGCTTGTAAATAGGCAAAAAAATGTTGATTAGGAATGTCCCATTGTTCCTTAAATTGAGCAAATGAAACAAAGGCCCCCGTATCCCCATCCACCATATGAAAAAGAGTAGAGGCCTACCGAGTGGCCCATGTAGCAAACGGCGATCGACTCAAGCCTGGAGGAAAACTAGGATTACCCAGGAGTCGCAAAAAAGGTGATGCTATCGGGGAGCGAGCCTGTTTCCTACGCCACCACCTCCAGGCCAGGCAGAAAGGGTTCCCCCTGTACCTCTGTGCATATGCAAAAGGTTCAGAAAAGTAAAGGGTGCACACCAACCCCACATCCACCCCACAGGAGAAAATCGAGCTACCCCTGCCATCCCTTCATGAACAAATTGCATAAGAGTCGCCAAGTTATACGCTCGGACATCCAGAAGACCCAGACCCCCCTCCTGCTTAGAAAGGGATAACTTTGCATAGGCAACGCGTGCCGGCCGATGACGCCACAAAAAGGCAGAGAAAAGTGAACAAATTTTCCGAATGTCGCATTGAAGTACCCAAAAGGGAACCGTTTGTAAAGGATATAATAATTTAGGTAAAAAGATCATTTTAATCAGTGCAGCCCGTCCCAACAGGGACAACGGGAGATCCTGCCAAGCAGAACAGAGACCTTGTATTTTGTTTATAGCAGCCAAGACATTACACTTGTACATCACCCCCGGGTCCACGTGCAAATAAATGCCAAGGTAGTGCAGCGGCTTACTCACCGGAGGGATCTGCAATCCAGTGTGCCAGGGCTCCCAGCCCAGTCCCGCCAAGGGCAGTAATTCAGACTTTTCACAATTCACCCGAAGGCCCGAGAGAGTGCCAAACTCAGCCACTAAACTCTATGCTACCGGTAAATGAAGGGGTGCTTGGTCCAAAAACAGCAAAATGTCATCCGCAAACAAGGTAATACGACATTCTGTACTTCCGAGAAGAATGCCGCGCAGCTCAGGACTAGCTCGAATCTTAATGGCAAGCGGTTCGAAGGCCAAGACAAATAACAAGGGAGAGAGGGGACACCCCTGTCGCAACCCCCGACACAACAGAAAAGGCGGCGAAAGCCCCCCATCGATAATAAGCCGAGCCCGTGGAGAGGTATAAAGAGCCTGGATCCAAGTGAGAAAAGTCCCATCCAGACCAAACTCCGTCAGGACCTAAAATAGATACTCCCAAGAAATACTATCAAAGGTCTTCTCCATGTCAAGAACAACAATCGCCGATGTGCCACCACCGCACCTGTGCTCATGAAGTGCCGTTGGGGGACAAATCCCACTTGGTCACCCGCAATGAGCTGGGGTAAAAACCATGATAGAGGCCATCAGCTTAACATCTTGATTGAGTAACGAAATCGGGCGATAAGAGCCCACTTGCGTAGAATCCTTCCCTGGCTTTGGGAGCAAAGTGAGAGCTAGGTTACTACGAATACCGAAAACAGAGGTAGAAAGAAAGTTGAAATAGCGCTCCAGAGGCTGAGCCAAAAGGTCTGGCAAAAGTTTATAGTATTCAGGGCCGAACCCATCTGGTTCCGGGGATTTTGTAAGTTTCAACTTCTTGATCCCCTGTCGTATTTCCTCCAGAGAGATAGGAGCGTTCAGCTGCGCCACCTGCGCCTCAGATAGTTGTGGGACTTGAATGTCCCGAAAGAAGTGATCCCTGTCCGCCTCTGTGAAGTCCCTCCGCGCATATAGGGCACTATAAAATTCCACAAATTGGTCTTGTATTTGAGCTTCCTCGGTGAAATACTCGCCCCGAGTGTTCTTTACCAATTTAATGATTTGTTTTTTCCGAAAAGGCCATACCAGATTTGCGAGGAGTTTGCCCACTTTACCCCCCATTGATAAAGACAAAACTTCTGATAGAAAATATCTTGGCGAGCACGTCTGTCCAGGATCTCATCAATCTGAAGATGAAGAGATTTAATTTGCTGACCGTCCTCCTTCCTAAGTCCAACCCAATGCCGCTGTCGCAATGCTGCCAGTTGTTCCGAAAGAGCGATAAGTTTCTCTCCCTGCTGTTTCCTTTTAGTGGCAACATATTGGATGATGTGACCCCCTCAGTACTGCCTTGGAAGCATCCCAAAACACCTCCGGATCTACATCAGTCATACTCCAGCCAGCGAGCACGTAAATATGCCCGGAAATCCTTATCAGAATATAGAGCAGTGGGAAACCTCCAGGTCCTATCCCCCCCCCCTTTTCCGTAACTCTCAGAACCAGCACCACCGCCGAGTGGTCCGAAAGTGAGGTTTCTTCGATAGTAACTTTATCCACCCGGGGGAAAGTCGAGGAAGATATTAAGACATAATCCAGTCGGGAATACATAGAATGTGGATTAGAATAGAACGTGTATTCCCTGTCAAAGGGGTGGAGAGTCTGCCATGCATCCACCACCGCCAGATGGTCACATAAGAAATTGACCCCCATACGGGTGGAATTCCAGGGTAGCGGCCTGGCAGGAGAGCAACCTATAGTGGGATTAGCTGTAACATTAAAATCGCCTCCCACAATCAATTGGTACGTAGGGTATTGCGCTATCAGCCCCAACAGTCCAGAGTAAAAGCTGTGATTATAGACATTCGGGGCGTAAAGATTACAAAAAAGCAGCTGAGAACCCCAAAGCTCTCCCAAAACAATTATGTAGCGACCTTCCTTGTCCTGAATGGTCTTGTGAATGCATAGAGGGACCTGTTTATGGATCTGAATAGCCACCCCACGTTGCCTACCATTATGAGAGGAGTAGCTCACTTCTCCCACCCACTCCCTGCGCAGCTTCTCATGTTCAACACTGGTCAGATGAGTTTCCTGTAGGAAGGCTATGTCAACCTGATGTTTCCGGAGCCAGGTAAGGATTTTCTTGCACTTGATAGGAGAGTGTACATTAAGAGTGAGTACAGTAAAGTTAACCATAACTACTCAGCAAAAACAACCACCACTGTGCCCAAAAGATGAAAAAGGAAAAACAAACTAGAGACCAAGCCCTCCAGCCAGGCTCGTCTCCAGAGAATAGCAGTGCCCGGACAGCACCTCCAGTCTCTCTGCTTCTAAGTCCTACCCCCCTACCCCGCTGTTGATCCAACCACCCCACATTCATCCACATCCACACCACAGACTCCCAAGCCCACCCACCCCCACCCCCTCCCCGGAAAGTCTTCCCCTAACCTTCCAGGTCCCCATTCCAAAAAAGACTACAGCTCTCAACCCCCTAGCCTCTCGCCCTAACCCGGGTCAAAGAAATAATGAAAAAGATCCCACGGAGCCTTAATAAGCATCCCACCCTTCCCCGTACCTAGTTCTTAACCTGTGAATCAAAGATAGGGAACTACCCCTACCCCAGGGAAGCCTCCAAGCCATCCACATCCCCACATCAATTCCCAACTAGACCCCCCTCGCAGCCCCTTCCAATCCGCCCCCCAACCCTCCGTTCCAGCTTCCCACCAGAAAACTCCTCCCACCAAGAATGTGAAGAAAACCCCCCAGTACTTCTAGCCCTACCCTCCATACAAAATCTATGTTTATGAACCAGCTGCCTTAGCCTATAGCGAACTCATGCTTCGGGGCTCTAAGGTGTGCGTGCCAGCTTCCCTTCTCTTCCCCCCCCCGGGACGTAACTTCTGGTTTCGGCGGGAAGAGAAGAGAAGCCAGCACACACACCTCAGAGCCCAGAAGCATGAGTTCGCTAAGGGGTAAGGCAGCTACCTGTGAAATAAATACAAATCACTGCCGCGTCGCCAATAAATACAAATCACTGAGTTCGCGTCTCCAAGCCAGTGAGAGGTGTTTTTTTTGTTTTTTTATGTTGAGCGGCGGTGGCAGCAGCAGGATTCGCAATTGGGCAGACTTGCACGGTCTGTGTCTGTGTATGGCCGTTTGGTGGAGGATGGGCAGGGGAGGGCTTAAATGGCTGGGAGGGTGTAGTTGGGCTGGAGTAAGTCTTAACAGAGATTTCGGCAGTTGGAACCCAAGCATAGTACCGGGTAAAGCTTTGGATTCTTGCCCAGAAATAGCTAAGAAGAAAAAAAAAAAAAAATTTAAATTGAATCAGGTTGGGCAGACTGGATGGACCATTCGGGTCTTTATCTGCCGTCATCTACTAAGTTACTAATAGATGACAGCCAGGCGGTCATCTAAATTAGCCGGGCGCAGCATCCGGCTGATAGGCCCTGGTGAGAACACTGGCGTTCATGGGGTACCTTGTCGAAGGCTTTTTGGAAGTCTAAGTATACGATGTCTATGGCATCCCCTTTGTCCATCCGTTTAATTCCTTCAAAGAAGTGCAATAAGTTCGTCAGGCACGATCTTCCCCTGCAGAAGCCATGTTGGCTTGTTATCATGAGTTTATTCCTTTGTAGATGCTCCTCGATGCTATCTTTTATCAGTGCTTCCGCCATTTTTCCTGGAACTGAGGTCAGACTTAGCGGTCTGTAGTTCCCCGGGTCACCTCTGGATCTCTTTTTTTTTTTTTTTTAATTTTTATTATTTTCAATTTAAATTTCAAGTATTACACTTGTACAGAAAGCAAGAATAGAATAGATATCAAATACAATACTAATATAAATCCTAAGTTAACAAATATACTATTTATGCTCAAGTCCTCAAATTGAGATCCAAGAATTAAAGAAAATTGGCGAAATTATAAGGAAAAATAGTAATAATATTTAAGAAGCTGAGAGCTATAGCAATGAGATGAGGTCATAATATCCAAATTATAGGGCTCAAAGATTATTGACATTCAGATGAGACATTGCCACGAAATTTGTCAGATGTGATGGTTCAAAAAACACATATTTGAGTACGGTAATACACAATACATTTACACGGGTGTCTCAAATAAAAAGTTGCCCCCAAAGATAAAACCCCAGGTTTCAAAAGAAGAAATTCACGGCGGCGCCTTTGCGTCTCCCGTGCCAAGTCTGGGAACATTTGTATTTTATAACCAAAAAAGCTTTTTTGTCTATTTTTAAAATAAAGTTTTAACAACCATGTTTTATCAATTGGCAAAGCTAAAGTAATGATCATAGTGGCTGGTGATGCTAAATCCTTCTCAGATGTTTCTAAAATCTATGAAATGTTTAAGGGTTATTGATCTGAAGATTTTGCTTTTTGTTGTTGATTTTGTTCTTTATCAGGCAAATAATAAACCCGTGAAAATGGTGGTAATGATTCTTCAGGTATCTCCAAGTTTTCCACTAGATATCTCTTAAGCATATCTCTACGTGTTACTAACTCAAGTCTTGGAAAGTTAATTAACCTTAAATTATTGCTACGTGAGTTGTTCTCAAGCATTTCAATCTTCTTCCTTAGGTTAATATTGTCTTTAACTAAAGTCTCTTGCATTTGTTTCGATGTTACAATTTCTTTTTCTATTTTTTGAATGGATGAGTTAGAAGTATTCGTTTCTTCTCTTAAATTCTTCAGTTCTTTATCGTGTTCCTTAATTTTCCCTTCAATTTGTTGAAATGTAGGAGTAATATTTTTAACAAAACCAGCCATTAAGTCCCAAATAGAGTCTAAAGTCACTTCTGCAGGTTTAGGTTTAATCAGTACAATTGGAGTTTGTGTAAATGTGAAGTGCTCACCGTCCTGAAGTCCTTCGGGGGGTGTCTTCTGTTCTTCCCCCTCATATTGAGATGGTGTTCCCCCAGATATCTCCATGGGGGCCCTGGAAAGGTGGGCCCCAACCTCCAAACTCTCCAGTGAATCCTTCCTTGCCTCTAGAGAGGAGAAAACCACTGAATACGGGGTTTCCCCGCCCCTGGGAGAGCTGGTTGTCTGAGGCTGCGGGGGCGGTGCCCTAATGTCGGGGCTTAGTGTAGTATCGGGCCCAGGAGTATCCACAACGGGTTCGCCTCCCTGTGTCCTCAGCAGGCCGCCATCCGACGTCGCTGTGACCTCCTGCATGCGCCGCAGAAGATCCTGTATGTTTCCGAGACCCGGGGCTCCAGGACGCCGCGAGGCAGAAGCGGCACTCCGGCCCCGTCTCTTCGGCATCGCGGTAAGTAAATACCACTAGAAATTATTCCTGACGAACGCGATTCTGGGACACGCAGCTCAGCGCGTCCTGCTCTCAAATCACCATCTTGGATCTCAGGGTTGTAATTTCCTCTGGATCCCTTTTTAAAGATGGGCATAATATTGGCTATCTTCCAATCCTTCAGGATCGCACGTGTTTCCAGGGATAGATTACAGATTTGCTGTAGTAGTTCCGCTATTTCCTCCTTTAGTTCTTTCAGCACCCTAGGATGGATTCCCTCCGGGCCCGGTGATTTGTCAGTTTTTAATTTTTTTATCTGCCTGTGTACGTCTTCAAGGCTCACTACCATGGATGTTAATTTTCTACTTAGTCTCTTTTGAAGATTTGTTCAGGTTCCGGTATATTAGATGTGTCCTCTTTTGTAAATACTGACGAAAAGAACATGTTTAGTCTTTCCACCACTTCTTTCTCCTCCTTCACCACTCTCTTCCTGAACAGGTCTTAATTGCTCAATGTCTTAATTTCTCAACATCACCACATAGTGATTTTCCATGAGTAGTACCAAAAAAAATCCCATTCAGCAGAAATTCCAAAGTCTTTGTAATAATAGTGAAAATTAATCAATTTTTTTGTAATTTTTGTATTGTGCTGCAGATCCATCGCTAAAGTAGTGCACATTTTTTTATTCCAGGAATATGCTGGTTCATAAAAGCAATTAAAGCTTTCAAAAAGGCATGAACTGCAATAGTGTCATGCTGCAAGCAGTCACTAATTATGCAGAGCCTCAAATTCTAAAGTCCAGAGCCAGAATTGAAGTAAGGCATAAAGGGGAACACACATTGACTATGCAAGGGAGAACAGAACTCAAGTGAATGTATTGAACTTGCAATGAATCACCAACTAAATGTCCATTTTGATGGGCCACTTACAAGAGTATGTGAATGCAGTAGATATTGTAACCTGAGTTAGCATGGCAAGTCCTACACCATACAATTTCACACCTCTAGCTCATTTGCATATTATACAATAGGATACCAAAGATGCATGTGAATAATGCATACATTTGAGACTTAACTTCTGGCCAGAGACAGGCTGGATTAAATATGAAACTGAATGGCTTTTGTAGCAGGAAAAAAAATGCTCTTTCAAGTGATTTAAAATTTAAAAATTTGGACAATGTACAGTTGGGATATTTCCACCCAAAAAATGGCCAAATTTTGAATAAAGCACTAATATTTCTTTGTGTAATTATATCTTTGCTTCCAATTGGTTGCAAAGCTTTGTAATATAAATCCTAGGTGCATGTCATGTGCCATAACTGCTGGAACAGTTATGACTCAAAACGAAATACAAGTCAGGAGCAATAAAGGGGTCAAAGTAGGCATTAAATTTCTTTTCTAATATTTTTGCCTACTTTGCTGGCTCATAACAAGAGAGGTAAACTAATGTCATATTCCAAACTTTGCACATCAAGTTAGTAGTAGGGGTTGTATTAATCCCCAAAATTTAAATTCTCTTGGATGCTTTTTTTGGGCTGTAGTGGCTAGACAAAGTTGCCATTTGAGGTTTTGCATATCACAGTACTCTGAGAATGACATACATTCAACAGCCTCTAGGTCTGAAACCAATAGAGATCCAGATGAAAAATTTTACATGGTTTCATTTGAGGCTATGGGCTGTGGAGTTGGTAGATAAATCCTTCAACTTGACTCCTCAGTTTCTGGTACCCACAGCTCTAACTCCAGTACCCAAAATTGTCTCTGACTCCTCGACTCCGACTCCACAGCCCTGGGAACATCCACACAAAATTTTATTCAAATTGGAGGAGGTCAAGTGGGGATGATTTTTAATATTGGTCCACTTGACATGGACTAACCCAATACAGTGGTACCTTGGATTACGAGCGTAATCCGTTCCAGGAGAATGCTCATAATCCAAAATGCTCGTTTATCAAAGCAAAGTTCCCCATAGAAAATAGTGGCAACAGCAAGGATTCGTTCCAGAACCCAGGGTCTGTACCTGTCGGGTGCTGGATGCTGCAGCGCCGTCTCCTCCATCCGCCCCCTCTGTCTGTCATGCAAAGAAGAACCCCACAGTGCCGCTTTGGGGGGATGCCTCTAATGTCCGCCAGCCACCGGAGAACCCCGCAGTGCTGCTTCAGAAGGATGCCTCCTCCATCCGCCAGCCAGCCCTCCACTTCGGATGCCCCTCGCATGTTGGAGAGCCCCCACCCGATCCCACGCAGCCGAGTGCCGCCCCACCTGCACGCCGCGCACGACACGTACAACGCCGATGATTGACGCTGTGCACGTCACACGCAACGTGCAGGCAGGACTGCATCCGGCCGTGCAGGCCCAGACAGAAGTCCTCCAACCTGCGGAAGGCACCCGATGTGGAAGGCTGGCCGGAAGAGGAATCCCCCGAAGCGGCGCTTCCTGGACTGTAAGTGCTCATTTATTGGGGCAGTGCTCGGTTTGCGAGTCAAAAGTTTGCTGAGTGTTTGCTCGTCTTGCAAAACACTCGCAAACCGAGGTTCCACTGTATTAGATTCCAGGATGGGAATGAGAGACACACTAGAGGGCACAACTGAAAAGCTCCTTTAATGAACTGGGCGGCTTCTGAGTGAGAGGCCAAAGAGCCTCTCCCCCACCCCGAGTAGGGAACAGAAAAAGCCTGCTATCTGCACTTTCAGCGATCTGACCGACAGACTCTTCTGAAGTCCCTTATGCAAAAACTCCATGACTACTGAAATTGGAGCTCATAAGGGCTCTACATCATCCACAGCACACCATTGCTTTTAACATGCTTCTACAAACATTTATCGCCCCCCCTCCCCCCCACACACACACTCAACTCGAGTTTTGCATTCGTCATCAGGAGGGGACTCTATGGAAATCAAAAACTACACATTACTAGTGCTCTAAAATAATATAGGATGAATATACTGAACTGTCACTCTTAAACCTATTGCTACAGGATTAGAAAATGATTCATTGCTGGACTCTTTAAGAATCGAGCCTCAACAAAATCAAGCCAATGAAGTAACCCTAGCAGTCAAATCAAAAAACAACAAGGCCAAGAAAACCAATCACAAATGAATAAAGGAGTGTTTAATTTATCTTCACGACAGTTAACTCTTCAAGAAGAGGAAGTTTTAGCCAAGGGTTTGTCATTTGTCCCTACGTCTGGTTATAATGGTTTTGACACACAAGACCTTGAAACTGAAAACATTTTTTCAGGATGTTGGGATCCATGTTCCAACGAGTCAGATTTACCACCTGGTCTAAGGTATAGATCTAATCGGAATCCACCAGGAGTTCCTGATGTTTCTGTAGCTGCATTTGAACGTTTAGTATTGAACAGATAGAAATACATTCTTTGAGGATCAATTCCAACTTATCTCAACAACAAAGATTGATCCAATCCCTTCAACATGTAAAAGGGGGTGTGTCTTATCTAGTGAATACACCTCCACGCCCCCCCCCCTCGGCGTTCTGTTGCTGCTCGTCACCACCCCTTTGCCGCCCTCTTACTTGTTCGCTGCTGCAGGAAAGGAAGAGAAGGGCCAGCGGTGTGCAATCGGGCCCACAAGTCTTGCCCTGATGTCAATTCCCGTCGGAGAGAAGGTCCAGGCAAACCAATCACTGGCCCAGACCTTATCTCCGACATCAGAATTGACGTTGGAGGAAGGCTTGTGGGTCCGATTGCAAGCCACCGGCCCTTAGTGGAGTTGCGCGCAGGAGTCATCAGTCGCTTTGCCCCGTCGGCAGCAGGAGTCAGCCGCTGACATGTCAGCAACGGCGTTGGGTGTGCTCTGTGGTCCAGGAGTGCAGGAGGCTCATTTTGGTCAGAGAAGTCAGCTTTTGATCTTCTGTGGAGGGATCTTCGGGCTCCTGAGATGTGGGCAATGCTGTAGTTCCTTGAGAATTGTTCCCGTGGCAAGTTCAGGTGTGGGGGTGTTCAGGGTGGGTATAGCTTGGTGCAGGTGTGCTAGTGGCACTGGTGTATGGCCTGGGAGGTGAGCCTCTGGTTATTTGGGGTAGTGGGGTGTTGGTAGGTTGGGGTTTACCACGGTTTGGTGAAGGGGTTTTTAGTGCTCCTTATGGCGCCTGCTAAAAAGTCTGGTTCCAGGGGAGGAAGGGGTGGTGGAGCTCGAAGGGGACGTTCTGCAGCGTTGGCAGTGTCTGTTGGCGGACCAGGGAGGAAGGCATGCAGGCTTCGTTGTGGGAGGGAGGCAGGCTGTCAGGCTTTGGTGCGGGAGGGAGGAAGGACAAAGGCTGGAAGGTAGTGAGGGGGCAAGAACTCGGGGAGGGAGGGAGGGAGGGAGGGAAAAGAAAGAGACAATTGTTGGGCCTGAGGAAGTAAGGAAAGAAAAGAACTATCTTGTGCAACCAAAAATCACCAGACAACAAAGGTAGGATTTCAATTTAGTGATCAAAATCTGTCTGCTGCAGTATATTTGTCTATTTCTCTAGAGGGCTGGGTTAAGACTAAGAGGCACAATTTGGTTCAGAATATTTTTAATTGGTTTTTCCTCCTCTAAATCTAGGGTGCATCTTATGGTCAGGTGCGTCTTTTGGAGCGATAAATACGGTATATCATCCAACGAGCAGACAAGGGAGGGCGGTATAGTGATCCAGGATTATAGTAAATATAGGCAAAAAGCTATGTATCAGTTGAATAACATGGATTACTATAAAGAATTGATGGCGAACTCTTTGGGTGAGATCAAACTGAAGATTGACAACATATTAGCACAAGCTAAATATGATTGTTTAATAACACAAAAAGAATATCATTTTTTTGTCACAACATCACCCCAGAACCCCCACAATATATTTTATACCTAAAATTCACAAGTCCCATACCGACCTCCCTGGTCATCCCATCGTTGCAGGGATAGGCTCCATACTGGAACCTCTTTCCCAGTACATTGATGGGTGTTACAAGGGGTTGGTATCTAAATCCTATATTTGTGAATCAGCACATTTTTTTACAGATTGTGGGTGAATGTGCTATTGATTGGAAGATGAAGACATTTTAGTGACAGCAGATGTAGCAGCATTGTACACCAATGTTCTACAATCAGCAGCTATTAAATTAGTACAAGATCAGTTTAAACTATCTAATCTGTCTATTCCTAAACAAAATCTGATTCCCAGCTGTCTGGCAAGGGAATTAACTGAACTAGTAGTTTATTATAACTATTTTCGGTTTGAGAACAAATATTTTGTATAAACTAAAGGAGCAGTGATCGGGGCTACTGTGGCCTCATTACCCAACAAATAAGATGTATTAGAAAGCCAAACTGATAGCCCAAGTTAAAAAGAAAATATGGCTTCTAATAACAAATAAAAGGTGCATAGTTATATATGAGAGGAAAAAGGATCTCAGAAACCTGTTCAGAAACTGATGAAATACTAAAAGATTTGAGTCTGAGACTTATTAGTTCCAAATTTCAATCACAGATCCTATTAAAAAACCTCATATTTTTTTCAAAACACCCTATTTTGTATATATTAACTTATATTTATAATTTTCAATTATTTTTAAATCATTTTTATATATGATTTCACATTTAACTATCTTCAGTGACTGGTAACAGCTGACTTAAAAATAACCATGAAACTAAAGAGCCTACAAACTTTTCAAATATTTTTCATCAGTCCAATCCCAACGGTGTCAACAGAGACCATTTCCTCGGGTCAAGAGTCTGCCGACTGAGAAAGTCAGCCTGCACATTATCCACTTCCGCTACATGCGTTGCCGAGAGAGCCTGCAAATGAGATTCTGCCCACTGACTGACTTGAGGTCCAGAATTGGCCTCCAGTCGTCAGCCTTTCTTTGACATGATGAAGTATATGGAGTATCTGCCAGAGCCCGATTCTTTGTCTAGTACCAGATCCAGTAGCCTTCACACCATTGCCCAGACTACAAAGGCTCTCTCCAGCTGTCTGGCCAGGGAATCTACAAAATGCTCTGGGAGGCACAGAACTCTGTTTTGTAACTTTATTAAATAACTTCTAGGACCCAATGGTCTGTGCCAATCTGAACCCAGACCGACCAATAGGCCACAGCCTGCCCCCTATGTGGGGGGCCTGGCCCCTGTCCTGGCATCATTGCACTTTCTTGGAGGCTGGAGAAGGGTGACAGCCAGAGGCTTGCTGTCTCCTGACCCTGCTGAACCTCTGCCATGATCCCTGAAAATACCTCTACATCACTTGGCCTCCCGCATAAGGATGGAATCTTTGAGAGCCCCCAAAAGTCCCACAGCCCAGATCCCAAGCCATCCAGGGTTTACTGTCTGGCATCAGGTCATCCAGACTCTTGCCAAATAGCAACTGACCCTGAAAGTGAACCTTGTTTGGTGTAGTTTTAGAGGCTGTATCTCCTTGTCACTGCCTTTCTTTATTTTTTCTTTTTAATAATTTATATTCCACATATCCTACAATTCTATGCAGATTACAAATTATTCAGGTACTCAAGCATTTTTCCCTAACTGTCCCAGCAGGCTCTCACTCTATTTAATGTACCTGGGGCAATGTGGATTAAGGGTCATAAGGAGCAGTGCAGGATTCGAACCCACAACCTCAGGGTGCCAAGGCTGTAGCTCTAACCACTGCACCACACACTCCCACTGCCTGATCCAGAGTATCTGCTGGGTGGAGATAGCATAGGTTGACACCTTGCTCACGACTCTGATGCCATACAGAGCATCCACTATAAAATTCACCCCAGATAGGAGCATTTGGAGGTTTTGTCTTCCTGTGATGCCAGTACTCGAGTTGGGTGTGGCAAGCACATGCCACAAAGGAAGCAGTGGCTGCCCCTTTCAAATTGTTTCAAGGGCCACATCCACTTTACGGTCCAGAGTACCCTTTAACATCACACCTCCTTCACTAGGCAAGCAGGTTCGCTTGGTGACCTGCGCAACCAGCAAATCCACCTTCAGCTGAACTAACAGCTGCTGAAAATCCAGAGTCATAGGGTAAAGCTTGGACATAGTCTTAGCCACTTGCAGGGACCCCTCTGGTCCATGACCAGCTTTGTGATGTCTGGATGCAAGGGAAAGAAGGCAGTCTGAGTAACTGAACCACTCATTAATTGAGTATTGCAACAAAGGGGTTGGAGGAACTTCCAGCTTCAGTTCTCATAGCAAGCCAAAAATAATGCTTGAGAGCGCAAAGGCTTTGAACAGCTAGTGCACCTTTGGATCTACCCCCGGTCCACGGCTGCTTCCACTTCTTGACCGCTTTTCTCATGCAGAGAACTGGATTCTGCCAGAGAAACTACATCCTGGGACAATAATGGCATGAAATTGGACTTTCCAATCTCTCAGTCTACATCGGACTGAACATCCCGGTCCAGCTCTGTGTCTGTCTGGTCGAGGTGCATGCTGAGGGGATATCCCTTGTGCTCCTGCTTCCATCATGTTTAACATAGATGCTGAGTATCCTTAGCTGTTCAAATAGACATTCCACATTAAGCTCACAAAACCTTGAAAGACTCTAGCAATGAATCACTGCAGGTCCTCCTGGGCTCTGTGTTTAGCCAATGCACCTTCCGAGAGCTCTAGGAAGGATCGCTTCCCTTGAGATTCCATTAAGATTGCACCTCGTGTAGATCCCCAACCCAGGAGGACACAGAGAAGGCTGAGCCCAAGGCTCCCACCTACCTGCGCACTCTGCTGCACACAGGACAGGAAGCTCCTTAGCCGTCCATCCAGCACAAACCTGGCATCCCTACTGATTTTGTGAAATTGAGGCGTTTCGAGGCAGTTGGAGGATTTAGAAAACAAGATCATTTAAAATCCAAGATAGCCACCACCAGGAAACTCCCTTGAAGAAAGGGGTTTTAGACTAAACTAAACTAAACCTTAAGTTTATATACCGCATCATCTCCACGGAAGTGGAGCTCGACACGGTTTACAGGAATTAAAACAGAGAAAGGAACTCCAATGGAAGGAAGAAGGGCTGCTAAACAGGAAGGAAAGAGGGGGCTTTGAATAATGGAGGTGGGGGGGTGGTTACATTTTGGAGAAAAGCCAGGTTTTCAGATGTTTTCTGAAGTGTTGGAGGGAGGTCGAACTCCGAAGATGGGCAGAGAAGCTGTTCCACAGCTCGGTGATCCTGAAGAGGAGGGATGTTCCAAGTTTTCCTGTATGGGAAATGCCATTTAGAGATGGGAAGGATAGTTTAAATTTCTGAGTGGATCTGGTGGAGTGAGTACTCGAGAGCCAGGATAGTGGAAAGAGGGGAGGAAGGATGCCGTGAAGAGATTTGAAGGTGAGACAGGCGCACTTGTAGCGAACCCTGAGGGTGACTGGGAGCCAGTGAAGCTTAGACAGAAGCGGGGAGACATGGTCGAATTTGCCTTTTGTGAAGATTAGTTTAGCCGTGGTATTTTGAATCCGTTGGAGTCTGAGGAGACTTTTCTTTGTTAGGCTTAGGTAGATGGAGTTGCAGTAATCAAGTCTGGATAAGATGATGGATTGGACAAGGACAGCGAAATGTTGTTGGTGGAAGCAGGTTCTGACTTTTCTTAGCATATGAAGATTGAAAAAGCATTTTTTTACTAGGGAGTTGATGTGGTCGTTAAAGGACAGTGTAGAGTCGATGATGATTCCCAGAACTTTGCTAGAGTGCTCAAGCTGCAGGTTGGTGCCAGAGGGAAGTGGGATGTGGGAGGGTAGCTGATCCAGTTTCGGGCCGAGCCAAAGTAGTTTTGTTTTGGTCTCATTTAGCTTCATTTGAACGGTGAGGGCCCAGGATTGGAGATTTGTTATACAAGATGAGATGTTATCAGAGAGGTTGGTGAGGTTAGAGTCGGTCTCTAGAAGTATAAGGATGTCATCGGCGTAGGTGTAAAGTGTTTCAGAGGTGGATAGTTGGAGGAGTTTCAGGGAGGACATATAAACATTGAAAAGAATCGGGGATAGAGGTGAACCCTGAGGGACTCCGCAGATCGGTTTCCAAGGGGAGGATGAGGTACCATTCGTGCTAACGAGGTAGGAGCGGGAACGTAAGAATTTTAGAGTTAGAGGACCTTGGCTCTGGTTGCAGAAACTTTTAAATTTCAATTTTGGAGACAACCCCCTCTCCCTCATCCTCCCCCCCCCACAACACATACATGATTTTCCCTATAGGCTATAATAGCTTTACTCATTGCGTCATGTGCCTACCTGCCAACAGACACAAGAGAAGTTCACATTCCAATTTTGTTTCCCCCCCAGTTCAAGGTTGTAAACTGAAAAAACACCATGAATACCTTCTCTCACACCAAGCGGCATCATGGGGTAAAGACCTAGAACAATTGCTTTTGCCCACTACTTATGGGGAATTTAGGAAACGTCTAAAAACACACTTGTTCCTAAAGCATCTAGACAACTGATCCTCTCTTCTCTCTCCCCTCTATAGCGATTAACTTGTCCTTTTGATCACTCTCTCCTCAACAATAAATTTCCTGTCCTATTAATTCTCTTTCTTCCTCCCCTCTTAAAGTCAATTCAATTTGTTACCTTTGCTTAATCTTCTGTAAACCACATAGAACTTCACGGTATTGCGGTATATAAGCTGTTATTATTATTATTACCTGCTTCAGCTTAGGAATACAGCTGGGACAAATGGAGAAAAACTCTGCCTCACAGGTTCACATCGCAAAGGAGGAAAGGACCATGCAGCTGGTCTATTATTAAGCCCAGCCAAGCCAGGACAGAGTCAACACTCTGCGCTCAAGCTCCTGATAAATTAGGGATGCGAGCAGCTACACAGGAGATGGCCCCTGAGCTAAAAAAAAATACAAAAGCAGGCTGGTTAGCTAGGTGTCCCCAAAGGCTGATCCTGCTAGCAGCGCAAGTCTGCGTCTTCTCCCAGGCAGAGGTCCCAACAAGTGGGAACCAAGCCTCCAACTGAACACTAATAAAAACTTAAAAACAAAAATAATAAAACCGCAGAGCAAAGCGGAAACACTTCTGAGCAACTTGCTTGCAGAAAAATAACTGAGGGGGCAGGAGCAGCTTCCTGGGAAGGAGGTGGAGTTCAAAAGATGATTGACAGCATTCTGCAAGTAACATGTGGGTTCAGATGCATAACCCTAGCATTTAGAACTACTAGACATTGCTAGAATGAAAGATTAGGTTCTTACTTTTGCTAATCTTCTTGCTTTTAAATCCATGCTGTTCGTGGACTACTGGGTTTTTCTCCTATGGTCAAGACAGCTTGTAGGAAGCATCAATTATGCAATGCTCTGAGCCCCTCCCCTCTTACCTCAGGACTGCCCTCCAGGAATCCAGTTCATGACAAGGCACCTAGAAACACCTGTAGAGGACAAAGACACAAGAGAGATGTACGGGAATACTCCCTGACCAATAAGACTATAATCTGCTTATAACATGAAACCAGAACAATCATGAACATGAAACCAGAATAATCATGAACAAGTAAAACAGATCATTAAAAGTTTCAAGTTTATTTCTTATACCGCCCAATCAACCTTCTAGGCAGTGTACAAAAAGCACAGTTACTTACTGTAACAGTTGTTATCCAGGGACAGCAGGCAGCTATTCTCACAAATGGGTGAAGTGATCCAACAGAGCCCCGATGCGGCCGCCTCACAAGCAGTCTTGCTTGAAGAAACTCGAAGTTTCGAGTCGCCCGCACCGCACATGCGCGAGTGCCTTCCCGCCCAGCGCAGGGCGCGTCTCCTCAGTTCAGATAGCTAGCAGAGAAGCCAACCCAGGGGAGGTGGGTGGGATGTGAGAATAGCTGCCTGCTGTCCCTGGATAACAACTGTTACAGTAAGTAAATGTGCTTTATCCCAGGACAAGCAGGCAGGTATTCTCACAAGTGGGTGACCTCCAAGCTAACCAAAGTGGGATGGTGGGAGAGTTGGCAACTTAGAAGAATAAATTTTGTAATACTGTTTGGCCAAACTGTCCATCCCGTCTGGAGAAAGTATCCAGACAATAATGAGAAGTGAAGGTATGAACCGAGGACCAAGTGGCAGCCTTACAAATTTCCTCAATAGGTGTAAATCTGAGGAAAGCCACAGAGGCTGTCATTGCTCTGACCTTATGGGCTGTGACTTTACTATGCCTGGGCATAGCAGAAAGAGATGCAAGCCGCCATCCAGTTGGAGATGGTACGCTTAGAAATAGGACGTCCCAACTTGTTCGGATCAAAGGACACAAAAAGTTGAGGAGCAGTTCTGTGTGGTTTGGTGCGTTCCAAATAGAAAGCTAAAGCACATTTACAGTCCAGAATATGAAGAGCTGATACTCCAGGATGAGAATGAGGCTTTGGAAAAAAACACTGGAAGAACAATGGATTGGTTGAGATGAAATTCCGGGACAACTTTAGGAAGGAATTTCGGATGCGTGCGAAGAACCACCTTGTCATGATGGAACACGGTAAAAAGTTAATCCGCAACCAATGCTTGGAGCTCACTGACTCGTCGAGCAGAAGTGAGGCCAATGAGAAACATCACTTTCCAAGTGAGATACTTCAGATGAGCCTTGTCAATTGGTTCAAATGGAGGTTTCATAAGCTGAGAAAGAACAATATTGAGGTCCCAAACCACAGGAAGATTTGAGAGGAAGATTGACATGGAAAAGTCCTTTCATGAACCTGGAAACCATGGGATGAGCGGATAGAGTTTTCCCCTCAAGAGGCTGATGGAAAGCAGCAATTGCACTAAGATGGACTCGGATCGAAGCAAACTTGAGGCCAGAATGAGAAAGGTGCAAAAGATAGTCCAAAACTGAAGATAAGGAGGAATGTTGCGGCTCCTGATGATGAGAAAAACACCAAGTAGAAAATCTAGTCCATTTTTGGTGATAGCATTGTCTAGTAGCAGACTTGCGTGAAGCTTCCAAAACATCCCTCACAGCTTGAGAAAACTGGAGAGGAGTTATGTTGAGAGGTACCAAGCTGTCAGGTGTAGAGACTGCAGGTTGGGATGAAGCAGAGATCCCTGATGTTGAGTAAGCAGAGAGGGAAAAACTGGTAGAAGGTATGGCTCCCTGCTGCTGAGTTGAAGTAGAAGGGAGTACCAAGGTTGTCTGGGCCACTGAAGAGCAACCAGAAACATGGTGGCATGGTCGGACTTCAGCTTGACTAGAGTCTTTTGAATGAGAGGAAATGGAGGAAACGCATATAGAAAGAGATTCGTCCAGTCCAGAAGAAAAGCATCTGCCTCGAGGCGATGAGGAGTGTAGATCCTGGAACAGAACTGAGGCATGGGTGTAAAAAGGTTGAAGAACACTGGGTTACAGGATCAGAGGCAACCTGGCTTTACAAAAGGTAAATCGTGCCAAATGAACCTGATTGAATTTTTGGATTGGGTGATCAAAGAGCTGGATCAAGGACATATGCTAGATGTAATTTAATTAGATTTCAGCAAAGCCTTTGATACATTTCCTCATAGGAGACTGTTGAACAAACTTGAAGGGCTGAAGTTAGGACCCAAAGTGGTGAACTGGGTTAGAAACTGGCTGTCGGACAGACACCAGAAGGTGGTGGTCGCTCGGAGGAAGGAAAAGTGAGTAGTGGAGTCCCTCAGGGTTCAGTGCTGGGGCCGATCCTGTTCAATATGTTTGTGAGTGACATTGCTGAAGGGTTAGAAGGAAAAATATGCCTTTTTGCAGATGATTCCAAGATTTGTAACAGAGTAGACACCGAAGAGGGAGTGGAAAATATGAGAAAGGATCTGCAAAAGTTAGAGGAATGCTCTACTGCCTGGCAACTAAAATTCAATGCAAAGAAATGCAGAGTAATGCATTTGGGGATTAATAATCGAAAGGAACTGTATTATGCTGGGAGGTGAGAAGCTGATATACATGGACGGGGAGAGGGACATTGGGGTGATAGAGTCCGAAGATCTAAAGGCAAAAAAAAAGTATGACAAGGCAGTGGCTGCTGCCAGGAGGATGCTGGGCTGTATAAAGAGAGACGTAGCCAGTAGAAGGAAGAAGGTGTTGATGCCCCTGTACAGGTCATTGGTGAGGCCCCACTTGGAATATTGTGTTCAGTTTTGGAGACCGTATCTGGCGAAGGACATAAGAAAATTTAAGGTGGTCCAGAGGAGAGCGACAAAAATGATAGGAGGCTTGCGCCAGAAGACGTATGAGGAGAGACTGGAAGCCCTGAATATGTATACCCTAGAGGAAAGGAGGGACAGGGGAGATATGATTCTGACGTTCAAATACTTGAAGGGTATTAACATAGAACAAAATCTTTTCCAGAGAAAGGAAAATGGTAAAACCAGAGGACATAATTTGAGGTTCAGGGGTGGTAGATTCAAAGGCAATGTTAGGAAATTCTACTTTACGGAGAGGGTGGTGGATGCCAGGAATGCGCTCCCGAGAGAGGCAGTGGAGAGTAAAACTGTGACTGAGTTCAAAGAAGCGTGGGATGAACACAGAGGATCTAAACTCAGAAAATAATATTAAATATTGAACTAAGGCCAGTACTGGGCAGACTTGTACGGTCTGTGTCTGTATATGGCCGTTTGGTGGGGGATGGGCTGGGGAGGGCTTCAGTGGCTGGGAGGGTGTAGATGGGCTGGAGTAGGTTTTAACGGAGATTTTGGCAGATGGAACCCAAGCACAGTACCGGGTAGAGCTTTGGATTCTTGCCTAGAAATAGCTAAGAAAAAAATTTAAAAATTTAAATTGAATCAGGCTGGGCAGACTGGATGGACCATTTGGGTCTTTATCTGCTGTCATCTACTATGTCAGTGGTTCCCAACCCTGTCCTGGAGGAACACCAGGCCAATTGGGTTTTCAGGCTAGCCCTAATGAATATGCATGAAGCAAATTTGCATGCCTATCACTTCCATCATATGCAAATCTCTCTCATGCATATTCATTAGGGCTAGCCTGAAAACCCGATTGGCCTAGTGTTCCTCCAGGACAGGGTTGGGAATCACTGTACTATGTTACTATGACAGGCAGACCAACCTCCAGCTTCAGCTCCTCGAGGGACTCAGAAATCAAATCAACCAGATGTGCAGGTTTTAAAAATCTCTGCACCATGAGATCCTTACCCAGATCCATCCCCCACTGTGGTAATGTCAGCCTGCATGATTAACGGCATAGTGAGAGAATCCCGGTTGACCCTGGCAATTGCTGGTGTGCTAGCCTGGGCCACTACAGGGGAGCCAGGCACAATCCCTGTATCCTGGGAAAGGGGGGCGGGGTCCCCCCAGCCGACATAGATGCCTGCGGAGGAGTGGCTGGCATCATTTTCTTTGCCAAATAAGCCCAATACATCATGTTAATAAATTTTGGGGAAAACCTATCATCCGGGGCAGGAGTCTCCCCAAGAACTCTTTGAGAACTTATGAACTTTGGCCACCAAATTGTGACTGCATTTCGCCAGAACAGCGACTGTGCTGTCCTCGGGGTCTGTGTTAGACTTTATAGGGTACCTCCAGCCAGAAACAGAGGCAGGACCCCCAGAGGTCGAGGGTACTTGGGCAGATGAAATTTCACCCCCTCCTGCGCTGCAGCGCACATGGAACACAGCCGCTCACCAGAGAGCCATCCACCACAAATAGGGCATGAATCCACAGAATCCTGCCCTGGGGAGTCCATCTGAGTGGTTTTCTTGCAAAAGCACAGCTTATAGAGGCTAAAAATAGCTTTAAATTCAAATTGGGAACATCAAAGATGGGTACCGTAGATGCTATTTTTAGAAGAAAAAAGCCTTGGAAAATCACAGGAACCTCTAAAACACGGCAATTTGGGGATTTTAGGGATGGGGGAAGGTACTAGGGCACACTCCTAAGCCACTGAAGACTCAGTTTTAGAGACTCTACAAAATCGCTGATTCAGGCTGTCGACCCCATACTCACTGTGCCATTTGGAGCTATGTATTGTTGCAATGGAAGATGAAACAGCTTACAGGGAGATCCTCTGCCTGTACAAGCATGCAAACTGGACTGGTGGTCTTCTGCCTGACCCCTCCCCGGCCCGACATCCATGGCTAGGGACCTTCACCACCCTCAAACACACCATGTACACGACCTGTTGGAGGAAAGCAGTCAGCCCTGATCCTAGAAACACTTCCAAGGAGCCACGCAGCCTGCACTCAAACCCACTAACAAATGAACCTGGGGTGAGCCAGCACCCAAGGGAACAGTCCCTGAGCCCTGACCGAAGTGCAGGCTGTCCAGAGGGTGAACTGATAACCCCCTTGAAACAGGCTTTACGCAAAGCGTGCAATCTACTGCAGCCATAGTTGTCCCCATGGAGAACCTCTGCAGCACAAGGGCAGAATTTGTAAACAAAGACTAAATTTAAAGAAAAATAAACACAAGCAGAAAAGACAAGTTCCTACAATCTGGTGTCTAGGAAAGAAATTGGATTCCTGGGGGGAAGAGGGAGGGGGCAATCCTGAGGTAAGAGGAGAGGGGCTCAAAGCATTGCATAATTGAAGCTTCCTACAAGCTGTCTGGCGACCATGGGAGAATAACTCACTAATCCAGGAACAGAGCGGGATTGTATAATTCAGATTTAGATAGAAAATTAAATATAAATTCTGACTTGCATTTTATCTATTAAATTAAAAATCATTGAGTGACTGACCTCTAAATGCTCACCAAATGCTTATAATTTGGCACAATTAACAGTGGCCAGACACTGTGTGCATTTAATATTCCTGCATCTTATAGACGTTTGCAGTGAAGTAGGGAGAGGGCAGAAACTATGGTATCATGCTTGATGTTCCTCTTTCATTTCCTTCTGGTATATGAGATGACTGATGTGCAAATCTTTCCTTTTTCTGTTTCTCATTGCCTATCATTATCAGATCTTGTTGATGGCTGACCTCTTTCTTACCACAGAGCTGCCACCAGTTGCTGCCTTCCCATGTCTCCCAAGGGATTTATTTTGGTGATAACCATGTCAAGAATACATAAGTTGAGTATGTTGAATATGATGTCAATGTTCTCATACTTGCAGTGTGCAATGTAACAGTGTGATTGGAAGTTTTGGTTTTTTTAATGAGACGGCTATAAACTATGGCAGATATGCATGTGTATACTTACACCTGTGTTGCCTGTGGCATCTAGATCAGGGGTGCCCCACACCTTTTGGGCTTGCAAGCTACTTTTAAAATGACCAAGTCAAAATGATCTACCAACAATAAATTTTTTTTTTTTTTTTTTTTTAAAGCATACTGTACGCAGAGAAAATGTTAATTATCATTTATATTCCATGGGTTTTCAAAGAGGTCAAGGCAGATGACTTCATGTAATGCCATCTCAGTAACAACTATACAAAAATAGACAAATATACCCCCTCCCTTTTTACTAACCGCGATAGCAGTTTTTAGCGCAGGGCGCTGCGCTGAATGCCCTGCGCTGCTGTCGATGCTCATAGGCTCCCTGCGCTAAAAACCGCTATTGAGGTTTAGTAAAAGGGGGCCATAGTGCAAAATATAGGCAGCAGATATCAATTCTTAAAACGGACACATTTTGATCACTAAATTGAAAATAAAATCATTTTTCTACCTTTGTTGTCTGGTAATTTCATGAGTCTCTGGTTGCACTTTATTCTTTTGACTGTGCATCCAATATTTCTTCCCTTCTTTTAGCCTGCTGTATGCTTCTAGACCTCATTCCCTCCGCCAACTTTTTCTTCCTCGCTCCCTGCCTCCCTCCCCTTTCTTTCTTCCTTTCTCTCTCCATGCCCCCTTTCTGTCTCCCTGCTCCCCCCTCTTTCTGTCTCCCTGCCTGCTCCCAAACTACTGCCACCGCCATTGTGGAACAGGCCTTCAAACCGCCACCGCCCCAAGCTCTCCCTGCTTCCCCACACAGAAGCGTCGGGCTGACCAGATTTCCTCTTCCCAATGTCATTTCTGAAGTTGGAGAGGAAGTTCTGGGCCAGCCAGGCAGCAATTGGCTGGCCCGGAACTTCCTCTCCGACATCAGAATTGACATCGGGTGGGGAAAGTTGGTTGGCTCGGTGCTTCTGAGTCGGGAAGCAAGTAGAACGCGAAGGCAACGTGATCGACTCGTGTTGCCTTTGCAATCTACCGACTGACCTTTGGGGCCCGTTATCTAGATACAATATGGAACTTGGCAATTTTAGAATGTAAAATATACATGTTCTTTTGCTTTCTAAAACTGACATCCTTGCTTGTGTTTATACTTATCATGATGTTAAATATATATTTTATGACTGCAAACAGGTATAAAATTTTTTGGACTCAGTGCTTTCTTTTGTTTTTAGTATAAATGAGAAGATGATTAAGATGGTCTAAAAAAATCAAGTTCATGGGACATGACCTCCACAAGTCTATTTTTTCTGAAGAAAATAAGCAGAAGCAATAGTCTCCTTGATCCAGCGTGCAATGGTAGCCTTGGAAGAAGGACAAAATGATGATCTGATTTCCTGATCTCCTGGGTCCTGCACAAGTAGGCACAAAGGACCCATCCAACATCCAATTTGCACAACTATTTCTGCTCAGAAGAACCTGCCCGACTACCCAGGACCAGGAGGAGACATGAAAAGGAGAAACTACCTTTGGCAGAAAGGAAGGAACAGGTCGCAACACTACCCCCTCCCTACAAAACTCAAGGAAGAGAGACCGACAAGAGAGGGTCCAACACCAGATACCTTACCAGATCCGCATACCACAGAGGCCTGGGCCAATCCAGAGCCACAAGAACAACCAGGCCTGGGTGACGAACAATGCAGAGTAGAGCTCTGCCCACTAATGGCCACAGATGACCCTCCGTTGGCCATGGTTGAACCAGAGCATCCAGACCCTCGGCCTGACCATTTTTGCGATGACTGATGAAGCAGGGAATTTTGGCGTTGACTCCTGTGGCCATCAGATCAATTAGGGGCTGACCCCAAGACTGGACTATCAACTGAAAGGCCACATGGCTTAGACACCACTCTCCGGGATCTAATATGTGAAGACTGAGAAAGTCCGCTTGAACATTCTCCGGCTATGTGGGAGGCCGAGATGTCCTGAAGATGCAACTCTGTCCAGAGCATGAGCAGAGTCATCTCCTGCGCCATCTGAGTGCTCTTGGTGCCCCCCTGACGAGTGACATAGGCCACTGCTATGGCACTATCTGACAGAACCCGGACTGATTTGCCTGACAAGAAGGAGTGGAAGGTTAACAGTGCCAGATGGATGGCTCTGGTTTATAGAACATTGATCGACCAGGATGCTTCCTCAGTGGACCAAGTACCCTGAGTTGAATGACCTAGACACTGAGCTTCCCAACCAAGAAGACTGGCATCTGTGAGAAGCACTGTCCACTGTGGCTAATCCAGATTCGTCCCTTGAACATGATGGGAGGTCTGAAGCCACCAACGAAGACTGGAGCGAGCAAAGCCCCTCAAAGGAACAGGGTGATCTAGACTGAGGGTCTGGGGCGACCACCTCCGAAGCAGGGCATACTGAAGAGGACGCATGTGGGCCCGAGTCCACCTCATGATGTTGAGGAAAGCCGCCATTGACCCCCCAAGTCTTGGAGGAAAACCTGCGCCCAAGGACACCGGGACGCCATAAGCAGGCAAATTTGAGAGAGTAATTTGCTTATCTGGGCCTCTGGAGAGGTAGACCTTCCCCAAGGAGTGTCGAACACCACCCCAAGATACTCCAGGTGCTGTGAGGGGGCCAACCAGCTCTTGGCAAGGTTGACAACCCATCCCAGCGACTGCAGGAACTCCACCACCCAAGCCGTGACCCAGGCGCTCTCATGGAAGGATTCTGCGAATGAACCAGTTGTCCAGGTAAGGATGCACCAGAATTCCCTCTGTCCGCAAGGCCACTGCGATGACCATCATAACCTTGGTGAACGTCCGGGGAGCCTTGGCCAGACCAAAAGAGAGCGCACAGAACTGAAAGTGCTGGCCCAAGATCGCAAAATGAAGGAAGAGCTGATGGGAGGTCCGGATTGGAATGTGCAAGTAGGCCTCTATCAGGTTGAGTAAGGTTAGATACTCCCCAGCTGAACCGCCAGAATTACCGACTGCAGAGTCTCAATGCGAAAAGACGGAACTGTGAGAGCCCTGTTGACCCCCTTCAAATCTAAGATGGGTCAAAAAGTCCCCTCTTTCTTGGGCACCACAAAGTAAATCAAGTACCTGCTGGTGCCCAACTCCTGAGGGGGCACTGGAACCACAGTTCTGAGATCTAGCAATCTTTTAAGGATCTGGCGAAAAACCTACTTCTTCCACGGTGCATGACAAGGAGAAGCTAGAAAATGATTTGGCAGGGAATGGGCAAACTGCAGAGCAGAACCGTCCCGAATCACCTCCAGCCAAGCACCCACCAGAACCAGAGGGGGCGTGGGCACAGAGTCATTGGGCAGGATGGACAGCAGGGGAATCAACGGAGGGATTCTCAGCCTCCCGACGGGCCTGACAGGAATGCATTCCCTGAAAGAAACGACCCCTGGCAAAATCAGAGGTCGGGTAGTGAGCAGTCCCACACTCAGGGCAGTACCTGCAGAAATCTCACAAACTCCTGAGGAAGAATCAGGAGTAAGACATTCATGAAAATGTAGATGAAGACCTCTATGAGACCTCAAAAAGTTATATTTTGAAGAGAGATATTGTGCTATTGAATTCTAGTTTCTGAACAATTATATCTTTCCCTGTCAGCAAGAAACAATACGCTCTGTAAGAGATTTATCTTTGCTCCAAAAAGCTGGCAAGCATCTGCTGACTATTACAACATTGGTTATCTGCTGACTGTAACAGCCTTGGGTATTTTAGGACTTTCCAGAAGACGATAAACCAAGAACAAGAAGATAAGCCTAGGCACCATTATAGCAGGATAAGATGTCCTACCAAAAGTTATCTAAACTACTAATGAAGGACAATGAAGCTCAGGAGGAGAGGAGGGCCTGCTCTCAGAAATTATTGAATTTAGTATTAAGAATGCATCAATAAAGATTTTTTAAAAAGAGAATGCATTGTCAGGGAAATAGAGAGGACAGTTTTGACACTAGGTTACATCATGCTTCAATATGGCTCCGAGATAAATATGCAGACTATACAACCAATAGATATGATGAATGTGTCAACCCAATGAAAGTGAGTATGTAATCTGTAACTAGGCTAGGCTGCTGAACTAAAAGTATATAAGTAGCATACCGGTTGCCTTAGACTTTACATATCAGAGCAGGCCACTTTGTATTTTATCCATTGGCTCAATCTCCAGTTGTTTTCATGAAAGCTGACTTTTGTCTATTGCTAATAAACTAATATTATATACAGCAATTGGGTTGTTGCGAGGTCAGTTTTATGGGAAGGTCCGTAGCCCCTTCTCACTCCCCTGAGCAGTGCAACCTTGAAGAGCCTGTCCCTGTTATATCTTCAGGCAGGCAGGGCACTTTAGAGTCCATCAGAGTTTGAACTAACTAGTCCAAAACCTCTGGCAAACAACAAGGACACCCAAAAAATAAAATTTAGAGAGTTTAGAGATGGACACCACGTCCGTCAACCAAGCCCGAAGCCAGAAGGTCCAATGCGCAGCTATGGATTTGGCAAGAGAAAGAGGCAGCCATCTGAATCTTCACCACCTCCTGACCATCAGAATCACTGTCACAGACCCGCTCAGCCCACTGAAACATGGCCCAAGCCACCAGTCCCGCACAAATAGCTGCCTGGACCCCAAGGCAGACATCAAAATTCTGTTTAAGAATTGTCTTCAACTTACGCTCCTCAGTGTCTGTTAAGACAGAACTGCCCTCAACGGGCACAGTATGCCGCGTAGCAATAGCTGAGACCATCACGTTCATCACTGGCGGTTTTAAGATAGCCCTATCCCCCACCTGGACGAGATACAAACAAGCCAAGGAGTGCGCAAACCGAAAAAATGCCTCCAGCAAAGTCAAAACTGGATGTATTGGACAAGAAGGGAAGCAGAGAAAATCCCCCAAAGAAGAGGCGGCGCCTCCTCAAAGCGCAACACCAAGGAGAACTGCTGAATCAGATCTGAGAGCTTGTCCCTCTGAAAAAGATGCACCTTAAATGCCTCCTCACTGGTAGACGGAAAAAAAAACAAGTCCCCGGTACCAGTGGCCGTCCCATTGAGAGGATCCTAGAGGTGTCCAAGGGTCCAGGTCCTCATGCATTAGTTAAAACTCTCCTCAGACAACAAGTCCTCGTCCTAAGCAGTACGCGGGCACCTGGACGAGGGACGAGAAGGGGGGGGGACGCAAAAAGAATTAAGAGGTCAAAACATCAGGGGTCGGAGGGAACAAACCCCCGAGACCCCCTGGACACAAGTATAACCCCCGGCCACCTATATGCTTTACACAAAGCAAAAAGAAAATGAGGGGGAAAAAACCCTGGCGCTCCATAGGACTCCCTGCCCCAGCAGGGGACCCTGCTGTAACCTGTCCCCGTTATGTCAAAACAGGGGGAAGGCACCTGAGGCTAAATACAAGATGGAGGAGCTATCTGAGACAAAATGGCAAAAAAACACGCCAAAAATAGCCCCTCCAGGGCCTGTAGTGGCTGAGAAGACTGAACTGTCCCAGCCGCTAAAGCAGGCAAAAGCTGGCATCAACTGAGAGAAAAAACAGCTGACAGGAAATCCCTCCATGGGTGGCAGGAAAAGACCGAGCTTCCCTGCAAAGCTCTGCCGGCTCGGGAGGCACTAGCGGCAGGGAGCTTTGGACACCAGCAACCGATGCTGACTAGACTTCCACAACCGCACCGGCCCAAAGAGCTGTTTTCAGGCCGTCCATGAGTTCCTTGCGTCTTGGCCAAATTGTGCACTTCTCCCCTTGAGAAGTGCTCAATTGCTCCATACGCGACCTAGCCGAAAGAAAAATGCCGGTTAGCTGAAAAATACAGTAATTTACAGCATATTTAAAGGGAAAGCAACCCTTTAGACCGGCACTGCCTCAGGATTTTTTTTTTTCCTCACAGAACAGACTCCACTGGCTCTCTAAACAATATGCCTTACCACCAGGGGGTAAAGCTTACTGTTGAGGCACCTCTACAAAAATGTGGAGAGGTGGAGGAAGGTGGGGGGAGGGACCCCGCTCGAGACCCGCTGGGTTTGACACCCCCGAGGTCGGACAGACCCTCAAACAGGGTCTACCCACGTTCAATCCGGCAACAAAAAGGGACAAAAATTCCTAAACAAATTCCAACAGCCCTACCATGGGAGACAGGTACAGTTCACCACATCTGCTGGAGACAGAGAGAAGACTGAGGTAATTAAGTAGGGGCCACATGATATGTACAGTTCCAAAGTTTTGTCTCAGTCTCCACATGCTGGTCATGATGATATATATATATACCCGCTTGTAAGATTAATCCTATACGGTCTGGAGAGTGCTAAAGTCCCTTCTTGAAATAGCTTACAATCTAAACATGCAAGACAGATAAACAGGATGTCATGAAGTGTGGACAATTTTCAAATATCTCATTTACCTTCAATCCTTAACCCTACTCCTCTGCCCACCATCCCAGCCAGCTGATTAACCATTCCCCTTAACTGTTCCATGACAACCTATTTGTCTGTCTTGGCTGTTTAGATTGTAAGCCCTTTCAAGCAGGGACTGTTTTCTTCTTTGTGACTCTGTACAACGCTGCTTACGTTTGGTAGCACTATAGAAATAATTAATGGTAGTAACGCGATAAACACATACAACAAAGCTTAATTTTTACATGAGAGATGCTATACTGAGACAGTGACCAATCTAAGCTTAAACGCAGTAATGTGGGGGAAGAGTACAGCATTAGGGGATTAAGAAAGGAAGAAAGCCCAAGAAGCCCTGTGAACCTAACTTCAGGGATTATAACACCAAGTATGATGTCTAGGAAAGGGGCAGATTAGGTTAGTGGTAGCAACAAAGTGCTGCCACTGAAATCTGCTGTAAAAAGCCAGTGCTACCTTCATGTTCCACAGATATCAAATTCCAATATACCACCCCAGTCCACACCCAGAGATAGGAGTAGGAATGGAATTAAGAGACTTCCCCCACACCTCTGAAAAAGCAGTTGTGTGTACACATGATTGCTCCATTGGGAAATAGGCATCAACATGGCAAATGATGTTCAACGTGGATAAGTGTAAAGTGATGCATGTTGGTAACAAAAATCTCATGCACGAATACAGGATGTCCAGGGCGGTACTTGGAGAGACCACCCAGGAAAGAGACTTGGGAATTCTGATCGACAAGTCGATGAAGCCGTCCGCGCAATGCACGGTGGAGGCGAAAAGGGCGAACAGAATGCTAGGAATGATAAAGAAGGGGATCACAAACTGATGAGAGAAGATTATCATGCCGCTGTACCAGGCCATGGTGTGCCACTGGTTGCCGTACATGAAGAAGGACACGGTACTTCTCGAAAGGGTCCAGAAAAAAACAACTAAAATGGTTAAGGGGCTGGAAGAGTTGCCGTACAGTGAGAGATTGGAGAAACTGGGTCTCTTCTCCCTTGAAAAGAGGAAACTGAGAGGGGACATGATAGAATCATTCAAGATAATGAAGGGGATAAATTCCATACAAACATAAGGAAGTTCTTCATCACCCAGAGAGTGGTAGACAACTGGAAAGCTCTTCCGGAGTCTGTTATAGGGGAAAACACCCTCCAGGTATTCAAAACAAAGTTCGACAGGTTCCTGCTAAACTGGAACGTACGCAGGTGAGGCTGGACTCATTTAGAGCACTGGTCTTTGATCTAAGGGCCGCCATGTGAGCGGACTGCTGGGCTTACAGCAGCTCAAGAGTAGATTTTACAGCATTAGCAATTTATGTGCCTTATTTATCTACATTTGAATCATTTTGTATATTAAGGTAAATTATTTTGTATAAACAAGTATCTTTCCAGTATTGGTTTGTGTCTGCCTAATTTATTTTGCTCTTCAGTAAGATTTATGAGTTGGGAATTTCAGGTTTTGATGGGAGGATACAGGCATGTCAAGGATAAGTAGATGTAAATCAGGGAAGGAGGATCAAAGTTTGGGGAAACGGAGAGGGTCAAAAATTAAGAACGGAGAAAAAATGAGAAAGAGGAAACTAAAGAATGAGGAGAGAGATAATCTATAATCTTGGAACCAATTAGACCATTTAAACTTCCCTAACTCTTCGGCCCAGCTCACCAAAACGTACGACTAGAAGGTAGGAAGTGTTGATGGACGGTCTTCTGCTCATGTCCTCCCACTATAACTCTCGGAGCCCGACTGCCACATTTGTTCACGGCGGGTGGTTATCTCCTGGGGAAATTCTTCGTTAGTCCCGATCAGTGCGGGGGAAGAGAGAAAGAACAATAAATGCACACTAGGGCAAACTGCCTGCGAAGTCATAGGAACTGGAAAACTTTGGTTCCACTCTATCACCTACCTCAAGGAAGGAGACACTGGCTGCAAGGCACAGGGTATTTAAGGTTGTGCAGTTTAGATCTACTGAGTAAAACGAAAATCCCGTGGACCCAGCAATAAACAAACACAGAGATGAAATTCACACATCAAACTCTGCTTCACATTGCTCCTCCACCCAGAAACCGAACCGGAAGACACTGAACAAATTTTTTCAGCAGGCTTTAAATACTTTCCCCTCCGCCCCACCTCACCTCACTTCGAGAGAGATACGGTCTGGGGATGGAGGACTATTAAACGACCAACAAGCCTCTCCCTTGCTCTCTCTGAAAGCAGCTGTAGAGAAATACTGTAGTAGTAATAACGCAGCTTATTGCAGACAATAAAAACAAGTACCACCCCCTTGGCGCAGGGTTGGAGGACGGAGGTCATAGAACTGACTTTTATTCAGCTGATTGGCTGTTGACAACTAGGAAGTGAAACTGGAATGTGGATGACCACGTAAAGCAAGTACTGTATAGAGTTAACCCTAAAGAGTCCACTCTACGTTACAGGTGTGCTAACAGTAGTGCACTTTTTTTTAGTATGTTTGTGTCTATGGCAGTGGTAGGCAAACTCATTAGTCAAAAGAGCCAAAATCAGCAGTACAACGATTAAGATTTTTTTTTGAGAGCCATACCCTGTGCCCGCTTGCGCTATGATGGCTACGTCAACCCGACTGACACCCCCTCCCCTGCTTGAAATCGATTCATGGCAGAGCCTAGAGAATGACATGGGGAAAAGATTTGTCTCTGTCCCCATCCCCCAAACCACCTGATCCCATTCACACAAGCCTCGGATAGCTTTATACTGAATTTATTATATTAAAGTATAAAAAGAAACAATATTCTGTACAACTGTCAATTTATAAATCAGCTGTCTTCTCCCCACTCTCTCTCTTCCCCATTTCCCTTCAGCATCCTCAGCCCACTCTCTCTCCACTTCCCTTCAGCGCAGGCACATAAAAACAAGCAAGCAATTTTATATCATTTTCATTCTATTCATTCATAGAAATTAAAGTCTAAATAATGCCACTCATAACAAAACATGATTTTACAAAAATAATTCCCTGCACAGTCAAGCCTGCAAGGATTACTAGATGTCTTTTAGCAGCTCACCTACCTCCCTCCATCCCCCCTTACCTTCGTGGCCAAGTCAAAATGATCTACCAACAATAAAATTTTTAAAACACAAAGCACACTGCAGTAGCGTACTAAGGGGGGGGCGTGGGGGTGGGGCAGTCCGCCCCGGTGCAAGCCCTGAGGGGGTGCTCCCGGCCTTGCTGTTCAGTCCCCCCCACCCCGAAGGACCGCTCGCCCCCCTGGCCTCCCTGCACCACCTATGAAGCAGCCCGCAGCAGGATCGCGATGTCAGCGATCCCTTCGCTGCTTCGGATCTGCTTCCCCCGCCGCGGTCCCGCCCCTCCTCTGACGTCAGAGGAGGGGCGGGACTGCGGCGGAGCAAGCAGCGCCGAAGCAATGCAGGGATCGCTGACATCGCGATCCTGCTGCGGGCTGCTTCATAGGTGGTGCAGGGAGGCCAGGGGGGGCGAGCGGTCCTTTGGGGTGGGGCAGGCAGGCAGGCCTTTAAGGGGGGAGGACAGGCAGGCCTTCAAAGGGGAGACAGGCAGGCAGGCCTTCATAGGGGGGGACAGGCCTTCAAGGGGGAGGGACAGGCAGGCAGGCTTTCAAGGGAGGGACAGGCCTTCAAGGGGGGGACAGGCAGGCAGGCTTTCAAGGGAGGGACAGGCCTTCAAGGGGGGACAGGCCTTCGGGGGTGCAGGCCTTCAAGGGGGGACAGGCCTTCAAGGGGGGGAATAGGCCTTCAAGGGGGTGCAGGCCTTCGGGGGGAGTGCAGGCCTTCAGGGGTGGGATGCAGACCTTTAAGGGAGGGACAGGCCTTCAGGGAGGGGGGCTCTGGTGTAGAAATACACGGAGGGAATGGGGGGTTCAAAGAGATGCGCATATGCCGGACTTTGGGTGGGAAGAAATAATGGGTCTGAAAATGGAGAAGAGGGAGAGAGATGATGGACCATGGTTTTTAGAGAGGGAAGGAACAGAAAGGGAGAGAAGTTGGACACAAGGGATGGTGTGGAGTGGGGGATAGAGATACTGGATAGGAGGGTAGTTGGGAAAAGAAAGGGAGAGATGGTGGACCCTGGGGTGGTGGGGAAGGAGGGAGAGATGCTGGATGAAAGGGTAGTTAAGAAAAGATGGATCTGTGGAGGGAGACGAAAAAAGGATAGATGCCAGATCTCCTGGGGAGGGAAGGGAAACGGGGAGGACAGAGATGGCAAATGGATGGTTAGCATGCAGAAAGAAGGAAGAAGGAGACCCTGGCAAGCAAGTTATCAGAAGACAACCAGAGCCTTGGACCAACAAGATTTGAAAAATAACCAGACAACAAAAGGTAGAAAAACTAATTTTATTTTCTGTTTTGTGATTACAATATGTCAGATTTGAAATGTGTATCCTGCCAGAGCTGGTGTTAGACCGCAAACGTGAGCTAGGATTTAACAGAGAGGAAAAGTCCTTTTTGTTTCTTTATTTTATTTACACCACAGCGCCAGTGTGCTTAGGAGAAGCCAAAGGGGGGTGAAAAAGCTATAAAATAAACCCACCAGGATGTTTGAAAAAAAAAAAAAACCAAAACAAACAAACACCCGATTGGGCAGGAAAGTTGTATCGAAAAACCAATTCAATAGGCTGAATCGAATCAAATTTTTTTTTTTTTTTTCCTTGAATCGGGCAGCACTAGTTTGCGCTACTGTCTTAGACTTTAGGACCTGGGATTGGGGAGAGATGGCATCCTCAGTACTTTATAATGCAAGTGAAACGAGGAGTTGGTCAGACTTTTGAAGGGTCTGCAGAAGAAAAATATTGTATAGGCCGGGGACATGAGACAGCAAGAAACGGGAACTTTTCTTCCTTCTATTTTTGTGAATGTCAAGGCTGAGGATGTCAGAGAGTTCAGTTAAAATATGTGCTTTATAAGAAAATATAATAATGTTTATAAGCATTGCTGGCCTACCCAGTGAGGTGTTCCTAATGGTGGTGGTGGTGGCGGCAGCGTGTCAATGTGTTGAGAGGAAGAGGTGGTCTGGGAAATTCTGCTGAGCAAACTCCGGGCCCATTTCCACCTCCCGGTTAGTCCACTCCACTCAACTGGTTCACACACTGAGTGGGTCTTTGGGTGTTGTGCCTGGGTAGTTGTTTTGGGATCTCTTCCAGTAGTTTGTCAGTATCTCCTTGTGGTCCAAGGAAGGAAACTTTGTTAACCTTAGCATTGACCTTCAGAATATGTTTGTAACAGCGCTGCTTGTGTGGCATTAGGCTATGTAGTGATCGAAAGAAAAAAAACAGACCTTTGCACATTTTTGCACTATATGGTGGGTGTATGAGGAGATTCACATTTCCTGCACAGCTAAGTCCGTGTGAAGTTACCTTGTTCTTTCTGTATTTGACATCTAGCAAGGTCTCTGTTTGGAAGGAAAGATCTAAGCTTAAAAATGAAGTGGTCAGAAATTATGGTAAAAGCAGATAACATTGCTGATTTTAAGAAAGGTTTGGACAAATTCCTGGAGGAAAAGTCCATAGTCTGTTATTAAGACATGGGGGATGTGTCTGCTTGCCCTGGATCGGTGGCATGGAATGTTGCTACTCTTTGGGTTTTGACCAGGTACTAGTGACCTGGATTGGTTACCATGAGAATGGGCTACTGGGCATGATGGACCATTTGTCTGACCCAGTTAGGCTATTCTTATGTTATGTTCTCATCTGTAGGGGCCTTTGTTTTCACTTCTTATTTTAATGTATTTTTTTCTGGGAACTTATCAGTGTTTTTTAGAATGGGAACAAAAATGGAAGAGAATTAATGTGTGTGGAATGGGGGGGGGGGGTGTTTACTAATTTCTTCAGCTAAATAATTAAATCCACTTCAACCAGACATAGGAGAACTCACGCACCATTCACACACCCTCCAACCAAAATCGTCAAAAGAAAAAAAACTGTTCGACAACCTCTTAACACTCGACCCCCAACTCTACAACCTATTGACCTCGACCACAAACTACAAAACCTTCAAAAAAGAAAGAAAAACCCTTCTATTCAAAAAACACATAAAACCGAACTAACACAATCTGAACTGTCCCAAGCATCACCTGCAACTACTCCATATGTACTTCTGATGTCATGACAATTCAGACATAATTTATGTTATGTTTGGATTAATGGTTACATATATGAGGTTCAATAAAGCACAGTTACTTACCGTAACAGGTGTTATCCAGGGACAGCAGGCAGATATTCTCACATGTGGGTGACGTCATCTACGGAGCCCCGACGCGGACAGCTTTTCAAGCAAACTTGATTGAAGATTTCAAGTTTGCTGGTGCTGCACCATGCATGTGTGTGCCTTCCTGATCCACTAGAGGGCGCATCCCCTCCACATGGTCCTCAGTTCAGATAGCTAGCAAAGAAGCCAACCTCGGGGAGGCGGGCGGGTTGTGAGAATATCTGCCTGCTGTCCCTGGATAACACCTGTTACGGTAAGTAACTGTGCTTTATCCCAGGACAAGCAGGCAGCATATTCTCACATGTGGGTGACCTCCAAGCTAACCAAAAAGGGACGGAGGGAAGTTGGCAATTCAAGAAAACAGATTACGCAAAACCGACTGGCCAAACCGGCCGTCGCTCCTGGACAAAGTATCCAGGCAGTAGTGGGAGGTGAAAGTATGAACCGAAGACCAAGTGGCAGCCTTGCAAATCTCCTTGATAGGCGTCGACCTGAGGAAAGCTACAGAAGCCGCCATCGCTCGGACTTTATGTCGCGTGACTCGACCTTGCAGCGCGAGACCAGCCTGAGCGTAGCAAAAGGAAATACAAGCAGCCAACCAGCTGGACAAGGTGCGCTTGGAAACTGGGCGGCCCAACCGATTAGGGTCGAAGGACAAAAACAATTGAGGAACCAACCGAGGAGACTGAGTGCGTTGAAGATAAAAAGCCAACGCCCTCTAACAGTCAAGTGTGTGAAGCGCCACCTCGCCAGGAGGCGAGTGGGGCTTCGGAAAAAAGACTGGAAGAACAATGGAATGATTGAGAGGAAAGTCCGAAACCACCTTGGACAAGAACTGGGGTTGAGTACGCAGGACCACCGTGTCATGATGAAATACAGGAAAAGACGGGTCCGCAACCAGAGCTTGCAGCCACTGATTCTGCGAGCAGACGTGAGAGCAACCAAAAATACCACCTGCCAGGTGAAGTAATTCAAAAGAGCCAGGACCACACAAAGATCCCAAACCACTGGAGGGGCTTTGAGTGGAGGATGTACAATGAAGAGATCCCTCATAAAGCGGGAAACCGTCGGATGGACGGAGAGCAGTGTCCCATCAAGCGGCCGATGAAAGGCAGCAAATGCACAGAGGTGGACTCGAATAGATGTCGATTTGAGACTAGACCGAGACAAGTGAAACAGATCATCCAGCACTGAAAGCAAGGAGGCAGAGAGCGGATCCATGCGGTGCCGAGCACACCACGCAGCAAATCAGGACCATTTCTGGGAATGGCATTGCCGAGTGGAGATCTTCCGAGAGGCCTCGAGAACACCCCCACCGACTGAGAGAAACAGAAGGAGGGAGACACGTTGTGAGGACCAAGCTGATAAGTGTAGAGACTGCAGACTGGAATGCAACAGAAACCTCAACACTAAGACAGCAAAGAAGGAAACATAGGTAGAAGCAGAGGCTCCCTGACACACTGAAGGAGCAGGGAGAACCACGTTGCCAGGGCCACAGAGGAGCCATCAAGATCATGGTGGCTCAGACCGACAGGAGGTGTATCAAAGACCTGAGAAACAGAGTAAAGGGAGGGAACGCATAGAGGAACCTGCCCATCCAATCGAGAAGGAAAGCATCCACCTCGATGCGAACCCAGGAGAACATCCTCGAGCAATATCGAGGCAACCAGTGAGTGAGGGGCGAAGCGAACAGAACACCTGTGGGGTTCCCCACCGAACAACCACATGCCACAGAGTCTGAGAATGGAACGACCATTCATGCAGCCGAAAAGGGCGACTCAATGTGTCCACCAGACAATGCAGCTCGCCCCGGAAATACACCGCCCGAAGAAAGAAGTAGTGGTGTAACGCCCCCGCCAATGACTAAGGGCTTCCCTGCGAAGTAACAGGGAACCTGTACACCCTGGCTCGGTCACAGAATACATCGCCACCGGGATGTCGGGATGCACCAGGACACCGCAATCTTGCAACCAACAACGAAAATCCACCCTGGCATTGTAAATGGCCTGGAGCTCCAGCAGATTGATGCGGCTGCGACGGTCCGCACCCGACCAAAGACCCTGAGTCCAAGGGCCGTCGAGGTGCACCCCTAAGCCTATGCCAAGGAGTCCCTCGGCAGAACCGTCTGATGCGGGGATACGAACAGGTGGCCCACCAACGAAACAAGCGTGTCAAGGAGGGAGGCACCACAATGTGCTTGGAAGCGGGATCCCAATCCTGTCATCACTGAGATGCTCGGGTCCAGCGGGGAACACAAAGATGAAACCAGGTGAACATCGGGACATGAACCGTGGAGACCCATGATCCCAAAAGGATCAGCATCAGCTCGGCTGAGGCCGAAGACCGCTGAGACACCAGCTGACTCAGGCGCAGACAGGTGGCCTGCCGAGGCAGAGGCAGAAAAGACCGGAGGTGGACCGAGGACAGAGGGGCCACCCTCCGGCATAAACAAGGGCCTCCCCCTGAGGCCAAGACAAGAAGGAGCGCAGACAAACTGGGTCCAGGTCTGCCCCGACGGACTCCCGAGACTGGGGCGGACAGAATCTGAACCACTCCCAGACTAGAAACCAGTGCAGGTCACGAAGGGCCAGGACCAGACGCAGATGGGAGGATGGGAATGCCCCACCGACAGAAGCGAGGCTATACTCCCGGTGCGCAAACACGGAGACACCCCTCCCGAAGGGAGGGGAGGAATCCCCAGAAGGAGAGCAGCCCGGAGGCTATGCGAGAATAGTCAAAAAGACAGCCAGGAGTCGCCGAAGCCGGCGGCTGGACCATAGCCCGGTACTGCTGCAGCTATCGCGGCTGCTGCGAAGGAGGCCGAGATAACACAAGAAAGGTATCCGGAGGGCCCCTCCGGAGAAGGAGTCCAAACCACCAAGACAGAAGGGATTCACCAAGACTGAAGGTGTCCCGATAGGCGAAAGATCAGTCGCGTTCTGAGAGGCGGTTAGTGGCCTCCGCAAGAGAGGCCTCAAGAAGCGCAGTACTCACGCAAGTAAAAGTGGCGAGACGAACCTGGAGGTTCGGATCCTCAGCCACACTCTGCGCCAAGCGAGATGGCGCATGGCGGGAGCAACAGAGCTGGAGCAGGGAGAGAGTCTCCTCCAGGAAACCAAACTACAAGATTCCGTCACGGCTGCCCGGAAGGAACCGAAGAGAAAGCGGGGAACCCTCTCGAACAGGAACCGGAGACACCGAGGCACAGAGCCCCAGACGACGTCGAGGCACTAAGTCCCCGTCGATAACGGGGTACAAACCCGCAGTCGACGCCGAGGCCCAAAGTCTCAGCCGATGCCGAGGTATAAAGCCCCCAGCGACGTTGCGGCACCCAGCCCCCTTCGACTTCGAGACACAAGGCCACAGCCAACCAAAGGGCACAAAGCCCCAAGTGACGTCAAGTAACAAAGCTCCAGTCGACGGCGAGGCACGAAGCCTCGGTCAACGACGAGGCACAGAGCTCCAGCCAACAATGAGGCCCCCAGCCTCAGTCGACGTCGAGGCACAAGCCTCAGGCGACGTCAAAGAACAAGCGTCAAGTGACGCGGAGCACACGGCCGCAGCCGACGTCGAAGGCACAAAGCATCCGTCGACCTCGAGACACCAAGCCCCAGTCGACGTCAAGGCAGAAAGTCGAAGCACAAAGCCTTAGACCAGTGTTTTTCAACCTTTTTTGGGCAAAGGCACACTTGTTTCATGAAAAAAATCACGAGGCATACCACCATTAGAAAATGTTAAAAAATTTTACTCTGTGCTTATATTGACTATATATAAAGTAATTCTCTTGAATAGGAATCAAATAAACACAAAGAAAGTATTTTATAATTACTTTATTATGAAATATTAAGTAAACAGAATAGTGAAAAATTATAAAATACTTTATTCAGTGCGAAACCTGGGCCTGTTTGGCTGAACACAAAGCTGATATTCTGGCTGGAATCGAAGAAAGACACACACGTAGCTCTTCGTCAACAGCTCTCAGTCTCTCTCTGTATTTGGTTTTTATAGCATACAAAAGTAGACAAATATACTCTCCATCCTTTTTATTAAACCACAATAGCAGTTTTTAGCGCAGGGAGCTGCGCTGAATGCCCAGCGCTGCTCTTGACGCTCATAGGCTCCCTGCGCTAAAAACCACTATTGCGGTTTAGTAAAAGGTGACCATATTGTAAAATATAGACAGCAGATATAAATTCAGAACTGTGCATAGTAAGTGAAGGGAAGTTTTCATCTCTGGGAATTTACCCAGTTAACTATTAAGTTATTTGGGCAAATTCCTTTGAAAACTGTGGTAATACTGCCTCCATTTTGCTAAATTTAAAATAAAATCATTTTTCCTACCTTGTCTGGTGATTTCTGGTTGCACTTTCTTCTGACTGTGCATCCAATCTTTCTTCCCTTCTATCAGCCTGTATGCTTTCTCTCCTCCGCACCTCATTCCCTCCCCCAACTTTTTCTTCCTCTCTCCCTGACCTTTCTTTCTTTTTTTCTGTTTCTCTTCTTTCCTTCTGTTTCCCTGCCTGCCCCCTTTCTTTCTTTCTCCCTGCCGTTCCCCAAGCCACTGCCACTGCCGCTGCCATCGGGGAACAGGACCCACCAATGGATAACAGGCCCCAAAGCCGACACCGACGCATGCTCTCCCTGACGTCAATTCTGCAATCGGAGAGGAAGTTCTGCCCAGCCAGGCAGCGATTGGCTGGCCTGAACTTCCTCTCCGACTACAGAATTGACGTCGGGGAGAAGAAGACTTATCGGCTCGATAGATTAGATCGCCAAGACAAAGTGAGTCCTGGGTGATCGACTCACTTTGCCTTGGCGAGCTACTGGCGCCCCTGCCTCGGGCCCCCTGTCAGCTCCGGGCCCCTGAATGCAGGACTGGTAGTACTGCCCTGATGGCGGCCCTGCGGCACACCAGGCAACATCTCGCGGCACACTAGTGTGCCGCGGAACAGCGGTTGAAAAACACTGCCTTAGACGATGTCGAGGCACAAAGCCGCATTCAACGTCGAGGCACAAGGCCTCAGGAGGGGGTGAGGCACCAAGCTGCAGTCGACGTCGAGGCACAAAGCCTCAGTCAACGGCGAGGCACAAAGCCTCAGTCGAGGCACAAAGCATCAAACGACGTCGAGGCACAAAGCCGGAGTCGACGTCGAGGCACCAAGGCCCAGGCGACGTCGGGGCACTCAGCCCCAGTCGACGTCGGGGCACTCAGCCCCAGTCGACGTCGGGGCACTCAGCCCCAGTCGACGTCGGGGCACCCAGCCCCAGTCGACGTCGGGGCACCCAGCCCCAGTCGACGTCGGAGCACCCAGCCCCAGTCGACGCCGGGGCACGAAGCCCCAGTCGACGTCGGGGCACGAAGCCCCAGTTGACGTCGGGGCACGAAGCCCCAATCGACGTCGGGGCACGAAGCCCCAGTTGACGTCGGGGCACGAAGCCGCAGTCGACGACGAGGCACGAAGCCTCAGTCGACGACGAGGCACGAAGCCTCAGTCGACGACGAGGCACGAAGCCTCAGTCGACGTCGAGGCACGAAGCCTCAGTCGACGTCGAGGCACGAAGCCTCAGTCGACGTCGAGGCACGAAGCCTCAGTCGACGTCGAGGCAGGACGCCTCAGCCGACGTCGAGGCAGGACGCCTCAGCCGACGTCGAGGCACGAAGCCTCAGCCGACGTCGAGGCACGAAGCCTCAGCCGACGTCGAGGCACGAAGCCCCAGTCGACGTCGAGGCACCGAAGTCCGTTCAGAAGTCGGCACCGTACCAATGAAACTGGTAATAAAGGTGCAGCAGTGCACTCCATAAAGGGCAACCTCGAGATGAGTATTCCCATGAAAGGAGGCACGCTTCGAAGGTCTCGTAGAAGCGGGCACGACTGCACTCGATGCCTGGAATGCCTGAGACTCAGCCGGTGGCATCACCGAGGTAACGCACCTAGAAGAACAGAAAGAAAGAAAGAAAACTTACCGGGGATCGAAGCTACTCAGTCCGATTCCAACAAAGGAAAAAGGGTCCCGGCCATTCTGCTCACATGAGGTGAGCCCAGAGAGAGGCCAGGGAAGAAGAAAATACAGCTGCAACCAAATGAGGCCTAGCCGCATGGCTGAGGCCCAAGAAGGGCCTGCCGGTGGAAGCAGAAACACAATAAAAAGTCCTTTTTTTTTTTTTTTTTTTTAAACAAAGAAATACACGATAAATCAACAAACGCACAGCGACTCCCTAACAAAATAAAGAAGCCGCGGTGCTAGAAAGGCACATAGAAGAACGCAGAGAAGAGAGACAGGGCTTTCTGGCTCCGTGGAAAACTAAGAACTGAGGACCATGTGGAGGGGATGCGCCCTCTAGTGGATCAGGAAGGCACACACATGCGTGGTGCAGAACCAGCAAACTTGAAATTTTCAATCAAGTTTGCTTGAAAAGCTGTCCGCGTCGGGGCTCCGTAGATGACGTCACCCACATGTAAGAATATGCTGCCTGCTTGTCCTGGGATAAAAGAAAATTTTCAGTGCCTGTTTCTATTGTGACCATTTATTTTTCATGGTTATTACAAAAAATATTTTTTTACATGGGGGGATGTCAAAAAATGATGGGCCCCGGGTGCCACATACCCTAGGTATGCCACTGGCACACTGTATGCAGAGAAAATGTTAATTATCATTTATATTCCACAGGTTTTCAAAGATGTCAAGGCGGATGACTTTATGCAATGTCACCTCAGTAACAACTATACAAAAATAGACAAATATACCCCCTCTCTTTTTACTAAACCGCAATAACGGTTTTTAGCACAGGGAGCTGCGCTAAATGCCCTGCGCTGCTCTTGACACTCATAGGCTCCCTGCACTAAAAAATGCTATTTGTTTAGTAAAAGGGGGCCATAGTGCAAAATATAGACAGCAGATATAAATTCTCAAAATGGACACATTTTGATCACTAAATTGAAAATTAAATCATTTTTCCTACCTTTGGTTTGGTAATTTCATTAGTCCCTGGTTGCACTTTATTTTTCTGACTGTGCATCCAATATTTCTTCCCTTCTTTCAGCCTGCTGTATTCTTCTTCTCCTCCAGACCTCATTCCCTCCCCCAACTTTTTCTTTCTTTCACCCTGCCCCCTTCTTTCTTTCTCTTTCCATGCCCCCTTTCTTTCTGTATGTCTGTCTTTCTCTCTCTCTCCGTGCCCCATTTTTTTTCTTTCTTTGTTTCTCCATGCCCCCTTTCTGTCTGTCTCCCATCTCCCTTCTTTCTTTCTGTCTCCCTGTCCTCCCCCTTTCTTTCTTTCTCCCTGCCCCCTTTCTTTCTGTATGTCTGTCTTTCTCTCTCTCTCCGTGCCCCATTTCTTTCTTTTTCTCTCACCATGCCCCCTTTCTGTCTCCCATCTCCCTTCTTTCTTTCTGTCTCCCTGTCTCCCCCTTTCTTTCTTTCTCCCTGCCCTCCCCTAAGCCACCGCCATTGGGAAACATGCTGTCACTGCCGCCGGGGAATAGGCTGCCGCTGCTGCCATCGGGGAACAGGCTGCCGCCGAGTTTTGAGCTCTCCCTGCTTCTCTTCCCTGCAGGGCCGACCAACTCTCGCCACGTGATGTCAATTCTAACGTCGAAGAGGAAGAACTTGAAACTATAGCTTCAGTTGAACTTGAATTATCAGCATGGAAAAGGGGGGGGGGGAAGCTTTAGTCTTATGCTACTCAGAAACTTGTAGAACAATACTATCATTAACTCCTATAAGAAGTGGAAAGCTGAGCACCATATAGGCTTCTGATAGCCGTAGTTTAAGATTTTAGCAGTATAGGTAGTCTAGGTCATCCAATCAGCTTTCTCTGAGCTTCCCAAAGATGTTCATTGAGAGAGGGTTTTTAGAACTATAGATTTGATTTGTAATTAAAACAAAGGGGATGTTAAATCAACACGTATGCTAAACTAACACCAGCATGTGTTGATTTAGGACTTGTTTTAGGTTAAAAAAAAAAAAGAGGTCCTAAACTGCTAGCTCTTACCAGGCCATCAAGAAGCATATTACGATGCCCTTGTATGGTGATGATGAAAGTCTTGGACATCCAACCTGCAACAAGAGTATGAAAGCTGTTAGCTATTTGAAATGTGGTCAATTCATCATAAAGCCTGCTAATGGAATGATATCCAGGAGCAACATAGTAAATCAGCCAAAAAACAAAGATAGCTATATTCGATTCTCACCTATTATTCCACCTTTAATACTTGAGCTGCTACCAATAACTTCTTGCTTTGGTGGTCAGGGACATCTGAGCTTTAACTGCTGCCTAGAGAAAGAGGCATGATCACATTCAGTCACATGAGACAGAGACAGACAGAGAGAGAAGCTTTGTGGATTCACATAAATGTACTCACCATTATCCCAAGAAATGGGCTCTTATTGGGTTGTCCCTGACTACTTGCCCTCTTCTACGCTCCTCTTGCTCAGGTAGCAGCCTCTGTCTAGGTTGGAGGTCCTCGTCATCGTCACTGTCTTGGACCCACTCAGGAGGGTCTGGCATCTCAGCGCAAGCTTATGTAGCATGCAGCACTCAACAAACATCTTGGAAACCTTGTCGGGGCTCTAGAGCAGTTGCCCTCCTGAGCGGTGTAGACATCTAAAGCGGGACTTGAGCAAACCAAACGCACATTCAACGATTGCCCGTGTGGTGTTCTGAGCCCTGTTATACCGCACCTCTTCCGGCTGTTGGAGACGTACAACTGGGGTCATCAACCATGCCTTCAGGGGATAGGCACGATCACCTGCAAGAAGAAACAGTATTAGAAAAGGGGCACATATCTGTTGTACATTGTTCTGCATCATCCTTCAAAGTTTGCAATGACCCTGTGGTAAAATGAGAGAAAAGTGGTTAATGTAGCAAAGCTTTATTTGCAGTAGTATGATAACTCACCAACCAGCCATCCATCATGGATTTCTCCCCTCTGGAACCTGCCACCTAGGCCGGAGTGGGCCAGGATATAGGCGTCGTGGCAGGACCCTGGGAAGCTGGCACACACATCTGTCACCTCCATGGTAGCACTACAGACTACCTGCATATTCATCGAATGATATGCCCTCTGGTTCCTAAATTGCCCTTCAGTCTCGGCAGGTGGTCTGAGTGCTACATGTTTGCAGTCTATAGCTCCCAGGACAGAGGGGAAATGTGCCAGTTGATAAAAAACCCTCATTGTGCGTTGCTGCTCTGCCTCATTGGAAACTGTATATATATAGCAATACGCCTTAAAAAGACATCCAAAAACTTATTGATAATCCTGGATACAGACGGTTGACCGATGCCAACCCCAGCTCCCAGGGGCCTTTGGAAGGTTCCTGTAGCCAAAAACCCCAGGGCTGTAGTTACTTGTACATAAACTGGAAAGGAATGTCCCCTAAGAGTGGTGTGCTCCAAATCCTGCAGTTGCTCACACAGATGAACTATGGTCTCCCGATTAAATCTAAAGAGACCAATGCACCACTCATCTGTCATATCAAGGAAGTTCGCTCTGGGCCTATATACCCTGGGGGCCTGGCGTCGGCGTCAATCTGTGCCTCTGCGTCTAACCTGGCCACGCCCCAGGGCCGGGGCCAGACCCCTTCCTCTGTGCAGCAATTTATCGTGGGCCAAAGACACCAACTGACAAGTACACAACAAAAGGGAGAAGATGGGGGAAAGGAACAGTGATATCGCAGCACAAAGTCACAAATCAAACACCAGAAGTACAAACGCACGGGAGTCTAAAGGAGACAAAAAATGCTGTTTTAGAGCCCTCTATACACTAAGCACGCCTACATAGCGTCTGACGTCATAGGCGCCGTTAGAACTTGCCGCCAAAACATTCAAATCTGATTGGACGATCTTTGGGCATTGTCTCAAGAAATATACCTATAGAGACTTTCAATCATTGCTTTCACTTGTCAAAGCTTTTATATGAAGGCATTTCAGGGTTAGGGTTAGGGTTATGAGAGCTGTTAAATAAAAGCAGGTGACACTGGGACTTGAATTGGAGAGCTGGCGCACAAAAGTGCTTTAACTTACTAAGCTAAAATATGTGTGAATCTCCTGAGATTATGCCTATTACTTCCCATTCTTTTCTTTATTTTATTTATAACTTGTCATTGTTTTTGTTCAAATGTAGATTGTGTGAACTTAAATACATGGGGGGAGTTGAACTCCCATCAGGTTTACATGCTAAACTTCATTCTAAGTGTTCTGCTATATTTGTTTTTATAACTACGGTTTCGGCGTGGTAAAGTATGTAATCTACGGAGTTTATGTAGCGTGGAGTGGACACCGCAAGCACGCCCAAGTGGCACCAAAAATGTCATCGCGTTTTTTGCATTGTGACATCATAGAATCGCCCATTCTTCATACACAGTTATTTCTCCTAAAATGGCTGCCAGGAGACAGCCAAATTTCACCACTGGTGATTCCAAATTGCTGGCCAGGCTGTTCCTGCAGCATGAATATCACTTTTTTGTCACTCCTGACCACCGCAGGTCATACCTGCAGTATAGAGAGTCCTGGAACTGCCTGACCCAGCGGTATAATAGAAGAGCGTCCTGTCCCAGGGAAGTAAGTATTCTTAGTTAGGCTATCACAAAGAATCATGTAAAAAGTAATGATGATGTAAACCTGTCTCAATCAAATTGGTTATGTTTTTGTTGGTAAATCTTGATTCCTTTTTAAAACTACAATTGTGCATAATACACTTCCCCGTCCCCATTCGCGGTTTCCCTACTTGCGATTTCACATAATCGCGATTTTTTTTTGGGGGGGAGAGGAGGGAAACCCCCCCATATTTTTGTCTTCCCCCCGGCATCCCGGCCTTACCTAGTGGTCTAGCTGGTGCCCCAAAAAAGATTTTCGCCATTCGCGGTCCGGCTCTGCCCCTATCCCCTGCGAATAACGAGGGAGAAGTGTAAATCTTTTACATTGAATACTAAAATTAAAGCACTTCCCAAAGGAGCAGTAGTAGGATTTCAAATGACAAATTCAGCTCCTACAGCACATCTATCCCATGCACACAAGTAATTTTAGGATCAACAGCAGGGCATTTGTAATGGAAACATCTTGAAATCAACTTTGCCAAAGGGAAAAATATATTAAACTGCTCCTATGTCATTTCAAGTTCCTACAACTTTACTTTGGCATATGTATGTATCAATCTGCAGGTCTAGAGAGATAGTGGCATAACATTTAAAGTGACAGCGTCAGTACCCTGACATCGGGGGATTAAAACCACGCTGCTCCTTCTGACCAAACTATTTTATTGCCCCTGCTGCATGATTGTAAGCTTACCAGGACAGGAAATATTGCTTGACTAGATTAATAAAGTCATGCAAACTTTAATGTGGGGCAGTGCTGAAAGGCTACAGCCTCAGCACCCTGGGGTTGTGGGTTCAAACCCACACTGCTCCTTGTGATGCTGGCCAAGTCACTTAATTCCCCCCCCCCCATTGTCCCAGGTACAGTAGATAGATAGTGAGGCCACCAGAAAGGGGAAAATGCTTGAGTACGTGAATACATTGATGTAAAACATGTGGCAGGAGGGGGTGGATGCAGGCATCAAAGATGATAGGGGCTCTTGGAGGCCAGCATATCTTTCACTCCATTTTTATGTGATTATAGTTTCAAGTTCAAGTTTAATAAATTTTGATTTTTACGCAATATCCAACATTTCAATGCGTATTACATATTTCTAATATATAGAAAAAAGGCAGGGATGACAAATACAAATAAGATAAAATAATACATACTAATCATTTTTGTTCTATTATAAATTAATACAAACTGGAACAATTGGGTAATGGGTAGAATTACAATTTATAGAAAAAAAGAAACATTTAAGGTTTGCACACAAGGAAGGGGTCATTTAAGAAAGAATATAATAAAAATTGATTAAAAATACTTTAATTTTTTTGAAATCTTTCATTATAGAGGTCAATACTTAAGTAAACGTGTTATGCCACAGTGCTGTATGGCACTCATCATATCCCTCCCTCTCCTTTCTCTCTCTCTCTCCATTATCCAGGTTGAGGATCTCAGGAATAGGGTCGGCTGCTGAGGCGCCAGGAGTGGGCCTTCCTTGAGGGGGTGAAGGAGGAAATGCATGCTGAAGCCAGTGAGTAATGAATCCAGAGTGTGGCTATTTGTGATCAGCCTACTAGGATAAATAGATGAAAATGCTTGAGTAGCTATAAACCATTTTTAATCATAAAATCTGCGGAAAAGCCGCTATTGTGATATAACAGCCAGTGGCGTACCTAGCATATGTGACACCCGGGGCCCGTAATTTTTTGACACCCCTCCCCATCTATATGAAAAATATGATTTTTAGTAACAATCTACATATCGCACAACAAGAGTGTACCTAGGAAAAGGCAGCATCTTAAACATTGCAGTGAGCACTAGAACATCAACATATACATTGTAAAACTAAACAAACCAGATCCTGCAGTCAATTGATCCTGTACAGTCGATGCTATCAGAAATACATGTCCCTTTCATACACACAGACAGATACACCCTCGCCCAATATGGAATAATCACAAACTAAAAATAGAAATATGTAGACAAAAGTTAAACTGAACTGCCAAGAAACCAGACTCTGCATACAAAGCAACACCACAACACCACAAAAACAGTAATACATGTCCTCTAATACTGTGCAAAATATAAAGACAGTAGATGTAAATTTGAAAAAACTGATTAATAACAATCACCACTTTACAAATTAACATATAAAAATAAAATAAATAATGAGAAATAAGAAAATACCATTTTATTGGACTAATCCCCGTAAGCGCGTTCCTCATCCCCACAAACCACCTGATTCCATCCACACAAGTGTTTTATATTGAACTTATTATATTAAAGTATAAAAAGAAACAATATTCTGTACAATTGTCAATTTATAAATCAGCATCTTCTCCCCACTCTCTCTTCCCCATTTCCCTTCAGTGTCCTCAGCCCACTCTCTCTCCACTTTCCTTCAGCGCATGCACATAAAAACAAGCAAGTAATTTTATATCATTTTCATTCTATTCATTCATAGAAATTAAAGTCTAAATAATGCCAGTCATATAACAAAACATGATTTTACAAAAATAATTCCCTGCACAGTCAAGCCTGCAAGGATTACTAGATGTCTTTCAGCAGCTCCCCTCCCTCCCCTTACCTTTGTGGCCAAGTCAAAATGATCTACCAACAATAAAATTTTAAAAACACAAAGCACACTGTATGCAGAGAAAATGTTAATTATCATTTATATTCCACGGGTTTTAAAGAGGTCAAGGCAGATGACTTTATGCAATGTCACCTCAGTAACAACTATACAAAAATAGACAAATATATCCCCTCCCTTTTTACTAAACTGTGATAGTGGTTTTTAGCGCAGGGAGCTGCGCTGAATGCCCCATGCTGCTCTCGACGCTCATAGGCTCCCTGCGCTAAAAACCGCTATTGCGGTTTAGTAAAAGGGGGCCATAGTGCAAAATATAGACAGCATATATAAATTCTCAAAACGGACACATTTTGATCACTAAATTGAAAATAAAATCATTTTTCCTACCTTTGGTAATTGCATCAGTCTCTGGTTGCACTTTATTCTTTGACTGTGCATCCAATATTTCTTCCCTTCTTTCAGCCTCCTGTATGCTTCCTCTCCTCCAGACCTCAGACTTTTTCTTTGTTTCACCCTGCCCCCTTCTTTCTTTTTCTCTCTCTCCATACCCCCTTTCTTTCTGTATGTCTGTCTTTCTCTCTCTCCGTGCCCCATTTCTTTCTTTGTTTCACCCTGCCCCTTTCTTTCTTTCTGGCTCCCTGTCACCCCCTTTTCTTTCTTTCTCCCTGCCCTCCCCTCCCCATGCCACCACCATTGGGAAAATGCTGCCACCGCCGCAGGGGAATAGGCTGCCACTGCCGCCATCGGGAACAGGCCGGCACCGAGTTCACCCTGCTTCTCTTCCCTACGGGGTTGACCAACTCTCGACGCCCGACATCAATTTTAACATTGGAGAGGATGTTCTGGGCCAGCCAGGCAACAATTGGCTGGCCCAGAACACCCTCTCCGACATCAGAATTGACTCGGGTGGCGAGAATTGGTCGGCCCCACAGGGAAAAGCAGGGAGAACTGGGCGCCGGCCTGTTCCCGATGGCGGCGGTGGCACTCAAGTGGCTAAAGAGATGCAGTTTGCCTGCCTAGGGAGAACACTGGAAGGTGGCCAGCTGTGCACGCCCTTGGGGCGTAAACCCGTGGCGGACCGCCCCCCATCCCACCCCCACTTTTGTATGCCACTGTCTGTATCTCACTCCCTCCCTATGACCAAAAATTCTCCTTTCTTCCATTACCCGTGTACACAACCATCTCTTTCCCTCCCTTCCTCTCACCCAAGTCCATTCCTTCTGTGTCCAAAAACACAATCCCTCCCCCACCTCAGCATCTCTTTCCTTCCCTTCTTCTCTCCCAAGTTCATGCCTTCTGTGTCCAAAAACGCATTCCCTCCCCCACCTCTTTCCCTCCCTTCCTCCATCCTCTCTCCCAAGTTCATGCCTTCTGTGTCCAAAAACGCACTCCCTCCCCCACCTCTTTCCCTCACTTCCTCCATCCTCTCTCCCAAGTTTATGCCTTGTGTCCAAAAATGCACTCCCTCCCCCCTTTTGTGTTCCGTGTTTGCATCCTAGCCCTCATCTTAGCAACTTTCTCAGCCAAATACAACTCGAGCCGCGAGGCTCGTCTTCTGTTCCTATCTGCTCTGCCGCGCACACATAGCCGACCTGAAGTCTTCTCCGATGTCAGTGCTGATGTCGGAGGGCACCGAGGGACCGAGGGCACCGAGGGACCAATATGCAGACCGGATATGCAGTCGAGGGAGGTCTGCTGCCTGCCGGGAGCCAGAATACGGGACGTGACCGCCAGACTTGATAGACTTCTCAGGCCCTGGGACCACTTTCCCATGCTGCTCATCCACATCGGAACAAATGACACTGCCAGGAACGCGCCGGAGGACATAGCTAGAGACTTCGGAGCTCTGGGGGAAAAGCTGACGCAGACAGGAGCACAGGTAGTATTCTCTTCTATTCTTCCTGTTAGGGGCAAGGGAAGAGATAGAGACGAACGCATCCTGAAGACAAACGAATGGCTACAGCGATGGTGCCGAGAATTGAACTTCGGATTCCTAAATCATGGAGAGGCACTACAGGGACTCCAGGGACCAGACAGACTTCACCTGACCAGCAGAGGTAAGAACGTCTTCGGACACCGTTTAGCCCGCCTGCTTCGAAGGACTTTAAACTAGGTAAGTCGGGGGAGGGCACCCACTTATATACCAGTGCAGTAAGAAACAATCATGATGTGGTGATCCAAAACTGGGCTTCTAAGTCCGAGGTAAGTACCCTCACTGCTAAAAGTTCACTAGGAGACACTTTGAGTCAGATAGGGGTTAAACAAACACACAGAGTGGAGAGCTATGTATGTTAACGCACATAGTTTAGGGAATAAATTTATAGAACTGGAAACAGAAATTGTGAATGCTGACCTAGACGTGGTGGCAATATCAGAAACATGGTTCACGGACTCCCATGGGTGGGATACAACTATACCAGGATACAACCTGATTCGACAAGACATGAAGGGTAAGCTAGGAGGAGGGGGTAGCACTTTACATCAAAGAGAACATCAAAATAACCAGGATCACAGATGTTAAGTACACCGGGGAATCCATCTGGGTCAACCTGGCCAGAGGTGGAGAAAAGTGCCTGTACCTTGGTGTGGTATACAGACCCCCAAGACAAACAGAGGACAAGGATAACAAATTGATTGAAGACATTGAAAATATTACACTACGGGGGGACACTGTTCTGCTAGGGGACTTCAACATGCCCGATGTAGACTGGAACACACTCTCAGCGACAACTTGTGGTAGTAGGAGGATTTTGACGTCCATGATAGGAGTACAGCTCAAACAAATGGTGCTAGAGCCCACTAGGGCCGAGGCCATCCTAGACCTCGTACTTACAAACGGCGAGAGTGTCTCGGAGGTCTCAGTGGGAGAAACGCTAGCTACCAGTGACCATAACATGGTATGGTCCAACCTCAGGAAAGGCTTCCCTAAATCACAAACAAAAACGAGGGTACTCAATTTCCGGGGCACTGATTTTGCACGTATGGGAGATTTCGTCCATCAGATGCTGCAGGATCAAGAAGCAATTGATAATGTGGAAGCCATGTGGTCAAACCTGAAATTGACCCTACACGAGGCAACTATCCGCTACATAAAATCGGTAAATAAACAACAAAGAAAGAAACAATCCCAATGGTTCACTGAAGAGGTCGCGTACCTCGTCAAGGAGAAAAAAAGAGCGTTTCTTTCATACAAACGTATGGGAACAGGTGAAGCTAACATTGAATATAGGACCAGGTCTGCAGCAGTCAAAACAGCAGTCAGGGAGGCCAAACTTGCAGTGGAAGAAACTCTAGCAAAGAACATTAAGAAAGGGGACAAATCCTTCTTCAGATACATTAGTGACAGGAAAAAAAACACAAACGGGATAGTACGCCTCAGAACACCGGACGGGAATTACACAGAAACAGATTCCGATAAAGCCAAACTACTGAATGTGTACTTCTGCTCGGTTTTTACCTGCGAGGCACCGGGGCAAGGGCCACATCTGGAAGCAATGTCAAGCGTGGAAGACCCATTTCAGAATTTTGAGTTCACACCAGCTGATGTCTACAGCGAATTGTCAAGACTCAAGGTGAGCAAAGCCATGGGTCCAGACGAATTGCACCCAAGAGTGCTCAGAGAGCTGTGCGATGTCCTGGCGGAACCATTAGCCATGCTCTTCTATCTCTCCCTAAAAAAGGGGAGAGTCCCCCTGGACTGGAAAACAGCGAATGTTGTTCCTCTGCACAAGAAGGGTTGCAGAGCGGAGGCTGCGAATTACCGTCCAGTGAGTCTCACATCGATAGTATGTAAACTCATGGAAACACTAATTAAACGTAAGTTGGACACGATCTTGGATGAGGGGAATCTTAGGGATCCTAGTCAGCATGGATTCACTAAGGGTAGGTCGTGTCAATCCAACCTCATCAGCTTCTTTGATTGGGTAACAGGAAAGTTGGACTCAGGAGAGTCTCTAGACATAGTATATTTGGATTTCAGCAAAGCTTTTGACAGCGTCCCACATCGCAGGCTACTAAACAAGATGAAATCAATGGGGTTGGGTGAGATGATAATTGCATGAGTCAATAATTGGCTGAGTGGTAGACTTCAGAGGGTGGTGGTCAACGGTACCCTCTCTGAAACATCGGAAGTGACCAGCGGAGTGCCGCAGGGCTCGGTCCTGGGTCCTCTCCTTTTTAACATATTCATAAGGGACTTGACACGAGGACTACAGGGTAAAGTAACATTATTCGCCGATGACGCAAAACTGTGCAACATAGTAAGTGGAAGCTTTTTACAGGATAGTATGACACAGGACCTTCGTACGTTGGAAAACTGGTCCTCGACATGGCAGCTAGGCTTCAATGCTATGAAATGTAAGGTCATGCACCTCGGTAGCAGAAATTCGTGCAGAACTTACACCTTAAATGGAGTAACATTAGCTAGGACCTCAGTAGAACGAGATTTGGGAGTAATCATCAGTGCAGACATGAAGGCTGCCAAACAGGTGGAGAAGGCCACATCCAAGGCAAGGCAAATGATGGGATGTATCAATAGAAGTTTCGTCAGTCGGAAACCAGAAGTCATAATGCCGCTGTACAGAACCATGGTGAGACCTCATCTGGAATACTGTGTGCAATTCTGGAGGCCACATTACCGTAAAGACGTGCTTAGAGTCGAGTCGGTTCAGCGGATGGCCACTAGGATGATCTTGGGGTTCAAGGGTCTCTCGTACGAAGAGAGACTGAGCAGACTGCGGCTCTACACTCTAGAGGAACGAAGGGAGAGGGGGGACATGATTGAGACATTTAAATTCATCACAGGACGTGTCGAGGTGGAAGATGACATCCTCTTCCCCAAAGGACCCTCGACCACAAGAGGGAATCCGCTTAAACTTAAACCCTAAATTTAGTAGTGACACCAGGAAGTATTTTTTCACGGAGAGGATGGTAGACTACTGGAATAAGCTTCCGGTGCAGGTGGTCGAGGCCACCAGCGTGCTCGACCTTAAGAGTAAATGGGACTTTTACGTGGGATCCCTACGTAGGACGAGTCACTAGCATCTAGACTTATTGGGGTGGGCCAGTAGAGTGGGCAGACTTGATGGGCTATAGCCCTTTTCTGCCGTCATCTTTCTATGTTTCTATGACATCGGGGAAGACTTCCGGTCAGTTATGTGTGTGCTGCAGGGCAGGTAGGAACAGAAGACGAGCCTCGCGGCTCGAGCTGTATTTAACCCCGAGGGTCCCCCGTCATCCCCGTTCAGCTCTCTCCTGTGCACCCCCTTGGGGTGTGCACCCGGGGCTGACTGCCCCCCAAGACCCCCCCTAGGTACGCCACTGCTTTTTAGTGACCCCTGCCTTATTAGAATTATATGTATTAGTAATATCTTTATAGTTTCTCTCTATTTATCTACCCACACCTGATTAAATGTATTATAGCCTATGCAAGTGTTACAATATTTAAAGTGTTCACCTCCTCTGTGTTATTCTGCAATAATTAACACCATTAGAAAATATTAGTATTTTCATTTCTCACACTTCCCTCTCCACCAAACATCCAATATTTCTCTCTCCATCCTCTCCATCACTATTATGTTACGCCCATCTTTAAAAAGGGATCGAGAGGTGACCTGGGGAACTACAGACCGGTAAGTCTGACCTCAGTTCCGGGGAAAATGGTGGATGCGCTGATAAAAGAAAGCATCAAGGAGCATCTAGAAAGGAATAAACTTATGATGTCAAGCAAACATGGCTTATGCAAGGGAAGATCATGCCTGACGAACTTATTGCACTTCTTCAAAGAAATTAACAAATGGATGGACATAGGGGACCCCATAGACATCATATATTTAGACTTCCAAAAAGCCTTTGACAAGGTACCCCATGAACACGAACTTCGGAAACTGAAGTACCATGGGGTAGAAGGAAACGTACACAGATGGATTAGGAATTGGTTGGCGGGTAGGAATAAGAGGGTAGGAGTGAAGGGCCACTATTCGGACTGGAGGAGGGTTACGAGTGGTATTCCACAGGTGTCGGTGCTTGGACCGCTGCTGTTCAATGTATTTATAAATGATCTAGAAACAGGGATGAAGTGCGAAGTAATAAAATTTGCAGACGACACCAAACTATTTAATGGGGCTAGGACTAAAGAAAACTGCGAAGATTTACAAAGGGACCTGAACACGCTAGTGGGCAACGAGATGGCAGATGAAATTTAATATAGAGAAATGTAAAGTCTTGCACGTAGGAAACAGAAACCCAAGGTATAGCTACATGATGGGAGGGCTGTTACTGAGTGAGAGTACCCAAGAAAGGGACTTGGGGGTAATAGTGGACAAGACCATGAAGATGTCAGCACAGTGCGCAGCGGCTGCTAAGAAAGCGAATAGAATGCTAGGTATAATCAAGAAGGGTATTACAACCAGAACGAAAGAAGTTATCCTGCCGTTGTATCGGGCGATGGTGCACCCGCATCTGGAGTACTGTGTCCAATATTGGTCGCCGTACCTAAAGAAGGATATGGCGATACTCGAGAGGGTTCAGAAGAGAGCGACACGTTTGATAAAAGGTATGGAGAACCTTTCATACGCTGAAAGATTGGAGAAACTGGGGCTCTTTTCCCTGGAGAAGCGGAGACTTAGAGGGGATATGATAGAGACTTACAAAATCATGAAGGGCATAGAGAAAGTGGAGAGGGACAGATTCTTCAAGCTTTCAAAAACTACAAGAACGAGAGGGCATTCAGAAAAATTAAAAGGGGACAGATTCAGAACCAATTTTAGGAAGTTCTTCTTCACCCAATGCGCTTCCAGATGGCGTGATAGGACAGGGTACGGTATTGGAGTTCAAGAAGGGATTGGACAATTTCCTGAAGGAAAAGGGAATAGAAGGGTATAGATAGAGGGTTACTATATGATCTCACTCACCTCCTCCCCGGTCGCTGTTAAATTTTCAGGCAGCAGCTGCACAGGCAGCCTGCTGCCATCCGCCTGCCCCGGAACCCTTAATTTTGCAGCCTAGGCAGGTACAGGAAATCAGTGTGGAATGAAGACTTTTGGGACAGGCGGATAGCAGCAGGCTCATCTCGTTGACGCTGTGTGGCAGCTGCCCAAAGATTTAACAGCGACCAAGATGAAGGCAGGTGGGGGAGTCAGAAGGTGAAGAGAGAGGTCATAATGCAGGGTCCCGCAGATGGCAGGAAAGAACATATACTAAGTGCTAGATTTAAAATTACAGCAGTCAGAAAAGGAGGTAGCGGAGCAGAGCCACTGCCAATTTTTGGGAAGGCCACAGCCCCTGTGGCCCCCCGTTCTGATACCTATGCTAATTCATACTGATAAAAGGGGGCCAATATTAGAAGACATACATCACTGTTTCTGTGGTGCTGCATTATATGCAGTCTGGCTTCTTGGTGGTTCAGTTTAACAGGTGTTTACATATTTCTGTTTTTAGTTTGTGATTACTTATTCTATACTAGGGTGAGTGTGTTTCTGCGTTTTGTGTGTATGAAAGATATAGTTCTGTTAGGCGAAAAGGCACAGCAACCGGGTGGAGGAGGCAGGCAGAGCAAGCGGCAACTGAGGGCAGGCAGAGGCAGAGGAGACAAAGCAGCAGGAAAGCAGGGACTGAGGCAAGGGGACCGAGGCAAGCAAGGAAGAGGCAGGAAATGGTGGGAACGAGGAGCGGGTAGCGGCGAGAGTTAGCTCCGCCCACTCGCACCGTGTCACCACCAGCGTCAGTGCCCAGACTCCCCCTTAAACAGAAAGGGAGCCGCGGGCGAAAAGGCACAGTGACCGCGTGGAGGAGGCAGGCAGAGCAAGCGGCAGCTGAGGTTAGGCGGAGGCAGAGGAGACAAAGCAGCAGGAAAGTGGGGACCGAGGCAAACAAGGAGGAGGCAGGAAACGGTGGGAACGAGGAGCGGGTAGCGGCGAGAGTTAGCTCCGCCCACTCGTACCGTGTCACCACCAGCGTCAGTGCCCAACTCCCCCTTAAAAAGGGGCGAGCCAACGGCGCGCAGCCGTTCGGCGTGCGGCGAAGGCGAGCGGCAAAGGCGCTCGCCTTAGTGAGAGCGCCTTTGCGAAGGAGCCTTGAGAAGGAGCCAGGAGACCAGGCAGCCCAGCAGCGATATCTAACTTCTAGAAAATAAACCACAGGTACTTCTTCTCTACTCATTTCTCTCTTCTCTCTCTACTCTTTCAGCTAGCTGCAAGCTAGGCACCACCCATACACACCGTGGGACATAGGAACGAGAAAGAAGTAATGGAGGCTGTAGGAACCCAGCAGAGCTACCCAGTATACTGCATCGAATGTCATATGTATGACTACCTCCTCTCCGGGAGGCGGGCGTACCTATGCAGTCGATGCCTGGAACTGGATAGCCTGAAGAAGGAGGTCGGGAGACTGCAGGTTCGAGTACAGGAACTGGAGGGACTCTGCACCATAGAGGAACAGTGCTGGGCAATTAAAGACACCGCCAGAGAAGACCACATCACAGAACAAGTTAGAGAGCTCGAGAAATTCATCAAGGAGGCCTGCAGGATGGTGGAGGCACAGGACCACCAGCTCATCAGGAGAGATCTAACAGTCAGACGACTGAATCCAACAGACACCATGGGAGTAGGACCTTGCGGAGAGTCTGGACAGGCAGATGAGGAGGAGACCCAACAGAACCCGGAGGAAGGACTAGCGGACTGCACCACTGACACAGACCTGAGACCAGAGAGACAGTTGAGGAAGGGGAGATCTGCTATCGTAGTGGGAGACTCAGTCCTGAGAGGAGTGGACAGTCACATAGCTGGAGGCAGAGAGGACCAACTAGTGACATGTCTCCCGGGGGCAAGAACGAAGGACATCATCGACAGAATTGAGAGGATCCTGGAAGGGGCCGAGACGGAGGAGACAGCTGTAGTAATCCATGTTGGAACCAACGACATCAGCAGGAGGAACTACAACAGGACTGCACTAACTGATCAGTTCAGGATCCTGGGGAGGAAACTGAAACTGAGGGCAAGGAAGATAGCCTTCTCGGAGATCCTGCCAATACCGAGAGCGGACACAAGGAGGCAGAGCGAACTACAAGCAATAAACGGTTGGCTCAGGAGATGGTGCGAAGAGGAGGGTTTCCTTTTTGTTCGGAACTGGACAACTTTCTTGGGAAAGAATAAGCTCTACAGGAGAGACGGACTGCACCTGAGCACGACTGGGACGAGGATGTTGGCGCGCAACGTCCAGAACGTCATAGATTTGGCTTTAAACTGAAGAAGAGGGGAAAGCCGACAGTCGATCTGACACATCGGACAAAAGTATCAAACAAGGATACTGAGCAAGGACATTGTAAAAGAGGGCTCGGGACTGAGTGGGAATTTTTGGAAAAAGGACCTAAGGATGCAATACAGGGGCCCAGGGCCAAGGACATTGAGCAAGGACATTGTAAAAAAGGGATCGGGACTGAGTGGGAATTTTTGGAAAAAGAACCTAAGGACGCAATGCAGGGGACCAGGGCCAAGGATATTGAACAAGGACACTGTAATAGAGGGCTCAGGACTGAGTGGGAATTTTTTGAAAAAAGACCTAAGGACGAATTGCAGGGGTCTAGGGCACAAATGAAACTGGCAAGCAGGACTAACAGAGAACAACGGAATCCAGAGGGACAACCAAAAATGGGGAAACAGGCTGAGGACGAAACAGACACACCACAGGAGGAGGATGACCGAGATGAGGCTTGGGGACTGGCAACTCACGAGGGGGGTCGCCAAGAGCGCCAAACCACGAGGAAAACCAGCAAGAAAGGCGAACAGCCGGGACTTACATTGCCTATACACTAATGCTAGGAGCCTAAGGGCTAAAATGGGAGAGCTGGAAGTCTTAGCCAGCAAAAAGGGCCTAGACATAATTGGAGTCACAGAAACGTGGTGGACTGATGACAATAAATGGGATGTGGCTTTACCAGGGTTCAAACTCTACAGGAGAGATATGTCATACAAAAAGGGTGGAGGAATAGCGCTATATATAAAAGATTCCATACCTTCAACCAGGATGGAAACAACAGTAAGGGCGGATGACTTGGAATCACTATGGGTTAAGCTACCAGGAGGAACTGGAGCAGACATAAAATTGGGTCTGTACTATCGCCCACCTGGACAAACGGAAGAAATCGACCAGGATCTGGAGGCTGAACTGAGGCAGGTATGCAAAAGTAGAAGTGTGGTGGTGATGGGGACTTCAACCACCCGGGAATAGACTGGAGTATCGGGCACTCAAACTGCATGAGGGAGACCAAATTCCTGGAGGTCACGAGGGACTGTTTCATGGAACAGCTGGTCATGGAACCAACACGGGGAGATGCCACTCTTGACCTAATCTTCAACGGACTAGGGGGACCCGCTAAGGAGGTGGCGGTACTAGCCCCACTAGGAAACAGCGATCACAACACGATCCAGTACAAGCTAGAATTTGGAACATCCAAGGTGAAAAGAACTACAACGACAGCACTCAACTTCAAAAAAGGGAATTATGAGGCCATGAGGAAAATGGTGGGAAAGAAACTCAACGACAACGCAAGGAAGATGGAGTCCGTAGAAAAAGCCTGGACCCTACTCAAGGGCACGGTGCACGAAGCACAGAATCTGTGCATCCCCAAGTTCAGGAAATGGTGCAAAAAAAATAGAACAAAAAACCCAGTGTGGATAACAAATGCAGTGAAAAAGGCGATAAGTGACAAGAAAGCATCGTTCAAAAAATGGAAAAAGGTCCAAACAGATGACAACCAAAAGGAGCATAAAAAACACCAAAAGAAGTGTCACCGAGTGGTTAGGAAAGCAAAAAGAGAATATGAAGAGAGACTGGCGGGGGAAGCGACAAACTTCAAATCATTCTTCAGGTACGTTAAGGGGAAGCAACCAGCAAGGGAGGAAGTGGGACCCTTGGATGATGGAGACAGAAAGGGAGTGGTAAAAGAGGAAAAGGAGATAGTGTAGGGGTGTTTCCATATTTGCACCTGAAGGTTAGGCCTCTCTGACATCATCAAGCCTGAACCATTGTCTGCAAGAAATCTTTCCAGCATGACCTTTGCAAGAAAGAAAGAAGAACACATCTTTACTGTTTCTGCCTGATGCATTTTGGGTATGTACCAGAATGGTATTCTACTCAAGGACATCCATCTGTGTCTTCATAATTAGACTGTGTGATTCTTGAGGGAGTTATTCTCCTATCCTGTTCTTATCTGTCTAACGGCACCTGGGTCTACCAGCCTGTATGAGACCTTACACAGAAAGGCTATTCATCTAAGTTCTGTTTCTGGATTGGTCCGAGGAAGTCATCTGACGAGATCCAAGTGAAAAGGTGCTAATTAATTTTAGTCTGTGTTGGGATGCGAGGAAGCTCACATCTTACCACAGGTGTCCTGCACGCAACCTTTTCTTAAATAAGTAAGACCTGAACAGTTACCTCATGTAACTCTCTGCCTAAGAGAGAGTGAATCGGACTCTAAACAGCTCTGAATTCCAGCACTATAAGGAAACTTGTCTGCCAATGAATTATAGCCTTACCCGGGGCTGATGAACACGTGTGCCTGTAACAAGGGATTTCTTACGTCTCCTGAAGCTAACAAGAAAGTTTTCAATTTCACCTAATTTACGCCAGAGGCCTAATCAGAGGGTGAGTATACAGAACTTACTATCTTATCAGCTGGGGTTAGATAAGTATATCCGATTGTGATATAGGACAAGGTTTGTGAAGCTACCTTGGTGATTACTGTAATCATTTGCTACTAATCAGGGATTATTATTATTATAAGGAATTGTTTAGTGTGTGTAACAATTAGTTTTACTTAGTTATCTAACAAGTGTATTGTGATAATTATGTACTGAGTTTCATTTATGTAATCAGATATTTTGTGAACAATATTTAGATATTGCAGCTGGCTTGTGAATTATATTTTTCTATTTTCATAATAAAAGTATTTCTCATTAGCCTGGGTCTTGTGTCGTGTAAACAGGCAATAAAGCTGAACCTGGATCAGTGTTTATGGTTTTCCCTAGACAAAACTAACAGACACGTAACTTGTTTATGTAACTGATTATAGAGACCACCCCCGGCAAAAGAAAAGATGTGATAGTAGTAAAGGCTGCAACATAAGCAATATCAGCAACTCATTTCTTAGTATTGCAACGGAAAGTGAAACGACACAAAAATCCATACGAAAAAGGAGATTATCGCTGAAAAATAGCTGGAAAGCGATGACCACAAATGCTCGCAGTCTAAGCAACAAAGTTCATGATCTGCAAGCCCTGATATTAGAGGCAGATCTAGATATTGTTGCTATCACAGAGACATGGTTCAGTGAATCACATGGATGGGATGCAAACATACCGGGATATAATCTTTTTAGGAAGGACAGAGATGGTCATAAAGGTGGAGGAGTAGCTCTCTATGTAAAGATCAATATCCAAGCGACCGAAATGCAAGGGACCTGGGGAGAGGAAGAAGCGATATGGATTGCTCTGAAAAGAGAAGATGGAACTTCTATCTACGTGGGTGTAGTCTACAGACCTCCGACTCAATCGCAGCAAATTGATAAGGATCTGATTGTGGATATCCAAAAGTTTGGAAGGAAAGAGGAGGTTCTGCTGTTGGGAGATTTCAACCTGCCGGATGCGGACTGGAATGTTCCGTCTGCGGAATCGGAAAGAAGTAGGGAGATTGTGGATGCCTTTCAAGAGGCTCTGCTCAGACAAATGGTGATGGAACCCACAAGGGAAAAAGCGATATTGGATCTGGTCCTCACAAATGGAGAGAGTATCTCTAATGTTCGAGTGGGTGCTCACCTGGGTAGTAGCGATCATCAAACGGTTTGGTTTGATATAACGGCTAAAGTGGAGAGCGGCCGCACGATACTTAAAGTCCTAGATTTCAAACGTACGGACTTTAATGCAATGGGAAAGTACCTGAAGAAAGAGCTGTTAGGATGGGAGGACATAAGAAAAGTGGAAAGACAGTGGTCTAAGCTGAAAGGAGCGATAAAAATGGCTACGGACCTTTATGTGAAGAAAATCAATAAAAACAAGAGAAAAAGGAAGCCGATATGGTTCTCCAACCTAGTGGCTGAGAAAATAAAGGCGAAAGAGTTGGCGTTCATGAAATATAAAAAAACCCAAGAAGAGGAGAGCAGAAAGGACTACAGGGTGAAACTGAAAGAAGCCAAGAGAGAGATACGTTTGGCGAAGGCACAGGCGGAAGAACAAATGGCTAAAAATGTAAAACAGGGAGATAAAAATTTTTTCAGATATATTAGTGAAAGGAGGAAGATAAAAAATGGAATTGCTAGGCTGAAAGATGCTGGGAACAAACATGTGGAGAGTGATGAGGAGAAAGCAAATGTGCTAAACAAATACTTCTGTTCTGTGTTCACAGAAGAAAATCCTGGAGAAGGACCGAGATTGTCTGGCAAAGTTACACGAGAAAATGGAGTAGATTCTGCGCCGTTCACGGAGGAGGGTGTTTATGAGCAACTTGAAAAACTGAAGGTGGACAAAGCGATGGGACCAGACGGGATCCATCCCAGGATACTAAGGGAGCTCAGAGAGGTTCTGGCGAGTCCTATTAAAGACTTGTTCAAGAAATCTCTGGAGACGGGAGTGATTCCTGGGGATTGGAGGAGAGCGGATGTGGTCCCTATTCATAAAAGTGGTCACAGGGATGAAGCAGGAAACTACAGGCCGGTGAGCCTCACTTCAGTTGTTGGAAAAATAATGGAAGTGTTGCTGAAAGAAAGGATAGTGTATTTCCTTGAATCTAATGGGTTACAGGATCCGAGGCAACATGGCTTTACAAAAGGTAAATCGTGCCAAACGAACCTGATTGAATTTTTTGATTGGGTGACCAGAGAGCTGGATCGAGGACATATGCTAGATGTAATTTACTTGGATTTCAGCAAAGCCTTTGATACAGTTCCTCATAAGAGGCTGTCGAACAAACTTGAAGGGCTGAAGTTAGGACCCAGAGTGGTGAACTGGGTCAGAAACTGGCTGTCGGACAGACGCCAGAGGGTGGTGGTTAATGGAAGTCGCTCGAAGGAAGGAAAGGTGACTAGTGGAGTCCCTCAGGGTTCGGTGCTGGGGCCAATCCTGTTCAATATGTATGTAAGTGACATTGCTGAAGGGTTAGAAGGAAAAGTGTGCCTTTTTGCAGATGATACCAAGATTTGTAACAGAGTAGACACCGAAGAGGGAGTGGAAAATATGAAAAAGGATCTGCAAAAGTTAGAGGAATGGTCTAATGCCTGGCAACTAAAATTCAATGCAAAGAAATGCAGAGTAATGCATTTGGGGATTAATAATAGGAAGGAACCGTATATGCTGGGAGGAGAGAAGCTGATATGCACGGACGGGGAGAGGGACCTTGGGGTGATAGTGTCCGAAGATCTAAAGGTGAAAAAACAGTGTGACAAGGCAGTGGCTGCTGCCAGAAGGATTCTGGGCTGTATAAAGAGAGGCGTAGTCAGTAGAAGGAAGAAGGTGTTGATGCCCCTCTACAGGTCATTGGTGAGGCCCCACTTGGAGTATTGTGTTCAGTTTTGGAGACCGTATCTGGCGAAAGACGTAAGAAGACTTGAGGCGGTCCAGAGGAGGGCGACAAAAATGATAGGAGGCTTGCGCCAGAAGACGTATGAGGAGAGACTGGAAGCCCTGAATATGTATACCCTAGAGGAAAGGAGAGACAGGGGAGATATGATTCAGACGTTCAAATACTTAAAGGGTATTAACGTAGAACAAAATCTTTTCCAGAGAAAGGAAAATGGTAAAACCAGAGGACATAATTTGAGGTTGAGGGGTGGTAGATTCAGGGGCAATGTTAGGAAATTCTACTTTACGGAGAGGGTGGTGGATGCCTGGAATGCGCTCCCGAGAGAGGTGGTGGAGAGTAAAACTGTGACTGAGTTCAAAGAAGCGTGGGATGAACACAGAAGATTTAGAATCAGAAAATAATATTAAAGATTGAACTAGGCCAGTTACTGGGCAGACTTGTACGGTCTGTGTCTGTGCATGGCCATTTGGAGGAGGACGGGCAGGGGAGGACTTCAATGGCTGGGAGGGTGTAGATGGGCTGGAGTAAGTCTTAACAGAGATTTCGGCAGTTGGAACCCAAGCACAGTACCGGGTAAAGCTTTGGATTCTCGCCCAGAAATAGCTAAGAAGAAAAAAAAAAATAATAATAATTTAAATTGAATCAGGTTGGGCAGACTGGATGGACCATTCGGGTCTTTATCTGCCGTCATCTACTATGTTACTATGTTACTATGATTAGTATACCATAAATCTTGCCACAATAGCTGACAGGTTAAATGAGTTCTTCACGTCAGTTTTCACGAGGGAGGACACAACCAACATTCCGGAACCCGAGGAGATCGTAAAAGGAGATCAGGATGAAAATCTGGTCCAACTAGAGGTGAGCAAGGTGGATATCCTCAGGCAGATAGACAGGCTAAAGAGCGACAAATTGCCAAGTCCGGACGGCATTCACCCAAGGGTACTCAAGGAACTAAGGAACGAAATAGCTGAGCCACTTCGACAAATATGCAACCTATCCTTAAAAACTGGAGAGATTCCGGAGGACTGGAAAATAGCAAATATCAAGAAAGGCTCAAGGGGAGACCCAGGAAACTACAGGCCCTTGAGCTTGACCTCAGTCCCGGGAAAGATGATGGAAGCGCTGATTAAAGACAGCATCTGGGAACACATCGAAAACAATGGGCAGCTAAAGTCGAGCCAGCATGGTTTCTGCAAGGGCAGGTCATGCCTCACGAACTTATTATACTTCTTTGAGGGGGTAAACAGCCAGGTGGATAAAGGGGAATCCATAGACATCATTTACCTTGACTTCCAAAAAGCCTTCGACAAGGTGCCACACGAAAGACTGCTAAGGAAGCTATGGAACCACGGGGTGCAAGGGGAGGTCCACCGATGGATCAAAAACTGGCTGGAGGGCATGAAACAGAGGGTTGGAGTGAAGGGCCATTACTCAGACTGTCAATGGGTCACGAGCGGAGCTCAACAGGGGTCGGTGCTGGGACCGCTCCTGTTCAATATATTCATTAACGACCTGGAGGCGGGAACAAAATGTGAGGTTATTAAATTTGCGGATGACACCAAATTATACAGCAGGGTCAAAAACATGGAGGACTGCAAAGATCTCCAAAAAGATCTGACAACGCTGGAAGAGTGGGCCAAAAAGTGGCAAATGAGCTTCAACATAGGGAAATGCAAGGTAATGCATGTAGGGAATAAGAACCCGATGTTCAATTACAAAATGTGGGGATCACCGCTAGGGGTGAGCAACCTTGAAAGAGACCTGGGAGTGATGGTAGACACAACATTGAAGGCGTTGGCACAGTGCGCCACAGCCTCAAGGAGAGCAAACAAAATGTTGGGTATCATTAAGAAGGGTATCACGGCCAGGACGAAGGAAGTCATCCTGCCACTGTATCGTGCAATGGTGCGCCCACCTGGAGTACTGTGTCCAGTACTGGTCGCCGTACCTCAAAAAGGACATGGCGGTACTTGAGAGAGTCCAGAGAAGAGCAACTGGGCTAATAAAGGGTATGGAGGACCTCTCATATACTGACAGACTGAAAAAGCTGGGGCTTTTCTCCCTGGAAAAGCGGAGACTTAGAGGAGACATGATAGAAACCTTCAAGATCATGAAGGGCATAGAAAAAGTAGACAGGAACAGATTTTTCAAAAATGGGGAACCACAAGTACAAGGGGGCACTCAGAGAAATTGAAAGGGGAAAGGTTTAGAACAAACGCCAGAAAGTTCTTTTTCACTCAGAGGATGGTGGATACATGGAATGCGCTACCGGAGGATGTGATAAGCAGGAGCACGCTACAGGGCTTCAAAGAAGGTTTGGATAGGTACCTGGAGGACAAAGGGATTGAGGGGTACAGATAGGAGTAGAGGTAGGTTATAGAGATAGGATTAGAGGTAAGTTATAAAATTAGTCAGGGACCACTGTTCAGGCAATGAGCCTGATGGGCCGCCACGGGAGCGGACCGTTGGGCAAGATGGACCTCTGGTCTGTCTCAGCGGAGGCAACTTCTTATGTTCTTATGACTGCAGGATCAATCTGTATTAATCTGGCTTGTTTAGTTTTACAATGTGTATCTTGATGCTTTAGTGCTCACTGCAGTGTGTAAGCTGCTGCCTTTTCCTAGGCACACTCTTGTTATGCGACTTGTGAATTATTCCTAAAAATTAATGCTACCCGATTCAGGAAAAAAATATTTCGATTCGATTCAGCCAATTTAATTGATTTTTCGATTCAATTTCCCTGCCCAAATGGGTATTTTTTTCAAACATCCTGGTGGGTTTATTTTATAGCCTCTTCACCCCCTTTGCTCTCTCCTACCCACACTGGCACTGTGGTGTAAACAAAATAAACAAAAAAGACTTTTCCTCTCTCTGTTAAATCCTAGCTCACATTCGCGGTCTAACACCACCTCTGGCAGGATACACATTTCAAATCTGACATATTGTACACTTCTCCCTCGGTATTCGCGGGGGATAGGGGCAGAGCCAGACCGCGAATGGAGAAAAACCGCGAATATTTTCTCGTCCAGCTCTGACCCACCCCGCCTCCCTCCCGCCTTCCCCCTAGCATCCCAGCCTTACCTGGTAGTCTAGTAGGCTTTCGGGGCAGGAGCAATTTTCCTATGCTCCTGCCCTGTGCAGATTGCCAATAGGAAATAACTGTCATGAGTTCCCATAGTCTCTCGAGACTACGACGGGAGCTCACGGCAGCCATTTCATATTGGCGATATACACGGGGCAGGAGCGTAGGAAGATCGCTCCTGCCCCAAAAGCCCGCTAGACCACCAGGTAAGGCCGGGATGCCGGGAGGAAAGCTGGAGAAAGGCGGGAACATGCTAAACTATGGTGTGTGGGGGGAGGGGTTTCCCCCTTCCCCCCAAAAAATCACAAATATGTGAAATTGCGAGTGTCGAAACCGCGAATGGGGAGGGAGGAAGTGTAATCACAAAATAGAAAATAAAATTATTTTTTCTACCTTTTATTATAGTTCTTGTTGGTCCCAGGCTCTGGTTGTCTTCTGATAACTCACTTGCCAGGATCTCCTTCTTTCTTCATGCTAACCATCCATCTTCTATCTCTGTCCTCTCCTTCTGTTTCCCTTCCATTCCCCAGAGGTCTGGCATCTTTCCTTTCTTTCGTCTCTATTCTTGTAGCTGCAGTGATGGACCCCACCATCTCTCCTTTCCTCAACTACCCTTTCATCCAGCATCTCTTCCTCCTTCCCCACCACCCCAGGTTCCACCAGCTCTCCCTTTCTCTTCCCAACTATCCTCCTATCCAGTATCTCTACCCGCTCCCCCCCCCCCATGTACAACTTCTCTCCCTTTCTGTTCCTTCCCTCCCAAAATCTCATTGTCCACTATCTCTCTCCCTCTCCTGTTTTTAGATTCATTATTTCTTCTACCCCTCCCCCATTTCCCCTCTCCCTCCCCCTCCCCCAAGTTCATCTGTCCCTCCTCCAAGTCCATCCATCTCCCCCCTCCATCTTCTCCCCATCTCTCTTTCTCCAGTCCACCAACTTCAAGTCCATCTCCCCTCTCTTCCTAGCTCTGACCCCAAACACAGAAGCCCAGTATTTGGCTGACAGAGGGTAACACTCGTGCATTGCGGCACCTACCAAGAGCTACAGGCGCTTCGCACAGCGGACATACACTTTTCCTGTGAGCTGCAGAAGATGCGGCCTTGTAAAAGCTGAGTGAGAAGCGTCTCCGCACTGCAGCACTTCCAATATGGTCGCACTGCTCTTCGGGAGCCCCCGTGCGGTACCACGTCACCCGGTGCTCGCAGGTGCGCAGGGCTCTGACCGTCATGTGGCTGATGAAAAGCTAGCCGCTGGCAGGACCTGGTAGAGCAGGTGTGTGCCACTGAGCAGCAGCAGCAAGAGCGGTGCATGCAGGTGGCGGATCGGGGGCGTTTGCCGGGCTCCGGGGGAAGCATGAGCGTGCATGCGGGAAGATGAGGCGCAGGCATCTGCTGCCAGCCAACCAATTAAAAATCACCTTGTTGCCGCTGTTCTGCACCCAGAGGTCCACTCGGTTTTCCCTCTGCCACCGGAGTCCTTGCTTCTGGTGTATCTTCCGGTTTCGCAAAATCGGAAGTTACATTAGATGGAAGGATTCCAGTGGCAGAGGGAAAGCCCGAACAGATCTCTAGCAAGGGAGCAGACGAATCGGTGAGTTCGATTTTTTACAAAATCAAATCGATTTGAATTGATTCACCCGAAGTGAATCGGTGAATTGATTCGAATCACGAATTGGGCAGCACTACTAAAAATCATGTTTTTCATATAGATGAAGGGGGTGTAAAAAAAATGATGAGCCCCTGGTGTTACATATGCTAGGTACTCCACTGGTTTGGGATTCCCATTGCATCTTGCTTCTTTGATAGTTTTTCATGGGACTCTTTTGGGTTTCTAATTTACCTCCTCCCGTTTTACAAAGCTCTGTGGTAAAAGCCCTGAAGCCCTTTAAATCTCTATGGACTTTGTAGTTATTGCAGTGATAGCTGCTAGTGTGGCTTTGTAAAAGGCGCGCGGGGGGGGGGGGCTGGTTGGGAGGGGTTAAAGATTTGTACTGCCGATACTGAGAAATTAATACATTTTAATTATTTTTTAAATGTTTATTGGAAATTTGTGGGGAATGTGCTATATGCTAATTTCACAATTATGAATGCATAGTTGTGGTCTGCTTTGATCAATATCTAGTGGAAGGGTGGAATATAAGAAATTGCAGATTAAAAATTAAATTTAGTAAAAATGTGGAGAAATGGCAAAGAAGGATGATAGAAAATAGATTACTTGAAGGGGAGGAATAAAGGAGACAGTGGGGCTGAGACAGACCACATAAGTAGGGGAGGGTGCAGGGATTTGAAAGGGAATGCTAAAAAGTTAAGGATTTGAAATAATATGGTGGCACAAGGACCGGTGGGTGGGAGCGAGATGAGAAAGAACGTGTTGACATAATGTATGGGGAGATAAGAAAGTCACTGCTGGAGATAGGATGTCACCTAAAAATTGGCGAAGACTTCAGTCAATGTCTTATCTTCGTCCACTACTCATCTCTGTCTTCCCTTTCCAAGCTATCTTCATTTTTTTTCTTCAACCTCGTACAAGCTTGGTGCCCTAAACCAACTTGCATAAAAGGAAAACAATCGTCTCTCTATCATATGGACGCAAGACTAGCACTGTAGTATCACCCCGTGCGTGCAACATGAAGCCTGTCAACCTGCATTCACGGTGAGCAAGATGACGTCATGCCGTTCAAACTCCTCCCCCGTCCTGAGGTTTCTGAATTGCGCGTGCTCCTATCTTTGCCTCGGCCTGGTTATCCGAAGTTGTTCGTGCGTTTCCGTTTCTTTGTTTAAAACTCCAGTCAGAATTTTCCTTTTTTTAACCTAATTGGAGGGGAAAACTCTGGGGCAGCGGCTGCGCTCCCCACTACAGTTCGGTAGACCAGGTGCATATTTTTTTGTCTTTCTCCCTCGTCTGCCTTTCTTCCTATCCGTTTGTTCTCCGCTTTGGCAGCCGCAACCCCCGACTCGAGGCGCCGGTTCTGTCTCAGGTCAGTGTCTGTCCCTGTCTAGTGTGGGGAAGTCACGGACGATTAAAGGTATCACCCGCCACCCAGCACAGCCGTCTCTCCCCACTCCACTGGTGGTATAAGGGCCGTTGCGGCAGGGAGGATCCTTCCCAAGAAAGGTCGCCTTTTGGTTGAGATACAAGGAATGTCAGAGCAATTTTTTACTTCTGCCTTTTGGTCCTTTACATTCCCTTCAAGTTCTTCCTCATTTGGGGAGGGGAGAGTGGAGGTACTAGTGAGAGGACAGGAGTGACAGCTCTATGCTTGTAAAGGGTTGTCCACCTGCCTGCCAGTACGCTCTCATAGTTAACACTTTGGGTGAGATGTGGTGAGTTGGGAGGGGTCAAGGGAGCCGTAACCCCCGGAAAAGGGGAAAGGAGACATCTGTGAATGCTTGTGCTGTTAATGCTTATGTTTATTAGGCTTAATTTACGCCTTATCATTTCTAGCTCAAGCCAAGATACAGTAGGTGTTCCCTGATCTCAGAGGGTTTATAATTCAAGTCTACACGGGGTGGGCCAAAGGTGACGTGACTTGCTCAAGGTTACTAGGAGCATCTGTGTGTGAAACTGGATTTGAGTCTTGGTTTACAGTTAACCTAACCACTTAATACAAAGCTGTGTTTCAAGGCGTTTTTCATATAACTTTTTGTTTTTTTGTGTTTTTTAATGTAAGGATATGAAGGAAGATAAGCTAACAAATATTCCTATAATTTTAAAGTAATTAGTTAAAAAAAAATAATGCCCAGCATTTTTGGAGACCTTCACTCTTGTATATTTAAATGGACTAACAAAGCGACTGTATTACTCCATAAATAATAATAGTAATAATTGTAATAATAAAAGACATGTAAAATTGCATGAAGATGAACTGATTTGTTGAAAAGTATGGATACATCTATTCTTTAATTTTTCCAAGTTAAGAATATAATTTTTAAGCATTTTTTGAATCCTGTGGTTTGGTTCACAGATTTCTTTGATATGTGAATAAGAAAGTAGAATGAAAATTGTTGCTATAATAGTGATAAAATCTAGTTTTGTGCCTAGCTTTCCTCACTATTTTTCTTACATTTTGGGAAAATATAAGTTTATAAACTCAATTAAATTGATTCAAACTTCTCATTCTCCCTTGTATTTTACCCATCTTTATTCCTACCATTGTCCTTGTTACCTGTAATAAGTTCCATTATAGTGCTTGCCACTACCACTTCCACTGGTAAGCTGCCCTTTTAGGGTTTATAAGACCTGTTGTTTCTAATACCCAGGCACCTTCTCATGCCCTAATCCCAAATTTTGTAAGCTACACAACCATAAAGCTAATGAAGTTGATATTATTTAGCCACCCATGGTCATTAATATTAGGTTTGTAATCATGGCTCTTAAGAGTTAAACATAGAAGTCAAGATGGGATCTTGCAGGTGACTTGTACAATTATATGAGTATTTGTTTATTATCCCAGGAACAGGCAGCATATTCTCGCGTATGGGTGACGTCACCGACGGAGCCCTGGTACGGACCACTTTAAAAGTACATTGCCACTTTAAGATCTTAGAAAGTTCGCGATAGCCTGAACCGCGCATGCGCGAGTGCCTTCCCACCCAACGTAGGATGCGCGGTCCCTCAGTTTCTAGTTTCTGTGGAGCTAAGAAGTCGTGTTTTCAATGGCTGTTGAAAAAATTTTCAATTCGCTGCTTTCCCGCTTGCGGCTTCTGACTTTTCAGTCAGATTTTTATACTTTTATTTTACTTCTTTTGTTTAAAAAAAAGAAAAAGGACAAGAGATTATATATTTTTTTGTTTTTCTTTTACTGTTGTGGGCTTCGGTTCAGCAGGCCTTTATAGATCGCCCTAGCATTTGTTTTTCTTATGGCTATCTTGCCGTTCCTGACCCTTCCACTGATGATTCTCAATATGGGCAGTTGCTGTGCTCGGGCACTTGTGGTCACCGCCATCCACCTCTGATTCTCGCAGGGTTGGGCCCTTGACCTTGCCGATTTTTGCTTCCTCTGCTTTTTTTCTTCAGCAGCGTATTTCCACTCCACGTCAACAGCAGCTCCTGTTCCGCACCATCAGGAATCCGGTGCTTACCGCTTTTCTGACACAGGGCCGTACTAATCAAGTCCACACCGACATAGACACCGAAAGTGGATCTCCATATGTTGTCTGTGGTGTTGCACCTCCAGTGGGTAAGTTGGCTACCTAACTTTTCACTGCTCCCGCTGGGCTTCAGGTCATAGTAGCAGTGAGTGTAATCCTGCCGACCTCTGATAGCCCCACCTCTTGCTCCTCTTCGATATCGATGAGTGCCTTGATACCGGCATTCTCATCTCCGGAATGTAGTGCGGCACCGAAGGTCCCAGCTGTAAAAGGCCAATGGCACTGGTGCTTTTCTCTAATGCAGCGCATAACACAATTGCTACAAGAGGACTTAACGGGAGAATTTTCGGCTGCTTATGCCGACTCCCATGTCAACATCGACTCTCGGTGCCGGTTCAATCTGAGCCATCGCCTCCCATGATACCTACCCAGGAGTTTTCAGTAGTGGCACCAATTCTGGTATCAGCACTGAGATAGACGGTCTCCCGACACCGATCTTTTTCTCTTCCATATCACTACCATCTAACAAAGCTCTCTGCAAGTCAAAGCATTTGGAGCTTTTGGTACCGTCTGTTCGACACCGCTCCGCATTCCTAGAGATTAAGATCTCTCGGGGTTTTTTGAACAGGAACTTTTGATCTTTGACGTCCAAGGTTCCTCAGGGAGTAATTCTCGCCTTTCTTCTCAGGAAGCTCCTTTACCACTTTTCTCCTGGAGATGTTGGGGCTTTATCCATTCCTGTAGAGGCGGATTCTAAAACATCTAAACAATTCTTAGAAACTTTAATTATAATCAGCCACCCAGGGAGTTCTTCCAACTTTGCAATTCCACTTACAGTACCGGTTGCTTCCTGCACTTAGGGTTGTTCCCTTTTCAGGTTTGATACACCACCACTCCCTCATACATATCTTCCCGGGAGTGAGTGTCTGTCCCATACATCTCTTCCCGGGAGTGAGTGTCTGTGCCTTTGTACCTCCTAGCGGAGAGTACAAGGCTCTGCACCGGTTTTGCTCAAGTCTCTATAAGAATGCTATCTTGGCCAACCGGTCTGCTATTTGCCTTTTCCTTCTACCTGAAGCATTTGGTGCAACAACTAGCCACGTTCCAAAATATCTTCTGGAACATAAACTAGTTTTTCAACATTTTATATCAGACTTGCTTCACCTTCGCAAGTGCATGGTTGAATCAGCACATGCTGCCTTTACCTTGATTTCTCGTGCAGCAGCAATGTCAGTTGCTATCAGGCACCTTGCCTGGGTTAGAGGGTCTCAGCTGGGCATTACCCACAAGGATAGGCTACTAAATGCACCTTGTTTAGGGGACAAATTATTACCCTTTCATGGTCAGGGCTACTCGGATGTTCTCTGCCATGAGCCCAGATAGGACACTCTGGGCATGTCCAACATGAAACCTCCTCCTTCTGGTCCCTTTACATCCAGGAGACAAAGCCACGACAGCAACAACACAATCCATAGGCTGTTCCATACACATTAATACAGCCTTTTTTGATGTTTTTCTTCAGAGTATAATCATTCTCCCCTTTTTTCCAGTTAATGCCTCAACTCATTGAAGGCTATCTTCAGTTATTCTTAGATTGTTTGGGGTCAGGCATTTTCCTCCCGTTACTTCTGGGTACCCAAGTAGGCTGATGGTCTGAGACCCATCCTGGCTCTCAGAACTTTCAACCTATTTCTAGTCAAGGAGAAATTCAGGATGCTCTTTCTCGCCCTGCTTTCTCCTCTCTTCTGCTGGAACAACTGGCTCTGCTATCTAGATTCCACAGAAGCCTACTTGCATATCCCAATCCATCTGGCTTCCAAGGAGTACTTTTCAATTAAATTGGTGTCATTATCAGTACAAGGTACTTCCTTTCAGCCTGACATCTTCTCCCAGAGTCTTCATGAAGTGCTTATATTTAGTAGCCGCATCTCTCCGATCTCAGGGCCTTCAAGTCTTTCCTTACTCGGACGACGGTTAATGTAGGCTATTTCATTTCTGGACATGGTCCAAGTCACATCTCGGACCATTTTATTTTCTTCAGTCACTAGGATTCCAAGTCAACTTCCCTGCAACACATCTCTCTCTGACTCAATGTCTGCAGTTCATTGGGACAATCCTAGACACCACTCTCATGAGAGCGTTTCTTCCTCCAGATCGTCTTCAGGCTCTCATCCGTCTGTGTCAGCAATTGCTTCCTCTTCAATCCATCTCTGCCAGACTCATGATGGTTCTTCTAGACCACATGGCCTCAACTGTCCATGTAACACAATTGTCCATGTAACACTATTGGCAAGGCAGCATCTTAGCCCTTCTCAAGTGGTCTCAAGTGACGGCTCATCTCTCACAACATTTATATGTGACATCATCTCTTCTGCAGTTGCTTTAATGCTGGATGACCTCTTCCAATCTATCCAGAGGTCCCCTTTTTTTCACTTGTTCCCTCTTCACAAGGTCATCACGACGGACACATCTCCTTATGCCTGGGGTACTCGCATGGGCACTCTTCAGACTCAGGGTCTTTGGACCGCCAGGGAGCGGAAATTTCACATAAATTTCCTGGAACTAAGAGCAATGTTTTTATGCTCTCAAGGCCTTCCATCATCTACTCTGCCCTCAAGTCCTTGTCCTTCGCACAGATAACCGAGCAAGGAGGCACAGACTCTCTCCTGTTGTGTCAGAAATAGAGAATGACATGGGGAAAAAATCTGTCCCCGTCAACGCCCCGTCCCCGGCCCACCGTCCCCTTCACCGCCCCGTCACCGCCATTCCCTTCACCGCCCCGTCACCATCCCCGCAGCATCCATATAAGCCTTAGTACTGCAATATTTAGCTTATTCCTTTCTTATAAATCAAAGTTCTGGCTGCTGAACTAGAGAAAGAGATGTTCAGCTGGCAGGGCTTTGTTTATAAGTTTTTATCAACACAACTAAATATCCTAAAGCAAAAAATAAATAAATAAATATAATTTTTTTTCTACCTTTGTCTGGTTTCTGCTTTCTACATCTTCTCATTCAATTCCTTCCATCCACTGTGTGTCTTCTCTCTGCATCTTCCATTTGTTGTTACTGTGCCTCTCCCTTCACCCCCCCCCCCCAATTGGTCTAGCACCCATCTTCTTCCCTCCGCTCCCCCATAGTCTGGCATCTGTCTTCTTCCCTTCCAGCGTCTTCTCCCCACTCTGTCTTCCACATTTCCCTTCAGGGTCTGTTACTCTCTACCCTCTTTCAATGTCTGTTCTATTCCTTTTTACCACTACCTTCCCTCCCTCCTTCACCATCTGTTCCTTTCTACCACCCTTCAGCTCCTCTCGCGTGGCTTATCTATCTACCTCCCTCCCTCTTATTTTCGTGGCACGTTACAATGTAATTTGTGCAAGCCGCTGGAGCCTGCGAGCTCGGTCCCTGTCCCTGTCCCATCCCCACCAACCATCTCGCTTCTGTGTTCCTATTTTCCCCATTTCTAATATCTCCCCTATGTATCTGGCATTGCCCCCCCCCCCTGTATCCATATACCATCCCCATGGCATGTCCCCTTTATGTCTCTGTCCCTATGCCCCATGCACATAATTTCCCATCTTTCTGTTACCTTCCTGTGTCTAGATTTCCCCTATCTTCCTCTTCCATACCAGTGTGTCTCTTCTTTTCAACCCCACTAGCTTCTCTCCCTCTTTCTTCCCCACCCCCTGCTTCCAGCATCAGGCTCACCTGCCTGTCCTCCCCTTTCTTTCCTGCTGTGGGTTTCTTTCTTTCTCTCTTCATCCCCTTAGCCCAGAATCTTTTTCCCTTTCACTCCCTCCTTCCTAGTGTGAGCCGGGAACACGTGCGATCGCGCGGTCCAGCAGCCACCACCTACCTGATCGCAGCGTTTAGCCAGCTCCCTCCCTCCACTTCACCTTATATGCCGAGTTTGCCGGCTTTCTTTTTCCCGAGCTGCACGTGTTCAAAAAGTCGCGCAGGCGCAGCTGCGCGAGTTGATCAATCTTCTCCTCTCCTGCAACTTCCTGTTTCCGGTTGCGTCAGAGGAGAAGATTGATTGATCAACTTGCGCAGCTGCGCCTGCTCGGCTTTTTGAACACGTGTAGTTAGGGAAAAAGAAAGCCGGCAAACTCGGCATATAAGGTGAGGTGGAGGGAGGGAGCTGGCTAAACGCTGCGATCAGGCGGGTGGGGGCTGCTGGACCGCGCGATCCTTGATGCCTCACTGTGGAGACAAGACCATTCACTGCTCCACGGGGTGGTGAATGACCTTGTCCCCGTCCCCGCAGCGACTACTATTTTTCTTTCCCCGTTTCGGCGGGTTACCCTTGGCTACTTGTGGCTAGCCACGGGTAACAACCATTGTGTCATTCTCTAGTCAGGAGGCCCTCAAAAAAATCTGAACTTGGGTGACAGCTCACAATCTATTCTTGAAAGCTGTCTTCATTGAAGGGGAGAAGAATTCCCTAGTAGAAAACCTCAGCAGATTTCTTCAGCTTTATGAATGGACCCTCAACTCTGCAATTCTCCAGTTCATCTTTGTTCAGTGGGGCACTCCTCAAGTGGACTTGTTTGCCGCTCGTCACAATCACCGGTTGCCCCAGTTTTTGCTCCAGCCTTTACTCTCCTCTCCGCCTGGAAGCAGATGCCTTTCTCCTGGATTGGACAGGTCTGTTTGTATAAGCATTCCCTCCAATTCCTCTCATGTTGAGAACTGGATAACACCTGTGGTGGAATTCATTGCCCCATTACATAAAAAATGAAAAAGACATTCCTTCTTTTAAGAAATCCCTAAAAACTTATCTTTTTAAAAAGATTTTTAATACATAAAAAAAATTTTTTTTCTTTTAAATAAAAACTTTTCGTTTCAAGAATTTTACTACCTCCTCAATGTTTTACCCTTAAATGTGTTTCTTATTATAAGATATGTAACTTTAACCTCCCTTTCCTCCCAATTGTTGTTGGTCTTGTCTAATATCTAATGTTTATATATTTATTGTATGTTTTTATCTTAACTAATTTGTATTTTATTGTACATCGCTTTGTATAAAGATATAGCGATTCATCAAATATTTAATAAACCTTGAAACCTTGAAACTCTGTTCAAGCTCAATAGAGAATCAGCCACCATGACTCTCTTTGCTCCATGGTGGCCCCGGCAACATTGTTTCTCCTTTCTACTTCAGTTCCGCTCCAGGGAGCCCATATCTCTTCCAGTTTTTCCTACTCTGCTTACTCAGAATCAGGAATCACTTCTACATCCAACCTGCAATCACTACACCTGACTGCTTGGTTTCTCTTGGGCTGAGTCCATCTCACTTGTATCTTTCTCAGCCTATTCGTCAAATTCTTGATGCATCCAGGAAACCAGCCACTCAGCTATGTTATCAACAAAAGTGGACTAGGTTCTCTTCCTGGTGTCATCTTCATCATCATGATCCAACTTCATTATCAGTAGATTTGGTGTTGGATTATCTGCTTCATCTGTCTGATTCTGGCCTCAAATCTACATCTGTCAGAATCTGTCTCGGTGCTATTGCAGCTTTTCACACGCCAGTCAAGGGAAAACCTCCTACTGCTTATTCTTTGGTCTCCAGATTCATGACAGGACTTTTCAATTTGAAACCATCTCTCAAGCCTCCGCCTGTCAGCTGGGACCAGTTTGATGAAGTCTTCATTTGAACCAATGGCCACAGCTCATCTTAAGTTTCTTCCATGGAAAATGGTCTTCCTTATTGCTATCACTTCTGCCAGGAGGGTCAGTGAGTTACAAGCATTAGTAGCAGATCCATCCTTCACTGTTTTTCATCATTGCATGGTGGTTCTGCGTATAGGTCCAAAGTTTCTTCCACAAGTTGTCATTGAATTCCATCTTAATCATTACATTGTTCTACCACTGTTTTTCCCTAAGCCTCATTCTCATGCTGGAGCAATTTCTTTTTATACTTTGGACTGTAAACGAGCTTTGGCCTTTTACATTGACTGGTCATAAGAACATCCTCAGCTGTTCATCTCTTTTCATCCTAATAAGTTGGGGCATCCTGTTTCTAACAGAACGATTTCCCACTGGCTGGGCTGCCTGTATGTCATTCTGCTATGCTCAGACTGGACTGGCACTGAAAGAGTCATGTCACATCCCCCAAATTAGAGCTATGGCAGCTTCTGTGGCTTTCCTCAGATCTACTCCTATTGAGGAACTCTGTACAACTGCCCATCTGGTCCTCAGTTCATACCTTCACTTCTTACTGTTGTCTGGAGTCTTTTTCCAGATGGAATGGATACTTCGGCCAATCTGTATTGTAAAAATTTCTTTTCTTAAGGCCAACTCTCCCACCATCCCATTATTGTTAGCTTGGAGGTCACCCATACATGAGAATATGCTGCCTGCTTGTCCTGGGATAAAGCACAGTTACTTATCGTAATAGGTGTTATCCAGGGACAGCAGGCAAATATTCTCACAACCCACCTGCCTCCCCGAGTTGGCTTCTTAGCTGGCTTATCTTAACTGAGGGACCACGTGCCCTACGTCAGGGTGGGAAGGCACTTGCACATGCGCGGTTCGGACTATTGTGAATGTTCTAAGATCTGAAAGTGGCGATGCACTTTTAAAGTGGATCGTACCGGGGCTCCGTCGGTGACGTCACCCATACGTGAGAATATCGGCCTGCTGTCCCTGGATAACACCTGTTACGGTAACTAACTGCTTTCTTTCCTGCTGATGGTGCAGCATGTACTATTATTTTATTACACTGGTTGTCTACCTTGCATTCATTTGAAATGATTATGCCTAAATATTTATTGTCTTTGCCAGCTTTTTTTTTTTCCATTCAAATTAGAATTGTGACTAGCTATTTCTTTTGTATTCTAAATACAAAACCATTAATGGGTAATACGGGTATCCTCATATAGTGTTAATGCTGTACATAAATTTGCCTTATTTTTTGGTGGTAATGCTTATCCTATATAATAAAAGGCTAACTCGCGCATGCGCAGTCCTATTTTCGTGTTCCATGCGCTGTAGGTCTGTGGCCGAAGGAGTGCGCATGCGCGCGAATACGTCACCACCTGATCGCCTCCACAAGCCGGACCGCAGCCAGACGACGTTCTCCGTTTCTCCTGTCGCCGCCGATCTCCGTTTCTCCTTTGCCGCCCACCCCCTTCTCTTCCCGCGGGTCCGAATGGCGATTCAAGCAGCGTGTACATCAGTCTCCACACGCTGCTTCGGGCCCTTCTACTGCCCTGATTTGCTCTGCCGCGTCTCTGATGATGTCATCAGGGACGTGCCAGAGTAAATCAGGGCAGAAGGGCCCGAAGCAGCGTGTGGAGACTGATAAAAGCGCTGCTGGAATCACCACCTTTGTAGTCCGGCCCGCGGGAAGGGGAAGGGGAAGGGACAGGGGCGGGTAGAGGAAACGCTAATGCTGCTGCACAGGGAACTGGTGGGGGGGGGAGGGAAATGGAGGGGAAGGGAATGCTGCTTTGGACGGACAGACGGACAGAGAGAGGAAGGGAAACACAAAGAAAATAAGAAATACACAGGGGCAGGTGCTCAGGGAACTGGTGTGGGGGGAGGGAAATGGAGGGGGATGGAATGCTGCTTTGGACAGACAGAGAGAGGAAGGGAAACACAAAGAAAATAAGAAAGACACAGGGGCAGGTGCACAGGGAACTGGTGTGGGGGGAGGGGGATGGAATGCTGCTTTGGACAGACAGACAGAGGGAGGAAGGGAGACAGAAAGGAAAGAAGAAAGACACAGGGTCAGGGAGATACACAGAAAGACAGACAGGCAAAGGGGGCCAGGGACAGAGACAGACAGAAAGGACAGCGGGAGCCGCGTCAGGAGGGGTGCGGGATGCGGCAGTGGGAACTTTTCCAATGGGTGCAACTGGGCAGCTGTCGGGAACCTCTGATCAGGGGCAGAGCAAGGTAAGAGTATCATAGGGATAAGAAGGAGGAGGGAGGATAAAAAAGGAAGGGATGCCTACTGCTGGACAGGGGGAGAAGGAAAGAGATGCTGATGGACAGGGGAGGTGAAGAAAAAAGAATGGAGGACTAATGTTGGACAGGGGGAGAAGGAAAGAGGTGCTGCTGGACAGGGGGGAGGTAAAACAAAGGGAGAAGTGCTGCTGCTGCATAAGGAGAGCAGTGAAGGGGTGGTGGTGGACACAGTGGAGGTAAAAGGAAGGGAAAATGGACAGGGGGAGCAGGCAAGGGGTGGTGATGGACAGCCAAGGAAAAAGAAAGGCAGAAAGAAAGAAAGCGGCTAAGGAGAGAGAGAGAAAAAAAGACAGACACACACACATATGTTCTAGCACCCGTTAAACTAACGGGCTTAAAGACTAGTTAATAAATAACTTGTTTAAATTTAGAGCTTATAAAAACACTTTATAGTTAATTGTACTTTTTGAAATTTGTTTCGTATCTTTGCAAAATCACTGCATTGTTTAAATATATTTACTGTATTACATAGTGAGAGACTGGCAAGGACAGCTGCAAGAGAGTGAGAGAGACTGGAAGTGACGGGGCTTGGAGTACTGAGAGAAGATGAGTGAGTGATGGGAACAGGATGGTAAGAGAGACTAGAAGGAGAAGGGATCGTCCAGTCACTGGAGGGTGCCCTCCCAGGAAAATGTGAAGCTCTTAAGTAAGGTGTATTCTTGTTCCTTTGCTCTTGCCCTTACAAAAGTTGTCTTACCTCATTGGTGAGCTGTGCTCCTCATACTGTTCTTTTATTTCTGTTCTATAAAAAGCTTTACTCTTTTTTTTTTTTTTTTTGCATTAAATTATAGCTGCTAATTGTGAGGATAATTTGGGCAGAAAGGCACATAGTATAAGTTACGCCTCCTAGGTTCATAAGTTCCCTTCATCAAGGAATAATCTGGGAAGCAATTGTACATACAATGCTTAAAAATGCTAACTTTAGATAAGAGCTTGCAGTTCTTTCATAAGTTTTAAGCTATGGGTATGATATGTATTTTGTTTTTATTGTGTATGTTTTCTTTTGTAATCCGCTTTGGACAAAGGTGAATTTGAAATAAACTAAACTAAATGTGAGGGGAAAACTCAAGGGTTTTCCACCTTCTTTTATTAAAGTGAACGTACTGTTTCATTTTCTCAAAACCCACCAGTTCCTAGTGGTTTTATCTATTATAGGCTCCATGTTTAATTTATTGGACAAAATCATTCATCTTTGGAGCCAACACTTTTCCCACCTCTAACAAAATCATATAACGCAGAGTGATAACAGCAGGGTGTTAAGAAAAGTATTGTGGTAAAAGCAAACCTATAGGTTCAGATATAATATTGTGTACAATTCTAGAGGCCGCACTTTCAAAAAGATCATAAAAGGATGGAGTCGATACAGAAGAAGGCTACTAAAATGGTGCGTGGTCTTCATCATAAGGCATATGTGGACAGATTTAAAGATCTCAATTTGTATACTTTTGAGGAAAGGCAGGAGAGGGGAGATATGATAGAGACATTTAAATACCTATGTGGCATAAATGCGCATGACTCGAGTTGCTTTCATTTGAAAGGAAGCTCTGGAATGAGAGGGCATAGGATGAAGTTAAGAGATGATAGATTACTCCTGAGCCTAAGGAAATACTTTTTTACAGAAAGGATGGTAGATACGTGGAACAGTCTTCCGGTAGAGGTGGTAGAGACAGAGACTGTGTCTGATTTCAAGAAAGCCTGGGATAGGCACGTGGGATCTCTTAGAGAAAGGAAGAGATAATGGTTACTGCGAATGGGCAGATTGAATGGGCCATTTGGCCTTTATCTGCTATCATGTTTCTAATAATCTGCCTACTCAAGAGGCCTAGATGCACTAAATAGGGTCGGTAAGATGCTGCGGTCCGAGTTTTGGCCAATTCCAAAAGAGCAACTGATGCTCAAACAAGTTTGCATGCAAATGATTTGAGCAGAGGTTTGTCGTAATCCTCATCTGATCCTGCCGATGAATCACTGTGGGAGCGACTCACATGTTCAGAGCCGGCAGGGAAAGCCTGGAAGCAGCATCCTGCCACTCAGCTGTTCGGAGCAGGAAACCTTTTTTTTTTTTTTTTTTTAAATGGACACAGATGTTGTGTGTGTTATCTGAGCTCCTCACTTCCCCTGATTAAATCAGCTATAAATCTCCTGGACTATTATTTCTTTTGACGCCTTATCATGGCTGAAGATCAGCGGAGACAACTGGGTAGTGACTTTTTTGCTTGATGGAGTCTAAAGCCTTATGGAAGGAGAAATTGCGGCCCTTGGAGAGCAAGTTGACGGAGCCTTCCAGGCTGCAGGGCCCTTCAGTCTGCTTGACCTGAATGGCTGAAATAACAGCTGAAGTCACAGTGGCAGTTGAGGCTGACCTAGACAAAAAGCTGCAAGCACTGTATGATCAGGCTGAAGCTGCCTATGAAAGACTGGACAGCATGGATTTGGAAGTCAACCAGCAAGCCTTGCAACGTCGGGTTGAGGATTTAGAGACCAAGTTGGAAAATCTTGAAAATTGTTTGAGGTGGAACAACCTCAGATTGATTTAGTTTCCCGGAATCATCGAAGGAAGGAGACCTACCGCGCCATATAGAATTCTGATTTGCTGAACTTTGATAAATCGAGAGAGCGCACACTGGGTGGGTCCTCCCAGAGTGGCTGTTTCCCGATTTCGAGTGATTGTCCTCCACATGCTACACTTTTTTCTCACAAGCAATCGGTCCTATGGGAAACTTGTTCAGGTGTGACGCTGCTTATGGATGGGCAGAAAATACGGTGATGGGATAATCGCGTGCCAGATGCCAGCACGCCGACAATCCAGCGCTGACAATTCAGCACAAGACAGAAGCGTGCAGGGGAAAAATTACTTTTTAAAGAGCTCTGACAGGGGGTGTGGGGGGAACTCCCCCCACTCTAATCCATAGTGTTCGCGTTGCCGTTGCGGGGGGGTGTTGGGGAACTTTTCCTGAAAAAAATCGGAAAAAGTTCCATTTTCTCTATAATGGAAGGATCCAACCCCCCGAACCCCCCTCCAAAAGCAGCGCAAACACTATGCAATAAAGCGGGAGGGGGGGTGTTCCCTCCCCGGAACTCTTTAAAAAGTAGTTTTTCTCCCGCACGCTTCTATCTTGTGCTGGATTGTCGACGCGCTGGTGTCTTGCGCGCACCTGATTATGAACTGAAAATACTATGCTTTCAAGATTACTTGACAAAATTGGTGGTGGCGAGAAGGGAGTTTTCACCCTTGTGTACTCCTAGTGGGGGGAGAGATCAAATTTGCCCTGCTCTACCCCACCCATTTTCAGATACAAGTCGCTGGTAAAGATAATTTTTTTTGAGGCGGTCCGCTTCCTATACCAGACTACAGCTTTGAGACTCATCTACTCATTGAGAAAACATGACCACATCACTGAAGCCTTCATCAACTCACATTGGCTTCCAATCCAAGAAAGAATCCAATTCAAATTCTACTGCATATTATTTAAAACCCTACACGGAGACAGCCCATCATACTTGAACAATCGCATCATCCAAGCACCCACTACCAGACACAGAAAAACGCACTCCCCATTCATACCCCCCCAATCAAGGAAGTAAAAAGGACAAAACTACACGACGGCCTCCTAGCCACTCAAGCCGCAAGGCTGGACAACCAGATCTCCAACCTTCTGATGACCACCCCAGACTATAGGACGTTCAGAAAAGAAATAAAAACCACACTTTTCAAGAAATTCCTGAAGCAGCAATAACATCACGACCTCTTAGTAACTCTAAAACTGACATCTGATCTACCCATCACTGCACTAATAATAACAAAAGAACCTCCACTATGACCACCTATTAATTCTTTTACAAACCACCTCACCCTCAACAACCCGTTAAATGTTTATAAGATCTACAACTTACCTCTCTAGCTAATCATTGTAACTCTGTTTTTTATTTAAATTAACCTTTTGTAATCCGCCTTGAACCGCAAGGTAATGGCGGAATAGAAATCCCTAATGTAATGTAATGTAATCTTCTTGAAGGAACTTTGCTGTTTTTCCTAGGCAGCTTGGCTGCATTGCCAGGTCTCGGACCTCCTGCAGATTTTAGCCTGGCCTCTTGAAGATCTACTTTCCTGTGATATCTTCCTGGCATTCAGGATTCTGGTTCACTTAAGAACATAAGAATAGCCTTACTGGGTCAGACCGATGGTCCGTCAAGCCCAGTAGCCTGTTCTTACAGTGTCCAAAACCCAAGGAGTAGCAATATTCCATGCTACTGATACAGGACAAGCAGTGGCTTCTCCCATGTCTTTCTCAATAACAGACTATATACTTTTTCTCCAGGAATTTGTCCAAACCTTCCTGAAAACTGTTCCAGAGCTTAACTGTTCTCTAAGTGAAAAAAAAATTTCCTCCTACTGGTTTTAAATTGTCATTGTATTTACATTGTCCAATTTGACACGGACTAGAGGACATGTAATGAAGCTAAGGGGGGACAGGTTCAGGACTAATGTCAGGAAGTTCTGCTTCACTCAGAGAGTGGTTGACGCCTGGAATGCCCTCCCAGAGGAGATTATGACGGAATCGACCGTCCTAGGCTTCAAGAGCAAACTAGATGCATATCTCCTTAAGAGAGGCATATAAGGATATGGTGGACTATAAATTAAATGTAACAGGAGATTCAATTAAATAAATCAGAATGTATGCCAAACAAATTGAATATAAGTTTCAGTAGCTGGACCTTGTTCACACCACATTTAACTGAAGACCTTCAAGCTACACACTCTCAATAACATCACACATGAAAAATAATATAGACAAAAAACAACTATGGACTATAAATTAAGCCAGGTGTACACCTGGCAGGGCCTCCGCGTGTGCGGATCGCCGGACTTGATGGACCGAAGGTCTGATCCGGAGAAGGCAGTTCTTATGTTCTTATTTGCTTTAACTTCATTGAGTATCCCCTAGTCTTTGTAATTTTTGATCCACGTGTACCCGTTCTACTCCACTCAGGATTTTGTAGACTCCAATCATATCTCCCCTCAGCTGTCTCTCTTCCAAGCTGAAGAGCCCTAACAGTTTTAGTCTTTCCTCTTACGAGAGGAGTTCCATCCTCTTTACCATCTTGGTTGCTCTTCTTTGAGCCTTTTCTAGCGTCACTTTATCTTTATTAAGATAAGGAGACCAGAATTGAATGCAATATTCCAGATGAGATCGCACCATGGAGCTATACATGGGCATTATAACATTCTTAGCCTTGTTAACCATCCCTTTTTTAATAGCATCCTGTTTGTTTTTTTGGCTGCCGCTGCACATTGGGTGGAAGGTTTCATCGTATTGTCTACGATAATACCCTAGCATCCAGTAACTGTGATTCAGGTTATTTTTCCCAATGTGCATCACTTTGCATTTGTCCACATTAAATTTCATCTGCCATTTGGACGCACAGTCTTCAAATTTTCTAAGGTCCGCTTGCAATTTTTCACAATCCGCATGTGTTTTAACAACTTTGAACAGTTTAGTGTCATCTGCAAATTTAATTACCGCACTCTTCGTTCCAATTTCCAGATCATTTATGTTCAAGTGTATTTTATTGAGCTCATCCAAAAAACAAACAAACATACAACAGGATCTCAACAAAGAAGCTCAAAGTTTTGTACAATACCTCACATCGAACTTCCCCCCAACCCTCATACCTCCCCCACCCCCAGGTCCTCCTCCCAAAAAACAAATCCCACAGAGGCCATGAGTAAACATAGAACAACTTAAACAACCAACAGTATCAGAATGATACAAAAAGACATAAAATCAACAGTTAAGCAATCGGCTACGGGCCAAGGGTGTCATAGTTGTCCAAAAAGTTTCCCAGGTGCATTGAAAAACGCGTCCTGAAAGAGAAGAAAAGTCCATCACATCACTACGCTCCCATATCAGGAGAGTAATCATCCGGCATCACCAGATAGAGTAGTCTGGCACGTCCCCCTCAAGCCATTTCAGCAAAATACATTTCAATGCAATAAGAACAGTCCACTTGAGGAAAGCAGCAGCCCCCCGGATACGGGGGTGATAATAGGTAACAGTTCCAAATAAAACCAAAGGAGAACGGCGAATTGTGATAGTCCAAATACGTTCTACAAAAAGAAAAATGGCATTCCAAAAGAATTGAATGTTTGGGCAAGTCCAGAACATATGTCCCAAGCCCGCCTGAGGAGTCTGGCATCTAGGACAAGTAGCCGACTCACGAAACCCAGAAAGATATGCCCTCTTAGGATAAATATATAAACGGAATACTAACTTATAATGTTGTTCCCAAAAAGTGGTGTATATACGAAGGGCAGGCAATTGACGGACTGCCTGCAAGAGCACATCTTCAGGGAGCTCTATAGAGAGGTCCCGCGCCCAAGCATTCCGTAATGCAACATGATCAAACAAGAGGGACTCATCCTTCAAATGGCGATGATGAAATGTAATGGGAACTGGGAGTTGAGAGCCAATGGTAAAAGCTGTAGACAACAGCTCCTGACAAGAAGCCTTCAACAAGCCAGAAGGCAAGGAAGTAATGTAATTTGCATATAGACAAAATAATCAGTACACGGGAGACGAAATTCTTCCCGTAACTGTGTAAAGGGTTTAATTATCCCCTCATCATCAACCAATTGAAACACATAATGAATACCCCTTGATTTCCATCGAGCAAAACTCAGTCCATCCACCCCAGGGAAGAAAAAGCTATTAAATCGGATAGGCAGAAGGGAGTAATAGAGGCAGAAACAGAGTGGTATTTGCAGACCCATTGCCAAACCTTCCGTAAAGGATGGTGTAGCACCCTGCTAGAGAGAGACTCAGGCAAAGAAGAAGGAACAGGATGCAGGTAGGCACTAAAATGAATAGTCTGGAAACAGGAAAATTCCAGAGGTGTTAGTGAAGGCAGAGGTACCCCTAAAGAAATCATTAATATGTCGCATACCACAACCAATGGTTTCCAGATCATTTATAAATAAGTTAAATAGCACCGGTCCCAGTACAGACCCCTGCGGCACTCCACTGTTTACTCTCCTCCATTGAGAAAAATGACATTATCCCAGGACAAGCAGGCATGATATTCTCACATGTGGGTGACGTCATCTACGGAGCCCCGCGCGGACAGCTTTTCAAGCAAACTTGATTGAAGTTTCAAGTTTGCACACTGCACCACGCATGTGCTAGCCTTCCTGCCCACTAGAGGGCGCATCCCCACCTCGTGGTCCTCAGTTCAATTTCATCCGCGGAGCCAGAAGCCCTGTGGATAATTGTGCTCTGTAAAATTGCCTTCTGTCGCCGCAGCTGTATCGTTTTCGACGCGGTCGCTGCGTTTTATTGTTTTCTCTTTCGTTGTTGTTTCATTTTCTAAAAAAAAAAAAAAAAAAAAAGGTTTATTTTTTTCTCTGTCGCTCCGGGGGCTCCCGGTAGCCACGGCCGAGGGACCTCGTCTGTTCCCGGCCGCTTGTTGGGCCCATGTCCCGGCCTGTAACGGGATTCAAAAAGTGCAGTCGGTGTGACCGACTTTAATCCATCACTGACCCTCACCGGTCCTGTTTGCGGTGCTTGGGCCCTCAGCACCCGACAGAATCCTGTGCCCGGTGTGCCACCTTTCAGAAGAGGGCTCTTAAACGACGCAGGGCCGCATGGCGGAACTTTTCGATGTCGATTCCCCGGCCGGGAAGGCCTTGAGTTTGGCCTCGGCTTCGGCCCCAGCCTTGACCTCGGCCTCGGGCCCCTCAGCTTCGCCTCGACCTTCGGCCCCGCCGAAGCAGGTTGCCTCGTCCAAGCCGACCTCGGGTAAGTCTCCACTTCCCTCCTCAACTCCAGGTTCGACTAAGAAGCCATCCTCGGGCTCCTCGTCAGCGGGAGGGTCTGCCTCCGCCCAGCCCAAGGTATCAAAGTCGATTGCCCCGAGGGAATACTCGAGACCGAGGTCGCCCTCTGCGGAGCATCGACAGGTGTTACCACCTGGGATGACGATCCCGGCCTTCCAGGACTTACTCTGGGCTTTGATCGCCTCGGAGTTGTCCGGGGCCATTGAGCACCTGCAGCAGGCTTCGACCTCGACTGCTTCGGTCTCTGCTTCCCCGCAGTTGGCGACCTCGGCCTTGGGCGCTTCGGCCCCCGAGGTTCGTACTGCCTCGCCCTCGGCTTTACCCTCGGATCCGGCATCGGGAGGCCTACCTGAGCGTAGCGTGCGGCCCCGTGATAAGATGCGCCGGGTGCGGAGACTCTCGTCCTCTTCTTCTTCGAGGTCCTCGAGAGGCTCCTCGCCTTCGGGCAGGCCTCGGACGGGGCGCCGTCCGAGGAAGGCGAAGCGATCTCGCGCCTCGCCTCGGCGGCGCGGTCGTTCGTCGCCGCTCGGGGGCGAAACCTTACGAGTCTCGGAGCTCCGACTGGAAAACCCCAGCCTTTTCCGCTCCACGGTCGGGGAAAGTTCCCGTACTTCCTCGCCGAGGCGGAAGGGACGGGCCTCGATTCCTCGTACCCCGGGGGTTCCCCGAGGCTCCTCTCAGGCATACTCGGTCCCCGACCCCCTCGAGGTCCCGGGAGCGTGCCTCATGGGGATCGGGGTCCGGTAGAGAGCCGAGGTATTCCCGCGAGGCCTCCCCTTTCGGCTCGGCGGGGAAATCGCGGTCTCCTTCTCCGCCGGCCAGACCTTCGTCATTCTCCCGGTTTGTGCAGGATATGGCGGGGGCTTTGGGTATGGACTTGTTGGCAGGTTCCCACTACACCAAGGAGTTTTTGGAAGAGCAGGATCTTCCGGCTCCCCCTCGGGAATCCCCTCGCCTTCCGCTCAATAAGGTGCTTCATCAGACCTTACTGAGAAATTTGGAGACCCCTCTTACAGTCACGGTGGTGCCGTCCAAGATGGAGTCGAAATACCGGACCCTCCCTCCTAAGGGGTTCGAGAAGGCGCAACTCTCCCACCAATCGCTCCTGGTGGAGTCGGCGCTTAAGAAGTCTCTACCTGCCAGGGTGTCTGCAGCGGTCCCACCGGGGAGGGAAGGTCGGACCCTTGACAAATTTGGTCGTCGCCTCTACGCTAACTCTCAGATGGCGACCAGGGTCTTAAATTATGCATTTTCCTATTCGTCCTTCTTGCGTACCATGGTGAAGGACCTTCCATCTTTTAGGGAAGTCATGCCTGATTCCCACAGGGAGAAGTTCGCCACTTTTATGTCGCAGCTGTCACAATTGCGCTTGTACCTTTTCCACGCTGTGTACGACGCCTTTGAGCTCGCCTCGAGGGTGTCGGCCTGTGCGGTGGCTATGCGCCGGCTGGCGTGGCTCCGCACCCTCAAGATGGACTCCAATCTGCAGGAGCGTTTGGCGAACTTGCCCTGTGTGGGGTCGGAGCTGTTCGACGACTCCCTGGAGGCGGCGACCAAGCGTCTGTCAGAGCAGGAGCGTTCTCTGGCCTCCCTGGTCCGCCCCAAACCTAAGGCCCCGCCGCAAAAACCCTTTCGTCAGGCCCCAAGAAGATATCCGCAAAAATCTACGCCGGCCTTCTCGAGACCTCCGCCCAGACGTCCACCCCAACAGGGTAGGGGAGGTCAGTCTAAACCCCCAGCGCAGGGAGCGTCCAAGCCCGCGCCGTCTTTTTGACGGGATCTGCGGTTGGGGGCGGGCCCCCTCCCCATCGGGGGTCGACTCAGGTCCTTTTCCGGGGCTTGGACCGAGATTACATCCAACGCATGGGTGCTCCGGACCGTCTCCGAGGGCTATTCACTAAACTTCTTATCACAGCCTCCGGACAGGCCGCCCAGCGCTTGCCCGTCCAATCGGAGCCAATTGCCCCTTCTCCTGGTCGAGGCCAGGGCCTTGTTGAACCTACGAGCAGTGGAGCCGGTCCCTCCAGACCAGCGAGGTCGGGGGTTTTACTCCCGTTACTTTTTGGTCCCGAAAAAGACAGGGGATTTGCGCCCCATTTTGGACCTCCGGAAGCTCAACAAGTTCCTGGTCCGGGAGAAGTTCCGTATGCTATCGCTTCCGGTTTTGTACCCCCTGTTGGAGGAAGGGGATTGGATGTGCTCCCTGGACTTGAAGGAAGCATATACCCATGTTCCGGTGCATCCCGCTTTCCGCAAGTTCTTACGGTTCCAGGTGGGAGAGTTGCACCTTCAGTATCGGGTCCTTCCCTTTGGTCTGGCGTCGTCCCCTCGGGTGTTCACCAAGTGTATGGTGGTAGTCGCGGCAGCCCTGCGCTCTCGGGGGTTGCAGGTCTTTCCCTACCTGGACGATTGGCTGATCAAGGCCCCGACCAGGGAGGGAGTTATCTTAGCGACCCAACAGACTATCATCTTACTTCCAACGACTAGGGTTCGAAGTGAACTTTCCCAAGTCTCAGTTATGCCCGGCTCAGTCTCTACAGTTTATCGGCGCCGTGCTGGACACGGTTCGCCTCCGCTCTTTCCTCCCCCCTCCTCGGAGGGAGGCCTTGCTTCGGTTAGGTCGCCAAGTGTTGAAGCTATCCGTGGTGTCGGCTCAGCGTATGATGATCCTTCTGGGCCACATGGCATCAACGGTCCACGTCACTCCCTTCGCTCGCTTGCATCTGAGGCTTCCTCAGTGGACTCTGGCCTCTCAGTGGCGACAGGATCGCGACCCAGTCTCTTTTCCGATCGCAGTGACTCCTTCTTTGAGACACTCGCTCCGTTGGTGGACCAACTCTTCCAATCTTTCCGGAGGTTTGCTGTTTCTCGTCCCTCCATGCCGCAAGGTCCTGACCACGGACTCCTCAGAGTACGCGTGGGGTGCACATCTCGACGGTCTGCGAACGCAGGGCCTATGGTCGGCCGAGGACCGTCGTTGTCACATCAATGTGTTGGAGCTTCGTGCCATTTTTCTGGCTGCACGAGCTTTCTGCCACCTACTGCACGATCAAGTAGTGCTCGTGCGGACAGACAACCAGGTGGCAATGTATTATGTAAACAAACAAGGGGGGACGGGCTCATGGCCTCTATGCCAGGAGGCCCTGCGCCTTTGGGAATGGGCCTTCTCCCAGAACATGTTCCTGCGTGCGGTTTACATCCAGGGAGAGAAGAACTGTCTGGCAGACAAACTCAGTCGTCTTCTCCAGCCGCACGAGTGGTCGCTGAACGCCCGGGTTCTACGCGAGGTCTTCGACCGCTGGGGGACCCCTCAGGTGGATCTGTTTGCCTCCCCGGAGACTCACAAACTACCCCTCTACTGTTCCCGGATGTATTCCCGGGACCGTCTCAAGGCCGATGCCTTCCTTCTCGATTGGGGGGGGAGGTTCCTTTATGCGTTCCCTCCTTTTCCTCTGATCTTGAGAACGCTGGTACATCTCAAATCGACCAGAGCCACTATGATTCTCATTGCGCCTCGTTGGCCAAGACAGCACTGGTTCTCCCTGCTTCTTCAACTCAGTGTCAGGGAGCCTCTACTTCTGCCTGTCTTTCCCTCTCTGCTGTCTCAGAGTCGGGGTTCGCTGTTACATCCCAATCTGCAGTCTTTACATCTGACCGCTTGGTTCCTTTCCCCTTGACTTCGATTCCTGTTTCTCAGTCGGTGAGGGAGATTTTGGAAGCCTCACGCAAGGTTTCGACTCGGCTCTGTTATTCCCAGAAATGGACCAGATTTTCATCCTGGTGTTCCTCGAACCATCTGGACCCGAGTTCAGTGCCCGTGTCTTCGGTGCTGGACTATTTGTTGCATCTATCTCAGTCTGGACTGAAGACGACTTCCATTCGGGTGCATCTCAGTGCTATTGCGGCGTTCCATCGGCATCTCGAGGGTCGATCTCTCTCTCTTCATCCTCTGGTAACTCGTTTCATGAGGGGTCTCGGGAATGTCCATCCTCCTTTGAAACCTCTTCCTGTAGTGTGGGATCTTAATGTGGTCTTGGCTCAGCTGATGAGGCCTCCTTTTGAGCCTCTTGATAAATCTCATCTTAAGTTTCTCACTTGGAAAGTGATCTTTTTGATTGCGCTCACATCCGCTCGTCGGATTAGTGAGCTGCAGGCTTTGGTTGCAGATCCACCTTTTACTGTGTTCCATCATGACAAGGTGGTTCTTCGCACCCATCCTAAATTTTTGCCTAAGGTTGTGTCTGATTTCCACCTCAATCAGTCCATTGTTCTTCCGGTGTTCTTTCCGAAGCCCCACTCTCATCCTGGTGAGGCGGCGCTTCACACGCTTGACTGTAAGAGGGCGTTGGCCTTTTATCTCCAACGTACCAAGTCTCATCGGAAGGTTCCTCAATTGTTTTTGTCCTTTGATCCTAATCGATTGGGACATCCTGTTTCCAAGCGCACCTTGTCCAACTGGTTGGCTGCTTGTATTTCTTTTTGCTACGCTCAGGCTGGTCTCACGCTCCATGGTCGAGTCACGGGGCATAAGGTCCGGGCTATGGCAGCTTCTGTTGCTTTCCTCCGGTCTACTCCTGTGGAGGACATATGTAAAGCTGCCACTTGGTCTTCGGTTCATACGTTCACCTCTCACTACTGCCTGGACACTTTGTCCAGAAGCGACGGCCGGTTTGGCCAGTCGGTGTTACGTAACCTGTTTTCCTAAACTGCCATCCTCCCACCTGCCCTTTTTTGGTTGGCTTGGAGGTCACCCACATGTGAGAATATCATGCCTGCTTGTCCTGGGATAAAGCACAGTTACTTACCGTAACAGGTGTTATCCAGGGACAGCAGGCATATATTCTCACAACCCGCCCACCTCCCCGGGGATGGCTTCTTTGCTTGATTTGGAACTGAGGACCACGAGGTGGGGATGCGCCCTCTAGTGGGCAGGAAGGCTAGCACATGCGTGGTGCAGTGTGCAAACTTGAAACTTCAATCAAGTTTGCTTGAAAAGCTGTCCGCGCGGGGCTCCGTAGATGACGTCACCCACATGTGAGAATATATGCCTGCTGTCCCTGGATAACACCTGTTACGGTAAGTAACTGTGCTGTTTAACCCTACCCTCTGTTTTCTGCCTGATAAACAATTCCTAATCCACAACTGAACTTTGCCACCTATCCCATGACACTTTAATTTTCTCAGGAGCCTCTCGTGAGGAACTTTATCAAAAGCTTTCTGAAAATCTAGATACACTATATCAACCGGCTCACCTTTATCCACTTGTTTAGTCACACCTTTAAAGAAGTCAAGAAACTTTATGAGGCAAGATCCTCCCTCAGTTGAACCCATGCTGACTCTCTCATGTTTGTCTACGTGTTCCGCAGTTTTATTTTTTATAATCATTTCTATCATTTTGCCCGGCACTGAAGTAAGGCTTACCGGTCTATAATTTCCCAGATCTCCCCAGAGTCTTTTTAAAAAATTGGCGTAACATTGGCCAACTTCTAATCTTAGGTATTACAGCCGATTTTAGTGTCAGATTACAGATCACTAACAGCAGGTCAGCAATTTCATGTTTGAGTTCCTTTGGTACCCTAGGATGTATGCCATCTGGTCCTGACGATTTATCACTTTTTAACTTATCGATTTGGCTTAGCACATCTTCCAGATTCACTGAGATTTCTTTCAGTTTCTCCACATCATCACCCTTGAAAACCATTTCCAGTTCAGGTAGATCTCTTACATCTTCTTCTGTAAAGACCGAAGCAAAGAATTCATTCAGTCTTTCCACTATAGCCTTATCCTCCCTGAGTGCCCCTTTTGCTCCTTGATCATCCAGTGGTCCCACAGATTCCCTCACAGGTTTTCTGCTTCTGATGTACCTAAAAAAAAATTGCTGTGAGTTTTTGCTTTTTTGCAAGTTTCTCTTCATATTCTTTCTTAGCTGTCTTTATCAATACTTTGCATCTAATTTGCCAGTTCTTTTTATTTTCTTCATTCATATCCTTTTTCCATTCTTTAAAGGGTGGTTTTTTGCTCTAGTAGCATCTTTCACTTCACCTTTTAACCACATCGGCTCTTGTTTCCTCTTCTTTCCACCTTTGCTGATATGTGGAATACATCTGGTCTGGGCTTCCACAACGGTATTTCTAAATATCATCCACGCCTGGTTTATAATCCTAACCTTTGCAACTGATCCTTTTTAACCATTTTCCTCATTTTATCATAGTCGCCCTTCCTACCTATGCCTTTATGGCCATGAAGGTGTAGGACTGATTTGCTTCATCCCTGATTGACATTTGAGTTTACATTTGGGGGAAGTTAGCACTAGAGTGACCGGTTTGCTTAGCGGGAACTGGGAATGTGGAGGGGGAGGGAAGCCTTTATGGCTTTGGGGATGTGAGTTTGCTTGGGTAGGGGAATTGGGTGAGAGTGAATGATTCTTGAATGAGTGTGTAGTGTGTGATTTTTTTTGTTTTTTTTTTTTTTTTGCATTTCTATTATTATTCCTTTGGCTGCGCTCTATGGAGGGGGGTGGAGACTGAGCTGCCCCTCTGGTTGGAGTGGCTAGCAAGCCTTTCCATTTAGGCCAATGCTGAAATTAGGTCTTGGAATATTGGGGCGGGGGTATTGGGTCACCCATTAAATGTAGTAAGATCTTGCAGGTGTTAAATAGACATAAGGCTCTTCTTCAGGAGACACATCTGAGTGTGTCTGAACACAAGAAATTTTGCAGATGGTGGTTTGATGATTGTATTGATAGTCCTTCCCCCTAATAAGAAAGCTGGCATTCTTATACTCATCTGCAGAAGCATACTATATTGTTTTGGTGGATGATAAGGGCTGTTATGTTATTGCTCACATTACTCTCAATAAGCAGGAACTTGTGTTGATAAATATTTACACCCCTAATGATTGTGATAAATCTTTTTTCAAAACTGTTATATGTCAATTAGTATCTGTCCTGTGCAAATGTTTTGATGGGCAATGTCTATGTAGTCTGTGACTATCTGATAGATGAATCCCAGTAACGGTTCATTTCCACAGTTGGTTTTACAAAAGGGATTCCTTTATTTTGTGACACATTTGATCTATTTGATTCTTGGTGTCTTTTACATCCCCTGGATCGAGACTACACTCATATCTTGAGCCCAAGGTACTCAACTGTGGATTGATTACATACTGCTCTCCTCTTCTTTGCTATCCCATATGGGCTTAGCAGAAATAGGTCTGATTTGTGTATCGGATCATGCTCTTTATCTGGGTGGACCTAGAGGACCTTCAGATGGCTCTCAAATCATGCTGAACCAACTGATACATGATAAAGCTAAGAAATCTGCCCAATATTACTGCTTTCAACTTTACAAGCATGCTAATAAACCTGGAGCCTTAATGGCTAAACTCATCACTAAAGAACAGGGCCCTAATGCAGAGAAGGCTTTTGACCAGGTTAACTTGTCTTTTATGTTTGAGGTCTTGAGAGCTTATGGTTTCCCAGCTGTGTCCTTATTGGGTGTCAAGGCTTTATATGGCAGTCCCAGAGCATAGATTGGAGTGATTGGGTGGCCCTTGGATCCCTTTGATATCCGTAGGGGTACTAGGCAGAGTTGCTCTCTCTCCTTTTTTTAAATTTTGGTTTTAGAACCTTTACTCCATGATATTTTAGCCCACTCTGAAATAGAGGGGGTGCAGATAAGAACTGACATTTTTACATTGTCTGTGCTTTCAGATGATATATTGACCCACATCACGTCTCCAGAGAGGCCAGCTTTGCTGGAAACCTTTGCTGAGTACAGAGATTTCCCTGGATTCAAATTAAATATTCTGATTCTAGAAGATTTGCTCACGGAGACTGTTGGGGACTTATCTATCTTTCAGGCAATCCAACTATATAAGGTGGGGGGGGGGGGAGGTCCTTCAAATATCTGGGTATTTTCTTGAGTGCTGATCCTAGTGACATCTACTTTCTGAATGTCTCTTACCTGTTAAACGTTACTAAACAGTGTTTGCAGCAGTGGGCAGCCCTGCCTTTATCGGTAATGTGGAAGATAAATTTGTTTAAAATGGTGCTTTTTCCAGTTTGTCTGTATTTTTTTTCAGACATCTCCCTTTATACTTGTTGACATCTGTCTGTATGCTTTGATTCAACACTTTTGCTGGGGTGGTAGGTGGGCGAGAATACAGTTTTCCATGCTTTTTGAGCAGTTGGCAGAGAGGGGATCTAGGGATACCTGACATCAAAGTGTGTTTTTAATGCAACGTTTAGGGGATTGGTTGTGGGATACAGCACTTTCCACACCTATTGTGCCGCTTTCTATCTCTTGTATATTCTTCAGGCTAGGACTTGGGATATTTCAGCTCATCTACAGTTCTGTCCTGTGATTTGTTTTCTATGGAGACTCTGGGTGACATTGGCTCATTGAAATAATTTCTCAACTCATAATAGTTGTTTGCTCCCTTTGGAGGGCAATGGTGGTTTTCTACCAGGTATTTGCTTATTTTCAGCTCCAGGATTATATTTGGTCTTTATCTACTGCCTCATTGTCATCAGAGGTGGCTCTCAGTGTTCAAGAGATGCTTGTTGTCCCTTCTGACCTTTCTCCTTCTATTTCTTATTTTCATAGGAAATTTATACAAATTCTCCCAATGAAAGATCTCACTGATTGGCTGCTTGTTGGAGTACAGACTTGAATTATATCATACCTCCCATAGATTATTTACTTGGATACAGGCTATCTCATATTATGTTGGTTCAGCTGAGGGAATGCCAATATAGAATTTTTTTTCAGGCCTATGTGTCCCAGAATAGACTGTACCATATGGGAATACTGAGGTCTGCCCAGTAGTGCTGTCCGATTCAGGAGAAAAAAATTCGATTTGATTCTATTTAACTTATTGAATTGATTTTTCGATTTGATTTTCCTTCCCAAGTGGATGTTTTTTTCAAATATCCCAGTGGATTTATTTTATAGCCTCTTTACCCCTTTTAAAGCCTTTTCACCCCATTTGCCCTCTCCTACCCACACTGACTCTGTGGTGTAAACAAAAAAGACTTTTCCTCTCTCTATTAAATCCTAGCTCATGTTCAGGGTCTAACACCAGCTCTGGCAGGATACACATTTCAAATCTGACATATTGTAATCACAAAACGGAAAATAAAATTATTTTTTCTACCTTTTTGTTGACTGTTGGTCTCAGGCTCTGGTTGTCTTCTGATAATTCAAGTTTCAAGTTTATTATGGATTTGATTAATCGCTTATTCAAAATTCTAAGCGATGTACAAAGGAGTAAAAGAATGAATTGCAATTATCAAAGGGAAACTCGCTTGCCAGGGTCTCCTGCCCATTTCTCATTTTCTTCTTTCTCCATACTAACCATCCATCTTCCATCTCTGTCTTCCCCTTCCATTTCCCTTCCCTCCCCTGGAGATCTGGCATCTTCCCATTTTTTTTTTTTGTCTCCATCCCCGCAGCTACAGCGATGAACCCCACCATCTCTCCTTTTCTCAACTACCCTTTCATCCAAAATCTCTCCCTCCTTCCCCACCACCCCAGGGTCTACCAGCTCTCCCTTTCACTTCCCAACTACTCTCCTATCCAGTATCTCAATCCCCAGCCCCCCTCCATTCAATCCCTTGTGTCCAACTTCACTCCCTTTCTGTTCCTTCCCTCCCTAATTCCCATTATCCACCATCTCTCTCCCTCTCCTCTGTTTTTAGACCCATTATTTCTTCCCCCCTCAAGGAATAATTTAAGCACTCTGGTCTATTTCCTCTGAAGACCTTATGGATTACATACAGACAGTGTTTTAAATCTGACCCTTTAAGATACTGGTAGGCAGCTCATACTGGTGCCAGCTTCTACAACAAGATATGGGGGAGAGGCTGGGGGTTGCTTGAGCTGGGGGGGCTCTGAGCTGACCCCCCAGCCCACCAGGGTTGTCTTTTGGGGTCTTGTTGATGGGATGTTAGGGTGGGGAGTGTTGGGGGGAGTGCTGGGGGGGGGTCCAGGTGGGCTCCACTGAAAACCAAATTAGTGAAGATAAATCTAAATGTAGAGGATAATGTCTCAGAGCACCACTAAAGGAATCATATAGGCTTTCACCCTTAGTTTACGTGGTGATGGTTTTCTTTCATAGACATACTACTCTATTGTAGCTAATTAAATACTTCAATTAAATATTTTTTTATTTTTTTCAAAGCTTTTCAGACTAATAAATTAATACAGTTTCTTGATTTTCTTCTTTTAAAAACTTTTTTGTACTTTTTAAAAAGATTTTTATCTTTTAAAACTTTTTTTAAATTTTCATTTTCTTTGAACCAACCCTTCCTTAGCAACAGCAGCAGATGAATCCAGAGACCAATGGGATAGCACACATCTACCAGCAGGTGGAGATAGAGAAACTGATTAACAGGTGGTCCTATTGGCTGGCACGCCTCCTGCATCTTCAGTATGCTCTATCTCCCAGCAGGTGATGGTTGCTATTCAACTAGCTCCTGAATTCTGGCTGTGACTAGAAAATTATTTTCTCCTGTTGAGGTTTTTCTTCAGTGAGACTGCCATTCTATTTTTCCTGTTGAGGTTTCTCTTCAGTGAGACAGGAGTGTCTGGATGAACGTTGCCGGCTTTAGGGGTTACATCTGGGCCCCCCCAGGTCCCTGCCTCACCCTTCCTCCAATGATAGAGGGTCTGACTGGGTCTCAATTTATCTTCTTTCCCTTCACTGTAAAAGAAAAAGAAGAAAAAAAAAAGAGACCACAGTGACTATTAAACAATTCTGCCCTCAAAGTGCTGAGCAACCGGCAACTCCCAGCACTATCAACAAAGTTGTGAGTATATGTTTTATTTGAACTTCTTTTCTGGTTTCTGGTTGTGGTGGAGCTGCGGGTTCGGTGTGAGTCTACAGAAGGAATATGTTTTTTATCAAACACTATATTTTGTAGAGTTGTGGAAATGGTTTAGTGACTAACAAGTAAATTTACATTTGTATGAAGTTTATTCAGTAAAGGGCTTTGGGTGTATAGATAGAGCTTCATTGACGGAACTAAGGCTTTCCCACGTGTTGTAGGCGTGCGCTTGTTTTCATACTCTGGCAGCAGCGCCACAGCAGTAGTGGGATTTCTCCCCGAGGCGGACTCTGCTTGCCAGTTTCCGCGGCCGGATGGAGGTAAATATTTGGACAGCTCCGGGTGTGTTCTTCACATAGCCGGTTCCTGACTGAGTGCAAGAGGCGTGCGCTTATTTTCCTAAGTCGAGAACTAAGCAGCATTCATTTATTTTTCTCCAATGTTCATTTTAAGCATTTTATACCATGATAGTATGAAAAACATTTTAATGGTTGGCTCTGGGTAGGTTTTTAATGCATTTTTGATAGAGCCAGCTCATTTCGCCATTAAACAGGCATGCGCTTGAGTCTCCGGCGTTAGTGGGAGCAGCATAGCGTTCATGGAGTTTATTTTGCAGCTGACTTAGGTCACTATCCCGCGGCTTCCCTGTTTTCGGGATTCTACGTGTCAGGAGTGTTTCAACAGCTTTTGCCACTGTTGCAGTGATATACCTTGTGTGTGTGTTTCCCCACTCTCTCTGCTTGAAAAGACTTAACTACTTTAATTGCAACTGTACTGTTATGCCTCACAGTGCTTAAGAAAGAGATTCTGCCCTGTGCTCAGCTGCCCAATCTCAGTTTTTTGCTGTTATTGGTCGGCAGAAGGCAAATTGCTGCACAGTGATGTCAGCGGCATGAGAGTACCTTATGTTTCATACGGGTATCTTCTTGTCTCTCTCGGTGTCCCTGAAGAGTGAGTATATGGAAATTTAGAGGTGTTCTTCTTCTTTGTGCCTCTGTGCAGCGCTTTATGTGTCTGGTAGCACTATAGAATTGATTCCTGAGCTGTCTTTTCTGTTTCTAGGGTGCCAGGGACTGCAAGTTTCAAAGCTTCTTGCACAGATTTCTCAGGTCGCCATCTTCTCTTGGCACCTGCTAGACAGTCCCTCAAACTGGCAGGAAGAGCTGTGTGGCTCCTTCTAACAAAGGACAAGTTACCTATTCTCCTAAACCCACAGAATAGCAAATGCTATGTGGCTGTTGGAATCATCCATGAAGTTCTCTTTAGGAATGTGAGCTTTGTCTGATACCAATTAGAATGCAAATTATTTCCCATGGGGCGGTCAATGAAGCTTCTAGATTCTGTCTAGTACGTCTTCACTTTAAAGGCAGTAAGTTTTTGCCTAACATTGCATGGAGTTAGTACTGTTTTCACAATTCTGACATATTCCATCTTGCATTGCAAAGCTGGATTTTTTTGTGGGAAAGTTCCCCGACTGTCTGCTCTTTATTCTGAAGGGGTCTTCACTTCCTCTGATACTAACTCTTTATGCTTTCTCATAAGGGGGGAGATACTATGATGTCAGGTCAGGGGGCTTTGGGCATTTTTCAGGATGCTTGCAACTTTGAATCCTCCTCCCATTTCAGATTCTTTCTTGGAGTCGCCATGTGTTGAGCTTCCAAAGGTTGCGTTCGTGCGAGACCCACTTTAAGAGTTACCAGTACTTGGGGCAGAAGTTTTAGTTCTTCTGGAAATAAGGGAAGTTATTCCATTTACTTCATAGTGCCTAAGATGGGGGAATTGGTCAGACAGGGGCTGTATCTCATTCTGGTAAATTAGTTTCTCAGAGTTAGATATTTCCAGAGAGAAACTGTGAGAATATTTACCATTTCCCTATGAACACCGAATTTGCACTATCTTCGCTTGGCTCTCATCGAGCAGTGTTATTAGTTTTGGCAGATGCCATTTGGCCTAGCCATGGCTCCATGAACATTTTAGAAAATGAGTGCAGTAGCGGCGTTTTGGCGCAAACAGGAGATTCAGGAACTTTTTTTCTTAGACAACTGCTTGATTCGGATGTCTTCCAGCCAGGTCTCTTCTTTTCTTCAATTCTTTGGATGTGAATCTTCAAATTTCCAAAGAGCTCTTTTCTCCTATATAATTATTGGAATATCAGGGGATGTTGTTCACATAGGAGAGGAATGTATTTCTTCCCAGAGACTGGGACGACAGGTTACAGTTTCAGGTTTACCTTCTTCAGTCACCAAGAACAAGAGTATGGGATTCTGTACAGGTTCTAGGATCTATGGTGGTGACTCCACTGTGAACTTCGGCTCGCTTTCACATGAGAACACTACAGCAGTCTCTTTTGTGCCAATGGTTCCCGGTATCTCAGGGCTCCAATTGTAGTATCTAGTATGCTCCTCAAGCATCGCTCAATATTATTTGGTGGCTCAGTGAGATTAATCTTTTCCAAGGCATGCCTCGGTCTTTGCTGGACTGGCTCAAAGTCGCCAACATCCCAGGCTGTCGGGTTGGGGGGCTCAGTGCCTTCAATCCTCAGCGCAAGGAGTCAGTACTCGTTCATTCTTCTGGACTGAAGCACGGTCAGGCTACCGTTTCAGGCGTTTCAGACCATTCTTCCGGAATGACAGTAAAGGTCTTTTAGGGGGGAGCTGTTACTGACCCGGAGGATATCTGGCCAGTCTCCTGCAGCAGCGGTTCTTCACTTTGCTTGACTAACGCTGACAGGACTGACGTCATCGGGTCCATCTCCAACATCTTAAAAGCAGCTGCTGCTTTGGGCGTGGCCGAAGGGGCGTGCCCTAAGGGGCACACAAGGCCCCTTGGGAGCCCCTTGGAGCCCCGAGGAGCCTGGGAGCTGGATCTTCTTGGTAATATAATTTACTTCAATTTTTATATGTTTATTTGAATATGGGGAAAAGAAAAATTAAACCAAAGAGTTCAACACCAGTGGTATCTGGTCCCATGGACAGACATTTAACATTATTACCTGAAAATCCACTTGCTGTACCATCAAATATAGATTCATCTTTGTCAGGAGCTTCAATAAGTCCCCTCGAACGGACTCCTCCCCTTCACCCAGTATCTAGTGATAGTGGGAATATAAACCCTACTATATCCAATGGACAAGTGGTTTCCTCTACTCATACAGGTAAATTAGTTTATACTGAAATACCTAAACAATTGATTTTTTCTGGAGGAGTGGAAGAAAATCCACGAACAGAGGAAACGCAGGATATTACCCTAAGGGATTTATGGCTAGGAATTTCTAGAGTTGAAGGGTTTCTCAGGACAATGATGAAACAAATGGGGGATTTTTCTCATTCAGTTTCTTCTAAATTAGAAAATGTGGACTCTAATTTAGGTTGTTTGGATAAACGACTAAATATTATAGAAACTCAATGTAATAATTTACAAGCTGTCTCGGTATCTGCTGTTAAAGATTCTACAGTGATACATTCTAAAATTGAATCTATGGAGAATATGAATAGAGTAAAAAATCTCCGCTTGGTCAATTTTCCAGTAACTCATTTATTGTCACCTGAAATTTTATTAAGGAAGTTTTTCAAAGAAGTACTGGGAATGGCCAATGCGGAGAAATTTCCAATAAATAATTATTATTATATTCCTCCAAAAAAAATTGAATCTGCCCAAGAGGTGGACCACCTGGCCATACCAGAGGTAAATTTGACTGAATTTCTGGAAGATACACAGGATGTGATCCAGAGTCGGTCCACCCTGGTGATAACATGCATGAGCGAGATGGACAAGATGTTATTAATGAAACTTTACTTTAAAAATAGGTTAATGAAATTTTGTGGGGATTTAGTTAGGATATTTCTAAAACAATTCAATTGAGAAGGAAAGAATTTCTGAAATTGAAGGATAGAGTTTTGGCCCTAGAGGCATCTTTTTACCTGAAATTTCCTTGTAAATGTTTGATTAAGTTACAAGATACTGAGTATGCCTTTTGGGATCCTATACAACTACAACAATTTTTAGTTGCGAGAGAACAGAAATGAGTTTGTTTCATCTAGCTGAGAATAAGAGGATAAATTAAATTAAATTAATATCCCAATTAGTAAGGAATGATTAAAGGTTGTTTAGTATGAACCGAGAATTACAGTCCTTTAGTTTTCTTGAAATTTTTTGTTGATTAGAAATAGTAACATATTCTCCCCATTAATGTGGGCTTAAAAGGAATTATGTATGTATGATTTGATTATGTATTGTTTTGTGTGATTTTTCCTTTGAAATTATTGAATATTGTAATGTATTCAAAATTATAATTAAAAAAAAAAAAAAAAGATCTTTTAGGACAGTGTTATGACAGTGGTATTTCTCTATAGCCAGGAAAGTACATGATGTACTCAATTGGCGAGTAAAGTAATGGTTCTACTTCAATGGGTGGAATCTCATCTTCCTTTTCTGTCAGCGCATCATTTTACAGGACAGGAAATGGGTTTAGATAGACTTTCTCACCACAAAATCTGAGCACGGACCGTCTATTGTATGTTAAAATGTACAGCACTGTGTACGCCTTTCAGCGCTTTAGAAATAATAAATAGTAGTAGTAAAATCTTCTACATCCTGGAAATTGGGAACTATTTGCTCAGGCGTTCCAGCTCTTTGTATAAAGGTGAGATCTCCTAAAACTAGACCTCATGGCCTCGTCTTGAAATTCAAAGCTTCTTCAGCAGGGGGTAGCAGCGTTGCTTCTTTCTCGCCTCTGGTTTCTCTTTTTAAATGTTTTCCCCTGGATGATGATTGGATGGATTTGCCATCTCAAGCTCGCTTTCAGGGCACAGTAATTAGAGAATCTCCGGATTGGCTGCACCATCCTTGCTATGCGGATCTAATGAGTCTTTCGACAGCCGAACTGTTAAGAATCCTGGTAACTCTGGATTTACTCACCTAGGGTCCAGTCAACATGGATATTTGTCCTACTTTGATATTACGACGTAGCTTTTGAAAAGTTATGGCTGACGTGTAAGAGTTTGCGAAGCAGGTTATTTCTTCTCTTCTCTAGGCGATACAGACATCTTCACCTGTGGCTTATGCTTCCTTTTGGAGGCTTTTCCTTTCTTGGGTACTTCTCAACATTGGCAACCTTCCAGAGTTCTATGTTTTATATTCTTTCTTTTTTGGCACAAGCGTATTGCCAAGGGCTTAGCGTTCAATTCCCTTCAGCTTCAAGTGGCAATCTTAGCTTGTTACAAGGGCTAGGTATCTTGCTCTTCGCTTACTTTTCAGCTTCATGTAGTTCAGTTCCTAAAAGGAGTACAGTATATTCGTACACCTCTTAAGAAGCCCTGTCCAGAGTACAGTCTTAAGGTACTTCTTCGCAGTTTACAAAAGGCTTCATTTCAACCTTATCTTTTGAGACTCTAAAAGGCTGTGACATTGAACACGGTGTTTCTTGTGGCCATGGCTTTAGATCGGCGGTTTTCTGAGTTGAGGCCTTGTATGGCAGGGATTCTTATTTCTGTTTTACAAATTCTGGGGTGTCAGTTCGGAAAGTACCACAATTTCTTTCTAAGGTGGTGTCATCCTTTCTTTTATGCTGCTCTCACTTTTCCTTCCTTCTTCCTGGGAGGAGGAATGGGGAGGTGAGCTTTCCTTCACTGTGTGTTTTTTTTTTTTTTTTTTTTGAATATATGTTTTTTATTGAATTTTCAAAAACCAAACTACCAACCAACAGAATTGTATAGGTGTACAAGAAAAACAGAATGGATTCCAATTACATCACAGATTCCGTCCCCAACCCTCCCATCCCGCCCTCCCTTCCTCAGCCCCAATACCCTACAGAGTAATACACATATCCAATCCGGTGCAATTCCTACAAATAATTCTAAGCATTCAGTATGTGACTTCGAGCTCTAGGCGTTAAAGTGTCCCAGAAAGGTGTCCAACAAGTGCAAAATGACCGTCCTGGTTCAGTGTCCAAGGATGAAAAACAAAGCCTCTCCATGGAGGTCTGGTGGATCATTAGCGTACGCCATCGCGAGAGTGTCGGAGAGTCTGCAGTAATCCAGCAATGCAAAATCGCCTTTTTTCCCAACAGTACTGCTGTAGACAAGAAGCTGCGAAATCCCTTAGGCGCTGATAGAGGGAAACAGTCCAGAGAAAATAGCATTATCGGAGTTAAGGTAAAGTTATAATTCCACATAGCTTGGATATGCACATTAAGCCGATGCCAAAAGTCTGTAATCTTGATGCAAGACCAAAATTGGTGACCCAACGTGGATGGTGAGTAATGGCATTTGAGACATTGGTCAGACGCACACATTTTAGCACGAAATTGGTAAGAAGTGGACCTGTATAGCCTATGCAGGAATTTGTAATTAAGTTCAAACAAAAGTACGTTGAGGGTCACTCGGGCCGCTCGGTGGGTCCCCCTGCGGATGATCACCTCACAAGGAAAGTCCTGGGTCCACCTTAGGGCGATGGAGTCATAAGAGGGCTCGCCCAATTGTTCTTGGAGATGACGATAATGAAAGCGCAATGGGATCGATACCTGAGCCGATAGACTCAATGCCTCTGAAAGGGACTCCATACATTGATCAGTGAGAGATGTACTCGGCAAGGAGGTCACATATGAAGAAAGTTGCAGATACGAAAGCCATTCAGTGGACCTCCAACCATGGTCGCGTTGGAGTTCCTGGAATGTTTTCAAGGAACCCGAGGAGTGAACCAGTTGAAACAAATATTGATTAGAGCAGAAAGTCCATACCCCAGAGGGCTCCGGGTCCAGTCCCGCTTTAAATGCTCCATTGCCCCTCAAAGGTAAGTAAGGAGTCACCTGGTACGAAATCCGGAGTTGGAGGCACAGTGCCTTCCAGAGACGTGGGATGCATTACTCGCCATGGGTCAATCAAGTCTAAAGTATCACACAAATAATGTATTCCCCTGGTAGGACCACAGGATTGGGAGGGCCCCGGGCCCGTTCTATCCATGGGTGGGTCCAGCACCTGGTTAAGGTCACCCATCAGTAACAGGGGAGTAGCAGGATCACGCACTCCCACTCCCGCCAAGGTCTTAAAAAAGGAGTGGTCATATTGGTTGGGAGCATATGTCATAAGTAGATTAAAAGTAAATCCGGACATAGTTATCCTACATAATAATATCCTCCCCTGTGTGTCCCGATATAATTGTTCCACTTTCCCTGGAAAACCCTTTCTGACCAGCAACACAACTCCAGCTTTTTTGGTCGTAGAAGAAGTACAGTAAACCTGTCCCACCCAACTTCTCAAGAGCTTAGCGTGTTCAACATCCGAAAGTCTAGTCTCCTGCAAGCAGGCCAAATCCGCTTTATGATGTTGAAGACGCTGAAGAATTTTGCTACGCTTAACTGGGGAGGTAATCCCACAAACGTTCCAAGATAGAACATAAGAACATAAGAAGTTGCCTCCGCTGAGTCAGACCAGAGGTCCATCCGGCCCAGCGGTCTACTCCCGCGGCAGCCCCTCGGGCCTAATTGCATGAACAGTGTCCCTGACTAATTTTGTAATGCCTCTAATCCTATCCCTATTTCCTACCTCTACTCCTATCTGTACCCCTCAATCCCTTTGTCCTCCATGTACCTGTCCAGACCTTCTTTGAATCCCTGTAGCGTGCTTCTGCTTATCACATCCTCCGGTAGCGCGTTCCATGTATCCACCACCCTCTGGGTGAAAAAGAACTTCCTGGCGTTTGTTCTAAACCTTTCCCCTTTCAATTTCTCTGAGTGTCCCCTTGTACTTGTGGTTCCCCATAATTTGAAAAATCTGTCCCTGTCTACTCTTTCTATGCCCTTCATGATCTTGAAGGTTTCTATCATGTCTCCTCTAAGCCTCCGCTTTTCCAGGGAGAAAAGCCCCAGCTTCTTCAGTCTGTCAATATATGAGAGGTCTTCCATACCCTTTATTAGCTTAGTTGCTCTTCTCTGGACTCTCTCAAGTACCGCCATGTCCTTCTTGAGGTACGGTGACCAGTACTGAACACAGTACTCCAGGTGCGGGCGCACCATTGCACGATACAGTGGCAGGATGACTTCCTTCGTCCTGGTCGTGATACCCTTCTTAATGATACACAACATTTTGTTTGCCCTCCTTGAGGCTGTGGCGCACTGTGCTGACGCCTTCAATGATGTGTCTACCATCACTCCCAGGTCTCTTTCAAGGTTACTCACCCCTAGCGGTGATCCCCCCATTTTGTAAGTGAACATCGGGTTCTTTTTCCCTACATGCATGACCTTGCATTTCCCTATGTTGAAGCTCATTTGCCACTTTTTGGCCCATTCTTCCAGCGCTGTCAGATCTTCTTGGAGATTTATGCAGTCCTCCTCGTTTTCAACCCTGCTGTATAGTTTGGTGTCATCAGCAAATTTAATAACCTCACATTTGGTTCCTGCCTCCAGGTCGTTAATAAATATATTGAACAGGAGCGGTCCAGCACCGACCCCTGCGGAACTCTGCTCGTGACCCATTGCCAGTCTGAGTAATGGCCCTTTATTCCAACCCTCTGTTTCCTGTCCGCCAGCCAGTTTTTGATCCATCGGTGGACCTCCCCTTGCACCCCGTGGTTCCATAGCTTCCTTAGCAGTCTTTCATGTGGTACCTTGTCAAAGGCTTTTTGGAAGTCAAGGTAAATGATATCTATTGATTCCCCTTTATCCACCTGGCTGTTTACCCCCTCAAAGAAGTATAATAAGTTAGTGAGGCATGACCTGCCCTTGCAGAAGCCATGCTGGCTCGGCTTTAGCTGCCCAGTGTTTTCAATGTGTTCCCAGACGCTGTCTTTAATCAGCGCTTCCATCATCTTTCCCGGGACCGAGGTCAAGCTCACCGGCCTGTAGTTTCCTGGGTCTCCCCTTGAGCCTTTCTTGAAGATGGGCGTGACATTTGCTATTTTCCAGTCTTCCGGAATCTCTCCAGTTTTTAAGGATAGGTTGCATATTTGTCTAAGTGGCTCAGCTATTTCGTTCCTTAGTTCCTTGAATACCCTTGGGTGAATGCCGTCCGGGCCTGGCGATTTGTCGCTCTTTAGCCTGTCTATCTGCCTGCCACTAGTTGGACCAGATTTTCATCCTGATCTCCTTTTACGATCTCCTCGGGTTCCGGAATGTTGGTTGTGTCCTCCCTCGTGAAAACTGAAGTGAAGAACTTATTTAGCCTGTCAGCTATCTCCTTTTCTTCTTTTACCACTCCCTTTCTGTCTCCATCATCCAAGGGTCCCACTTCCTCCCTAGCTGGTTGCTTCCCCTTGACGTACCTGAAGAATGATTTGAAGTTTGTTGCTTCCCCCGCCAGTCTCTCTTCATAATCTCTCTTTGCCCTTGCTGTTGTTTCCATCCTGGTTGAAGGTATGGAATCCTTTATATATAGCGCTATTCCTCCACCTTTTTTGCGTGGCCTATCTCTCCTGTAGAGTTTGAACCCTGGTAAAGCCACATCCCATTTATTGTCATCGGTCCACCACGTTTCTGTGACTCCGATTATGTCCAGGCCCTTTTTGTTGGATAGGACTTCCAACTCTCCCATTTTAGCCCTTAGGCTCCTAGCATTTGTGTATAGGCAATGTAAGTCCCGGTTGTTCTCCTTTCTTGCTGGTTTTCCTCGTGGTTTGGCGCTCCTGGCGACCCCCTCGTGAGTTGCCAGTCCCCAAGCCTCGTCTCGGTCATCCTCCTCCTGTGGTGTGTCTGTTTCGTCCTCAGCCTGCTTCCCTATTTTTTGTTGTCCTTCTGGGTTCCGTTGTTCTCTGTTAGTCCTGTTTGCCAATTTCATTTGTGCCCTAGACCCCTGCAATTTGTCCTTAGGTCCTTTTTCAAAAAATTCCCACTCAGTCCTGAGCCCTCCTTTACAGGGTCCTTGTTCAATGTCCTTGGCCCTGGGCATCTGCATTGCGTCCTTAGGTCCTTGTCCCAAAATTTCCCACTCAGTCCCGATCCCTTTTTTACAATGTCCTTGCTCAATGTCCTTGGCCCTGGGCCCCTGTATTGCATCCTTAGGTCCTTTTTCCAAAATTTCCCACTCAGTCCCAGCCCTCCTTTTCAATGTCCTTTCTCCGTCCCGAGCCCTCTTTTACAATGTCCTTTCTCAGTATCCTCATTGGATACTTTTGTCCGATGTGTCAGATCGACTGTCGGCTTTCCCCTCTTCTTTAGTTTAAAGCCAAATCTATGACGCTCTGGACGTTGCGTGCCAGCATCCTCGTCCCAGTCGTGCTCAGGTGCAGTCCGTCTCTCCTGTAGAGCTTTCTTTCCCAAGAAAGTTGTCCAGTTCCGAACAAAAAGGAAACCCTCCTCCTCGCACCATCTCCTGAGCCAACCGTTTATTGCTTGTAGTTCACTCTGCCTCCTTGCGTCCGCTCTCGGTACTGGCAGGATCTCTGAGAAGGCTATCTTCCTTGCCCTCAGTTTCAGTTTCCTCCCCAGGATCCTGAACTGATCAGTTAGTGCAGTCCTGTTGTAGCTCCTCCTGCTGACGTCGTTGGTTCCAACATGGATTACTACAGCTGTCTCCTCCGTCTCGGACCCTTCCAGGATCCTCTCAATTCTGTCGATGACGTCCTTCGTTCTTGCCCCCGGGAGACATGTCACTAGTCGGTCCTCTCTCCCTCCAGCTATGTGACTGTCCACTCCTCTCAGGATTGAGTCTCCCACTACGATAGCAGATTTCCCCTTCCTCAGCTGTCTCTTTGGTCTCAGGTCTGTGTCCTTTAGTCCTTCCTCCGGGTTCTGTTGGGTCTCCTCCTCATCTGCCTGTCCAGATTCTCCGCAAGGTCCCACTCCCGTGGTGTCTGGTGGATTTTGTCGTCCGACTGTTAGTTCTCCCCTGATGTGCTGATGGTCCTGTGCCTCCACCATCCTGCAGGCCTCCTCGATGAATTTCTCGAGCTCTCTAACTTGTTCCGTGATGTGGTCCTCTCTGGCGGTGTCCTCAGTTGCCCAGCACTGTTCCTCCATGGTGCAAAGTCCCTCCAGTTCCTGTACTCGAACCTGCAGTCTCCCGACCTCCTTCTTCAGGCTATCCAGTTCCTGAGATCGACTGCATATGTATGCCTGCCTCCCGGAGGGGAGGTAGTCATACATATGACATTTGATGCAGTATACTGGGTAGCTCCCCTAGGTTCCTGTAGCCTCCGTTTCTTTATCCTTGCTCCTCGGTGATTGGGAGTGGTGCCTGGCTTGCAGCTAGCTGAAAAAGCAGAGAGAGAGAAAAGAATGAGAAGATAAGAAAAGTACCTTGGTTTTAAAATTTTTTTTTTTTTTTTTTTTAGAAGTTAGATTTGCTGCTGGGCTGCCTGGGCTCCTTCACAAGGCTCCTTCACGAAGGTGCTCTCGCTAAGGCGAGCGCCTTTGACGCTCGCCTTCGACGCGCGCCAAACGGCTGTGCGCCGTTGGCCCCTCCCCTTTTAAGGAGGAGCTCCGATCCTGCTCTGGTGATGTCGGAGGGGTGGGCGGAGCTAACTCTCGCCGCTGCCCCTCACTGTCTCCTGCCTTCTCCCTCTGCCTCGCGGCTCTCCTCTGCCCTGGGTTCTCCTGCCTTCTGACTCTCCTGGGCAGTGTTCACTCCTCGCTTCTCTCCTGCTGCCCTGCTCTCCCTGCAGTGAATCCCCGTTGGCCCCTCCCCTTTTAAGGAGGAGCTCCGATCCTGCTCTGGTGACGTCGGAGGGGTGGGCAGAGCTAACTCTCGCCGCTGCCCCTCACTGTCTCCTGCCTTCTCCCTCTGCCTCACGGCTCTCCTCTGCCCTGGGTTCTCCTGCCTTCCGACTCTCCTGGGCAGTGTTTACTCCTCGCTTCTCTCCTGCTGCCCTGCTCTCCCTGCAGTGAATAGCCGTTGGCCCCTCCCCTTTTAAGGAGGAGCTCTGATCCTGCTCTGGTGACGTCGGAGGGGTGGGCGGAGCTAACTCGCGCCGCTGCCCCTCACTGTCTCCTGCCTTCTCCCTCTGCCTCGCGGCTCTCCTCTGCCCTGGATTCTCAAGCCTTCAGACTCTTCTGGGCAGTGTTCACTCCTCGCTTCTCTCCTGCTGCCCTGCTCTCCCTGCAGTGAATCGCCGTTGGCCCCTCCCCTTTTAAGGAGGAGCTCTGATCCTGCTCTGGTGACGTCGGAGGGGTAGGCAGAGCTAACTCGCGCCGCTGCCCCTCACTGTCTCCTGTCTTCTCCCTCTGCCTCGCGGCTCTACTTTGCCCTGGGTTCTCCTGCCTTCTGACTCGAAAGGTTGAAGAGGTCATGAGTACAGCAATAAATAATATGTTGCCCAGTAGCTCATACTCTGTCTCCCCGACCCCCAGCCTAGTCGGGTAAGACCCATTCGCAAGCAAACCTGCAAGATGGAAAAGTAATAAGGATTGTAGAAACATTCAGAAACTGCACCGGAAGAGAACTCACATGAGCAAACAAATCCCTCCAAATCCCAAAAATCAAACTCCCCCCCCCCCTCCACCAAACCCTGTCCAACCCAACTCCCATCCACCCTCCTTCCCCTGCACTCCCTCCAATCCCCTACCCATCCAGTTCTTGTTCTATCCCAAAACCCACCGGGCCTTAGGATAGCAGATCACGTCTCAAAGGCTATCAGAGCCCTGCCTTCTTAAAATTTACCCAGCTAGGTGCACAAACTATATTCAACATGTAAGCAAAATAGCAAATACAGCATAAACAGCAAAAACACCCCTGAACCAGCCGTGTTCAATTTGCATAATAGTAGTGTCAGGCAATTCCAGAATTAAAGTCCGGACGGTTAATAAACTCTCCTGCTAGTGCTGCAGATTCAAAGACATGCCATTTTCCATTTTGGTGTATTTTCAGCACTGCAGGGTACAAAAACATAAATCGTCTTTTTTGTTCCACAAGTTTAGAGCATAGGGGATGAAAGACTGTATGCTTTTCGGTGAGCGCTGCAGAGTAGTCCTGTCCTATTTGTACCGGTGAGGATTCATATGTCAGGGATTCTCTTTTTGCACGGAAGGCACGCAGCAGCTCCACTTTGTGTTTGTAGTTATGAAGTTTCCCAATGACCACTCGCAGTCTTTGATCAGTTCCAATGCGTGGGCCCACACAATGTACCCGCTCAAAGCGAGCCGGGTCCAAGGAAGTAGGTGTGAACTCAAACTCCAAAGCATGGAAGACCCATTTCAGGAGTTTGAGTTCACACCAGCTGATGTTTACAGAGAACTGTCAAGACTCAAGGTGAACAAAGCCATGGGACCGGACAATTTGCACCCAAGAGTGCTAAGAGAGTTATGTGAGGTTTTGGCGGAACCGTTAGCAGTACTCTTCAATCTCTCCCTAAGTACGGGGAGAGTCCCCCTGGACTGGAAAACTGCCAACATCGTTCCTCTGCACAAAGAGGGTTGCAGAGCGGAGGCAGCGAATTACAGACCAGTAAGTCTCACATCAATAGTGTGTAAACTCATGGAAACTCTACTTAAAGGGAAATTAGACACGATATTGGATGAGGGGAATCTGAGGGATCCCTGTCAACATGGATTCACTAGGGGCAGGTCATGCCAGTCCAATCTCATCAGCTTCTTTGATTGGGTGACAGGAAAGCTAGACTCGGGAAAGTGTCTGGACATAGTATACTTGAATTTCAGTAAAGCTTTTGACAGTGTCCCACACCGTAGACTGTTAAACAAGATGGAATCGATGGGTTTAGGTGGGAAACTAACTGCATGGGTCAACGATTGGCTGAGTGGAAGACTTCAGAAAGTGGTGGTCAATGGCACCCTCTCTGAGACATCGGAGGTGACTAGTGGAGTGCCGCAGGGCTCAGTCCTGGGACCATCCCTTTTCAACATATTCATAGGGGACTTGACACAAGGGCTTCAGGGTAAAGTAGCGCTGTTTGCAGACGACGCCAAACTCACGGATGGTATGACGCAGGATCTGATCAAGTTGGAAAACTGGTCCTCGACATGGCAGCTTGGCTTCAACGCTAAGAAGTGTAAGGTCATGCATCTCGGCAGCAGAAATCCATGCAGAACATACACCCTGAATGGAGAAACACTAGCTGGGACTACAGAAGAACGGGACTTGGGAGTGATCATCAGTGCAGACATGAAGGCTGCCAAACAAGTGGAGAAGGCCTCATCCAAGGCAAGGCAAATGATGGGATGTATCAATAGAAGCTTCGTCAGCCGCAAACCTGAAGTCATAATGCCACTGTATAGAGCCATGGTGAGACCTCATCTAGAGTACTGTGTGCAATTCTGGAGACCACATTACCGTAAAGACGTGCTTCGAGCTGAGTCGGTTCAGCGAATGGCCACTAGGAAGGTCTCCGGACTCAAGGGTCTCTCATACGAGTAAAGACTGGGCAAATTGCAGCTCTACTCTCTAGAGGAGCGCAGGGAAAGGGGTGACATGATTGAGACTTTTAAGTACGTTACAGGTCGTGTCGAGGTGGAAAACGATATATTCCTTCCCAAAGGACCCTCAGTCACAAGGGGGCACCCGCTCAAACTTAGAGGAGGGAAATTTAGTGGGGACACCAGGAAGTATTTCTTCACAGAAAGAGTGGTAGATCACTGGAACAAACTTCCGGTGCAGGTAATCAAGGCCACAAGTGTGCTCGACTTTAAGAATAAATGGGACATCCACGTGGGATCCCTACGTGGGTCGAGCAGCACTCAGACTTAATGGGGTGGGTCAGTAGAGTGGGCAGACTTGATGGGCTGTAGCCCTTTTCTGCCGTCACCTTTCTATGTTTCTATGTTTCTAGGCATTGGGAGTTCGCTAGCCAACCATGATTCCACCACCGAAAGGAGTACCGAATCTGAGATTGTCTCTGGTAAGCCTATAAAGCGCAAGTTCCCTCGACGAGACCTATTTTCTAGGTCTTCAAGTTTATCCTGGCAGGTGCAGAGTGGAGAGGTCAAAGTAGACACCGTTGCTTCCGTCGCCGTTGCTCCGTCCTCCACCGCCGACACCCGCGTCTCCAGGTCGGTCACTCTCTTAGCATTGTCCTCCAGAAGAGTTTCTAGTTTAGTCAGTTGTGATGAAATGGATTCCATTCGCGGCCCCAGTGCCTCTAAAATAACTCAGTGCAAGTCCGACAGCATTTCGGGGGAAAAGTTTGCCGCTGGTGCGTCTGCTTGAGGCGCGGCCGCCATCTTGTCCTCGCCGGGCTGCGCCTTATCCCGATCTTTTTTCGCCGCTCGGGATGTCATTGGAGCGGGAGAGTGAGCCACGAACCTGTCCATATATTTAACTCCCGTTCCGCTGGCTCTGGGGTAAGTTTTGTCGGGTGTCTGTGCTCAATTCGCACGGAATTGAAGGGCAGGGCTCCGGAGCCGAACGAGCATGCAGCCGTTCAGCTCACAGCATCACGTGATCTCCTTTTTTTTTTTAAAGTGCATAGCATTCTCTGCAATATGTAGGTTTTTAACGACTTTTAGTCGTTTAGATCACCTCTTTGTATTTTTCAAGGGACGCGACAAACGTATGGCAGCGTCCATAGCCTCCATCGCTCGAAGGGTCCAGGAGGACATTCTTTAGGCTTACTTGGTGGCAAGGAAGCGGTTGGCGGAAGAACTTCATGACCATTCAGCCAGAGCAATGGGGGCTACTTGGACATAGTCCAGAGGTTTTTCCTTGGAGGAGTTTTGTCATGCGACTACTTGGTCTTCCAAGAATACTTTATCTCAGCATTACCGGTTGGATGTGGGGGCGCATGCGGAGGCAGAGATTAGTGCTTCGGTTGTTGCGGAGGCGGCGTTTGCTTCCCACCCAGATTGAGGATTGCTTTGCTACATCCCATTGGTCTCTGATTTCATGTGCTACTGTTGCTAAGGAAGGAAAAATTATGTTCTTACCTGTTAAATTTTCTTTCCTTTAGACGCAGCAGATGAATCCAGAGCCCTATCCTTTCTGGATATTGACTTGTCGTTTTTTTCTTTTGCAACTTTCAAAGTCTGTTATTATTAATAATTGTATTCTGTATTATTACCTTTTGAAATTTGTTATGGGAAATAAGATTTTTACATGCTAAGCATATTGATGGTTACGGATGCTTGGGCAAGGAGCAATACTGAAGATGCTGGAGGTGTGCCAGCCAATAGGACCACCTGTTAATCAGTTTCTCTATCTCCACCTGCTGGTAGATGTGTGCTATCCCATTGGTCTCTGGATTCATCTGCTGCGTCTAAAGGAAAGAAAATTAACAGGTAAGAACATAATTTTTCCTTAATTGCAGAAAGGGTGTAATGTGGGCGAGTCCACTTGTAATTTTTGACACTAGCTATATACATCCTGAATTGTCACTGGTGCAAATTCTTTGTAGTCAAACCAATCTACAAGACATTTTTGAGTAATTCGGCCACCTCACCACCACACAATAGTGATCAGACTTTTTTCTAGATGTATACAAAGAGCTTTTCTAGTTGATATAAATGATAAAAGCTTTGTTTGAACTTGAGATCAAAGTAAATGGGACTTGCATTAGAGGATACTCACAATAGGCCGGAGCAGGAGGTACAAACGAAGCTTCCCACAGTGATGTCAATGTATGTCACCCTGTGCTGCTCACACTCAAAGCAGTGGTGGTTGGGCAGCTTGGAGCCCAGCTCCCATACTTGCCGACCCCAGACCTTGTCCTCCTTCACGGGCTTCTTCGCCATAACGGCGAAGACAGATAATGGGAGGGGGGAACTTAGAACTCTATGAATATCATTAGCAGTGCGCAGCATTCAGCGTGGCTCGCGGCAATAAAAAACGCTAATGCAGTTTAGTAGAAGGGGACCTAACCTTCACTCACCCACTATTTCCCATGGGAAGCGTAGAAACTAACCTGCCCAGACGACCACCCACTAATCATCTACCAGCTCTCTCCCCTAAGGGGGAGAAGGCAAGAACAACATTCATGCACACACCTTGGATACAATCCATGCCACACGTAACCCCACCCCGAAGCAACAGCTGCCAATCCGTGGACACCGAATCGGCGAGGCCAATTTTTTATTTTAAAAAGGGAATCGATTCACCGAAATGATTCGAATCAGAAATCGGGCAGCACTACTGCCCAGTGTCTGAAGTGTTATTGAGCCGAATTCCCTGATTCATGCCTTGTGGAGATGTGACCCTATTGCTGCCTTTTGGAGGCGGGTGATGTGACCTAGAAAGGATACTGCGTCAACTTATTAAGCTTCATGCAGGGGGGTATCCTGGGAGTATAGTGGAGAAGTTCTAGACTTTGGGTGCTGAAGTCTTATATAGTGAGGAAGAAATGCATTCTTCAATATTGAACACAATCTGTTGGCCCCTCTTTTTGCCATTGGAGGAATAAACTCCATGCTCTTTTACTATTGGACCTGCAGCTGGCTTTTAAATGTAAAAAATGTTTTTGTTTATCTGGGGATCCTATGTACACACGTGGCACCCACGGGTTAGAGGGCATATTTTGATCCAGTTGGGAGATTCTTTGATTTTTGTGTCCTTCTCACTTTCGTTTCCTGCTGCTGTTTTAGACTTTTGGTCACTCTTCCTGTGCGATACAGATTGGAAGTAGCTTGGCTTGGGAGCGTATTATTTTTTTGAAGGGTTGAGGGGAAATGGGGGGTTTGGGTGGGTGGGATTGTTTTCTTCAGTATGGTGGTATCTGGAGGTCAAAGACTGGAAGACACACTTTCTGTCTCTGCGGTGTTACTTCTCCTATACTGGTCTCATTCTAGTGGTATTATATTGTGGGAGAAGGGTAAGATCAGAGGTAGTTTCCAGGCTGATTTCTGATAAATCACTGCATTTCTTCGTTATGGTTGTACAGTTAGGCAACCAACTTTCACTTGTTCTTGTTTTTCAGGGGAAGGGGGTGGGGCTGGGGGGAGGGTTATTAATCCTCATTGATTTGCACACTTATTATTCTGTGTATCAGTTGGTTGGTTCAATGTAACATGTTTCTGTATAATCATTACCAGAGAGAAGGGGGTGGGATGTAAACAAAATACTTTATGAAATTGGATGACAGTCATTGTACCATATGTCTTCTTTATTGCTGTACTGTGGTTAAGATATCAATGAAAATTGTTCAAACATAAAAAAAGTTGTACTGCCCCCCCCATCCACAGCCATCGCCCCCCTGACAAGAACCGTGGGTCCCCTGATCCCCCCCTCGGACGATAATGGCCACCCCTGCGACAGCAACGCACCCAGAGAAACAGGAAGGATGACCACTCCCTCCTGTCTCAGCAACTTCATTGTGCATCCGGGCCACCTGCCCCCTGCACTTCTCCTGACATCCCCCTCCTACCACCAAGACCCCAAAAGACATCCCTGGTGGGCTGGGGGATCAGCTCAGAACCCTCCCCAACTTAGAAACTTCTCTCCTGTACCTCGCTGAAGAAACTGGCACAAGGGATGCCCATGCCCTCTTGCCAGCAGACCTGCCTCTTTGAAATGGTGGGTCTTACTATTCCCAGTACATCCTAGGGTACACCGGGGAGGGGCCCAAGGCCCTGATTGTCTTGGATACTTGAAGCCCCTCCCTGGTGCACCTCAGGATGCACCGGGAAGGGGAAGACCTGCCATTTCGAAGAGGCAGGCCTGCTGGCAAGAGTGAGTGAGCATCCCTTTTGCCAGCTTTTACAACAAGGTATGGGGGAGAGGCTGGGGGTTGCTTGAGCTGGGGAGGCTCTGAGCTGAGCCCCCCAGCCCACCAGGGTTGTCTTTTGGAGTCTTGTTGGTGGGAAGTTAGGGTGGGGAGTGTTGGGGGAGTCCCGGTGGCCTGGATGCACAACTGGGTTGCTGAGGCAGGAGGAAATGGTGATCTCTCCTCTCTCTCTGGGTGCATTGCTGTCGCAGGGGTGGCCATCATTATCGGGGGAGGGGGGAGGGGGGTTATACATGTGCCCATTAAAAAAAAGGTATGGTATGTTATAAATATATTAATTATAGGGTTGAACTATTGATAGGACAGGTAAGTGACCTGTCACTTTTTTTGGATTGCTAAAAGTGATCACTTTTTTTGTGCATTGAGAAGCCATATTAGAGCATCAATCGCTCTGCTAGTTTACATGGCTTTTTAATAATAATGACCTTATTTGCATGGCTGGATCAGAGAATGAGCGATCGTGCACAAAACCACACAGTTAGCCATTTTGTGCATTGGTTCGGCAAATCTGATCATCGCTATTTAACCAGAATCTGCAGCTGCCATCTTCACATCTCCTTCCAGAGCAGTTGGGCTGTTGTGAATACGCCAAAGCAGCTCTGATCTGCCTCACATAAGAATTGCCGCTGCTGGGTCAGACCAGTGGTCCATCATGCCCAGCAGTCCTCTCCCATGGCGGCCCTCTGGTCAAAGACCAGCACCCTAACCAAGACTAGCCCTATCAGCGCAAGTTCTTGTTCAGCAGGAACTTGTTTAACTTTGTCTTGAATCCCTGGAGGGTGTTTTCTCCTATAACATCCTCCGGAATAGCGTTCCAGCTTTCTACCACTCTCTGGATGAAGAAGAACTTCCTTACATTTGTACAGAATCTATCCCCTTTCAACTTTAGAGAGTGCCCTCTCATTCTCCCTGCCTTGGAGAGGGTGAACAACCTGTCCTTATCTATTGAGTCTATCCCCTTCAGTACCTTGAATGTTTCGATCATGTCCCCTCTCAATCTCCTCTCTTCGAGGGAGAAGAGGCCCAGTTTCTCTAATCTTTCGCTGTATGGCAGCTCCTCCAACCCCTTAACCATCTTAGTCGCTCTTCTCTGGACCCTTTCGAGTAGTACCATGTCCTTCTTCATGTACGGCGACAGTGCTGGATGCAGTACCGTATTTTCACGCATATAACGCGCGCGTTATACACGATTTTACAAACCGTGCATAACCTTGCGCATTATACGTGTGAGCGCGTTGTACAAATTTTTTTTACATAGTTCCCCCCCCCCCCCCGACGTCCGATTCACCCCCCTGTAGGACCGCTCACACCCCCACCCCGAAGGACCGCTCGCACGCACCCGCACGTACTCCCACCCGCACCCCAACCCTGAAGGACTGTTCGCACCCCCACAGCCTCCCGACCCCCCCCCTATCATGAAGACGTTCCTACCGGTGTCCTGCTACTTCCTCTTGGCGGTACCAGCCCTTCTGTGAGCCCTGCGCCTGCGCTGTTTCCTCTTCCGGCGGTCCCGCCCTTTCTCTGATGTCAGAGGGGGGGAGGGAGGCTGTAGGCATGCGAGCGGTCCTTCGGGGTGGGGGTGCAGGTGCGTGCGAGCGGTCCTTCGGGGTGGGGGTGCGAGCAGTCCTGCGGGTGGGGGGGTGAATCGGACGTCGGGGGGGCATCAGGCTTTCAGGGTGGGGACAGGACTTCAAGGGGGAGAGGAGAGTCAGGGCGGGCGAAAGGAGAGTCGGGGTGGCCAGAGGAGAGTCGGGGCAGGTGAAAGGAGAGTCGGGGCAGCATGCGCGGTATACGGGTGTGCGTGGTATACAAAATTTTTTTAATATATATTTCGGTTTCTGCGTGCTATACCTGTGTGCGCGTTTTACATGGGTGCGCGTTATCTACGTGAAAATACGGTACTCCAGGTGAGGGTGCAGCATGGCCCGGTACAGCGGCATGATAATCTTCTCTGATCTGTTCTTGATACCCTTCTTTATCATTCCTAGCATTCTGTTTGCCCTTTTTGCCGCCGGCGCTACACATTGCGTGGACGGCTTCATCAACTTGTCGATCAGAACTCCCAAGTCCCTTTCCTGGGAGGTATCTCCAAGTACCATCCTGTATTCGTGCATGAGATTTTTATTACCGACATGCTTCACTTTACACTTATCCATGTTGAACCTCATCTGCCATGTCGATGCCCATTCCTCGAACCTGATTGTCATGTTGCAGATCTTCGCAATCCCCCTGCGTCTTCACTACTCTGAATAATTTTGTATCTTTCAGCCTAGCATTGCTAGCAATCAGCATTTTCAGTTGGTTTAACCAATGTCAGCAAAGGTCTATGCGACATTATACCTATCTGACTCTGGAATGTTGATGCAGTTAGACCCTAAATGCTCCTGCACAGAATTCACATACACTAAGCATCCAGCCAGACTGGATTGTTTATCAAGAAGATAGGCTACTTGAATGGGACAAAGAAGCCAGAGACTAATCCCATCGACCATGCCTGCAAGTATCACACCTTCCTTATCAATTAAACTAGCCATTGTTTCAAACAGTTTACAAATTATAAACAGAAAGATATTGGGAAATACAATAGTTTCTATATTCAGAATAAGATTCCAAGCTATAAAAGCCTCCTCTCTACAACACAGCTCTCTCGCTATCTCTATCTCTGGAACCTGAAGCTTAGACCATCCCCCTTTCTCTCTCTCGCTCTCTCTCTCCTTGCTCTCTCTCTCTCTCTCTTCTTGCTTGCTCTCTCTCTCTTCTCGCTCTCTCTCTCTCCTTGCTCTCTCTCTCTCTTCTTGCTCGCTCTCTCTCTCTTCTTTCTCTCTCCTTGCTCTACCTGGAATGTCAAGCCTCTCTTTCCTGTCTTTCTTGGATTCTTTCTTTGTCTGTTCTCTCTCATTCACAGGAGCACAGAAGCAGTCTGTATTCACTCTGTATCTATAAAACATATTCCTTAATGGTAATGCTTAATTGTAACTTTTATTAAGATTGCCTTTCTGTAAGCCTATTTCTATAATATATTCTTTATGCAATCACTTCTGGCTGTACTTCTTATTTGAGTTTGCTTCCTGGTGAATCTTCTGTGAGGGTATTGAACCCAGGACCGTGGATTGTAAGGCCGCTTCAACCTAATCCCTCTATCCTTACATTTTGGGGGTCCATCTTTACATTTTGGGGGCTCTGTCTCGGTCCTTCCTGATGATTTCATCTGGTAAGTAGAATTCAATATTTTTTTTTTTTTTGGTATGGAATAGGCAGGATTTTTTTCTTATATGCACTGTGCAATAGGATTATTGACTGCATAAGACAAGGTGAAAGATGGTATTTTCTAATCAAAAGGCCTTGTGCAGTATAGACAGAGTGAGAGAGAAATCAAAAGACCTTCTGGAACCCTTAAATTGTTTTAGACTGGATGACACAGTTGTGAAAAGTTCCAGTAATATTTTGGGTTTTATACTTGGTGAGATTTTACTATCAAAAGTCTTTTGTAGTTTCCTATTATAGGCTTGCTAGAATGTGTTGCATGTAAGAATATTTGAGCTGTATGAATCTTGTAAAATTCAAGTGATGTCTACAGTGTAAAATATTTAATTCATTCTGTTTTCACTTATTGAATGTGTTTTATAATGAATAAATAATATTTTAGAAAAAGAATATTTGAGCTGCTCTGAAGAAAAGCATGGTCCGAAGTTAAAACAGTCACTCAATTAAGACATGCCACATCTGTACTAATAACTTTTACTTTTATTTTCCTTTGTGCTTTTAATTCTATTTTTTGTCAGTCTCTGTCCTGGTGAAAGGCCCAATGCACATTGGACTGGAACTGGCAGCTGACATCTCTGCTCTTCTAACACACTTCTTATATTTTTTTCCTGCTAAACTTCTGCCTGTACATTTCAGGTAGTAACCCTTGTATTCTTGAGGATGCTACCAATTTAAAATGTGTTTTCTTTTCCTTAGCAGCAGCTCGGATATATACATAGCCATCCAAGACCAGTTTTGGCACAGAGATATTTCTAATGTATTCCAAGGATCCTCTTTATCACTGCAGAGATACAGACGCTCCAAAAAGAAATTAGCATTATGCCTTTTCTGAATATGAGATGGTTATGCTATACATTATGTGTACATATACTTTACTCATGTGTTCATCTTTGTTTTGTTTTTCTATAACAATGTGTTTATTTGCAGAGTTAAATTCAGCCCTGAACACTTGACAGATGGAAGAATAGTTTCATGCCTAAAACTTTGTGTTTTATGTTTTGTCTGCGCCATGTGGTCTGTGTTTTGTCTATTTGTTTTAGTTTAGGGGGTACCCCAGGATACATAACATTGGCCATTTCTAGAGCTCTTTTCCCACGTTTTACCAGCCCAATTGCGCAATGTTATTTTAAGTTATAGCTTTCATATCCTAAATGTAGCTTAATTAGGGGTTATATTTTTAAGAAAAGGTTTTATACAAGTGTTTATTCTAGGGTGCTCACTAGATTCAGTACACATTTCTGACAATTTCAGTACATAATTATGGTCTCTCGAGTGTCATAGTAGTTCAATGCAGCACACAAAACATATCTTTTTGAAATGTCCGATTAAGAACCTTAAGTACCTGAATATTGTCTTTCTTTTGCCATATCTGTACCAGTTTAAATACAGTAATATTGTCATATGTTGCCACATTCAGTACAGGCAACCTATCTCTTCTTTGGATCACCTCACTGGGGTCAGCCGCTGAATGGTATCTGGACTCCTTTCAAGCCGGTGTATCCCTCCCTGTATGCACAGACATTATTTCATCCCAAGGGTGAACTTTACCAGTTTCAAGTGACTGACAGAACCTGCACTGACATCATTTCATCCCAAGTACCAGTTTAAAGAGACTGTCAGCTCCTACTGGATTAATTCATCTTCCTGCACCCTGACTGCAAAGATCTCCTACTTCTCTACTTCTTCACACATGCTGTATCACCTCAGAGCTGAACACTTTTGTTTTCACCTGTTCTTTCCACAAAATGTTTCCTGTTCGATGGATCCCCGGATTCATGACAGCCACCTTCCTAAGAACGCTTTGCTGTAAAGTTCAACCTATTTACTAAACAATACCTGGTGTAGTCATTCACCTCTGTCCTCCATCACCATTAATGGGACAACCGACTCCACACCTCTGGTAATTAATGATTCTATGGACATTCCAGACTTTATTTCATATGCTGTGCATCCACTATCTCTTGGCATGGGGAACGAGACATTTCACAAGCTGCTGAATTTTACTGAACTCCATGCCTACATTGAACAACTTATGAAAACCTCCAAAGAAGTGAATCATACCATCACTTTTGAAAATGGACAGATTGCACAAACTGTTGAAAATTTGCTACGAGACGCTCATGTCTCAGTTTGGGAACTTTTCTTTGGGTATTCGCCCACTGCGAACCACATTTATTTTAATTCACCCTATAGTTATCTTAATTATTGTACAAATTTTGCTATATATTATGATTTTCCTTTGCTGTAAATTGAAACACATGTACATTTCTTTAAAACGCATATCCCACAAAGTTCCTTCTAGCTTTTAAGACAGTTACACATGAATTTCCAGTATCTTCTCTGATACTGGCTAATTTTGTTCTAATTTTATTAATTTGGCATGGCCTATTGCATTGCATACCAGGGTCAGACATAAAGCACAATTACTTACCGTAACAGGTGTTATCCAGGGACAGCAGGCAGCTATTCTCACATATGGGTGACGTCATCGACGGAGCCCAGATGCGGACGCCTCACAAGCAGACTTGCTTGAAGAAACTCAAAGTTTCACGTTGCGTACCACGTATGCACGAATGCCTTCCCGCCCAGCGCAGGGCGCGTCTCCTCAGTTCAGATAGTTAGCAGAGAAGCCAACCAGGGGAGGTGGGTGGGTTGTGAGAATAGCTGCCTGCTGTCCTTGGATAACTCCTGTTACGGTAAGTAACTGTGCTTTATCCCAGGACAAGCAGGTAGCCTATTTTCACATATGGATGATCTCCAAGCTAACCAAAATGGGATGGTGGGAGTGTTGGCAATTTAGGAGAATAAATTTTGTAATACTGTTTGGCCAAACTGTTCATCACGTCTGGAGAAAATATCCAGACAATAGTGAGAAGCGAAGGTATGAACCAAGGACCAAGTAGCAGCTCTACAAATTTCCTCAATAGGTGTAGATCTGAGGAAAGCTACTGACTTTATGGGCTGTGACTTTACTGTGAAGGGGTAATCCAGCCTGGGCATGGCAGAATGAGATACTGACTCTATGGGCTGTGACTTTACTGTGAAGGGGTAATCCAGCCTGGGCATGGCAGAATGAGAAAATCTCCGCAACTACAATATATGTAAACGGTCATGATCACCCAATACTAAAAACCATAAAAATACTGGGAGTCACCCTGGATACCCACCTGTCCCTGACCGAGCACATAATCTCGGTGGCTAAAAAATGCTTCTTCATCCTTTGGAAACTGAAAACCATAAAAAAATACTTCGACCCGCTATCCTTCAGAATATTGGTACAATCACTGATTTTATCCACCCTGGACTACTGTAACATTGTCTACTTGGGAATATCTAAAAAAAATGTGAGAAAACTGAGAATAGTTCAAAATACGGCCATCCGTCTAATATTCGGACTAAAGAAGAGCGATCATGTTAGTCCATTCTACAAACTCCTTCATTGGTTACCAATTGAAGCACGAATTCTATTCAAATTCTCCTGCCTCTGCTATAAACTAATCTGGGGACTGGCCCCCAGATACCTACTACCTCACTTCGAATTCCACTCCTCTATTAGGCCTACCAGAAACCGTAACCTCTTTACCTACCCAAATATCATAGGCTGTAGATATCGCACCACTAGGGGTTAGTAACCTGGAGAGAGACCTGGGAGTGATGGTAGACGCAACACTGAAGGCATCGGCGCAATGCGCCACAGCCTCTAGGAAAGCAAACAGAATGCTGGGTATCATTAAGAAGGGTATTACGACCAGGACGAAGGAAGTCATCATGCCGCTGTATCGTGCAATGGTACGGCCGCATCTGGAGTACTGTGTCCAGTACTGGTCACCGTACCTCAAGAAAGACATGGCGGTACTTGAGGGAGTCCAGAGAAGAGCAACTAAGCTAATAAAGGGTATGGAGGACCTCTCATATACTGACAGACTGAAAAAGCTGGGGCTTTTCTCCCTGGAAAAGCGAAGACTTAGAGGAGACATGATAGAAACCTTCAAGATCCTGAAGGGCATAGAAAAAGTAGACAGGGACAGATTTTTTAAATTAAGGGGCACCACAAGTACAAGGGGGCACTTGGAGAAATTGAAAGGGGACAGGTTTAGAACAAACGCTAGGAAGTTCTTTTTCACTCAGAGGGTAGTGGACACATGGAACGCGCTTCCAGAGGCTGTTGTAGACAAGAAAACATTAAATGGTTTCAAAGAAGGTTTGGATAGATTCCTAGAAGAAAAAGGGATTGGGGGGTATAGATAGGTATAGACCATTGCTCAGACAATGGGCCTGATGGGCCGCCGCGGGAGTGGACCGCTGAGCAGGATGGACCTATGGTCTGCCTCAGCGGAGGCAACTTCTTATGTTCTTATGTTCTTATGTTCTTTGATAGAACATTCAAATTCCAAGCAGGTAGACTGCAAACTTGGACAGGCTACTTCACTTATGCCGCCAGAGAATCATATAGTATCTTTAGGAAAGAACTAAAAACCACATTGTTTAAGAAATTTATAACCTAACCAGACTTCTCCCCTAAAATCGGAGCCTCCTCCCATCCCAAGGAGTCCGTCTACCCTCTTCTGCCAAAATTTCTATCTTTAATTGTTACCAGTTTTTCCCACTGGTGCCCGTCCTTCATTCAAATGTACCAAGTTAACAACTTACTTCTCATCAACATCTTATGTTATCTTTTTCACCTTCGCAGCCTTGCACCTTTGTAACTCAAAGCGCAATCTCCTTTCTCTTCTCCTACTTATGCTCTGAATATCGTCGACTATATAATGCTACTCATTGTGAAACCATGTAATACACAGCCCTGTAACTCTCCTGTTACTATCACTTGATGTTCAATGCTATACTCTGTAATTCGCTGTCTGTACAGTTTCTCTTCATTGTAAACCGCCTAGAAGTCGTAAGATTGTTGGCGGTATATAAGAATAAAGTTGTTATTATTATTATTATACAAGCCGCCATCCAGTTGGAGATGGTATGCTTAGAAATAGGATGTCCCAACTTATTGGGATCGAAGGAGACAAAAAGTTGAGGAGCAGTTCTGTGTGGTTTGGTGCGTTCCAAATAGAAGGCCAAAGCACGTTTACAGTCCAGAGTATGAAGAGCAATTTCTCAGGATGAGAATGAGGCTTTGGAAAAACACTGGAAAAACAATGGATTGGTTGAGATGAAATTCTGAGACCACATTAGGGAGGAATTTAGGATGAGTACGAAGAACCACCTTGTCATGATGGAACACTGTGAAAGGTGGGTCAGCAACTAAAGCTTGCAGCTCACTGACTCGTCGAGCAGAAGTGAGGGCTATGAGAAACACCACTTTCCAAGTGAGATACTTCAGATGAGCCTTATCAATTGGTTCAAATGGAGGCTTCATCAGTTGAACAAGGACAATATTGAGGTCCCAAACCACAGGAGGCAGTTTGAAAGTCCTTTCATGAATCTGGAAACCACCGGGTGAGCAGAGAGGGGTTTTCCTTCAATAGGCTGATGGAAAGCTGCAATTGCACTGAGATGGACTCGGATAGATGTAGACTTGAGTCCAGAATTGGATAAGTGCAAAAGGTAGTCCAAAACAGAAGATAAGGAGGAATGCTGAGGCTCCTTATGATGAGAAACACACCATGTAGAAAATCTAGTCCATTTTTGGTGAAAGCATTGTCTAGTGGTAGGCTTCCTAGAAGCTTCTAAAACATCTCTTACAGATGGAGAAAACTGAAGAGGGGTTATGTTGAGAGGTACCAAGCTGTCAGGTGTAGAGACTGCAGATTGGGATGAAGCAGAGATCCTTGACTCTGTGTAAGCAGAGAAGGAAAAACTGGTAGAAGGTATGGCTCCCTGCTGCTGAGTTGAAGTAGAAAGTTGTCTTGGCCACTGAGGAGCAATTTAGAATAATGGTGGCATGATCGTTCTTTAACTTGACCAGAGTCGAGGGAATGGAGGGAATGCATAGAGGAAGAGATTTGTCCATTCCAGAAGAAAAGCATCTGCCTCAAGGTGATGAGGAGAGTATATCCTGGAACAGAACTGAGGCAGTTTGTAGTTGTGGGGAGCTGCAAAGAGGTCTATCTGAGGCGTTCCCCACTGTGAAAAAATGTGATGAAGAGGTGAGGAATGGAGTGTCCATTCGTGAGGTTGCAGTAGACGACTCAAGTTGTCCGCCAAGCAATTCTTCGCCCCTTGAATGTAGACAGCTTTGAGGAAGGTGTTGTGGCAGATTGCCCAATCCCAAACCTTCAGAGCTTCTTGACAAAGGGAGGCAGACCCCATCCCTCCCTGTTTGTTGACATAATACATGGCAACTTGGTTGTCCGTCCAAATGAGGACTACCTGGTCATGAAGATGTTGAAAAGCGTTGAGAGCCTTCAAGTTCGTTCTGAGTTCCAACAGATTGATATGACACTGACGATCCTTGAGTATGGAGACCATCGAGATGAGCGCCCCAAGCGAGTTTTTGAGCTCCCATCCGGCCCTGCGCTGCTCCCTGAATGGCTGCCACTAGTACTTGTGAGTCTCACAAGAACTGATAGCATCCATTCAGGGAATGGCGCAGGGCTGGGCGGAAGCTCAAAAACTTGCTCCGTGCTGGATACACCGCTGGCCGCAAGATCTGAGGCAGCCATCCAGGGAGGGAGGGGCTCAGCGCAGGGCAGGAGCGCATAAAGCTCCTGCCCATACACTGCTGGACCACCAGGGATGCCAAAAAAAAGGTACGCAGGGGGTAAAAAAAATGTTAGAATCGGCTGGGACCTGAGACGGGAGAGATCTCTACTGTCTCGTCCTACCAGGTCATACGGCAGGCTGGCAGAGGCCTGCAGCATGTCTGGGAGGAGGTCAGGTTGTCACTGGATGATGACCCGAATATAGAACAAGACCCCCATTTTTTGGGGCACAAAAATCTCGTCCTATATTTGAGTATATACATTGAGTTTTTAAATGTTGTTTTCCATGAAGAAATCTTAGATTATATGGTGTATTTAGTAGGATTACCATCAGATAAGAATTATAACTTGGCTAGCAATCATTTGAGGTTAAGTTTCCAAACCCTAGAAGTTTCCAAGTTTTATTCAGGGCTTATCCCGCTTATTGAATAAAAATGTCTAAGCGGCTTACATTATTATGCATGGGGAGACAGGAGTGCTCAGTCAAAACAGAACTGTGAGTGGTAGGGCAGAATTACAATGAAAAATAGAGAAACAAGGGGGAAGGTGAAATATGAGGGTGACAGTGGAAATTTAGGTATAGGCATTTGAATAGAGGGGTGTTTTGAGGACTGATTTAAATGTTGCTAAGGAGGTTTGTAGCCTTAGACCTAGATCAGTGGCCTCAAACTCAAACCCTTTGCAGGGCCATATTTTGGATTTGTAGGTACTTGGAGGCCCTCAGAAAAAATAGTTAATGTCTTATTAAATAAATAATTTTGCATGAGGTAAAACTCTTTATAGTTTATAAATCTTTCCTTTTGGCTGTCTTAATAATAATATTGTCATGTATAGCTAAAGAGACATATGATCAAGAAACTATTTTATTTTACTTTTGTGATTATGAAACATATCGAGGGCCTCAAAATAGAACCTGGCGGGCCGCATGTGGTCCCCGGGCCACGAGTTTGAGACCACTGGCCTAGATTCACTGAACTCACTGTTGTTGGGTGATCCGTGGCCGAGTCTTGTCGGACAACCGATTCACTACAGAGTGTTCGGACACACGCCTCACAGCGACTCCATGGATCACTTCAGAGTGATCCAGATGCATGCACAGACCATCCTCTTTGCCTGTAGATGTGATCCACACATTCATTTGCTCTCCACACAAGTTTGAGGTAAAAAACTAAAGGGAGAGGGGTGGCTGCACTTGCTGGCCCCACGAGTGGATTTCAGGAATCATTTCAACTTTTGTGCAGCCAGAATGGAACAGAACACGCTTTGCAGCCAGACTATAAAACAACACGGAACAGAATATGCTTTGTGTAGCCTGCTTTAAACCCATGGGTTAAAACTACAGCTCGCACTACGCTTTTTGCACAAGGGAGATGTGTTTTAAGACATTCTAAAAATGTTTTATTTTGATGGTTTTATATTTTATTTTGATACTGGGATTTCAGGGCGGCAGAGGAGCAGGACAGTCAGCAAGGATGTGAGCGACTGGTCCTCAGCAATTGCTTCATTTTGGATCGGCAAGCCCAATCGGTGTTCCTTCTTCTTTTTAGTGAATCGAGGGCTTACTATTTATTCATGCCATTACCCCTCATTTGTATGATCGGATCGGGTGTGAGATAGATCCGCCAGAAGGTTAGTGAATCGAGTCAGGGAACTGTTCGGGACACAGTCGGCGAACTTAGTGAATCTAGCCCTTAGATAGGGTGGGAGTGAATTCCAGAGTTCTGAGCCTTGTACAGAAAAGGTGAGAACAATGGATGGCTGTCTCAGTGTATTTCACAGAAAGACCAACTGATTAGACTATTTTGATAAGAGGATTTGAGCATTCTAGAGGGGGCAGTGTGAGGTGAGCTGTCTAAGTAATGTGAAATGTCAGTTGTGTGAATTTTAAAGACAAGCAAGATGATTTTATAAGTAATTCTGTAGGGGATAGTATGCAGATTTTGGCTTATATTCACTAAACCTTCTGACCCTGTGCCGACAATCGCAAAACCAGTTGTTCCCCGACCCAATTCACTAAACTGCTGCCCGATCATTCTTCGCTCCGATCCTCCCATGCAAATTATGAAACCCCGTGCAAAATAGCCAAGCGATTGATTCACTAACAAAACTAGCCTAAAACCCGACTGCTGCAGACCCTGCTGGTTTTTGACAGGTCTACCTGTCTTTCTTTTATTCATTTTTTTTTCCGTGGCACAAATATTTTGCGTGTTACACACACAAAATATCTGCCCCATTAAAAAAAATTGAATAAAAGACAGGCAGGTAGACCTGTCAATCCCCCCTGCGACCCCTAAATGGCAGGAGGAATGCCTGGTCCCTCCTGCCATCAGCCTCCTCCTCCTCAGCCTGCCCTCGGCTTGCCGAACACCCCCGCCCGCCCACCAAACACTCGACCTACTATTAAAAATATGGTAGGAGGGATGCCGACTCCCTCCTGCCATCGGCGCCCACAGCCCCCAAAATAAACATCAGTAGGGTTGCCTACTCCCTCCTGCCAGTGGATGCCCCCTCCCACTCCCCCACCTGGTACCTTGAAAAGTTGAAAGTGGTAGGTGTAAGGTTTGTTAGTGGCCCCCACAATATATAGTTGGTGGGGTCACTTGAGAGGCGCCCTTACACACGCCAGGTCCCAGGTTCAGTTCCCTCACTGAACATTCACCAGGAAGTAGAATCAAAAAGGCACAGCCAGAGGTGATTGCATAAAGAATATATTATAGAAATAGGCTTACAGAAAAGCAATATTTATAAGCATTACAATTAAACATTACAATTAATGAGAGAGCAACGCAGTTTCCCTGCCTTACAGAGTTCAGAGGACAAGAGAGACATAGAAGCCTGAAGTTCCAGGGAAAGGCAGAGAGAGAGAAAAGGGGGATGGGGTGATGGTCCAAGCTTCGTGTTCCATAGATAAAGAGAAGGATAGACAGAGAAAGAGAGAGCTCAAGAGATAGAAGAGAGGACCAGAGTGCCAAGAGCCAAGAGATAGATTTTTGTGTGTTGCAGAGAGGAGGCTTATATAGCTTGGAATCTTATTCTGAATATAGAAAACTATTGAGCTTCAATAGAAGTTAAATCTCCCCCTCCTTGGTAAACTTGTGCTAGACAGCCGAAGAATAGGCTATGGTCAAATGTAATTTCCAGTATGCCTCTGACAATAGTTTCTGATTAACTTTAGTTATCTGTGCACCTGGACCCATTGTCCTAAGCACCCTCTTAATCAGACATTAACACCTTTTAGCTAATCATGATTCAATCAGGGTTACTTAAAACCGTCTTTTTAGGTTATATGAAACAGTCTACCTACACTCAGGGTCTATCTACATTGTGACAGGGAAGCTCCTGTTCCAGTGAAAAGGACTGTTAAACCTCCCCAGCATGTAGCACGGGGCTCTGTAAAACCCGGCATGGATCCAGGACAGTTGGCTCAGCCAGGAGTGAGAGAGAAAAGGCAGGTCACAGCACAGCCCAAGAGCCAGATAGGGAGGGCACTGAAAACTAATAATTTCCCCTATCACTCCTTTCCCCAAGTGAGGGAGAAACCTGAGACCAATTTGGAGAGGGGTGGAGTCAGACCCCGGAGTTTGCAGGCTGGGAAGCCTCAAATGGGAAACAAGCAGAGGCAGCAGGAGAGAGGCTCAGCTGGCTCTGATTGGGAAAGCCAAACAACCCACAGTGATCCTTGCAGGAGGCCAGCCCACAAGGAGAGGCAGTATAACCCACAGGAGGTATAGTGACTTGCCTATTAAACCCCAGAGGGAAGGGCTGGAAGTTTACCCTAATGGAAATGCTGCTGGCAGACATGCAGAGAGGGGGATGGGATGTAAAGCCTGGAATGAATGTGGAAATGGAAAGCCAGGGTTCCCAAGAGTGTGAGTGGGAAATGTATAGTGACCCTGGGGGTAGTGTGTTTGGTGAGGACATGGACCTGGGAGTGTACAGTGTATGAGGGTCCCATCCATTCTTATAAAGAAAGTTTTCTGTTTCCTTTAAACTTGGGCCAGAGCATGGCGGCACGCAGGGCTGAGGCAGCCCTGCTTAATTAAGTGAGAATGCTTGTGTAAATAAACCCCGTATTCAGACTCCCTAGGAGCACTAGATAAAGAAGATAAGGGTCACATCGGGAGGGCCTGGAGACCTTAAACTAAAGGGAGGCATGGCCCTCACAACCTGGCAGTCAGGGCTGTGGATGTTCCTTGGGAGAACAGCAGAAGCAAAGTTAAGTTTGTTTATACTGGGACTGTGAAGTAGCTGAAGTGTGAGAAAGCTGGCACGGGACGTGCTCAGCTGTAAAGCAAGGAACAGTGGTCAGGAGAAACTGACAAACCCAAAGGGGATATGGGAACAGTGAAGGTACTGAACTACTGGGGCAATTCTGAGTTTTGGAATTTTGATTATTGTGGTGAAAATGGGCTATCCAGTCCTTGAGTTAAGCCCCATATGACTCTCCTGGACTTTACTCCTACTTTAGCGAGATTTTAAAATATCTAGTGACTCTCGGTGTGACACATTATCTGTTTGTTTTTACTGTATTTTTCACTACAATTTGTTTGTGACATATGTTTTTTTCCCTTTTCTACCATGGACCCCTGATGAAGGTTGTCCGAAACACGGACCGTGTTGGGTCCCCTGTTTGGTAAAAAGGTTTTTAAATATACTTTTGTTGTCACAATAAATTTTGCCTACATCGTTGTACATATCTGCAGTTTTGGTTTGTTTGTAATAACAAAATCCACCATTTCCTTTGGGAACACACTGCCAAAAACCTTACCTACTCATTATTATATTCTGTTTGCACTACTGTAGCTGTCTCAAAGGTTTGCCATTGGTATATCAGTCCAGCTGAAGAACTCCTATCTTTCAGCATTCTCATGGCTCTTCATTGGCACCCTATTTGGTTAATACTCTTATATTGAAATCTGATTTGATACAGTTTAAGTTGGAATATCATGTGTAATAAATCAAATGTCTGTTAACCATAGCATCAAAGACATTTACAAATCAATAAAATTAGTAAGGGAATGTGCCCTTTCCTCTTCTCTTGTATGACATTTTTTGGCAAGCTGCTGCTCTTTGATCGTTCTTTGCTAACTTTAAACTGTTTGTTTTACAGCACTGTATGCCTGGAACATGCTTCTTGAGTTGGTGTATCTTGCTATGTCTTGGACAGTATTGAAATCCCATTTCAAGATCCACCACTTTGACATAGCTTTGACTCTTCTTGATCATCTCATGGTAAGTGTGTATTTCCCTGTAACAGTTGAGGTAAATAGAAACTTTAACAGAGTATCTCACATGGAGCAGGGACTCTGTTTTATACATCTGAACATGTTATCAATTTGTAAAGACATTATAAAAATGTTTTTAGTAAAAATTTGCAACTCTGTTTTATTTAGTAATACTGCAAGTCATTACAGCTAAGCAGTTTACAATCGTAAAATTAAGAAATCAATAAAATCGTTATAGAGACAGAAAAGGATGACCTAGAGGGGTATTTTTGATAGGATGTCTGTCTGAGGTTGGATGTTTTGGGCAAGACGTCCACAAACCCAGCAGAATAAATGTCCATTTCCCGTGCAATAGGTGAGACATTCTAGACCAGGGGTGTCAAAGTCCTTCCTCGAGGGCTGCAGTCCAGTTGGGTTTTTAGGATTTCCCCAATGAATATGCATGAGATCTATTAGCATACAATGAAAACAGTGCATGCAAATAGATCTCATGCATATTCATTGGGGAAATCCTGAAAACCCAACTGGATTGCAGCCCTCGAGGAGGAACTTTGACACCCCTGTTCTAGACCATAGGGTTATTTCCCCATAACCACATGCTACAGAAGGGATCCACTCTGGATTTTTCACTCTGCCTATAGTGTACTTTACAGACTAGTTTAGTGCCATCTAGCAGTATTTCCCTTCAGTTTAGAAACATAGAAGATGATGGCAGATAAGGGCCATAGCCCATCAGGTCTGCCCACTCTACTGACCCACCCCCAAGTCTACTATCCTAGGGATCCCACTCCTGGTGACAGGTTCCCTTGGCTTAACCCTCTAAGGGATCCCACATGGGCATCCCATTTGCTCTTAAATTCTTGCACACTGTTTGCCTCGATCACCTGCACCGGGAGCTCGTTCCAAGGATCAACCACTCTCTCGGTGAAGAAATATTTCCTGGTGTCGCCATGAAATTTCCTGCCCCTGAGTTTGAGCGGATGCCCTCTTGTGGCTGAGGGTCCTTTGAGAAAGAGAATCTCTTCTTCCATCTCGATAAGGCCGGTAATATACTTAAATGTCTCGATCATGTCTCCTCTCTCCCTACGTTCCTCGAGTGAGTACAGCTGCAAATTTTTCAGCCTTTCCTCGTACGATAGATCCTTGAGCCCCGAGACCATCCTGGTGGCCATCCGTTGCACCGACTCTACTCTCAGCACATCTTTTCGGTAGTGTGGCCTCCAGAATTGCACACAGTATTCCAAATGAGGTCTCACCATGGTTCTGTATAATGGCATTATGACTTCAGGCTTCCGGCTGACGAAACTCCTGCGGATGCAACCTAACAACTGTCTTGCCTTAGATGAAGCCTTCTCCACATAATCAGCAGTTTTCATGTCTACGCTGATGATTACTCCCAAGTCTCGTTCTGTTGAAGTTCTAACTAAGGTCTCACCATTCAAGGTGTAAGTTCTGCACGGATTTCTGCTGCCGAGGTGCATGATCTTGCATTTCTTAGCGTTGAAGCCCAGCTGCCAGGTCGAGGACCAAAGCTCCAACAAATGTAGGTCCTGTGTCATACTATTGGGTGAATTGCCGTCTCTCACTATATTGCATAGTTTGGCGTCATCAGCGAATAACGTTATTTTACCTTGAAGCCCCTGAGTTAGGTCCCCTATGAATATGTTGAAAAGGAGCGGGCCCAAGACTGAGCCCTGTGGTACTCCACTGGTCACCTCCGATGTTTTAGAGAGGGTACCGTTAACTACCACCCTCTGAAGTCTGCCACTCAGCCAGTCATTGACCCATGTAGTTAGTGTTTCTCCCAGCCCCATTGATTTCATCTTGCTCAACAGCCTGTGATGCGGGACACTTCGAAAACTTTGCTAAAGTCAGTCTAGGTATACGACGTCCACGGATTCTCCCAAGTCTAGCTGTTTTGTTACCCAGTCAAAGAAGCTGATGAGATTGGATTGGCAGGACCTACCCTTGGTGAATTCCTGTTGACTAGGATCCCGTAGATTCTCCTTATCCAAGATTGCGTCTAATTTACGTTTGATTAGTGTTTCCATGAGTTTGCATACTATTGATGTGAGACTCACCGGTCTGTAGTTTGCAGCCTCTGCAACCCTTTTTGTGCAGTGGAACGACGTTAGCTGTTTTCCAGTCTATGGGGACTCTCCCCAAACTTAGGGAGAGATTGAAGAGTCCTGATAGCGGTTCTTTCAGGACATCACGCAGCTCACTGGGGTGTAGATTGTCCGGTCCCATGGCTTTGTTCACCTTGAGTCTTGCCAGTTCGTAGTAGACGTCGCCAGGTGTGAACTCGAAATTCTGAAACGGGTCTTCCACGCTGGGCCTTGCCTACAACTGCGGACCGTGCCCCGGTGCCTCGCAGGTGAAGACCGAGCAGAAGTATTTATTCAGTAGTTCTACTTTATCGGAATCTGATTCTGCGCAGTTCCCATCTGGTTTTCTAAGGCGTACTATCCCGTCTGTGTTCTTTTTCCTATCACTAATATACCTGAAGAAGGATTTGTCCCCTTTCTTCATGTTCTTTGCCAGGGTCTCTTCCACTCGAAGTTTGGCCTCCCTGACTGCCGTTTTGACCGCTGCAGACCTCGCCCTATGTTCTAGTTTAGCTTCCCTAGTCTCAGTTCGTTTGTAGGAAATAAATGCTTTTTTCTTCTCCTTGACGAGGTGCGAGATTTCTGCGGAGTACCATTGGGGTTTGTTGTTTCTCCGCCATTTGTGTACTGATTTAATGTAGAGGCTTGTCGCTTCATGTATGGTCGTAGCTTGGTTCTGCAGTGTCCGGTGGACGAAATCTCCCATGCGTTCGAAGTCAGTGCCTCGGAAGTTGAGTACTTTTGTTTTCGTTTTTGATTTCCTGAGGTAGAACCACACCATGTTGTGGTTGCTGGAGGCTAGCATATCTCCTACCGAGACCTTCGAAACGCTATCCCCGTTGGTGAGTACCAGGTCCAGGATTGCCTGAGCTCTAGTGGGTTCCAAAACCATTTGTTTGAATCGTGCTCCCTTTATGGATGTTAACAGTCTCCTGCTGCCGCTGGTTGTTGCTGAGTATGAGTTCCAATCTGCGTCAGGCATGTTGAGGTCCCCTAGCAGAACAGCGTCTCCCCGTAGATATTCTCTATGTCTTCAATTAATTCGGAGTCTTTGTCTTCCAATTGTCTTGGAGGTCTATATACTACACCAAGATACAGGTATTTTTCCCTACCTCTGGCCAGGTTCACCCAGAGGGATTCCCCGGTGTACTTGACATCTGTGATTCTGGTAGTTTTGATGTCTTCTTTAATGTATAGTGCCACCCCTCCCCCTGACTTTCCCTCTCTGTCCTGATGAAATAAGTTGTATCCCGGTATAGCCATATCCCACCCATGAAAGTCTGTGAACCAAGTTTCGGATATTGCCACCACGTCAAGGTCGGCATTCATTATTTCAGTCTCTAATTCTAGATTCTTATTGCCTAAACTGTGTGCATTAACATACATAGCCCTCCATACCCCGTGATTGCTAAGTCCCTGTGGGGAGTTTCCCACCTGGGGTAGTGTGACTCCTAGAGAATTGTTTGCAATGGGGGCACTTACTTTGGACTTAGAATCGGAGTTTCGACTCACCTCGTCAGGATCGTTCCTTACTGCACTTATATCTGAGTGGGTACCCTCCCCCGACTTACCTAGTTTAAAGCCCTACGAAGCAGGCGGGCTAGTCTGTGTCCAAAGACGTGCTTACCCCTGCTGGTCATATGGAGTCCGTCTGGTCCCTGAAGTCCTTGCAATGCCTCTCCATGGTTCAGGAATCCGAAGTTCATTTTCCGGCACCATCCTTGAAGCCACTCGTTAGTCCTCAGTATACGCTCATCCCTGACACTTCCTTTGCCTCTAACTGGGAGGATCGAGGAGAAGACCACCTGTGCTCCTGTCTGCTTCAGCCTCTCACCCAGGGCTCCAAAGTCTCTAGTTATGTTCTTCGGGGTGTTCTTAGCAGTGTCGTTTGTGCCAATGTGGATGAGTACCATGGGGAAGTGATCTTGGGGCTTGAGAAGCCTATCAAGATAGGCGGTGACATCTCAGACCCTGGTTCCAGGCAGACAGCAAACCTCCTTTGACTGCATATCCGGTCTGCAGATTGGTCCCTTGGTGCCCCTCAGCATGGAGTCCCCAATGACTATTACTCTGTGCTTCTTTGGGGGGAGCCGATCAGTTGTCCCCGGAGTTGGAGCCGTACGCTGGACTACCTCCTGCTCCTTGTCGGCATCCTCCTGCTCCTTGTCGACATCTTCTACCTGTAGGATCTGGAATTTGTTCCTCAGGGTGAGTTGTGGGGTGGATGTAAAGCTGCCCTGTTGGTGAGAAAAAGAAGAGGAGGGTGAAGAGATTGAAAGAGGGGGGTGGGATCTCCGGTGTTTGCCCGTGGAGGAGGTCACCAGCTGCCAGGAGTCAGCGTCTCCAGCCATCTCCTGTACCCCAATTGTTGGTTTCAAAGCTGGTGATTTGGGTGTCTCGAGGGAGGACATGTCTTGGGACAGCTCGGTGATTTGGGACAGCTTCTGGACGACTCCGTCAATGTAGGCCTCATCCTCTTGGATGCTTCTCAGGCGTTTCACCTCCTCCCTGAGACTCCTAAGTTCCTGCATGATGTCTCCATCTAGCTGTGCCTCCTCTGTCTGTGTAGAGACTGTGGAGAAAAGGGGGGGGGGAGGGGGATGATCTCGGTCTGCACGGAGACCTCTGTCCACAGTCCTGGGTTCTTCTTCTTCTGCACGCATACCGTGGTCCCTCCCTAGGTCCCCCCCAATTACCGGACAGTTGGTCTTGATTGCAGACATGGCGCTTCTTGTTCTCCCTGCCATAACCAAGTTGTAGCTGAGGTCTGCCTGATAGTGAGTAAGTTAGAGAGTTAGAAGAAATATCTGTCTGTGAGTCAGAGTGAGAGATTGAAAGATCAGAGTGAGAGTTTGAAAGATTAGGGTATTTGAGAGGGTGTCTGCCTGTGGGTTAGAGTGAAAGTTTAGAATAAACTTTAAAGATTAGGCTCTTCTTAAGGCTCTTCGCAAAGGCGCTCTCGCTAAGGTGAGCGCCTTTGCCGTGCGCTGAACGGCTGCGCGCCGTTGGCTCGTCCCCTTTTATGGGGGGAGTTTGTCTGGTGACATCGGGGGTGGGCGGAGTTAGCTCTCGCCTCTTCCCCTGCTAACACCGCCTTCTCTGCTCCTCTCTCTGCTCCTTCCTGCTAGCACACTCTCTGCTCCCTGCTCCGCTCACTGTTCTGCCATGTGCTCAGGACTAGGCACAGCTCCTACAGTCTTCCTTCACTGTGTATGTTCTGCTCTTCTCCCTTTATTGTTTTTAATTTGATGTAGTTTTGTTGTTTTTGCGGTTCCAGTGGATTTGAAGCTCTCTTCCTGCTTGAGAATTCACAGACTTTGGTCTGTAGCCAACAGGCCGATCCCTTTGGGGTACCTGTTAGCCAGTCTGCATAGTATTGTTTGGAGCTTAGGGCCGTCCCTGAGCTAGTCTCATTCCTTGTTAGGGGGGGGGATGGTCGAGCACAGACTGTTTGGCACGCTTAGGGGGCTCATCGGTGTTCCGCAGAGTGCTGGCTGCAGTTTTCGCACTTCCTCCCGTCCTGGTATGGATCCAGTGGTCCGCAGGGGTGGGGGCATTATCAGACAGTGTTTGACCGGCAGCCCGAAGATCAAGTTTGGAGGAAACATTCCCAGTATTGTGGCAGTGAATTCTGAACCGGCTATTGAAAAGGCTGGAAGCAGGTGCAGCACCAATGTAGTGTCTCTCCGTTATCAGTGAGTACAGATGAGCAGACAAGCTCCAACAACAAATTTTAAAAGTTAATTTTGAGGGGTTTTCTGCAGTTTTCAGTGTTCTTTGTGTTCTCCAACCTGAAAAATCCTAAAATCGCCATTTTGTGTTTTTGGTACGAATTCAGTGCCAGCTGCCATCTTGGATTTTTAGCAATATTTTTAGCAATATTTTTTCTACTTTTCCCTGCTTCTTGGAAATTGGAATTTTTGCTTGGAAAAGTGCTGGATCCTCAGGGTCTCCTTTTCTGGATTCATGTATAGTTTGTGCACATTTAGCGCTTTTGGAGAGTCATGCCACGTGGTATGTGGGGGGATGGGTGGATGGTGATTACTGGTTCAGCCTCCCCTTCACAGAAGCAGGTAATTGCATGCTCAGCTAGCCTGTTGAGGTGGCTGCCATTGATTCGGGGCTTGGTTCTGTGGGTTCTTCTGTCAGCTGCGAGACAGCTTAAAAAATGCACGTCTAAGTCATCTAAGGGTGTCTCTGTGCCCCAGGGACCAGATACCTTTCAGAGTTCATGAGAATTTTGTGGTCCAAATTTCAAACCAGGGGTCCAGCTGCTGGGTGCTCTTCTGATCCCCCTGCTATGTCTCTGGGCGGCAGGATACCCTCTGCCTGCGCCAGCTGTTTCTCCTCACCCTGTTCGGGGGGATCCTGTGGTTGATCTGGACCTCACTGATCATTTGTTTGATAGTGCAGTAGCTCCTAGATTGGGGGATCTGGACTTTGGTGCTGGATCCACTGATCCCTTGGGAGCTCTGGATCCTGGAGATGATCCAGCTGTTGTGCGCTTGTTTAAGTTTGCAGCGCTACCTAATCTTATTGCTGAATCTTTGAAGGAATTGAGCTTGAATGCCCAGCCCGCTTCTTCCACTTTTTCTCCCTGGTTTTGTAGTGTGTGCGCGCAGTCTGCATTTCTTTCCCTGGCATCTGGATATGAGTCGCAGAGGAAGTGGTCAATCAACTGTCTAGAGTTCCGGGCCAATTGGCTGACCTTGAGAGAGTTGCAGAGGACCCTGGAGGGACAGGTGGTCCAGGTCTTTTCCGACAATGCAACGGCAGTGGCCTATGTCAATCGTCAGGGAGGAACCAAGAGCTCTCCATTGGCTCAGGAGGCCCGCCTTCTTTTCCTTTGGGCAGAACTTTGGTGCTGACAGTGGTGCATGTGGCCGGAGTGGACAACATTCAAGCAGACTTCCTCAGCAGTCAGACACTGGATCTGGGCGAGTTGGCCCTGTTGCAGGAAGCATTTCAGGCAATTTTGAGGTGCTGGGCGCAGCCCTGCCTCGACCTCATGGCCACAGCATGGAACAAAAAGGCAACATACTTCTTCAGTTGCAGATTTGAGCCTGGATGTGAGGGGCTCGATGTGTTCGTGCAGCCATGGCCTCAGGAAGTTCTATCTATTTATTTATTCATTCATTCAATTTTCTGTACCGTTCTCCCAGTGGAGCTCAGAATGGTTTACATGAATTTATTCAGGTACTCAAGCAGTTTTCTCTGTCCCGATGGACTCACAATCTAATGCACATACATCTTTATGCCTTGGCTGATGATTGGCTGGGTCCTTCGTAGGATTTCAGCTCATCCCGGGCACATTCTGGTAGCTTCCGACTGCCTTTGAAGACCATGGTACACGGATATGATGTGGCTTTGTGTGGGATGCGGTCTATGCCTGAGCGTCTTTCTGGATCTTCTCACTCAGGGCCCAGTAGCCATGGAAGATCTGGGTTGCTTTGCTCTTACGGCTTGGCTCTTGAGCCTGCGGCCTTAGAACATAAAGGCTATTCAGAGTATGTGATAGCTATGCTTCTCAGGTCTAAGGAAGTCGTTCACATTGTTGGCCTAGGCTAAGGCGTGCAAGTCCTTCCAACATTAGTGTGCCTAGGAGCATGTGGACCCTTATTCGGCTCCGGTGTTGAGGGTCCTTGCTTTTCTCCAAGCTGGTCTGGATAAGGCTTCACGGTGGCATCTCTGCAAGTTTAGGTGGCCGGTCTGTCTTGTTTTTGTTACCAGGACAGTCAGTTTAATTTGTCATCGCATCTGGATGTTGCACATTTTTTGAAGGTAGCTCTTTGGGGCTGGCTGCCTGTTAAGGTCCCAGGCCGGGAATGGATTCTTAACATGGTACTGTCTGTCCTTGAGAGAGTTCCCTTTGAGCCTCTTCGAGATACTTCTCTCCTGGATTTAACCATCAAGACTGTTTTTCTGGTCGTAATCACTTCTGCCCATAGGGTTTCCGAATTGCAGGTGTTGTCGTGAGACCCTTGTCTCCGAATTTTGGAGACTGGAGTTTCTCTAAGGATAGTTCCTTCCTTTTTGCTGAAGGTGGTTTCGGCTTTCCAGGTCAATCAGGAAGTGTGTTTGCCTGTTTTTCAACCGACGAGTTCCCAACATTAGGATCGACTATTGAAGAAGTTGGATGTGCGTAGAGTACTGCTACGTTATTTGGAGGTCACTAACAAGTTTCACTTTTCTGACCATCTGTTTGTGCCAATTCATTTTCTTAGGCGTGGTGCCTCTGCTTCTAAGGCCACGATCTCCAGGTGAATCCATAGAGCCATTTCGTCCACCTACATTCTTCCAGGGAAACAGTCCCCTGTCTCGGTTAAGGCACATTCTACCAGAAGTGTGGCTTTTTCTTGGGCCGAAGCTAGATCTGTTCTCCTGAGGAGATTTGCTGGGTGGTGATGTGGTCTTTTCTTCACACGTTTGCCAAGTTCTACAGAGTGGATGTTGCTGCCATGCAGGACTCGGCCTTTGGGTACTCGGTCTTAAAAGCCGGCACAGCAAGCCCTCCCTAGTTGTTTTTGGGGGACTGCTTTTGTACGTCACTATGGTCTAGAATATCTCACCTATTGCACTGATTATGTACTTACCCTGGTAAGCTCTTTTCCAATAGCTAGGCGAGACATTCTAGACCTCCCCCCCCCGCCCTGTCCTTGCTGTGCCTGCTTTCAAATTCTTGATCCGCTTTCCCAGCACATTACAATAACATCTTTATGATAATCTCTTCAGTGGTGGAGGCTCTGTTCCAATCTTTCCAGTGGTTTGCTGTTCCAAACACCTCCTCATCAAAAGGTTCTCACAACAGATTCATCAACCTACGCTTGGGAAGCTCACCTGGATGGTCTCCGTACGCAAGGTCATTGGTCCGCCACAGATCATCGCCATCTCATAAATCTGTTGGAACTCCGAGCGATTTTCAATGCTCTCGAGGCTTTTCAGCATCTTCTTCAAGATCAAGTCATTCTCATTCATACAGACAATCAAGTAGCGATGTACTAAGTGAACAAGCAGGGAGAAACAGGGTCCCTTCTCCTTTGCCAGGAAGCTCAAAATATTTGGGATAGGGCAATTCTTCACAATATTTTTCTGAAGGCTATTTACATTCAAGGAGAGAAAAAAAGTTACTGCCACATAAACTAAGCCGCATCATGCAACTTCACGAAAGGATGCTGAACTCAGCAACTCTCCCTCAAATTTTTTCTCACTGGAAAACCCGTCAGGTAGACCTTTTTGCAACTCCCTACAACAACAAACTGTCCAGTTATGTTCCTCATTGCCTGGAGACAGATGCTTTTCTCCTGGATTGGACGAACAAGTTCCTCTATGTGTTCCCTCCATTTCCACTTAATCTCAGGACGCTTGTCAAACTTAAACAAGAATCCTCCACCATGATTCTGGTTGCTCCTCGGTGGCCCTTCAACTCAACAGCAGGGAGCCTCTTCTGCCAATATTTCCTTCTCCTCTTACATAGAGTCAAGATTCTCTTCTTCTTCCCAACATGCAGTCTTTACACCTAACAGCTTGGTATCTCTTGGGCTGACTTCCTGACCTTCACTATAGACCTGGTAAATATGGTTTTACAAAAGACCCGAAAATCAATTCAATACCTGTCCTGAAATGCCAATTGAATTGAGGCATCTAAGCAAAATGTCATGATTACTGCATGTCATTGTTCAAGTCAAGCTGTAATACCAATGCACTTTTTCCCAGGGAAAACAAATAAAAAAAAGTAATCAGTCATGGAAGCCAGGACTGTTTCGGTACTAAAATTTGTACGAAAACCAGACTGAGAATCGTGAAGGATGCTGTATTTCTCTAAGTATTTCATAAGATCACTGGTAACTAGTCCTTCCATTATTTTAAGAAAAAATGGTGTATTAGCAATAAGTCTATAATTGGTCATCAAGGAAATAGATTCCTTAGGATTCTTAATAATAGGAGTTACAAGAATATGACCAAGTTCCTCAGGGAAATTACCAGTGCCCATACATAGAGAAATCCATTTGAAAAGTTCAGTCTTTAAGGGCATAGGAGCTGATTTCTTAACAGTCGTCCAATAAACAGTTGGACTTAACATATTTTGAATAAAGCTTAAGAAATCAGGGGTTTCAAAATGATTCCAGATCATATCAACAGTTGAATCTTCTATTTCTGAAACAGTTAAAGTAATTGGTAAAACTATACTTGAACCTACAAGACAGTCTCAGATTATTAATTTTTTTTATGTGAGAATATAATGCCTGCTTGTCCTGGGATAAAGCACAGTTACTTACCATAACAAGTGTTATCCAGGGACAGCAGGCAGATATTCTCACAACCCACCCACCTCTCCTGGTTGGCTATCTGAACTGAGGCACGCGCTTACGTTGGGTGGGAAGGCACTCGTGCATGTGCGGTGTGGTCAATCTCGCCCTTTCCTAAAGTTCTTAAAGGGTAAGAGCTCTTTAGCAGCTTTCCGTACCGGGGCTCACCCATATGTGAGATATTCACCACAGCTGATCCCTCCGAGTTTGTGATCTGGTCTGCGGTTTGCCACCCTACCCCCTTTTCCCTCTGTAATTCCCCTTCTTTTTGTGGGAATCCCCCCCCCCCATTTCATCATCTTGTTTGCTGAGCCTTATCTTCACTCGCATTAGAGTTCCCTGAAGAAAGTGCAAACCTTGTGCTCTTCTTGGCAGTTCCCTTATCTATAGTCTCTTTCTGTTTCATCCAAATGTACACATTTCCAGTACTATAATCTCTTTGATCCTATTGGTACTTCTTGATCTTTTGAGTTCTCAACTCATTCCTCAGTTTCTCCATTTTAGATTTTAATTCTTTATACTTTTCCTCATAATCCTCTTCTGCTTCATATGATGCCAACTCCTCAGTTAGCTTCTGAGTCTCATTCGGTATTTTTTGTTGTAGGGTTTTGATTAATGACAACATAAGATCAAAAGAACAAGAGTTGAGGATCCTATTCCATTGTTTCTCAAATGTAGCATCAGATTCAGAGTTTTGGAGCACGTGTCATTCTAAGCCCCCTCGGTATGATTTTTGGGCAACAGTACTCCACCAAGGAGGCACTGTGCATTTCCAGTTGTATCAAATCTCTCTACTTATTCTATAAATCTGTCTACTTAGCATCACCTGCTATTGCTTTATTCTCAAGGGCAGGAACTAAGTTTCTCCACAGGGTTAAAATGTGCACATTGAATAGGCAGCATTTTTTTTGAAAGATCTATAGTGGAAGACCATGTTATGCCAGTGATTAGAAGAGCATGCTGAGGGGGGAGTTCTTGAAGAGAGTTTGCTGATTGGATGATGCTGATGAGAGGGGAGGAGTGAAGCAATACAGGAAGTCTTCTGGTTTATTGGTGCCAGGGCGTCACTCGGCAGTGAATGTTTCTTGCTGCTCAGTACCATAGTTTGGACTTGAGAGCAGAAGATTCCTGAATAAGCCAGTAGGGCGAAATAGGGGTGACCCTGTAGGATGTCTGTGCTGGAGTTTGCAGTTCTGAGTGATGAAATACCGCTGAAGTTTTTGTGAGATGTCCGATGAAACAAGGCAGAAAATTAGAGCAAGCTAAGTAACTTTTTGATATTTACACCACTGCTGTGCTGCCTTTGGAAGTATTTGGAAGAATGTCTTGTTGGATTGAAGATTTTTTAGTAACATAGTAACATAGTAGATGACGGCAGATAAAGACCCGAATGGTCCATCCAGTCTGCCCAACCTGATTCAATTTAAATTTTTTTTTTTTTTTTCTTCTTAGCTATTTCTGGGCGAGAATCCAAAGCTTTACCCGGTACTGTGCTTGGGTTCCAACTGCCGAAATCTCTGTTAAGACTTACTCCAGCCCATCTACACCCTCCCAGCCATTGAAGCCCTCCCCTGCCCATCCTCCTCCAAACGGCCATACACAGACGCAGACCGTACAAGTCTGCCCAGTAACTGGCCTAGTTCAATCTTTAATATTATTTTCTGATTCTAAATCTTCTGTGTTCATCCCACGCTTCTTTGAACTCAGTCACAGTTTTACTCTCCACCACCTCTCTCGGGAGCGCATTCCAGGCATCCACCACCCTCCCCGTAAAGTAGAATTTCCTAACATTGCCCCTGAATCTACCACCCCTCAACCTCAAATTATGTCCTCTGGTTTTACCATTTTCCTTTCTCTGGAAAAGATTTTGTTCTACGTTAATACCCTTTAAGTATTTGAACGTCTGAATCATATCTCCCCTGTCTCTCCTTTCCTCTAGGGTATACATACCAGTCTTCCAGTCTCTCCTCATACATCTTCTGGCGCAAGCATCCTATCATTTTCGTCGCCCTCCTCTGGACCGCCTCAAGTCTTCTTACGTCTTTCGCCAGATACGGTCTCCAAAACTGAACACAATACTCCAAGTGGGGCCTCACCAATGACCTGTACAGGGGCATCAACACCTTCTTCCTTCTACTGACTACACCTCTCTTTATACAGCCCAGAATCCTTCTGGCAGCAGCCACTGCCTTGTCACACTGTTTTTTCGCCTTTAGATCTTCGGACACTATCACCCCAAGGTCCCTCTCCCCGTCCGTGCATATCAGCTTCTCTCCTCCCAGCATATACGGTTCCTTCCTATTATTAATCCCCAAATGCATTACTCTTCATTTCTTTGCATTGAATTTTAGTTGCCAGGCATTAGACCATTCCTCTAACTTTTGCAGATCCTTTTTCATATTTTCCACTCCCTCTTCGGTGTCTACTCTGTTACAAATCTTGGTATCATCTGCAAAAAGGCACACTTTTCCTTCTAACCCTTCAGCAATGTCACTTACATACATATTGAACAGGATGGGCCCCAGCACCGAACCCTGAGGGACTCCACTAGTCACCTTTCCTTCCTTCGAGCGACTTCCATTAACCACCACCCTCTGGCGTCTGTCCGACAGCCAGTTTCTGACCCAGTTCACCACTTTGGGTCCTAACTTCAGCCCTTCAAGTTTGTTCAACAGCCTCCTATGAGGAACTGTATCAAAGGCTTTGCTGAAATCCAAGTAAATTACATCTAGCATATGTCCTCGATCCAGCTCTCTGGTCACCCAATCAAAAAATTCAATCAGGTTCGTTTGAATTTTTTGATTGGGTGACCAGAGAGCTGGATCGAGGACATATGCTAGATGTAATTTACTTGGATTTCAGCAAAGCCTTTGATACAGTTCCTCATAGGAGGCTGTTGAACAACTTGAAGGGCTGAAGTTAGGACCCAAAGTGGTGAACTGGGTCAGAAACTGGCTGTCGGACAGACGCCAGAGGGTGGTGGTTAATGGAAGTCGCTCGAAGGAAGGAAAGGTGACTAGTGGAGTCCCTCAGGGTTCGGTGCTGGGGCCCATCCTGTTCAATATGTATGTAAGTGACATTGCTGAAGGGTTAGAAGGAAAAGTGTGCCTTTTTGCAGATGATACCAAGATTTGTAACAGAGTAGACACCGAAGAGGGAGTGGAAAATATGAAAAAGGATCTGCAAAAGTTAGAGGAATGGTCTAATGCCTGGCAACTAAAATACATCATTTTTCTAACTGCACAAAAAATGTGTATATGATTGGAACTAGTGGAGGTTGTGGAGTTTTATTGCGGCCTATGAAGCATAACGGAGGCCTTTTTCTCCCACCTAATGGTTTGTTAGCTACCAACTTTTGTTCTAAACAGTTCACAATGTTAAGCAATGAACGTCTATTTTTGTTGTTTTGAGTAAGAATTGTGGAATGTGTTTGTGATTGAGAGCTTACTCATTCTCCTATTTACATTGTGGTAATTGAAATCACCCATTATTATTCTGTTGCCCAATTTGCCAGCTTTCCAAATCTCTAAAAACATTTCTTCATCTGTCTGCTCATTTTGTCCTGGGGGATGGTAGTATAACCCTATCTTTAATATTCCTTCCCTTCATACATGGAATTTCTATCCATATGGATTCCATACTACTACTAGGGCTTTGTTTTTAAATTAATATTTCTGGTTCCACTAGGCACCTAAATTTAGCCTAAAATAGATGGCAACATGGAAGGATTTAGGGGAGGGAAAATAGGAGCTTAGCACAGATTTTCAGCATTAGGAACATAAATTAGGATTCTGAATCTGGGTAAATGAATGGCAAGCTAAATCTAGGAGCATAACATTTTAGTCTTCTAAACTCAAATGGAAAAGTTTGTTTGGTAGGTTTTATCTGATGGTGGAAAAATTTTGGTTGATAGGTTTGATCTGAAATGGAGGACAAATTTAGGAACCAAACTTTTGCTTGTCAAATATGGGATTTATAGTCTTGGTAAAGTGATATTTATAAATTGTCACCCACCTGGCCTCCGCTGGGTAGCTGTAGTGCCGGGACAGGTGACTAGAGGGAGAATGGCCCTTCAGGTGAAAGCATCAAAATGGCACAAGTCAGCTTCAACACAAAATTCAAACAGTAAAAAAACAAACAAACTCTTAAACAGTTCAGGATTTTAAAGGATGAGTTCAGTTTTATTCCATCCCCTTTCCAAAGGGATAAGCAGAAAGCAAAAAGAAAAACAAAATAACCCTGGCTTTTATACATTCAGCCAAGCCTTTAGCAAGTCTCAAATTTTCAATAAAGTAAAACAGTTCATATTCTCAATGCCTGCCTCCCTCCAGTTTTGGCAAGTGTTTTGCTCCTCAGAGCAAATGGTGGGACCTAAAGTTGCTGTGCAGCTTATATCACTTTTTCTTCAGGAAACATATAAGAAAAAGAGTCCCTCAAAAATATATCCCACACGGATGTCATAGCATACACATCCCCAAACTTTATGCAATCCCCAGCATACCAAAACACTGCAGGGCTTTTGGTTAACAAAGAAAAAAACTCAAGAGACAGATCCTTACTACCAGTAAAAATGCAACCCTGTTAGCAGAACTAGTCCTTTCAACAGTATCAAAAAAATTTTAGCCAGTACCACAAAACAAAACCACACAGGACTCAGTCTTTCTCTTTAAGACAAAAGAAAAAAAAAATACCTTCAAAAGGCTACTTGCCTGCTTTGCATAAGTTTATCTCCATTTCTTCAGGTGGAGCAGGAACTGGCTCTAGCTCACCAATGTCCATTCCTTCAACTCCTGCGCATGGCTCTGGTGTCTGAGAATCTTCAGGACCCTGCCATTCCATCTGCCTGGACCCGCTGCTTTGGCTGGAGAGCTTTTCTCAGCCACTGCTCTAGCTAGCTTCTCCAAACTAGGCTTAAATTTGCTAGAACCACACTCAAACCTAGCAAAGGTGGAAGCTGGCTTCAGCTTCTTCTGGCTCCCCTGGTGGTCACTGAGGAGATTTTCCTCATCTTTCCTAAAAGGGTTCTGCCTAGGCTCAAAAGGTGGATAGGCAGCTCTGGGTGGCTTATATTGCTTTCTACAATAAGCTTGCTTCCTCCTGTAGCATGGAAGCACTGTTTCTCTCCTTTCTTGTGTGTTAGGGCTGATTAAAAGGTCTGAACTTTCACAAAATGTAATGAAATGAGATGACTAATTGCATTCCACATTTTCATTGCTCGTCCTAGAAAATCTTGGCAAGCTGTTAATGCCCTTACAAACAAATTAGATTGTTCTTTTCATTTTACAGTTAAATAGTGAAACGTGGAGGAACCAAAATAGGTGCTATATGTGCTTGTATGTGAATTCTCCTCAGATGTTTTTTACAATTGTGAAATTGGAAAGTCAGAGGCCAGAATTTTCCCTCTAAATTTCATTATCAAGGAGGAACCATACTACAATATCTTGTTAATGGAGACTTTATCAGTGATGCCTGACTTTTCAGGGATGGATTTGCTGTTAAAGGCAGAAAATACCTTGAACCCCCTATTATGTGCAGTGATAGCATTTTGGAAAAGTGGTGAACAAGAGTGAACGTAAGCATTGCCATACTGAGACAGACTGATGGAAATGGGATACTGAAAATCCTAAATGTACAGCTTATCCTAGAAATAAACAGTAGATTTCCCAAGATTATCTTAAGTCAGATAGTATTTCAGATTTTTATTGTAAGGTACATTAGCTGCCTATCCATGCCAAAATTGTGTTTAAATTTTCCTGTTTGCATACATTGCTGTATGGAATATTCACATATTACATTTTCAGTCCCTATGTGATTACTTAGGAATGTGGACCTTTTTGCTTTTCCCTTGTTAAAGGGTGAAAAAATAGATGGAAAAATTGCTGCCTTGTCAAAACAGCTAATTTGGACAAAATAATGTATGCTCTGTTATTGACAGCAGATAATTATAGGGAGCCAGCTTAAAACCTATTTGTTCAGGAAATCCCTGTTAGATAATTCATTAGATTTTAAAGATAAAAGTTTGCATATTCTGTTGCATGTAATGTTTGCATTCTAATTTGTTGTACTTCCTATTTATTTCCAGTTCTGTTTCTTGTTATCCACATGGAGCTGCAAGTATATTGCAGAATATAAAATGTTATTTCCAGTGCAATAGGTGAGACATTCTAGATCAGTTCTTCAACTTTTTTACACCCGTGGACCGGCAGAAATAAAAGAATTATTTTGTGGACCGGCAAACTACTAAGACCGAAATAAAAAAACACATTTTCGCCCCGTCTCCGCAAGCTCGGTCCCCACAAACCATCTGATCCCATCTGCACAAGCCTCAGTTATGATTTTATATTGAACGTATTTTATTAAAGTATAAAAAGAAACAATATTCTGTAGAATTGTCATTTTATAAATATAAATATTCAGAGCAAGGATCAACAAAACCCCTGTCTCCCCTCCCCTTCCACATATATCCCCTCTACTATCAAGAAAACTGAACAAGCCAAATTATTACAGAATGCTACACAGAAATATCATGCTAACAGAATACTGCAGTCAAACATAATAGGAGTAGTGTTAGGCTTTGCAGTCCCCAGTTATGTCTCTAGCAGGATATATATTTCAAATCTGATATATTGTAATGACAAAATAGAAATAAAATGATTTTTTTCTACCTTTTGTGGTCTCTGCTTTCATCTTCTTTCCACTCTTCCTTCCAGCGTCTGCCCGTTCCATCCACTGTCTGGCCTCTCCCCCTTCCATATATATCTGACTTCTTTCTATGCCCCTCTCCCCTTTCCATCCAGCCTGTGCCTCCTCTCTCCTTTTTACATCATTCATTTCAGCTTCACTGCTTTCTTCATTTTTATCTCTCCTACACCAGATCTAGCATCTTTATCCCACTCTCATTTCTCTGTTGACCCCCTTTCCAGCATCAATTTCTCTCTACTTTCTCATTCCTGTCTCTCCCCTTTCCCTCCTCTAATCTCCCTGCCAGCTGTTTCCTTCCTTTCCTTTCTTTCCTTTTTTTCTTCTCCCTTCCCTCCTCCCCCCTATCTAACAGTAGCTCTCTTCCCATCCCTTTCCCTCTTCCCCTCCCAGCAGCATCTCTCTTTCTACTTCCCTCCAGGTGCAGTAGCAGCTCTCCCTTTATCCAGCAGCTTCCCAGCCTCCAACAGTGGCTTCCTCTCCTTCCAGCAGCTCTCAGTACTTGCCTGCAGCAGTGATTTCCTTAGGCAGCCTTGGGTCCGTTGCCCTCCCCGAGGAAAGGGGAAGTTGCCAAAGTTGAATCACTGCCCTGGTAAGTACAGAGCTGCTAGGAAAGGAGACAGCCACTGTTGAAGGCTCCCCATGATCTTACTCCTGCTGTGCCCTGCACATTCGCGACCCCCCCAAGCCGGCAAAAACAGCTTTGTACTGCAAGCCCTGCCGCCCAAGATGAGCCGGAGGCCCCTACCCACCGCATCCTGCACGTGGGCAGACTCTCAGCACAGACGCTGCCGATGGCCCCAATCCACAAGCTGACACCCCCTGCGCACGCTGACCATCTCCCTTCTACTTATACCTTCCCCGCGGCCCTCTTCGGCGACTCGGCAGGGGCAGCGATCAAGATAAGCTGCCGACGTCGGGCATTCCCTCTCTGAGTCCCGCCTATTTTGTTTCAACTTCCTGTTTCTGCATAGGCGAGACTCACAGAGGGAATGCCCGACGTCGGCAGCCTGTCTTGATCGCCCGAGGCTGGGAGGAACAGAAGATTTCCGCGAACACCACCAGGGTAGGAAATTTAATGGCGTCCATCTCGCCGGCCCTGTGCGGACCGGCAGGAATTTTCTGCGGACCGGCACCAGTCCGTGGACTGGCGGTTGAAGAACTGTGTTCTAGATCATAGGGTTATTTCTCACTACTCACATGAGCTGCAGAAAAAATCCATTCCAGGTTTTTCACTCTGCCTTCAGAGTACATCACAGGCTAGTTTAGCGCCCTCTAGCAGTCTTTTCTTCTACAAGCATGACTGCAGCTGTGTAGATTCTACTCTCCCCATTTTATTATTTTAATTCAATGTAATTTCATTCCTTTTGCGGGTATTTTCGCATTTGAAATGGATTTGAAGCTCTGCCTGCTTGAGAATTCACAGACTTCGGTCTGTAGCTGACAGGCTGATCCCTTCAGGGTACCTGTTAAGTCAGTCTGGAGCTCAGGGCTGTTGGGGCTTGCAGCTTTGGAGCTCAGAGCTGTCCCTGACCTAGTCTCGCTCCCTGTTAAGCGCCGGGGTGTGTGTGTCAGGTCGAGCGCAAACTGTATAGCTTGCTTAGGGGGCTCAGTGGTGTTCTGCAGCATACTGGCTATATTTTCATGCCTCTGCCCATCCTGGTGTGCATCCAGTGGTCTGCAGGGGTGGAGGCATAGTCAGATAGTGGAGTTTGACTGGCAGCCCAAAGATCAGCTTGGAGGATGAATTTCCAGTAGTGTGGCAATGAATTCTGAACCAGCCATTGAAAAGGCTGGAAGCAGCAGCAGCAGCTCTGTGTCTGGTATCTCTGAGTACAGAGAGGAGCTGACAGGGTCCAACAACGATCTTTAAAATGTTAATTTTGAGGGGTTTTGAAAGTTTCCTAATGTTTCTCTGTGTTCCCCCACCTGAAATATGCTATTATTGTAACTTTAAAGTTTGGGAACTGCTGTTTTTATCACATTTTTTTACGTGAATTCGAGTCTGGTGGCCATTTCAAATTTTTAATGATCTTTTTTCGACTTTTCCCTGCTTCTTTAAAATTGAAAATTTTGCCGGGAAAACTGCTGGAATGGAGCCCTTAGGGTCTGCTAGTATGGATTCATACCAAATTTGTGCAAAATTGCTGCATTTACAGTGTTTTTGCATCCACTTGGGGGGGTTGGTAACTACTGGTTCAGCCTCCCTTTCACAGAAGCAGGAGATTACATGCTCAGCTAGCCCTTTGGGGCAGCTACATTTCTTTTCGGGGCTTGGTTCTGCGGCTTCGTCTGTCCACTGCGAGATGGACTCTCGCCTAAGAAGCGCAAGTTTAAATCAACTAAGGGCGACAACACCACAGAGTCCAGATACCGTCTCAGATTTTGAGATTTTGCTGGTCCGAAGTTCTAGAGCAGTTTGACTATCAGGAGGGTTCTTTACAGAATGCTTGGGCTATATCCAACTTCTATCCTCGGGCACAGGAGTGTCCGCAGTTTTTGTGGCAGATCAAGGGAGATTCCCTGATGGCTCAGTTGACCTGGCACACCTCTTTCCCTAGTTACATGGCAGTTGTGTTGAAAGCTATGCAAAACACAACTACAGACCAGTGAGTCTCACATCAATAGTGTGCAAACTAATGGAAACTCTAATCAAACGCCAATTGAATACGATCCTGAATGAGGAGAATCTACGGGATCCCCGTCAACATGGATTTACTAAGGGGAGATCTTGCCAATCCAACCTGATCAGCTTCTTTGACTGGGTGACGAGGAAGCTGGATGTTGGGGAGTCCCTAGACATCGTATACCTGGACTTCAGTAAAGCATTCGATAGTGTACCACACCGCAGGTTGCTGAGCAATATGAGTTCTATAGGATTGGGCGACACATTGACGAAATGGGTTGGGAACTGGCTTGGAGGTAGGCTTCAGAGGGTAGTGGTGAACGGCACCCCCTCCGAAATGACGGAGGTAATCAGTGGAGTACCGCAGGGCTCGGTCCTGGGCCCGATCCTATTCAACATCTTTATAAGAGACTTGGCAGAAGGGCTGCGAGGTAAAATAACATTATTCACCCATGACGCCAAACTAAGCAATGTAGTGGGCAAAAGCACAACAGACATAAATTCAATGTCCGACAACATGATGCATGACCTACTCCTACTGGAGCGCTGGTCTAGGTCCTGGCAACTCAGCTTAAATGCCAAAAAATGCAAAGTCATGCACCTGGGCAGCCAAAATCCATGCAAGACTTACATCCTTAATGACGAGATCCTAACAAGAACTGAAGCAGAACGAGACTTAGGGGTGATCGTCAGTGAGAACATGAAGACTGCCAATCAAGTGGAGCAAGCTTCATCCAAGGCAAGGCAAATCATAGGTTGCATACGCAGGAGTTTCGTCAGCCGTAAGCCTGAAGTCATTATGCCATTGTATAGATCCATGGTGAGGCCCCACCTGGAATACTGTGTGCAATTCTGGAGGCCGCATTACCGTAAGGATGTGCTGAGACTGGAGTCGGTCCAGAGAATGGCCACCTGGATGGTCTCGGGACTCAAGGATCTCCCGTACGAGGAACGGCTGGATAAGTTGCAGCTGTACTCACTCGAGGAACGCAGAGAGAGGGGTGACATGATCGAGACATTCAAGTATTTAACGGGCCGCATCGAGGTGGAAGAAGATATCTTCTTTTTCAAGGGTCCCGCGGCAACAAGGGGGCATCTGTGGAAAATCAGGGGCGGGAAACTGCACGGGGACACCAGGAAATTCTTTTTCACTGAAAGGGTGGTTGATCGCTGGAATAGTCTTCCACTTCAGGTTATTGAGGCCAGCAGCGTGCCTGATTTTAAGGCCAAATGGGATAGACACATGGGATCTATTCACAGAGAAAGGTAGGGGGGAGGGTCATTGGGGTAGGCAGACTAGATGGGCCGTGGCCCTTATCTGCCATCTATTTCTATGTTTCTATGACAGCTGGTTGGATGTGGTTCTTTGGAAAGTTTGAACCAGCTATTTTAGACATTGGAGCTGCTGTGACCATGTCCTTTGTGGCACGCACCTGTCTAGCTCATCTAAGAATGCCTTTTCCTCAGCTTTTGTTGGCTGGGATGGACCACATGATGGATGGCTCCTATGACCTTTGGAAGGTGCTGGCAAAGGTGTCGGTGTATTCTCTTTTGGCCCGCCGAATGCTCTGAGTTTGGCAGTGGGCTGTTGATTCCACCTCCAAAGCTCCTATGGCATGGCTACCTTTTCAGGGGTAGTTGTTGCTTGGCATGGGTCTGGTTGACCTCATGACTTCGGTAATGGACCATCATCTGAAGACCTTGCCGGATAGTAGAGCACGGCCAAAGGATGCTGGGCATGCTCCGTTGTGTGGCGCCTGATGAAAATTGTGTGACTACAGGCAAGATTCTCCATCCTCTTCGCAGAGATTTTCTCAAGGTTCCAGGCTATAGGCACATGGAGCCAAGGGCCCCTCTGCGGATAGGGGGTTGGTTCTCAGCATTTCGGCCTGTCTGAATGCACATTATTAAAGTTCAGTGGGCTGAGGAATTTATTCAGTTGGGGTATGAGCATAGGAATTTGGACGCCCTCATGAAGCTCACGGTTTGAAAAATAATAAACATGCAAACTGACACCAGCGCAAGGTTTTTAAAAATTAATTAAGATTTATTGAGTTATTGTTTCTATTTTTTTCATTATGAGATCAAAAGAATACAGCATAATTGCTTAACAGTTGTGCTAATTGGAGATCGTTATAGTTACCAAATGCTGGCCTTCTAATAACGAACTCATCTTAATATCTCAGATTTTCTATTATATACTGTTGGCTCATTATGACATCATCACTTTGACAACCAATAACAATCCACAAAAGAGGTGGTCTTAAAAGTTAGACAAAGAAAAATTCCTCCACGTTTCAAAGTTAGACAGTTTTAGAAAAGTACATTTGTTTGCTTATTATTGCTTATTATTATTTGTTTGTACATTTGTTTCTGAATATAAATCATAATTTTCACAAAAGTATATTAGAAATTATTTGTTAAAAAGATGCTGAAAAGTTCTCAGCCTTGGAGGAAAAAAACTCTCACTAAATTGACAGGTCCAAATTACATAGCTGTAGCCCACAGGAGGAGGAGGAGGGGCTGCCTGAGCTGCCAGTCTCACACACAGTGTCTGACTCTAATTTTTTCCAGATGTTGCTTTAGGATTTCTGTGTGTGAGACTGGCAGCTCAGGCAGCCCCTCCTAGAAAGTTGTCTCCTAGTGCTGATGGTGGCGCATGTGGCTGAGATTGCCAACGTTCAAGCAGACTTATTCAGCCATGGGTCTGGAGTTCCAGGCGAATGGACCCTAACGTTGTAGGCATTTCAGGCAATTATGAGGTGCTGGGGGCAGCTCTGCCTCAACCTCATGGCTGTGGTACAAAGCAAGATGGCTCCACTCTTTTTCAGTCGCAGATCTGACTTGGAAGCGAGAGACTTGATACTCCTACGCAACTGAGGCCTCCAGAGGTTCTTCTATATGTTTTTTCCGCCTTGGCCGCTGTTTGACCGAGTTCTTTGGAGGATTGCAACCCACCACAGCTGTGTCATTCTGGTGGTGCCCAATTTCCATGGAAAGCTGTGGTGCGCAGATTTGATCCAGTTGTGGGTGGCATACAGTCCGAGTGTCTTTCCTGACCACCTCACCCAGGCCCGGTTGCCATGAAGAATCTGCTACTTTGCACTATGGAAATTAAAGACCATCAAAAAATATTTGGACCCTCTATCTTTCAGACTATTAGTTCAGTCATTGGTTCTATCCACATTGGACTACTGCAACATCATCTACGTGGGTATACCTAAAAAAACTGGAAAAATTAAGAATAGTGCAGAACACGGCCATCCGCTTAATATTCGGACTAAAGAAAAGTGAGCACGTTAGTCTCTACTTCAAATTGCTACACTGGTTGCCTATGAATATTCAAATTCTCTTGCTTTTGCTTTAAACTGGTGTGGGGAATGGCCCCTACCTATCTTTTACCACATTTCGAGCTATACATCCCCACTAGGACAACCAGAAATTGCAATCTTTTTGCCTACCCAAAGATCACTGGTTGCAAATACAGGTCCTTTCTGGACAGAACTTTTAAGTTTCAAGTTAGTAAACAGCAGTCCTGGCTAGGCAATTACATTAACAGAACCAGGTTAACCTATGACACATTTCAGAAAGAAATTAAGACAGCTCTGTTCGATAGATTTGTCTCTAATCTAAACCTTAAGTTTATATACCGCATCATCTCCATGAGAATGGAGCTCGACACGGTTTACAAGAACTTAAAATAGTGGGTAGAGAAGAAGAAAAAGGATTACATGAACTTATGTGTAGAAGGGGGGAGAGAAAGGGGGGAAGGATAGAGCTACAATTTGCTGAAAAGCCAGGTTTTCAGTTGTTTGCGGAATAATTGAAGGGAGCTCAGGTTCCACAGCGGGGTGGTGAGGTCGTTCCAAAGACCTGTGATTTTGAAGAGAAGGGATTTATCCAGTTTGCCTGAATAGTGGATGCCGCGTGGAGAAGGGAAGGCTAGTTTAAGCCTTTGGGCAGTTCTGAAGGAGTCGGGACTGGAGGAGTTGAAAGACAGTGGGATAAGAGGAGGCAGGATTCCGTGAATGATCTTGAAAGCCAGGCAGGAACATTTGAAATGGATTCTGGAGATTATTGGGAGCCAGTGAAGTTTGGCAAGGAGTGGGGAGGCATGGTCAGACTTGCGTTTTGAGAAGATCAGTTTGGCTGCAGTATTCTGGATTAGCTGGAGTCTTAGAATACTTTTTTTTGATAGATTTAAGTAGATGGCGTTGCAGTAATCTAGTTTGGAGAGGATGATGGATTGGACAAGGATGGCAAAGTGTTGTTGGCTGAAGTAGATCTAGCTTTCCTCAGCATGTGAAGGCTGAAAAAGCATGATTTTGCCAAGGAGTTGAGGTGGTCATTGAGGGAGAGAGAGGAATCGATAGTGATACCAAGGACCTTGCATGAGAACTCGAGCTGTAGTGTATCGCCTGTGGGTAGTGCGAAAAGTGTGGGCAGGTGTTCGAATTTTGGGCCGAGCCAGAGTAGTTTTGTTTTAGATTCGTTTAGTTTCATCTGTACCGAGAGGGACCAGGCACGGAGTCTCATTATGCAAGCTGTAATGTTTTCGTGGAGGTTGGTGAGGTTCTGGTCAGTCTCAAGGAGGACAAGGATGTCATCTGCATAAGTGTAGATTGTTTCCAGGGGGGATAGTTGAAAGAGTTTCAGGGAGGACATGTAAATGTTAAAGAGAATAGGGGAAAGGGGTGATCCTTGAGGGACACCGCAAGATGGAGTCCAAGGAGTGGACATGGTGCCATTTGTGTTGACGGTGTAGGAATGGGAGCGTAAGAAGTTTGAGAACCACATTAGGACAGTGGAGTCGATTCCAATCTCGGAAAGTTGGTAAAGTAGTATGTCGTGATGGATGACATCAAAAGCAGCGGAAAGATCGAATTGTAGTAGGACAGTACTAATAGTAGTAGTCTCCTAATCAGATAACATTTAAAACTATTAACAACATGCTGATAGCTTTGAGAAATATGTATATTTTTCACTAATTGTATTCTGTAATTCATTGACTGTTCAGTGACTTCTTCGCTATTTGTATTCTGTAATTTGCTGATTGTCCAGCTCTCTTCACTGTAAACCGCCTAGAAGTCGTAAGATTGTGGCGGTATAGAAAAATAAAGTTATTATTAGTTGTTATTATTAAAACTTCTTAAGTCTAACAAGTCATCCACGATGTCGGCTTACGCTAAGGCATAGAAGACCTTTTGAGCGCTGGAGTGACCAATAACAGGTGGACCCTTATTCGACTTGGGTGTCGTGGATCCTTGCTTTCTCCAAGGCGGGTCTGGATAAAGGCCTCACGATGGCATCTCTACAGATCCAGGTGGCCGGTCTATCTGGTTTTAGATCCCAGGATTGTCTGTTCTCTTTGGAGTTGCATCCGGATGTTACTCTGCTTTTACAGCAAGATCTTTGGGTCCGACCGTCCGTTAAGAATCTGCTCCCAGCCTGGGACCTTAATGTGGTGCTGTCAGGCTTTGCCGGGGATCCTTTTGAACCACTGAGAGATGCTTCTCCCTTGGATTTAACACTCCAGACTGTTTTGGATTTATTTTTCTGGTCGCTGTCTCTTGGGACTGTAGAGATTTGAATAGCATGTTGACACCCTTTACTCCGAGATCCTGAGAGCGGACAATTCCTTCCTTTTTTCCAGAGATGGTTTCAGCTTTCCATGTCCATCCGGACGTGTGTTTCCCAGTTGTTCATCTGACGGGTTCAAATCATCAGGATCGTCTGCTACAGAAGTTGGATGTGCGCAGGATGTTCCTGCATTTATCCCAGGACAAGCAGGCAGCTTATTCTCACATATGGGTGACGTCATCAACGGAGCCCGGATGCGGAAGCTTCGCAAGCAGACTTGCTTGTAGAAACTAGAAGTTTCGAGTCAGCCTCACCACGCATGCGCGAGTGCCCTCTCGCCCAGCGTAAGGCACGTCTCCTCAGTTTTCCGTGGAACCAAGAAGTCCGTCTTTGACTCTCTGCATCTAACTTTTTCAACTTTGTGCCTTCTCTCACCGCGGTTTGTGTTATTTCTTTTGTTTCTAGTTAAAAAAAAAATTTATTTCTTCCATTCGGCTGCTGGGGCAGGCATCTCAGCTGCAGCCCAGGGGCTTTGACCTTGCAGCGGCTGGTTTTCCTTCTATGTCCCGGCCAGCGACAGGCTTTAAGAAGTGTAGCCAGTGTCAGCGTGCGATTTCTCTCACGGATCCACACAGCAGGTGCCTCAAGTACCTTGGGCCACAACATCATCCAAAGTCGTGCGAACGCTATGCTACTCTTCAACCTCGAGCCCTTAAACGTCGTCTACTTTCAGTGGAGAAGCTCTTCCAGATGGATTCGACCACTTCTTCGACTCCAAAGCCGACCTTGGTCTCGCCTTGACCGAGGCCTCTCTTACCTCCACTGCTTCGACCTTGAACCTCATCAGACCTTCTTCGTTTGCAGCGGCTTTTTTTTCGACGACGTCTGCTGTATCTCCTCCTATCTCCTCAGGTCAAATAGTTCAGCAGACAGTTCCACCGGTGGTGCTTAAGATGCCTAAGACTTCTAAGTCGAAGCACATTTCCACTGCCTCAATGGAACCTCCAGCCAAGGCAGGTGGTCCGGTTTCAGACACAGATCCATCGTTGCCGGCTTCTTTCCAGACCATGTTAGAGAAGCAGTTTGTTCAATTCCTCACCAAAATGGGACCGAAGCTAGCTACTCTAATCTAGCCTGAGCATTCTGCAGACTCCCGCGAGGTCGAGCCTCTTCCTATGCCTCAGTCTGAGGGAACAAGGAGCAGAGTCTCTGCAAGTTTCTGGTCTGGCATCAAAACACCTCAAGCAAGGAGCAGATTCTTTGCAAGTGCATCGGCAAGAATCCTCACACTCCATACAAGTAGAGTCTTTGGGAGTGCATCGAGGTTCCTCCATCAAGCCTCTGGAGATTCGATCCACAGCCTCCAATCCTATCCATTCTTTGGTAGCATTGGCTGCTTCCCTTTCTGGGGCGAAGTCTCCTCGATCTTCGAGATCTGCTTCCAAGCACCGCTCTCATCGACAATCGAGACCTTCATTGAGGCATCCTTCCAGGCATAGTTCTTCTTCTAAGGAGCGTCCTTCTTCAACTAAACCTCTATCTACACCTACTTCTACTAGATCGCCGACTCCTCATTCAAGGTCTCCACTTCCACACCTCGAAGACTCGGCGGTTTCGATTGCCTCATCCAAGTCTCCCTATTCTTTTGATGCCTTTTTTCCAGCCGAAGCTTCATCTTCAACCCAGGCTGCCTCGATGACCTTGAGTCCTTCTCGAGGCAAGGCATTACCGGATCAACTATCTTTCTCCTTTTTTCTTCGTCAGATGGCTGTGGACTTGAACCTTCAATTGGATGCTGGTTCCAAATACTCTAAGGAGTATCTCGAAGTCATGCATCTTCCTCAACCTCCAGCAGAGTCACTTAAGCTTCCTATTCACAAGCTTTTTACCAGATGCCTGGTGACTCCTTATGCAATTCCAGCTATTCCAGGCAAATTAGACTCCAGATATAAAACTCTCCATTGTAAGGGATTTGAGAATTCACAGTTATCTTACCAATCCCTACTTGTAGAGTCTTCCTTAAAAAGATCTCATCCTTCCAAGGTTTATGCTACCATTCCTAGAAGAGAAGGGAAAACTATGGACAAATTTGGACTTCGCATCTATCAAAATGCCTTGATGTCCTCAATTATAATTTCCATTTTGTCACTTATTTTGAGTTCCTCATTGCTCTTTTGCCTAAATTTCTTACTTATTTAGATTCTCAAAAGCACTTTGAATTTCAAGAAGTCATCGCTTCTCTATCACAACTCAGATTACATCTACTTAAGTCTTCTTATGATACCTTTGAGTTGTGTGCCCGGGCAGCTGCTTGTTCTGTTGTAATGTGCCGCCTTGCCTGGCTTCGTACCATTGACATGGATCCTAATTTTCAGGACCGCTTGGCTAATATTCCTTGTGCAGACAATGACCTCTTCGATGAATCTATCGAGGCAGCCACCAAGAAATTGTCTGAACATGAAAAATCCTTTGCCTCTATTGTCAGACTTAAGTCAAAGCCAGCTCCTGCCAAGCCTACATGCCCTCCTCCCATTTACCAGAGGCGTTTTACTCCGAGGACGGCTCCTTACACTCGCCCTCCTCCTAAGAAACAGCAGACTCAGAAGCAACAGAAATCTCAACCTTCTGCTGCACCTAAGGCTACCCAGCCTTTTTGACTGTTTAAAACAGAGCATAGCCTCCATCGTTCCCATCATTTTTACCACCAATGGCAGACAATTATATCCGACCTCTGAGATTCCATCATCAGGGAAGGATACTCTCTTCATTTCACTCAGGTTCCACCAGAGCTTCCTCCAAGAGAGTATCCATCCAGTCCATCCCAGACCGCCCTTCTTCTTCAGGAAGCTCAAGCTCTGCTTCATCTCCATGCCATGGAACCAGTTCCTTTGAAACAGCAGAACAGGGGGGTTTTACTTCCGTTACTTCCTTGTTCCGAAGAAGACAGGCGATCTGCGACCCATTCTGGATCTCAGGGCTCTCAACAAATTTTTAGTCAAAGAAAAATTTTGAATGTTGTCCCTAGCATCCCTTTATCCCCTTCTAGATCAGAACGACTGGTTATGCTCTCTGGATCTCAAGGAGGCCTACACTCATATTCCATTCATCCGGCCTCCCATCAATATCTCAGATTTCGGGAATCTGCATTATCAGTAGAATGCTGCCCTTTGGCCTGGCTTCATCTCACATAGTGTTCACCAAGTGCCTGGTAGTGGTAGAAGCAACTCTATGGAACCATTCTCTTCAGGTATTTCCCTACCTAAACGATTGGCTCATCAAAGATTCAATATCTCAGGGGGTTATTGTAGCGACCCAATGGACTACATGGTTCTTCCAAAGTTTGGGATTCAAAATCAACTTTCCCAAATCTCAACTTCAGCCCTCACAGAATGTACAATTCATCGGAGCTGTTCTGGATACTTTCCAACTCAGAGCATCCTTTCCGCAGCAATGTCTGGAAGCTCTCCTTCAACTCTTGTCATGCAGTGTCTTCCTGCTCTTCCATCTCAGCGAGACACATGATGGTACTCCTAGGTCACATGGCCTCCACAGTACACGTGACTCCTTTTGCCAGACTTCTCCTCAGAAAATCCTCAGTGGACCCTAGCATCTCAATGGACGCAGGTTTGCGACCCACTTTCTCGACAAATCACAGTCACTCCTTCATTGAAGCAGTCTCTCTGTTAGTGGATGCTCTCTTCCAATCTCTCCAGAGGCTTGCTTTTTCAAACGCCCCCATCAGAAGATCCTCACGACAGATTCTTCGACCTATGCTTGGGGCGCTCATCTCGATGGTCTCACAAGGCCACTGGACCACTACGTCAATGTCACATCAATCTGTTGGAACTCAGAGCGATTTTCAAGGCTCTCAACGCTTTTTAGCATCTTCTTCACGACCAGGTAGTCCTCATTTGGACGGACAACCAGATCACCATGTATTATGTCAACAAATAGGGGGGGATGGGACCTTCCTCCCTTTGCCAAGAAGCTCTGAAGGTTTGGGACTAGGCAATCCGCCACAACACCTTCCTGAAAGCTGTCTACATCCAAGGGGCGAAAAATTGCTTGGCGGACAACTTGAGTCATCTTAAGAACATAAGAATTGCCTCTGCTGGGTCAGACCAGTTGTCCATCCTGCCCAGTAATCCACTCACGTGGTGGCCCTCAGGTCAAAGACCAGTGCTCTAAATGAGTCCAATCTCACCTGCGTACATTCCAGTTTAGCAGGAACTTGTGCAACTTTGTTTTGAAACCCTGAAGTGTGTTTTCCCCTATAACAGATTCCGGAAGAGCTTTCCAGTTTTCCACCACTCTCTGGGTGAAGAAAAATTTCCTTATGTTTGTACGGAATCTATCCCCTTTCAACTTTAGAGAGTGTCCTCTCGTTCTCCCTATCTTGGAAAGGGTGAACAGTCTGTCTTTATCTACTAAGTCTATTCCTTCAGTATTTTGAACGTTTCGATCAAGTCCCCTCTCAGTCTCCTCTTTTCAAGGAAGAAGAGGCCTAGTTTCTTCACTTGTACGGCAACTCCTCCAGCCCCTTAACCATTTTAATCGCTCTTTGGACCCTTTCGAGTAGTACCTTGTCCTTCTTCATGTACAGCGACCAGTGTTGGAAGCAGTTTCCAGGATAGGGCGCACCATGGCCCGGTACAGCGGCATGGTAACCCTCTCCGATCTGTTCGTGATCCCCTTTTTAATCATTCCTAGCATTCTGTTCACCCTTTTTGCCGCCGCCGCTGCACATTGCATAGACAGCTTCATCGACATGTCGATAAGAACTCCCAAGTCTCTTTCCTGGGAGGTCTCTCCAAGTACAGCCCCGGACATCCTGTATTCGTGCATGAGATTTTTGTTACCTACATGCATCACCTTACCCTTATCCACGTTGAACCTCATTTGCCATGTTGCAGCCCATTTCTCAAACATGTTTATTTCACGTTGCAGATCTTCGCAATCCTCCTGCATCTTCACCATTCCTCGCCTCTCTATCACATTTTTTCACAGTGGGGAATGCCTCAGATAGATCTCTTTGCAGCTCCCCACAACCACAAACTGCCTCAGTTCTGCTGCAGAATATATTCTCCTCATCGCCTCGAGGCAGATGCTTTTCTTTTGGAATGGACGAATCTCTTCCTCTATACGTTCCCTCCATTCCCTCTCATTCTCAAGACTCTGGTCAAGTTGAAGAACGATCATGCCACCATGATTCTGATTGCTCCTTGGTGGCCGAGACAACCTTGGTACTCCCTTCTACTTCAACTCAGCAGCAGGGAACCATACCTTCTACCAGTTTTTCCATGTCTGCTTACACAGAGTCAAGGATCTCTGCTTCATCCCAACCTGCAGTCTCTATACCTGACAGCTTGGTACTTCTGATCATGACTCCTCTTCAGTTTTCTCAACCTGTCAGAGACATTTTGGAGGCTTCTAGGAAACCTACCACTAGACAATGCTGTCATCAAAAATGGACTAGATTTTCTACGTGGTGTTTTTCTCATGATAAGGAACCTCAACATTCCTCCTTATCTTCTGTTTTGTATTACCTTTTGCACTTATCCACTTCTGGCCTCAAGTCTACATCGATGCGAGTCCATCTCAGTGCAATTGTGGCTTTCCATCAGCCTATTGAAGGGAAACTTCTCACTGCTCATCTGGTGGTTTCCAGATTCATGAAAGGACTTTTCAGTGTCAAACCTCCTCTGAAACCGCCTCCTGAGGTTTGGGACCTCAATGTTGTTCTTGTTTAATTGATGAAGCATATATTTGAACCAATGTCTATGGCTCATCTAAAGTACCTCACTTGGAAAGTGGTGTTTCTCATTGCCCTGCTCGAAGAGTCAGTGAGCTGCAAGCTTTAGTTGCTGATCCATCTTTCACTGTGTTCCATCATAGCAAGGTGGTCCTCCGTACTCATCCTAAATTCCTCCCTAAAGTGGTTTCATAATTGCATCTCAACCAATCCATTGTTCTTCCAGTGTTCTTTCCAAAGCCTCTTTCTCATCCTGGAGAATCAGCTCTTTATACTATGGACTGTTAAGGTGCTTTGGCCTTCTACTTAGAACGCACCAAACCACACAGATCTGCTCCTCAACTTTTTGTTTTCTTCGATCCAAACATGTTGGGACATCCGATCTCTAAGCGTACCGTCTCCAACTGGATGGCTGCTTGTATCTAATTCTACTATGCCCAGGCTGGATTACACCTACACAATAGAGTCACAGCCCATAAAGTCAGAGCTATGGGATCTTCAGTAGCTTTCCTCAGATCTACACCTATTGAGGAAATTTGCAAGGCTGCTACTTGGTCCTCGGTTCACACTTTTACTTCTCACTATTGTCTGGATATTTTCTCCAGACGGGATGGCCATTTTGGCCAGAGAGTATTACAAAATTTATTCTCCTAAATTGCCAACGCTCCCTCCATCCCATTCTGGTTAGCTTGGAGGTCACCCATATGTGAGAATAGGCTGCCTGCTTGTCCTTGGATAAAGCACAGTTACTTACCGTAACATTTGTTATCCAGGGACAGCAGGCAGCATTCTCACAACTCAACCACCTCCTCTGGTTGGCTTTCTCTGCTAGCTATCTGAACTGCGGAGATGCGCCCTACGCTAGGCGGGAGGTCACTCGCGCATGTGCGGTGCGGCTGACTCAAAACTTCTAGTTTCTACAAGCAAGTCTGCTTGCGAGGCCTCTGCATCCGGGCTCCACTGATGACGTCACCCATATGTGAGAATAGCTGCCTGCTGTCCCTGGATAACACCTGTTACGGTAAGTAACTGTGCTTATTGGCGGGTCTCTAACAAGTTCACTTTCTGACCACCGGTTTGTGGTGGCTGATTTTATTATGTGGTGTTCTGCCCATTCTAAGGCTACGATCTCTAGGGGGATCCGTAGAATCATTTAGTCCACTTACATTCTTGAGGGGTAACTGTCCCCTATTTCTGTTAAGGCACTTTTTGCCAGGAAGTGTAGTTTCTTCATGCATGGAAGCTAGATTTGTTTCTCCTGAGGAGATTTGCAGGGCGGCGACATGATCTTCTCTTCACACGTTTGCCAAGTTCTACAGAGTAAATGTTGCTGCCAGATGTTGCTGTCTGCGTAGCAAGCCCACCCTAGCTTTCTTGGGGGTCTGCTTTTGTACGTCACTATGGTCTAGAATGTCTCATCTATTGCACTGGAAAAGGAGATTATGTACTTACCCTGGTGTACATAGGTGAGACATTCTTGACCCTCCGCCCCCCTTGCCCTGTCCTTGCTGTGCCTGTTTCAGCTGCTGATTTCAGATTTTAGTCTCCTGCTTCTCCAATCTATTTCTTGGAGACTGTTCAATCCTTTGGGGATAAAGAAGAATTTGTACATATGTATGACCTGTTGTGGGAGTAGTTCTGAACTCCTTTGGTGGTTAACAGTACTGTTTTGTTTGAGCAGGGCAGTAGTTTACCCTGTCGTTACAGGTGCCTTTACTTCACAGATGGTTGGATATTGACTGCTAGAGGGTGCTAAACTAGCCTGTAATGTACTCTGGAGGCAGAGTGAGAAATCTGGAATGGATTTCTTCTGCAGCTCATGCGAGTAGTGGGAAATAACCCTATGGTATGGTCTAGCCTAAAATGTCTCACCTATCTCCTGGAAAAGAGCTTACCATGGTAAGTACATATTCTCATTTTAATCCCTGCAAAGCTAACTGCTTTAAACACATTATCTAGCAATGAATTCCAGAGTTTAATTACATGTTAAGTGAAGAAATGAATTTTTCCAATTTGTTTCAGATTTACTACTTAGCTTCATTGCATGCCCCATAGCCCTAGTATTTTTGAAAGAGTAAACAAGCATTCCATGTCTACCTGCTTGACTCAATTTATATATATATATGTGTGTGTATGTATATATATATATAAATGATTAGATCACTGGTCCCTCTTTTAGATACTAATTCCCTTAACATTCTGATTCATTCACTAGTAATTTCAAAAATGGATTATTGTAACTCTTTACTAAATGGTATCTTTCATAAAGATTTAAAACGCTTGCAACTTATTCAAAATACGGCCATTAAAATAATCTCGGGAGCAAAAAAATACGATCATGTTACCCCTCTGCTTCAAAAGGCCCACTGGTTGCCATTCTCTCATAGGGTAACTTATAAAATCGCACTTCTGGCATTTAAAACAACACAGACCAACACACCAGCTTTTATAGATAGACTTCTGATTCCTTA